>NC_030813.1:110536588-113032838 GCF_001704415.2 Capra hircus
AGAATAGTGAATCATGCATCATAGGATTCTGCTTCTAGTCCTAACTTACCATGTGTCTATGGTCTGATTATCCAGTTTCTCAGAGCTTCCATTTTTACGTCCCTATTTATCTTTGTTGAACTAGAGTTGCGATAGACCACTTCCCATTAGTTTTAAGTTCTTAGGTTGTCTTCAGATAATGGACCTTTTAACTGCCTGATCCAGGATGAGCCTTGAGCCTCTCCCACTGCTGGGATGGACTGGGTACCCATGGACAGTGTACAACTTCTATGAACTTTGGCTATTGCTGTGTCTATCCTTACTATGGATCTTTGGACAATCAACTGACTCTTCTATAAAATGGATACACTATTGGCTTCCTAATAGGAATCTTGTGAAAAATAAGTAAGAAAGGAATACAATGTTTTAAAAGCTTGGTAACAGCATAAGCCATTTTTAGTCTAAGGGTAAAGATGATCTTGTTCATCTTTTTTAGGTTTAGCAATGAAGCAATGGCAGGAGATTTGCTGATATTTGTAAAAATGACGGAGTGGAATCTCTTGTCTTTTAACCTCAGTCATTTCACAGATGATCCTTCAGACCTCAGAAGATGTTTGTTTAAAGGTATCATGAAAGATAAGACATTGTTCCCATCCAAGTTGTCCTTTAGATGGACACTGTGGGTTGGGTCCTAGATGGGCAGTAAGAAAAAAGGAGTTTCATACTGAGTTCTTGTCTGGAGGGGGATCCACTGTCTCATATAGAATCCACTTCCTGAATTCAGCTTTCTGCTGGAAAGAAAAGGTGGCTAGAGCAAGGATCTGAGGGCAGCTAGGCAGGAGTTCCAGTCCAACTTCACTGCTTATGGCCTGTATGATTCTGGACACTTTAATCAGCATCTCTGAACATAGTTACTCTTTCCCACCAATGGGTGTAATATACTTTTTTGTGGGATTATCAGGAAGATCAATTAATACAGCAACATGATATCTAGAACACAATCAGGGTTCAATAAATATTAACTTGTTAATGCTTTCTTTCAAATCTTTTTGTGTGGTGTGGGGAAAGAGAGGGAGGAGGAGGAAAGAGAGAGAGAGAAAGAGAGACAGAGACTCCAAAAACAAATCATGTTGTGTCTGCAGAACCCTGCAGTTTTCTTGGAAAAGCCATAAAGAGTGAGAAGCACCCCTCACCCCAGGCTGTGTCCATGGCCACAGGTTCATCCCTACTGTTAGCCGATGTGAAATCCAGGAATGGCAAATATTAGGCCGAGGCAAACGTGGCTTTTGTGACTTTCTTTGAGGCTGCTTTCTGAGAAGTGTCTCTTTGTGTGCCAGCTCTCCACCTCTGCCTGTTCCCTGGCCTCGGAATGTGCTCCCACAGAAGAGACTGAATAGTCTCCCGGGTGATGAAGATGTCCTTGGCTCAGACTGTGCTAATCTGGGCCTGAATGGCTGGTCTGGGATTAGTGAGCAGGAACTCCTGAGGTTCAAGGCAGCTCCGGCCTGAAGATGACATGAACAGTGATAGCTCTCAACAGGCTTGCTTGCCCCTTGCCCCCATCCAGGATTTCAGTTTATTTTCATTTGCAAGACATTTGGCTCAGAGGCCACAGGGTCTTTGATTATGGTATTTAGTGGCATATCTTCATCCTTTGAGAATCCTCCTGTGATGATCTGAATGTTTGTGTCCTCCTCAAAATTTTATGTTGAACCATTAACTCCCAAAGTGATGAGGCCTTCGGGAGGTAATTAGGATATCAGATGAAGTGATGAGGTAATGGGGACGGGGATGGTGTCTTTGCGATGCAATTAGTGCCCTTATAAGAAGTGACCATAGAGGTTGCTTTCTCTCTCTCTCTCAACTATGTGAGGATAAAGTAAGAAGACAGCTTTCTGCAGAAAACTCTCACCAGGAAACAAATAGGCCAAAAACTTGGTCTTGGATTTCCCAGTTTCCAGACTGTGAGAAATAAATTTCTGCTTTTAACCAGCCAGCCTATTGGAGAGGAGGAAAGCGTGGTGTGGTGAGCAGAATTTTAAGGGGGTCCATTGAAAAAGACCCTGATGCTGGGAAAGATTGAAGGCAGGAGGAGAAGGGGGTGACAGAGGATGAGATGGTTGGATGGCATCACCGACTCAATGGACATGAGTTTGAGCAAGCTCCAGGAGCTGGTGATGGACAGGGAAGCCTGGCATGCTGCAGTCCATGGGGCCACAAATATTGGACATGACTGAGCAACTGAACTGAACTGAAACATTCCCTTCTCCAGGGGAATCTTCACAATCCAGGAATCGAAACTGGGTCTCCTGCATTGCAGGTATAATCTTTACCACTGAGCCACCATGGAAAGAATGATCTTGAAAATCTAGCTACATAAAAATTACCACAATATTCCAGCCTAAAACAATACCCATTTATTTTCTCACAGTTTTGTAGATCTAAAGTTCTTTGCTTAGTTTGTCTTAAGACTGAAATGGAGATGTTGACCAGTCTGAGTTCTCACTGGAGGCTGTGGGGAAAAATCTGCTTCCAAACAAATCCAGTCTCCTGCCAGAATTCCACAAGGTTGTAGGACTGAGGTCCCCGTTTTCTTTTTGACTGTCAACCAGACTTACTCACACCTTTCAGAGGCCACCTGAATTCCTTTGCATGTGCTGCCTCCATCTTCAAGTCATCAAAGGAGAACTTTGTGTGTGCCCAGCCTCCCTCACACTTTGAATCTCTGGCTTCCTCTGCCTTTGACCCTTAAACTCAGCTGTGATTAGGCCAGGCTTCAGAAAACCTCCTCGTCTTAATGAAAACTAATTTAAGATCTTTATTATATCTGAAAAATCCCTTCACATCAGGACTTAGATTGGTGCTCACTGGACTAGGAGGAGGTGTGTGTATACTGGGGTCTGAGAAGCTCAGCTGTTGCTGTTCAATCACTAGGTCATGTCTGACTCTTTGAGACCCCATGGACTGCAGCATGCCAGGCTCCCCTGTCTTTCTTCATCTCCCAGAGCTTGCTCAAACTCAAGTCCATTGAGTTGGCGATATTGTCCAACCATCTCATCCTCAGTCATCCCCTTTTCCTCCTGCCTTCAGTCTTTCCCAGCATCAGGGTCTTTTCCAATGGGCCACCTTATAATTCTGCTCACCACACTGTGCTTCTCTCCTCTCCAATAATAGCACCAGATAAGGCCTCAAAGTTTTACAGTTCAGTGGCCTCCAGTTGGCAAGTAAGATGCCCTTGGCCTTCAAAAGTGATGTTCTTATTTCACTTCTTTAACTTGGCTTCGAAAGAGGATGGATGTTTCTTCTCAAACAAAGAGTAGGGTTCCCACAACTCCCTCATCTTCTGTGTCCCCTGGATTCATTCTCACAAGCTTGAGGAATGTTGTGGTGTGATGCTTGGGCAAATATCGAGGCAGAGGCTAATTCTTCCACCTCTCAGGGATTCCCTTGGCATGATGCTTGATCCTCTGTTGGAGGTTTCATGTAGCATGGGAGCGGCTGGAGCTTCCTTATCCTAAATTTTTTGTGACATTGTTATTAAATAGAATAAGACTACCTTAGGTATAGGATTCAGGGAGGGAAGAAAAGGGTCATTCACACTGAATGAAGCCTTTAGAATAATAGTCTGTTTCCTTTGCTTGAAAAGTGATGGGCACCATCAGACAATACAAGGCTATACTTGCCTGTTTCATTACGGAAGAGTGGACCTGGCAGCCTGGGCCAGTCATTTCTCCTCACTTTATGCTTTTCTTTGTGAACAACTTTCCATCTGTCAGAGAGGTGCCAACTGGAAGAAGAACACAGAGTTCCCACTGTATTAACAATACTTCATTCTTTTACTTGGGTATATAATATTCACTGTTATTTTTATACATTTGCATATGTCTAGAAAATTTTATCCTCGCAAAATGCCCCCGTGGAGCCTTATAACCTCATATTAACCTGTTTAGATCTGTTTAGATCCATGTCTACTGAACTTAAGAACCAAAGAGAACAGGAGGATCACCTTGGTATCCCCAACCACATACATGGTTTCTGGAATAGCATTGGATGTAAAGATCTATTTGTAGACTAAGTGGACATCATTTTGGTGGTTTGTCAAGTTGGCTTACCTTTTTCCTTCCCATCCTCCAAATTCTACCCAGGCCTTAAACTGAGCTCAGGATGTCCCTTCCCTAAGTCTTGAGATTTTCACCAATGAGTACAGTCCCTGTTGGCATCTCTCAGAATGTGTATATTCTGTACCAGTCTGTGTTTTAAAATACAGACAGAAAGAGAGACAGATCGACGGACAAGAGGAAATGGACATTTTCTGAGTACAAAGAAGCAGACACAATTTTGTCTTATCTCATCCCACCAACACTTTTGTGAGATACCCATCATTCCCATGTTAGAATCCACAGATGCCAAGATAGTTTAATAAGTGCCCACTACTGACCATGTGTTGTGCGGAGCTCTTAAGATATAGCAATGCAAATAAAATAGAGTAAATTTTCCCTTTCTTTAAGGAGCTTTTAATCAAATAGGAAACAGGCTCAGAGAGGCCCACAATCTCCCAGCACAGACAGGATCTGACCTTAGTAACACAATTCTTATGGTCTTTACTCTATACTCAGCACTGTGCTGAGTTCCCTGCTTTACTTCATTTACTCACATGACCCAACAGTGTAAGATTTACACATTATAAGTGAAAACACTCACCCTGTAAGAAACATACACAGCTAGCAAGAGAAATTGAACCAGGTTGAAGAGTATCTTCTCAAAATTCAAGTCCTCCTGGAGCCTCAGAATGTGACCTTATTTGGACCTAGGATTTTTGTAGATATGATTAAATGAGGTACTAGTGGATTAGGAGGGGCACTAAATCAAAGATCTACGTAAAGACACAGAGGGACACACAGGAATAAGGTCACATGGCGATGGAAGCAATTATTCGACTGACACTGCTGCAAGCTAAGAAGGCCAAGGATTGCCAGCAAATGCCTCAAAGCTATCGTTTTTTCAGTCATGTACAGATATAAGAGTTGGACAGTAAAGAAGCCTGCAAGTCAAAGAATTGATGCTTTCAAACTGTGATGCTAAAGAAGATTCTTGAGAGTTCCTTGAATTGCAGGGAGATCAAACCAGTCAATCCTAAAGGAAATCAGCCTTGAATATTCATTGAAAGGACTCATACTGAAACTCCAATACTTTGGCCACCTGATGAGATGAGCTGACTCATTGGAAAAGACCCTGATGCTGGGAAAGATTGAGGGCAGGAGGAGAAGGGGGTGACAGAGGATGAGATGGTTACGTAGTATCACCAATTCAACTGACATGGATTTGAGGAAACTCCGGGAGATAATGGAGGACAGAGGAGCCTGGCATACTGCAGTTCATGGGGTTGCAAAGAATCTAACATGACTTAGCAACTGAACAAAAACAACAATCAGAAGCTTGAGAGAGGCCTAGAACCAACAATCCTTCAGAGCCTTCAGAAGCAACCAACTCTGCTGACACCTTGATTTTGGACTTCTGGCATCTTG
Source organism: Capra hircus (assembly GCF_001704415.2). Taxonomy (NCBI): domain Eukaryota; kingdom Metazoa; phylum Chordata; class Mammalia; order Artiodactyla; family Bovidae; genus Capra; species Capra hircus. The sequence continues at coordinate 110,542,093 of NC_030813.1, forward strand.
AACAGTGAGGCAACAAGTATCTGTTGTTTTAAGCCACCCAGGTTGTGGAGATCTAACCCCAAGATTGAGGTCAAAGTCAGGCCCCTGCTTGAAGCCAGTGTCCAGGCTCTTGTGGCTGCTCTATTTCCTTTACCCAAAGTCCATAGAGAATGAATTGAGCTGTGCATAATCTCAGGTGTCCTCCTAAGAACTCAGCCAAATTTCATTAGCAAATAAAAGAAGATACAGGATATAACCCCTTCCCCATTATCAAGCTAGCTCTTAAAAAAAAAAAAAAAAAACACTATATTTCCAAAATTCCTGCTGCTCTTCATTTACCCCCTGCTCTCTTCAAAATAATGTCCCTGTGATCATGCCAGAACTGCGTGGGAAAGCCCATGAGTAATATTAACCAGCTCATTCTCAACTGGAACAAATCATGCTGGCAAATATAGGGCACCTTATGGATTGGGACAGATTTGGGCATCCTGGACTTGCTAGAATTATATTATACAGAAGCTTGGTGGTGGACTTTGATGCTGTTGTCCTTATCATCCAGCAGTGACTTAAAAGGGAGAGGGTGGGATGATCTGGGAGAATGGCATTCTAACATGTATGCTATCATGTAAGAATTGAATCGCCAGTCTATGTCTGACGCAGGATACAGCATGCTTGGGGCTGGTGCATGGGGATGACCCAGAGAGATGTTATGGGGAGGGAGGTGGGAGGGGGGTTCATGTTTGGGAACGCATGTAAGAATTAAAGATTTTAAAATTAAAAAAAGAAAAAAAAAGTCATCATTGCTACATGTAGCCAATGCAACACTATTTACAATAGCCAAGACTTGGAAACAATTCAAGTTTTCATTAACAGATAACTCGTTTCAGAAGATATGGTATATAAATATATATAAGGGTCCTGTGCTGTTCTGTCTAAGTCACTTCAGGCATGTCCCACTCTTTGTAACCCCGTGGACTGTAGCCTACCAGGCTCCTCTTTCCATGGGATTCTCCAGGCAAGAATACTGGAGTGGGTTGCCATGCCCTCCTGCAGGGAATCGTCCCAACCCAGGGACAGAAACTGTGTCTCTTGTATCTCCTGCATTGGTAGGTGGGTTCTTTACCACCTGGGAAGCCCATCTATATGGGTACATATATATAAAATATGGACTATCTAAAGATAAAATATCATAAAAATAATGAAATGTTATCATTTGCAGCAACATGGATGCACCTAGGGATTATAATAGTAAGTAAAGTAAGTCAGACAGAGAAAACAAGTATTATATGATATGACTTGTATATAGAAATTGAAAAATAATACAAATAGATCTATAAACAAAACAGAAACACAGTCACAGGTGTAGAAAACAAACTTATGGTTACTGAAAGGGAAAGAGAGGGAGAGGGATAAATTAAGAGCATGGGATTAACAAATACACACTACTATACACAAAATAGATGGAAAACAAAATTTACTGTATCACACAGGGAACTATATTTAATATTGCATAACAACCTGTAATGGAAAATAAGCTAAAAAATACGCATATACAGGCACACAGGCCCACACACACTCTGCAGAAGGAACTGTATGTTCCACATTTTACCCAGACCTTTCTGTCTCCTTTCTACCAACCTATAAAAAATGCTAACAATTAAAGCTGTATTTCCTGAGTGTTACTACATGTCGGGCACTTTTTTTTTAATTGGATTATAAAATTGCTTTAGGGTGCTGTGTTAGTTTCTGCTGTACAGTGAAGTGAAGCAGTATAGGTATGAATATACCCCTCCCTCCCAGCCCGCCTTCATCCTATTCCTCCAGGTCATCACAGAGCGCCAAGCTGAGCCCCCTGCATGCTATAGAAGCTCCCTGCTAGCGGTCTGTTTTACACACTGCAGTGCACATGCCTGGCACTTTTCCATGTCCATATTACAGGTGAGGAAGATGAAGCACAGGAAGATAATGCCCGGGGACCCAGCTTTCACCCTTCTTGTGCTTTCTGTCTGTGACCCTTCCAACATGTGTTCATGCCATTCATGTCTATGTTAATGACTCCAGGATGTCTGTCTCCAGCTCAGCCCGTGTGCTCTGGGCTCACATACTCAATAACTGCCATCTTCACCTGGGTGTCTCAGACATCTCAAACATACTGCATTGGTAACAGAATGCCTTCCTCTCCCCCGCACAGCCCAACATGCCCTATAAACTTCCAAAGAGCTTACCCACACACCCACAGCCTTTTGTCTCTCTGTAAATGCACCACCATCCCTGCATGCAACTTCTCAGTCCAAATACAAGGACTCTTCCATGATTTTCCCTTTCCATCCTCCCCTCCACACACATAGCCAGTCTTGTTAATGACACCTCCCGAAGACATTCCCAAATGACCTACATTTCTCCGTTCCCACCCTTGTCAGTCCTTAACAGACCAGCTTTGAGACAAAGGTCCTAACTTCCACTCAGTCCAAGCAACTCCTTAACACCAAAATCCCAAAAGGTATACGCCTGAATGATACCCAATCGTGTCATCAGGGTACACGCATTTCTAGTTAGTCTTAGAAAATAGGCTAAGAAATGCAATCCAGTATTAGTTACAAAGATTTTGTGGCCATCAATTTCATAGCTTGGAAATACCAAAAAATATCATATATGGACACATAGATGTGGAATCTAGATAGACAGTACAGGCAAACCTATTTGCAAGGCAGGGATAGAGACATAGATGTTGAAAAAGAACATGTGGGTGTGGAGAGGGGAAGGGAAGGGGTGGATGGGAGATGGGGATCAGCATACATCCATGTGTAAAGCAGATGGCTAGTGGGAACCTGCTGTACAGCACAGAGAGCTTTGCTTGCAAGGTGCTCTGTGATGACCGAGAGAGGTGGGCTGGAGGGGTGGAAGGTGGGAGGTCCAGGAGGGAGGGGACGTATGTATACATATGACCGGTTCACTCTGCTGTACAGCAGAAACTAACACAACATTGTAAAGTCACTAAGTAAGTAAGAAATTAAGTGTTAGTCACCCAGTCGTGCCCGACTCTTTGCGATCCCGTGGACTGCAGCCCACCAGGCTCCTCTGTCCATGAGATTTTCCAGGTCAGAATACTGGAGTGGGTTGCCATTTCCTTCTCCACGGGATCTTCCCAACCCAGGGACCGAACCTGCATCTCCTGCACTGCAGGCAGATTCTTTATCAACCGAGCTACAAGGGAAGGACAACTAAACCTCAATTCAAATAAAAAAAGAGAGAGAGAGAAATTGGAGCCTTGAAGAAGAGGGATGGCTGAGCCTCTTTGCATGGCCCTGGACACCAGGGTTGTGCCTGACAACCAGGCATAGACATGCAAGGTCATGGCCCTGGGCAGCACACTTGGAGCCAGAGACTTCCTTATCACACTGGAGACCACTCCAGTTTCTGCCACAGGGATCACATTCCAGAGGTGGGGAAATAGAATCAAAAGTGGGGAGCAGGCCTACAAGGCAATGTCAGAGCTAAGAGGGCTTCAAGGTCATGGTAAAGGGGTTGGGCTTTATCCTAAGCAGCAAAGCAGAGAGGGCTACTGGGCAATCGCCCACAGCTTAGGTGAGCAGTTCACCTTTGAGGTTTGGCCTGTGGGACAGCAGAACCATAATCCCATCCTGAAGGGCAGGATGGAGAATCGGATCAGACCTGCAGACAGAATCCTGGCATCCAACAGCAAAGACGAGCGCCTAGAATATACTAGAATAGAAGTCAGGTTTATTCTAGTATAAATTCTGGAATATATTTATACTTGATATATATTCCATTATATGCTAGAATATACTAGAATAGTGCCTTGTGGCTCAGACGGTAAAGAATAGTGCAGGAGACCCGAGGTTCCATTCTTGGATCAGGAAGATCCCCTGGAGAAGGGAATGGCTACCCACTCCAGTATTCTTGCTTGGAGAATCCCTTGGACAGAGGCGCTTTGTGGGTTACTGTCCTTGGGGTCACAAAGAGTTAGACTCAGTTACGGCTAGAACTCAGAGGAAACAGCAATCCAGTAGGTCTGAGAAGGGTTCATGGAGAATTCCACAACCGAGCAATCTTTAAGGAGGTCACCAAACGAGGAATAGGGCCTGACTTTTCAGGTGGAGAGCAGAGCCTGGGAGCAGGCACAAAAGCAAGGCTCCAGGGCTGGCGGGGTGGGGAGTGGAGAGTGGGCAGTGGGTATACTGGTAAGTTGTGATGGGCTCCTGGAGCTCGGGATGGTCCAATCACTGGTGACGTTCAGAAGGAGTCACACTTGCAATGTAGAGACCCACGTCTGAACGCCATGCTGCAACACTCTTCCATTGGGATACTTGGGGGAGAGAGGGTGCCCCAGAGGAAGCGGTCCAGAATCTGCCCCTGAGACTCTCCATGGGTCTCTCTTCCAGGGCCCCTGGCACCCCAAGCTCACCTCTTCCACTGCACAGCCTACCTTGCTCACTCTATATTTCTGTTGATCATTTCACGATGTGAGAGTCTAGCTTTCTTTCTAGGATACTCAGAGCCTAGAGACCAATTAAATTATTTTATTAATTTATTTAGTTGGCTGCGCCGGGTCTTAGCTGCGCATGCAGGATTTTTAGTTTTGGCGTGCAGACGGTTAGTTGTGACACGTGCAATCTAGTTCCCTGATCAGGGCTGGAACTCAGGTCTCCTGTGTTGGATGCACAGAGTCTTAGCCACTGGACCACCAACGAAGTCCCAAGACCAGTTAGATTTAAACAAACAGAAAACTCTGCAAATCACCTCTAGTCCAATCACCCCGCAAATAAGCTCTGTAAACCACTCGGTGAATGTCCTTTGGGCATTTTTTCCTATGTGTTCTTTTGTGTGTGGCGTCTGCAGTCAAAATTAGCTTCAAAATATACACGTTCTTTTCCAGCCTGATTTTTTCACCTCACAATGTTTATACTGGAACTGTATGCCAATATTCACTCGTATCCACCTATATCATAGCATTTAGCAGCTGCCTGGTGTTTCACAGCATAGTTTTGGTCACCAATCCGTGGCCTCTGAAATATAAGGTTGTTTCAAATAGTTCAGTTTTATAAATATGGTACAGTGAGTACCCCTGCACCCATACCTTTTCACATTTGTCTAAATATTTTTTTAGGATACATCCCCAGAAGTGAACTTGTTTCATTAAAGATATATACAATTAAGGATTTAGAACATATTGCTAAATTATTCTTTGGAAAGTTTATCTCTGTTGAGCAGTATCTGAAGGTGCCCATTTACCCCACAGTCTAGCAACACTGGGAATTCTGAATTTTTTTCTTCCAAGCTAATAAGCAAACCATGGGATTTAGTTATTATCTTATAGTGAATTGTGGTGCCTTTTTTTTTTTTTTTTTTTTGGCTATAGATGAGCATCTCTTGGACTGCAAGGAATTAAATGAGTCAATCCTGAAGGAAAACAACCCTGAATATTCATGGGAAGGACTGATGCTGAAGCTGAAGCTCCAATGCTTTGGCCACCTGAAGCAAAGAGCCAACTCATTGGAAAAGATTCTGATGCTGGGAAGGATTGAGGGCAGGAGAACGAGGTAACAGAGGATGAGATGGTTGAGTGGTATCACCGACTCAATGGACATGAGTTTGAGCAAACTCTGGGGGATGGTGAAGGACAAGGAGGTCTGGAGTGCTGTAGTTCATGGGGTCACAGTCAACCACAAATGAAAGCCTAAACAACAACAACAGACTCCTTCGTGTGTTAATTGATCATTTATATTTTTTTCCTTTTGAAAATGCCCAGCTCTCTGCCTAAATTTCTATTGGAGTGTTTGCCTTTGTTTTCTTAACTATAAATAAAAAGATTTTTATAAAAATAAACTTCTGTCATTTACCCGGCAAACAAAACTCACTCCAGTTTGTCTTCGACACGCTAACTTTGTTTATGGCATTTTAAACTATTAGGAATCTGTTTCATGTGATGCAGTCATATTTAGCCACTGTCTCTTTTATGGTTCCTGCCTTCGGGGTCAGGCTTGAGTGTCCATTCCCACCCTGCGATTAGGTCAATGTAAACCAGATGTCAGTGCTGTCAGTCCAGTCGTGGCGACTGCAGCCACAGGCTCCGTGTGGAGGAAGCTTAGTCCATTCACTGATTTCCCCAATAAATCCACTCACACCAATTGTTTGGTGGAGGCTGGCAGAGGGCAGGGAGGGAGGTTTCAGGAGGAAGGAAACATCACCATTAAATGCAAAGCATCACACCATCTTTTACTCTTTTGCCAAATCTCCCTTTAATTTCTCTCTCTAGTGAGCGCACAACGGTCTTTTATTATGTAAAGCAAGCAATGAACCATCTTTTGATAGGTAAGTATTCTTCGAGGGTCCTGACCTCTACCCCAAAAAGCTTATCAAACATTTCTGCCTGCAGGACTTCCTGGTGGTCCAGTGGTTAAGAATCTGACTTCCAAAGCAGGGGAAGCAGGTTCGAACTCTGTTCAGGAAACTAAAATCCCGCATATTTATGATATTTGGAAATTATTTTTGAGTCTAAAGCATGAAACTATAAGATAACTATTAAAATTCTTGTCTCCATCCACAAAAATCATCACTAGACAGGGAGCTGTAGAGGGTATCAGATGTGTTTCTCTTTGTATCCTCAGTTCTTGTTTTTATTTTATTTTTTAAATTTTTATTTTTACTTTATTTTACTTTACAATACTGTATTGGTTTTGCCATACATTGACATGAATCCACCACAGGTGTACATGCTTTCCCAAACATGAACCCCCCTCCCACCTCCCTCCTCATAACATCTCTCTGGGTCACCCCTGTGCACCAGCATCAAGCATGCTGTATCCTGCATCAAATATAGACTGCAGATTCATTTCTTACATGATAATATGCATGTTTCAATGCCATTCTCCCAAATCATCCCACCCTCTCCCTCTCCCTCTGAGTCCAAAAGTCCACTCTACACATCTGTGTCTCTTTTGCTGTCTCGCATACAGGGTCATCATTGCCATCTTTCTAAATTCCATATATATGTGTTAGTATACTGTATTGGTGTTTTTCTTTCTGGCTTACTTCACTCTGTATAATCGGCTCCAGTTTCATCCACCTCATTAGAACTGATTCAAATGTATTCTTTTTAATGGCTGAGTAATACTCCATTGTGTATATGTACCACAGCTTTCTTATCCATTCATCTGCTGATGGACATCTAGGTTGTTTCCATGTCCTGGCTATTATAAACAGTGCTGCGATGAACATTGGGGTACATGTGTCTCTTTCAATTCTGGTTTCCTCAGTGTGTATGCCCAGCAGTTGGATTGCTGGGTCATAAGGCAGCTCTATTTGCAATTTTTTAAGGAATCTCCACACTGTTCCCCATAGTGGCTGTACTAGTTTGCATTCCCACCAACAGTGTAGGAGGGTTCCCTTTTCTCCGCACCCTCTCCAGCATCTATTGCTTGCAGACTTTTGGATTGCAGACATTCTGACTGGTGCGAAGTGGTACCTCATTGTGGTTTTGATTTGCATTTCTCTAATAATGAGTGATGTTGAGCATCTTTTCATGTGTTTGTTAGCCATCCGTATGTCTTCTTTGGAGAAATGTCTATTTAGTTCTTTGGCCCATTTTTTGATTGGGTCATTTATTTTTCTGGAATTGAGCTGCAGAAGTTGCTTGTATAATTTTGAGATTAGTTGTTTGTCAGTTGCTTCATTTGCTATTATTTTCTCCCATTCAGAAGGCTGCTTTTTCACCTTGCTTATATTTTCCTTTGTTGTGCAGAAGCTTTTAATTTTAATTAGATCCTATTTGTTTATTTTTGCTCGTATTTCCAGAGTTCTGGGGGGTGGATCATAGAGGATCCTGCTGTGATTTATGTCTGAGAGTGTTTTGCCTATGTTCTCCTCTAGGAGTTTTATAGTTTCTGGTCTTACATTTAGATCTTTAATCCATTTTGAGTTTACTTTTGTGTGCGGTGTTAGAAAGTGATCTAGTTTCATTCTTTTACAAGTGGTTGACCAGTTTTCCCAGCACCACTTGTTAAAGAGATTGTCTTTACTCCATTGTATATTCTTGCCTCCTCTGTCAAAGATAAGATGTCCATATGTGTGTGGATTTATCTCTGGGCTTTCTATTTTGTTCCATTGATCTACATTTCTATCTTTGTGCCAGTACCATACTGTCTTGATGACTGTGGCTTTGTAGTAGAGCCTGAAGTCAGGCAAGTTGATTCCTCCGTTCCATTCTTCTTTCTCAAGATTGCTTTGGCTATTCAAGGTTTTTTGTATTTCCATACAAATCTTGAAATTATTTGTTCTAGTTCTGTGAAAAATATCGCTAGTAACTTGATAGGGATTGCATTGAATTTGTAGATTGCTTTGGGTAGTATACTCATTTTCACTATATTGATTCTTCCGATCCATGAACATGGTATATTTCTCCATCTACTAGTGTCCTCTTTGATTTCTTTCACCAGTGTTTTATAGTTTTCTATATATAGGTCTTTAGTTTCTTTAGGTAGATATATTCCTAAGTATTTTATTCTTTTGGTTGCAATGGTGAATGGAATTGTTTCCTTAATTTTTTTTTCTACTTTCTCATTATTAGTGTATAGGAATGCAAGGGATTTCTGTGTGTTGATTTTATATCCTGCAACTTTACTATATTCATTGATTAGCTCTAGTAATTTTCTGGTGGAGTCTTTAGGGCTTTCTATGTAGAGGATCATGTCATCTGCAAACAGTGAGAGTTTTACGTCTTCTTTTCCAATTTGGATTTCTTTTATTTCTTTTTCTGCTCTGGTTGCTGTGGCCAAAACTTCCAGAACTATGTTGAATAGTAGCAGTGAAAGTGGGCACCCTTGTCTTGTTCCTGACCTTAGGAGAAATGCTTTCAATTTTTCACCATTGAGGATAATGTTTGCTGTGGGTTTGTCATATATAGCTTTTATTATGTTGAGGTATGTTCCTTCTACTCCTGCTTTCTAGAGAGTTTTTATCATAAATGGATGTTGAATTCTGTCAAAGGCCTTCTCTGCATCTATTGAGATAATCATATGGCTTTTATTTTTCAATTTGTTAATGTGGTGAATTACATTGATTGATTTGCGGATATTGAAGAATCCTTGCATCCCTGGGATAAAGCCCACTTGGTCATGGATATCCTCAGTTCTTTTCACAGTGGCTGATGCATGCATACATGTTGCTTCAGTCATGTCCAACTTTTTGTGTCCCTATGGGCTGTAGGCCACCAGGCTCCTCTGTCCATGGGATTCTCCAGGCAACAATCCTGGAGTGGATTGCCACACCCTCCTCCAGGGGATCTTCCTGATCCAGGGATTGAACCTGCATCTCCTGTGGCTCCTGCATTGCAGGCAAATTCTTTACTGCTGAGCCACTGGGGAAGCCCATCTGATTCATAGTAGGTGCTTAACAAATACATATTGAATGAATAGGGAAGGTATAATGAAAAGTTATTGAGACCAAATTTTTCTTTCTGCAATTGAAATGAGGCTTGCCCTCTCAAGATGAAATTCAAGAACTCTTTCTCCACTGAACTGATTGGAATTTTCCACCTTTGTTTATAGTGCCCTGGAGGAGAAGAATTGTCGCAGCTGCCCTGGATCTTTTTTCCCTTCATTTGGTAACTGTACCTTGATTTCTGTTTGTGAGCAGAGCCAACTGCTTTGGGGCAACCAGAACACTGCCTGACTACGGCCATGTCACTTGTTCAGGGGCAGGCATGTGACTCAAGCCAGACCAAAGAGAGCTTCCCCAGGGCTTCTGATGGAAAGATGCCCTCTGCACCTGCGGATGGTAGTGGGGAGGTCAATATGCTAAACCGGTATCAGTGTGGCAAGACATTGTAGAGTGACCACCTCTGCCAAACTGGAAAAATACACCAACATCGAGGAAGGTAAAACTGGGAGAGAAAGAAAGACTGATTTCTAGAAAGTGCATTTGAAAATGCACTGGCTCTAGTCTGCATATTTTATTTGTGATAGTAAATATTCCTCTCTTAGGTTTAAGTCAATTTGTTGGATTTCTGTCCCTTGAGCCCCAAATATTGTTCACAATCTCGACTAAAGTATAAGCCTTGCATCAGAGACCTGGGCTTGTTAACACAAAGATCTCAAAATGGTTGATAGTTCTGGTCCTGGTCATCCTTACAAGCTTCCTGGACTAGCTAGAATCCTTAAATAAGCATCTTCTTGGAATGGAGCATTAGCTGTTGTTGATGGAATCTCTACTTGGCATTGTGAATACATTCATTATCCCTATTCTTTGCAATAATTATCGATGCTAAAGGAAACAAACCCTGAATATTCATTGGTAGGACTGATGCTGAAGCTCCAATACCTTAGCCACATGATGCAAAGAGCCGACTCATTGGAAAAGACCCTGATGCTGGGAAAGATTGAGGGCAAGAGGAGGAGCAGGTGGCAGAGGATAAGACGGTTGGATCGTATCACTTACTCAATGGACCCGAGTTTGAACAAACTCTGGGAAATAGTGAAGGACAGGGAAGCCTGCATGCTGCAGTCTATGGGGTCACAAAGAATCAGACACAACTTAGCAACTGAACAACAACAATGGAATGTTTGAGTCACACAGTCGTTAACTGAGAGGCAGTTGTGTGGTGGTTATGAGTGTGGTCTCTGGAGATAGAACATTTAGACCCAACTGTCTATTCCTACTACCCAGTGGCCACAAAACCTTCAAGAAGTTACTTAAACTGTCTGTGCCTTACTTTCCCTACCGATAAATGATGATAATAAAAGAACTATGTTGCAGAGTTGCTCATAGGACTCAAGGAGAGATCAAAGAACAGAGACAAAGAACAGGGGCTGACCATGAATAAGTACCCAACAGGAATGAGCTGTTACAGCTTCTTGGTGTAGGTAGGGCTGGAGGGGGCAATCAGAAGCCCGTACCACTATGAAATACACATGGGCACTGGGATACTCCACCAGTAGTTCTAAAATCACTGTCACCTAGGGTTGCCGTGCCCTGTTTTAGCTGGAGAATGTGAAGCCCAGCACATCCTCACTTCTTTATCATCCTGAGGGTAGAACAGGAAGGATGTGGAGCTTGAGACACTGCTATCTTCTCTGCCCAGTGGGGGAAATTGGTCTTGCAGAGGAGAGACAGAGAGACAGTGTGTGTGTATGTGTGTATGAGTGTGTGTGTGTGTGTGTGTGTGAGAAAGACAGAGAGAGAAGAACTGATAAGATGACTTGAGCTCAGAATCAACTCTTAAAAGGCACCTTGGTCCTTACGCTTCTCATTTATAGAAGCCAATAAATCTCATTTTTTCTCAAGCAAAGTATGTAGGGACCTCTGTTGAAACTGAAAAGATCTGACAGATACAGTCTCTCAAATTTTTAAAAGACTGTATTTTTTTTTTAAGGCACTGCTCTGAATTTTTTATTTGCTATAGTATTCATTGAAGTACAGCTGCTTCACAATGCTGGGTGAGTTTCTGCTGTACAGCAAAGTGAATCAGCTGTATGTATACATGTAGCCCCTCTTTTCTGGTTCTCCTTCCCATTTAAGTCACCGTAGAGCATTATCCTCCCATCACTCCTAAAGAATCGTGTCTCTCAGCCAAAGCGGAAGGTAGGTTACTTTGCTCATTCAGCTTTTCATTCATTCATTCATGCGCTTTATGAAATCTTATTGGGTCTCTACCCTGTGCCCACATGACTTGTTTCTGCGTTGACTGTGACATTAGCCTGGTGGCCTCACTTGGTCATTATGAGTCCTTCTTCCTTCCTTTGTGAGAGAATGCTGAATATTCTTAACTTCCAGGATTGTTTTGGTGACCAAACAAGACAGCGTTTGAAAACTGAAGTCCTCTGAAAATACGAGAAGATAGCTCTATGTTCTGGAACCCTGAGCAGAGAACACAACATCTACACTATCGTAAATGCTGATTTTACTGCTCCTTTGGGAAGCAGGTAAGATATAATGGTTAGTTAAAACGTCTTTGGTAAATTAGACTTACCACTAGGATTCCATATGTGAAATAGTGCGGAGTGGAACATGGTGATAAGCATGTAACTGTGAAGTTGTCTATTGATTTCGTGAGTTTTTTCACAGTCTTTTGCCTTGCAGAAATTCTTTCAAATGCAGAGTGAAACAATAGGATTATATTTCTTCCTTTCATAAATAAGATAGAACAGGGTAAGCCTAATTGTAAATTCAAAAATGGAGTTTTTAAAGACTCCCTATGTGCTAGGTAAGCATGTGCTAAGAACTCTGTGATTTTCTCTGCAAAATTTTACACTCCCTATGTTTTCTTCATTTTATTGCTGAGAAAACTGAGGTTCAGAGAAGTTGCTGTTCTAGTCCCAAACCATAGTGCTAGTGGATGAAAGGGCAAGTCTAGAGTAAGTCTGATTTTCTTAATGACTATTTCTCAGGGAGCTTCTATAGAATGTGCAGTGTCTGAGGCTGCTCTTTTAGAGTAGGTAGAATTTGGAAAGGTGGAAGGGAGTCCTGTGAACATCAGGTGGAAAGATGTGGAGAAAACAACATGAATGGGGAACAATGTGAAACTGACCAGGGAATAGATTGTTTACAGTAAAATTAAGATTAAACAAATCCTTTAGGGACAGATTGTGGAAGGCTTTGAGTGACAGGGATGAGTCAAAGTTTATTTCATAGACAATGGGGAGAAACAGAAAGTTAAAGCCAAGAAATGGCACCTTCAAAATGCTACCTAAGCTGGCCACTCTGCCTGCCATGTGCAGAGCAGACAAAAGCCCTGGCATATATACACTGCCATGTGTAAAACAGCTGGCTAGTGGGAAGCTGCCATAGCACAGGAAGCCCAGCTCTGTGATGACCTAGAGGGGTGGATTGGAAGTGGGGGAGGCTCAAGAGAGAGGGGAGGATATAGTTATGGCTGATTCTCATTGCTGTATGGCAGAAACCAACACAACCCTATAAAGCAATTATCCTCCAATTTAAAAATTTTTTTTAAAAAAACAATGATCCGAGGGTCAGAGAGACTGCCTAGGAGACCACCCCAGCTCTGAAACAAGGCAGACTTCAAGTCTGCCAGTGAAACATGAAGAGGAAATTTGATTGTCGACACCAAGGAGGCATCTTTCTGATGACCTAATTGAGATGTTTGGGTTTTGTTCCTTGGTTTTGTTTATTTTTGCCGAGCGTCAACTCTGGCTTAACGTCTAATAAAGCATGTGATTGCCTTTACGATTCTGCAAACACATAGGCAGAGGAAAGGCAACCCTCCCTGCAGCTTCTGGAGATCTCCCCTCCAAGGACTCTCTCTCCTTGCCAAGAATGTGAGGTTGGAGCCAGCCAGTTCTGGCAAGCTCCCCTTCTTTCTCCTTCAGTCCAACTCCCACCAAGTCTCTCACCCGGAGCCCAGCATACTCCACCCAAAGTCAGGAAACCTGCCAACGCCTCCCAGCCTCCAATCGGAGCCCCCTCTCTCCCAGTTCAAGTTTAGCCTCCTGGCCAAAAACTGAGTGTTTTGGACTTTGAAGAAAACATGCTCTGTTTTCCCCTGATGGCATCTCCGGGGTGGAGGGAAATAGACTGGCCTTTGTTCCTTTGTCCATGGGAGGAGATTACGGGAGGTCCCCAAAGCTGGGGCCGGGGCAGTGCGGGGAGGTAAGGTCTGGGCAATGGATTCAGCATAAGGCCTGCATTGTCCTGTGGGCTTCTTAGAGAAACAAAACTCTTCAATTACTGAACTGCCCACTTGGGCTCAGAGCCAGGCTGACCCGATTACCTAGCACATTTTCTTTTTTTTTTTTTCATGAATGTCCTTATCTTCCAGGTTCTTCTTGGGCTTTGAATCATATTGACATGCAGAGTGCACCTTCCTCACGTGAGATGTTTCCTGAAAGGAAAAAGAAAAGTCTAAGAACCTTAAGGGTCTCAGGCTGTATCTGTAGGCAGCACCCTTAATGACTGGACTGGGTCTGGCAAGCAATTGTAAAATACCAGCTATGGGGTCCACTCATTACTGGACATTGCTTGAATTTGAACCAAGGAACCACCTGCCTCTAAACTCCACATTCTCCCTGCTAACACACTATTTTTTGGTTTTATTTTTTTATTGAGCAGTGAAGTCTCATTTTCAAATAAAATCATACATAGAGTGCAAATATGAAAATTATATTGAAAACTCAAAGTGGCATGTCGGCATTAATGCCTATTTGTTTAAACTCAGAACCTATGTTTAAAACACAATGAAACCACTTATGGACATGGGGAGAGGGGAGGAGAGGGTGAGACGTATGGAAAGAATAACATGGAAACTTACATTACCATATGTAAGTAGATAGCCAATGGGAATTTGATGTACCACTCAGGAAACTCAAACAGGGGCTCTGTATCAATCTAGAGGAGTGGGATTGGGAGGGTGATGGGAGGGAAGTTCAAAACGGAGGGGATATATGTGTACCTATGGCTGATTCGTGTTGAGGTTTGACAGAAAACAACAAAATTCTGTAAAGCAATTATCCTTCAATAAATAAATAAATGAATAAACAATGAAACCAATGAGTCACTGCTAATTTACACAAGCAAACTACAGTTGAGGGCACACACAACAGTCACAGTTTTCTGTAAGTTTCAAAATGTCATGTATGTTTGAATTGTATTTCTGTTGCACAGAATTGGATAAATTTCTTTTCCACAAGATTCATAGCTGTAAAGGGCTGGCAGTTCCTAAGGAGCTCATCTTGGAGTGTCAACATCTTCGGTCTTCAGTAAAACTAGTCCACATATTACAAAATGGCATTGTTACCAATATTTAGCTATGGGATTTCATCCAGTGGTTAAGACTTCACCTTCTAATGCTGGGGCTGCAGGTTGGATCCCTGACTGGGGGGAACTAAGAGCCAACATGTCTCATGGCAAAAAAAAAAAAAAAAAGTAAAACAGAAGCAATATTGTGACAAATTCAACAAAGCCATTAAAAATAGTTGACATCAAAAAATCTTTTTTAAAAAAGCTTGACTGTGACTTGACACTTTTTATGTTCAATGTCTGATTCATATC
This sequence comes from Capra hircus, assembly GCF_001704415.2. Lineage (NCBI taxonomy): Eukaryota > Metazoa > Chordata > Mammalia > Artiodactyla > Bovidae > Capra > Capra hircus. Next base: position 110,557,093 of record NC_030813.1, read on the forward strand.
AGTAGCTCCTAAAATGGACAGTCATCTGAGAAATTACCTGTTGGGATTTTTGTCATAACACCAGGTCCAACAGTTCAATATCCCTCCCCCAGCACTTACTTATGCACTTAAGGAGTACTATAGAAGGGTTCTTATGCATACAATATTACATGAGAGTGCCCTGATTGAGCCTGAATTTAGAGGGGAAGAAAAGAAAGAAAAGAAACAAACAGAAAACAAGAGCCTTTCCAAATCAATGCTACATTCCAAAAACGTTCAAAGACACACATTCTATCAATAAAGATTTACTATAGCCTTCCCCAAAGTTAGATAATCTGGCAACTCAAGGTATCTCATTGATGGCCTCAGTCATCAATGAGTTAAAATGTAATCTGTAAGGCACTTACTTGTGTGTTGTTTTATATAGACAGTTTAACAGCGATTTCAAATTGTGTGAGAAAAATAATTTTAAAATACTCCAGGAATTTCTGAAGTTTTTTTTTAAAAAACAAAACAAAACAAAACTACCCTATGATTACATGTAGCTGACCATTAGTACATACGTATATACAATGGGATACTACTAAGCCATAAAAAGAAATGAAACTGACTCATCTGTAGAGATATAGATAAACCGAAAGTCTACAACACAGAGTGAAGTAAATCACAAACAGAAAAACAAATATCATATATTGACACACATATGTGGAATTTAGGAAAATCGTACAGATGAACCTATTTTCAGGGCAGGAATAGAGGCAAGGGTATAGAGAATTCACACGTGGACACAGGGTCAGGCGTAAAGAAGAGGGATGAATTGGGAGGTTGGGATTAATGTATGTGCCCTACCATGTGTAAAACCGATAGCTAGTGGGAACCTGCTGTGTAGCCCTGGGAGCTCAGCTTGATGCTCTGTGATGACCTGGGTGGATAGGATGGGGATTGGAAGGTGGGAGGGACATCCAAAAGGGAGGGGATATGCATATTCTTATATAGCAGAAACTAACACAAATTTGTAAGGCCCCTATATTGTTGTTGGTAGTGGTTGCTAAGATATATCCAACTCTTAAGTTTGGGTAGGCTCCGGGAGTTGGTGATGGACAGGGAGGCCTGGCGTGCTGCAGTTCATGGGGTTGCAAAGAGTTGGACACAACTGAGCGACAGAACTGAACTGAATTTTGTGATGCCATGGACTATAGATCGCCAGGCTCCTCTGTCTGTGAGATTTCCCAGGCAAGCATTTCCTTCTCTAGGGCATTTTTCCAACCCAGGGATCAAACCCACATCTCCTGCAGGTGGATTCTTTACCACTGAGCCACCTGGGAAGCCCAAGATGACTATACCCCAATAAAAAACAAATTAAATTAAAACAAAAAAGACTTCATGAAGGCTGACCCTTCTCCTTACCTGACTCTCTTCTGTGAAATGACATTGGTGAGTATGAGCAGAGGAGGATTTACCAGGAAGGTAAGACATTTCTGCCTCAGGTCTCTCTCTTACAGGAGTCTATTTCAAGGCACTCCTCCTGCCGTCTGCCTTTTTGAAAACTGCCAAAAGAAGAATTTGTATTCTTTTCCCCTGAGTAAGCCTCAGGCTTCATGAGACCTGGGTCTGGGCCTGGTCATTGGTCGTGAGGAAAGAGCCCTCTGCCCTTGGTCGCTGTTCAAGTGAGTGTGTATTGAGCACCTACAATGCAGCAGGTGATATGAAGCTCTATTTACTCTGACTTGGAAGTAGAGAGAAGAAAAGAGAAAGATTATGGTTCTGCACCTCACCTTACTTCTGCCCCAACTCTGATGCTCCCAAGGACCGTACCTGTTTAGATCCTGCCTTGTGCTACCAGAGAAATGAGGCGACTCATGGGAAACACATTTGACAAAACTGTAAACCTCAAAAATAAAACCCGAGTCAGTGGAGACACCAAACCGAGCAGGAGCTTTGTGGATGCAGCCTGTCAAGTTGTTCCATCATCTAGGAGGTCAAACAGGAAACCTCAAAGCTGGCAGGAGTGGGAAGGGGGCTGCATGGAGAAGGGGTGTTAGGACCAGGAATACCAGGGTACATGGTGGCTGGGCATCAGCCATAAAGGTAACCCAGGGGTCGTTCAGCCAGTGAAGTCGTTATCACCAAAATCTTGGCTTTCTCTGCCCACCAAAGTCAAATAACAAAATTATGGAGACAGAGTTGGGAGGAAATAAAAAGGTGGCTTTAATCTTTCAGCCAGTGGAGGAAAAGACACAGTAGGTTCATGCCTCTAGGTCTGTGCCCCGCCTCCCATGAGGAATCTGGAGGATCTTACAGAGGAGGGCGCACAATCAGAGGCGGGTGATAAGGGACAAAGTTGTAAGCATCTTGTATTCTTCTCCCTCTTGCATTGTTTCAAACACAGTCATAGGCTGGCGTCTGGTAGCCCGGGTCATTGGGTCCATTGTCTTCTGTTTATTGCACTGCGGCTTTCTTTCTGAGATGCAAAAAGAGAAAAACTACAAGGGGTGGTCTGCAAACAGAGTGCTGTAAAGGTGATCACCAGATACAGGATGTGATGGAAAAGAGTTAAAGGATAATACACAGGTGGGGCAGTGGTAAAGAATTCAACTGCCAATGCAGGAGACTCAAGAGACGCAGTTTCAATCCCTGGGTAGGAAAGATCCCCTGGAGAAGGAAATGGCAACCCACTCCAGTATTCTTGCATGGAAAATTCCAGACGAGGAGGAGCCTGGCCGGCTACAGTCCATAGGGTTGCAAAGAGTCGAACATCACTGAGCATACATGCACACATACACAGGTGCAGAACGTAGCTCATGCAGAGTTAGAGGGCGATAGGTGTAGGATGTAATTGACATATCAGGTTAGTCTCTCGAAAAGCAAACTACAGATTAGGAACAGTTAAAATAAAAAAGATTAGTTACAGACTGCAGACTGTTACATGGTTAAAGTAAAAAAAGAACCCAGCAAAGGGCAAGAGAAAAAAATAGAAAAGGTTTTTCCACTGCAACAAAGTAGTCAAGGGCAAGGCCTCCTGGGTCATGGATACTTGCTACAGAACTTGGACTTGTCCTGTTGGAACCTGGGAGACAAGCAAGCACTGTGAGCATAGTGGGGACAGTGCTGGCCTTATTGGTGACATGAGACAGCTCTCAAGACTTGGTGTGATGTGAGTTTCGGTTGCTCAAAGACCCTCTGTCCCTCTCTTACGCATTTTCCTACATCCGGCTGTCTTTTTGTTGTTGTTCAGTCACTAAGTCATGTCTGACTCTTTGCACCTCCAAGCACACCAGGCTGCCCTGTCCTTCTCTATCTCCTGGAGTTTGCTCCGATTCATGTCTGTTGAGTTGGTGATGCTATCTAACCATCTCATCCTCTGCTGCCCTCTTCTTCCTTTGCCTTCAATCTTTCACACTGGTTATCTTTCCTTTATGCTTCTGCCTGCACCACCTGGCATGAGAACTTTCTCTCTTAGCCTCCAAGGTGGTCACAAGACCCGGGATCCACCGTCATTCTCTGCCTTTTGAGAATCTGAATGTTAAGTTAGACACACAGATATGGTGGCCATGGCAGCAGGTAGAGCAAATTTTTCTTGCAGCAGCCAGTGGGGAGAGAAGGTTCCCCTGTTCTACTTCCCAGGCCCTCAGGGCTTCCCTGGTTCATATCTTTCCTAAGGTGTGGTTACTGATCCTCATTTCTGAGAGCTTCCCCAGTGTTCTCCAAATGGGTACATTTTGTCTGAAGTTAAAGGACATTTCTGTTATTTGTCATCAATGCTTGGCATATGTACCCGCAAATATAACCCTTGATTTCTCCCTTGCAAATAGCTAATGACTGTACTTTCTATAGTCTATTACTTAGCTTTTATCACTTACTGATAAGCAATGGCTCTAGGCAGAAAAGACTGTGGGTTTCTCTAAGTCATTTACATGTTAGTATGAATTATTGCTAACCCTTTAATTAAGGGTATCTTGAAAGTGGTAAAAGACAATAGCATGGAGGATGGGGGAAGTATGTCACTGGGCAAGAAAGAGGAAATAGAGTTCCTAGAAAGCCAAGTTAACAGATTTCAGAGTTTCTCTAATCTTAATCCCATCTTCCTCATATTCTCCTCTCTCTTATTTCTCTATTCTTGACAGCTTCTGTTCTCTTCAAGACTTCTGGACATCTCTAAGAAATCCTAGAACCTGTTGACGGTGACTGTCACAGAGAGGAGTACTTTTCAGGTAAGTTATACTCTTCCATGCACAAAGTCACATCTCTCACACTGAGCATGTTGTATGTAGATGGACACTCCCAGCTACAGAAGACTTGCTGTTGCTCCCAACAGTCAATTCTGAGAGGGTTAGTGCTTGTCCAGAGCTGAGTCTGACTTCTTGTAAGGTTCACGCATTGGCTCTAAATTTTTTTCCCTGAAACATGCTTGCTCCATCATCTACGGTTACCTTACAAACAGTTGAAAATAGCCATCAAGGGAGCTGAAAGATTTCTCTGAGCAAAATATATCCACACAAGACATATCTTTTCATTGCTGGTGAGCGCCTCACGCTGGATTTTTTCCCCATCTTGTCATTGTCTTTTTGGAAACATAAGGGAGATGGTGATGGACAGGGAAGCCTGGCGTGCTGCGATTCATGGGGTCGCAAAGAGTCGGACACAACTGAGCGACTGAACTGAACTGAACTGAAACCCTGGAGTTGGACACAGAGCAAACTCCAGATAAGGTTTAATCAGTGAAAAGTAAAGCACCCAGATCACTTCCTTTGATCTGGAAATGTACACACCTAGTTCTATTGCCTATTTTGTTAGTTTTCAAAATAACTGATTTGTTGCAAGCTTGGTTTTTTTCACATGAGAAGCAATTATGGAATGGAAAGCAGACAGAACTAAGTCATAGAGGCTCATATGCTGTGCAAAGGTATTTTGACTCTGACCTGTAGATGGTAGAAAGCGTGATCTGTAGTCAATAGGTCTGGAATCTCTTAAAAGTTTTGTTTCCAGTTGAGTTTTTTGAACTAAAATACAGGAGCTTCCATTTGTCCCAGCATGCACCCTGAATTGGGGGTTGCTCCTGTGGGTTTGACCCTGTAGGGGCTCCACAGGGTCTAGGGAGGGGCTGAATCACACTCTATACTGGCTTCTTCCATCCAAAGAGATTTCCATTTCTTATTTTTAAGCATAGCTACATCATCCATGTGCTGTACTCTGCTCAGATGCTCAGTTGTGTCCAACTCTTTTGCAATTTCATGGACTGTAGCCTGCCAGGCTACAAAACTAAAGAACCTCTTGATGAAAATGAAAGAGGAGAGTCAAAAAGTTGGCTTAAAACTCAACATTCAGAAAACTAAGATCATGGCATCCAGACCCATCACTTCATGGCAAATAGATGGGGAAACAGTGGAACCAGTGGCTGACTTTATTTTGGGGGGCTCCAAAATCACTGCAGATGGTGATTGCAGCCATGAAATTAAAAGACGTTTACTCTTTGGAAGGCAAGATATAACCAACCTAGACAGCCTATTAAAAAGCAGAGACATTACTTTGTCAACAAAGGTCTGTCTAGTCAAGGCTATGGTTTTTCCTGTGGTCATGTATGGATGTGAGAGTTGGACTGTGAAGAAGGCTGAGTGCCGAAGAATTGATGCTTTTGAACTGCGGTGTTGGAGAAGACTCTTGAGAGTCCCTTGGACTGCAAGGAGATCCAACCAGTCCATTCTGAAGGAGATCAGTCTTGGGTGTCCATTGGAAGGACTGATGTTGAAGCAGAAACTCCAATACTTCGGCCACCTGATGCAAAGAGCTGACACATTGGAAAAGACCCTGATGCTGAGAAAGATTGAAGGCAGGAGGAGAGGGGGAAGACAGAGGATGAGATAGTTGGATGGCATCACCGACTCAGTAGACATGGGTTTGAGTGAACTCTGGGAATTTGTGATGGACAGCGAAGCCTGGCGTGCTGCAGTTCGTGGGGCTGCAAAGAATCTGACACAACTGAGCTACTGAACTGAACTAAACTGAGCCTGCCAGGCTACTCTGTCCATGGGATTCTCCCAGCAAGAATACTGGAATGGGTTGCCATTTCCTGTTCAACCAGGGGATCTTCCCGATGAAGGGACTGAACCCATGTCTCCTGCATTGGCAGGTGAATTTTTTTTACCACTAGAGCTATCTGAGAAGCCCCACAACATTCATACATATACATTATTCATTCTTTCATTCTATTCTTAACTTAAAAGAAAAAAACTTGAAATGGAAAATCTTGCATTTCTCCCTGTCCAATCTCATAATGCCAATTTCACCTTGGCTTTATCTTTGAAGATCATGTTGAATTTTGATTCTATCATTTACCTTATTATCATTTACCCTATCTATCATTTACTGTATTGTAAACCTCCCTGCCAGGTTTATTTCTCTTTCTTATTTTCCTATAAACCTTTCATATTTTTCCCAAGGCAGAGGATCCTGGCACAATGTAAGTGTTTCAGAAATAAATAAATGTGAGGGAGGACTTTGGAATCCCACTGACCATGGAATTATGGGATTTGAATCAAGCTACCAAGATTTTTCCTGGAGAAGGAAATGGCAACCCACTCCAGTGTTCTTGCCTGGAGAATCCTATGGACAGGGGAGGCTGGTGGGCTCAGTTCAGTTCAGTTCAGCTGCTCAGTTGTGTCCAACTCTTTGCAGCCCACGGGGTCACAAAGAGTCGGACACGACTGAGTGACTTCACACACACACACCAAGATTTCAGGGCTTCCCAGGTGGTGCTAGTGGTAAAGAACCCACCTGCCAATGCAGGAGCTTTAAGAGAGGTGGGTTTGATCCCTGGGTGAGGAAGACCCCCTGGAGGAAGAAATGGCACCCCACTCCAATATCCTTGCCTGGAGTATCCCATGGAAAGAGAAGCCTGGTGGGCTACAGTCTATGGGGTCATAAAAGAGTCAGACATGACTTAAGCAACTTAGCACACACACATGCGCCAAGATTTCAATGGGCAGTGGGATTCCAGGTGATTAGTGGGTTCCCCTGGAGAGATCTGACTTCAAACAGAAGTGCAAAGACAGGCTGATTTGCACCTCCCACTAAGAGACTGTTCAGCTGCTGAGGCAATGGAGGCAGGAGCAGAGAGGGTCATAAATCCGAAGGCAGAGTGGAGGGAGGAAGAAACCGGAAGCGGCTGTTCCCAGGTTCCCCGCTGGATCCGCTATGACTCTCAGTCTAGCAAAAGGCCCCTCTGCCTCCTCTCTGGCTGCTCCAGGGAACGGAAAAGTCAGCATTCTCCCCAAGCTGATGACATCTGTTACTGCCAGGGATTAAGAACGGCCTCCAAAGATAACTGCCCTGTTATCTGTTATTTCCAGAATAGCCTAAAGTTACCCACTCTAAAACCAAAATATTTTTTTTTAATTTTGTTTTTTTAATGGTCTAGTAAGACCTGCTAGGGAAATTCTCCAGGCTAAGATGATCACATTCATAATCTATGGAAATGGATGGCTCTTAGGCCAGTATAAGGAGGTCTGTATGCATCCTCAGCCTTTTCTCAATCACAGTGATATCACTTTTATATGTTCTTTATATGGGATTTCTGCATCGAATTTACCTAAATAATGAGTTCTACGCTTTAATTAAGGTCTTGAAAGTGTTGCTTGGAGCTTTTTGAACTTAATCTCACTTCTGTTTGTCTTTGGGTGGGAGCAGAGGGATAAACATGGCATTTCCTGGTGGCTAAGATGGTAAAGAATCTGCTTGCAGTGCAGGAAACCCAGGTTGGATCTCTGGGTAAGGAAGATGCCCTGGAGAAGGGCATGACTCCCCACTCTAGTATTCTTGCCTGGAGAATTCCATGGACAGAGGAGCCTGGCAGGCTACACAGTCTATGGGGTCAGAAAATATTGGACATGACTGACTAACACACATGCACACAGAGAGAGAGACAGTGTTTGAAAAAAAAAAAAAAAAGACTCTGCCATAGAGTCTCTTGATTCACCTGCAGGTAGATGAGACTGTGGCCATATGTGTTTGTTAATTGCAAGAGATAAAAAGCCTCCCTAAGTTTATCAAGGAGAATTCACTGACTTATGTAATTGGAAACTGCAAAGGGTACCTGCTTCAGGCACAGCTGGATCCAGGTACTCAAAAGCTATCATCAAGCAACTGCCTCTGCTCTCATTCAGTGATGCTTTCTCTTTTCTTGACTCTTAAATTAATCGGCTGACCAGTTTTAAATTAATCACCTTGCTCAGGAGACAGAGAATGCTTGCTGGCCAGCCTGGGTCATCTGTCCACATCCATAGGAAGGCCAACAGAGAGAGAAGGGGAAGTCTCTAAAAAGAAACAAAAGGAAAAGTGTTGGATGGACAAAATGATAAAATTTATTTCTACCATTGTAATAGAATAGAGACCCCAGAAACTAAGGCATGTTTATATAGAATCTAATATATGGATGCAGGTAGTTTGACAGATCACTGGGGAAATGCGATTCTATTTACCAAAAGGTGTTGATAAAATGGTCACTTATCATGCGAGGAAAAAGGTGAAATTGGATCACTGCTTGACACCACACCAAAAATGAATTTCAGATGAATGAGAGACCCAAGGGTCATTATAAAAACTTTCAAACTCTTATGTAATATAGTGAAGAATATCTTTCTCATTTTAGGATAGGGAAAAAAAATAAAGATAAAAAGCACAAAGTATAACAGACTGAAAAATTTAAGAATGTTATAATTAAGAAATTTTGTTAATCAAAAGACATATTAAAGAAAATGAAGAATCAAGCTATAAACTAGAATATATACAACTACACACACCAGGCAAAGGGTTAGTATAAAAAGATACAAATATCAAAACATTTAAGAACTCTTACAATGCAAGAACAATATGATAAATCAATAGAAAAAAATAAGCAAAAGACATATTACTAACCCCAAAATTTGCAATAAACTTATGAAGAGCTGCTCAACCTCAAGGGTAATCAGCGAAATGCAAATCAAGATCCTGATGAGATGGAATTTTATGTTCAGGTAATTGACAGAAATTGACAGAAATTTAAAAGTCTAACAATATCAAGTGTTGATCAGAATGTGGAACTAAAAGAATGCATATTTTACACTGCTAGCTGGAATGTGAACAGGCATCATCATTGTATAAGACAGTTTGGCATCATTATGTAAAGTTGAACATTTATAACTTATAAAGAAAGCTGAGAGCCAAAGAATTGATGCTTTTGAACTGTGGTGTTGGAAAAGGCTCTGAGAGTCCCTCAGACTGCAAGAAGATCAAACCAGTCAATCCTAAAGGAAATTAGTCCTGAATATTCATTGGAAGGACTGATGCTGAAGCTGAAGCTCCAATACTCTGGCCACCTGATGTGAAGAACCGACTCATTGGAAAAGACCCTGATGCTGGGAAAGATTGAAGGCAGGAGCAGAAGGGTACAACAGAGGATGAGATGGTTGGATGGCATCACCGACTCAATGGACATGAGTTTGAGTAAACTCTGGGAGCTGGTGATGGATGGGGAGGCCTGGTGTGCTGCAGTCCATAGGGTTGCAAAGTTGGACAAGGCTTATTGACTGAACTGAACTGAATCAATGAGGAGTTCACTCCTAGGTACACCCCTAAATGCATCTTTTACATATGTGTCAGCAGATGTGACAAGATGCTCATAACAATGCTAATTTTAATAGCAATCTAGAGACAACCCAAATGCCTATGGACAGGAAAGCAGATACACATGTGCTGGTATATTTGAGGGGGATTCCCTTTACCTTTACCAGCTCAGTTGGTAAAGAATCCATTTGCAATGCAGGCGACCCTGGTTCAAATCCTGGGTTGGGAAGATCCCCTGGAGAAGGGATAAGCTACCCACTCCCGTATTCTTGGGCTTCTCTAGTGACTCAGCTGGTAAAGAATCCATACAGCAGTGAAAAAAGATTGGTTGAGGCCACAGAGAACAAGAAAAGTGGACCTTCGTGACATAATGATATGCAGCATACTTTTCAATACAATTCAAATAACCACTGGAAACAAAAGTTATCTCTTTCAGGCATGCATATATACATATGTGATAAAACTGTCTTAAAAAACAAAAGGAAATGACAAAGTAAAACACCAAACGATGGTTACTTTAGGGTGAGAAGGACCAGGAAAAGGGCAGGCGAAAACCACATAAATGTGTGAAAAGATCTAGCTCTGGAGATGCCCTTGGCTCATGGGTGTTCGTTGTATGAATTGACTTTGACAGTGTGTCATGACTGGAGGATTTTGATTTATCTGACTCTGTGCTCCAGAGATCTGTTTGGTTTTTGAATGGTAAACTGTTGGATAAATGCGTGCAAATGTGAAGGCAAAGATCAGTGCTTAAGAGAGACAATTGGAAGCTGATGGTTCGAAGATGATGTTTAAAGCCCTGGGAAGAATTTGGATGAGGAGGAAGAAGTCAAGGAAGGAGGCTTGTGGTCCCCACTGTTTAGAGACATTGCAGAGAAGCTGAGCCAAGACGGGGCTCCAAGGAAGGAAGAACACTTGAGTGCGGTGTCTGCACCCTAAGAAATTAATGCATCTGAAGAAGAAGGTAGTGGTTAGCTTTGTTGAGAAAGGTCAGGCCAATGAAGTGACCACTGGATTTCACAAGTTCAAGGTCATTGATGACCTTGAACAGCGAAGTTCCTCTGGAGTGCAGCGAGATGAAACGTCTTGATCTTCGATGCTGCCACCCTGCATCGGACCCTTTTCTGTTTATCCCTTGTGACATCTCTGCCTCAGTCTGGTTCCCCACCAGCCTGTCTGCAGCATATTGGACACAGGCCCGACCATGACTGTCCCTGCTGATGTCTGTTGATTCTGTATCTTCATGACAAGATACCTTCACCAGCAACCTTTCTTGGCGCTCTTGTCTCTCTAGTCTATTTTGAGCTTCTCAGAGTCATGTCTCTGCCCACCTCCACGTGTGTGGCCTTAAGGGCCCATCCTTGCCCAGCCAGCAGTCTCTTAAGGCTTTGCTCACATAGCCCATGCAGAGTCTTCCCAGGCCAACCCTCCCCGTCTTCTCCTCACCTGGTGGAGTTTCTGGAAGGAAGGCAGCAAGCTGAGAGATGTGGTCACCTTGCCTCTGACTCCGACTCTGCCACTGATAATCTTGGTGACTTGGAATCAAGCCCTTTCCTGCTCTGGGTTCTCTATGTCCTAATCTCTGAAAATAGGAGGTTCAACTGGGGTGCTTTGAAGGGTCCTTCTCTCTGGAATATTCTCATTCTAGGGACAGAGGTGTAGATTTCTATTCTGAACTCCTGCTGATAAACGTGTAGACAGAGTGACCGTAATCCTCTGTTCATACAAAACTCACCTGGCCTTTGGCCAGTCGAGAAGTGGGGCTGTGGATGTACAGTGAGGCACTACATGGCGCCCAGTTTGCTGGGTGGTTCTCTACCTAAGATCAGGGCTCTTTTCCTCAACAGCTAAGTATGGCCAGCGTCTAAGACTAGCTAATGCTTCCCAGGTATGGCAAAGAACCCATCTGCCAATGTAGGAGACCTAAGAGATGCAGGTTTGACCCCTGGGCCAGAAGGATCCCCTGGAGGAGGGCATGGCAACCCACTCTAATATTCTTGCCTAGAGAATCCCATGGACAGAGGAGTCTGGAAGGCTACAGACCATAGCGTTGCAAAGAATGGGACACGACTGAAATGACTTAGCACTCACACATAATGGATCCTCTCTGAGTCCAGCACAGCCAGTTCCTGGTTCCTTGGCTTCTTTGAATTGCAAAGGCTTTGGGGAATAAAAGGGAATTTTATTTTAAACCATTATTATGCGACACCAAAAGTGTTTCTCGTTTTGAAATGCCTAGTGACGACCGGTTTTATTTTTATACCCACCATTTCCTTGCAAAGAAATTAAACAAATAAACAGATGCCTCTCTCTCCCTGTTTTGGCTTGGGTCCACAGACAATACAGTTCTTCCTGCACCATCTGCTGGCTCTGTAAAGGTAATTAACAAATGCACACTATTCCCAGATGAGGCTGGTTTCTAAAGGACAAATCACACCAGGCAAACGCGAGAGAAACAAAATTAGACCGTGGCAGGCATGCCGCCGGCTACAGACCCGGCCTCCGCCGGAGTGCGTTGTTACAGCCGCTTGTCAAATTTTAGCTCCTGGAAATGAATTCAAATGGATTTAGCTAAGGAAACTGAATTTCGCTCCTGCTGAGAGGCCCTTAATAAGGAAAGAGGACAATTTCTGGGTGTCCAGGATGTTTGTTTCTAAGATCTCATCCTCTGTCTTTATTTACCATCATTTTCTTAAGAAGGAGAAATTAAAACATACCTCAACAAAAGCTCAAGCTATAAGGCAGCATGGGACTCTGAACTTTGGCTTCAGAGGCAGGTAGATTCGGAATCCCAGTATCTGTCTGATCTGCCACGTGCCGTGCAGCCCCTCTGAGCCTCATTCTCACACCTGCACACTGGGGACAACAGTGATACGGAATGTTCAGACTCATTGTCACCATGAACGAGACCGTGGATCCAGGTCAGGGGCCACATCCAGTGTCTGGCCAGCATGGAGCCCGTGGTCAGTGGTAGCTGCTGTTAACGTCACTATCAGGTGAGGGTTCAGGACAGACGGCCTAATCCACTCTCAGTGGCAGGGAATTAACAGCCCTTCTAGCAAGATCCATATTCTTAAAGGGGCAGAAGCACTGAATGTAAAAGGAGAGACCAGAAGAGTTAACAAAAACCTAACTCATTGGAAAAGACTCTGATGCTGGGAGGGATTGAGGGCAGGAGGAGAAGGGGATGACAGAGGATGAGACGGCTGGATGGCATCACCGACTCGATGGACATGAGTCTGGGTGAACTCTGGGAGCTGGTGATGGACAGGGAGGCCTGGCGTGCTGCAGTCCATGGGGTTGCAGAGTCGGATATGACTGAGTGACTGAACTGAACTGAACTGAAGTCTTAAAAAGATGCATTTAGGGGCAGAAGATACAATTACCATCCATACATATTCAAAATATCTAAAACCCAACAGAGTAAGTGCTCATTTGGACTAAGGTTGAGGAGCTAGAGTAAGACGTATGGGGTGGAAATTTAAAAAGCGGAGGAGAAAATGGGTTGCAATAAGACTGAAATAAGAATTATGGAAGCAGAGAATTGTCTTCCTGGGAATAAGGAATTATTTGATATGCTTAAAGTTGTTGCTATTGTTCAGTTGCTGAGTCGTGTCTGACTCCTTATGACCCCATGGACTGTGGCATACCAGGCTCCTCTGTCCTCCACTATCTCCTGGAGTTTGCTCAAATTCATGTCCATTGAGTCAGTGATGCTATCCAGCCATCTCATCCTCTTCCACTTGCTTCTCCTTTTGCCTTCAATCTTTCCCAGCATCAAGGTCTTTTCCAGTGAGTCAGCTCTTCACATCAGGTGGCCAAAGTGTTCAAGCTTCAGCTTCAGGAATAGTCCCTCCGATGAATCTTCAGAGTTGATTTCCTTCAGAATTGACTTATTTGATCTCCTTGCAGTCCAAGGGACTCTCAAGAGTCTTCTCCAGCACCACAGTTCAAAAGCGTCAGTTCTTCAGCACTCAGCCTTCTTTACGGAGTTAGAAAGGACCAAACAGGAGATAATAAAAGACAGGGAATCTTGGCATGCTTCAGCCCATGGGGTTGCAAAGAGTCAGACATGACATGGCAACTGAATACCAACAACAAACAGGAGATGGTTCTGTAATCTCACAAAAGCTCAGAAGCTACTGAGTGAGGGGGTGAGGATGGTGGCTTCTTTGTTTTCTTTGCCTCTGACTGGTCAAGTCAGGGGTCAAGGAACCTGTTTCTGGTTCCCCAGAAAAAAACATCCCAGAAAACACTGTTCAATGAGAGACCCAGGCTGCTGGAAGCAAAGTCAGAAGGTGGATGGCTGTTTTCTGATGGCAACAAAAGATGCCCTGGCCAGTAAAATGATAATGTCTGCGGCCCTCGGTCCCCTCCCTGATGGCTGGAACTTCATTTTTGTGGCGGGAAAGAGTCTTAGTAAATGTCAACTTCACCCACACTTGCCGCTGGTGCCGGATCTCTTAAAATGTCACCTGCTAAGGGGGCACCTGGCCCATGGCCAGAGGAGCCAGCAGCCAGCAGACCAACCCGGAGAACAAAAGCTGCCACCATCTAGCTGCCCTGAGCTTGTTCACGGAACTTTGTCTTCTTCCTACTCAACAGCCTCCGATACTGACCTTCTCCTTGGTGACAGCTGGGAATTCAGAGCACAGTGACCTCAGTGCATTCAGCTCTTCCTTTGAAATGCCTTGGAATTCTACCTCTTCTGTGATGCGTTCCCGAAAACCAGATCCAACCGTAGATAAATGCTCCTCCTCTGTTCTCTCTACATGTTAGGGGCATCCTGCCATCACCGTTCATCACCGTTCGTTCAACTTCCTCATAACAGAAGTAGCAATTACTGTAGACAGTACGGTAGTGAGTGTGTTAACTGGGCACGTGATGGCAGAGAGAAGCTTCCTATAAGAGAAAACCCTCGGTTCCGACTCAGGAGTTGGACTTTCGTAGATCGATGAGGGAATTCCAGTATAGAGACTTGGAGAAGGCTTGACGGGTGGAATCACCACTGTGGTCCTATTCTCTTGGCTGGAGTATTTAGGGGGTACTGAAAGCAGGTTGCAAAGCTAAAATCAGAAACAGCTTTGCTTTACAATGGCCCGGCCACGGAAGCAGCCTAAATGCTCACTGACAAAGGAACGTGTAAAGAAAATGTCGTGTAGAGAGATCCACAGTGGAATACTGGCCAGCCATATAGAGAACAAAATAACGCTGTTTGCAGCAACATGGCTGCAGCTAGAGAGCGTCATACTGAGTGAGATAAGTCAGACAGAGAAAGACCATTATCACAGGATATCACTTATATGTGGAATCTTTAAAAAATTTACAAATGGACCTGTTAACAAAACAAAGAGTCACAGATGTTGAAAACAAGCTTACGGCTACCAAGAGAGAAAGTGGAGGGGAGGGATAAATTGCATGATTGAGACTGACATACACACACTACTAAATATAAAATAGATAACTAATAAGGACCTCCTGTATAACACAGGGAACTCTACTCAGTACTCAGTAAGGACCTGTATAGGAATGCGTGCTTAGTAGCTCCGCCGTGTCCGACTCTTTGCAACCTCATGGACTGTAGCCCACCAGGCTCCTCTGCCCACGTGATTCTCCAGGCAAGAATCTGGAGTGGGTTGTCATTTCCTTCTCCAGGGGATCTTCCCAACCCAGGGGTTGAACACAGGTCTCTTATGTTGCAGGCAGATTCCTTACACTGAGTTACCAGGGAAGCCCACGGTATATGAGAACAGAACCTAGGAAAGACCGAATAAGTGTTTGTGGGTGTGTGTTAGTCACTCAGTCGCATCTGACTCTTTGCGACCCCATTGTAGCTTACCAGGCTCCTTTGTCCATGGAATTCTCCAGGCCAGAATACCAACCTGGAGATCTCCCCAACCCAGGGATTGAACCTGGGTCTCACACATTGTAGGCAGACTCTTTACTGTCTGAGCCATCAAGGAATCCTGAATATATGTATATGTATACGTGATTTGCTTTGCTGCTCAGCAGAAACTAACACAAGATTGTAAATCAACTATACTTCAATAAAAATTAATTTACAAAAATAAAGGGCTTTCCATGGCCTGTCAAGGAATTTAGACTTTGTCTTGGGGACAAAGAAGTCAATTCAGAGTTTAAACAGTGGTGACATGATTACATGTGTTTGAGAAGGCTCATTCTAATGGCCTTGGGGAGAAGGGATTAGACAGTAGTAGCAAAGGAGACCAGGGGGCGAGTTATTGAAATCGTCTCTGTGAAAAGTGATGAGGGCCTGAGATAAGCAGTCAGTTCCTTGCATATAGAAAGTGCTCACATGGTGACATCACTAGCAATGGGCACAACTCGGGAGGAATCTCAGAGGACAGGTGACATCCAGGTTGCCCACTGCCATATTTGCTTGGGTCTGGAATTCCTCTATTAAAGAGAGAGAGATTTGAGGACAGATTTTTCTCATTCACTTTTGCATGTCCGGTGACTATTTTGGTGCCTGATCTTTTTTTCCCCCCTCAGATTGAGCATAATTATTGAATTCAGTGGAGTTTACTTGGGGTGGAGACAGGAGTAAGAAGGTATCTGGGTGGCAAATTCAATGCTTGGACAATGATTTTGCACTTTTTCACAAACGTAGGCTCTCTTGATACAGCAGGTGCATTTGAGCAGATGGCGCTATCATCCCCCGATTTTACAAAAGGGAACTGAAGTGGTAGGGATTGAGGCACCTATTCAAGGCTGATTCCTGAGGAGTGGCTTAGAGCCCCTGAGGAGTGGCTTAGAGCCCAGGACACAGCCTCTCAGGACAGAGGCCCCCGCAGAGCTCAGGGCATCCTCGGAGGAGGCGGGAGCTTCTTTACTTGTATTCTCGTGGGCATCCTCTCCCTCCCAACTGGATCTGGCTGCTAGTAGCAGAGCGTCCAGATGCTAAGGTCTGAGGTGGAAATTCTACAAATACCTGCAGTTGACACGAGGCCAAGGACGGGCATTTCCGTAGCACCCAGGTGAGGCATGGCTGGCACCAGGCCCTCTCTTTATCACCCCATTTCCCACACACATGACACTGCTGAGATCTGTGATGATAAGTGACAAAGACTATATTGCAATCTCCCTGGATCAGGGAGATCCCCTAGAGGAGGAAATGACAACACATTCCAGTATTCTTGCCTGGAGAATGCCATGGACAGAGGAGCCTGGTGGGCTTCAGTCCATGGGGTTGCAAAGAGTCAGACCTGATTGAGCATGCATACTGCAATCTAGGGGTTTCCCAGGTGGCTCAGAGGTAAAGAATCACCTGCCATGCGGGAAGCACAAGAGACTCAAGTTCGGTCCCTTGGTTGGGAAGATCTCCTAGAGTAAGAAATGGCAACCAACTCCAGCATTCTTGCCTGGAAAATCCCATGGACAAAGGAGCCTGGCGGGCCACAGTCCATGGGGCCACAGAGTCGGACACACTGAGTGACTGAGCACAGCACATACTACAATCTAGGCTTCTCTCTACCCTTTCATCTGCTTTCTTCCCTGTTCCCATCCTTGAAATGGCATCATAATATTTATGGAACAAGTTCAAGTTCCCCGCCTGGCCCTAGTGAGCACCTGTGACCCCATCTGTCTTCTCTTTCATCATCTGTCCCCCTGTCTTTACAGGCACCTTCTCTTGTAACCAGAGTGTAGATGATGTTGGCTTTCCTGCCCCTGGGGTTGCCTGTACACTGTTGGGGTCAGGTAAACTTGAGGTCAAGCCCACGCTCTGTAATTTATTAGCTGTGTGTTCTGTTGGGCAGGTTTGCACAACTTCACTGAGCCCCAGTCTGTTCTTTCACCATGGAGCTAATTATCCTTTCCTTGCAGACTTGTGTTAAGAATGAAGCAAATGTATGCTACGTGTTAGCACACACCAAGTATGCCTTACTATCGACAACCACCCTCTAAGATCAGTTCAAGACCAGCTCCTTCCATATCCCTGGTCATCACACAGAGCAATCTCTCTCCCTTCTGCCTCCTGGAAACAATAATAATTGCTTGATTTAGGGCTTTTGAGGCTATTGAGGGCTTCCCGGGTACAGTGGTAAAGAATCCACCTGGAAATGCCAGAGACACAAGAGAAGTGGGTTCGATCTCTGAGTTAGGAAGAACCCCTGGAGAAAGAAATGGCAATCCCCTCCAGTATTCTTGCCTGGAGAATCCCATGGACAGAGAGCCTGGTGGGCTAGAGTCCATGGGGTCACAAAGTGTGTGCACACACACAGGCATTGCTAGTGACTCTAGGCCCAGTACCCCTTACATGGATGATCTTAGTTGACTGCACCACAAGCTTAAGCATCTTTCCTGCCTGTATGTTATCGTTGTAGAAACTAAGACTCAGGAAGAGTCAGCTATTAGCCTTAAGTCAGGAAGCTAAGTGGGAGGGGAAGGATTCCAACCCAGGCATTCTCATGCAGGGCCGGAACTTTTAACTGTGGTGCTGGATCTAAGATGTCTACACCTGAAAAGTATACCCTGGGAGAGGTAACTAGAGTTCTTCCTACTGCGTGTTCTACTCGCAGACACTCATGGAGGCCCACACGTGTGCCAGCCATGTGCAGAGAGAACCAACAAGCAAGGTCCAATTGTAAGGACCTCAGAGTCTGTTGAGAAAAGGACACAGGCACTCAAACCAATGCCACTCAACACTGCAGGCATGGCAGCTGAGCTTGTGTGCAAGTGAGGTCAGTGTCAGCTGGGGAGGTCAAGGAGGACTTCGTGGAAGAGGTGGTTATATGTCTTTCATGTCTGGCATCCTCAAGAATTAGCATTTCTGGATTGTCCTTTAACATCCAACTCATTTTCCTTCTCTCACCCTTTGGAGGGAGAAGCTTGTTTTATAATCTTGGGGTGCTATAACAAAATATCATAGACTGGGTGGCTTAAATAGCAGATATTTGTCTTGCACCTTTCTGGAGGCTGAGATCAAGGTGTCAGCAGGGTCGGGTCCTGGTAAGCGCCCTTTTCTCGGCTTGCAGATGCTGCCTTCCCACCATGTTCTCACATGCCAGAGAGAGGGAGCTCTGGTCTAAGGCGTCCTCTTCTTATGAGCTTACTAAGTGCATTGTGTGCCCACCTTCATGCCTGGATTAAGCCCTGATTAACTCTCCAAGGCCCTGTCTCCAAATACTATCCCACTGGGGAGTAGGGCTTCAACATATGAATTTGGTTGGGGTGGGGGGTGTGGAATAGAACCTTTTGGCTTATTATAGCTCTGGGAGTTGGTGATGGACAGGGAAGCCTGGCATGCTGCCATCCATGGGGTACAAAGAGTCGGACACAACTGAGCAAGTGAACTGAACTGAAGAACTTTTTGGTCCATACAGAAGTCTTTAAAATAACCAAGTGGCTGCTAAGTCGCTTCAGTCATGTCTGACTCTTTTAAACCCTATAGACTGTAGCCCATTGGGCTCCTCTGTTCGTGGGATCCTCCAGGCAAGAATACTGGAGTAGGTTGCCTTGCCCTCCTCCAGGGGACCTTCCCAACCCAGGGATAGAACCTGTTTCTCTTATATAATTATTCAGGTGTAATAGCATGGTGACGTCATACAGTGAGAGAGGAAAATGAGGGAGTTATCCGTTTGCATTCTGGGTTTTCCTCTAAGGCTCCAAAGCTTGGAAGATCCAGCATAACTATTTTCAGGCAGGAGAAAGTCAGCAGGCAGGAAGCCTCAAGGTTCTGAGGCAGTCCCTCTGGAATCCAAAGATAGAAGGACTGAGAAGGAGGAGAAGGGGGTTTCAAGAGAGGATAGGACTCCCAAGTCACCCTTCCAGGTAGATTCTGCCAGAGGACAGATTAAATGATGCAAAGGTGAAAACACATATTGTATTTCTATCCAGGCTCCCCGTGTACCTGTGACCAGCAGGGATCAGACTGACGTGTCCAGACGCCCTTCTTTACAGTGAGATTATCTCACGTGAGAGACAGAGAGCAAGATCGTCTTCGTGAAGTCAGGAACGTGGCTCTGCCCCCTGTGTATAGAGAGTGCTCCATCTGAATGTTGAACCCACCCTCAGAGGCAGCTCCCTCATCAGGAACTGAGTCCTGACTGGTCACGCTCAACTGTGCAGCCAGCCCACGCTCGTCCCAAGCCCCTCTGTTTCCCCTCTCTCTGCTAGTCTGGACTTTGTCACTAGACCTCCAGCTCTGCACTTGACCCCCAGTTGTTCCCTCCGCCCATGCCCAGGGGCCCCCATGCCTCTCTCCCTGTTGTCTATTCCGTCTCCTCCCTACAGTTGGTCAAGCCTGAAACTTACAAGGTTTGTGATCCGTTGCCATGGGGCTCTTGGTTCTATGTATGTTTCCCTTTTGGTGGCGCAGCATGGTGAGCATCTTATACTGGGTGGGATGATAAAAAAGATCCTGGAGTTGGTGTCAGAAAACCTTTCACCTCAACCCCAGCTCCTGCACTTACTGGCAGGAAGATGTTGGTGTGTATCCATCTTTCTGATCCCAAGCTCCCTCCTGCCGGGGTTTGTGAAGGTCACCACCACAGCCCACGGGTTGCCACTGCCCACACCACGACCTGATAAACAGGGGTGAAGTGTGACACCCACACACCAGGGCTGGTAAAAAAGCCCCATCCTGGGCCCTGTTCTCTAGAGGGCAGGGGTGCAGCTTCCGAGTCTCCAAGCCCATCAGGCAAACGAGCCCATAAGAACCTGACAGGCTCTTTCCCAGCCTCAGTTAGGGAAACAAAGGCTCCCTTTAGGCTTCACTCTTCTCCCAAAGTCCCTGAGGCTGCTCCCTGCTTCTCAGGACGTCCTCAGAAACAACTGGCCCTTGTATTGATGATACAGAAAATCTGGATCAAAGAGACTGATGACTCATTTGAGGTCACTGGGAAAAAAGGTGTTGGATCTCTACTGGGTTTCTGCTCCTCCCAGCCCTACTCCTCTGCTGCTAATTAAGAATCTACCTGCTGAGGCAATTGCATTTACGAAACTCCCTCTGTTTGCAAGGTGCTACTGAAACCTGGTTACAAGGGGAGTCCTCTAGGAGGCCTCCATCCTGGAGGACTTTACAAGCTGAGCCCAGACAAGTGACAGATGACATCTGACCAGTCCTGAGTGGTGCCAGGGGCTTGTTCTGAAGCTGGAAGCAGGTAAGGCTGAATGGAAAGGGTAAGTCTGAGTAATATTTAGAGCAGAAATACAAAGCACAGAGAAAGTGGAGGAGGCGTCATTAGGAGCAGCTGCCAAATGAAAGAGGCGGGGCCTCGGTGGGTGTGGACTTGCCCACCGAATGCCTCTCTGGGGTCATCCTCCCCACCACCCCCATCCTCCACCTCTGGGCCCCGCTAGAAACCAGGACCCGAGTGGAACTTGCTGTTGCTGGAACATGTAGGGCTCTTTCATTCCTCCCTGACTCTGTACACGGAGCTCCCTTCCCTGGAATGCTCCTTCCCTCTCGTACATACAGCAAGAAGAAAAATTTACTCCATCTCTCCTCTTCAATGAGGCCTTTGCCAGCTTCTGTAGACAGAGATGACTGCTGCTGCTTCAGGCTCCATTTGAACTGCAGTGAAAAGAACAGTGGGTCCTTGAGGGTTTAGTGTGCACACACGTGCATGTTTGTATATATGTGTATACATATGTGTGTGGTCTATATAGAGATCGTAGGTAGCCAGATAAAGTGTTAGTCCCTAGTGATGTCCAACTCTTTGCCATCCCATGGACTGTAGCCCTCGAGGCTCTTCTGTCCACGGGGTTCTTGAAGCAAGAATACAGGAAAGGGTTGCCATTCCCTTCTCCAGGGGATCTTCTCAATCCAGGGATTGAACCCAGGTCTCCTGCATTGCAAGTGGATTCTTAACTGTCTGAGCTACCTGGGAAGCCATAGACAGATAAAAATCTCAATTTTTAGAGCAACGCTGTGATATTAGCCCCATTTTACTGCTGAGCCTCCAGAACAGAGGGCTGAAGACTTTAATTAACTTTCCTGAGATGATTCAGCATCTGAGTTTGGACTGAGGCTCAAACTCTCGCTTCCTCTCTAGACAGGCTGCTGCTGCTAAGTCACTTCAGTCACGCCCGACTCTGTGCTACCCAATAGACGGCAGCCCACCAGGTTCCCCTGTCCCTGGGATTCTCCAGGCAAGAACACTGGAGTGGGTTGTCATTTCCTTCTCCAATGCATGGAAGTGAAAAATGAAAGTGAAGTCGCTCAGTTGTGTCCAACTCTTAGCAACCTCATGGACTGCAGCCCACCAGGCTCCTCCGTCATGGGATTTTCCAGGCAAGAATATCTCAGACAGGAGGAAGTCCTTTTCTATTCCGAAGACAGTGACATCTGATTCACCTGCCTCACGGCTGCCCCCTGCTCTCAGGGCCCAGCTCTGGAGCGGAAATCCAATGCACATCTGTTGAATAGAATTGATTCGAAGAGAGCTGGCAATTAGAAGGCTTTTGCAGACGGCGGTGGGACGAGGTGCGGTGGCATAAAAGATGAGTGAGGAAAGCAGGAGTCAATTAGCAGAGGATGCTCCAGCCTATGATAAGGAGCTTTAATTTGATGGGAGACAATGGGGAGCCATTCATTGCCGAGCTCGGGGAAAGGCATTGACAAGCCCCTAACGACACACTAGGGCCTTTGAAACCTCTAATTGCCGCCTGCAATTTTCCTATTTCCTTGCAGAAGTGATGGGCCAGTCCTGGTGGATGAGCAGGGGGCTGTCGTTTCCCAGGCTGCCCTGCCCACAGCAAGGTCTCCAAGAGATCACCAGCCCTTCCCCAAACGCTGAGCGGGGAGGCTGCGAAGGAGCTCAGTCACTGCCCCTGCCTGTACCTGAACCCTGATCAAGGTCCTCCCAGCCTCCCACACCCAACAGCCTATGTGGCTCTTGGGTTGGAAGGAGTCTTCAGGGACCCTCGGGCCCCTCACCCCGTTACAACCCTCAGGTACCATCACTGTTGACCTTTCTGCAACCTTCTGCCCACCTCCACCCTCCCTGTCCCACCTACAAACCCTCCCTGGTCTCTGTCCAAAGAGAGCGTCCACCGCTTCCCAGGATGTCAATTGCATGGAAGCAGGAGGCTTCCCCGCCCGCCCCATCACCACTTTAAGAGTCCCCACAGAGAGAAAGAGGAAGGCGATCGTGAAATCCTGCTTGTCGGAAGATGGCGGGCTGCTTTATTTTTTACAAGCTTGGGATCCCTCGCTTCTGTCTGACACAAAACCGGGAGGAGACCAGTGCCTGGGGCTCTGGCCTCCCAAAGCCAGCGATCCGCCAACAGCAGAACGGATCCCAGGCGCACAGGACAATGGGCTCTTGAAGCCGCAGAAAGTCGCTCAGTGCTGTATTGTTGCGTGTGATGCGGCTTCTTGAGCACACACAAACACTCCATTTTTTTTTTTTTAACCAGCCCCGTGACAGCGACTTAATTACCGCCAAAGATGCTGAGAAGGATTCAGACTGCAAACTTCTTCCCCCCAACCCTGCCCGCCCCACCAAAAGGGAAGGAAATAAAACCAAGCCCCACGCATAAGACAAAAAAGCCAGGCACTGGGCAGGAACGTGAACTCGGCAGCGGGTACCAGGTGCATTAATTACACTTGATTGCGTGTGGGTTTACAACTGCGATCACTGACGTTCAATCACTGGCCCAGCATCTGTGCCCGAGGAAATCCTTGGTATTTTGCAAAGCAAGATGAATATTGCCCAGATGGTGACTTTACAAGGGCATCACACAGGTAGCATTTTCTTGCCCCAACACAGATTTCTGTGAAGGAATCTTGAATGCCATGCCGAACAAAACAGAACAAGAAAACCCAGTCCCCCCAGAAGGCGCAGCCGTAAGCTGAAGATGAATGGTTTTGACAGTGACTCTGACAGAAGCCCACATGGCAGGCAGGTCCCAGGCTCCAAGCTGCAGATCCTACCAACCCCGTCACAAAGTGACATCATCCCGGAGTCTTCAGTGCCCAGTGGGGGAGGGAGGGGGAGCCCCAAAATGTCACTCTGCAGGAAACTGGCTCCCTTATCTATTTTTTTTTTAATTAAGTTTGTGTGGTGACAGGTCTTGTCAGCACCTGCTTGCTTGGTAATTTGATTTTGATGGTGACCAAGTGTTCTTGCCTGGAAATCCCCAAGCACGGAAGAGCCTGGCGGCTATAGTCCGTGGGGTCCCAAAGAGTCAGACATGACTGAGGGGCTAAACAACAAAGGGAAGAATGTATTTTTGGCTCCAGCAACCAGGACTAGTTCCCAGGCACTGGAAGGGACACTGAGAGCGAAGCAAATGTCTTTTGAAGCTCTTAAAAACAAACAAACAAAAGCCCTGGTGTTATCAGGCCACTCGCTAGCAAGCAACATAGCCCAGTTCTGAGTTGGTTTGAGAAAGTTCTTGCTCTCTGAGGAATAATGTGCATCTGACCCTCATGGAGTTAAAAGAGTAGGTGTCACACACCTGCCAGTGGCATCTGAAGTGTGGTCAGCCTGTCTGGAATCCATGCAATTTCTACAACCTACACACTTCAGTCCAAACCCACAAAATAAGGACATGCAGCTGAAGGTTACGCTGCTTCAAAACAAGGTCAGCCCGAAACAGTTCAGAAGCAGATATAACCAGAGTATGCAGCTGGGGTGTGGCCTTTTCACCTCCAGGGTCCCTGCTCACAGATCCTCCAAGTCATAACGACGTGGGGCGAGACAGGACAAAAACCAGCCTAGAGAACAATGCCGCAGCATCGTTTTTCTGCTGTTGTTCATTGTCTTCAAAGGCATCATCCGGTTGTGTTAGAGAAATAAATAATAGTAGTAACACCCACTGAGGACACACCCACTTGCACACCGGCTATCAGAGACTCACACGTCCCCACCCATCAGGCCCTGTAGCCTGCTGCCTGGTGTCCTTGTCCAGAGAATGGGCCCTGGCATCCAGTGCCCCACTCCCCCACCTAACTGCTGTGTGGCCTTTTTCAAGTGACTTGGCCTCTCTGAGAGTCAGTGTCCTCAAGCGGAAAACAAGAACAAGAAAGAGAACCTAGCTCACAAGCTGGTCACGACTGACTGAGGAGATGCTTTGAAAGCGCAGAAGGGAGCTTGGCACTTGGCAAGCACTCATGTTGTTGTCCAGTCACTAAGTCACGTCCAACTGTTTGCAACCCCATGGACTAAAGCACACACCAGGCTTCCCTGTTGTTCACTGACTCCCAGGGTTTGCTCAAACTCATGTCCAGGGAGTCAGTGACGCCCGCCAACCATCTCATCCTCTACTGTCTCCTCCTCCTGCCTTCCATATTTTCCAGCATCAGGGTCTTTTCCAGTGAGTCGGCTCTTTCACTCAGGACAGTGCTTGTGAAAGGTCAGCAACTATTTATTATGCAGCGCGGCAGCTGTGGAAGTGAAACAGGGCCTTCGGACCTCCACCAAGGGCACATCTGTCTTAAGTGGTAAAAATAAGATCGGCGGAACCCAGGCCCTTCTGGGCTGTTGCTTCCTGCTCTGTTCGACGGATGCAAATTCGTGGCACGAAGCCCAGGGACCGCAGGGCCTTCTCCACTGGCGTGATTTGGCAGGCCACCCTGGCAAGCAGCCCACCTTACCCCATTAAAAAAAAAAAAAAAACCTCCATTGTTTCTGAGGAAGGCTATTTGATCCTCCAAACAAAATGCTATTCGCCGTGCCCCCGAACAGAAACAGCTCAGGGGAGCCAGCCCCTCCTGCTAGGAATCTGCGGCCGACACCAGCCAGGAGGGGCTGAGCCGGGTGACTCAGCAGAAAACGGCCTGCTGCTTACTTACAGCCCGCCTACCCCGCAGGCCAGGAGAGGAAGGCCTCTGTGAGGCAAACGGAAAAGGACTCTGCTCCTGACCCGGGGCCCAAAGCATCATTTGTCCCCTGGGACTTGAGACAAGAACTGTCCGTGTTGACATTACAGCTGGCAGAACCGGCCAGGCCTGGCCCAGAGACACAGGAACCCCCTTGGGGTGCTAGGAGCCTTCGTCCACACCCTGCGGCCTCCTTCCTGAGCCCTTTGTACACATTCGCTTGTTGAATCTCATGGCTGTGAGTTGTCAAAGTATTGTGTCTCTAATCCACACATTTAGGCACCAGTGTTCTCTCAACCTCTTTCTTTTTCTTTTAAATTTATTATTTTAATTGGAGGCTAATTACAATTTGGGGGTGGTTTTTGCCATATATTCACATGAATCAGCCATGGGTGTACATGTGTTCCCCATCCTGAAACCCCCAACCTCTTTCTTTCGCTGGCCTCTCACCACAAACCTGGGAAAGACCCAGAATTCACATCCCCTGCTGAGCTTACTGTGGAGAAAACTGGGGCTCAGAAAAGTTGTCACCTGGCCAGCGTGACAGAGCGAGTAAGTTATGGCTGGGATCAGAAGCCAGATTTTTGACTCCTGGCCGAGGCTCTTCCTTCTGGCCCAAATTTCCCAAACACTTGGGGTTTTAAAATCTTGTGACCTGGGGAGCCAGATTTGAGACAAATTAAGGGAAATTCAGATGCGAAGTGTTTTATAAAGAGCCTTAGTAGCCTTTTGTTTCTAAATCATTCTCAAACTATAACACTCTTTGTTGTATTTGCTATAATGACTGTCATTTCTTATAGCAAATAGTGACCAATGCCAAAATGGTGAACGCTGTGAGATTAATAATTGATGGGTGATGAGTGGTCCTGAGTGATGCTCTTGGGGCCTGAACCAGAGCACAGGTGCCGGTAACTTCAGAACATGTTTGGGAATTCGAGTCTGGTATCTGCCCGGCCCAGGTCTTGACTGGTGATGCTGTTGTTCAGTTGCTAAGTCATGTCCAACTCTTTTATGACCCATGGACTGCAGCACTCCAGGCTTCCCTGTCCTTCACTATTATGCCCGTTGAGTTGGCGATATTATCTAGCCATCTTATCCTCTGCCGCCCCCTTCTCCCTTTGCCTTCAATCTTTCCCAGCCTCAGAGTTTTTTCCAATGAGTCAGCCCTTTACTTATCTTTCATCCTCAGTTGCTCAGTCATATCCGACTCTGTGTGACCCCATGGACTGTAGCCTGCCAGGCTCCTCTGTCCATGGGAGTTTCCAGGCAAGAACACTGCAGTGGGTTGCCATTTCTTTCTCCATTATTTATCTTTATTCCTCATTACATTTGAGTGCTTCACATCTTTCTTCCATGGCAACTCAAGAACTAGAGCAAAATTTATAGATAGACACGGAGACAGAAAGCCTGCACCTACCAAGGGCCAGACTTGTCCTATGCACATCATATCCCTCATGTTAGTTCATCCTCACAGCCATCAAATGAGGTTCACTGGTTGCCCAAGGGGACGCCAATAGGAGTGGTGGGATGGATTGGCCCCTGGCATTGGCCTCTTAATTCCTGCAGTAAGTACAGTCTCTAGGTCTAGCTAACATCCCTGGCATTGGCCTCTTAATTCCTGCACTAAGTACAGTCTCTAGGTCTAGCTAACATTCTGCCATCTCCACACACTCAGTCAACTTAGAGGGCCTCCTAAGTGCCTCTCTTTATTTGTTTGCTGTTTAGTTGCTAGGGCTTCCCTGGTGGCTCAGCTGGTAAGGAATCCCTGTGCAATGAGGGAGACATGGGTTCAATCCCTGGGTTCGATCCCTAGGTTGGGAAGATCCTTTAGAGAAGGGAAAGGCTACCCACTCCAGTATTCTGTCCTGGAGAATTCCATGGGGTTGCAAAGAGTCGGACCCGACTGAGCGACTTCCACTTCACTTCACTTTAGTTGCTAAGTCATGTTCAGCTCTTTGGCTCTTTGAATCTCCATGAATTGTAGCCCGCCAGGCTCCTCTGTCCATGGGATTATTTCAGACAAGAATACTGGAGTGGGTTGCCATTTCCTTTCTGGGATATCTTTCCATCCCAGGGGTGAAACCTGCGGCTCCTGCGTTGGCAGGCAGGTTGTTAAGCCCGCCTCTCTTTACAGACTCTCCTGTCCATCCTGTGGGCTGTCCTCCAGCCTCACATCTTGCCTTCATTCTGAGCTCCTCCCTCTCCTCACCTGCAGTAGCTTCTGAGCCTCTGAAGGTTGCTGTTTCCTCCTTTGTGTGGTTCTTCATACCTTGCCCTTCCTTTTTGGTCTCACTGCCACCCCAAGCCCAGTCCTTCATGACGTCATCTCTGAACTACTGTAATTTCTCCCCAGTTTGTATTCCTGGTGCCTCCCTTCATCTGTACTATGATGATGCAATTAATCTTCCCAGAAGATCATTTTGCAGACACTGGCTTCTCCACGCTTACACTCTGCAGGGGTGCCTCATTTAATAAAGTCCATGTCCTTCACCCCCTTCCCCAGCAACTCTACTAAGATCTACCTTCAACTTCTCAAGTAAATTCTTCATCTCCCACCAAGCTGGTTGTTTCTTCAATTTTTTTCAACATATATTGTTGGGGTTAAACTGAGGTGATTCAATACTTTGATGAGATTTAAATAACTTTCTATTAGTCAGGGCTATGGTTTTTCCAGTATTCATGTATGGATGTGAGAGTTGGACTGTGAAGAAAGCTGAGCGCCAAAGAATTGATGCTTTTGAACTGTGGTGTTGGAGAAGACTCTTGAGAGTCCCTTGGACTGCAAGGAGATCCAGCCAGTTCATTCTGAAGGAGATCAGCCCTGGGATTTCTTTGGAAGGACTGATGCTGAAGCTGAAACTCCAGTACATTGGCCACCTCATGCCAAGAGTTGACTCACTGGAAAAGACTCTGATGCTGGGAGGGATTGGGGGCAGGAGGCAAAGGGGAGGACAGAGGATGAGATGGCTGGATGGCATCACTGACTTGATGGGCGTGAGTTTGGGTGAACTCCGGGAGTTGGTGATGGACAGGGAGGCCTGGCGTGCTGCGGTTCATGGGGTCGCAAAGAGTCGGACACGACTGAGCGACTGAACTGAATTGACTATGAGATAATTGGGAACTTAAAGACTTGCAAGAACAGCACTCGGATTCAGCAAATGTTACCATTGTGCTACACTCGCTTCTCTTCCTGTGGTCATGGACACCTGTTAATTTTTTCTGAAAACTGGATATCCACATGCAGATAAATGGATGTGCCCCTCACGCACAAAAATCAACTTAGAAATGGATCAAACATTTAAATGTAAGACGTGAAACAGTAAAATGCCTAGAAAAGCTCTTGAACATTCATCTTGGCAATGATTTCTTGGATATGGCACTGAAATCACAGGCAACAAAGGCAAACATAGACAAGTGGGATTAAGCAAAACTAAAAATCTTCTGCACAGCGTGGGAAATGATCAACAAAATGAAAATGCAACCTACAAACTTGGAGAAAATAATTGCAAACTATATATCTGGTTAAACAAAAAAAAAGTTAATACCCAAAATATCCAAGAAACTAACTCCATGCCATATCTTTAATCTTTAATTTTCTTTAACCTGGATTTCTTCCTTAGCCATTTCTTTATGGATGACTTTTGAAAAGACTACAGAGCAGTTGTTTTAAAAAATGTCTGTCAGTTTCCCAATGTGATATTTCCATATGATTAAAGCAATGCTTTTCTTTTTGCAAGAAAAAGAAAAAAACACATATGGTTTTTTTACCCTACTTCCATAGAGTGTCCTCTGGAGTTAACAGTTTTTATCTCTCTCTCCACCACGATTTTTCTGGTGTTTCAGATGGTAAAAAAAAAAAAAAAAAAAAAAAAAAATCCACCTTCAATGCAGGAGATCTGGGTAGGAACCCTGGGTTGGAAAGATCTCCTTCTTGGCTGAAAAATCCCGTGGACAGAGGAGCCTGATGGGCTACAGTCCACCGGGTCACAAAGAGTCGGACACAACTGAGTAACTAATGCTAACACCCTGCCACTGGCCAGTGCGCTGGCTATCCTCTAGAGTTCCCTTAGGGACAACACCCTCCATGGAGCGCTCCCCATGCACTCCACCCATCCAGATTATTATCACTTCTGATTCCTATAATAGCTTCTGGACCACACATTCCGTTCTAAGCCAAGGATGCCTTAGTCATCTTTTATGAAGTTATCTGGTCTCAGCTACTAGTTTACAGACTCAGAATAGATCTTTGCTGTAACCATACATCTCTAATTTTCCAGGAAAACAGTGAATCAAAATTTGTGCTTGTTATAAGATCCTAAGCCCTGATTTTACTTCAGAAAGTAGAGTAGATGAAGATCTGTATATCCCATTTTTATCTCCAGTGCTTAATGCAAGGGTATATAATAAAAATTGGCCAAGTCTGACTAGGTTTTTCTTTACCCATGTAACCACACATGTGTCTTTTTTGTTCTTTTGGCCTGCTATTTTTAAATGGTATAATTGGGTTAAAAGAGGGGTTGTTGTTGTTGTTCAGTTACTAAGTCGTGTCCAACTCTTTGTGAACCCAAAGATTGTAGCATGCCAGGCTCCTCTGTCCTCCACTATCTCCCGGAGTTTGCTCAAATTCATGTCTGTTGAGTCAGTGAAGCTATCTAACCATTTCATCCTCTACTACCCTCTTCTCCTTTTGTCTTCTGTCTTTCCAAGCTTCAGGGTCTTTTCCAATGAGTCAGCTCTTCACATCTGGTGGCCAAAGTACTGGAGATTCAGCCTCAGCATTAGTCCTTCCAATCAATATTCAGGGTTGATTTCCTTTAAGATTGACAGATTTGATCTCCTTGCAGTCCAAGGAACTCTCAAGAGTCTTTTCCACCATCACAATTCAAAAGCAGCAATTCTTCAGCACTCAGCCTTGCTTGTGGTCCAACTCTCACATCCGTACACGACTGCTGGAAAAACCGTAGCTTTGACTATAAGGACCTTTGTCAACAAAGTGATGTCTATATTTTTTAATATGCTTTCTAGGTTTGTCATAGCTTTCCTTCTAAGGAGCAAGTGTCTTTTAATTTCATGGCTGCTGTCACCATCTGCAGTGGGTTTGGAGCCCAGGATAATAAAATCTGTCACTGCTTCCACTTTTTCCCTTCTATTTGTCATGAAGCCATGGGACCAGATGCCATGATCTTCATTTTTTCAATGTTGAGTTTCAAGCCAGCTTTTTCACTCTCCTCTTTCACCCTCATAAAGAGATTCTTTAGTTCCTTTTCACTTTCTGTGTACATATCTGAGATTGTTGATATTTCTCTTGGCAGTCTAAATTCCAGCTTGTGATTCACCCAGCCCAGCATTTCACATGATGTACTCTGCATATAGGTTAAATTAAATAAGCAGGACCACAATGAACAGCTTTGTTGTACTCCTTTTCCAATTTTGAACCAGTCAGTTGTTCCATGTCCAGAGGGGTTGTGAGAGTATAAACTTTGGAATTCTTAAAGTTCTAGAGACATTTTCAAGAGTATTCTGGGAGAGAGGGTAAAAAAGGAGGTAAGCCAAGAGGTAGGTTCCATTTCTTCCAGGTCCTCACTCCTTCTGCAGAGATGCTTTTCTTAAATGTATTTCATAGGCTTATGTTTCATGCCTACAAAGCATTCTTCATGGCTTTAAAATATTTTAAAATTACTCGAATAGATTATTTCTAAAGTCTTTTTGTTTTTTCTCTTTTGCCTGTTGCTGAGGATAGAGGAAAGAAATGCATGTATTGAGCCTTACTATACGCTGGGCACTGTGCTCCCTGCACACACTCTGATTAGCCCCATTTTATAGGAGATGTGAAGTGTTTGCATTAAGGCTCCATGATGGTGAACAAAGTCAAGACGTGATCTTAGTGCAGTAGCCATTACAGCAAGTCCCCTACATATGAACAAGTTCAGTTCTGAGAGACATCATTCATAAGTCCAATTTGTTTGTAAGTCCATTAAGTCTGACTCTTTGTGACCCCATGGACTGTAGCATGCCAGGCTTCCCTGTCTCTCACTGTCTCCCAGTGGTTCATATCCATTGAATCCTTGATGCCGTCCAACCATCTTATCCTCTGTTGCCCTCTCCTCCTTCTGCCTTCAATCTTTCCCAGCATCAGAGTCTTTTCCAATGAGTCAGCTGTTCACATCAGGTGGTCAATGAGTCAGCTGTTTGCATCAGGTGTCCAAAATATTGGCGCTTCAGCTTCAGCATCAGTTAGCATAGGTACCCAGCTAACACAATCCGATATATAGTACTGTACTATAATAGGTTTATAATACTTTCCATACACATAATACATACAGGACAAACACTTACATAGAAAAAAACATTTTTAGTCTTACAGTACAGTAGCTTGAAAAGTTCAGTGGTACAGTGCAACAGGTGTCATACAGGGGCTGGCATCCAGTGAACAGGCAAAAAGAGTTACTGACTGGAGAGGGGAGAGGAGACGGGAGATGGTAGAGCTGAAGGATGATCAGCAATAGGAGGTGGAGGGCAAGCTGCGATTCCACTCACACCTGATGTTGATGGAATGCATGTTCGCATCTTTGAAAGTTCACAACTTGAAGGTTCATATGTAGGGGACTTACTGTACCTGGCCTTTGTGGATTGTCCAGAGAGATAGGTAAGGTGCTGGAGCATGCCCATACTTTGCCAGCATTTTGATGAGAAGACAGCCTAAGTGATAAAGCAGGGTGTATGACCTCTGCAGAGCTGTTTGGTGAAGATGGGTCAGCCAGCTGGTCAACCTACATCTCATCTAAGAATGGAAAGCTTGGATGGGAATGTCTGTGATGTCCACAGCTGGCATATATTCTTTTCTCTCTGACTGTGTTGATTGAAGTCTGGAGGAAAACTGGGCTTGCAGGGCCTTAACTAGACCTGACCTTCCGAGGGTTTAGCATTTCTGGCAGCAGCGCTGACCTCTCCAAACCGCAAACCGCAGCATGGCTCAGAACTCGAGGTATTGAATTGAGCCCAAAAGAGCCTTCGGAAGCTTTCTCACAAACCAAGATACACAAGACAGGTGTTTCTAGCCAAGGAATACCTTATGCATGTCTATGCAAAGCCAAGACTTTACCGACGCTCAGAGACACTAAGAAATCTTAAACGGAAAATGTGGACAAAGGAAGCTGGCAATTTGATTCAGAGAGAACGGGTTCCCAACTGAGTGGTTCCAAGACAACCAAGACTTAACCACAGTCAGACCATTTGCCTAAGGACCCTCACCAGGAACCAAATCACACCTTAAAATCTGTAAGTTCCACATACCCAGTAGAGCTGCCAGGGTGTCTGAGAGCGGCTGGCCCACCTGCCTATCAAGCCCATTGAACCATTTTCCCCTCTGCTGACAAGGGTGCTCTGGGTGCTGCTTGATTGGAAGCTAGATTACTATTTAGCAAAAGCTGTTCCATGAAGCCGATGTTCCAGGAGCCATGATTTAATTTTGCTGGGAAGTTGTGAACCTGATTTTGAAACTGTTGATATTGTTATGGAAATTATGGCTGTACTCAATTCCAATCAATCAGTTTTTTACTTATTTTTCTTTTTTAAACTAGGGTGGAGGAATTGAAAGAATGAGGGAAATTAGGCCTTTAGCAGAGAAAAAAATACAAGAGAGCATTTCAGAGGATGAATACAGTAAATTACAAAGCTTAAAGAAGAGGAATGACATTTCTCTGAAATTCTACCCATTTTCCACCTCCTTCTGCTCATCCTTGGAGGCACCTCCTCCTTTTCCCCAAAACACTTGCAGTCGCCTTAGCTTCTGGTACCTTTTGATACATCACCTCCTGATGCGGAGGTTGCAGGATGGTGAGGTCTCGCAACCCAGACTCTTGAGGACAGATTACAGCCCTTAATAGACTAAAGGTCTATCTTTCTTCTGAAGCTCTCAGTGACCTAGAATAAGGCCCTGCCAAATAAGTATGTACGCTCAGTCATTCAGTCATGTCCGACTCTTTGTGACCCCATGGACTGCAGCCCGCCAGACTCGTCTGTCCATGGGATCCTCCAGGCAAGAATACTGGAATAGGTTGCCATGACCTCCTCCAGGAGATCTTTCCGACCCAGGGATCAAATCTGTGTCTCTTAGGTCTCCTGCATCGGCAGGCAGGTTCTTTACCACTGAGCCGCCTGGGAAGCCTGCATGCACTGAATAAATAGAGCAGATGTTATCGAACTTCTGTTTTCTGAGCAGAAAACTGAAGGAATTAACACCCATGGCTCCTATATTAATCTTTTCCAACCTGAGGAGGAACCTTTATGCGTGTGTGTATGTGTGTGTTTTAAGCGGAGGGAGAGTGACTTCTCTAACAGGGTCTTAAGAATAAAGCTGTTTTCATTTTTTAAAAAATGAGAAAGTAGATGGAAGGAAGGAAGGAGGGAAGAAAGGGGAAAGATGGGTGGTAGAAAGCAAAACTAAGCCAAGACTACAATCACACACTGCAGAATGAACCTACCCACAGAGATTTTTGCCTACAATATTTGCTGATTGGGAAAGCATATAGAAAAATAGATATGACTCCATCTTCTGGTAGTGTGGAGTAATAGCAAGAGCAAACATCCATTGCTCTGGCGTCTTTTTGTTTTGTTTCTGTTTTAAGGTGCTCCTCGAGGGCTGCCTCTTCTCTGGCAGTGGTCATCAGAAGACGACTGCCTTATCAATACTTGTATTCCCCAAAGCAAAAACGGGACAAGGAGCAGCTTTCAAAGACGCTTCAGAGTCTGATGCTAAAATGCATCACTCATCTGTGTGTACAGTCCAGAAGTCATAGCTGCCTTCCTGGCACAAAAATGGGGCTTATTTCTCGGAGCTCAGTCAGTAAAGAATCTGCTTGCAATGCAGGAGACCCGAGTTCGATCCCTGGGTCGGGCAAATCTCCTGGAGAAGGAAATGGCAACCCACTCCAGTATCTTTGCCTGCAGAATCCCTATGGACAGAGGAGCCTGGTGGGCTACAGTACATGGGGTCTCAAGAGTCGGACATGACTTAGCGACTAAACCATGAACAAAAAGAAGCAATGCCCTTGGGATTAGCTCAGTGAAATGAACACACACCATGGACCTGAACATTCTAGAAAGATACATGCTGTCAACCGGTGCTGCGTAACAACCCCACCCCACAGCCCCAGCGTAACAGGATGGTGCCTGTTCTGCAAGTACGATGGGTCAGGGTACACAAGCACCACCCTCACCTGCTTCTCAACAATGACTAATTCTTCCCCAAGGTTAAAAAAAAAAAAAAAAAAGCTCACAGAACCCAGACCCACCCAGAGCACATTTCTGAGCAAGAATCCTGTGAAATGTTTGTGTGGGGGCGGGGAGAACTGAAGGACAGAGCAGTGCTGACAGGAAGATGTGGTCAGGCTTTCTTTTTCCTGAGATGAAAGGTAGAGTGGGGTGAGAAGCCGCTGGCTGAGTCGGACGGCTGGCCAAGCGCCTCACTTGGGCTTCCTGCCTCTGTGTTCCCCAGCGGTGCCTGGCTGTAGAGCGTTTCTTGGGATTGACTACCAGGGTCTTCCCAGCTGGGGTGGGCTGGATGGAGGGTTGACCCAAAAGGCACATCATTCCTTCCCTTAATCTCTAATGAAGGTCCCCAACATCCCAGGGAAACAGCAGCCTCTGTAGAGGTCAGATGATAGCAGCGCTGTGAGACCTGAAACAGGAGGCAGGAGCGGGGAATGAGGTACCCATCTGGGCAACAGAGCCAAGGGCATGGGTCTCTTCGTTCTGAAGCCAGGAAACCATCTCAAGTTTCATATCAAAAGACAAGCTAAAACCAAGACCCACACGTGACATCTTGTGGGATCAGCGATTCCTCTAGAGGGCGCTGTCCCGGGCTCTCCCTGTTCCCCCATTCAGTCCCATTCTGGGGGGATTGGGAACTCAGCTGAGGATCAGTCTCAATATAATCACGATATTGGCTACAACAGTAATGATAACAATAGCACCCAATCAAAAAATGTGTCAGTCAGTCAGTTCAATCGCTCAGTCAAATTCGACTCTTTGCGACCTCACGGACTGCAGCACGCCAGGCTTCCTTATCCACCACCAACTCCCGGAGCTTGCTCAAACTCATGTCGGTCGAGTTGGTGATGCCATCCAACCGTCTCATCCTCTGTCCTCCCCTTCTCCTCCCTCCTTCAATCTTTCCCAGCATCAGGGTCTTTTGTAACGAGTCAGTTCTTCGCAGCAGGTGGCCAAAATATTGGAGTTTCAGCTTCAGCATCAGTCCATTCAATGAATATTCAGGACTGGACTGATCTCCTTTAGGATGGACTGGTTATATCTCCTTGCAGTCCAAGGGACCCTCAAGAGTCTTCACCAACACCACAGTTCAAAAGCAGTAGTTCTTCGGTGCTCAGCCTTCTTTGCAGTCCAACTCTCACATCCATACATGACTACTGGAAAAACCATAGCCTTGACTAGACGGACCTTTGGAACTTTGTGGGCAAGGTAATGTCTCTGCTTTTCAATATGCTGTCTAGGTTGGTTATAGCTTTTCTTCTAAGGAGCAAAAAATGGGAGGAAGATCTAAATAGAAATTTCTCCACAGAAGACATTCAGATGCCTAAAACAGCACATGAGAAGATACTCAACAACACTAATTAGGAGAGAAATGCAAATCAAAACCACAAGGAGGCATCACCTCACACCTGTCAGAATGGCCGTTATCAAAAACATCTACAAATGAGAAATGCTGGAGAGAGTGTGGAAAAGAAGGCTACGCCCCCACCTCCTTGGTAGAGTTGGTAGCTCTGGCTCCCACACTGGTGCAGCCACTATGGAGAACAATATGGAGGTTCCTTAGAAAACTAAAAATAGAGCTACCATATGATCCAGCAATCCCACTAATTCACATATATCTGGAGAAAACCATAATTCCAAAAGATATATGCACCCCAAAGTTCACTGCAGCACTATTTGCAAAGACACGGAAGCAATCTAAAGGTCCACTGACAGAGGAATGGATAAAGAAAATGTGATGCAGACGTAGAATGGAATGAAATAATACCATTTGCAACAACATGGGTGGACCTCGAGTTTGTCATATTGAGTGAAGTCAGTCAGAGAAAGACAGGTACTATATGATATCACTTCTATGCGGAATCTAAGAAGGGGTGCGCTATTAACTTCCCTACAAGACAGAAATACAGTTACAGATGTAGAAAACAGATTGATGAGTGCCAGGAGGTAAGGGGTGGAGGGATAAATGGGAGATTAGAACTGACATACGCACACTGCTACACGTGAAATAGATAACTCATAAGGACCTACCATATGGCACAGGGACCTCTGCTCAGTACTCTATA
This sequence comes from Capra hircus, assembly GCF_001704415.2. Classification (NCBI taxonomy): domain Eukaryota; kingdom Metazoa; phylum Chordata; class Mammalia; order Artiodactyla; family Bovidae; genus Capra; species Capra hircus. Next base: position 110,593,795 of record NC_030813.1, read on the forward strand.
ACGGCCTATACGGGGAAAGAATCTAGAAAAGAGTGGATACACGTATATGCATAACTGATTCACTTTGCTGTACGCCTGAAACTAACACATCATTGTAAATCAACTATACCCCAATACAATTTAAAAAAAAAAATAGAAATGACCTAATTGTCCAGTTATAGAGTTGGTTAAATGAACTACTGTATAGTCACCTTCGAGAATCCAATCCTTCTCTTTACCTGAAAGACCTGAAGATTTCTTCTTTGAACTTCATTCATTTAGCTAGTTGATTGTTCACAGTGGATTGTTTCAGATAAATTTTTCCTAGTATCCTTTGACTCTATCAACTTGTAGATTAGGGCTTCCCAGGTGGCCCAGTGGTAAATAATCCGCCTGCCAATGCAGGAGACACAGGTGACTCAGTTCCAATCTCTGGGTCAGGAAAATCCCCTAAAGGAGGAAATGGAAACCCATTCCAGTGTTCTTGCCTGGAGAATCCCATGGACAGAGGAGGCTGGCGGGCTACAGTCCATGGGGTCACAGAGTCGGACATGACTGAGCATGCACTCAGCAGCAGCGTGTAGATTATGGGACTTTTCTGGACTTACAATTTTAAATACCAGTTCTGGTCCACTGTTTTGATTCTCTTCTCCAGTCATAGGTTTGCTGGACCACCTTTGCAAATTGTTTTGCATTTCACCCACTTTCAAAGGGAAATGCTTTGTTTGTTTCCTCATTTTAATTCATTTTTATTCTTCTTATTTTTTCTTTACTACCCCTTGTTAAATTTTTTACTCTATCAGTACTTTGTAATTTAGTCTTCATTGTGTGTGTTAGTCGCTCAGTCATGTCCCACTCTGCAACCCCATGGACTGTAGCCCACCAGGTTCCACTGTCCATGGGATCCTCCAGGCAAGACTACTGAATTGGATTGCCATTTCCTTCTCCAGGGGATCTTCCTGACCCAGAGATCAAAATTGGATCTCCTGAACTGCAGACTCTTCATTACTGATATATTTTTTCTCAATTTCTCTCCCAAGTCTAAGTAGTTTTTTTGAAGGAAGGGGGTTAAGGGGAGTCTATTTCTGGTCTTAGTTTTTATATTTCTGATTTTAGGTATTATTTTATATTCCTAAACGAATTTACTTTGGTGTGTTTCTTTCCAGCTGTTTTGAGTTTTCTTCTGTTTCTTCAAATTTTCTGATAAGACTTTGCATCAGGAAAAATGCTTTGATTCTCATTTTCAATTTTTTTACAATAATTTTATATGGATGTGATCTGCTTTTCTGTATTCTTATTTCTTTCACAAACAGGATCCCTAGTTTAAGAACTCCTTGGTTCTTCCCCCTTTTGTACCGTTTCTTTTATGGGTAATTTGGGTTATGGTGGCATGGGGAAAGGAGGCTTTTTTTTCTCTGAGAGTCCTTAATCATTCCTACTTATTTCTTTCATTTTTTCATTGATTTGTCTCCAAGGGGTATCACCCCCACTATATATATCTGTAACCTCTCCCCAGAAGTAATGCTTCTCAAATTCTGCCTTTCCGTTCCCATACACAATCAAACCCTTCCCCGTCTCCAGTGCTGTAAACATCCAAGTTACAGCCTGTGTTTTGTACTTTCTCATTCAAAGTTGACTTTCTATTTCCAGGGTTATGTCATTTGTGTTTTATCAGGGTTCTCTACTATCTCTCACCCTTCTCTTAAGCCTCCTCTTAAACTCACACCCTTTCTGTTGGAATTTATCCTGTCCTCTACTTGCAGGTAAATGAAAGGTCATGGTATCTCTGTCTCCTAGTAACGTCATGATCCTGCGTAGTTCTGTTTGCTCTCCTGATCGTTTCTATGTGGTTCCCTTTGGGAAGCCTCCACTGTTCTGTAACACTCAAGTCTCCTCTGCCTGGCTTCAGAGACAGTCAGCAAAGCCGCACTTCTCCCTAGCTCTAAGCCTCACTCAGTTACAGCTTTGGGGCGACAATATGTTCCAAAGCTCCAGCCATCCATTTCTTCTTATTGTTTTCAACTTCCCCTCAAGGACACAAAGTTTTCAATGATTTTGTCTACTAAGAAAGAAAATCCTATTGCTTAAGTAATAATTTCTTCATTGATTCACTTATAGCCAACAATATCCTATCTGAAAGCAGTATTAGCGGAGTTGATAGAGTAACCATTAAGCAAAGAGACACTTCATGTAGCCAAAGCTAAACATTTAACAGTGAATGTTCAGTATTCATTAAAACTATTTAACATTGAAAATCACTTGCGATTGTTAGTTGTTGCCTTTATAAATGCAGTCTCTAGGTTGGGATTATTGCCCTGTCCATTAAATCTCATTTAATCAGCAAACATTTACAAGCAGCTAGGGTTACAGAGAAGGAAGAACTTTATCCTAGCCGTGAAGAAAGTCTTTATGGATGGGGCTGGGGGTGGGGTGGGGACAGATAAGTTTAAATTATCATTCAGAGTTATGAGAACCTGAATACATGTTTGTTCCCGGTAGAGTAGGGTCAAAGGAGAAGAAGGATCAAGTCTGCTCGGGTGAATCAGAAAAGATTTCATGAAGGATATGTCTAATCCACATCTTAAGAGGATGAGTAAAAACGTTTATAAACTCAGCTTGTTCCAGGAATCAGTGCCTCTCAAAACTGCCTTCCAAAAACAGTCAGAAACACAAGTTGGAGCCACCTCCACACCTTCTCTCCTCAAACACATAAACACACACACACACACACACACACTTAAACATGGAACTCAAGAGAAAGTGAATATATTCTGTTCTTCTTTTAAAGTCCTGTTTTTAACTATGGGAGCATATCAGAATCATCTGAAGAACTTTAAAATCTTCAAAACGCCCAAGCCAGAGGCCTCTCTGTTAACAATCTTGTATCATGCAATCACTGACATCAAGGTTTACACAACCTTGCTCTCTGATGCAGAGAGAATTAGACTAAAGGACCTCTGTCTATCACTCTAGATTTCCCCAAGGCACAGAAGACTTCTCTCTACAGAATTAGAATTCTCCCTTTAGACTGTAAAGGTATGTCAGTCAAAATAGCTTTTGAGTATTTCTAGGGTAAAACATGGAAGGCCTCAGTTCTCAAAGAATAAATTCATGAGCTCCATGGCGGTGCAGAGTGGGGAGACAGGACTATTTCCCCAGCCCCCTGTAGGGTGAATCGAGTCAACAGTACTGTCTGAACACTCTCAGTGAAACAGCAAGTCACTTTTCCTAGTGCTTTCTTTCTTCCAGGAAAATATAAACCCATTGAGTTGGTCGTGAGTTCCTTCCGCTTTGCTTGATCAACGTTAGCAGGGAATCTCCTGAGAAACCTCTCTTGGGTGCAAGGGCCAGCTGAGTCCCATCACCCACCCCTGCCAGTGACACCTGACTGTGTCTGATGAAAAGCTCTGGAGCTTTGTGTGTCAATCTTCCGGTTTTGCCAAACAGCTGCAGTCGGATGTTCGGCAACATGTGGGCACATATCCCAGGAAAATGCTTTGGATTTTAAACTCAGGGGCCTGTTATTTTCAACTTCTCCAGGTCCAAACTGCCTCAGGTCAAGGTGATGGGGGCGTGGGGATAGTAAGAAGGATCAGAGATGAGTTACATGTTTGGGAGAACCCCACCCCCACAAAGCCTGGACCTTTTGTCGGGGACTTGCCAGCAGCTATATTCTTTCTTTCTAACCTCTCAGGATTCTGTGAAGAAGCATAAGACATCTTCTTTTCTCCTTTTCAATCTCAAATCTGGCAGAGTTTACAGACTTCATGAGGGGAGAGATAAGAAAAGCTCAGGAGCTGACAACCATCCGCTCGTCAGGCACTTACCGTGAGCTGACTCCTCTTTGAACTGCAGGGGAAAAAACATGAGAAGAGTCCCTGCCTACTTTTTTTTAATAGATTGGCACCAACTTTTTAAAATACGTATTTATTTATATTTGGCTGCACCAGTCTTGGTTGCGGCACACCGGATCTTCTGTTGCGGCGTGCAGATTCTTAGTTGTGGTCTGTGGCAATCCAGTTACCTGACCAGAGATCAAAGCCAGCCTCCCTACGTTGGGAGCATAGAGTCTTAGCGGCTGGACCACCCGGGAAGATCCCCCCAGTCCTTGACTTCTTCGAGCTTCCTCCCTAGAAGAGAGAGAGACCAGGACACAGTGGATTTTAAAGCGCTCAGCATCCTTGCAGACACCTAGCGGGAATGCAGCTGCCCCCAAATCAAGCAGCCCAGTGACCTACCAGCCACCCTGCCTTCCTGCCCAACCTCCCCTCGCACTCTCCCACCTTTCGCTCACGGCACATTTATTTCCTACTTGTTGCTCCAAATCGCGAAGCATTTTCCCAACTCCAGGCCTTTCATTTGTTGTGGCCTCTGTAGGAAAATACATTTTCCCCAGGTTTTGCTAAGTCTGCCCCATTTTTGCCCTTCAGCTTGTTTGTCTCTTCCTTGAGGAGACTTTCTTTGAAGTCTCCTCCAACTCAGAACATATAGGTTTTACTTTTACCGTTTTAATTCCTCTTTAAAACTTTCAATGTGGTGAAAAAAAAACCAAAAGGGCTGGACTTTTAACTGAAATATTTTGGTGATTCGTTTGTAACTCCTCCTTTCTCCCTTTCTCAGGCCCCTGGCAATCAACATTCCATTCTTGCATTCTATGAATTGGGCTATTTTAGATCCTTCAAATGGATACAAGCATACAGTGGTTGTTTTTCTGTGCCTGGTTTATTTTGTTTGGCGTATCCTCAAGATTCATCTGTGTTGTCACAGGCTTCAAAATTCCCTTCTTTTTAAGGGCTGAGCGGTATTCCATTGTATGTACAGATCGTGTTCTTTACCTGTTCATCTGTTGATGAACATTTAAGTTGTGTCCACATTACAGCTATTGTAAACAATTTTTCTATGAATATTTTGTTGTTCGGTCACTAAGTCAAGACCAGCTCTTTGCAATCCCATGGATTGCAGCACACCTGTCTTCCCCAACCTTCACTATCTCCCAGAGCTGGCTCAAACTCATGTCCATCGACTCAACGATGCCATCCAACTATCTCATCCTCTGCCCCTTTCTACTCCTACCCTCAATCTTTCCCCTCATCACAATCTTTTCAAATGAGTCAGCTCTTTGTACCAGGTGACCAAAGTATTGGAGTTTCAGCTTTAGCATCAGTCCTTCCAATGAATATTCAGGATTGATTTCCTTTAGGATTGGCTGGTTTGATCTCTTTGAACTCCAAGGGTCTCAAAGAGTCCTCTCCAATACCACAGTTCAAAAGCACCAATTCTTCGGTGCTCAGCCTTCTTAATAGTCCAGCTCTCACATCCATCCATGACCACTGGAAACACCATAGCTTTGCCTATAAGGACCGATGAACACAGGAGTGCTAAAAAAAGAGAGGACTGGACTCTAGTTAAAGGATAAAACGAGACAGATTTACTCCTATGGCTGCTGTAAGGGAGTCTCCAGCATAGACTGAGCTCCGCTGCAACTAAGGCAAAGGTGGCTGAGGATTTCAAAGGGAGACAGAAAGGGAATATAAGAAGGGTATTAAGGGAGCTTAAAGGGAGACAACAGAGAAATGGAAAATTGCAGGAGGGGAGTAAGTGAAGTATTGAAACTGGCTTGGCAACGTGGCACATTCTGCCCTACGGCAATATTGTGTTTTCTTGAGTAAAGACTCAGCCCAGAGGTCACCTGTAAGGACACCGCCTGCTGCAGTTAGAAACCAGATAAACGTGTGGTCAGATCTCCTAGCACAGTGTTCAGTTGAGTCCTTTGTGCCATATGGGAATTCATAGTTTTCAACTATACTTAAGGTGTTTTGCTTTTTTACTTTATCAATATCTAGAGTTAATTGGGGCCTATAACTTCTTCCCAAATAGGATGAAATCTAACCAAATTTTAAATTCTCATATTTCTTTGGTCTGCTTTCAGTTACCAAATCTGAGATTTATTTATCATATATTTTAATAACCAAAACACTTTTATTCTTTGAAATACATTTTATTGTTTTTTGTTTTCTCTTTTCTTTTTTTACCCCATATCTTCTTCCTAGATTTATTTTGGTTTGTTTCACCAAGTGCAATTTCTAGCAATTGTTTCAGTCAAATTTAAGGGATGGCAAAATATCCCAGTCACTAAATGTGCTTATTTTATCCTCTCATTTTTGAATTGAGCAATATTTTAGCTGTGTATAGAATGCTGATTAAACAGTTATTATTTTCCTTCCCATTCAATGATATGGATGAGAAGACTTTTGCTAATATGATTCTTATTCTTCTGTAGAGAAGCTTTTCTCCCACCTTGTCCAAAAGGTTTCTGGACTTCCTTTTTTTTTTGGTGGCCCATTTATTCTACAATATTTCTGGATGTGGTCATTTTATATGTCTCCTGCCCTATACCCAGTAGTCCTTTTTAATTTAACTCATGTGTTCCTGAAATAGAATATGTATCTTTCATTATTTGTTGACTCCTTCTATCTGTCCTCTGCGTTCTTTTCTTCCAGAACCCCTCTTAGAACTTCCTATTTCCAATCGTTCTTTAATGTATCCATTTTTGCTATTTAACTTTGCCTTTTGAGAGCATTTGTCAGCAACAACAATTTTCCAGCTATGAGTTCTCTCCTCAGTTCTGTACAGCTTCCTATTCAGTACATCTACTAATTTCTCCTTTTATTTCAATAACTTTCTATAGCCAAAGTCTCCAGTCAAGTCTCTTTGTTTGAATTCAGTGTCCTTTCTCATCTCTCTGCATTTGCTACATTAATTTGATTTCCTTAGTTCTCACAACTAGTGTTGGTTGAGTTTGCTGACTTGACTGTTAGACTGACTTTCTTAAATGTTGCCTAAGTCTTGGTTTTCTGCTTGTCTTTGTATCTTTGACCAGTTGTCTGTATGAGAGCTGGATTATACTACCTGTTACCAGTGATGAGAAACTAACAGTGGAGGTACTATCAGCTAGGAGGTCATTAGCTAGTCTTCTAGTCATTTTTGTTGTTTAGTCGGAAATTTATGTCCAACGCTTTGAGACCCTGGTGGCTGCAGCACGCCAGGCTCCTCTGTCCTCTACTCTCTCCTGGAGTTTGCTCAAATTCTTGTCCAGTGAGTCAATAATGCTATCTAACCATCTCATTCTCTACTGCCCTCTTCTCCTTTTGCTTTCAATCTTTCCCAGCATCAAAGTCTTTTCCAATGAGTTGACTGTCCTAGAGATGCCTTATGTCCCTTGAGTATCACCAGCCACCCAGGAGGCTTTTGTGCCTCTCAGGTCCAATGCCTCCACTTATTGTTCCAGCCTAGGGACAGACACTCCTGTTCCCACCTCATGAGTATGGTGTGATGGTAGTGGGGAGGGGAGGGACCAAGCCATCTGGACTCTCCTACTAGGGCACTGTAGAAGCCACTTTGACTGCTAAGAGCTCCTTAGAGCTCTCTCATGCTCTAGTATCCAATCCTCAGCATTTAGACAGAGTATCTGAAACCACTCCCTGCTGGGAACAAGCTCCCCAGGGTGGGGTTAGGGCCACAGCCTCATCAATTATTCATACCCCATCTGCCTCCAGCCTTTCAGAAATTCCTTATAATTTCTGGTCTAAGGAGAATAATCCCTTTTGTCTTATAGCACTGTTATTGACAATTTTCTCCTATATATTTAGAGGAGGAAAAGGACGTTATAGCATACACTCAGTTTATCATCTTAATAGCATCTTCTGGGTTTAATTTGCAAATTTGCTTTTGATTAATAGCTGTACAAGAACTATACACATAAGGGTATATATCCAATTTATTTGTACACATTTAAATAATATTGCAATTAAAATAATTGAACAACACAAGGAAATCACTATGCATTAAAATATTCTTGGAAATGATGTCTATATATTATTCCTGTTGGAGAAATATTGTCTGGGTTCTTACATGAGAACTTACTTCACCTAGAGTTGATTGAAAAATTGCAGAGGGAAACACTAAAAATAATACTCCCCCTGCCTCAGCCGTAAAGCCTTAACCACAGAAGCAATGCAAGGGCCAGTGTCCTTTGTAATGACCCCTGCCTTCAGGCTGAAGCAATATATTTTGGTCCTGCCAATCTGCTGGCCGAGCAGAACAGGCAGAAGGAAGGGAAAGAAAGCTGGCAAATAAATGATAGGGCTTATGTAATATTTTCAGTGTGCCAACTAACATTCAGACATATTGCATTGACTTGTCCTGACAATAACCTAGATGCCTCAATGTCAAAGGGTTGGGTATTAACCTCCATTTTACAAATGAGAAAAACAGAGGCTCAGTGAAGTCAAGTGACATGCTTGAGGTCCCCAGCTACCCTTGACTAGGAAACCAAAGTCCTTTACAAGGTATATCAGTCAGTATCCCAGCAGGACACAGAAGACATGCTGAACTTAGGAAAGGTCAAGGAGGGTTTAAGTAAAGGGACTGGACTTCCCAGGTGGTGCTAGTGGTAAAGAATCCACTTGCTAATGAAGGAGATTTAAGAGACGCGGTTTTGATACCTGGGTCACAAAGATCCCTGGGAGGAGGGCACAGCAACCCACCCTAGTGTTCTTTCCTGGAGAGTCCCATGGACAGAGGAACGTGATGGGCTACAGTCCATAGGGTCACAAAGGGTCAGACATGACTATAGTGACTTAGCATGCACACACACAGTAAAAGGGATTACTTGAATGGTATGATGGAGAAGGAAATGGCAACCCACTCCAGTACTCTTGACTGGAAAACTCCACGGGCAGAGGAGCCTGGCATGTTACCGTCCATGCGGCTGCAAAGAGTCAGACATGATTGAGCACAACATATGCAAATGGTGTGGCAGAGAGTAGAGAAATGATCGTTGCAGGCTCCCGAGCCAGTGAGAGGAAAGCGGTCCCCACCGCTAGGCTCAATGCAACAAGGACGGGAGGTGATTACTGCATGGATTCCTAAACTTTTGTCAGTCTGGGGGACCCAGAAGACCCCAACTCACGAATAATGCTTTTAAATGAATTTGATAAAATACTTAGAATTGCCAAAGAAACCAATTCTAAAATGATGCATAAAATAGTCAAATAAAATATGTCTGTGATGAGTGAATGAAATCACTCAGTTGTGTCCAACTCTTTGCAGTCCATGGAATTCTCCAGGCCAGAATACTAGAGTGGATAGCCAATCCCTTCTCCAGGGAATCCTCCCAACCCAGGGATCACATCTTCTGCATTGCAGGCAGATTCTTTACCTTCTGAGCCACTAAAGAAGCCCCAAAATAAAGACAGGTTGTATTAAACCAAAATTCCTCTAAATAAATAAATAGAGGTATGTTTTTATTTTCTCCATTAGAGTTTACAGACCTTCTGAACTCGATCCACAGGCCCCAGCCTAACAGCCCTTTGGCTACCGGAACCCAGAAGGAGCGAACCATGCAGAGGCCACGTTGAAAAGAGCAGTGGCCTTTGGCAGAGGGGCCCCATCCACACAGCCAGCCCAGGGAAAGGCCTCCAGGAGGGAACTGGATAACACCTACCCTAGTGTCCTTCACGTCTTCTCTCTGATCACATGTGAACTCTAGACTTTGGTGTAGTTCTTATAGGATGCCTTGCCAAGGCAGAGAGCAGGGTGAAGAATGCTGGAGAGGGAACCTAGGGGCAACTCTTCAAAATTCTGCAGATACGCCTATTTTTGCACTCTACTTACATGCAACCTACCTCTTTGCTCCGAAGTGGCAACTGGCTTAGTTTAGTTCTAGAAAGCACTCAACTGCTTCCAACTTCAAGAGACACCCCCCCCCCACACCCACAACCCAGGAAAATTTTGCCTAACCACCATTCATATCCTGTTATGCTTTCTCATTGAATAAGCTCATTCCCATTCCATTAAAATATCAAAAAGTGTATCATTTATATAAATATTTGTTTAGTGTTTTGGATCAAGGGGAATTTTATTTGGTGGCTTGTAACAAAGTGGCTCAGATGGTAAAAAATCTGCCTGCAATGCAGGAGACATGGGTCCAATCCCTGGGTTGGGAAGACCCCCGGAGAAGGGAAAGCCTACCCATTCTAGTACTGGAGAATTCCATGAACTGTATAGTCCATGGGGTCACAGAGAGTCGGACTTGACTGAGCTACTTCCACGTTCTACAAAAATCCAAAGCCGAAAACAAAGATTTCAACATAAATACATTACCACGTGTAAAATAGATTGCTAGTGGCACGTCGCTGTATAACACAGGGCGCTCAGCTGGGTGCTCTGTGATGACCTAGAAGGGTGGAATGTGAGGGGAGTGGGCGGGAAGCTCGAGAGGGAAGGGACATACATACACTTATAGCTGATCACGCTGTTGTACAGCAGAAACCAACACAACACTCTAAAGCAATTATCTTTCAATTAAAAAATGTTAAAAGATAAAAAACATATTGAGAGCTTTGCTTTTACTACAGAACAAGAAGTCCCAAAGTAGGCAGGATAGGAATAACTGCGTGGTGCCTTGTGATCGTGCTGTGGCTTCATAGGCACAGGGAACAGTGTCTGCAAAATTGCAGAGGCTTGAGGACCTCGTCTTTGCAAGCTATCAAAACAGGGAATCGTTACACTGAGAAGATACAATGTGGTGAGAGATGAAAGGCGGGGAGGGACGGGGAGCAGGTTCTGAGTGTCTGCAGTGGGTTGGGTCGGCCTCAAAGAGAGTGATTCATGTGGGAAACTGGGCCACAGCAGTTTCTGACGAAGGCGAGGATTAATGGCGATCTGTGTGTTACTGTTCTTATTAAAAAAAAATTTAATAGTATGACTGTCTTCCTGAGGTCTGATGCCTCTTCCCAATTTGATCTCTCATTTAATTACCTACAGAGAACACGAGCACCGACATGATTGTTGCCTCCGCCTAGTTTGTGACTCATGATGGGAGTTTCGGAGTAACAACAGGTCCTTGTCACCCCGAAACCTCATCTAAGATCAGGCTTTGGGAAAGACAGGCTGAAAACAGTTGGTGCCACCAACACCTTTGTTAACTACACCTTCTCTCCTTTTTGTCTCGTTTTCTCTCTTTCTTCTTTCCCTGTTTTATCTTTCCTTCACTTTTATTCCAGCTCAGGTTAGTCATGTAAATGAAAACTATGCCACATGGCAAAGATTTGACCAACTCCTCAGCAGACAGTCAGCCAGCCCAGGAGATGGAGAAGAGAGAATCCAGCCGAGGGTCACCTGCCCCTCATCCCTACTGGATGGCTTGACCCTTCTCAGCCCACTTGCACCTCAGTGGGCATGAAATAGAGCAGGACTGTATGGTCCTTCCCCCCATGTCCTCTGCCTGCCTTTGCTTTGCGGGGAACTTTAGTCGAAGAATAAGTTTAATCAGAGAAAGGAGAACATACAGAAACAAAGGAAAGTCATCAAAGGAGACCAGAGAGTCATGATGCAGTCATTAACCATAGTCGTTTCATTCTTCTCAATGGCTGTCAATAATATTGTGAGCCATCTTCTAGATACTGAAACACCCACCAGGGGGAAGAAGTCAACTGCATGATGGCCAGGTTGTAGTCATGACATAAACTGCTACAATCCTGAGAACTGGCCTCAAGGAAATGGAAACAAGCCAGTCCTGGAACTAAAGATTAACCTAAAACCACTAAGATGACACTGGTCAGACCATCAGTGATCCATTTGAAGATGGCTGTCAGAGCTGACTGTGCTGTTTCATCATGTAACGCCCTCCCCTGTTCTATAAAAGCTCTTATTCTCTGCTTGTCATGGGAGATGTCTGCCCCCCCAGCAAGCCCCACCCTCCAGTTGTCGGCATCTGAAATAAAGATGCCTCCACCAACCTGTTTATTGGTTTTTGAGCAGCAAGCAGCCAGACTCCACATCTTTCGGTAACAGGCTCACGTGAATAGTTCTAACCAATGGAAGGTAGGGGAAGCAATGTTTTACCTCCAGTCAGAAGCGCTTAAAGTGCATGGGCCCTCTCTACCCTCTTGCTTCTCCTTCGTCACTTGGCAGGATTCAGAGGAGAACCCCAGGAGTCTCAGAAAAGACAAAGACATCGGTAAAGAGAGGACACTGATTCCACAATGACTGTGTGCAGCAGAGAACACCCAACCTTGCTGCTGCTGCTGCTAAGTCGCTTCAGTCGTGTCCGACTCTGCAACCCCATAGACGGCAGCCCACCAGGCTCCCCCGTCCCTGGGATTCTCCAGGCAAGAACACTGGAGTGGGTTGCCATTTCCTCCTCCAATGCATGAAAGTGAAAAGTGAAAGTGAAGTCGCTCAGTCGTGTCCGACTCCTAGTGATCCCATGGACTGCAGCCTGCCAGGCTCCTCTGTCCATGGGATTTGCCAGGCAAGAGTACTGGAGTAGGTTGCCATTGCCTTCTCCAGGGGATCTTCCTGACCCAGGGATCAACCCCAGGTCTCGCGCATTGCAGGCGCACACTTTACCATCTGAGCCACCAGGGAAGTATATATATATATATCCCAATCTCCCAATTCATCCCACTTCCCTTTCCCCCTTGGTGTCCACTTTTGTTCTCTACGTCTGTGACCCTATTTCTGCTTTGCAAATAAGTTCATCTGTGCCTTTTCTAGATTCCACGTGTAAGCAATATTATATGATATTGAAAATAAGCAGCAGGCCGTGCCCTCAGAGTTTGATGGCTATGGGGCCACCTTATCAAACCCCCTCAAGCTCAGACCACCACAGACAGTTTTCATTTTTAAGAGTTGACCTCCTGGGATTAAGGCAGACAGTGAAGATCCGAGATTGTTGGAGGGGTGAGGGAAGGAGGAGGGAAGACAGAACATCTGCAGTCTGTCCATCCTGGCCAGGTCACAGACTCTGAACAAGGTTGAAGATAAGATGATCTGATGAGCTTTTCGATTCTATTCCATCTAGGCCTTGCTCAGGGGAAGAATGCCGACAGACTTTGCTCCTAGTACTACGGATACATGGAAATAAAATGGTTGGCTTCGGATGTCATGGGGCCAAGAAGGATGCACTGGGAATATAGTGTGCCTTGAAACCAGGTCACCTAGAAAAAAATCCTGCAAAGTGAAAGCTTAAATGAAAGTGGCAATTTAGGTACTTTGCACCACCTGACTTATTGGTTCTTGTTCTACCTGAAATCTAGGAAAGTTACTTTCTGGGTCCACATCTCTTTAAAGCTTGTTTGAGCATTTCTTTTTATTATTTTTAAATATAGAGCATACATAGATTTCAAGCTTTAAGTGTCCTTTTCATCACTGTTGGTAGAAATAAAAAAGCCATCCAGCTGTTCAGGCTGTTTGTACCAAGTTGGATCTCTTCTGAACACTACGATTCTGATCCTGCAAGACTGTGCAGATGGACAGAAGGGCCAAGCAGAAAGGATACAGTGATAACTCTGAATTTTCCTTTTTTTTTTTTTTAAGATTAACTAGTTCAGGGTCAGATTTGTTTTGGTTGAGAAAATACTACCCTTTGTCCCCTGTAGAGATTTCCATCCTGAAAGTCCATTGTTTCATTTGTTTGTTTGTTTAGTTTTGGGGGTGGAGTTTGGCTCCAACAAACATGGCATGTGAGATCTTAGTTCCCCTACCAGGGATTCAACCCATGCCCCCAGCGTTAGAAGGGCAGAGTCCTAACCACTGGACTGCCAGGGAAATCCCCAACAAGTCCACTGTTGCAGGGAAGAGTCACTGACACAACATCATGCTTACTGTAGAGAAGAGAGGGGAAAAGAAAAGAGCTACAGGCATTTAGCATGTTCTATCTACCACATGCTCTTTATTATATAATCGTCAAGAAAATCCAGTGATATAGGAATCCTTTCTTGTAGCTTCTACAGAATAGGAAACCAAAGTTTAATTTAAGGGACTTACCCAAGGTCATATAGCTGTGAAGGACAGAAAAAAATAAAGTTTATTCTGGCTTGAGAATTCACAGCAATAAGTTACTACCAGGGCTTCCCTGCTGGCTCAGTTCTAAAGAATACACACACCAGTGCAGGAGATGCGGGTTCAAGCCCTGCGTCAGGAAGATCCCTTGGAAAAGGAAGTGGCAACTCACGTCAATATTCTTGCCTAGGAAATCCCATAGATGGGTGATCCTGGTAGGTTATAGTCCATGGGGTCCCAAAGAGTCAAACATGACTTAGGGACTAAACAATGACGAAGTTGATATCACCAAATATGCAATCCAGTCACTGAGTTTTCAAGAAATGGCCCAAGATGATAAAACAGGCCATGTACACATAAATAATGCAGTCAGTCTCACCCATAAGTACTGAATAAAACTAACGTGAAGTAACAATCAAGTAAGAGTATTTCAAGAATGTGTCCAGGAGGTGGTGAGATTTGAGGAGATTTGAGCCTGCTCATTTACAGATATTATTATTTTGTAAACATCATTAAATGTGAATATTGCAATATAGGATATTACAGTATTTTGCTGTGAAAACTATGTCATGTTCTTTGCTCTATTTATTTTTATTGAGGTATATTTGATTTACAATCTTGTGTTAATTTCTGTTGTGTAGCAAAGTGATTCAGTTATACATATATACATTCCTATATTTTTTCCCACCATACACCATAGTTTATTTCAGAATACTTAACATAGTTTCCTGTGCAATGCTCTTTTCTTAATGAATTTATTTCAAAAATAAATTGAGCTCATTGCTCATTGCCTTTAAGCCTGAATAATCCTAATTAAACATGATTCTTGACAGATTTATACACAAAGCTGATCCTTCTTGGATTCATTTGTATATGAATTCACCAAACACTTACTGAATACCTCCTAGGTTTTAAGGTCAAGATGCTAAAGCTTTGTTTTCAAGATACAGTCTCACAGTCAGAAGATAAATACATATACAGTCATAAAATAACTAGCAAGTTTTATGCTAGGGATTACGTATGAGATACAGGATCCAGACAGGCGGTTCCCATGTCATTAGGGAGAGGTTTCATAGAAATAGTGATGTCAGGAAAGTCTCTGAAGGGTAAGGAGGAAATAGCTAGGTGGACAAACTAGATGGGTTATCGCAGGTCAGGGCAAAAGTGTGTTGAAAAGCTCAGAGAAGTGACAGATTGTGCAGAGTCTTGACCAGTTTATTGGAGAGTGGCAGAAGGTGAAGCTGGACAAGCAAACTGGAGGTAGACCAGAAGGATGAGCTCTGAATGCCGTGGGTCTACTAGACATGCTAAAACTGCCCTTTGTCTCCTTACTTTTAGAGAAAGCCATTCATGGGATTGCACATTTACGTTCATGCTTTGCCTTCTCTTTCAAAGTGCTTTCTTTCTCCTCATCCCACCACCATCTGGGCTCCTTCTGACATGTGTCTTCACCAGAGAACCAGACCTTCCCTTGCTCAGCTGTCTGCAGTGTGGTTTTACAAGTGAGAGTCTCTGGTCCCTCTCTCAGAACAGACACAAACTCTGATGGCTGGTTATACTTCCTTCCTCCTAAATCTTTCATATTGAAGACAGTTCATCAAGCTCTAAAAGAAATCCAGCATTTACAAAGTACTTGGTGACTTCTGAGGGTTGAAAGATACTGTATGTGAGATACGGCCGCAGAAGGCTAAGAGGCCTTGAAAACAATATCGTTCATGAAACAAATTAGAAAACCTGGGTCATTGCCACCTTTCATGGTCCTGTCAGAAGACAAGAATTAAGGCAGGACATCCTGTCAAGGTCATTTCAGATGCTATTATTCTTGTGAAACAATAATGATAATAAAAATAGCACTTTTTTTCATGACTTACACATTTTCAGAGCTCATTCATCTATGATCTTCTCTGAGCAGCTGATGGGGAAGGTGAACTTGGAGGACCAAAAATGCTCCCAACCAGACCTCATGGTTAAATGATATTTTAAGTGGGAGATGTGATATATGGAACAATTTTTAATCCACCATTCTGGATTTGATACCAAAAGATGGTTTCATGGGCAGCAAAGTTGGCCTCCATGATTCTAAACTTGAAATTTAGGTATATTCCAAGAATATCCTATTATTCCTATATAATCTATTATTCTTATTTGCTTATAAAATATTTAAAGCTATTTAAATTTTCATCTTTTTTTTCTACTATGGAAAAAATTGTTTTAAAACTTGTCATTTCCCCCAACATACTGTAAATGTTTTTTCATTTGTACTAAATTTACCCTTTTATACTTGCAAACAGTAGTCCATAGTTATTAATGATTGCAATTTCACTGCTAACAAAGAGAATGTGTTTCAGAGCCATACTCATTTGAGATAAATATAATAACTAGAGACAGAAATCATCTAGGAGACTTGGAGGGACTTTCCAGGAAACCATGGATAGGACCAAGAACTAGAAATCTTGCAAAGTGTGTAAACTTTGGGGAGAGGGAAAAAGGTAGGACTTGGGTAAATGTATCCTTTCCCCAAGTGTATTCTGTGGAACCCATTCTGTTTCAGGTTTTATGGTCAAATAAATTGGATATAGCACTTAATATATCATACTAGACTAGCAAAGGCTCTGAGAAGTCCTGCAGTAAAGTACTTTGCAAATTTTACTTAATCCAGTTTTTCAAACTGTTTGACAACAGATACTAAGGTTTTTCCAGATAGTTTTGCCCAAGGGTTCCACAAAACACACTTTGAGAAATGTTGCTTTGATGCTGGGGAAAGCATGGGAGAGCCTGACCTATACTTTGGGAGAAAAGGTGATCCACCAGCACTCCCAGCAAAAGCAAAAGATTATTTTACAGTATTTTTCTTAGAAGGCTTTTAGAAACACGCACAGTAAGGTAGCTAAGGAGAAGAGTTCTGATGTCCACAACTCACTTTGAAATGTATCCAAAATAAACTGAATTAACGGTTGCACAGAGGGATAGACAGATATATGGTAGAGTAAGTTCAGTTCAGTTCAGTCACTCAGTCATGTCCCACTCTGTGCGACCCCATGAATCACAGCACGCCAGGCCTCCCTGTCCATCACCAACTCCCGGAGGTCACTCAGACTCACATCCATCGAGTCCGTGATGCCATCCAGCCATCTCATCCTCTGTCGTCCCCTTTTCCTCCTGCCCCCAATCCCTCCCAGCATCAGAGTCTTTTCCAATGAGTCAACTTTTTGTATGAGGTGGCCAAAGTACTGGAGTTTCAGCTTGAGCATCATTCCTTCGAAAAAACACCCAGGACCAATCTCATGTAGGACGGACTGGTTGGATCTCCCTGCAGTCCAAGGGATTCTCAAGAGTCTTCTCCAACACCACAGTT
Source organism: Capra hircus (assembly GCF_001704415.2). Taxonomy (NCBI): domain Eukaryota; kingdom Metazoa; phylum Chordata; class Mammalia; order Artiodactyla; family Bovidae; genus Capra; species Capra hircus. Next base: position 110,610,977 of record NC_030813.1, read on the forward strand.
CAAAAGCATCAATTCTTCGGTGCTCAGCTTTCTTCACAGTTCAACTCTCACATCCATACATGACCACTGGATAAACCATAGCCTTGACTAGACGGACATTTGTTGGCAAAGTAATGTCTTTGCTTTTTAATATGCTGTCTAAGTTGGTCATAACTTTCTTTCCAAGGAGTAAGTGTCTTTTAATTTCATGGCTGCAGTCACCATCTGCAGTGATTTTGGAGCCCCCCAAAATAAAGTCTGACAGTGTTTCCCATGAAGTGATGGGACCAGATGCCATGATCTTCATTTTCTGAATGTTGAGCTTTAAACCAACTTTTTCACTCTCCTCTTTCACTTTCATCAATAGGCTTTTGAGTTCCTCTTCACTTTCTGCCATAAGGGTGGTGTCATCTTCATATCTGAGATTATTGAGATTTCTCCTGGCAATTGTGATTCCAGTTTGTGCTTCTTCCAGCCCAGCATTTCTCATGATGTACTCTGCATAGAAGTTAAATAAGCAGGGTGACAATATACAGCCTTGACGTACTCCTTTTCTTATTTGGAACCAGTCTGTTTTTCCATGTCCAGTTCTAGCTGTTGCTTCCTGACCTGCATATAGGTTTCTCAAGAGGCAGGTCAGGTGGTCTGGCATTCCCATCTCTTTCAGAATTTTCCACAGTTTATTGTGATCCACACAGTCAAAGGATTTGGCATAGTCAATAAAGCAGAAATAGATGTTTTTCTGAAACTCTCTTGCTTTTTCCATGATCCAGCGGATGTTGGCAATTTGATCTCTGGTTCCTTTGCCTTTTCTAAAACCAGCTTGAACATCAGAAGTTCACGGTTCATGTATTGCTGAAGCCTGGCTTGGAAAATTTTGAGCATTAGTTTACTAGCATGTGAGATGAGTGCAATTGTGTGGTAGTTTGAGCATTCTTTGGCATTGCCTTTCTTTGGGATTGGAATGAAAACTGACTTTTTCCAGTCCTGTGGCCACTGCTGAGTTTTCCAAATTCGCTGGCATATTGAGTGCAGCACTTTCACAGCATCATCTTTCAGGATTTGAAATAGCTCAGCTGGAATTCCATCACCTCCAATAGCTTTGTTTGTAAAATGTTAATTGTAGAATATAGGTGATATGTATACAGCAGGTATTCACTATAATTTTAAAACTTTTCTTGATGTCTTGTTTTAAATTTAGATAAAATGCTGGGAAGAGAGAGAATACACACATGATCAACACTTGCATGAAGTACAGCTCAAAAGGAGGTTGTCAGCTTTCCGTAACAGTTCCCATCTGTTGACCACGTACCACGTATTATGCTGCATACCTGACAAGTGCATGTTATCTCATTTAATGCTCATATCAAATGAAATGGAAGTTTGGGGATCCCCATTTTTTTTAATGATGAGACAAGATTTAGCAAAGCTAAATGTCAGGACAGAATTCACCTTTGTTAAACCATGTTTTTTTTAAGCCATGTGCAAAAGGCGCCCTAATTATGATTCTCATTTTCCCATTGCATTCTCCACTCAGGAAAATATGTCAATGCCTAGGGGAATTTTCCTCCTCCCTCCAGCCACTAATCTCTCCACAGTCTTCAGCTATAATTTATAGTTGAGTTATTTTATAGTTAAATTGTAAGGAGAAGCAGAAAAGTAGAAGCGAATTATCTACCCCAGGAAAAGCCAAGATTAACTTTGGGACAGGGAGAGAGGGGCAAAAAGAAAGAGGGAGAAGAAGGAAAAGATAATTTGGAGGACGCGGATTGTGCTGGAGCAGATGGAAATGAACTCTCCAGACAGTTTTAGGAACAAGAGGAATGGAAGGAAATAATTTACAATACTGTGGTCACATATAGATGAGATTTCTTTAATATTTTTTGAGAGATGCAGTGTAGATTGAGGTTAGCTTGGTGCCTTTGTTTTCTGGACTGTCTTTCTCAGAATGTGACATTTCTTTGCCTTATCGTTTCAGAACTATGTGTAAGAAGCAGATTTCTGTTGCTAAGAAGAAGGCATTCAGTGATGGCATCTGTGATCACGTGACTTCAGCACCGGCCGGGACGATGGGAGGGATGCGTGTTGGGAAGGTACAGACGATGATGGGGACAGACATCCTCCTCTTCTTAATACAATCTGGGAGCTTGAGGTAGCCAGCCACACCAATCCTCACCACCATTACACCAGCCAAAGTGGTCTTAACTGCAGAGAGCTTTGGGTAACTATCCATGGGATTCCTCAAGTCACCATAAACGGCAACCCACTGAAGTACTGCTGGAAGTATGTCATCAAGATCTTTAGGTCTGGAGATGACAGGCCTGTCCTTAACCATTTAGCAAGACCAGGCCTGGGTTTGGTTTCTGGCTGCTTCTGGCCTGCAGCTCCAAAAGTCTTTAGCCCAGTTGATGGTTTTAGGCCTTTAGTCAGGGATTTAGAATGATGTACTGAATACAGTTGGACCTCTGAATCCAAAGGTTCTGCACTCTCCCCCTACCCTGCTTCAACCAACTACAGATCAAAAATAACTGGAAAAACAAAAACTCTAGAAAGTTCCAAAGACTTGTATTTACTACATACCCACTGGCAGCTACTTACATACCATTTGCATTATATTTACAACTTATTTACATAGCATTTACATTGAATTAGGTATTGTAAGTATTTTGAGTAACCGAGAGATGATAGTATACGGGAGGCTGCCCATCTATCATAGGCAAATACTACACTATTTTATATAATGCACCCTAAGCATCCTTGGATTTTGGTATGTGGGAGGGATGACTCGTACTAATCCTCCCTGATAGCTCAGTTCGTAAAGAATCTGCCTGCAATGCAGGAGACCTGGGTTCGATTCCTGGGTTGGGAAGATCCTCTAGGGAAGGAAATGGCAACCCACTCCAGTATTCTTGCCTAGAAAATCCCACGGAAAGAAGAGCCTAGCAGGCTACAGTCCATGGGGTCACAAGATTCAGGCAGGACTTAGCGACTAAAAAGAAAGAGAGATGCTTAGGGAGGGCTTCCTTGTCTTTAAGCTATGCATTTCCAGCAGAAGCAACCAACCACTCATACAGTCTTAGAATTTCTTCTTCCAGATTCTCTGGCACCTTTTACCAGCTCCACACCTTGCCTTCACTGAGCATTTTATTATTACTGACCATGCCTGAAAATTGGATCCATGGTTTTGCCACCCCCTGGCATATTGCCAGAGTTCCATCCCTCATCTGGAGCTGGATTTTCCCTTTCTATGGCCCCATCTTGGCCAAATAGTCCCAATCTTACCTTGCAGAGGTCAAGAGCAGAGCTGGTAGCAGAAGCTGCCTTCAGAGCTCTTAAGAAGACCTCTCTCCACTGTTCCCTGCTGCTCCCAGGGACACAGGTGACTCAGCAGAGTCAGCCTCTCTCCATTTTCCACTCGGTCTCATCTTGTTCTTGGTCTTTTCCCAAGACTCCCATGTGATGTGGTGAGCACCTGGGCCCTTTGGGAGGATAAGTTTACAGGTCCTGGAAGGCCACGCACAGGAGTTATTGTCGTTTTGTGGGGGCTGTCCTTAAACCTTATTTTGATTCCTCCATGCATCAATGAATTAGTGAGCTATGTCTCAGTGTGTCTCCAGAATGAAACCTAGAAATAAGGAAATCTAAGAAAAGGACTACTCGGATCTCCTCTGGAGAGGCGCTTGATGGATTGGCAGCCCCAGGCCCACCCTTTGGGATCTGCATCTGCGTCCATGGTGAGGCCACACTTTCACGAGAGGAGGAACACAGCGGCATCCTCTAAGAGCCCTTTACAGTGTGGCCCAAGACTCCTAAGCTGAATGACTTTGGCTCATGGACTCCCCATCTGCCTGATCAGAGCTGTGTAAGCCTGCACTGCAGACCTAGAATCTTCCTAGCCAGCCCTCCGTCCTTCCCTTCTTCTCCCTAGGGGCAAGTCTGCATCTCTGTTTTAAGGTTCTCTGCCTGCTTCTGCTCCTCCTCTTTTCCAAAAACAGGCATTTCTTGCCCAAAGTTTCTTGCACGTTTGAACCTATCTGGACACTTCCTTGGCTAGAAAGATCTGAACTCTGTAGTCATCCCAGATAGACTGAGGGAGGGGGCAGAGACAGGGGAGGAAGGAAAGCTGATGGAGGGTGTTGCCATGGTGACCACAGTGGTCCACCAGAGGCTCAGCCCTGCCTGGTACCTTCTGAGAAATTGTGCCACTCAGCTCAGAATTCTATCACCTGTTTCGCCTTCCCCTGCCTGAGTGTTACTTAGGTTATTAACTGTTTTGCAGGCAGTACATCCTGAAGACTGCCCTGCCTCTCCAGATGGCTAGATGGGCCCAAGCAGTCCACTCCAGAGCCCAAGCTCTTTATCACTGAGCTATGCCCCTCCAATGTATTACAACATTTAAAAGCTTGACTTTGAAACCAACCTGATATCCAAAGGTTACTTTTATTTGGTCACAAATTAGAAACAGTTTGGCAGTGAATATCTTTCTTACTGTAATATCTCATACTGGCAGGGTGGAAAAATCTATCCAGCTAGCAGCTGTTACAAGACCATGACTGCTTGCTAGCTGTGTCACCTTGGGAACATGACTTGACCCCTCTGAGCTTCCATTTCTTCATAAATCAAAAGCAGATAATCCATCTTTTGACTCCACAGAGCCATTTCGAGGATATGGCTGAGGTGGCGCAGCTGGTAAAGAATCGGCCTGCCAGTGCGGGAGACACAGAAGACTCAGGTTCAAATCCTGGGTGGGGAAGATCCCTTGGAGGAAATGGCAACCCACTCCAGTATTCTTGCCTGGGGGCAGGCTACAGTCCACGGGGTTGTACAGAGTCAACATGACTGAGCACGCACATTATGTATCTGAAGGAACTTCGTAAACTGTAGAGTGCTATCCAAGAAACGGATTATGCTCCTGGAATAATCTTGACCTTTCTTCCTACTTCCGTGCTCTCTGCTGTTTCTAAAACAAATGCATACTTTGTCTTGTCTCTCCTTCCCTGCACCCACCCCCACTGTGTTCTAGGCGCTTCCTCTGATTACAAAACTGGTTTCACAGTCTCACCAGGACAGGTTGTTTCATTCTATTCCAACCTAGTGTAGATAACACAGATTTAAGGGTTTGTAATCCATCCTTCATTGATCAATGTTCTTGGCTGTTACACGCTTGCCTGAGCTCCATCCCATTCAGTCATAGAGTCAAAGGCTTAAGAACAATGAGTGGTTTCATCTCTCTCTCATATCAGCTGGGAAGCTTTCTCTTAACCCTCTCCTCCTAAAGTGATCCCTAAGTTTTATTGGGCTTTTTACCTCTCCGAGACTCTCATGAGGGCTAAGGCTCCTCTCCTCAGGAAGAAATAAAAATAAAAGCACACAAGCCTGTGTATACACACATACACACATAAGCACACAGATATACACACATTCATAAACCAGGTACAATTCTGGGGCGATTCACAGATCCTCATAAACCCCGGGACTGTGGGTGCAGGTCTGAGGTGAAACATGGATCTCTGATATCAGATAGATCAAGTTTTAAATGCTGATTGTAAAATATTTTAGCAATGATCCTGGCTCACAGGAAATGTTCAACAAGTGACAGCTGTGTCATTAAAATAACATAGCATCTCCAGAGACATTATTCAGTCCCAGGAAATGATCAAGAAAAACCCTGGACAGCTTAAAACAGAAATTTCAGTTTCCTAGAGAGGAGAGGTTTCCATTCAACCATGGAGGAGCCTAGGGCAGGTTCTCCCCCTGCTGGCCCCTGGTCAACCTGCATCCGTGGGTTTGATTGCACTGGGTGTGGGCGTGGTCCTTGGGAAGGCAATGGGAACCGAGGTGGGAGATGAGGAATTAGAGGGCCCGTGGCCTACTTCCCTGGAGCCAGGGAACATACTGGAAAAGCTAAAGACAGGGACGTGTGTCTCTCCCTTTGTTTCTCTCCATTTTCCTTTTTTAAGCCCTAATTATCATATTTCCTGAGCACATTCTTTCTGAGTATCTGCTGTGGGGAGATGGCATAATCCCACATGAATAAGATACAGCCCTGCCCACAGACCCTGCCTAAGGTCTCACTCTTAGGAAGCTTGCCTTCCTTCCTGACTTAGAGTTTCAGTTGAAAGCAGAGAGCACAGATCCACACTGGATGGTGTAATGATTCAAAGCAGGGGCTTTGAACTCTGACTCACAGCCCTGCCCTTGCTCATGGAGTGATGGGTTTACTGGGCCTCTCTGAGCCTCAGTTTCCTCATCTCTAAAACAGGGTTAATAACAGCCTCCCCTCCCCCTCTAGCATGGTTAAACAAATTTGTAAACAGTATTATGGGTGCACCACAGACAGTTTAGCAATAAAAAGAATTTAAGTAGTAGGTATTTGTGCTTCCCTGGTGTCTCAGACAGTAAAGAATCCACCTGCAATGCAGGAGACTTGGGTTTAATCCCTGGGTTTGGAAGTGATTAGCATTATTTTTATTCTAATATAGAAATCAATAATCAGTAAAAAACCCTTTTTATTTTTAAAATTCCACAGTAATAATTGATTGTTACATAAGGTCAAACCACTTGGAAATTGCTAGCATTCAACCAGTGTTGACCTACAAAGCTAGCACATTTCCCTATCGTGGTGGTTTAGTCACTAAGTCATGTCTGACTCTCCCGACCCCATGGACTGTAGCCTGGTTCCTCTGTCTATGGGATTTTCCAGGCCAGAATACTGGAGTGAGTTGCCTTTCCCTTCTCCAGGGGATCTTCCCGACCCAGGGATGGAACCCAGGTCCCCCACATTGCAGGCAGATCCTTTATCAGCTGAGCTACCAGGGAAGCCCTAGGAGTGAAGTCTTGATCCAATCAGGTCACTGCTTTTTTAGCTTAATCTGGCAAGTGAAGGAGGGGTCAAATTTTCCCAGAGGGTAGCAGCAGGGTTATGAGTGGAGCACATGGACATTGAAGTCATCACGAATATCCACTCTGCTTGAGAGCGCTATCCTGTTTTCTGTAGGACTCCTCCAGCGGCAATAGCCAGCCTGTCTGTCTGCCGCCCCCACCAAACCCCCTCCCCCCGCCCCCGGCCCAGGGGCAGAGTGCTGCCTCAACAGGTACACTTGGGTTTGGCGAGTGAGCAATGTGACCTTGGCAAGCTGTTTCATCGGCTCCTTGAGATGAGATGAATTGTTACTTTTGACCTTATAATTTCCCAATCTCTCTGGGTAATCAGGATTTGGGCTAGAGCACAATTGCTTACTGGAGTAAAACTGTGGTAGAGTTAAACCCGCTGCCTCTCTTTATTGTTCCAAGCATTTTGCCAACATCAACAACGCCTTGCTATTTTTGGAACTGGAATGTTGCTATCAGGGTATGCACAGCCTAGAAGGGCTTAGCCATGTGTACCAGAAGTTTCTTAAACGTACAGAAGTTCCTGTTCAGGGCGTAGAGGGAACTGTGTCCAGAAGGGTCTGCTTCTCAGTCTTCTGGCCTTGGGGCTGATGAAATTCCCATCAGCGTAGACGCAGCTGAACGACGGTGCCGTCACTTACTATAGACGCTCAGTTTGTTCCCACTACTCCAGTGAAAGAGCAAACGTGGGGGTGTAAGACTGCAGGGCTAGGGGACAAGGGCCCTGGGCCCTAACTCTGTCAGCTGAGTCTGTGACTCAGAGCAAGTTACCCATTCTCTCTGATCTGTAGTTCCTCAAGAGAAAGAGCAATGGGTTTGAATCAGGCGATCGCTAAATTTCTGTTATTGTCTTCAAGCTCTCTATACCTAACAGAAATCCTTTCTCCTCCTTCTCTGAGTCTATGCATTAGAAAGTAACAAGATTCAAGTGTCTAAGGGAAAACTAGAAATTATGAGAATTTGCGTTGTTCATTAAACACACGATAAAGAGAATAAAGAGGCAACATAGATTATAGTTCATGTATCAGAGAAAGGATGTATACCCAACATATATAAGAAAGAAAGAAAAGTGAAGTCGCTCAGTCGTGTCCGACTCTTTGTGACCTCATGGACGGTAGCCTAACAGGCTCCTCCATCCATGGGATTTTCCAGGCAAGAATACTGGAGTGGGTTGCCATTGCCTTTTCCAGGAGATCTTCCCAACCCAGGGATCGAACTCGGGTCTCCCGCATTGTAGGCAGACACTTTACCGTCTAAGCCACCAGGGAAAACCCAACATATATAAAGAACACCAATACATCAACAGGCAAAAGGGCAGATCATTCCTACCCCCCGGAAAGGATTAAGTATTTCAACCAAAAATGATGTAGAAATAGTCCATAAATTTGATAAAAAGGTACTCAATTTTATTGGTTATCAAGGAAATACAAATTAAAACGACAGAGATACACACATAAAAAGAGCTAACATTAAAGAGATTGATGAGGCCAAGAATTAAAGAAAGTGTGGGGAAATCAGGATTTGATATACTCCAGGTGGGAGTATAAAATGATACAAGCGTTTTGGAAAATGGTTTGGAATTATCTACGAAGCTAAACAAGTATGTTATTTATAAGCCAGTAAATTCACTTGTTGGGCTTCCGTGTTGACTCATTCCATAAAGAATCTGCCTGCAGTGCAGGAGACCACCTGCAGTGCAAGAGCCCTGCCTTTGATCCCTGAGGTGGGAAGACCCCCTGGAGAAGGAAATGGCAACCCACTCCAGTACTCTTGCCTGGGAAATCCCATGGACAAGAGGAGCCTGGTGGGCTACCGTCCATGGGGTCACAAGAGTCGGACACGACTTAGCGACTAAGCCACCACCAATTTCACGTCATAGGTACACACTCAACAGAAATTCATACACGTATCTCTCAAAAGACTTATGCTAGAGATCAGCACTATTACCAGGTAGCTAAAAATCGGGGACCTACCAAACTTCCATCAGTCGAAGAATGAATAGATAAATGTGGTATGTGTTTACAGTGGGATCCTGAGCAGTAATGAAGGTGACCAACATACGTCTAAACACAACAACGCGGAAGAATGTCATAATATAATGAAGAGTATAAGAAAAGAGACACAAAAGAGAGCATGCTATTTTATGTACATGTGCGTAGTCACTTAGTCATGTCCGACTCTTTGCGACCCCATGGACTATAGCCTGCCAGGCTTCTCAGTCCGTGGAATTCTCCAGGCAAGAGTACTGGAGTGGAGAGCCATTCTCCAGGGGATCTTCCCAATCCAGGGACTGAACCCGGTCTCCTGCATTACAGGCAGATACATTACCATCTGAGCCACCAGTGAAAGCCTCCCATTTTATATACACGAAGTCACTAACAGGTAAAGCTGCCTCTGCTGCTAGAAGTCAGGATAGTAGTTTCCCTTGGAAGAAGGTGATGACTGAACAGGAGAACATGAAGAGGCTTCTGAGATGTTGGTAACAGTCTGTTTCTTAATCTGGATATTAATTACGGAAATTTGTTCACTTTGTAAAATTTATTGAACTGTGTAGTTATTTGCATTGTGATTTTGGACTTGTGTATGATACACCAATTTAAAAGGTTTTTTAGCAAAAAAAAGTTGCATATATTCTTTCCCTAATTCCATCAGAAGCCTTTTAAAACTATACTAGCTTCTGTTGATCACCCTCTCTGTCTCATACAACCCAGCAGTTGACAACATGCTATTTTTTCACAGTTTTCTAATTATTTTATTTTCTTTAATATTGCAATGTCAACTGCATTGTGAATTCTAATACGTGGAAGCTGTGTTTTTTAGCTCTATACTCAGGCACAAAGGAAAAATGTCAGATCTGCCAACCTGCTCTTCAGATCCCATATTTGGTGGACCAATATTCCCTTGCCATACTATAGTCCTCCTGGCTTGTTCTATCAGTTCAGTTCAGTTCAATTGTTTAGTTGTGTCCAACTCTTTGTGACCCCATGAATCACAGCACACCAGGCCTCTCTGTCCATCACCAACTCCCGGAGTTCACCCAAGCTCATGTCCATCGAGTCCGTGATGCTATCCAGCCATCTCATCCTCTGTCGTCCCCTTCTCTCCTGCCCCCAATACCTCCCAGCATCAGGGTCTTTTCTAAGGAGTCAACTCTTCTCATGAGGTGGCCAAAGTATTGGAGTTTCAGCTTCAGCATCAGTCCTTCCAATGAACACCCAGGACTGATCTCCTTTAGAATGGACTGGTTGGATCTCCTTGCAGTTCAAGGGACTCTCAAGAGTCTTCTCCAACACCACAGGTCAAAATCATCAATTCTTTGGCGCTCAGCTTTCTTCACAGTCCAACTCTCACATCCATACGTGACCACTGGGAAAACCATAGCCTTGACTGGACAGACCTTTGGTGGCAAAGTAATGTCTCTGCTTTTGAATATGCTGTCTAGGTTGGTCATAACTTCCCTTTCAAGGAGTAAGTGTCTTTTAATTTCATGGCTGCAATCACCATCTGCAGTGATTTTGGATCCCCCAAAAATAAAGTCTGGCACTATTCCCATTGTTTCCTCATCTATTTGCCATGAAGTGATGGGACCAGATGCCATGATCTTCATTTTCTGAATGCTGAGCTTTAAGCCAACTTTTTCACTGTCCTCTTTCACTTTCATCAAGAGACTTTTTAGCTCCTCTTCACTTTCTGCCATAAGGGTGGTGTCATCTGCATATCTGAGGTTATTGATATTTCTCCTGGCAATCTTGATTCCAGCTTGTGCTTCTTCCAGTCCAGCGTTTCTCATGATGTACTCTGCATAGAAGTTAAATAAGCAGGGTGACAATACACAGCCTTGACATACTCCTTTTCCTATTTGGAACCATTCTGTTGTTCCATGTCCAGTTCTAACTGTTGCTTCCTGACCTGCATACAGATTTCTCAAGAGGCAGATCAGGTGGTCTGGTATTCCCATCTCTTTCAGAATTTTCCAGTTTATTGTGATCCATACAGTCAAAGGCATTGGCATAGTCAATAAAGCAGAAATAAATGTTTTTCTGGAACTCTTGCTTTTTTCATGATCCAGCAGATGTTGGCAATTTGATCTCTGGTTCCTGTGCCTTTTCTAAAACCAGCTTGAACACCTGGAAGTTCACGGTTCACGTATTGCTGAAGCCTGGCCTGGAGAATTTTGAGCATTACTTTACTAGCGTGTGAGATGAGTGCTCGTTCTATGCTTATCCCACTTGTTTGTAAACCTCTCAGTTCACCTTACCCTTGAACTTCCATTTTATAGCGTCTTCAGGAAAGCCTGCACTTTTATCTGGATCATGCAGGCTTCACTGTTCAATTCTGTACAAATTCAGTGGTTGATCCATGTTGGATACCCTCTGAAGCCCCAGAAATGTGTGTGTGTGTGTGTGTGTGTGTGTGTGTGTGTTCAGTTGTGTCCAACTCTTCGCAACCCCATGGACTGTACTCCACTAGGCTCTTGGGTCCATGGAATTTTCCAGGCAAGAACACTGATTTGGAGCCAAGGGACCAAACCTGCCTTTCTACTGCCTCCTGCATTGGCAGGCAGATTCTTGAACACTAGCGCCACCTGGGGAAGTCCCTCAAGAAGTTATGCAATTGAGTCCCCAGCCCCAGAAACTCCCTGGATGGCCATGTAAGACAGACTCAGAAATAGAAAATGTCTCATTGATTCATTCACTACATGGAAACAAAAAGAGATATCCAACTCAGCCATGGGTAGCTCAGAGAAGTCTTCCAGGGCAGAGAGTTTTCCTAGCATCCAGTCCTGAAGGGTGAGTTGAATTTGACCAGGAGAAGAAAGAAGATACTCTTTTCAAGCAGTGGAAACAGTGAGTGCAAAATCAGAGGATCACAAAAGAGCAGAGCACTCCTGTGTATGAATGTGCGTGTGTGTGTGTGTAAGGGGTGAGGGACAGAGTTATAACAACCAGTTGGGTACTTCTGGATTTTAAGCAGAGGATGGGAAGGAAAAAAGTAAGCAGGGACACTATTTGAACCTAAAGAGGTGAATAGGGGCTAAATGAGGGACCCTGAATGTCAAGCTGAGTAGCTTGGAGTCAAGAATGGAACATAGTACAGGGGTTGGCAAACTATAGCTGGGAAGCAAATACAACCCTCTGCTTGCTTTGTCAACAAAGTTTTATTGAAACATAGCCACAACTACTAATTTATTGTCTGTGACTCTTGTTGCATGACAGTGGCCGAGTTAAGGTGTTGCTATAGAGACCGCACATCCAGGCCTTGATGACCCTCAAAGTAGAAGATGATGAGCCACTGAGGTGTTCTAAGCAGGGGCCTTAAGATGTGTGCATCACCCTGACCCAGCCTTGGTCCATGCTATGGAATGGAGGTGATGTATTTTGCTTATGCCACAGAAGCATCATGGAGGGCCATCTCAAGTTGAGTACCATACTTTTGAGCCCAGGACCACACTGAGTTCATCTCCACACCTACAGAGATTGACTGATATATGGTACATGATTAAGGAAGCAGCTGGACCCCAAGAGACTCAACAGGGTTTGAACTGAGGTGGAATCCAGCAATCTTGGGCTACTCTCCTCCAACACATGCGTTTAGGTTTAGGGAGCTGTATGAAATGCAGTCTTTTCCTCTTTTGAATTTGGAAGCCAGTTGATAGAAAATCCTAGAAAAAGAGAAGGGGATGACAGAGGACGTTGATCATTGGATGGCATCACCGACTCAATGGACATGAGTTTGAACAAGCTCCAGGAGATAGTGAAAGACAGGGAAGCCTAGAGTGCTGCAGTCCATGGGGTCACAGAGTTAGACATGACTTAGCGAGTGAACAAGAAAAGTGAATAGAAATAAAAATATGATCATTATTGCTCATGCTTCACCCAGAATTAGACGAACTCAGAAACAATGGCTGAGCTGACTCATCTCAGGACACTCCCTGCGAAGACTAGCTCCTGAATGGGCTCTTGTGCAAAGCAACAGGGGCAGAGAGAGGCAGCCTGGGCTCCTTCTCCTGCAGTGCTGATCAGATAGGTCATGGCTCTGACCCTGGACAGGGAGTGGGGTGAGAGGCAGTAGGGTCACCATGGTGGAGCTCCTCCTCTGTCTTCCTATGAAGGCAGAGGACAAAACCATGCCGTCCCCAACACTGTTGTCATTTTCACTGAAGAACTACATCTTTCAGTGACAATCTCATTGTGGGATCGTCCCTTTGGGGCCATCAGGCCAGACTCTACATCTATGGAGAGTGGTTTCCCTTTTACAGAACTGAGGTCCTCGTTGTTTGTCATCTGGGAAGCTGATGATGTCGAGAAGAGAACCAAGGTTGTCCAGGCACAAGTCTCAGGCTAGGCGAGGATGAGCTTAGCTCAGAGCCTTAAGTGTGAAGATGCCTGGAGCATTTGTGGTGATGGGAAGTTCACTGCAGGGCAAGGCTTGTGGAGGATGGGCCCCCAGAGGAGCAAGGGGATGATCTAAGGAGACACCCTAGGATGGGAAAGAGCCAGTCAGGAGGAATTATAAGTTAGAACCAGCCTTGCACAGTGCTTCCGCTACCCCTGAAACTTCAGTCCATTGCTGTCCCACAGCCTGATGCCAGTTGCTTGTTGGGTATCATCCACCGTCCTGCTCTGTGACTCAGAGAGTGTAACAGAAGGAACAACAATCCCCAAATGGGAAAGAGATGAATAATTACCAGCAACCACTCTCCTCAGAAGAGAAGCTATCCCACCGGCCGCCAGAAGCAAAGAAATCAGCACAGAGGTATCACAGGAAACCTGTGGTGGAAAAAGTCAAGGTCATGTCCCTGAGCAAGTGTGCATCACCTGGACCTCTTGGAAATGGTCAGGGACACTTTGAGAAGGGCCACTTCCCAGGAATCAAGTGGGACTCCAACTGTCTTAATTTGAGAATTAAGGTAAATGAGGTATTATTTTGAAATCACAGGTAACATATCCAAGATGCTGAGCCCATTTGCCAGCTCACTGGGGCTTCGCAGGCAGTGCAGGGGTAAAGAATCTGCTTGCCAATGCAGGAGACACAAGAGACTCAGGTTCAACACCTGAGTCTTCAGGAAGATCCTCTGGAGTAAGAAATGGCAACTACTCCAGTATTCTTGCCTGGGAGATCCCATGGATAAAGATGGTGTCTCAAGGGAAATCCCCTGGTGGGCTACAGTCCATGGTGTCGCAAAGAGTCAAAAATGACTGAGCGATTAAGCACATACACAACCACACACGTGCGCGCACACACACACACACACAAGTGAGCAATAACTGCTCAACACACAGGACCTCTTGTCATTTTTACTGTTGCATTGTGATGCTCTGTGCATTTCAGCTTTCGTTGCCCCAGGGCGACTGATGGATAGGTCACCGGTGGCTTCAAAGCTATTTGGGGATCCCCGGACAGGCTCTTAACAAGGATTTGTAGAGAAGGAGGGCTCAGTGTTTTATTTTCAGAACAGTAGGGTTTCAACTTTGCAGAGTGAAAGCGGCTCTACAAAAGGTGGGTCAAGGCCACTGGATACTGCACTGTCTGGGGGGAGGTTTGGCCACAGTCATTCCAATCAAAGGCAGGAAGAAGGTGAGAGTCAGGAGAGGAGGAAGAGAAGCAGGAAACTTATATAAGGTGATTTTGTGGAAGATCAAACCTGACATATTTTTAGGACCTGTATAATAAATGCAAAACAGCCATCTCACTTAAGAACCTTCTATGAAATTGCAATAAATTCTCCTTGAAAGATGGAAGTCAATTTACCAAAGCTGCTTCTCAAAGATCTGCTTGCTTACCTTGTGGGATCTCCTGTTTAGCCATCTTCTGAAAAATAACTAGCTTTAGCGTGGTCCTTTTTGGCCAGCTGCTTATAATAATGTATCTCCTGGGCTTCCCTAGTGGCTCAGATGGTAAAGAATCTGCCTGCAATGCAGGAGACCTGGGTTCAATCCCTGGGTGAGGAAGATCCCCTGGAAAAGAGAATGGTTGCCCACTCCAGTATTCTTGCCTGAAAAATCCTATGGACAGAGGAGCCTGGTGGGCTATGGTCCATGGGGTGGCAAGGAGTCAGACGACGGAGTGACTAACACTCACTTTTTCCCCATGAATTAGGAGTGAGAGAGCATCTGGAATTAGACAAATGGGGATTGAACCCTAGCTGCACCAGTTATTGTTAGTGACGTGATCTGGAGCAAGTTGTTTCTCACGTCTAAATCTCAACAAGCTCACCTGTAAACAGAAGCCACAGAGGTACCTAACTCACAGGCTTGTTTTGAGGAACAGGTGAAAGTGGGCAAGTCAGGTTCTGACATGATGACTTGGCATTCAGTATGTGCTCAACAAACGTCTGAGTATTGCCATCATCACCACCCCCATCAGCACATCACTGTCATCTTCTTCTTCATTGTTATTTTTAGTCTCTACCATTGCATTGGAAGGACTGATGCTGAAGCTGAAGATCCAATGCTTTGGCCTCCTGATGCAAAGAGTCGACTCACTGGAAAAGACCCTGATGTTAGGAAAGATTGAAGGCAAAAAGAGAAGGGGGCAGCGGAAGCTGAGTTGGTTAGATAGCATCAGTGACTCAATGGATATGAATGTGAGCAAACTCCGGGAGATAGTGAAGGATATGGAAGCCTGCTGTGCTGCAGTCCATGGGGTCACAAAGAGTCAGACACAACTTAGCGACTGAACAACAATAAGCGTCTGTGAGTATCGTCATTGTCATCATCACCATCATCACATCACCATCATTTTCTTCTTTATTTTTATTGTTATTCTCCACCTTCTTTAGGTATATCACATTTTTGCCCCAGTGCATGTCCCTAACTTTATTATCAGAGCCTTAAAAATCAAGAGTTGTGTTTTGGAGATGGGGGAGTTTGAGATGGGAAAGTCAAATGGTTTTTTTTTCCCCTCTGAACCCGTGGGTTATTCCACCCTGAACAGTTCTGCTTGTTTGTGTGTGAGCATGTGCCCCCTCCTCATTTAATTTTTAAAATTTCATTTTAACTCAATTGCTCAACAAACATCTTTGGAGAGCTTCTATTGGTGCATCCTTGTCAGAACACAGGTCTCCCACGTTGCTACCAATTTTAAAGATAAAATAATCTTTCTGGACTGCCTATCTTCCTCCAACCACTGCCCATTTATCTGGTCATCTTTACAGCAAAACTTCCCCAAAGAGTTATCTTTAGTTGGTGAATCTTCTTGCCATCATGTCTTTTCAGCACATTCCCACAAGACTTCCTTCCCCATCATCACTTGGACTGCCTTTTGGAAAGCCAGCAGTGACCTCTGTATTGCTAAGCTCACTGGTCACTTCTCTTTGTGCTACTTGGCCCTGAAGCATCATCCAGGCGAGTTGATCCTCCCTTGTCATATAACATCGGCTTCTACTGGGGTCCACAATCTCACCTTCTCCAGATCTTCCTACCATCTAACTAGCTGTACCTTTTCAGAGTTCTTCCCAATGGTTTGAAGTGCTCCAAGGCACTTCCAAAGCCTTCTCAATCTATGCTCTCCTTCTAGGATCTCACCCAGCCTGATGGCTTTAAACCCAACATACACAACTTTGAATTACAAATTCTGTCTCAAGATTTAGTTTCTCTTCTTGATAGCTCTACATTAATTCCTATCAAATGCCATCTCTTCTTGAATCTATTTTGTTCTTAGTATGCCAAAGGGAAAATTCAACCACATCACACCCTTATTTGAAATATATCAAAGGTCTTCAAGATCTGGCCCCTGCCTCATTCCCCAAGCATCATCCTTCAACAGAGTCTGATGTTTCTAACCTTAATACTCACATTATACCCTGTGACTAATGTAGTTTCTCCATAAATTGATGCTTCTTTCTATGCTGAGGGAACTATTAGGAGAGCAGTTGTATCCTTTCCTCCCCAGGAAAAATGAATTGAGTCTTCTAATTGGAGAGGTTAGAAGGGAAAATTGGCCATATGGAGTAGTTCAGATCTTCTTTGTTTCCTCGTAAGAGTGAGGGATCTGCAATGAGTTTTGCTCTTCTGTGCCAAAAATGCTCCTGTGACTAGAGGGATCAGTCTTTCCAATTCTGGGAATAGGGTGAGGGGTGTTCGATGGATACCAATCTCTGATGGTCAATATCAGCTTTATCAGTTTAGCCTTTCTTAAGTGTTATACTGGTCCCTGTCTAATGACCCTTTTATGATTATTTCTTTTTTTATACCATTCTTTTTTAAAATTTTTAATTACACTGTGTTGGTTTCTGCCATATATCAACATGATACAATTATTTTTTCATTTGGTTGAGAGTTCAGCAGGGGGACATGGAGACTACTGCATATGTGCTCAAAGACCACAACACTTCACAAAGTCTTCAGTAGTATTAGCCCATCCACTAGGTTCCCAATAAAGGCTGGTTAACCTCAAAGGAAATGAAGTCTGATACAGGTATGAATCAAGGTCATGCTTTGGTAACTAATTTGTTAATTTACCATGAAATTCACACACTTGTTTATTTCTTGCATACCGCACATCCAGTAGAGCTTGGTGGGGGAGACTCTGTTCCCCAGACACTCTCAGGAGTCTGATCTCATGGAATCACCACCGTGTTATGAAGAGACTGTCTTAGCTGGGTAACTTCAGGGTCCTCTCAGCAGTAAAGGAGACTTTGGGAGCTTATGCCATCCTTTACTGCTACCAACTGGAAATGACATTTTCATTCACAACCATTTGAACCAAACCACTAATATGGCTCTCTTTTAGCTATAAGGAAGCCTGGGAAATGTCACAGGGCACACGGGCTACTCAGTAAGCCCTTCTGCCTCTGCCTCAGGGCCCTTGAACATCATAACACGCAATATTTGGAGACATGGAAGTCTTTGTGATAAGGGATACATGGGCTAGCTTGATTCTGGTCATCACTTCACAATATATGTGTATGTCAAGTCATCACAATGTATACTTAAAAAATCACATGTACAGCTTAAATGTATATAATTTTTATGTGTCGATCATATCTCAAAGTCGGAAATATAAAAGAAAAATGATAAAAAATAGTAAGGTTAATTACCCCAAAATAAAATAAGGTTTATTTTTATTTCAATGAAAATAGCAGTTAACTAAAAACAATGATGTGGAGAAGGCAATGGCACCCCACTCCAGTGTTCTTACCTGGAGAATCCCAGGGACGGGGGATCCTGGTGGGCTGCTATCTATGGGGTCACACAGAGTCGGACATGACTGAAGCAACTTAGCAGCAGCAGCAGCAAAAACAATGATGAGGCTAAAAAAAAAAATTCTAGTGCTGGTGTTGGGCAAGACACTTACCAGTGTGTGTGCGTTAGCAGCCCCGTCATGTCCCACTCTTTGCCACTCTGTGCACTGTAGCCCACCAGGCTCCTCTGTCCACAGCATTTCCCAGGCAAGGATGCTGGAGTGGGTTGCTATTTCCTTCTTCAGGAGATCTTCCCGACCCAAGGATGGAACCCATGTCTCCTGCATTGCAGGCAGGTAAGTCTCTGCAAGATAAGTCTCTCAATAGAAGAAAAAGTAACATTCCCGGGAGGTAAAGCATCTTTCCTAGTACAAGTGCAAACTCAGGTTCATTGCTCATTCAGGGAGGGAGACACGGAACTCTGGACTGGAACTCACGGCAGCCGGAGTGCACGCTGCTAGAAGTGAGGCAGGTAGGGGTAGAGATTAGAGTTACTGTGCAGCCGAAAGGCGAGAGGAACCAGGGGCACCTCTACCTGGTTCTCAAACTGAACATTCAGTTTCATTACTCATCCAATGAAGAAAGTACTTTCTGCTTCATAGGATGTTGTGAAGATGAAGTCAGAGAAAATAGAGAGAGTGCCAAGCACAGTACCTGGCTTTTGTTTAGTATTCAAGAAATACCACTTTCCGGCACCAAGCTGACTTCAAGATCATACAACCCCTTTGATTTCCACCATATACAACACTTATCTAAAGATACGGGAGTTTTCCTCAGAACAAAGGAAGCTCTGTTTTCAAGGGCTTACAAGGACTCTCATATTACGCGAGACCATCTTATGACTGCATTTGGAACAAAGCAGGACTCTTTGTCAAGATGCATTAGCCTGAAATGGACTCAATTAACACTGAGTTTAAAAGTGATGGAGGTCACCTGAGAGCATTACATTTTTGAAAGGAGGAAAAGGAATTTGATGCAAATCTGATCATTCTTTCTGGGGAGGGGGTGTGATTTTCCAGATTGTAGCACAGGTTATCATTTTAAACAAACGATTTGAAAGTGACTTTAAAAGCAAATTTAAATGAAAAGAAAATAAAAACCGATACATGCTGTAACATGGATGAACTTCGAGAACATAACAGAAATCAAAGAAGCTAATCACAGAAACATATTGAATAATTATATTTATACGAAGTATCCAGAATCAGTCCTGAATATTCACTGGAAGGACTGATGCTGAAGCTCCAATACTTTGGCCACCTGAAGTGAATAACTGACTTATTGGAAAAGGGAAAGATTATTGCTTTCCCTTATTGCTTTCACTTATTGCTGGGAAAGATTGAAGGCAGGAGGAGAAGGGGATAGCAGAGGATTAGATGGTTGGATGGCATCACCAACTCGATGCACCTGAGTTTGAGCAAGCTCTGGGTGCTGGTGATAGATGGGGAAGCCTATTGTGCTGCAGTCCATGGAGTTGCAAAGAGTCGGACACGACTGAGTGACTGAACTGAACTGATCCAGGATAAAGTCCATGGAGATAGAAAATAGATTGGTGCTTTCCTGGGCTGTGGAGGTGAGGTTGGGAAGAATTGTGAAGTGATTGATAATGGATACAGAGCTTCCGCTTGCATGAAAAAAGAGAATTGGGCCATAAAAGAAGGCTGAGCACTGAAGTACTGATGCTTTCGAATTGTGGTGCCGCAGAGTCCCCTGGTGCAAAGAGATCAAACCAGCCAATCCTAAAAGAAATCAATCCTGAATACTCATTTGAAGGACTGATGCTGAAGTTGAAGCTCCAATATTTGGCCACCTGATGCAAAGAGCCAACTCACTGGAAAAGACCCTGATGCTCAAAAAATTGAGGGCAGGAGGAAAAGGGGGCAACAGAGGATGAGGTGGTTGGAGAGAATCACTGACTTAGTGCACAGGAGTTTGAGCAAACTCTGGGAGATAGCGAAGGACGGGAAAGCCTGGTGTTCCGCAGTTCATAGGATCACAAAAAGTCAGACACAACTTAGAAACTGAACAACAATGGTTTCACAACTCTTGTAATATACTCAGACCATTGAATTTTGCACTTTAAATGGATGAATTGTATGGTTTGTGAATTATGACTCCATTAAAGTTATTATAAAAACAACCTAGTAAGTGGTTACCCCATAAATATTACGCATGAAGAATGAGAGAAACCCAGCGCAAATGGATACTAATTGCTTGGAATAAAATTTACAGTAACAGCATCATGGCTCCAAAAAGCTTTGAGTCCCAAATAACTTGGGTGGGAATGGACTTGATGTGCTCTGCAAATCCCTCTTAGAGAACTCACAAAGTGGGTCTAGAGATGGCCAAGAAATTATACCACAGATGCATAGGGAGAACTGAATAAAACTGCTTCATGAAAGACGAGAAGAGAGAAAAACGTTTAACTAATGTATCATTTTATGTACTGTTGTTCATATCATGCTATAGTATTTATACATTCATGTGCTTTATAAATAAATACAGTAACTAAATGAAAAATGGTGTAACTAGACACTTGCCCATGTCATCAGTATCCCTAATATTTATTTAATCCAATTGGTCACACAGTTGAAGGAATCTTTATATTAGAAAAACAGAGTTTCAACTGAGAATAGTGTCATTTAGTGCCCAGATGTTCCATAGAACAAGAGACCTAATTGTAGGGGAATTGGAGAATCCTCTACTGGAGAATCCTCCCTTCTTATTGGCCACTCCGTTCTATACATCATGAGATGTAGGCCACGTCCAGGTTCAAACCTAATTAGAGGGAACATTTCTTGAAAGTATAGACTGCCTCGACTTAGCCTAGACTGCCAGACTAAGCTCAGTTCAGTTCAGTTCAGTCGCTCAGTCATATCCAACTCTTTGTGACCCCATGGATCACAGCATGTCACTCCCTGTCCATCACAAACTCCTGGAGTTCACTCAAACTCATGTCCATTGAGTTGGTGATGCCATCCAGCCATCTCAACCTCTGTCCTCCCCTTCTCTTCCTACACCCAATCCCTCCCAGCATTAGGGTCTTTTCCAATGAGTCAACTCTTCGCATCAGGTGGCCAAAGTATTGGAGTTTCAGCTTCAGCATCAGTCCTTTCAATGAACACCCAGGACTGATCTCCTTTAGGATGGACTGGTTGGATCTCCTTGCAGTCCAAGGGACTCTCAAGAGTCTTCTCCAACACCACAGGTCAAAATCATCAATTCTTTGGGGTTCATCTTTCTTCACAGTCCAACTCTCACATCCATACATGACCACTGATGCAAAACCATAGCCTTTACTAGACGGACATTTGTTGGCAAAGTAATATCTCTGCTTTTTAATATGCTGTCTAGGTTGGTCATAACTTTCCTTTCAAGGAGTAAGCATCTTTTAATTTCATGCAATCACCATCTGCAGTGATTTTGGAGCCCCCAAAACTAAAGTCTGACACTGCTTCCACTGTTTCCCCATCTATTTCCCATGAAGTGATGGGTCTGGATGCCATGATCTTTGTTTTCTGAATATTGAGCTTTAAGCCAACTTTTTCACTTTCCTCTTTCACTTTCATCAAGAGGCTTTTGAGTTCCTCATCACTTTCTGCCATAAGGGTGGTGTCATCTGCATATCTGAGGTTATTGATATTTCTCCCAGGAATCTTGATTCCAGCTTGTGCTTCCTCCAGCCCAGTGTTTCTCATGATGTACACTGCATATAAGTTAAATAAGCAGGGTGACAATATACAGCCTTGACGTACTCCTTTTCCTATTTGGAAGCAGTCTGTTGTTCCATGTCCAGGTCTAACTATTGCTTCCTGACCTGCATATAGGTTTCTCAAGAGGCAGGTCAGGTGGTCTGGTATTCCCATCTCTTTCAGAATTTTCCACAGTTTCTTGTGATCCACACAGTCAAAGGCTTTGGCATAGTCAATAAAGCAGAAATAGATGTTTTTCTGGAACTCTCTTGCTTTTTCCCTGATCCAGCGGATGTTGGCAATTTGATCTCTGGTTCCTCTGCCTTTTCTAAAACCAGCTTGTTAGGCACTATTAAAAACCAGTTGTTCAAAGAGTAATGCACCCGTGAATTTTGCTTTTAAAGTGTTAAATCCCCTTCACAGAAATGGTATGGACCTAACAGAAGCCGAAGATATTAAGAAGAGGTGGGAAGAATGCACAGAAGAACTGTACAAAAAAGATCTTCACGACCCAGATGATCATGATGGTGTGATCACTCACCTAGAGCCAGACATCCTGGAAGGTGAAGTCAAGTGGGCCTTAGAAAGCACCACTATGAACAAAGCTAGTGGAGGTAATGGAATTCCAGTGGAGCTATTTCAAATCCTGAAAGATGATGCTGTGAAAGTGCTGCACTCAATATACCAGCAAATTTGAAGAACTCATCAGTGGCCACAGGACTGAAAAAGGTCAGTTTTCATTCCAATCCCAAAGAAAGCCAATGCCAAAGAATACTGAAACTACCACACAATTGTACTCATCTCACACGGTAGTAAAGTAATGCTCAAAATTCTCCAAGCCAGGCTTCAGCAATACATGAACTGTGAACTTCCAGATGTTCAAGCTGGATTGAGAAAAAGCAGAGGAACCAGAGATCAAATTGCCAACATCTGTTGGATCATCGAAAAAGCAAGAGAGTTCCAGAAAAACATCCACTTCTGCTGTATTGACTATGCCAAAGCCTTTGACTGTGTGGATCACAAGAAACTGTGGAAAATTCTGAAAGAGATGGGAATACCAGACCACCTGACCTGCCTCTTGAGAAATCTGTATGCAGGTTAGGAAGCAACAGCTAGAACTGGACATGGAAAAATAGACTGGTTACAAATCGGAAAAGGAGTACGTCAAGTATATTGTCACCCTGCTTATTTAACTTCTATGCAGAGTACATCATGAGAAATGCCAGGCTGAATGAAGCACAAGCTGGAGTCAAGATTCCTGGGAGAAATATCAATAACCTCAGATATGCAGATGACACCACCCTTATGGCAGAAAGTGAAGAAGAACTAAAGAGCCATTTGATGAAATTGAAAGAGGAAAGTGAAAAAGTTGGCTTAAAGCTCAACATTCAGAAAAATAAGATCATGGCATCTGGCCCATCACTTCATGGCAAATAGATGGGGAAACAATGGAAACAGTGACAGACTTCATTTTTTTGGGCTCCGAAATCACTGCAGATGGTGACCGCAGCCATGAAATTAAAAGATGCTTACTCCTTGGAAGGAAAGTTATGACCAACCGAGATAGCATATTAAAAACCAGAGCATTGCTTTACCAACAAATGTCCGTCTAGTCAAGGTTATGGTTTTTCCAGTAGTCATGTATGGATGTGAGAGTTGAACTATAAAGAAAGCTGAGCGCTGAAGAATTGATGCTTTTGACCTGTGGTTTTGGAGAAGACTCTTGAGAGTCCCTTGGACTGGAGGGAGATCTAACCAGTCCATCCTAAAGGAAATCAGTCCTGAATAATCACTGGAAGGACTGAGGCTGAAGCTGAAACTCCAATACTTTGGCCACCTGATGCAAAGAACTGACTCATTACAAAAGACCCTAATGCTGGGAAAGATTGAAGGTAGGAGAAGGGGATGGCAGAGGATGAAATGATTGGATGGCATCATTAACTCAATGTACATGGGTTTGGGTGGACTCCAGCAGTTGGTGATGGACAGGGAGGCCTGGCATGCTGCAGTCCATGGGGTCACAAAGACTCAGACATGACAGAGTGAACTGAACTGATGCTAGAACTGTTCAAATGAAGACAGCATAACCAAGCATCTGCCGGTAATTCTGTAATCCTGTGTTTTTAAACTGCAGTTGCAACTCATTAGTGAGACATGAAATCCATTTAGTGGTTACCCAACCGGCATTAGCATTTATTGTATCGTATACATTTTATATCATGTATGATTAGAATACAATAGAATAAATTAGAATAGGGTTGAATCGATTGGTATATATGGGAAGGGGTAAGTATTGTTTCCCGAAAAGTTTTTCAGTAATATGTGTGTATGCACGTGTATATGAACATCCCTGGTTGCCATACAAAATTTATTTCTTTTATGATTTGCAGTTTAAGAATCTCTGAAACACAGTGGTAGAAGGAATTCCCACAGTAGGTAGGAGTTTGAATGAGATAACCCCTAAGTTCTTGGTAATGACCTAATTTTTGGAATAATTCTGGAATTCTTAGCACCAAAGAAGAAAACAATGTAAGGTTCTTCTGAGACCAAGGAGATGGTGTGCCATCCCTCATTGCTCCAACACACACATGAGAAGCAAGCCAGCAACCATGCAGTAATTGCAAGCGCACTGCCTGGCCGTGCGCATCAGCTCCGGGGGGAAGCTGCAGAAGCAAAGCCCAGCAAGTCTTCCATTATTGTTGAGCAAGAAAGTATTATTTCAGTGGTTTAGTCACAAATCGAATGAATCTAAACGGCGGGGCCGTTTACATTTCTAGACAGAGGAGGCTTGTAATCAATAAACTTCCTATTCAGAGTTCATCCTAGGGACCCCCATTTGTGTTAATAAAGTTCTCAGCAGCAGGTCCCTCACTACTGATAATATTTTCAGCGACACATCAGCGCCAAGTCTGGATCTAGAGTGTGGCGCTGCAGTTGGAGACATGAGTACAATCTGACCACAGAGCCCTGGAACACCTCTTAAAAATTCCAAAACAAGCTTTTTTAAAAAGATGAATTAGAGGGTTTTTTTCCCCTTAAAGGATGATGAGCTGCCATTTGCCAAGTAGTTCTGTGAGCAGTATGTTATTATAAACGTATTTAGCTTTTGGAGAGTAAAGTAACTGAAACTAAAGCAATCTGGCTAAATCATTAAGTCTGCAACTGTGCAACTCTCAAAAACAATGGGCTAAATTAATTTAAAACTTAAAAACGGGTTAATATTTATTGAGCATAAAGTATGTACCAGGCATTATGAGATGAGCTATGAGTTGGCTGAAAAACTCATTTATCAGACATAAACTCCTGCTGTGTCTCAAGGATATGGAATGTAATAGTGGAAGCAGGCTGTTCCTGAATAACAAAAACAGAGGGTGGGCCACCACAAGGATTAATCTTTTCTGGGTCAAAACCCTCTTTCTGATGTAATGAAAGCCATAGACACTCTCACCAGGAAAATGCCCATATTCATACCATCCGCTTGTTTGTAATTTAATTCTACGTGTAGATTTAGGGTTGCAAATATTTAAGGGAAGTTTAACAAAAGTTTTATGGAAGAGTGAAAAATACATTCACAACAGAAGCTCTCTCATCTAACCTCCTCTTCACCAATTCACCAGCTTAAATACTGCTCTTCATTTCCGTTTTAAAAGATCCAACTGAGGCTGAGCTATCTATATTCCCTGCATTCCCTATCTATATATGGACAACTCTCTGCGTGTATTGTTCCCATCACTTAGGGTCTTACTGACCAAGGATCCGAGGGGTTTGCTCCTGTCTTAGCTCTGGCTGTCATACAAAATACGATAGACTGAGTGGCTTAAAGAACAGAAATCTATTTTCTCAAAGTTCTGGAGATTAGAAGTTACAAGATCCAGGCAATTCAGCTTCTGGTGAGGTCCCTTCTTCTGGCTTGTAGGCAGCCACCATCTTGCTGTGTACTCTATGACCTCCTCTTTGTAGGCAAGTGGGGACAGAGAGGGAGAGAGGAGGGGGAGAGAGAGCAAGCAAGCACTCAAGCTCTCGGTGTCTCTTCTTATGAGGACAGTGACACCATCAGATCATGTCCCCACCCTTATGATCTTGTGCATACATGCTGAGTCACTTCAGTCCTGTCCAACTCTGTGCGACCCTGTGGACTGTGCCCCACCAGGCTCCTCTGTCCCTGGGATTCTCTAGGCAAGAATACTGGAGTGGGTTTTCATGCCCTTCTCCAGGGGATCTTCTGGACCCAGGGACTGAATCCTCATCTCTTATGTCTACCTGCATTGGCAGGTGGATTCTTTACCACTAGCACCATCTGGAAAGACATTTAACCTTAATTACATTTTTTTTGCCTTTTATTTTTTAATTTTTTAAAATATAAATTTATTTATTTTAATTGGAGGTTAATTACTTTACAATATTGTATTGGTTTTGCCATACATCAACATGAATCCGCCACAGGCATACATGTGTTCCCCATTCTGAATCCCCTCCCTCCTCCCTCCGCATACCATCCCTCTGGGTCATCTCAGTGCACCAGCCCCAAGCATCCAGTATCATGCATTGAACCAAAACTTTTTTAGAGGTCCTCTCTACAAGTAGAGACATACTTTTGTTTTGTTTTGTTTTGATATTGAGCTGCATGAGCTGTTTGTCGGCTGGTTCATTTGTAAATATTTTCTCCCTTTCTAAGGGTTGTCTTCTCATCTCATTTATGGTTTTCCTTGCTGTGCAAAAGCTTTTAAGTTTATTAGCCATCTGTATGTCTTCTTTGGAGAAATGTCTATTTAGTTCTTCGGCCCATTTTTTGATTGGGTCATTTCTTTTTCTGGAATTGAGCTGCAAGATTGCTTGTATATTTTTGAGATTAGTTGTTTGTCAGTTGCTTCATCTGCTATTATTTTCTCCCATTCTGAAGGCTGTCTTTTCACCTTGCTTATAGCCAAGATATGGAAGCAACCTAGATGTCCATCAGCAGATGAATGGATAAGAAAGCTGTAGTACATATACACAATGGAATATTAGTCAACCATTAAAAAGAATACATTTGAATCAGTTCTAATGAGGTGAATGGAATTGGGACCTATTATACAGAGTGAAGTAAGCCAGAAAGAAATACACCAATACAGTATACTAACGCATATATATGGAATATAGAAAGATGGTAATGATAACCCTGTATGCGAGACAGCCAAAGAGACACAGATGGATAGAACAGTCTTTTGGACTCTGTGGGAGAGGGAGAGGGTGGGATGATTTGGGAGAATGGCATTGAAACATGTATAATATCATACATGAAACGAATCACCAGTCCAGGTTCGATGCATGATACTTGATGCTTGGGGCTGGTGCACTGAGACGACCCAGAGGGATGGTACAGGGAGGGAGGAGGGAGGGGGTTCAGGATGGGGAACACATGTATACCCGTGGTGGATTCATGTTGATGTATGGCAAAACCAATACAATATTGTAAAGTAATTAACCTCCAATTAAAATAAATAAATTTATATTTTAAAAAAAGGTTTTAAGTTTAATTAGGTCCCATTTGTTTATTTTGCTTTCATATTACTGCTTGCATGTGGAATCTAGAAAAATGGTACTGATGAACCTATTTCCAGGGCAGGAGTATGGAACAGACATGTGGACGTGGGGGCATGGAAACAGGATGAACTGGGAGATTAGGACTGGCATATACACCGCCGTGCGTAAAACAGATAGATAGTGGGAACCTGCTGTGTAATGCAGGGAGCTCAACTCGGTGCTCTGCGGTGACCTAGAGGGGTGGGATTGGTGGCAGGGAGCGAGAGCCAGGAGAGAAGGGATATGTGTACATGTATAGCTGATTCACTCTGTTGTACAGCAGAAACTAACACAGCGTTGTAAAGCAATTATACCCCAACAGATAATTTTTTTTTAAAAAAGACACACTAGGGGTTAGGCCTTCAACACACATATTTGGTGGTTCAGGAAGGGCATGATTTGGACACAAACATTCAGCCATTAACAGCTCCCAAACCTGATTTTCACTGACAATTGTATAATTTCCTTAATATAATGTAAATCCAGGTAAAACAAGAATGAGTTCTCCAGAATAATGGCTCCCCAAAGGTGTGCTCACCTTAATCCCCACAACCTATGAAAATGCTAGATTATAAAACAAAGGAGAGTTAAGGTTGTAGATGGATTTATGAGGTTAATAATATAAGGAGACTATCTTGGATTATCCAGAGGACCTAAAGAAATTGTGTCCATAGTTCATCAGGTACTCTATCAGATTTAGTCACTTAAATCTATTTCTCATTTCCACTGTATAATCATAAGGGATTTGATTTAGGTCATACCTGAATGGTCTAGTGGATTTTCCTACTTCCTTCAATTTAAGTCTGAATTTGGCAATAAGGAGTTCACGGTCTAAGCCACAGTCAGCTCCCAATATTGCTTTTGCTGACTGTATAGAGCTTCACCATCTTTGGCTGCAATGAATATAATCAATCTGATTTCGGTGTTGACCATCTGGTGATGTCCATGTGTAGAGTCTTCTCTTGTGTTGTTGGAAGAGAGTGTTTGCTATGACCAGTGCGTTCTCTTCACAAAATTCTATTAGCCTTTGTCCCACTTCATTCTGTATTCCAAGGTCAAATTTGCCTGTTATTCCAGGTGTTTCTTGACTTCCTACTTTTGTATTCCAGTCCCCTATAATGCAAAGGACATCTTTTGGTGGTGTTAGTTCTAAAAGGTCTTGTAGTTCTTCATAGAACCATTCAACTTCAGCTTCTTCAGCATTACTGGTTGGGCCATAGGCTTGGATTACCGTGATATTGAAAGGTTTGCCTTGGAAACAAACAGAGAACATTCTGTCGTTTTTGAGATTGCATCCAAGTACTGCATTTCAGACTCTTCTGTTGACCATGATGGCTACTCCATTTCTTCTAAGGGATTCCTGCCCACTGTGGTAGATATAATGGTCATCTGAGTTAAATTCACCCATTCCAGTCCATTTTAGTTCACTGATTCCTGGAATGCCGACGTTCACTCTTGCCATCTCCTGTTTGACCACTTCCAATTTGCCTTTATTCATGGACCTAACATTCCAGGTTCCTATGCAATATTGCTCTTTACAGCATTGGACCTTGCTTCTATCGCCAGTCACATCCACAGCTGGGTATTGTTTTTGCTTTGGCTCCATCCCTTCATTCTTTCTGGAGTTATTTCTCCACTGACCTCCAGTAGCATATTGGGCACTTGCCTACCTAGGGAGTTCCTCTTTCAGTATCCTATCATTTTGCCTTTTCATACTGTTCATGGGATTCTCAAGGCAAGAATACTGAAGTGGTTTGCCATTCCCTTCTCCAGTGGACCAACATTTTTGGCTTTAAAGATGGAAGAGAGGGGTCATAAGGCAAGGAATGTTGACAGTCAGGGAACATACTCTCCCCGAGACCTTCTGGAAAGTATCACAGCTCTATTCGATTTTACCCCATTGAGACATATTTTATCCCAATGTGCTGGACTTCTAATCAGAATTGGAAGACAATAAATGTATGCCGTTTCAAGCCACTAATTTTGTTGTAATCTGTTACAGGAATAGTAAAAATATAGAGAACAGGAAAATAGAAGCCTCATATAAGAACTGAGGTAATTCTTTAGAAAGACTTGTTAGCAAGTTAAGTCAAAGTAAACATTTGTGCCATATTAAGTGTAGCACAGACACCCATTTTAAAACATTAGTGGGAAAAAATGGGGCAGAAGAAAATCTGAAGATAAATGATAGCTAAGATATATATCTTAGAACTATAGAAATATACTTCACCACAGATTTAAAAGACACTATAACTCCCAATCATAATACCATTATAAAACTGATAAAAAATAAATAAAAAGAGAAAATATCAAAAAGGGAAATGGATCAGTTCAGTTCAGTTCAGTTCAGTTGCTCAGTCATGTCCGACTCTTTGCGACCCCATGAATTGCAGCAAGCCAGGCCTCCCTGTCCATCACCAAATCCCAGAGTTCACCCAAACTCATGTCAATCGAGTCGGTGATGCCATCCAACCATCTCATCCTCTGTCATTCCCTTCTTCTCCTGCCCCCAATCCCTCCCAGCATCAGACTCTTTTCGAATGAGTCAACTCTTCGCATGAGGTGGCCAAAGTACTGGAGTTTCAGCTTTAGCATCATTCCTTCCAAAGAAATCCCAGGACTGATCTCCTTGCAGTCCAAGGGACTCTCAAGAGTCTTCTCCAACACCACAGTTCAAAAACATCAATTCTTCGGCACTCAGTTTTCTTCACAGTCCAACTCTCACATCCATACATGACAACTGGAAAAACCATAGTCTTGACTAGATGGAGATGGATATAAAATAAAATTATCTTCACCTGACCCTCACCAGAATAATAAGAGCTAAAAAATAAAAATAAAAACAGTATGATGTCTTCAAAGTGGCACATAAAATTACTGTCAACGCAAAGTCTTCTACCCAGGGAATATACCCTTCAAAAAAAAAAAAAGATTAAAATGAAGACCAGTTCAGTTCAGTTCAGTTCAGTTCAGTCACTCAGTCGTGTTCGACTATTTGCGACCCCATGAATCACAGCATGCCAGGCCTCCCTGTCCATCACACCTCCTGGAGTTCACTCAAACTCACGTCCATTGAGTCGGTGATGCCATTCAGCTATTTCATCCTCTGTCGTCCCCTTTTCCTCCTGCCCCCAATCCCTCCCAGCATCAAGTCTTTTCCAATGAGTCAGTCAACTCTTCTCATGAGGTGGCCAAAGTACTGGAGTTTCAGTTTTAGCATCATTCCTTCCAAAGAAATCCCAGGGCTGATCTCCGTTAGAATGAGCTGGTTGGATCTCCTTGCAGTCCAAGGGACTTGCAAGAGTCTTCTCCAACACCACAGTTCAAAAGCATTGATTCTTCGGTGCTCAGCTACTTTTAGGCAAAAATAGAATTTGTCATCAACAGACTAAAAGAAATACCAAAATGAAGGAAAATGGTCACAAATAGAAGCTGTATGGAAGAGAAAATATGTGTAACTCTAAATGAATAGATGGATAAATAAATATAAAATTTTTATGGGGTTTGTTCTATAACAGGTTTGTCAGGTATAGGTAGAATAGGTAAGTGCAGTTATAGAGTTTTATCACCCTTATATGGGCTGGAATATGATAAAGACAATTATTTATATCAGATTTTTTTAAGTCATAAAAACATATAAAGCTCAGAGTAACCAAGAAAAGAAAATATCAGTAGTTTATTTCTTCTTTAGTAAAGCTCATTTTATGCAATTTATATAACAATTATACATAGTGTAAAAAGTTACAATGCAGTAAGAAAATTATGCATGCATGCTCAGTTGTGTTGGACTCTTTGGGGCCCCATGGACTGTAGCCCGCCAGGCTCCTCTGTCCTTGGAATTCTCAGGCATGAATACTGGAGTGGATAGCCATTTCCTTCTCCAGGGAATCTTCCCAACTCAGGGGTTGAACCCGTGTCTCTCATGTCTCCTTGCATTGGCAGGCGAATGGATTCTTTACCACTGAGCCACCCGGGAAGCCCAAGTAAATTATAATAACATGCTAATAGGAGAAGAGATTGCAATCATTTTTTAAAGAAAGTAGTAAAAAAGAGAAAAAGGTGGGGCAAGTATTTAGATGGAATTGACTCCAAGGAGGCAAGAGGGAGCTTTTTGAACTGAAGGAAAAGTTCCCTGTATTGATGGCAGTAGTACATACATAGCTATATGCATTTTTTCTGAATTAATTAAATTGTATACTTATAAAAGTTGGGAGAAGGGATGACAGAGGACAAGATGGTTGGATGGCATCACCAACTCAATGGACACCAGTTGGAGGTGGTGAAGGACAGGGAAGCTTGGCATGCTGCAGCCTGGGGTTGCAGTCAGACAGGACTGAATGACTGAACAACAGCAATAATACTTATAAAAGGTGAGTTAATTGTATGAAATTATACCTCAACAAGTTGTATTTAAAAAGAAACTGGTGTGACCCAGTGAAAGGTTGCTGTTGCGAGCCGTGTGCTATGCCGGGATTCATGACCTCTGGAGGAGAGATTTCATTCTGGGGCTAGAGATGAGACTTGACTGCTCAGAGCTTTTTGTGTAACAAAGTTTTATTAAAATATAATAGAGATAGGGAGAGGTTCTGACATAGACATAAGAAGGGGACAGAAAATGCTCCCCTGCTAGTTTTTAGCAAGGCGTTTTATGTCTGTTAGAGAGCTGGTAATCAGATAAGAGACGTCTCAAGGCTGAGGGAGTTTCACGAGGCCTCTCTTCCACAATATGTATTTTTGAGATAGAATGGCGTGAGGTGTGTCATCATCGACCATAAAACAATTGACATGAATACTGGGTTGTTGAGTCATTACCAGCCCAAGGTTTGAGAAAAGAAAAAAGTTAGTCTTAGGCAGCACCATTTTGAAGAAAGGCAGATTCCAAAGCAAATATGTAGTTTCATTAACACTGCTTAAGAAAAAATATTTCCATAAGAAATATGCGTTGGTTGGATCAAGGTTTGAGCAAAGTTCAGGCTGAACCAGGTATCATCAACACAGAATTAAAAGAAGCCTCGTTTAATTTTGTGTAGAGAAGGGGAAAATGTTAGCCACTCGCAGTTCACTTCCTCCTGCTGCTTGGGGACCTCTGGCCTTCCTTCCCCTTAACCCACTCACCAATAGACCTTACAGCAAGAAAATTGTTAATTGGAATAGGGTCATTTTATGAAATAAAAGTTTTGTTTACCAGGAAGATGTAGTATTTATAAACAAACATGAAATAAATGATTTCAAGACATGTAGAGAAGTAACAATAAACAGATCTAAACAGAAAAATAAGCAAATCCAAAACCAAAATGCTGGATTGTTTTCTTTTATATAAGATGTTTTCGATGTGGACCATTTTTAAAGTCTTGATTGAGTTTGTTACAATATTGCTTCTGTATTGTGTTTTGATATTTTGGCCATGAGACAGGTGAAATCTTAGCTCCCTGACCAGGGATTGAACCTGAATCCCCTATATTGGAAGGCTAAGTCTTAACAACTGGACCATCAGGGAAGTTTCAAAATGGTGGATATTAATCAGCTTTCTCTGTAATTGATAGAACAAATAGACAAAAGCAGTACAGATATAAAAGATTTGATGACATGATAACCACAGCCCATCTAATTCACTTACGCAGAACGATACAAACAGTAACTGCTTACTGCACACGCTGTCAAGCATACACAGGAAGCACTTGCCAACATTTTTATTCGAGATTAAAATCACAAATAGTATAGTCTGACTGTAGTAGAAATGAGCTGGGAATTAATAACAAAAAGATAACTAGAAAATAATATTATACTTGAAGATAAGAAAGAATTCTTTTGAATTAACTCCCAAGTCAAATAAGAAATCACGTGAACCATTTTTTAAATCTTGAAATTCATAATAATAAAACATATCAAAATTTCTAGAATGTAGATAAGTTATGTTTAGAGGGTAATTTATAGTCTATCAGAAAAAGATAATACATTTAAAAATCAATGATTTAAGCATCAATCTCAAGACGTTTAAAAAAAAAAAGAAACAGTAAATTAAATCCTAAGAAGGAAATAACAGAGCAGAAACCCACGAAATAGAAAACAGACACACAGCAGAATCAACAGTGTTCAAAGTTTGCTGTTTGAAAAGACTAAGACAACTGATAAACTCCTGGCAAGAAAGAACAGAAAGAGAAGGTTGAAAAACCAACATCACAAGTGAGAAGGATGCTAAAAGCAGAAAACTCTAGAAAAGAAAAACAGATCAGTGGTTTCCTGGGGTTAAAGATGTGGGACATTACTGGCTAGCCAGGGAGACAGGAAAGGTTCTATATCTTCTTTGGTGTAATACCCCTGGGTACACACATTTGTCCGTGTTCACAAAATTGTACACTTAAAAGTTATTCATTGTATAGGAATTTCTATATTTTATATAAACACATACTTTATATATGTTATAAAAATAACATATGTATATATGCTATTGTCTATTAATTATATCTTGAAAAATTTAAGGAAAAAAGTAGCAATGATTAGAAAGTGAGAGAAAAACCACCACTTTCAAAGATGTAGAGAAGCCAAAGGAAATACCTGTAAGATATGGAAATTAATAAGTTAATACAGCAAGGTTGCTGAATATGTGGTCAGTATCACAATAATCAATTGACTCTCTGCGAGCGCATGGACTGCAGCACGCCAGGCTTCCCTGTCCATCACCAACTCCTGGAGCTTGCTCAAACTCATGTCCATCATGTCAATACCTTCTCCTCCTGCCTTCAATTTTCCTAGTGTCAGAATATTCTCCAATGAGTTGCCTCTTCACATCAGGTGCACAAAGTATTGGAACTTCAGCTTCAGCATCAGTCCTTCCAATGAATATTCAGGACTGATTTCCTTTAGAATGGATTGGTTGGATCTCCTTGCAGTCCAAGGGACTCTCAAGAGTCTTCTCCAACATCATAGTTCAAAAGCATCAGTTCTTTGGCATTCAGCTTTCTTCACAGTCCAACTCTCACATCCATACATGACTACTGGAAAAATCATAACTTTGACTAGATGGACCTTTGTTGGCAAAGTAATGTCTCTGATTTTTAATGCACTGTCTAGGTTGGTCATAGCTTTTCTTCCAGGGAGTAAGCATCTTTTAATTTCATAGCTGCAGTCACCATCTGAAGTGATTTTGGAGCTAAAGAAAATAGTCTGTCAGTGTTTCCATTGTTTCTCCATCTATTTGCCATGGAGTGATGGGACTAGATGCCATGATCTTAGTTTTCTGAATGCTGAGTTTTAAACCAGATTTTTTACTCTCCTCTTTCACTTTCATCAAGAGGCTCTTTAGTTCCTCTTCACTTTCTGCCATAAGGGTGGTGTTATCTGCGTATCTGAGGATATTGGTATTTCTCCTGGCAATCTTGATTCCAGCTTGTGCTTCATCCAGCCTGGCATTTCTATGAACAACAGATAGAAAATGATATCCAAGAAATAGTATCACTTACAATAACATTATAATATACTCCATGGCTTAACTGTCAACAGAATTTGCATAGTCATTGTAAAATATCCATTGAATATTGATATCCATTTATAAGCAAATTAGGACAGAATTATAATGATGGGATAGTAAAAACATAGCAGAGACAAGAGTTGGGAAGAGAGTTAAACACCCAAATCCAGTGTTTGGAAGTAAGAGGGTGAAGACTGAACAAGATCAACCATTGGCAATGTAAATAGTTTATTTAGGGATGTAGGGGTAGAAATATGTTTTGACAAAAACATATTTTTGTCAAATTTTGCATATTTGCATAGTTTTGACATATGTTGCATAGTTTTGACTAATTTAAATGACTTTAAAGAAAGAACATGAACGTTGGAATCAGACAGCGCTGAGTTTGAAATCCATTTCCATTTTTTTTAGCTGTTTACCCTTGGTGGAATCATATAATATTCCCAAGACTTAGATTTTTCATCTGTAGGATAGGAATAATAGCACTTATTTCATAGGGTTCTCATGGAGACTGGAGTAGGTAAAAATAGAGTCATGGGCAACAGAATACTTAAAACGTACACTGATTGTAGCCAAAACAAAGAAAGAAAATGATTGTAGCCAATTCTTCCTTCTTAGAGGCAGATAGGAGACACAGAAGAACTACTTACCTAATTTTTTTTATTTTTAATCTTCCTTATTTTTTTAATTTTAGTATTATTGGAGTATAGTTGACTTGGGGCTTCCCAGGTGGCATCAGTGGTAAAGAATCCACCTGCCAATGCAGGCAGACATAAGAGATGCAGGTTCAGTCCCTGGGTTGGGAAGACCCCCTGGAGGAGGGCATGGCAGCCCACCCCAGGGTTCTTGCCTGGAGAATCCCATGGACAGAGGAGCTTGGTGGGCTACAGTCCATAGGGTCACAAAGAGTCAGACAAGACTGAAGTGGCTTAACATGCATGCATGCATAGTTGACTTACAATGTTGTATTAGCCTCAAGTGTGCAGCAAAGGAGGAAGACAAATTAGATCCCGTGGTGGGAAAGGCTTCTGTCCAGGAAGATGTCTCTTATAGAATCTTGGGTGAGAGGAGAGATGGACAGATAGCAAGAGATGCAGAATTGACAGCTCCTCTTTTACCAAAGCATTTTAATGAGTCATGGTGGCCAGTGGTCATTGTCTTTGGTTCTCCAGGATCATAAACCCCTTCTCTGTGTATGGGTCCCCATGGGAGCCAGGACCAGCCCACAGGGAGCTTGTGTCACAGCAGACCCGCAGTGGTGGTGGCACTGCCAGCGGGCCATCTGCCATCCAGCAGTGGCTCTACGTGATTTCACTCTGGTCTCCCAGACTCCTCACTTTTGCCTGTTCATTTCCTGGGCCTACGTCTCCCACAGCCTTGTCAGTTCTTGAGCTCTTTCATTTCCCCTCAATATGCTCTTCTGCTTAATTCATCTAGAATCCATCTTTGTTAACTGCAAATAAGAACGGTGTTGTGTACATGAGTCTGCCACATGCGAAAGACGGTCTGGATTTGAACTTGGGAGCAGAGAAAGGAGTTGGGAATGAGTTGGTCATGCCATGCTTCAGTCATGTCTTACCCTTTGTGACCCCATGGACTGTAGGCCTCCAGGCTCCTCTGTCCATAGGATTCTCCAGGCAAGAATACTGGAGTGGGTTGGAATGAGTTGGGTTACT
Source organism: Capra hircus (assembly GCF_001704415.2). Taxonomy (NCBI): domain Eukaryota; kingdom Metazoa; phylum Chordata; class Mammalia; order Artiodactyla; family Bovidae; genus Capra; species Capra hircus. The sequence goes on from NC_030813.1 coordinate 110,647,430, forward strand.
CTGCAAAAGAAGATGGAGAAAATCGCCTCTTGGCCTTTTGGCTAAGATTAAGAAGATGGAGAAAGCTTTGGGTTTTTTTTTCCTTCTGGGAAGACAAGAAAAAAGATGAAGAAATGGGAAGGAAAGAGAGAAAATACCCAAGCAGCTTGACAGAGTGGCTAAAAGACATTTAAGGAAAGGATTTTGGTGACTAGAATTCAGTTTTAAGGGATTTGCACTGTTGTTATAGAATCCCTATCACCATCAGACCAAGCAACCAATGAAGTCAGACTTAGTCACTTAGATCTTATGTGAGTGGAGATTTTTGATGGAAATCCATGAAGGAGGTGACTCCACGTGGAACAGAACAAAGATGGGGTTTAACCAAGCACTGTGACAATTTATAAATCAAACTTGCATAGGTGCAATTGAAGATTTAGAGACAGTTGAAAAAGTCTTAATGGAACCCCATCTTCTTTCACCCTTAAACTCCCTTCAGAGATTGGAAAAGATGAAGAACTCTCTGTAGACAGAATAGAATTCAAGTCTTTTCATTTGAATTGCCAAAGACAGCCTCAACTGACATTTGGGTTCAAAACAAGAGCTGGACCAGAAAGAATTAACTGGAATTATTCTTAAGACATGGTGTTTGAAGCATCTTCAAAAACCTGCAAAGTGTCTTAGTCACTCAGTGTTGTCCAACTCTTTGTGACCCCATTGGATGGTAGCCTGCCAGGCTCCTCTGTCCATGGGATTCTCCGGGCAAGAATACTGGAGACGGTAGCTATTTCCTTCTCCAGGGAATATTCCCGATCCAGGAATCGAACCCCAGTTTCTTGCATTCTTTACTGTCTGAGCTACTAGGGAAGCCTGAGGTTCATCTCTATTTTCTGAATTCACCAGGTGAAAGATGGGGGTGGGGAGGGCCATGTCCAGCCTCGTCCAAGAGGCTCAGTGATTGGATATGAGCCTCCAGTCAGAACAGGAGCCCTAGGAATGACCTTAATAAAGAAAAAAAAAAGAAAGGTCAGTTTTCTCAGAAAGAACTAAGGGTCAAAGCCAAGGAAGTTGAGTTCAAAAAGGAAATCCAATCTGAAGCCAAGAAGCTCAGCTATGGGGCTGTTACCAGGAGTGAAGCAAGGAGTAGCTGGTAAACCGTAGTGCTTGAACAGGAGGATGCTCAGGCTTGTATCTGCTGCTGTCTGGGAGGTTTGGGGGCTTCCCCAGAAGATCAGCGGTAAAGAATCTGCCTGCAATGCAGGAGCCACAGTAGACATAGATTTGATCCTCGGGTTGGGAAGATCTCCTGGAGGAGAGCACAGCGACCCACTCCAGTATTCTTGCCTGGAAAACCCCATGGACAGTCCATGGAGTCGCACAGAGTTGGACTAGCACGCATGCACAGGAGGTTTGGGCTGACCTGGAAGTTCAGGTTGAGGAGAATACCCATAAACTCTCGGTCACCTATTAATAAACATCGAATGCCCCACGCAGGCGCTCCACTTAAGCTGACTCACAATATGTGCTTCGGCTATCACTCACTATACTTCTTTCTCTTTCTGTACAACAGCTTCTCAGCTGCTATTTCTTCCTGTTCTGAAGCCCATCTTTCAAATGGAGTAATTCTATTGCTTCTGGACTGCCATATCTCCATTATTTTGGCATCCATCTGCTGCGTCTCTCCAGCTGTATATTAATATGATACATTTTCAGGAAAAGTAGTGAAAGACTTTGAAATAGGCAGAAAATATTCTTGAGTCTTTAATCTAACATACTTTTCTGGATTACCTCTGTCCTTCATTGTCTTTGAACAATCTTACCACTCTGTAAATGGTAAAAATAATAATAATTCAGATCATTCTCATCCAGAGAAACACAAGTTAATGGTGTTCTTGGTGAAATGCAATTGACTACTGCCCTTTGGGTCCTGGCCAGTACATTTATTTCAGCACTCTTGATTTCCTCATAGTAGATACTTCAGGGCTTCCCCAGTGGTGAGCAGTGAAGAACCTGCCTGCAGTGCAGGAGACACAAGAGATGGGAGTTTGATCCCTGGGTTGGGAAGATCCTCTAGAGTAGGAAATGGGAGAGCCCACCCCAGCATTCTTGCCTGGGAAATCCCATGGACAGGGGAGCTTGGCAGGCTATAGTCCACGGGGTCGCAAAGAGGCACATCCAACTAAGCACACAGACAGGCACATGCAGACACTTCAAGGTGTTTGTTGACTGAATAAATGACGTTGAAGCCTCATATATAAACCATAAGAACCCACCAACTAAAGTCTGTGATTCTTGGCCATCTCTTGGGGGATCGATCAGGATGGTGGAGTAGGGGGACATGGAGTTCACCTCCCCACCAGGAACACATCAAAAGTACTTCTGCCTGAGAACAAGCCTCACTGAAAACTCACTCAGAAATGGCAGAAAGACTCCAGCACAACCCAGGCTGTAAGAAAGAGTCACAGTGATTGGCAGGAAGGAAAGACAAGTGATCAGGTCAGCACGTGTGCCTCTAGGAAGGGATTCAGAGGAAAAGGGAGAACACGTGGGCTCCACCTGGGGAGTGAGCCGTGAGAATGACAAGCCTCCTCGGTCCTCTGGGGGTCCCCTGGGACTTCCAGGAGGGCTGTGGGAAGCCTGGACTCCGCTCACGAGGGGCACATGTGCCAGCTTGCCCCCTGGCCAGGTAGAGAGGCACTGTTAGAGGTCTGCTTTAGAGGTTGCCAGGTTTCCGGTGGTGCCAGGGGGCTCGCTGCAGCCCACATCACAGAGCCACGCTGGAGATGGGGCAGCCACAGCTGGGGCAAACCCGCAGCTGTGGACACAGAGGAGAGTCTGGGTGGGGACGCTGCAGCCACTGTTGGCACTGATTCAAGCAGCCCGTCAGAAGACCCCAGAACTGCGGCCGCGACCGTTCGGCCACCAGCCACACCTGGGGAATCCCCGCCAGCCCCGCCAGCGCCGCCAGCCCTGTGGTGTGGCTCCCCACCGGGGAGGGGTGGTGGGGCTGGGGCAGTGATGAAGGAAAAAGGTGACTTCCGTGTGATGCTCACTCTGAGGAGAATGAGAGAAAGAAACTGCAGGTGCTGCGCAGACAGTGCATTGAGGGCAGCCCCGAACTCTGCCTGTGGCCAACCCGTGGTGGTTTATAAACCAAGCTAGCGTAAGGCCAATAGAAGGTTTAGAGGAGAAGCCTTAAAGTACCTCATCCCAGCACCCCCTCTCGAGCCCCACCCCTACCAAGGCACCCACTGTCGGTTCACCCTGAGAAAGGGTGCGACTCCTCCAAGTCCAGTCCAGTCTATTCCTCTCATTAGGGACACTGGGCGCATGCGGTCGGTATAGGGACACTTCCACCTGAGAACACCCTTTTCAACATCACATTTCATCTAAATTCATAGAGGCAGAGAAAGTCAAGCAAACTGCTCTCACTTGAAAAAGCAAAAGAAAACTCCTGAAAAAATAATGAAACACAGATAAACAATTTCCCAGATAAAGAATTCAATGATGGGCAATAAACATGTTAACCAAATTAGCGTAAACATGATAAACACAGTGAAAAATGTAACAAGGAGCTGCTGCTGCTGCTGCTAAGTCACTTCAGTAGTGTCCGACTCTGTGTGACCCCATAGACGGCAGCCCACCAGGCTCCCCCGTCCCTGGGATTCTCCAGGCAAGAACACTGGAGTGGGTTGCCATTTCCTTCTCCAATGCGTGAAAGTGAAGCCGTGTCCGACCCTCAGCGATCCCATGGACTGCAGCCCTCCAGGCTCTTCCGTCCATGGGACTCTCCAGACAAGGAGCTAGAAATATAAAAAAAGACTCAACCAGAAGTGAAGTTAATGAGTTCAAGAACTGCAGTAAAAAACACAGTAAGAGGAATGAATAGGAGACTAAGTGATACAGAAAAACACATAAGTGATCTGGAAAATAGAATAATGGACATCACGCGGTCAGAACAGGAAAAAGAAAAACAAGTCAAAATATTGAAAACAGCTTACGAGAGTTTTGGATAATAATAAGCATACCAACATTTGCATTATCGGGATCTCAGAAGGAGAAGAGAGAAGAGGATTGAAAATGTATTGGGGAAAATTGTGGCTGAAAACTGCCCACATCTGAAGAAGAAAACAGATATTCAAGTACAGGAAGCACAGAGGGCACAAAAGAAGATGAATCCAAACAGACCCACCCCTAGGCGTGCCATAGGCATCGAATCTGGGCCTCCTGCATTGCAGGTGGACTCTTTACCATCTGCGCCACCCGGAAAGCCCATAACTAGCATAGCAAAAGTTAAAAATAAAGAGAAAATTCTAAAGGCAGCAAGGAAAAACAAAGTGTCATGTGCAAGGGAACCCCCATAAAGCTATCTGCTGACTTCTCTGTAGAAAGTTTGGAGACCAGAAAGGAGTGGCAAGATACAGTCAAAGTGCTGAAAGGGAAAGATCTGCAACGTAGGCACTTTATTCAGCAAGAGCGTCATCTAGAATCGAAGGAGCGATACAAATATGAGCAGCAAGGGGTTAATACTCAAAATATATGAACGGCTAATATAATTCAATATCAAAAAAGCCCAACCCAAACAAAAAAAAATGGGCAGTAGACTTGGATAGACTTTTTTTCCAAAGAAGCCGTACTGATGGTCAACAGGTACATGAACAGATGCTCACCATTGCTAATTATTAGAGAAATGCAAATCAAATAAGCAATGAGATATCACCTCATACCAACCAAAATAGCTATCTACAAGTACCAAATGTAGGCAAGGATGTAGAGAAAAGGGTGCCCTTGCAGACTGCTGGTACAATGTATCAATAAATTGGTTTTATGCTACTACAGAAAATAGTATGGAGGCCCCAAAAAACTAAATGTAGAACCACCATATGACCCCAATTCCACTCCTGGGAGTGCACAGAGGAACAAATACTAATTTGAAAAGATCTATGCATCCAAACGTTTATAGCAGCACTATTCACAATAGCTAAGTCATAGGGGCAACACAAATGCCCATCAATAAATGACGGGATAAAGAAAATAAATATACACACAGTGAAATATTACTTAGTCATAAATAGAATGAAATTCTGCCATTTGCAGAAATATGGATAGACCTCAGAGAAGGCAATGGCACCCCATGCCAGTACTCTTGCCTGGAAAATCCCGTGGACGGAGGAGCCTGGTGGGCTGCAGTCCATGGGGTCGCTAAAAGTCAGACACGACTGAGCAACTTCCCTTTCACTTTTCACTTTCATGTATTGGAGAAGGAAATGACAACCCACTCCAGTGTTCTTGCCTGGAGAATCCCAGGGACGGGGGAGCCTGGCGGGCTGCCGTCTATGGGGTCACACAGAGTCGACACGACTGAAGTGACTTAGCGCAGCAGGAAGGAATATTATGCTTAGTGAAATGAGTCAGACAGACAGAGAGAAATATTCTATAATATCATCATACGTGGAATCTAAAAATACATAAATGAATAAAACTGCTGTATATAGCAAACCAAAAACAGACTCACAGATACAAAGAACAAACTGGTGGTCACCAGTGGGGATGAGAAACGGGCGGAAGGGCAAGATAGGAATATGAGGTTATGAAATTCAAATTACTATGTAGAAAATAAACAAGCAACAAGAATATGTGGTACAGCACAGGAAATTATAGGCAATGTTTTGTGATAACTTTTAGTGGACTTTGATCTATAAAAATCCTGATTCACTATGCTGTACACTTGAAACTAATATAACACTGTAGGTCAGCTGCACTTCAATAAAAATGCTGCTATACTCCTGTTAAGAGTGGTAGGCATATTTTCACCCCAAAGAGAATAAATTGTCAACTACCTTCAAAGTTCATATATTGGGTTGGCCAAAATGTTTGTTTGAGTCTTTCTGGGCTTCCCTGATAGCTCAGTTGGTAAAGAATCTGCCTGCAGTGCAGGAGACCTCAGTTCGATTCCTGGGTCGGGAAGATCTGCTGGAGAAGGGACAGGCTACCCACTCCAGTATTCTTGGGCTTCCCTTGTGGCTCAGCTGGTAAAGAATCCGCCAGCAATGCTGGAGACCTGAGTTCGATCCCTGGGTTGGGAAGATCTCCTGGAGAAGGAAAAGGCTACCCACTCCAGCATTCTGGCCTGGAGAATTCCATCGACTGTATAGTCCATGGGATCGCAAAGAGTCGGACATGACTGAGCGACTTTAACTTTTCACTTCAGCATCTTACGGAAAAACCCAGACAAACATTTTGGCCAGCCCGATACCTACATGTCACACTAATAATTGACTTACCTCCCCTTTAACTCTTCCATGGAAGGAAACTCTATACAAATCAGAGATAAATGACTACTGTGTAAATTTGTAATATGAAGTCTATGATTCATACGGGTAAGATGAGAATAACACAGCACTATTCATCTTTAAGTTGCTAAGAAACACTGTCACGGTGCCTCCAGGGCCTCCATCCTCCACGGCTCAGGCGCTCACAGCTGCGCACTGCTCTGCAGTCTCAAAAGAGGGCCTCGCTCACTGTTTCTTTTTCCTCCAGGCTTTGAGATACTTTGCATGAATGAGATCTTTCATATCCGGTTTGCTTAAAACTAGCAGGCAATCTGGCAGGCAAACTGCATTTAGAACAGGTAATCCCCTGGAGGAGGGCATGGCAACCCACTCCAGTATCCCTGCCTGGAGAATCCCGTGGACAGAGGAGCTTGGTGGGCTACAGTCCATGGGGTCGCAAAGAGTCGTACACAACTGAAGTGACTTAACACACACATACACACGCACGCACACACACCCACACACGCACGCACACACACCTTGCTGTGGAATTTGCAACAATTGCACAGAGGCAGGGAGACAGAGAAGAGGCAGATTGATGGAGAACTTATCTCTGATGTGTAAAGTCAAAAAAAAAAAAATCTGGAGTTTCCCTGGTAGTCCAGTGGTTAAGAGTTCACCTTGCAACACAGGGAACACGGGTTCAATCCCTGGCCTGCGAAGATCCCACAAGGCAAAGCAACTGAGCCCCTCCCCAACAGCTACCAAAGCCTGCGTGCTGTAGCCCCCACGCTGCTCAACAGAAGTCACTGCAATCAGAAGCCTGCCCACCGCAATCTAGAGAGTAGCCTCACTCACCACGACTAGAGAACGCCCGGGAACAGCAACAAGGACCCAGCACAGCGAAAAATAACTAACGAAATAAATACAGTTTTAAAAAATATCTGATTCCAGAAAAATGTGTTAGTATGATCCCATTTCTGTTAAACCAGACATACACATCAGTTTATTCATTAAATAAAATGAACACTATCATATGCTAACCCTTTGAGAGAACTTTGGAATTAGGGAAAATGTTTTTTTATAGGCCATGCATTTCTGTACTTGTTCCAGCTTTATTTACAGCAATCATGTCTTACTGTTGTAGTCATAAAAATAAGAAGTTTACAGATTTGAAGAAAAGAAGAAAAACAGTTGATTCTGCAAACAAGAACCCTGAGAAGCGGACCCAGGGCAGTTCGGTATAGAAACATCGACCTTTACAATAGAATATTAGTCTTCAGTTCAGTTCAGTTGCTCAGTCATGTCCAACTCTTTGCGACCCCATGAATCGCAGCATGCCAGGCCTCCCTGTCCATCACCAACTCCCAGAGTTCACTCAAACTCATGTCCGAGTCAGTGATGCCATCCAGCCATCTCATCCTCTGTCATCCCCTTCTCCTCCTGCCCCCAATCCCTCCCAGCATCAGAGTCTTTTCCAATGAGTCAACTCTTTGCATGAGGTGGCCAAAGTACTGGAGTTTCAGCTTCAGCATCATTCCTTCCAAAGAACACCCAGGACTGATCTCCTTCAGAATGGACTGGTTGGATCTCCTTGCAGTCCAAGGGACTCTCAAGAGTCTTCTCCAACACCACAGTTCAAAAGCATCAATTCTCCAGCACTCAGCTTTCTTTATAGTCCAACACTCACATCCAATTGGAACTAAATATGCATAAAAATGGGGTCAGCAGTGTCATCTTCAAACAAGAAAAAAGTAGAATTTTCTTCCTTAATGGCTTTCAAATTACTCTCTGACAGAAATATACCTGGAAAAAAAAAAGTGGACAAAGCCCATCAGTAAGAAATTTTCACTATTTGATAGACTGTCCATAGCTTACTAGGAACCTAGCATCAGGAATTATTCATCAGAGAAGAGTTCACATCACTTTTGAATCTTGAGAGCTTTCTAAGTTTATATAGACACCAATTTAACAAGCTTGCCCTTAAAAGCATTTATTAACCTATCACTAGTACTTCTGTGGTGGCTCAGACAGTAAAGCGTCTGCTTGCAATGCGGGAGACCCAGGTTTGACCCCTGGGTTGGAAAGATCCCCTGGAGAAGGAAATGGCAACCCACTCCAATACTCTTGCCTGGAAAAATCCCATGCACGAAGGAACATGGCGGGCTACAGCCCATGAATTCGCAAAGAGTCGGCATGACTGAGCGACTTCACTTCAGTACTTCTTTCAGGAGCCTATTCTTGTTCATGTCTTGACTCATGTCTTATCTAGTAGATTATCTGGACTTCCCAGGTGGCTCAGTGGTGAACAAGCTGCCTGCCGATGCAGGACACTCAGGTTTGATCCCTGGGTCTGGAAGATCCCCTGGAGAAGGAAATGGCAACTTATTCCAGTATTCCTGTCTGGGAAATCTCATGGACAGAGGAGCCTGGCAGGCCACTGCCCATGAGGTCACAAAAGAGTCAAACACGACTTAGCAACTAAACAACAGCAGCAAGTAGATTGTTCTTTCTTCTTCCATTAGGTGAGAAAACAGAGGTTCAGAGTGGCTACAAAACTTGTCTCAAGTCCAGTTAGTAACAGAAGTGACCTGATTACTGATCCCCTTGATAAGAGGTAAACTAAGGAAAGTGTGTATAAAGGAAACAATGTTCCAGCCGGAAGACCCACAGTGGTAAGTGGACACCACCCTCCTATTTCATGGAGAACTCTCCTTCAACAACCGGCCTAGCGTTTCCCAACCATTTGGACCTGATACCTCCCTAAATGTTCTGGGAATGGGGCTCCCAAAGAAAAGTCCAGAGGGTCCCTGAAGTCCACACCTAGATTCCCTAGGAAACATTCCTGGAGTTTAGGGGCTGGATTCCTAGGAACCCTGATCCATCATGATCCCTGTAAACTCGTGACAGGTGGTATTTGCTCTGACATGAGCTGTTACTGGCTTCCCTGAGGGCTCAGCAGGTAAAGAAGCCGCCTGCAGTGCAGGAGACACAGGAGACATGGGTTCGATACTTAAGTCGGGAAGATGCCCTGAAGGAGGAAGTGGCAACCCACTCCAGTATTCTTGCCTGGAATTCTACGGACAGAAGAGCCTGATGGGCTATAGTCCATGGGGTCGAAAAGAGTCAGACATGACTGAGTGACTAGTACTTTCACAGAAGTTTATGAAGTGACCCTTGATTTTCTCATATCTTTATCACCTTATTTTCTTATTATGTTGAAGGAGATGCTGAACGGCTTAGATTTTCAATCAATCTTCATTCCTACCATTAACTTTCTCACCAAAAATATGTATGAAGCATGAGGTTCTTGTTTATTAAGTGTCCACCTCTATGCTGTCAGCTACTTGATACTGAATAAGCAATACCAAGGCAACTATCAAAGCAAGTATCAAGCAAGTATTCTATCAGGTTATTCTATCAGTACCCCTCAGTACCCCTCAGGTACTTATGGAGAAGGAAGTGGCAACCCACTCCAGTATTCTTGCCTGGAATTCCATGGACAGAAGAGCCTGATGGGCTACAGTCCATGTGGTCGAAAAGAGTCAGACATGACTGAGTGACTAGTACTTTCAGAGAAGTTTATGAAGTGACACTTGATTTTCCCATATCTTTATCACCTTATTTTCTTATTATGTTGAAAGAAATATTGAATGGCTTAGATTTTCAATCAATCTTCATTCCTACTGTTAACTTTCTCAACAAAAATATGTAAAAAGCATGAGGTTCTTGTTTATTAAGTGTCCACCTCTGTGCTGTCAGCTACTTGATACTGAATAAGCAAGTACCAAGGCAACTATCAAAGCAAGTATTCTATCAGGTTATTCTATCAGTACCCCTCAGTACCCCTCAGGTACTTATGGAGAAGGCAATGGCAACCCACTCCAGTGTTCTTGCCTGGAGAATCCCAGGGACGGGGGAGCCTGGTCGGCTGCTTTCTATGGGGTCGCACAGAGTCGGACACGGCTGAAGTGACTCAGCAGCAGCAGCAGCAGCAGGTACTTAGACCACTTTGATGGTTTTAGGTGTTCCCATCTAAACCTGGGCAGTCACTTCTCACCTATTAAAGCAACTCTGTTAAAATTAATTTACCCTTGCAAAACTTCACAATAGCTGGTCTTCTTTTCACCATTCTCTGCTCCAGTGATGGTGGGGCATGCCCACGGGCATGTCTTACACTGTACTGTGCTTAGTCATTCAGTCTTGTCAGACTCTTTGCAACCCCATGGACTGTAGCCCACCAGGCTCCTCTGTCTTTGGAATTCTCCAGGCAAGAATACTGGAGTGGGGTGTTATTCCCTTCTTCAAGGGATCTCCCCAACCCAGGGATGGAACCCAGTTCTCCTGCATGGCAAGCAGATATTTTTACCATCAGAGCCACCATATTTTTCCCTAGAACTAGACAATGTAGAAAGTGAAAGTGAAGTCGCTCAGTCGTGTCCGACTCTTCGCGAATCCCTGGACTGTAGCCCACCAGGCTCCTCGGCCATGGGATTATTCCAGGCAAGAATACTGGAGTGGGTTGCCACTTCCTTCTCCACACAATGTAGAGATGTGGTTATATTTTATACAACCACGAGGGGGCAGCAATGTGCAAATAACGCCTCTAACGCTCCGGGTTTCCATCACTTGGCCTGGTTTGGGAGAACCTGGCTCCTATTTCCCCGTGAGCGTCTCAGGTTTTAAATAATGGTAATGCAACCACTTCAGTTTTGCTCTGGAAACTGTCAGAGCTAATTCATTTCAGACAAAATATACTGACTATCCACATTCGCCTCCACATCAGTCTTTTCAGGATTCAGGCTCTACGCATTCAGTTATGTTTTCATCTGGCCTGTGCCCAGAACTGCTGCGTGCCAGGTATTACTCACGACCGCACTACCTGCCGGGGGCTTCCCCAGCCGCCTCGTCTAAAATCGCAACCCTCCCTCTTCTTCAGCTCCTCTTAAGTCTTACTCACTGGCTTATTCTACCTTATTATTATTATTATTTTGTGTCTACCCCGCCCCTTAAGACCTGACGTTAGTTCTGCTCACCAGTGTCTCCTAGAACGGTGCCTGGCACATAACGAGGGCTCAAAACCCATTTGCGGAATGAACAAACACCAAGGTAGGGACACAGGCTGCCGTGAAGATGGGCGTGCGCATTCTCCTCGTGAACTAGATGTTGCTAAACCAAAGAATCCTCCTGCAACTCAGGAGACCCCGGTTCGATTCTTGGGTGGCGAAGATCCCCTGGCGAAGGGATAGGCTACCCACTCCCGTATTCTTGGGCTTCCCTTGTGGCTCAGCTGATAAAGAATCCGTCCGCAATGAGGGAGACCTGGGTTCAATCCCTGGATTGGGAAGAACCCCTGGAGAAAGAGAAAGGCTACCCACTCCAGTATTCTGGCCTGGAAAATTCCATGTACTGTATAGACCATGCTGTTGCAAAGAGTCAGACATGACTGAGGGACTTCCCTTTCACTTTTCACTTTGAGGCATTGGAGAAGGAAATGGCAACCCACTCCAGTGTTCTTGCCTGGAGAATCCCAGGGACGAGGGAGCACAGTGGGCTGCCGTCTATGGGTTCGCAGAGAGTCAGACACGACCGAAGTGACTTAGCAGCAGCTGTGGATGGGAGCACTGCCCAAAGGGAAGGTTATTTGACATGCGCATTTGAAGGAACATGGGGGCGTCAGCTAGACGCTCCTTTGGCAGAAGAGAGAAGTGAAGCCTGAGCGGAGGAGAGGTTTGCCCAAGGCTACATCCATCTTGCATGGCTGAGTGCACCCCAAGCCAGGACTCCTGACCTCTGCTTCCCTCGCTGCTGACCCGACTTCTTCATTTTCCTTAGGAATCCTCTCCTGAAAGAGTAAGCTGCATTCATTAATCTGATCTATATAACATTTATTCATATTTGGTAATTGACTGAGAAAAGACTTGGGTGTCTGCTTCCAGATTCCCCAAACCAGTGCTCTCGGAGGCTTCCCTGATCAGACTCTCTGCCGGAGACCCAACCCTCAGCTCCCAGCACCTGCGTTGTGCCTGGTCCTTCAGAAACCGCCAGCCATGTGTTTCTCACAACACCGCTACATACATACTGCTATCACCCCCGTTTTACTGATGAGAAGCTGTAATAATGGTGTACATTGTAGGTACATGGCACTTCGAGGGAACTTAGGGTTGTCCCAAGGGGTCCATGCATAGAGCTCATTTAATTCCCTCCAGCATTTCTGAAGTAAGTACAGCTGTTATCGCTAGCAGAGATGTGGACCCAGAAGTCTGAGCAAGATAAGAAGCTTGTCCAAGGCCACTCTGCTATGAAATGGCAAAGCCGCCACATGTTTTATTCCCGTGCTCTGCTGCCCGGCAGAAAACAGGGGCTGGGAACAGTGGGCTGCATTGGTACCATGTGACCCCACCGTGGTGCCTAATTAGGGTACAGATTTGGGCCAGAATCCTTTCTTTAGAAAGTCACAGGTCTGAAGCTGGGCAGAAGAGAGGAGGAGGGGGCAAAAGCTGCCCAGGATGCCAATCACATCTTCTGATTTGCTGTCATCTGCCAAGATCTTCCCTGATGCCACAGCTGCTCCCAGATAACTCTTTAAAAGACTGAGTCAACTGGCCAGAGGATGTGCTGGACTGTCTCTCTGCCCATCCCTCCATCTGGGCATCCAGATGCCAGCTCTGCTGTGGGCATGGGGTGGGGGGCTCCCTGGAGCTTGGTCATTCCAGGCTCAAGTGGATGGTGCACTGAGGTTACCACATAGAGACTTGGACACGATGTTTGTGGGAACGAAGCTGGTTGCTTGGTTATTCTGTCCAATGGTTCTGGGCTCAGAGTCCCTTTGAAACTCACTGGGAGAAACATGGTGTAAAAGACAGACAGGAAGCAGACCTTACGCTGGCTGGAGGTGTTCCTGCTGATTGAACTTTTGCATCTGGTTTGAAATAATGAACAGAAAAGGCTTGGCTTACTAGTTCTATACTTTAGTTCCTCGCTGGATGTCTAGCTGTTGAGTCCTGGAACTAGAAGGTACTGGTGACTCACAGTGCCTCTTTCTGATGATGAAAAACAACGTGATGAACTAAAGCTTCACAGTCCAAGGACCAGGATGCTCTTCCCAGTGAATCAGTGTGGGCAAGTGACTTCACCTGTCTGAGCCTCAGTGGCCTCAGCTGAGTCAAAACAAAGCCCTTCTCATGGGGCTGCTGTAAACATCTGACTTTTTTTGTTGTTGTTGTCAAGTTGCTAAGTCGTGTCTGAGTCTTTGCAATCCTTTGGACTGTAGCCTGCCAGGCTCCTTGGTCCATGGGATTTCCCAGGCAAGAATACTGGAGTGGGTTGCCATTTCCTCCTCCAGGGGATCTTCCCAACCCAGGGATCAAACTGGGTTTGAGCCAGTGGTCTCCTGCATTGACAGGTGGATTCTTAACCACTGTGCCATCTGGCATTTAGCATATGCTCAATCAGTGGTGTAAAACGCTGCAAAGGAGCAGAGCTGGGTGTCTGCCCCCCCACTTGCTAGGTAAGCGGCAGTCCACACGTCACTCCCTTCTTGCAGGCTTGAGTTCCTCCTCCTCCGGGGAGGGAGGAGATTGAAATATCACCTTCTCCGGGGGCTCTGACCGCTGTGATCTCCTGCCAGATGACCACCTATCTCCGGCACACCTACACGGGCTTTCTAAAACTCTCAGAGGGATCAGTCCTGTAGATGGAGATCTTCTGGGTCTCCACTGCTCATCTCTGGGAGGAAGATAGCATTTATTGAACATCTGCTACATGGTAGCCATTGACCCAGATACTGTCTTTGTGAACCCATTTACGTCTGTCTGTAACACTTGCCAAAGGGTCGTGACCAACCTAGACAGCATATTAAAAAGTAGAGACATCACTTTGCCAACAAAGGTCCGTATAGTCAAGGCTATGGTTTTTCCACTAGTCATGAATGGATGTGAGAGTTGGACCATGGAAAAGGCTGAGCACAGAAGAATTGATGCTTTTGAACTGTGGTGCTAGAAAAGACTCTCAAGAGTCCCTTGGACTGCAAGGACATCAAACCAGTCAATCCTAAAGGAAATTGACTGTGAGTATTCCTTGGAAGGACTGATGCTGAGGCTGAAGCTCCAATACTTTGGCCACTGAAGCCAAGAACCGACTTACTGGAAAAGACCCAGATTCTGGGAAAGATTGAAGGCAAAAGGGAGAACAGGGTGGCAGAGGATGAGATGGTTAGATAGCATCATCAACTCAATGGGCACGAACTTGAACAAATTCTAGGAGATAGTGGAGGACAGAGGAGCCTGGCTTGCTGCAGCCCATTGGGTCACAAAGAATCAGACTCAACTTAGCCACTGAACAACAACAACAACAAAAAAAAACTGATGCTATCAAGATATCTAGTGATAACTCTGCGATCACTAGATTATGAAGGAGGAAACAGACTGAAAGCGTGGTCAGAAAGTCACACTAACTGAAGGTGGCAGAACCTACACCTCCACACACATCGACCTCTTTCTCAACCATCCCTGCCCCCAGACAATCTCAAGTCGGAGAATGAAAATTCTTCTGTAAAGGTCAGGGGCCTTTGTTCTATGAAGGACTGACACCAAGTCCTGCTGCTTCTAATACTGGTTTTTCCAACTCCAATATGAATGCTCATGCTTTTCTGATCTACAAGTTAATTTAGCCATGTTGGTCCTGTAGAGTAACAGATCATTTAGATTTAACAACAAACTTCGTGGTAAACAATCCCAAGTAGCCTTTGGAATTCTCCCAGATACAAGGATTTGGAGATTCCCATATTTTGGCTGATCGTCTCAGCTGTCGTAACATTGGCCAGTTCATTGCATCCTGTACATGGCAGAAGAAAAGGCAGATATCAATTGGAGCAAAAAACCACAGAGAACAAAGTCAAGCTGAACTTGCCTTGGTTTTTCCCCTATTATATTTTTGATGATATCTCTTAGAGAAATGATCGAAACAACTAGGAAACCACTTGATGCTTTCCTCACTTCACATGCCCTGGGCAGCAGCTGGTGGAGAACCAAATTGCTGAGATGCATGAGGTTGCTGGTTAATTAGGGGGAGCATTCCCTACCCGAGGATTTGGACATGATGTAGCTGGCATGTTCTACAGGGCAGAAACCTATCTGTTCT
This sequence comes from Capra hircus, assembly GCF_001704415.2. Lineage (NCBI taxonomy): Eukaryota > Metazoa > Chordata > Mammalia > Artiodactyla > Bovidae > Capra > Capra hircus. Next base: position 110,662,822 of record NC_030813.1, read on the forward strand.
TTCCTCATTGTTAAATTCTCCTCTTAAAATCCTTCTCCAAGGGAAAACTTTAATTTAGAAAGGTCATAAATTGGAGCTTCTGCCAAAACCAGCACAGGCTGGAAGAACAGACCATAATTTTGCCATAGTAATCACTGGCCACCAGAGGCGATGGAGATAGCTTCTTCTATCCCCTTAAGATGTTATTTTTCTATTTGGGTCATTTCAGCTGTAACAACACATACCACATTGTGTGTGTGTGTTAAGTCGTTCAGTTATGTCTGACTGTTTACAACCCCATGGACTGTAGCCCAGCAGGCTCCACTGTCCATGGAATTTCCCAGGCAACAATACTGGAGTGGGTTCCCATTTCCTTCTCCAGGGGGTTTTTCCAACCCAGGAATCAAACCCATGTCTCCTACATTGGCAGGAGGATTCTTCACCCCTGAGATGCCAGGGAAGCCCTGACGAACGCACAGCAGTTTCTTTATTACCAAATGTATTGAGCAGCTATTATGACAGTGCATGACAGTTTCTCAGGACAGATAATTATGGCTTTTTTGTTGCCAAAGACATTTAAATAGTCTAAGTATTTGAACTGGGGTTTCCCAGGTGGCATTAGTGGTAAAGAACCCTCCTGTCGATGCAGGAGTCTAAGAGATACAGGTTCAGTCCCTGGGTTGGGAAGATCCCCTAGAGGAGGGCGTGACAACCCACTCCAGATTCTTGCCTGGAGAACCCCATGGACAGAGGAGCCTGGCAGACTACGGTCCATGCATGGGGTGGCAAAGAGTCAGACATGACTGAAGCGACTTAGCACACATACACATAAGCGCTTTAACTGTTCAGCGAACCCTTCACCTTTCCTGTAGAAGTTAAGAAAATGTGAGTTAGGGAGGAAGTAAAGGTCAGAAATCAGATGAGGCTGAAAGAGGGAAATCCGTTTGTACCGTTTGCTTCTTGGGTGGCATCAGAAAGGCTGCGTTTGGGCTGTAGCCTCCCGCATCAGGCAGAGGCAGTGGGTGAATGTCGACTGCACAGGTGGCAATTATCAAGGGCCAGTTCAGAGCAGTCAAACCCGTCGCTGGGTCCAAGCAGAAAATATGCAGCCGGAAATAGAAAATTTAGTCAAAAGGGGTTAAGAGCCAGGAAAATACAGAATCAACGTAGGATTGAAGGCAGTGGCCATGAGGAGCCAGGAAACTCTGCCACAAACATTTACTTTCTGCAGTCTCTAAATGTTCCTTAAGCACCTTGTATGTGCCAGTTTCCATGTGGGAGAAGTCAGTCTCTGCCTGCAGGAACCCAGCATTCTCTTTGGGTGGACTCTCTGCGTGGTACTTGGGTAAGCAAGTCTGACCTCAAGTTCAAGGTCAAGGGGAGAGGCAGAGCTCTTCAGGAGGAGCTCTGACAAAATGACAGCTTTAACAGGAGTTAAGACTCTGATGCTGGGAGGGATTAGGGGCAGAAGGAGAAGGGGACGACAGAGGATGAGATGGCTGGATGGCATCACCGACTCGATGGACGTGAGTCTGGGTGAACTCCGGGAGTTGGTGATGGACAGGGAGACCTGGCGTGCTGCGATTCATGGGGTTGCAAAGAGTCGGACACGACTGAGCGACTGAACTGAACTGAAGATTCTTTCAAATGAAAGCCCCTTCTTCTGAGGTTGTTTCCATCCTTCCTAAGAGTTCTAAAGCCATCCCAGAGCCAGCCCACATTGTGGAAATGCTGAATTGGGGAATTTAAGAGTTGAAAGAGCTCTTATAAATCATTGAGTCTGGAATTTTTTGTTTTCAGCAGAGGAAAGGAAGTCCCATAGGACCGTGGGTAGACCAGCCCCAAAGACTCACATTTTACACCAAGATCTGTGTTCAGCCCTGTTCGCTTGATATGTGATCTACATGGCATGGAAATGATTAAAACTATTTCACTTCACAAGTACCTATTGAACTCTTGCCTCTGAGACCCACTCCCTCTCCTTGGTGATCACCCTTCACATCTCTCCCATGTCTTTTTCTTTAAACCTGATGCTAAGTTTCACTTCAGTTGCCACCCCCCAGTGGTCTTGGTTCTCCTTCCTGGAGCTCTACAGAACATGTCTGATCTTTCTTCCATTTTCATATATGTGATTAAATCTTATCAAAAAAAACACTGCATCCACTGGGAATCTCAGCAAGTCAGAGCCAGCACATTCAGATGGAGCCGCTGAAAAAAATTTATAAAAGTACTTAGGCACTCAGTTGTGTCCTAATCTTTGCAGTCCCATGGACTGTACCCACCAGGCTCCCCTGTCCATGGAATTCTCCAGCCCCGAATATTGCAGTGGGTAGCGATTCCCTTCTGCAGGGGATCTTCCCAACCCTGGGATTGAACCCAGGCCTCCCACATTGCAGGCAGATTCTTTACCACCAGAGAAGCCCAAAGACTTGGATAGGATTAAAAAATGAAACAACGGTGTTGTTTCCCAACACCAGCATTGTTTCCTTAACCAGCATTGACCACAGAGGAGAGCCATTACCACGATCAGCACCCAGGAGTGGCTGGGGTAGAAAGTGGTTAGCTCCAGGAAAGAGCCAAAGACGGAACCTGTGGTTTGAGATAGAAAGATTCGGCCAGCACTCCTGGACCTACCTGATAAGGGGCAGAGGAAGGAAAACAGACATCTCCCTTCTCCTGCCTGCCCCTCTCATTGTCAGAACCTGACCAGAAATCAGAGGTCTTACTGATGCAGGTAACGGGCTTCCCCAGCAGCTCAGTGGTAAAGAATCTGCCAATGCAGGAGGCACGGGTTCGATCCCAGGGTTGGGAGGATCCCCTGGAGAAAGAAATGGCTACCCACTCCAGTATTCTTGCCTGGGAAACCCCCTGGACAGGGGAGTCTGACGGGCTACAGTCCACGGGGTCGCAACTGAGCGACCAAACAACAACAACAATGAAAGTCAACTTCTCTGTTCCAGAACAGGAAGAAGAAGAGGGCGTGGGTGTGGAGGGGCAGATGGAGAACGCCAAGCCAGGCACTGTCATTGCCAGGCACTATCCTTGAATGTTGGAGAAGGAAACGGCAATCCACTCCAGTATTCTTGCCTGGAGAATTCCATGGACAAGGGAGCCTGGTGGGCATATCCTTGAAGGTGGAGGAGTTGGGGGGAAAGTCTTGGTCCATGACTTCACAGAATTTACAGGTCAGTGAGGGAAAGAGGAAATAAACCAGTGCCTGCACCCACGAACTTGGCTAAACGTTTGAAGGAAAGAGTGGGCACCATAGGATGTAATAATAAGGGATCAACTGTTGTTTTAAGATTCTTTTTTTGATGTGGACCATTTTTAATGTCTTTATTGAATTTGCTGCTAAGTCACTTCAGTCGAGTCAAACTCTGTGCTACCCCATGGATGGCAGCCCACCAGGCTCCCCTGTCCCTGGGATTCTCCAGGTAAGAACACTGGAGTGGGTTGCCATTTCCTGCTCCAATGCATGAAAGTGAAAAGTGAAGGGGAAGTGGCTCAGTCATATCCGACTCTTAGCGACCCCAAGGACTGCAGCCCACCAGGCTCCTCCATCCATGGGGTTTTCCAGGCAAGAGTACTGGAGTGGGGTGCCACTGCCTTCTCCAGTGCATGAAAGTGAAAAGTGAAGGGGAAGTCGCTCAGTCGTATCCTACTCTTAGCGACCCCAACCATCCATGGGATTTTCCAGGCAAGAGTACTGCTACAATATTGCTTTTGTTTTATGTTTTGGATTTTTTTGGCCTCAAGGCATGTGGGATCTTACCTCCCAGACCAGAGATGGAACCTGCACCCCCTGCATTGGAAGGTGAAGTCTTAATCATTGGACCACCAGGAAGGTCCCAAGGGATCCACTTTAGATTGGATGTCCAGAGGTCTTTCTGTGGATATACATTTCAGCTGAGCCAGCCAAGTGGATGATGCAAAATCAGCCTCCCAGAGAGAGGCAGAGCATGGACAAAGGCCTCCAACACATACAGCTCTTCAGATACTTGATTGCTTGAGAAAAATAGAAAGTGTTAATTGCTCAGTCATGTACAACTCTTTATGACCCTATGGATTGTAGCCCACCAGGCTCCTCTGTCCATGGGATTCTCCAGGCAAGAATACTGGCATGAGTGGCCATTTCCTTCTCCAGGGGATCTTCCCAACCCAGGTATTGAACCCTGGTCTCCTGTATTGGCAGGTGGATTCTTAAGCATCTGAGCCACCAGGGAAACCCTGATTGCTTGAACTTAATGTGAATTTCCATGAAATACATGGCTATTATTTCTTAGCAGTTACTCTCAGAAGTGCCCAGATCAGATGGAAAAACAGTGGCCTGGGAGTCAGAAGGCCTGCTCCAACAGCCTTGGGTCTGGCCCTCATTGTCCAGGAGATGAGGCTCAGATCACTGGGCCTCTCTTTGCCGCCATTTTCTATCTGAAAAGTGAAATATATGATTGCTGGCCCTGAGTCCCTTCCATTTCTAAAATCCAGTGTGGGTCATAGACTTTATTTATCTTTTTAAAGACGCTTTTCAACACTTTTCAAAATTCTATTTTCTGCCACGTGAAGGCCCAAGAGCAAGTTAAATTTCCTTTAGCTCGGCAGATGAATGGCAGTTGAATGAGAGCCGTGCTGAGCCCAAGCTGAGTTCTATGCACAGTTCTACAGGGATTAAATGATATTCTTTGGCATTTGGCCAAAGGAAAAACACCAACTTGCTGTAAAACTAAGGAAAGAAGCTCTAGTTGTGCCTGTGGTTTTTAGGAAGAGTGTGTTTCATAGGATCAGAAAGTATCTGGGTCATCTCTCTGACCCCCTCCCAAAGCCCGATTTGCCCTCCCACACCACCACCCAGCTGACACGCAGCAGGGACAAGCTCCAAGAAAGGCTACAATGTCACCAGTCAACTCTGGCTTCTCAGAATGTCCCCTTGTATCAGTGGCCTGTGTCTCCAGGATGTCCCATCTGACTCCCCATCCTTCTGCTTCCTGTCCTATGGAACTGGATGCCCTTCAGAAACCAATTGCCACTAGTTCCTAATTCTTCCCTCTTCCCTCCAGATTCTCAGACTCTCCATTCCATCATCTTGGAACACCGCTCTCTTCCTCTCTTAAAAGCTCCCAGCTTCTCCCTCCCAAAAGCGTACTTCCAGTCTCAGCTGCAGCGTCTCCTCGCGGGACAGACGTCTCCTCGTGGGGCAGGCTTCCAACCCCAAGTTCAGCGGGGTCCTCTCCTGTCATCCAGGCTGAGCAGTGGTCACCTGCCTTTGCTCCATCACTTGTCTCCCCTCCAAACTCACGCTAAGGGGAGCCCATACTATTTGGACTGCTCTAACCCAGCACCTAGAGCACCAGGGAGGGACGCTTGGTTAATTGCCTCTGGCCTGAGGGATTTCAAGAAGACCTGGGCTTCACTAAGAATTTTGGAGTCCACAAAAACTGGAGTGAGACCTAGGAACACCTTACTTCACAGCTTTAAAAAATGACCTGTCCCAGGCATTGGGTGCCTTTAGATATCTGTCTCCACTTGGTGTGTGTGCCTGCTAAGTCGCTCAGTCTTGTTGACTCTTTGCAACCCCATGGACTGCAGCCCACCAGGCTCCTCTGTCCATGGGATTCTGCAGGCAAGAATTCTGGAGTGGGTTGTCATGTCGTGTCCTTCCCAACTCAGGGATTGAACCTGAGTCTCTTACATCTCCTGCACTGGCAGGTGAATTCTTCACCATTAGGGAAGCCTGGGGCCACTTTAGAAGGCGTGATAAAAAGCATAGTCTCTGTTCTGGCTGATTATGAATTATTTTCTGTCACACATTTTAAACAATGATTTGTTGTTAAGTTGAATGAGCAAGTTTCTAAACAGTGTAGGCTCTGAACCCTGTTTGTGTGAGAAAAGGCTTATCCACACACACACACAAAAGGAGGTCACAGCTTTTGTGAATCTATAGCTGTGGAATTAGAGAAATTTAGAGTCTCGTAACAAAGTCAAGACTATAAAATCCATATAAAATATGTTCAGAGTCTCGGTATAAAATCAAAATACTCTAAATCCCTCAAGACTTTTAAAAACTGTCAAGATTCAAAGAACTTGAAATCTAGAAGGCTGAAGAAATGTTCGTCGATGACTGTGCTGTGGAGAGGACCCTTTTTGCTGCTAACTAGGAATCTTCACCATCCTGGGTCCACATGGCTGTTGGTGCCAGACCATCACATTGTTAGTTTAAGACACACTCTTAAGAAAAAAAAAATGCTTCAAAAAAGTATAGTTGATTTACAATGTTGTGTTAATTTCTGCTGTAGAGCAAAGTGACTCGATTACACATATACACATTCTTTGCTATATTCTTTTACATTAAAGTTTATCCCAGGATATTGAAAATACTTCCCTGTGCTCTACAATAGGACTTTGTTGTTCATAATTGATTTGATATGATATCCTCAAATAATGTTAACCAAACTCATTAGACAGTGCTACTTTAATGGGAGAATGTTTCTAAATAATCAACAACTTTTATTAGGTGCAATTAAGTGTTACAAAGAAGGTCATAAAAGGAACCTGAAATGAGATGTTGCAGTGTGAACTCTGGAGTGAGAAAAGTCTGAAATGAGACAATGCTTTACCAAGGTCATCATGTAGCCAGGAAAGAATAACGAAAGACTGGACCAAAAAAAAAAAAAAAAAATGCTGATTACTTGATTACAAGACATACGTGGTAAAAGTGTCCTTTAACATAAGGGTTATAGATTCATGTGACCCAAGAGCACAGTCCCTGGTACTCCATATTTAATTCTTATGAAAGAACCAGATTCTTTCAAAGGTTTGCTATTTTTATTTTTATCTTATTATGGGACTTTAGTTCCTGGATTAGGGATTGAACCTGTGCCCTTCTGCATTGGAAGCAGAGTCTTAACGACTGGACCACCAGGGAATTCGTAAGGTTTACTGTTTTTAAGTTAGGTGAGCTCTTCAGAAACCCATCCCTCAAATGAAATGGGATTATGTAGATTAAAGCTGGGATGATATACATCAAAATATTAGATGTGGCAGGTTCTTGGGGACAGGATAAAATGAGTAGTTTATATTTTCTTCTTTATATTTTTTCTAGTTCTTAAAAGTTAGTATTTATTGACTGTAAATAAATAAATGAAGTGTTACATAATCTGTTTTTAAGACAGTACTAGTGCCAGAGGCAGGAGACGGCTGAAGCCAGCAGCGTCTGCACGTCTGAGACATTTCCTCACGCCAGGGTGTCATGGTGGCTTGACGCAGCACAGATGTGCCCGGCGTCCTCACTGGGCGATTCTCCTCTCCCCCAGAAGCTGGCTCCTGAGGGGACAGGCCCTTCATGACACACATCACGGAATGTGGGCAGGAACAGGAGAGGGGGCGGGGGAGGGAGGGGAGACAAAACCACCACCCACACCTTTTGGCTTTTTCAGAGCCAAAAAGTTAGGAACTGGTCTGAGTTGTGGCTTGGATGGTAGAGAATCTGCCTGCAACGCAGGAGACCTGGGTTCGACCCCTCAGTTGGGAAAATCCCCTGGAGAAGGGAATGGCAACCCACGCCAGTATTATTGCCTGGGAAATTCCATGGACAGAGGAGCCTGGTGGGTTACAGTCCACCGGGTCACAAAGAGTTGGACATGACTAAGCACTCAGGACAGTCATTTTATACAGTTAAGTCCCAGAAAAGAAAGAAAGTGAAAGAAAGTGAAGTTGCTCGGTCATGTCTGACTCTTAGCGACCCCATGGACTGCAGCCCACCAGGCTCCTCCGTCCATGGGATTTTCCAGGCAAGAGTACTAGAGTGGGTTACCATTTCATTCTCCAGGGGATCTTCCTGACCCAGGGATCAAACCCAGGTCTCCCGCATTGTAGGCAGACGCTTTTACCCTCTGAGCCACCAGGGAAGTCCCAGAAGGCACATTTTATTCCTTCGGCTAGAAAGGAGATGAATTTTTTAAGTCCTTGATTTGAAATAATCTATGACTAAAGCTTCCACCCTAATGTCCATCTCTAAGGATGAGGATCTGAATTTTTCTTCTGTCTGAATTTCTAAAGGTCTCTCTGGGCAGGTCCCTCATCTGTGAGACTGAATAGAACCAATTGCTAATTGTGAAAAATCTCTGCTTCTCCAGAGGGATATGGCCCTCTAGGGAATTTTTGATAATGAAGAAAAAAAGTAGATTAAAAAAAAAAAAAGCCCTCTAATGAGCAGATGTATTGGGTATGTGATTTTATCCAAACAACCATTTCTGGAGACTTTCCTCATCCATTCTCACCCCTGCCTCCAGAGATGACCAGCAGGCCAGGCCTGGACAATCGAAGGTGCATCTACTTTCTGGCTGCAGTGATGGATTAAGGACGGACATATGAACCAGTTAGACCAGTTACTCCACAAGTAACTTGCTGTAATTATCTGGAAAGAGATGCCCTCTTTCCTCTAGGATCATAATCTGGGAAAACACTGCAGTCCTAGAGCTGCCCTGAGCCATCTAAGCCTCCTCAAGAAAGTGAAGCAATACTCAGACTCAGGAAGAGAGGGACAGGCCTCAGAGCATCATTTGAGCCCTTGGTCCAGCCCCCTAGTTCAGAAGAGCCTCCTTTGAAATTCTCAACTGCTTAACACAAATTTTCTTTTTTGATTAAAGTCATTTCGCTTGGTTTTGAAAGTTGGATGAAAAGCCTTTGCAAATGAGAAATTCCTGATTAATAGAATAAGTCTTATTCTAGGAGTGAATTCCAGTGAAATATAAAGTATAGAAAAACTACTTGGGACTCAGAATAACTCTTCTAATTACAGAATTTGGGGGCTGTTGGCGTGCTACCTGGTCTGACATATCCCCACTAACACAGACTTTCTGGTTTCTGATATTAATAATAAGCACCATATTCTGAGCACCCATTAAATACCAAATACTGTATTCAGTTTAGTTCAGTTCAGTCACTCAGTTTTGTCTGATTCTTTGCAACCCCAGGGACCACAGCATGCCAGACCTCCCTGTCCATCACCAACCCCTGGAGTTTACTCAAACTCACATCCATTGAATTGGTGATGCCATCCAGTCATCTCATCCTCTGTCGTCCCCTTCTCCTCCTACCTTCAATCTTTCCCAGCATCAGGGTCTTTTCCAGTGAGTCAGTTCTTTGCATCAGGTGGCCAAAGTATTGGAGTTTCAGCTTCAACATCGGTCCTTCCAATGAATATTCAGGACTGATTTCCTTTAGGATGGACTGGTTGGACTTCCTTGCAGTAAATACTGTATTAAGTACTATGTTTGCATTATCTCTCATTTTACTGTGACCTTCAAAGTTGGTATCATTATCCGTGTTTCATAAATGGGGTAAGTGAAGTGAAACAAGATGAAGAAACTTGCCCAGTATCCCAGGTTACAATTGGCTGTGCTGGCCCATGGATGCCCCAGTGTCTGGTCCTACTATACATGCTTTTCCATCATGGTACATTGCCACTTGTCTGCAAGTATCTCCCAGATCATCTTCCTCTCCAGAGGTGTGTTGGACCCTTGTCTGTTTCAGGCAGACAGTCTGGTCAAGGGCTGGTGACACTTATGCACTGCTGACCCTCATCTGGCTCTTGTTAAGGACTCCCACCAGCTCCTGCAGCCTCCCTGATCTTGACCACCGCCTTGAATCAAAATCTGCATGCCAAAGATTTCTTATTAACCCCTGTGTTAATAAGAACCCTGTGTCTACTTAAATTTATAGAATCATCCTGATGGTGGACATCAGTTCAGTTCAGTTCAGTCGCTCAGTCATGTCCAACTCTTTGTGAACCCATAAGCTGCAGCACGCCAGGCCTCGTTGTCCATCACCAACCCCTGGAGTTTACCCAAACTCATGTCCATTGAGTTGATGATGCCATCCAACCATCTCATCCTCTGTTGTCCCCTTCTCCTCCTGCCCTCAATCTTTTCCAGCATCAGGGTCTTTTCAAATGAGTCAGCTCTTCCCATCAGGTGGCCAAAGTATTGGAGTTTTAGCTTCAACATCAGTCCTACCAATGAACACCCAGGATTGATCTTCTTTAGGATGGACTGGTTGGATCTCCTTGCAGTCCAAGAGACTCTCAAGAGTCTTCTCCAATACCACAGTTCAAAAACATCAATTCTTCTGTGCTCAGCTTTCTTTACAGTTCACCTCTCACATCCATACATGACTACTGGAAAAACCATAGCCTTGTCTAGATGGACCTTTGTTGACAAAGTAATGTCCCTGCTTTTGAATATGCTGTCTAGGCTGGTCATAACTTTCCTTCCAAGGAGTAAGTGTCTTTTAATTTCATGGCTGCAACCACCATCTGCAGTGATTTTGGAGCCCCCCAAAATAAAGTCAGCCACTGTTTCCCCATCTATTTCCCATGAAGTGATGGGACCAGGTGCCATGATCTTAGTTTTCTGAATGTTGAGCTTTAAGCCAACTTTTTGACTCTCCCCTTCACTTTCATCAAAAGGCTGTTTAGTTCTCCACTTTTTCAAGGGTGGTGTCATCTGCATATCTGACATCAGGCACCCCCATAAAGTGATCTTCCCTGAGCACTTGAGGTTCTTCGTGTTGAACTGCCCTCCTCGGTCCATTTATTCCTCCTGATTCTATTCTCTTCTGATTCTATTTCATGCTATCTCTCTTTGCTACTGACTTGACTCTGTCCTTCGCCAGTTCCTGTGCTTCTCTCTCCTTTCAGAGGTGGGCTTGTTCCACTCTCCATCCTGGGGGAACTACTGTCCCCCATTGACTCGACCCCCACAGCAGCCCCTCTCCAAGCCAGCCTCCCTGGTGCTCACTGTCCTGGGCTGGTTCTCACGGGATCCGCAAGCGGCTGCTGGATCATTCCATCTGAATTCCTGGAGGAAAGCAGGATGAGGCAATTGGCAGGTGTGTTAGTCTAGGTTTTCTGAGAAGCAGATGACAAGGGAAGATTAAGTGTCCCAGGGTTTTATTGGGAAGATGCCAGTCAAGCAGAATGAAGAGGGAGCTGGGAAAAACTGGGGGGGGGGGGGGGGGCATTCGAACATGATGAGAGTCTAATTAATTGAAGGGGAAAGGGAGAGGAGGTTATGTAGAGGCATCATGGATGATCTGCCATCAAATCAAAAGAGAAATTGGCCAAGGCATCAGTGAGTCCATGAGATAAAGTTGCCTATCGGAGAAGCCCCTAGTTTCCTTAGCATCTCCAGCATCATGGTCAGACCTAGGCAGGAGCGCCAGTGGAAAACATAGCCTGAACAGAAACACAGCAGTGGATTTCAAAGCCTCTGTAGGATTCAGCTGTCAGCAGTCAGGGGGTCTGAGGCATATTCTCATGGCCCCCATGGCAGGCCACTCTTGCCAGTATTTGCCTCTGATTCTCTAAACTCTGAAGGCCTGTGCTTGGGAATCACAGAACATGAGAAACGTCACTGAGTCACACATCAAGGCAGTTCCCACTGTGGGGAGGTGAATTTTCAGGTCTTCTAGGCTGCTCAGGGGTTCCCGGGGAATGGATTCAGGAGCATCCTTGGAGTCAAGAGGAAGTCAGTTCCAGACATATCAACAGCACATCAACCAGAGCAGCTATCCATTGACTATTTCATAGCCTGGAATCACGAGTAGGAACGTTTGTTAAAAGAGCAGAACACTTACAGAATTTTCGAGTCTGATGCAAAGGGATCCAATGGTCCAATCCTCCTGCATCTGTTTCCCAAGTTCCCTAACACAGAATCTCCCTACAGAGCCTCCCCCAGTGGCTCAGCTGGTTAAAAATCTGCCTGTCAGTGCAGGAGACACAAGAGACATGGGTTCGATCCCTGGGTCAGGAAGATCCACTAGAAAAGGAAATGGCAACCTGCTCCAGTATTCTTGCCTGGGAAATCCCATGGACGGGGGAGCCTGGTGGGCTACTGTCCATGGGGTTCCAAGAGTCAGACATGACTGAGCGTTCAGGCACATGAGCAACCCCTGCAGAGGCACTCGGTAAAGGTCTCTACTAATATCTGAGCAAATAGTGCATGAATGGAGTTGGTCCATGGAAAGTCATTCTCAGGATGGCTCTGTGAAATGGATTATCATTGTCCTCACTTCCCTGATCCCAACTTGGTATTCACAGAGCTGATCTTAACTGGTCTAAGTCATCTGAGCCCAAAACTCGAGACCCTTGGACTACACTCCTCTGCAGAGAGTGTCGTAGGGCCTTCTTTTAAACCGCCAACTCTGCGTCTGCAGCATCTGACTGCAGACAGTGTAAAGCCCAGACATTTTCAGTTTTTCACAGTTTTTCTCTCTGTGGGCCTTTGGCAACAGCTACTCTCCCTTCTGGGTTGTCAGCAAGCTTAAAAAATAGTCTGCTTTATGCCTATGTCTACATTCCTCAGAAGGTTTTCAAATGCTCAGAGGCCGTATCCTTTCATGGTGCAGATGGCTTGCAGGCCTGGGGTGAGAGGACTAGCAGCCTCATTGGTTCTCTTCTCAGGATGTTTTCTCTGTACTTGAAAATGTGCACCATGCCCAGAACAGAATTATTAAATTGTGTGCTGCTGCCGATGATAATATAAAAGGTACTGAATGAATGGGACGAACCTTTGCTGTGGCTCTTGCAGGAAATAAATCTTCTTGGTACTTGAAAGTTTGGATTGCGTCTTTGATGTGAAATTTACAAGAAAGGAAAAACCTTGTACAATTGGGCTGGCTTGGAACATTGAAAATAAAAAATAATAATAATTACTCTCTCTGGGGACTAGATGCCATGCCAGCACTCTGTGAAATGCATCTCAATTAATCCTCCCACTGCCCTAACAGTAGCTGCAATTAATATCCTGGTTTTATAAATAAGAAAACTGAGTCTCAGATGATAACTTGGCAAAGGAAATAGAACTGGTAAGTAATCAAGCTGACATGGAACTCTTAGCAGTGCACAATTAAAAGCAAATGCAAGCATTAAAGGCAGAATTCTGAATTAATGCTGGCTATGCTTTATATGCTGTAAAGGCAAGGATGATGCTATTAGTGTATTTTAAAATTTTTCTTAGATTAACTGGATAGCAGCTCTTCGAGGCAATAAGGGTATTAGTCAATATGTTGTATCACTGGATTGCAGGATGGGTTTAAAAAGCTAACCTTGGAAACCTCCTTAGAGTCCCTGACTTCTCAGCGTCTAAAAGCTTTTTCCATATTGGAAACATCCCACATGCTGACATGATAAATGATAACACTTTCATGAGCCTCAATTCCCACGTTTGCTTCGGTTCTTCCACTAAATCTACAAAATTGTTTGACATCTTTGAAAATGTTCTTGAAAAGTGTCTGTTCATAATAAAAGTTTCATTCTCAAGATACATTGATGGCAGAATATATCACCTGTGGAGTTCAACTCTTCACTAACACTCTCTTCCAAATTCCTTAAGCCAGCTATCAGTGATACTTCTGAGAGCTTCTCTTAAAAAAACCTCATTATATTATGCCTGGTTGTATATCATACATGTGTACATATATTTATGCTATATTTGTGTGCATATTATATATATATTATATATATAAATTTTAAAGGCATACACATTTCTTTTAGTGTGGCCCTCGGTTAGTACTTAATATTTTATTTCATTTATATACATTTCATCTTCTTTTGGGCCCATGCAGAGAAATAAGTAAAACAGCCTGTTAAGGGTTCATTCAATCCCAGGTACAAGAGAGACTCCAATGGAAGACAACTCCTATTAAAAATGAACTCATATTTTTAAATTTACAAAGCACCCAAAGATCACAACTGTTAAAGGAAAGAACTAATAGAGTCAGTAAGTAGTACAATTCACACCTAAATAATAAGTGATCATAGAGTAACATAAAAGGAAGTTAAACATAAGTAAAGCATGTTTAAATAGTCAAGTTAAGAAATAAGAGGATAATATAACACAGAACTTTTTGACTAAAACAGGAGGTATAATCAGTCCCCCATATCTGTCAGTTTCATCTCTGCAGCGTCAACTGACTTTTGATCAAATATTATTAGTTCCAGGATTACCATGGATACTGAGGACAACTGCAGATTTAAAAATGAACCCTAAAAGAAAACTAGAAATGAAGAATTACAGTAGATTAAATAAAAACTCATTAAATAATTACATTCAACTAAACACAGTTGAAGACAGTGGAATAGAACTTCGTATCTTGGAGCTCAAAGTCAAGTAGGTCTTAGGAAACATCACTATAAACAAAGTTAGTGGAGGTGATGAAATTCCAGTTGAGCTATTTCAAATACTAAAAGATGATGCTGTGAAAGTGCTGCACTCAATATGCCAGCAAGTTTGGAAAACTCAGCAGTGGCCACAGGACTGGAAAAGGTCAGTTTTCATTCCAATCCCAAAGAAAGGCAATGCCAAAGAATGCTCAAACTACCACACAATTGCACTCATCTCAGATGCTTATAAAGTAATGCTCAAAATTCTCCAAGCCAGGCTTCAGCAATACGTGAACCGTGAACTTCCAGGTGGTTAAGCTGGATTTAGAAAAGGCAGAGGAACCAGAAATCAAATTGCCAACATCTGATGGCTCATCAAAAAAGCAAGAGAGTTCCAGAAAAACATCTACTTCTGCTTTATTAGCTATGCCAAAGCCTTTGACTGTGTGTATCACAACAAACTGTGGAAAATTCTGAGAGAGATGGGAATACCAGACCACCTGACCTGACTCCTGAGAAATTTGTATGCAGGTCAAGAAACAACAGCTAGAACTGGACATGGAAAAATAGACTAGTTCAAATTGGGGGAGGGATATGTCAGGGTTATAAATTGTCACCCTGCTTATTTAACTTATATGCAGGGTACATCGTGTGAAATGCTGGTCTGAATGAAGCTCAAGCTGGAATCAAGATTGGATGAAGAAATATCAATAACCTTAGATGCGTGCAACACCACCCTTTTGGCAGAAAGTGAAACGGAACTAAACAGCCTCTTGATGAAGGTGAAAGAGGAGAGTGAAAAAACTGGCTTAAAGCCCAGCTTTCAAAAAACTAAAATCACGGCATCTGGGCCCATAACTTCAGGCAAATAGATGGAGAAACAATGGAAACAGTGAGAGACTTTATTTTGGGGGGCTCCAAAATCATTGCAGGTGGTGATTGCAGCCATGAAATTACAAGATGCTTTCTCCTTGGAAGAAAAGCTATGATAAACCTAGACCGTGTATTAAAAAGCAGAGATACTACTTTGCTGACAAAGGATGTCCAGTCAAAGGTATGGCTTTACCAGCAGTCAACATGTGAATGAGAGAGTTGGACCATAAAGAAAACTGAGCACCAAAGAACTGATGCTTTTGAACCGTGGTGTTGGAGAAGACTCTTGAAAATCCCTCGGACTGCAAAGAGATCAAACCAGTCAATCCTGAAGGAAATCAATCTTGAATATTCATTGGAGGGACTGATGCTGAGGTTGAAGCTCCAATACTTTGGCCACCTGATGGGAAAAACTGACTCACTGGAAAAGACCCTGGCACTGGGAAAGACTGAAGGTGGGAGGAGAAGGGGATGACAGAAGACAAGATGGTTGGCTAGCATTACCGATTTAATGGACATGAGTTTGAACAAGCTCCGGGAGATGGTGAAGGACAAGAAGTGCGGTGTGCTTCTTTCCATGGGGTTGCAAAAAGTCCTATGCTACTGAATGACTGAACAAGAAGAGAACTGAAGATTCCACCACAAAGTAATCAAGGAGATAAGGAGACAAGAAATATGAACGTGAAGTTGAGAGAGAGTAAGGAGAAAAGGACAGGGTTGAACAGGTATGTAACGCAAGTTCCAAACGTTGAGAAGAGAAAAGACATTGAGCGCAAGACTCTTTGTCTATTCTGTTTACTAATGAATCTCCAATTACTAGAATAGTGGCTGGCCATGGTAAATGCTGTGTGTGTGTGTATATGTGTGTGTGTGTGTGTGCGCATGTGTGTGAAGCAAATAGCGCAGATGAGCACTTAGGTAGATAGAAAGTAAAAAATAACTAAAATCTGATATAATACCAGAAGTAATCTTTCTGAGATTAAGATGGTGGCTTCAGGCTTAGACATCAGACCTCCATTCAAGACAAGAATAAAGACAAAAAGTTCAAAATAGACACTGCAAATTTTAAATTATTTCTCACTGGTCAGAACTAAGTCAAACTATTTTTGGAGCTACAAGGAAGATTGGAAAATCAACTACTTCACTTTTATAACCTCTATAATGGAGGCAGTTATGGAAAATGGGGCTGACTTTGGAGGCTTAGGTGAGCCAATCTGTGTCAGTTCCATTTAAAAACAAGGGATTTGAACCTAACAGGAAGGAGAAGAACGTAAGAAAGAAAAAAAATTTTTTTAATAATTGAAATATCCTAAGTTAACAAGAGAACAAAGCAAGAAATTCATTTTCATAACATCTCAAAGGTCGCAATCTGAAGAAAGATATGATACGGACTTCCCTGGTGATCTAGTGGTTAAGACTTTGCCTTCCAATGCAGGAAGTACAGATTTGATCCCTGGTTGCTTCCCTGATAGCTCAGTTGGTAAAGAATCTGCTTGCAAGGCCAGAGATCCTGGTTCGACTCCTGGGTTGGGAAGATCCCCTGGAGAAGGGATAGGCTACCCACTCCTGTATTCTTGGGCTTCCCTTGTGGCTCAGCTGGTAAAGAATCCACCTGCAATGTGGGAGACCTGGGTTCGCTCCCTGGGTTGGGATGATTCCCTAGAGAAGGGAAAGGCTATCCATTCCAGTATCCTGGCCTGGAGAACCCCATGGACTCTATTGTCCATGGAGTCACAAAGAGTTGGACACAACTGAGAGATTTTCACTTTCACTGGGGAACTAAGAAACCATGTGCCTTTGGCCAAAAAAGCCAAAACAGAAAACAGAGGCAATACTATAACAAATTCAATAAAGACTTTAAAAACTGCTGCTGCTGCTAAGTCGCTTCAGTCATGCCCAACTCTGTGCGACCCCATAGATGGTAGCCCACCAGGCTCCTCCGTCCCTGGGATTCTCCAGGCAAGAACACTGGAGTAGGTTGCCATTTCCTTCTCCAATGCATGAAAGTGAAAAGTCGTTCAGTCGTGTCCAATCTCTTAGTGACCCCATGGACTGCAGCCTACCAGGCGCCTCCATCCATGGGATTTTCCAGGCAAGAGTACTGGAGTGGGGTGCTATTGTCTTCTCCACTTTAAAAACTGGTCCACATCAAAAGAAAAAAATTTTTTAAGAAGCTATGGTGGCCAGAGAAAAGGAGTACAAAGGGGACCAGGATGCCATGGTCTGCCTCATGCAACAGCTGGAAAAGTGGCTTCTTCTCAAATCCCTCTCCCCACCAAATCAAAATTCATTCCCAATAGAACCAAGGCTCTTAACTACCCGTAGGCAGAGGAACCCTCCCTCCTACCCCTGGATGAAATTTTTTCTGTGATGTGTCAGCAGCACGGCAGTCTTCAGACAGCAAGCTAAGAAGGAACCAGCCACTGAGCTGGAAGACAGGGTACCCTTTGGCCACATGGCTGGGGTTTGACACCATTCTTCTCTGCATTGTTGAGAAACTGTGGAATGTGGTCAGGCTTCATTCAAGAGTAAAGAGACTGCAACTGGTGACTGGGTTTTGCTTTTAAGGACTCTTTAGAAATTCATTCAGAAATATATACACCTGCACCCAACACCACCAGAGGAGTGGATGAACCACTTAAGCAACACCTTCCACCCCAACCCCTGGACACATCCTTACTCATGTCATGTAAGGAACAAGCTCACTGCCCCCTCAAGGGGCAAACGAGCCAAGGGGCTTGATGTTTGCTGCAGCAGGGAGCCAATAAAGCCTTGCTAGAAAACAAAAAGAAATATATATATATATATATATATATATATATCAACATTGATGTATATTTATCAACATTGTCACAATTTATCAACATGTGACATGCCTTCCTGGTGGTTCAGTGGAAAAGAATCTGCCTGCCAATGCAAGAGACGTGGATTCGATCCATGGGTTGGGAAGATTTCCTGGAGGAGGAAATGACCACCCACTCCAGTATTCTTGCCTGGGAAATCCCATGGACAGAGGAGCCTGGCAGGCTAGAGTCCATGGGATCGCAAAAGAGTCAGATACAACTTAGCGACTAAACAACAACAATATGTAATGTCTTAACAATATTAAATATGTCTTAACAATACTAAAAGTCTGATTTTCTAAAATATGAAACAAATGAACCTATCTATAAAACAGACACAGACTCACAGACATGGAAAACTGACTTGTGGTTGCCAAGAAGGAGGGGATGGGGCAGGAGAGGATTAGCAGAGGAAAGCTGGGATTAGCAGACGTAAACAGAAGAAATGGAGTAGCCATCATGGTCAACAAAAGAGTCTGAAATGCAGTACTTGGTTGCAGTCTCAAAAATGACAGAATGATCTCTGTTCATTTCCAAGGCAAACCATTCAATATCACAGTTATCCAAGTCTATGCCCCAACCAGTAACGCTAAAGAAGCTGAAGCTGAATGGTTCTATGAAGACCTACAAGACCTTTTAGAACTAACACCCAAAAAAGATGTCCTTCTCATTCTAGGGGACTGGAATGCAAAAGTAGGAAGTCAAGAAACACCTGGAGTAACAGGCAAACTTGGCCTTGGAATGCGGAATGAAGCAGGGCAAAGACTAATAGAGTTTTGCCAAGAAAATGCACTGGTCATAGCAAACACCCTCTTCCAACAACACAAGAGAAGACTACACATGAACATCACCAGATGGTCAACACCAAAATCAGACTGATTATATTCTCTGCAGCCAAAGATGGAGAAGCTCTATACTGTCAACAAAAACAAGACCAGGAGCTGACTGTGGCTTAGATCATGAACTCTTTATTACCAAATTCAGACATAAATTGAAGAAAGCAGGGAAAACCGCTATACCATTCAGGTATGACCTAAATCAAATCCCTTATGATTATCCAGTGGAAGTGAGAAATAGATTTAAGGGCCTAGATCTGATAGATAGAGTGCCTGATGAACTATGGAATGAGGTTCGTGACATTGTACAGGAGACAGGGATCAAGACCATCCCCATGGAAAAGAAATGCGAGAAAGCAAAATGGCTGTCTGGGGAAGCCTTACAAATAGCTGTGAAAAGAAGAGAAGTGAAAAGCCAAGGAGAAAAGGAAAGATATAAGCATCTGAATGCAGAGTTCCAAAGAATAGCAAGAAGAGATAAGAAAGCCTCCTTCAGCGATCCACGCAAAGAAATAGAGGCAAACAACAGAATGGGAAAGACTAGAGATCTCTTTAAGAAAATTAGAGATATCAAGGGAACATTTCATGCAAAGATGGGCTCAATAAAGGATAGAAATGGTATGGACCTAACAGAAGCAGAATATATTAAGAAGAGATGGCAAGAATACACAGAAGAACTGTACAAAAAGGATCTTCACCACCCGGATAATCACGATGGTGTGATCACTCATCTAGAACCAGACATCTTAGAATGTGAAGTGAAGTGGGCCCTAGAAAGCATCACTATGAACAAAGCTAGTGGAGGTGATGGAATTCCAGTTGAGCTGTTTCAAATCCTGAAAGATGATGCTGTGAAAGTGCTACACTCAATATGCCAGCAAATTTGGAAAACTCAGCAGTGGCCACAGGACTGGAAAAAGTCAGTTTTCATTCCAATCCCAAAGAAAGGCAATGCTAAAGAATGCTCAAACTACCACACAATTGGCACTCATCTCACATGCTAGTAAAGTAATGCTCAAAATTCTCCAAGCCAGGCTTCAGCAATACGTAAACCGTGAACTTCCTGATGTTCAAGCTGGTTTTAGAAAAGGCAGAGGAACCAGAGATCAAATTGCCAACATCCGCTGGATCATGGAAAAAGCAAGAGAGTTCCAGAAAAACATCTACTTCTGCTTTATTGACTATGCCAAATCCTTTGACTGTGTGGATCACAATAAACTGTGGAAAATTCTGAGAGAGATGGGAATACCAGACCACCTGACCTGCCTCTTGAGAAATCTGTATGCAGGTCAGGAAGCAACAGTTAGAACAGGACATGGAACAACAGCCTGGTTGTTCCGGAAAAGGAGTACATCAAGGCTGTATATTGTCACCCTGCTTATTTACCTTCTATGCAGAGTACATCATGAGAAAGGCTGGACTGGAAGAAACACAAGCTGGAGTCAAGATTCCTGGGAGAAATATCAATAACCTCAGATATGCAGATGACACCACCCTTACAGCAGAAAGTGAAGAGGAGCTAAAAAGCCTCTTGATGAAAGTAAAAGAGGAGAGTGAAAAAGTTGGCTTAAACCTCAACATTCAGAAAACGAAGATCATGGCATGTGGTCCCATCACTCCATGGGAAATAGATGGGGAAACAGTGGAAACAGTGTCAGACTTTATTTTTTGGGGCTTCAAAATCACTGCAGATGGTGATTGTAGCCATGAAATTAAAAGACACTTACTCCTTGGAAGGAAAGCTATGACCAACCTAGACAGCATATTCAGAAGCAGAGACATTACTTTGCCGACTAAGGTCCGTCTAGTCAAGGCTATGGTTTTTCCAGTAGTCATGTATGGATTGAGAGTTGGACTGTGAAGGAGGCTGAGTGCCAAAGAATTGATGCTTTTGAACTGTGGTGTTGGAGAAGACTCTTGAGAGTGTCTTGGACTGCAAGGAGATCCAACCAGTCCATTCTAAAGGAGATCAGTCCTGGGTGTTCTTTGGAAGGAATGATGCTAAAGCTGAAACTCCAATGCTTTGGCCACCTCATGTGAAGAGTTGACTCATTGGAAAAGACTCTGATGCTGGGAGGGATTGGGGGCAGGACAAGAAGGGGACGGCCGAGGATGAGATGGCTGGATGGCATCACTGACTCGATGGATGTGAGTCTGAGTGAACTCTGGGAGTTGGTGATGAAAAGGGAGGCCTGGCGTGCTGCGATTCATGGGGTCGCAAAGAGTCACACACAACTGAACGACTCAACTGAACTGAAACTAGTGAATATGGGCTTCTTCACTAGCTCAGCAGCTAAAGTATGTGCCTGCAATGCAAAAGACACAGGAGATGAGAGTTCAGTCCCCGGGTCCGGAAGATCCCCTGGAGAAGGAGATGGCAACCCACTTCAGTATTCTTGCCTGGGAAATCCCATGGACAAAGAAGTCTGGCAGGCTTTGGACAATGAGGTCTCAAAGAGTCAGGCACGACTGAACCAACTGAGCACAGAAATTAACGTATATAAAATGGATCATCAACAGGATCCTACTGTGTAGCACAAGGAACTATATCCGATATTCTGTGACAAACCATAGTGCAAATGTATATATAATTTTTAAAATGTCTGTGTGTGTATAACTGAGTTACTTTGCTGTACATCAGAGACAGGCACAACATTGCAAATCAACTATATTTCAATTAAAAAGAATTTTTAAAGTCTGATTTTAAAAGAAAAGAGGCTGAAACATCTCCTTCCGAGAGGAAAAATGTCTAGAGGTCCTTGATTGAGACCAGGCCGGGCTCAAACCCCTTCTCTGTCTCTACCCCAGGGTTCTCTGTGCTGTTTTCACAAGCAGTGCCGTCCGTGGCTCTGGTGACCTGACTCTGGCCAGAACAGAGAAGATCATTTTTAAAGGAGCTTGGAAGGGAGAAAAGAAGGACTACATCCTACCTGAAAGTGAAAGTGAAGCCGCTCAGTCGTGTCCGACTCTTTGCGACCCCATGGACTGTAGCCTACCACGCTCCTCCGTCCATGGGATTCTCCAGGCAAGAGTACTGGAGTAGGTTGCCATTTCCTTCTCCAGAGGATCTTCCTGACCCAGGGATCAAATCCAGGTCTCTCTCATTGTAGGCAGAATCTTTTACCGTCTTAGGGCTGATCTATTTGAAGCCAAGTCATACCAAGATGTGGATGAAAACTCACTGGCAAAAGAAAGAAACCCACACCAAAGGCAGAGCGTGGGAAGGTGGGGGGCACAGACCCGCCCACCTGCTGGGCATCAGCCATCCCCGGCAAACCCCAGCAACAGCAGTTTCTGTAGCTGTTCCATTGATAAAGTAGGCCTAGGACATTTCGAAATCGGCCCTGTTTTTCTCACCAAGTCATTAGGCAGGGCGATACCCTGTGTGTGGCCCTGGATGCCAGATTCGATTTTTCTAAGTGCAAGTCATCCTGCGGTGGGAATCCAGGTTTCTGTCATTGAGAGCAGAATCCCATCTCCCCTGCAGGGAGTTTGCATGCAGGAGCTGTGGGCTCCACTGTCTTTCTGTTCCGGCAGCGCCTGCTGCTGTGTTCCTGTGAAATCTACAGAGCCGTCACCCTCTTTCCACACACCTCCTTCCAAGCTAGGGAAGAGATGAGCTATTACACCAGGAGGCAGCGGTCAGAGGGGAGACTGGGAAACAAGCTGGACCTGACTTGGAAACCTATTTTCTGAGAGTTTCTTCATTCTCAAGGATAATACCCATCCATCCTGTCGAGTTATTGTGAGGACTACAGAGTTACTATGAGGAGTACGGCCAATGCATGAAGTCTTCTCAGGATGTGCTCATATGGGCCAGATTCTAAAGAAACAACCCGTGTTCCTAATTTTACTGGGCTGGGCTCTTTCCTTACCCCACCAGCTTCACACACACACACACACACACACACACACACACACACACACACACACACACACACACCCCTGAATCTCCTGATCTCATTGGGTGGACAAACTAGGGAAAAACTGTGTCTGTGTGTGTGTCTCTGTGTGTGTGTGTCTGTGTGTGTGTGTTGAAAGTGAAAGTCACTCAGCCGTGTGCGACTCTTTGTGAACTCATGGACTATACAGTCCATGGAATTCTCTCAGCCAGAATACTGGAGTGGGTAGCCTTTCCCTTCTCTAGGGGATCTTCCCAACCCAAGGATCGAACCGGGGTCTCTGCATTGCAGTGTGTGTGTGTGTGTGTGTGTGTGTGTGTGTGTGTGTGTGTGTGTGATGGGCTTGTTTGCTTATTTGGCTGCCTTGGGTCTCAGCTGCGGCAGGTAGGTGCTTCTCTGCAGCACATTCTCTAGTCGCGGCACGCAGGCGGGCTCAGTAGTTGCGTTGCTTGGGCTTAGTTGCTCTGCAGCAGGTGGGATCTTAGTTCCCCGACCAAGGATCAAGCCCACGTTCCCTGCATTGCAAGGCAGACTCTTAAGCACTGAAACCCTAGGCCGTCCAGCAGTGTGTGCTTTATGTTGATTCTGTGTCCCCACCAGGCACTGTCCTACAGAAAATGGTTAGAAATGCAGTGCTAACCACACTGAAGGCCGCCCAACCCTGTGTAATAGACTCGTGTGTTTAATCATGGAATAAAGAAGAAGGGGCTAAGGCTCTGGGTTTGTGGGCTTGCTTCTGCCAACACTATATGTTGTCTTTATACCAAGAACACGCAGTGCCAATGGTATCAAAGGAGGATGTTACATACAGCACTTCATTTAAAGTCCCCTAAAGGACAATGATCTGAGCACCCAGGGCTTTTCTCCTATCCTCCTGTCCCCTCCCCAAGGGAGAAAGAAAGCCTTCCCTAATGCGTGCTCTGAGAAAGAGTTTAGCCACAACGCCTGGGGCCTACCCCAATTCATGGACACACATACTCTCTGATCTTGGATTTGACAAGCTTCCAGGGGACCACTCTGCCCCTTCTTGAGACATTTAAGTGATTCTTGGACTCCACTTGGGACTAGCAAAGGAGATAGGATTCAGGGAGGACATTTCAGAGAACCCATCTGGGTGTAGAGTCACACCCCACTGTTTCAAGTCAGCCTTGATGCTGATAAAGCTGAGGCTTCTAGCTCCACCTGTGTGCTTCTGGTAGCTGTCTTTCAAGGGGCTCCAGACATGGTGGAAGTGACAAGGATGGTATTTAATGCTTCCCTTAAGCCCCCCAAGCAAGTACTTCCCTCCCCATTTTAATATATGAAGAATCTAAAGCTGAGTGAAATTAAGTCACTTGCCCAGGGCTGTTGAGACAGCGGGTCATAAAGGTGAAATTGAACCCAGTCCTTCTGGTTTCAAAGCCTATGGCCCATGCTCATGCAAAGCTGCCATTCCAGAAAGCAAATGCTCCAGCTGAGTTAACCTGAACCAGCAGTCTTCTTTTTGTAACACAGTCTGAGGAACTAACCTCCCCTTCTTGCTCTTGGTTTTGATATTAACAAAATCAAAAGCTTGGACTAAACACCAAGAAAGTCCCTCCCAGATCAAAGACTTGCTTTCGGTTCAGTCTATCTTCGGTGCTGTGGTTCCACAGATTCTAAAGCTCTGAAGGCAGAGGAAAGTAAGTTTTCCACCTTTCACTGTAATGACAGGGATAAACCTAAACTTATAGATTAATAATTTTTAAAACTAAAAGCAGAGCTGGTCAGGCTAAAGTGTCAGTTGAGAAGGTGTACTCAAACATTTCTGGTCAACACCAACCTCTCAACACACTGAGAAATGTCAGCACAAACCTGGAGCACCCTGAAATCCACCTAGAAATTCACTCAAGTAACAGGCATAACATGAACTCTGGGGCAGAAGGCCTGGGTTCCAATATAAGCTATTACATTTATGAGCTGTTTACTCCAGACAAATCACTAACACTTCTGAATCTCCCCTCCGATTGTCATCTATAAATTAAGAGTCTATTTTCAAGGTCACTAGGATGCAAACTGTTTTGGAAAATGTCAAACCGTACAAATGTGGGTCATTAGTATCAAATGTTCAGTCACTAAGTCTTGTCCTACTCTTTTCAACCCCATGGACTGCTGCATACCACGTTTCTATGTCCTTCAGTATCTCCCGGAGTTTGCTCAAACTCACAACTTCCCAGGTGGCTCAGATGTAAAGAATCTGCCTGCAGTGTAGGAGACCTGGGTTCAATCCCTCGGTCGGGAATAACCCCTGCAGAAGGGAATGGCAATCCACTTCTGTATTCTTGCCTAGAGAATTCCATGGACAGAGGAGCCTGGTGGGCCACAGTACATGGGGTTGCTAACAATCAGACGTGACTAAGCGACTCACACTTTCACTTTCACTATGTCCATCAAGTCAGAGACACCATCCAACCAGCTCATCCTCCATTGCCCCTTCCCCTCCTGCCCTCAATTTTCCCCAGCATCAGGGTCTTTTCAAATGAGTCGGCTCTTTAAATCAGGTGGTCCAAGTATTGGAGTTTCAGCCTCAGCATGAGTCCTTGCAAAGAATATTTCGGGTTGATTTCTTTTAGGATTGACTGGTTTGATCTTCTTGCTGTCCAAGGGACTCTCAAGAGTCTTTTCTAGCATCACAATTCAAACGCATCAATTCTTCAGCTCTCAGCCTTCTTGATGGTTCAACTCTCACATCTATACATGACGACTGGAAAAATCACAGCTTTGGCCAGACAGACCTTTACTGGCAAGGTGATGACTTTGCTTTTTAATATGCTGTCTAGATTTGTCATAGCTTTGATTAGTATAAATAAGGTATTTTATCATTAATAAGACCCTGATCATTTAGGGGATGCCATGTTAGAGATGGTATCTTAGAGACTCAGGGAAGCTTTGTGAAAATTCAGCAACTTGGAGTAAACAGGGATGAGAACAAATGAGACTGAAGAGGCTGATTGGAGTGATGCTCTGAGTCTCTCCCTTGGGTCAAGCTGTCAGCAGGGCAGCAGCAGACCTTCCAAGCCTCACCACTTCTCAACTATCCCCTAAAAGGCTAGTCCTCCCCATGCAGTTGGGTAACACATGTGTTTTCAATGTCATGCAACTTTGTGCTATGACTGGAAAATCTAGTGTGTGGCAAAGAGCTCAATTTAAAAAAGGAATGTTAGACTATCGATCACTCCTCCCGCTCCGACTGCCCTGAGGCCAACTGGACATCATTTTCCTAATGAACCTCCAGATGCTTTTTAGGAAAAGCCCCTCCTTAATAACATTTAACCTTTGCAAAGAAAATGGATCCCTTTTTCGTTCTCTGTTTCTATTGCAACCTGTATTTTTGTATCATAATTTTCAGGAGTTATTTTCTATAAGGTCACCATTAGAACTCATTTGGTAAGTACTGAGCCGTTGCTTCTAAGGAAGATGCATTTAGGTTCCTGCAAACCTCTGGTCACAACATTCTTGTCAACTGATCAATACATAACCTTGTTTCATGTACATTTCTGTCTAGAACAACTTATGCAATATATTATTTGGTTGATCCATTAACACCAAACTGCCAGTGGCTCAGCAGTAAAGAATCCACCTGCAGGGCTCAGGACATGGGTTCCATTCCTGGGTCTGCAAGATCCCCTGGAGGAGGGCATGGAAACCCACTCCAGTATTTTTGCCTGGAGAATCCCATGGGCGGAGGAGGTCTACAGACCCTGAGGGTCACAAAGAGTTGTACACGATTGACCAACAGCATTGTAACTCATATTTGAAAAAAGCTTATCTAACACAAGTATTTTCTCCAAAAGGCACACCACATTTTAAGTGTTCTTGTACTCAGGAACACTAGACTGCACATTAGCACTATTCCTGGGGGCCATTTTTAACAGCAGAATCACCACAAAAGGCACAAAAATGCAAAATAAATGGCACTAAGCAGACTATGGAAAGAACAACGTGTTTACAGGAGAGTTAAAACAAGAAGGCAAAACAACCCTTGATCCAGCCTCAGCTGGAAATGTGTGTCAGGGAACTTGAATTTTTCACTGATCTGTGTGTATCTACAAAACGGAAAGTGCCATCATTTGGGAGTTACAAGTAAATTTAGCAAGCAGGCACATTTGCAAATATGGTGCATGCATGCTCAGTTCTGTCTGACTTTTTGCAGCCCCATGGACTATAGCCCTCCAGGTTCCTCTGTCCATGGAATTTTCCAGGCAAGAATACTGGAGTGGGTTGCCATTCCCTTCTCTAGGGGATCTTCCCCACCCAGGGGTTGAATGCAGGTCTCCTAAATTGGCAGATGTATTCTTTACCACTGGCACCACCTGGTGTGTGCGCTGTGAGTGTGCTCAGTGGCTTCAGTTTTGTCTGAGTCTTTGAGACCATAAGGACTGTAGCCCACAAGGCTTCTCTGCCCCTATGGTTCTCCAGGCAAGGATACTGGAGTGGGTTGCCATGCCCTTCTCCAGGGGATCTTCCCAACCCAGGGATCAAACTCATGTCTCCTGTATCTCCTGCATTGCAGTCGAATTCTTTACCCACTGAACCATAGGGAAGCCAGTGCCAATCTGGACTCCCCTGCAAATATGGATTTCATAGTTATCTGGAGATGAGCTATCTCTACGATCGAGCACTTATAAAGTTAATGGACCATACTAGGTAAAAATAGACCTTTTACCTAGTAACTTGACATATAATTATTTTGCAGATACTTTCTGCACATCTCTAGTTCTAGCCCCAAACTTGCTCCCAAGTGCTAGAATTATGTTCCCATCTGATTATGGCAAAGGAATACAAGTTCAACAATTCCAAAACTGAAGTCACCTGCACTTTCCCTAAAATTTCTTTCCATCTTTTATTTTTCAGTAAAGATCCCTTCTTTTCAGGAAGCTTCAGTGTCTACCATCAGAGATGTTGTTCCTGAGCAGCTACCCTTCTGAGCACTTTATTCTTTCTTTTGATCTTGAAGAGAATTCTGTGAAATAATATACAACTACTACTTCCATTTTACAGATAAAACAACTGAGGCCATGGGAAGTAGAAGGGCATGGCCCCAGTCTTCCAACAAGAAAGCTGTAGAGCTGACTTTTGTAAAGAGCTGACTCATTTTAAAAGACCCTGATGCTGGGAAAGATTGAGGGCAGGAGGAGAAGGGGACGACAGAGGATGAGATGGTTGGATGGCATCACCGACTTAATGGACATGGGTTTGGGTGGACTCCAGGAGTTGGTGATGGACAGAGAGGCCTGTTGTACTACAGTCCATGGGGTCGCAAAGAGTCGAATACGACTGAGCGACTGAATTGAACTGAGTCTGATTCCAAAATATGGGTGCTTTTCTTAACCATTCTGTTATACTGATGCAATCTTGTTAAATGTAAGCCATTTTGATAGTTATCTGCTTAAAAGTCTCCAGTGACTCTGTACGACCTGCAAGAGATAGACAGATAGGTCAATAGATAGAAAATGCTCTTCTACAGAAAAACTCAGGACCCCTCCTGATCTTGTGCCAAATTTTCTTCCCTGATTTAGCTTCATTTATCCCCCTGATGGTTCAGATGGTAAAGAATCCCTGCAGTGCAGGAGACCCCGGTTTGATCCCAGGATTGGGAAGATCTCATGGAGAAGGAAATGGCAACCCACTCTAGTATTCTCGCCTGGAAAATTCCACAGAGGAGCCTGGCGGACTACAGTCCATGGGTTTGAAATGAGTCAGATATGACTGAGCAACTAACACTTTTTCGCTTTCATCCCCTTCATGAATGTGTCACTACTGATGCCAAGGATGGCCATCTTTTATTCAATACACTGTTACCTTGCTGCCTTTGTGCTTTTGTGCTTGCAGACAGTCCTTTCCACCTGGAATGACTGCTCCTACAATGTAGAGTTTCTAATCCTACCCATCTGTGTGAACTATGCTTCATAATGCAATCATCAGAAGAGCCCAACACAATAGTCAGAGGCAATGTGTTTATTCTGTGGCAAAGGAGGTAGGAAGTTTCTGCATGGCATAAATCTTCAAAGCAGGAGGAACCACAGCGTATTCTTGGTTGGAGGGACAGCATCCCATTTCCCCATGGGGGTGCTAATGTTGGGGCCAGTGTGAGGAAAGTAGGAGAGACTCCATCTCGAAGCCTGTCATCCATCTTAAAGACACGACGTGAACTGGGCCTGAGTCCTGCCCAAGAGTGAGGAGACCATTACTAGTGAAAACCAGGTCTCCTGGAGACTTCCCTCCCAGCTTCTGCTGCTGCTGCTGCTGCTGCTGCTGCCAAGTCACTTCAGTTGTGTCCGATTCTGCACAACCCCATAGACAGCAGCCCACCAGGCTCCGCCATCCCTGGGATTCTCCACGCAAGAACACTGGAGTGGGTTGCCATTTCCTTCTCCAATGCATGAAAATGAAAAGTGAAAGTGAAGTAGCTCAGTCGTGTCTGACTCTTAGCGACCCCATGGACTGCAGCCCACCAGGCTCCTCCGTCCATGGGATTTTCCAGGCAAGAGCGCTGGAGTGGGGCGCCGTTGCCTTCTCTGTTCACTCCTTATGAAGAGGGAAAGTTCAATTTTTACATAACCTCCTGCTCCTTCTGCCTTTGTAGCTCAGCTTGCTCCTTGCAAAGTCTGGATCACGTAGGTCACGTAGTCTCAGAAAGCGGGGACTCAAAATACTGGGAACTGGAGCTTATCTTACTCACCCTTGTCCTGCTGTTTGTAATCGCAGCCTCTGCAAATCTGCTTAACCATGAATGTCCCTGTAAAGATCAGACATCCCCCTCCCAGTCTTGACCACTGTTCCCACACGCACATGAAAAACTCCTTAGTTCGAACCAACCTATTAGCAGCTCGTGTTGTGCCCTATAGTAGGCCTATAAAAACTCTGTAACACCTTTGTTCAGAGCTCAGAGCTTGAAGTGTTAACTCCTCTGGGCCCGCCAGCATAATAAGCCTGACTTCGCCAACTCTCAGAGTGTGGTGCTTGGCTTCTTGAGGACCGGTTTCTGCAACACCTACAGACGACAAATGGAGACTGTAGTTGAGGTCAGGCTGCCCCTGTTAGATTAACCATGGAGACATCCCCTCTTGATGTATAATCACTGCCCACCCCCACCCCCAACCTTCATTGTTTGTTCTCCTAGCACCTACGTATTATAAATCTCAATCATATCCAACAAAGAGGTTGCTAACATGTAACCAACCAGTCATGTAGTGGGGGGTATAAAACTGGACCTCTCAGAAACCTCAGGGTCCTTGTTGGGAATTGATTCCCCTTGGACCCTCTGGCATAATAAACTGTACTCCACTGTCTTGAGTGTCCTCTGAGGTGTGTTTTGCGACTCCAGATTCCACAACACTAACACCGCATGTGATACAAGAGAGTGCCGTTCTCACTAGGCTCTGGTGGAGGGGCAAGAGTCCATGTTCTCCCATCTTTCTGACTGTGGTTGGACTCCAGAAAGTATGCCTGCCCATTAAGAGGTGCAGTGGTGACCTCCAAGCATTCCTGAGGGTTTTCTGCAAAACTGGTTAGTCAGGGAGGAAATCTCACTTATTCTTAGGTATTTGAACACTAGTAGGACTCAGGATCCCTGAACCTTGCTTCCAAAGCCACCATCCTCATTGTCCTTGTGTCCTGGTGGTGCTTGCTCTGAATTTGTTTGGTGCTTCATGACCCCCTGGGCTTCCCAGGTGGTGCAGTGGTAAAGGATCTGCCTGCCAAGCAGGAGATGCAAGAGACACGGGTTCGATCCCTGGGTCGGGACAATCCCCGGAAGGAGGCCATGAAACCCACTCCAGTATTCTTGCCTGGAGAATCCCACTGGACAGAGGAGCCTGGAAGGTTACAGTCCACGGGGTTGCAAAGAGTTGAACACAACTGAGCAACGGAGGACCACGACCCCCAATATCCAGCCTATGATGTATTTTAAAGACAATTTTAAATATGGTGCAGTGAAAAAGAGGAATGAGTTTCTTTTCTTCTTTCCTGAAAACAAAGAAGATAAAGAGAACAGTGAGCAGGCCTGAACGTTCCTACTTAACCTACCCTAACTCTGCCTGTCTGTAACTAAGTTAGCGTTTCTGCCCCCTAACTCTGCAGGAGCTTCGTTCCACACCTATTATGTCTTCCCCTTGTAGTTCTTCTCTTTTACATATCAGAAAGAAGTCCACAGAGCCAGGAACTACCAGACTCAATTACTGGATTACTCACTCCAGCCTATGACTGTTTTTGAAGCAATGCAAGAGGAAGAAGACAGGATTCTATCACCTTTGCTCCTCATCACTGACTCCTGACTATGATCTCTCATCTTATATAAGCCTAGACTTCTCGTGGAGAGGTGGGCACAGTTCTTGAGGCACAAGCCTACTCTGTTCCCCTCTTTGCAGACAGAATTAAAGCCACCTTTCTATTTCCTCCAAACTCTATGTCCGCATTTTTTATTCTGCCATTGACTAAAAAACATAGTCACAACCTGCAAGTAGAGAGCTATTTCATTTGGAGGGAATATTTAGGACTCTGAGCCCAGGAGGCAGCATCCCAGTAGCTCTGAGAAAGCTGCTCAAGGAGCCAGGAGGGGAAGTCAGGCTATATGCAAGTTTGCAACAAAAGAAGCAGGCAGTCTGAACATCAAAGATCAGGTATCAATTTAAGGAACTTAGCATTCTGTGTGTGGGAAGATGCAAGCCTTGGGGCTCACTGAGTCCGTTCCTTGCATAGGCTCCTCAGCTATCTGGGCTCAATCTGTTTCCTTGCTCACCTTGCTTCTTGCATTTCCCCAGCTCCTCAGCAATCACCATGGGGGTGGCAGCATCCATTGGATTGCAGTTTTGGGAGCTCTCATTCACACTTGGAGGCCAGAAATCACTGATGGCTGTGACCTTTCTTTTTATTAATATGGCAGGAAGTGAAGTGAAGTGAAAGTCACTCAGTTGAGTCCAACTCTTTGTGATCCCATGGACTATACAGTCCATGGAACTCTCCAGGCCAGAATACTGGAATGGTTATCCTTTCCCTTCTCCAAGGGATCTTCCCAACCCAGTGATTGAACCCAGGTCTCCTGCATTGCAGGCGATTCTTTACCAGCTGAGCCACAAGGGAAGCCCAAGAATACTGGAGTGGGTAGCCTATTCCTTCCCCAGGGGATCTTCCTTGACCCAGGAATCGAACCGATGTCTTCTGCATTGCAGGAAGATTCTTTACCAAATGAGCTATCAGGGAATATGGCAGGAGATATTTTTATTTCACATGCTTTGATGGGCAGAGAAAGCTAAGATTTTGGCCAGCAAAAAATATATTTGTCCTTCCAATGACTAATATAGGAGAGTCAAGGGTGGCCCTAGATTTCTGACTGAACTGGAAAGATTCTGCCGCCATTCATTGAGAACAAGAGAGCAGAAGGGGCTTAGGTCGGAAAGCATAAGGGAAATGGTGAGTTTGGCTTTGGACTTGGTGAATACAAGGTGCCTTTGAATTTCCCTGGTGCAGAAGCTGAGTGGAGAGATGGAAGGGAGGCCTGGACTGACATAAAGACATAAGTCACCAACATACGGATGAAGAAAATGAAGCCATGAAGATGAGGAAGTTGTGGGAGAGACTAAGAAAATGCTCTGGTGGAGTTCAACGAGCTCCAATTTGTAAGGAAGAGAAAGAGGAGGCCAAGCCTGCAAAGACTATCAAAAACAAGGAATGTATTGTATCACTGAAAACAAAAGGAAGAGCGTGCTGCAAAAACATGAAATTCTTTTGACATCAAGTGAGATTATAATTGAAAAAGATCCTTTGAATCTAGCTGCTTAGAAGCCATTGGTGGCAAGTAGCAAGAACCCTTCTGGAAATGATTATCCAAGTCAGATTAAAGTGGCAAATCAGGAAATCAAAATGAAAATTATAGATGACTGGTCTGAGGAGGATGGATATCACAAGGACCATAGGTGGGCGGGCCAATAACAGTGGCCATGATCCTGATCCCTTTATGACTCCTCCACCTCTTAAGACAATGAAGGGATTCTAGCTTGTCTTGGTTGGCCTTCCCTTGTCTTCTGGCTACTCAGTGGTAAATTGAGTTAATTACAGCAGTAACTAACACAACATTGTAAATCAACCATACCTCAATAATAAGCAAATAAATAATATATTTATTCTGGAAGGTAAGGAAATGATGAGACAGTCAATTGTGAAAAAGAAACACCTAAGCAACTAAAGGCATAAAGCTTTCAACTCACACTCTCCTCCCAATGGCTTCTTCTGCCCTGGTGAGGAAAAAAGAAGTCTTTAGGGGGAAAAATACTCCCAGGCTAATGTTTTTATGAGTAACAATTTTTATGATCATACCATATAAAATAAATTTTGCAAAACCAATTTGGGGTGGGCCAGCCTTTCAAAAATCCCTTCAGGCAGTCAGAAAGAATGTTGCATAGAAGCCAAGTTCTTAAAAAGGTGCTAAGACAATTTATGTCTATTACTGAGGCGCATAGCTGGTGTCCTGGAGGGTTGGTTTCCACAAGAAATGGAACTTCCCTCCTCCCTCAGGATTTCCCCTGAGCACTTGTCTCCTTAGCCCATTCGAGTAACATATAGTCATCTGTACACAGAGCAAGCTGACTCATCCTGAAAGAACCCATTTGAGAGTGCTTGCCTGGTTCTGAACGTGTTTCATTGTTTTGAGAAATATGAGGCTTTGCACACACCCAATAGCACACAACATCCAAGTTTCATATTTTTGCCTCTTTCACTCTGGGTCCAAACCTAATACCTTTGTTTATACGGATCTTATATAACCTTCTCATGTTACTGTGCTGACTGAGCTAAAAGCATAAATTATCTGCCTCCCGTTTCAACAGCTTTCAAATTAGAAAAACATTGCCCAGTGGACAGATCGTATTCACTGTTTGGCCAGGTGATTTGGAGCAGATTGAAATCATCTCAGGATGCTTCAGTGTCTAACCTCGGGAGAAGGAAAATTAGTCAGGCCTAAGGTCCACCCAAGATGGGTGGGTCATGGTGGAGAGGTCTGACAGAGTGTGGTCCACTGGAGAAGGGAATGGCAAACCACTTCAGTATTCTTGCCTTGAGAACCCCATGAACAGTATGAAAAGGCAAAATGATAGGATACTGAAAGAGGAACTCCCCAGGGTGGTAGATGCCCAATATGCTACTGGAGATCAGTGGAAAAATAACTCCAGAAAGAATGAAGGGATGGAGCCAAAGCAAAAACAATACCCAACTGTGGATGGGACTGGTGATAGAAGCAAGGTCCGATGCTGTAAAGGGCAATATTGCATAGGAACCTGGAATGTTAGGTCCATGAATCAAGGCAAATTGGAAGTGGTCAAACAGGAGATGGCAAGAGTGAACATCAACATTCTAGGAATCAGTGAACTAAAATGGACTGGAATGGGTGAATTTAACTCAGATGACCATTATATCTACTACTGTGGGCAGGAATCCCTCAGAAGAAATGGAGTAGCCATCATGGTCAACAAAAGAGTCTGAAATGCAGTACTTGGATGCAATCTCAAAAACGACAGAATGATCTCTGTTCGTCTCCAAGGCAAACCATTCAATATCACAGTTATCCAAGTCTATGCCCCAACCAGTAACGCTGAAGAAGCTGAGGTTGAACGATTCTATGAAGACCTACAAGACATTTTATAGCCAACACCCAAAAAAGATGTCCTTTTCATCATAAGGGACCGGAATGCAAAAGTAGGAAGTCAAGAAACACTTGGGGTAACAGGCACATTTGGCCTTGGAATACGGAATGAAGTGGGGCAAAGGATAATAGAGTTTTGCCAAGAAAACGCAACGGTCATAGGAAACACCCTCTTCCAACAACACAAGAGAAGACTCTACACATGGACATCACCAGATGGTCAACACTGAAATCAGATTATATTCATTGCAGCCAAAGATGGAGAACCTCTATACAGTCAGCAAAAATAGGACCAGGAGCTGACTGTGTCTCAGATCATGAATTCCTTATTGCCAAATTCAGACTTAAATTGAAGAAAGTAGGGAAAACCACTAGACCATTCAGGTATGACCTAAATCAAGTCCCTTCTGATTATACAGTGGAAGTAAGAAATAGATTTAAGGGACTAGATCTAGATAAAGTGCCTGATGAACTATGGATGGAGGCTCGTGACATTGTACAGGAGATAGGGATCAAGATCATTCCCATGGAAAAGAAATGCAAAAAAGCAAAATGGCTGTCTGGGGAGGGCTTACAAATAGCTGTGAAAAGAAGAGAAGTGAAAAGCCAAGGAGAAAAGGAAAGATATAAGCATCTGAATGCAGAGTTCCAAAGAATAGCAAGGAGAGATAAGAAAGCCTTCCTCAGCGATCAGTGCAAAGAAATAGAGGAAAACAACAGAATGGGAAAGACTAGAGATCTCTTCAAGAAAATTAAAGATACCAAGGGACTATTTCATGCAAAGATGGGCTCGATAAAGGACAGAAATGGTATGGACCTAACAGAAGCAGAAGATATTAAGGAGAGGTGGCAAGAATACACAGAAGAACTGTACAAAAAAGATCTTCATGACCCAGATAATCACGATGGTGTGATCCCTCACCTAGAGCCAGACATCTTGGAATGTGAAGTCAAGTGGGCCCTAGAAAGCATCACTACGAACAAAGCTAGTGGAGGTGATGAAATTCCATTGAGCTATTTCAAATCCTGGAAGATAATGCTTTGAAAGTGCTACACTCAATATGCCAGCAAATTTGGAAAACTCAGCAGTGGCCATAGGACTGGAAAAGGTCAGTTTTCATTCTAATCCCTAAGAAAGGCAATACCAAAGAATGCTCAAAATACCACACAATTCCACTCATCTCACACACTAGCAAAGTAATGCTCAAAATTCTCCAAGCCAGGCTTCAGCAATACATGAGCTGTGAACTTCCAGATGCTCAAGCTGATTTTAGAAAATGCATAGGAACCAGAGATCAAATTGCCAACATCCGCTGGATCATGGAAAAAGCAAGAGAGTTCCAGAAAAACATCTATTTCTGCTTTATTGACTATGCCAAAGCCTTTGACTGTGTCACAATAAACGGTGAAATATTCTGAAAGAGATGGGATACCAGACCACTTGACCTGCCTTTTGAGAAACCTATATGCAGTTCAAGAAGCAACAGTTAGAACTGACATGGAACAACAGACTGGTTCCAAATAGGAAAAGGAGTATGCCAAGGCTGTATATCGTCACCCTGCTTATTTAAATTCTATGCAGAATACATCATGAGAAATGCCAGGCTGGAAGAAGCACAAGCTGGAATCAAGATTGCTGGGAGAAATATCAATAGCCTCAGATGTGCAGATGACACCACCCTTATGGCAGAAAGTGAAGAGGAACTAAAAAGCCTCTTGATAAAAGTGAAAGAGGAGAGTGAAAAAGTTGGTTTAAAGCTCAACATTCAGAAAACGAAGATCATGGCATCTGGTTCCATCACTTCATGGGAAATAGATGGGGAAACAGTGGAAACAGTGTCAAACTTTATTTTTTGGGGCTCCAAAATCACTGCAGATGGTGATTGCAGCCATGAAAGTAAAAGACACTTACTCCTTGGAAGGAAAGTTATAACCAACCTAGACAGCATATTAAAAAGCAGAGACATTACTTTGCCAACAAGGTCCATCTAGTCAAGGCTATGGTTTTTCCAGTGGTCATGCATGGATGTGGGAGTTGGACTGTGAAGAAGGCTGAGCGCCGAAGAATTGATGCTTTTGAACTGTGGTGTTGGAGAAGACTCTTGGACTGCAAGGAAATTCAACCAGTCCATTCTAAAGGAGATCAGGCCTGGGTGTTCTTTGGAAGGACTGATGTTGAAGCTGAAACTCCAATACTTTGGCCACCTCATGAGAAGAGTTGACTCATTGGGAAAGACTCTGATGCTTGGAGGGATTGGGGACAGGAGGAGAAGGGGACAACAGAGGATGTGATGGCTGGATGCCATCACCAACTCGATGGATATGAGTTTGGACATAACTCCGGGAGTTGGTGATGGACAGGGAGGCCTGGGCGTGCTGCAGTTCATGGGATCTCAAAGTTCAGACACTTCTGAGAGACTGAACTGAACTGAACTGAAGGTCCCAGCAGCTTTTTTTTTTTTTTTGATTAGGATATAAATCTATATTTGTCATCATGAAAGAAGTTCAAATTAAAATCATGGAGAGCCTCAGAATGGCTAAATGTTGTTTTTG
Organism: Capra hircus; assembly: GCF_001704415.2. Lineage (NCBI taxonomy): Eukaryota > Metazoa > Chordata > Mammalia > Artiodactyla > Bovidae > Capra > Capra hircus. The sequence continues at coordinate 110,699,619 of NC_030813.1, forward strand.
TTTTTGTTTTTGTTTTTTACTTTATTTTACTTTACAATACTGTATTGGTTTTGCCATACATTGACATGAATCCACCACGGGTGTACATGCAGCTTTTTACGAACTGATGAGCTCAGGCAAAATTCCCTCCAGGTGACTGATATGTTAAGTCTTTGATAGACAGCTACTCATTGGTCGATTGCCTGAGGAAATAGCAGGCAAATTATTAATTTGATTGCTTTTGCTTTAAGCCAGTCTGGTATGCAGTAAGGAGACAGCTTAGTGGGGGTGTTAAAGAGGAACCGACCAGCTTACCTTCATAAGAGTCTATGCGTTAATGTATGATATTTATTTTTCTCTTATTTACTTCACTCTGTATGAGAGATTAGGTTCATCCACATTAACACATATATTTAGAATCTATAAAAATGCTACTGATGCACCTGTTCGCAGGGCAGTAATAGAGATGCAAATGGGGAGAACAGACTTGAGTTCACAATGGGGGAAGGAGAGGGTGGGATGGATTGGGAGGTTGGGATTGACACATACACAGTATCGTCATGTCCGACTCTTTGCGACCCCATGGACTGTAGCCCACCAGGTTCCTTTGTCCATGGAATTCTCCAGGCAAGAACGCTGGAGTGGGTAGCCTTTCCCTTCTCCAAGATATCTTCCCAACCCAGGGATCGAACCCAGGTCTCCTGCTTTGCAGGCAGATTCTTTACCATCTGAGCCCCCAGGGAAGTCCGTAAAATAGATTGCTAGTGGGAACCCACTGTACCAAACAGCGAGCACTGCTTGGCGCTGTGTGATATCTAGAGAGGTGTTGGGGTGGGGGGGGGAAGAGAGAGGGGATGTATGGATATATGTATGCAAATAGCTCATTCACTTTGTTGTACAGCAGAAATTAACACTGTAAAGCAAATCAGTAACTCACTTCAGTTCAGTTCAGTTGCTCAGTCATATCCACCTCTTGGCGACCCCATGAACTGCAGCACGCCAGGCCTCCCTGTTCATCACCAACTCCTGGAGTTTACTCAAACTCATGTCCATTGAGTCAGTGATGCCATCCAACCATCTCATCCTCTGTCATCCCCTTCTCTTCCTGCCTTCAATCTTTCCCAACATCAGGGTCTTTTGCAGTGAATCAGTGCTTCGCATCAGGTGGCCAAAGTATTGGAGTTTCAGCTTCAACATGAGTCCTTCCAGTGAATATCCAGGACTGATCTCCTTTAGCATGGACTGGTTGGATCTCCTTGCAGTCCAAGGGACTCTCAAGAGTCTTCTCCAGCAGCACAGTTCAAAAGCATCAGTTCTTCGGTGCTCAGCTTTTTTTATGGAAGCAAATATACTTCCATTAAAAAAAAAAGAGTCTATGAGTCAAACTCTGTGCCTCTGATAGCTGTAAACTCAGCTGCCATATGATTACTGATCTGGTTCCTTCATACATCCCATTTTCTCCTCAGATGTGACAAGGGAAACCTCTTCTTCCATCTTGACCTTCATTTTTTCCTACTAAATCAGCAACTTAGGGTGAATTCTTGCCTCAGTCAACTTCTGGCCACTCTGGGAAAATGCCAGAGCCCCCAGTCCAGCCCAGCCCAGGAATATTTACCTCCTGCTAAACACCCTGGATCCACAGCTGTGCAAACCTAAATGACCTTCATACCAGCCTTTCTGAAAACCCAACCCTACTAACCCCTCAAGCGCCCATTCCTTTCAGAGTGATTATAGTCAATTACATGTATAAGTTCAAGTTAATAGTGTCAACGATGAGGCTCCTGCATGAAATACAAAACCCCTAAATTCCACTTTTTAATAACAATAATATTGATGATAGCCAATATACTCAGTGGGTTGTGGACACCCATCAGAAATGGGAGGGTCCCCACTCACCCCAAATTTGGTTCAGATGTTGAGACTGACAAGGCACACAAACCAAGGAAGCATGAAAAGGTTTATTATTTACATAGTAAGGCTTTTCAGGGAAAGCAGAGCAAGCCACTCAGGCTGGTCTGAAACTGGCTTGAAACAGCGAGGAAGGAAACTGGCTTGAAGTTTCTTTTGTGGTTAAGGGGTGGGGCTGGGTGAGGATTTCAGAAGCTTATATAGTTTGAATCTCCCATCAGTTCCAGAGGAAGGACCACCCTGGGTTTTTAATTAGCTTGCCCAGATGTGAGGCGGAGGGGAGGAAAGGAGGGTGAAGCTTAAGAGCTGTCAGCAGTCAAATATCAAAAATGGGTTCAGACTGTTTATTACACTGAGTCAGGTCCTGTGCTAAGGAGTTGATACGTCAGCTCACTGGACTCATTCCTCAACTCCATGAAGCAGCTGATTAGCCCCATCTCACAGGTGAGACAGTGTCCGAAGAGGGCCAGACACTTCCCAAGGTCAAGTAGCTAGCCACGATTTGGACTGATGTCTGTCTAACAACAAGTGCTTTGGCTTTAGCTTTGACCAGGCAGCCAGAGTAACCTCAGCCAGCCTGACACCAGGCACCCTCACGCCATCAATTTATGTCCTTGTCCACACATACACTGGGGGCTTTCCAGGTGGCACAGTGGTGAAGAACATGTCTACCAATGCAGGAGACACAAGAGACATGGGTTTGATCCCTCGGTCAGGAAGAGCCCCTGGAGTAGGAAATGGTAACCCACTCCAGAATTCTCGACTAGAAAATTCCATGGCTAGAGGAGCCTGGTGGGCTATACTTCATGGGGTCGAAAAGAGTCAGACGCAACTGAGCACACACACAGTACATACAATGGAGGTGGAAATCATGTTTTCAAAAATGAACTTGGTCAATCAGAGTCCAGAACTCGATCAGAGATGTCAGAGGACACAACAGGAAGACCTCAGGCATTGAAATCAGGGATCTCTAGGATTGCTGCCTGCCTTCCTCATTTAGGGGAGTTCAAGAAAATTCCTCGCCCTCTTTGAACCTTAATATCCTAATCCATGAAATATGGGGTCACAAAGAGTCAAACACGACTGAGTGACTGACACTTTCACACTTTCAATGCTATTGTTGTTCAGTTGCTAAGTCATGTCTGACTGTGACCCCACAGACTGCAGCACGCCAGGTTCCCCTGTTCTCCACTATCTCCTAAAGTCTGCTCAAACTCATGTCCATTGAGTCAGTGATGCCATCCAACCATCTCATCCTCTGTTGTCCCCTTCTTGTCTTGCCTCAGTCTTTACCAATGTCAGAGTCTTTTCCTATGAGTCAGTTCTTTGCATCAGGTGGCCAAAGTATTAGAGCTTCAGCTTCAGCATCAGTCCTTCTGGTGAATATTCTGGGTTGATTTCCTTTAGGATTGACTGGTTTGATCTTCTTTCAGTCCAAGGGACTCTCGAGAGTCTTCTTCAGCTCCACAGTTGGAAAGCATCAATTCTTTGGCATTCAGATTTCTCTAAGGTCCAACTCTCACATCTGTACATGACAACTAGAAAAACCAGAGCTTTAACTATATGGATCTTTGTCAGCAAAGTGATATCTCTGTTTTTTTAATATGCTAAGTGTTTAATATAGCCAGCTAATTAGCACATTGAGCACTTTAAGAAGTACGATAGAGGCTTCTATCATCCTTTTCCTGTGGCCTTGTTGAACATAAGGCTTGGGAATAGGCTGGTTGCTATGTATGCCTGACACATCTATTTTAGCATTTATTTCCAGATGAATGTTTACTGGCCAGATGCTGGAAAAAATGGTGTCAGGTAAGAACAAAAAAATACAGACAGGCTCTCCAAGAGCTATCAGTGAGCTATGATTTATGCTCCTGCTGTGAAAACTGTTTCCCAATCTAATCTTATCCTAATCTGTCCTAATCCAGTTACTGAAGGAAATCAGGAGTGGCTTTTTTTCCAAATGGTTTCTCTTTCTCATCTGATAATAACCCCTTAGGACAGATTTTTATGAGGCTGACCCAATCTACTCAGAAAGAGAATGTAGAATGGTTCATTAATATCATGTAAAACATAGAAAGAAGTCCTAGGAGAAAGTTAGTATCAACAATGTTCAGAAATAAAGCTGGTTTCCCTTCAGAGCAGCTCCTATTCCAAGATATGTCTCGGCTTTGGCAGCCTCATTCTCGTTTCCTTGTGGCTTTTCCCATATTTCCATGTCTCCATTTAGTTAGATTTCCGGAGATGATGTTGAAAAATAGTGAGGATAAATGACTCAGAGAGTCATTCTGCAGGGTGGAGAAAGCTTAAGAAGCCTGAATATGAAACTGGATGTACTCGCCTAGTCTCAGGGACATGGGTGAGTTCTCACTCCTCTCTGAACCGCTGTAAAATGGGAATAATATTCCCCACCTCTAAAACAGAAACCATGTTCTCTTATGCCTGTGGATGTTGTGAAGATTAAGGGAGATCCAGAGAGAAAGGTGTCTAGGCATTTGCTGTGCAATAAGTAATGTTTTGAGGTGTGTCTCTTTTTAATGCAAGGGACATAAATCAAATTCCAACCATGTTGATACACGGTGGAGTTGACATGGACTGTATGGCTCTCATAACCAACCATCAGTTCAAGGGTGGATTCTCTGGATGGCAGAGAGCCTGTCTTGGCTGATAAAGTCAGCACTGAAGGGAGGTGATCAAGGCTGTGTCTCCTCTTTATCCTTCAGCTCTACTTGCCTCTTCTAGGCTTAATTACCACACCTATCCTCTTCGCATGGTTGACAAGATAGCCACACAGAGCCTTGGACTCACAGCCTCCCGATTTACCAATTCTAGTGGAAGAAGGACTTCTCTTCCTGATGGTCGTATATGAATCCAAATGAAGGCCCTGATTGATTGGCTCTACTTTGCTCATAGGTCCATCTCTGAGCCAGTCACTGTGGCCAGGGTGAAACTGATTAGCATCTCAATGACTAGAGAACAGGTTACCCAGACCATGGGGAGGGGAAGAGCAATTTCCCAAAGTATGGGATGTTGATACCTTGAAAGGGGAATCAATGCACAGCAGGAAATACTTAGGGCACCATCTCTTCCCTAAACAGGTGAATGAAAACCATTGATGGAGGAGGTTTTCCTCCACAACACCCCCCCCCCCCTTCTCCCTAGACAGTTCAAACCCCAGCTGGCAGAGTGAGCTAAAGCAAGTGTGTGGAGCACAAGCCAAAACCCACGTAACAAACACAATATCCAGTACATGATTTCTGGGAGATTATCTTGCAATTTTCTAAGCAGCTCAATACAATTTTTTCAGTGAATTGAATAAATAGAAGAGCAGTTTGCACTTAGCCAGAGAAATGATAGGGTGCTGGTGGGGTTTTTTTCCCCGATATTTGAAAAGTAGTGACATGTAATTGTCTTGGCTCACAATCTCATGGAAATTCACATAACAGCTCCCTTCCTCTCATAAGCAATTTCCTTCCTGACAGGCTTAAGTGAATGAATGATTGCACCCCTGCTGCCTTCTGGAGAATCTAAGTGAAAAGTGTCTTGGAGCCAGGACTGCAATCTTAGAATGCTGTCTGCTCAGATCCACTGTAAAGACTTACATTAAGTCTCTGATGCAAACCTTTATAGAAAAAAGTAAGTCCCCTTAATCTACAATCCAGACCATGGGTAAAAGCAAAATTATAGCTGAGTGGACAAAGAGATTTCCAATTAAGAAGGCTGGGCACCAAAGAATTGATGCTTTTGAACTGTGGTGCTTGAGAAGACTCTTGAGAGTCTCTTGAACTGCAAGGAGATAAAACCAGTCCATCCTAAAGGAAACCCATCCTGAATATTTACTAGGAGGACTGATGCTGAAGCTGAATCTCCATTGGCCACCTGAGGTGAAGAGCTGACTCACTGGAAAAGAGCCTGATGCTTGGAACTATTGAGGGCAGCAGGAGAAGGGGGTGACAGAGGGTGAGATTGTTGGATAGCATCACCGATGCAATGGACATGAGTTTGAGCAAGCTCCAGGAGTTGGTGAAGGACAGGGAAGCCTGGCGTGCTGCAGTCCATGGAATTGCAAAGCAATGGACAGACTTAGTGACTGAACGACAACAAATTTATATAACCACTTGGAAAAACACTGTGACTCCTTGAGCCCCATGGATCTTCCATGGTGGATAATGGTTGATGACGCTAATGGGAAAAAAGCGTCCATAGGGATGATGGCTGGTGTTCCAGAGAACTTGAATAGCATCATCTGTTTACAGCAGATCTGGGATGAAAATGAAGACTGAACCACACCCGCTTTCGGTCCCTGGACTGCATCACTCAGGAGCATGCATACACGTGTGCTGTGTGGGAGGGGGATGCTGTGACAATAGGAGTGATTACACATCTCATCACCTGGGATGCATGTGACGATGGAGCCCTGAGACGAGGATGGGACAAGGAGGAGAGGGTGTGTGTATCATGATGTTTGTAGCTTTGTTACCGATGACAAGTCGCAGATTAATTTTTTCCTGAGGCTTTTGTGCACCAGCAGCTTTTTGGCACGAGTCTAACTTCTCTGAAATGGAAAAAGAGGCTTCAATAAATCAGCCCCGGCTTGTCAGCTATGACTGATGGCTTAGAAGTGATTCTGTGTCATCCAGGTTACCACCGTAATTGGATAAAAGGAAGAGGCGGAGATGACATCATCTGGGGCCTGAAACCCCTCCAGCAAGCGAGTGCCAGACAACAGCTTGAGTTAGACATGTATGAAGATCTCAAGATAACTTAAATACATAAAGTAGCGTATGAGTAATGATTCAGTGCCTAGAAAAAGTCCTTGTATCTGATAGGTCATTTGTGAACGCGTGTGTGCCTACTCAGTCGTGTCTGACTCTTTGCAACCCCATGGACTGTAGCCCGACAGGCTCCATGGTGCTCTAGGCAAAAATACTGGAGTGGATTGTCATTTCCTTCCTCAGGGTATCTTCCCACATCAGGGATCAAATCTGTGTCTGATCTGCATTGGCAGGCAGATTCTTTACCTCTGAGCCATCAGGGAAATCCAAATGAGGGAACACTGATCTCTTTTCTTTTCTATCCTACAGTGTCCCAGAATCACAAATATTTTCAAGTTTAAGCTAACTGGCCTATGAGTTCCTTTCCTCTCGAGAGTTGAGGAATCTGAGATAAGATGAAGCTAAATGATTTGAAGATAACACTTAATAAATCCCGGACGAGGTGGACAGAAACCATATCTCCAACTTCCTGCTTCGCCTCCAGAGAATATTCTGATTCTTTCACTGTTTCTATCAACTTGCTGCTTAAAGACACTCTATGGTATAACAATATGTGTAAGAAATTTGATTTTTCAAAATGTGATCCAGAGCGAATCTGTCTCTCAGTTCATTTAAGGATGATGCCAAGACAAATGTCCTTCCTCTCTTCTCATAAACTGAAATTGTCCCCTTACCTTCTTTGGAGATCACTGCACTCCTGATAAGAGTTCACACTAAACTGTCAACTTAGAGTGGATTCTCACATCAACAAGCTCCTCTTATTGGGAAAATGCCTCAGCCCAGTCCAGGAGCATCCACCTCCCCCGGTCCCGGATCTGGACTTGTCCCAGCCTGGGCAATAGAGCCAGAGAGGGCCTGAGAAAGACCCAGATGCCCTGAGGAGATGGGTGTGACCTCAGCCCACACTTGCCCTTCCCTACCTTCTGCAGGTGAGCAAAAGGGGTCTGCAGAGTGGGAAAGCCTTGTGCCAGGGCCAAAACCATGCCCGGAGTGTGCCCAGTTCACCCAGAATGCTAGGCATCTCCAGAATCACAGACAGCACCTCTAAGGAGGGGCTGGTTATTCCATCATCGTACTGGCTTTCTTGGATTGTATGCTTTGTGAGGTTAAACAAGTTACTCTCCCTCATCTTTATTTGAGATGCACTGGACATTGAAGAAAGTGGGGAAAACCACTAGACCATTCAGGTATGACCTAAGTCAAATCCCTTGTGATTATACAGTGGAAGTGAGAAATAGATTTAAGGGACTAGATTTGATAGACAGAGTGCCTGATGAACTATGGACGGAGGTTTGTGACATTGTATAGGAGACAGGGATCAAGACCATTCCCGAGAAAAAGAAATGCAAAAAAGCAAAACGGCTATCTGAGAAGGTCTTACAAATAGCTGTGAAAAGAAGAGAAGCAAAAAGCAAAGGAGAAAAGGAAAGATATACCCACTTGAATGCAGCGTTCCACAGAATAGCAAGGAGAGATAAGAAAGCCTTCCTCAGTGATCAATGCAAAGAAATAGAGGAAAACAACAGAATGGGAAAGACTAGAGATCTCTTCAAGAAAATTAGAGATACCAAGGGAACACTTCATGCAAACATGGGCTCAGTAAAGGACAGAAATGGTAGGGATCTAACAGAAGCAGAAGATATTAAGAAGAGACGGCAAGAATACACAGAAGAACTGTACAAAAAAGACCTTCACGACCCACATAACAACAATGATGTGATCATTCATCTAGAGCCAGACATCCTGGAATGTGAAGTCAAGTGGGCCTTAGGAAGCAGCACTATGAACAAAATTAGTGGAGGTCATAGAATTCCAGTTGAGCTGTTTCAACTCCTGAAAGATGATGCGGTGAAAGTGCTGCACTCAATATGCCAGCAAATTTGGAAAACTCAGCAGTGGCCACAGGACTGGAAAAGGTCAGTTTTCATTCTAATCCCAAAGAAAGGCGATGCCAAAGAATGCTCAAAGTGAAAGTGAAAGTGAAATAGCTCAGTCATGTCCCACTCTCTGTGACCCCATAGACTGTAGCCTATCAGGCTCCTCTGTCCATGGGATTTTCTAGGCAAGAGTGCTGGAGTGGATTGCCATTTCCTTCTCCAGGGGATCTACCCGACCCAGGAATTGGACCCGGGTCTTCCGCGTTGCAGGCAGACACTTACTGTCTGAGGCACCAAGGAAGCCCCAGAATGCTCAAACTACTGCACAACTGCACTCATCTCACACACTAGTAAAGTAATGCTCAAAATTCTCCAAGCCAGGCTTCAGCAATACATGAACTGTGAACTTCCAGATGTTCAAGCTGGATTTAGAAAAGGCAGAGGAACCAGAGATCAAATTGCCAACATCTCCTGGATCATGGAAAAAGCAAGAGGATTCCAGAAAAACATCTATTTCTGCTTTGTTGACTATGCCAAAGCCTTTGACTGTGGATCACAATAAACTGTGGGAAATTCTGAAAGAGATGGGAATACCAGACCACCTGACCTGCCTCTTGAGAAATCTGTATACAGGTCAGGAAGCAACAGCTAGAACTGGACATGGAACAACAGACTGGTTCCAAATAGGAAAAAAAGTACCTCAAGGCTGTATATTGTCACCCTGCTTATTTAACTTATATGCAGAGTACATCATGAGAAACACTGGGCTGGAAGAAGCACAAGCTGGAATCAACATTGCCAGGAGAAATATCAATAACATCAGATATGCAGATGACACCACCCTTATGGCAGAAAGTGAAGAAGAACTGAAGAGCCTCTTGATAAAAGTGAAAGAGGAGAGTGAGAAAGTTGGCTTAAAGCTCAACATTCAGAAAACGAAGATCATGGCATCTGGCCCCATCACTTCATGGGAAATAGATGGGGATACAGTGGAAACAGTGTCAGACTTTATTTTTCTGGGCTCCAAAATCACTGCAGATGGTGATTGCAGCCATGAAATTAAAAGATGCTTACTCCTTGGAAGGAAAGTTATGACCAACCTAGATAGCATATTAAAAAGCAGAGACATTACTTTGCCTACAAATGTCTGTCTAGTCAAGGCTATGTTTTTTCCAGTGGTCATGTATGGATGTGAGAGTTGGACTGTGAAGAAAGCTGAGCACAGAAGAATTGATGCTTTTGAAGTGTGGTATTGGAGAAGACTCTTGAGAGTCCCTTGGACTACAAGGAGATCCAACCAGTCCATTCTAAAGGAGATCAGTCCTGGGTGTTCATTGGTAGGACTGATGTTGAAACTGAAACTCCAATACTTTGGCCACCTCATGAAAAGAGCTGACTCATTGGAAAAGACCCTGATGCTGGGAGGGATTGGGGGCAGGAGGAGAAGGGGATAACAGAGGATGAGATGGTTGGATGGCATCACTGACTCAATGGACATGAGTTTAAGTAAACTCTGGGAGTTGGTGATGGACAGGGAGGCCTGGCATGCTGCGGTTCACGGGGTCTCCAAGCGTCTGACACGACTGAGCGACTGAACTGAACTGAACTGAACTGGACATTCCGATTGAGTGAAAGATTCTAATCTGTACTAAACCATCAATGTGCTTAGCTCTTGAAATATATATTCAGAAATGAAATGGAGTCAGAGATGAGGAAGCCTTCTTTATCATTATAGCAGCAGTAAACTAATTGCCTTTTGAGTAATATTCTTTATTATTTTATTCTTTATTATTCTTTATTCTGATGCAAATGCTGGGCAGTTGGTCTCAGGCCAAATAATTTTTCGCCTTGGAAATTTAAGAGCCTCTAGACGTACTCAGAATCCACTGGTTCAAATCCATACTAGCTGCATGAGCTTAAGCAAATGTATTCAGAGTGTGGATTTCTTTGTCTGAAATCTGATCTTCCAGATTTCCTAGGTTTGTTTGAGGATTCCATGAAATCAGGTTTCTCAAGGTTCTGTGAAAGACCCTAGAGAACATACTAAGTCTCCAAGAAGTTGGTGGCCTTTCTCTTTCAAATACAACTGAATTCTTTTTCCTCTGACCTGGTCTGGGGAGAGATGAGCTTCTGATAACAGCCCCTTGCTGCTGTGTGATAAAAGCAAGTCAGCATCTCTCTGGGCCTTATTTTCCTTCTTTGTCAACAGAGGATGAAATCTGGTGGAACTTGGGATTTCTGTGGACTGTGCTGTTGTGACCTCCTCAGAGAAGGTGTCTCCCAAGGGAGGGGCGCAACAGCTTCTGCACCCTCCCGGTGTTATTCTTATCCCTCTACATGTGAGGTGTGGTGTGTGTGTGTATGTGTATGTGTGTGTACTCAATCATGTCCCACTATTTGAGACCCCATGGACTGCAGCCCACGAGGCTTCTCTGTCCATGGGATTTCCCAGGCAACAATACTGGAATAGGTTGCCATTTCCTCCTCCAGGGTTTCTTCCTGACCCAGGGATCGAACCTGTGTCTCCTGCATTGGCAGGCAGATTCTTTACCACTGAGATACCTGGGAAGCACTGGTTTTCTATTGCTTGTGGCCACAACGCTGCCTACTTTGCCTGAAAGGCACAAGGAAGGAACACACTAGTGACTCTTCTTTGCTGTATGCTCACACAGGAACCTCTGGTGAAACTGTGAGAAAGGGGTCCTGAACTTCAGTTTCCTCTTCGGTAACTCTTTAATCCAAGGACACTCAAGGAAGAAGCTACACCGGTATCAACCGAAACCAACTGCAGAAAGTCACCCACTCGTTGTTTCATACATATTTCATGACATGCATTGACTCTCTAGAGACTGACTAGGACCGCAGATCAGAACCCCAACCTTCTGCAACTTTGAGCAAGTTATCTGGCTTCTCTGGACCTCAGCATCCATCTGTAAAAGAAAAATGACAAGAGCACTTGCCTCATAGGGTTGTTGTCAAGATTTTAAATGTTATACTTGTGAAGCGCTTCCAGTGCCTGGCGTACAGGAAATGGGCTCACTGTTGCGTATGCGGTTCTTTTTTATTTCCCTGCTCTGCTCCAGAGTCTTTGCTGATGTCCAGCCAGCAGTTATAAGTAGTATGGCCCCTAAATGAAAGAGCTCACAGCCTCACAAGACAGACCTGCACGTAGCTTACTTCTGTTTGGGATCAGTCTAGAGCTGGAGCTAGAGCTTCTAGAGCTCTCGCCATGTGCTGAGCACTCTGTTGGGTACTCGGGACATAGAGATGGACACACACGGTCCCTGAATCTGTACAGTTGGGGGAGTTGTGGGGAAGCCCATGTGAAGTTGGGCTGCCTTGATGTGAATCCAAAGTGCCAGTTGCTAACCATGTGTGTGACCTGAAGCATGTTCCTTAATCCCTGCCACCTTCCATTTCCTCACCTACAAGATGAAGAAGCCAATGGGATTGACCTTGAGCTTTGGATTAGATGTGATGCATGAAGACCTGGCCCAGGACACAGCCCGAGGAGACCCAAGAAGCTCCTTCTGGGTCCTAGAGCAAAGGGTGGGGAATGCCGAGAAGGCAGTAGACCTCAGGGGCTGTAGCAGCCCAGAGGAGGACCACCCAACTCAGACAGACTCGGAGGAGGTAACAGCGAGGCTTTCCGGAGGAGGGGGTCCTTGGGGTGACTGTCAAAAAACCAGCCAGGGCTGACTAGAAATGCTTTGAAGAGCACTCCAAGCAGAAAAATCATGAGATCCAGAACACTATGCAGATTGAGTTTTTGGCAGAATTCTCTCACCAAGGGACACCTGCAGGATAAAACCACTCTCCTGCCTAGTTCAGGTCAAAGGAAGTAGAATTTTGAAGCTGAAAAATTGAGCTTGAGCTAATTGCCCACGAGGGACCTGTCTAGCTTCAATGGCTGAGCCAAGTCTCCCAGATTTGTTTGGGACACTGGAATCCAAAGAGGAAGATGGAAGGTCTGTCCCTGGAGTAAGATCATCCCATCCCTTGCTGTCTGCATCTGATGTGAAATTTGACATGAAATAGAGCCAGCTTGGCAAAGCCTATCTTGAGTGGTTCAAAACTGAGTTAGGCTATATCCCTCCACATTCTTCCTCAGAAGATAAAAATTAGTACAGCGAAGAGACACATTGTGAGGAAGGTCAGCCCGTTCCTCATCTGAGAAACTAACAATGTTGAAAATTCTGGCAGCTTCTCTCCAGGCCCAGGAGAATCCTACGGACAGGCTACAATGCCAAGCACAACTACGTTCTGCAAACACGCACCACGAGGGGCCAATGTTCAACATGCAAAGGGTACCTTTAAAGACAAAAATTAAATCTTCTGCCACAAATGACCCCAGGAAGTCAAGTCACCCCCCACACTCCTAGCCACTGAAGCTGTAAACTAAAAGTCACATAGGGGAAGTGGAGTTGGAGAGGTCAATGGTATACAAGCTTGTGTATATCAAGGGAGTGATAGTTGCTCCCAGATAGCCAGACTCTTTGTGACCCCATGGACTGTAGGCTGCCAGGCTCCTCTGTATATGGAATTCTCCAGGCAAGAATACTGGAGTGGGTTGCCATTTCCTTCTCCAGGGTATTTCAGGGGAACAGCGGACAAACTCAAGAAAACATAGGGAGGAAGATGAAAAGAATGACCAACGCAGGAATGCTGAAGGCCCCCTGCTGCCCTTGCCTCAGCTTTAAGCATGCCCCTGTTGAGATAAAAAGATGTCTTGATGTGCATTCACCTAAGAGTTTTGTTTGTGTGCTGGTCTGTACAGCCTTTCACTGGTTCCTTGGTAAACTCAGCTTCAGAGTGTTAGGTGACCCAGGAAAACCCAGAGTTGGCATCTGCTTCCCTTGGCAGTAGTTCTGTATGGATGAAAACCATTGGTCCCTGTCCTACCTGACTTTATAGACCAAACTTCAGGATGTAAGCAGTTTTCACCCCCCAAACCTCCCTCTCTCCACATGTCCATCAGCGTATCCCCCCATACCCTGCACACCATTTCTCCCATCATTATTGGTCTCATCACTAATAACCCTCTTCATCTCTGCCCTTCTATCAGCCCACATTACTAATGGAATGACTTATAGGCAAGAAAGACATTCCAAACAGAGGTCAAGGTGTGGCTGAAGATGAGAACAAGGCTGACTTAAGGGCAGATTGTGGGAGTCGGAGTGAGAGGGGATCACAGTAGGGATTTATTTGTTGAACTAGCAACAAATGTTCCTTCTTGTTTGGGAAGCAGTAAAGTTGGGGCGGGGGAACAGAAAGGCTATGGTCAGACACTGCTGCTAAGTTGCTTCAGTCGTGTCTGACTCTGTGTGGCCCCATAGACGGCAGCCCACCAGGCTTCCCCGTCCCTGGGATTCTCCAGGCAAGAACAATTGAGTGGGTTGCCATTTCCTTCTCCAATGCATGCAAGTGAAAAGTGAAAGTGAAGCCTCTCAGTCATGTCTGACTCTCAGCGACCCCATGGACTGCAGCCTACCAGGCTCCTCCATCCATGGGATTTTCCAGGCAAGAGTACTGGAGTGGGGTGCCATTGCCTTCTCTGATGGTCAGACACTGGTTGACCTTAAATAATAGGCTGAGAAATTTGTGCTTCCAACCTGAAGGCAACAGGGAACTTCAGAAGACTTTTCACCAAACGATCTTGTGTTATACCGAGTGAAGGGGGAGAGGAGTCATACGCTGCGCTGGTATAAATTGTTGTTTTCCTCACTAGCTCATGTAACTCTTTTGCGATCTGATGGACTGAGTCCACCAGCCTCCTCTGTCCATGGGATTTCCCAGGGAAGAATATTAGAGTGGGTTGCCATTTCTTTCTCCAGGGGATCTTCCTGACCCAGGGATTAAATCTGCATCTCCTGCCCTGGCAGGTAGATTCTTTACCACTGAGCCACTTCGGAAGCCATGGTTTAAATTACATGATGCTGAATAAAAAAAAAAGTGTGAGCAGAACAAGCAAGAGAGGAAGGGACCCAGAAAACACGGAAAAATAGCCAGACAGTGTAAGGATGGGCAGCCACGCTCATGACTACGTGTCAGCTGGTATGTGTTGTATGTCCAATAATGTGGTGAGTCCTTCCTATATGTTCTCTCATTTAGCTTCATTAATCCTCACAGTAGCCATGGAAGTTAGATACCATTACCTGCATTCTCCAGTGAGAACTGAGGCCCTTGGAGATTTAATCGTTTGAGCAACATTGCACGACTGCTGAGAGATGGAAGGGAGGCTCAAGTCCACAGTCATTCTCTGACACCTAACAGCAGGACCCCTCCAGGCTGCCTAGCAGGAGGCGTGGCCCTGAGCAGCCCTACTTGGGCTGAATTTAGACAAGCTCCTCCTCTCCTAGCTGTTCATATAGAAACATGTGCTTGGTTAGCCTCCCATCTGCAATTTCAGGTCAAAGTGAATTTTATTTCCACATTTTCTTCTTTCGAGTTCCAACCTCTATCTCTGTCATTGGCTTTCAATTGGAAAGTGACCCCAGAAACCTCCTTGGCCAAAGTCTCCTCTCTCCTTTTGCACGGGGGTGATACGATGATTTACTGCTTGGGGTTCCCTGTAGATGGTGAGCAGAGGGGTGACCTGTCTTCTTGAAGGAGTCCATTAAAACCCAGTTACTGAGCCGAGTGCAGTTATGTCTCTTCTCTGAGGCTTTCTCTTTCTGACACCTGCAACCATTTCTCATCCTGTCTCTACCTGTTGTTCGTCCCTCAGGCATTCTCTGCCCTCCCTCCATCCATCTTCAGCCAGCCCGGGCACTTGCCCTGCGGTGCAGAGATCCCCACCTCACCCTGATGTCTCTCTGGCTTTGGGATATTTGCAACCCCAATATCTTACATCCTAGCCATGAACATCCAAGGCTCTGTGCTTCTTTCAAACTCAGCTGTCACTGTTTCCTCTCAAACCTGGGTCTTTACCATTTCCTCCCTATTGTTCCTTGTGAATTACTGATAATTCATGTGTAGTCACTCAGTGAAATTGACTGAATGATGATAGCTCAAAGATGTTCACAACCTAATCCCCCACTACCTGGGAATATGTTACCTTACATGGTGAAGAGGGACCCTGCAGATATCAATAAATAAGGACCTTGATACGAGAAGACTACCCTGGGTTTTCTGAGCAACCCCAAGGTAATTATAATGGTCCTTACAAATGGAAGAGAGAGGCAGGAAAGAGCTTGATACAGTGTAAAGACTCAAGATGTCGCCGCTGACACTGTAGATGGAAAACGGGATAAGCCAAGAAATCAGATCAGCTTCTAGAAAGTAGAAAAGACCAAGAAATAAGTTCCCTATTTTCTTGGTCTCCAAAATCACTGCAGATGGTGACTGCGACCATGAAATTAAAAGGTGCTTCCTCCTTCAAAGAAAAGCTATGACAAACCTAGACAGCATATTAAAAAACAAGGACATCACTTTGCCAACAAAGGTCCAGATAGTCAAAGCTAGGGTATTTCCAGCAGTCACATGTGGATGGAAGAATTGGACCATAAAGAAGGCTGAGCACCAAAGAATTGATGCTTTTGAGTTGTGGTGCTGGAGAAGACTTTTGAGAGTTCCTTGGACTGCAAGGAAATCAAACCAGTCAATCTTAAAGGAAATCAACCCTGAATAATCATTGGAAGGTTATTATTATTCAAAAATAATCAAGTTGAAGCTCCAATATTTTGGTCCCTGATGTGAAGAGTTAACTCATTGGAAAAGACGCTGATGCTGGGAAAGATTGAAGGCAGGAGAAGAAGGAGGCAATAGAGGAGGAGATGGTTAGATAGCATCACCAACTCGATAGATATGAACTTGAGCAAACTCCAGGAGATAGTGAAGGACAGGGAACCCTGGCATGCTGCAGTTCATGGGGTCACAAGGAGTCAGATAAGACTTAGCAACTGAACAACAACTAGAGCCTCTAGACAGAAAGCAGAGATGAAGAAACTGAGGCCAAAGGCCATCTGGGTCACAAAGGACGAGGGTAGATCTTCCTAGCAACAACACCTGAGTTCTTCTATCCAACTTTATGTCTCTGGAGAGTTTGGTGAAAAATAAGTCTATTGTCTTAAAGAAGCTGAAGCCCTTAAGTCTTCTAAGACCCTTCATTGAGCACAGATGCCTCTTCTTATTGAATTTATTCTACTATCGATACATTTGTGCATATCTGCCTCCCAGGTCTGAGTGAAATTTTTTATCCCCAGGGTTTGGCATAGTAATCAATAGCATTCAGTAAAGGCTGACCGAATACGTGAATAATAGTAATATCCAGTGGTTATTGCAAGTTTGGACTTCCCATGTGGCTCAGTGGTAAAGAATCCACCTGCTAATGCAGGAAATGCAAGAGACACAGGTTCGATCCCTAGGTTGGGCAGATCCCCTGGAGAAGGAAATGGCTACTCACTCCAGTATTCTTGCCTGGGAAATTCCATGGACAGAGGAGCCTGGTGGACTATAGTCCATGGGGTCGCAAAAGTTGAACACAACTGAGCACTCACACCCAGTTGCAAGTTTACTATTTGTCAGGCACTCTTCACATCATCCTTGCTGGCCTCAGGCTCCTGCTTTATAGTGGCTGGATGGATGGAGAGGTACGTAGGTATGTGAATGGATGGGTGGATGGTTGGATGGATGGACAGGTATTCGGATGGATAGCTGGATGCTCAGATAGGGGAAAATATATCTTACTACCTAGAACGTTTTTGTGTGTGTGTGTTTTTTTTTTACCAAAGTATTAAATCTGATTAAAATCCTCCCACATTTGTGTAAATAATAGTGAAAGTGTAGTCGCTCAGTTTTGTCCGACTCTGCGACCCCATGGACTGTAGCCCACCAGGTTCTTCCATTCATGGGGTTCTCTAGGCAACAATACTGGAGTGAGTTGCCGTTTCCTTCTCCAGGGGATCTTCCTGACCCAGGGATCAAACCCAGGTCTCCCGCATTGCGGGCAGACGCTTTAACCTCTGAGCCACCACAATCAACAGAATAAAGAGTTGGAAATGCTTCTAAGATGATCTTGATCCAACCATAATTGGAATTAATGAGTTATAGACTAGAAAGTGCTTTAAAAATAAAATTTGGAGGAAATTTTATGAAGAAATAACAAGTGAATTGCTAGACTCCATTACAGTATATGGGCTTCCCTGGTGCCTCTGCCTGCAATGCAGGAGACTCAGGTTTGATCCCGGGTTGGGAAGATCCCCTGGAGAAGGGAATGACTACCACTCCAGTATTCTTGCCTGGAGAATCCCATGGACAAAGGAGCCTGATGGACTATAGTCCAAGTATATACAAGCCTCATTTTAGGGCTTTTTTTTTCTTTTCAGTTCAATTTTGTGGTTTTCTTTAAAGTTGATTGTTTAACTGTTTCTCACAACATACAAGGATAATATTTTATTCATTTCTGCATTTCTACTATAAAGCATAGAATCTGAAATATGTTGTTTGTCAATAACTAACGAATGAATGAATGAACTTAATTGCTCTCAGTACACATTTAAATATTGAAAGTTAGTAAACTTGTCATTCTTTCAAAAAATGCTGATTTTAAAAAGCCTGCTGTCCTCCAGGTCCTGTCCTGCTCACCCTGAGGGAGGCACATGAGCCTTTCGAGGCCAGCATAACTACACATGGGCCACATGCAGAGAAACTGAGAAATCAGGCCACACACTGAACAGGTCCATTCGCACAGCAAACATCTAGTGACCACCAGCTACACCAGTGAGTGCTGGCGACTTTGTGAAGAGTCAGGGCTCACATGTCATTGGTGGGCTTTGTGTTAAAATCAGAGCTGAGATGCAGAAAGAAAAGGGAGAGAATGTGTTGTTATCCAATTGAAAAGTACCTAAACCTTTTCTCTCTCAAATGCTAAGCTGTGTGCGTCTCCATCACCTCTATCAAGTTCAGTCTGATTTTCTAAATCTCTGGCTAAGAGAGTGGCAGGGATGGACCTGAGGAAACTGGAGAAACACCAGCTGGAGCCCAGCTCTCCCCGCCAAGTACAAAAGGGAGACAGGTCTGTGACAAGTTTATTCCTGAAAAATAATAGGAATGAATTTATATACAAACAGAGATAGACTCACAGATATAGAAAGCAAACATGATAACCAAAGGGGAGAGGGACTTTGACTCTGGATTTTTAAACTTCTTGGACCAGCGACAGAGATGGCATTTTGCTGTTTTATTTTTGAAAAGTGACCTTTAAAAGTCTGAAAACCTGTTGTTCTTTCTTTCTGTAATGAATAGTAGAGACCTTTTCTGTAAAGGGTCTACGCTATTCTCTACTGTTACTGCACGGTATGGATAACATGAATTCTGAGGTTAAAAGGACCTGATTCTGAGACCTGGCTGTGCTTCTGATTAAGAGTATGATCTTGGACAAGTAAGGCTCTCTCAGGGCCTCAGTGTTCACATCTGCAAAATTAGGAGGAATAATGTACCATTCATATGGAGTTACAGTGAGAATCTGATGATGTTGCGTGGCATAGGGCAACCACTTAATGAATACCTGCCAACTGGGGCGCCATGGACACTGGGTGCCCACTCCAGTGTTCTTGCCTGGAGAATCCGAGGGATGGGGAAGCCAGGTGGGCTGCCATCTCTGGGGTCACACAGAGTCGGACACGACTGAAGCGACTTCGTAGCAGCAGCAGACACTGGGTGGAGTGGTCAGCCAGCTACGAAGAGTTCTCCACTGGGCACTCATGCAACCATTTATTCAATGAAGTGTGTGTGTGTGTGTGTGTGTGTGTGTGTGTGTGTGTACCTGTGCTTGGTTATGTCTGACTCTCTGCAACCCTATGGACTGAGGCCCGCCAGACCCTTCTGTCTATGGGATTTTCTCCAGCCAGGAATACTGGAGTGGATTGCCAATGCTCCTCCAGGGGATCTTCCTGACCCGGAATCGAACTCACGTCTCCTGCATTCCAGGCAGATTCTTTGCTGCTGAGCCACCAGGGAAGCCCTGTTTAGTGAGCTTTATTATGCCTTTTCTAGGAACCAGGCACTGTTCTAAAAACTGAGGTCGCAGCAGTGAAAAAAGCAGAGTAAGAGCAAAAGTCCTTGCCTTCAGGGAGCTTCTGTTATAGTGACATTGTTTATCCTCAAAGCATGCCTCAGTTTCCCCATCTGTGACGTAGCAACAAGGAATGAACTTTCCTCCCAGGGTTGTAAGGGAAATTCAATTTTTAAATATGAAACACTTCAAACAATATCTGGCACAGAATAGGGGCTATGTAAGGATTTGCCTCCTAAATAATAGCTGTTGCTATTATTATTATTATTATTATTATTATTATTATTATTATCTGCCTTCTGTAACGCTAGCACCAGCTACAGAGCTGGCTGTAAGGACTGCCGTCTATCTTTTACAAAGAGATTGAATAGTTTTATTAAAATGACACAATGTCTAAAGGCGGAGCCAAAATTTGAGCAAAATCTGTCTCCAGAATTGACATATTGAAAATTTACCCACTATAAACATTCCCGGCTCCTTCTCCACCTGCCCTTGAGAAAAAAATTATTTTGTATACATTGATTAGTATAGACAATTATATCACATGGTTCCTTTCTCAGAGTCATTTAAGTTCTTAATAAGTGGGTTTTCCTGATTTTTTTCGGAGATGAATGATATCATTGGCAATTGCTGTTTAGTCGCTAAGTCATCTCTGACTCTTTATGACTCTGTGAAGTGCAGCTTGCCAGGCTTCCCTGTCCTTCACTATCTCCTGGAGTTTGTTCAAACTCATGTGCAGTGAGTGAGTGATGCCATCCAACCATCTCATACTCTGCCCCCCTCTTACCCTCTTGCCCTCATCTTTTCCAGCATCAGGGTATTTTCCAATGAATCGACTTTTCACATCAAGTGGCCAAAAATTGTAGCTTCAGCTTCAGTATCAGTCCTTACAGTGAATATTCAGGTTGATTTCCTTTAGGATTGACTGGTTTGAGCTCTTTGAATTAGCACAGCCTTTGGAATTTTTACTCCCAGGCTGACCTCATTAGCCCCGTTTATAGATTAGGCAGACAATATTAGATCTTATAAAACAAGCAAAGAAGGTCATATAGGATGGGGCAGCTTGCTTTCATTAACCATTTTGGACCACAGAATCCTGTACAGTAGCGATTTTATTAAGTGTTTTAATATGAACCAGTGAGACAGCTTTGGAGTTCCAAAGTGCAGGCAGGGATAGGGTTTTGTTTTTGTTTGGGGTTTTTTTTGAAAAGTGATGTTTAGGAGTCTAAAATCTGTTGTCCTTTCTTTCTTCCAGTAATGAATAGTAAAGACCTCGGAGAAAGCAATGGCACCCCACTCCAGTACTCTTGCCTGGGAAATCCCATGGACAGAGGAGCCTGGTGGGCTACAGTCCATGGGGTCACGAAGAGTTGGACACAACTGAGTGACTTCACTTTCACTTTTCACTATCATGCACTGGAGAAGGAAATGGCAACCGACTCCAGTGTTCTTGCCTGGAGAATCCCAGGGATGGAGGAGCCTGGTGGGCTGCCATCTATGGGGTTGCACAGAGTTGGACACAACTGATGTTGCTTAGCAGTTTCTCTAAAGACAATTTGAAATCCCCTTTAATCTATAGATTAACACCACATTGGAAATTATGCTCTCTGATAAAAGGGACAAATAAGACAATGATCACTATCTTTTGTGTGGTGATGTTTCTCCAAGAGTGAAGCTCAAAGTTAAAGCTGAAAACTTCAGAAGGGAAAATATACAAAATATATGAGAGGAAAGTTGAAAGATGAAGGGAAAAAATGGATTCATAAAATCTAGGCCAGGGCAGAAAATCAACCTAGACATATTTTATTTAAGCTTTTGAGCTTGTTTGGGTTGAATTCTAACGGCTTTGGACGTCTTCCAAAAACATCTAGAGATATTTCTTCCAGAGGAGATGCTTGGTGTGAATACAGGAATTCAGTGAGATCCATTAATTATTTCAGTTCCCGAAGTCCTTGTTAGAGTGTCCAGGTACTTCTTGGAAATGAGGCTCTCCTCCTGCTTAGAATGTACCTGAGAAGCTTATTATAACTATCGATTTCCTGGCCATATCTGAACCGAACTGAATCAGAAGTCCAGGTGCAGGGGTAGGGGTGGGGGAGGAGCTTGTATTTTCGACAAGACCACAGGTGACTCTGAAGCAGGGAACTGCCCTCTATTTTGATCTTTCTTCATTGGCCTAGCGGCCTGCTTTGTGGATGGGAAAGCTGAGAACAAGAAAAGGCAAGTTCAGTTCAGTCGCTCAGTCGTGTCTGACTCTTTGCGACTCCACAAATCGCAGCACGCCAGGCCTCCCTGTCCATCACCAACTCCCAGAGTTCACCCAAACTCATGTCCATCGAGTCAGTGATGCCATCCAGCCATCCCATCCTCTGTCGTCCCCTTCTCCTCCTGCCCCCAATCACTCCCAGCATGGTCGTCTTTTCTAATGAGTCAACTCTTTGCATGAGGTGGCCAAAGTACTGGAGTTTCAGCTTTAGCATCATTCCTTCCAAAGAAATCCCAGGGCTGATCTCCTTCAGAATGGACTGGTTGGGTCTCCTTGCAGTCCAAGGAACTCTCAAGAGTTTTAAACAACACCACAGTTCAAAAGCGTCAATTCTTCGGCACTCAGCATTCTTCACAGTCCAACTTTCACATCCATACATGATCACTGGAAAAACCAAAGGCAAGTAACACCCTAAATTTTTTATGGTCAAATATACGTAAAATTCACAAATTTAGTTCATTCACTCTGTAGTACAACCATTACTGCCATCCAACTCCATAACGTTTTATCATCTCCATAACATTTCGTCATCTCCATAGCCATTCAACAATAATTCCCATGCCTGGGGCTTCCCAGGTGGTTAGTGGTAAAGAATCTGCCTGCTAGTGCAGGAGAGGCAAGGGACGTGGGTTTAGCCTCTGGGTTGGGAAGATCCCCTGGAGAAGGAAATGGCAACCCGCTTCAGTAATCTCGCCTAATAATTTCATGGACAAAGCAACTTGGTGAGCTACAGTCAGTGAGGTCACAAAGAGTCAGACATGACTGAGCACACAGTGACCCCACTGCCTCAGCCCCTAGTGACCACTCTTTCTACTTTCCGTCTCTGTGAATTTGACTATTTTAAGGATCATGTGTAAATGGAGTCTTACAATATGTAACCTTTTGTGTCTGGCTTCTTTCACTTAGCATTACATCTTCAAGATTCGACAGGTGTGGAAATTTTGTTTGTAAAGCTGAATAGCATTTCATTGCATACATGTATATATCACATTTTGTTTATTCAGTCATTCATCAATTGGCATTGACTTTGGATTCTTAAACTTCTTGGACCAAGGACATGATATTTCACTTAGAAATCTTTATTCTTCCATCTTCTTCATAGGGTTGCTAGATTTAACAAATAAAAATGTTTAGTTGAATTCCAGTTTTAAAAAAATACACGTACATTTTGAGTGTAAATGTGCCCTATACACCATTTGAGACATACTAAAAACCATTCATTATCTGAAATTCAAATTTAACTGTGAGTCTTGTATTTTATCGGGCAGTCCCCTGGTCTACAGACAATAAAACCGTAAGTCAGGATATTCCTATCTACCTGGAACCTTGAGTTGCCAGAATTCTTGCTTGTGAAACTTATCTTAATCAAGATTATATAAAGCAAGCAAAAGCACAGTATAAGCAAGCAATCTTTGTGCACGTCTTCTCTGGTTCCAAAGCTTTGTCTGATACATCACACCATCTCTTCAATCCTGCAACCACCATCTCTGCTTTCTAGATAAGGAAACTGAAACTTGTACCTGGGGAATTCCTAAACTCAAACAGGTGATAAAAATCAGAGGTTTGGCTCAAATCCAAGACTCCCAGACTTCAAATCCAGTTCATGTTTAATTTTATTTTTCACTTTAAGTATAGAAATACAATAGGCTTTGAAAGAACATGTACTCATTCACTGCTGGAGGAAATACAAAGTGATACAACTCCTAGAGAGAGAAATTTGGTAATAGTTAACAAAATAACCTACGCATAAAGCATGTGTCCATCAACCTAACAATCCCACATTTAGGCATTTACCCCAAATATACTCTTTCAACAGTACAAAAACATATATGCATGCAATTTCATTGCTTTATTTATAATTAAAAATACTGGAAACCACTTAAGTGACTAAATATAGGATATTGTTGAATAAACTGGAAGACATAGACAATGGAGTACTATGCATCTGGGAAAAAGAATGAGGAGGAGCTCTAAGAACTGATATGGAATGACTTCCAGGAAATAGTGTTAAATGATGAAAGGAGCATGCAAAATATATATATATCCTTTGTGTAAAAAGGAAGAGGAATTAAGAAACATATATCTGTTTATCTTTACAAAAAGAAACCCAGGAAGGATAAAGCAGAATGTACTGATATTGAGTGTGGGATAAAGGGGTGGATGAAATGCAGGCATGAGAGACATTCCTCTGAGTCCACTTTCCGCACAGATTTGACTTTCACAGTTAGGTTCACTGTCTACATCTTTTAAAAACAATCTTAAATCAAGGAGGATGGGATGGAGGAAAGAAAACCTAAAACAGAAAATAAAGTGAAATAAATAAAGCCAAATATATTTAACATGAATACCCAAACCGCACTGATGGGATAAAGGAGGTGGATAGCTAATTTGAATAACTATGGCACAGCATGTCACAGTTTTGAACAGGCTTGAGGATAGGGGAACAACTGAAGTCCTGTTAGTAGCTTTGCTTTTCTTGGTGGTATGAGCACTTTCAGGATGTATAATAGGACTGAGCCAATGACTAGTGTGTCATTGAGGTTGTTAATACCAAGGTTCTCACTAGGGAAGAAAGGAAATTTAAATATGGAACAGGGGTTGGCTGAAGCAGACATACTATACATATATAATGGAATATTACTCTGCCATAAAAAAGAATGAAATCTTGTCATTTGCAGCAACATGGACAGACCTAGAGAACATCATACTAAGCGAAATAAATCAGACAGAGAAAGACAAATACTACATGATAACACTTGTATGTGGAACCTAAAAAGTAATAGGAATCAATTTATATACAAAGAAGAAATAGACTCACAGACATAGAAAACAAACTTACAGTAACCAAAGGGGAGAGGAAGAGACGAGAGACAAACTAAGAAAATGAGATTAACAGGTAGAAACTACCATATAAAATAAATAAGCAATAAAATATTACTGTATAGCACAGAGAAGATACCAATATCTGATAATAACCCATAATGGAATATAATCTGCTTTAAAAAAATGAGTCACTATGCAGTATATCTGAAACTAAATAATACTGTAAATCAATTATATTTCCATTTTTAAAAATGGAATAAATAAATAAATATGGAAAGGGAAAAAGCAAGAGCCACCATCCGGATTGGACTCAGAGGTTTTAGTCAGTGCATACTATCATTCCCCGAATGAACATGTGTGTGTGTGTGTGTGTGTGTGTGTGTGTGTGTGCACGTGACTGTACACATGTATGTGTGTCAGTGGCATGCAGAGACAGCTGTACTTGCTCATGAGATCTCATTTTTAAATTTCCAGACAGCCTGTGAGCCCATTGCTAGAACAACTGCTATTAAAATCAAATTATATAAACTTCAAATTAAATGAGTTACATTAAAAAAAAAGGTAACAAATATGGGAAACTCCTAACACCTTCATTATTTTACTACATTTTACTCTATGCTCTTGATGTTACTTTCATTTATTGCTAGCCTCTTCCCAACTCCACATTCAGTGAAAACATCAAATTGGTAGCTTAAAATTGGCTGCAGTGGGATTATTTATAGCACTGAAATCAGTAATCACTAAAAAGCAAAGTCTTGCCTGTTTGTTTATGAATCTGGTTGTGAAATATGTACCAAGATATACTGAGTTTGTGTATATGTAAGTATGCCTTCATTTTTTTCCCATTCATATGACTTCCACTTTAAAAGTGCACATCTAAGAACTGATGGAAGGCAATCTTTGCTCACTTGGCCTTCGTGGTCTGCCCCAGCTCTTTGGAACATTCATTCTGGAAGAGGAGAACTTTGCTTATTTTGTGAATCGATTTAATTAGGACAGAGCCTGCCATGAGATGGGTAGTTGATAACCATTTGCCAAATAAATGAAAAGACAAATAAGTGACTAATAATTCTCACTTAAAAGTTCAAAGGGGTCCCTGATTCATTATAGTTATATATATCATGATAAGCCTACCAAAGAATCCCAAGCTTCTAGCCAAATATGAGTTTAACAGACTGTTCTCTCCAGGAGTATAAACAGAATGTCACATGAATTCACAGTCTTCCAAGCTCAGATTGGTGTCTCCCAACCTCTCTCCCCATGAGTGCTGGGGAGACAAGGTACAAGGGCCTGTTGTGATAACTGCCAAATCTCCAGCTCTATGTATTAGGCCTTTAATTATGAAAATGGGATTTCTTCCAGATATTCTCAAAGAATGAACTTGAGCCTTGCCCCATTTTGGATCAGCACATTATTACTCCTATCAGCACTTACATGCACAGCCATCATCCCTTAATTAACATCAGCGTGTCTTTAGTTCATTGACTACACCAAAGCCTTGACTGTGTGGATCACAACAAACTGGAAAATTCTTAAAGAGATGGGAATACCAGAGCACCTTATCTGCCTCCTGAGAAATCCGTCTGCATGTCAAGAAACAACAGTTAGAACTGGACATGGAACAATAAGCTGGTTCCAAATTGGGGAAGGAGTATGTCAAGGCTGTATATTGTCACCCTGTTTATTTAATTTATATGGAGAGTACATCGTGCAAAACGCTGGACTGGATGAATCACAAGCTGAATCAAGATTGCTGGGAGAAATATCTATAACGTCAGATATGCAGATGACTCCACTCTTATGGCAGAAAGTGAAGAGGAACTAAAGGTACTCTTGATGAAAGTGAAAGAGGAGAGTGAAAAAGCTGGCTTAAAACTTGACATTCAAAAAACAAAGATCATGGCATCCAGTCTCATCATTTCATGGCAAATAGATGAGGAAACAATGGAAACAGTGACAGACTTTACTTTGGGGGGCTCCAAAATCACTGCAGATGGTGACTGTAGCCATGAAATTAAAAGATGCTTGCTCCTTGGAAGAAAAACTGTGACAAACCCAGACAGCATATTAAAAAGCAGAGACATTACTTTGCTGACAAAGGTCCATCTAGTCAAAGATATGGTTTTTCCAGTAGTCATGTATGGATGTGAGAGTTGGACCCTAAAGGAGCTGAATGCTGAAGAACTGATGTTTTGAACTGTGGTGTTGGAGAAGACTCTTAAGAGTCCCTTGGACTGCAAGGAGATCCAACCAGTCCATCCTAAAGGAAATCAATCCTGAATATTCATTGGAAGGACTGATGGAAGCTGAAGCTCCAGTACTTTCACCACCTGATGCAAAGAGCTGACTCATTGGAAAAGACCCTGATGCTGGGAAAGATTGAAGGCAGGAGGAGAAGGGGACAACAGAGGATGAGATGGTTGGATGGCATCACCAACTCAATAGCCGTGAGTTTGAGCAAGCTCCAGGAGTTGGTGATGGACAGGGAAGCCTGGTGTGCTGCAGTCTATGGGGTCACAAAGAGTTAGACACAATTAAGCAACTGAACTGAACTGAACTGAACTGATGTGACTTTAAATAAGTCAAGGGAAATTATTCGTAGAAAACAAAAAGTTGAAAACACAAATATTCAAATCCAGTGAATAATACTTTTGAAAACAAAGAGATTATTCCATGAAAACCAAAATCAGCCAAAGCACAATTGGCCGGCTGGTGAGCCACCCAGGTCAAGTAACATAGGAGACTCACCTTATGATGTTATGGTCCACAGACTGTTCAAGCATTCAGCCTTCTCTGGACATGGGCTCCACTGCAAACCTGAACTGTGAATCTCTAGCCAGTCATGCGGATTCCCTCCCTGTTTGAAGATAGCTCTGATCTCTGATTTTTATTTCCTACCGCATTCTTTGCAAACCCTTCAAAATGTCACATCCTCCCCAAGTATCCTGGTGACCTCATCCATCCCTTGGATCCTGAGCTTCTTCCCATTTGAGAGGGACCCCAGACACCATGCTCCACTTAATGTCATAGGTTTGTCTCCTTTTCCCACTTGGAGGAGAGAGCTGGGCTCCAGCTGGTGGTTTTCCAGTTGCCCAGGAGAATGAACACGAGCTCTTGCCTTATGATCAGGAAGAACAGGACTGTTTGGTCCTAGAGACAGAGATAGGAATGTCATGGCCTGAAGAACCTGACCTGCAGATGACATGTTTGATTGGATTCTCCAGAGTAGCCTTGACTCTCCAGCATCCTGTACACAGCCAGCTCCTTCTGGCCCCCAAAAGCTAGAGCCTGAAATTCTCTGGGATGTACAAAGCTAAATGTGCCTCACCACTAGAGGATATATTTCTTCTGAAAAGTCTTGTCTGGTCTGCATTAAAAATTTGTAATCCTGCTCCTTGCATAACTGACCTCATTTCTTAAGCACTAATAGCCTCAGCCACGTTATGCCTTAGTTGGTCCCTATCCTCCCTGCCAGCTCCACCCCCTCCTTCCTGTCCTGAGTCACTTCACAGTGGTTCCAACACTGAAGGGCTCCATGCCCCAAGAGCTTCTCTCTAGGCTTCTCTACTCACCACAGGAAGGAAGATCAAAGAAGAGTTTGTGACCCCTTGATGCCAATGATTTTTGTAACTTGCTGGATTGCACTGATAGTGAGATGGCTGCTGCTGCTGCTAAGTCACTTCAGTCGTGTCCGACTCTGTGCAATCCCATAGACAGCAGCCCACCAGATTCCCCCATCCCTGGGATTCTCCAGGCAAGAACACTGGAGCGGGTTGCCATTGCCTTCTCCTGAGGAGATAGAGGGACAATCTTAAAACCAGACAGACCCCGGCTCTGCATTTGGCTTGCTGAAAAAATGTGCAGAGGGAAGCCTCAAGTCTTAGTGCCTCCACGGTTTCATACCTAAATGAAGGCAGCCACAGTCTACTTTTAAAAGTTAAATGAGGCAATGGAAGTGAAACCACTTCTTAAGGTACAATAGCTATACAAAAACACAAGATTGTTGCTATTTTTCAATCCATGCACTTCCAGCTTCTCCTACACACTGTGATTCTTCTATCCACATTCAGAACCACTAAACAATCCTTGACGTCTTCAGTCTGCAGAAGCTGCAGATAAGTCCATTAGAAGACAGATGGGGATGATCAGAGACAAGGCTTCAAAGGGGAAACACTAGCACCGTCATCATCATGGTCCTGGTATGGTTTCAGGAGACGTGCTTCCTTCCTGCCCATAAGGTCCCAGAAATTGCTTTCAGGTTCCCTTCACAGAATCATTATAACTTGGTCCCCAATTTGGCTGCTCTTGTCAGTGGTAACCATCTCTGTCGTCTGTAACATGTTGAAACCTGCTGAATCTCCCACCACCACCCACTCTTGGAATAGGAATAAGGACTAAGCACATCGCCAACACATGTGACCAAATAAGAGGGAGGAAATATGGGAACCATCAATGAACACTTCCTCTGTACATTCCTCCACCTACTTTACTGTGATGTGGAAATATACAAATTAAAAAAAAAATAATGATGAACACTTATTAGTGCCTCCAATATAACACTATTTTTCTTAACCCCTGTGTTATCAGTCAGGATTCTCCAGAGAAACAAAACTCAACGAGACAGACAGATAGATAGAAAGAAGTTCATTGAAGTATATATACATATATATTATTATATAATATATATGTACATTATCTCTCTGTGTACACGTGTGCTAGTCACTCAGTCATGTCTGACTCTCTGCAACCCCATGGCTGTAGCCCGCCAGGCTCCTCTGTCTCTGGAATTCTTCAGGCAAGAATACTGGAGTGGGTTTCCATTTCCTGCCACGTATATATGTGTATGAAAGTGAAAGTGTAAGTCACTCAATCATGTCCAACTGTTTGTGATCCAAGGACTTTAGCCCACCAGGCAACTCTGTCCATGGAACTCTCCAGGCAAGAATACTGGGGTGGATAGCCATTCTACAGAGGATCTTCCTGACCCAGGGATTGAACCTGTGTCTTCTGCTTTGCAGGCAGATTCTTTTACCATCTGAGGCACCAGGGAAGCCCTGTATATGTGAGTGTGTGTGTGTGTGTGTATATATATGCACACTTAAGAAATCAGCTCATGTGATTGAAGGCTGCTAAGTTCTTTATCTATAGGGTAACCTGGCATACTGGAAATCCCATGAACATTTCTATGTTACACTCTTGAGGCAGAATTCCTTCTCAAGGACACCTCAGTTTTTGCTCTTAAGGCTTTCCTTGGATGGGATGAGGGCCACCCATAATACTGAGGCTAATCTCCCTTACTTAAAAATCAATTGATTATAGATGGTAATCCTATCTATAGTCAATCACCTTTCCAGCAACATCCAGACCAGTGTTCGACCAAACAGTTAACACCATAGCCAGGATGAGACAAGACTGAACACCACTTCTGAAAGGATGGCTATACTAGGCGCATTAGAGTGAGGAAACTGAAGCCCTGGACATTAGATCATTTATCCAAGGTCACATCACTAATGACAGGGGAAAATAGAGCTTGACCCTTGATGAAGGCCACTCTCTCTACTCCAGCACATTACAATATGGAGAGACAAATTAACTTGTAAAATAAGCAAACTATGAGAATAGTCCTAGGGAAAAGGTATGGCTAATAATAACCATTTATTTCCTAAATGGTATATTGGTGGAAAAAAGAGTTTGACCAGGGTTGCTGTAATGTTTGTGTTCTTTAGCCTCTTGCTACCCAGTTTAATCTCTAGACCAGCAGCATCACTGGGGAGCTCATTAGAAATGCAGAATCTCAGGCTCCATGCCAGACCTGCAGCTTCAGAAGAATTGTTTTACCAAGACCCTTGGGTGTATTTGTTTTCTATTTCTACGTAACAAACTGTCATAAACATTTTTCTTAATTTTTATAAAATTAAGAAAATTTTAATTTTCTTTCTTTCTTAATTTTTTTAACTTATTTTTTTAATTTTCTTTCTTAATTTTTAAAAATTGGAGTAGAGTTGATTTACAATGCTCCGCTAGTTTCAGGTGTATAAGGAAGTGATTCAGTTATACATATACATGGATCTTAGTGAATGGAAAGGAGATCCATTTGTCAGCTCCCAGTCCTGCAGGTCAAAAACTGGGGTGGGATGGGGAACAGGGTTGGCTGAGTTTCATGCTCAGAGTCTTCTAAGCCCCAGATCAAGTTATTGGCCAGACCACTCATATGTGAGGGTCCTGAGGGAGAGTGTGCTTCAAGCCCATTCAGATTGTTGGCAGATTCATTTTCTTGCAGTCACAGGACTGAGATTTTCTCTTCCCTGCTGGCTCTAACCTGGGGTTCACTCTCAGCATTTGCACTTCTCCTCCGATGGCCTCCTCCACATTCAAAGCAGCAGCAGCACGTTGAATCCTTCTCGCCCTTGGAATCTCTCTGACATGTGTGTTGCCACCAATGAGCCAGAAGATGTCCTCTGCTTTCGGGGGCTTCTGTGATGAGATGAGGGGTGGCTCAGTGATAAAGAACCTGCCTGCAGTGCAGGAGACAGAGGTTCAGTCCCTGGGTTGGGAAGAATCCTCTGCAGAAGGAAATGGCAACCCACTCCAGTATTCTTGCCTGGAGGATCCCATGGACAGAGGAGCATGGCAGGCTACAGTCTATGGGGTCGCAAAGAGTCAGACACAGTGAGCAACCAAGCAAGAACAAGGTGATCAGATAAGCCTGCCCGCTCCCCCAGATAATGCCCCTCTCCTCAGGTCAACTGTGCCACGCCCTAAAACACAGTCACCAGAGACAGATTTCCTCCCATCCATGGGATGCAGGGATGAGCCTGCATGATATGTGTTTTTTCCCAGCACCTCGAGGGTTTCTCCAGTGCTCAGTGAACACGGACCGGGCACGCCACGCATGTAACTCACTCCTGCTGCTACCTCCCTGGAGGCGCATCAGATACCGCAGGCTACAAGGCTGCCTCTCCACCCTTCAGACGCCAGTCACAAGTCCAGGCTGTGCTTCTGAACAACTGGCTGTGAGTGAG
The DNA here is from genome assembly GCF_001704415.2 of Capra hircus. NCBI lineage: Eukaryota > Metazoa > Chordata > Mammalia > Artiodactyla > Bovidae > Capra > Capra hircus. The sequence goes on from NC_030813.1 coordinate 110,731,280, forward strand.
AGGTTCTCCCCAGGTTCAGTACATTTTCTAGAGCAGCTCACAGAGCTCAGATAATATATATATATATTGTTTATTACTAAACACACGACCAGTTTATCTTGAAGGGGTGTAACTCTAGAACAGCCAGATGGGAGAAACACATAGGGCAAACTATGAGTAAATACAGCTCATTTTAGATTACACTTGCATTACCCCATTTCATTCTTCAAACAACTTACATGTGGTCATGGATACACCCCTTCTGAAGAAGAAACTGAGACTCAGTGCCACGCCGTTCTTGCCAAGGTTACAGGTCAAATGCACAGAAGAGCTGACATTTGAACCTGAACTCCTGATTAAAAGCCGCGCACACAAATGGCACACTCTCACCCCTTTCCCGGGTTGGATAATGCTCTATTGGTCACAAGCACCACAGCTTCTCTATCCATTCCTCTGTGGGTAGATATTTTGGGTGCTTCCACGTACTGGCTGTTGTACATAGTGCTGAAATGAACGCTGGGGTGCATGTAACTTTTGGAATTATTGTCTTCTCGGGGCATAAGCCTAGGAGTGGGATTGCTGGGTCATATGGTAACTCTGTCTTTAACTTCGTAAGGAACCTCCACACTGCTCTCCATAGTGGCTGCACCAATCCACATTCCCACCCTCTCCAGCATTTGCTGTTTGTAGATTTTTTGATGATGGCCATTCTGCCTGGTGTGAGCTGATATCTTATGGTAGTTTTGATGTGCATTTTCTGATAATTAGTGGAGCTGCATAGCTTTTCACATGCTTCTTGGCCATCCATATATCTTCTTTGGAGAAGTGTCTATTTAGGTATTCTGTCCATTTCTTGATTTTTATTCTTAATATTGAGCTTCATGAGCTGTTTGTATTGACTGTCATACAGAGTGAAATAAGTCAGAAAGAGAAAACAAATATTGTATGTTAATGAACGTATGTGGAATCTAGAAAAATGGTACAGATGAAATCATTTGCAAAGCAGAAACAGAGTCATGGGTGCAGATAACAAATGTGTGGACACCAAGAGGGGAAAGGAGGAATGGAGAATGGGATGAACTGGGAGACTGGGATTGACATGTACAGTATTGATACTATGGGCAAAGTAGGCAACTAATGAGCACCTACTGTATAGCACAGGGGACTCTACTCAGTGCTCTGCAGTGACCTAAATGAGAAGGAAACCCAAAAAAGAGGGGGTGTATGTATACACATAGTTGCTTCACTTTGCTGTACAACAGAAACAAACACAATATTGTGAAGCAACTATATTCCAGTAAAAACATTTTTTAAGTCAAGTATGCTTCCTTCCTCTCTCCTTCCCCCCAGTAACATTCCTATACACTGAAACATTACTTTGCCAACAAAGGTCTGTCTAGTCAAGGCTATGGTTTTTCCAGTAGCCATGTATGGATGTGAGAGTTGGACTATAAAGAAAGCTGAGCGCCGAAGAGTTGATGCTTTTGAACTATGGTATTGGAGAAGACTTTTGCGAGTCCCTTGGACTGCAAGAAGATCCAACAAGTCCATCCTAACAGAAATCAGTCCTGAATATTCACTGGAAGGACTGATGCTGAAGCTGAAGCTCCAATACTTTGGCCGCCTGATGCGAAGAACTGATTCATTGTTAAAGACCCTGATGTTGGGAAAGATTGAAGGCAGGAGGAGAAGGGGACAACAGAGGATGAGATGGCTGGATGGCATCATCGGCTTAATGGACATGAGTTTGAGCAAGCTCTGGGAGTTGGTGATGGACAGGGAGGCCTAGCGTGCTGCAGTCCATGGGATTACAAAGAGTCAGACATGGCTGAGCTACTGAGCTGAACTGATACACTTAGGGAGACTGGTTTTCCTGGATTATTAGAAAAGAAACTCTGATATTGTTCGTTTGTATGTCTGTAACATGTAAAAGACTAACAGAATAATTAAATGATCCAATGTTTGGTGAGTGACTTGCTCTGGCGAACAAGACAGACTCTCATCTCTGTCCCCACTGAAGTAGGATGTCAACAGTCAGCAGACAGGGCACTGCAGGAGCTAACTGCTGTTTTTAGTTGCTAAATCAAGTACAACTCTTTTGCTACCTCAGGGACTGTAGCCCACCAGGCTCCTCTGTCCATGGGATTTCCCAGGCAGCAACACTGGAGTGAGCTGCCATTTCCTTCTACAGGGGATCTTCCTGACCCAGGGACTGAACCCATGGCTCCTGCCTCATCTCCTGCATTGTAAGTGGGTTCTTTATAGCTCCAGGTAATAGTGAGGGATTCTAACCTAGTCTTGGAAGCTCAGATAATCCTTCCAGAATGACTTGCAATTTAAGAGAGTCAATTTAAAAACAAGGCACTCCAATAGCAATTTTGAGGAGATATTTTTGGATGGAGGAACTTGCCTCTTAAATACTTCACATTGTACCCTGGGATTTGAGTAGGCATACCACGAGTCTGTGCCTAGAGAAAAGAACACTTGCCTTGGAGGAATCTAGAATCTAGTATTCAGGTTTTCAACTGGGCATCTGCATTTATCAAAGGCGATGTCATGTGCTACCTCTGAGCCTCAGGTTTTGGAAAACCTTGGTTGGTAAATTAACTTTATGATCCTTCTGTTCAAGAATTCTCCCATGGAGACAGCAGTAAGGTGTAAAAACAACAACAAAAAAAAAGAGCATACGGAAGGAGGAGACCAAATATCTGAAAACCATATCTCAGAGACCATCCCAGCCCTGGTGGCTGCTGGCTCTGCTCTCAGTCTGCCTGCTTGGAGAGAGAGCTGGGTCTAAGTTATTGAGCAGAAGCCAAGAAAGCCAGTAGCGTTAGAGTAGGCTGAAAAGAGGTGGTCTGGAGGAACTCTGTTATTGACAGCAGTCTACGTGGCCCTACCTTGGACCTGGAGGATGCCTGGCTTCAGTGGTAGTGTGGATGTCTACTGGTTCTGGGACTCGAGTCCTGCTGAAAACACTGAACCAGACCCCTCAGTGCCCACCACCGGGCTACTTGCTCCTTTGGCATTTTAATAGCCCAAGTGGAAAGCTCTTAGGGACCCACTTAGGAAGCATGGTGAGCCATGTCATCAAGCTAAATGATGCCACCTGCATGCTTTGTTTCATCTGGAAGTTTCTTCAAGTCTCCTTTCTCTGAAGATCCTGAACAGCTGGCCACCAGATGCCAGTCTGCATCCCCTGAGTTGTGTTAGCAGCTGATATTTGGAATGATTTAATGACCAAACTCACTTAAGTGGGTGCATAGTTACTTCCAAGCTGGACTTTTATTATCACATGACATTTAAATCCAAGACTAAGGAAGGCTTAATGAAAAGAGGACAAAAGTGAGTCAGGAAAATAGTCCCAAGGGTAGGATGTCTGGAGCCAACGTAAGTTTTAAGAATTTTCGGCTTAGGATCTTGTGCCCGGATAAGTAAACAAATGAGAAAAAAAAAAAATATATACAAAAGTAAGGCTGGATTACAGATAAGTATTCAAAACAAGTACCAAATTACAGTACATTTCAAGGCTTTCTAAAGTTTATCAAGCAAACACCCTTGATACAATGAACTGAAGGCAACACAAGGCATATGAGAATATCAACAAATAGTCATAACTTTTGCCTTACCACGGCAGCATTCAATTTTCTGAAGCAGACAGAGAACCTGAAGAATCAGAATCCTCAAAACAAGTGCAGATTTTTTTTAATCAACCTCATTTAAATATAATTCGCATTGCAACCATCTGTGTGTACGGTTTGATGAGCCATGGCAATTGTCTACCATTGTAGTTGTCTTCACAGTCAAGACACAAAGTGTTCTTGTTACTCCCAAAATTTTTCACCCTAGGTTTTCAGGCAACTCCTAATCTGCTTTGCGACCATAGGTGACTTGCAATTCTGGAATATCTTGTAAATGGAATCATATAGTATATTCTCTTTTGTATGGCTTCTTTGGTTGAGCCTAGTGTTTCTGAGTTTCATCCATGTTGTTACATGTAACTGTCCTTTATTCTTTTTCCCGAGTAGTATTCCATTGTATGCGTTCAGTCGCTCAGTCATGTCTGACTCTTTACGACCCCATAAACTGTAGACTGCTAAGCTCCTCTGCCCATGGAATTTTCCAGCAAGAATGCTGGAGTGGGGTGCCATTTCCTAGTCCAGGGGATCTTCCTGACCCAGGGATCAAACCTGTGTCTCCTGCTTCTCCTGCATTGGCAGGCAGATTCCTGACCACTAGCACCACCTGGGAAACCCTTCCATTGTATGAATTTAACGTAACTGATTTATTCATTCACGTGTTGATGGACATTTGAAATGTTTCCACTTTTATTGTTGAGTAGTATTCTACGCTATGGATCTACTCTGAATTGTTCATCCACTCCCTTATAGATGGATATTTTGTTTCCAGATTTTGGCTATCATAAACTAGGTCTAGTCAAAGCTATGGTTTTTCCTGTGGTCATGTATGGATGTGAGAGTTGGCCTGTGAAGAAGGCTGAGTGCTGAAGAATTGATGCTTTGGAACTGTGGTGTTGTAAAAGACTCTTGAGAGTCCCTTGGACTGCAAGGAGATCCAACCAATCCATTCTGAAGGAGATCAGCCCTGGGATTTCTTTGGAAGGAATGATGCTAAAGATGAAACTCCAGTACTTTGGCCACCTCATGCGAAGAGCTGACTCGTTTGAAAAGACCCTGATGCTGGAAAAGATTGAAGGCAGGAGGAGAAGGGGACGACCAAGGATGAGATGGCTGGATGGCATCACTGACTCTATGGACGTGAGTCTGAGTGAACTCCGGGAGCTGGTGATGGACAGGGAGGCCTGGCGTGCTGCGATTCATGGGGTCACAAAGAGTCGGACATGACTGAGCGACTGAACTGAACTTAACTAAACTAGGTTGCTATGAATATTCCTATATTTACTGCTTGCAGGTATATTTTTTCATTTATCTTGGGCAAATAACCTAGCAATGGAATTGCTGAGTTTTATAATAAACCTACAGTTTACTTTTTATATGAAGCTGCCAACTAGTTCTCTGAAGTGTTTGCTTGGGCTTCCCAGGTGGGCAGTGGTAAAGAATCCACCTGCCAAGCAGGAGACTTTGGTTCCATCAATCCCTGGGTCAGAAATATCCCCTGGAGAAGGAAATGGCAACCCACTCCAGGATTCTGGCCTGAACAATTTCATGGACAGAGGAGCCTGGCAGCCCCAGTCTGTGAGGTCACAAGAGAGTTAAACACAACTGAGCACATGGGATCAGTCATGATTCCGTGACCCAGGGATCGAACCTGGGTCTCCCGCATTGCAGGCAGACACTTTACCATCTGTGCCACCAGTGATTTGAGAGAGGAGGTCAAGCGATAACAGCCCTGTATTTTGGGTTAAGTTTTGCTGTTACATGTGTGATGCAATCTTCTCTATCTTCTCACAAAACCTGTAGTAAACTTATATTTCTCACCAATACACTTGAGGTTATACTTGTGCTTGTAAGACAGGTACCAAGAGAAGGAATTACTCAGTAAGACTCCATCACATCATGGTACAATTATTACAAACCTTGATAACATTAAAAAGCTATTGTTTAGTTGCTAAGTTGTGTTCAACTCTTTTTCGACCCCATGGACTGTAGCCCACCAGACTCCTCTGTCCATGGGATTTCCCAGGCAAGAATACTGGAGTGGGTTGCCATTTCCTTCTCCAGGGGATCTTCCAGTCCCAGGGATCAAACCCAGGTTTCCTGCATTGGCAGGCAGGTTCTTTACCACTGACCCACCAGGGAAGCTCTAACATTAAAAGATACACAACACTATATATGTTATATTACTGAACTTTTAGCTTTCTTCCAGTCTAGTATTTTCTTTTGAAGAGCAAAGCCATAAAGCACACAGCAAGTTTCAAGAACCACTATCATCAATGAAAATATATTGTTTCAAGTTATGATCAACTCTGAAATAAATCTGAAGATTTATCCTAACATTTTATCTTGACCTTTTGCGAACTGAAAGAATCACCGTCCACAATCAGGTACAAGTTTATCCATGAGAGCAAAATAAAAAGTCGATCCTGGGATTCTGTCCATCCTCGAAACCAAACTCGAGCAAAAACGTTTTGTTGACTCATTTCCCATTTTCCTCTTTCATCCTGGCAATGACCTACCATCAGAATGAAATGATTTCAACTTCACAGTCTTTCTCTTTCCTCTTAAGATTCACAATGTGATAACATCCAGTCCCAAGCACTATATCTGGTATTACAACTGCTTGAAAATGGGTAAAAACACTGTTACTCACCTCAAACTTGCTTCATAGCTCTGAACACATTCTCACAACATAGCCTTCCAAATGGTTTTACCCTTATGTGGTTTCATTTGGCAGGTTTTTTTTTTTTTTTTTTGTATGCACATAAATACAAGGTATTATGTGAGTCACCATGGGAATAATAGAAAGTTACAATGAAGGCTAAGACATAATCCCAGCCTTCAAGAAACTTATACTTTGATGTGAAAAAAAGGCACTCACATAAAGAAATATGACATGAAACAGATAAGTACCCTGAGAGTGAGATAAATGACTTCAGTTTGAAGGCGTTGAGTGTCACTGCAGGCAAGGCTTTGCTGGGACGAGAAAACTACACACACACCAAGTAGGGAATAAAGTAATGCTGTTTAATAGCTTTGCAAATGCCCATTCTTACCTTGGCAAAGAGAAGCAAAGTTGATCTTTTCTCATATAGAGTACCGAAGCACAAGATTTTGCTTCAAATTTCTAATGAGTTCTTACACATTCCTCTTTCCACCCCCTAATCCACAAAGCCAAAGCCGAACCCACTTACTGAAGCAACTGTGTGGGACAAAAGTCTAACAAAGTGAAGGAATGGTGGACCCACCTCTGGGCAGGTGACTTTTCTGTTATCACCTGGAAACAGGAAATTGAAAACCACACCCCTCACCGGGAGCAGAGGAAGTGAAAGAGTAAAACCAGAGAAGAACCTCTGTCCAGCTCTGAGGACAGAAATGAGTCCCTGATCTATCACAGAATCAGAAGGGAGCTCAGACCGGAAAGCCCCAGTCTGTCAAGGCAATGTCTCCACCTACTACTCAACTGTGACCAGCAAATTTCAGTTTTGGACCAACCAGACTGAGTCCTGGATCAACTTTTCTCCATTAGAAGGACAAGGAAAAGGAGATTATAGAAACACAAAGCAAGAACATTATCTCTTTCTCTCCTATTGCCTGGAGATGAGATGTGAGCAGGGGGATAGAAATAGTCCTTTTCAAAAAGAATCTGAAAAAGAAACATATAGATAGATAAATGGACTTCCCTAGTGTCTCAGTGGCAAAGAATCTGCCTGCAAGTACAGGATATGTGGGTCCAATCCCTGGATCGGGAAGATATCCCCTGAAGAAGCAAATGGCAACCTGATCCAGTACTCTTGCCTGGGAAATCCCATGGACTAATGAACATGGAAGGCTACAGTCCATGGGGTCACAAACAGTTGGACATGACTTAGCAACTAAACAAAAACAAAACAAGATACAGATAGAAACAAAAACAGATAGATCTGAATTGCTGTACTGTATATCTGAAACTAACATGATATTATAAAACAAGTATACTTCAATTAAAAAAAATGACTTTTAAAAGCTAAAAAATAGAAAATAAATATTATCTTTCTCCCCATGACTGCCATTACCTTAAAAAAGCCTTTTCCTAAATCTGCTTTGCACAATATTTGCAACATACTGTGTGCCTCAAAATAAGCAGTCTTTGAATCAAGTATTTCTTTGGAAGAAATGGAATATTTAACCCATTAGTTAAAGATTGATTGCACCTGTAACGTGAACTTTTGCATCTTCTTGAATCCATATCTAAATTGGTAGTCTAATGATGACCCTGGGCTTAAACACGCAACTTGCTTTGGCCAGTGGGTTAAAAGCAAACTTGCTGCAAGCAAAAACTTGAAAAATGGGTTGCAAATTTCATTTTTTTTCCTTCAGTTCAGTTCAGTCACTCAGTCATGTCCGACTCTTTACGACCCCATGAATCACAGCACGCCAGGTCTCCCTGTCCATCACGAACTCCCGGAGTTCACTCAAACTCTTGTCCATCGAGTCGGTGATGCCATCCAACAATCTCATCCTCTGTTGTCCCCTTCTCCTCCTGACCCCAATCACTCCCAGCATGAGGGTCTTTTCTAGTGAGTCAACTCTTTGCATGAGGTGGCCAAAGTATTGGAGTTTCAGTCCTTCCAATGAACACTCATGACTGATCTTCTTTAGGATGGACTGGTTGGATCTCCTTGCAGTCCAGGGGACTCTCAAGAGTCTTCTCCAACACCACAGTTCAAAAGCATCAATTCTTCGGCACTCAGCTTTCTTCACAGTCCAACTCTCACATCCATACATGACCACTGGAAAAACCATAGCCTTGACTAAATGGACCTTTGTTGGCAAAGTAATGTCTCTGCTTTTCAATATGCTATCTAGGTTGGTCATAAGTTTCCTTCCAAGGAGTAAGCATCTTTTAATTTCATGGCTGCAATCACCATCTGCAGTGATTTTGGAGCCAAAAAAAATAAAGTCTGATGCTGTTTCCACTGTTTCTCCATCTATCTGCCAGGAAGTGATGGGACCAGATGCCATGATCTTCGTTTTCTGAATGTTGAGCTTTAAGCCAACCTTTTCACTCTCCTCTTTCACTTTTATCAAGAGGCTTTTTAGTTCCTCTTCACTTTCTGCCATAAAGGTGGTGTCATCTGCGCATCTGATGTTATCGATATTTCTCCTGGCAATCTTGATTCCAGCTTGTGCTTCTTCCAGCCCAGCATTTCTCATGATGTACTCTGCATATAAGTTAAATAAGCAGGGTGACAATATACAGCCTTGAGGTACTCTTTTTCCTATTTGGAACCAGTCTGCTGTTCCATGTCCAGTTCTAACTGTTGCTTCCTGACCTGCATACAGATTTCTCAAGAGGCAGGTCAGGTGGTCTGGTATTCCCATCTCTTTCAGAGTTTTCTACACTTTGTTGTGATCCACACAGTCAAAGGATTTGGCATAGTCAATAAAGCAGAAATAGATGTTTTTCTGGAACCCTCTTGCTTTTTCAATGATCCAGTGGATGTTGGCAATTTGATCTCTGGTTCCTCTCCTTTTCTAAAACCAAGTTGAACATCTGCAAGTTCACGGTTCACATACTGCTGAAACCTGGCTTGGAGAATTTTGAGCATTACTTTACTAGCGTGTGAGATGAGTGCAATTGTGTGGTAGTTTGAGCATTCTTTGGCACTGGCTTTCTTTGGGATTGGAATGAAAACTGACCTTTTCCAGTCCTGTGGCCGCTGCTGAGTTTTCCAAATATGTTGGCATATTGAGTGGCATATTCTTGGCATATTCTTCCCTTGGACTCTTCTAATTATCTGAAGACATGTCCAGAATATCCTTCTGGAGAATGAGAACCATGGAACGAAGTCACTTGCATAGCCAAGGACATCCAGGGTCAGCCCACAGCCAGGAGGCCACAAGACATGTAGACAAGCCAAGACCGGAGCTGCCTAGCTGAGCATAGCCAAGATCAATGGGACTGCCCAGTCGACCCACAGATTCATGAGGAATAATAAATGGTTGCTGTGTTGCCTTTTTTTTTTTTTATAAACACAGATGTAACTAAGTGATATACCCTTCTTGAAGATTGCAATGGACTGAACTGTGTCACCCCAGAATTTTATGCAAGGAGAATAAACCATCAATCCTAAAGGAAATCAACCCTAACTATTCATTGGAAGGACTGATGCTGAAGCTCCAATATTTTGCCACCTGACTGGAAAAGAGCCAACTCATTAGAAAAGACCCTGATGCTGGGAAAGACTGAAGATAAAAGGAGAAAGGGACCACAGAGGGTGAGATGGTTAGATAGCCTCACTGACTCAGTGAACATGAATGTGAGCAAACTCTGGGAGATAGTGGAAGACAGAGGAGCCTGGCGTGCTGCAGTCCATGGGGTCACAAAGAATCAGACATGAGTTAGTGACTGAAGAACAACAACAGAATTCAGAGGTTGAAGTTTTAACCCCTGATGTGATGGTATTTGGAGATAGAGTCTTTGTGAGACAATTAGGCTTAGAGGAGGACGGGAGGCGTTGGGCCCTCATGATAGGATCAGTGCCCTATAAGAAGAGGAAGAGACACAAGACCCCTGTCTCTCTCTCTCTGCCTTGGGATGACACCATGAGAAAGCAGCCATGTAAAAGTCAGGAAGAGAACCCTCACCGGAATTCAACCACACTGGCACCTTGGTCTCAACTTTAGCCTCCAGAACTGTGAGAAAATTACTGTTTGGTTGTTTAAGCCACCTGTTTATGGTATTTTCTTATGACAGCCCAGCAGACTGAGACAGCTTTGGTACGAAGCTGTAGTGGGTTGCTCTATCAAACATCTAAATACGTGCAAGCAACTTTGGACCTGGGTAAAGGGTAGAGGCTGGAAGAGTTTTGAGATGCATGAGAAATACAGACATTAAAGGCAATTCCCATGAGCTCTCAGACAGAAATGAGGAACGCGACATTGCAAACTGAAGGAAAGGTGACCCTTGTTATAAACTGTCAGAAAATTTGGTTGAATTGAATTTACTATTGTGTGGAACGTAGAACTCATGAGGAAGGAAATTAAGTATTTACTTAAGGGGATGTCTAAGGAAAGTGCTGAAGAAGTGACTTGGTTCTTCCTGACTGCTTGGAGTAAAATGTGAAAAGACAGAAATTAAGAGAAATTGTTAAGCAAAAAGGGGCCAGAACTCAAAGGTTTAGAAAATTCTCAGTTGATCCATATTGTAAAAAAAATTTTAACGTCTATTTTAAAAACATTAAGGGTATAACAAAAGCATCCTAGGTGAAACACATGAACTTAATCAGACAATAGAAAGCCGTGAATAGATATGAGATGATGTTAGCAGAAATATTGCCAGTTTGGGGCAGAAAATGTCAAGATAAATTAAGGAAGGCTGTCAGACATCTTCGCTATTACAAGTTAGGTGTATAGAGCTGTGCATGTTTGTGCATGCTCAGCTGTGTCCGACTCTTTGCAACCCCATGGACAGTAGCCTGCCAGGCTCCTCTGTCCGTTGAATTTTCCAGGTGACAATGCTGGAGTGGGTTGCCATTTCCTTCTCCAGGGGATCTTCCCGACCCAGGGATGGAACTCACATCTCATGCATCTCCTGCGTTGGCAGGCAGTTTCTTTACCAGCTGAGCCATGAGGGAAGCCCCCCTCATAGAGCTAATTGTCTGTAAATGTGTGTTATCTTTCAAGAAGACAGAAGAAGAATATCCAAGGCAATTCAGATACCATCAAGGTCACCATTCCCACCTCAGTAGGCACAGGTACAGGAATCAAAGCTGCCGCCACTTCAGTTTGACAGGGTGGGACCACTGGCAGCAAAGACACATGGGTGGGGTCACCCCACTGAGACATGGGGATGACAACCCCCTCAGTGAGTCTGAAGAGCAGAGCACTGAACCAAAGTCTGAAGAGAATTATTCCAGAGTCTTAAATCTAATGCAGACCGACATAATGCGTTTGGGGCTTGCCCAGGTCAATCACCTCGTCTTTCCTCCCTCGTTCTCCCTTTTGGAATGAGACTGTCTTTCTCATACTGCACCACTATTGTATCTTGGAAGCATGTAACTCATCTGGCTTCACAAGTTCATAGCAGGAGAGGAATCTTGCCTTAGGATGAGTTTTACTTCACGGTTCACCCATATTTGATTTAATGATATGAGATGAGAATTTGTAGTTTAAACTTTTTTTGGTCCTGAAAAAGTTAAGATGGTGGGGGCTGTTAGGATGAGATGAATGCATTCTGAATGTAAAAACAACATGAACTGGGGGGAAGTCAGGGGCAGAATGTTATGGATTGAATTGCGTTCTTCAAAAATTTATATGTTGAAATCCTAACATTCAACTTGATGGCATTGGGTAGGCAAAAACATTAGTTTGGATTTTTCCATAACATGAACGAACATTTTGGACAACCCAATATTCAGTGATGAGGCCTCTGGGAGGTAATTTAGGTTTTGCTGTCCTGAGAGGAGGGCCATCATGAAATTAGTGCCCTTTAAGAAAAAGAAGAGGGACGTCCCTGGTGGACCGGTGGTTAAGATTCTGTGCTTCCACAGCAAGGGGGCACAAGTTTGATCGCTGGTTGGGAACCCGAGACCCCATACGCCTCACCTCAAGGCCAAACCATTTGTTTATTTTTTAGAAAAGGAAGAGACTGCAGACATATCTCTTTTTACCATGGGATGACTGCATGAAAGCACCCGCCACAATGGGAAGAGACTCCCCCAGAACCTGAGCATGCAAGCACCCTGACCCGCCTTCCAGCTTCCAGAACTGTGAGAAGGGAAATAGCTATTGTTTGAACCACTGCTCTGTTACGGAGGCCCACGTAGGCTAAGGGAGTATCATGTATAATTGTCATGCAGACGGGTTTGGGGCTTCCCTGGCGGCTCAGCAGTAAAGAATCAGCCTGCAATTCAGGAGACCCAGGTTCGATCCCTGGCTCAGAAAGATCCCCTGGAGAAGGAAATGGCCACCCACTCCAGTATTCTTGCCTGGAGAATTCCATGGACCGAGGAGCCTAGCAGGCTACAGTCCGTGGGACTGCAAACAGCTGGACACGACTAAAGCGACTAACACTTTCACAAATTTATTTTACCATTATGTCCCTCTCCATGGAACATTTCAGGATATGATTTCATAGACAACAATCCAGGGAGATACTGGGATGAATAAATTGCAGTAAATAAGTGCCCTGGGATGTCATATTTTAGAGACATAATAAAGAAAGGACAATCCAGATTTAATGATGGAGTGTTCTGGGAGAGTGAAAGGAGTAAAACAAATAACATGTTTAAAAACCAGAGAACCTGAGCAGACTGTGGACTTGAAGACAGAATCAAGCAACTCAGGAGAAGTGGGTTTGAGGGAAAATAGTGAAGAACAGGGAAACCGGGCGTGCTGCAGTCCAAGGGGTCGCCAAGTCAGGCATGACTCAGAGCCTGAACAACAACAACAGATAGGCTTTAGAGAGATTAAACCCGACGGCAATGTTCTATCTTTAATAAATGAGACTTAGCAGGCATCAGGAAAAAAACAAGAACAATGCCAGGGAGAGATCAGACTGGTTCTGAAGATTCTAAATGGTGAACAATCAACTCATGAAAGAAGATCCTGCCGAGGGAAGAAATTTAGGAGCTAAGTGAGGCATCTCCAAACGCGGTGACACCGGTGAGCCAGACATACAGAGGCCATACAGGCAAACGAGACCGCTTCTCATTTGAGGTACATTTTGAGGCAGATTCAAGACTATATATACCTCCAACTGTTGATTTCCTGGTAACCTGACAACAGCGTTCGTGAGTCATTTAGCCATTAATTGGATATTGATTCACAGAAGGGCAACCAACCAAGATAGTGACCTAATTGCAGTCATGCTGCCTGAAGAACAGTCTAAAAGAGCCAGAATCCTTGAACTTGGAAAAAGGACGCGGGAGAAGTGGGGGAGGGGAAAGCTGGGCATTGCTTTCAGTTCCTGTAAAGGCTTTTATGGGTGGAAAGCAGAGCAGGAACAGTTGCTGTGCCTCAGAGGATTCTTCTATGCCTTGTGAAGGCACGGCTCCTTCCCCAGGGAATCATCAAGGGGAGTGGAGTAGCCATCTCCCAAGATTCTGCAGACGGATGATGACGAGTATGAGAGCGAATGAAAATACCCTCATGGCTTCTTCCAAATCTGAGATCCTGCATCTATTAATACAAATAAGCTGTCTCTTTTCCTAATTTAGACTATTCTCACCAGGCAGATCTGCTACCTTATATCACCAAGAAAGCAAAACAAGGGCCTTCAGATTGGGTCCCCATGACCAAAACTCATAAAAGGTGAGCTGGAGACTTCAGGCTCAAAGAAGTGTCTTCTGCTCCATCTGCGCCTCTCACACCCAACAGTGATGAGCAGACAGTACACATCTGTGTACCACCTGCCAATTGGGAGAGGAGCAGTATATCCTATGTGGCTACACCTTGAGGTCAGGATTGAATTACATTCAGTCAGCCCTCCATATCCATGTGTTCCACATCTGCAGATTCAATCAACCACAAATAGAAAAAAAAATTTTTTTTTTATTTCAGAAAGTTCCCAAAAGCAAAATTTGAATTTGCTGCACACGAGCAAATGTTTATATAACATCTGCACTATATTTACAACTATTTAGATAGTATTTACATTGTGTTAGATATTGTAAGTATTCTGGAGATGATATAAAGTATACAGGAAAAATGTGATAGGTTATATGCAAATTTTAATACTACGTCATTTTACGTAAGAGACTTGGGCATGCTCAGATTTTGGCATCTGCCAGGGTCCTGGTTGCTGAGATGGTAAAGAATCCACCTGCAATGCAGGAGACCTGGATTTGATCCTTGTGTTGGGAAGATCCCCTGGAGAAGGAAATGGCAACCCACTCCAGTATTCTAGCCTGGAGACTTCCATGGACATAAGAGCCTGACTGGCTACAGTCCATGGGGTCACAAAGACTGAACAAGTAATTTACCAAGGTCCTGGAACCAGTCCCCTAGATACTGAGGTATGACTGTGTTTCCTACCACTGTCAATAAATAACATTTTATTTGGTCTCCAATCTCCAAACTTTAATAACCTCTTCCAAGAGGAAGACAGTTTCCCAACAAGGTTCATTTCTCCTTTGGCCTCTTCCTCAACATCTTCACATGTTTGACAAAATTCAGCAAAGGCTTGATTATAAAATCCAGATGAAGCCACCTGGGCTTCAGGATATAATTTGAAACTTGGCTGCTTTATGCACGCAAAAGAAAAGAAACAAAGTCAACTATAGGAACACAAAGTTTAATAAATGAAAAATGGTCAAACTTTATATTCAGATAGGGAAGTGAATATATTCCAAAGAAAACAATCTGCTGCCTCTAAGAAATTAGAGTATTTTTCAGAGGTAATCAGTACTCATCTCCAGGGCAATGGATACTAAGGAAAATACATGATATATGCATATTCTCTTTATTTGGCATGAAAAATGTGCTTTAACCCGCATTTAAAACTTCAGGTACTGTAACCAGGCAATCTAAGTTCAAATCCCAGTTTTTCTATTTACTGGCTGTGTGACCTGGAATTAGTCCTGTAACCTCTCTGAACTCTAGGTTCCCAACCATAAAATAAGAATAAAATTAGTATCTACCTTATAGAATTGTTGAAAGAATGAAATGAGTTAACACATTTACAGAGCAATAAAACAATTCCTAGTACATAGCTAGTGCTCAGGGCTTCCCTGGTGGCTCAGAGGTTAAAGCGTCTGCCTACAATGTGGAAGACCCGGGTTCGATCCCTGGGTCGGGAAGATCCCCTGGAGAAGGAAATGGCTACCCACTCCATTCTTGCCTGGAGAATCCCATGGACTGAGGAGCCTGGTGGGCTGCAGTCCACGGGGTCACAAAGAGTCGGACACGACTGAGCGACTTCACCTCACTTCAGCTGGTGCTCAATGAATGTTTGTACTGATCATTGCTGTTGCTTTTAAATAGTAGAAGAGAAAAAGGTCTGGCTCTTTTTTGAAAGAGTTTGTGGAATGAAGAAAGCCACATGTCTATTGGGAATTGCTCAAAATAACTGAGGTAGAAACAAAATGTATCCACTAGATCTTTCTGTACCTCCGCCTGGAGCAGTTCAACACCGTATAAAAAAAGAAAAAATATGGCCTGAGTAGAGGGTAATTCTCAGAAAAATTAGCTCTCAACTAGTATTAATGAGATAGTCACCCATTCCTACAGAAGAGCAGCCTGGAACCGTCAATGTCAAAAGGATGGCTTTGTTTGTGTACACATAGTAAAACAAATGTTTGGGTAATGGAGTTTATACCAGTTAGAAGCTAAGGAGAGTACTTAATTTGTAACTTGGAATTTATAACTTTCTTTATGCCCTGCTTTGAAGGTTGCTTGTAAAATCTGACAAGAAAGTATTGACAGCTTTCTTAATAAATGCATATGTTTTAGAAGACAGGGAATAAATTTTATTTTCAACATCTATTTCGGTCTCTAATCTTATCATGGTTTCCAATTTATTTTGCCCATTAGCACACAATGCAGAAAACCTAAGTTTATAGAAATACAACTGGCTTTTAGCTAGATTCATTTTGCAAGAGCAAGAAAGTGGGAAATAATGCCTAATATAAAAATAACTATCATTTGTTGAGCACTTATTATTGTGTTAGGCCCTTTCTGCATTTTTACATCTATTATCTCAATCAGTATTCTAAGAATCTTTCAAGATAGCTATGTGTATTAGAATAACTGATGCTAGCTAATCCTTACAAATTAACCCACTCAGTGGGGGAACTCAGTATAGATTTGTGTGCATGGTAAGTCACTTCAGCCATGTCCAACTCTTTGTGACCCATGGACTGTAGCCCACCAGGCTCCACTGTCCATGGGGATTCTCCAAGCAAGAGTACTGGAGTAGGTTGCCATGCCCTCCTCCAGGGTCTCTTCCTGACCCAGGAATTAAACCAGTGTCTCTTAAAGTCTCATGCATTGGCAGTTGGGTTCTTTACCACTAGGGCCACCTGGGAACTCCCCCCGACCCAGTACACATTTGCATATTACTAAACAATGTCTGCTGCAGGCCAGGTGAGTCTCCTAGGTAGCACTCTTCTAAGGGATGCCTTGCGGTGTGGGGTTCCTTCTATTATGGGGTTCCAGCACCTCTGAGTCTTTTGCTTCTTGCTCTATAGACAGGGGAGAGAGGAAGAACGCGGAGGAGGTATAGCGCAAGCAAGTGCAAGCCGCCCAGTCGTGTCTGACTCTTTGGGCCCCATGGTCTATACAGTCCATGGGATTCTCCAGGCCAAAATACTGGAGTGGGTAGCCTTTCCCTTCTCCAGGGGATCTTCCCAACCCAGGGATCAAACCCAGGTCTCTCGCATTGCAGGCAGATTCTTTACCAGCTGAGCCACAAGGGAAGCCCAAGAATACTGGAATGGGTAGCCTATCCCTTCTCCAGCGGATCTTTGCGCCCAGGAATCGAACCGGGGTCTCCTGCATTGCAGGCAAATTCTTAATCAACTGTGCTATCAGGGAATATCAGTTTCTAAATACTGCAGCCCATAATTAATCTATATTACTTCTGCTTACACGCCATTAGTCAGAAATCAGTCACATGGTCAACTGTACTGCAAGGGAAGCTGGGAAATGGTGAGGAAAATGCAGACACCAGTAAATACTAAAAGTATCTGCCATGTAACTTAGCCTGTGGTCATGGAATATATTTCCTTCCCTCTCTTTAAAAACAGAGCACACTTAACTCCTTTCAAAGGAAACAATTTCGACTTCCATCTGGTCACTGCAACCAGCTCATAGTCCAGGTCTTCTGGGTTCTGTGAATTTCTTGTTGTTAAGTCCAGATATAATATCTTTCTTAATATCTATCTATTTGACTGTGCTGAGTCTTAGTTGCTGCAGGCAGGATGTTCTAGTCTTCACTGCGAAATGTGGAAGCTTTAGTTGTGACATTGGGATCTAGCTACCTGCCCAGGGATCAAACCCTGGCCCCCTGTATTGGGAGCATGGAGTCTTAGCCACTGGTCCACCAGGGAAGTCCCATGGATGTGGCATCTCTTGATTCAGTGTCCTATGAATGAAAAGGAAAGTGATGGAGAAACCAAAAGTGTATTCTCTCTCACACATACACACAATACAAATGGTATAACAGCAACAGAATAACCATAATAAAAATCCCCATCCAGGGAAGGAAAAATGACAGAAATCACAGCAGCACTGATGCTACATGTGGCCAGGCTGATATACCCACCCTCTACCTTGTGCACAGAGAAGGTTCTGGATGCGGCCTTGGATCTGCTCTTTTGGGGAACTCCTTTGTTTTTCTCAATGACCAGCAGTTCCTCTACCTCTAAGATGTGTGTTTAAGAGCCAGCTCTCCAGGCAGTCCACTTCTTATTTGTGGAAGAAGTTATTTTCATTCTTTCATGACATTTTCCATATAGGTTTATGGTTATTTTAGCAACATAAGTCCCTCAAAAAATCTTCAGGCTCTTGCAAGCCATTAAATCTTGTACCGTCTCTGTATTCCCTTTTATTTCTCTTTGTAACTTAGCTGTTTCATTCCTGGGCTCATGTCACTCTTGAAACATTTGCCAAATGCGGTCAATAGTGGCCAACACACACAATTAATGATGTTTCCCCAATTTTCTCCTTCTAGAGCTACAAGGTTACTTGGCGCATATGAACTTTCACGTTATGGCAGGTGTTAATTTCATCAAATGTGCTGTCACTGCAAAACACAGAGTCTCATCTTTCCAGCATTTGGTATCGAATTAACACCTACTTCCTGACTATTAGGCTTCCCTGGTGGTTAAGAATCGGCATCCCAATGCAGAGGGCCTGGGTTCCATCCCTGGTCAGGGAACTAAGATACCACATCCTGACTATTAGGCCAATGCCTCCAAGTTTAAGATTTTGCTAGCAGTATCCCTTGTGCATTACCGATTTTGGTAGTTGTCAGGGGAGATAACTCTAGGTGCTGAGACAAATCACAATGATCCCATAATCAGGTCTTGCTAAGTACCTTATACATGTTGTTGTCCAGTTGCCAACTCATGTCCAACTTTGCAACCCCATGGACTGCAGCACACCAGGCTCCCCTGTCCTCCACTGTCTCCTGGAGTTTACTCAAATTCATGTCCATTGAGTCAATGATGCCATCCAACCTCTGCCACCTTCATCTCCTTTTGCCTTCAGTCTTTCCCAGCAACAAGAGCTGTCTCTTTCCAAAGAGCTGTCTCTTTGCATCAGGTGGCCAAAGTATTAGAGCTTTGGCTTCAGCATCAGTTCTTCCAGTGAACATTCCGGGTTGATTTCCTTTAGGACTGACTGGTTTGATCTTATTGCAATCAAAAGGACTCTCAAGTACCAATCCAAAGGACTTCTCCAGTACCACAATGTGAAAGCATCAATTCTTTGCCACACAGCCTGCTATAATGTTTATTAGTATTACTGAAAATGCAGTATTAGGTGTTATATGCAAATTAGTTGTTTGAACATAATTGTGTTTAATCTTTCTTAATTAAAGAAACCAGCTCAAAGAAATTGGGCTTCCCCTGTGGCTCAGTGGTAAAGAATCTGTCTGCAATGCAGAAGCTGCAGAAGCTACAGGTTCTATCCCTGGGCTGGGAAGATCCCCTGGAGGAGGGCATGGCAACCCACTCCAGTATTCCTGCCTGGAGAATCCCAGGGATGGAGGAGCCTGGTGGGCTATAGTCCATAAAGTCGCAAAGAGTTGGATATGAGTGAAGGGACTGAGAAGAAAGAAAGTAAGTAACACATCAGAGTTCACATATCTGGGATAACTGATCCAAGTCTATGACACCACCTATGCTTGTGTCTCTGGACGGCTACACAGTATAAGCCAAAACAAAAATATGTTCCACCATGTTCTCTGCTTCTATAGCAAAGGAAACCCGAGCATTCCCTGAAGCTGTAGATCCCTTCTCTCTTCGCACTATTTCAGAGGCATTACCCTCTATCCATAGAAAAATAAGAGTTACTCAAGACAACTCAAAAACCCAGTGGAAAAATAATCTGTAGTTTTTGAAACAATGAATGAGGTTCTTGTCTTGAAATTTGTTTGCATAAGTTTACACAGTGAGCTTACTTAATAGATCGTGCCTCTGTCAATATTTCTCCGCCATTTCTCCGCCGAATGGTTTATTTAATGAATGCTTTCTGTATTCATTTAGGGAATTTTATTATGTCATAAACATTCATTAAATCTGGCAAAGGTGCACGCTGTCCAATGTTTACTCTCTGTACAAGCTTCCACATATTAACTTTCCCTACTGGAACATAAATGCAAACCAAAATTGTTACAATCGTTACTTGATCTGAATCCATGCAATATTTTATTCATTCAGTAAATGTTTATTAAATATTTGCCATCTATCAGGTGCTAAGTAAGACATGCTTTAAGATAGACTATAAATATTTTTAAATCACCAGTTTCAGTTGACCACACTTGAAGCTGGCTGAAATTTCAACTCACAAATGTGTGTGTGTGTGTGTGTGCGTGCGTGTATCTGTATGTTTAATGGCAGTTGGGGAAGGGTGGTGAAAATAGTAAAAACTGCTAACAGCGATTACAGGTCTAATGTCAGAAGATTTATTCAGCTACATGGATATAGACTGCAAAACAAATTTTCCTTCCCAGAGACGACAATTTTCTTGCAGAATGCAAATAACATCACTTTAGATATTTTCCTCTCTTAGTAAAACACAGTGTACACTAATTTAAATTTTCAAACAGCTGCATTAGGGAGAAATTGTATGGAAATAATTGCTAGTAAAAGTGATGTTTAAACACAATTTCACTAGCATCACTGTTCCATAAATAGGGACCTAAACTTTCCTATGTGCTATTTGCTTCCAATGAAGTGATACCACTTGGTCTTAAAGCATCACTTTAAAAGGCAAAAGCCACTTGAAGGAACATGGTGAGGAGAGCAATGGATAAAAGAGAGAAATAGAACCATTTAGATATCTGAAACCCTCGCTTTTCATTTGCCTCAGCCTGGGGTTTGCAGGACGTCACCCACTCCCACTCATTCCTAACAAGAGTATATATTAAGCTCTTTGAAATGTGAGTATTATGGGAAGGATCGCAGTTGCTTTAAATTATAGAAGTTGGCAAGTGCCTGGGAGGAGCAGGAGGTTGTTTAAACCGAGAAAGACAGTTGCAAAACTTTGTACAACAGTATGAGCTCCAGGCTTCAAAAGTATTCTCACGCGCGGACCAGCACTGTATTTTTCATCAAGCTATTTTTTGAGTTGTTTTGAAGCCGCTTCAAATAATAAACACATATTTCTGCTGGAAACATTGTTTAATGGTTTCTGAATTCATGGGACAAGAGAAGCAAGAAAGCCTCATGATTTGGTGGAAGGTTTGATATCAGCAATGCCTAGAAAAGGTAAGCTTCCCTTTTCTCTGCGTTTTTTCTCTTTTTTTTTTCCCCACCCCCCTCCTATTGGCTTTCATCAACAATATTTACTGAAAGGATTTAAGACGGCTACTTGTAGGGAAATGGGGAACTTGTAGAAAGTATGTCAACAAATGATAAGTCAGAGGTCGGAAATCCTCAGCTGTGGTGTTTTCTCCCACTTTCTATTCTGCTTGTCACAGGAACCTCTGTGAACCATTTTTGAGTCTATGAAAAATGCCATTTCTCTCAGAAATTGTGTGCAGGTCTCCAATCTGATGTGCCCAGCATTTGCCAGTGTGCTGACGGGCTCATGTATTGCCAAGGTCACAGTGTCTATGTTTTCTTATCCCGTTATAGGCAATTTAACTTCTGAAACCGTGATCTTGCTATTAACTCAGAAATCTTTCCCATGGAAGACTGTAACATTAGTCCAGAAATTCTCTGAAGTGTGCTTATAAGCTTGTTCTGCAGCCTACGTTTTTTAAAAGTTAAATAAATCATTTGGCTTCCCTTTTGGAGTGACAAGACTGTTACAGATATTATATCCTGGGGAGGGAGAAAGAGTTCAGCTCAAAATCTGCGAAGTCGCGGTTGATAGGCAATGCTATGGACTGGATCGGGTGGCTGGGTCTTCCTGGTTGTGCCTCAGAAGCAGGTAGGAGGAAGAGAGATTATGACAGTGCTGTTTTTCTGCGCCAGGATCGTAGGAGAAGCATCTTTGTGGTTTTAGATGAAGGGGAACGTAGGTGATGTGTGTTTCTGTTTCCTTGAGAAAGTCTGTGATATCAGTCTTGCCATCGTTTCAAGAGAGAGTTCCAGGTGCAAAAACACTTGATACAGAACAAAAGAGATTTGCAAATGTGCCCCCCAGCCCCGCGCATGCAGGTTGAGATTTTATCAGAGCTCACACTCATTCCTCAAGCACACACATGAACTTGCAGGCAGAGGTTAGAAAACCCTGTGCGTTTGCTGGAGTCTGAGTGGTTTGGGACACTAAGCTGACCTCGATCTGTGAAACCCACTGCTGGCAGAAACTGATCACAGGTCTCTCAGGCCTGAGTGAGAAAGTGGGGTGCTCCCGGGAGCCCTGGCTTTCGGCGTCCATAGGGGTCTATCGGCTTTTCGGGTACCAGCAGTTGATCTGTTTCTGGAAAGCTTTTCCTTCTGCGTCAAATTCTAATGACATGAAGTGGATTACAGCGGCTTGCCCGCCTTTTGGGGTTCTTGGGGATGGGAGAGAGATTAAGCTCAAACGGAAGGACAGGGATTGTAGAGAAACTGAGAAGGCAGCTCCATCTGCTCACTGGCAAGGTGGTGGGGAGAAAGCTTAGCCCTTTTCTCCATCCCCGCGGGTGAGTGGAGGAAATCGGACCCCCGCCTTGCCCCTTCACTGTCCCTGCTGCTTCCCTCTCCCCTTCCTGGGCGATCCACGCCAGCCACGCAACCTCCAGAGGCGGAACAGTGGGTTGGACAGACAGGCTAGCATCTCCTCCTTCTCATCCTCTCCGACCATTCCCAGGCCAGTTGGGGAAGCCCCCGCCCTATTTGGAGGGGGTCTCCAGGACCCCACCCCGTGACCTCATTGCAGGCAGCCGGGGAGCTGGGATGGCCAGGGGTTGCGTGGCGCCTGAGTGCACCCCGGGGATGGGTGCGGCCACGCGCGCGCGGCGTGGCGTCAGGGACTCGCCCCGGGATGGAGGGCGCACTTCCCATCTCGGGCTCCCACAGAGGCTGGCGGCATTTCTGGAAGCCAGAGGCCCCAGGCCCCACCTCTGGGCCCTGAGGAGGCCCCAGAGAGGACCAAAACAAAAAGGCAATTAGAGTTGCTAATGAAGCCCCAAGCCAGATGACTCATCTGGGGCGCAGCCACAGGGGGCGGGAGTCGGGGTGTGGGGCTTTGTGATGAAACCTGGAAAAGACGGGTCAGGGTTGTCCCCAAAAAGGATGGTGAGGTACGGCCCAGTGTGACCTAATCGTGCCTCCTCACCTCAGAGGCTGGGACAGAGGCCACATCTGTGAGGGACGAGAGCGTTAACTAATGAACTGCCGGAGTGCGAGCGCCACGCTGTCTGAACCTTGAAAAACGTTGGAACCAGACTTAGACCAGGTTGCCAGCTACAGCAGCACACCCCGAGTCCATGGATCTGGACCCGGGAAGCCCCAGACTCGGGACTCAGCCACTCGGGCGCCTGGGGAGGAGACACTATTGCAACTCAGTAGACCTTAATTATGTGTCCACGAGGTCCAGAAGCTTTGCCGGGGCTCGTGAACTTGGCCCTTGATGGAGACACCAAGTGGTAACAGCCTGGAAGGTTTATGGAAAACTTAAGAGGGGCTTTGTAAATCAGCCTACTGAAATCAAAGAGAGCTTCTAGCTGCATCTGAGCTAGACCTTGGCGGAGGAGTGAAATATCATGGGAGAGACCAGAGGGTCAAGAGCATCTAGGCAGAAGCCAAGGAGCAAAGAGAGATTAAAGGTCATGGCTGCTCCCAGGGAGGTGGTGAGGCTGTTTCCCCAAGTGTATTTCAGGTCAGTTTCATGGGTCATTAATAAGAGGATAACCAGAAGCACCGCCTGGTCAGGCAAATGTGGGAAAGCCTGAAAATATACACCGCAGAGGACCAAGAACTCAGGCTGCGGGATCGCAAACACGTGACTCAAATCCAAACTCCACCCCTTACCTGCCTTGTAAACTTGGACCCAGATCTCTCCATCTGTCAAGTGAGGACCATTATCTGCATTCTTATAGGGACATTTGGAGGATTTAATTAGAGTGTTAATGAAAAAGGCCTACTATCAAAGTGTCTGGTCAAAGTCGTGGGGCCAAAGTGTCTGGCCCCTTGAACGTTAGTTATTCTGACTAGCTATTAGACGCTACTTTCTTTGCTGCAGGAATTCTCACATGTTTTATTTCCTTGGTTTGTCCTCTATCTTTCCATGAGTGGGTCATTAGAATCTAATATTTTCTAACTCATTAGAATATGAGACCACTTTTTTTTTTGGTCCCCAAAAAGTGTCACACATGGGGAACTCTAAATGCATGCTGGAATATGGTTGGGTTGGCCCAAGGAGTTGAGACTACCGAGGCCTGCAAGCCCATGAAGTTTTCTAAGATTTAATCAAAATTTATCAGTCTTCACCTGCCACTGCATGAATGCCACCCTATTACAATGAAACAGAAACCCCAAAACTGAGTTCCTCCTATCTAAAAAATTGAGTTTTTCTCCTTAAAACTATTGTCAGTTTTTATAAGGAAGAGAAAAATAAGAGCAAAGCAAATTCTTTCACTTTCACACCCAAAAGGCCAACCTCTGCCTCTGGTTTGAGGGCCTATATTTGGTGGGCAAAGGCAAGGACGTAAGCTAGAATAAAACATGATCCCATCTTCAAGGAGCCATCAGTCAGAATGTTGTTCAGTCACTAAGCTGTGTCCGACTCTTTGGGACCCCATGGACTGCAGCACATCAGGCTTTACCATCTCCAGAGTTTACCATCTCCCAGAGTTTGCTCAAACTCATGACCGTTGAGTCAATGACTCTGTCAATCAGGTAGAGAAAATAAAGTGTGTGTTCTCATTTCTAAAATGTGAAATTAGGTTTTCAAGGAAGAGTATAGGAGGGGCTCAAAGTGAATTCTGGAAAAGCGAGACCTCAAGTCTCTGGAATGATCAGAGCAATAAGTAACTTTCTTTGACATTTACCAAGTGTGAGAAACTGCGCTAAGTACTTTGCAATGATAACTCATGTGCACTTTATAAGGCTATAAGGTGAATGTTGACTTGCCCATTTCACAGATGAACAAACTAAGCCCTAGAGAAAGGCAGTAATCTGCCTGAAGTCTTCCAGGAAGTAGAGTATCGTCTCAAACTCAGGTCCATCTGATTCTCTGTATCCCTCACCCAGGAAAGGCTTTTCAGAGGAGATGTGTGGCCTTGAAGGATGGATACAGATTAATGGGAGGGGAATTTCAGGCAGTGAGAAGAAAATTAACAAAGTCATGGAAGAGACCAGTATGGGGAGTGTCAGAAAATCCACCTGATGGAACAAAGGGTGTGCATAGAAAGAAGAGGGAAATGAGCTCAAAAGCCTTGGTTAGATCTTAAAAGTTTTCGTTGTCTGAGTGTTCAGTCGTGTTGATTCTTTGTGACCCCATAGACTGTAGCCCACCAAGTTCCTCTGTCCATGGGATTCTCCAGGAAAGAATACTGGAGTGGGTTGCCATTTCCTTCTCCAGATGATCTTCCTGACCCAGGGATCAAACCCTCATCTCTTGAGTCTCCTGAATTGGCAGGTGGATTCTTTACCATTTTGGCACCTACAAGAACAAAAATTTGATGTTTGGTGGTGGATGTTAACTAGACTTACTGTGGTGAGTATTCCACAACACATACAAATGTTGAATCATTATGTTGTACACCTAAAGCTAATAGAATGTTCTATGTTAATTGTATCTGAACTAAAAAACAGAAAAAATTAATAAAATTCTAAAAAAGAAAAAAAATAGCTAGAAAATGCTCAAAAAGATATTACAAAAATGTTGGCAAATGCTGTTATAGAAATGTGTAATTGATGAAAATTTATGTTATTTTCTGGGAAAAAAAAAGACTTGGTTGGGAAAAAAAAAAAAAAAAGATGTGTTTGGAATCAGATCATAGAAAGCCTTGAATGCCAAACCACAAAGTTTGGATTTCTTTAATAGAGGAATCATTAAAACTTTGTAAACAAGAAAGTAACAGCCTGGCAGTGCTTTAGAGCAGATAACTAAAGATGATTAGTGCAGCAGGGGCAAAGAGGAAACCTCCAGTTACTGGGAAGCCATGTTTGTCCAGGTGGGAGACAGCAGTTGTTTGCTCCCACAATCCCTAAGGGATGCGGATGCTCGTCAGACCCAGGCTCCTAATTCTGCTACCCCAAAGCCATGACCACCACAGTGATCTTTCCAAGAAACGACCTTGAGGCCTTACTACATCCAGATTTAACCCTTACAATAACAGGGGGTGGAATGGAAGGAGCAAGAGGGGCAGGCGGACCTCTGAGGGCCTTCTCAGCTTTCAGACTCCATGGAGCTAAAAACTCCGAGTGCTGTTATGGACATCATTACCCATACATTTCACCATTCAATCACCAGTTTCCAGACTTGTTCCTACAAACAGGCCTGTTTCCAAAAGAACTTGAGAGTCTACAAAATTTTTATGAGTTTACAGCTATAGCAATTGCATAATAATGAGATTGGCGTGCAGGGATTACAGGAGGATTTCTTTTCGTATATTCCTTCAGGATAAATTTTTATCCATCTTCTTGGCTGTCTGCCTTTTGCAAAAATTCAGCTGTCCCCCCCTTGTGTCCGAGAACACTTATTGTGGTGCGATACCACCCCAGGATCTTGTGCGGGGTTGGGGATTTTTTTTTGCTGTGCTGAGTCTTTGTTGCTGTGAGGCCTTTTCCCTAGCTGCAGGGAGCAGGGGCTATACTTCAGTTGCAGGACACAGGCTTCTCGTTGCAGTGGCTACTCTTATTGTGGCCTTCCCTGACGGCTCAGACCGTGAAGAATCTGCCCACAATGCAGGAGACCAGGGTTCTCTTATTGAGGAGCACAGGCGCTAGGGTGCTTGGGTTTCAGTAGTTGGTACATGGGCTCAGTAGTTGCAATTCGTGAGCTGTAGCTCAGTCTCAGTAGTTGTGGTTCACAGGCTTAGTTGGTTCACAGGCTTAGTTGCTCCACAGCATGTGGGATCTTCCCAGATGGCCGGTGGATTCTTTACCGCTGAGCCGCCCAGGGAGCCCCCTTGTGGTGCTTTGAATAATAGTTATTCGTGCTGAGCTCCCACCAGCTCCCACATGGGAAATGGCAGCCCACTCCAGTACTCTTTGCCTGAAGAATCCCATGGGCAGAGAAGCCTGGTGGGATGGGGGCCACAGGGTTGCAAAGAGTTGAACACAACTGAAGCGACTTAGCACTCAGCACTCAGCTCCCACAGAGGGTGAGCTTCAGAGAGCAGGAGTGAAATCATGTAGATTTTCCAGTGCCTTGCAACTCTAGCAGATCTGAATCAATCTACAAACACAGGTCTGCAGGAAATCTCACATTTTTCCATTTTATTTCGTACAACATAAATCTGATTCCAAGAGTTCGTGACAGCAGGAAGTTTAGTTTCAAAAGTGATCAGGCTCCTACCCCCATCGTCACCAGAACTGGGGAGGTCTTCCTTCAGATCACTGTGCCCTCTCTTATAAATTGCCTGTCCCTTTGATGTCTGTGTACTCAGCTTTCCAGCCCTGCTTAGGAAGTGAGGGTCACTGTCCAGCCGGGAAGCTGGGGTCCAAGTGGTCCTCAGCTGTCCTGTCCTCTGCAGTCTGGCCACAATGTTTCCACTTCTCACGGATGCCCTGGTCCCCTGGGGAAGTCACCCGTCAAAAGCCCTGCATTCTTGCCTTTCCCAGTGTCTACTCTTGGACTTGGGTTTAGGAAAGAAAGGAAGAAATATTATTTTCAAGAAATGTCTGCTTCCTGCTCTGCCTGTATAACCTTGAAACAAAGGAGCCCAAAGAGCCAGGCAACCTTCTTGCGATAAGTTGGGAGTAGAGAACACACATGAATAGGTATTTCCCTAAGTTATTTTGACACATAACCCAACAGGCATTCAGCAGTGGTAGTGGAGTACATCTTCTGATAACTGATGAAACGGCATCTCCAAAGTTGCTCAGTTGATCACCAGAGCTTATCAGGCTTTTTATTAAGAACCTACTATGTGCCTGTACCTTGCCTATATTGTCTACATGTCCCCATTTTTCAGATGAGAGAGGTGGATCACTTACTTAACACCCTACGAGCACTGTAGGGCAGCATAGGTAGTTAAATTCCAGTTGTACTCATCTCCAAAACCCACACCCTTCCGACCCTGCCACATGGACTCTGGCAAGGATTCCTAATTCTCTAACTAGCAGTTCAGAGCCCTGGTATTGACTCATCCCAGAGGAGATATTTCCAATTAACATTTTTTTTTAATTTATTTTGGTAAAGTAAAGTTGATTTACAATGCTGTGCCAATTTCTGCTGTATAGCTAAGTGATCAGTTATGCATACACACACATACATATAAACATTTTTCATATTCTTTTCCATGGTGATTTATCTCAAGGTGTTGGATCTAGTTCCCTGTGCTTTACGGCGGTGAGACCTTGTTGTTTATCCATTCTCTGTATAAGAGTTTGCCTCTGCTAATGCCAAACTCCTAATCTATTCCTCCCCAACCTCCTCTCCCTTGGCAACCTATAGATCTGTTCTCTACAACATTTGTTTAAAGTGGAGATTTTTTTCACCACGAACATAGTCTAACTCTGTTTGAAATACTGACAATCTCATGGAATGGCTTTTTACCCCATCTCATCAGCCATCTGTGAGGCAGCAGGGATGGAGACTTAATCCTATTTGAAAGATGAGAGCAAGGTAAAGTGACCTGTCCACGGCCAAAGGATTAGACGGGAGCTCAAAGTCCCACATGCATTTCTCAGTCTGTCTCCCCAGCAAGGGGGGGAGTTAGTCCTAATTAATCAGAAGTCATCTATAAGACAGCGTTAAATATTTGCACGTTTAGTGCCTGCTCATACGGCCCGTAACAGAAAATCATAGCTGACACTGTTGCCTTAAAACGCATCCTGCTAGACGTACACAAATGATATTTGAGAGGTGTCATTAAAACTTCACTTGTTGGCCTTGCCAATTGCCAGCATCCTCAAACCAGGTTACTCTCTTAAACTAGGAAGTTATTTTTTTCAGTTTCTTTCTTGCACCTTTAAATTTTTTTGGAAAAAGACTTCTTTAGGTAATTTTGACCCCAGGCTGCTGTAAAATCTAATTTGAAATCGGTAGCATCTCAGTGTAGGGATTCTTTGAGTTACCAACCCATTTTATTTTATCACGGGTGTTCATATGCATTCCTCCGATCCTTTGCCTCACCTCTCTCTCTTCCTTTCCGATAAAGACCACATTTCTTGGTATGATCCTGGATGGGTGGGGGTCTTGAAAATCTGTCTCTTACCCTTTTCCTCATCCCATTTATCCCTACTGCTGGCCTCCATATATCCATATACCCATGTATACCAAATACCAGAGACTGGGTGCTTTAAACAACAGAAATTGATTTTCTCACAGTTCTAGAAGCTAGAAGTTCAAGACCAAGGTGCCATAGGTTTGATACCTTCTGAGCCCTCTCTCCTTGGCTTGCAGACAGCTGCTTTCTCACTGTGTCCTCATGTGGCCATTTTTCTGTAGAGAGCATGTGGTCAAGTTCCCCCTCTTATAAGAACACTGGTCAGATCAGATTAGGGCCCATCCTCAGGCCCTCATTTTATCTTGATCACTCCTTTAAAGGCCTTATCTCCAAGTACAGTCAGCTGGTGAGGTACGTCAACAGGTGACTTTCAGGGAAGCCCCGTTCGCTGCAGAACACCCCAAAAGCTATGCACAGTGAAGTCATCACAGTTTCCCAGGCCTTCCTTCTCTCCGTGTGACGTAGGTTTAAAGAGTCATGTCTATTCCCTTTGCATGAATTATGTTGAACCATATGCAACGGCTGACCTTCAACCGTTCTATTGCGTGCGTGCTGTGAGCTAATAGTGTCTGATTCTTTGTGACCCTTTGGACAATAGTCTGCCAGACTCCTCAGTCCATGGGATTGCCCGGACAAGGATACTGGAATGAGCTGCCACGCCTTTCTCTAAGGGACCTTCCCAACCCAGGGATCAAACCTGCCTTGGCAGACTCTTCACCGCTAGTGCCACCTGGGAAACCCTACACAAAATGGCAATTTTATATTACTCCAGTACAACCTAGAGACATAAAAACTCTCATTTCCTAAAAACAATTTAGGGACAAAGTCCTTATAATATTACAGAAATTGTCATATTTCCATCCTCCTGTCTTTTCTTGAGTCTGAGATGAAATGGTCCCAGACAAACTTTGAGAATTTATCCACACTACAAACTCCACCTTCAGCTTCAACACCAATCATAGCGAAATGTTCATTTTTTGTAAGGCAGCCCTGGGCTTCCCTGGCTCAGCTGGTAAAGAATTCACCTGTAATGTGGGAGACCTGGGTTCTCTCCCTGGGTTGGGAAGATCCCCTGGAGAAGGGAAAGGCTACCCACTCCAGTATTCTTGGGCTTCCCTTGTGGCTCAGCTGATAAAGAATCTGCCTGCTGTGCAGGAGACCTCAGTTCTATCCCTGGGTTGGGAATAGCCCTGGAGAAGGGAAAGGCTACCCACTCCAGTATTCTGGCCTGGAGAATTCCATGGACTGTATAGTCCATGGGGTCACAAAGAATTGGATACTCTTTGCTACTTTCACTTTCCATTAAAATACCACCAGTCACCAGAAAGTTCTTTCTTATGCCAGAATCTGACCCTTTTAAATGTTTCTCCACTGGTCTTGTTCTATTTTTAGAAGTAGCAGGAATACCACCACTTTCCTCTGGCTTCTTAAACATTTAAAGACCATCACCATCTGCCTACCTAACCCTCTCCAGGGTCTCCATGGACTTGCAGGGAGAAATGTCCCTGACACTATGTGGTTCACCAAACATACCCACGCCCCTCTGGAAATAACGTCCAGACCTCGACACCGGATACCAGATGACTTTCACAGTCAGTGCTAACTCCACATCAGTTTCCTGGGATGGGTGGCAGCTATGCAGAAACCTGTATGGAGAAATAATCTGAACCCAATCTAGGGTTCGCAGGAAAGAATGTAAAATTCAATTAGCGATAGCTTAAGGAGAAGCAGATACTCTCCAGAACTGCTTTAACTATTAATACTACACTGGACACTGTCTGACAGTCCAGGTCACAGGGAAGCTATTACTCTGTGATTTAAATACTCTGTTTTCCTTAATGCTAAATTTGCATCAGCTTTGCTAGTCAGCCCATTTTGGAAAAAAAAAAGATCAAGTACGTTGCTCAGATTATTTCCTTTCAGCACCGTCTCTTGCTATGTGGCACGGGCTCTAGGGTGTGGGTTTCATTAGTTACAGTTCCTAGGCTCTGGAGCACAGACTCAGTAAATGTGGCGCACGGGCTTAGTTGTCTGGAATATATGAGATCTTCCCAATCAGGGATCGAATTCATGTCTCCTGTGTTGGCAGGCAGATTCTTTACCACTGAGCCACCAGGGAAGCCCCAGATTATTTTTTCAATTTAGTTGTAGCAAAGCTGATTTTCATCCATGCTGCGGTTCTGCTTTTCTCTCTGCTGCTGCTGCTAAGTCGCTTCAGTCGTGTCCAACTCTGTGCGACCCCAGAGACGGCAGCCCACCCGGCTCTCCCATCCCTGGGATTCTCCAGACAAGAATACTGGAGTGGGTTGCCATTTCCTTCTCCTATGCATGAAAGTGAAAAGTGAAAGTGAAGTCGTGTCCGACTCCTAGCGATCCCGTGGACTGCAGCCTACCAGGCTCCTCCATCCATGGGACCTTCCCGGCAAGAGTACTAGAGTGGGTTGCCATTGCCTTCTCCGTAGTTAGCTAAAAAGAATGAGGAATCAGAAATTGTGACCTGCGGGTATGACATGTTCAGTCCTAATCCTTCCTGGCTGTGTGATTGTGGGCAAGTTATCTGAACACTCTGAGCCTCCGTTCATCATTGAAAATGAGAAAAATAAGTACCTACTCCAGCGGATCCACTGGTATCTTAAGTAAAATATTATATGAGAAAACGATTGTAAGTCAGAAGATGAAATACACATTCTGCTCAGTGTCAGGAGCTGTTGCTTTCGGCCAGCCAGCTCATTTTTTACCTCGGCCTCTTTGAGGGGATTTCTTCTCAATGGACAAACTGACAGCTTCTCTTGTTGCTGTTCAGTCACTCAGTCGTGTCCGACTCTTTGCGACCCCATGGACTGCAGCATGCCAGGCTCCTCTGTCCTTCTCTATCTCTTGTATTTTGCTCAGATTCATGTCCACTGTGTAGGTGATGCCATCCAACTATCTCATCCTCTGCCGCCCACCTCTTCTATAGCCTTCAATCTTTCCCAGCATCAGGGTCTTTTCTAATGAGTCGACTCTTGGGGATTAAAAACAAAAGTATAAGCAAGAGGCGTGGACACACACTAGGTACGCCGTGAATGGACTTGCATGAGAATATAAACTTGTCAAGGGAAAGAATTCTGGCCAAGACCAAAGTGTTTCCACTGAGTTGTCAAAGTGAAATCCAGAGCGCCTTTCCCTTGTTGTTTTGATTATTCAAGGTCAAAGATGTTTGGTTTGGGATGATTTGTGCTTGCCATCTGCTTACACAGATCGACATTGATGACCTAATGCTTTGCCAGAAAAGAAAATATACCCATCTCTCTGGATGTTGTCAGCCACACGTTATCATAACTCTATACCATACACTCCATCAGGGGCCACACCCGAAATCTACAATGTGGCCGAGACCCAGGGGGCCTGAAACCACACTCTCCAAACAACATGGGCAGTCATCACCCACCCCATAGGGCTCTCCAGGGTTATTGTAGTTCTAAGGTACCAGATTTTCAAAAAAATTTTTTTGCAGGAAAATCCATGTACCTGGGGTTTTATGTGGCATGTTCCCATTTTAAAAACAATTGCTGTGAACTATTACATCTGGAATGGATAAACAACAAGGTTTTAATTGATAGCACAGGGAACTGTATTCAATATCCTATGATAAGCTATAATGGGAAAGAACCTTAAAAAGAAGGATGTGTACAAGTGGAAAAAAATATTTGATGTGTCTTAGTCCTATAGAAAAGACAGTGTCATATTGTTCCATTTAATACAATCTAGAGGCATAAAACGAGTTCCCATTTTCTTCTAAGCAAACCTTCATCAAATCTTCCCAACACACCAGTCAGGCTGGTAAGGTGTTTAACCCTATTTTACAAATGAGACCCAAAGCCTCGACATCAGTTAGCAGTGACACATATGTGGCTTCCCTGGGGCTCAGACAGTAAAGAATCTGCCTGCAAAGCAGGAGACCCAGGTTCAATCCCTGGGTAGGGAAGATCCCCTGGAGAAGGGAATGGCTATCCACGCCACCATTCTTGCCTGGAGAATTCTATGGACAGAGGAGCCTGGAGGGCTACAGTCTATAGGGTTGTAGAGTCAGACATGACTGATTTACAAGTAGAATCCAAAGCCTCA
This sequence comes from Capra hircus, assembly GCF_001704415.2. Taxonomy (NCBI): domain Eukaryota; kingdom Metazoa; phylum Chordata; class Mammalia; order Artiodactyla; family Bovidae; genus Capra; species Capra hircus. The sequence continues at coordinate 110,764,481 of NC_030813.1, forward strand.
CCATCAGTTAGCAGTGACGCACATGAACGTGAATACACGATCCCCTCACCAACAGAGCCGAAGTCTTCCATCTCTTGAATTTCAGGAAGAAATTTAAAGTGTGTGTGGCTGCTCACATGCCCAGAGATGGGCAGATTGGGGTGAACAATGATTCTCCTGGCCTCTTCTGGTGACTTGAAAGCTCCATATGCCTCGTGGCGGTCTACTCAGGCAGTCACAACAGGGTAACACCGTTGACTGAGGGCTTAAATAACAGAAATGTATTTCCTTGTGGTTCTGGAGGAGGGAAGTCCAAAACTCTCTTTCTGGCTTGCGGGTGATCACCTTCCCACTGTGTCTTCATGTGGCGCAGAGAGAGAAAAAGAGAGAAATCTGCTGTGATGTCTCTTCCTCTTCTTGTAAGGACATAAGTTATGTTGGATCAGGGCCCCATCTTTATGACCTTATTTAACCTTAATGACTTTCTTTAAGGTCTCGCCTCCAAGTTTAGTCACACTGAAGATTTGACGTTTCAACCTATGAATTTGGGGTGGGGGCACAACTAAATCCATAACACCCAACCTTCTTCTGTGGATAATCAGCCTCTCCTGCCTTTTTCTCTTTTCTACCCTCACCCTAAATCTTCCTAAATCCACCCAGCCTACATCATTCAGCCATTTCCCTCTTTCAACCCCGTTCTTTGAGTCCTGCAATTCATTATTCAACACAGCTTCTCACTTGCTTAACCCCTCTTCACTCATTCTCTCTCTCTCTCTCTTTTTTTTTTTTTTTTTTTTTGGCCCAACAGCATGTGGGATCTGTTCCCCAACCAGAGACTGAACCCACATTCCCTGCATTGGAAGTGCAGAGTCTTTACCACTGGACCACCAGGGAAGTCCTCACGCCTTCTCCACTTGTTTCTCTCTTCTTCTTTCTCAGCCTTTCTCTTTAATGCCAGCTATCGCCTTCTCCAAAGTCCTCCTTCCTCTTCATTTTCTTCTCCAGAACAACCCCCAGAGTGTAAATTCTGTGTTTTTGCCTGCTTTTCTCTGCACTTCAGACCCTGCAGTATGTGCGCACCCTGAGTGGACTGCCCTTGCTACTGAGTCTAAGCTTGATCTTCTTACCATGCGAAAGGCTAATGAATAGGAGAGGAGATGTAGGGGCAAAGAATAGAGACTTTATTCCGAAAAACAGCTGACAGAGAAGGTGGCAGAAAATGTCTCAAAATAACCATCTTATTGGGGTCTGGATGCCAGGTTCTTTTACAGAACCGGAGAGAAGAGCAGTGAGGAACTAAAGTCAAAAGACAATATAAAGAGGGCGAGGCAATGAGGAGATCAAGTAAAAAGAGCCATCTGTCTTGCAAAACATCTCCAGGAATGACCAGCCTCTGGGAAGGGATGTGTTAACCTCATCTTTCTTGCAGCCATACACAGGCAGGCAGGGTCAGATTATCTCTCTGTGAGCTGAACAAAAGCATTGTAACAGTCAGGCAGAGGGGCAGGGTCCTCTGAGACAGGCCATTATACATGATTATAACAACAAAGCTCTAAAGCTTTGGCCATCTGATGAGAAGAACTGATTCATTGGAAAAGACCTTGATTCTGGGAAAGATTGAGGGCAGGAAAAGAAGGGAGGGACAGAAGATGAAATGGTTGGATGGTATCATGGACTTAATGGACATGAGTTTGAGCAAACTCCGGGAGATAATGAAGGACAGGGAAGCCTGACGTGCTGCAGTTCATGGGTTCACAAAGAGTCAGACATGACTCAGCGACTGAACAACAACAATGACAATAATAACACAAGCAACACAAAGCAAGTCAAAGAAACAGTTCCAACATGGAATCAGAATTGGTTCTTCTCTACAACACCCTGAGCAGTGTCTGGGATGTAGCAGAAATCTTGTAAATGTCAGAATGCTCCAGCTATACAAGATTTGAGGCAAGTTAAAAGAATTGTGCAAAATGAAGCAGTTTAAGTGGAAATTAAAAAATCAAAGCCATGAGACAAAAGAAAACAAACTATGTGAACCATAAGGCCCAATCTGGTTATTGTGATTGAGCGTGAAATTTCACTTCCTGGCAGCCAAACCCAGAGTCCTTTCAGACTTAAAGTGACCCATGTGTTCTCTGAGGAAAGGAAATGAATTCCGTCCCTCCTGCCCTGACCCGCGTCCTGCCCTGGAACAACTGTTTTCTCTATATCTCAGCTTTCCTTTCAACATTCCATTCATCTCGCACTGACTATCCAGCCCCGTATGGTGTTAAAAGCTCACTCCAGTCCTATTTAGAAGGTTGTTTTGTGTCGTAAGGAATGCAAACCTGATAATGAAGGCAATTTGGCGTTGAAGTGGTTGCTAGGAGGTTCCTAAAGGAAAGCTGCAATCTTGGGTTGACCAGAAAGCTTACTGAATGAGGGTTCAAGCAACAGCTGTGTGATTCACAGAAGAAAAATATCAGATAAAGGAAAGAAGGGAGGGAAGAGAGGGCGGGAGGAAAGGGTTCTCCAAATCCTCTTTTGAAAAGATTTATATTTATTTACTTTTGGCTTTTGGTTGGGCTGGTCTTCATTGCTGCATGCTATTTGGGCCGAGTGGGGGCTACTCTCTAGTTGGTGATGTACAGGCTTCTCACTGCCGTGCTTTCTCTTGTTGTCCAGCACGGACTCTGGAACTCGGGCTTCAGTAGTTGCAACACAAGGGCTTTGTTGCTCCAAGGCATGTGGGATCTTCCCAGACCAGGGATCAGATCAGTGCCCCTTGCATTGCAAGGAGGATTCTTAACTATCGGACTACCAGGGAAGCCCCGGTCTCTGAATCCTTTTCTATTTTCCTCTAAAGATATTCAGTTTCCACATTTTCACTCTTTCTCCTTTTCTGTGATTGTCACTTTCACTCTTAACACCTACAGAAAAACTCTTATTTCCATCTCAGACTACCCTCCCATCCCACCCCCACCTCTCATGAAAACCTAGTCCTTTATTTCTAGCACTTTCTCCTGAACATAGAATGTAAGTTCAGGTCAGTTCAATTGCTCAGTCGTGTCCAACTCTTTGTGACCCCATGGACTACAGCACACCAGGTCTCCCTGTCCATCACCAACACCTGGAGTTTACCCAAACTCATGTCCATTGAATCGGTGATGCCATCCAGCCATCTCATCCTCTGTCGTACCCTTCTCCTCCTGCCCTCAATCTTTCCCAGCATCAGGGTTTTTCCAATGAGTCAACACTTCACGTCAGGTGGTCAAAGTATTGGAGTTTCAGCTTCAACATCAGTTCTTCCAGTGAATATTCAGGACTGATTTCTTTCAGAATGGACTGGTTGGATCTCTTTGCAGGCCAAGGGACTCTCAAGAGTCTTCTCCAACACCACAGTTCAAAAGCATCAATTCCTGGGCGCTCAGCTTTCTTTAGGGTCAACTCTCACTTCTATACATGACTACTGGAAAAACCGTAGGCTTGACTAGAAGGACCTTTGTTGGCAAAGTAATGTCTCTTTTTAACTTGTTTTAATGTCTTTTTAATATGCTGTCGAGGTTGGTCATAACTTTCCTTCCAAGGAGTAAGCATCTTTTTATTTCATAGCTGCAGTCACCATCTGGAGTGATTTTGGAGCCCAAAATAATAAAGTCTGCCACTGCTTCCACTGTTTCACCATCTGTTTGCCATGAAGTGATGGGACCAGATGCCATCATGTTTGTTTTCTGACTGTTGAGCTTTAAGCCAACTTTTTTACTCTCCTCTTCCACTTTTATCAAGAGGCTTTTTAGTTCCTCTTCACCTTCTGCCATAACCGTGGTGTCATCTGCATATCTGAGGTTGTTGTTATTTCTCCCAGCAATCTTGATTCCAGCTGTGCTTCTTCCAGCCTGGCATTTTGCATGATGTACTCTGCATATAAGTAAAATAAGCAAGGTGACAATATACAGCCTTGACGTACTCCTTTTCCTATTTGGAACCAGTCTGTTGTTCCATGTCCAGTTCTAACTGTTGCTTCCTGACCTGCATACAGATTTCTCACAGGAGGCAGCTCAGGTGGTCTGGTATTCCCATCTCTTTCAGAATTTTCCACAGTTTATTGTGATCCACACAGTCAAAGGCTTTGGCATAGTCAATGAAGCAGAAATAGATGTTTTTCTGGAATTCTCTTCCTTTTTGGATGGTCCAGTGGATGTTGGCAACTTGATGTCTGGTTCCTCTGCCTTTTCTAAAACCAGCTTGAACATCAGGAAGTTCACAGTTCACGTATTGCTGAAGCCTGGCTTGGAGAATTTTGAGCACTACGTTACTAGTATGTGAAATGAGTGAGATTGTGTGGTAGTTTGAGCATTCTTTGGCATTGCCTTTCTTTGGGATTGGAATGAAAACTGACCTTTTCCAGTCCTGTGGCCACTGCTGAGTTTTCCAAATTTGCTGGCATATTGAGTGCAGCACTTTCACAGCATCATCTTTCAGGATTTGAAACAGCTCAACTGGAATTCCATCACCTCCACTAGCTTTGTGTGTAGTGATGCTTTCTAAGGCTCACTTGACTTCACATTCCAGGATGTCTGGCTCTAGGTGAGTGATCACACCATCGTGATCATCTGGGTCATGAGGATATTTTTGTACAGTTCTTCCATGTATTCTTGCCACCTCTTCTTAATATCTTCTGCTTCTGTTAGGTCCATATCATTTCTGTCCTTTATTGAACCCATCTACCATCATCACAAAGATTCTGTTTGGTTACTAACTTAGCCATGACCCCCGGACATGTGTGATAACTGGTCAGTGTCTAGGACTATCACTGTTACTCTAGACTCTGGACAGGACGTGTCAGTAGGGTCACTGTCAAGCTGAAATGGAGGTGGCATGACAGACAAGAGGACGAGAAGAATTAGACCAAAGCGCACAGACAAAGATGAAAGGTCTCACCCTGGAGATGGCAAAACTGATGGGAGATGTGAGAATGATTTCAGGTGTTTGTCAGTCTCCCTCAAGTAAGATTTTGGAAGCAATTCTCCAAGAAAAATCACTGCAGATGGTGATTGCAGCCATGAAATTAAAAGACGCTTACTTCTTGGAAGGAAAGTTATGACCAACCTAGATAGTATATTAAAAAGCAGAGACATTACTTTGCCAACAAAGGTCCATCTAGTCAAGGCTATGGTTTTTTCCTGTGGTCATGTATGGATGTGAGAGTTGGACTGTGAAGAAAGCTGAGCACCAAAGAATTGATGCTTTTGAACTGTGGTGCTGGAGAAGACTCTTGAGAGTCCCTTGGACTGCAAGGAGATCCAACCAGTGCATTATAAGGAGACTAGTCCTGGGTGTTCATTGGAAGGAATGATGCTGAGGCTGACACTCCAATATTTTGGCCACCTCGTGCCAAGAGTTGACTCATTGGAAAAGACCCTGATGCTGGGAAGGATTGGAAGCAGGAGGAGAAGGGGATGACAGAAGATGAGATGGCTGGATGGCTTCACCACCTCGATGGACATGAGTTTGGATGAACTCCGAGAGTTGGTGATGGACAGGGAGGCCTGGCGTGCTGCGATTCACGGGGTCGCAAAGAGTCAGACACGACTGGGCGACTGAACTGAACTGGCATCAATTTCCTCAGTTTCTAATCCAAGGAGCTTTTGACCTGAGTTAAAATCATAGTTCTGTCATTTTTCTAGGCTTGGGTCCTTGGGGAAGGAACTCTGTCTATCTCCACTTTTTTGATGTGAACAATTATGATAATAGCATACATCTGGCCGAGGTTGCCGTGACCACATAACATGGTGGTAAATCAATCATAGCGAAGATGAATATTCTTGGTACTTTTGTTGGAATACAATAGAAGAGAAAGCATTAGATAGAGAGGGCTATTGTTTGGATCATAAGATCCAATGATTTTCTTTCCTTTTCTCCTCCCCTCATTCTTTATGCATCATATCCATATTCAGTCATACCTTGAATTTCCATTCAGTAAGCTTTCTGATTAACCAGGAGTAGCAGATTTCCTTTAGCAATGCCAAAACAAAAGCTCCAGCTATAAATTGCCTTAATTACAGCACTTGCATCCTTTATTACCTAAAGCCACACTCTAAAAGCAGGATTTGAATGAGACCCCAAAAGATATTCAGAAGATATGAAACAGAGCTTTGAAAAATTATGTAAATAAAAGAGAGAGGGAGAGACTCCTAGCTGTGGTTCTCAACCTTCACTGCACCTTCATCACCCTCAAGGGAGCTTTGAAAAATCCCAGCGCCCAGACTGCAACCCAGACCATTACCTCAGAACCCCTGATGCTGGAATTCGGGCATAATTTATTTTTAAAGTCCCTCCGTTGATTCTAATGTGCAGCCAAGGTTGAGAACTGCTGTTTTAGAGAAAGTTAGTGGCCAGTGGTGTAGAAAGTGGCAGTTGCCAAGATTGGATGTGTATGCAAAGTATGAGCACATCGATAACGTCCTAGACGCTGGCGAGACCTTTCAGGAGAGCTCTGGGGTCAGAAATCAGGCTTGAAAGGAAGGAGTGAGTGGCCAAGAAGAGTACGCAGTAGGCGCATCCTTCCGCAAATGTGGTGGAACCCAGAAAGCGAGAGGGAGGAAGGTGGCTTGAGGAGTGAGCAACAGCAAAGCAAGTTATTTCCAGAGAAGGGGAGACGCAAACAAGTTTCAGTCAAAGATGAGCCTACCACATCTTATACATTTGCAATTAAAGTTTGGGGAAATCTTTAAGAAAATGGGAATAAAACTGCTATGCTGCTGCTAAGTCGCTTCAGTCGTGTCCAACTCTGTGCGACCCCATAGATGGCAGCCCACCAAGCTTCCCCATCTCTGGGGTTCTCCAGGCAAGAACACTGGAGTGGGTTGCCATTTCCTTCTCCAGTGCATGAAAGTGAAAAGTGAAAGTGAAGTCGCTCAGTCGTGTCCGACTCTAGCGACCCATGGACTGCAGCCTACCAGGCTCCTCCGTCCATGGGATTTTCCAGGCAAGAGTACTGGAGTGGGGTGCCATTGCCTTCTCCGAAAACTGCTATATGAGCCAGCAACCCCACTCCTGGGTGTATACCCCGAGACAATCATAAGTCAAAGACACATGTACTCCAATGTTCATTTCAGCACTATTTACAATAACCAGGAAGCGTCTTAGATGTCCATTGATAGAGGAATGGATAAAGAAGATGTGTGTGTATACACACACACACACAGTAGAATGGAATACTGGGATATTACTTGACGACAGGAATGAAATCCAGTCATTTGAAGAGATGTGGGTGAACCTAGAATCTGTCATACAGGAATAGAGATGCAGACATTGAGAAGAGACTTGTTGACACGGGGAGGAGAGGGCAGGATAAACTGCGAGAGAAGCACTGACATTTATACGCCACCACGTGTAAACTAGACTGTGAGCAGGGAGCTTCTGTACAGTACATGGAGCTCAGCTTGGCGCTCTGTGATGACCTAGAGGGGCAGGACGGGGGGTGGTGGGATGGAGGCCCTAAAGGAGGGCATGTAAGTATACTGATAGCTGATGCACATTGTGGTTCAGCAAAAACTGTACAACCCACTCCAGAAATCTTTCCTGGAAAATTCCATGGACAGAAGCCCCTGGTGGGTTACAGTCCATGGTGCTGCAAAGAGCTGACCATGCCTGAGTGGCCAAACAACAATATCAACAACTGCAAAACCTAGCACAACATTGTAAAGCAATTATGGTCCAATTAAAAAGTCAATACATTTTTAAAAAGTGAAATATAAATTTGGGAAAATAGTAAAAACATATTTACATTGACCCGGTAGATTTGATTTTGATGATTTCAGATACATAGCAGGCTCTTGACCAAGCATGCACTCTGCTTTATGCCTCGTGACTCCTTTCATTTTAATTGTCATTTGTTCAACTTTCTGCTTTCTGGTCAAACATGTCACTTGATGGCTTCTGTTAATCCTCACAAGAGCCCATAAAGAGGCTGCCTCACACTTTACAGATGAGGAAGCTTTCCAGATGAGGAAATGAGACTCAGAGAGGCCCCCTCCATTTCTCCAGAGTCAATAAGCGACAAACTGAGATTCACACCTGAATCTGAGTGACCCCAAAGCCCACAGCCTTTGTACCTCGCTTCTGTACTTCCAGAAAAAGCACAAATTGAATCCTTGGAGAATTGCATGCTTCCTTTGAAACCTACAAAAAGACAAAAACTATGCCCTGAAAGACTCTTGTGAAGAGTCTGGAGGAGACTCTTGTGAGTCCCTTGGACAGCAAGGAGATTAAACCAGTCCATCCTAAAGGAAATCAACCTGAATGTTAATTGGGAGGACTGATGCTGAAGCTGAAGCTCCAATACTTTGGCCACCTGATGCGAAGAGCTGACTCATTGGAAAAGACCCTGATGCTGGGAAAGATTGAGGGCAGGAGGAGAAGGGGACAACAGAGGATGAGATGGTTGGATGGCATCATCAACTCAATGGACATGAATTTGAGAAAACTCTGGGAGACGGTGAAGGACAAGGAAGCCTGGAGTGCTGCAGTCCATGGGGTCACAAAGAGCTGGACATAATGAGCGACTGAAAAAACAATGCCCGGAAGGGTGGTGCCCCAGCACCAGGGCCTCTGGATGAAATCAATGGAAAGTATATCAGAGGTTGCAGAAGCACTTGAGCAGGGTACAAAGCACTCCAGAGAGAGGCAGGCATGAGGTCTGTGCCATCAGTGACACAGGTGCCCAGGAAGATAGCTGAGGGGCAGCCAGAATTGGGGTTGCCCACAACTGATATGAACCTGAAAACACCGTGCCCTGAGCCCTGTGCTCAAGTGCAGCAGAGTTTGGGCAGGAACGGCCACTCTTAACATCGTTTTCCTCCACCATCTGTCCACGCCTTTCTCCTCCCCTGGACTTGTCATCCTTGCTAATTTCTGCCTACCCAATCATCCAACTTGCACCCACTCATTTGGCCACCTTCTCTTGCTGAAACTGAATCTCCACATCCCCTGATTATCCCTGGAAACCGATTAGCTTGCATTTGCAAGGAATATTTTCCTCCTAGTACATCCAGGGGCTTTCCAGATGGCTCAGAGGTAAAGAATTCACCTGCCAATGCAGGAGACTCAGGTTCTACCCTTGAATCAAGATCCCCTGGAGGAGGGCATGGCAACCCACTCCAGTATTCTTGCCTGGAGAATCCCATGGACAGGGGAGCCTGGATGACTATAGTCCATGGGGTCGCAAAGAGTCAGACTGAACAACTGAACATCAACAAAAGTACATCCAGGTATCTGGGGTCCAGAGGACTGCTTTGATTTCTGGGATCTTAGCTTAGAGGGGAATGGAATGTAATAAAAAGTATAATATGAGTTCCAAATAGCTGCATCATCTGTGTCAAAGAGATGCTTTCCATTTGGGCTGCCATCTGTAGATATTATTACCAGTTATCCTTACGCTCAGATGGGGGAGAGAGCAAAATATTGTTTTTCCTTCCAATCCAAAGGCCTGGAAATTGCTGATGCAATGTCCGGCAGGAAAGAGCCAGCAACATTTTGTGCTGCCTTTTTCAAACATATTTTAATATTGTATTTTAAAGGAAACTGGCCAGCAAGGTCATTCAAGGACACATTTTAGACTCTTTGAGAATCAAGTTGGGCAAGACCATAACAGACTGTTTAGTTTGGACAGACAAATTGCCAACATGTCCATAAAAGGAAGGGTTGGCTGAATATTTTCTTTTGGCTCTTATTTTCAGATTTTCTTCAAAAGTTAGTCTGACAAAAATTGAAGAGAAGCCATGCAATACACCCATGAAAACAAACACTTCAAATAGAGCTTGTATCTCAGAACAAATCATTCCGGGGTATTTGTGCTAATTTGAATGAGATTCTTATATGTGAGGTGCCAGATTGATTACAAAATTCACTGAAAGGAAAGATGGGGCATTTTCTCGGTGTCCACTGTGTGTCTAGAACGTGCCCAGCATCCTAACAGGTACTGGACAAGCATTGTACCAGTCAGTCCTCACAATTACACCTTCAGAATGGTTTTAGTCCCATTTGGGTGCATGCATGCTCAGCTCAGTCACTCGCTCATGTCCCACTCTTTGCAACCCCATGGACTGTAGCCTGCCAGGCTCCTCTGTCTATGAGATTATCTGGGTAAGATCCCTGGGGTGGGTTGCCATTTCCTCCTCCAGGGGATCTTCCCAACCCAGGAATTGAACCCACATCTTCTGTGTCTCCTGCATTGGCAGCTGAATTCTACGCCACTGAGCCACCTGGGAAGCCCCATTAGCTCCATTTATCAAGAGAGAAAAATAAGTATGGCTAGTGTATGGGTGAGATATGAGCTGAAGAATTCAGACTGAAACTACTATTTATTCAAAATGGGTCTGAATCAATAAATGAATGAACCTTACAAAGTAACAAAAAAGAAGAGAAATATACAAGGACTCAATAAGCCCTGTATCCATTTCAACCCTTAGAAACTGGAAGCTGATGTCTCCTTCAAACCTAAACCTTCAGTCAAGGCACATCCCAATATGCATGGATCTCCCTGGAGAAGAGGAGCCAGCCCCTCTTCCTCCACAGCTGTTTTGTGGTGGACTAGTTAAGTGAGCTTAATGCTCATCACAACCCACTTTGCATCTAGGGACAATGAGTGTCAGAAGCCTTAAACATCAGAAGAGAGAAGGCTGGACAAGGTCTGGAAATGATACGGACCCACACACCCAGTGGAGAACAGGAGAAAAAAAGATTTGCAGATGGAATCCCTTAGCCATGGTCAAGTAGCCCTGTTTGATCAGAGAAGAATATTCCGGAAGGAAAGTAGTGAGATGCAAGTCAGACAAGGGCTGGATAGGGTTCAAACCGTGAAGGACTCAGAATATAGTAAGCCCCCTACATACTGAAATGTTTCATTCTGCAAGCGTGTTTTTAAGTCCCATTTGTTCATAAGTCCAAGCAAGTGAGCCCAGGTACCCAACTAGCACAATCAGCTATGGAGCACTGCACTATAATAAGTCTATAATACTTTTCACACAAATAATACATCAAAACACAAAAACGAAGAAAGCATTTTTAATCTTATAGTACAGTACCTTAAAAGTTCAGTGGTACGGGACAACAGCTCTCATACAGGATCTGGCATCCAGTGATCAGGCAAGAAGAATTGCTGGTCAGAAGAGGGAGAGGAGACGGGGGCTGGTAGAGCTGAAGGATCGTCAGCAATAGGAGATGGAGGGTAAGCTGCGATTTCACTCACGCCTAACATTTATGAAACTTGTGTTTGAAAGTTCACGACTTGAAGGTTCATATGTAGGGAACTTACTGTATGGGAGAGGTGATTTTGACTTTATTTTCAAAGAACTGGGACCCCATCAAAGGCTTCTGAGTGAGGGAGGCACATGGGGAACAGAGTTTGAGAAGAATTAAGCTGGCCATATGGGACTTCCCTGGTGGCTCAGACAGTAAAGAATCTGCCTGCAAAGCCGGAGACCCAGGTTCGATCCTTGGATAGGGAAGATTCCCTGGAGAAGGAAATGGCAACCCACTCCAGCATTCTTGCCTAGAGAATCCCATGGATAGAGGAACCTGGCTGGCTACAGTCAAAGAGTTGGACATGACTGAGCGACTTCACTTTCACTTTCTTTCACTTCCAAGCTGGCCATACGGGACTTCCCTGGTGGCTCGGACAGCAAAGAATCTGCCTGCAGCGCAGGAGACCCAGGTTCGATCCCTGGGCCGGGGAGATACTCGGGGGAAGGGAATGGCCACCGACTCCAGTGTTCTTGCCTGGAGAATCCCACGGACAGAGGAGCCTGGAGGGCTACAGTCCACATGGTCACAAAGACGCAGACATGACTGAGTGACCAACACTAGCACTTCAAGTTGGCCATGGTTTGAGAGAGGGACTGGAAGTGGGGAGGCCAGCCTGGGGACTTTCCTGAGAAGAATTCCGTGCCACTCAAGGCTGAGGTCGTTGAGAGACTCCGCGTGCCCTGCGTGCTGTGCCTTGCGCTGCTTGGTCCCAGCATGCAACTTCAGGCTGTTTGTGCTCTAATGTGCTCCCTTGAAATGGCCTAATTACCCAGGCCTTTGATGTGGAAATGTCATCCTGACAGTGAGTGAATTCCAGGAACTCTTCCAACAGAGATCACCCACTAAAGAGAGAGGACCCCGTGACCGGCATGTTAACCTTAGGAAGCGAGGAGATGGTGATGAGAAGCAAACTGCTTAGGGGAAAAAATGTGCTTGCTGCTTCTTCTTCTTTTTTTTTTTAAATGTTTATTTCATGTATTTATTTGGCTGCACTAGGTCTTCATTGCAGCACATGAGATCTTTCTTAGCTGTGGCGTGCACACTCTTAGTTGCGGCCTGCGGGGTCTAGTTCTCTGACCAGGGACCCAACCTGGGGCCCCTGTGTTGGGAGCTCAGAGTCTTAGCCACTGTACTACTGGGGAAAGAATTCTTTTCCATAGAGACACTGTTGTTTCACCGCAGCCCTGCTCACATCTGCACCACTGAATTCTTGCTTTGCTCAGAGCTATCTCCAGAGACCCTTGAACTAGAAACATCCTAACTAAGCCTTGCTTGTGGGGGCTGAGTGGATCTATGCATCTTACAGGTTGTAAAAATATAAGAAAACAATATGGGAGGAAAGCCTGGAGAAGATTGCATCTCAGCTCACTTAGACATCTGATCTGGGGCAAATTCATTTGGCTGCAGAACAGCCGTAAAAGCATGAAGGTCGGATGAAATAATACGGATGACAGCATTACAAAGTAAGGGGCTGACTACAGAGGTCAGCACGTGCCTCTCTCCAAGGCCAGGCAGGGAATGCAAACGAATGCAGGGGCCTGAGGGAAGACCTGAAAACCAGAGCTTCCATGCCCAGCCCAAACAGGGTACCAACTTCTCAGTCACACTCAATTTGCTCCTGAATGTAAAAATAATAACTAATTCAGATCATCTATAAAACCCCAAACAAAGCTGTGGATCAAACTTGGCTGCCAGTTTGCAGACATGGATCAGCTGATTGCAAACAGTTAAGCACAAATCCCAGCTCTGCCACGTGCTAGTTGTGTGTGTTTAGACACCTTTCGCACCTTCTCTAAATCTTACTTTTCTCATCAAAGAAACATGGATAAGAAGGGCAATGCAGAGAGCAGCGGTGGAGATTAACTGAGATGATGCACAGGGCTCCACAGTCAGCAGGTTAGAGCTGGGTATGGAAGCCCCTTGCTGTGCCAGACACTAACCCTTTAGTTACAGGTCTTCAGGGAGGTCTAGTGGGTGAGAGGTAGGCAGCACGTCTTTCACCAAAGCCCGTCATCCAGCTCTCTATCTCTTTAATGGTCAACAAGTGACCACAGTAATTTTTAATAACTGAAGTATAGCTGATTTGGAGAAGGCAATGGCACCCCACTCCAGGACTCTTGCCTGGAAAATCCCATGGATGGAGGAGCCTGGTAGGCTGCAGTCCATGGGTAGCTAAGATTTGGACACGACTGAGCGACTTCACTTTCACTTTTCACTTTCATGCATTGGAGAAGGAAACGGCAACCCACTCCAGTGTTCTTGCCTGGAGAATCTCAGGGACAGGGGAGCCTGGTGGGCTGCCATCTATGGAGTCACACAGAGTCGGACACCACTGAAGCGACTTGGCAACAGCAGCAGCATAGCTGATTTACAATGCTGTATCAGTTTTGGGGGTATAGCAAAGTGATTCAATGTTCTTTTTCAGATTCTTTTCCATCATAGGCTATCACAAGATATTGAATATAGTTCTCTGTTCCATAGAGCAGGTCCTTGTTGTTTATCTGTTTTATATATAGTAGATTGTATCTGTTAATCCTAAGCTCCTAATTTATGCTTCACCCCCTTTCCCCTTTGGTAATCATAAGTTTGTTTCCTCTGTCTGTGAGTCTGTTTCTGTTCTGTAAATAAATTCATTTGTATCATTTTTTTAGATTCCACAAATAAGTAATAGTATAAGATATTTGTCTTCCTTTGTCTGACATTCACTTAACATGATGATCTCAAGGTCGTCCATGTTGCTGCAAACAGCATTATTTCATGCTTTGTTATGGCTGGGTAGTATTCCCTTTTGTATATGTATCCTATCTTCTTTATCCATTCATCTGTTGATGGACACTCAGGTTGCTCATGTCTTAGCTATTGCAGATAGTGCTGCTATGAACACGGGAGGCATGCATCTTTTCAAATGAAAGTTTTGGTCTTATCACAGCAGTTGTTTTTAAGGCTCCATTAAGGTTCACTCTGCTCCCCGTCTAGAAAGATTTTCGTGTCACTCGAAACTGTGCTCTGTGTTAAGGGGGATAAAATATGAGGAAAACACAGGTCGTGACTACCAGAGGACAGACAGTATTTAAATGTCCAATTCTTTGCGACCCCATGGACTTCTGCCTGTCAGGCTCCTCTGTCCGTGGGATTCTCTAGGCAGGAATACTGGAGAGGGTTGCCATTCTCTTCTCCAGGGACTCTTCTCGATCCAGGGATCAAACCCACATCTCTTGTATCTCCTGCATTGGCAGCCGGATTCTTTACTACTATGCCACCTCAAAGCCCTCCATCACAGCAAAGAGCAATGTCGCTAGACTTGGGTTGTCCCTGAGCCCTGACCTGGTTGGGTTTGGCCTCCTTCATCAAGGTCTGGCAGATGTAGGAGGGTGGTCTGGGCCCTCTGAAAAGCCTCAGGTATTCCACTTGGACAGCCAGCTTTCCTCTGAATCATCAGGGCTTGGGGGCTGAACTGGGTGACCAGGCATATGAGAGCTGGGTTCTATGAACAAAAGCAATCCATCAGTCTTTTGTGAACATAGTATAGTCAATTCTTGCTGTTCACAGTAGCTGTGTTCTATTTCAGGTCATTCCAAAGACTGAATTAGCAAGTTCATTGCTCCTCGGGGAAAAACAGAGTTAGGTTCTTGCAAGCCTCTGGTCACAGCATTTTCAGCAATTGATCTACACATACCCTGGTGCGACATGTGTTTCTGTTTAAAGACACTTTATTTAGTACATATTGTTGATTCATTAGCATTGGATGCACAGCCACAGAGCTGTAACTCATGCCTGAAAGATGATTACCTAACACACATATTTTCCCCGTAAGGCATACCACAGCCTTCCTGCATTCAGGCACCACCAGACAGCGCTCCTCTGCTTGGGGGCCATTTTAAACAGCAAAATCTCCAACAAAAACCAAAGAGCATGGCAGCACAGAGACTGTAAAACACATACTCGTTTACAGTATGAGAGCTGACCTCCGCTGCGAACATGCATGTCAGGTGACTCAGATATTTTGCAGCTTTGTGCGTGTCTGAAAATGACCAGGAAAGCACTCTGGGTATTGATTTGCGAGTTGCAAACAAATACCAGCAAGTAGGTGAATTTGCAAATGAGGAATTCATAGATAATGAGTATTGACTGTCTCTAAAAGTTATTCACACACTTACCATTTGCATTTAAACTCAGCCTGGCAAGACTCTGGTCAATTTCTAACAACTCAATTTGTTTTTAAGATCTATGAGTACTAGCCTGGAGGACATCATGGCGATTATAAAAGATACAATGTTTGCAGTATAGAATTGGTTTTTGTTGTTGTTGTTTCCCTCGAAAGGACACAGACACCAAACGAAATTATCCCTGTGACATCTTAGCAAGATACTACATCAGCCCCTTGTTTATTTTAGCATGAAATTGATTTTGAAAAAAACTTCTTCCTATTAAGGCAGACTCTCTCCCTGGAACTTCTACAAATCGATCCTAGTTCTGGTGGCTCAGGAGGTAAAGAATCTACCTGCAATGCAGGAGACCTAGGTTTGATACCTGGCTTGGGAAGATACCCTGGAGAAGTAAATGGCAACCCACTCCAGTATTCTTGCCTGGAGAATTTTATGGACAGAGGAGACTGGCGGGCTACAGTTCATGGGGTCGCAAAGAATCAGACACGACTGAGCGACTCACACTTTCACTAACTAGTTCTGTGCTTGAGAACTTAGGATGGAGCCAAGCCTCCTTCTACACGGTGGTGTCTCAAATATCTGAAGATACAACCAGTTCCCTTTCAAGATGCACTTTCCCACTGTTGGCATCCCCATTTCTCCCAGTTACTCCAATTTCACCCTCTCTGTTGTTTTCTTTGAACAGTGTGTCTAATCTATCAGAAATCAACTGCCATGTCCTCCTTAGGCTCTAGAGTGAAATGAGTAGCCTAAACTCTGCTGTTAAAGTTGTTACTTTAAACAGCTTCACTGATGAATACCATAGCAATCTATGTGAAACTTTTCAAAATAAGGACACTATTCCACGTCTTGAAATTTATACTAAGGAAATTTATACTAAGGAAATGTATATGCTCAATCACTAAGTTGAGTCTGACCCTTTTGCAACCTCATGGACTATAGCCCGCCAGGCTCCTCTGTCCATGGGATTTTTCAGGCAAGAATACTGGGATGGGTTACCATGTCCTACTCCAGGGAATCTTCCCCACCCAGAGATTGTGCCCATGTCTCTCGCCTCTCCCGCACTGGCAGGCAGGTTCTTTACCACTGAGCCACCTTGGGAGTTAAAGGAAATTATTATGGACGTGGGCTAACATTTAGTTATAGGGGATTCCCTGCAGGCCAGTAGTTAGGACTCTGCACTTTCACTGCCAAGGGCCAGGTTCAATCCCTGATCAGCGAACTAAAATCCTACAAGCCATGCAGCAGGACCAAAAATACACACACACACACACACACACACACACACAAATTAAAAGTAAGGTAAAACTTAGTTATGAAAAGATGTTCATTACAGGAACCTTTACTATCCCAACATATGGAAACAGCCAAGAATAGAACAATATTAAAGAAATTATGGCATATCCATACAACCATTAAAATGACAATATGAATAAATCTACATTGACTTACATAGGTATTTACATAATTGTAATACAAAAGATTGTAAAAGAGTGGTTGTAACCTGGTTACATGTTATTAAAACATCCATCTACAAGAAAGGAGAACATTCCCAGGAATTTGGTAAAAGCTCTCGAAATTCAAAGTATTTCCCTTCTTCTTTATTTCTTCCTATGCTGTTATTACATTCATAGTAAGGAAAAGCAATTCTGTTCAGTGTTCCAAAAGACTGCAATTAAAGCAACACTTTGGTAGTTCCTTGTTGCTTTCAGAAAAAGGTCCACACATCTGGCTTGGGACATGAGACTTCTTATGATCTTATCTCTCAGGTTCCATAAACTACCTGGCCTTACAAGTATTGATACTTTCCACGTTGACCATAATGAACCACTTAAATTATGCCCAATTTTTATCCCTGCTTTCCACCTTATACCTTCTGCTTTGAGATATCCTCTATTCCCCATCTCCCCAACTGGTCTGGGGAGATGGGGCTTCCCTGGTGGCTCAGATGGTAAAGAATCTGCCTGCAAGGAGACCTGGGTCTGATCCCTGGGTCAGGAATATCCCTTGGAGAATAGTATTCTTGCCTGGAGAATCCTCATGGACAGAGGAGCCGGGCAGGCTACAGTCCACGGGAGCTCAAAGAGTCAGACATGACTGAGCGACTAACACTTGAGCTTTCTTCCTTTGACGAGATTACCCAAATATTTTACTACTGGTAAAACCAGTACTAGCTGGCTGACTCTGAAACCCATGTTGCCTCCTCTGGATCAGAATGAAAAACTGAGACAGTCAATGTGATATTTTTCTAATTGTCTTGGTGCCATATTTAATCTCAGCATTGGCAAGTGAATTAATAATACTTGAGCATCTACAGTGTTGTCTGGAAGAGAAAGAAAACCCTAACATACAGGCCATTCCATTGACATATATACAGAGAGTTAAAATGATTTTTAAAATGTGGACTTTTTCCTTTTAAAGACAAAAGGTCCAGGGTATTTGGAGCCATATTTTACCCAGACATTAACGTCTAGTTCTCAAGCCTATGCCCTGTGTGTCACACTTCACTAATCTGGCCCACTCTGACTTCTTTGTCTCTTTTCATTATAAGAAGTTAATATTGAATTTCAAAACCCAAACATCATAAATAAATTCCAGATGCCTTCTCAAATCCCTAAATCTCCCATTAAAATAAGGAGAAACTTTGCTGTATGTGTGTTGTGGGTTACATTTTAATTCACTGAAATGCTGAAAGGATCGCTGAACAAGTCTTCAGCCTTTATCTCACCAAGAAAACACACGAACTTTTTGGACTTGCATCTGGTCCCATCACTTCATGGGAAATAGACGGGGAAACAGTGGAAACAGTGTCAGACTTTATTTTTCTGGGCTCCAGAATCACTGCAGATGGTGACTGCAGCCATGAAATTAAAAGAAGCTTACTCCTTGGAAGGAAAGTTATGACCAACCTAGATAGCACATTGAAAAGCAGAGATATTACTTTGCCAACAAAGTCCATCTAGTCAAGGCTATGGTTTTTTCCTGTGGTCATGTATGGATGTGAGAGTTGGACTGTGAAGAAAGCTGAGCACCAAAGAATTGATGCTTTTGAACTGTGATGTTGGAGAAGACTCTTGAGAGTCCCATGGACTGCAAGGAGATCCAACCAATCCATTCTAAAGGAGATCAGTCCTGGGTGTTCATTGGGAGGACTGATGCTGAAGCTGAAACTCCAATACTTTGGCCACTTCATGCGAAGAGTTGACTCATTGGAAAAGACTCTGATGCTGGGAGGGGTTGGGAGCAGGAGGAGAAGGGGACGACAGAGGATGAGATGGCTGGATGGCCTCACTGACTAGATGGACATGAGTCTGAGTGGACTCTGGGAGTTGGTGGTGGACAGGGAGGCTTGGCGTGCTGCGATTCATGGGGTCACAGAGAGTCGGACATGACTGAGCGACTGAACTGAACTGACTGAAGGAGCAGAGTCCTCAAGATCCACAGCACAGCTGTCTGATATATGTTCTACTTTATTTCTCCCTTGAAGAGGTAAAATAACATCATCATTAAAGGTGGGGCCCCCAGAGTCAGGCTGCCTTGATTCCAATCCAACTGGGTGATTTGGGGCAAGTCATTTAACCTCTCTGTTCCTCAGTTTTCTCATCTGAAAAATGGGGATAATCATCATACCCACCTCACAGGGTTGTTGAAGAGATAAGTGACTTAATAATTTAAAGTATTTGTGTGTGCCAGCCACACAGCAAATGTTTGCACCCATTATTACCTAGAGGTATATGGCAAGCTGATGGAACGGGTCTCTATGGCTAGAAATTTTTTTTCCCTTCTTTTCCTCCAGATGAGCAGGGCTTAATCCAAGGTTAAGGAGGCTCTCACCTTTTTGTGAGTGCCTGATAAGGTAACTTCAGATCCCAGACCTTTCACCTAAGCCTGGTCCAGACCCAGACCTCCTTTCTTGTGTCCACATCCCTGAACCTTGTGTCTTAGTCAAGCTATCCCACCAACTTTGCATCCAGGATAACTCCATTTTTGTAAATTGGAAAGCTCTGTACTAAGGAGAACCTAGCCTATAGTGCAGGGAACTCTAGTCAAAGCTCTGCGGTGACCTCAATGGGAAGGAAATCTAAAACAAAGGGGATATATGCATAACTAATTCACTTTACTGTAGAGCAGAAACTAACAGCATCGTAAAGCAACTGTATGCAACGAAAATTAACTAAAAATGGAACTCTGTCCTCAGAGGATTTGCAGATGCAGTTTCACATCTCCAGTTAGTTCTAGGAGATCACGTATGCAAGATACCAGAGGCCAGTGCCTGCGTGTGTCACTGTGTGCTCAACCCCTTTAGTCATGTCGACTCTGCAACACCATGGACCCTGGCCGACCAGGCTCCACTGCCCATGTGTTTCTCCATGCAAGAATACTGGAGTGGCTCTGACATAAAGCACAGCAGGATCCTCTATGACCCCCCTTCCCAAAGTAATGGAAATAAAAGCAAAAATAAACAAATGGGACCTAATTAAACTTAAAAGCTTTTGCACAACAAAGGAAACTATAAGGTGAAAAGACAACTTTCAGAATGGGAGAAAATAATAGCAAATGAAGCATCTAACAAAGAATTAATCTCAAAAATATACAAGCAGCACATGCAGCTCAATACCAGAAAAATAAATAACCCAATCAAAAAATGGGCCTAAGAACTAAACAGACATTTCTCCAAAGAAGACGTGCAGATGGCTAACAAACACATGAAAGATGCTCAACATCACTCATTATCAGGGAAATGCAAATCAAAACCACAATGAGGTACCACCTCATGCCTGTCAGAATGGCTGCGATCCAAAAGCCTATAAGCAATAAATGCTGGAGAGGGTGTGGAGAAAAGGGAACCCTCTTACACTGTTGGTGGGAAAGCAAACTAGTACAGCCACTATGGAGAACAGTGTGGAGATTCCTTAAAAAACTGGAAATAGAACTGCCATAGGACTCAGCAATCCCACTGCTGGACATTGCTGGAAACCAGAATTGAAAGAGACACGTGCATCCCAATGTTCACCGCAGCACTGTTTATAATAGCCTGGACATGGAAGCAACCTAGATGTACACTGGCAGATGAATGGATAAGAAAGCTGTGGTACATATATACAATGGAATATTACTCAGCTATTAAAAAGAACACGTTTGAATCAGTTCTAATGAGGTGGATGAAACTGGAGCCTATTATACAGAGTGAAGTAAATCAGAAAGAAAAACACCAGTAAAGTATATTAACACATATATATAGAATTTATAAAGATGATAACAATGACCCTATATGCAAGACAGCAAAAGAGACACAGATGTAAAGAACAGACTCTTGGGCTCTGTGGGAGAAGGCGAGGATGGGATGATTTGAGAGAATAGCATTGAAACATGTATATTACCATATGTGAAACAGATCGCCAGTCCAGGTTCAATGCCTGAGACAGGGCACTCAGAGCTGGTGCACTGGGATGACCCTGAAGGATGGGATGGGAAGGGAGGTGGTAGGGGGATTCAGGGTGGGGGACACACGTACACCAATGACTGATTCATGTCAATGTATGGCAAAAAAAACCACAATATTGTAAAGTAATTAACTTCCAATTAAAATAAATTAATTAAAAAAAAGAATACTGGAGTGGGGTGCCATTGCCTCCTCCAGGAAATCTTTCCAACCCAGGGATCAAACCCAAGTCTCCTGTGTCTCCTGCATTAGCAGCCAGATTCCTTACAGCTTGAGCCATCAGAGAAGCCCCACCAAAGTGCCATAATAAGTGCTCAAAGCTGTTTGTTTTCTTCCTTCCTTTCCCTGCTGACGTCAATAATGATGCCTGTGTTTGCAAGAAGCATTTAATTATAGCCATGAAAGACCTACCTGCACTGCTCACCTTCAACAGAGAATCTACACTCCATATACCCTTCAGCATCTCAGCTTCACACCTCTAGACCTTGCATCCATGGCAGAAGGCAGCTAGGCAATTTTGGTGCTACTCCACAATTAATGTATCTTTTCACCTCTCAGTAGCAATGAAAGTTTGCGTCATATTTTAGTACCTACAGATCCCTTTCACATATTTCCCCCTTTCTTTTGTATCGATTCTTTACGGAGGTATTTTTCGCAATTTTGCAATGCAGAAAACCAAAGCCTAAACAGATGAAAGGTGAATGTGACAGCCACTCAGCCATGTCCAATTCTTTGTGACCCCATGAACTATACAGTCTATGGAGTTCTCCAGGCCAGAATACTAGAGTGGTAGCCTTTCCCTTCTCCAGGGAATCTTCTCAATCCCAGATCTTCCCAATCTGCCTGCATTGCAGGTGGATTCTTTACCAGCTGAGCCACAAGGAAAAGACTTTGTCAAACTCTACAGCTGGTAAGGGACTCAGTGGGGATTTGAACCTGGATTCTCTGCCCTGAAAGTCTTTGCTTTTCTTCTACCAAATTTCACTGCTGACATTATAGGAGTGCAAGTCTCAAAAGAAGCCTCACGAATTCTTGGCTTATATCAGTTCCATTGGATGTCCTATCTTATTTTAAATTCTGATTTTTTCTTCTGTTTTATCTGATGTTGCCATGGTTGGCAAAACCAAGCTCAGCATAGTCATTTAGCCAGGTTGGAGGTGTTTTTGTAGGCTATCATAATTGTGTATTGGATGGCTGGTTTTAAAAAAAAAGACATGTTTAATTGCTGTTTTCTTTCGAGCAGAATTCTGTTATACTGGCAGCCAAATAATGCCTCACCTAGAAAGAACAATGAGCTATTCCAGAAAGTTTGTTCAAAGAGAGGCCGCATCTTTTGCAACCATGAAGTACAATACGCAAATGTGAAGGTTGTCCATATTCAGAACAGGACGAGGAGGGGGAGAAAAGCTGGGCCATTAGAAAATGTTTGATTTCATGTAGCAGAAATGCAACTTCAGTTACCTGACTCAACAGTGGCTTGTTTATGGTACACCTATTTTTAAACAGAAGTGAGTTTAGAGATATTCAGTCAAGCGTTGGTACAATGGCTTCACAAGGTCATCAGAGACCCAGGTTCCTACTGCCTTTCTGCTCTTCCATCTTGGCCTATGGAACTCTTTATCACAATCACAAAATGTCAAGTCTACATCAATGTCAAGACTGCCTTCTGCATGAAGGCAAAATACAAAGAGCAAAATCTGAACAGGTGGCACCAGCCGTCTTTCTCCTTTAGGAGGTTTCCTGGCAACCTCTTCCATCAACCCTGCTGGGTGCATCATTGTTCCTGCTGGGTGGCTCACATGACCTTCCCTGGTCACAGGGAGTCTGGGAAGATGGGTATTACTGGGTGCCATTTCCGCCCCCAAGCAGACAAGGCCTCCGTTAGTAAAAACGAATAGTGACATCGACACTGGGAATCAACTAAGAGTTTGCTGGGAGGACGACCATTGATCGGAGATCTGCAGCACGTCAGACACAAACTAAGACAACGCTGATGCTGAGGCTCCAATACTCTGGCCACCTGATGCCGAGAGCCAGCTCATTGGAAAAGGCCCTGATGCTGGGAAAGACTGAAGGCAAGAGGAGAAGGGGGCCACAGGATGAGATGGTTGCATAGCATCACTGACTCAATGCACATGAATTTGCGCAAACTCCAGGAGATAGCGAAGGACAGGAAACCCTGGTGTGCTGCAGTCGGTGGGGTCACAAAGAGTCAGACACGATATAGCAACTGAACAACAACAACACAATGCTAAGAAAGAAAAAACATTATTCTTGCATTAGACCTAAAAAAAATGATATCCAGAGAGACGTAAAATGTGAAATGACATGCCTTTTCCTCAGAGGAGCTCCATTTGAATTTTTCTCATGTGACAATGCCTGGCTCAGAAGAGACGCTCGAAAACGATTTCAAACATTCCCCTTCTCTTTGTCCTCTTTCACAAGTGAAATTAGGAACGCAGTACCAGCTTTCTCTTGCAGTGCTTTCATATGTGCATTGACTAATTGGTCTTGCTATGATCTAACTCGGGCTGCTGTTCTGGCCAGTGTGTCCATATCCGCAACTTCTGGCAAACAGCACTGCTGACGTTATTAGATCATGTCAGATCTTTTCCTGCTTGATATAGTCCCTCTTTTGAATTTTCTCTCCAGAGCTGTCATGATATTGTTTTCACTTGTAACTTCATTAGCTAAGACATAAATAGCCTTTGGTTGGATTTTTAATCAGCATCTTCTGATTGGCACTTAGTAGGAGCTCAATGTTATCTGTTGAACGAGTGAATCTCAGTTTCCTTGTTTGCCAGCTGCGTGAGCTTGGGCGTTTCAAACCTGCCGTGATGAGAAAAAAGAAAGGCTTGTTTTGAGGTTGCTGACCGTGCTTCAGCATTATAGCTGCGGTGGCTGAAGGCTGCAGCCCACAGCCAGGGAGTGCATACCTTCACTCAGTGGTGTCCGACTCTTTGCGGCCCCACGGACTGTAACCTGCCAGGTTCCTCAGTCAATGGAATTTTCCAGGCAAAAATATTGGAGCCAGTGGGCATTCCCTCCTCTGGGGGATCTACCTGGTCCGGGAATCCACCCTGCACCTCTTGCATCTCTTGTGTTGACAGGCAGATTACCACTAGTGCCACCTGCAAAGAAGCAGGTAGTGAGGGAGGGAAATTCTTGCAAAAGAGATCATCAGATAACATCAAAGACAGGTACTACAGAATAGCATCCATGCTCTAACAAGTTTTGTTTTCTAGAATTTGTTAAAATTAACAGACAATCCTGAATTGTGATAACCTCACATACAATAAATGCTAAAAAGTGACACAGGAGCTTCTCCAACCCCTACTCGGAGGTTTTTAGAGCATGCAGAACACCACCATGGAAAGAAATGTTTTCTGGGCAAAGCATCGTTTTGTTGTATCAGTGGGCAAACACATAGGGTGCCTACCATAAAAGAAAATAACCAGAACGCTTATCTCACTGATGAATGCATGACAAATGCGTTAGGTTTGACTTATGGGAAGCAATTAAGCAACCTCTGTAGGGTAAAGAATTTTTCCTTTGTCAAAAATTGCATCTCTTGATTGTCAGTGAAAACCAAAGCTGGAGTAAATTTGGAAATCTGATATGTGGTCTCCTGGAGACCAGAATGTAAATTCACACCAGTGTAGTATGGGATTTCTGTCTTTCTTGATACATTTAGGTATCTGACCTCTCTTTACAATACATTCAGTGAAATGAATTTGGGACCGCATACAGCTTCCTACACACGGGGTATGAGTCATAACACAGTGTCTTTTCAAGGCATTTGTTAGGTAGCAAAGGGCAACTCTCAAGAGATTTCTTTTTGTCCGGCAGGATAAACAACTGGAAATGTATTCATGTACTTTAGAATCAAACAGACTTGGATTTGATTCCGGGTCTGCTATAGAATAAATGTGTAACAGGAGGCATACTACTTACCACCACTGAGTTTTTTCCTTATCTACAAAATGAAAATACTTAAATTGAACCAAGTGAAATTGCCATATTTGAAGTCAAGAGAAGTCAAATATCCATGATCTCATATGGTTCATCCTATACCTGTGGCACAGGATCGAGTCCAGAATAGAAGACTAAGTCCATGTAATTTTATGAGTCACAACTCTATTGTTATATGTGGGAGGCACCCAACTCAGACTAGCTTTAGAAAAGGGAATATATATCAAATCACCACAGTGTACACTGTAAATGTCTTTTGATTTTATTGGTCAATTATACATCAATAAAGCTAGAAGGTCTTTAAAAGGGGAGAGAATGCATTAGCTCATAAAATTGGACAATCTAGGAATGGTGTCGGCTTCAGGCATGGCAGGATCCAGGGGCTCAAAGGATGCTCTGTATCCCCATTCTCTCTGCTGCTCCACTTCCTTCGCATCTGTTAACTTGGTCATACATGATGGGCAGGATGACCAAAGATAGTCTTCACCAGAAGGAAAAGGAACTGTTCTCTCCCAAAGGCTGTCTTTCTTGTGTGACATGTTCGGCCCTCAACTAATCACCATTTCCATTGTGTCTGGTGCCAACTACTAGGCTTGGTCCAGCCTGGTTGACTTGCTCACTTCCAGAGAGATGACAGGAGCAAAGGGACCCATACACGAAGCCTGGCTAGAGCCACAGAAGTTAGGGAAACAGTTCCCAAAGAACACTGGAGTGCTAGGCAGGCAGGGGAAGAAAGTCCTCTACCGTATGTACAGCACTTAGTACAGACGCTGGCAAGCAGAAGACGCCCTAAAATTAACTGGAGAGTTTCCTACACTATAGTCAGAGACACAAGACAAAGTGACCAACTTTTCTCAATTTGCCCACCACTTTCTTGGTATTAACACTCTAAATTTCACCCTGGAAAATTCCTCAGGCCCAGGCAAAACATTTCAGTTCATCTGGACTATGCTTGGTTTAAAACAGAAAATCCCACAACTGGGGAATCTCCATAGTCCCAGGAAGACCTGCACAGCTGGTCACCCTGCTCCAAGATGGCACTTGTAAAGCGTAAACCTTAGCTGCAGTTGAGGTCTTGTTGGTAAATACACAGTGAAATATTGCCTGCATTAATGCATGCTCAATCACTCAGTCGTGTCCAACTCTTTGGAACCCCATGGACTGTAGCCCACCAGGTTCTTCTCTCCATGGAATTTTCCAAGCAAGAATACTGGAGTGAGTTGCCATGCCCTCCTCCAGGGGATCTTCCCAACCCAGGGCTCAAACCTGAGTCTCCTGCATTGCAGAGGGTCTCCCGCACTGCAGATGGCCTCCTGCATTGCAGGCAAATTCTTTACCATCTGAGCCACCAGGGAAGCCCTGTTAGGTCAGTTTCTTAGTTCTTGCATCAGCAGAAGAATGATGTGCATGGTACATCCAAAACCATTGAAATTGTAGGTAGATAGTCCCATGGGAAAATGCAACTTCAAATTTTTATTTAAAGTTACAGCATCTGCCCCCTTTTCTGTGCCTTTCCTCTTCTGCTTTCTTCATTTCCTTTTAGTGCTTTTCTTTCCCCCTTTCCTCTTCCCTTTCTTTCTTTCCTTTCTTCCCATCTTCCTTCTTTCTGACCTTCCTCCCTTCTCTCTCTTATTTTCTTCGTTTTCTTTTCCTTTCTTGTTTGGCAATATAGTCACCTTTCAAATAACATGTGATTTAGATTTTGCTTCTGATCTTCAGAGGAGCTGCTATGTGTTGTTTGACTAAAACACGCCAGCCTCAGTAAATACATTTATTGTGGTTAATCCACTAAGTGGAAACTTCCCTGTTGATTAGGACAAGAAGTACATGTGCAATTAGCGTGGACTGGCTGAGACAGCATGGGCATGATGCTGAATGTGGAGAATGAGAAAACCAGGGGTCGGGGGAAGCAAAGCAAAGCAAAGCAGAGGGTGATGCTTGTGAAATAAGGAGCTTGAGATTGAATTCTTTCAAGGGACATTTTGGTTTATCTGTTTACACAGGAGTTACATCTACCACTAATGGAAATTGCTGAGATTTGGAAACTCTTTCTTCTTTCAAATCAATATTATCATTAATTAAGCAATGTAAACCAGGAAATCCTTCTTGGTTACAAACTATGCTTTGAAGCCAGGCCTGCATTTGAATGTCTTCAATCAAAACCTTAAAAGTAAGCTTAGGAAGAAAGCAATGTCTAGTCTTTGAAGGAGAGCTATCATTGGGGAAAACAAAGCATTCTCAATTAAACTTTGGCAAGAAATGAGAGTTTTGTTACCCTTACTAAAGTGCTGACGTTCTAAAGAATTAACTCCAATTTTGGAAGCAAATCCAAACAGTCCCTCGTGACAGGGCTTCCACCTACAGATCAGGATCATAGCCTTGGGACGGGACTTCCACTACATTTGGGTTTTCCAGATAACAGCCTTCACATCACTTTCACAGTTTTTGTCATTATGTAGTACCACTCGTACCATTTATTTACAAAACATTTTCTTATAATTTTACTTTTTAAATTAGTTAGAATAAGATGATGTCGCCAATGCAGTTCATTAGGGCTCGTGCACAGCAGCGTCCACTTAAGAAGGCTTTCTTATCTCTCCTTGCTGTTCTTTGGAACTCTGCATTCAGATGGGCCTATCCACTCTTTTCTCTTCTGCCTTTCACTTCTCCTCTTTTCTCAGCTATTTGAGAGCTAAAAGAGCATTGCAGTAAATGACGTAATGTGACAATGCCCTGGGCAAAGACAATGGATAGAAAAACAGGCAGAAAAAACTACCACTGAGCAATATTTTTTTCTGGAGTATGGTTAATTTGCAATGTTGGGTTACAGGGAGCCTAGCCTGGTGCTCTGTGATGACCTAGAGGGGTGAAATGGTGGGGCAGGAGGGAGGTTCAAGAGGGAGGGGATATAATTATATGTATGTAACTGACTCACATTGTTGTAAAATGAAAACAAACACTACGTTGTACGGCAATTATCCTCCAATTAAAAAATTAATCAATTAAAAATGTGTTAATTTCTGCTGTATAGTAAAGTGGTTCAGTTCAGTTCAGTCGCTCAGTCGTGTCCGACTCTTTGCGACCCATGAATCGCAGCACGCCAGGCCTCCCTGTCCATCACCAACTCCCGGAGTTCACTCAGACTCGTGTCCATTGAGTCCGTGATGCCATCCAGCCATCTCATCCTCGGTCATCCCCTTCTCCTCCTGCCCCCAATCCCTCCCAGCATCAAAGTCTTTTCCAATGAGTCAGCTCTCCGCATGAGGTAGCCAAAGTACTGGAGTTTCAGCTTTAGCACCATTCCTTCCAAAGAAATCCCAGGGTTGAGCTCCTTCAGAATGGACTGGTTGGACCTCCTTGCAGTCCAAGGGACTCTCAAGAGTCTTCTCCAACACCACACTTCAAACGCATCAATTCTTCGGCGCTCAGCCTTCTTCACAGTCCAACTCTCACATCCATACATGACCACTGGAAAAATCATAGGCTTGACTAGACGGACCTTAGTCCAGTTTCATATATACATAGAGTGAACAGAGATGCTATGAATACAGGGCTGCACCTATCTTTTAGATGCATAGTTTCGTATGGATACATGCAAGTGGGGTTGCTAGGTCACATTTTAGTTTTCTGAGGAACCTCTATACAGTTTTCCACAGTGGCTGCACCAGTTTACATTCCCACTAACAGAGAGGAGCATCGCCTTTTCCCACACCCTATCCAGTGTTTGTTATTTGTAGACTTTTTAATTATGGCCATTCTGACAAGTGTGAGGTGGTACCCCAGTGAGCAACATTTTAGTTGAGTAAATGAATGAACACAATGGAACGTAAGAAATAAAACTTAACCACAAGGCTTTAAATATGAAATAAAACCAGAAAATTATCCATCAAACCAATCACAACCAATTGGGGAAAATCACTCCAGGTAGGAATTTAGGATGAAAAATCCAAGTCTTAAACAATCACTGAAAGAACTGTAGAGAATATATATGTAGGGTCAAATTTCACTGGTGGCTCAGACGGTAAAGCATCTGCCTACAATACGGGAGACCTGGGTTCAATCCCTGGGTTGGGAAGATCTCCTAGAGAAGGAAATGGCAACCCACTCCAGTATTCTTGCCTGGAAAATCCCATGGACGGAGGAGCCTGGCAAGCTACAGTCCATGGGGTCACAAAGAGTCGGACATGACTGAGCAGCTCCACTTACACTTTCATACAATATGCAAATGAATCCATGAAAAAAACTGTGCTCTGAATAAGTTCTGTAGTCTAGTTAATAGAGCAGTGATGCCAGTTTCCAGTTGTGATACCCTATTACAGGGATGTATGTTGTCCTTGGGCTTCCCAAGTGGCTCAGTGGGTAAAGAATCCACCCGCAGTGCAGGAGGTGCAGGAGATGGAGATGTGGGAGATGCGGGAGATTCAGGAGATGCAGGAGATGCAGGAGGTGCAGGAGATGCGGGAGGTGCAGGAGATGCGGGAGATGCGGGAGGTGCAGGAGATGCGGGAGATGCGGGAGGTGCAGGAGGTGCGGGAGATGCGGGAGATGCGGGAGATGCAGGAGGTGCAGGAGATGCGGGAGATGCGGGAGATGCAGGAGGTGCGGGAGATGCGGGAGATGCGGGAGGTGCGGGAGGTGCGGGAGATGAGGGAGATGCGGGAGGTGCGGGAGATGCGGGAGATGCAGGAGGTGCGGGAGATGCGGGAGATGCAGGAGGTGCGGGAGGTGCGGGAGATGCGGGAGGTGCGGGAGGTGCGGGAGATGCGGGAGATGCGGGAGATGCGGGAGATGCGGGAGGTGCAGGAGATGCGGGAGATGCAGGAGGTGCGGGAGATGCGGGAGATGCGGGAGGTGCAGGAGATGCGGGAGATGCAGGAGGTGCAGGAGATGCGGGAGATGCGGGAGATGCAGGAGGTGCGGGAGATGCGGGAGGTGCAGGAGATGTAGGTCCAGTCCCTGCATCGGGAAGATCCCCTGGAGGAGGGCATAGCAGCCCACTCCAGTATTCTTGCCTGGAGAATCCCATGGACAGAGGAACCTGGTGAGCTACAGGGTTGCAAAGGGTAAGACATGACTAAGCAATTGAACACATATGCACACAAGATGTCCCTACTGAAGGAGGTTAGTTTTTGTTTTATTTGGGTTTTTATGCAGCTTTTTTCCTCACTTCCTCTGAATTAAAATCATCATTGTAAATGATTGCTTTACATCAGTTCTTTATCATAACATTGATTATTACAGAGTATGTTAGTTATAGTATATACACTGATTTGTGTATAATTATTTCTAAATAAAAAACGTTTTTTTACAAGGGGACTGTGGAACCAGCTTGGAGGAAGAACACGCTGTTGTGCTGGAAACCCAGGAGGGCAGGATTGCTAAGAAGCCACACTGATGTATGAGTAGAAAGGTCCAGGGGTGGATGATGCCAAGCTAAAATCACAAGTCCCAGACCACTGATATTCACAATAACAGATACCATAGATCCATAGATTTATAATCTAATCTTTGAAAAGGGGATTAGAAAAAGGAAATTAGACAAAATTTTCAGTTTATAAATAAAATAAATTCATAAATAATTCAAGTTCCCAGCATAGTTTCTTGGTATCTCTTGGGCTAAGGTATCTTCACCCAAAAGAATTTATAGTAAGCAAGTTTTCATAGGATTTTTCCAGTTTATAAAACAATTCCACATGAACGGTTTTACGCACCCACCAAACCATGTTGAAATAGAAATAGATAATAATGAAAACACTGAATATTCGTCTAACTCTTTCATTTACGTTATCACATTTCCATGCAACTCACCAGTAAAAGTGTGCATTTTGTAGTTCTCTGAAGAAGAAGCACCATCTTTTCATGTCTTCATGTATGTGGCTTCTTTAGCTGTTACAAATGTCTCCTGGAAGGCCCTGTGCCTCTTTATACTCTGTTCCACCAAGACGTTGCTTCCTCCTTTTCCTGAAAGAGACTGAGTCTGATAAGATATAAACAGGCATCCCCAGATGTGCTGCCCTTGGGAGAGTCCAGAGTTGACCAGCACACCAAGATCTATTCCTCAGCCACCTCTCCCTACTCCAAGGACTTAATCCTTGGCCAGCCAAATCTAGCACCCCCATGCCAAATAAAAAGGAGAAGGATAAAGTTGGTGGTAGGCAAGGACTTAATAAAGGTCCCAGTTAGAAGGAGCTCTCTCTCAGGCATATTTGTGCCCGTCACACAACTGTAAATGAATTTGGTAGATTATTTCTGCCATTAACTTTCCTTGAGTCACCTTTCCCTCCCCTGTAGGTCTTCATGTCAGTGTCCTGATGGCCACAGATATTTCAAGGGGCAAAACCTTGCTGCTCTCAGGGAGTTTACAGACCAGTAGGAAAACAAACTTTATGCAGATTATCTTAGAACTACTACATTTATGAAGCAACATTTATGAAGTTATACAAAAGGGAAAAAACCATGAAAGGGCAATTTAGGATAATATATAAGAGAGAGTAAGGGAGAGCTAAGGCAGGTAGAAGGGCAAGTCAAAGAAAGCATCCTTGAGGGAGGAACACAAGTTGACTTTGAAATGATGAGGGAGAAAATGTATCAGTCTAGGGACTTCCCTGGTGGTCCAGTATTTAAGCCTCTATACTCTCGATGCAGAGGAGCCAGGTTCAAACCCTGGTCGGGGAACTAGATCTTGCATCCACCAACTAAGACCTGGTGCAGCCAATTTTTTTTAAGTATCAACATAAAGGAGGCTGAGAAGAAAGAGAGAGAACCTTCTGGGCAGGCTTTCCAAAGCTGTCAGTCTAAACTCCATGGGGATCCCAAGGGAATCCTCAGAGCTGCCTCTACACTGCTGTCCTTCACAGAGTGCTGTGGGTGACAATGTCATCTTTCCAGGCAACTGAGCTGGGACCTAGCAGGAAGGAGAAATGGAGGTTCATGGCCCTGAATCAAGGAGAGAAATGGAGATGGAGGCAGAATGTGTCATGGAAAGAGCAGGGCTTTGGTTACCAGAGTTCACACTTGGAAACAGCCAACATCTTAGCTTTGTGACCTTGGAAAAGGTGCTATGACATCTCATAGTTGTTGTGAGGATTGACTGAGAATAGAAACAAGCAGGACACTGTATCCAGTGCTGAAAAAACTTGTACAATGTGAGAGCTGCAAGTTAAGCTTTATTTGGGACAAAATGAGAACTGAAGCCCAGGAGACAGTGTTTCAGACAGCTCTGAGAAACTGCTCTGAGGAGGTGAGGGGAGGAGTTAGGACATATAAGGGTTTTGCAACAAGGAGTAAATAGTCAGAAACATCCAAAAATTACCTTTAATTAATCTGAAACCAGATATGTCAAGTTAAAGAATTGAGTGCTTTTCTATGTATGGGAAGATACAGGAGTCTGGGCTCACTGAAATCATTCCTTGGATATTCACCTCAGTGATCTGGGGTCAGTGTCCTGTATCTTCACATCCTGAGTTTCCTCAGGGCTCACCATTGGGAGTGGCTGCAGTCTGACGGCCGCCAGACGGCAGGTATTCTTCTTCCTGAGTTCCCTCAGGGCTCACCAGCTCACCCTGATGATGGTGACATCCTTGTTTACTGATACGGCAGGAAATATTTTATTTCTTGAAATACTCCATTTCTCACCAGTAAGGACTCAATAAATGTTCGCTCTCTTCTCTCACTTTCTCCAGCTTCCATATGCACTGAATATATCCCCTGCCCTGCAATGTACACACTGAAGCCCTAACCTCCAATGTGGCTGTATCTGGTGTATCTAGAGATAGGTCTTTAGGAGGTAATTAAGGTTAAATGAGGTCATAAGGGCTGGATAGCGGGGCTGATCCAACAGTATCGTGACTTTATAAAAGAGAAAGAGAGAGAAAGGTCTCTCCCTTTCTCCTTTGTGAGCAGACACAGGAAGAGGCAGCCATCTTCAACTACGGTTGGGTTCCCATGAGAACCTGACTATGCAGGCACCTTGATCTCAAGTTTTCAGCCTCTTGAGCTGGAATGTCAATTGTCAGTTGACATTGTCAATTGCTGGACTTCCCATGTAGTCCAGAGGTTAAGAGTCCACCTGCCAATGCAGGGGACACAGGTTCGATCCCTAGACTGGAAAGATCCCAAATGCCTTGGAGCAACTAAGCTTGAGCACCACAGCTGCTGAAGCCAGTACATGTAAAGCTCATGCTCCGTAACAAGAGAAGCCGCCTCAGTGAGAAGCCCGTGCATTGCACCTAGAGAGTAGGCCATGCCTGTCGCAACTAGAGCAAGCCAGCACGCAGCAGCGAAAACCCAGTAGAGCCAAAAATAAATTAATAAAGAAAAATTTTTTTTGATTCTGTTGTTGAAGCCACTAGCTTATGAAATTTTGTTATGGCAGCCGAAGCCAACTAAAACAAGTCTCCATTAGAAACTTGCTCTTAACAGATCATCAAGTTCAGATCATAACTGCAATGACATCCAACGAATGGATTTCTGAAAAGGCAAAAGAAGTGAGTGTAATCATTAAACTTGAGCTAGCTTCAGGCTTGAGCATTTTCCAAAGGTAAACATGAAAGTGAAGGTCCTTCAGTCATTTGCTACTCTTTTCAACCCCATGACTGTATGTTCATGGAATTCTCCAGGCCAGAATACTGGAGTGGGTAGCCTTTCCTGTCTCCAGGGGATCTTCCAAACCCAGGGATCGAACCCAGGTCTCCCGCACTGCAGGCAGATTCATTGCCAGCTGAGCCACAGGGGAAGCTTCAATTCATTTGGTATTTGGCTGTGATGACTTCCAAAATAAAGACCCAATCTGGGTCAAGACTACAGATGATGCTTTCCTATCTGGTTGAACAGAAATGTTTTCTCCTTGTTTTTATTCTTACTGTTGCATGTGAAATGGAAATACACTTAGACTCTAAGAAAACAAGCAGTGGCCAGCATGGGGAGACAAGCATCAAGAGATGGGATGATGAGGGGAAAAGAGAAATATTCTCCTTCAAAGGAGAAAAACGAGAAGTCAAGGGCCCGGGACCCCAGGCACTAAGAAGTGTGAACTGATCCAACAGATGAATTGGATGTGACTGTGGGACCATACCCCTGTCAGTGTGTTCTCTGTAAAGTGCTGTGTTGGACACGGGCAAACACTGCTTTCCAATTCCAAAGCCTGCACAGGCTGACATGTAGCAGCTCAGTGAGGACCTCATTTGAATCTCACCACAGCCTACAGAGGCGAGCACAGCAGAGAGGTATCCTGTCCTCAGGGATGGAACTATGGTTGGAAATATTTAAATGAGGTTCCCATGGCTAATATGG
The DNA here is from genome assembly GCF_001704415.2 of Capra hircus. Taxonomy (NCBI): domain Eukaryota; kingdom Metazoa; phylum Chordata; class Mammalia; order Artiodactyla; family Bovidae; genus Capra; species Capra hircus. Next base: position 110,798,618 of record NC_030813.1, read on the forward strand.
CTGCCAGGGTGGCTTGGTGGTAAAGAATCTGCCTGCCAAGCAGGATGTGTGGGTTGGATCCCTAGGTTGGGAAGACCCCCCCACCCCCACCCCAAGAAGGAAATGGCAACCCACTCCCAGTATTCTTGCCTGGGAAATTCCATGGACAGAGGGGCCTGGCAGGATACAATCCATGGGGTCGCAAAGGGTCAGACACAACTTAGCAACTAAATCACCACCACCCCTGGCTGGCAAGTGTAGAGGCAGTGGCCAGGCCCTGCTTTTCTGATTTCAGAACCAGCATCCTTTCCACGGCAAATGTTAAACTTTGCTCTACCTTGTCGTCTGATCTTGATCTGATTTTCTGAATTGAAAGTTTTCTCCATGCTCCATCCCATTTTCCAACCTATATTCTCCTCCCTCCAAGTCACTCGACAGCTTCTTCTAGCACAGAAAGTAATTTTGGTGGAACATGAGCATCACAAGATGAGAAGCATGTAATGTGGGCCAGGTTGGTAAAAATCCGTCATATAGTGTAATTGCTTTCTTCTTTGATGCTTATTCACAGTGATCACCATAGTAGTGGGCTGACCAAAAGGTGCATTCTGATTTTTCTGTAAGATGTTATAGAAAAACCTGAACAAAACTTTTGGCCAGCCCAACATATGACCAAGCAGGGAGAGCCGTTATTAGGATCCCCATTGTGTAGCTGGGAAAAGTGAGACACAGAAAAACTAAGGACAGAAGTATCCAGGGACGTGTACTAAACATCAAGTAAGTGAAAAGAAGTGAAAACGCTGGTCATTCAGTGGTGTCTGACGCTTCAGGACCCTGTGGACTGTAGCCTGCCAGGCTCCCCTGTCCATGGAATTCTCCAGGCAGAGTCTCCAGTCTCCGCGGTGGCTTTGAAGGTAAAGAATCTGCCTGCAATGTGGGAGACCCACGTTTGACCCCTGTGTTGGGAAGGTCCCATGGAGAAGTGAATCACTAATCACTCCAGTATTCTTGCCTGGACAATTCCATAGACAGAGGAGCCTCGTGGGCTACAGTCCATGGGGTCTCATGGTAAACATCAAGAGCCAGATTTCAAACCTTTGTATCTGTCTTCACCTCCAAACAGGGGACAGAGCTCTGGTTTGACCACCAGGAAGTCCTTTGGTTCCATTCCATCCCCTCACCACCCATATGGTCCTAGTTTAGACTTGTTACCCCTTGATTTGATCTCCTCCCTCTGTAAACCGAAGGGGCTGGGTGGCCTGGTCTCCAAGAACAATCTCTAAAGAGGTTTGTGAGAAAACACTCACCACTCGCCCTGAAGACTTGTCAAAGGTGCCCCCGGTTTTTCCCCAGCAAGAAACGTGAGACACCATTTCACTTGAATTTTACATTGTAGAGCAAATATCATCTGGACTCTGCTGTTTCTCAAGTGCGATTCGGGGAGTGAGCCAACGGAGAGAGGAGGAGATTTGTTTTTGTTTGTGAGATTCACAAACCCTTCTTTCAGGCTCAGTCAAACCATTGGGAGGTCTGTGTAGGCCGCAGCATCTCTGCGTTGCGTGGGGCTGGCTGGTCTCTCTCTCCCCCTGCCTCTGCTCAAAGTCTGGGAAGATGCTTTGGAAATAAACCAGGAAATTACTTATCAATCTAAAGCCCCAAAGAGCTATGCGTCCTCCTCACTGCCAACGGGAAGAGGATTTCACAGGAAAGCTCCGCATCTGTGTGCAGTAGAGTTCAAAGACGCCAGCTGCCGGAAGGTCTTGCAAGGGATGTAAGTACAGCGTCCGCTCTTGCGATTCAGATGAACAACTGTAGGCATTTTTTCTCCCAGAGATGAGTCTTTTTTGGCTCGGGCGGGTGTTTCTCTTTCTCTGCTCTACTCTGAGGGTGAGAGGGTGTTTACTGACCCGGACTTACTCAATGACACATCTCCTCTGAGGGCTGCTCCTGCGGAACCGAAGAAAGCAAGCAAAAGTCGTCAGAATCGGCTTTGCTGGCTTCATTTTACAAAAAGCCCTGACTGGGTAGACATCCTCCCTCGTGGTTATAGATCCATAAACAACAGGAGTGTGAGCTGCATGTGTGCACTTGTGGAACAAACGGAAGGGGCTCCATTGCCTCCCCCGAAACACAAAATTATCACCGCCTCTGAGCCTAAATAATTTGAGTGAAAGGCGTTCCCTTTGTGTTGTAGGCTTTTGAGTACAGGAGAAAGAAAGCGTTAGCCCTTTTATTCTCCTGTGGAGACTGCCTTGTGGCAGTATAAGCTGTGTGCTCAATTTATATGTTTGCAAACAAATGCTATACCACTGCGCTTATACCCCCCTCAATTTGTTTTGGGCTAAGGGTACTGATTTTTTTTACTTTTATTTGTGTATTTACTTGTATTACTTTTATTTTGTTACTAAAATAAATAATAAATGCATTATTATTTATTTTATTAAATAAATGTGCCTGTCCCTGCACGTGGCTGTAAGGGAGATAATACATTCATCGCAATATATGAATGTAAATATCTAGATTGTGTTAGTAAAACTATGGGTTTGTATAAATGTAATTGCATGAATGGATCACGTAGTTTCATAACTAACACATGGCTTTCAATCAGACTGTGGTTAAGATCTGAGAAGTCATTGACAGAATGTAGTTCTTTTAAAAGAAATAGCTCTGTTCTGATGGGCCTTTTTCCATGAGTTCCCACAGCTTCCCCCGGGACCTCATGTGCTTTTCCAGGGTCCCTCATCAAGAACCCCATGGCTGCGGGAACATATGTGGTGCAGGGAGTCATGAGATGGACGGCTGCACGCTTGGAATGTGAAAGGAAATTCTTCAAATATGGGGAACCGTGTACTGAGCCTTTGCCATGCATTTGGCACGCTGCTTGCCATGTGTCTCGTGGTCTGCGGAGCAGGTGGCTCTGGTGAAAAGCGGTGTGTTTGGAACCAGAGCACTCGGCAGCTTGTCCCCAGTTAGCCTCTGTGTGACCCACTGTCAGTTATCTAACTCGTCTGTGCCTCAATGTCCTGTCCATAAAATAAAGGTAATGACAGTGGAGAACCCAAGTTTGATGCTTGGATCAAAGGAAGATCCCCTGGAGAAGGGAATGGCAACCCAACCCCGTATTCTTGCTTGGAAAGTTCCATGGATGGGAGAGCCTGGCAGGTAATGGTCCATGGGGTCGCAAAGAGTTGGGCATGACTGAGTGACTAACCTTAATTGATTAATTAGCAGCATACGGAGAAGGCAATGACAACCCACTCCAGTGCTCTTGCCTGGAAAATCCCATGGATGGAGGAGCCTGGTAGGCCGCAGTCCATGGGGTCGCCAAGAGTCGGGCACGACTGAGCGACTTCACTTCACTTTCACTTTCACTATTCATGTGAAGCTTGAGAATGAATGGAAGTAATGTTTTCGTCTGTCATACACAAGCTACTGTTTTGTTGTTTTCAGTCGTTCAGTTGTGTCCAAATCTTTGTGACCCCATGGACTGTAGCCCACCAGGCTCCTCTGTCCATGGGATTCTACAGGCAAGGATACTGGGGTAGAAAGATCCCTTCTCCAGGGGATCTTCCCAACCCAGGGATGGAACCCAGGTCTCCTGCGTTGCAGGCAGATTCTTTACCAGCTGAGCCACCAGGGAAGCCCAGTGAAAGATGGTGATGGTTATCCTCTAGAAGGCTCTCCCTGTATGCCTATTAACTAAGGCAGGTCCCCAGGTCCCTGCATTAATAGTTCTTCAGAGGGTTTGGATGCATCCAAGCTGAGCAGTTGCTGTCCTCAACATGTTTTGTAAACTGGACCACAATGGATCACCACATCTCATACAAACTTCACCTGAAGGAGGTGAAAAGTTCTGTTAAGGACAAGAGAGCTCTTTCCCCCATTCAAATTTATGGATTACCCTGTGGTCAGAATCAATGTTATTTCAGAGTTATTTACTCCTTGTTTTTATCCCAGTGTTTTCCTCATGTCTTGGCACACGTCACCTTCTAAGCCGTGACCATCTGAACTGCTTGTCATCAACCCCTCTGATTGCATCAGTCTCTGGTGATTAGCAGAAGATACATTTCTTTCCCTTTGGAGGCTTTTTGTCACAAGTCAGTACAACTTGGTGGAATTCACCACCATATTCGAGTAGCATGAGCTGTGTCCATAATATGAGAAAATGATTCAATCAGCTTTACACCGAGAACCAGCAACATGGAATGTTTACTGTGCTGAATAAAGTATCATCAGATCCATTCCTCTGGAGACTAAGGCAGCACAGAAAGATACAAGCAACAACAGGGGGATGTCATAACCCAGTTTGGGAGCTTCAGATGCCTCAGAAAGAGGCCGCAGAGGGCATGGGAGAACAGGAACCACTGAACGTTGAGAATAATTTCTGGTGATGGCAAACTTCAGGGTGTGAAGCGACGTATCTCTGGCCTTGTATTCTGGCTTCACCACTTTTTAACTCCAAGACTCGCTGGTGTGTCATCTCTCAACAGACATAAACATCTCAGCATAGAACCCAGCATAGTAGGTGCTCAACGAACAGGGGTTCCTTTCCTCTCCATTGTGGTCCATTCAAGCCGCAATTATTTACTGAGCACTTCAGTTCAGTTCAGTTCAGTTAAGTCGCTCAGTCGTGTCCGACTCTTTGAGATTCCATGAACCGCAGCACGCCGGGCCTCCTTGTCCATCACCAACTCCCGGAGTCTGCCCAAACTTCTGCCCATTGGGTCAGTGATGCCATCCAACCATCTCATCCTCTGTCATCCCCTTCTCCTCCTGCCCTCAATCTTTCCCAGCATCAGGGTCTTTTCCAGTGAGTCAGCTCTTCACATCAGGTGGCCAAAGTATTGGAGTTTCAGCTTCAACATCAGTCCTTCCAATGAACACCCAGGACTGATGTCCTTTAGGATGGACTGGTTGGATCTCCTATTGAGCACTTACTATGTGCCAAGTATTATCGTAGATAGAACAGTAAACAAGAGCCTAAGTCTATGCCTCCGTATCTTTAGACGAGGAGACGACAGAATTACAAATCATAATGTAATTTGGGAAACTGAAAAGTGCTATGAAAAAAATAAAATCTGATCACGACACAGAGTGACTAGCAAGGGCAGAAATGGGGCTATTTCTTCACCTAAGGTGGTCAGCCATTGCCTCACTGAGGAAGTGGTAGTTAGCACAGTCTGGAATCATAAGGAAAACACCAAAGCCATGTTAGGCCACTAACTCACCACGTGACACCAAGCAAGTCACTGAAACTTGTTAGATCTGGGCTTCATGACCTACAAACTGCAGAGCTGGAGGAAATCTAGTTAGTCCTGAAAGTCTGTTTAGTAGTTTCCTTTGCCTGTCTTGGGATCCTATGCCATGAGTAATTGTATGGGAAAAAAAAAAATCATTGAACTAAACTATACTACAGTTATTTCATTCTTTCATTCCATCTCCTGGGGATTTTTTCAAAAAGTTTTTCCTAACATAGATAAATGAGTAGGTCCTCAATGAATGAAGATTAATTAATGATTCTTTTCATAAAGCTCAAATCATCACAATTCCTAGGGATTACATTGCTGGAAAAGACAAGAACCACCGTATGGCAGATTTTTAGGGATGAATTGTGTAGCTTCCCAATGACTTCATGTGTGGCTTCAAGTCTGAAATCGCACATGTCAGTGCAGCCAAGACGCGAAGCTGCCAGAAGTTGGTTGATCCAACGCTCTACTAGCCAAGAGTCATGTGCATGGCTTTAAAAAACAATGCCTGGTCTGAAACATTTCCTTTCTTAAAATGGTGCAGCAGACCTCCTGTGGGGCTGAGACGGCATCCATCCAAAGCGAAGGTCGCAGTGCAGATAACCTGTACCCGAGGAGTCATTGTCTCTAAATTCGCCAAATATTTGTGGCCAGAGTATTCTTGGCTGTAGTGATCCAGATGACTGTCTAATTACTCCACTTTACTGTGAGCACCACGGGATAAACCCCAATCATGGGTCAACGGCTTAGAACGAGAGTTTTGTGTTCATATCTAAAATGTACAGGTCAATATTTTCGATTCTCAAACGCTGATATTTGGCGCTCAATTTATAAAATCGTGATCTGTCCAAATTGCAAACACATTTTTAAAAGTTGTTTTGAAGACACGGTCCAATATTAGAAAATCCAGAGTTAGAATCAAAAGGCTGAAGTATTAGAGCAAAGAGGATGAGACTGGGACATTGGAGTTAATTAACCGGTAGAGAGAGAGAAAGTCGCTCAGTCGTGTCCAACTCTGTGCGACCCCATGGACTATACAGTCTATGGAATTCTCCAGGCCAGAATACTGGAGTGGGTAGCCTTTCCCTTCTCCAAAGGATCTTCCCAACTCAGGCAGCGAACCCACGTCTCCTGCATTGCAGGCAGATTCTTTACCCGCTGAGCCACAGGGAAGCCCTTATAGCAGAGAGACTTGTGGGCAACTTTGTGATGTTCCTTGAAGCTCTAAAATGATCATAAGCAGGGAACTGCTGTCCAGTAGGGAGAGCAATGGGGTAGGGAACTACTACTGTGCACTTACTTTTCTCAAATTAATTTTTATTGCAGTGTAGTTATTTTGCAATGCCGTGTTAATATCTGCTGTGCAGCAATGTGAATCAGCTATGCATGTGCATATATCCCCTCTTTTCCGGATTTCTTTCTCATTTAGGTCTCCATGGAGCACTGAGTAGAGTTCCCTGAGCTATAAAGTAGGTTCTCGTTAGTTATCTATTTTACGTTGTTGTTTAGTCACTAAGTCTTATCTGACTCTTTTGTGACCCTATGAACTATAGCCTGCCAAGCTCCTCTGTCCATGGGATTTCCCAGGCAAGAATACTGGAGTGGGTTGCCATTTCCTTCTTTAGAGGGTCTTTCTGACACAGGGATCGAACTGGCATCTCCTACCTTGACAGATGGGCTCCTTACCACTGAGCAACCAGGGAAACCCTATCTATTTTATACAGATTAAAAATGTCAATAGTGTATATGGGGCTTCCCAGGTGGTGCTAGTGATAAAGACTCCACCTGCCAATGCCGGAGATGCAAGAGACAAGGGTTTGATCCCTGGGTCGGGAAAATCCTCTGGAGTAGGGAAATGGCATTCCACTCATATTCTTGCCGGGAAAATTGCATGGGCAAAGGAGCCTGGCAGACTACAGTTCATGGAGTTGCAAAAAGTCAGACAACTGAGTGACTGAGCACGCATGCACACACGCGCACACACACGCACCCACACAATTGTGTATATGTGTCAATGCCAATCTCCAACTTCATCCCACGCTCCCTTCACCTCCTTGTGCACTTATGTTTAATGCGAATGATATTTCAGCCTTTTACGTACATTAGCTCCTTGCCACGATCCTACCGTAGTGTGGCTTTGTCTCTGCTTACTTTACAGATGAGACTCTGAGACACAGCGTCATTGAGTAACAGTAGTTAAGTTCATCAGCCAGTAAATGGTGGAACTACCACTTGAATCTAGGGCTGCCTTAGTCCGCAGCCAATCAGCATGCCACTTGACTACTCTGCTTCAGAAAGATAAAGGACTTTTTAATTCCCACATGCACTACACATCCTATTTAAGTTAAAAACAGAATTTACTGCAAGGTTTTAAACGTTGAAATGGCCTCCTGAGGGAAGAGGCAGAGGATTTGTCTTCTTTGGAGGTCTATTAAAACCAGATCAGTTAGCATATACATCTGGTATGACTCCAGTGTGGTCCTTTCCCAAGGTGAAAAGATAACAAAATGATTTCCCAAGTTTCCTTCTCGTTTTCCCATCCAAAGATGAACTCTATCACTGCAAGGCAGAAATGGGGGTGACGGGTTTAGTCCCCATTTCCTACTGTCCCTCCCCTGCTCCATGCCAATCGCCTTGGCTGAAGGGATGGCTAGACTTTCTGGAAGAACTGTAGCCACTCAGTCACTGCTAGTCCTTTTCCCACAATTAGGGACAGATCTCAGCTCTCTCCTACTTTGTGCCCAACTAAATGAACACCATTCCAATGAATCTATTACCTAATTTGAGCCTGTACTTCCAATGCTTCAGAACTATAAAATCAGGACCAAAGTTGGAACATTGTTGGAAAGCAAGACTGTCTTTTAAAATTCTAGCTATTATGTATATCGGGTAGGATTGCATTTGTGAGTATTATAAAACCCAGTTTCTTTCACATGGAAGAGGTTTGTTTTTCTCACATAAGAAGAAGCTGAGAAGTAGGGGATCAAAAGATGGTATAACATTCACTCATCACCAAGAAACCAGGATCCTTTTATATTCCTGTTTCATCAGTGTTAGCAGGTGGCTTTCATCCTCCTGAGAGCAAGATGGCTGCTGCAGCTCCAGGCATTGAGTGCCTATCCCAGACAAGAAAGCAAAAACCTTCTTGTCAAACTTTGGCTTTTATTTGGGAAGGAAAACCCTCTTCTGGGACTTTTGTACTGTTTCCAGTCTTCCATGTAGAAAAAAGGCAGGGGAGAAGTGGATTAGGATGGGTTGCAAGTGAGCCAACCTAGAGTATTTGTCAAAATATGCTATAACTATGTTTGTAATTGATACTACATTACATAAAAAATTTTAGCTGCATTTATTTTAGTACTCCATTGGAAGCATGAAAATAGTTTTTGAAAAAAAGTGGTAAGAAGTAGGTGGGGACAGCATTCTATCTGAAGTACTACAAAGTAATGGAAAGAAGTGGATTGGATGTCAGACCAAAGTGTGAATCCCAGCTCAGTAAATAGTTAGATGAGGAATGTCTCTGGACCTCAATTTCTTTTATTCAAAATAAGAGTAATAATAGCTACCCATAGGATTGAATTAGAATTAAATTAAATAATATATAAAGAGTCTGACAGGTAATAGACATTCAAGAAATAGTCGTTCTCGTCTCTTGCTTTGCACCGTTTATTCTGCAAGTGCAAAAACCTTTATAAAACCCAACTCAGCCAAGAGCTGACAGTTGAAGGCTCAACCCTTTGATTGCAAGAAATTAGAACAAAGCCGCTGAATGGTGTGTAGGCTTTCTTGATGAACACACGCCAAGATTCTTTCATTTGGGGCTTCATCACATTATCTTAGCAAACCAGACAAAAATGTCTAAGCAATTTTGTTTTTCAAGCTGCTTCGTTTGCTTCAAAGTGCCATCTGCTTGTGACATGTTACAAAACCGAGTCAATAGAGCCATTTGGTGACCTTTTAAAAAGTGACTTCAGTGTTTGTTACCAAGGGATATGGTTCCTAGAATTTGTGCAGTTTGTTCTGTGTTGTCGAGATGTGAACTAAAACCTTCACAGAGACGTTCAGCTGTTTCAATACATTATCTTCATCTTACCCCAGGAAGCCAGGTTTTAAACTGACTTTCTTTCCGTTTTAATTATCTGCCCATGTCACTCCAACCTTTCCAGTCAAAGATGGATGATTAGAGCTTATCACCTCATAGTCACCGCTGTGAAATTAAAACGAGGAAACGAAACAAACCGAAAAGAGCTCACAGATTTGCAGAGTCGGAATCTAGCCATCAGCCAAAGTCTGATTTCTGCACTATTTTAAGGCAGGGAAAAATGAGAGAATGCAATTCGAAGCCACAGGTTCTTGTTCACATATGAATTCTGTGACTTTTAACAATCTATTTAAACTTATTTTTTGGATTCTTAGCTGGAAAAACAAAAAAGTGAACATGCTTGCCCCTCCTATCTCACCTGTTAATAAGAAGATCAACTAGCAACATGCTAGTTGTTGTCATTTAGTCGCTCAGTTGTGTCCTACTCTGTGACCTCATGGACTGTAGACCACCAGGCTCCTCTGTCCATGGAATTTCCCAGGTGACAGTACTGGAGTGGGTTGCCATTTCCTTCTCCAGGTGATCTTCCTGACTCAGGGATCAAATCCACATCTCCTGCATTGCAGGCAGATTCTTTAGCATCTGAGCCACCAGGGAGAGAACCATGTCCACACGTTGGGTCGCCTGGCCCCATAGTAGCTGCGCTTATACTCGAAGACTCCAGTCTTTACTGGAAATGTCCTCCTGAAAAGTTTTCCTGGAAACACTCCTTTCAAACCCTCCTGACACTGATTACTCAGTCCATAGAGCCTCAAAACCAGAACAGAAACCATGGAGACCCTCCACTGTCCTTATATGATCCTTGCCCTATTTAGATATTTCTGCAGACACCTCCCCCAAGCCTCTCACCCTTAATTAGGTCAGTCTCTAATTTCTAGCTGGTCTTGGCTAGAACACTCTAGAAACCAAGGAGATCTGGGAAATTTTTCACAAGGTTTGGGCCTTCACTTTGATGTAGTTAGGAAATAGTCATCACCACCTACTCCCAAGCACAGGACGGCTGGACGTACATAGATGCTTTTAGGGAGTAACCTCTGAAAAGTAGGTTTGTCCCCTTCACCCCTTCTGGTATAGTTCAGTCACTAAGTCATCTCCTCTTGGGGTCTACAATATGCCACTAACCAACAAATTTTGTTTTCCTTAGAAGAACAGAGAGGCATGGTGGTTAGAGGTGGGTCACGGGAGCCAGGTCAAGGTTATTTCAAGGGCAGAAAGAGACTTGTGCCTTAGTACAGGCTGAGAGCAACCAGCCAGTGGTGGAGGTTGAAGATACAAGAGAATGAGAGAAGGTCATCCAGGTGAAGTGAGAGGTGGGTTCAAACAACCACCCCTGAAAGGCTTTGCTGTTGCAGTTGTTCAGTCACTAAGTCGTGTCTGACTCTTTGCAACCCTACGGACTATAGTATGCTAGGCTTCCCTGTCCTTCACTATGTCCAAGAGTTTGCTCAGATTTATGTCCACTGAGTCGGTGATGCCATCCAACCCTCTCATCCTCTGCCACCCTCTTCTCTCCCTGCCTTCAATCTTTTCCAGCGTCAGGGTCTTTTCCAGTGAGTCGGCTCTTTGCATCAGGTGGCCAAGTAGTGGAGCTTCGGCTTCAGCATCAGTCCTTCCAATAGATATTCAGGGTTGACTTCCTTTAGGATTAACTGGGAAAGGCTTGGGCTTGAACAATCATGAGTCCTGAGTCACACCTGTGTCCACTGAGACAGGCAGGAAGCAAGAGAGGATAGATGGGAGTGTGAATAAATTAGGAAGGTCCTGTGTGTGTGTGTGTGTGTGTGCGCGCGCGCGCGCGCGCACACACGTGCGCAGGCACACGTGCATGCACGTAGTCTCATCAGTCGTGTCTGACTCTTTGTGACCCCATGGACTGTAGACCACCAAGCTTCTCTGTGCATGGGATTTTCCCAGCAAGAATACTGGAGTGGGTTGCCATGCCCTTCTCCAGGGGATCTTCCTGACTCAGGGATCAAACCTTGGTCTCCTGCATTGCAGGTAGATTCTTTACCACTGAGCCACCAGGGAAGCCCAAATTAAGGATAGGAGGGAAACTGAAGGAATCATGACGATACTCTTTGTTCTTCTCTAGAAGGTTGGAACTGGGACCATTGCTTAAGATCAGGACAGTGAGCTAGCTAAGTGTGTATTGCAAGCATCCAGACAAGTTATTGTAAGAAAGCAAATAAGCACTAGAAAAAAATTATAGTCCCTTCTTTCCCCTTGGCAGGTTGAAATCGATAGTAAATGTTTGTCTACAAAAGGCCTCGTATAAAAATAGCCACCAGGACACCATCCATATATTCTGCATTTTAAGTGAAACACGTGAACCTTCCCTAAACTTTTAAACTAGGAACTATAAAGGCCTCTCTAAACTCATCTCAGTTTTAGAAATAACTTGGACCAAGTGCAGCTTGTGTCAGAGAGGCCCTGTGACCACACGGATTCTCTCTCCGTGACCCGCGAGTCTGGAGAACGTTCTGGAACTTCTCCAGCAAAGAGGTGTGTGCAGGAGGAGACGTGCTCTCTTGAAGCTTTGGATTTTAGTGCTGTGGAAATTGCTGCCGACATGACAAACAAGAGGGGGATAATTTAAAACACGGGCTGTTCGCCTGTTTGGCCTTTGAAGATCTTAATAAGCATCAGCTTTCCGGAGCCAGATCAGGTTCTTTGCTCCCAAACGTTTCAGATTTAGACTGTCTCCCTCGGATTATTTAAAATCGTAAGGGTTAGTTAGGGGAAGTTTTGTGCTCAGACTTGAGGGGCAGCTGGTGGAAGAAATGGAGCAGGCGGTGGCCTCTGCTGGGAGCCCTGGCTTCTCCTTTCCTGGCCCGCCCTCCCCTCACCCACATTATGATGGGAAGAGCACAGACAAGAGAGAACCAGGTCTAGACTCAGCCAGGGTTTCAGAAATCCCAGGAGAATTCTCTTGTGAGGACAAGGGAAGGAGTTTCGGGTTTCTTGAGCAGTGATTTCCTCAGCCTCTCTCTTTGTCTCTCTGTCCCTCCATCTCAGTCTCCCTCTCTTTCCCCTGCCCCCCTCTTCTTCTCTATTCCCCTCTCTTTCATCTCTTTTTAGAATTTCTGTTTAATTTGTTTTTGGCTGTGCTGGGTCTTTGTGCCGTGATGGTTTCCTCCAGTGCGCAGGCGTCTCATTATGGCGGCCTCTCTTGTTGCGGAAACATGGCCTCGCCGGGCCCTCCAGCTTCAGTAGCTGAGGTTCACAGGCTCAGCAGTTGCGTTCCCCCAGGCTCCAGAGCACAGGCTCAGTAGTCGTGAGGCATGGGCTTAGTCGCTGTGTGGCACAGGGAATCTTCCCGGATCAGAGTTTGAACCCATGTCCCCTGTATTGGCAAGTGGACCCTCCACCCTCCCATCACTGAGCCACTAGAGGAGCCCCTCTTTCATCTCATGTAACTAATTACTGGTCTCTCTGGCTTGCCTGTTAGCTTCTGCGGTAGCTCAGATGGTAAAGAATCTACCCACAATGCAGGAGACCTGGGTTCAATCCCTGGGTCAGGAAGATCCCCTGGAAAAGGCAATGGCCACCCACTCCAGAATTCTTGCCTGGGAAATCCCATGGACAGAGGAGCCTGGTGGGCTACAGTCCATGGGGCTGCAAAGAGTCAGACCCAACTGAGCAGCTGACACTTGGCTTTGCCTGTTAGGACTTTTGGTTACCACAAAACCACTAGAGTCATAGGGAAACAGGATTAAGACTCTATAAAGGGCTGGCACTATTCTAGGCACTTGGGACAGACCTGTGATGAAAACAAATTCCCTCCTGGCGGAGCCCATTTGAAGCATAGACAAAGAAAACACAGGGGTGTGTGTGTGTGTGTGTGTGTGTGTCTGTGTGTGTGTGTGTCTGTGTGTGTGTGTGTGCCACAAGTGATGGGGACCATGAAGAAGAAAGTGAAGCAAGAGGGGGCAGGTGTGCTGTTTAGACAGATGGGTCAGAGAAGCTGGGGTCATGGAAAGCCACCATCTGAGCTGAGACTTGAAGGCAGAGGAATGAGCCCACCAGCACCTGGGCTGGGCTGTATGAGCAGGAGAGGAGGCAGGACTGATGATGCTTGGCTTGTTGCAGGAATATGAGGATGCCAGGTGACTGGAAAGAAGCACATGAGCTGGACACATGAGGTCAGAAGGGAGTGGAGGTCCAGAGCATCTCAGACGTAGGGCTTTGAGCTTCATCCTGAGGGATGCTCAAAGCTCTTCCCGGGTTGTGAACAGGAGAGCCCTGACAGGTTCAGACTTAAGTTCCAAGACCACTAGGACCATTGTTCTGAAAATGGACTGTCGGGTGGCCAGGCTAGAGAGATGACATCATCCTCACTCTGGCACTCAGTAGACTTGCCAGGACACTTATGGTTTCAATACCAATCGCAGACTCCCTTGACAAACAATTCACAATAAAGTGGACATACACTGAAAGTCTGACAACCTTTACCTTACAGATTACATCTTACATTAAGCCGCTCTGCCTAAGGACTGGAGAAGGAAATGGCAACCCACTCCAGTGTTCTTGCCTGGAGAATCCCAGGGAAGGCAGAGCCTGGTGGGCTGGTGTCTATGGGGTTGCTCAGAGTCGGACACGACTGAAGTGACTTAGCAGCAGCCTAAGGACAGACAGACCCCATCATAAGCCCAATCATAAAATGTAATGAAGTTGACTAAGAACATTCTATTTGTGGCATTTTATTTCACCAGCCAAAAAGCTTAAATACCAGACTGTTATGTTCAAACCCAGACCTAGAAGCCAAAGGAAAAAGCTGTCTGTTTGTTTTTGTTTTCCCTGGACCTGCCTTTGCTGGCAATGGGAGTAATATCTGCAGAGAGCACGAACCATGCCTGAGTCCCAGCCCAACCCACTAGGGTTCTGGGGTCCTTCTTCCTTGTTTGTGACCCAAGCCCCAGCTCTAACAAAATCTTCCTTTGCTTGGCCTGTCTCTTTCCCTTGAGACTCCTCCAGGGCCCATGTGGAGGGAGGCTGACTACAGAAACTGTATAATTAAAGACTTAGATGTGTGTAAGCACTCATGGGTCCCCATTAAATAGTGTTTATCAACACTGCTAGCTTTTTTAAAATTAACTTTCATTGGAAAGACTGATGCTGAAGCTGAAGCTCCAGTACTTTGGCCAATTGATGCAAAGAACTGATTCACTGGAATAGAGCGATACTGGGAAAGATGGAAGCCAAAAGGAGAAGAGGGTGGCAGAGGATGAGATGGTTGGATGGCATCGCTGACTCAATGGACATGAATTTGAGCAAACTATGGAAGGTAATGAAGGACAGGGAAGCCTGGCATGCTGCAGTCCATGGGGTCATAAAGAGCCAGGCAGAATTTAGCGACTGAACAGCAATGGTTGCTTTACGGGGTGGTGTTAACTTCTTCTGTACAGCAAAGCGAATCAGCTCTATGTAGACATATAGCCCGTCTTTTTTAGATTCCTTTCCATGTAGGTGACCACAGAGCATTAAGTAAAGGTCCCTGTGTCGTACAGTAAGTTCTTGTTAATTATCTATTTTATGCATAGTATCAATAGTGCTAGCTTGAATTATTTCATCAACCTATACACATCCCTAAAACTCACCAGATATTGTTCTAAATGCTCTGTACTCAGCAACCAAAAGCATGAATGAAAATGCCTACCCTCAAGCATCTTACATCTTATGAGGAGAAAAGGTGATACAAAAATAAATAAGTAATCATGCAGTGTCAATGCAAAAAATGAACCATCTAAGAGTTGCAAGTCACATTTTATTCAGAGAACTTGCTAAAGACTGTAGCCCAAGAGACAAACTCTCAGATAATCCTGAGGAACTGTTCAAAGAGGGAAAGAGGGAGCCAGGATATATAGGAGTTTTTGCTGTAATCAAACATCAAAAGATTACTGCTAATCACAAACAAACAACTTAATGATTTTACTGCTCTCCTATGTACTGGAAGACGCAAGTGTCTGTCCTCATTGAAACCAGTTCTGAGCTACGCATCTTAACTGTCTAGGACCAGCGGCCTGTTTTTCTCCATGCTGAATCCTCTCAGGGTGTGCCGTCTGCGGTGGCTGAAATGGCTGAGAGCTTATTGACCACAACATCCTCTGTTTACAGGAATGGCAGGCAACCTTCTTTGTTTACTGAAGTGGCAGGCCACATTTTTTGTCCACAATAGCATGTTAGATGATGACACATGTGATGGAGAAAATAAAGTTTAAAAGGGTGTGGAATAGTTTGATTTGCAATTTTTAGAATAATGGTCCAGAGAGGCTTCATTGACCAACTGCAGCTTGAGAGCAGATCGTTAAAAAGTGGTAGAAAATGATGATACAAGTGCAGATACAGGTGTAGACGTCAATGTAAGCGTTGGTGTAGGTATTGGTATAGATGGAGTTACAGGTAAGTACAGATGATAAACGTAGAGAATAAATGTAAAAAACTAATAAACAGAAACCTCAATTAAATAAAATTAGGAGACTAGAAGGGGACGCTCTCATGCCCTGCGATCAAAGACTCCTCTTCCTTCCTGGCAAGGGCTCAGCCAGTTAAAAGCCACCGACTCTTTACCAGAGCCCTCCCAACTTCCTCTTCCTCTGACCTGTAGACTCATACAGAGGGAAGTCAGAAAGAGAAAAGCAAATATCATATATTAACACATATATGTGGAATCCAGAAAAATGGTACAGATGAACCTATTCACAGAGCAGGAATAGAGACACAAGCATAGAGAACAAACATCTGGGCATCAAAGAGGGACAGGGAGGTGGGATGAGTTGGGAGACTGGGATTGGCCTATATACACTACTATGTATGGAACAGACAACTGATGAGAACCTACTCAATGTCCTGGGCTGACCTAAATGGGAAAGAAATTTTTAAAAGAGGGGATATATGTATACAAATAGCTGACTCACTTTGCCACAGAGTAGAAACTAATGCAACATTATAAAGCAACCATACTCCAGTAAAATTTTTTAAAAAGAAGAAAAATGTTCTTCCCCCGCTGTACAGGGGCTTGCACACAGCTCAGTGTGGTTTTGCAGAGCACAGATTGCAATTCTCTGTTGATCCTGGATAAACCTTAGCTACTAAACAACAACAGTAACATAACAGAAGATATCTTTATGGGTCTCATCACTTAGGAAATCCCAAGAGTTTTAGAAGCTCTGTGTCAGAACCTAATGGAAGACCAAATATACATATATCACAATATCACAATGACATAGAAATAGAGATGCAATAGAGATAGAGACAGAGATACACATCTGAGGGGAGTCTTTCCAGGCAGGAAGAAGAATGTAAGCAATCTTTCTGTGACAGGAATATGCTTCAGGAGCAGCACAGAGGCAGTATGGCTGGAACCGCAATGAGTGAATGAGAGAGAAGTACGCTATGAGGTAACGTGGTGGAGAAGGGCAGACCTGTGGTTCATTCTAGGCCTTTCATTTCAATCTGGGAATCATAACAATATTTCTCTGTGAGTGGCTTCCCACTCACACAGCAAGAAGTGAAGTGAAGTCGCTCAGTCGTGTTTGACTCTTTGCGACCCCATGGACTGTAGCCTACAAGGCTCCTTGGTCTATGGGATTTTCTAGGCAAGAGTACTGGAGTGGGTTGCCATTCCCTTCTCCAGGAGATCTTCCTGACCCAGGGATAGAACCTGGGTCTCCCATATTGTAGCCAGATGCTTTACTGTCTTAGCTACCAGGGAAGCGCAGGAGCAAGAAGTCCAGATCAATCACTAATTCAGGCAGGAGAATCTGTTGATAAGGGCAAAGGTGGCAGCCACAGAGATGCTGAGCAGTGGCGAGATGCTTGAGATAACATTAAGGAGACTCAGAAGGATTCATGGGTAAGAAGAGCATCAAAGGCTCTCCAAGTTATTTGGCCTGGACATCTGAGTTTGTTATCAACTAGGGATCTGGAGAAGCAACAACAATTGGGGAAGCAGACATCAGGAGCTCCTTGTCGCACATGTTAGGGTCATGGAATCTATTAGACACACACGTGTAGATGTCTAGGGGTGATAGGATGTGAGTCCAGAGTTCAGGAGGAAGCTCTGAATTGGAATTAGACATCTCAAGTCATGTGACTGGATGGGCTCACCAAGCGAGAGAATGTCGATAGAGAAGAGAAGGGATCTGAGGACTGAGCCTGGGTTTCCACATTTATGGGTTAGGAGGAGTAGCAAACCCAGGAAGGGAGGCAATGAAAAACAAAGGACAAGAGGATAACAAAGAGACAGTGGCTCCTCAGGACAAGTTGGGAAAGAAAGGAAGAGCAGTAAGTCAAGCACCAAAATGACTGAGAAGGGACCACTGATTTAGACACGTGGGATTGTTGATGACCTTGACAAAGGTGATTTCAGAGGAGTGGTGGGCTGAAGCCAGGCGGGTTAGGTTTGGGAGAGACTATGAGGGCTGAAATTGTAGATAGGTGTAGAGATCATTTGGAAGGAATGATGCTAAACCTGAAACTCCAGTACTTTGGCCACCTCATGCAAAGAGTTGACTCATTGGAAAAGACTTTGATGCTGGGAGGGATTGGGGGCAGGAGGAGAAGGGGACGACCAAGGATGAAAAGGCTGGATGGCATCACTGACTCGATGGACGCGAGTCTGAGTGAACTCCGGGAGTTGGTGATGGACAGGGAGGCCTGGCGTGCTGCGATTCATGGGGTCGCAAAGAGTCGGACATGACTGAGCAGCTGAACTGAACTGAACTGAACTGAACAATAAAGAAGACCAATGAAATGGGGCAGTGACTGGAGGGGAAATGTCTGAAGAAGCTAACACATGAGTAATGTACCTAGTATATAGAGTAATATAAATTACTACATATATAAAATTTACTTTCTATATTTCTACACATTATTGTATGATTATATATGTATATATAACCACCCAGATAATTTCTATTTCTATACAATGTATGTTGTGTATTTATTACACTCCAACAGAAACTCTCAAGCCAGGGTAGGTGATGGAACTTGAGTTCCAAGGGAAACCAGGGAAGGACATCTGGTCTACCCCTGGAAGGAGTGGGAGCTGGGCTGCAGAAGTGAGTGAAGACACTCAGTCGTGTCCAACTCTTTGTGACCCCATGGACTGTAGCCTACTAGGCTCCTCCATCCATGGGATTTTCCAGGCAATAGTCCCGGAGTGGGTTGCCATTTCCTTCTCCAGGGGGTCTCCCCAACCCAGGGATCGAACCCGGGTCTCCCGCATTGTAGACAGATGCTTTACCGTCTGAGCCACCAGGGCTGCAGAAGGGGCCATCAGAATGAGAGTCCATAGGATGAGTGATGACCTGGGACCATGAAGGACATGAAGTTGCATAAAGGATGTGATGAGGCTTCCCTGAGGGTCTCAAGGCAGAGTGGTGGTGAGTGAGGCTGGTGAGGAAAGGAGAAGCAAGAACCTTGACAGATCCACAGAGGCTTGGAGCTGAGAGAGTGGAAAGCCTTACCTGAAGCCCCCAGGAAGTTCTGAGATGCCTTCCTTGCTCCCAACGTAGATTTTCATGAACCCTCTAGAGAGGCCCAGCTGAATTTGTAACCCTGGCTGAGATGTGAAAAGGCTGGGGAGGCAGGAAATTGGGCTGATGGGGTCGGCAGAGGCAGGTTATGGAGAACTGTGCATCATGTTGAAAACTTCAGCCTTTATCGAATAGACTTGGTCTTTGTGACGGAACAAGGGCCCTTATGAACATGATGGCTTTGTTTCCCCTCCCACATAACTATTTGGGGAATGAGGGGTTTGCCAGTTATATATGTCAGTGTTCAACCAGAGAAACAGAACCAGTTGGAGGTAATATGTATTAAGAAATGTATTGTGAAACACTGGATTATGTGGTTGGGAAGATTGTCTGGAGAGTCTGAAATCTGTCAGGGAGACCTCCAGGAAAGGCAGACTAGAATTGTCAGGGATGAGCTGATGCTAAGGTCTATCTGTGGAATTTCTTCTTTCTCAGGGAAGCCCCAGCTCTGTGCTTAAGACCTTTAAACTGATTGATTCATGCCCACCCAGATTATCTAGGAAACCTTCCCTTACTTAAAGTCAACCAGTTACAGATTCTAATCACATCTACAAAATACCCTCTGTGCAACAGCTAGATGAGTGTTTGGTGAAAAACTGGAAACTGAACTGTAACCAAATTGATATATCAAACTGAGCGTGACATCGGCATATTCCTTAAAATCTATAGATTCATTTTAGGGGTTCCTTCTGTAAACAAGAATTCATGGAGCATTATACGAAGAGGAGCAAGATGGTCCACCTTGTACTTCAGAAAAATCAGATTTTGGGGCTTAAGTGGTAAAAATTCTTAGGAAGGAATTTGAGCACACCATACTAAAAATAAAATATGACTTTCTCCAGTGTAAATCCATGTGAATTATGGTTGATCTCAGAGGGAAATAAAGCAAGTTGGAAAGAACCCCAAAGAAAAGTTATTCCAAATTTCTCTGGATATTTCAAGAAAGGTCAAATTTGCCCAGTGTGCAAAGATTTTTAAGCAATAGTTCAAAATTCCCATCTTCTGCTAAACTTATGATTAATGAATTGATGGATATTTATGGGCACCTAATCAGTATCAGGCATTCTAATGAAAATAGAGGAAAAATAATTAAATCATAAAATTAAATAATGCCCTGAGAAGCAATTTCTCTGGAAAAGCTATTAGCTTGCACTCTCTCAACTTAAAGTGAGAGAAGACCCAATTCAAATGCTTCAAAGCAAGAAAAAAAAAAAATTGGGGAGGAGGAATTCATGATGCATAAGTCTCGGGTAGATGTCCAACTTCAGGTTCGGTTGGATCCAGGTACTCTAAGGAATACAGACTGAACTCCTGTCCTTTCTGCATCTCTTAGTTCTGCTTTTCTCTGAGATGGTTTTGTGGTTGATCAGGTCTCTTGAGTCAGCAACAGTACCAGGCTCACATCTTAGAGCAGTCATCCCAGTGTTGAGTTTCCCTGGACTCGTGTAAGTCACTAGCACTTCCCCACCCCCACGAATGAATCACTGTGACCAGAGCAATGTAATAACCTGGAAAGGCTGGAACATGGGTGGAGGGAGAAAAAGGTCCCCCGTGGAAAATCAAGAGGCCCTTCCAGAAGCAGGAACAGATCGCGGGTAGACAGTAAAAAGCAGGGCTCTCTGTAGGAACGTTACAACTCACAGTCCAGAAACCAGTGCCAGTCAGAAGAGAGCTGAGAATCCCACTGGGTGTCCTGCCCTAAGGACAGGCTCCTTTGAGGCTCTATTTCCTCATCTCCAAATAAGGGCTCATAACAACCCCTACTGTGTCTCATGGCTACAAGTGTTACTAAAAATCAAGCACAATCTATGCAAATATGCCTTGTAAATCATAAACCATTTGAAAATAAGATATGGAGAGAGCTTTATCCATGTGGTGGGGCTTAAGTTTGTATTGCAAAGGGGATGTGGGAAGAAAAAAAGCTAGCAGGAAAAAGTATCACTATCTGGGCAAAATTACCCACAAGTTGAGAGACTTGTTCTCTTCTATTAACATAGTCAATGCAGGTGATCCTTTACATTCAGAATTTTTATCTGAGAAAACAAATTGAAATAGTGAGAACTGGGCTTCCCAGGTAGTTCAGCGGTAAAGCATCTGCCTGCCAATGCAGGAGACATGGGTTTGATCCCTAAGTCAGAAAGATCCCCAGGAGGAGGAAATGGCCATCCACTCCTGTATTCTTGCCTGGAAAATTCCATGGTCAGAGGAGCCTGGCAGCCTACAGTCCATGGAGTTGTAAAAGTATGGACACGACTGAGCACACACACTAGTGAGAACTGTGGATTTGTTCCTTACTAGTGACTTCGGAGAAGGCGATGGCACCCCACTCCAGTACTCTTGCCTGGAAAATCCCATGGGTGGAGGAGCCTGGTGGGCTGCAGTCCATGGGGTCGCAAAGAATCGGACACGACTGAGCGACTTCACTTTCACTTTTCACTTTCATGCATTGGAGAAGGAAACAGCAACCCACTCCAGTGTTCTTGCCTGGAGAATCCCAGGGATGGGGGAGCCTGGTGGGCTGCCATCTATGGGATCGCACAGAGTTGGACACAACTGAAGCAACTTAGCAGCAGCAGCAGTGTATGACTTTGGGCAAGTTTTTAATCTCTCACTCTCTCAGTCTTCTCATCTGCAAAATGGGATCATAGTAGTCCTGCCTCATAGCATAACTATAAAGACTGAATGTGCCAATACAGGTAAGGCACTGGGCATACACTCATGTTCAGTCATGTCCGACTCTTTGAGACCCCATGGACTGTAGCCCGACAGGCTCCTCTACCCATGGGACTTTTCCAGGCAAAAATACTGGAGTGGGTTGCCATTTCCTTCTCCAGGGGGCATATACAAAGTGTCTTATAAATATCAGCAATTGTTAGTGGCCCTCAAAATCATCTGGATTAGTAGGTACTTTAATTCTCTTTTTTTTTTTCCTGGATTAAAAAGCTGATGCATAAAGAAATTGAGTAGATAAGGTAAGACTTGAACCCTGATCTTACAGACTTCAACTCTCAACTTCACCAGGGTCCCACACACACAGGCAGAGGGCAGGAGGCAAGAGACCACGGAGGGAAGGAGGGATAGGAGAAAGTATTCATCATGTCTAGATTATGCCTGGACTTACTTTAAGCAGGAGTAAACCAGGTCTTCTAGAATATTTCTTTTTGCCTTGGATTGAATGATAGTGTTTGAACGGCTTTGTTAGAGGAAGTTTTCAGTTCAGTTCAGTTCAGTTGCTCAGGCATGTCTGACTCTGAGACCCCATGGACTGCAGCAGGCCTCCCTGTCCATCACCAACTCCCAGAGTTTACTCAAACTCATGTCCATTGAGTCAGTGATGCCATCCAACCATCTCATCCTCTGTCTCATCCACATGGCATTTAAATGCTCTTCTTATCAAAATCCCTAGACTCCACTCCAGAGATGGAGAAACCCAGCTCCATTTTCTCCCAGGAGACTGAAATTGCACATTCATCCCATCGCAGTCCATGCCATGTGTATCTCTGTATCTAGAGGCACTTACCTTACCTCATCTCATTCACTCCTCACCACAGTGGCCCAGCATGGATCCAACCTTCACGTCAGCCCCACAGGGCCTGAAAAGGAAGGAGGGGCAGGCCCTGTAGAAGAACAGAACCTTCTCTCCCAAGCCCAGTGCCCCTTCAGCTCCATTACACACATCTGACCCAGAGAGCCCCCCAGCCCAGGGGTGTGAGCCCTGCCTTGCACAGTCCACAAGGCCTGCGGGACCTCCCTGAGAGGCAGGCTCCTTCCCAGAGTGCGCACTGAGATCATGAGGCTCCCAGGGAGGGGAGATTAGAGGGTATAATGGGAGAGGTGCCTGAGCCAGGAA
Organism: Capra hircus; assembly: GCF_001704415.2. Classification (NCBI taxonomy): domain Eukaryota; kingdom Metazoa; phylum Chordata; class Mammalia; order Artiodactyla; family Bovidae; genus Capra; species Capra hircus. The sequence goes on from NC_030813.1 coordinate 110,821,325, forward strand.
TTCCTTATGAAGTTGCTCTGTCTCCTTGTCAACATATGTCCTTTCTCCATCTCCTAGCAAGAAACCACAATAATTCTCATTCTTTTAAAAAAAAAAAAAAAGCATTAAGGGCACTTTCAAGAGGGATTTCAGTGAAAGTGCAGAGTGAGAGAAACCAGGAAGAGAGGTGAATGTCAAAGTCTGGGCGCCTGCTAACCTCCAGCAAGTAAGGATCATATGTGAAAGTCGCTAAGCCATGTCCAACTCTTCGCGACCCCATGGACTATGCAGTCCGTGCAATTCTCCAGGCCGGAACACTGGAGTGGGCCTTCCCCTTCTCCAGGGGATCTTCCCAACCCAGGGGTGGAACCCAGGTCTCCCGCATTGCAGGCTGATTCTTTACCAGCTGAGCCACAAGGTGTCATAACAATGGCAGAAAAAGCTCAGAAATAAGACTGTGAGTTTGCCTGGAGACACAGTCTCCCTAACTGGATACTCATCCTTTGGGCCCACTCTGCAGGACTCTCCTACACTGCCTGTGAGAGGGCAGGAGGGAGCAGACCCTCTGGGAAAGCTAACATGTGTTTTAGAACAGCGGGTTCCCAACCAGACCTTCCCCAGAATCACCTGGGAGCTTGTTAAAATGCAGACTCCCAAGCCCTACCCCTAAAGATCCTGCTTCTGAACCGGTGGGGTGGAGTCTGGGCATCTGTGGTTTTAAGAGGGCCCCCTGAAAATTCTTATGAGTTTGAGAACCATCACTCCTGGTCACTCCCTTGCTGTGTGACCTAGGGCAAGGCAGATCACCTCTCTGAGCTTGGGGCATAGAGAGAGCTCATAAGAAATCACTAAATTCCTTAAAAGGAATGAATTTGAGTCCGTTTTAGGGAAGGGGCTGAAACTAGAGCCTGTTATGCAGAGTGAAGTAAGTCAGAAAGAGAAAAACAAATACTGTATATTAACACACATATATGGAATCCAGAAAAAATGGTGCTGATGAACCCATTTGCAGGGCAGGAGTGGAGACACAGACATAGAGAACAGACTTGCGGACCCAGCAGAGGAGGGAGAAGGTGGGGCGAATGGGGAGAGCAGCAGGGAAACATACACATTGCCATGTGTAAAGCAGATACCTAGCAGAACGTTCCTGTATAACTCAGGAAGCTCAACCTGGGGCTCTGCGATGACCCAGAGGGGTGGGAAGAGGGCGTGCAGTGGGAGGGAGGTTCAAGACGGGGGAGGACGTATGCATTCCAATGGCTGATTTGTGTTGTATGGCAGAAATCAACACGACATTGTAAAGCAACGAACTTCCAATTTTTAAAAAAATTTCTTTAAAAGAAATTGCTGAATTGACAAAACTCGGCAGCCTGATGTGTATCCTTAGGGGAATGTCTGGATGACTCAGACTCCTCTCAGAACACAGAACCTCAGACTCGAGGGCAGGGACGGACACTCACTGAACACCATGGAGTAAAACACCAAGTTGTAGGAAACAAACATCCAGCTTTCTAAAGAAAATTATCATAGTATGTGCGCGTGTTTGTGCAGAGTTTGGAAAAAAAAAAAGAAAAGTGTGGAGTGTTGTGCCTATGGGTCTGTTCATGGGAATCTTGGAGAACTAGGATTCAAAGGAGAGGGTTTGTGAAAAAGGGGTTCACAGTTTTCTTTCTATACCTCTAGATTGTTTTAACGGAGAAGGCAATGGCAACCCACTCCAGTACTCTTGCCTGGAAAATCCCATCGACGGAAGAGCCTGGTAGGCTGCAGTCCATGGGGTCGCTAGGAGTTGGACACGACTGAGCCACTTCATTTTCACTTTTCACTTTCATGCGTTGGAGAAGGAAATGGCAACCCACTCCAGTGTTCTTGCCTGGAGAATCCCAGGGACGGGGAAGCCTGGCGGGCTGCCATCTATGGGGTCGCACAGAGTCGGACACGACTGATGTAACTTAGCAGCAGCAGCAGCAGATCGTTTTAATTTTCACAACAAAAATGCCGACTGGGGGCTTCTCAGGTGGCTCAGTGGGTAAAGAATCCACCTGCAATGCAGGATTCACAGGAGTCTCAGGTTCAATTCCTGGGCCAGGAAAATCCCCTGGAGGAGAGCATGGCAATTCACTCCAGTATTCTTGCCTGGAGAATCCCACGGACAGAGGAGTCTGGTGGGTTACAGTCCATGGGGTCACAAAGAGTCGGACAGAACTTCAGTTGCTTCAGCAACTAAGCTCACACATGCACCCATACAGCTGTTTGATCCAAACTGAACAGGAATTCACATTTCAGCAATCACAGATGAGATGGTGAAGAACCTCACAGGTCATGAGACCTGGTTCTAGCACTGTCTTACCTAGAACGGCCTAAAGGGCCTTGGGAAAGAAATCTGCACCCAAGGGGTTCTAATCATTAATAACAATCTGAACACTCCATCAGTTTCCCCAAAGTAAAAGTGCCTCAAAATAGACCCACAGGATTTTAAGTTATGGACCTGTTTGACGATGACACAGAGAGGTCATGACCCCAGGGCCACCTGGGGAAGCCCCTGGCTGGTCAGGAGGCTGAAGGAGAGAGAAAACCCTAGACCAGGACCTTTACTGCATTTTCCGAAGAACGGGATAAAGAGGATTGGCTGGTTTCAAAACTTCTAGCCAGCTTAGGGGCCAAGGGACTGCCCCCAGCTGCCTGGCACCTGTCCCTGGGTGATTTAGGGCAGGGAGAATGTTGGCTTGGTATGTTAGCTGGATAAAGGAGCTGCTTGAGGTTCTGGGCTCTGGATTGGACTTCGAATGGAGAGGCACTTTCCCAGGCCAGCCCTTTGCTATCTCCACAAACTGGGGAGCTTTGGGAGGAAAATCCACAGGGTCACGAATGAGTTGGACATGACTGAGCGACTAAACAACAACAACGAAAGCAAAGCCTAAGACGAAGGTTTGGCAGCATAAAGCAGGAAGTGAGGGAGAAAGGGATAAGAAAGCCAGAAAATGGCATATTGTTGAATAGATTAACCCTGTGAGGAGCTGAGGCTCCATCCCTCCAGGGACCCTAAGGAGTCACACAGAACATGCCTCAGAGTGGTCTCATCAAACATGGCAGGCTGGCTATTTATTTATATTCACCATCCCGTATCTTACAAGGCCTGAGGTTCTCCTCTGGGCTTCCCATCTCCAGTACCTCCTGGCAGCCCACAGTCTGGCTGAAAAGGCCTGGAAGTAGGCCCCTCGGGCAAGGAAGCAGAGCCCCATGGGCAGCTCTGGGGCAATTGTCAGGGTAGGTTTGGTCGAGGGCCATGCGGAAGGGCAAGCCCAGCTTCTGATCCTCAGAAAGCCCTTGCAGACTCTGTGCTTCCACGCTGACCTGTCTGCAATTACCTGGCACACCAGCTCAGCACACAGGCCCTCATCTGATTGGGAATTCGCTCGTCACACTTCAGGACTGATCTCAGGCATCCCTTTCTCCAGAAAGCCTTTGGCGACCATCCCCGCTCAGGTGACCATCTGCTCCCAGTTCCTCCAGGCATCACTAGAGGCTCCACAGATATGCTGTGAGCCACACTGGGCTTGAGGACACCAAGGCATGGCCCTTACCTTCAAGGGGCTCACAGTCATGTGAGGGAAACAATCTTAGCCCTCCAGTCCACGAACATGCCCAAGAGTCGTGATGGCTCCATAGGCTGAGAAACGTGCTTCCTGAGAAATGAAAACAAGTAGCATTCTTTGAAATCAGCTTCCCCCTAGATCCTAGATAGTCACAGGGCACCTAGCAGCCCGCCTAAAAAAGCCCCACCCATATGGTGACTCAGACGGTTACAAATCGCCACAGTGACTAACACACCTCTATCATTAGTCTTGTAAATGTCCAAACTCCTTTATTTGATGTCTTGATCAGATTCCTGCCTGCTATTCCAGGCTTCTCCTTCAAAGCTGACCTTCGAAAACTTTGCTTTCAGCATTTCTGTTCCATGACCATCTTCACCCAAGCTCAGGTCTCTACTGAGTGGGCACCTCCTACACACACTTCAGGCCTGAGCTCACCCAGCCATTTCTCCAGAAGACCTCTGGTGACATCCGCCCATCCACCCGGAGGCAGCAGTCAGCTTCCAGGGTCTGTGGTATCTCTGTAAGCGCTCTAGATAAGCACACACATTCTGAGTGTCACTGCCTGCACTGACCATCCCAACTCTATGTGACTGGCTTCTATGTGACCTGCACCTGTCCCTTCGTGTTCCTAAGGCTTAGTTTCCTTCTGTCTAGAATGAAGGGGCTTCCCTCATAGCCCAGACGGTAAAGAATCTGCCTGCAATGCAGGACACCCAGGTTCAATTCCTTTGTTGGGAAGATCCCCTGGTGAAGGAAATGGCAATCCACTCCAGTGTTCTTGCCTGGAGAATCCCATGGACGGAGAAGCCTGATAAGCTATAGTCCATGGGGCCGCAAAGAGGCAGACATGACTTAGAGACTAAAAAAAAAAAAAAAAAAAAAGAATGAAGATTATGATAGTAATACATGTAGAGTTGTCATATGGATTGAATGAAATGGTCCACATAAAGATTTAGCCTGGAGCTTGAGCACAGAGTAATCACTCAAACGTCAGCTGCTGGAATCTCAGAATACATATCCTTGACTTTAACTGGTACCTTAATTTGACTATCAACTCCTTGCAAGCGTGCATGCTCAGTTGCTCAGTCAGGTCCGACTCTGCAACTCCATGGACCGTAGCCTGTCAGGCTGCTCTGTCCATGAAATTTCCCAGGCAAGAATACTGGAGTAGGTTGCCATTGCCTACTCCAGGAGAGCTTCCTGACCCAGGGACTGAACCCACGTCTCAAGTATCTCTTGCGCTGGCAGGCATATTCTTAACCACCTGGGAAGCCTCGTCACCTCCTTATGTTACTAGAAATAATTATATAGGTGTTGAGTATATAAATGAATCAATTGATACACCACTTGCAAACCTTGAAAGATGCTTTCAAGTAATCTGTCCTGAGTACCCACTTGGGACCAGGCACTGCTCCAGGGGTTTTCCCAGGTATCAGCTCATCTGCTCGCCACAATACTCCTGAGGGATGAAAAAGTCCACTGCTATGATCACATTGTTACAGATGAGATAAATAAGCCCAGAAAGTTTATGCAATTTTTCCAGGGCTGTGCCATTAAAGAATGGCAAGACAGGGGTTTGAGCCCAAATTGCCTGGCTCCAGGAACCAGATACGACTGTGGTCTAACATGCATGCTGGAGTTTAGGGAAATGAGACTAGAGCCAAGATCATCATCTCTAGGCACAATAGTAAATCAAAGATGTAATCCTCTCTTCTTAGAGAATGTCTAGGATTGCACACTCATTTTTTAATTGTGGCAAGGAGAAACACTTTATTTAAAAAAAGAAGAAGGTATTTACAGATGGCAAATGGCAGGAAGACTTGAAGACAACAGTTCCCATGGCTCTCACAGGGTTAGATGATCAGGGGAGCCCATCAGAAATCAGCCAAGTTTGTTCAGAGGTAGTAAATATCGCTGTCAACGGCACTAAATTCAGCGCACAAGAAGATATATGAAAGTAAGCAGAGAGAAACAGAACAGGGCTAGGCTCTATTGTTTCGTTTCCTGGTGAACACAGGAAATCTGAAACCCTCTGCAACGAGTCTACAAGATTCCCCCTCTGACACTAGGGAAACCACGAAGCTGGTCAGAGTCCAGGGCGGGTGATGGATGGTGTGCTGTGATGCACACCTTTCCAACCAGCCCTTCCAACCTCTTCAGTGTCTGCACGTCCTAACATTTCATGCAGAAATTGCTGGCTTTTCTCTCCCTTTATTAGTCGAAGAGGCTAGGATATGCAGGAGTAACAAATACCAGACCTCAGTGGCTTAAGACCGCAAAGTTTCTACATGGTTTACTGCTGTTGTTATTATTGCTACGTTTTGTTGTTGCCACAATACTGTGATAGCCACAAGCTCATGGGCGATTACAGAGTAGGCACGCAGGGCCTGCCCATCTCCCCCATCCTCCTGTATCACCATCATATCATGAGTCTTCACAGCTCACTGTGGAAGGGGAGGAGAGCATGTAGATTTGACTCATGTCACTTCCGCTCACATTTTGCTGGCCAGACAATCCATCTGGCCATGTCTAGCTTTGAAAATGGAGGAAGGGGGTGTCTCCAAAGAGGATAGAAATGGAGATACTGGTGGGCACCAGTGCTGTGTACCTCACAAAGGAGAAGTCGGAACATCTGTGTAAACATACATTGTGAAAATCTATATCACATTGCAGACAGCTGCAGGGGAAGGGAATAGCAAATAAATGAAAAGGAACCAGGAAGACACACCATGTTTGTTGTTTAGGAAAAGTCTCTGGTTAGGAAATCCTGGTTGGCATGCAAAGGGGTACGTAGGTCAGAGGAGAGACAGCCCTGGAGTCATAGCTGTAAGTCTTTCATTACAAGCTACACTGACCCTCTGGAGACCAAAGCCTGAAGGAGGCAACTCACCAGGGCCTGTTGGGTAGAAGGGCAGAGACCATAACCAAATTTTGAGCCCAGTTAACCATGCCCCCTGTCCCCCTTCCACACAACTGTCGATCAAAAAGCTAGGCTCACCTATTCCTATTTGAGTAACACCAAGAAATAAACCAGGCAGCAAGGACCCCAGCACGGGTATTGCAAGAAGGAAGAAACGAATACAGAAGGCAGATGACAAATATATACGGCACAAATGATCTGTTCCAGAGAACAGAGTTTAGTCCTCGTCTGTCTTCAAGGAACTGACCGTACAGTTTTTCAGAAAGAAAGTTCAAAGAAGCAATAGAAATGATCAAACGAGAAATAAGAAGAAAACCAGTTGAAAAGTGAGCTGGTAGAGCTCAGGAAATAAATGGAAGATGAAAAATAAAGCAATTAGAAAGATGAAACAACTTAGAAGTGACAGAAAATAGATAAATACTGTTGAAAGCACAGGCCAAGCAAGTGAAAGAAATCACACAAAACGAAATAGAAAGAACAGTGAGATATAAATGATGACAGACGAGACAATACAAAACTGACGGACACAAATTGGTGTTCTGAACGAGGGTGAGAAAGGAACAGGAATAAACTTAAAAGACTCTTAAAAAATTAAAAATAACTATGTCTCTAGATTTAAAGCATGCACCATATGCTAGGGGGAAAAACGTAGAGTTGGGAATGTAGGGATATGCACTGTGAAGACACTGACATTCAAGGGGAAGTGTTCCATCTGCATCATGCAAAGAACAGAAACCACACAATTTTTCTCAGTCCCGTACAACACTCGACACAAGAAAACAGAATCGCATCTACCCGTGCTAAGGGGAGAAGGGTGACCCACGAGCTTTGCACTCAGCCAAATTCTGCTGTGACTATAAAAGAAACAGGCAAATGTTCTTAAGCATTCAGGAATTCAAGGACTATGGTAACAAAGCGCTTCTTGAGAAATAGCTGATGATGAAATCCAGAGTGCAAGGCTTGATTCAAAATTAAACACCCAGCCGTGGAGAAAAGGACAACAGTAAGCACTGGATTCATTTAATCACAGAACTGAGGATAAGGAACAGTGGGAATCCGCTGGCAGAACAGAATATAAACATGATAACTCTAGGTAATCCAAAAATAATAATGAAACTAACCAAAAATCAGGAGACTGGAGATAGAAGGGAGCAGGAAGTACATAAAATCCTCCCCCTTCATGGCAGAAAGTAAGTATGTATCATATAAAGTGGAAACACACAAGAGTTTGTTTGTTTGTTTTTTTAAGCAAAATAATAATAAGCTCTTTATATTTTCTCAAAATTGTCTTTGAACCTTAGAGGCTTCTTTTAGGCATTAATCTCAGTCGTTACGAACAAGTGTTTATCAGAAGTTCAACATTCCTTCAGTTCGATCCTAGTTTATTTTTCTTCAGGTCGTTTCAAGTAGACATTAAGTTTAGCATGGAGATCACAGACTCCAACCCACAGCACTCAGGGTTCCCAAGCTGGGCTCAGTAAGTGTCTCAGTTTAATACACACTGAATTATTTGGAATTTTAATGATTTGCATATTATTCTGGGGAGTTGCTAATGGAGTCAGCGCCCACTTTTTCTCAGTGATAAATGCATCAGTTAGGAATGCGTTGGCTGCAACCAACAGCATATCCAAGGAACCAGCAGCTTAAACTAGGGAGGGTTTTTATTTTTTCACATAACAAAAAGTCAGACGGTCGCTGGCATGGGTTCAGCTGCTCATTAAAGTCACTGAGACCCAGGCTGCTTCTCTTTTCCCACCACTGCACCCTTAACACGTTATCTTTCACCCCTGAGCTTGTCATCAAGATGACTCTGCACTTGAGACGTCACCTCTGTGCTCCTCACAGGACAGGCAGAGGAGAAAGTGAGGAGGCGCCAATTGTGTCTGGAGCTTTTATCAGGAAAGCAAACATTTCCAGAATTCTCCATTCAATGTTTTCTTATACCTGATTGGCTAAAGGCATGTCACATGTCTCCTGAACCCAGCTGCAAATGAAGCTATGTAATGGGCTTATATTGCCATCTGACAAAATTGGAATCTGGCAGCAAAAGTAGATGGGGGACAAATATTGATTTCACAACAGTATCAACCACGAAAAGAAATGTGGAAAGCTCAGGAAACTGAAAATTCAGAAATCCCCTCCTCCTTTCTCCTAGCTAATATCTGCTGAGGAGTTATCATTCTCCCTGCTGAGTGTTTTGTTTTCTGGGTAATGACAAAATTGATGTAGGATACATTTTGAACAGAGCAATCTTTTGAAAATGAAAACCAGAACATGTTCCTCTCCTGCTTCCTTCAAGATCTTACCATTGAACTTCAAATATGATTAAACTCCTCCCCATGACCTCCAGGAAAGGGCAATGGCACCCCACTCCAGCACACTTGCCTGGAAAATCCCATGGGCAGAGGAGCCTGGTAGGCTGTAGTCCATGGGGTCGCTGGGAGTCGGACACGACTGAGCGACTTCGCTTTCACTTTTCACTTTCATGCATTGGAGAAGGAGGTGGCAACCCACTCCAGTGTTCTTGCCTGGAGAATCCCAGGGACAGGGGAGCCTGGTGGGCTGCCGTCTTTGGGGTCGCACAGAGTCGGACATGACTGAAGCAACTTAGCAGCAGCATGACCTCCAAGACCCAGCATGATGTAGCCCGGCAAAATCCAGCTCATCTTGTTTTGTTCTCACTTCCGGTCATCTTGTGTCCTTCCTGCCGCAGTGTCCTGGCAGTGGCATCCCCCCAGATTCATAGGTCTCATCTTCGCTTCATTTAGGTCTCTAGTCTGTCACTGCCTCCTCAGGGAAGCCTACCTGATCTCCTCCCCAAGACGTGCCATCCTCCTAAGCGTTTTCTAGTCTTCCCAGCGCTTCCCGCTGTTTGAGGTTATCACTGGATTTGTTCCATCAACTGATGTCTGCCTTCCACTCTACCACACCACTCCCCAAGAGCCAGACCATTTTCTGTTGAATTAGCCCTGTTTTCCCAGAGTCTGGATCCCTGCTTTGCACATCTTAGGTTCTCAATTGATCTCTATTGAATGAGTAAAAGGATGGACCAGAGTTAAGAGTCCAGACAACAATATTGCCACTTTATAAAAAAAATACACAATGTCAGAGTTGAGAGTTAAGTTTTTGTTTTTAAAACTTTAAACTTTTTATTTTCTGTTGGCGTATAGCCAATTAACAATGTTGTGGTGATATCAGATAGACAGCAAAGGGACTCAGCCATACATATACATGTATCCATTCTCCCCAAAGTCCCCTCCCATCCAGGCTGCCACGTAACATTGAGCAGAGTTTCATGTTCTCTACAATAGGTCCTTGTTGGTTATCCATTTTGTGAGTTAAGTTTTATTGGGGGAAATGAGGACTATAGCCTGGGAGACAGCCTCTCAGATAGCTCTGAGAAACTGCCTCAAAGAGGCAGAAGGGAATGTCAGTATAGACATGAGTTTGGTGGTGGGGAATACATGCAATCAAGCACATGTTTTTCCAGAAAGTTTCTCCTAGTCTTGTGAAGCTTTGCTTGTCACGAGGAGCAGTTGTCACTGTGAAGGTTTTGATGCTTTTCTAGATATGAAGGGATGCAAGAATAGGGCTGATACAATCTGCTCCTTAAAATATATAACTATCTGAAGATCTCTTCTGCCAGTTTTTCCCAGAGAACGAAATGTCTCATTTCTGCTTCTCCACCCTGAACTTATTCTGGGGAGGGCTGAAAATCAGCAGCTACAGCAGCACATGATTTAATCTTGTAGCAGCAGATGCCAGGTGCCCGTGGCAAGTGCCAATTTGTAGTTGACACTATCCAGACAAAACCAGCAACAGCAACATGCATTCAGGGTAGCAGATAGGGGAGGAACACAGGGAGAGCCCATAATGGTGCCATAAAAAAGAAAAGAAGAAGATGAATAACATGCTCACTGCCCTCAAAGGAGCAAACCTCCACTGCACACATAACAAACCATCCAGGGAACTCTGCAGAGGGAAGCAAGAGGAAAGGAGGGTGTGGGCTGAGTATGACAGCCGCCAGCTTCGAATTTCCAAACTGGAGAATGATGCACAAAGATCTCACCAAATTGATGTATTGCAATGTTACTGGCAAAAGCCAAAGTTAAAAACAACCAAACCCTCCAACAATGGGGAGCGAATTAAGACAATTTCCATACATACTTATAATTTTAAATTACATTGCAGAATTATCTTCTATTATATGCAAATATAACACAAATATAATGCAAATATAATACGTGAATCGTGAACTTCCAGATGTTCAAGCTGGTTTTAGAAAAGGCAGAGGAACCAGAGATCAAATTGCCAACATCCGCTGGATCATGGAAAAAGCAAGAGTGTTTCAGAAAAACATCTATTTCTGTTTTACTGACTATGCCAAAGCCTTTGACTGTGTGGATCACAATAAACTGTGGAAAATTCTGAAAGAGGTGGGAATAGCAGACCACCTGACCTGCCTCTTGATAAACCTGTAGGCAGGTCAGGAAGCAAGAGTTAGAACTGGACATGGAACAACAGACTGGTTCCAAATAGGAAAAGCAGTAAGTCAAGGCTATATATTGTCACCCTGCTTATTTAACTTCCATGCAGAGTACATCATGAGAAACGCTGGACTGGAAGAAGCACAAGCTGGAATCAAGATTGCCAGGAGAAATATCAATAACCTCAGATATGCAGATGACACCACCCTTATGGCAGAAAGTGAAGAGGAACGCAAAAGCCTCTTGATGAAAGTGAAAGTGGAGAGTGAAAAAGTTGGCTTAAAATTCAATATTCAGGAAATGAAGATCATGGCATCAGGTCCCATCACTCCATGGGAAATGTATGGGGAAACAGTGGAAACAGTGTCAGACTTTATTTTTTTTGGCTCCAAAATCACTGCAGATGGTGATTGCAGCCATGAAATTAAAAGACGCTTACTCCTTGGAAGAAAAGTTATGACCAACCTAGATACCATGTTGAAGAGCAGAGACATTACTTTACCAACAAAGGTCCATCTAGTCAAGGCTATGGTTTTTCCAGTGGTCATGTATGGATGTGAGAGTTGGACTGTGAAGAAAACTGGGCACTGAAGAATTGATGCTTTTGAACTGTGGTGCTGGAGAAGACTCTTGAGAGTCCCTTGGACTGCAAGGAGATCCAACCAGTCCATTCGGAAGGAGATTGGTCCTGGGATTTCTTTGGAAGGAATGATGCTAAAGCTGAAACTCCAATACTTTGGCCCTCATGTGAAGAGTTGACTCATTGGAAAAGACTGCTGCTGGGAGGGATTGGGGGCAGGAGGAGAAGGGGACGACAGAGGATGAGATGGCTGAATGGCATCGCTGACTCGATGGACGTGAATCTGAGTGAACTCCAGGAGTTGGTGATGGACAGGGAGGCCTGGCGTGCTGTGATTCATGAGGTCGCCAAGAGTCGGACATGACTGAGCGACTGAACTGAACTGAACTCATATGCAAATATGAGTAAATATAGAGTATGTGACACAAAGGTTCCCCAAAAAAAAACATAATGCATAGAACAATGGTAATTTAAAAGAGAGAAAGAATATGTATTTTTCCAGATGTAGATGCCAAAATGAGAACAGGATTATTTCTGGGTGGTCTGATTAACAGCTGATTTCTATTTTCTCTTCTGTTGTTGTTTATCTGTATAGTCTAATTTTCCCATGATTAATAGATATTAATTGGGCCATTTTTTTCCTACTTTCAAATAACCAAATCAGGATGCATGCTTTAAAGCCCATCTTAACAGCATGAAGAAGCGCTAGGTATCAGAAGGCCTTTCCTTGGAGCAGAACAGCCTGCTGTTAAATATTCTTCCAGGCACATGCACACATTTAAAAGGCTCGGCTGAGATGGGGCAGAAGTGTCAGTAGGGCAAGACCAAGGGTCCAGCCAGGAGGTGGCCTTGCAGCACTAAAAGTGAGGGCCAGCAACACCATACGGACCTGGGAAATAGCCCCCAGAGTCAAAATGTCACTTAGAGTTGCATCTTGTGTCAGACTCACTTTATCCTCAGAATGTGCAACTCAGGTGTTACCCAGTTTATAGATGAGAATTCTGGAGCTCAGTGAATTGTTCAATGTCTTCCAAGGTAAAAGCTAGACTGATTCCAAAGACCTTGCTTATTTCTGTGCATCAATTCATCTTCATATGTGTCAACCTCTACCCCAAACAAGTGGAAAACCCCTAGTGAGCAGTCTACCCAGTGGAGATAAAATATTTCGTGTTGCTATTCTGTAACTCTTAGTTTGAATACAATCTAATCAGAGGCAAAATCAAATAAAACAATAACTGCAATGTGGTATCCTGGGTTGGGTCCCAGAAAAGACAAAGAGCATTAGTGATAAAATCTGAACAGTCTGAAGTTTAACCTAAACTAGCTTCCCTAGTGGCTCAGTTGGTAACAAATCTGCCGGCAATGCAGGACACCCGGTTTCAGTCCCTGGGTCAGGAAGATCCCCTGGAGAAGGAAATGGCAACCCACTCCGGTATTCTTGCCTGGAGAATTCCATGGACAGAGGAGCTGGGCAGGCTACCATCCATGAGATTGCAAACAGTCAGACATGACTGTATGACTAACTTTCACTTTTCAAAAAGATGATGAATAGGTAGGTAGAAAAAAGATAAATGAGTAGATGATTAGCTAGCTAGCTAGATGATAGATAAATGATTAGATAGCCAATAGATGGATGTGGTAAGTCACTTCAGTCGTGTCTGACTCTTTGCGATGCTATGGACTGCAGCCTTCCAGACTCCTCTGTCTATGGGATCCTCAAGGCAACAGTACTGGAGTGTGTTGCCATTTTCTCCCCCAGGGGATCTTCCCAACCCAGGGATCAAACAAGCATCTCTTATGTCTCCTGCGTTGGCAGGCAGGCTCTTCAGCACTAGCACCACCTGGGAAGCCCAATAGATGGATAGAGGATAGATTAGATAGATAAACGATTAGACAGATATTTAGATAGATAGGTAGATAAGCGGATAGATGATAGATGGATAAATGGATAGGTAGGTAGACAGATAAAGAGGCCAGTGCTCTTGAGGAATGATGGGGATGAAGAGGGGACTAATCAAATAAGGTAGAAACCTACCTACTCAATTACCACCACTTCCCTCCATCTCAACCTCAAAGAGAGCTCCAGATCTCCCTCCAGACCACTTTGGAAACCCTTGAGCTGGTCCAATCAGCTTACCTTATAAGTGAGGAAACAAGCCCGACAATTGGAGTAACATGGTTAAGAGCCCTTGCCCAGCCATTGGCAGAGTGGACTGGAAGCCTAGTATGCTGGACTGAATGTTTGTCCTTCAAAATTCGCAGGTTGAAGCCCTAATTCTCAATGTGATAGCATTTGGAGGTGGGGCATCTGGGAAGTAATTAAGTTTACTTGCAGTCTCGTGGATGGGACCCCCTTGCTAGGATTAGTGTCCCTATAAGTAAAGGAGAGACCAGAGCTCTCTCTCTCCATCATATGAGGACGCAACAGGAAGGCATCATCTGTAAGCCAGGGAGGGGCTCTCACCAGGAACAAGCTGTCTGGGATCTTCGCTAGGGGCTTCCGAGTCTTAGGAGCTGCGAGCGATAAATGTCTGTTCTTTAAGCCACCCAGTGTGTGCCATTTTGTTACCCACCAGCTTGAGCTGACCAAGACACCCAGTCTCTGCTAGGTGGAGTGCTCCTTCCAGGACGCCAGCTGGGGTCTGAGGACACACAGAATCCTGAGATCATTTTCAGTTCCACGTCTGCTCAGAAACATTTCCAACTAAAATGTACCACTCTAAAATTGCCGGATTGCACAAATCCAAGAAAAGTTGAACTCGTTTTTATCAAACATCTATATTCCCAAAAGACTGTATGCAAGTGAAATATTATTATTTGCTATTAGCTTTTTTTTTTACTTGATTAGGCATCACTGCATCCATGGAACAATAATCCTTAGCCCCAGGCCCTTCATCCAGATTATCTGGAAAGCTGGCTAAAAATCCAGGTTGCCGGGTGAACCTAGATTTTACATCATTAAAACTTAAAAATGGGTCCCTGATACCCGTATTTATTTAGTGCTCCCCGTTTGCAATGATTTTCTCAGAAGAGACAAGCTGGAGAATGAGGAATGAATGTGGAAAGGAGGCATTGTCATTATACATGCTTTCATTGTATGAATTTTTCAAACACTGTCGCATGTTGCCTATCTGAAATTAAACTTAAAAATTCCCCCTGCATAGCCACACTAGGGAACCACAGACCTAGTGAGACAACATTGCATCCCATGAAACTAGAGCAGATGTAGAGAATGGACTGTGGGCACAGTAGGGGAAGCGGAGGGTGGGACGAGTAGAGAGAGTAGCGTTAACAAGCATACATTACCGTGTGTGAAACAGCTGACTGGTGGGAAGCTGCTGTAAGCGCAGGAAGCTCAGCTCAGTGCTCAGGGATGACCTAGAGGGGTACGATGGGAGAGAGGCTCAAGAGGGAGGGAATATTTGTATGCACATAGCCAATTCACTTCATTGTACAGCAGAAACTAAGACAACATTGTAAAGCAATTATACTCCAAATTAAAAATAGGGCATTATGCAAAATCAGCTTTAGGGTCTTGGGCAGCCTAGTTCAGTCAAGTCCTCAGTTGAGCTAATGAGCTTAGGAGTCCGACAGCCCAGGTCTGAACCTGCCCCTGACCCAGTGAGTATTCCCTGTTCTGAGCATCTCACCTGTAAAATCCATGTGGGCGGACCCGCCTAGCACACCTGTGAGAACGAGTGAAAGCAAGGACTGCACAGTGCTCAGCACAGAGCTCGGCACACAGCCAGACCGCAGGGAATAATCGCTATTCTTTCTCTTCCTTTTCTCCACAACCCTCGCACTGGAATGGGGATACTGATATGATCAGAACTGAATTATTTTGGAAAGAAAAGCTCTTCTTTGTTTCATGAAACCAAATCAGTTGACTTTAAGCTAGAAACCTAGCATATGCGCCAGAATAAAAGGTCCCCGCCTGCCCTAAGTGCCAATGGCCATGATTTCTCACCCCAGTTTTCTTGTCATCAGTACTGATCTAAGAAATCAGAGCTCTTGAGACATTTTCATTTAGATGAGCATGAGTATTTATAATTTTCTTGGGCCTCTTCCATACCATTTTGAAGCTTTGGCTTATTACATTTTTAAACTAATTCTTTCCCTTAGATATGTAAATAACTTTTATTAGATATTTGGAAAATAAAGAGAAGAGGGGAAAAAAACAATTCAAAATTTTATCACCTTAACACAATGGATGACAATATTTTGGTATATTTCCTTCTAGGTTGCTAATGTGTGAGTTATAATCATAAAAAGTGTTATATCCACACCAAACAAACCTCATCTTCTGATTTTTCTTTTAACAGTGTATTCCAAATATTTTCCTTATTATAACCATATTTTCAACTAACTGCCTGGTATTCCCCTGAGTGACTATCCCATAACACATTTAACAATTCTATTGTGTTACATTATAGTTTATTCTGATTTTTTTTGGTTGTTTTTAATGCTGCAATGAACATCTTTCTGTGTAGATGTTTTTATTGAATCAAGAACTATTTCCTTAGGCTAATTTCACACAAATGGTGCCTTCTGTTTTTCAAAAATAAAACTGCATTAAAGAACAGTATGAATCTAACTAGATAAACCTAGAGAAATTACAGCCATTTCATGTGAACGTGCCATCTCCCTGGTTTTCAGAGTGATCAGGGGAATTAATTTTTGCAGAGCAGAAATGCGGCAGCCTGTGATCTACCAGAGACAAACGAAATTGCAAACAGTTCAAAGGGCAACATTTTATTTGCTCGCTCTATCTTCAAAATCAATTCTGAATTTAAGAAAGAGACAAAACAGAGTTTTGAGAAATATCAACACCTGTTACCAGTTTGCAACCCTTTCCATACATGAACAAGAAGAGAAAGGCACCGCCATTGGCCCCCGTGGAGAGAAACTTGCTAAGGAAATGAACATACGTGCACGCGCTCGGTCACTAAGTTGTATCCGACTCCTTGTGACCCCATGGACTGTAGCCCGCCAGGTTCCTCTCTCCATGAAATTTTCCAGGCAAAGAATACTGGAGCAAGGTTGCCATTTCTTCCTCCAGGGGATCTTCCAGACCCAGAAATTGAACTCAAATCTCCTGTGGCTCCTGCTTTGGCAGGTGGATTCTTTCTTAACTGCTGAGCCACCTGGGAAGCCCAATGAACATATATACTAACTAAAATCATTTTTCATACCATTCAAACAGCTGGAGAGTTTCAACTAGCACCTTGAAAACAACAGTTCATTCATCCTCCACTATTCCAGGGAGACAGTCATTCATTTCAGTAAGAACTCGTTTATTCCAACCATTTTTGTTGATTGAGTGCTCACCATGTACAAATGGGTTAATATATTTTCTAAACGAATGCTAAGTTTCATCCCATTGTATAGAAGGCACACTGAGGCTCAGAGAGACTGTCACATTCTCAAGACCACACTATTAGTGGGTGGTAGGGTGAATTTCAAATCATACATTCTAGCTTCAGAAACCATGTTAAGAAGCCCAGCCCCAGAGACCCCTACTCTCGCTGTTGCCTGCGGCTCAGGCCTGGTCTGCTGGTGTCACTCGTGTCCATCCTCTGTGGCCTCTGTAACAAATTACCACAAACTCAGTGGCTTAATACAACCAGTTATCAGTCCTGCAGTCTGGAGGCCAGGAGTCTGAAACGGGTTCATGGCCTGTGCTCCTTTCGGAGGCTCTAGAGGAGCAGCTGCTTCCTTGCCTTTTCTGTCTCCTCGAGGTCACCTCCATTTCACCTCTCCTGGTTCCCTTCTCCATCTTCAAAGCATCGAAGCACCTTCTCCCTCCAGTTCTACTTTCCTCTGCCTCTGTCTTCACATCACCTTCTCTCTACATCTCTGACCCCCCTGCCTCCTTCTTCTCAGGACCCTTGCAATGAATGACTCAGTGGCCGATGTGATCAACTGAGGATACTCTTCCCTCTCTCAAGACCCTGAACTTAATCACATCTGCTAAGCCCCTTCTCTGTATTCACAGGTGCAGGGGGTGAGGACGTGAACATCCTTGGGGGACATTATTCAGCTTACAATCAGTAATGAGAGCTAAATGACAGTTGGAAAAGTCACAAGTATACCTGCAGAGTTATTTTTCAGGAGATGACACAATCGGGGAAAGCTGTCGAATGTAGGATTCCAGTGGTCCCAGCAGAACCAACAATAGGAGATGGAGAGAGTGTAAAAAGAGCAGGTATCACATTACTGTATATAAAACAGATGATCAACAAGGACCTGCTGTGAGGCACAGGGGACTCTGCTCTTTACTCTCTAATGACCCATGTGGGAATGAGTGGCTTTATGTAAACTATTTACTTTCCTGTATAGCAGAAACTAGCACAACACTGTAAATCAACTATGTCCAATAAAAATTAATTTCAAACAACTTTTTAAATACAAAAGAGCAGGCATCTCAGTTTTGAGCACCCACTATGATCCATGTACTTCACTTCCCTTAACCAATTTCATCTTCACAACACTGATGGGGAGTATCCTTGTCCCCGTAATAGAAGTAAAAAAAAACTGAGGCTCAGAGTAGTTAAGTAACTCTCCTGAGGTCACACAGCTAGCAATGGTGTTGGGCACCAGGCCTATGATTAGGACTCAGATGACTCCGACCCCAAAGTCCAGGTGTTGTTCACTCTGCCCTGACAGTTGACACCAAAATTTATCAAAATGAACACCGCCAGCAACAAGGATCTAACAAGGGCAGCCCTCTGCACACCACCCCTCTGTCACCCACTTCCTTATTATTTGTCTATGTCTTTATTATCGATCGCTCCACAAAGGTAAGGATCTTGTCTGTTTCTGACTGCTATCCCGTCAGCTCTGTGACAGGCCAGAACAGAGCAGACACTAAAGAAATATTTCTGTGATAAATTAATAATAGTCCTTTGATGCAGAGATAACCAGTTTGAGCAAATTCAACCACTTACAACACGGATGGGATGCTAAAAATTAACCAAAACCCCCCATAAGAGTTCTCAGCTGCCAAAATAAACAGCTCTCAATCCAAGTTAATGCTCTATCTCTTTGGGAAACCCCTAGAGACCTAATGCAGAGCCTGTGCTCTCATTCTGAAAAGTGATTTCTAACCAATTTGTTGAGTTCTTTATCACTCTACTTCCTGCTTAAAAGGATACACTTCAGTTATAGTCAAAATAGTAAAGGAAGGTTATCCGTCTGAAACACAGGAGCCAAAGGAGCAAGATAACTGTACTTCACTGTTATAATATTCAAGAGACACATCATTAAACTTACAGCCTCTGTTGATGGAGACAGAGATCTAAGAGACTAATTCA
Organism: Capra hircus; assembly: GCF_001704415.2. Lineage (NCBI taxonomy): Eukaryota > Metazoa > Chordata > Mammalia > Artiodactyla > Bovidae > Capra > Capra hircus. The sequence continues at coordinate 110,840,200 of NC_030813.1, forward strand.
TGACATTTTCCTCAACCTGACAAGTTGCCAAGCTTCAGCTCCAGCATTTGTGTGATTCACTCAGCCCCCTGCACAATGGACCACCTCAGACATGAGGTTCCACGCTCTCAAATACACACAACTAGAATGACCCAGAGTCACAGAGATTATGTGCTTTCACACATAGAGAACTGTGTCTTAAGGTCAACTCATGCGCATTCGTTTATTGTAAACTTTTGATTCTGCACACAAGTATAATGGCCACTGGCTTCATAATTCCCACTTTGACCTCAAATATACATCCTTCACGGCAGCTCTTCATTTCTTTTCTATCTGTGTCTTTCCCCGTGGGTGCTACAACCTTATTCATGACAGACCCCTGACTTAGTTATCTTTGAATCTCTAATCTTAGTGATTGGCATTTGTCTGTTGGCTAAATGGATAAGTCTCTTATTATTAAAAACAAATCCTTGATCATTAGGAACGTCAGAAAATAGAGAAAGGTAGAGAGCAACAAACACAGTTCCAAATCATTAAAAAAATTTTTCTCTTACATTTCTTTCTGATCTTTTTTAAAAATATAAAATGTTTTTTTCTTTCTTTCTATTTTCTGCCTATAAAATTTTATGCATGCATTTCTGTGTTGGAACTTTCTTACTAAACATTACAACATAAGCATTGCCACGTGCCATCTCATACTTCTGAACCCTGATGAAGATAAAGAATTGTCTAACATGTTTCTTGGAGGCACAAAATAATTTAATGTCATTGAGTACATTATTAACCACAATTCTGGTGCAATCCAAAGGGAATTTCACCTGCATTCCAACTATTATAAATCAGGCTTCAGATCTTCAGCTCTCCAGAAAAATCCCTTTGTCTCACCTCCTCTACCTTTCAGAATCCATGACCCAAATGAAGATGCTGTCATGATTTCTGGGTATGGTGAGCAGGAACAGCCATTCAAATCTATCCCTAAAACCCTCCAGCAGGAGTTTTTTGGTAAAATGTGGTGTTGGGCACTTCTGGTTCTAGTACTATTCTATTGAGGCTTTTCCTATTAAAATAAATGTTTTCATGAACTTACAAAATGTGTTAGTCATAACCATCACACAGTTCCAGTCGATGATTAAAAAACAAACTAGGTTTGGGAAAAAATTCAAGATGCCTTCCATACTCCAAATTTGTTCCTAGTAAACAGAGAACAGGGGCCAATGCCTTGAAACTAAACATATTTTTATGAAACCAAACACTATAAAACACGAGTGAGTGTACACTTACATCACTCAGGCCCCTAAGATTAACAGACACGCTGAAAGCATTTGCTTCACACTTGCTCAAATGAACAAATACATCGTTTCACAAAACAAATCCAAAATCGTGGCCTTTCCTAGATGCCTAAAATTCAAGACCCTTTGCTCTCAAATTCATCAATGAAGAAGTGTAGAAGAGAACTTGGGACTTTAATCAAATGTTTAAATCTGGTATCATGAAGAGAAAAAGTTCAAATTATACATTAAGTAGCCAAAAAAAAAAAAAAAAGAAGAAGATAAAATTCACTGAGGTAAACATCTGCAAATGATCTTTTATATTACCAACTTTCTATTTCTTTGAGAAAAGGGACTTTCTTATCATCTACACAGGATACTGGCCATTGTGTGGGCAAAGTGAGTTTTTGTTTCTATGTAGTATTTATTGCCTTTGTAAAAACCAAAAGGAATATGCTTATTGCCCCTCATAGAAAGCCTGAAAAACACACTAGAAATAAAAGTAGAAAATACAAATCATCCATAACCCCTCCACAGGCACATTAGTATTTCAGAATTGAGGCAACTCATGTTTTTGATACATATATTATTTTGCAAATCAAAATGAGTGTTCTAACACTAGAGACAGTATTTGGTCACCTACTCTTTTTTTCTTTTAAATAAATGAGTTCCCTATAGCTCAGACAGTAAAGAATAGCAATCTACTCCTGTATTCTTGGCTGGAAAATCCCATGGACAGAGGATCCTGGTGGGCTACAGTCCATGGGATCAAATGGAGTCAGACACAGCTGAGCAACTAACACTACATTAGTCTTTTTTTTCTTTTAAGTAATAGATTGTGATCATTTGCCTTTGTTATTAAATGTTCTTACAGAACATAGATGTTAATGGCTGCAAAGTGGTCCTTTTGCTGATGCGCCATTGACTTAACCAATCTATAACTGTAGAACAAGTAACTTATAATGACGAAAAAGAAAGGCATCTCATTCTGTGAGCATCATCATCACAGGTATAGATTTGCCTACAATTTTTTAAAATTAAGTCCTGAGAGTAGAAATGTTGAGACAAAGGTTGTAAAATTTCAGACTCTTTGTATGTCTTCGTCAATATAAATATGGTACCACTAAGTGTGTCACTTCATATTTGCACAAACGACCTATGAACAACCCTGCCTCCTGGCAGGTTTGGATTCTCTGCATCTTTGCCAAGCTATTGGATGATTAGAAAGTGTATCTTGTTTTGCTGCCATTCATTCATTCATTGAACAAATGTTGACTCAGCACCTTCTACGTGCCAGGGGTTTTCTCAGGCTGGAGGCACTGCAGTGAACACAGGCTCTCTCTTTGAATCCCATCCCTGTCTTGTTCCCCTGTTACCCTGAGAATGGTTCTCATCTGAGCCATCATCTTCTCAGCTACAGAACGCAGGCAAATACAACCTACCCAAGAGGTGGCTCTGAAAGTTAGCCATGTTGGCACGTGTTCAGTGGTGGGATCCAGGAGGGGTTCTGGGGGCTCTCAGTAAGTGCTGGTGCCTGAACCCCGCTCCCCTACAAGCCTGAGCAGCACCAGCTCTTTCCACGCCATTGGATTTGGCTTCAGGTGGGGAGACTCAACCTTCCACTCATGTGCCTGGGTGCCTTGACAGCTCCTCTTCCACTGGAAAGAAGAGAGGCTAGTGGTGGGAAGCAGATCCCTGCCATTGGTTAGGTCTCACCTCAACCCTGCATTCATCCTGCGACAGGAACTGTGGCCACAACACACAGTGTGAACTCCCTCCTTTTACACTGAAGTCAGAGGCTTCGACGGAAAGAGAATTGGGCTGAGCTGTGGCCAATTCTGCTTCTCGCTCAGCTGCTGCACTGTCTTTAAGCTCCGTTTCTCTATATGAAAGAATTTCCAGCAACCACTTAAGGAATGGCAGATTTTTTTTTTTTTGCTTCAGATCTTTTATAAAGAAATTTAAAGATTATTTATAAAGAAATAAAAAATGATAGGTTTAGCTAAAATCCCATTTTTGATCCTTTTCTTGCTCCTAGGTTAACTACTAACTGGAAGCTGGTACATTTCATTCCAATGCATGTTTTATCAAGGTGAAACTTACATAACTTAAAATTAACCATCTTGATTCAGTGGCATCCACTGTGTTAACAATGTTTACAGCCACCACTTCTATTAAGATCTGAAATATTTTCATCATCCCCAAAGAAATCTCTGAACCCATTTAGCAGTCATTCCCCATGTCTCAGTCCCAACTCCAGCCCTTGGCAATTCCCAATCTGCTTTCTGTCTCTATGACTTTATCTATTCTGGATATTTCATACAAATGAACTCATATAATGCATGGTCTTTTGTGTCTAGCTTCTTTCAATCAGAACAATGTTTTCAAGGTTCATCCATGTTGTAAGAAGTATCAGCACTCCATCCCTTTTAATGGCTGAACAATGTTCCATTGAATGTTGACACTGTCTAATTAGGTTTGGTTGAGTACCATGCTTTCTCCAGTGGCTCAGCTGGTAAAGCATTCATCTGCAGTGCAGGAGACACAGGTCTGATCCTGGGTCAGAAAGATCCCCTGAGGAGGAAATGGCAACCCACTCCAGTATTCTTGCCTGGAGAATTCCAAGGACAGAGGATCCTGGAGGGCTATAGTCCCTGGGGTCATGGAGTCAGACATAACTGAGCAAGGACACACACACTGAGTGCCATGCACACCTCCTTGGTGCCTCCTGCCCTGGGCCGGGTAGTCTAATGTGATGGCAATCCAAGAAAAGCCCTGCTTTCCTGATGGGTGCACCTGGGGGAGATGCAAGCAGGAAGCATAGCTGGGTGACCCACATCGGGTCTTTGTCACCAGCACACCTGGATTCCAGCCTTGGCTCTACACCTCACAGTACATGAGTGTGGACAAGGCTTCCTCATCTGTAAAATGGAGATGAAATAGTAACCACCCCATATGAGCTTGCTGAGCCTGGTACACAAGATGATACGTATGAATCTTTGCTCAGAGATGGCACACAGTAAATGACCCATTCAGCACATTTTAAAAACCTTTATCAACCACCGACCATGCTCTAGAGTAGGGGTACAGCCGTGGACAGAACAATAAACACCAGATAGTTCACAGCCCAGAGAAGAAGCAGAGGAGATAAGATGCAGAGCTTCAGCCCTGTGGCAAGAGGCTGATTAGAGAGTGAGGTCCCGTGGGAGCAGAGAGACAGTGCTGGGGCCCGCTGGTATTGAGGAGTGCAGAAGGGGCTTCCCCCAGGACACCCTGTCTGATCCTCCAGGACTTAAGCATATGTTCAAAAATCTCTCCTATTCAAAAATCTCTCCTTTTCTCTATCTCCTACCACCACAGTGACCAACATAACCATCTCTTGCCCGCTTATCTGCATCAGCCTCCCAACTGATCAGAAATCTCCCCAGCCCAGCCCCCTTGGACCCATTCCCCACACAACAAAAGCCTCATTTTCAGCATGATAGAGATGATAGTTTCCCCCTGACTAATGGCTCACATTGCTGCTATAATAAAAGTCAAGCTTTTCAAGCTCTGAAATGACATCACCTTGCCAATTTCTCTGACCTTTTCTCTTGCAGGCTATCTTATCATATAAGCTCCAACTCGCTGTCCTTTTATTTCCTAGAGTTCCCAAAGCCCTCTCCTACCACAAGACCTTTATACATGCTTGTCTCCCTTCCTGGAAGGCTATTTTCCTGTCTTTACCTACTGAAGTCACCCCTAGGAATCCTCTTGAGTGTTAGAGTTGTCTGCCTTGATCCCTCAAACTAAAGTAGTTTCCCTATTTTTCCTCTCTGTCACCAGCCTCTCTTCTTTTGCTTTGTAGCTCTTGCTGTCTTCAGCATATGTAGCTACTAGAAGGGGGCAGTAAAATATAGTGGCTAAGAGTCTAAGACTGTTCAGCCTCAGATGAGAAACTCACCTCTTACAGCTTTTTCCTGTATAAAATGAAAATACTGGTAACAGTAACTACCTTCCAAGGTTGTAAGAAGAGGAAATGACCGAGTGTTGACCAATGCCTGGGCACAGAGCTGAAAATTAATGAGATTTTTTTGAATGAATGTGGGGGTGAATCAGGCAAGGAAACAGAGAGAAAGATCTTGCAGGTTGAAAGAGCGGAGCAATGTGCAAAGTCACAAAGCATGAAGAGAATCAAGTGTATACAAGGACTAGAGTGGGCTTGTCCACCCCCCACCCTGAGCACATGGCCAGTGGCTGGTCCTGGGGGTGCTGGATAGGTCTCCATGGAATGAGTCAACTGCCTGGAGTTGGCAGAGCCAGCTTCCAGCAGGATCTGGAAAAGTGACCGGTTCTAAATAGCCTGTGAGCTGAGGGAAGGCCAGGTTGAAAGGCCTGATTAGGGTGAAAGCCATGGGTAGGTCCAAGTCAGGATAGAACCTTGAGATGAGGGCCGGGAAGGCCTGACACCTTGAGTGCAGAAGACATAGAAATGGAGTCTACATCCCTGGTCACGTGATTCCTCCCTGGTCAGGTGATTCCTCCCTGATCATGGGACTCTTTGAGCAAGGATCCCTATAGAGCTTTTTAAGAGTGTCCCATACTACCAAGACCCCTTAGAAGAGGAGTCTTGGGGACTTAAGGTCTCTGGTGCCCTTGAGCTCTGGCAATACCAGGGGCAACTGTTCAGTCCCAACACAAAAGTGCCGCTAGTGTCTTGCCAGTGCTGTCTACCCGGGGGGATAATGAGAGGGCTTCAATCAGGCTCTGAGCCTCTTATCTCATCTGCCCAGATGGGTGGAGTGCCCACTGTGTGCCCATCATGAGACTCAGTTCAGTTCAGCTCAATTCAGTCGCTCAGTCGTGTCCGACTCTTTGCGATCGTGGGACTAGTTCTACAAAATTGCAAAGACCAGGGCTTAGCCCCAGGCTGGGGTTGTGTAAAGACTCTGGGGCCACCCATCCCAGAGAGGGTACAATTACCAACAATGCTGTGAAGCAAATTTGGACTTTCTCTCCACAAAACACACCTCTAGGATTGAGTCTCAGTGGAGGTCAGATTTGCTGACCTTTAGCGTTACTTCCAAATGAGAGATTCTTGGCTCTGCCTGTGTTCCAGGGACTATCAGTGCCTGGCTGTGAAGGGGCTTACATTCCCGCGCCTTTGTTTTCATAAAGGGATGGGGCAGTATAAATTCACACAGCCTTTTGGAAGGCAGTTTGTCAGCATGTACCAAGAGAGACATAAAACATCCAAAATTTTTGACCCAGTAATTCCATTTCTGGGAATCTATCCTAAGGAAATAATCCTAAATAGGGATGAAGGCTTTTGCACAAAATTTTTCAATATAATCTCATTTATTATAGGAAAAAATGGAAACAGTTTAATTGTCTAATAAAAGGGGGTAGAGATTAAATGATGGTACAGTTTCTTGATGGATATTCTTTGGCTGTTAATGGTTCCAAAGAATAACAGAGGAGAAATACTTATGATATAATACTGGGTTAAAGAAAAAACAAGTAGATGACCCAGCAATCCCACTTCTGGGTATTTATCCAAAGGAAAGGAAAACCGGATCTCAAAGAGAGATCTGCCTTTTCATGTTCATTGCAGCATTATTCACAACAGCCAAAATATGCAAACAACCTAAGTGCCCATCAAAGGTTGAATGGATAAGGAAGAGATGGTATACATAATGAAATATTATTCAGCCATTAGAAAGAAGAAAATCTTGCCATTTGAGACAACATGGATGGAACCTGAGTGCATTTTGTTGTTGTAAAGTCACTGAGTCATGTTTGACTCTTTGCAACCCCATGGACTGCAGCACACCAGGCTTCCCTGTCTTTCGCCATCTCCCAGAGTTCACTCAAACTCACATCCATTGAGTAAGTCATGCTATCTAACTATCTCATCCTCTGCTGCCCCCTTCTCATTTGCCTATGATCTTTTTCAGCATCAGGGTCTTTTCCAATTGGTTGGCTCTTTCCATCAGGTGGCCAAAGTATTGGGGCTTCAGCTCAGTCCTTCCAGTGAATATTCAGGGTTGATTTCCTTTAGGATTGAATGGTTTGATCTCCTTGCTGTCCAAGGGACTCTCAAGAGTCTTCTCCAACACCACAGTTCAAAAGCATCCACATTTATTGAGGACTGTAATAAACAGTACCCACGTTCCCTGCCAGAGCTTTATGGAAACTGAGAAATAAACAAAGCATTGTTGGCATTCACATTGTGAAAATAAATGAAGACCAAGTGAGAAGGACAAGCTATTTATTCAGAGCTTGCTCTAGCAAGGGAGTCAGCTACCAACACTTGAATTTTGGCAGAGATTCAAAGGCTGGCAGAGAAGTGGAAAAGTTTATGGTGGGAGACAGAGGGGGCTTCAGGCATGCCCCAATTGCATAGGAGAGTTGCAGGTGGGGTAATTAGAAGTGGGGCATCCTATATGACTGGTTGCAGTGTATATTTGGCTTTCTCTGGCTGGACTTTAAGTTGGAAGTAGAGATAATAACTAGGAAAGCTGTCAGTTGTTAATCAAGTTCTGTACACTTGAGGCTGACTGTTGCAGAGGTTATTGTTTATTTCCTGGATTGTTACTGGAAATAGCAGTGTGACTTCCCACGAATCTAGTATATAACAGACCGGCTTTCTTGGCGGTCATGGTAGGTAAGAGGGTTGGTCTCCTGGGCAGGTTGCCCCAGGTTGTGGGTCAAAGTCCATTGTAAATATGGTCTGGCCATTCTCCATGTATTCACAAAAAAAATAAAAACTTGACCCTTAATGTGCAAAGAAATAAAGACTTCGCCCTTGCCTTACCCCATATAAAAAAAATTAAAAGGGATCATAAACATGAATGTAAAAACTAAAACTGTAAAATTTCTAGGAGGATACATTTGTGACCTTGATTTGGGCAAAGATTTCTTAAATAGGATATATAAACACTAACTATAAAAGAAAAAAGTTCATGAACTCTATTTGAAATGCTTCTCTTCAAAAGACATAGTTCATAAAAGCAAATCACGGACTAGGGAAACTATTTGTAAAACACACATCTGATTTATATCTAGATATATACATTTTTACAACCAATGATAAACAGATAACCCAAAATGAAAAAATATTTTAAATGATTCTTCAACAAGGAAGATATACAGATGGCAAATAAATACATGAAGAGATGTTCAACATCATTAGGGAAATGCAAATTAAAACCACAGCGCAATGCCATTTGGACATGCGTGCTAAGTCACTTCAGTCGTGTCCAACTCTGTGACCCTATGGACAATAGCCCTCCAGGTTCCTCTGTCCATGAGATTCTCCAGGCCTGAACACTGGAGTGGGTTCCCATGCTCTCCTCCACGGGATCTTCTCGACCCAGAGATCCAACCTGTGTCTCCTGTGACTCCTGCATTGCAGGCGAATTATTTTCCACTGAGCCACCAGGCAAGCCCAGTGCAATGCCACCATATACAAATTAGAATGGCTAAAATTTGAATGCAAAACCGGTAATACCAAGTGCTGGCAAGAATGTGGAGATAAGAACTTACATCCATTGCTGCTGAAATACAAAATAGCATAGGCTCTTTGGAAAACAGTTCAGCAGTTTCCTATGAAGTAAAATATACACTTAAGGTTCAATTCAGTTCAGTCGCTCAGTCGTGTCTGACTCTTTGTGATCCCACGGCCAGGCTTCCCTGTCCAGCACCAACTCCCTGAGCTTTCTGAAACTCATGTCCATTGAGCCAGTGATGCCATCCAACCATCTCATCTTCTGTTGTCCCCTTCTCCTCCTGCCTTCAATATTTCCCAGAATCAGGGTCTTTTCCAATGAATCAATTAGACGAATCAGGTGGCCAAAGTACTGGAGCTTCAGCTTCAGCATCAGTCCTTCCAATGTATATCCAGGACTGATTTCCTTTAGGATGGACTGGTTTGACCTCCTTGCAGTCCAAGGGACTCTCAAAGAGTCTTTTCCAGCACCACAGTTCAAAAGCATCAGTTCTTTGGCACTCAGCTTTCTTTATGGTCCAAACTCTCAATACACTTAATACACTTAAGGTATTCACCAGCAATCTAGGTATTTAGCCAAGAGAAATGGAAATATGTGTCCACACAAAGACCAATGAAAGAGAAATGGAAAGACCATACAAAGATCAGTGCATGAATGTTTATTGCAGCTTTAATTTAGAAGAGTCAAACGCTGGAGCAAAGTCTAACATCCCTTAGCTGGTACATAGACAAACCAACCGTGGTGCTCCCATATAGCAGAATAGTCCTCCGGAGGGAAAGGAACGTGAATGACTCTCAAAAGCTTACACTCAGTGAAAGAGAGAATACAGACTCGAGAGCCCACATGTTGTATGACTCCATTTCTATGACATCCTGGAAAAGGCAAAATTGTAGGGGCAGAAATAAGATCAGTTCCTGCCAGTGGTTAGAAACGGGGAGAGTTCTTACTACAGGGGGACATGAAGAAACATTTAGGAAGGGATGGAACTGCTCTGTCTTTAATCTGTGACTTACACAACTATATACGTTGGTCAAAACTCATTGGACAGTACACAGAAATGAGTGATTTATACTCTCTATAAATTATACCTTTTTAGGAATATTGCTTTAGTGTGATGGCAAAGGAGCTTCTTAATCAAGATTCCCTGAAACCGAGCAGATTTTCATCCCCAGCCAATTGAGTGGAGCACAACCTAGTTTTTCCCAAATGTCCCAAATCCATCTATACCCCTTCTGTGGGGTAGAATAAATGAAGGGGTGGAGTGTTTTGGGGAAATCCCTCCTCCTGAAGACAGAAGGAGCAGGGGCAAGGCTGTCTCCTCCACCATCACCCCGTCTCCTTTCTGTGCTTGATTCTGAAGCAGCACATTTTAATAGAAGCTTCCCACTCTCATTGCTGTTGAGCATGTTGAATGTCATGAAAGACAGACTCCTAATCCAAAATGTGAGCAATCCTTGGATTTTACCCATATGGATGAGGTGGTCACTAGTGAAGGTGAGGGTTTTGGAGTCCAGCTCTGCCCCTTACCAGCCTTGCCCACCTGACCCTAACCTCAGCCCTCCTCCCTTATCATGAGGAAATCATAGTTGCTGCTTCATGTGCTCTTGGTAAAGAATAAAGAAGAAATGCACAGAAAACACTTAGGACAGTGCCTCGCCCTAATACACTCTTGATGAATGGTAACTATATTTTATTGTCTATTGCTCAAAGATATGGCATCTCAGCAACCACTTTGAGTGTTCATCAGTGGATGAATGGATAAAGAAAATCTAGTGTATACACATGCATTTATACAACGAGACATTATTTAGCCTTATAAAAATGAAGGCAATCGTACCGTTTGCCATAACATGAATGAAACTTGAGGACATTTTGCTAAATTAAATAGGCAAGACAGAAAATAAAACACCTTATCACCTCATGTCTATATGGAATATTATTTTTAAAAAATGGTGAGATCACAGACACAGAGATCAGATTGTTGGTGGCCAGAGGTGGGGGCGGGAGGTAGGTGAAATGAGTGAAGACAGTCAAAAGGCACAAACCTCCAGTTATAAGATAAATAGGTCCTGGGATATAACATATAGCATGGCAACCATGATTAATCATACTGTATTGTATGTTTGACAGTTGCTAAGAGAGTAAAAAGATTGAGGGCAGGAGGAGAAGGGGACGACAGAGGATGAGACGGTTGGATGGCATCACCAACTCAATGGACACGAGTTTGGGTAAACTCCAGGAGTTGGTGATCAGGGAGGCCTGGCGTGTTGCAGTCCATGGGGTTGCAAAGAGTCGGACACAACTGAGCAACTGAACTGAACTGTAAAGAGTAAATCTTAAAAGTTCTCATCACAGGAAAAAAAAGAAAACAGTTTGTAACTACATGCGGTGTTAGATGTCAACTAGACCTGTGATCATTTTGCAGTGTTGCATATGTGAAACCATTATTTGGTACATCTCTAACTAATAAAATGTCATATGTCGGCTAATGTCAATTTAAAAAAGAACACACACACCAGAATATAAAAATTTAAAAAAAAAAAAAAAGATGCAGAATCTCTCATATGCCAAATCTTTCTCAGGGAGATGTTCGAATTGAAGTCAGTGCTACAGGAAGCACAAACGTGGTTATGCAAAGGCGTGTAGTTCTAGTTCCTGTGGTCTGCCTTCCAGGTCAGCGTTTCCCCGGTCTCTCTTTTCTGTCTGCACCACTGCATGGATGGAGGAGGCCTGTCCAGCCCCGCTGAGATCCCTCCCCAGGGCTGACAGGCTCCATTCTGTGCCTGCCAACTCTGATTAAATTCCCGAGGCAATGCACACCACTCTGTTGGCCTTCCCATCCCAAGATCCCAGGACTCCCTAACATTTTAAGGACGGCGCTAGTTCTCTTGTGTTTCCTAAACAATCTTCGGACGGCATGACAGGTTACATTAGCAAAAGCCAAGACCCAGAGCAGCTGGCAGCAGCCTCACCTCTCCTGCACGTGCAGCAGGACCAAAGGCCAGCCCTGAACTGTGTTCTTTCCCAAAACCCACGGGCCCACAGACAGGCCTTTAAAGAGCTCAAACCTTCTTGGAATTTCTGTAACAAGTCATCAGAGAGCTCCCTGTGAACTCTGAAAACCACTGAGAAAGCCTGACAGCTGCATAAAATTATATTTCGGAACTTTTAGTGCACAGTCTAACAGTTTGTGCGTAAAGTGCTCTTAAGACATTTTTGAATTGCCTAAAGAATGCCTTTTTTTTTTTTAAAGGTCTCCAGGGCCAACAAGGCTGCATGGTGTCAATCGCTCTGTTATTATCCAAGATGATAAAAATTCCTAGGTTTTCCTGAAATAGTTAGATAATATGATATATGGCATTTGCTTCCAAACATACCAAATGCAGGGGTGGGGGACCAGTGAGTTAGGGGTGTTGATGAAATAATATTCCCCCTGGGAACCATTGAGCTGGAGTAGTGGGTATGCTGCAAGTCATTTTCCATTTGATCTCTTACTTTTCTGTATGTTCAATATTTTCTGTAATTTTTATGAATTTTCTTATGACTTAAAATATAAGAAGTGACGTTTGGGGCAGAAAGGTGAGAATAAAGTATTATGATCTGGGATAATATCTTTATGTTAATTCTCAGTTATCCATAATAATAGGTATTTATGTGTATGAAAAATACTGCTGTGTCTTCTCCAGTCAGGAACTCAGGAATCAGGTCCTGGTGATCGGCGATGCTGTCTACCCAGAGGAGTTATTATTGTTCAGTTTCTAAGTCATGTCCGACTATTTGTGAGCCCTTACACTGCAGCATGCCAGGCTTCCCTGTCCTTCACTATCTCTCAGAGTTTGCTCAAGTTCATGTTCATTGAATCGGGGATGCTATCTAACCATCTCATCCTCTGCCACCCTCTTTTCCTTTTGCCTTCAATCTTTCCCAACATCAGGGTCTTTTCCAATGAATCAGTTCTTCTCATCATGTGGCCAAAGTATTGGAGCTCCCACTTAACCATCAGTCCTTCCAATGGGTTTTGTTTTATTTTTAAATTAATTTTCTTGTCATATAACTGCTTTACAATGTGTTAGCTTCTGCTGTACAAGAAAATGAGTCAGCCATATATATACATATACATCCACCCCCTCTTTTTTGGATTTCCTTCCCACTTAGGTCACCACAGAGCTTGAGTAGAGATCCGGGTGCTACACAGTAGGTTCTCATTAGTTATCTGTTTTATACATAGTATCAGTAGTATATAGGCTTCTGATATGGGTGATAGCATCACGGACTCAGTGGACATGAATTTGAGCAAACTCCAGGAAATAGTTAAGGACAGAGGAGCCTGGCATGCTGCAGTGCAGACTCTTTGCTGGGGTCGCAAAGAGACAGACAGGCCTTAGGGACTGATCAACAACAACAAAGGGTGATAGACTTCTGGAAGGCTGCCCTGAGTTGTCCCCACACCAGCCTCAGCTTCTGCACTTGGTGATACACTACATGGCTTCTTCTTGGCCTCCTCATCCCAGGAGAACACCCTCCTGGCTCAAGAGTTCCCACTGAAGTGCTCCATTTCCAGCTGCCATCCTTACTACCTTGTATCTCTAGGGAAATGCATACATCCTTGCCTCTTTAATAGCTGCTTCTACACTGCTCTCTCTTGTCCAAATAGCCTTCTGCCTTCAGAATTCCCCAGTTTCAAACACTGGGGGTGGGTGAAGCTCCCTCACATTTCTCTGATCCCATAAGAGCTGAACGGCTTTCAGGTTCAAACTCAGTACACATCCACCTGGAGAACAGATGGTTTCTCTCTTGCAGTCACCTCTGACACTCTCAGCGATGTCTTGAGGACCATGCCACCAGGTTAGGAGCTGGACAGTATTATTCCTCCCTACCCTCCCACATACAAAGGGAAGGGAGAGGGCATTCCCTTATCAACTAATACCTCTCTACCTTGATGACTTGCTTCAACTATTCATTCGGTTTGAATTTCTAGTTTTCTCTTATAAAAAGTGGTAAAAATGGGAGATGGCTAGTATCAGATCCAACTGGGTTTTGGCAAGTCTTAAATGAATGTATGGGCACAGATTGCCCATTATTCTCTGTCTTGAGTCCTCAGCTGAGACTCCAAGAGGATGGAGATTCCCAGTTAACATCTGTTCAACACAGTCTTGTGATTATTTGATGGATGTCTGTCTTCCCCCCTAGACTTTTTGTCTCCAAGGACTCCATGTTTGCTTGCTGTTGAATACCAAGATCAAACACTCAGTATCTGGCATATGATAGGAGCTCAATAAATATGTGATAAAGTGATGAATTAAAAAAAAAACAGGATGAAAGAGTAAGAAGACCAGATCAGATTTACATCACTAACATTCCCTGGCTTGGAAAGTTGTGCAGAAGTAGATAAGGGAAAGATTCCTGATACCTGGCCACTGAGGCTTTCAGAATTGCCCGTACAGTCTTTGAAAAAAGTTAAGTACCTCCACCCAATCTACTAGTGTGCAGATGCCATAGATCCAGTTAAGAACCCATGAGTTAAGAAGCATAAGAGAAATCTAAACAATATGGTAAGAAGGTTCAAGGGAAGGAAAGGCTGCACCTGCTGAGAGCATCAGGGAGGCTCTCTGGAGAATGTGATGTATACGGAGGACAAAAGCGAGGAGATGAAGAAACGGACATTGGACAGACATGGCTAGCAGGGACTTGCAAGCCAGAGAAAGTGACATAAGCAAGGCTCTGAGGCTAAAAGCACTAGATTCCCACCCGAATCTAGAGCTGTGGGGAAGAGAAGAGGGGATCAGGAGAGTCAGGTGTGTAAGACAGACTGCCAGCTGAGCATGTGGATGCAGGAACCTGGTCTTGTAAAGTCAGTGAGCCCTTAGGGCACATGGCTGAAGGGTTACTTGGGCCCATGGTGGGTCAGCCTGCCTAAATTCCTCATCTTCAAAAGAAGGATGATAAAATTAATCACCTTAAGAGGTTATGGTGAACTTCCCCAGTGGTCCAGTGGCTAAGAATCTGCCTGGCAATGCAGGGGACACTAGTTCGATCTCTGGTCCTGGAAGATCCAACGTGCTGTGGGGTAACTAAACCCCTGCATCACAATTACGGAAGCAACAAGAGAAGCCACTACGATGAGACGTCCATGCACCGCAGCTAGAGAAAAGCCCGTACACAGCCCCAAAGACCCAGTACAGCCAAAAATAAATGAATATTTTTTAAAAAGAGGTTAGGGTGAGGATTAAACGAGAAAATGATGTAATGTCTTCACACATAAGCTGAGAAACTGCAAGTCGTTCTGCCAAGTCCAACTCTTTGCGACCTCATGGACTGTACAGTCCATGGAATTCTCCAGGCCAGAATACTGGAGTGGGTAGCCTTTCTCTTCTGCAGGAGATCTGCAGGGGTTCTTCCCTACCCAGGGATCAAACCCAGGTTTCCCACATTGCAGGCAGATTCTTTATCTGCTGAGCCACAAGGGAAGCCCTAGAACATAAGCTAGGATCTTCTTTTTTAAAATAATTCTAGTACCTAGAATCGACATATAGATATGTACGTATGTACGTATTCTCAGTGTTGTGCCGAATTCGCTGAGACCAGCAAGCAATGGGCAATTCTTCACAGCTTTGCTTTCAGTAAATCAGGTTGGTAGCTGGAAACTGGTTCTGATGGGAATATTTACACCAAGGAAATTGACAAAACTACCAATCTGAGCCATTTTCTTGAGAGCTGTTTCACCAGCACACTGTGAAATGCTGCATGAACATTGATTGGACTGGTCTAGATTGAACTGAATTCAGTTGAAAAGTGAGTTAAGCCACAGGGAAAAAAAAATCACAAGCTGAAAGGAAAAAAAAAATCTGCCTTTGAAAGACAGAATAAGACCTTGGCCTGAGCATGGGTGGCAGGTGAAAATAGAACCCCACTTCTTACCCTCAGTCACTCTCTCCTCCGTGGCTCATCAGTAAAGAATCCGCCTGTCAGTGCAGGAGACTTGCAGGAAGCCTGGGTTCAATCCCTGGGTCGAGAAAATCCCCTGGAGAAGGAACTGGCAACTCACTCCAGTATTCTTGCCTGGAAAATCCCATGGACAGAGGAGCCTGGTGGGCTACAGTCCCTGGGGGTCGCAAACAGTCAAACACAACTTAGCGACTAAACAACAACCACCATACTCCCTTCAGCATATTTTTCTACCCATCATTTTTTTGCCTCTGTCTCTAAAATTAGAGTGAAAATAGCTGAGTGAAATAGGCAATAACAACCTTTAATTCTGTCAAGGTCTGAACACTAGGAGATTATTTCAAAGAATTATTCTCTCTGTGAAGAAGCATAAATCCAGGAAAACAGATTATAAAAATTTATCTGAGATGAAAAATAATGAAGAAAAGAATCAAATATTGCAGAATGAAAAAAATACTGTGATTTTAATAATATAAGAAACCTTGCCATCAAACACTATAGGGAACTTAAGTAAATTATGAATGTTACTGAAAAGCAAATATGAACACCCATCAGTTCAGTTCAGTTCAGTTCAGTTCAGTCACTCAGTCATGTTCGACTCTTTGGGACCCCATGAATTGCAGCATGCCAGGCCTCCCTGTCCATCACCAACTCCGGGAGTTCACTCAAACTCATGTCCATCGAGTCAGTGATGCCATCCATAAATTGTATCAAAACGTGGCCAAGCTAAAACAGAAAAATAAGAACACGTCTATCTCTCTGGTAGTCAACAAATTCATCCATTTCTAAGCTACTTGGCAGAGGCGGTGTCAACACAAAGAGAAGTAAATGAGAAAAGCCCTTTAAGAAATCATCACTTACATGCACCCCAATGTTCATAGCAACGTTTATTGTTATTATAAACAATAACCAAAACATGGGAGCAACTCAAGTGCCCATCGACTGATGAATAGATAAAGACGTGGTGCATATGTACAATGGACTATTACTCAGCCATTAAAAATGAAGGAAATAATGCCATTGGCAGCACCATGGATGGACCTAGAAATGATCATATTAAGTAAATCAGAGAAAGACAAATATCACAGGATAGCACTTATTTAAATTTTTTAAGAATTAAAAAAAAAACAAATGAACTTATTTACAAAACAGAAACAGGCAAAAAATAGAAACAAACTCACAGATATAGAAAATAAACTTACGGTTATCAAAGGGGAAGGGGAGGGAAGGGAATAATTAGGAGTTTGGGATTAGCAGATATATACTCTTTTACATGAGGCTTTCTAGGTGGTGCGAATGGTAAAGAACCCAACTGCCATTGGAGGAGACATAAGAGACATGTACTCATTTATATGCAGAGTACATCGTGTGAAACGCCTTGCTGGATGAGTCACAAGCTGGAATCAAGATTGCCGAGAGAAATAGCAAAAATCTCAGATGTGCAGATAATACCACTCTAACGGCAGAAAGTGAAGAAGACCTAAACAGCCTTTTGATGAGGGTGAAAGAGGAGAGTGAAAGCTGGCTTGAAGTTCAATACGCATAAAAGATCATGGCATCTGGTCCCATCGCTTCATGGCAAATAGAAGGGGAGAAAGTGGAAGCAGTGACAGATTTTCTTTTCTTGGGCTCCAAAATCACTGTGGACGGTGACTGCAGCCATGAAATTAAAAGATACTTTCTCCTTGGCAGGAAGGCTGTGAAAACACAGACAGCATATTAAAAAGCAAAAATATCACTTTGCCAACAAATGTCCTTATAGTCAAAGCTATGGTTTTTCCAGTGTTCATTAAAGATATGAGAGTTGGACCATAAAGAAGGCTGAGTGCCAAAGAATTGATTCTTTCAAATTGTAGTGCTAGAAAAGACTCTTGAGAGTCCCTTGGACTGCAAGGAAATCAAACCAGTCAATCCTAAAGGAAATCAACTCTGAATATTCATTAGAAAGACTGATGCTAAAACTGAAACTCCAATACTTTGGCCACCTGATGCAAAGAACTGACTCACTGGAAGAGTTTGAAGAAAACTCATGGGAAAGTTAAAAAAAAAAAAAAGGAGGAGGAGGAGGCGGCAGAGGATGAGATGGTTGGATAGCATCACCAACTCAATGGACATGAATTTGAGGAAACTCCAGGAGATAGTGGAGGACAAAGGAGCCTGGTATGCTGTAGTACATGGGGTCACAAAGAGTCAGATACGACTTAGCAACTGAAAAACAACAACCACTTCACATAAAATGTTTTAATAAATGGACAACAAGATCTTACTGTATAGCACAGGGAACTATATTCAGTATCTTGTCAGAAACTATAAAGGAAAATATATGTATAACTGAGTCAATTTGCTGTATACCAGAAGCCAATCAGTTCAGTTGAGTTCAGTTCAGTCGCTCAGTCGTGTCTGACTCTTTGCAACCCCATGAATCGCAGCATGCCAGGCCTCACTGTTCATCACCATCTCCCGGAGTTCACTCAGACTCACATCCATCGAGTCCGTGATGCCATCCAGCCATCTCATCTTCAGCTGTCCCCTCTCCTCCTGCCCTCAATCCCTCCCAGCATCAGAGTCTTTTCCAATGAGTCAACTCTTGGCATGAGGTAGCCAAAGTACTGGAGTTTCAGCTTTAGCATCATTCCTTCCAAAGAAATCCCAGGGTTGATCTCCTTCAGAATGGACTAGTTGGATCTCCTTGCAGTCCAAGGGACTCTCAAGAGTCTTCTCCAACACACAGTTTGAAAGCATCAATTCTTCAGCTCTCAGCCTTCTTCACAGTCCAACTCTCACATCCATACATGACCACAGGAAAAACCATAGCCTTGACTAGACGGACCTTAGTAAATCAACTATAGTTCAATAGAAATAAAGTCATCACTTGTATACAAATGTATATATACATATCCACAGGCTGGCATTCTGGTAATTAAGATTATAAGGACTGAAATTCCAGTCCAGGTTTTTAGAAGGCCTCAGAGGGGAGTGTGGGGAGATTCCTTTAAGTTCAGATAGTCCGGATTTTCTTACATATGACAGTGAGTTGTTTTGTGGTGCGACCCTAGGAGTGAAGTAATGAAAGCATTCAGCCTCTAGATCTATGTGCCAATTCAAGGTCAAATATAGTCATGCCATTTTTTTCTTCCAATTGCTTTTCAGGTTTCCATTTGCTTTTATTAGTAGGTAGACTAGTCAAGGGACTTCCCAGGTAGCTCAGCTGATACAGAATCTGCCTACAATGCATGAGTCCCCAGTTCAACCCTTGGATCAGGACAATCCCCTGGAGAAGGGCATGGCAACCCACTCCAGTATTCTTGCCTGGAGAATCCCCATGGACAGAGGAACCTGGCAGGCTACAGTGGACTACAGTCCATGGGGTTGCAAAGAGTGGGACACGACTGAGTGACTAAGTTCACACATACACTAGTCAAGATCTAAATCCTCTCCCTCCGTGAACAATTTAAGAAGTCTAGGGGCTTTCTTGGTTTGAATGGGGTCATTTCTACTTCTAACTCAGGCAGAAAGTGAGAAAAAAAAACCTCTGATGGTCCACTTGCCTTGTTGTTTTAGCTTCTACCAAACTGCCTCACTCTGTGCAGAGTCCGGGGGATGCTTGTCCATTTGCAGGAGATGTTCTAGCTGACATTATTACTCACTCACCAGGCTTCAATATAATGACCCTCTTAATTCACCGCGGTGTGTTCAACCACCGTTTCCTAAAGAAGAGCCGCCATGACAGAATGACTGAAGACAGATGAACAGTCAGCCTCATCCACGTATTCTTCCAAAACCAGCCAACTACAAATCCTTTAGGCTTTTTGGCCCAGATTCCCACATATCACCAGCTCAGTTGCATCCTCTGGTCCACAGTGTCCTTTCTTCACAGCAGACTTTGGATCGGGCCAATCCTGTCACCCATGACTACTCTTTAAATTTGCATCATGGAGAGAAGGAACTGGGACCTTGATTCTTTCCTTTCCAAGTAAACACCCTTGATTCCTTCCTTTCCTGAAGGCTGTGGAGGCTTTAAGTAAACAATCTCAACCCCTCTCCTTCCAAAGGTCCCTGAGAGGCAAGCCTTCATCAAGCCACTATCAAGTCATCCCTTTATGCACTAACAGGGTCACCTGAGGGACTTCTCTCAATAACAAGCACCTCCTTCCAAGTGACCTGTCTCTCTACCTGCATGTATGCTGAAGCTGGCATTCGTTTTTAAGTTCTACCTTATTAATCATGAGATGAAACAATTTTAAAAACTATGAGAAAACTTAGGAATAATTAAACACAACCATCTTATTTTGAGGATGAGAAAAATAAGCCCAGGGATTCTCTCTGATTAACAAAAACTCTGCTTCATGTCTGTGCTCAAGGCATTGATTTTGTGACCCTATGTTAGCACTCAGATTTTGCACAGCCAACAAATTCAAAAGACTGTTTTTTTCAGATTGCGGGGTGATGGTGGATGCGCATGTTTGCTTAGTCACTCAGTCATGTCCGACTCTTTGAGACCTCAAAGACCTTAGCCTCTCAGGCTCCTCTGTCCATGGGATTCTCCAGGCAAGAATCCTGGAGCAGGTTGCCATTCCCTTCTCCGGGGGATCTTTCCAACCTGGGGATTGAACCCATATCTCCTGTGTCTCCTGCATTGCAGGCAGATTCTTTACCCACTGAGCAATTAACCCAAATGTAGGAGGACAGATAGCCAAGGCAAAATAAACCTTCTCAGAGTAAGGAGTCCACCAGTCTTCTTGGTCAAATTTGTGACTTGTGCCCACTTCCCCAACCCGAAGTACTTCTTCCAGTTTGCATTCTAAGTAGCTTGAAAAGTAGAGTGGGGAAAGCAAGATAAAAAACAAAATTTTTCGGTGACTTATTTTCTATAAATGCCATCATAAATTACATACTACTTTTGCTGAGAAGATACGTGAAGTTCGTACCAAAAGGACAAAAGGAGACTAATTGCAGTGACGAGGAATCGTCATAGGGTTTGGAGAACCATCTGCCTTTTTGAGTTGTTGTGATCAGTTCTCTACAGGAACAAAGACTATTCATGTTCTAAAAATACCCAATCATTTATCCATTCAGCAGAGAACAAAGAAAACAGCAGTAGAGGATTCGTCCCCCTCTTTCACTTTGCAGCGTGCAGAATGAGGGACCATTTTCCTGCCGTATTTACCCAGACTAGGGACCACTCCCCTTGCTATCCCAGGAGACACAGCCCAAGTCCAGAATCTGAAGATTCTACATTGAAAATGCTCAAATAGGACGTAACTGTTCTAAGTTAACAACTAATTTCCAGTCAGTGAGTAATTTTTTTCCTGAAACATCCACTCGGTGGAAAACAAATGAAGAGGGGAAAAAATTAAGTAAACAAATCTGAAAACGAGGCCACGACACACAAGAGATGGAGGCGCCTCTACACTTAACGGGCGAGAGAAGACGGCGCTCCCAGGTTTATATCAAACAAAACCGTGGTTTCAACTGGCCCTGACTGAGCCTCACCCGATGAATGACTTCCAGTGCCTCTGTCTCTCTGGGACCAAGAGGAGGGAATTATTTTTAGCACAACTATTTGAAAATCTCTGAGAACTTGGATCTGTTTTTCTGTCTGGTACCAAAGCAAGATTTTCTCTGAGCTCTCATGAAAGATCCTCAGTCTATTGTGGATTTAGAATTCTGGAGCAACCCCCACCCCAGAGCAAGGTATGGTGTTTACTCTTTTTTTAGAATCTTGGCAGATGGCAGCTGCAACATCTTATTTCATTAGGGTAGCTTTTAAGTTTATGAATCAAACAGCTCTGGGAGAAGAATCCATGAAACTGAAGACCTGGGTTCAAATTCCTGGTGTAGCACTAGCTTTGTGACTGCAGACAAGTCACCTGACTTCTCTGCACATGGCTTTTCTATCTGACCTACCAGGAGAGGGTCTTTGGGAAGACAGGGCTTCACGTGTCAAACAGACAACAAACTGTTTGACAAATGTCAGCACTGATTATTGCTGTAGCATCATTGCCTTTTATATAAAGCAGCCAGAGCTTTATGAATCAGAAGCTGTTGATAAGAATAAATATCGATTAACTCTTTTCCTCCACTCAACCCTTGTTGAGCCTCTGCGGTAGAGGCTCAACAAGGCTTTTGCCCTAAGGGTCAGTGATGGAGTTTACATTCTGGTGGAGAAAAGCCAATAGTCAGCCAACACACCATGTGGCTGCGCGATCATGGAGGGTGGAGTAGAGACAGGAGAGGGAGGGGCTTCATGGTCAACAGAAGAAGGCGGTCTGAGAAGGAAAACCCAGGCCCCCAAGGCAGAGTTGAGGAAGCACAGACAGAAGGCTCTAGGGTGTGAGCACCTCAGTTCCCGTCCTGTCCTGCTCACAGCCCAGAGGAGGACACAGCCCACTGTTGTGAAATCCCTTCCCCTGTAAGCCAAGGCTGCGTCTCGCTTTGGCAGCCATGCTTACCTATCCTAATGACTTCCAGGCAAAGCACATTTTCAAACTGAATTAGTAATCGAGCCCTTTGCCGTGAAGCCATGCTACAGTTTCCCTCTCATGATGTCAGGAAGAAACCCAAGTGTTCAGAGGCAAAAGAGCTTGGTTCACATCCTACCTACCCAGGCTGGTTTTAGGGCTATGTGCACTTGAGCCCCCAGGCTCTCCATGTGGTCGCAAATGGCAGAGTTTCCTTTTTTGTGGATGAATAATATTACCCTGTATATTCTATATATTTCCTTTCTTCATTCATATATTTCCCTTATCCATTCACCTGTCAATGGAAACCGGTGGCATCCATGTCTTGGCTAGTGTGAATGATGCTGCTATGAATGCTGGGGTGGATATACTTTTTGAATTAGATTTTTTGTAGGAATTCAGATATCTCTTCAAGGTAATGATTTTCATTTCCTTCAGATATATCCCCCAAAAGTGGGCTTGCTGAGTCATATGGTAGTTCTCATTTTAATTTCTTGAGGAATCTCCATACTGTCTCTTCTAATGGCTATACACGTTCATTTTCTCATCAAGGTTCTCATCCCTTGTTTTCTCTTTTCGATGACAATCATTCTCATAGATGTGATAGCTCGATGTGTTTCTGATCTGCATTTTCCTGATGACTGGTGACGTTGAGCATCTTTCATGTATCCGCCGTCCATTCATATGTCTCTTTGAGAAAGACCAACTGCCTATTCAGATCCTTTGCTCATTTTTAATTGGATTATTTGGTTTTTACTATTGAATTATACGAGCTCATTGTGCATTTTGGATATTAACCCCTTATCAGATACATGATTGGCAAATATTTTCTCTCCCATATTTGCCTCTTCCTTTTGTTTGTCATTTCTTTTGCTGTGCAGAAACTTTTTAATTTTATATAGTCCCATTTGTTTATTTTGGCTGTTGTTGCTTATGCTTTTGGTACTATATCCCCAAAACTGTTGCCAAGACCAATGTTACTGTGCTTTTTTCCTATGTGTTCTTCCAGAGGTTTTATGATGTTCGGCCTTACATTTAAGTCTTTAACCCATTTTGAGTTATTTTTCTGAGTGATGTGAGACATGATTCCAGTTTCTTTTCTGTTTTTTTGGGAGGGGGGGGTGAGAATATCTAGTTTTTCCAACATCATTTATTATTGAAGAGACTACATTTTGCCTTGCGAGTATTCTTGGCTCCCTTGTCAAGTATTAGTTGACCATGTATGCATGAGTTTATTTTATTTTACAATAAAGGAAGACCATGCTATTTACAGAAAGATCTCCAACTGTGGACAGATGTTCCAAAAGTTGAAACTTTGCTCTAATTTATCCAGTGGTTTTCCAAGCATTTTACATAGCTAGTTTAACAAAAACAAAGTGTTCTATGACCAAGAAGATTTGTAAAACACTGCATACTACATTCCTACATTACAGATCCAAAATGCACATTAACATGAAGGTTTTGAAATCTACAGTACCACAGAGTAATTTTTAAAATATATGTTTAAAAGAATTAAAGTTCTGTTACTTTGTAATCCTTAAGAAAAATTGCATAGAGAGTCATTTATAGTTAATACCCAGGACAGATCTGTTCAAATTAACAGTAGTTCCAGATTTTTAATTTTATAACTCCAAAGGAGCACAATAGTGGGGAAAAAATACATTTTAACACAAATTCTACATAAATTTACATAATTCAGTGCAATCTTTCAGGATACTTTGTATGAGGAGTCAGTGCTAATGTGTATAAGGTTTCCTTTTGTGGTTTTGAAAATGTTCTGAAGCAGATTGTGGTGTACATTGAATCGTATGTTTTAAATTGATCAGTTTTATGATGCTCACATTAAACCTCAAAAAACTTTGAAAATATTGTAATGTGTATAGAGTCATGACTCACATAGTTTATTCTCATCCAAAATAACCAAATTCACTGCAAACCAATGGGTGAAGGGTGGATCATTTAATACAAAGTGTTGAAAATATAATGGTGCATCCCTACCTCACACTTTTTATCAGAAAAAATTCCAGTAACTCAAATTTTAAACATGAAAAATGAAACAAAGATGAAGGAAATGGCAACACACTCCAGTATCCTTCCCTGGGAAATTCTGGTGGGAGCCTGGTGGACTACAGTCCATGAGGTCACAAAGAGCTGGACACAACTGAGCAACTAAAATTTTTACGTATATAAATGCAACAAAAAGCTAAAAGAAAAGAAGAATTATTCTTGTTATCTTGAAATGGGAATGGCCTTCTAAGCATAGGAAATTGAACTTCAAAAATTACTTTCACAATAAAAAGATTTTTAAAAATACACAAATGAAGTGAAAACACAAACTAGGAAAAGCTATTGCTGCTCATGTTATAAACCACATGCAAAGAAACATATATATAAATATCCATTGCACTATTGTTTGTAACAGCGCAAGGATAAAAATATCCCAAATATTCATCAGTAGGTGACCTGTTAAATATAATACACCTTTATGATGAATATTCTATACCCACTAAAAAAAGAATGAGGCAGCTTATCTATATGCTGATATGGAAAGATCTCCAAGCTAGGTGAGAAAACAAGTTGCAAGAATTTGCATACAGTACTTTTATAAGGGGCAGGACATAGAAGTCACAAGCAACAGGAATTGCCTCTAGAGAGGGAACCTGGATGTCTGGGAGACAGTGGGGAAGGAGAAGAGATTTCCTTTTTATTGTACATCTCTTTTTTTTTAATTTTATGAAGGTGCATGCTTTAGCTATACAAAAAAATAAATATTTTTAAAACGCTAGACTATACACAATTAAAACAACTGAAGTCCTTTATCTGTATTTCTCAAACACTGTGAAAGGAACCCACAGACTCCAGGAATATTTCTTTAAGTCCTCTCTTTCCTCTTCCTTTTGTAATATTTTCATATTCTATAATTCCTCTCATTTTTCTTCCACTCAAAAATCACACCTCTCTCCTCTGCCCCAACCTGAGTTTTTGTGTGTGTGTGTGCCAAGCACTATTCTAGACATCAGTGGCTAAGGCAAAGATCCTTGCCCTCATGGAGTTTGCATTCTATCAGAAAGAATATTTTTTTTTATTTATAAAAAAATTTTAATAAAATATTTCATATAACAATCTATTGCTAATAATAAACAAAATAAGAATATTTAAGAATAATCTAATAATGATGAGAACAATGGACAAGAGAAATATTAGAGCAGCATGAGGCAGGTCAGGGAGTAGGAGATGGTTTGTGATGTTAGACAAAGGAGATAGGTTTAATGAAAGGGAAGCATCTGAGCAAAGACACAAGCAGATGAGGAGATGAGACACGTAGGCATCCTGGAGAAGAGAGATCCAGACAGGGAAAGAGGCAGTGTGAAGGTCCTATGGCAGAGCATAGCTGGTATCTTCGAGAAGCATCAAGCAATACAGTTTGTGGTTGAAGCTGGGGGAATGGGAAAGAGAGTAGAAGAAGATGAGGTCAGAGAGGTAAGGAAAGTGGACAAGGTAGGTACATGTAGACCATGTACCACGAGGCTTTTGACTTTTAAATGAAGGACAATTACAAGGTGATCCCACAGTGTGTGTGTGTGTGTGTGTGTGTGTGTGTGTGTGTGTGTTAGTCACTCAGTGGTGTCTGACTCTTTGCAACTGTAGCCTGCCAGGTTCCTTTGTCTCCGGAATTCTCCAGGCAAGAACACTGGAGTGAGTAGCCAGTCCCTTCTTCAGGGGGATCTTCCTGACCTAGGGATTGAAGCCAGGTCTCCTGCATTGCAGGTAGGTTCCTCACTGTCTGAGCTACCAGGGAAGCCCCTGTAGTTTTCTATTATAACCCACATTCCCTTGTTATCCTGATGACTCAAGTCCCAAGCCTTGAATAGGCACTCATCATCGTGTTATCATCATTCATCAGGTACCACAACTGTATTGCTTGATGATTCTCGAAGATACCAGCTTTGCTCTGCCATAGGACCTTCACACTGCCTCTTCCCCCTGTCTGGACCAGTTTTAGTTTTCATTTATCCTTCCTTTGAGCACCGTGGTCTGGCTTGTTGCTTTTGCTGTTTTTTAGTCACTCAGTCATGTCTGACTCTTTGTGACCCCATGAACTGTAGCCCACCAGTCTCTTCTGTCCATGGGACTTTTGAGGCAAGAATACTGGAGTAGGTTGCCATTATCTTCTCCAGAGGTTCTTCCTCACCCAGGGATCAAATTCACATCTCCTGGGTCTCCTGCACTGGCAAGAGGATTCTTCACCATTGAGGAAATATTAATATCCTTTCTTCTGAGCACATCTTTAAAATGTCTACACCCTCTATCCATCATAACCTCAACTCTGACCACATGCTTCTCCATAGACTGATCCCCAACGATGGGCATGTGTGTTTCAGCATCTCCTTCAGGGTCTGAGATGCCATTGCCCAAAGCATCTTCCCTTCAAATCATTTCAGGTCCCTCCTAAGACCAGCTAGTGGGCTCAGCTACAACAATCCATTCCAGGTCTGACTAAAATCTTCCTTATAAGTACCTGTTCTTCTCTTTCAAATCCCTTCTCAAAGCTTCCTCTAATCAGTTTTCTACAAAGGGGAAGAAAGTAGCAATTTAATAACCATGTCTTGTTTTAACTGACAAGGGTTTGGATAAAAAGATTCTTTCCACTTTCTCTCATCTGAGGCACCTTTGGAAAGACTGGTATGTTTATCTGATCTGTTGGAGTTTTCAGAAAGTGCCTTAATTCCAGTAAAGTAATAGGATAAATAATTTTGAGTTTGTGCTCTAAACAGAGCATAGCAAAAATACTCGCTTTCTTTCTTTCTTTTTTTTTTTTTTTTTTTTTTTTGATGAAGGGCAGGGGCACTGGGAACATGGAGATTTGGTCAAAGATACAGAGCCTATATTTGGATAAGTTACTTCAGTTTTTCATTAAATAAGATTTCTAGGAATCAGACTTATTGCAAACCACATGTACACTCTGTGTTTTTCTCAGTTTGTCATTCCTAGGCTCTGGCAAATTTCTGGATGTGATTCCAAGATGTTGCAATTTCCCCATGGGTGCCTTAAAAGTGGTACAGTGTGCTGGTTAATTTTCTCATGTGGCTGTCAAAAAATAAAGGAACTCTATCCAATTGCTTTTCTCACAAGCTATGATTATTTCCTTTGGACAAGTATATTCCAGGCATAGACATCAGGCATTGTACAGATTTCTTATTAAAGCGCAGGTCCAACCACACAAAAACAACTCATTTACACCATTCCAAATACACGTGTATACTTCCCCCACCCAAGAGGCAGATACCTCTAAGGCCGTTAGCCTAGAAAATCAACTGTCCCCAGCCTAACTACCCACCACTCCGTCTATATGCCGAATGTGATGCTAATAGATGATCCATCATTGTCAGCATCCAGGCACTGTGGAGAAAAAAAAAAAAATCCTATTAAATCAGAGCTGATGAGACCTGTTGCCTATTTCACTCAGAGCACATGGCAACTTGCATGGTTTAATTTCACTCAGCTATTTAATTGAGCCCCAAGACTAACAGCTTAATGGGACACTGAAGTATTCTATCCTGCAGATTTTAAATTAAAGTTTGAGACACCCTCCACTCAGGACATGCAAAGAACTCCAATTAACACTAATTGGCATTACACATGATTAGCAAGTGGAAAACATGATTTTCCTGAAAATGTCACTTCCCTTCTCTTACTTTAAAAAGTCTATATATTCTAAAAATAACAACCGTGGATGCATACAAAGATTAGACATAAAGGTGTCTATCTAGCATGGTGCTTATCCTGGCAAAAAAAAAAAAAAAAAAAAACTGGAAACAAAGATCTATAAGGGGAAATGGTGTACATAAAAGACAACGGAGACAAATGCAAAAATGTTTTTAATGTTATGAAAATTTCTGACATGGGGAGATACTCCTTACATATTGTCCAGTGAAAAAAAGTTAAAGACTCCCAGGAATGTCATAATATCACTTTTCTTCATAGTACAGGAAAAAAAAAAAAGACCAGAAGAACATATACATCAAAGTATAAACAGTAATTATCTCTGCATGGTGAGAATAATGTTGATGTTTATCTTTTTCATTTGCATTTCTTTTTCTTTTTTAAAATGCATGTTGTTGTTCAGTCACTCAGTCGTGTCTAACTCTTTTGCAACCCTATGGATTGTAACCCACCAGGCTTCTCAGTCCATGGTAAGAAGACTGGATGGGTTGCTATTGCCTTCTCCAGGGGATCTTTCCAACATAGGGATTGAACCCAAGTCTCCTGCTTGGCAGGGAGATTCTTTACCGCAGAACTACCAGGGAAGCTAAAAATTGCATACTTCTGCAAAAAAAAAAAAAACACACACACAAACATTATTTTTCAAAGTCCATCATTAATTCCTGCAGGGAAAAAATGCAACAAAATGATTTATTTTGGAATTTTAAAAATCAGTGTTTCATCTCCACCAACTGAGAACTATCAGTAATGTGCTAATTCAGACAATGTTTTCTGAGTCACTAGGAATTTTACAAAAGCATTCCACCAAAGTAATTTTGTTCAATAAATACATTTTTCTTCCTTCTGATTTAAGTTAATATTTTGATTTTACAATAAAGCTTATTAATAAAAAGAGTAATATGTACCATATGTAAAATAGAGAGCCAATGGGAATTTGCTGTATGATGCAGGAAACTCAGCTGAGGTCTGTAACAACCTAGAGGGGTGAGATGGGGAGGGAGGTGGGAGGGAGGTTCAAAAGGGAAGGAACATAGGTATCCCTATGGCTGATTCATGTTGATGTTTGGCAGAAACCAGCACAATAAAGTAAAGTAATTATCCTTCAATTAAAGGTAAATAAATTTAATTATAATAAGGAATAATGTGCCAATAAACTTCAAGTGGAATTATGAGGGCAAACACGGCATTTAGCCACCCATGATGAGGTGGTCCCTGGGGTGAGCTGTTGACAATGCCCACTCTCCTGTTCCTTTATCCTGAAACCCCCACCTGAGAGGGTGCACTGATGTCCGTGTGTTTCTCTTTCAGAGCCAAAGATGTTTGTCTTGCTCTATGTTACAAGTTTTGCCATTTGCGCCAGTGGACAACCGCGGGGTAATCAGTTCAAAGGAGACAGCTACTCCCCAAGGTATATCTGTAGCATTCCTGGCCTGCCTGGGCCTCCAGGCCCCCCTGGAGCGAATGGTTCCCCCGGGCCCCATGGTCGGATCGGCCTTCCAGGACGAGATGGTAGAGACGGCAGGAAAGGAGAGAAAGGTGAAAAGGGGGCTGCAGGTAATGAATGAAGTTCCGTAAAAACCCTCTGTCGCCCCCACCTTAAGATGACTCCCTTGCTTTGCTGCTTTTTCAAATGAGAAGCTCCCTTTCAGTCCTTTCCTGACCTCACCTTCATTAATCAGAACCATTTATTGAGCCCTTGCTATGCCGCAGTTGCTGCTCTAAACCCTCTAACTGCAATCTCACTGCAGCTTCCCCATGACAGCTCTTTCAGGGGGATGTGGTCCCGTTTATAAATGAGAATGCAGAGTGGTAGATGATTCAATAAGTTAAGGAGGATGGAAGAGCAGGGTAATGCCTGGCAAAGCTGAATTCACCTGGAACATCTGATACCCACGACCTCTGGGCTGGTACAGTGGCTGCCTGTGAGAGGGGGAATGGATGGATAGACAGACAGATGGCTGGGGAGACGGGCGGATGAAGCAGGGGGCAGGAATTAGGAGCCAGAGGCACAAGGACCATCCTCTCTGCACTTAGAGCCTCAAAAAGACACAAAAGGCTTCCAGATTTTACTTCTCAAACAGGTGAAATGACAGTAGTACTGTATAACCTTTGTTGATCTTTCTTAGTTCAACACTCTCCCACCTGTCCTATAGCAGCTAAAACTCTAGATTTCTTACAGCTCTATACAGCAAGATGATTGTCCCCTACTCTTTCAGTAATTGTCACTTTTTCCCCCCACAAATAAGTTGGCTCATGAAGCTTGCCAGATTCTGCAATGCTTCAAAGTAAAACAAATTAAAATTCTAGTGAGACTGTGTTAATGATAAAAAATAAAAGGAAGTTTTGGATGGAATCAATCTCTGAAAACAAGTTTCAGAGTGTAAAATGTGGGACAAAGATAGGAAGAAAAAAATCAATAGATCTAAGCAATATGTCTCTAGTCACTGCAAGTGATTTACTGATGTTATGGGAAACAATATCATTATAGATATATTCAAGTGATTAGATAATAATTCTTTGCTGAATTTCTTATGCAGAAAATATTTGGCAAATCAGCAGCTACTGAATCTATGGCCCTTAATCAACACTAGATAAAGTATCTTTAGGTGAAGTTTCAACATCAGGTAAACTTTCATTTGGAGCTCTCGCGTCATCTTTCAATGTCTTCTATTTGGTAACACCTGTGAACACACTACTGTGTCGTGAATATGCTTGAAATTCTATAATGACACCATGATCATAGTTAGATATTACTGGCCTTTTTAGCTTACTGTGTCTGGAAATAGTAATGTAGTGGTCACACAAAAATGCACTGGAGTCAGAAAGATAATGATTCTTTCAATTACTAACTTTGCATCCTTGGGGGAGAAAAAACTTTTGAATCTCAGTTTCCTCTTGGTAAATTGGTGTTGTTAAGTGTGATTGTGAAGATTAAGAAAAATAATACATACAAAGTGCTCAAGAATAAGTGCCATGTGATAAGCATTCTGTAAATGTTTGCTGTTATTATCTATTACACTGTGATCTGCGAATATTAGTCATAGCTACATTTGTGAATATCCAAGTTCAGTTCAGTTCAGTCACTCAGTCATGTCCGACTCTTTGCAACCCCATGAATCGCAGCACGCCAGGCCTCCCTGTCCATCACCAACTCCCAGAGTTTTTGCTCAGACTCACATCCATCGAGTCCATGATGCCATCCAGCCATCTCATCCTCTGTCGTCCCCTTCTCCTCCTACCCCCAATCCCTCCCAGCATCAAAGTCTTTTCCAATGAGTCAACTCTTCACATGAGGTGGCCAAAGTACTGGAGTTTCAGCTTTAGCATCATTCCTTCCAAAGAAATCCCAGGACCGATCTCCTTCAGAATGGACTGGTTGGATCTCCTTGCAGTCCAAGGGACTCTCAAGAGTCTTCTCCAAAGCCATATAATAAACTAGAAATGACCTATCTATTTCATGAGGTAACTGTAGTGCTATTTAAACATACGGATATGCATTCAGAGTAAACTGAATGTTAGTAATTGACCCTGGTGCTGAAATAGAATGTTAGTAGTTAGATCCTGGGGGCTTCCCAGATGGCACAGTGGTAAAGAATCTGCCTGCAATGCAGGATATGCAAGAGATGTGGCGACCTACTCCAGGACTCTTGCCTGGAAAATTCCATGGACAGAAAAGCTTGGCAGGTTACAGTCCAGGGGTTGCAAAGAGTTGGCACGACTGAGTGACTGAGTAGACCCTGATGCTGTAAAGATTGAAGGCATTAGGCGAAGAAGGCAGCAGAGAATGAGATGGTTAGATAACATCACCGCTTCAGTGAACATGATTTTGAGCATATTCTGGAAGATAGTGGAGGACAGGGGAGTCTGGCGTGCTGCAGTCCATGGGGTCCCAAAGAATCAGACACGACTTAGCAACTGAACAACAACAACTGCTACAATTTTAACCATATATGAGCTCAGGTAACCCCCATACTGATCAGTCCATTCACTCATCCATCCATTCATGCATTTTTTGTTCAGCAAACTTTTTGCACACCTCTTGCTCTCCAGTATTATTCTAAACCAAAGTTCCTCAACCTCCACACTAATAATGTTTGGATCCAAATAATTGTTGCCGTGGGATGGCTATCTCGTGCGTTGAATGACATTTAGCCACATCTCATTTGATGCCAGGGCATTCCCCACCAGTTGTGACAACCAAAAATGTCTCCTGGCATTGCCAGTTTTCCCTGGGTGCTGAATTGCACCTGGTTGAGAACCCCATTCTAGGGAATGTGAACATGAACACAACATTGCTGCAATCTTGATAAGCAAACATTGGGTGGGGCAGGCCAATGGGAGCACAGGATTACAATATGTCATCATCATCATCACTATTTATTAAGAATTTACTGTACCAGTGATTTTTACATTAGGTACTTAATTTCAACTGTAACCTTCTTAGCAAAAATCATAATCAATAATAATGTTACAAAAGACAAAATTGATATTCAAAAGTAAAAAGACTTTCCCAGTTTTATATAAATCCAGTGTATACATACGTATAGGTAAGGATTTAAGAAAAGCAAGAATGTCTGTGTGGTCAGTGAAGGCACATCTCATTTACAAACAATAAGGACAGAACCCTGGGGCTTTGAGGATTAGCTTTTAATGTGTCTGGAACTGGACACAAAGAGGCTGGGAGCTTCTGCTTCCTGTTTTCCCTTTAATACTGTGTATGTCTTCTCATTTATCCCCACCACATCCACCTCAACCCCCTGGCACGGTCAAGTATATGCTCTGTCCAGCTTCCCTACTCTAAATTACAGAGTTTGAATTATTAACCTTCCATTAAAATATGTCTCCCTCACTGTAACAGAAAGTGTTAGTCCCTCAGGCATGTCTGATTCTTTGTGACCCCATGGACACAGACTCTTCTGTCCATGGAATTCTCCAAGCAGGAATACTAGAGTGGGTACCCATTTCCTTCTCCAGAGGCTCTTCCTGACACAGGGACAGGTCTTCTACATTGTAGGCTGATTATTGACTATCTGAGCCACCAAGGAAGCCCATCTCCCTAACTGCTGTATAGCAATTATTGTGGTAGCATATTTTTTTAATTAATATAATGTGAAATCACATCCCCCGGAGGAGGAAATGGCAACATACTCCAGTATTCTTGCCTGCAAAATTTCATGGACAGAGGAAACACTAGAACCACCTTGTGAAGAGATCATTCTGTTTTGCTATACTGCTTTGGATGTTTATGAACTTAGTTATGACCCATATTTGCAGATCACAATGTAACATGTCATAATAGCTAACTTGGGGATAAGACAGTTGTCATTCAAGTCAAGGGCACTCAGACCCAGCACAGCACCTAGCCTGTAGCGGATGCTCAATCAGTATTAGATGGTTTAGATGGATCTATGCCTGTGCACATACATGTATGATGAGTGCATGGGTGGATGGATCGAAAAAAAATAGCACTAAAGAAAAAAATCCTTTTAAGCTCATTTCATGGAGGACCAAGAAGAAATCCATTCTCTCCAAGTTTCAGTATCTAAGTGTAGACTAACACTCCATAATTCTCCTCTCTACCGAGGATATGTCTGACTGAATAGGGAGGGGAGAGTGATTTATCCCTTCATTCCATTCTTCATTAATTGGCCCTTATCACAGGGCAAATCCTTCAAGCACACAGGAAGAGTTACTATAAATTATTACAGCTAGTCCCTGGTTATCTAACTCCCAGCAGTTCAAAATATTCAATAACTATAGAGATCCAAGTGTTGAGATTATAAAGACCTTTTTTGGCTTGGTAAAACTGCATCTTAGTATTTATGGTCTGGTCGCTAAGATTTTCAAGAGAATAAGACTTCAAGAAATCTAGTCCAAAACCTTCATTTCAAGGACTGAGAAACTAAAGTTGTAGAGATAAAGCCCCTTCTTCGCACTCACCCAACTAATCCACAGCTGAACCAGAGCTTATTGGGTCTGCTGAGTCACCTTTTGCTACTTTCCCCGCCGGGTTTAGAGTGGATTTAGATCCAATATTTTCATAGTATAAACGTGGCATTTGAAATTCAGACAAGAGTTGACTTGCCCAAAGTTATAGGGGCAGAGGAATTTTAGTACATAATGAAATTTAGTGGTAGGAATTGCTACTGATGCCAAAATGTTTTTTTATTGATACATCAAAGTCATGTATGAAGACAGCTCCTATTGGAAATAAAATAGCCATGTGTAAGTCGTAGTCCTTGATTCAAAAGTTAATTTCACAGTAAAATAGTATTCATATTCCTTTTCTACCAAACAGAAACAAACATCAAAAGATCAGACTATCATGGCCTTATTTCAAGAAATAGATACTAGTTTGTTTTGGCTGGGGCTAGTGGAATTGTTACCAAATCCAAGCTTGCTCTGCTTACCGTACAACAGGCCAAAGAATCGGAGACGAGGTGTTGAGGCAAGAAATACGACTTTATTTGGAGGCCAGCTGATTGAGGAGATGTTAGACTAATGTCTCAAAATAACCATATATGGGACTGGATTTCAGGTTCTTTTATAGACCAGAGAAGAGGGAAGGTGAGGAAACAAAGTAAAAAGGCCATTAATCTTGCAAATATCTCCTGAAATGGCAAGCCTCAGGCAGGAGATGTGTTAATTTCTTTCTTCCTGCCTTCTACAGATGGGCTGGGTGTTAAACAAGGCACTTTAACATTCAGGCAGAGGGACAGGCTTCTCTGAGATGGGCCGTTATGTATGATTATAATAAGAAAAGTAATAAAAAATGGGTCAGAGAAACAGTTCCAACATGGAGTCAGAACTGGCTTTTCCCTGTAACAGAATTTTAACTTAACAGCAAAGGTCATCCAGAGCTGGAGAACAGCCCTATGATCACTAACAATGCTGACTGTGCTGTTGCTGCTGTATCCGGTTGTTGCTGTTGTCAAGTCACTAAGTTGTGTCCAGCTCTTCTCAACCCCATGTTGCCAAAACAGGGTTACATTCATTACTAGCATTTTTCTATGCATCATAAATTACTAAACAAATCATTGAGACAAAATACTTGATGCTTTAAGAGTACAGCTTTAATTCTCCTGAAACTTGTATTATCCAGAACACTTCATTGCTAAATTTGCCAAATAACTGAAAAAAAAAATAATAATCAAAACTCATAAATTGATGTATGTGTTAATAGCCAAGTAAGTGATATCAAAGTACTATCAAGATAAAGTGAAGTGAAGTGAAATCACTTAGTCGTGTCTGACTCTTTGCAACCCCATGGACTGTAGCCCACTAGGCTCCTTGGTCCATGGGATTTTCCAGGCATGAATACTGGAGTGGGTTGCCATTTCCTTTTCCATCAAGATAAAAGACCTAGCTTAATAAAATTCCTGAGAACAGATACATAGTTAAGAGTAAAATTACACAGTATAACAATAATATACTTTCTCTGACTATAAAAATGTATTACAAATTACCAATAATCTGGATACTTTTCAAGAAGCTATTTATGAAGTGGGTTTGGCCATAGCACTGAATGACATTTTTTATACTTGTAGGTCACTGTTATTTTTCACAGCCTTTATGTCTTTCCTACATATATGGAGACCCAGAGAAATTAAAGGACTTGACTAAAATAATACATTTATGTTTGGGATCGCATGTACACCCATGGTGGATTCATGTCAATGTATGGCAAAACCAATACAGTATTATAAAGTAAAATGAAGTAAAAATAAAAAGTTTTAAAAAATTTTAAAAAATTAAAAATAAATAAAAAATAAAATAAAATAACACATCCACTTAGCTGTAGAGTCAAAAAAAAAAGTTTTTTTCTTTTAATTTCAGCCCCAAAGGTAAAAGGCATTGTGATGAAGGCAGAACATCATTAAGCTTGACATCCAGTCCTAGTCTTGCTACTGACGCAAGTTTCTTTCCCTCTCTGGGACTCAGCTTTCTCCACCAAAAAGAACTCCCACACAGTGATGGCAGTCACAGCTGTTTGGTTATCGTGACATACTGAAGAGCCCTCTCTGTGCTGCACTTCACAATTTACACATCTCTCAAGAGATGTCCAGGTGCCAGAGTTAGGCAGGCTGGAGTTCAGATCACCTCTCCATCCTTCACTAACTCTGTTCCTTTGAACAAACTAACTTCTCCATGGCACAGTTTTTTCATCTACGGTTAGAAGTAATAATAATTCCTAGTTAACAAAGCTGTTGCAAGACTTAAAGCAGATGACGCATCCACATAAGGCTTGCAGCTGGGACACTGTAAATGTTTAATAAATATGAGCTAATCTAACTTGAATTAACTTTTTATTAATAATGCTGATAAAAGCTGAATGGGGCATGGAACTAAGTAGCCTCTAGGATTCATCTTGTCCTGCCTACCTGCATGACCCCACTCTGGGGAATAATATCATCATGCTTTTGAATTCCTCCAGTAATGATGAGTGTCTGTGTGTATCTAATTTAGCAGCAGGGGATTCATCATCAAAATGATGGTTAATTTTTTTTTAATTAGTAAGTTTTAGATGATTTCTCATATAATCAGGAAAATTTTCTTGATATTTTGATGAAATTTTTCTGTCTTCATTGCAGCACATCAGTGATTTTTTTTTTAAATATATGAGTTATTCAGTAGTATACTGTTGAAAGTTGGGAAGACAGACTTGTGGTGTGTGGGCATGTTGTTTGTGACTCTATATTTACAGGAACTATTAACTAAACTTTAAACTCTTTTTGAAGGTTTGAGAGGTAAGGCTGGACCCCTGGGCCTTGCTGGAGAGAAAGGGGACCAAGGAGAGACTGGGAAGAAGGGACCCATAGGACCTGAGGGAGAGAAAGGAGAAGTAGGTCCTCCTGGGCCTCCTGGACCAAAAGGAGACAGAGGAGAGCAAGGGGACCCGGGGCTGCCTGGAGTGTGTCGATGTGGAAGCATCGTGCTCAAATCTGCCTTTTCTGTTGGCATCACAACCAGCTACCCAGAAGAAAGGCTGCCAATTATATTTAACAAGGTCCTCTTCAATGAGGGAGAGCACTACAACCCTGCAACGGGAAAGTTCATCTGTGCCTTCCCAGGGATCTATTATTTTTCTTATGATATCACATTGGCAAATAAGCACCTGGCCATTGGGCTGGTACACAATGGGCAGTATCGGATAAAGACCTTTGATGCCAACACAGGAAACCATGATGTGGCTTCAGGGTCCACAGTCATCTATCTGCAGCCAGAGGATGAAGTCTGGCTGGAGATATTCTTCACTGACCAGAATGGGCTCTTCTCAGACCCAGGTTGGGCTGACAGCTTGTTCTCTGGATTTCTCCTGTATGTTGACACAGATTATCTAGACTCCATATCAGAAGACGATGAGCTCTGATGAGGACTGTTGGTCTGAAATGTCCCAAGATCCTTATGGCAGACACTTTGATTTAATCTGGGGCCCTGGAAGTTGGAAGCAGCGGAAATAAGATCCAAAAAGACACCCACTCAGATTCCAGAGCATTTACAGACAATTCTAGCAGAATCTGTTAACACAAGTTGAACCAGCAAACCATTGAAACCACACTAAAATGAATTATATCAAAAAACCCCACATATGTTCTCTCAAAAGTGATGTTCATAAATATTTAAACAAATTAAAGACAATGTTACAAATTTTCTATTAAATTTCTTGAGTCCTAAAACCAGCTGGCAATGATATTGTCTCATTAAATCCTCATAAAATTGCATTTTTGCCTGATCAAAACATCCCAAAGTCCTTGACAATTCTCAAAAGACTGTAATAAGTAAAAACACAAAGGTGAGAGATGACAAGTAATTTCAAAAAAACTAAAGTGATTATTTTGCTGTATTATTTTTTCCTTCATGCTTATATATGAAGTATACTCAATAATTCTTTCATGAGACTGTAGGATCCAGACACTATATTGCTGGGTCAGATTTAATAATGAGTTAAGACAAAATCCCTAGGCTAATGTGTATTGAGTATTGAGTATACTGTCACAGTTCAGTATGATAAGTGCCATGGCAAATAGGTTGACTCAGTGCTGGAGGCACATGGGGCTTGTTATTCCTGGGGGTTGGAACAAGAGAAGATTTTATACCTAGAAGAATACTGTATGTGCTAAGATGTGTATTTTTAAATAGGTGGGAGATATGCAAATAAAACAAGGAATTCAACAGCTATAGTCTCTCCCATCTCATCCTCAAAACACCAGTGGTATTTGCAATCAGGAAGGGGTGAAAAAAATCTAGAGATACCCTGGGAGTGGTAATGGCAATGAAGAGAAATGGGTTTCAGAGATTAGTCAGTAGGTTATTTTCCTAAATTCTTTATCATGATAATGTCTCAGGACAAATATTTGTCGATTTAGTTTTAACACAGGTAAGGGCATGGCTTTCCATTGTAGTAAGATATTGTTTCTCATGGGTTTCCCAGGTAATAAATTCTAATAAAGCAAAGCATATGAACACTGATTTACGAATGAGTTAATGGAAGGGGAGAACAGGAGGAGAAGGCATGGCCAAACATCTGAGCAAATAACTGTCCCCTCTAAGTCTCACACACCCTTTAGTTCCACTGTTTCTCAGTGTCAACATCGTTCCCCACGGAACTGCAATTCCTCAGATAATCTCGCCCATAATACTCTCACGCCCATTCCCCTGGCCAATAGTATCGGTATTCCCTAGCTCCCTCTTTTTTCGGCATCCTGTCCATCCTTCCACATTCTTTGCTCATTCATATAATAAGTATCATTCAATGCCTCTATTCATGAATCAATACACTGGGTTCTGTGAAGATAATACAACACAGATGTATTTATATTCACAGAAGATGAATTTGGTGCAACCCCTGCCATCCACTTTCTAAGGAATTAAGAAAGGCAATGACATGCATGCACACACAAAATACCTAGAATTCTGGAAATAATCATGCTAAAATATGACAAGCACTAAACTGGAGATAGGAGAAGGCAAAGGCACCCCACTCCAGTACTCTTGCCTGGAGAATCCCATGGATGGAGGAGCCTGGTGGGCAGCAGTCCATGGGGTCACTAAGAGTCGGACACAACTGAGCGACTTCACTTTCACTTTTCACTTTCATGCATTGGAGAAGGACATGGCAACCCACTCCAGTATTCTTGCCTGGAGAATCCCAGGGATGGGAGAGCTTGGTGGGCTGTCGTCTATGGGGTCGCACAGAGTTGGACGCAACTGAAGCGACTTAGCAGCAGCAGCAGCAAACTGGAGATAAAGAAAAAATACTTTGGAAGGAATGCTGAGGGGAAAATGTTAACTCCAAAACTGGGATGTGAGAGAAAAAACAATTAGGGAAATCTCTGCCCCCTTGGCCTGAAGTGACAGATGGAACTTGGAATGGCCAAAGTGGAGGGAGGGCACTTCCAATAGGGGGAACAATGGGGACAAAGCATGAGAGTGAGTGCAGAGACCCAAAAGAGGCCAATCCATAGGCTGTATCTGCAAGAGTCTCGAATGGCAACCTGAGAACTGGAGGTTTTATTCATAAGAAAGTATGAAGCCCCTGTGTGTTCCAGAGCTGGATGCTACTACTATTATTGAGGGTGAAATTTATGATGATCAAGAAGCTGTACCTGTGGGCAATACTCCCTTCTCCCATCTTGCAGACCTATCTTGCTTTCATCCTTTTCCTCTGACTGCCATGCATTTTCCACTCATGGTTCTCCTTCCTTGTCAGAACGTGGGTCTGGGAGGCCAAGGACAATAAAGATTAGAGAAGAGAGATAAGAGGTGGTTTGAGATAGTCAGTTCAGTTCAGTTCAGTCGCTCATCGTGTCCAACTCTTGGCGACCCCATGAATTGCAGCACGCCAGGCCTCCCTGTCCATCACCAACTCCCGGAGTTCACTCAGACTCCCGTCCATCGAGTCCGTGATGCCATTCAGCCATCTCATCCTCGGTCGTCCCCTTCTCCTCCTGCACCCAATCCCTCCCAGCATCAGAGTCTTTTCCAATGAGTCAACTCTTCGTATGAGGTGGCCAAAGTACTGGAGTTTCAGCTTTAGCATCATTCCTTCCAAAGAAATCCCAGGGTTGATCTCCTTCAGAATGGACTGGTTGGATCTCCTTGCAGTCCAAGGGACTCTCAAGAGCCTTATCCAACACCACAGTTCAAAAGCATCCATTCTTCAGCGCTCAGCTTTCTTCACAGTCCAACTCTCACATCCATACATGACCACTGGAAAAACCATAGTCTTGACCAGATGGACCTTTGTTGGCAAAATAATGTCTCTGCTTTTGAATATACTATCTAGGTTGGGCATAACTTCCCTTCCAAGGAGTAAGTGTCTTTTAATTTCATGGCTGCAATCACCATCTACAGTGACTTTGAAGCCCCCCAAAATAAAGTCTGATGCCGTTTCCACTGTTTGCCCATCTATTTCCCATGAAGTGATGGGACCGGATGCCATGATCTTCGTTTTCTGAATGTTGAGCTTTAAGCCAACTTTTTCACTCTCCTCTTTCACTTTCATCAAGAGGCTTTTTAGTTCCTCTTCACTTTCTGCCATAAGAATGGTGTTATCTGCATATCTGAGGTTATTGATATTTCTCCCGGCAATCTTGATTCCAGCTGTGCTTCTTCAGTCCAGTGTTTCTCATGATGTACTCTGCATAGAAGTTAAATAAGCAGGGTGACAATATATAGCCTTGATGTACTCCTTTTCCTATTTGGAACCAGTATGTTGTTCCATGTCCAGTTCTAACTTCTGCTTCCTGACCTGCATACAGATTTCTCAAGAAGCAGGTCAGGTGGTCAGGTATTCCCATCTCTTGCAGAATTTTCCACAGTTTGTTATGATCCACACAGTCAAAGGCTTTGGCATAGTCGATAAAGCAGAAATAGATGTTTTTCTGGAACTCTCTTGCTTTTTCCATGATCCAGTGAATGTTGGCAATTTGAACTCTGGTTCTGCTGCCCTTTCTAAAACCAGCTTGAACATCTGGAAGTTCACGGTTCACATGTTGCTGAAACCTGGCTTGGAGAATTTTAAGCATTATTTTACCAGTGTGTGAGATGAGTGCAATTGTGCGGTAGTTTGAGCATTCTTTGGCATTGCCTTTCTTGGGGATTGGAATGAAAACTGACCTTTTTCCAGTCCTGTGGCCACTGCTGGGTTTTCCAAATTTGCTGGCATATTGAGTGCAGCACTTTCACAGCATCATCTTTCAGGATTTGAAACAGCTCAACTGGAATTCCATTACCTCCACTAGCTTTGTTCATAGTGATGCTTTCTAAGGCCCACTTGACTTCACATTCCAGGATGTCTGGCTCTAGATTAGTGATCACACCATCGTGATTATCTGGGTCATGAAGATCTTTTTTGTACAGTTCTTCTGTGTATTCTTGCCACCTCTTCTTAATATCTTCTGCTTCTGTTAGGTCCATACCATTTCTGTCCTTTAATGTGCCCATCTTTGCATGAAATATTCCCTTGGTATCTCTAATTTGCTTGAAGAGATCTCTAGTCTTTGCCATTCTGTTGTTTTCCTCTATTTCTTTGCATTGATCACTGAAGAAGGCTTTCTTATCTCTTCTTGCTATTCTCTGGAACTCTGCATTCAGATGCCTATATCTTTCCTTTTTTCCTTTGCTTTTTGCTTCTCTTCTTTTCACAGCTATTTGTAAGGCCTCCCCAGACAGCCATTTTGCTTTTTTGTATTTCTTTTCCATGGGGATGGTCTTGATCCCTGTCTCCTGTACAATGTCATGAACCTCCGTCCATAGTTCATCAGGCTCCCTAGCTATCAGATCTAGTCCCTTAAATCTATTTCTCACTCCCACTGTATAATCATAAGGGATTTGATTTAGGTCATACCTGAATGGTCTAGTGGTTTTCCCTACTTTCTTCAATTTAAGTCTGAATTTGGGAATAAGGAGTTCATGATCTGAGCCACAGTCAACTCCCAGTCTTGTTCTTGCTGACTGTATAGAGCTTCTCCATCTTTGGCTGCAAAGAACATAATCAATCTGATTTTGGTGTTGACCATCTGGTGATGTCCATGTGTAGAGTCTTCTCTTGTGTTGTTGGAAGAGG
This sequence comes from Capra hircus, assembly GCF_001704415.2. Lineage (NCBI taxonomy): Eukaryota > Metazoa > Chordata > Mammalia > Artiodactyla > Bovidae > Capra > Capra hircus. The sequence goes on from NC_030813.1 coordinate 110,882,135, forward strand.
GTTTTTGCTATGACCAGTGCATTCTCTTGGCAATACTCTATTAGCTTTGCCCTGCTTTGTTCCGTATTCCAAGGCCAAATTTGCCTGTTACCCCAGGTGTTTCTTGACTTCCTACTTTTGCATTCCAGTCCCCTATAATGAAAAGGACATCTTTTTTTTTTTTTTTTTTGAGATAGTCATCTGCCTCTAAACAGCAGCTGAACCTAGAATTCCAAGCTGCAAAGTTGTTTTTTTTTTTTTTTTAAGGAAAAAAAAACAACAACTAGCCAATAGGAAAAGTTTATCTGGGGAAGAACAAAATACAGGCCCTTTGAAGACTGTGTGATTTGCTGAAGAAACTGAAGATGGAGAAGTCATGGAAGACAGTCATGACCCAGAAGAGTATTATGTAATTTATACTTTCTTCTCATCATGATCTTTTAATGCATTCATTTTTTGGACTCCGTTTTATTTACTTATCTCTTACATGTTTCTTGCAACGCTTATTTTGAGTAGCTTTTTAAACTGAAGTTTCTTTAGCTGGAGTCTTGGTTCTAGGCCAAGGAATGAATTTTATTTTGAAATATCTGGCAGGATTGTGATAGGGATCAGAGAGCTAAAGTGGGAAAGGAAAGGTTATTTTGGTTTTAAAAGGATAAATTTTTAAGCAAAAGCAGGTGTCTTTTACTCCTTAAAAAAATGACAGATACAATTTATTCACTTTTACTGATATTTGTGTAGAGAAAGAAGAACAATTTTGGTTTAAAAAACTCCAAGTCCCATTCCAGTCATTCTTCGTAAGAGCTGACTTGTAATGAACATGTATCAAGAAATGTTGGTTGACAATGTACTGTCTCATTCCATGAGGATTTAAAGCCACTTGGAAAGATTGATAAAATACAGAAAGGACACACGAGGCAAAAGAGGATGAGAACAAAAGGGCAAAACAAATACAAATGAAAGGGTGAGATTAATATAAAACTGTGTCTGCGTGAACATGCATGTACCTATGTTGTACATTTACAGAACACATGTGTTTCCTTGTATAGGGGTATACAGAAGAGCATTGCCAGGTCATTCATCATTGCGAATGATGTTTGTAATGGAAAAAAATAAAAAAGATTCCATGATTTTTAAATACAGTTTTTCTCAGCCACCCAATGAAAAAGATCATGGATGTTTTGTATTCAAAATGCTTTTTAAATATTAGTTATTGTTGCTTTGGAGAAGAGATTCTCCAGTATTCAAGCCTGGAGAATTCTATGGACAAAGGAGACTGGCAGGCTACAGTCCCTGGGATCGCAAAGTGTCAGACACAACCGAGTGATTAACGCTATTGTTACTATATACCTTCCTTTCTCTCTCCTTCTGTAGTTCTGCTATCAATAGATGACATCACTACTCAGCCTGTCACCAAAGCAAAAACCTAAGGGACATCCTGGATGTCTTCTTTCCCTTCCTTGGTGAATTTCATTCACCATGAGTGTTTATGGTTCTAGCACTGAAGAGTTCATTTCTGAATCATTGTAGCTTTCCATTGCCAGTGTCAAGGTTTCATTTGTACATTTACCATCTCCTCTGAACTAGTAAAAATAAAACTTTTAGTTGAATCTTGGCCCCTGGCCACAATCCTCCAATCCATTCTCCATATTAAGCTTGATCTGTCCTTCTATATTACATACATGGTCAGGTCACTCCACAGCCTGAAAGCCATCAGTGGCGCTTCAATCTCTACAAAATAAACTGTTTCTTGAAACCTAGTTCAGTTCAGTTCAGTCGCTCAGTCGTGTCCAACTCTTTGCGACCCCATGAATTGCAGCACGTCAGGCCTCCCTGTCCATCACCAACTCCCGGAGTTCACTCAGACTCCCATCCATCGAGTCCGTGATGCCATCCAGCCATCTCATACTCGGTCGTCGCCTTCTCCTCCTGCCCTCAATCCCTCCCAGCATCAGAGTCTTTTCCAATGAGTCAAGTCTTCGCATGAGGTGGCCAAAGTACTGGAGTTTCAGCTTTAGCATCAGTCCTTCCAAAGAACAGCCAGGGCCGATCTCCTTCAGAATGGACTGGTTGGATCTCCTTGCAGTCCAAGGGACTCTCAAGAGCCTTATCCAACACCACAGTTCAAAAGCATCCATTCTTCAGCGCTCAGCTTTCTTCACAGTCCAACTCTCACATCCATACATGACCACTGGAAAAACCATAGCCTTGACCAGATGGACCATTGTTGGCAAAATAATGTCTCTGCTTTTGAATATACTGTCTAGGTTGGTCATAACTTTCCTTCCAAGGAGTAAGTGTCTTTTAATTTCATGGCTGCAATCACCATCTACAGTGACTTTGAAGCCCCCCAAAATAAAGTCTGATGCTGTTTCCACTGTTTCCCCATCTATTTCCCATGAAGTGATGGGACCGGATGCCATGATCTTCGTTTTCTGAATGTTGAGCTTTAAGCCAACTTTTTCACTCTCCACTTTCACTTTCATCAAGAGGCTTTTTAGTTCCTCTTCCCTTTCTGCCATAAGAGTGGTGTTATCTGCATATCTGAGGTTATTGATATTTCTCCCGGCAATCTTGATTCCAGCTTGTGTTTCTTCCAGTCCAGCATTTCTCATGATGTACTCTGCATAGAAGTTAAATAAGCAGGGTGACAATATACAGCCTTGATGTACTCCTTTTCCTATTTGGAACCAGTCTGTTGCTCCATGTCCAGTTCTAACTTCTGCTTCCTGACTTGCATACAGATTTCTCAAGAGGTAGGTCAGGTGGTCTGGTATTCCCATCTCTTGCAGAATTTTCCACAGTTTATTGTGATCCACACAGTCAAAGGCTTTGGCATAGTCAATAAAACAGAAATAGATGTTTTTCTGGAACTCTCTTGCTTTTTCCATGATCCAGCGAATGTTGGCATTTTTACTCTGGTTCCTCTGCCTTTTCTAAAACCAGCTTGAACATCAGGAAGTTCACGGTTCACGTATTGCTGAAGCCTGGCCTGGAGAATTTTGAGCGTTACTTTACTAGCATGTGAGATGAGTGCAATTGTGCGGTAGTTTGAGCATTCTTTGGCATTGCCTTTCTTTGGGATTGGAATGAAAACTGACCTTTTCCAGTCCTGTGGCCACTGCTGGGTTTTCCAAATTTGCTGGCATATTGAGTGCAGCACTTTCACAGCATCATCTTTCAGGATTTGAAACAGCTCAACTGGAATTCCATCACCTCCACTAGCTTTGTTCATAGTGATGCTTTCTAAGGCCCACTTGACTTCACATTCCAGGATGTCTGGCTCTAGATTAGTGATCACACCATCGTGATTATCTGGGTCATGAAGATCTTTTTTGTACAGTTCTTCTGTGTATCCTTGCCACCTCTTCTTAATATCTTCTGCTTCTGTTAGGTCCATACCATTTCTGTCCTTTAATGTGCCCATCTTTGCATGAAATATTCCCTTGGTATCTCTAATTTGCTTGAAGAGATCTCTAGTCTTTGCCATTCTGTTGTTTTCCTCTATTTCTTTTCACTGATTGCTGAAGAAGGTTTTCTTATCTCTTCTTGCTATTCTCTGGAACTCTGCATTCAAATGCCTATATCTTTCCTTTTTTCCTTTGCTTTTTGCTTCTCTTCTTTTCACAGCTATTTGTAAGGCCTCCCCAGACAGCCATTTTGCTTTTTTGCATTTCTTTTCCATGGGGATGGTCTTGATCCCTGTCTCCTGTACAATGTCACGAACCTCATTCCATAGTTCTTCAGGCTCTCTATCTATCAGATCTAGTCCCTTAAATCTATTTCTCACTTCCACTGTATAATCATAAGGGATTTTATTTAGGTCATACCTAGACATCGTATTAAAAAGCAGAGGCATCACTTTGCCAACAAAGAACCGTGTAGTCAAAGCTATGGTTTTCCCAGTAGTCATGTATGGATGTGAGAGTTCAACCATAAAGAAGGCTGAGCACCAAAGAATTGATGCTTTCAAACTGGATTCTGGAGAAGGCTCTTGAGAGCCCCTTGGACAGCAAGGAGATCAAACCAATCAATTCTAATGAAAAGCAACCCTGAATCTTCACTGGAAGGACTGATACTAAAGCTGAAGCTCCATTACTTTGGTCACCTGATGTGAAGAGCCTGGAAAAAAACCTGATGCTGGGAAAGATTGAGGGCAGGAAGAGAAGGGGACAGCAGAGGATGAGATGGTTAGACAGCATCACCAACTCAATGAACATGAGTTTGAGAAATCTTCAGGAGATAGTGAAGGACAGGGAAGCCTGGCATGCTGTAGTTCATGGTGTCAAACAGTTGGACACAACTTAGTGATTGAACAACAATTTGAATTTATTTATTTACTACCTAACATGCATATCATTTTTCTGGTATTCATATCTCGTGTCTTCCTAACAGACCACCTTCGTTCACATGCTACATCTTTGAGCTTCTAGGTAGAATTGACTCTTGCAGCTTGTTAATCTCAGGCCTGATCTATCAAAGCATAGCATTCTGCTCACCAAAATAATTCATTCAGGTACCTTAAACAGAACTGTGAGACTTTGCTGGTATGTGTATAAAAGAGACTCTCTTTCTTTCCCATTGGACTTGACCCTGTGAGACTCTAACAACCGTATTACAATCATAAAACATAAACCACATGAGAATGGAAACATGCACAGATGGTGTCAGAACACAGAGATAAAGAGAGAAATTTAAGATCAATTGGATCTTGATCTAGACATGTCTATAATATCCAGCTCTTCCTTTGGACTTTTCAGTTATGGCTGCCATTAAATGCCATTTCACTTAAGTCTTTTTGAGGAGGGTATTCAGTCACTTGTAAAAGATCTTATCCTTCCTAATATTATTGCAAACAGCCTTTAGTTAAGCATTAGACTCTTTGAGATCTAGCCTCTGCCTACTTTTTCCTGAATATTTAAAAATTAGTCATTTATCATGTATTAACCAGTAAACAATTCACATTTTTATCTCAATAAATAGATTATACCATGTGATATAAAATGTATGTTTAATTTCTTTTTTTAATGATTCTTATTGTGATAAAAGTCACATATATAAGAAGTACTATCTTAATCACATTTAACTGTATGATTTGATGGCACCAAGTACATTCACATTTTTGTGCAACTCTCACCATCATCCATCTCCTGAATTTTTCACCTTCCTAAACTGAAACTTTGTCCCCAATAAGCACTAAGTCCCTGTTCCATCTCCCTACCCCACCTTCCATACCCCTGACATCTACCAATGTGCCTTCAAACTCTACAAATCTGACTATTCAAGATACCTCATATGTGAAAGTGAAAGTCTCTCAGTGGTGTCCAACTCTTTATGACCCCAAGGACTATACAGTCCATGGAATTCTCCAGGCCAGAATACTGGAGTGGGTAGCTGTTCCCTTTTCCATAGGATCTTCCCAACTCAGGGGTTGAACCCAGGTCTCTTGCATTGTATGCAGATTCTTTACCAGCTGAGCCACCAGGGAAGCCCAAGAATACTGCAGTGGGTAGATCCCTTCTCCAGAGGATCATCCTCACCCAGGAATGAAACCAGGGTGTCCTGCATTGCAGGTGGATTCTTTACCAGCTGAGCTACCAGGGAGCCTTATACCTCATATATGTGAAGTCAAACACTATTTTCTGCACCTGCTATATATTGGAATGCATTTCAAGATTAACAATATACGCCCTACAAACAGGTTGTACTTTCTTTTTTTCCCTCTGTTATACAGTGAGTTCTCATTAATTATCTATTTTATAAATAATGGTGTATATATGTCAATCCCAGTTCCCCAATTTATCCCAAATTCTTGGAGGTGAAGAGCGAAATAGTACCCCAGAAAAGCCCTGTGACCATCCTGTGCATTAACCAAGACTCTTACGATTACAATGGATAGAATCCAGTTCAAAAGGGCTCAGGAATGGGGAACTCAATGAAGTAGCATTAAATTCTCTAGCCATCTCTGGGTTCTCATTCATTGTCACCAGGATTTCATCTCTCCCCATCTCACAGATGGGTTCTCCCCAGTGTAGATTTCACTTTCAGGCAGACACCTGCCTTTGTGACAAAGACAACCACCAACAGCTCCAGGTTTGCATTTTGCAGTCTCAACAGAAAAAATATATACATTTTCTTTTTCTCTTTTCTCCATATTCCTAGCAAAAGATCTAAGGATGACAGTCTTTTAGTTCTGATTGGTCCTGCTTAAGTCATGAGTACGCTCCTTAATCAATGATTGGCTAAGGGAAGGTGGCGTTCCCATTGGCTAGGCCATGTCACATGTCCATTCCTAGAGCAAAGGACAGAATCAGCCCCACCTAAGTCATACGGAAGATAAAGGCACCAGGTCTAGGGAAAGAGAGCTTATTGATGGTCAGTCAAAAGCAACAGGTGACCTCTGTAGGCTGATTTCATATAAAATCAAAACCATATTTATTTTGTCTGCATTATACAAAATCAATCCATTGCCAAAATGGCTTTTCTCTGAGATAATCTAATTTTGCTCCTCTGTCCATGGAATTCTCCAGGCAAAAATACTGGAGTGGGTAGCCATTCCTTTCTCGAGGGGATCTTTCTGATCCAGGGATCAAAGCTGGGTCTCTGGCATTGCAGGTGGATTCTTTACTCTGAGCCACCAAGGAACACCAGTATTTTGTCAGACTTGCTCAATATTGTGCACTCTACAAACCTGGCATCTGAGATGATCACTCACTACAGGCTGTCTTAATGCTAGCTCCCAGTCAACTTTTAATGAAAGAATGGATTGTGCTCAATTGAAATCTTCTTCTTCCCCTAAAATCTTCTGATTTTTTATATCAATATCCTAATATGTACAAAAATCTACGCAATTATCTTTGATAATTATAAACAAGAAGGAGCAAAGCATCCTTGGAGATTAGTCTCTTTGTAGAATCAAAGAAGAGCCAGTAAACCCAATGCCTTCCTTGGCCAACATAATAATAGCACTGCTATTGGGCACTGAAATGCTATCCTAGTTCATCAGTCTGGCTGCATCACTATCGTCCTGTTTTCCTTCTTGCTTCTTGAGAGATCATCAGTTGATTCCTAAAGGCACCAGCAGCCGCCATTTGCTCTCTGTCTTTGTAACCAGTACCATCCTGGGTCCTTTTAGCTTTGCACCTTATTTCCTTTTCAGGAAAAGCAGTGCCTCTCCCACTTCCATCTCCCCCTCGAAGGAGCAGCATAGGATGGACACATCAGGCCCCTCAATGCTGGGATGTTGCTTAAGAATGACACGGGATGAGATCAAAGTTGAGGCCACCTACCACAGTCTCTATGGGTTCTTCTCTCCTTCGAATGTGCCACTCAGCATCCAAACAGGACACACTAAAAAGGATTTCACTATAGAAAGGTCAGTGGAACAACTGGATTCAGAAGGGCAGGCAAGGTGAAAAGAAGCAAGCAGAAGTGTTAAGGTCCAAGCACTCTCCAGGGCAGGAGCCATCACTGCCCCAGGCCTGGAGGGGAGGGGTGTGACAGTGGACACTGAACGCAGTCGAGAGTGGGAGACGCGAAGACCTTCCTCCAGGAAGCACGCCTGGGGTAGCACCTGGCCATGACTAGGAACAAGCAGAAGTGGGGAGCGAGCCAAGGTGGGAAACTCTGACCCTGCTCTCCTCCACCCTCCAGTATCCTCTCTCTCTCCTTCCCCAGACAAACCCAACAGCTTCAGGAAGAAAGGGAGGCTGGGCAATGCTGTGTGCAGAGAGGGGCTTCCCGGGAAAAGAACTGTGCTAGGAAGGATAGACAAGTGAAGAGGAGTCAAGAATCGGGGTGGGAGCAAGTGGAAATTAAACAGCGCAGGACTCCTCTTTTTTTTTTTTGGTTTTCTGTTGTAAGGGGTTGCTTGTTTTGTTTGTTTGTTTGTTGGTTGGTTGGTTGGTTGGTTGGTTCTTTTTTTTGGTTTGTTTATTTTGTGTGTTTTTTTGCCTCACTACATGACAAGTAAGTCTTCCCTGATGGCTCCATGGTAAAGAATCCGCCTGGCAATACAAGAGCCATGGTTCAATCCTTGGGTCAGAAAGATCCCCTGGAGAAGGAAATGACAGCCCGCTCCAGTATTCTTGCCTGGGAAACCCCATGGACAGAGGAGCCTGGCGGGCTACAGTCCATGGGGTTGCAGAGTTGGACACGACTCAGAGACTAAATAACAACAACAACATGTTATGCACGATCTTAGTTCACTAATCAGAGATTGATCCCATGCCCCTGCAGTAGAAGTGCAGAGTCTTAACCACTGGACCACCAGGGCCCCTCTCCTTAATCCCTTCCTTCTCTAGTTTCTCTTCAAAGCTCCATGGAGGGGGTGCAATAGCTCTGTTGCCCCATCTTGAGAAGAGCAGAAGGAACGCCTCCTGGAGCTGCTTAGGGCTGTCAACAGTTCAAGCATAAGGAGCCCTCGCGCCTCAGAGTGGTTCCGGTCCAATTACAAGAAGATTACACTAGAGTCTGGGGCCAAGACCTGGCCATGATTAACAGATTTTGAAGAAGTGTCCCCTCCGTAAATCCTTCTCCTAAACTTGCAAAAGCCACAGGTAGCTGATTGCACATTCAAGGGTTCAAGTTTCTACCAGAGTTCCAGCTCATCAGGAGTTAAGTGTTCCTCTTACCCTGTTAGAGATGAGAAAAGCAATTCTGAGAGCCACTGAACAAGAAGACACAGTCAAGCCTTAATATACATGGGGTTGGAATTCCTGCCTGCTTCACCCCTGCTCTGTTATGAGCACACACAGCTTACTCCCTGCCTCTCAAGACCACTTCACAGAGACCCTGTTTTATAGACAGATCATTGTGCTATGAGCGAAAAGCCCCATTCCTCAACTGTCTTCCTTTCATGCTGGTTAATATACTTCCTACTTCAACGGGTAACTAAGCCTGTCACTATCAGGACGTGCTCAAGCATGACCAAAATATTCATTCTGGCTAGACCATGTAAATTTTGCTTAGCGAAAACTGCACCCACCACCCTTGCTCTGCACCCAGGACAAAGACTGGCCCTAAGAGACTGGTGCCGGGTCCATGGGTCTGGTTTAGTTCTGCCAAGGAGAACCTGGGCAATCTTTCACCATTATCATCATTATATCACAGGCTTAGAAAAACCAGGCAGCCTCAATGCCTCTTGGCTTTCTTCACCAGGCAGTCTCTACTGTACGTACGTGATCACATACACTCGCACACATATACGTGTGCACACACACACACACACACACAGAGCCAGGAGCATGCAGGACCACACTTTTCATGGGCTTCATGCGTCCCTCAATGTGGGAACAAGATCAAGTGTAAGATGTACTGAGTATGTCGGGTAACCAGAGTTTTTTGGAGAAGAAAATTTAAAAAAGAAAAAAAGAAATTTGCCATGAGGATTGCTTAAATTCTGTGCCATGGTTTCCAAAAGACACATTGACGCGGACACGTCTCTGCTTTCTTTGCTACATCAGCAACACTGACGTTTGAAGACAGAGCATCTTCTCTGTGTGGTCTGTCTTGAGCACCCTAGGACATGTAGCAGCATTCCTGGCCTCTACCCTGGGGTCGTAGGAGCACCCAGCTCCCCTTCAGTAGCGAAAAATCAGCAATATCTCCAGACACTGCCAAACATCCCTGGGGTCAAAATCGTCCCAGCTGAGAACTTCTGTACAGTATGTTCTCAGTGACAGAGTCTACTCTGTCCCCACAATCTGTTTGCCAACAGCCATCTTCCAAATGATCTTTTTATTCACAGACATACCCACGTGGCTGGTTACCATTTCAGGTAAGAAACTGGCTCCCTTCTGAGAACCCCCAGCTGAACTGTATCCTGTCTTGAAAGCACGCAAGAAGCAGCCAGAAAGGATGCCCTCATCCCCATTCCCTCTCACCTTAGCCAACATATTTCCTTTCTGTTTTGTCTAGGACAAAAAACTCACAGAGTCTCCAACTTCGAAGCACATATTCCAAGAAAATAATTGATCGTGTGTACAAAGATTTAATTACAAGAAAGAACCTGCACCAAGGTTTATAATATGGGAAATTGGGAAACAGCCTAAGTGTCTGATGATAGAACCGTGGTTAAATGAGCTGTGATACACTCATCCAGTAGAATATATACAGTGTCATTAAAAGTTATGAGGATGGAAATGCCTCAGCACCGTAAGATGTTCAAGAAATATTAACAGAACAAAGTAGGTTACTAGAGAATCTTTTCAGTGGTCATCCCATTTTTAAGCTCTTCTCAGTGATTATCCCATTTTTAACGTCTGTTTGCATGTGCATAGAAAGAGTCTGCATCAAAAGTAGTTACTAACAGAGTTTTTTTTTTATTTCTACCCTTTTGATCTTGAACTTCAATTTTTATAATATATTTTGCATAAAATTTTTATATAAGTTCTTAGATTGTCAGTGTCTTCACACATGATTACACTTCCAAAGGATTGCAGAGAAAAAAGTCTAAGGAAAAAAAATCTTGACACTATAGGCTGAAGTATGCATGAACACCATCTTTGAAATTTTCTGGTGACACAACTGCTTGTCCAATCCAGAGATTTCTTTAAAGCAAAAATAAATCAAAACAATCCTAGTTTATATATATTTTAAATTATCCCACCCTAGCTTAAACAGGGAAGGAAATGAGTCTTGAATTGACATCATTTTATTGTGTTTTATTAGTCAGGAACTATAAATCCAAAGGGTTACCCACAGTATGAAGTCATTTAGAACCAAAGTGTTTCCTGGCTGGCAAAGGCGTTTATGAGCAGCCATATGAAGAAGACTGGATCATGGCTTGGCTCCAGGACCATCACGGAGGTGGCAGGATTTATGGAACTCAAGCCTTGCTCAATCTGGTCAGAATTCCAAGAAATAATCTGAAATCACTGAATGCAGAAAAATCATAAATCCTAAAATGTTGCAGCCATCCTCTTAAATTACAGCACTATCTTTTACAAGATTGCTTGTGAGAGACTGCCCCTGCTGAAATAAACAACGGGAAAAATCTGTCTCTATAGTCTCTCCCTGCCACAGCTTCAGACAACATTCTTAGCACAGCAGTGCATCCCTATTGTTACTGAAATTACTTTGAAACAATGATGGTGTTTCAAGGATTTTCTGCAGAAAACCCCCAGGTTTAACTGTGCAATCGGGCCTTGGTATGCCCATTCCACTTCAGCTGATACTGCAGGCTGATTGGAAGGGGCTCAAGCACCCAGGGATTTGGGCATCCACAGGGCATCTGGAAACAACCCCTCGCTATACTGAGGAGCAACTGTATTGAGAACGAAAATTAAAGTACAGGTGCCTGAAGTGTTCCCGTGGTCAGATTATTGGCAAATAATAATCTGATGGTTGGTAGATGAGATGGTCAGAACCCCGGATACATATGTTGTTTAATCGCTCAGTCATGTTTTACTCTTTTGTGACCCCATAGACTGTAGACCTCCAGGCTCCTCTGTCCATGGGATTTTCCAGGCAAGAACACTGGAATGGGTTGCCATTTCCTTCCCCAGGGGATCTTTCGGACCCAGGGATCGAACCTGCATTGGCAGGTGGATTCTTTATCACTAAGCCACATAGGAAACCCCAAACCAGAATATGTATACGTCAGTGCTGCTGCTACTGCTGCTGCTAATTCGCTTCAGTCATGTCCAACTCTGTGTGGCCCCACAGACGGCAGCCCAACAGGCTTCTCTGTCCCTGGGATTCTCCAAGCAAGAATACTGGAGTGGGTTGCCACTTCCTTCTCCAATGCATGAAAGTGAAAAGTGAAAGTGAAGTCGCTCGGTCGTGTCCAACTTTTAGCGACCCCATGGACCGCAGCCTACCAGGCTCCTCCGTCCATGGGATTCTCCAGGCAAGAGTACTGGAGTCGGTTGCCATTGCCTTCTCTGATATACATCAATATATAAAGTTAAATACATGCCCAAGAAGTCCTTATCCACTTGACTCCTCCTAGGCACAAAATTCAGATTAAATTCAGGATGTTCGATCGAATTTGAGTTTCATCTAGTGCAACAAATAACTGTTTAAGAATAAACCAAACATTCAACGGGGTGGCCTGTATTCTTATGTGCTAAATCTGGCAACTCTACCCCACTAGAATTCTCCTGCAAAGGCATGACATGAATCCAAGTGACTTTCAGAAGGGCTACGCATTAATTTCTCCTATAATAAAAAGCAGCTTTTCTTATGAGAAGGGATTCTTAGATTCCTGAAACAGCATCAAAGTCAGATTTAACTGATTCAGAAAGACATAAGAAATGCTGGATGGAAAGTCAGAAGACAGAAGACCTAGTCCCGACTGTTTAGTCCTGAGTCCCAGGGTCACAGATCTGAGACCTCACACCAAGGCCTCCGAAGTGGAGCCCAGAACCCAGGTCACCTTCAAAGCTGGCTGAGCCCCTTTGTAATTGTTACTAAAAGCCCCTTGATCATTACTAACAAGTTTCCTGTCTCCCAATTAAGCAAAGATACCCACTCAGTAAATACACTATAGTGTCTCAACCAATCACCTAATGCCGAGCATCCAGGAATTTACTTTGTCTTGAGGCTATAAAAATTGGCTAGTAGGTTACCACAAGAACTGTCAACTCTCTCTGGTCTGTTGGGAGGTCAGCCTGCTGTGTTGCAGTGCTCACATTATCTCTGCTTTTTCTTCTTAATAAACCCACTCCCTTCTAAAATGCTCTATATCTGGAAATGCTTTTCCAACCCATGCTCGGACTCCCTCAGTACTGGCAATTCCAATAACCAGCTTTGCATGACTTTGAGACAAGCCCCCTAAACCCTGTAAGTCTGTTTCCATAGTACATCCGAAGCAGAAAACAAGTGATTGCCGTCCTTTCTCTGAACTCACAGCAAACATTGCTAAGCGATCACAGTGTTCCTTCCCACTGTGTCCAGAATTCTGCTTGGCAAAATCTCCAGGAGGCCACCATCCATGGACAAGACTACACCCTTGACAAGAAATCCACTTGCCTTCCTTGAAATAAATGAGCAGCTCCAATGAGAATCTGGAATCCTTTGTGTTCCAAATTCAAACCTAAATAGCAAGATCATACCTAGTTCCATACTATTAAGAGCAAAACTTGACAACTATCTTCTGATGTAGATTTTTTTTTGCCTTATTTATGTATTTTTTTCTTAAACTTTTTTATTTCATATTAGGGTATATCCAATTAACAATGTTGTGAAAGTGTCAGATAAACAGCAAAAGGTCTCAGCCCTACATATACATGTATCCATTCTCCTCCAAACTCCCCTCCCATCCAGGCTGCCACATAACACTGAGCAGAGTCCCATATGCTGTACAATAGGTCCTTGTCGGTTATCCATTTTAAATATAGCAGAGTGTGCATGTCCATCCCAGCTCCCTAACTATCCTCTATCCCCATCCTTCCCCCTGGTGACCATAAGTTTGTTTTCTAAGCCTGTGAGTCTGCTTCTGTTTTGTAAGTTGATTTGTATTATTTCTCTTCAGATTCCACCTATAAGGAATGTCATAGGGTATTTCTTCTTCTCTGCCTGATGAAGCAGATTTTTCTTAATTCAGCAGAAAAGAAATGGTCAAGGAATCCTGCTTTGATCAGACCTTGTAAGAACTGTCCTTGAGGACCTCAGTGGAAGACGTGGCAGGTCCTGATCCCCTCCTCAACATTGCCCTTGATTTTTCTTTCCTCTTTCTACATTCACCTTGATCCCTCTCCCCTTTGTGTCTGTTTCCTTCTGCACTCATGGGCTGCTCATACGACCCCTGGCTTTGTCACCTCTGTGTGTCTTTTCTACCTTGCAGATTCTCCTTTCTCATCATTTCAGCCTCTCCTGGCCATTTCTGGTCCAGGGTAATGTCGTGGCATCTTTCTTGCTTCAGATCCAAGTACCTGATCTCTGCCTGGTTCTCTCCCCATTTCCCAGTTCAAATGCCCCAGGGGAGAGGAGGTCTCACAGCTTAGCCGGTCCCTGCTTGCCAAGGGGCTGGTCTGGGATTGGCTGTGTGCTGATCAGGACTGGAAAGACCTGATATAAACCACGGCCGCCTGGGCAAAACCCGTCAGCAGACGATGTTAGTGTCTTCATTTGTTTGTTTTTCTTTCTTTCTTTCCAAAAAGGTCTGAAGGGCAGATACCATGATGTACATAACATCATAGGATTTCTAGAAGACCAGAGTTGACCGTGTATGTGAAAAGTGACTGTTCTAACTGGTTTCTTCCAAAAGCAGGCCCTGAGGCAGGGACCCAAGTGTGAGTAGTTTATTTGGGGGCTGCTGGAAACACGAATAAGGTAGTGAGGAAGGCATGGAGGGAAAGGAAAACAACTCATGTGTGTGTGTTACTAGGCAATGACCACAGTAGCTGACAGAAGTTTATTCCAGAGGGAAGCTGGGGAAATGGGAGATGACACACAGCCCAGAATGAGCTCACCCCGAGAGAGTGAAAACTGAAGGGCTTAAAGACCAACTCCCAGGAGTCCTTGGTGGGCACTGTTTTCCCAGCACTTTGGACGCGCACTGGTGGTGCTGCAGCACGGCGGATGCCCAAGGCTCTGGGAACCTCCTGGGGCTCAGTCGGTAAAGAATCTGCTGCAATGCGGGAGACCTGGGTTCAATTCCTGGGTCAGGAAGATCCCCTGGAGAGGGGAATGGCAACCGCTGCAGTCTCTTGCCTGGGAAGTTCCATGGAGGAGCCTGGCAGACTACAGTCCACAGGGTCCTAAAGAGCTGGACACGATTGAGTGACTAATACTTTCACTTTCAATGTTCTGGGAAGAGACCCCAGGCACAGAGAGGGAGATAAGACAAATGGACAAGCTTCCTGAACTCATTAAAGTCTAAGGAGTAGAGGAAAGGCACTGATATCACCTGCTGTAGCCCTCTGTCAACTCTCAAATCAATGTCACCTCCATGAGGGTGGGGAAACAGTGCCCGCCACATAATAGACGCTCAGTACATGTTTTAGGGATAAGTGAATGAACGACAGAAAGTTCTATATAAATGAATATAATTATTATTGGGGCCGTTGTTGTGGATCCTTCTTGTTTTTTTGCCTTCTATGCTCCTTGGAAGAAAAGTTATGACCAACCTAGATAGCATATTAAAAAGCACAGACATTACTTTGCTAACAAAGGTCCATCTAGTCAAAGCTATGGTTTTTCCAGTGGTCATGTATGGATGTGAGAGTTAGACCATAAAGAAAGCTGAGCACCAAAGAATTGATGCTTTTGAACTGTGGTGTTCAAGAAGACTCTTGAGAATCCCTTGGACTGCAAGGATATCCAACCAGTCCATCCTAAAGGATGCTGAAGCTGAAACTCCAATACTATGGCCACCTGATGCGAAGAGCTGACTCATTTGAAAAGACCCTGATGCTGAGAGGGACTAGGGGCAAGAGGAGAAAGGGACAACAGAGGATGAGATGGATGGATGGCATCATTGACTCGATGGACGTGAGTTTGAGTGAACTCTGGGAGTTGGTGATGGACAGGGAGGCCTGGCGTGCTGCAGTCCATGGGGTCACAAAGAGTCGGACACAACCAAGGGACTGAACTGAACTGATCCAGTGAGGGCTTCCCTCATGGCTCAGCTAGTCTGCCTGCAATGCAGGAGACCTTGGTCTGATCCCTGGGTTGGGATCTCCTGGAGAAGGGAAAGGCTACCCACTCCAGTATTTTGGCCTGGAGAATTCCACGGACTGTATAGTCCATGGGGTGGCAAAGAGATGGACACGACTTAGAGACTTTCACATCACACATAGCCAGTGAAGCGATTAATAGGTTTGGAGACGGGTAAAGGGAGTGTTAAACAGGAACAATGGACCACTAACTGGTACCAGAAAAGGCCTGGCTTTTAATACCAACTCTTCTTCCATCACTACCACGACTTGCACAAAGCAGAAGAAACATTTTCCTCCTATATATTCTTCAAGTTGTATTTTCATGACTTCTTTTCTGTAATCCGTCCTTTGTATTCATTTCAGTTTGATTTCAGCTGAATACAATGATCATCAAGGGAGGAGGGGCGTATTTGTCTTCTTTCCTCAGTCCTGCATTCCAAGAACAACTTGAAGCCCTACTCTTGCTTAACCCCCAAGCCAACCAGGTGGCAAACAAGACTGCAATAATGAGTGTGAGGGGGCAGTATGAACCCACCTCCACTGATAGCGGAGGTGTTTCCGTGTAATCTGCTTCTCTCCTTGGCCACCACTAATCCGATTGTATAATATACACAAATGGAACAAAATACGGGCTTTCCCACTGGTAACACAAAATCAAAGACTGCAACTTGGATATGAGGCTGAAACAAATTCTCCGATGGTTGCCCCAAGGTCCAGACCTTAGGGAACATTTGCCCCAGAGGATCAGAAACTTCTCTGGTCCTCAGAAAGGACAAAGGTCAGCTTCACCCCAGGTCAAGTTCATCGAACTCCACATTGTCCATACCTGCAAGTGGCCCCTTACACACAGCCCACTCCCAAGAGTGGCACAAAGGCCAGGATTGTAGACTCTCGTCATCTCACCAGAGAAGTTATTCCTCCTCCCTCCACCCTTTGGAGTCATTGAAAGATAGTGATCGGAAATTTCAAGCCAATAAGAGACTCAAAGTTCCTATTTTTCAAGGTGGCAGGAACTTGGGGAGAGGGAGACAACTGATGCCTTCCCCATGTATCTAAGGGCTGAAATTTTATGTCCTATCAAAAAAGCAGATCTGAAAACCTATTGCTTTTTCAACTCTCAGTGAATGGATGGGAGCAAGCCCATCATTGGATATGCGGAGGTAACTGGTCTACAGAAGAGTCGTTTTCAGTTTCTCTTTCGTCCTGTTACACATCAGTGCGTTTAGGTCTGCACAGAAATCACCAGTGCTGCTGTAACTAGAACTGCATATTCTGTTCGTTCCATCTCTCACACTAGTGTTAGTAAACTCTGCAGTCAGCATTTAGCACAGGAGTTTAAGGATGTCAAGACCGAGGCTCAAATATGTCAAAAATAAAGCTGTTTTCTTTCCCCAAAACAGGACGAGAAAATGCACTTCCACTTTTGCTTCAAGCCTGACTTTGATGGCAGGATGGAAAATGGCCAGCTTACTTTTAAGGGACTGACCTCTAGTGGCCAGCAACGATAACTCGTCTACTAGAACACAAATTTTCCGACAAAATCCAAGAGTGAGCTTGGAGAGCCATTAAAGATCATCTTTCGCTGTCCACTTCGTTTCTTAGTTACAGAAGAGGAAACAGCTGTCCATGAAGGATCAGGAATTGTCAGTGGTTGCTAAGGCAGGACTGGAGACAAAGTCTTCTATATTTCATTTGGGTCATCTCCTCCCATTGCCCAGCACATATTTAAAAGCTACCTTTCCATATATTCTGCAATTAAGAGACAAATAAAACTCTTTCAAAAAACTAAAAATAGAGTTACCGTATGATCCAGCAATCCCACTCTTGGGCATATATCTGGAGAAGATAAAAACGCAGTTCAAAAAGATACACACACACCAGTGTTCAGAGCAGCACTATTTATAGTAGCCAAGACGTGAAGCAACCTAAATGTCCATCAACAGATGAACGGATAAAGAAGATATGGCGTATATATATATGAAGATTACTCATCCATTAAAAAAGAATGAAACGATGCCATTTGCAGCAACATGGATAGACCTAAAGATTATCATATTAGGTGAAGTAAATCAGAGAAAAACAAATACTGCTATCGCTTATATGTGGAATATAACAAATGATACAAAGGAACTTATTTACAAAACAGAAGTAGACTCACTGACATAGAAAACAAAATTATGGTTACCAAAAGGAAAGGGTGGGGAGAGATAAATTAGGAATTTGGGATTAACATATACACACTAATATATACATATATATAATAGATAAAAAACAAGGACCTATTATATAGCACATGCATGCTAAGTTGTTTCAGTCGTGTCTAACTCTGCAACCCCGTGGACTGTAGCCCTCCAGGCTCTTCTGGCCAAGGGATTTCCCAAGCAAGAATACTGGAGTGGTTTTATTGCCTTCTCCAGGGGATCTTTCTGACCCAGGGATTGAAGCCAGGTCTCCTCCATTGCAGGCAGATTCTTTACAGTCTGAGCCACCAGAGAAGCAGTTATTGTATAGCACGGATATATATTCAATATCTTACAATAACCTGTAGTGGAAAATAATCTAAAAAAGAATACACATATATGTATAGTTAACCTCAGGTGGCTCAGATGGTAAAGCGTCTGCCTGCAATGCAGGAGACCCGGGTTCAATTCCTTGGTCAGGAAGATCCTCTGGAGAAGGGAATGGCAACCCACTTCAGTATTCTTGCCTGAAGAATTTCATGGACGGCGGGGCCTGGCAGGCTGTAGTCCATGGGGTCACAAAGAGTCAGACTGAGTGACAAACACTCATACATATGTGTCACTGAATCACTTTGCTGTAAACCTGAAGCATTGCAAATCAACTATCCTTATTTTAAAAAATAAATTAAACAAAGAGAACAACAACAAATTCTAATTTCAGGCAACCCTTCTATGACTTACCATAAATCTAATTGGATAAAAGTGGTTAGATAGTTCAATCCCCTTCTAGGTGCTAAACAGCTAGAAATAAAGAATTTTTTAAAATTATCTTTAAATCTCTAGTACTTTTCATCATACTTGTCACATGGCATATATTTAATAAATGTAGATAGATGGACAGTTAGATTTTAATTTGAAATTATACATCAACCAAAACCAAAAGTCGCTTGCCTGTTTCTCCAATTAGCAAGTGGCAAATCCAGAGTTTGAGACCAGCAATTCAGTCTTACACTAAAAGCCACCATCCCAACCACTTGCCCTAGAGCCCCCTGCTACTGAGGATGGCCTTTCTAAATTTTGCAGAAGCAACCTTTCTGACTGTCTGAATCAACACAGCTGATTCAAGAGGAGATAGTATTTTTCAGATGCAAATGTTTTTGCCCTCAAATAATGACCCAATAAAAATCGTTCTTCAATCATTCAATATATATTTATTGAGTGTTTACTATGTGCTGGAAATTTCCCTTAGTAATGAGAACCCACTGGGAAAGACTAAATGATGTCCCAGCCACTAAGCTAGCAGTAAGCCGTGGGAGAATAAAGAAAGAAGGCAGCCTTGATACTGAAGAGTTAGTGGAGACTTGAATTAGGACACTGCCTGAAGCTTGCGAGAATTTATGAATAAACCTCAACATCCCTTGATAAAATAACCCAGGTTGGTGGCGAAGAGAGAGAATCTTCAGATGATCAGGGGCAAACTGGTGTTTCTTTCTCCCAACCATCATTCTTAGAATTCACTTTGTTTTTGAAGATCTAGCAAACTCTACCAATACCATCATTCTTGCTTCTGAAATTATTCTTTATCTCCTTACTCTTCCACCCCAAGCATGGGTATAAACCCTTTCTTTAATTTCCCACAGCCCAGATGAGGCCATATGGGAATCATTCCAAGATTTTACTGAACTCTCAGGGAAAACAGAGAGGAATGATACCAGTGTTTTTAAAAGATAGCAACTATACCTGGTGGCACCTGCGACCTAGGCGCCACCCTCCAGAGGCTGGCCAGACTCCTGTAGGATTGCTTTCCTGTCTTGCCCTGGTTTGGCAGCATATGGCAGTGTCCAAACTTCCTACCACCCCAGGAAATTCCTCGAGTGTGTCAAAGCCCCTCAGAGTCCCAGCCCAAGAGAGCAGAGCGGTGTATGATGACAAGAGTCCCTTTTCCCTTTCCCCCAAATTCCACCTCTCACCTTGTGAGAACACCAGCAGCTTCCTATCTACAGAGGGCTTTTACTCCAGAAATCTATTCACTAGATAGTTTTGTAGAATCAGCCATGCATTTCCAAAAACATCAACAGTTATTCAAATCAGAGGCAAGTCCTAGAAAGTGCTACTTATATCCTGGCCCATCCAAGGATATAACGGACCTACTAAGGATGTTGGAAATACAGCTCTCCAGTTTGGCAGAAATCAAGAAGCGAACATAGATGCTTCTGCGGGTGTGCTTGCTAAGTCGCTTCTGTCATGCCTGACTCTTTGGGACCCTGTGGACCGTAGCCCGCCAGTCTCCCCTGTCCACGGGATTCTCCAGGCAGGAATACTGGAGTGGGTTGCCATGACCTCCTCCAGGGGATCTTCCCAACCCAGAGACTGAACCTGTGTCTCCTACATTTCCCGCATCGGCAGGCGGGTTCTTTACCACTATTACCACCTGGGAAGCCCATAGATGCTCCTAGGCACTCTCTATATCCATATATCGTCTGTACCAATATGAGCACTCACATCCCCTACCAAATCACCTGCATCAGGAGAGAAAGCATTCTTGCCTCCACATGGAACTGTGGCTGCCGAGAGAGACAAGAAAATTCTTGACCTGGAATCAATAGAGTAGTCATTCCTAAATTGAGTCCAGTCCACTCCCTCTGTTTCCTGAGCATGTTTAGTATTCGGGGAATTTGAAGGCAATGCAGTACAATTCGTGGCACCATAGGACACGAGAAAATGATAGATGGAGCAGAGTGCAGAGTGAAACCGAGTATAGTGTTTTTTATCAAGAGATATTGTCAGCCGCTCTTCTATCTGGTAATCCCAGCAACCTTCCTTGGATAAGACCTTGTTTCCATGAAGGGCCACTTGAGCACCTCTTCTTGATTATGCAACGAAAGACAAGGGGACACCCATTGCCCTGGGAAAAGGGGACATCACAGGATTTTCTGTGGCATGACGGATGCTGCCCTTTCTAAGTGCCCCTTGCATCCTTGACGTCAGTGAATAAATCTGCAAAATATCCTGGGAACAAAAGAGACTTAGATGTTGACCTTCTTGCTAAATTTTGACAGCACTTAAACCTCTCTGATAGAAGACCCAAACAGATATTTCTCCAAAGAAGGGATACAGAGGGCCAATAAACACATGAAAAGATGCTCAACATCATTAATAATGAGAGAAATGCAAATCAAAGCTACAGCTCACACCACTCAGAACGAGCATCATCAAAAGATCTACAAGCAATAAATGCTGGAGAGGACTGGAGGAAAGGGAACCTTCCTACACTGTTGGTGGGAATGTAATCTGATACAACCATTATGGAGAACAGTATACAGATTCCTTTAAACACTAGGAATAAATCTACCAAATGACCCAGCAACACCACTACTGGGCATATACCCTGAGAAAACCACAGTTCTAAAAGACATATGCACCCGAATGTTCATTGCAGCATTGTTTACAAAAGCCGGAACATGGAAGCCACCAAGATGTCTATCAACAGATGAATGGATAAAGAAGACGTGCTCACAACAGGAAAAACCACTGCAATGAGAAGCCCCTGCGCCGCAACAAAGAATAGCCCCTGCTTGACACAACTAGGGGAAAGCCTGTGCGCAGCAGTGAAGACCCTGCCCAGATAAGTACATAAAATTTAAGAAAAGAAAGTGAGACTGTCGTGATATTTGTACCCTAAGCTGCTGACACAGGTAAGACCAGTGCGATGCACTTAAGGGAAGTAGCTAGAGAAGAGAATGTAAAAATTGTAGGAAAGGAACCTTTTCGAGGCTTCCCAGGTGGCTCTAGTGGTAAAGAAGTGAAGTAAAGCAAAAGTCGTATCCAACTCTTTGCGACCTATACAGTCTATATAGTCCAGGGATTTCTCCAGGCCAGAATACTGCAGTGGGCAGCTTTTCCCTTCTCCAGGGGATCTTCCCAACCCAGGGATCGAACCCAAGTCTCCCACGTTGCAGGCGGATTCTTTACCAGCCGAGCCACAAGGGAAGCCCCAATGGTAAAGTAACCGCCTGCCAATGCAGGAGACACAAGAGACGTGGTTTCCGTCCCTGGGTTGGGAAGATCCCCTGGAGGAGGGCATGGCAACCCACTCCAGAATTCTTGCTTGGAGAATCTCTTGGACAGAGGAGCCTGGAGGGCTACAGTTCATAGTGTCGTAAAGAGACACAAGAGAAGCAACTTAGCACCCAAGCACACAACATTTTCAAAGAGAAAAATATTCAGACTAGAGCACTAGTTTTCTCTATGTAAGAGCATCTCCAGTCATTTCAAATTATGACTTGGGTCTCTAAATAAAATGAATCTTACAACATTTTATTCTCAATAGCTCAGACAGCTCTCTTAAGAAGTGGGAATGTTGTGAAATGAAACAAATGAGAAAAAAAAGTGTTGCAATTCAACAAAGGTTAGAAATCATGGCCCCAGAGGAACAAAATTAAATGCTTTAATAACTATAAAATAAAAATAGGCCACACAACCAACATATCTGAGTCAGTAAATGTTTCTCTCCATTTGTTATAGAAACAACAGGTTCAAATTTACTGGAGTCCGAGTTATATTTCAAGGAGAGATGTATATAATTCAGTACATTGGAAAATATAAATCAAATGTTGAAGAATGCAGTTTTATGAAATTTATGATTCAAAGGTGATTCTTCAGCTTCCAGATTGAGCCTTATTTTAGTGATGTATTTTCCCTTGTGAAACATTTTTCTTTCATGGAGAATAAATCAGCTACAATCAAAAATATTTTAGAACTCCAAGACCCGAGTAAGAATGACACATTCGTCTGAAGTTGAAATTGTGTTCCACATGCCCAGGTGTACACGGCAGACTTTAGCCATTTATTAACTTAATGCACCATTGCAGCTTTTATCTGTGTGCTTGCCTATACAGCATAATACTTTCATCTTAGGTACTATAATTTTTCCATGTTTATTCTAGTGTTCTAATCTCCCAAAAGGGTTTCTAATGCATCATGCTTTAGTGATATTACCCTTGAAGGCAATGAGTACATTTTTCTAGTTTCTTTTAGGTATACATGTAGAAATTATGTGTCTCAGAGTCCCATGTAAAAAAATAATGACTATATTTCATTCATCAATTCATTCATTCATCTATTTATTTATTTAAAGATATGACTGCTATGGTTATTATTGATGCATAACAAATGAGCCCAAAAATGCAGTGACTTAAAAGAGTAATTTTATTATGCACATGGATTCCAGGAAACAGGAATTTGAACAAAGCAGAACTGGTTGACTAATCTCTACTCCACAATATCTGGGGCCTCAGCTGAGAACACTTGAACCCTGGGAGGTGAATCAATGTTTAGGGCCTGGAATCATCCAAAGACTTGTTCAGGAGCATGTCTGGAGCCTTGACTACGGTGACTCAAAGACTAAGACTAGAAATGTAATATGGTTCAGCCACTATGGAAAACAGTTTGGCAGTTCCACAAAAAGTTAGACAGGATTACGATGCCACCCAACCATCCATTGCTAGGTATATATACCCAAAAGTGTTGAAAATGGGGCTTCAAACAGATTCTTGCATGTGACTATTTACTGAGGCATTATTCACACTAGCCAAAAGGTAGAGACAACCAAGCGTTCATCAGCAGATGAACGGATAAGCAAAGTGTGGAATATCATTCAGCCCTCAAAAGGAACAGTTGTATGTGGACACACAGCTGATTCGCATTGCTGATGAGCGCTGCAACGCGGATGAAACTCGGAAGCCTAATGCTAAAAGGAAAGCCAGACACAAAGGGACACACGCTGTGAATTCACTCATGCCAGATATCTGGAATAGGCAAGTTCATAAGACAGAAAACAGATTACAGGCCGCCCAGGGCGAGGGGAGGGAGAAACGGGGGTTTCCTGTTCAAAAAGTAAAGTTTCTTTTCGTTGTGTATGCGCTATAGGCTTTTGTTAGTTTGGCTGGTCCAAAATAAGCATTGCTTCCCTTAAGTAAAAAGAATTTGTAGCCAACTAATATAATTAATATGTTAATTAATTAAATATATTAATTATTTGACTACAAATTCTTTGTTTAAATTGAGGATGGTTTGCTTTACAATATGGCCTTAGTTTCTGCCGCACACAACGTGAATCAGCTGTATGTCGACATACATCCTGTCCCCTTTGAGCCTTCCTTCCACCCACCCCCGTGGCACCCCTGTAAGCATCACAGAGCACCGAGCTGAGCGCCCTGTGTGATTCCGCAGCTTCCCGCTAGCCATCTGTTTTACATATATGTGAATGCTACTAAGGCGTACAGAGTTTCTGTTTGGGGTAATGAAGTCTTAGATAGTGACGATGGTTGTGCAACGTTGTGAATGCAACCGATGCCACTTACTTGTACACTTAAAAATGGCTAAAATAGCAAACTTAATGTCATATATATATTCATAACAAAAATGTCTCACCAGATACGAACAGTTTTATGGACAAGTTCATAAAACAGATAATGAATGTGTGTGTGTGGTAAAGAGAGAGACAGACAGAAACAGAGAAAGACAGAGAGAGAAAAAGAAAACATATCTGTCTTCCTTTTTAATATTAAATTATCCTTTATTCTCAAGGACAATACAGGAAAAATAATAGGCCAAATTCAGTAATGAACATTAAGGCCCCCCAAAATCTAAATATTAGTAACAAAATCCCAACAATTCATTTTTAAAACATCTTTACCAAGTTTAGTGCATCCTAGGAATGAAAGGAAAGTTTGACACTGTCATTACGGTAACAACATTAAGAGAAGAAAAATATCATATATGATTACCTCAAAAGATCCAGGACAATTTTGTGACGTGTGATCCAACACTCGTTCATGATTAAAAGCTCTTCAGTCAGATAGGAACATTTACATCATGGACTCGATGGACGTGAGTCTGAGTGAACTCTGGGAAGTGGTGATGGACAGGGAGGCCTGGCGTGCTGCGATTCATGGGGTCGCAAAGAGTCGGACACGACTGAGAGACTGAACTGAACTGAACTGAACCTAAAAAATTAGATTTTTGCATTTGAATTTAAAACAAGTCTGCCAGATTCATCTCTTTTGCTTGCATAAGAATTTTTGCAAGAAATGTCCTTTTTAAACAATGCTTCTTAATGATTTTAGAACGTAATAGGAGATGGATAATTCTTATGAACTGTTTTAGTTTAAGTAAATACTAAAGGATAAGGAAGGATTTCCCTGGTGGTCCAGTGGCTAAGGTTCCACACCCCCAATGCACCAGGCCCAGGTTTGATCCCTGGTCAGGGAACTGGATCCTTCACGCTGCAACTATAAGAGCTCAGGTGCCAGAACTAAGGCCCAATGCAGCCAAATAAGCAAACATTTAAAAGAAAAGGGAGCTCGTAATCAGAGGTAGTGAGCACAAAGGTAGTAAACAAATCCTGTTACAATAGCTGACCACTTCAAGCAGATGGTCTTTTATAAAAACATCTGCTATGTCCCCCAAATTATTCTGTTCTCAGTTAATCCTCAATGTGACTATATTCAGAGACAGGGATTTTAGGAGGTGATTAAGATTAAATGAAGTCTTAAGGGTGGGACCCTAATTCTGTAGGACTCATGGCTTTATTTCAGATCAGTTCAGTTCAGTCACTCAGTCGTGTCCGACTCTTTGCGACCCCATGGAAAGAAGCATACCAGGCCTCCCTGTCTATCAGCAACTCCCGGAGTTTACTTAAACTCATATCTGCCGGGGTCCAGACCCAGTGGACCCAGGGTAATTCGAAGGTGGGGACGGAATCGGTGTCCTGGAAAAAACTTATTTAATTGCAGATATAGAGAGAGATTAGAAACAGATAGTGTAGTAGGAAAATTAATGGAGAAAAGAGGCTGAATAACTGGTTTACGTGGAATACTAATCACCACCTAAGTAGGCCACAGGCGTCTTTCCGTTCTCCCGAGGGAGAGGAGGCACTGAGGCCTCCCCGGTCCGATCTTAGAAGCCCCTGCAAAGTCAGTATGCTTGGTGCGTACCCTCGTACCAGATGGGAATTCAGCCAGGAAAACGGGGAGCGAGAAAGAAACAACACGGGGGAATCAGTCTTTCCAGAAACTGATCCGATTTCTTTATTTTTCAGGTTTGTTTATATACCTTTTTGTTATACACAGGGATGAATACAGAGTCACGCGGGGGTCAGCAGACCTGACCCTTGTCACAATCAGGTGCTTCATATAAAATTATACAAAGGTCTTATGGGTTTTTACATCATCTTCTAGCCATGAGGTCTGCTGACATTTTATGGCCCTTTCTGATACCGGTCAGTTAACCAGAAAACTTATTTTTCCAGGGGTGATTTTTTCTTAAATCAGGCTCCACCCTCCAAATAAAGTTGCATTCCTATAGGGTGAGGGTGTAGTGAGTTACAATCAAGAAAGGAATTTACTTAACCTAAGGTTTAACATGATTAATCTTAAAGGTTAATACTTATTTCTCCTATATGCTAGTTATATTCATTGTAAGGGCAGGAATATGGAGATTTAGCAGCAAATATTGGCTCAACAAATGTAAACCCTTCACCAATGTTCCCCTTAAGATCTATTTCGTCTTGAGATAGTGATAAAGTTACATTTTTACATAGCATAGTGATTTATAACAAAGTACAGTGATCTATAACAAAAGAGAAGATTCATTAACTCAAAAAGTCTAGTATTGCTACATCAAAAAACTACTATATTTCCTTTTCTATACTCCAAATACATTGATTAACATATTCCCAGGTGCCTAAGGATATGGAGGCCTGATGGCAATCATTGACTCATCAATGAAAAAAGCCCTACGCTAATACTCCAAACTCTCTGTGCTGTTTATGGTTGAGAGGTTGTCACACAAGCTAGTCTGTCAGCAGAGAGGTTTGACCTGAGACATTCTTGTCACACCCAGGGCAGGGAATTAGCAGTAATTATTGGCACGACAAATGAAGAAAAACCCTTCACCAATATAATTCCTAATCAACCCACTATACTATACTAATGATCTTCTAACTTCTCAAAAGAGTCTGTATTTAGAAAGTTTTAAAACATCCCGTGCCTCTCACAGCTGGGAGGCTGTAAACAATCACATGCGGCCGGACGAGCCTGATCAGGCAGGCCAGAGAACCTTCAGAGTTCTTAATTTGAAACACTCTTGTCACGCCCAGGAATTTTTATTAACTGGAGCTGCAAGTTAACTCCTTCTCTGAGAGAAATGGTTATGGAGGAGAGCTCCCCGTAAAGTACTCTGGTTTTGGGGGTAGATGCTCGGGAACAGGGGGTTTCCTGAGGCTTGATCACGCCTTTGCGTAAGCCAAGCTTCCTACCTCATGACCTTTGCCATGGGCGGAGTTCCTCATGCTGGCTCCCGACACATATCCATTGAGTCAGAGATGCCATCCAACCATCTCATCCTCTGTTATCCCCTTCTCTTCCCTACTTCAATCTTTGCTGGCATTGGAGTCTTTTCCAATGAGTCAGTTCTTCGCATCAGGTGGCAAAGTACTGGAGTTTCAGCTTCAGCATCAATCTTACCAGTGAATATTCAGGACTGATCTCCTTTAGGATGGACTAGTTGGATCTCCTTGCAGTTCAAGGGACTCTCAAGAGTCTTCTCCAACACTACAGTTCAAAAGCATCAATTCTTCGGCGCTCGGCTTTCTTTACAGTCCAACTCTCACATCCATACATGACTACTGGAAAAACCATAGCCTTGACTAGATGGACCTTTGTCAGCAAAGTAATGTCTCTGCTTTTGAATATGCTGTCTAGGCTGGTCATAGCTTTTCATCCGAGGAGTAAGCATCTTTTAATTTCATAGCTGCAATCACCATCTGGAGCCAAAAAAAATAAAGTCTGCCACTATTTCCACTGTTTCCCCATCTATTTGCCATGAAGTGATGGGACCAGATGCCATGATCTTAGTTTTCTGAATGTCGAGTTTTAAGCCAACTTTTTCACTCTCCTCTTTCACTTTTATCAAGAGGCTCTTTAGTTCTTCTTCACTTTCTGCCATAAGTGTGGTGTTATCTGCATATCTGAGGTTATTGATATTTCTCCTGGCAATCTTGTTTCCAGCTTGTGCTTCATCCAGCCTGGCATTTTGAGTGATGTACTCTGCATATAAGTTAAATAAGCAGGGTGACAATATACAGCCTTGATGTACTCCTTTCCTGATTTGGAACCAGTCTGTTGTTCCATGTCCAGTTCTAACTGTTGCTTCAGATCTGTTATTTCAGATCAGCACGTGGAATTCTCCAGGCCAGAATACTGGAGTGGGTAGCCTTTCCCTTCCCCAGGGGATCTTCCCAAGGGATCGAACCCAGGTCTCCTACATTGCAGGCAGATTCTCTACCAGCCGAGCTATGAGGGAAGGTGCCTTTACATGAAGAAGATGGAGTTCTCTCTCTCTCTCTCTTCTTCAGGCACCAGGAAAGGCCATGTGAGAACACAGCAAGAATATGGTTGTCTGCAAGTCAGGAAGAGAGTCCTCACCAAACACCAAACCGCTGGCAACTTGATCTTGAACTTCCAGCCTCCAGACCTGTGAGAAAATAAATCTGTGGTTTAAGCCACCGGGGCTATGGTACTCTTTTAAAGCAGCCTAAGGTAAAACAGCATCCACATTTTTCTTTCAATTTAATAAACCTTACAGCATTTACTGGGCTTTTCCAGGTGGCTCAGGGGTAAATAATCTGCCTGCCAACGCAAGAGACGTAGGAGATGCAGGTTTGAGCCATGGGTCTGGGTCGGGAAGATCCCCTGGAGAAAGAAATGGCAACCCACTCCAGTTTTCTTGCCTGGGAAATCCCATGGATAGATGAGCCTGGTGGTCTACGGTCCATGGGGTCACAAAAAAGTCGGATGTGACTTAGCAACAAAACAGCAACAGCATTTACTGTGTGATTGGCAAATATTAACTCAATAACCCTTATCATGACCCTCTGGAGTAAGTACAATTATTAACCTCGATTTAGAAAGTGAAGACACTGAAATCTTAAGAAGTTAAAGAATTTGACCAAGATCGCTCACCTCTAAGATCCAGTGTCCAGAGTCTCTCTCTTCTCTGCCCTTGAACTGTACTGGACATGGTAGATCTCATCAATTTCTCCTCCATGTCTTTCATCCAAACTTTTCCTAGTTTCCATCTCTCTGCCAACTTTGAATTTTTAAATCTATCTTTTACATCACTCATTTTCTGTCCAGTTCTCTCATCCATATGTTAACCCATCCTTTGCTTTAAATTTAAAAATTAATATATATATATTCATATATATATGACTCATATACATATACAGCATTGCAAATCAACTATATCCCAATAATTTTTTAAAATTCACGACTTTATTATTCACTTCTAAAAGCTCTGGCTGGTTCTTTTTCACCTTTTCCTGATCTTTTTGACAGTATCACCCTCTTCTTCCATAGTTTCAAAGCCTCCTTTTAAGTTCTTTAATGGTCCTTGTTTTTTCCTGATTCTCCATATGATCACTGTATCAAGTTCTTGGCTATCTGCTGCACCCTCTGACTGTCGGCAGAC
Source organism: Capra hircus (assembly GCF_001704415.2). NCBI lineage: Eukaryota > Metazoa > Chordata > Mammalia > Artiodactyla > Bovidae > Capra > Capra hircus. The sequence goes on from NC_030813.1 coordinate 110,911,431, forward strand.
TCCTGAGTGTTTCCTCCTGTGTGTCTAGTTTTGGATTGTGAGTTCATCTTTAGAAGGTTTCTTTGTCATCACGCAGTCATGTTAGACTCTTTGAGACCCCATGGACTGCAGCATGGATCAGGTTTATCTGCAGCAGCTCTGAATGGACTACTTGAGGGTGTGCCTCTCCAGGAAAGTTTCGTATCTGCCCTTGGGTACCCAACAGGGATACAGAAGCCTGAGCCCATTTTTAAAATGTGTCCCCTGGGGAGTTCCTAAATGACGTAGGTAGCATAAATAAGGCAGTTCAGCAACCTGGTGCAGGCCGGGGTTATGAACTCCCTGGAGAATATTTCTGCCACATGCAGAGCTGGTGAACTAAGACAGAGCAGTTTTCTCCTGGTGTCCCAGCCTAGCGCTGGGTCACAGCCCCTTTCAATTGAAAGACTTCTTTCAATTCTGAGAGTCTTCTTTGCGTTACTTCTTTGACATATGGTACTGTTTTGCTTTCTTGACTCTCTTTCTATAAAACTGCAAGCATTTCTTAACCTGTGACCCTCTCAGTTTCTCTCTATTACCTTTCTGTAAAGGCAAAATGCTGCTTATTTCATTGAAGGAGCCAGAAATGCCTGTGCCTGGGATCTGTTATTTGTGGCCATTCAGATCCTCCAGAAAATAATGTCTCATGTTTTCCAGTTTGATGCCAGTGAAGGTGGGACTATACAGTCCGTGGAATTCTCCAGGCCAGAATCCTGAAATGGATTTCCCTTCTCCAGAGGATCTTCCCAAGCCAGGGATAGAACCCAGGTCTCCTGCATTGCAGGTGGATTCTTTACCAGCTAAGCCACAGGGAAGTCCAAGAATACTGGAGTGGGTATCCTATCCCTTCTCCAGTGGATCTTCCCAGCCCAGGAATCCAACCCAGGTCTCCCGCACTGCAGGCGGATTCTTTGCCAGCTGAAACTGATTACCTCTGTAAAGACCTTGTCTCCAAACAACGTCACATTCTGAGGTCCTGGGGATTAAGACTTGAACATATCTTTCAGGGGGACACAATTCAGCCCAGCACACTGCAGGGCAAAACCCTGGGCCTCTCTGAAGTGCTGCTGAGCAGACCAGCTCATATCCTCATTCTGGTGCCTAGCTGACCCCCCACCTCTCCCCCCCCACACACACACAGTTGCACACACACACACAGACACATATACGCAGGCACACATACATGCATAGTCACATACACAAACACATAGACACAGACTCTTAGACACATACACAGAGAGATGCACACACACACAGATACACACACATATATGTATGTATCTGTATAAGAGACTCACACACACATACAGACACATACACCCAGACACGCACATGTACACACACACCTAGACACTCAGACACACGTACACAGATACAGAGACACACACAGACACACAGATGCACCCACATACATATACAGAGATGCCCGCACAGAAATACATACACAGACACACACAGATATATACACACAGAGACAGACCCAGAGACACACGCAAACCCACACAGACACGGATACACAGACAGAGACACACACAGAAGGGCCCAGGTACACACATACACCCACCCTAGGATACTTGGGGTGCGGCTTTCTTTGGTCTGTTCATTCCCGTCCTCAGTCACTGGCTTTGCCTCTTTTTCCATTTCCTTTGCTTTTTGAGCCTTACCAGTGATCTCCTCTTTCAATAAGTTCAGGGCAATTCAGAGAACAAGCAGAGTCATCTTGCGCATTCAATTTTTCATGTTTAACCAGAGAACAGTCCACAGCAACATCAGGGAGCATGAGAGGCGGATAAGTCGGACATCCTCACCCTGTAACAGGGACCTTTCCTGATTCTAAGCCACCCGTCTCTGAGCATCGCCTGCCTGCCATTGATCAGAAGTGCCCAGTGAGTGATAATGTGAGGGAGGGGGCTGCACTGAAAACTTGGCCTCCTGTCTGCCCAGCGCCCCAGGCTCATTCTCTGTGCTCTTCCCCTGTAAGCTGTGCGCTTCTGCTCACCCTGGGTGTGTGCTTCTCTACTAGAAGTAACCTGTCACTTTAAAAGAAAAAAAAAGCTGTGGAGTGACCTTCCTTAGGAACGGGTTGCTAAGCGGGTGTTTTTGCTGAGACAGGGCTGCAGCTTCCCAGGGAGCAGCCCAGGAGCCGCCCCAACACTCAGCCTTTGCCCTCCGGAATTTTTCAGAAGCATCATCAGGGACAGCCGCCTCGCTCCACTTTCAACCCAGAAAGCAGAATCTGCAAAGTGCCCTGAAAAGTTCCTTAAGGTAAATCAGTTTTTCCTGGGAGCAGGGCTGGAGCATTGAGGTCCTGCTAGCGCAGGCTCGGAGCTCAGACTCTCCCCGGGATACCCTGAGCCAATTTAATGAGCTGTAAATGTAGGAGACCTTGTCGTTATATTTACGCTTTACTTTCTGAGATGAAAACATGGAGCATGACTCGGGCTGCTTTGATTAGAGCCACTGCCTGGTGCCTAGCTTGCAGGAAATGTAAGTCCAGCTCATGACAGCCCCCCGGGGGAGAATGCCTTCTAAAGTCTCCCTCCACTTCCTTCCTGGGACGTGCTCGCCATCCTGTTGCATTCCTGTCTCCCGGAAACACTGGTTGCAGGCTGCATTTCTGAGTCTTTTCGTGCCAGTGGTTCAAGGGGCAAAGTACTAGTTACTGCATGCTTCACTTCCCTCAGCATTAGACAGAGGAAGGGCTGCTACAGACAAAGGCTGACTTGCCAAGAGACAAAGAGTTCTATCAGCTGCGAATTAAGCTGATCCTTTCCCTTTGTTGCAAAGAGGGGCTCTGAAAGGCTAATAAAAGGCTAATAAAGGGGAAATCCATGGATGTTACTGGATGTTCATATAACCTTTTATGCAAGTAAATTCAGCACCAGAAAGAAATCTCTGGCAAATGGATCTCCTCGAGCTTATTTAAGGAGTCATCCAACCAAACATGCCCTGAACAGCACCGTGGCACCAGGCTTCAGCAAGGTGCTAAAGTTTAGAGTGTGCAAAAGGGAGTCAGACCAGGTCAGGAGCTCCGAGTCTGCTGGAGAGACAGACCTATAAACAGATAACAGCGCAGCGAGATAACTGCCATAGGAGATAGATGAAAGGCTTTGAGTGCTCAAGGGCTTCCCTGGTGGCTCAGAGGGGAAAGCGTCTACCTGCCACACAGAAGACCTAGGTTCGATCCCTGGGTCAGGAAGATCCCCTGGAGAAGGAAATGGCAACCCACTCCAGTACTCTTGCCTGGAAAATCCCATGGACAGAGGAGCCTGGTAGACTACTGGTAGACTACAGTTCATGGGACCGACAAAGGGTCAGACATGACTGAGCAACTTCACTTTGAGTGCTCAAAGCACAGAGGATGACCCCCACGGAGGGCCTGCGAGCACTTGGCTCATCCAGTGAATGCACTGGGCATATATCACATCCCACAGCTGAGATGCGGTGTTTATAGGTACTCTTTGAAGACTGTATTCACTCTATTGAGCTGATAAAATGATTCTATAAAGCTGCTTGCCACTCACCTTTTACTCTAGGAAACAGTGACTGAAAGAACTTGGAGAATTAGGTAAAGAAATCAAACAGGGTGTGTTTGGACCTGCCCAGAGGTCCAGGCTTTAACAAGATAAGACAAAGAAAGCTTAGTGCTGTCCATCGGTAGAAAAGGCTCATGGGCTTGAAGACAGAGGAAGGTTTCAGAAACACCCTAAAAGGAAACAGAAAGGAAACTGCCCTGGGCCCAGCTGAGGTATGGGCAAGAACCGTTATTCGGTCCAGTGACTCAGAGTTGAGAACTGAAGGTGTTTGTGGGAGATTTGATGTCACCTAAGGTCTTTCTTCAGAGAAGGCAATGGCAACCCACTCCAGGACTCTTGCCTGGAAAATCCCATGGATGGAGGAGCCTGGTGGGGGGCAGTCCATGGGGTCGTTAAGAGTCGGACACGACTGAGAGACTTCACTTTCACTTTTCACTTTCATGCATTGGAGAAGGAAATGGCAACCCACTCCAGTGTTCTTGCCTGGAGAATCCCAGGGATGGGGGAGCCTGGTGGGCTGCCGTCTATGGGGTCGCACAGAGTTGGACACGACTGAAGCGACTTAGCAGCAGCAGCAGCAAGGTCTTTCTTATGATTCCATTCCCCCCCCCCTTTTTTTTACCCTCCCTATAACTTTTTTCTGCTTTCCCCGCTCTAGGATCACCTTTTCTTAAAAATAACACTTTTCAATATTGAGAGCCTGGTCCATGATGGGCAATTTACTACATATAGTCTATCATTTGAAAGAAAGTGAAAGTTGCTCAGTCATGTCCAACACTTTGCAACCCCACAGACTATACAGTCCATGGAATTCTCCAGGCCAGAATACTGGAGTGGGTAGCCTTTCCCTTCTCCAGGGGATCTTCCCAACCCAGGGATCAAACCCAGGTCTCCCACATTGCAGACAGATTCTTTACCAGCTGAGTCACAAGGGAAGCCCAAGAATCCTGGAGTGGGTAGCCTTTCCCTTCTCCAGAGGATCTTCCTGACCCAGGAACTGAACCAAGGTCTCCTTCATTGCAGGCAGCTTCTTTACCAACCGAGCTATCAGGGAAGCCCTGGGCCATGGAGATTCTATCATTTAACCCTAATAAAACAATCGCTTATCAAGGTAGGAATTATAATCACAAGTTTAAAGATACAGACATGTATCTCAGAGGGCTGAAGGCATTGCTCTCAAATCACAAAAGCAGCTCTATTTATCATATCACATAACTGAGAAATAGAGCTGTAATTTGAACCCAGGTCCATACAATTGTTTACAAAGTCCTCACTCTTTCTATAAAACCATGTCTTCAGTGTTCTAGAGTAGGGTGCATATATTATATTATCTTTCTTTCTTTCTTTTTTTCATGGAGATATTAGAAGACCGAACCTATTATGTTATCTTTTAAGCAGCCAAGGTTGAAATGCCTCGCATACAATACCGCCCTTTTCCCCTGCGTCCTATAGAATCTACCACAAGACGCTCTGGGTAGGACTCTGATCACTTGATGGCCCTCAGAGAAGATCCAATTGTTTGGGTGAAGGTGTCAGTACGTTCCTTGGAAAATACCTTTGGTTTCCCCCATTGAGTTAAACTAAATAAATCAGTGACCTAAAGTAGCCAAAGTCCTTTCACAACGGGGAGGTGCTCTGTGCTTTCAGTTGTAAATATTTCCAGAATGCTGGGCTAAGAGAGACAGTTGCTGACATCGAAAAACAAGGGTGAGCGTTGAAACAGAGAGGCAGGGGGCCATGGAGGAGGGCTGCAGCGTCTGAACACACGTTTGATAACCATAATGGCAAATCGTGGACCCTGTCCGAGCTTAACCTCAGAGGATCCCTCATTGCCTCCTGTGCACAGAGGCCTTTACTGCTGGCTGGAAGTGTTCCTGTGAGCCCTAGTGGTGAGGTACCTCTAGAGAGAGCACAAATAAGGCTACACTGAACCACAGCTTTCGTTTTGATGTTGCAGGAGGAAAATATTATTAATGACACACACTCAATACGCATGATGATGACAAGCTGCGTATTAACATTAGGGAGTATTGATTTGTTTTCTCAGCAACAGTGTTCATAACAAGATAAATTTTGATGTCATTTGATTTCTTTGGAAACTCATTCAAAGGTAATGATCAGGAATACACGAGAAGGAAAAAAAAAATCAACCCCATCACATTTTTCATGTTCTGCTTCTATTTCTTTCATATGCAACATGTTCAATTTATGGAGGATCTTTTTTTAGCCACTAAAATATTGCAGTTCTCTTTTTCCCACTTCATAATTACCAGAGTTGTGCTTCAGAGAGTTCCCGCGTTCTGTAGCGTTTTATATTGACTGTCTGCCCTCTGGTTCTCCCCAGATTACCTCCTTACCCTTTTATTTTTCTTAGCTGCTTGTGGCATTTCCCTTCGTCCATTTTTTGTAGCCTGTGAGAAGGTCTGGACAGGAGACAATAGAATTGCAGATGTTTTATTTCCTTTGAACATTCTAACTCCTCGTTAGAGTCAAAGAAAGCTTGAGTGCTTCAGATGAGCTGCTTACGTGACCAAGTCCAGTTAAGATTCCAATTCCACAGCTATTAAGAAGGGCTTATAATATGTCAGCCCTGCCATTTCTCCTGTGCTCTCTCCTTTAATCTTCTCAGCAGCTCAAGGATGACAATGACACGCTGAAGGGCTCAGAATGTGGTCAAGGAAGGCACGGCCAGCAAAGAATGATTTAGCCATTCATTCAACAGACATTTATCATGACTACTGAGCACAGTAGTCCTAGGCTCTGGGCCCAAAAATTGAGCAAAGATTCCTGCCCTCCTGTAACTTGTGTTCTAATGAGAAAGGACAGATGGTAACAAATAAATATATATGTCAACTGGTGATAAATACCATGGAAAAAGAAATCTCTATACAGTGGCTGGGAAGCTTCAAGGGGGTGGGGGGAGGGGGGTGGTTATTGTAAGCGTTCAGGGAGGATGTCTCTGATAAAATGAAATGTGAGCAGAGCCTTGAGGAAAATGAAAGAGAGAGAGAGTCTGAAAATGCTGGGGAAAGTGAGTTCTAAACAGAGCCAGTGCAAAGGCTCGGAGCCAAGAAGTTTCAAGTGCAGATCTTACAAGGCCTTGTAGGCCATTGAAGGATTTTGAGCTTAACTCTGTTAAGAGAGGCAGGTCACTGGAGAATTTTGAGCAAAGGAATGACATGACCTCACTTACACACTAAACAATTCACTTTGGCTTCAATACAGAGAATGGATTGTAGCTAAGTGAGGCTGGAAGCAGAGAAGTCAAGAGAAGGTCGCTCAGTCGTGTCTGACTCTTTGTGACCCCATGGATCATAGTCCATGGAATTCTCCAGGCAAGAATACTGGAGTGGGTAGCCTCTCCCTTCTCCAGGGCATCTGCCCAGCCCAGGGATCAAACCCAGGTCTCCCACATTGCAGGTAGATTCCTTACCAGCTGAGCCACAAGGGAAGCTGAAGTCAGGAGACTCTTAAAAAAGGTCCTGAGAAACAACCGTGCCAGACCAGGGTGGCAACAGTGAGGTGTTTAGAGCTGGCTGGATTCTCAATATAATATGAAGGTGAAGCAGGTAAGGTTTCTGATGGATTGGACGTGATGTGTCGTGTGAGAGTCACAAAGTTTCTGGCCTGGTAGGGGAAAAGATGGAGTTCTGTGCATTATAGCATGTAGATGACACCACCCTTATGGCCGAAAGTGAAGAATTAAAGAGCCTCTTGATGAAAGTGAAAGAGGAGAGTGAAAAAGTTGGTTTAAAGCTCAACATTCAGAAAACTAAGATCATGGCAACTGGTCCTGTCACTCCATGGCTAATAGATGAAGAAACAGTGGAAACAGTGGCAGATTTTATTTTTGCGGGCTCCAAAATCACTGCAGATTGTGGTTGCAGCCATGAAATAAAAAGACGCTTACTCCTTGGAAGAAAAGTTATGGCCAACCTAGACAGCATATTAAAAAGCAGAGACGTTACTTTGTCAACAAAGGCCCATCTAGTCAAGGCTATGGTTTTTCCAGTAGTCATGAATGGATGTGAGAGCTGAACTATAAAGAAAGCTGAGTGCCGAAGAATTGATGCTTTTGAACCGTTGTATTGGAAAAGACTCTTTAGAGTCCCTTGGACTGCAAGGAGATCCAACCAATCCATCCTAAAGGAAATCAGTCCTGAATGTTCATTGGAAGGACTGATGTTGAAGCTGAAACTCCAATACTTTGGCCACCTGATGTGAAGAGTTGACTCATTTGAAAAGACCCTGATGTTGGGAAAGATTGAACGCAGGAGGAGAAGGGGACAACAGAGGATGAGATGGTTGGATGGCATCACTGACTCAATGGACATGAATTTGGGTAAACTCAGGGAGTTGGTGATGGACAGGGAAGCCTGGTGTGTTGCAGTCCATGGGGTCTCAAAGAGTCGGATACAACTGAGCGACTGAACTGAACTGTGCATCATAGCAAGGAAGGCTGCAGGACATGCAGATTCAGGGTGATGACAAGGAGCTTGTTTGGGGCATGTTAAGCCAAGAGACCATCTTCTCAGGTAGTAGAGTGGTAAAGAATCCATCTGCCAATGCAAGAGACGCAGGTTTGATCCTTGGCTCAGGAAGATCTCCTAGAGAGGGAAATGGCAACCCAATCCAGTATTCTTGCCTGGAACATTTCAGGAACAGAGGAGCCTGGCAGGGTCACAAAGAGTTGGACACGACTCAATGACTGAGCACTCACACAGAGGAAGGTGTCTGTCGAGCATGTGCACACTTGAGTCTGGAGTTCTGGGGAGGTGTGTGGACCTTGGTCTAAATGTGGGGAGTGTCAGTAGGCAGACAGTAGTTAAAGTCGAGAGGCGAGACAAGCTCACTAAGGGAGTGAGTTGAGGGAGGCTCTTCCCCAGACAGTGTCAAGTGTGGTGCTCACCAGACCAGCAGTTTGAGCAGGAGAAGCAATGGGCAGGAGAAAAACTGGGAAAGAGTATGCCTGAGAAGCCAAGAAAAGAAGGTTTGGCAAGAAAAAGAAGGCAACGGGTCACTTTCCTTACTCACTGCCTCTGATGGGGCAACTAAGCTGAGGGTTGAGGACTGAACATGAGACATGGCGACGCGGAGGTCCTCATAAAGAGGAAAAGCTAAAAGTTTACATAACCTCCTTCTCCTTCTGCCTCTGTAACTCAGCTTGCTCCTTGCAAAGTCTAGATCACGCAGGTCACGTAGTCTCAGAAAGTGGGGACTCACAACACTAGAAACTGGAGCTTATCTCACTCACGCTTGTCCTGCTCTTTGCAAATGCCCAGCCCCTGCAAACCTGTTTAATCAAGTGTAAAGGTCAGGCACCCTTCTCCCCGTCTTGACTACTGTTCCCACGTGCACGTGAAATCTCTTAGTTTAAACCAGCCTATTAACAGCTGGTGTTGCCCACTGTAGTCTGTCTATAAAAGCTCTGTAACCCCTTTGTTCAGGGCTCAGAGCTTGGAGTGTTAACTCCTCTGGGCCCTCTGGCGTAATAAACCTGAGTTCTCCAACTCTCTGAGTGTGGTGCTTGGTTTCTCAAGGGCTTGTTTCTGCAACACTCAGATGCTGGCAAGAGCACCGTCGGGAAGTGTTGGGCTCAAAACACTGATTTGGAAAGAGAGGGTCTGAGGAGTTCCTTATAGAGGGCTGAACAATTGAGTGATGGGTAGAAAGAGACATGAAACCCAGAGAGAGCTTTTTTTAAGGAAACAGCCTTTGTACACAGATAGGAATGAACCCCAAAAGCAGGAAGAATGGATTATGCAGGTGAAAGGGGGGAGACTGTCAGAATCAAGGTCCTGGATGAGGAGAGGGCAGAAGCAGGACCCAGGCAGAGACCTTGGCCCAGATGGGAGCAGGACAGGCCACAGGAGCTAGTGGAAGCAGAGGGGGATGCCATGACTCAGTGGGGTGGGACAGCAGAGGGGAGGGGGCCTCTCTGGCCTCACCTCTTTGCCCTTGAAATGAGAACCAAGGCCAAGAGCAGAGAGTGAGGAGGGACAGGACAGTGGGCATTTAAAGGGAGAGGAAAGTGAAAGTCACTCAGGCGTGTCCGACTCCTTGCTACCCCATGGATTGTAACCTGCCAAGCTTCTGTGTCCATGGGACTTCCCAGGCAAGAATATTGGAGTGAGTAGCCATTCCCTTCACGAAGGGATCTTCCCAACCCAGGGATGGAACCCAGGTCTCCTGCCTTGCAGGCAGATTCTTTACCATCTGATCCACCAGGGAAGGGAGAGGAGAGGCTATGAAATAATCCTTCCAGAGCTAGATTTCCACCAGGGTCATCAGACACCAAGGGCAGAACCCTCTCCTGAGTCCCACCTCCTGCACAGGAAAGCCAGGTTCCTTGCCAAGCTCATGGGGATGGGACGTCCAGCCTCCTTCCTTCTCCTCTGGGGTTCGTGTCCATCACGCCTGGGGCCTAAGAATGTATTCCTTGGGGCTGGACTCAGCTCAAACACTTCCCTAGCCATCAAGCTTAGCTTTAGAGTTGTCAATAGTAAGAAGAAAGATGTTTGGCTGAGTTCAAAGGGCCTGACTTCTGCTTTGTTCTTTGCCTGTCAGGGAGGAGCCACCACCGAGAAAATGAAGTCCAAGGAAGAAAAAGTGAAAATAATTACAGAGGTGAGTGGTGGCTTAGATGCACCTGACGGGCGTGGGCGTGTGATTGTGTGTGTGCACATGTGTGTCACACGTGTTGGTGAACGGAAGGTAGGCCAGCAACAAGCACTTACTGCACACGTGCTGCAAGTGTGGGGCTTCCACATGGCTCAGAGGTCACGAATCCACTCGCAATGCAGCAGACACAGGAGATGCGGGTTCGGTCCCTGGGTCAGGAAGATCCCCTGGAGGAGGGCATGGCAACCCACTCCAGTGTTCCTGCCTGGAGAGGCCCATGGACAGAGGAGCCTGGCGGGCTGCAGTCCAAGGTCGCTAAGAGCCGGACTTGACTGAGCATGCTTTGTCATCATCTCGTGAATTCCAACAGACAGCGGTTCTGAGTTACCACCTACAATGGGGCCCAGTTATGCTGAAGCACCTGGTCTCTAACGAAACTCAACATGAGGGCAGCAGTTATAGATTATGACCGCTAATAAAATCCCCACAGAGCCCTGCAATTTCTAACTCTTTTTGTGCAAAACGTCATTAAGCACCGTGTGGAGAAGAGGAGGAAGGCCAGCTCCAGTTTGGAGATTATAGACCACCAAACAGAAAAGAAAGTACTCCTCTCAGTCTTTGCTTCTCTCTTGGCTCCAGAGCTCAGTGACTTCAGACCACAGAGGCAGAAGTGGGACAACATGCTGTTTTCAATAGGTACTTCACAAGCCTGAAGGAATACAGATCGGACCTGGAAGACTCACTTTAAGCAAGATAAGTACTAACAACTTACCTCCATCTACCTGTGTTCATTCATTCATGCAACAAAGATGGATTGGGCCTCTGGTCCCTGGAGCTACAACACTGAATGGAACCCCGAGTCCTCTCAGAATTCACATTCAGTCTAATTTGAGGGCCTACTGCACAGCTTTCCTCTGATGGAGGATCAAAACTTGACTGGAAAGCCAAAAAGAAAAAAAATTATGAAGATTTCTCACAAGTCCGTTCTAAGTCAATAAGAACTTTGACTTGAATTAAGAGCCACAGTTGCACACTCAACATTAATGTCTTATAATCCAAGTTGGTGAATTCCTGATAGGCCCTGAAGAAGAAGGCTTAAAAGAGAGTGGGGCTTCCGCCCAGCAGACGGCAGTTGGATCAGGTCCTGGAGACAAAGACCGTGCCCTTTCACTGGCTGGGACCTCAGTTCCCTCTGCAATTAAGGCTCAGGTCTCCTCTAACCTGAGGCTGAGCACACTGATGTGTGGTTAGAGCCCAGCTCAGCAAACTGCGTGCCATTTCTTTGAAACCTTACATGATTCAAATCCATGCTTTGTCTTCCAAATTCCAGCAGAAGTACCGAAATTTCCCAATTTCAGGAAAAAAATGTCAAATAAATCTGGTATCGCAGGAGAGGTTCTAGATTCATTTGCAACCTCTTTTACACCTAGAGGTGCTTGCGCTCTGGTTTGAAAAAGCCAGACTGGAAAACTTTAAAGCTGGAAACTAGAGAAGCTTCAGTTTTTAAAACTTTTGACTACAAATTTAGAAAGCATCATGTGGAAAAAGAAACCAGATTGGCACTGTTGCAGGATTTCTCCCTTTTCAAAAAGACCTGCAAAAATTTCCATTAAGTCCAAACATCCATGGTGATTTCACACATATCTTCATTAACCTCTACCTGCTTGTAAGGCTGGGAGCAGAGAAGCCCAACCCTGGAAACCCTTAGGGTGATCTGTCTTCTTGGGCTAGGGGCCTCCATCTGGATCAGAACATCGGTCCTGGCAGATCCACTTGCTGGTGGCCTTCATGACATTATGACTTTTGAAGGAAGTCACCAGGCACCTCTTGTGCCCACAAGGCCTGGAACACAGTGAAAGTAAAAAGTCGCTCAGTCGTGTCTGACTCTTTGCAACCCCGTGAACTATACAGTCCATGGAATTCTCCAGGCCAGAATACAGGAGTGGGTGGCCTTTCCCTTTTCCAGGGCATCTTCCCAACCCAGGGATCGAACCCAGGTCTCCCGCATTGCAGGTGGATTCTTTTACCATCTGAGCCACAAGCAAAGCCCCCTGGAACACAGTAAGCACCCAGTTAATGCCCCAGGCCTGAATGGGCACCTGGGGCCATGGAATCTCCAACACCATCTCATTGACCATCTTTCCATTTGGATACAACTTTTCAAGAATGTGTCTCTTTGGAGCAAAGCAGATGGTGGCTGTGCAGCTCTGTCAATTGCCCCTTCACCCACGTTCAGCATTAGGGGGTGTAGGGTCCAGGCCAAGGCGGTCATTGGAACACCTAAGAATCCCACCCCTCTTCCTTTCTTACCATTTTTTTCCCGATTTACACATACACACCAAGTGACCACACTTCCATTTGCATTTTCACAAAGGAGTACATTGACGACGGTGAGGATGCCGAAGAGGAAAGACAGAAGAAGCCCTCGAAGGTTCCAAGACAAAAGAGAAAGAAGCAGGTAAGGATGGCAGAAGCCCGCGTCTGCCTACTGAGCTGCCGGTTAAGAGCCCACGGCATCCAGAGGGGCTGCGCGGCCTCCCGCGGGTACCAGCACTTGGGATTCTCTGGAGGAGACAGGGATGAGGGTGGGTGGTCCAGGTGAAGGACCCCGTGTGGGCCTCATGGATGACCCTCACCAGGAAGCAGTGTTTGGAGCACCCTTCCCCTAAGGTTTCTCCCATCCCTGGAGAGAAGTTTAGAAATGCTGGAAAGAGGCCCTTCAGTACTGTCATTGTCAACCACAAATCAGCACTTGCCATGGCTGCTTGCCATCCGCCTCTTCCAGGATTAAAGCACGTGCTGCTGAAGCCACTGACCTCCAGCACCCCTAGAGGAGCTCAGGGTGGAGAGCAGACATGAGGCGCTCTGTGCTCTGGGAAATGGGCAGGATCTGTCTAGATAGATGTTCTCAGGAGCTGATTTTACGAGCCCACTTCTTATATCTCCTCGTATCTAGAAAAACACTCATGGTGACGACTGTTTCTCGTGACTAGCAGAAGCTTCACGAGACCAGCAGAAACGTTCTACAAAAAAAATACATGCTCGATTGCCTGTACCCACCCTTTACCAAAGCACTAATATACCGTCTTTCCCCCTCCCTCTTTGGAGCAGCTTCTCAGAGCTATCAGAGGTGCTGTCTCCCAGGCTGCAGTCCTCATTTTGGCCCAAATAAAACTCAACTCGCAGCTCCCATATTGTGCATCTTTTTTTTTTTTTTTATTTTAAGTCGACATCATCAAAGGCCATAAACTAAGATGTGCAGTAGATGGCAGTGCAGGATAGCAAATCCTGGGAACTCCCACTTTCTCCAACTCCAAGCCCAAATTCCGCCTCTGTCTAAACCAGAGGCCAACCCCCTTCTCCCGGGCGGAATGCTGGCTGGTGGTCCCGCCCCTAGCCCTGCTCTCCCTCAGAAGCTGCCCTCCCTGGGCTGGAGCATCCTGGAGTAAGGTCCACCTTCTCAAGGTAAATAGATGCCCTTGCCAAGGAGTCGTCCCCTGCGGAGGGAGGCAGGAAAGATCTCATGGAGGGGCGGTTTGCTCGGGAAAATCCAGATGCCAGCAAGGGAGGAGGGAGGAGGAGGGAACGCCATTTTGAACCAGCAGTCACGTGACGGGGCTGCCTGGAAGGGGGGCCAGGGAAGTGGGGAGGGCAGCGGGAGAGCTGAAGTCTGGAGGGCGACCCCCTTTTCAGCTCCCCGCCTCACCCAGCACCATCCCACTGGGATAAACTGGGCCACGGCGCCTCCTTCTCTGCTGGTGGATGGAGTGGGCCGGTGGAGGTATTGGGGAGAGGGAAGTGGTACCCGGCCAGAGGGCTGGTCCCCTGGCCACTCAGGGAGCTTTAACCCTTCCTGCAGGGCCAGCCGGGGGCCAGGGAGCCCCAAGGAGGCAGCAGATGAGCAAGTGCAGAAGCAAAGAGCTCAAGTCCCCAGTTCAAGGCCACAGGCACAGTGAGCAGGGGTGAACAGGGTGGATGTGCAGCTACTGAGCCGGAGGAAGGCATGGGGATGGAGAGAAGGTGTGCGCTTTCCAGAGACATGTCTCATTCCTCCACTGCACAGGAGCCCTGATCACAGACCACGTGCAGTCTTCCAGGCATTGTGAGAAATCTGGGGGACGGTTTCTAACCCCAGTGGCACTTCAGAATCACTAGGGGATTTTTAAAATATATATCAGATGTCTCGGTCTACCCCAGGACATTTATTTAAGTCAGAATGTCTGTGGTTTACCAAGTGCCTGATAGGTAGCAGCATCTCAGTGAATGGTCTTTTTATTTCCCTTCGTTTACAGTGGGGAAGGAAGGTAGGCAGTTCACTAAGTCACCTAGGGTCCCATTGTACATCGGGGTTCAGAGCCCAGCCTTTGGCTGGTCCAAAGGCCGTCACTCACCTGCGGCCTCCATTGCTCCTTCTGCTCACCTGCAGACCCTCCTCTAAGAGTCTGGGGAGGAGTCAGAGGCTGGTCTTTGCCTTAGATTAACCCAGGACATTTTGACTGCTTCTTTCAAATGGGCTTCCCTGGTGGTTCAGTAGTAAAGTACCCGCCCACCAATGCAGCAGAAGCAGTTTCAGTCCCTGGTCAGGAAGACCCCCTGGAGTAGGAAATGGCAACCCACTCCAGTGTTCTTGCCTGGAGAACCCCATGGGCAGAGGAAGAGGAGTCTGGCGGGCTGCAGCCCATGGGGTCGCAAAGAGTCAGACACAACCGAGCTTACTCTCTCACCAAATGAGTTAGAGCTGGGATTAAGCAGTCTGATACTGATTTTTCTAGTTCCCTGTCCTCCAAATTTTTACAGAGCGCTACACATTGTACCTAGAAAAACTGAGAATACTCATTTTATTTTAGGATGCCTGGGTCACTCTCTCCAACAAGAAACCTCTTAAAGAAAGGATCACCACTGCTTCCTGTGGGGTGAGGGGGTGATGACCACAGAGACCCAGGTGACAGAGACCAGGATTATCTAGATCTGAATAGGATCGAGGCCTGTCCCTTTGCTAAGTGACCCACCTCGTCTCAAGACAGGATCTGAGTCAACCGAAGCTTTGGGAGCCACAACCTTGACCCTCTGCCCACAGCTGCCGGCTGCTGGCCGCGAGGAAATGGTGTCAGAAAACTCCCCAGTGGACGACCAACAGGAGCCAGTGCAAGAGGGCTCTGACACCCACCTCCTGGGCGTGATGAGCCGACGGGGCCCCCGGAGTAAGTGTGTCTGCGTTCAGCTCATTCAGTATTTATCTGCTGCCTCCTGTGATCGGCACAGAGTAACACGGGCACTTGTCATGGGAACTTGTTGTTTTTTCTTTTTTGGTACGTGTCCATCACCCTCCACAACACTTCACCCCAGTTCTGAGAGTAAATTTCTAGGTTAGCATCTGTCTGCGAGACAGGACACAACCACAGGACATAGTTATATAGCTACAGAATTTTGGAAGCACTCAACGAGATAGAAGTGGTGCAAATAATCAGATGGGTAGAAATTCAAAGGCAGGTGAAATAGCAAGGCATATTTGTCAATGATGGGACTGGAATCAGATGCTGGAAAATCTGAGGATGTCTCTGAGGCTCTCGGAGACCTTGTCCTTTGAGGATCCCTTCTCTTATCCCTCCCCCAACCCCTCCCACAACACATACACACTCAATTTCCCCTCCAGGAATCGTGGCCTGTATTTTACCACAGGATTACTCTTCCTCATCACAGTGACCATCATTCATTATCTGCTCATTGTAGGGAAAATTAGTACCCCTCACTTGTTGCTTAAAAAAAAAATCTATTAATTATTTGGCTGCTTCAGGTCTTAATTGCAACACATGGGATCTTAGATCTTTGTTGCAGCATGCAGGATCTCTAGCTGTGGCATGTGGGATCTAGTTCCCTGACCAGCGATTGAACTCGGCTCCCTGCACTGGGGAATCTTAGCCACTGGACCACCAGGGAAGTCCTTGTTCCTTTTTTCGAACAATGGACTAGACCAGAGAAGGAAGTGTGTTACACTTCTTAACTGTTACATAATTATTACTCAGTTGTTACCCTATTTCCCTGTAACTAGTTCAGTTCAGTTCAGTCGCTCAGTCCTATCCAACTCTGTGACCCCATGAATCGCAGCACTCCAGGCCTCCCTGTCCATCACCAAGTCCCGGACTTCACTCAGACTCACATCCATCGAGTCAGTGATGCCATCCAGCCATCTCATCCTCTGTCGTCCCCTTCTCCTCCTGCCCCCAATCCCTCCCAGCATCAGAGTCTTTTCCAATGAGTCAACTCTTCACATGGGGTGGCCAAAGTACTGGAGTTTCAGCTTTAGCATCATTCCTTCCAAAGAACAGCCAGGGCCGATCTCCTTCAGAATGGACTGGTTGGATCTCCTTGCAGTCCAAGGGACTCTCAAGAGTCTTCTCCAACACCACAGTTCAAAAGCATCAATTCTTCAGCACTCAGCCTTCTTCACGGTCCAACTCTCACATCCATACATGACCACAGGAAAAACCATAGCCTTGACTAGACGGACCTTAGTCGGCAAAGTAATGTCTCTGCTTTTGAATATGCTATCTAGGTTGGTCATAACTTTTCTTCCAAGGAGTAAGCGTCTTTTAATTTCATGGCTGAAGTCACCATCTGCAGTGATTTTGGAGCCCCAAAAATAAAGTCTGATACTGTTTCCACTGTTTCCCCATCCATTTCCCATGAAGTGATGGGACCAGATGCCATGATCTTCGTTTTCTAAATGTTGAGCTTTAAGTCAACTTTTTCACTCTCCACTTTCACTTTCATCAAGAGGCTTTTTAGCTCCTCTTCACTTTCTGCCATAAGGGTGGTGTCATCTGCATATCTGAGGTTATCAGTATTTCTCCCGGCAATCTTGATTCCAGCTTGTGTTTCTTCCAGTCCAATGTTTCTCATGATGTTCTCTGCATATAAGTTAAATAAGCAAGGTGACAACATACAGCCTTGACGTACTCCTTTTCCTATTTGAAACCAGTCTGTTGTTCCATGTCCAGTTCTAACTGTTGCTTCCTGACCTGCATAGATTTCTCAAGAGGCAGGTCAGGTGGTCTGGTATTCCCATTTCTTTCAGAATTTTCCACAGTTTATTGTGATTCACATAGTCAAAGGCTTAGCTGGGAGTAAAGTACCTATTGCTTTTGGAAGCAAGCTCATCTGAAGTCCAACCCTAAGAAAAATGCGGTTCCCATCCGAGAGCAATAACACAATAGGACTGGTACAAATGACTAGAGCAGAAGCACGCTTTAGCCCACGCAGCTGCTTCTGTTCCTAAATGCACAGAATTGCTCGTTACTGAAGATCGCAGTTTATCTTAGCGTGCTCAGGCTGCCCGAATATACTATACCATAGACTGGATGGTTCAAAAAAAAAAAACACAACCAAACTTTTATTTTATTTTCTCACAAATTCTGGAGGCTGGAAGTCCACGATCAAGGTGCCCACAGGGTCAGTGTCCAGTGAGGCCTGTCTTGTAGGTGGCTGCCATCTCCTGTGTATTCCCTCTGGTGTCTCCTCCTAGAAGGACACTAACCCTTTTGCATTAGGGCCCCACCATATGACCTCCTTAGAGGTCCTATCCCCAAATACCGTCACGCTGAGGGTCAGGGCTTCAACTTATAAGTGTTGTGGGAACAGTTCAGTCCATAGCACAGCTATGGAATACTTAATTACTTGTTTTAAGCTCAAGGGGGAAAAATGCCAGAATGTGTCCAGGAATAAAGTCTCTGTGAAATGTGAATTCTTTCTTTCCTTCTAAAATGGGAGAGATAATGCTTCCGTGTCACCATGGGGTTGATAGTGAGGATCAAATCAAGAGGATATCCAAACATTTAAAATAGTGTGTTCTGTTTTAAATGTTTAAATAATATGCATTAGTATTCTAAATTGGAGACTGAAATGGCAACCCACTCCAGTATTCTTGCCTGGAAAAGTCCCATGGACAGAGGAGCCTGGGGGGTTACAGTCCATGGGGTCGCAAAGAGTCAGATACAGCTGAGCGCTTGTCAGCAGCAGTATTCTAAAGAGATAAATACACAGCAACTAAGGGGGCTCAAAGGGAAATAAGGGCTTCCCAGGTGGCACTAATGGTAAACAACCCGTCTGCCAAGGCAGGAGACACAGAGATGTGGGTTTAATCCCGGGTTGGGAAGATTCCCTGGAGAAGGAAATGGCAACCCACTGCAGTATCCTTGCCTGGAAAATTCCATGGACAGAGGAGCCCAAAGGGCTACAGTCCATGGGGTCACAGAGTGTCAGTCACGACCTTGCACAGATCTAGTAGTATAGTGAAAAGTGAAACCGAAAGTCGCTCAGTCATGCCCAACTCTTTGCGACCCCATGGAATATACAGTCCATGGAATTCTCTAGACCAGAATACTGGAGCCGGTAGCCTTTCCTTTCTCCAGGGAATCTTCCTGACAGACAGATTGAACCCAGGTCTCCCACATTGCAGGCGGATTCTTTACCAGCTGAGCTACAAGGGAGGCCCAAGACAAACACAATCATCATCTGGTGCACTGGCCAGGAATCAAACCCAGGTCTCCTGCATGGGAGGCGAGAATTCTACCTCTAACCACCAATGCGGTAGTGTAGTAGAGAGAGATAAAAGACAATCTATGCATTAGTCCAAAAGAAAAAAATAAAACCCACTATTTATGATCTGAAGAGGGAAGGGACGATCCAATGCTAAGGTGTGCCTGCCTGAGAAAGGTTGTGACCAGCCGGCCACTCAGGGTAGAGCTGGGGGCTGATGCTGATTCGGCAGCACTGGTGAGCAAGATGTAGAGGAAACCTCGAATGAGCTGGGGGTGCTGGGTGGCTGAGCAGCCCAAGTGGACAGGCATCCATCAGAAACCAGAGGTCAAGACCAGCAGGAAGTCGGTCAGTGGTCAAGAGAGCAGATCAGGTCTCATTCACTGTGTCAGTGCAGGTCAGAGTGAGAGGCAGATGTGTTCGAGGAATGAGGATCCCAAGGGGACTCTGCCTGAGACAGGCATACGTCAGAAGCCGTACAGGCCGTGCAGGAATCTCCGTAGGGGCGGTCCTGGGGACCGAGGGCTCCAGACCGAGAGCTCTGAAACACAGAAACGAGTGCAGAAAACAGTGCATCTGAAAGCTACCATGTCTCTTTTTTTTTTAAGTTAATTTCTATTGGAGTGTAGCTGCTTTACCACGTTGCGCTAGTTTCTGCGGTACAGCAAAATGAATGACATACGTGCACATATGTCCTCTCCTTTTAAATGTCCCTTCCCAGTCGCATGACCTCAGAGCATTAAGTAGAGTTCCCTGTGCTATCCCCTGGAGGAGGGCGTGGCAACCCACTCCAGTATCCTTGCCTGGAGAATTCCATGGACAGAGGAGCCGGGCGGGCTACAGTCCATGGGGTTGCAGAGAGTCGGACACGACTGAGAGACTAGGCATGCACGCATGCCTGTGCTATACCGTAAGCTCTCTTTAGTTGTCTGTTCTAAGTTGCTTCAGTCACGTCTTAAGTCCTTGAGACCCTTTGGTCAGTAGTCCACCAGACTCCTCTGTCCATGGGATTTCCCAGGCAAGAATACTGGAGTGGATTGCCATGTCCTCCTCCAAGGGATCTTCCTGACCAAGGAATCGAACCCATGGCTCCTGCGTCTCCTGCCTTGCAGGCAGATTCTTTACAGGGAGCTACCAGGGAAGCCCCATCTATTTTATACATAGTATCACTAGTATATGTGTGTCAACTCCAATCTCCCTGTTCCTCCCACCACCCCCTTTGTGTCTATACATTTATTCTTCTCTACATTTGTGTCTCTGTTTCTGCTTTGCAAATAGGTTTATCTGCACCATTATTCTGATTCCACATATGTGCATTAATATACAATATTTGTTTTTCTCTTTCTGACTTGCTTCTCTCTGTATGACAGTCTCTAGGTCCACCCATGTCTCTGCAAACGGCACGACTGTTTAGCAAAAGGGATTTCCATCATGCAAGCATGTTTTCTACTCCACCCCTTTCCTTATTTTTTCCGCAATGAAACTGGAAACATGACCTTATTTCCTGTACTAACAACATTTCAGCTCATCTATTAAGGTTTTATATGTATGGTTATCAAAGGAATTTGGATATTCTCAAAGTAAATCTGATGTCACCAAGGCAACTGCCAAGAATCCTAAACATAGTACCCTTGGGGGACCCTATTTTTCATTATGAAAATTCAAATCTACATAGAAGTAAAAGATTTTGCCACATTTTTTTTCCTTCTTTGTCTTTTCCAGAGTATTTTTAATTATTTAAAAAAAAAAACCTTTCTATCTCAATCATTTTTTGAGATACAATTCAGTAGAATTACCTATATTCACGCTGTTGTGCAGTAGATCTCCAGAAGTAGTTCATTTTGTAAAATTGAAATGCTATCCCTGTTAAAGAGCAGCTCCCTTTTTTCCTCCCCGGGACCCTGGAAACCACCATTCTACTCTCTGTTTCAGTGAATTTGACGACTTTGGATGCCTCTTGGGCTTCCCTGGTGGCTCGGTGGTAAGGAATCTGCTTGCAGTGCAGGAGATGCGAGAGAAATGGGTTTGATCCCTGGGTCGGGAAGATCCCCTAGAGAAGGAGATGGCACCCCACTCCAGCATTCTTGTCTGGAAAATCCCACGGACAGAGGAGCCTGGTGTACTCCTTTCCATAGGGTCACAAAGAGTCAGAGCCAACTGAAGCACCTGAGCACGCACACACACAGATGCCTACTGTAAGTGGAATCATATAGTATTTGTCTTCATGACTGGCTAACTTCACTTGGCATCATGTCTGCAAGGTTCATATTTTAGCCTGTGCCAGGGATCCCTTTTAAGGCTGAATAATATTCCATGTATCCCAAGACTACCCTTGGCTTATCCATTTATCCTTCATGAACTTTTGGGTTGCTTCTCCCTCTTGACTATTGCTAATAATGCTGCTTTCAATATGAACATGCGAATACCTCTTCAAGATCCTACTTTTAATTTTGTTGGCTATATACCAAGAAGTGAAATTCCTGGTTCCTATGGTATTTCTAGGCTTCCCAGGTGTCTCGGTGGCAAACAATCCGCCTGCCAATGCAAGAGACATGGGTTTGACCCTTGGGTCGGGAAGATTCCCTGGAGAAGGAAATGGCAACCCTCTCCATTATTCTTACTTGGAGAATCCCATGGATAGAGGCTAAAGTCTATAGGGTCACAAAGACTTGGACATGACTAAACATGAGCAAGAGCAAATATGACTTGTCTAATTTCAATTTTTTGAGGAAACCATCATTACTGTTTTCCATACTAGGTACACCAAAATTTTACATGTCCACCAATAATGCGCAAAGCTTCCTGTTTTTCCATATCTTCACCAACACTGGTTGTTTTCTAATAGTAGCCACCCTCATTAGTGTGAGATGATATCTCACTGTGGTTTTACTTTGTGTTTTTCTAGTGAGTAGGTGTAGCTCAGTCGGAAAAGAATCTGCCTGTCATGCAGGAGACCCGAGTTCGATCCCTGGGTTGGGAAGATCCCCTGGAGAAGGAATGGCAACCCACTCCAGTATCCTTGCCTGGAAAATCTCATGGACACAAGAGCCTGGTAGGCTGCAGTCCATGGGGTCACAAAGAGTCGGGCATGATTGAGCGACTAACACTTACTTACTTACTTGATTAGTAGTGATGTTGACCAGTTATCATCATTGCAGAAAGACCTATCCCTTGTCCATTTTCTGATCAGATTACTTGCTTTCTTGTTATTATTGTTGAGTTGTAGGAGTTATTTGCATATCCTGGGCAATAATCCCTGATCAGATACATGATTTGTAAATATTCTCTTCCGCTCCATACTTCATCTTCTCACTCTGTTGACTGTGCCCTCCAAGGCCCAGCAGTTTGAAGTGTCTTAGCCTTTGTCTGCTGTCGTCTCCGTTGCCTGTGATTTTGGTGTCACACCCAAGAAATCGTTACCAGTCTCAATGTCAGAAGATTTCCTCTGTGTTTTTCTAGAAATTGTATAATTTTAGGTCTTACAGTGATGACTTCAATCCGTCTTGAGTTTATTGTATAAGGTGAGGGCCAACTTCATTCTTTTCCATGTGGATAGCAAGTTTCCCATCACCATTTGTTGAAGATACTGTCTTTTCCCCTGTGAGTGATCTTCACATCCTTGTCGAAGATTATTGGGCCATATCTGCCAGGCTGTATTCCTGAGCTCTCTATTCTATTTTATTGTTCTATTTGCCTGTCTTTGTGCCAGTACGATACTGCTCTCATTGCTGTAGTTTTGTAATGTTTTCAGATCATGAAGGCTGAGCCTGCAACTGTTCTTTTTCAAAACTGGTTTGGCTATTGCAAGGTCCCTTAATATTCCATATGAATTTTAGGATGAACTTTCTTATGAGAGAAATGCCATGGAGGTTGTGATAGGGATTGCATTAAATCTATTGATTGCCTTCAGTAATATTGATGTTTTAATAGTATTAAGTTTTCCAGTCTATGAATATGAGATGACTTTCCATTTATTTGTATCTTTAATTTCTCTCAGCAGTGTTTTACAGTTTACAGTGTACAAGTGTTTTCCCTCTTTGATTAAATCCATTCCTAAGTGTTTTATTGTTTTCATGGTATTATAAATGCAACCGTTTTCTTAGTTTCCTTTTTTAGATGTTTCATGGTTAGTGTATAGAAAGACAACTAATTTCTGCATATGAATTTTCTATGCTAGAACTTTGCTGAATTTGCTTATTTGTTTCCACAGTTTGTGTATGCATACTTGTGTGTGTGTGTGTGTGTGTGTGTAATCGTTAGGATTTTCTCTACAAAAGACCATATCATTTTATACTCTGAGGAAATCAGAATTGAAAAAGATATATATTCCCCCAGTGTTCATTGCATTATTATTTGCAATAACCGGAACATGGAAGCAACCTAGATGTCCATCAGCAGATGAATGGATAGGGAATTTGTGGTACATGTGCACAGTGGAATATTACTTGCCTATAAAAAGGAACACACTTGAGTCACTTCTAATGAGGTGGATGAACCTAGGGCCTATTATACAGATCGAAGTAAGTCTGAAAGAGAAAGACAAAGACCGTATCTTAATGCTTATATATGGGATCTAGAAAGATAGTACGGATGACCCTACATGCAGAGCAGCAGAGGAGACACAGATGTAAAGAAGAGACTTTTGGACACAGTGGGGGAAGGAGAGGAAGGGATGATTGGAGAGAATAGCATTGAAACATACACATTACTGTATGTAAGGTAGATGGCCAGTGGGAGCTTGATCCATGATGCAGGGAACTCAAAGCCAGTGCTCCGTGACATCGTAGAGGGACAGGGTGGGGAGGGAGGTGGGAGAAGTGTTCAGGAGGACACAGTATACCTATGGCAGATTCATGCTGATGTATGGCAAAAACCATCACAATATTGTAAAGTAATTATCCTCCAATTAAAATAAATAATAATATTTTTAAAAAGACCGTGTCATCTGCACACAGAGATAACTTCACTTCTTCCTCTCCAATCTGGGTGCCTTTTGTAACTTATTCTGTTAGTCTATTGGCTCTGTTAGCACTCTAGACTGGGGAGCTTATCAGCAGCAGAAATTTATCTCTCACAGTTCCGAAGCCTGAGAAATCCAAGGTAAAGGCACCAGCAGATATGGTGTCTGGTAAGGAGGGTCTCCTTTTTGGTTCCTATGTGGCTGTCTTCTTGCTGTGTTCTCACATGGTAGAAGGGACAAGGGAGCTCTCTAGGGTCTTTTTCATAAGGGCACTAATCCCAGTCATGGAAGCTCTACCCTCTCATGACCTAATCACCTCCCAGAGGTCCTGCCTCCAAATACCATCACCCTGGGGATTAGTTTTCAACATCAAAGTTTGGGAGGGCACAGCCTACGGCCCTTGCCAGATGCTCGGGTCTGGATTTGTAGCACTGTGTTAAATAGAAATAGAGAAAGGGGAGCTTCCTTGCCTTGTTCCTCATCTTGAAGGAGGTGCTTTCAGGTTTTCACAACTGAGGATGTTAGTTGTGGGCTCTTCATATATGACCTTCTGAAGTAATTTCCTTCTGTTCCGAGTCTGTTGAATGTTTTTATCATAAAACGATGTTGGATTTTGTCCAATGCTTTTTCTGAAAACCATTCAGGTGATCATGTGGTTTCTGGCCTTTGTTCTGTGAATGAGGTGTGTTACATTGATTGATTTTCGTATATTGAGTCCTTCTGGCACCCCTCCCCAACCTGGGCTGGGACTAATAAAAGGTTCAAGAGGCTGTTTCTCATGACTGGTTTATAAACACTACTTACCTACCTTTTTTCTAGGCAAAACCTCAGATTCAGTGGTTTCCCTATTCCAAAAATGTTTATGCTAAGGAAGTTGTGGAACTGTTTTAAGCTCATATGATTTCATTATATTTTTCTTCCTTAAACACTTACTTGTTTACCTGAAGCATCCTCCTCTCCCCCAGAAAGAGAAAAAGAGAAAGGGAAAGAGGAGGAACGGAAGGATGGAGGGAAGAGACAGATAAACAAATGATAAATCTGGCAACCTTGAACTTTGAGAGTAAAAGAGGAAAGAAAGAAAGGAAGAAGGAAAGAAAGACAAATAGATCATAAATCTCTTGAACTCAAAGAGAGAGAGAGAGAAAGCAGACAAACAGATGATAAACCTGATGACCTTGAACTCTGAGAACTTAATACCGTGTGCTAAGCCACGCAGCAAGCTTTCTGATGAGATTTCCATCAAGATTCCTCATTCTCTTTTCTTACGCTTACTCCATCATGTTGCTCAAGATTAAGAGAAATAAACATTTCAAGTCCACAATCATTCCCTGACACCAGAGACACTGAAATCAGGCTTACTACTACTTGTCACTACTTTTAGTCATGGGACCAGGAGCAACAACCTAGGCTCCCTCAGCTGCAGGAGCCTCGTTTATGAAATGGAGATCATAAAAGCCTTGGCTTCGTGCAGCTGTCACGACAATGAAATCAGATGATACACAGCAAGCGCCCCACAGAGGGGCTGACAGCAACGTCGTCACCTTCTCCAGCTGGAAGAAGAACTTGATGCTAAGTAGCCAACACAAATAATTACCTCTTCTGAGGGGGAGAGTGATCATGGAGCGGGCACCGTCTTTATATGCACTACGTTACTCCGAGCAGCTCCGTCATCAGGCATTGTTTTATAGTTTAGGAAATTCAGGTTCAAAGAGAACCAGCCGCTAGATGGTAGAGCCAGAACTGAAACTCCAGTCTACAGACGTCAAGAAAATCTGTTCCTTTTGGTTTTGCTCTTGCTATTGTTGAAGTGTAATTGATTTACAATGTTATGTTAATTTCTGCTGTACAGCAAAGTGATTCAATCATACATATTTATACATTCCTTTTCATATTTTCTATTACGGTTTATCACAGGATATTGAATATAGTTCCCACAAATTATCGCATTGATACTAAATGAGTTTGTGTTAATAATTGCCACACTACAGCCTCATTCTATACCCACAAATCTTAACTCTGATTGGTCTTTAAAGACAATGGTTTACAGTTGCTCAGGGAAAGCACAGTGCTGTCTGTATTTTACTCATGGCCTTGCTCTGGTTTCCCTGTGTTCACTTTCCACCTGACGACCACAAGCACCAGCCCACCACATCCTGCCAACCAAGTCTGCCTGCTCTGAAGTTGCTGTTCAGTCACTCAGTCGTGTCTGACTCTCTGCGACCCCACAGACTGCAGCACACCAGGCTTCCCTGTCCTTCACCATCTCCCAGAGCTTACTCAAACTCATGTCCATTGAGTTGGTGATGCCATTCAACCATCTCATCCTCTGTTGTCGCCTTCTCCCCTGCCCTCAATCTTTCCCAGCATCAGGATGAGTCAGCTCTTTGCCTCAGGTGGCCAAAGTATTGAAGCTTCAGCTTCAGCATCAGTCCTTCCAATGACTATTCAGGACTGATCTCCTTTAGGATAGACTGGTTGGATCTCCTTGCAGTCCAAGGGACTCTCAAGAGCCTTCTCCAGCACCACAACTCAAAAGCGTCGGTTCTTCAGCGCTCAGCCTTATTTATGGTCCAACTTTCACATCTGTACGTGACTACTGGAAAAACCATAGCTTGGACTTGCTCACCTAGGTCCAAACTTTTGACTCCCTCTTGATGATTCACTCCCCAAACCTCTCATGGGTCTGGCCTGTTGCTCAATTCTACTGCTCCAGCTCCTGACCTTGAGCCTATGACCTTCTCTATACTGTAGCATCCCTACAGGCTACAGGGCTCCAAGTGTTGTCAAATCCAGACCGTCTTCAGATACTTAGATACAAGCAACCTTGATGATCTGGCATCCCCCACTGCCCCAGGCGCATGCCCAGAGAGGCCACCTCCCTGATGAACAGCAGTATAAACCCACACACTGAAAGCTTCGGCTTCTAATTGCTATTCAAACATATACATAGTCAACGACATAGTCAGTGACATTCCAAATAAAGATAGCATTGCTCTGAATGGACGCTTGTTCCAAATCAAATAAACATTTAGGAAAAAAGTACACATTACTGCCACAATTCCAACTTGCACCATCTCTTAAGGGAGGAACTATCAAATGCTAAGTAGTTTCTTATGAACATAAATTTCTTCATTACTGACATCTGTTTTCCATTCATTCATGTTGGTTTCTCTGATTAAAGCATCATTTCTGAGCCAATTTTTCAGTATTGATTGCAAATAAAGTTCAGAATCCAGTGAAATTTGATGCAAATGAAAGAAAAACAGATCATTTATTTTAGGTTTAAAAGTCACCAAGAGCTGGAGAGAATGACCCAGGAAACAAATGTTATAAAGTTCAGTACAAGACAAAGAGAACCTCCCAAAGGAGCTGCTCTTGGGAGTTGCCTTGGAGCCCAGCAGCTGGAGAAGGAAAGAAGATTCTAGTCAGAGGATGCCCACTGATGTAGGAAATGTCAAAAGTTCATCCATGCTGGAGTTCACGACCTCACAGGGTACTGGGGGGATTGAATTACAGTACTAAGTAAAATATTTATATAAGTAAAAATAAATAGTACGCTATATTCGATAACATTTTTTTCTGAATATTATGTTTAACATCTTAGGGAAAAAAAAACTGTCTGGTTGGAGAGACACTAGCAAATTGTTTAGAAATATAGAGACAGCAAAGACCCCAGACTGGAGCATGCCTGAAATGCTAACTAACCAAGCCAGAGCCCTACCCCTGCGGTCTGGCCAGTCCAATCCCAGGAAGCAAGAGTCCTCTGCCTGGATCATCGCAGGGCCAGGTACCCGGCAACAAGGGACCACCCCATACCTCAGAGCCCATCAGAACGGCTCAAACTGGCCCGTCCTAACCTGCTTACCCCGCCCTGCCCTCTCTTTCCCTCAGAAATCCCACAAAAGCCATGGTCGAAGCCCTCACCTTCTTCTGTCTTCTCCTCCTGACCACCTCATTGCCTTTCCACGTGCCCTGCATGGCATGCCCTGCCCCCTGCTACAGAACCTGAACCCCTCCTCTGTTTCTGCATGTGGCCACACCTGACTGCCCATCTCTTAGCACAAAGAATATTAAACAGGCCCATTTTTATTACTGGGCTTCCCAGGTGTGGCAAAGAACCCTCCTGCCAATGCAGGAGACATAAGAGATGCAGGTTCCCTCCCTGGGTTGGGAAGATCCCCTGGAGGAAGGCATGGCAACCCCGTCCAGTAGTCTTGCCTGGAGAATCCCATGGACATGGGAGACTGGCAGGCTACAGTCCATAGGGCTGCAAAAAGTCGGACATGACCGAAGGGATTTAGCACACACACATCTTTATCGTGAATCAGCAAGAAAGGCATTTTCCCAAAAACTCCTTCATAGCAAAAGTTCTCCAGGGTCATCTATTCCCATTTTATCTGCAGTCTTGAACTTTCTCCTCTAACTGAGACCCCCATTGCCTGTCGACCCTGTCCTTGTCGAGGTCCCTGTGAACCGCACATTCACTCAATTCTAGGGTCAGCTCTTCATCTACCTTCCTCGACCTTCAACCGCACTCCCCACACCTTGCGCTTCCCCTCCTCGGCTCTCAGCTCCTGGACACCACTCTCCTGGGTCTTCCTTCTCCCTCGCTGGCTGGACCTCCCCACCTCTTTGCGGGTTCTTGCACCCCAGCCTCTAGCAGTTGGAGCCCCTAAGCTGGGTGATCAGCCCCCTTTCCTTAATCAGCATTCATTCTCTCTGTCATCTCGAGACTTTCAATTCCAGCTTCTAGATACTGTAGGTATAACTGATCAGTCCTCGATTTTTATCTCCAGTCTGGGACCCTTTCAGACTAAATGTGAACTACCTACTCAAAGCCACGTTTGCATATTGCATAAGACAGCTCGCATTTTAATAGACTTGTGGAAGTATAACTTGCATATCATAAAATTCACCCACTGTAAGTATACAATTCAATGACGTTTAGTAAACGTCTAGATCTGTGTAACCATCATTAAAATCCAGTTTTAGGACATTTTCATCACTCCAAAAATTTCCTTGATGCCTATTTGCAGCCATTGCCCCCCCAGCCCTAGACAAACACTGAATTGTTTTAAATATATTCCTGTAAATATGCCTTTTCTAGACATTTCATGTGAACAGAATCATACAATAGCACTTTGACTTCTTTCCCTTAGCCTAATGTTTTTCAAGATAATAAATGTGGTAGCATATATCCACACTGTGTTCCTTCTTATTGCTAAATTCTATTCCATCATCTGGATATGTGTGCACACATTTTATTTACATTCACCTGGTGATGGATAATTGGATTATTTCTAGTTTGAGGCCATTATAAGTCATGCTTCTATGAATCAGGTCATATGATGAATGTATATATTTAGCTTTATAGGAAACTGCTAATCTGTTTCACAAAGTGGCTGTATCATTTCACTTTCCCACCAACACTTTGTGAGAGTTTCTGTTTGTTCACTGCCTAAAAACAACTGATTTTATCTGTGATTTCCATTGTACCCTTTATGATGCATGTACAGTGATATTTCATTGTGCTTTTAACGTAGTATTTCCCTAGTGCTTAATGATGTGGAGTATTTTTCAAATGCTTATTAGCTGCTTGTATATTAGTAAACTATTTAATTATTTACACAGTATTAATTGGATTCTTCACCTTACTGAGGAATTGTAAGAGTTCTCTATATACTCTGGATACAAGTACTTTATCCGGTCTATGGTTAGAAGGTATTTTCTCCAAGCAAATGTCTAACTTTTTCATCTCTCTGCTTTATAACCGTATTTATTTGTTTACTTTCGGCTGTGCTGGGGTTTGGTAGCTGCGTGGGCTTTTCTGTAGTTGCACTGAGCCGGGGTCACTCTCTCGGTGTGTGCAGGCTTCTCGTTGCAGTGGCTTCTCTTTCTGCGGAGCACAGGCTCTAGAGTGAACAAGCTTCGGTAGTTGTGGCTCAAGGGCTCAACAGTTGCAGTCCCCAGGCTCTAGAGACATCACTTTGCCAACAAAGGTCTGTCTCGTCAAGGCTATAGTTTTTCCAGTAGTCATGTATGGATGTGAGAGTTGGACTCTAAAGAAAGCTGAGCACCAAAGAACTGATGCTTTTGAACTGTGGTGTTGAAGAAGACTCTTGAGAGTCTCATGGACAGACAGCAAGGAGATCCAACCAGCCCATCTTAAAGGAGATCAGTCCTAGGTGTTTGCTGGAAGGACTGATGTTGGAGCTGAAATTCCGATACTTCAGCCACCTCATGCGAAGTGCTGACTCATTGGAAAAGACCTGATGTTGGGAAAGATTGAAGGCAGGAGGAGAAGGGGACAACAGAGGATGAGATGGTTGGATGGCATCATCGACTCAATGGACATGAGTTTGGGTAAACTCAGGGAGTTGGTGATGGACAGGGAAGCCTGGCAATCTGCAGTCCATGGGGTCGCAAAGAGTCAGACATGACTGAACAACTGAACTGAACTGAACTGAGGCTCTAGAGCGCAGGTTTATTTGCTCTACAGTATGTGGGATTTTCCAGGACCAGGGATCAAACCCATGTCTCCTGCATTGGTAGGCAGATTCTTTACCACTGAGCCACCAAGGAAGCCCCTTTTTCCAAAACAAAAGTTTTTAATCGTGGTGAAGTCAAATTATCACTTCTTTTCTAGTATGGATTGTATCTAAAAATTCTTTGCCAAACCCAAGGTCATGGACATTTTCTCTTATATTTTCTTTTGGAAGTTTTCTGTTTTTAGCTCTTAGATTTAGTTAGGTCCATGAACTATTTTGAGACAACCCAAATGTTGCTCGACTGAAACTGCACTTCTGATGTCCTTCTTCCAACCCTGACCTGTTTCTCCTACAAAACTCTTCCAGTTTCAGAAGCATTACCTACCATTTCTGCTCTTAGAAGTCTCTGAAGCTTGTTAAAGCTGGTCATGAGGGTGGGAAAATCCCGGTCATCTCCATCTCACTAGAGAAGACATTTCATCTTTTCTGCTGTTGTTGCTAGTCACTCAGTTGCATGTCCAACTCTTTGCAGCCCCATGGACTGTAACCCTCCAGGCTCTTCTGTCCATGGGATTCTCCAGGCAAGAATACTGGAGTGGGTTGCCATGCCCGCCTCCAGGGGATCTTCCCAAACCAGGGATCAAACCTGGATCTCCTGCATTGCAGGCAGATTCTTTACCATCTGAGCCACCAGGACAGGGTTGGAGTGGACAGATGTGGGTTGCCATGCCCGCCTCCAGGGGATCTTCCCAACCCAGGGATCAAACCCATGTCCCTCATGTCCCCTGCATTGGCAGGCAGGTTCTTCACCACTCATGCCGCCTGGGAGGCCCCAGGTGAGAGATTTCTCCCAGGCCCCTGGGAGAAAGATTTCATTGTTGATGCTTGAACTGAATTCTCTAAGCCAGCGGTCCCAAGAGTGGGTTGGGTAGAATGTGTACTCATACTCTGTCAGAGATTAACTGCCACAAAAATATTTCAAGCTCAGAAGCTTTACCTACTGTCTCCCTTCTTAGAAACTTGAGACGCTTGTTTGAGAAGGTCACTCTGGTGCCTCCCGCCCAGCGCTTGGCCCTCCCGATGCTTCTGTTGCCTTTTCCACCCCGCCCAAGGCAATGCGGAAGGCTCACCCCGAGGCGAGGTGGTCAGGTCAAAGCGTACCTATGATGTTCTTCACCACTTTTCAGAGTCTCAGGCCCGTTGGAAGCCCCACTGCCCTGTGAAATCACCACGATGGTGCCGGAGCACAGGGACAAACGGCAAAGCTGGTGGGGCTGGTCTTGCCCAGACAGACGGTCCCTGTACCTGCTGGCTGACGCTGCTATAATGAAATATTGTAGATGGATGGCTTGAACCGCAGACATTGAGTTCTCACTGTTCTGGAGGCTGGGAGTCCAAATCAGGGTGCTGGGAGCACTTCCAAGATTGTGGAGGGAAGACCTTAGAAGCCTGCCTGCCTTTCCATAGAAACAAGGTCACATCGACTCGGGGGCAGTAGGTGAGATGATTGGAAAATTATTTCAAAGGGCAATGCCTTTTTTATTAGAAGGTGATGTGTGTTTTCCGAGGAGTCAAGTATCACAGAAGTGGTTTAGAGAAAAATGGGCAGTGTTCATCATTTGACGAAGTCTCTGAAGAGAGAGACGTGGAGTGCAGTGAGTGTGGCTGACGGGAGAAGGTGTCAGCACAGAGAAGATCTGGGAGCCACTTGCAAACGTGAGGCTGATGAGGCTCTGAGGCCCACAGGTCTGCTGGACAGCCGGGGAAGTGTTGTCAAATCCATTGATATAACCCCTGCTGCCCCGATGAAAAACATCCCTTGGCCAGAAAATCCATATTTCACACCAATGGACATTATGTATATATTTTTAACGGAATGTCTTGAAATTCTCTCATTGCCCATAAGCTCTTGCACACCCTCAAATCAAATCTTTCAAAATTTGAAGCATTATGTGCATCTCACTCTTTCTGTCTAACATCTCTCACATCTTCATATTCCTCCATATTTTCCTTTTCATCGATTTAGTGCTACAAGGTGCCAGGTACAAAAGCCACCGACAGAGTCCTTGCCATCAAGCAGGTCACATTCTAGCTGGGAAAATAACATCTCACCACCTGGTTGTACAGGTCGGATTTAGAGATCTTTACACCCTCCAAATGTCTTTCACTAACACTGAGTTTATTTCTGAAAATCGAGAAAGAACTATTTTTTACCCCCTCAACATTTTTCAAGACTTTTTAAACTAATACTTGCTAAAGAAGCCCCTTCAGTTTTGTTATTCAGAGCAGATGGTTTTTAAATAAAATATCTTGTCTCTTTTAAATAATATAAAATTATTCTAATGACTCCATGTTTGTTGCTTTGTTGTTGCTTAGTGCTAAGTCGTGGCCAACTCTTTTTGTGACCCCCATGGATTGTAGCCCACCCAGGCTCCTCTGTCCATGGGATTTCCCAGGCAAGAATACTGGAGTGGGTTGCCATTTCCTTCTCCAGAGGATCTTTCTGACCCAAGGATCAAAACTTCATCTCCTGCATTGGCAGGTGGATTCTGTACCACTGAGCCATCAGCAAAGCCCCATGGAGTTCATTAGAACAATTTCATGAATTCTATCTTGCCTCTTTTAAAGAATAATTCATAAAATTATTCTCATGAACGCTATGTAGGCAGCAGCTATTTTAAGTCAACTTGAAAAACTAGATCAGCCCTGAGTGTTCTTTGGGAGGAATGATGCTAAAGCTGAAACTCCAGTACTTTGGCCACCTCATGCGAAGAGTTGACTTATTGGAAAAGACCCTGATGCTGGGAGGAATTGGGGGCAGGAGGAGAAGGGGACGACAGAGGATGAGATGGCTGGATAGCATCACTGACTCGATGGACGTGAGTTTGAGTGAACTCCGGGAGCTGGTGATGGACAAGGAGGCTTGGTGTGCTGCGATTCATGGGGTCACAAAGAGTCAGACACGACTGAGTGACTGAACTGAACTGAATTGAAAAACTAGGTCTCTTTTAAAAATAAGAGGGGGATGGTAAATAAACAAGAGGTTTCTTTTTTTTTTTTTCATGTTCAAAGACATTGCTTCTTTCTGGGGGCAGAAGGAGGGGGGTGATCAGCCAGAGAGCAGAGGTCCAGTCTAGAAATCCTTCTTTATCCACCTAGGTGGTCCACACACACTTAACGGCACTTAACCTGTGCCCACCCTCTGTGGCTGGAGACCGCAGAGCCTGGGGGAGGAAGAAGGTATCAGGGCAATAACCACACAAATCCATAAATTCAAAATGTGACGAATGTGACGCAGGAAAAGTCATAGGACTCTGGCATGGGGATGTGATCCACCATGGGTAGATGGTCTTTAAAATGGGAAACAATGACTTGATTTTTAAAGTTGGCTTAAAAAACAAACAAACGCCAAAGGCCTGCTCAGGGTACAGAAGGAGATTCTTGTAAAGAACTTGAACCTCAGCCCACACATGTAAGGCTGTGATCTTTTAAGGTGATTGTTTCAGGCCTTCCACCAGGCATGGAGGAGCCTCAGGCAGGTGGTTGGCACCTGATAAAGTAGGATTTTACATCTTTCTGTCACATAAAAGGAAGGACACTTGGCCTCGGCACTGAGTAACCAAGCTACAGAAATAGCTCTCTCTTCTTCACAAGCAGAGGCAACGGGTCAGCACAGTGGGCTCTGCCCAGTGCAGCGTCCTCTCTCCCCACTGTTCCTTCCACCTGCTAATAAAGCATCTTGCCTTGTCTCTTTTTCGTTCACTTGTTAGCCTTCTTCCTTTAACAGGGCAGAAGGCTACAGGGTCAGAAAACTCCTCTCTCCCTACTCTCTCGCTCAGCAAAGGTTTTTCTTAAATGTCAGCATCACCAGGGTAGAAACACTTCCTCGATCTCCATCTCAGGCACTGGACTCCTTCCTGGAGCTCAGCGTGCAGGACCAGTACACGTTCCCATATCCTGCCAGCATCTCAGACTTGTCCCAGCTCTGATTTACAGGAGTAAACCAATCCCCCTCCTCACCAGTACCCCTCAGGCTGGCATGCCTCCACTTTTTCTCTCTCAGGAGCCCCAAATCCATACTTACCCCAGCCGAAACCTCAGACATCTTTGCCTTCTCTAAACTGGAGGTCCTCCGACTTGAGTCTGTCTTAAAAATTACCCAGATGGTTGCTCCACCTACAGGTTCTGATTCAGTGGATCTATCTGGGGTCAGGCCTGAACATTTACCGGTCCACCAAGTGCCCAGAAGGTGCTGCTGCTGGGGGAATTAGTGCTTGCCTCAGGCTTCCCTCGTGGCTCAGCTGGTAAGGAATCTGCCGGCAATGTGGGAGACCTGGGTTCGATCCCTGGGTTGGGAAGATCTCCTGGAGAAGGGAAAGGCTACCTACTCCAGTATCCTGGCCTGGAGAGTTCCATGGACTGTGTAGTCCACGGGGTCGCAAAGAGCCGGACACAGCTGAGCAACTTTCACTCCCCATCGTCACTAGGAACCACTGAGTCATCTTCTTGTGGCCTCTTTGCAACCATGCCCACTGGCTCCCTCTTCATTATACCAGCTGGGGTCTCTCCGTCTCCACCCCAACCATCCTGTGACTTGCAGCCCTAGGAGCAGCTCCAGAAAATGCTGCTTCTCCTCCTCTGCTCTCCCTGTCCTTCAAGGCATCCCCACCACATAGAAAATATATTCCCGTTTCTTTCACGTGACATCAGAGGCTCCCCGTGACTTGATCTCAAGCTCCTTCTGCATTCTTTTCATCTGCTTCCTCCCAGTAGAGCCCCCTCTCGTTTAAGTATCGTAACATTCTGTTCCCCAAGCCTTTTGTTATATCCCTACCCCTTCCATAATGGTGTACAGCATTTAGGATCAACTCCTAGCCCTGTACCTCCTGAGTACGCAATCATCATTCCAGTCACTTTTTTGAAGATTTTTTTAATATTGATTTTTATTTATTCATTTGGCTGTGTTGGCTCTTAGTTGCAATACACGAGACCTTTCAGTTGTAGCATGTGGGATCCAGTTCCCTGAAAAGGGATCAAACCCAGGTTCCCTGCACTGAGAGCAAGGAGTCTTAGCCACTGAACCGCCAGGGAAGTCCCACAATGCCAGTTACTCCAGGGTCTTCATCTTCAAGATGCCTAGTGAGTTATCCCTCCTAGCAGGAATGGCATAAAGTTGATGAGAAGATGCAGTCAGTTAACACATTATGACAGAGCCTGGGACAGAATGGCTAAACGACACTTCATGATATTTATGTATAGGTTTGTGCTAAGTCACGTCAGTCGTGCCCAACTCTTGGCAACCCCACGGTGTGTAGCCTGCCAGTCTCCTCTCTCTATGGGGATTCTCCAGGCAACAATACTGGAGTGGGCTGCCATGCCCTGCTCCAAGGGATCTTCCCAACCCAGGGATCGAACCCAGGTCTCCTGTGGCTCCTGCATTGCAGACGGATTCTTTACTGCTGAGCCACCAAGAGTTTATGTACAGGTTTAATACTATGTACAAAATAAATGTTGTTTGTTCAATATAGCCCAAGGCTATGGCTTGAGCCTGTAGAAAAACTTTCTCTGATTGAAGCTATCACTGCTGTTGAAAGTTGAACCCCAAAATCAATCAATAGTCATTCATTCATCCAAGGAGCCTATTGTCAAATCAATAAATTTGACAGCTTCTACCCAATGGTGATTGAACTGGTGTGCTTGCGCCTTGAAAAATCAAGTGCCGTTTGTTCGATTCTTAGTTAAGCCCATGTGTCAGCCCTGGTAGGACTGAGGTTGTTACTGTCCGTCTTAAAGAAGCCAAGACACATCCTTATTACGTCAGACGGCTCGGGGCGGGGGGCGGGGGGAGGGGGCGTTGTTCAGCTTTATCTCATGATGGTTTATGTGAAGTTCTAAATTTGCAAAATAAAATGACATTCTCTTGTTATTTTTTAATCTAATCTTCCCTTTGGAAGAAAAAGATGTTGTTTTAAAGTAATTTTCTTGTATTGTTTTAGGCTTGCCTCCAATCCCTTCAGCTTCCAGAACAGGCTTTGCAGAATTTTCCATGAGAGAACGCATGAGGGAGAAATTACAGGCTGCAAGGGTGAGAGAAACCGCAGGGATATTTTGCTCGGCGCCAATTACCTTCCTTCTAGTCTTGTCTAGCTTGATTCATTTGCTCAGAACTGCATGGATTTGAATACTGTTCAATTTGTTTTTCATGCTCTAAAGGTGTAATGCAGCATATAACTATGAGCACAGATGAAAATTACACTTAAGAAGAATGTAATGTCCATTTTTCTAAACCATTGTTTTTACCTCTTAAAGAAGTATAGCATGCATTATTTTACGGATTGATTTCCTCCCGAGATGGTGACTGAGGTTTTCATAGCATCACTGACATTATGTAGCAGTAATTTTCTCTTTGACTTTTTAGTCCAAAGCAGAAAGTGCGCTGCTACAGGAAATTCCCACCCCTCGGCCCAGGCGCTTACGAAGTCCCACCGAGAAAGAATCGGAGACTGAGTTTGGCACGGAGGTGAGAAATAGGCTACCCCTACTTTGTGACCAAAGACAGTGATGCCAAATAGAAATGTTCCAGCAAAAGTTCTAGAACAGAGCTATGCACAGAGGGGCTGTTAAAAACTCATTAATAATAATAGCTGCTATTTATAAATACTACTTGGTGCTGGGCATTTTGCCAAGTCTTTTCCCCATGTTATTAGATGCCCTTATCCCAACAACTCTATGAGGTGGGTACCATGATTTTCATTCACATTTGACATACGAGGTTCAGAGGGCCTGCCAAGCCATCCCCAGGTCACAGAGCACATATGTGGACCAGTCAGTATTGGATTCTAGCTCTGTCTCATTCCCAGTGTGTCTCATGGGTCAGCGGTGCTGGGCCCATGGATCTTGCTGGAAAACAGAGAAAGAGATAAGAATAGAATCCAATCATGGGGACTTTGAGTGTTACACTAAGGTGCCCCAGTGTTTTTTTCTAAGCCACGGAGAGCAATTGACAGTTGGATCGGGTGGTGATTTGAATGCACCGGGGTGACTTGTTTGAATCTGAGATGCTGGTGAGGCACCTCAGTGTGCTCCTGAGATGCACAGAGAGGAAGGGACCTGGCCTGGAGACACAGATTTAAGAAGTATTTGAACTGTAGTGAGTTTTTAAGTTTTAAGAGTGTGAATGACAATGGTCCTACACTTGGAGAAACTAAAGGCCCACGAGGCAAAGAGGAAGCCTGTTAAAGACAGAAAGACATATCAGCGATGTGGCTGAAGGACCAACATATCCAGGGTGGAAGAAGGAGCAGAAAGATCAACAGGGCACGTGGCCCAGTAAAGTGTTTGCAAGTCTAACCCAGTGGCGTGTGGTGACGATGGTTTTGGTTGTTTTTAAAGTCTATGCGTTAGGGATATTTCTGGAGCACAGTCACTAATTTCCTAGATGATGCCTTTTATTTTTCTATGATGAGATGTTACAGATTTTCATTTACCTGTATTCATCCCCAACAAGCCAGAGATTGCATGATTACAAGGAAAGTTGCAGTTGTGCTCATGGGTTTTCAGAACACTCAGTCGGTCCCCTAAAATGGCTCATGACAACTGGCTACTCCATTCTACAGAGGACACATTTCTTTTTCTTTATTTCCAATTGATTTTCTTCCATGAGAGCCATAATTGTAAGAGCCATAGTTCTAAAGTATTGGAAAATAAAGAAAAAGTACCAAGACTTTCCT
Organism: Capra hircus; assembly: GCF_001704415.2. Lineage (NCBI taxonomy): Eukaryota > Metazoa > Chordata > Mammalia > Artiodactyla > Bovidae > Capra > Capra hircus. Next base: position 110,949,319 of record NC_030813.1, read on the forward strand.
GGTGAGCAAGTGGTTAAAACTTCATCTTCCAATGCAGAGGGTGAGAGTTTGATCCCTGGTCAGGAAACTAATATCCCACATGCCTCTTGGTCCAAAAAACCCAAAACATTAAAACAGAAGCAATATTGTAATAAATTCAATAAAGACTTTAAAATAGTTCACATCAAAAAAAAATATTGTTTTAAAGGAGAAAGTCCCTAAAATCTCATCATTATGACACAAATACTTTGGTTCTTTTGGTAGATGTGTGAGTAAGCAACAGGAGGGTGTGGTCTCCCATGTCTGGCGTTGTCTGCACCTTCTTGATGGATAAGCCTTTCACACAATCATGGTAGTTCTCGCTTGTCCAATAGGCCATGAATACGATATCCAAATCAAGCTGGTAGTTTTAGAAGTAAAAATATACTCCTTTGGCTCACAGAGTTATTTATTTCTCTTTGTGAGCAGGAACTTGACCTTTTGTCTAGCAAAGTGCATATCCCCTAAGAGCCATTCTCTGAAGGTGAGGCAAACACCACCTGTCTTGTCTGCAGACCTGATCTCAGCTTTCCAACGACATGTCACTCACAAGTGCACTTATTCATGTACATACCTTAGCCCAGGAGAAGAATATAAAAAGCAGACAATTTTGGTCCTACGGGGCAAAGAGCACATGAAAAGGCCAGGTCCTGGACCTCAGCTGTCCAGTACTAAATTCTGGCAGTCTCACTCACTAGCTGTATTACCTTGGATGTGTAACTTTTTCATTCTCCGAGTGATAAATATAACCCCCTTCCCCACTTCCCACCTCTTTTTTTTTTTTTTTTTTGCTGTGTTGGGTCTTATTTGAAGCATGGAGGTTCTTTTGTAGCAGCATGTGGACTCTCTAGTAGTGACGTGCAGGCTGAGTTGCTCCACAGCATGTGGGATCTTAGTTCCCTGACCCAGGAACGAACCTGCGTCCTCTGCGCTGCAAAGCAGATTCATAACCATTGGACCACCAGGGAAATCCCCTCACCTCTTTAAAATAGGGATACTACCCAAAACCTGATCCTTGATATTGTTTTGAGGATTAAAGGAGGGCATACATGTCACAGGGTTTCACACAGTGCCTGGCTCATGTGAAGCCTTCTCTCCATAGTTAGTAGCAAGTGTCAGAGGCTGTAGGGTCAGAGCAAAAAGAAGAAGCTGCTTGGGAATACTTGGGTCAGGAATCTAAACCCATCAGCACAAACCTGCGCTAAACTCTTGTTTCCATTCCTCTTCATCCTCAGCAGACTTGTAATAAGAGAACAAAGCCAAACACACATCTCCAAGAACATGTCAACAAAGCAGTGGGAATAACACAGAACATTTGACTCCTTGGTCTCCAGTAGGCAGGACCAAAGTGTCTCTGTTTTGTGGACCTGGTTCATTGTCCCAAGTGCCCCGGGTTCTGATCCCTTGGCGCACTCTACCTGTTGCCAGCATCTCTTGGAGGCTCCTTCCTGCCGGGTGTCCAGTGGACTCAACACACAGCAGTGACAGTGACGGCCCACTCTCAAGGAGCCCAGTGGGGATGACAGACAGGTGATCCGACGGTGGAAGTGCAGGCTGGAAGATCCATGGTGGGCGCCTTGAGGAAGCCTTAGAAAGGGCACTTCCCTTGGAGTCAGGTTATGTAAAACATGAAGTGTCTTGCCTTAGGCAGTGGTTTCTTGCCTAAGGCAATGGTTTCTTATCTGTGGCTCAAAAACGCAAGTGGCAAAAGAATAAATCAATACACTGGACTTCATCAGAATTAAACACATTTCCATTTCAAAGGAAACCAAGAAAAAAGTGAAAAGACAACACGCATAATGGGAGAGATTACTTGCAAATCATGTATCTTGATTAGTATCATGCCTGATACTGAGAATATATAAAAATCGGAGATATCAGCAAGACCATCAAGATTAGCCTGTCTTTAGGGAATTAAAACTATTGACTAGTAGTTAGAAGAGAGGTCAGGGAAGGAACTACTATATTTTGTAATTATGCTTTGTTAAAAGTAATGAGACTTGTGATTGTCTAGCTCAAGCTAGGGTCATAGAGCCTTCTTGGAGGTTACAACAAATTCAAGGATGAGAAAGAATTCCTAGCTGGACACAAGCACACATCATCATAGGCATTCACTTGAAATTGAATATTATTACTTTAAGCTTTCATGAAGATATTATAGATAATAGTTCTTTAAAATTTAATTCTGCACACAATCCTTTTAAATATATTTAATGGCTTTTCTTATGCTAATATAATTTATATTTAAATACTTTGAGATTTTGATAAAAATTAAATTACCACCTTTTTGATCAAGTCCATACAAATCATAGTAAAACTGTCAATCTTATCATTTTAAAAGATACCAAAAAATTATATTGTCCAAACTTACTGTCCTTTCTGTCAAGCAAATACAGAAAGAGATGGAAAGAAACAGAAAGAATAAAATACTGATCTCCACATACACATATTTGCCAAATGGAATTTTACCTACTTATTTTTTTTTTTTTAATGGCTAATGTTAGACTTTCTGCCTGGTCTTCTTCTGTTTTATTATCAGTCTTTAGCTGTCTCTAAAACCTAAGGCTTGCCTACACAGAGCTAAGCTTCTCGTCTCTCTGATCGGTTGACTCCTTGGCTTATTTATGCGTTTTCAAACGTACCAGTCTCTGTCTTGGGCTCTAGGAGGTGAGGGATTCTGAGGCAGACAGGAGCAGAACGGCATCTTCAACAGTGGGCGAGAAAGGTTTAGCCTTGTTTTATGAGAAAGACTGAACTTAGCAGACCCTTAGTAAGCCTTCCTGACCTTTCCCTGGTGGCTCAGTGGTAAAGAATCTGCCTACCAAGCAGGAAATATGGGTTCAATCCCTGAGTCGAGAAGATTCCCCTCGAGAAGGAAATGGGAACCCACTCCAGGATTCTTGCTGGGAAATCCCATGGACAGAGGAGTCTGTTGGGCTATGGTCCATGCAGGCATGAAAGAACTGGACATGACTTAGTGACTAAACCACTGCCACCAATTTTTAAACGTGTTTATCCTTACATTACATAATACTCATCTGCTTCTTTGCTTGTCTTCAAAAGAGCCACTTAAAATTCTGGAATTTACCAAGACAAATATTAACTCTGCATTGCACTGTGAAATTTATTCATTAGCACTGCTTCAACTTTTGTATAATTGAATGCTATTAGTTAACTATTTGGGCTTCCCTGATAGCTCAGCTGGTAAAGAATCTGCCTGCAATGCAGGAGACCCCACTTTGATGCCTAGGTCAGGACAATCCCCTGGAGAAGGAATAAGCTACCCACTCCAGGATACATGGGCTTCCCTGGTGGCTCAGACGGTAAAGAATCCACCTGCAATTCAGGAGACCTGGGTTCGATCTCTGGGTTGGGAAGATCCCCTGGAGGAGGGCATGGCAACCCACTCCAGTATTTTTGCCTGGAGAACCCCATGGACAGAAAAGCCTGGCAGGCTTCAATACGTAGAGTTGCAAAGAGTCAAACATGACTGAAGCAACTTAACACACCCGCACAGTTATCTATTTAACCTACTACTGCAAAATGAGAAAATGGAGGGAAAGCATAGAACCTTACATAAATTGGAATTATATGTATTCTCTTGATATCATGATAGATTGCACCCAACTGATGCCCACATTTTTATTCTTCCCATGGCTGGACATTCAGCTGCACTTACGTGGAATTTCATAACACCTTAGCTTGCTGTTCCAAGTATTTCTAGCTTTCATCACAGAATGTCTCTGGATAAACGCCAGAGGAGACCCACTCAGCCATTAAGAGATTCACACAAAAATGGAAGAGCCAGGGCCTGGGGCAACCCTTACCCATTTGGACTTATTTACCATCAGACGTGGTTGACGCTCTTCATCATAGACTGTTTGGAGATGATCCTCTGTGAGCTGGATAATCTATTGATTTTTAGGGTGAAATAGCATTTCCATTTGGGGGTTTATTGACTGTAAAATTTTGTATTCATTTAGTCATGAGAGAGACAGAGCTGAGGAAGAAAACAATCAGCCACTTTACCATTCAAATATATTAGTAAACATTTCATTCCCTAGAAATGGTGAGATGCATCAATGGTCAGAAGATAAAGCCTTTTGAGGGCTAATGCTTGTTTTATAAAAAATCCTCAGTTTCTTGCTTTAAATGACGTATCTGTTATTTTTTTCCATTTGTATAGCTGGATAGAGAGGTACAAAGGACTCAACAAGAACATGACTCCCAAGGTCATTCAAGAGTAAAGTTCCACGATTCTGTACGAAAAATCAAGTCTAAACCCCTGGTGAGAAATCCTGTCTTTTAAATCATGCTACCTTTAAATTATGTAGGCTTTAAATCATGTATCTTATTGATTTGTTTCTGTTTTTGAAAATTGTCAATGAGAGACAACTGTACATATAAGCTGACTCCTACTTCATGAAATATGCAAGAAAAAATACGAGGAATGATTCCTACTTTTAAACCCTAGAATCTTATGGAGAGATTAGAAAGCTGCCTATTGTGGGGAAAGAAAAACGCCTGGAAGGACAGGAGTGTTCTTGATAAGCTGATTTGTTCAGCTGTGAAGTTGTTACCAGCTTTTATTATGGGAAAAAGGGAGATACTAATTCAAGAATTAAAACAAACCAGAAATGGTATTCAAAGTTTAACAAACCCTGTATTGCTCATAATTAAAAGTATCTCAGCACTGGTCTATAAATCACTTTTTGGCATTTTAATCATCTTTTCTAAAGCTTTTAACTGCTATAAATAATATGTTTTTGTGTTTGTAGGAAGGTAAATCATTGCTGATTTATATTTTTTTAAAAGTAACTCATTAAAGTTACTTAGCTAAGGAGGCCTGTCGTATCTGTTAAAGTCCATTACCATCAACAGGTAATGTGTTTAGGAAGCCCGGAATGCTCTTAGCATCCAGCCAGCTGTCAGTGAACTGTGCAGAGCTTGTCTCAGCACAAGTAATCTGAAATGCTATTGCTTGCTTCCTCTCCGTAGGTTCCACCTGGCTTCCCTTCTGCTGAGGAAGCGTATAACTTCTTTACTTTCAACTTTGATCCCGAGCCAGAGGAACCAGAGGAAAAACCAAAAGCCAAAAATAGACATGGAGCTAACCGAGAGGAAAAGGAAGGAGAGGAAGAAGAGCCACCTGTACAGGAAGGAGTAAGCAAAACAGTGTCTAGTATAAGAATAGTAATGAGGAGAGGGAAGATGTTAATGGTGATGGTGATGATCACATCGGTGGTGATGGTAGTGATGATGGTGGTGGTGATGGTGGTGATGGTGGTGGTGGTGATGATGGTGGTGATGGTGGTGATGGTGGTGATAGTGATGGTGAGATGATGATGATGGTGGTAATGATGATGGTGGTGGTGGTGATGATGGCAGTGATGGTGGTGGTGGTGGTGGTGGTGAGATGATGATGGCGGTGATGATGGTGATGGTGGTGATGGTGATGATGGCGGTGATGGTGGTGGTGATGGTGGTGAGATGATGCTGGCAGTGATGATGGTGATGGTGGTGATGGTGATGATGGCGGTGATGGTGGTAGTGATGGTGGTGAGATGATGATGGCAGTGATGATGGTGATGGTGGTGATGGTTGTGATGGTGGTGATGGTGGTGGTGAGATGATGATGACAGTGGTGGTGATGATGGTGATCGTGGTGATGGTGGTGGTGATGGTGGTGGTGGTGGTGGTGGTGATGGTTGTGATGGTGATGATGGTGGTGGTGAGATGATGATGACAGTGGTGATGGTGATGGTGGTGATGGTGATGATGGTGGTGATGATGGTGGTGATGGTTGTGATGGTGGTGGTGATGGTGGTGATGGTGGTGGTGGTAGTGGTGATGGTGGTGATGGTGGTGGTGGTAGTGGTGATGGTTGTGATGGTGGTGATGATGGTGGTGAGATGATGATGACAGTGGTGATGGTGATGGTGGTGATGGTGATGATGGTGGTGGTGATGGTGGTGATGGCGGTGTTGATGGTGGTGGTGACAGTGATGGCGGTGGTGATGATGGTGGTGACGGTGATGGTTGTGGTGGTGGTGGTGGTGGTGGTGGTGAGATGATGATGACAGTGGTAATGGTGATGGTTGTGATGGTGATGATGGTGGTGGTGAGATGATGGCAGTGATGATGGTGATGGTGGTGGTGATGGTGATGATGGTGGTGATGGTTGTGATGGTGGTGATGGTAGTGGTGATGTTGTGATGGTGGTGATGGTGGTGGTGGTGGTGGCAGTGGTAGTGATGATGGTGGTGATGGTGGTGGTGGTGGTGGTGGTGGTGGTGGTGGTGGTGGTGGTGAGATGATGACGTGGTAATGATGATGGTGGTGATGTCCTACCTAGGAAGAGAGTGGCTAGGAGCAAACACGCCACCACCATGTAGAGCAGCTCATCCACATCCTGAGCTCTTCAGATGATACAGATGCAGGATAAACAGGGCTCTTTTAGAGGGTTTGTTAAAATAGATGGCTGGCCATTTTTCCAAGTTTCCAATCTAGTAGGTCTTCCCTGGGATGAGAGACCTTACTTTTTGGCACCAGGTCTAGATACAGGAGATCATGGAGAAAAGAAGAATGATCATAGCTTTTAAAGAGCCTAGGTGAAGGTGAAGTCGCTCAGTTGTGTCCGACTCTTTGTGACCCCGTGGGTTGTAACCTACTAGGCTTCTCCGTCCATGGGATTCTCCAGGCAAGAATACTGGATTGGATTGCCATTTCCTTCTCCAGGGGATCTTCCCGACCCAGGGATCGAACCCAGGTCTCCTGCATTGGAGGCAGATGCTTTAACCTCTGAGCCACCAGGGAAGCCCTAGAATGAACTTAACTGGAAAAGAAGAGAGAGTGGGTTTAAAAACAAACAGCTAGAAGAGATCAAGCCCTGAGCCTTTGGAGTGGGAGCATGGACTCCAAGACCCTAGACTACCAGAGAACTAACCCCAGGGAGTATCAAATAGTGAGAACTCACACAAAGAAAACCACCTGAATACAAGACCTGGCATTACCCAACCACCCGCAGCACCCTGTGGAGGACACCTCATCTAAACAACAGACTAAACAAAAATACAAACCCAATCACCAGCAGAGAGGATTACCACCTCACTCAGCCTTGCCCATCAGAGGGAAAACAAACAAATAAACAAACAAACAAAAATTCAGCACAAATCTCACCCTATAAGTTCACACAAACCACTGGACCAACCTTAGGAGGGCAGAAATCAAAAGGAAGAAAGAATTCAACCTTTAAGCCTGGGAAAAGGAGACCTCAAACACAATAAGTTAAAAAAAAATAATGAAAAGGCAGAGGAATCCTACACAGATGAAGGAACAAACTAGAAACCCAGAAGTCCAAATAAATAAAGAGGAAAAAGGCAAACTACCTGGAAAATAACTCAGAATAATGATAGTAAAGATGATCAAAAGCCTTGAAAACAAAATGGAGAAAATGCATGAATTGATTAAGCAAGACCTAGAAGAATTAAAGAATAAACATTCAGAGACAAACAGCACAATTACTGAAATTAAAAATAACTCTAGAAGAAATCAATAGCAGAATATCTGAAGCAGAAGAACAAATCAATGAGCTGGAAGATAAAATGGTGGAAGTAACTTCTGAAGAGCAGAATAAAGCAAAAAGAATGAAGAGAACTGAGGACAGTCTCAGAGACCTCTCGGACAATATCAAATGCACGTCCTAAAAGTGCTGTGAATACTAGGTTCACATTACTTTCTGTAGCCCTCCATTTCACCCTATAATTTGGGGGGTAGGGGCCTTGATTAAGTGTATTCACCTTTCTCTCTTGTGGGAAAAAAAGTGGAGCAATACAGTTTGCAGGTTTTTCTTGCTAGGCTCCACACAAGGATTAGTATTCTTTTCACGTACAGAAATGTCTGCCTCTCCAAGGCAAATGCAACCTAGTGCTCTCTCCTCTCAGCCTTACAGGTGAACAGTTTTTTGTGCCCCATTCCACACCCAAGCTACAACTCAGATTCTGAAATTGTGGGTGGGATATGTGAGACCAGAGAAAACACAGCATGAAAAATGGGAAGACTTGAATAGCCATCTCTCCAAGGAAGATACACAAATGGCCAAAAAGTACATAAGAAGATGCTTAGCAGCACTAATCATTAGGGAAATGTGAATCAAAACCACAGTGAGACACCACTTTACACAAATCAGAATGACTATTAAAAATAGATGGGAGATAGATGGAAGGAAAGAAGGAAGAGAGGGCAGACAAGCTTTGGAAGGATGCAGAGAAACTTGTGCATCGCTCATGGTGTTGCAAGGTGGTGTAGCTGCTGTGAAAAATTCAAAAATTTTTGCTCTTCAAAAATTTAAACATAGAACTACCATATGATCCAGCTACCCCAATCCTGGGTATATACCCCAAAGAATTAAAAGCAGGCACTCAGATCGCTATATACTCATGTTGATAGAAGCATTATTTACAGTAGCCAAAAGTGAAAGCAATCTAACTGCCCATCAAGAGAAGAATGGATGAATAAAATGTGGTATTTTATTCATCAATATTCAAGAGAATATTATTCAGCATGAAAGAAGGAAATTCTAATATATGCTAAACATGGCTGAACCTTAAAGACATTATGCTAAGTGAAATAAGCCAGTTATTTGAAATGAAAAAGACAAACTTTGTGTGAGTATTTTCACACTCACTGTGGATGCAGTCTTTCTGGTGGACCAACTGCAGGTCCTGGCTTTGCTCTGCTGCCTTCTCTGAAGTTTTCTCAGCCTGTCTTTGCTCAAAGTAGAGCTGGAGCAGGAACAAAAAAGATTGCACACTGATACCACAGGATATTTTCTCTTTTCACCTTTTGAAGTTTCTGACATTCTCTGCCTTCAGCTCTTGCTGAGAGCTTGGTTACTGTGCAGATTTACTTCACTCTTCTTATCGTTTCGTGTATTTAGCAAGGAAATATTAGGTGATTAGGCTACAGCCATTGTCTTCAGCTACCTGGCAGTCTCCATAGCATTTTTTTTTTTTAATTTTAAAGTCTTTAATTCTTAACATTCTTTTTTTTTTTTTTTTTTTGCTATAGATTTTATTTTATTTTTTTTTAATTTATTTTTTAAATTTTAAAATCTTTAATTCTTACATGCGTTCCCAAACATGAACCCCCCTCCCACCTCCCTCCCCATAACATCTCTGTGGGGGTGCTGCTCATGCATGGATGTCAGGTTTAAAAAGAAGAACAAGACAGAGAAAGGAAAGAAGGAAAAAAAGGAGAAAGAAGAGAAAGAAAAGGCAGAAAAGTTTGGAAAATATTCAAACTATGTTAAAATACTTCAGCTGGCGTTTGTGATTACAGGTTCTGTGCTTAGAATTTTTACATGCATCATTTAATTTTTATTCTCACAAACCCAAGGAAATAAGATCTATTAATATACCCATCTTGCAAATAAGAAAACCAGGGATCTGAAGGGTAGGTAAATTCCTCACAGTCACTCAGGCACTACAAGGTGAAGCTGGGAGTCAAGCCCAGGCAGTCTGAGCAGGGTGTGGACTGCACATTTGGCGCCTTTCCCATGGGGTTAGTGCCAAGGCAGAAGGTTAGATTATGCATAACTCATGAACCCAAGTTCTTTAAGTCATTGTCAAAGAATAGACACCTGCAAAGGAGGACACACTCATTGAGGCTGCACTTAGCACATCTCTTCTGACCCTTCTGATTTTTGCATTATCCAAGTATGTGGAATAGTGAAAAAACAAAGCGTATTAAATAGGATAGTCCATGTCATTTTATGCTTTCTTTCAGAACAAGATAAAAGGAAAAGGTGGCTTTATCTTAGGATATGTTGTTCGGTGCATTTAATATCATGGATTGCTTTTCCAAGTACATTAATTGTCTTTGGGACTTCCCTGCTGGCTCAGTCAGTTCAGTCGCTCAGTCATGTCTGACTCTTTGGGACCCCATGGCGTGCAGCATGCCAGGCTTCCCTGTCCATCACCAACTCCCGGAGCTTGCTTCCCTCATGGCTCAGATGGTAAAAAATCTGCCTGCAATGCGAGAGACCTGGGTTCGATCCCTGGGTTGGGAAGATGCCCTGGAGGAGAGCATGGCAACCCACTCCAGTATTCTTGCCTGGAGAATTCCATGGACAGAGGAGAGTGGCGGCCTACAGTCCATAAGGTCACAAAGAGTCACAGCCAACTGAGCGACTAACATATTCACCGTCACTAACTATCTTTGCGGGATTGTTCTGCTCTTTAATGTGATGCAGGATGAGGAAGAGTGGTTGGATGGCAGAGATGCTGAGGATCTTCTCCTGGGCTTAGATCACGCAGCTGAAGACTTTGTGGCTGTCAGACCTGCCGATTATGAAAGTGTCCACGTTCGGCTGCAGAGGGAGAAAGAGCTCCTGTTCGTACCCAGCAGACGGACAGGTACTTTCTCTCTTTATCTTTCTGCCCAGCTTTGGCATCCATGTTTTCCTTCAGACGAAATAGAGCTGGTGTATAAAGTTAAAGTGAAAGTGTTAGTTGCTCAGTCATGTCCGACTCTTTGTGACCCCACGGACAATAACCCGGCTGGCTCCTCTGTCCATGGGCTTTCCTAGGCAAGAATACTGGAGTGGGTAGACATTTCCTTCTCCAGGTGTATAAAAATGCCCAATTTCCACAACTGAACCCAATTTCTACTCTGACTTAATAGTCAAGAAACAGGTTCAAATCATCCTACTCATTCCTTCTCCCACTGTGTCCACAAGTCTGTTCTCTATGTCTGCATCACTTTGAGAGAGTAGCGTAGAAACATACACATCACCACATGTAAAATAGATCACTTCAGTTCAGGTGAGTCTCTCAGTCATGTCTGACTCTTTGCGACACCATGGACTGCAGCATACCAGGCCTCCCTGTCCATCCCCAACTCCCGGAGCTTACTCAAACTCATGTCCATTGAGTCGGTGATGCCATCCAACCATCTCTTCCTCTGTCGTCACCTTCTCCTCCTGCCTTCAACCTTTCCCAGCATCAAGGTCTTTTCCAATGAGTCAGTTCTTCACATCAGGTGGCCAAAGTATTGGAGTTTCAGCTTCAGCATCATCCCTTTTTTTTAAAATATAAATTTATTTATTTTAATTGGAGACTAATTACTTTACAATATTGTATTGGTTTTGCCATACATCAACATGAATCCACCACGGGTGTACACGCAGCATCATTCCTTAAATAAATATTCAGGACTGATTTCCTTTAGGAAATTGGTTGGATTGGTTGGATCTCCTTGCAGTACTAGGGACTCTCAAGAGTCTTCTCCAACACCACAGTTTAAAAGCATCAATTCTTCGGCACTCAACTTTCTTTATAGTCTGACTCTCACATCCATACATGTCTACTAGAAAAACCATAGCTTTGACTAAGACGGACCTTTGTTGGCAAAGTAATGTCTCTGCTTTTTAATATGCTGTCTAGGTTGGTAAAAATAGATAGCCAGTGGGAATTTGCTGTATGGCACAGGGAGCTCAAATCTGGTGCTCTGTCACAACCTAGAGGAGTGAAATGGGGTGAGAGGTGGGGGGAAGGTTCAGGAGCAAGGGGACATATGTATGCCTATAACTGATTCATGTTATGTGTGGCAAAAGCCAACACAATATTATAAAGCAATTATCCTCCAACAGTCCTTGGCGGGCTGTTGCTGTCTGTCACTCCCACAGACCCCCATAGACTTTCCGCAAAGATCTGTTCTATGAACAGATCAAAGAGTGAGGAAGTAAATGAAGTCACATGGACTCCAGCAAACTTTGCAATTTACAGAGCACTTCCTCATCCTTCACCCCATTTAATTCTCCCAGGAGCCCAGAAAGACAGATATTTTCATCCCTTATGTATGAGAGGACAGAATTCAGAGAAGAGGCTGGGCCAGGTTCACGCCACTGATGAGGCCAGCAGCCTCCCCTCTGATCTGGGTACCGTACTCCTCGCGGGCCATGTTAGGTATCGAATTATTTCATGATTCTCCAACATGGTGCTGCAGGAAAACACGTTCACCTGCCCCTTGGTCCTGCTTCTAGACATCAGTTTGGGGCATTTGCACTTTCCAAGAACCAAAGTAAAATCTCTGGTGGTGTCTTTAATTCACCAAACTGCAGTTTGAAATGTTTAGGTTGGCACTGATGTGGCTTGTGTTTGTTTATGAACTGTCTAGTGCCTACGTATAAAAAGCTTCCTGAGAATGTGCAGCCCAGGTACCTGGAAGATGAAGGCCTTTACATCGGGGCAAGACCAGAGGTGCCGCGAACCAACCAGAACATCATGGAGAACAGGCTCCTGACCCAGGAACCGGTGAGCTCTCAGCCCTGTTCTCTAGTGTAGACAAGGAGGGATTCACAGAGGGTCTTTATCCTGACGGGTCATCACTGCGGGGTGGGGCTCACCTCCTGAGGGTGTCTGCAGACTGGTTCATCCTGTCGCTGTTTTGTTATTATTGTTTTTTAATTTGTCCTCAATACCTTCAGTGACCCTCAAACATCACCCTTCTCCGCTCAATCCTACCTTTCCCAAGCTGGGTTTAGGCTCTTCCTACTAAATCACATATTGGTAAACCTTTTCCCAATTCACAGAAATTTTTAATTGTCCCAAGATAGAATGTTCTCAACTGTTTTTGTCCATAGTCGTCTATCTTGAAATTTTCACGAATATCATTTCCCTGGTGGTCCAGTGGTTAAGAATCCGCCACAAATGCAGGGACGCAGATTCAATCCCTGGTCCACGAAGACCCCACATGCCACGGGGCAACGAAGCCAGCACACCGCAACTACTGAGCCCACGCTCTAGAGCCTGGGAGCCACTGCTACTGAGTCTGTGTGCCTAGACCCTGTGCTCTGCAACAAGGAAGCTGCCGCAATTAGAAGTCCAGCACTGCAGCTAGAGAGTAGCCCCTGCTCACCCTCAACTAGAGAGAGACCCTGCATAGCAACAGAGATACCAGTGCAGCCAAAAAACTTAAAAATAAAATTTAAAAAATTGTTTAATAGGAAATACGTTTGTTTAAGCACTCCTTTGAAAGTGAAAGTGAAAGTCGCTCAGTTGTGTCTGACTCTTTGTGACCCATGGACTGTAGTCCGTGAAATTCTCCAGGCCAGAATACTGGAGTAGGTAGCCTTTCCCTTCTCCAGGGGATCTTCCCAACCCAGGGATTGAACACAGGTCTCCCGCATTGCAGGCAGATTCTTTACCAGCTGAGCCACAAGGGAAGCCCAAGCACTCCTTTAGCTTTTTCTTAAACTTATCAGGAGGGGGCTGAAAACTATATCTTAATTCTGGGGGGCATTAGTGAAGACTCAAATTTTAAATTTTTATTGGAATACAATTGATTTACAATTGTGTTAGTTGCAGGTGGATATACATATAGGCACTCTATTTTTTTTTTTTTAATTCTTTTCCCGTATAGGCCACTGCAGAGTACTGAGTAGCGTTCCCTATGCTATATGGTGGTGGTGGTTTAGTCACTAAGGCATGTCCAACTCTTGTGACCCTATGGACTGTAGCCCACCTGGCTCCTCTGTCCATGGGATTCTCCACGCAAGAATACTGGAGTGGGTTGCCATTTCCTTCTCCAGGGGATCTTCCCGACCCAGGAATCGAACCCGGGTCTCCTGCATTGCAGACAGATTCTTCACCAGCTGGTGGCTCAGAGGTTAAAGCGTCTGCCTGCAATGCGGGAGACCCGGGTTCGATCCCTGGGTCGGGAAGATCCCCTGGAGAAGGAAATGGCAAGCCACTCCAGTATTCTTGCCTGGGAAATACCATGGATGGAGGAGCCTGGTGGCCTACAGTCCACGGGGTCGAAAAGAGTCAGACACGACTGAGGGACTTCACTTTCACTTTCTTCACCAGCTGAGCTATGAGGGAAGCCCATGCTATATAGTAGCCCTATTAGTTATTTATTTTATATATAGTAGCGTGTATCCCCTGGAAACCATAAGTTTATTTTCTACAGCCACGCTATATATTTCTGTTTTGTAATAAGTTCATTTGTACCCTGTTTTTTAGATTCCACATATAAGCAATATCATATGATATTGGTCTTTCTGTGTCTGGCTTAGTGAAGACTCAATTTCTGATAGAAATTGGGACTTTAAAATGTCTAGGGAGTGGGAGGTGGGAGAGAGGTTCAAGAGGGAGGGGACACATGTATACCTACGGCATATTCATGTTGATGTGTGGCGGAAACCAAAACACTATTGTAAAGCAACTATCTTTAATTTAAAATAAATAATTTTTTTAAAAATAAAAGATCTACAGGACAGGGGAAGGTGCATGACATAATACGTGGTGACAGAGAGTTTCCCCACAAGCGCTGTTTATTTTTGTAAACTATTTTCTGTCCTTCTGCTTGATCCCAGGGGAGGAGATGGTTTGGAGATGACGGGAGGATCCTGGCACTGCCAAACCCCATCAAGCCGGTTCCTTCGCGACCACCCATGTTTACACAGGCGCAGGACATTAAGCCAGAACTGGAAACACTGTATAAAAAGGTAAACCTCCCCCTCCCATTTTTAATACATGAATTTACTTGAAAGTGCTTTGCTTTTTGAAGGGATTGGAGTGATGAATTTACAACATCCTATTCTGACTTTTCTTAACTAATTCACTGTCTTGCACATAAAAAGGAAACAGCAAGCCTGTTATATAAGACTGAGTCTCCTGCCCACACCGAATCCTTTCTTAAACCCTTTCTTACATCAGCAACAAGCTTCCCAGGTAGGAAGGCTTGGGTCATGTCCAGGTTAGCTGCCCCAATATTTTCTCTTTTCTCTCTGTCATCTCACATATACTGCAGGGTTATTTCCCCCACTGTCTCTGTATTATATCACTGGAGATTTTCTATCCTCACAAATCCTTTCTATGGTATTTTTCCCAGCTCTTTTACCACACTGCCTGGCTTGAGTCCTGGGCCTGCCTCTTGCTTGGCTCACTTGACCCCCCACCCCCACCCCCACCTTTCTCTGCTGTGGTTTCTTCCTTTGCAAAATGGCATCGGCTTACTAGGACTGTTGTGCAGATGGTTGAGATAATACATCAAAGTACTTAGAACAGGCTCAGTGAGGTCTGACCGGCTGGTGTTGAATAGGCAATTGCTTGCCTTCATTTCCCCACCCCCCCCCAACAATAAATGATTACATTTATTAACTATCTTTTTTAAAAAGTATCAAATAAATATATTCTGGGGGAAAGAAGCTATATTAAAATTAAAAGAATTGCTAGGCTTTGGTTACATATTTCTTTAATATCAGATACATTCTTACTAAAAATTCAGATAAATCTATGAACACATAGTGATACTAGAGATCAGAATAATTGCTTTTTTAATGTTTCCAATTTGGGTCAACATAAAATGACTTTTTACTATGAAATCACTTCTAAGCTTTCAATCCATGTCCCTTAAACATCATATCATGGTTTTTGGTTGCTGTATTATCATTACAATATTATTATCAAAACTTACAACTTCTACATTTTGTCCAGGATCACAATTTCCAACATTCTTTAGCTTTAGTTTTGTATTTATATGAGTTTAATGATGCAATTTATGCTTTTTTACAATCTTTCTGTTCCTCAAGGATTTTGTTTTTCTTAATTTTTTAGCTGACAGATATTTTGTTTCTGTGTCTTGGAGCTTCTGTTGTTGTTTCCTTGTTTTCCTAAGATATATCCATATGTACTTGGGCTTCCCAGGTGGCTCAGACATTAGAGAATCTGCCTGCAATGCAAGAGACCTGGGTTCAATCCCTGGGTCAGAAAGCTTCCTTGGAGAAGGAAATGGCAACCCACTCCAGTATTCTGACCTGAAGAATTCCACGGACAGAGGAGCCAGGCTGGCTACAGTCCAGGGTGTTGCAAAGAGTCAGACACAACTTAGCAACTCACACCCCCACACACAATCCAGATGTACTTATTCCTTAAATTCTTGTGTATTAGGAAAGACCTGTCTTATTTTCCCTTGTTTGTTTTTATTTCCTTCCTTCACGTTGAATTGCTCATGCTCTCCTGAAATGTAGCAAGGATCACCTCCTTCAGAAACTTGTGTAATTTGAAATGTGTAACATTTTGACACTGCTAAAGGCAAACAGAATAAGAGGATATAAGATCATCCTATAAAGCTATAGAACTGTAGAGCTATAGGTGATGAACAGAGAAGACATGGACCCAAATCAGAGAATCTGAGCTGGGTGTGTACTAAGCTGTGGCTTTGGGCATCTCCCTTGACTGCTGTGAAGATGTTTCCTTAATTAAAAAATCACCATCATCTCTACCTCATACAGCCATTATGAGCTTTGAAATGATATATGTGTTTTCCCTTTTATTAAATTGTGAATTTCTATAAAATATTGTTATCAGAGACAAATATTAATGAGTGGCTACTCTGTACAGAAATGTGGACCCTAGAAGTGGATTTACAAAGCAAGCATAAACCCAAGCCCCAGGCCTGAGGGATTTACCATCTACTTGCTTTATGACAAAGATACATGATATAATTAGTGATCTAGACAGTATCAACTTGTACCTAATAATCCATCAGTTTCTTTCTCCATCCATCCATCTGCTTCAGCATGAAACATTGATATAATGAAGCACAAATTTATGGGCTAAAATTAGAAAATAGAAGTCGTTACTATGGAGAGCAGGGTCTTGAGGGAAGCCGTTAATCTCGTCTGTCGCTTTCAGAAGCTCTGAGCTACTTGGGAAATGCACAGGAATCAGAGAAGGGTGCAGATCTCAGTTTCAGCGAAGGGTGGGACTGGATAGGAGAATGCAGCTTGGACCCAAGACGGATTGGGCTCCCTGCTCCCTCTCCCATGAATTATGTCCCCCGTGTAGAGAGTTTACCATGTGGAATGTCTGCTGAACCCACGGGCCAGTGAGCAGGCCCTTAGGAGATGGCTGAGTAAGGACAGCTAGATGCCACCAGTGACTCTGTCCAGCCAAGAGCTTGGACTAGTGGATCTTGGGCTTCAACTAAATCTCCACTCAGACACAGTCTTCCTTCTCTCTGGGGAAAGAGCCAGCAGGGAGAAACCAGAGGGTTTCCTTCTAGTCCTTTTGAGAGGCGAGAGCTTCCTAGCTTTGGGCAGAAACAGGAAAGTAGAGGAAGATAAGAGTTCCACTGAGAGGGGCTAGTCATCCTGCATCACAGAGCAAAGAAGTTAGAGGAGAGAGATCGGAAGGGGCTGGAGTCTTCCGAGATCTTTTCTAGAGAGTTAGGCTGCAAACATAGCAAAGCATGGAGAACATGCCAGGCTTCTGCCTACGAAAGAAGCAAAGGTTATATTAAAGGAGTTGTTCTGTTTAGTTGCTAAGTTATGTCCAACTCTTTTGCAAAGCCATGGACCATAGTCCACCAGGCTTCTCTGTCCATGGGATTTCCCAGGCAAGAATACTGGAGTGGGTTGCCATTTCCTCCTCCAGGGGATCTTCCTGACTCAGGGATGGAGCTGCATCCCTTGTGTCTCCTGCATTGGCAGGCAGATTCTTTACCACTAGCATCACCTGGGGAGCCCTCTGGTCCCCTGCTAAATTAGAAGAACTGTGGTAGTCAGCACTCTTTGAGTTGCAAGTGACAGAAACCCACTGCAAACCAGCTTAAGCCAGGAGAGAACTTAGTGACTCACAAAGCTGGAAGGACCTGGAGATGAATCATAAAATGAAGGCAGGGCTTTAGGAACCCGGACCTTGGGGCCAGGGACTCAGTGCTGGCAGTCTCTCTCTCTGCCTCTCTTTCCTCTGGTTCTCCTTGAATGGAGAACCTTCTCTCCTATGGAATGGAGAAACTTCTCTCCTGTTGTAGGCAGTCCAGAATTTGCCATGGGTTAGGACATTGATAATGTAAGCTCAGAGATGCCAGAGGAAAAGGATCATATCTTGTGGCAAGATTCCCATTATCAACACCAAGGACAAACTAGTCAGTTTTAAGAGGAACATACACTCCCCAACCTGACGTACTAGAGACACACCCAGAAGATGGAGAATGAGAAAACTTCCCAGGGAAGACAAGAACAACAGCTGTAGAATCTACTGCCAGCTCCGGGCTGGATTCAGGTTCTCTTGCTATTATTTTCTGAGGGAGGGCAAATACATACATTTTACTTTAATTCCCCCAATGATTGCTCTCTGTCTGTACAACCTTAAAATTTTTCTTCATCGGCCACACAACCCTGCTTGCACTGAAAACATCAGCAGATAATCCACACGCACCACCTCTGATAGTTTAGGTTTTCAGTTTTCCACCAAAGACTGAAGAACCAAACAATTTCAAAATGAAAATAATATACCTAAGAAATATTGTTGGTTCAGCAGTAAAGAATCCACCTGCAATGCAGGAGCTGCAGGAGACGAGGGTTCGATCCCTGGGTCGGGAAGATCCCCTGGAGGAGGAAATAGCAACCCACTCCAGTATTCTTGCCTGGGAAATCCCACGGACAGAGGAGCCTGGTGGGCTACAATTCATGGGGTCACAAAGAGTTGGGCACAACTTAGAGACTGAACAACAATATTCTTAGGAGAAATTGTTGGCACTTCTATCCTGATGGTTTTCAGTCTGCAAGAAAACAGATATAAGAGAAAGACAAGGAAGGGCGGATCTTTTTCTCCCTAATAGGAATAGAGCTGGGGTCTTTTGAGCAATCTCACTCAATGACGACTAGGAGTCCTGGAAATTTTTTCACTTGGTTGAGCTGAGATGAAGGCAGAGACCACCAGCAATCGTTTAAACATGGGCTAATGCAGTTTGGGGGAAAGAGACACATGATAACATTGCAAGTAAACAGGACCATGTTGGGCTTCCCAGGTGGGTGGTGCTAGTGTTAAAGAATCCACCCGCCAGTGCAGGTGATGCAAGAGACACAGGTTTAATCCCTGGGTCGAGACGATTCCCTGGAGTAGGAAGTGGCAACCCACTGCAGTATTCTTGCTGGGAAAGCTCATGGACAGAGGAGCCTGGCAGGCTACAGTCCATAAGGTTGCAAAGAGTTGGACTGAGCACACAGCACACATAGGACCATGCCACCGACATTATTTACTCATACCAAGCAGAGCAGAAGACAGCACCTGAGGGCCACACTCTGACTGAGCCCAGACCTCTGGAACCTGTGGTAAGAGGAATGGCAAAGCAAGAACCAGGAGGAGCCAAGCAATTGCAGAGGAATGTTTCCATTAAGTCTCTGGGACACAAGTCTTTGAGAGGTGGAAATATTTTAATTAATCCAGGTGGCCAGAAGGATCGTAAGACACATAGTCACAACCTGCAGGTTCAAAAGCCTTAACATGATGGCAGGTTGTAATTGAATACTCTTACCCCAAAGAAAGAGGACAGAGATGGGCCTTTGCTGTGGCAACATGATGGGTGAAGATATTAATGTCAGAACTCGGGCTTCAGAAGGTACGAAATATTGGTGGAATATGACCCCTGTGGGGATGGGTTTCCCCCCCTGTAAATCCAAAGGGAGATTTGACTCAGCATATTTTGGAGCTACAATACTATGGCCATCTGATGCAAAGAGCCGACTCACTGGAAAAGACTCTGAGGATGAGAAAGATTGAAGACAAAAGGAGAAGTGGGTGGCAGAGGATGAGATGGTTAGATAGCATCACCTACTCAGGGGACATGAATATGAGCAAACTCCAGGAGATGATGAAGGATAGAATAGCCTTGTGGGCTGCAGTCTGTGGGGTCACAGAGTCAGACATGACTTAGCAACTGAACACCAACAACTGAGGTATAGTTAATCTGTTTTTTTCAAGCCTACTTTATTTGTAAACACATCCCAGTTTTACAAGAACATATTTTTAAAATAAAAAAGTCTGCGTGTAGGTCTTCTCATCAAAGACAGACTGACATTTTCTAAGGAAGAAAACTTATTGTTTTATGAAAATGGAGGGTATGCCATAGTGGAGGTCTGTAGGAAATCACAAATCCTAAATATACATTAAGAGTCTACTAATCTTTTAGGAGGGAAATAAGTATGAAATTGAAAGACTAAAAAGAAATACACTCATATATCCTTACTCATGAATATCGATACAAAGAAGGTAACACAAAACCCAATAACAAATTTACTGGTAAATGAGGACTCATATTTGAATGTATTACTGTCAAATATTGCTACCATTTCAATGACTAATAGTAACTGAAAAGCAGATCACACTGTATAACAAGTGTGAAGGCCTCTTTGTCCATGCATACATGCACATCCACACACACACACAGTGTGACCTCCAAGCTTAGTCTGATGGCAAGAACAATGGGATCTTGAGCTAGGATTCTAATTCTGGAGTCTGCTCTTCTGCTTTCCATCCCTCCCTCTGCATATCTCAGGCTTCATCCTTCCTGCTCCAGGTTGTAAAGCTCATATCCCAGTCTGCCCCTCTCAGCCTACGGCTGCTCACAAACAGGTCCCACTACGTGTAGTCAACCGCTCATCTCTTGGAGTTATTGCAGGAAGGTGGACCCCTTCCAGGGCCCCCGAGGAGGATCTTGTGTAACAGCCCGTGGTTCCCTGACAGAATGAGTGAGGTGATACATGTGAAGTACTTTATACAATGCCTTGTTGTTCTTGTTGTTCTTGTTCAGTTGCTCAGTTGTGTCCAACTCTTTGTGACCCCATGGACTATAGCTTGCCAGGCTCCTCTGTCCCTAGAATTCTCCAGGCAAGAATACTGGACTGGGTTGCTATTCTCTTCTCCATGGGCTCTTCCCAACCCAGGGACTGAACCTAGGTCTCCTGCATTGCAGGTGGATTCTTTACCGTCTGAGCTACCAGGAAGCCTTATATGATGCCTGGTGACATACAAAATGCCAGCTGGATCTTTATCCTCAGAGGTGGAGCCAGAGCTGGAACCCAGGGCTTCTGCCCCAGTTCAGCATCTTTACATGATGCCATGAAGAAGGTTAAATGAAGAGACTCCTGAACATGTCACCCACAGCCGAAGAAGGATGAAAGCGTCACTTCTGAGTAGAGTAGTTGCAGCTGCCATTTAACCTCATAACTTGTAAATAGAATATTTGGGCCACATAATCTTTTCAACCTAGACAGTATATTAAAAAGCAGAGACATTACTTTGCCAACAAAGCTCCATCTAGTCAAAGCTATGGTTTTTCCAGTGGTCATGTATGGATGCGAGAGTTGGACTATGAAGAAAGCTGAGTGCTGAAGAATTGATGCTTTTGAACTGTGGTGTTGGAGAAGACTCTTGAGAGTCCCTTGGACTGCAAGGAGATCCAACCAGTCCATCCTAAAGGAGATCAGTCCTGGGTGTTCACTGGAAGGACTGATGCTGAAACTGAAACTCCAATACTTTGGCCACCTGATGTGAAGAACTGAATTTGAAAAGACCCTGATGCTGGGCAAGATTGAAAGTGAGAGGAAAAAGAAACGACAGAGGATGAGGTGGTTGGATGGCATCACTGACTCAATGGACATGAGTTTGAGTAAACTCTGGGAGTTGGTGATGGACAGGGAGGCCTGGCGTGCTGCAGTCCATGGGGTCACAAAGAGTCAGACACGACTGAGAGACTGAACTAAATTGAACTGGCTGAATATTTTCCAGACAACATAAATAACTTCCAGAAGTTCCTCTCCACAAAGGGGAGGCTCGAAGAAGTGTGAAAGCCCACATCCTGACTGTAGTCAGTGTTCATGACGAGGAGAGAACATGAAGACACAAAATCAGAAAGGTCACCTCCCCATTTTGGAGCTCCCAGCCTCCAAAACTAGATTCCCAGAAGAGCAGCAGTGGTCGACATAGAGTATCTTAATGAGTTTAATGAAGAAAAACAGACGTTGATATAGCACACCGTACACCAAGTGATCCAGGAAAGTCCCGGTGGAAATTTCCACTCCTGTTTTCAACACACTCAGCTGCCCCACCTCCCTCTTGCTCTGTTATTTTGCAGACTAATTTTCTTCTCAGGAAAACAAGAGCCAGCACGAAGCTCGGTTCAGTAAATTGTCTCTGGCTGTTGTCTGCAAACTAAAAACTTGTCCACATGGAGAGTGTCTATGATCCAAGTAATGATCAGTTTGGACTAGACTCTATGCTCTTCTCATTAAAAGAATTTCAAGGTCACCAGCTGCAAAACCCAAGAGTTCCAGGAAATGAGATAGTCGCATGACAAAGATTAGGGCTATGATTCAGTAGAGATAAACGCTGAAAGACCTAGGAAAGCAAGATTGAAGTGGTGTTCAGAAAAGGGCAGGCCCCGAAAGCTCCAGGGAACGGGGACTGGAGTGTGGTAGAAGGGACTTTGTGCCTGGCTTTCCCATTGCGCATTAGATGAGGAACTAGGAAGTGCCTGACTGTGTCTCCCCTACACTCTGCTCTTCTGGCAGGCAGTAAAATACATCCACAGAAGTCAGCATCTGATTGGATCTGGGGACTCTCCTGGGAATTTCCAGCTGGACATTGATATTTCGGGGTTAATCTTCACACATCACCCCTGTTTTAGCCGAGAGCACGTGTTGGCAGCCAAGCTGGCCCAGTTGTATGACCAGTACCTCGCAAGACGCCAGAGGAACAAGGCAAAATTTCTCACTGATAAGGTACCTGTGATCTCTTGCGTGCCAGTTGTTGATGGGATTGGTTCTCCCGAGGAGCCCAATCAATACAAATGCCTACGAGCAGCAAAGGCTCACGTGCCTCCTTCATGTTCCCTCTGTCTAGGATGTGATGTGTTGTCCTACCTAGAGGCAGAAGAAAGTCTAGGACAATGCACGTTTGGTGTGTGCAAATTCAGTGGCACACGCTTGGCTTAGAGAACCATTTGTGTAAACTGAGCAAATGATCTCACCCACCTCAAATGGGTATTAGATGGAAGATACAAGGCTGTGTCTTGCCTGTGTGATCTCAGAGGGTGAGATTGTTCACGGTTTGAGAATTTCTTGGTCCTCAGAGACATTCTCATCATTACATGTTAATTTCCCCAATAGGATACCTAAACAAAAGTCAGTTGTTTCAACTGACGCTCAAAGAAATGGCTGTCCATTTTGGGTTTACTTCTAATGTGACACTGTCCCGTGGAATATTCATGGGTAGTCTTGATTATAGATAATTTTAGTCTTAGACCCTGACCTTAAAAACTTATTGCCCAAATAAGGGATAATGCCACAATGCCTGCTCTTAAGAGTCTGTAATTTTATGTTCTGTATCGCAAGAATGTCATTCTGTGTCCAGACTTCAGAAAAGACTCCTTCTCTCTTGGAAGAAAACTTGTTTCTGAGACACTAGAGCAGAGGAAGCACCGGTCATGAGCAGATGGGTCTGGACCACAGAATAAGAGTGGACACATGTGGTCCAAGAGGGAGGGGACACATGTGTACCTGTGGCTGATTCATATTGATGGAGGGCAGAAACCAGCACAATGCTGTAAAACAATTATTCTCCAATTAAAAAGAAATAAACTACACAAATAAAGACTAGAGGCAATATTTCTCTCAAAGTTCACTTCGGTGGAAGCATGGAGATGTCTGAGTGCTTGCACGTCCATTGTGTCATCCTAAATGATGCCTGTCTGAGGTTGCAGGCATCATCTTACCCTGGAGAAGTGGGTGGGTCCAAGCACATCACTTGTGGTGAGGAGCAGAGCTTCTAACTCAAAACTTGAATCCACATCTCTTTAAGCTCCACGCCCTAAGAAATGCTGTTCAGATGGGCCTTAATCCAGCAAAAACTCCTAAGACACTTGAAACAACCTCCAAAACCATCAATGAATATAAATCTGAGATTCGGTGAGTAAAATCTGTGATTATAACTGCTGCTTTTTTCCCTGTGCTTGTTGAGAGTTTATTTTCTCAGAGTTTTTCCTGAACGTATTGAATACATTATAACCAAATGGGCTTCCTAGGAGACGCTAGTGGTAAAGAATCTGCCAGCAGTGCAGGAGACCCGGGTTTGATCTCTGGGCGGAAAAGATCTCCTGGAGAAGGAAATAGCTACCCACTCCAGTATTCTTGCCTAGAGAATCCCATGGACAGAGGAGCCTGGTGGGCTACAGTCCATGGCGTCACAGAGAGTTGGACACAACTGAGCGATGAGCACTTTCACTGTCAAACGAAATAATGAGATATGTCCGTCATGTTAACACCAAATTTGAAGCCCAATAAAAGCATGAGGATGAAGGTGGGGCCGTGGAGGACTGGGGAAAGTGGTTGGGGGGAGCAGAATATGATACCCCCTGTTGGTATAAACAAATATTGCTACAGCCACCACTTCTGAGAGAGTGTCTTGTCCGGAAATGAACAAAGAGTTGAAAATGCCCATGAGTTGAAGTGAAGTGAAGTGAAGTCGCTCAGTCGTGTCCGACTCTTTGCGACCTCATGGACTGTAGCCTATCAGGCTCCTCCGTCCATGGGATTTTCCAGGCAAGAGTGCTGGAGTGGATTGCCATTTCCTTCTCCAGTTAGAATCCTGCAATTCTGCTTAAGACACTCCAAAGAGCTGTGGGCATCTGTACCCTGGAGACATGTGCAAGGGTTCCACAGTATCACTTACAACAGCAAGAAGCTAGAGATAACCCCACACCAGAATGAACCCATCAGCTTCGGTCTTGTAATGAACATCCATACTACAGTAAAGAGTGACTGAATTAGACCTGTGTGTATCATGGATACAATAGTGTGGAGTGAAAAAATCCAGTTGGAAGAGGATACTCACTGTGTGATACAGGTCATGAAACCTAAAGACCATGTGAAATAACACTCATGTCTTCCAGGTAAACACACATCTGTGTCACGTAGGGACAGAAAAGACACACATGCCAGTTTTTTCCTTCAGGAAGGAAAGAAGAGGATGAATGGAGAGGTCTCCAAATGTAAACATTGCAAACAAAAACCCTGAGTAAATGATCACTGAAGACTCAGATGATCGCATTTTTCAGAAATGAAGTAGTTTTTTTTTCTCAGGTTTTTAGGTTACTTCTTGAAGTACCTTTTTTTCTTTTTTAACTTTTGAACTTTTTGCTTTATATTGGAATAAAGGCTTCTCAAGTAAAGAATCTGGCAACACAGGAGCCGTGGGAGACACCGATGCAATCACTGGGTTGGGAAGATCCCCTAGAGGAGGAAATGGCAACCCACTCCAGTATTCTTGCCATGGACAGAGGAGCCTGGAGGGCTACAGTCCATGGGGTCACAAAGACTCAGACATGACTAAGTGACAGAGCAAGGACACACGCATAGCTGATAAAACAATGTTGAGATAGTTTCAGGTGCACAGCAGAGGGACTCAGCCATGCATTTACCTGCGTCCATTCTCCTTCAAACTCCCTTCCCCTCTGCTCAAACGGGGGAGTTTGAGCAGAGTTCCCTGTGCTATACAGTAGGATCTTGTTGGTTATCCATTTTAAATATAACAATGACTGCATGCCCATCCCAAACGCCCTAACCATCCAAAACGAGTCTTATTCTAGTTCATGGCCTTCTAACTTTTCTAAGGTCTTCCAAGAGTCCTCAGTCTTGACTACCCAATAACTAACTGGCTGTTATCTTCTGCCATCTTCCTTTTCCATGATACTGACTGAATGACCTTCAGCCCTTCATCTGTGTGTCTGTCTCCTGAGCTGAACTATAAACTCCTTGAGGACAGAAAGTAAAAGTGTTAGTTACTTAGTCATGTCCAACTTTTTGTGACCCTATGGACTGTAGCCCACCAGGCTCCTCTGTCCATGGGACTCTCCAGATAAGAATACTGGAATGGGTTGCCATTTCCTTCTCCAGGGGATCTTCCCAACCCAGTGATTGAACTTGGGTCTCCTGCATTGCAGGCAGTTTCTTTACCGTCTGAACCACCAGAGAAGCCCCTTGAGGACAGAGACACCTCCTATCTCCTACACACTTCTGAATCCCCTGGAATGACATCAAAAGGAAAAAAAAATTGAATTAATTAATCTACTAACTAATAGCGTAATAAAGCACATTTGGGTTTTGGATTTGGCTATTATTTGTAGAGAGGACAAAATTAGGCATTAAATAATTCCCAAATACATAAAGTATCATTTTCATTCAATAAGAATGAAAACATTTTCAAATGATGCCTCTACAAATCAAGCCAAACTTTTGCAAATATAGTCAGCACAGAAAACTCGCCAGGGCATGTAGTAACATTGCTTCATCTCCTAAATGTAGAACTTGTGATTTGTACTAACACAGACAGACTTTAATATACCAGTTGTTAACTGGTTCAGCAACATACTTTCCTATTTACAATAATTTAGTCCTTGAGAACTATATTTACTGGGCCCTTTATTTTCACAACTTCAAAGCTGTCTGTTTATTTAAGACTGCACAGTATGAATGAGAATTTTAAATGATTCAGTTCAGTTCAGTCACTCAGTTGTGTCCAACTCTTCGCGACCCCATGAACCGCAGCACACCAGGCCTCCCTGTCCATCACCAACTCCCGGAGTCCACCCAAACCCATGTCCATTGAGTTGATGATGCCATCCAACCATCTCATCCTCTATTGTCCCCTTCTTCTTCTGCCCTCAATCTTTCCCAGCATCAGGGTCTTTTCAAATTCAGTTCTTCGCATCAGGTGGCCAAAGTATTGGAGTTTCAGCTTCAGCATCAGTCCTTCCAATGAACACCCAGGACTGATCTCCTTTAGGATGGACTGGTTGGATCTCCTTGTACTCCAAGGGACTCTCAAGAGTCTTCTCCAACACCACAGTTCAAAAGCATCAATTCTGGGGTGCTCAGCTTTCTTTATAGTCCAACTCTCACATCCATACATGACTACTGGAAAAACCATAGCCTTGACTAGATGGACCTTTGTTGGCAAAGTAATGTCTCTGCTTTTTAATATGCTGTCTAGGTAATTTAGTCTAATTGAAGTCAGATTCTTCTAGAGAAAACAAAATTAAATAACCTCTCAAAACAGACCAGCATCCTACTGACTTCAAATTTGCATTCATATTTTTGGTTTTCTAGTACATAAGAAATGTCATAGCTATGAAATTAATTATATAATCGCTATAGTGTTATTCGTTTCTATTTTTAATTTGCAAACACACCTAAATAACTTTTAAATACATATCCATATATTATATCTCCTAGGGAAACAAGAAAACTGCGTGATGCTGAACAAGAAAAAGATCGAATGTTGCTTAAGACCATCATAAAGGTCTGGAAAGAGATGAAGTCCCTCCGAGAGTTCCAGAGGTTTACAAATACTCCCTTGAAACTTGTTTTGAGAAAGTAAGCTTTTTCCAAACATTGTATTATTGGGTTATAGCATGCATAGAAAATGTATTTGCTGTTATTATTACTCTGTCACTTAATTTCAAGAAACATCTAGAGTGTCATAAATTATTTTAAGGGAAAAAGTTGACCAGAAAGCCGACGAAGAAGCATATGAAGCAGAAATTCAGGCTGAGATCAATGAATTGCTGGAAGAGCATACTGAAGAGTATGAACAGAAGATGGAGGTGTACAGAGTCATGCTGCAGCAGTGGAAAGCCTGGAAGAAAGCCCAGGTCTGTGAGCAGCCTTCAACAGAGCTGCCCTGGAGGACAGGGGCGTCTGGGAGGAGGCAGCTTGGGGCAGGAGGAGGGAAACTGGGCAGGCAGACTGGGGTCCCCTGCCCGCTCTTCTCTGTCTCCTCCTGGCCCTCTTGCTAGGGAGCAAAAGGATGAGCGAGTGAACTGGTTGATGCACTTGTTGAAAATGTGACCCGGCCAGTGGATACCAGAGCCAGCTTTTTCCAAAGGCTGGTCTCTGTATCAGGCTGTGACTATCTGAGTGAGCAAATAAGTAAAACATAGTAATTGCTCATGAGTGTGTCAAGCGCTGTGCTAAGCCTTTTACACACCTTGCACCAGTGAATGTAGGGTATTGTGCTTCTGGGTTTCTGTTAGAAAATTGTGTGACTTTGCACACACGTCCCTGCAAAACTGAATCCAGGAACAATAAGTAAAAGATCAGGATGTGTAATAGGCATAAGCTCATCCGCCTCAGTTCAGCTGATGCACATTTCTCCCATTTCATGGCTCAGTAACAGTCCATTGTACACACGTACCACAACATCTCCATCCATCTGTTGATGGACACTTGGGTTGCTTTCATGTCCTGGCTATTGTAAATAGTGTTGCAGTGAACATTAGGGTACATGATGGGTAGGAAGGAGGCCCAAGAGGAAGGGGATATATGGAGATTATATATATATACACACACACACACATATATATACTTATGATTGATTCGCACTGTCATGTGGCAGCAAGCAACACAAAATTGTAAAATGACTGCCCTCCAATTAAAAATAAAAATTGAAAAAAAAAAAAATCAGTGTGACCTGCAGGACCAGTTCTGCTCACAAGCCTTACTTTAATTTCAAGATGTATCCTTGGTCTTTAGAACTGATCACATGCATAACCAACTTTTTTAAGCTCTCTGTAGGGACCAGGCACTGTGATAAGTGCTTTCCAGGCGTGATCTCATTTCAACATCAGTGGAAAAAAAAAATCTCCTATGATTGTTCCCATTTTGTAGATGAGAAAACCGAGGCACAGAGAGGTCAAATGGCTTCGTGAGCTGCCCAAGTGCACACAACTGATGGGGGTGAAGCTGGGTTTGCATCCCACGCCTATCTGATCCTGAAGATTGTGCTTTTCAAAGAAATTCCAAAATTTCTACTTGAGATAAGTTTGCCTCTTACCCGACAGAGGGCCAAAAAGAAGAAAAAGAAACAGGAAGTGGAAGAACATCCCGCCGATGAGGAGAGGGAGGAGCCAGGTCCCGGGGAGGAGCCTGAGAAGCCCGCCCCTCCAGAGCCCGTGGACAGGGCGGTGATAGAGCAGCAGGTGAGGGAAAGAGCCGCCCAGAGCCGGAGGAGGCCGGGGGAGCCCACGCTGGTCCCGGAGTTGAGCCTGGCGGGGAGCGTGACGCCCAACGACCAGTGTCCCAGGTGAGCAGACGCTCTGACCGTGAATGAGGTTGACATGCGATGCACACACGCACATGTGCACCATATGGAGTATACATCACCTGGTCAACATGCAATGATCGGGAGAATCTTGAACTCTCTATAGCCATATGTTAGCTTGGACTATATGCCACTGCAGGGATTTGTCCAGATTTTGATGATTTCCTACGGTTCACGCACCCAGTACATCCCCACTGGCCCCACAGGAGTTCACTGCCCGAAGGCTAGCAGTGATCAGAAAGGACACACTGAGGTTACAGATAAAGGCTCCAAAGCGGAAGCCATGCAGGCAGGCACTGTGCAGAGCACTTCCTACAGGCAGCTTCGGGCAGTGAACTCCTGTGGGGCCAGTGGGGATGTGCTGGGTGTGTGAACCATAGGAAATCATCAAAATCTGGACAAATCCCTGCAGTGGCATATAGTCCAAGCTAACATGGCTATAGAGAGTTCAAGATTCTCCCGATCATTGCATGTTGACCAGGTGATGTCCTCTCCCTGGCAAAGTGGATTCCTATCCACTGTACCACCAGGGACGTCCCCATGGTATGTCTTTTAAAGGGAAAATTTAGGTTGATTTTACAGTCTTTGATGATGAGTCCCATTTTGACCAAAAATGTATACCTCCGTCTGAAGTTTCTGAGTTTTCACTGGGTTTGGGGACTATAAACCAGGTTTCCCTGAGTCGGTGATTATAATCCACCCCCTTCATCAGGCCATCAGGGGAGGGGGCCGTGCAGAAGAAGAAGGTGTTTCAGGTCTGTCACTGGCACGGGGTCATTGGAAATACGCCTTTTAAAACACTCAGAGTCCAGTCTTTGGGGGTCTCGGATACTTCTTGAGATGGTGTCAAATGTTTTTTATAGGAAAAATAATCGAGCAATTTCACACCTGGGATGGGCCTAAATTCAGTTCAGTTCAGTCACTCAGTCATGTCTGTCTCTTTGCGACCTCATGGACTGCAGCACATCAGGCTTCCCTGTCCATCACCAACTCCCAGAGCTTGCTCAAAACTCATATCCATCGAGGCCTAAATTATAGAGATGCAAAAAATTAAACCTACTCTCCCAGTTTAATGAGTACAGAATTTCTATTTGGGATGTTGAGAACATTCTAGAGAAGAATAGGGGTGTTGGTCACATCACATTGCAATGTACTTAAGGCCACCAAATGGTTTACTTAAATAATGTTAACATGGTAAGTATTATGTTGTGTGTATATATATAATCATAATATTAAAAAAATAACACTCGAAAAAACCCTGAGTATGTTTTGGATTTTTCTGCTCTCACCTTTTTGAATCCTTAACAGACTGAGTTACTATTGACTTAAGCAATAAGTGGCATTTGGAGTGGGCATCTCTACAGATAAATAAGTGGGCATCTCTACAAATAAAGACTGCTCTTGAAGGTGTTGACTTTTTTTTTCTTTTTAACTTCCTGGCTGTAAGAATGATATGGTTACTAGGATACCTCCTGTCTTCTACTGGGATTCAAACGACCTTTAAAAATAAGGAATCTTTCTTAGTTCCCTACAGACAAAGAGCAGTGACTCACCGTCGGAAACTGTTAGGAAAAAGTTTGGATTTTGAAAAAGCTGAGTTGACCCAACTGCTACAATATGCTGTGATTTTTTTTTAGGATAAAACATCACATCCAAACATAAACCACTATTAGCCTTTATGGTCCAAATTCACTCCATTTGACAAATAATATGATTCTGTTTACTTAAACTGTTGGGATGCAAACGTAAGGCTTGCTTGGAAAAAAATTTTAAAGACTGTAGCACAGCGATGCTTGGACCACAGTTCTAAATCACCTGTAGGCTTTCCAGGACCTCTTATTTCACATCACATGTATTGTTATATCAGATTTGCTTCCCATTTAGGTCACCGCAGAACAATGAGGAGAGTTTCCTGTGCTATACAGTAGGTTGCAGGGAGGTGTCCCTGCAAGACCTGTGGCTGCCTTGGTTCAGTGAAGACCTCCAGTGTATCTCACCTCCAGTGTATCTCACTCTGCTCAGCACCCTTGTGTCAGCCACTCCGCTTATACTTAGTACACGAATATTGACCCACCCATGGATGGTCTCACTCTGCAGGGTGGAGGTCTTGCGAAGGGAGGACGTCAAAAGACGCTCGCTGTTCCTAAAGGTGACCTTCAACAACAAGGAGGTGTCCAGGACAGAGAGCCGGCCGCTCGGGGCGGACTTCCGAGTTCACTTTGGACAGATTTTCAATTTGCAAATATTCAACTGGCCGGAGAGTTTAACGCTGCAGGTACCTTTTAAAAATTTTCTCTCCGTTTTTTTAAAATTCATTTTTATTGCACTAGCGTTGCTTTATAATGCCGTGTTAGTTTCTACTGTACAGAAAACTGAATCCGCTCTGCGTATACATGTATCCTCTCTTTTTCGGATTTCCTTCCCATTTAGGTCACCGCAGACCAGTGAGTAGAGTTTCCTGTGCTTTACAGTAGGTTCTCATTGGCTGTCTATTTTATACACAGCAGCAATGGCATATGGGCTTCCCACGTGGCTCAGTGGGTAAAGAACCCACCTGCCAAAGCAGGATACATAAGAGACGTGGGTTCGATCCCCGAGTTAAGAAGATCTGCTAGAGGAGGGCATGGCAACCCATGCCAGTATTCTTGCCTGGAAAATCCCATGGACACAGGAGCCTGGTGGGCTACAGTCCATGGAGTCGCCAAGAGTCAGACAACTGAAGTGACTGCGCACACACACAGCAATAGTGTACATATGTCAGCCCCAATCTCCCAATTTTTCCCACTCCGTATTTTAATTATAGTCACTGTCCCAAGAATTGTTGCTCATCACAGGTGCGAGATGGCTTTAAATCATCCATTGGTTACTCTGGTGTCCTAATAGATTCTCAAAGGCAACAGAAGGTCGAGGCATGTCTTAAGGTCTTGGCAGAGAAGATCTGTTACCCTACTTGGCTCCCAAAAATGCTGGCAGAGAAACTGACCACAGTGCTCAAGTGTGTGTCTCAGGACAAGATGAGGGGATAAGGGAGAAGGGGAGAGTAGAGAGATCTCTGGCTCATTCATTAGAGAACTTCAACCTCACGCCGAACCAAGATTCTGGCATAATATACCAGAGAAATCAATTTCTGTAATCACAGATCATTTTAATAGGGGTGGTGGTACAGGTGCTAGGATCCCCCCCAAAATAAATCAAACTCCCCACTAGCCTAATGGCCAGCGTTAGCAATATATTTATTTGTGTCTGTTATCGTTTTCTAAAGGTGCCATAACTAAGCACCACAAATCTGGTGACTTAAGATAACAGATGTTTAATCTTTCAACGTTCTGAAGGCCCTGAAGTCTGAGGTCAAGGTGTCAGTAGAGCCGTGCTCTCTCCGGAAGCTCTAGAGAAGAACCTTTCCTGCCTCTGCAGCTCCTGGTGGCTCCAGGTGTTCTGTGGCTTGTGGCAGCATCACTCCAAACTATGCTTCCATCTCCACGTGGCCTTCTCATGTCTGTGTGTCCTTTTCTGTCTCTTACAAGGACATTCTTGTTGGATTTAGGACTCACCCTAATCCAGTATGAGCTCATTTGGATCTTTAACTAATAATACCTGGAAAGACTATTTTTTCCATCTGAGGTCACATTCTGTGATCCCAGGTAGACATAAATTTTACAGGACACTGGGCTTCCCTGGTCATTCAGTGGAGCCTACCTGCACGAAACGCAGGTTCAATCCCTGGGTCAAGAAGATCCCCTGGAGGAGGAGATGGCAACCCACTCCAGTATTCTTGCCTAGGAAATCCCATGGACAGAGAAGCCTCATAAGCTACAGTCCATGCGGTGGCAAAGAGTGGGACACAATTTAGTGACTAAGCAACAGCAATGAAAAACAAGACACGTTCAACCCACTTCAATGTCTTAGGCTTGCTGTTCTGGCGAAGCCTCTCGTGTTGCTGACAGATTCTATTTCATGATACTAATAGGCACGTTAATTAGGCTTGCAAATACACAGCACATGTACTGTTGTCTGCCATCTTCCACCCATGCAGAAATCACTAATCCTTATCCACCACTTGTGCAGAAATTTCTCTTTTTTTTTTTTTTTAAATGGGAGGATAATTTACAATGTGATGTTAGTTTCTGCTGTACATCAATGTGAGTCAGTTCTTTGTATACATATATCCCCTCCTTCTTGAGCCTTCCTCCCAGCCCCCCATCCCACCCATTTTCGTTATCACATAGCACCGGGCTGCGCCCCCTGTATTACACAGCATAGCTATTCCCCCAAGCCATCTGTTTTACATGTGGTAATATATGTCTGTCGATGCTGCTCTCTCAATTTGTCCCTTCGTCCCACCCTGCCCTTCCCCCACTGTGCCCACAAGTCTTTTCTCTACGCCTGTGTCTGTATTCCTGCCCTGCAAGTAGGTTCACCAGTACCATTTTTCTAGATTTTATATACATGTGTTAATATATAATATTAGTTTTTCTCTATCTGACTTACTACTCTGTGCAACAGACTCTAGGTTCATCCACCTCACTACAACTGACTCAGAAATTTCTCATTCTTATCCACCACCCTTGCCAGAAATGACAGCTGAGCATGCCTATTTTCCCCCACTGAGCCTGGATATAACTTCAGACTCCTCCTCAACATGGTACTCCAAGCAGCCAATATTTCTTATTATAATTGACATTGAAGTCCACAGATACAACTACAGCTGTGTAGTTATCAAAATATTTTAGTATTTCTCAACTGAATGATTGAGTACTGGTTATAGATACAATTAATTGAGAGAATATTGTATTTTGACTGTCTAGAAATAATATTGTACCATTTGAAAATTTTCCATATGATTGCAAGTTTTGAATAAGGGAAGGTTCAACAATTACTGGCAACTTCAGGAGGGTAAGAAAAGCCACCTTAAAAGCTCTGTTTATGCCAGTGCTATCAAATGCTTAACTTTAGAGAGTAATGTGCTTCAGAAAATGTTCCGAGATTCTCAGAATGATCATGTATCCCTTGATGACTCAACACCAAGCTCCAAATGTTTGTTGCTTGATTGTGGAGAGCCAACTGAGGGTCTGATGCTGAGCCAGGAGTTTAGTGGAACGTTGGAAGCTGCGTATAAAGAGCGATGTACATGGCCCTGCCTGCAGGAGCTTTAAACCCAGCTGGGAGATGAGAGACAACTATTGGAGTGGCCCAAAAGTTCATTCAGGTTTCTCTATATGATGTTACAAAAAACCCAAATGACCCTTTTGATCAACCCAATGCAAAGAAATAACACTAAGCAGAGTATGGATACACAGGATATGGAAGGGAACAGTGTCAACTGTGAGGTTTGATTTTTTTTTGCATGTTTCAAACCATAGGACACAGTGTTTCCTAGCCAGGCTTGAGATCGGCTGCCAGGGCAACCCTACAAAGCAGAAGATAAGCCCAGGAGGGAGGGGATGAGGCTGGGGACTCACAGAGGAAATGGGAGGAAGGAATTAATTAAAGCAACACTGCAGATATGCAGATGACACCACCCTAATGGCAGAAAGTGAAGAGGAGCTAAAAAGCCTCTTGATGAAACTGAAAGAGGAGAGCGAAAAAGTTGGCTTAAAGCTCAACATTCAGAAAATGAAGATCATGGCATCCGGTCCCATCACTTCATGGGAAATAGATGGGGAAACAGTGGAAACAGTGTCAGACTTTATTTTGGGGGGCTCCAAAATCACTGCAGATGGTGACTGCAGCCATGAAATTAAAAGACGCTTACTCCTTGGAAGAAAAGTTATGACCAACCTAGATAGCATATTCAAAAGCAGAGACATTACTTTGCCGACTAAGGTCCGTCTAGTCAAGGCTATGGTTTTTCCAGTTGTCATGTATGGATGTGAGAGTTGGACTGTGAAGAAGGCTGAGCGCCGAAGAATTGATGCTTTTGAACTGTGATGTTGGAGAAGACTCTTGAGAGTCCCTTGGACTGCAAGGAGATCCAATCAGTCCATTCTGAAGGAGATCAACCCTGGGTGTACTTTGGAAGGAATGATGCTGAAGCTGAAGCTCCAGTACTTTGGCCACCTCATGTGAAGAGTGACCATTGGACAAGACTCTGATGCTGGGAGGGATTGGGGGCAGGAGGAGAAGGGGACGACTGAGGATGAGATGGCTGGATAGCATCACGGACTCGATGGACGTGAGTCTGAGTGAACTCCAGGAGATGGTGATGGACAGGGAGGCCTGGTGTGCTGCGATTCATGGGGTCGCAAAGAGTCGGACACAACTAGCGACTGAACTGAACTGAACTGCAGCCTGGAGGGCTTCCCAGGTGGCGCAAGTGGTAAAGAATACTCCTGACAATGCAGGAGACATAAGAGACGCGGGTTCAATCCCTGGATTGGAACGATCCCCTGGAAGAGGGCAGGGAAATCTATTCCAGTTATTCTTGCCTGGAGAATCCCCATGGACAGAGGAGCCTGGGGGGCTACAGTCCATGGGTCACAAAGAGTCAGACGTGACTGAAGTGACTTAGCAGGTGCACACACACAGCCTTGAAAGAAGGGATTGGCAGGGCTTGACGATGGCTTCATTTGTTGGCCTTCATGCGTTGAGTCCGACTCTTTGCGACCCCATGGACTGTAACCCACCGGGCTCCTTTGTCCATGGGGTTTTTCAGGCAAGAATACTGGGGTGGGTTGCCATTTCCTTCTCCAGGAGATCTTCCTAGACCAGGGATTGAACCCGCATTTCCTGCATTGACAGCAGATTCTTTACCACTGAGCCACCTGGGAAGCCTGTGATGGTTTGACTAGAGAGAGGAAAAAGAAAGAGCCTCAGAGTTGGCCCCAAGTGAAGGGTGAGATGGGACTTCACAGGATGGAAGCTGAAACAGGACCAGAGTCCTTCCAGAAAGGTCTCAAAGCTTCGGGATTCTGAAGTCTTTCCAAAATAAATGCTTGTTGTTGTTGTTCAGCCACTCAGTCGTGTCCCACTGTCTGCAACTCCATGGACTTGGTCTTTCACAAAAATGAAGTTTGGCTTAGAAATAGAGAAAGCTTAGTGATAATGACCTTCGCTCCTTTCCCTTTACATGCACACCAGTCATGCCACCCCATACTCATCAACCTGACTCCCAAAAACTAACAACAGCTGTGTAATATTGTTGGGTAGCTTTTACGCATCTTGGCATTATTGTTTTTCTCCTTATGAATCAGTCCTGTTGATCTTTTATATTCCTGGCACATGGACTGAGATAGGGAACTTTCCTTTTAACCCAGCTGGAAGTCACTTGACTCTCCCTTCCAGAGTCTCTCCTGGTTTCTCTGGCTTTTCTGATAGAACAGCACTCTCGGGGTGGAGACACCAGTCCTGTTTGGAGATGTGTCCTGGGTGACCCTCCTTCATCTCCCTGGGATGAGGGGGAGAGAGAATGAAATACCCAGAGGAGGCTTCCTCCCAGAAGCTCAGCAGGGAAGGGATCGGGGGTTGACAGGGGACCATGGTTTACTTTAGGGTGTGGTTGATTGGAGCACGTTTGTCAGCTGTGGGAAAAGCGGCCAGCGCAGAAAAGATTGATGACTTGGAAAATAAAAGGGAAAACTGTGGAAGGAGAGGGTGGGAGAGGGAAAGGAAAGAGGGTGGGAGTGTTGAGAGATGATGGGATGGGATACTCCATCCATCAACCACAAGTGCTCCAATCAACCACACCCTAAAGTACACCATGGTCCCGTCAACCCCTGACTCCTTCCCTGCTGAGCTTCTGGGAGGAAGTCTCCTCTGGGTATCTTCATTCTCTCTCCCGCTCATCCTGGGGAGACGGAGGAGGGTCATCCAAGACTGGTGACCCCACCCCGAGAGGACGGTTCTAACAGAAAAGCCAGACCAGGAAACTCATGAACCTGTAGTATCCCATAGGCTCATGAGAGGTGAATCAAGACAGAAGAGCAGGACTTTCCTGGTGGCCCAGTGGCTAAGATTTTGCCTTCCAGTGCAGAGGCTGGGGGTTCGAACCCTGACTGGGGGCTAAGATCCCACATGCCTTGCATCCAAAAAAACAAACAAACAGAAAACAGAAATAAGATGTAACAACTTCAAAAATGGTCCACATCAAAAACACTCTTTAAAAAAAATAGAGAGTAGGAAGGTCCTTTGAGTTGGGAGTGATGACACAGAGGAGGGCAGGCCTCGGTCACCCGGAGTCTTTTCAGGGAGGGAGGGGAGTCTCTGGGCGTAGGAGTAAACAGTGTTTGATCCAACCCTGAGGGGAAGTGGGGACATCAGCCTAACTGAACCACAGTGTCACCGGGGCTGAGATCGCAGGGCGGCCCCCTGTACCAAATCCACCGCTACCACATGTGCAAGATAAGCCGTGCCGTGTTTTGCTTTGCTTTGCTTTGCTTAGGTTTTAAGATCAGAGAATCATGACTTAAGACCGTGCAACATAAACTACTTCACGATGGACTCTTCTTTCATCTGTCTTAACGCCCCTACATTTTTCTAAGATTTGGCTTATCGACATGATCCTAAGCACTGTTGTTAGCAGGTAAATTTGCACCAGAATGTTGACTTAAAGCAAACCTCATTCCAAATGCAGCAGAAGTTAATAATAATCTCACAGAGTCCCAATTTGGTAGCAGTTGATCTAATTGCTATTCAGAATTCACTGCTGCCTTTTTTTTTTAATACAACAGGAATTTTTGAACCACTGAACATAAATCAAATTATATTTCCTGTCTTATTTCTTCATTAACATTTCACCTTCAAACAGACACACACAAACTCACTTTGCTTAGAGCGGTGCTTCTTGGTGAAGATAACTTTGTACCCCCGGGGGACAGCTGACAAGGTCTGGTTACATTGTAATTATTACAGGTGGTGAGGAGCCGCTGGCACCTCTAATAGGTGAAAGCCAGCGATGCTGGTGAACACTGGGCGATGCCCAGGACAACACATCACAGCCAAGAGCTGTTCAGCCCCAAAGCCAGTCGCTGAAGCTGAGAACCTCGGATTCAGAAAGAAAACAAAATTTCAACTCAATTATACAGAAAGCAATGTATAAATATTTACAAAGCCCAATGACTCAATGGACATGAGTTTGAGCAAGCTCTAGGAGTTGCTGATGGACAGGGAAGCCAGGTGTGCTGTTGTACATGGGGTCGCAGAGTCAC
The DNA here is from genome assembly GCF_001704415.2 of Capra hircus. Taxonomy (NCBI): domain Eukaryota; kingdom Metazoa; phylum Chordata; class Mammalia; order Artiodactyla; family Bovidae; genus Capra; species Capra hircus. The sequence goes on from NC_030813.1 coordinate 110,987,426, forward strand.
ACTGAATGACTGAACTGAACTGATGAAGCCCAAAGTGTCCACTCTCTGACTTTTAAAAAGAGCATTCTACCCTAGCATTAAATAGAGCTGTGATTTTAAAAATTAGGGAGTCTTGAAAAGACAGATCTTACATATTAAAGTTTAATGTAAATAAAAGAAATTCTTACGTTACAAAGCTTTTGTTGTTGTTTAGTCACTAAGTTTTATCTGACTTTTTTGAAACCCCAGGGACTGTAGGTCTAGTTGCTCTGTCCATGGAATTCTCCAGGCAAGAATACTGGAATGAGTAGCCATTCCATTTTCCAGGGGATCTTCCTGACCCAGGGACCCAACCCAGATCTCCTGCATTGCAGGTAGATTCGTTACTTTCAGAGCAACCAGGGAAGCCCAAGAGTGGTTAGAGATACAAAGTCAGGAAAAGTTTAGCTAAATGCTTAATACTGTATGTCCCCTTCTGAAGCATTTTACCAGCATAAATGGTATTTTCTGACTGTTGGTATGGTTTCTATTCCCTTAATTTGAAGTAATATCAAAGTTTTATTAGTCCCTCACGTTTTTAAGCATTTGAGACAATGTAGTTTGCTTTTTACCTCCTTATTTTTGGGCACCCAGAAATATAGATGATTTAACTCTAAATATGGAATATGCCCTAACATTCCTATAGGTTCTCAGAAGCTTAATGTCTTCCTTGAAAATAACTAGGGTGTCTCGAAAAGACATTCTTACAAGTTAAAATTCAATTTAAATAAAAGAAATGCCTATTTTATAAAACTGAATAAAATCAACTGGCCAACAGGATTTAATGAGACATCTGGGAAATGTAATCATGTTTATGAAAGATCTTTGTGAACTGCGAAGTATTAGAAAAATGCACATGCTTGTTGCCAACTGTATGCCCAGGTGAAGAAGAAATGGCATTTATACAGAAGGAAAAAGGCTTTTCATCCATCTCAGTTAAGCTGCACCACTGCCTTCCTGCTGAACTTTGGGTAACATCCTCATTTTACAATGAGAGCAAAAGTAGGGGGATGTCACGCCCAAGATCAAGTTGAAGTGTCGCGGTTCAGATCCAGACCAGTGGGACCACAAGGCTGCCACGTCCTGTCCACCACCCCGCCCTCTGCAGGCAGTGGGAGGCGCTGACCATCCACTGGGGAGTGAAACAAATCAGGTGAAAAAATCTGAGAGCCAGGCAACTCCCAAGTCTACCAGCGGTTCAGAGAAGAGAACAATTCCATCCCATCGATTTATCATCTAACACCTTGTTTCCAGTGAGAGTTAACGTGCTCCTTTCTAAAGATATCAATTCACAGAGGAGAGGTACTGAGCAATCAAAGGGAAATCAAACAAGGCCTCTACCCTCAGGAATCTCACTCTTCAGTGAGACAAATGACAAACAAGGAATTTCAGTAGAGGAGATAAGCGTTCCTACAGGGAAAGCCCAGGGATTGGTGGGGGCATTCAAGTAAGTGTGGGTGGGCACATGACAACCTCGTGCAGTCCTCACACAGGATCCGATACAGCAGAGCACCTTCCAGGGAGTTCAGACACCCTCACAAAGTGGACAGTACACCTTCCCCTGGCCAGGCGAGCCAGTCCCTTGAGAATCTGAGAAACGAGAGTCAGAGACAGGAAGAGCTCAGTGGTCTTTTAATTACAGCTTCCCACGTGGAAGGCTGTGCTTTAACCTTTTGTCACGGTTGTGTTGTTGTTTACTAAGTTGCGTCCGACTGTTTTGCGACACCATGGACTGTAGCACTCCAGGCTCCTCTGTCCATGGGATTTCCCAGGCAAGAACACTGGAGTGGGTTGCTATTTCCTTCTCCAGGGCATCTTTCCAACCCAGGAATTGAACCCACATCTCCTGCATTAGCAGGTCGTTTCTCTACCACTGAGCCACCCTGGGAAACCCAACCTTTGCTTTTAGCCATTGTTTATACAGCACTTCCATGTTTTGTGGTTCTTTCTTTTAGGTTTTTAATTCTCTTTCAATCATTATTGCTCACCAATCTGTCTAAAGTAATTATATTTACTTTATAAATCATGGATTATGGTTATGGCTTTAAAAGATTTCTTAGTTTTATTCACCTTTCTGATTTTCCTTGACCCGAGAGGAAAACATAACAAAAAGTGAATGCGTCCTGAAGGGAGACAGTGGTAGATTCACATCCCAGCTTTGTGACTCACGAGATGAAGGACAAGGAGAAATTTCTCCCCTCTGTTGAGCCCCACATCCATCATCTAGGATTGTGGGGTCTGCTATCTTGCTTAATCTTTACCAGAAACCATCCTTTATAGGACTGTGGTTAAGATTAAGCATGATACCAGACCTAAAGCTCTTAATGGCTTCACACAAAGGCTTGTCTGGGTGAATAAAAATTCAAGAAGTACAAAAAGAATTTTAAAGAAAGAAAAATGCACCATTCTTTCTGGCTGAAACTTTATGCCAAAGAGTCCATAAGTTAACAGGTCAAACCAAGGTCTCTTGTGCAGTGAGCAACAAACTGCTCCATGTTCTTTATAGTCTGTGATATTATAAAACTGCAGGCTTTTATGAGAAGTTGGGACAAGCCAAAAAATTGGCCTTTCTTTTTCCATTAGAGTTCTAAACCAATAAAAGTATAGAGAAAATCTGTAAAAAAGATACAAAGAGAGAGGGATCATTTATAAAGTAATAGAGGCTTGAGGGACATACCAATCAACTTCAGTGTATGAAATCATTGTCATCCTGATTCAAAATATTATAGTAATTTTTTGAGATTCTGAAGGGCATTGGAAACTTAGTGATATTTGGCATTATTCAGGAATCGCTGTGATAATTGTGTGGTAATTATGCCTTTTTATATCCTCCTTTGGAGATACATATTGCAATATTTACAGATGAAATGATGTCTAAGCTCAGAATACTAATGAAGAGGCAAATAGTTGAGAATATAGATAAAACCAGATTGCCAATAACTTAATGGTAATTGAAGCTAGGTAGGTGACGGGTTCATAGTATATTATTCTTCTGATATTATATATATTTGAAACTTTAATATATCTTTTTAATATAGATAAAAATATCACCTGTCTACTAGTAAAGATGGAATTGGAGAGTATGGCTTAAATGTGCAACTCATGGCCTCCCTGCTCAGCCCTTGAATCAAGCAGGGGTAAGCCCCAAACAGCCGCAGGTCTCTTGGTGCGCTCAGCCTGTTAGAATAGCTCACAGTGGTACTCAGTTTGGGGTCTTGAATTCAGTTCCTATGGAGACTCTGCCTTTGTCTTTGTCTCAGTAGCCCCTCCAAACTCAATCAGCCATGTTGCAAATGTGAGCTGGTGAATACCAGGTAGATGAGGCCTGGATAGAGGGCCACACGAATCCATCCTTCTCATCCTTAGAAAAGAGTTCACAGCACAACACGTGCTGTATTAAGGGAGGGTGGGCAGAGAGACTCCGTAGTGTCATCTCTGCACATTCAGGTGGTGAGTGGAAAGATAATCAGAGGGGGATTGATTACATCAGGAGAAAAACAGGAACATTTCACCGAGAGGAGTTGTGGTACATACATACAATGGAGTATTACTCAGCCATAAAAAGGAGCAAAATTGAGCCAGTTCCAGTGAGGTGGATGAACCTAGAGCCTGTTATACAGAGTGCAGTTAGTCAGAAAGAGAAAAACAAATATTATATATTAGCGTATACATATGGAATCTAGAAAAATGGTGCCGATGAACATATTTGCATGGCAGGAATAGAGACAAGATGTAGAGAATGGACTTTTGGACGCAGTACAGGGGAGGGGAGAGGGGGACGAACTGAGAGCGCAGCCCTGACGTGTATACACCGTCATGGGTGAAACTGAGAGCTAGTGGGGAGCTGCTGTACGGCACAGGGGACTCAGCTCAGGGCTCCGTGATGACTTAGAGTGGCAGGAAGGGGGTAGGTGTAACGGAGGTTCAAGAGGCTGGGGACATATGTATACCTATGGCTGATTCACGTGGATGTGTGGCAGAAACCAACACGACACTGTAAACCAATTATCCGCCAATTAAAAATAAATTTAAAAATAAAAAAGAGGGAGGAGATATATGTATACTTAGAGCTGATTCAAGTTGTCGTACAGCAGAAACTAACACAGCATTATAAAGTAATTATCCTCCAATTAAAAATAAAAAGATAGAAATGTTTCATTAGTAGAAACAAAAGAGCAAGATCTGCATTTTAGAAAAATATGTACCAGCCGGAGAGGCTTCGTGGAGAGAGACAATGGAACATGGAAGGAAAGCAGCAGAGCTGATATTTTATCTTTTTCCCACAAAGGTGAAATGACCCAGGAATACAGGGGAAGCTTGATCACATGGAGCAGAGGGTCCGACTGAGACCGTATTGTATATTCGTAATCTGTGGGCGCCCTGGCAATGGGGTCTTCATCTCACGGTGATGACATGATGAGACACACCACAGTAATTAGCATCAGAACTATAGATGGTCCCATTGACCCCATTTTGGAAGAAGGTCTGTGAAGGAGATGGACAGGGCTCAGCAACTAACAAAGAAAATGAAGGTCCTAATGGAAAGACTGAGAGATTTACCAATAATAGATTTTATATTAATAATACCAATGATAATTATAATTAATAATTGATTGTATTAATAATACCAGTAATAATTTTCTGTTACCAATAATAAATTTGACCCAGTACCCTAGAGTACTTCAGGGTATAATGCTTTTCCTACTGACTTTGAAGTTGGTGCAGATAATAAACCATCTGGTGGCTTGTCCAAATTATCTCACCTTTCTATCTGATGCTGTTGCTCTCTGAAATAACTGGAACCAGGAAAAAGAGGAAGCCTATTCTCCAAAACGAATGCATATTAGTTTGAAATAGAAATATTTGCAGTACCCTGGTGCTTTGTAGTCAACCTCTCTACCGCAGACGATTGGGCCAGGCAAGAAGATAGGATGCTGATAACTTGCCAAGTAGGGTATGATCTGGTCTCCATGGAGACCAGAGCAGCACGACGCAACCCTCCACTCTGACTAGATGGATGCTCTGGACTAGATCAGTGAACAGCATAGACAAAGGACTGATTATCTGGGAGTGAGCACCCTTTGTTGCTGTCTTTATTTGGCTCTTTCTCTTCCTCAATTTCAGGTCTATGAGACGGTTGGACACAGTGGTACCACCTTGCTGGCGGAAGTGTTTCTGCCTATTCCTGAAACCACTGTTGTCAGTGGAAGGGCTCCCATTGAAGAAGTGGAGTTTAGCAGTAACCAGCATGTGACCCTGGACCACGAGGGAGTCGGAAGCGGTACGGAAGGCCCCAGCGGCTCACAGAATCACTGTCAGATTTGAACATCTTTTTCTTTTCCCTTATCAGACAACCAGACAATTACAACATTGCTATCAGAAATTCAAATGAAAGCAATAATCCCATACGATTTTTTGCAAAGTAATTTTTACATACTATGGGCGGCCAGTAAATTCATATAACTGTACAAGTATGGCCATGTGCATTAAGGGCCTTTAGATTGCCTTTGACACCTTAATTAGGAATCTTTCCTGAAAAAATAATTCAAAATGAAGATAAAACTTTGTGCATTAAAAAAAAAAAAAGTACCTCATAGTGTTATCTGTATGGTGGAAAAGTTTGAAATAAAATAATTGTTATGGGGATATTATTAAATAATATTCTCTCATCTCTCATTCTCTCATGGACTTTCTCACTCTGCCAACCATGTTTTTGAACCTCTCTTTAATATACTTGACATCTCTTTCCTTCACTTCTGTATGCTGTGTAATCTCTTTAAATCCGTCTTCTAAGTCATGAATTCACTTTCTGGCTGTGTCTAGTCATTGAAATTCATCACTGAGTTCCTCATTTCAATGGTTGTATTTTTCCCCTCTAGAAATCCTACTTAGTTTGTTTACAATCAGTTCTGACAACCTTTTGCCATTTTCTGGTACTCGCAATCATTTATTTCATTCATTCATTCACTCCTTCAGTCTTTGTGTGTGTGTTAGCCTGTCAGTAGTGTCCAGCTCTTTGTGACCCCATGGACTGCAACCTGCCAGGCCCCTCTGTGCATAGAGTTCTCCAGGCAAGAATAGTTTTCAGTATTCTGTATCTGGCACTCCAGCACTTTTCTGCTTATTGGTCTGATTCTCTTTCTTCACATGCCTGGTGATTTTTTACTGTGAGTGCATATCTGGGTGCAAGAATCCCTTGAGTCCCAAATCCGATCACCAGTCTAAAAGTCTGGAGATCTAAGCTTTTAGTTCCAACTCTGTTACTGACAAACTGTGTGATCCTAGTAATCATGTAACCTCTTTGACTATCATCTTCCTCTTTCATAAGGGGGGTCTAACAGTACTGCCCTTAAATGTCTTATGGGGTTATTTTGAAGATCAAGATGCAGGGTTCAGTATGAAGGAAAGATTTTTTTTTTTAATCATAAAGTAAAATAAGTACACTTTATTTAATTTATTTTGGCTGCGCTGGGTCTTCATCGCAGCATTCCAGCTCTTCATTGCAACACACAGGCTTAGTTGCCCTGTGGCATGTGGGATCTTAGTTCTCTGACCAGGGGCCAAACCCATGTCCCCTGCATTGGAAGGCAGATTCTTAACCACTGGACCACCAGGGAAGGCCCTGAAGGAAAGCTCTTTAGAAAACACAAATAGGCTATTATAGGGTTACCAGTGGTGGTGTTTTGTGTTAACATCAATAATATTAACTTGGACTCCAGAACAAGAAGTTCCTATGTAAGTGAAAAAGTGAAAGTCGCTCAGTCGTGTTCAACTCTTTGTGACCCCATGGACTATACAGTCCATGGAATTCTCCAGGCCAGCATACTGGAGTGAGTAGCCTTTTCCTTCTCCAGGGGATCTTCCCAACCCAGGGATGGAACCCTGTTCTCCTGCATTGCTGGCAGATTCTTTACCAGCTTAGCCACCAGGAAAGCCTATGTTTCATGCTTAAAAATCTTTTCTTCTTTTACGTAATTAATGTCCTGTCCAGAGACTTTTTGTCATTAACGTCAAATCAGTGGGAGCCTAGTCGTGAGGCTTTAAAGTTTCTAGCATAGCTGAGCGACAGCTTCTCTGGAGTGGCCAGTGCCTGCCTGGTCTGTCTGAGGCTTCGCAGGTTTTTCCTCACTTGACATGCTATTTCTCATTCCAGGCACGCTCTCACCTGAGGGCCTTTGCATCGTTCCTTCTGCCAAGAAGGCTCTTTCCCAAGATACCTACATGCCTCCCTTCCACTTTCTTCAGGCCTTTCATTATTCAGAAGGGACCTCTCATGGAGCCTTCCCTTGCCACTTAACATTGGAAAGTTTAACCCCTGCCTCCTCCTCAAACATACACTTTCTAACACTTTCCATACTTTTTTCTCTTTTGCACTTACTACTCTCTAACATGGGGTTTCCCTGGTGGCTCAGTGGTAAAAAAATCTGCCTGCAATGCAGGAGACATGAGTTGGACCCCTGGGTGGGGAAGATCCCCTGGAGAAGGAAATGGCAACCCACTCCAGTATTCTTCCTGGAGAATCCCATGGAGCCTGATGGGCTACAGTCCATGGGGTCGCAAAGGTGGACACAACTTAGCAACTAAATCACCACCACCACTCTCTAACATGCTAGCCTCATCTCTTATTTATCATATCTATAATCTGTCTTTCCTACTTGAATGTAAATTCCGTGAGGTCAGGGATTCCTATCAGTTTCCTTTACTGCTGTCTTGGTGACTAGAATAGTGCCTGGCATGAAGCAGGGGCTCAAATAGGCATCTACTGAATGAATGAAGGATGTGTTCACAATAATCCTTAAAAGGAGGTACTATTATTATTATTATAGTATGGGCTTCCCTGATAGCTCAGTTGGTAAAGAATCCGCCTGCAATGCAGGAGACCCCAGTTCGCTTCCTGGGTCGGAAAGATACGCTGCAAAAGGGAAAGGCTATCCACTCCAGTATTCTGGGCCTGGAGAATTGCATGGACTGCATACTCCATGGCGGTCACAAAGAGGAGGACACAACTGAGCAACTTTACTTTCATTATTATTATCTCCATTTTATACGTAGCGAAAATAAGGCTCAGAGAAGCTGAGCAATTTGTCCGTGGTCACACAGCTGTTAAGTGGCAGAATATATATGAGCAGTGCAGAGTGCATCGCTCATCATGATGCTACACTCTGCTATCAGAGATACAGCCGAGGGCCCCACTGTGTTATCACCTGAAGTTCCACGTTGTTGATTTGAATATGTGTTCCAGCCCCCTACCCCCACCCATTCTGTTCCATTTGTCGGCTCTCTGCTTTGCCTTCTCACTAACATGGGGCTCATTCCCTCTCTAAACATCCTTTTTCATCTGCTGCTTCCTCAGGAGTGCCCTTCTCATTTGAAGCCGACGGTGGTAATCAACTGATTCTAATGACCTCGGGGAAAGTGTCCAACAACGTGGCATGGGCCATTGGAGAAAATGGGATTCCTTTAATTCCTCCGTTGTCACAGCAGAATATTGGATTCAGAAGGTAGCGTGTGGCTGGAACAGCTGATGAGCAAGGACAGCATTGGCGTTAGCGCGATTCAGTGGGGAAAAGGCTTGCAGCCTCACCGTCTTTCCTTTTATTGTCATGTGCCAGTATTTTCAGGGGGTTTTGTGTGTGTGTTCCTATGATAAGAACTAAAATCTTAATATCCTAACAAATATTGGATGTTTGTCAGCATCAGATACCAGCAAGCCTGTGAAATATTCTTTTCGCAGTTTTACAGTTGGGGAAAGTACATGGTACGTGTTGTTCTTGTTCAGTCTGTCAGTCGAGTCCCACTCTTTGTGATCCCATGGACTGCAGCTCACCAGGCTCCCCTGTCCTCCGCTATCTCCAGGAGTTTGCTCAAATTTGTGTCCATTGGAGTGGTAATGCCATCCAACCATCTTGTCCGCCTTTTTCTCCTCCTGCCTTCAATCTTTCTGAGCATCAAGATCTTTTCCAATGAGTCAGCTCTTCGCATCAGGTAGCCAAAGTATTGGAGCTTCAGCATCAGTCCTTCCAGTGAATATTGGCATGGCATATAGTTGTATATATTTGGCCCTCAGTCAGAGATCACTGTAAAATATGACTGATGTAGAAACTTCTGGGTATATGAAAGGCCCTATTCTCAGTCCCCTTCCTTGATTGCTAGCTGTCGGTTTCACTCAGAGCAGCAGGAAGGGACTCACTCCAGGCGGACAGGCCACCCCTGGACTGTGGAGCGAGGTGCCTGGGTTCCAGTCTTGCTTCTGTCACTCCCCAGTAGATGTGTCTTGAGTGGATCATCTTACCGTCGTGGCCTCAGTAGCCTCCATAAAATGAAAGGACTTACCTTTTTTTTTTTTTAATTTTTTTATTTGGCTGTACCAAGTCCTCATTGCAGTGTGCAGGATTTTAGTTGTGATGGGATCTAGTTCCCTGCCCAGGGATCGAACCCAAGCCTCTTGCCTTGGGAGCAGGGAGTCTCAACCACTGGACCACCAGGGAAGTCCCAAAAGGACTTACCTTGATCATCAAGAAGATACGTTCCAAGTCACAGGCTGTCATTTTCAACACGTGGAAGAACAGAGGAACAGGGCTGGTTTTGTTCCCTTTACGCCCTCTCCTTCCAATGTAAACACCTGTATCCATGGGATAGTGACAGTAAGGTCTTTCTCAGCCAGGAGCCTGGCAGCATTTCCAGGGGAGGCCTGTTTATGTGTTTAGGTACAAGCCTCCTGTACTTTGTCTCACTGAGTTCCCTGCTGAGGTTAAAGCTCCAGCTCCTCGGGAGAGAAGGAAAAACAGTGTGAGTGACGGGAGACGCAGCCCTGTCAATAAAGGCCCAGCTCAACTGTGGTGACCACCTGGCCCCTTTGGAATTCAGTCACGTCCAAAGTTGGGGCTTAAGTTAGTTGTATAAACATTTGTTTCTTCTCTTTCAGCCTCAGCCCCAAGTGGTCCCCAGTTACCTGGGAGGTGGGACCTTCGGGACATCCTACACCAGGTGCCCTGGTCTGGATCCAGCGACTCAGGACACTGGTGTGCTGGGCACAGTTGCAGAAATGCGGGGTCACATTTGCATTCCTTCTATTTATGCTGCTTTTCCCCCAGATGTACTGAGACCTCACTGACATGTAAAATTGTGTAAGTTTGAGATGTACAACATAATGATTTGATATTCTAGACATTGCAAAATGATTTTCACAGTAAGTTTGGGTAACATCCATTGACACACATAATTACAGATTTTTTTCCCCCCTTGGGCTGAGAAATTTTAAGATGTACTCTCTTAGCAATTTCCAAGTGTACAATAGAGTATTATTAGCTACACTCATAATCATACATAGATTGAAGGCAGGAGGAGAAGGGGGTGGCAGAAGATGAGATGGTTAGATAGCATCACCAGACTCACTGGACATGAATGTGAGCAAACTCCGGGAGATGGTGAAGGACAGGGAAGCCTGGGGTGCTGCCGTCCATGGGGTCGCAGAGAGACAGACACGACTGACCGACCGAACAACAGCAGCAGCTATGGTCACCACGCTGTACATTAGAGTCCCAGAACTTATTCATCTTACAACTGGAAGTTTGTACTCTGGAGTGGCTTCATCCGTTTATCCACCCCCCTGACCTCTGGCTCCACCAGTCTTTTCTCTGTTTCTACATGTTTGGTTATTTTAGATTCCACGTCAAAGTGAGATCATCCCACTTAGCAAAATGCCTCAGTGTTCATCCATGTTGTTGCAAATGGCAGGATTTCCTTCCTTGATGACTGACTTATATATAAATACACACACATATCACATTTTACTTATCCATGTGTCCACTGACAGACACCTGGGTGGTCTCCATGTCTTGGCTGTTATAACTAACACTGCAGTGAACATGGGGTGCAGAGGCCTCCCCAGGACACTGATTTCGCTTGCTTTGGAGGTGTCCCCAGAAGTCAGATTGCAGGAGCATGTGCTTGCTCTACTTTTAACTTCTTGAGCCTCCATACTGTTTTTCACAGCGGCTGCGCCAACTTACGTTCCCACCAACAGTGCACAAGGAATTCCCCTCTCACATCCTTGCCTTTTATGACAGCCATTCTGACAAGTGTGAGGTGACATTTCTCTGTGGTTTTGATTTGCATTTCCCTGATGATTGAGCATCTTTTCATGTGTCCATTGGCCATTTGTATGTCTTTGGAAAAATGTCCATTCAGAGCCTTTGCTCATTTGTTAATCAGATTATTTGTTTTGTCGCCATTGAGTTGAATTAGTAGCTTATATTTTTTGGATGTTTTTACGCCTTATTAGACACATGCTTTGAAAATATTTTCTGCCACCATTCATGCTTTTTTATTACCCTTATAACATATTTAATAGCAACTATCAGGTAAGGAAAATTAGCAGAAATCCTTCCTACAATCAGACTTCCCTTCACAGAGGAGGGCTGACCCTGCGGTTCTGTGGTCCTGATGCAGACTGCTCTGTGAGGAAGTCTGTCTCAAGGAATCAACTTCTGTTTTCAGCGCTTTGAAGAGAGCAGATGCCATCTCTTCCATCGGCACGTCAGGACTGACAGACATGAAGAAGTTGGCCAAGTGGGCAGCAGAGTCCAAGCTTGACCCCAACGACCCCAGCAATGGCCCCCTGATGCAGCTGATCTCGGTAACGTGGCAGGAGGCGTGGGCGCACACCACTTCTCCAGCGTGGAAACCACAGAAAGGGCAGGGCTTTTTACACAGGTCCCCTTTCACACTACGTTCTCCCGTGCCAGAGTGTGTAAGAATGTGAGGGCTGGGTTGAGTGACAGGTTTAAATTCTAGCTCTGCACCTACTGACTGTGTGAGCAAGACAAACGTGGTCCGAAGCCCGTGAAGCCCTCATGGTGTTGTTGGGAAGAAATGAGCTGTGGGTGTCAGCCTCTAGCTGTCCACACTCAGCATGCAGGAAGCATCAGGTACTGCTGAGGTTAGGTGCTTCCCAGGTGGCACTCGTGGTGAGTGAAAGCGAAGCCACTCAGTCGTGTCCGACTCTTTGCGACCCCCTGGACTGTAGCCTACCAGGCTCCTCTGTCCATAGGATTTTCCAGGCAATAGTACTGGAGTGGATTGCCCTTTCCTTCTCCAGCGGATCTTCCCGACCCAGGGATGGAACCCAGGTCTCCCGCATTGTAGACAGACGCTTTACCATCTGAGCCACCAGGGAAGTCCAGTGGTAAAGTGGCGCTAGTGGTAAAGAACCCTAAATGGTAATCTAATCGTCCAACCAGAAAATGAGCAAAACCTCCATTTCTGAAGATACCCCAATACAGGAGAAGTAAGCGATGCAGGTTCGATCCCTGGGTGGGTAAGATGCCCTGGAGAGGGAGATGGCTACCCACTCCAGTATTCTTGCCTGCAGAATCCCATGGACAGAGGAACGTAGCCCATGGAGGGCTACAGACCATGGGATCACAGAGTCGGACACAACTGAGTGACTAAACACTTGGTCCCCTTGATGTTTCTTCTTTTTAACTATTTGCTTCCCAGAGAAGGACAAACACAGGGCTTCTTTCCTGTCGCTATTTCTCCGTCATGTCAGACTCTTTGCGACCCCATGGACTGCAGTACTCCAGGCCTCCCTGTCCTTCACCATCTCCCGGAGTTTACTCAAGCTCATGTCCATTGAGTCAGTGATGCCATCCAACCACCTTATCCTTGCCTTCCTGACTAGCCCCTTTTATGAACCAAGATTGTCACCACAGGATCACCTTTCCCATTACAAAGCCCCAGCGGATCTCTGCTCCCGGAATCTCTCTCTGCAGGTCAAGGCTGCAGCTGACAAAGCTCCCAGCAGAGGAGCAAATGGACACCTGGGCAGAGTGCAGCCCAGACCTGCTCGTCCTCTCAGGGTTGCTGAAGCTGTGCTTTCTGTGCTGGTGCCTGGGTCCATCTCTGGTTCACTTTTCCTAACAACCAAGGCCACAAAGTGGCGTCCAGGAACACGACAACATGGCCGTGGAGCCAAGTGAAGCTGACTGACTGACTCTGGGGCCCATATTTATGTGCATAGATATAGTCTAAAAATTAGATTTTAAAAATGTTTTAGTCGCTAAGTCGTGTCTGACTCTTGCGACCCCATTTACTGTAGCCCGCCAGGCTCCTCTGTCCTTGGGACTCTCCAGGCAAGCATACTGGAGTGGGTTGCCATTTCCTTCTTCAGGGGATCTTTCTGACTCAGGGATCGAACCCAGGTCCCCTGCACTGTAGGCAGAGTCTTTACCAGCTGAGCTACAAGGTTTTAAACCTGTATTTTATATATGCTGTGTATATGAATAATCTTGTTGGCAGTGCTGTATGCTCAGCCACTCAGTTCTGTCTGACTCTTTGTGACCCCATGGGCTGTAGCCCGCCAGGCTCCTCTGTCCATGGGATTTCCCAGGCAAGAATACTGAGTGGGTTGCCACTTCCTTCTCCAGGGGATCTTTCTGACCCAGGGATTGAACCCGAATCTCCTGTGTATTTTTTGCAGTAGGCATTTGGTAACACACTGATATAATTGACTCATTTATCAGTCTGTTATATTTTCATAACACCTATTAGGGGAACATGCATACCAGACATGAACCGTTTACTTTTTATTTCTCTGGAAAAAAATGATTTATGGTACTTTTAATAACTATTCAATGAATATAATAGCATCTCCCTCATTGCCATTATATTTGACTGTGTTTTCTCTTTAAATGAAATAGTGGATGTTTCAAGTATATCCATCTAAAACTGTTCAACATTCAACATCATTCCCAAAAAGCTCAGTGCCAAGTTTCCTTGGGTGAAATCTGCCTGTCACCTACAGCTTTGTATTTCCTGGTTTTTATAGGTTGCTACCAGTGGTGAATCCTACATCCCTGATTTCTTCCGACTCGAACAGCTACAACAGGAATTTAACTTTGTTTCGGATGAGGAATTAAATAGATCCAAACGATTCAGGCTTCTTCTTCTTAGAAGCCAAGAGGTACCAGAGTTCCGACATTATAAGCAAATTCCACTGTATGACCGAGAAATTATGGAAAAAGTATTTCAGGTAAGAGATTGCCTTAGAGGGATTAATAAAACAATGAAATATGTACTGTGCCATTTTGTATACTATTATATATATGTAGGTGTCCTTGTGGTGTTCTCAGTAGCAATATTGGTTTCTTCTTTATCACACTTTGCATAGCCTTTTCATTATTTTTCTTGAATCCAATGTTTAAATCATCTCTTGGTCTTGGTCTACTGACATCTAAACTAGGAAAAATTAGTGTCATAGGGCAGAAGAATCTCTTCAGTATTAGCGTGGCAAACAGTCCTGCCTGACTTAGTCAGGAATTCGGTGCCCTTTTTTCCAAATTAATTTATTTAAATGGCTGCATCGGGTCTCCGTTGCCGCCCGCAGGATCTTCGTTGCATCACGAGGTATCTTTCCTTGCACGGCACAGACTCTCTAGTTGTGGCTTGCGGGCTTAGTGGCGCACATGTGGGATCTTAGTTTCCCGACCAGGGTTCAAACCCATGTCACCTTCATTGCAAGGCAGATTCTTAACCAGTGGACCACCAGGGAAATCCCGCAATGCCATTTTAACCCAATAAGTATTTACTAAGCACAAAGCACAGTGGTAAGCGCTGCTTGGAAGATAGATGGGTAGGATTTGAACAGCCTGGGTGAGGGGGTAGGAAGTGGGGTACAGGTCTGGTCAGGATGCTGCAGGCAGCTGGAGACAGAAAGCCTTGGGGGAGCTTGGAGTGGGGCAGGGAGCCTTTGAGGAGTTACAGGGAACAGGTCTGTGTAGGGGGGCGGGTCAGGGAAAGCTGGACTAGTTTATGTTTGATGAGGTAAAGAAATAGCCACTAGAAATTAATATCAGTATGACTTGTTTGTTTATTTTCACTGCCATTACTATAGGAGGTGGATCCCAAAAGCTATTGGCTGCAGTTTATATCAGAGTATTCGGCTTTACATTTTCCTCTAAGTGTTTTATAGCATGTGGCCTTACATTTAGGTCTTTGATCAAAAGCAGTATGATTTTTCATGCAGAAATTATTCTTGGAGAGATGTCTTTGGTTACTTGGTTCTTCTTTGAATCAGTTTGGACTTGTGATTATAAGTGATAAAAACCCAATTTGAACCAGCTCCTGTATCGGGGGAGTTTATGAGATGATGAAATCACAAAATTGAGTTAAGCGTCTAAGACATCTGAATGACAGGAGCCCGTCTGCCCCTCAGAGCCACCCAAGGAGTGCCAGGCTCCTTCTCTTTCCTGTGGGGGCTTCACATGGTATGGTGGCTTCATTTTCCCCCATTGCAGACAGATTTCTCTGCTTGATCACTTGGCCACCAGTATCACCCAAGTTCATACCTAGGAGCCTCAGCCAGGAGGGAGAGGTGTGTCCCCTTGTCCCGAGTCTAACAATCTTGGGGACAGGGTCTTCCCTGGTGTCCAGTGGATAAGAATCTCCATTGCAAGGCAGGGGATGAGGGTTTGCTTCCTGGTCGGGGAACTGAGATCTCACATGCCAAACCAAAGACCCCATGTTTTGTAACTAAGACCTGATAATAAATAAATATTTTTTTATGCAGCCAAATAGTAAATATTAAAAAAAAAAAAAAAGAAAACCATCTTGAAGACAGCTCTTGAGCCGCCTAGGCTGGGTTAGGAGCCACCCAGGCTGGGTTAGGGGCCACCCAGGCTGGGTTAGGGGCCACCCAGGCTGGGTTAGGGGCCACCCAGGCTGCGTTAGGGGCCACCCAGGCTGCGTTAGGGGCCACCCTGGGCATTAGCTATGACCAGAGAAGGACTGAAGCAGATCATGGCAGCTTTCTGGGGCCCACATAGAATCTTCTTGATACAAAAAGAGAGGAAAATACAGCTGCCTAGGAAGAGAAAGCCAAAGGCACCCACTACTCTCCTCCAAGTAGGTGACTCAGGTCAACTGCAACCAGTTACTAACAAGTAAGATGTTAGTTACTCTTTTTGTAATTGCTTTACTTGAAATAGAAAGACAAACATTAAGCGGGGCTTTGGCTAAGTCATTTGGGTGAGCTTAGTATCTTGATCTACACAGTGACTCGATTATCTCTATGGCCTCAATTTCTTTCTGCGTGAACTCTGTAACTTGTAAAAAACAAATACCGTGTACTATACAAGGAATTTAGAAAAATGGTACTGATGAACCTACTTGCAGGGCAGGAATAGAGATGCAGACCTAGAGAATGGACTTTGGACACAGAGGGGGAAATTGAGAGAGCAGATAGCTAATGGGAAGCTGCTATAAAGAACAGGAAACTCAGTTTGATGCTCTGTGATGACCGGGAAGGGTGAGATGCGGGTGGGGGGAATGCTCAAAAGGGAGGGGATATATGCATACATATAGCTGATTCACATTGTTGTACAGCAGAAACCAACACAAACTGCAAAGCAAGTATACTCCAATTTTTAAAAAAAAACTGTTAAAAAGCACTGTAACCTGTAACTACTTGTAAAGCAGTTCAATCTACTGTTTCCAAATCCTGGATGCTGCATCAAAGACCAACTCTGAACCTGAAGTGCAGGGGGAATTAGAAGGAAGATTTAGAACCACAATGTGTGACTTAAACTACACATGACGAAAAATTCTCGAATCTGGACTGTAGCCACCAGGTTCCTCGGTCCATGGAATTTTCCAGGCAAGAATACTGGAGTGGGTTGCCATGCCTTTCTCCAGGGGATCTTCCCAACCCAGGAATTAAACCCTGGTCTCCTGCATTGTAGACAGATTCTTTACTGTCTGAGCCACCAGGAAAGCCCAATCTCAAAAAAGGCATGAGAGTACCAGTATTTTAAAATCATAGAAGTATTGTTTCCTTTTAATTTTAGGACTATGAGAAACGGTTACGAGACAGAAATGTAATCGAAACCAAGGACCACATAGATTCCCACAGGGCCACAGTAGCAAAGTACCTCCAGCAGGTAAGGAAAATCATTTCAAACAGTCCTCGTAGGGGACAAATAGGCAGCATCCTGATGTTAGAGAAGGGAGGTCTCTATCCTCAACCCTTGTCGGCTTATTTTCTCATAATCGTTGTTTACTTGCTTAGTCATGTTCGACTCTATTTCAGCCTTATAGACTGTAGCCCACCAGGCTGCTCTGTCCATGGGATTTCCCAGGCAAGAATAACTGGAGTGGGTTGCCATCTCCTTGTTAGGGAGTCCCTCAAAGAATATTCTAAACTGCAAAATTCTAGGGTCCCAATGGCAACATGAACAACCTCTCTCTTCCTTTTAAGACTAGACATAAAGTCACTTATCCTATAGTAGTCTGTAATCCTTTATGGCTTGCCAGGATCCTCTGTCCATGGGATTTTTCAGGCAGGAATACTGGAGTGGTTTGCCATTTCCTTCTCCCGGGGATCTTCCCAACCAGGGATCAAATCCACAGCTGCACTGGCAAGTGGGTTCTTTACCACTGAGCCACCAGGGAAGCCCTTCTCATAATTACAGATATAAACTGATTAGCAACTATCTTCATCTTTGTAACATAGTTACTTGGTTCTCCTTTGTATTAGCTTGGATACATGATTATAAGTGATTAAAAGTCCAATTTGAACTAGCTCAGGCACTGAAGGGAATGTATTCAGTGATGAAACACTGAACCCACTAGGATTTGCCTCAGTTTATTATCAGTGGTTATCTTGAGGGGTATGATTACAAGGCACTTACTTTCTAAATCATGATTTTTAAAAAAATATTTGAATGTTTGCTGTGCAAAAACTTGCAAATTTGATTAGATCCCATTAGCTTACTTTTGTTTTTATTTCTATTGCCTTGGAAGACTAAATAAATATAGAATTACCATATGAATGTGTGCATCTTATTACCTTTGTGATAAAAACGTTTTATAAACCACATACTCACTGCCCTTCTGCACTAGAAAACCAAAATATTCTTTTGTCCTTCCTTTAATTAATTTAACTTGTAAGAAATGCTACAATGACTACAGTACATTTTCCCCAGCCAGTTAATCTACCCTGTCATTCTGAAGGAGATCAGCCCTGGGATTTCTTTGAAAGGAATGATGCTAAAGCTGAAACTCCAGTACTTTGGCCACCTCATGCGAAGAGTTGACTCATTGGAAAAGACTCTGATGCTGGGAGGGATTGGGGGCAGGAGGAGAAGGGGACGACCGAGGATGAGATGGCTGGATGGCATCACTGACTCGATGGACGTGAGTCTGGGTGAACTCCGGGAGTTGGTGATGGACAGGGAGGCCTGGCGTGCTGCGATTCATGGGGGTCGCAAAGAGTCGGACATGACTGAGCGACTGAACTGAACTGAACTGACCTGAGGCTTTGTATAAAAAAATAATTTATGACATTTAAGAGAGCCTCCATTTAAAAAATAACTAGGAACTGAATCAGTCTGAATAGGGGAGGAACTTAATCAGTTCTGAAGTGTGTGTGCTTCGAAGTGTGTTAGTCACTCAGTTGTGTCCAACTCATTGTGACCCCATGAACTCGAGCCCTCCAAGTTCCTCTGTCCGTGGAATCCTCCAGGCAAGAATATTGGAATGGGTAGCCATTCCACTCTCCAGGGGATCTTCCTGACCCAGGGGTCAAACCCAGGTCTCCTGCATTGCAGGCAGATTCTTCACTGTTTGGCACACCAGGGAAGCCCAAAGGTGAAAGCTTTAGTCCCTCAGTTGTGTCCGACTCTTTGTGACCCCATGGACTGTAGCCTGCCAGGCTCCTCTGTCTATGGAACTTTCAAGGCAAGAATACCAGAGTGAATATCCATTCCCTTCTTCAGGGGATCTTCCCGACCCATGGGTTAAACCCAGGGCTCCTACACGGCAGGCAGATTCCTTCCCATCTGAGCCCCCAGGGAAGCCCTCATGTGTTTCAGGACAGGTCCTATCTTCTGCAGTTGTTCATTCATTTTTGTTGTTGTTCAGTTGCCAAGTTGTGTCTGACTTTTTGCGATACCATGGACTGCAGCACGCCAGGCCTCCCTGTCCCTCACCATCTCCCGGAGTTTGCCCAAGTTCCTGTCCATTGAATTGGTGATGCCATCCAACTATCTCATCCTCTGTCACCCTCTTCTCCTTCTGCCTTCAGTCTTTCCCAGCATCAGGGTCTTTTCCAAAGAGTCTTCATTCATTCAGCTAAATTTTCTGCAGGAATTTGTCCAGATCCTGAGAATATAGCAGTGAACAAAATAGACACCCCTGCCTTAGGGAGCTTGCGTTAGCGAGGACAGTTGGTTGATTTACTGTAGGAAGCGGTCAGAGCTGTGATGGAATGTGAAAGTGCCACCACACCACGGTGACATTCGAGCAGAGAATGGTGCAGTTCAGCAAACTAGGACATTTACATAAAACGTCTTTCTCACCCTCAGGTTAGAGAATCAGTGATAAATCGTTTCCTCATTGCGAAACACCATTTTCTTCTTTCGGATTTGGTAGTAGAAGAAGAAGTTCCCAATATCAGGTAAAAAAAAAAAATCTTTTTGTTATTTCTTATAAAAATTATTTGTATAGTATTATAGTAAATATTCCCTATAAATGTTAAGATTTCTGTCAGTGTATGGTATGCATTTGGCCCCCGAAGAGTACTGGAAACTGGTAAAGCCTGCTGAATGCCTGATGTCACATTTTGAGGGGGGATTCTGTTAGCAGAAGTATCACGAGACCCTCTCCATCACATTCCAGTGGACCCCATCTCACCTCCCACCACCCGCAAGGGCACTTCCCCAGCCTTGGCCATCTTCCCATTCCAGTCATGTGAAATGTGACAGCATCCTTTCCAGCACATCATCCTCCTGCCTCATCACCTCCCTGGGCCAAGGTCTCCCTCACTCCCCCGTCACAGGGCAGTGGGGTGGCCGAGAATTATCCCACTGAGATTCTGAGTGGCAGGGAGAGGCCTGGTTCCAACACCACCACTGGGAGGCACAGAGCTGCCCTGTGTTTGGTGACAGGTGGGCAGGAGGGGAAAATGGATATTTACATAGAAGTTGGGAATTGACTCTATTTGTTTGCTAGATCGTCTCCCTATCACTTAGAATAATCCTCAAATGGTCTCAAGTCGAGGCAGACGCATGAAAGATGAAAGAGAACTTTCTATATTGGTGGGCTTGCACAGTCCATTAACTTCATGACCCTTCCTGAGGTTAAATCTCTTGGTCTCCTGAAAGGGCTTCCCTGGTGGCTCAGCTGGTAAAGAATCCGCCTACAATGTGGGAGACCTCGGTTAGATCCCTGGGTTGGGAAGCTCCCTGGAGAAGGGAAAGACTACCCACTCCAGCATTCTGGTCTGGAGAATTCCGTAGACTGCATAACCCATGGGGTTGCAAAGAGTTTTTGCTCAAAGTCACAAAAAGTCTGTGGACATATGTCGCAAAGTCGTTGGACATGACTGATGGTCTCCTGAAAAGGTTGTTTCCTACGCATGGACTTCCTCTCTGCCACCCAGTTGGCAAGGAGACAAAAAACTGGTGCAGTCCATGGGAGCCCCTTTTCCTGGCTTTGCCTCCATCCTCATAGAGAACGGAGGCTGTGCCCACAGAAAATTTATGCAAAGTGAAAGTGAAGTTGCTCAGTCATATCTGACACTTTGCGACCCCATTGACTGTAGCCTACCAGGTTCCACCATCCATGGGATTTTCCAGGCAAGAATACTGGAGTGGGTTGCCATTTCCTTCTCCAGAAGATCTTCCCGATCCAGGGACTGAACCCGGGTCTCCCACATTGTAGGCAGACACTTTACCGTCTGAGCCACCAAGGGAAGTCCTCTCCATTCCAGGCCCACAGTCCAATCATTGAATGTTTTCTTCTTCAATCATGAAAATTACACTTTAGAATAGATGATGATTTTTCATGCTGTTTTTCCATTTCTTTTCTTTCTTTTTCTTTTTTCTGCTTTACTTTTCTGCATTAAGTTCTGAAGGCTCAGGGTATGTTCTTTCTTCTTTTCATTTTGGTTTGTTCTTGGCTTTAGATTAAGATATTTCTGTATATAATGGTCCCAGCTACCAAGATGTTCTCATGCTGACTAAGGGGACAGCTAAGTCTTGTGACAGGAGATATCCCTTGGGGAGGGAGCAGGTATTGAGGAAAGAAGGGATATGCTTTGTTACAACCTCCTGGCAAAGGTTTTTCTCTGAGGTTCCCAAGTCTGGGTTAGGCAGGCGTCCTGGCAGAGATGGGCTATAATTTGTGAGAGCATGGATGGACTTTTGAGCGCATTCTGTTAAATAGGAAGAGTCAGAGAAAGATAAGGTCTCTGGGATTCTCACTTATATGTGGAATCTAAAAGAGCCAAACGAATAAGAACAGAGACTAGACTGTTGGTCACAAGGGGCTGAGGGCAGGGGGGTTGGGGGGATATTTAAGGGTAGAAGGGTATAAGCCTGCAACCAGTAGATAAATAAGTCCTGGAGATCTAAGGTACAGAATAGTGATTATCATCAACAATATAAACTTCAAGGGTGCTAAGAAACTGGATCTTAATTGTTCGCACCATACACACACACAAAGAAACAATAATTACCTAAAGGGATAGATAGAGGTGTTGGCTACTACTACCTACAGTGGTAACCATAATGCCATATATTAATGTATCAAATGAGTCTACTGTACACCTTGAACTTATACAGTGTTATATGTCAACTATATCTCATTAAAATTCTAAAATTAAAATGTACGGTATAACCAAAAGAGACATTTGCAAAAATGTAAAATAGTGTCACTCTCCTCACACTCTTGGTTTGGGGAAAGATAATTTTTTGCAATTTTACATCACATTGTTATATAACGTGCTTATTCTTGTCCCAAATGAGTTAATGAAAAGATATATGAAGATATTCAAAGAAAAGGTTGGGCTGTCAAGTCAGGGTGATCTGACCTTGAACCCCAGCTCCCTCTCTTCCTATTTAGGAGCCTCCAGCAAATTCTATCACCTCTCAGAGCCTCCAGTTTCTTCATATGAAAAATGGGGTAACACCCTTGTAAGGATTACAAAGAGTATACGTAGGCCCCTAGCACTCTGCTTGAACCATAGCGGTGCTGGTAAACGGTAGCTCCTCTGTGCTATTAGAAGGCCCTGAGGGGAGCTCACAGAACCACAGCCCCGGCGAGTCCCTTGGGAGTCATCTCCCTGGGCTGGCACGTGACTCTCGGAAGGAGGGCTCCAGTCCAGCCTGCTCTTCCATACTCACAGAGAAGAGCAGCGTGAGCGTTGCCAGCCTGAGGCAAGCTCTGCACAGCTGGCATTGCTCTGTGGCTGTCGGGCTTAGCCATTCACATCAGCTTCCCGATACAAAGTCTCCGCTGTGCTCTCTTTAGACTCTGGGGCAGAACTAAACTCTCTGTTCCCTGGCCCTTCTGATTCATGGACTGTGTTGCTTTCACCTTCCAGGAAGTATTCATGGTTGTCATCTCAGAGAGCGGTAGAGAGATCCCCCTGGCCCCCCTCCCCTGCCTTCCTCCTGTCTCCATCCCCTCCTTTCTCCAGCAGAATCACTGTGGCATCGTGACCATTGTCATCATCCCAACAGTCACTGTGTTAGGGCATCTGCTAATGCTAGACCCGTACTCAGGGGCTTTGTGTACGCTCCTTGCTTAGTCCTCTCAACAACCCCAAGAGGTAGGTATTAATGTTCCATTTTACAGATGATGAAACCGAGATGGCAAGAGGTGAAATGATTTGCCCAAGGTGAGCAGGACGCACTGGCCTGGAAATACAGGCCCTGAAGTGGGTCAACGAGGAAGGTGGAAGGAAGCATTCGGTGTTGCAGGACTGGCAGGAGCAAAAGCAGACAGTTGTCGAGCTCAGGCCACGTTTGAGGGGCTGGGGAATAAGCCAGGCAGAGGGCAAGCAGGAGGTGCAGGGCGGGGCCCAGAACCTGAGTTATCTGCCTCGGATCAGAAGCTGCTAAAATATACGTTCATCATCTATGCAGTAGATCTCCCCCATCTTGGGAGAATCTCTTGACAATTCCCACCTCTCCTCAAAGAGACAAAGAGTTTTTCAGGGGCCCATGAGGGACCTTGGGGCAGAGTGTGGGAAGGTGTGTAGTGAACTTTCCCGATCTTTCTTTTCCCTAGACTCCTAACTCTGTTCTGTAATCATCAGCATTTTGGGCCTGAGCCTTTTCAAGCTGGCAGAACAAAAGCGACCACTGAGGCCAAGGAGAAAAGGCCGGAAGAAGGTGACAGCCCAAAACCTGTCTGACGGAGACATAAAGCTGCTGGTGAACATCATCCGGGCTTACGACATTCCGGTGAGGAAGCCGACAGCAAGGTGAGAGCCCTCCGCGCCGGCCTGGGATGGGAGGTGCAGGATCCCACCTCTTCACAGTGTGTTCACTCTCATCATTAACAGGGTTGTTGCTCTGTGGGGGCTGAGGGGAGGGATGGGGGTGAGGGAGGGCGTTCTTGATGATGTCAGGGCCCCATTAGTTCCAAGTAACAGAACCAAGGAGGCACTAGAGGTAAAGAACCCGCCTTCCAATGCAAGAGACGCAGGTTCGATTCCTGGCTCTGGAAGATCCCCTGGAGGGGTCATGGCAACCCACACCTGTCTTCTTTCCTGGAGAATCCCATGGACAGAGGAGCCTGGTGGGCTACAGTCCATGGGACTACAGAGAGTCGGATGCGCAGCACAGCATGACACAACCAAATCAGTCAATTTAGGGTAAAGAGGGTTTTTTTGGCTATATCTCATGGAACAAGAGGACAACAGACGCGGTGGAACCACGTGGGAGACCAAAGATTAAGGCGGCGTCTTCAAAGGCCCTTTGTCTCTCTTGCTTCCGTGTGAACTTGCTTCATTCTTTGTGTGATGGAAGTGAGTCACCCTCGTCGGCTCCACCCCCAGTCATCAGCTCCCCAGAAGGTCCTAGCCTGGGTCGGGTGCTGATCCACATCTAGTTACCTATACTCAGGGGCGGGTTCGCAGGGACCAGCCCTGAAGATGGGGACAGTCCTCAGAGAAGTGGGTGAGAGCTGGGCAGATACCCCAAAGGTGCATATTCCGGATTCTGAGACGTGCTGTGAGGACAGAACTGTGACTTCTTTTTGGTCTGCCCAGAGAAAGGAACTATACCCACTGTATTTCATACACTGGGGCAATGGGGACTCCTCAGCCATAAGGAAGTGTTAATCGATTAGCTGTCTCCGACTCTTTGCAACCCCATGGGCTGTAGCCCACCAGGCTCCTCTGTCCATGGGATTCTCCAGGCTAGAATACTGGGATGGGTTGCCATTCCCTTCTCCAGAGGATCTTCCTGACCCAGGGATCTAACCCGGGTCCCCTGCATTGCAAGCAGATTCTTTTACTGTCTGAGCCACCAGGGAAACCCAACTATAAGTAAGGTGAGCTTAAATTTCTTAGCCCCTTGGAGAACAGAGACAGAAGGACCAAGAATCACTTCTCTTTGCTGGGGCCCTTACCAATGTGCTGAGGGAGGCTATACCTTATCGCGCATTCACAGTGTTCTAGGCACTACGCTAGGCACTCTCGTTTCTATGATTTCATTTACTTCTCACTACTATTACTGTCTCCATTCTACAAAAGGGCGAATGGAAGTGAAGAGTATGTTGTGGCTTGCCCAAGGGCCTCCAGCTGTCTGATTACAGAAGTGCCCTGTTCTAGCCTGGGCCTCCTTCCTCCCTAGGTTCTTCCCTTTCAGTGATCTATCCACTCCCACCCCCCTATTAGTTTGCCCTTCTTTTTCCTCCTGCCAACTCTTCTACCTGTCACAGCACATCCGGTCATCACCAGCTATTCCCCGTGTTTTGTCACATTTTGTTTTGTAAATGTCTGTCTAAGCTCTTGAATCTGTGCCATAGCCTTGCTTCCCTAAGCCACATCCCAGCCTTTGCATCTTGATCTCATTAAAGCTCAACTGTGGGGTGGAAAGCTGGTTGTTTTTTTTTTTTTTAAGAATAGGCAATAGGTATTATTTTTTGTTTCTATGAAGTTTTTTAAGATTTAAATGATTTCATTCAAATCATTACAAAGAAGCATAATTGATCCTATTGTTTCACATTTAGTGTAGACTCATCAAGTCGGCTCAGATACCAACTCTTGCACTAAATCCACCCAAATCTTAGCCCTCTCCCCCTACAACTAAACTAAATAGGATTTTCAGTACTCTCTCTGCTCTCTTATATCCCATGCCCTCTAGTCTAACACATACCCCACTATGTTATGACTATTTGTTTATCTAGTCTGAGCTAAAGTGTATCTTACTTGCTTTTGCAGCCCCAGAGTCTAACCGATTGTAAAGTACAGGAGGTACTAACAGATGTTTGTGTAATAATGCAATTGACAGTGTTCCAAACAGGAAGAGGTTTTCTCTGGTTGCTGTTGAGTTGAATGTTCCACTTTCCTTGTCTCGTAGTTTGTCTGAAACCCTTTCTGTGAAAAGGTAAGACAGTCTGGTGGAAAGAGACAAGGGGTACTTTGCCAATGAATGTGAAATACTAGATACACCAGAAAATTCAAAACAAATATGCAAGTGGGTTGTTGGGACGAGGGGGAAGGTGTCTGGGAGAGGATCTCTGGACATGACCTTCATTTCTTCCTTTAGTTCAAAAGAGAAAGAGGATAGGGCTCGTAGATCCTAACTCGAGCTAGGAATCACTGACCACCTTTTGCCAGTGATGCCTCGCAGGCCCAGAGAGAGATGTCTCACCTAGGATGTGTAGCTCAAGCTTCCTGGAGTATGAAGGTTCAAAGAACATACAGAGGAAGAGGACCTGAATTGGATGGAGGCAGGGCAGGCTGGTTAGGAGGCTCAGGATTCTGCTATCTGAAAGGAACTGATGCTCTCAGTTATGGGGGAAAGGCACCCACGAGACCATAGAGAGAAAAGGTCTCTTTCTTCTATTCCAGCCAGACATGCAGACCTAAGGAAGGACATTGGAAAGGGTCTGGTTGTCACTAGGTGAGTAGGGAGGACCAGAGCTTATGAAAAGACTTCTAAAGCATAAACAGGCTTCGCAAGAATGTCTGCTAGGATAATCACCAGCACCAAACATCTTTGGAGAAACCATCTGCTCGGTAACATAATTAGACTTGCCCTGTCATTTATTTCTTCTGTTCATTTTTCCCTCCTAGTAAATTCCACCAGACATCAAGATCTTCAAGGACCTTCACTGAAAAGCACGCTGCTTCCCCGACAACACACAGCCCAGCCCACAGCGCCGACTACCCCCTCGGCCAGGTGAGATACCCAAGTGCTGGATCTCCGCTTAGAATCTTGCCCCTTGTGTCTTTTGAATTGCATAGAAAGTTCATAATCCATTTTCTGTCTCATTTTCTTTGGAAATATACTATTTAGAATCATGTTTTTCCTCTGCTCAGAACAAAATAATTCTACTAACTGTTACAGACTGTTTTCTCTTGATTAAAAAAAATAGTATAGAAATTTATTAAAAGTATATACATAAATTTCCAAACTTCCAGATTCTGCTCAGGATTTAGTGAGCTGAAAAGGGTTTCAATCCTAAACTGAAACAAACCAATAACAAAAAATCTAGCTAAACAGAAACTGTACATGTTCTCTTTTATTTTTTTTTTTTAAGGCTTTAGTACGGCCTTTTGTAGAAGTTTCATTTCAGCGAACAATCTGCCATACAACCACAGCAGAAGGACCAAATCCCAGCTGGAACGAAGAACTGGAACTTCCATTTAGGTAGGCTTAGTTTCCTCATACCACAAGTGATGCCAATCAAGGGGGAAAAAAATGGGAAAACGTCCAGCTTTTGAAATGTGGGTCCATTGTTAGGATACCCCACTCCACTCCAGGCTCTGGTTCCTCAGAGCCCAAGCTTTCCACTCCCTTGACCCCAAAGGCCCTACACTGATTTTCTTTTCTTCCCTATCTCCCCAGCTCTGGGAGCCTTAAGTAATTTCAAACCCAAGTCTCCTTCATTGCAGGTGATCTCCTGCATTTTGGGTTGTTTCTTTACCAACTGAGCCACCTTGGAAACAGAACTAGTTAAGTCCGAGGACAAACAGGAAAAAAAAAAGAGAGAGAGAGAGAAAAATAGATACCACTTTTCTACACAGTATAAGCAAAAAAGAATGAGCAAACTTCAAGGTCAGTGCTCAGCCAAGCAGATGCAGTGACCCAGTTTGGCACCATGCCATGGAGAGCCCTGCTCTGGCCAAGCCTGGCAAAACTCAGAGCAGCTGATGTTGTAGCAGATGAACCTCACCTCATCCTTGGTTAACTGGTGGGAAAAGTGCCTGGGCTTCCCTGGAGGCTCAGCGGTAATGAACTCGCCAGCCAATGCAGGAGGCACGGGTTCAATCCCTGGGGGGGAAGATCCCCTGGAGGAGGAATTGGCAATCCACTCCAGTATTCTTGCCTGGGAAATCCCATGGACAGAGAAGCCAGGCAGGCTCCAGTCCATGAGGTCACAAAGAGTCGGACACGACTTAGAGACTAAACAACAACAATCCACACTGTAGGGTCCCCGTGCTAGAGGAATCCTTTAACTGAAAGAACTGCCATTAGTCCTCATTTCTTTGCTCATATTCAGGTGTTTGTCCTGTTTGGACATTTGAGTGCTCATTATTTCTCTTTTGCTCCTTTCATGTTCTCTGATCGTGGTGTACATTTGCAGGGCCCCCAACGGGGATTACAGCACCACCAGCCTGCAGTCAGTGAAAGATGACGTGTTCATCAACATCTTTGATGAAGTGCTGTATGACGTCTTAGAGGTGAGCTCAGGTCCCGAAATTCAGGATGTTTGAAACCTGACATGTACGAATGAGGAACGGAAGGAGGGAGGAAGAGAAACAGCTTCTTTTAAAAAAATAATTTTGCTTATTTATCTTTGGCTAGGCTGGGTCTTTGCTTCTCTGCGGGCTTTCTCTAGTTGCAGTGCGAGGTCTTACTGCTGTGGCTTCTCTTGTTTCAGTTCACTGGCTCCAGGGCGTGTGGGCTTAGTTGCTCCACGGCATGTGGGATCTTCCGGGCCCAGAGATCAAACCTGTGTCTCCTGCATTGGCAGGAGGATTCTTAACCACTGCACCACCAGGGAAGCCTGAGAACCAGCCAGCCATTTTATTTTCAATTTGAGTGTCTGCTATGATCCAGGAATTGTGCTAATTCTTTATTAGCACGTTGCCTTAGTTCTTTATAAGCACATTGTCTTAATTCTAAAATAACCCTGTGAAATAGATTATCGTTTTTGTTGTTGTTTTGTTTTTTCTTTTTTTTTTAACATTTATTTATTCAGTTGGCCGCCCTGGGTCTTAGTTGCGGCGTGTGGGAGCTAGTCCCCTGACCAGGATTGAACCTGGGCCCCCTGTTTTGGAAGTGCAGAATCATACCCACTGGACCACCAGGGAAGTCCCCAAAGTAGACTGTTAAACTCCCAATTTACTGATGAGGAAACTGAGGTCAAGAGAGGTTAAATGACTTTCCTGGTTTTTACATAGCTATTAAAATGTGTCTCAACAAGAATGTGACTTATATCTGTTTAACCTAAA
Source organism: Capra hircus (assembly GCF_001704415.2). NCBI lineage: Eukaryota > Metazoa > Chordata > Mammalia > Artiodactyla > Bovidae > Capra > Capra hircus. The sequence goes on from NC_030813.1 coordinate 111,015,921, forward strand.
ACCTACTGTGCTTTCAGCTAAAATCCTGCTGTTTTCCTGCTGTCGAGTTACTTATTAAATGACTGTCTGGAGTTGTTAAACAATTATGACTTCCCACCCCTCCTTTAGGATGACCGTGAAAGAGGAAGCGGAATCCACACTCGTATTGAGAGACACTGGCTGGGGTGTGTGAAAATTCCGTTCAGCACGATATATTTCCAAGCAAGGGTAAGCGTCTGAAGTCAGGATTCCACGGCAATGGGGAACTGCTCTATCCAGCTTTCCTGTTACAGCTTTCTTTGTGGAGGTATACCCTTAACACTGGGGCTTCCTTGGTGGCTTAGTAGCAAAGAATCCGCCTGCCAATGGAGGAGATGGGGGCTCGATCCCTGGGTCAGGAAGATCCCCTGGAGGAGGAAATGGCAACCCACTCCAGTATTCTTGCCTGGGAAAGCCCATGGACAGAGCCTGGTGGGCTACAGCCCGCGGGGCCACAGAGAGTCAGTCGGATACGATTCGGCGACTGAGCAGGAGCACCCTTAACCCTGAGAGGACAGATGCGCAAGGCCACTATTAGAAAGATAAAAGTCACTATGTAAAGCCCTGATCTGTCACATTTGCGTGACTTACTAAACATCTGTCTTCCTGACATTTAGTAGTTCAGGTGCTGCTTTTCCAATCTGATAGTTTTTTGTTTTAACACTTAAATAGATGTGAAGAAGGTAGGACAAGGTAGAAGCTTGTCAAAAAATACAGGAGTGGAGTGGGATAGATGCCTGAGAATAACTTGAAGAAAACAATCAGGCCCGCTGACGGCCCCTTTAATCAAGCGCATTCCTGTTTCCAGAGTCCCCACTATTTCAGAAAAAACAACGGTTGACTCGCTCAACTAAGTACCATTCTTCAGAGTTTAACAGTTTTGTATAAGAGGGTCCATCAGGTTAACAGTTCTTAAGTGGCAGAGCAGCTCTAATCTGGGACAGTTAAAGGCTCTGAAATGGCATTAACATCCCAGTATTACATCCATAGCAACAGGAAGCTTTGAGGCAAAGTCGTGCTCATCTCACACAGCTCCAGAGGAGACAGTTTAATCCCACACGTGACGGCCACATGGAGCAAATGCTGCCTCGGTCAGAGCCTCAGGCAAGACCCAGAACAAAACTCCGGTCTGAGAGGCTTGAATTGGTTGGAATATCAGGAATCATTTGGCATTGCAATCTTCCCTTGACCAAAGGGACTGTCTATAGGTGATGCCGCAGTTATATGCTTGCCGGAAACTCTACAGTACTTTCCTCTTGGACTAGATTTGAAATGAAAAATAGAATTTAAAGAGCACATCATTTTGCAAATCCTACTGCCCACGTTATTTGGCGTCACACTAGGAACGGTACTCAGAAGTAGTTACTCCAGACCCCTTCTCGATAAAGGAGTAAACTTCTTTACTCTATTCTGGTAACAGCCACACTCTGGTTGAGTCCCCTAGAGGTAAGCACCTCACTGCCTTCTAGGTAAGCTTGCTCTCTTTCCAGTAGCTCTGTCATCAGCTTCTTCTTTAAACAGTGCCGTGAGCCAAGTTCCTCCCTGTTGTTGTTGCTGCTGCCTAGTCGCTAAGTCTGACTCTTTGCGACCCTGTGTACTGTAGCCCACCAGGGCTCTCTGTCTGTGGGATTCTCCAGGCAAGAATATTGGAGTGGGTTGCCATTTCTTTCTCCAGGGGACCTTCCCGACCCAGGGATCGAACCCACATCTTCTGCATTGGCAGGCAGATTCTTTGCCACAGACTTGTTTTGCCAATTGAGTTGTGAGGGTTAATTAAGGTGACAAACTAGCTATATGATATGTGCCTGATAAATACAATTATTTCTATTATCACTGGGCTTCCCTGGTGGCCCATTTATTTCTATTATTATTACTCCATCAGAATTCTGTTCATTTTGTGTGGCTCCAAACCAAGATCTATGAATACTGGGTTCCAGGGAGGAACCTGGGTTTCCCAGGTGGCTCAGTGGTAAAGAATCCGGCTGCCAATGCAGGAAATGCAGGTTCCATCCCTGGGTCGGGAAGATCCGCTGGAGGAGGAACTGGCAACCCACACCAATATTCTTGCCTGGAAAATCTCATGGACAAAGAAGCCTGGTGGGCTACAGTCCATGGGGTCACAGAGTCAGACACGACTGAGCTACTGAGCACGCACTCATGCACTCGTAGGGACATAACCAGTATCTAGTGTACTGAGGCCAGGAAAGCTGCAAATGCCCTACAACGCCCAGGCCTGCCTCCATAACAGAGCTATCCGGTCCCAACACCGACAGTGCCCAGGGTGAGAAACTCTGTCTTAAGCTCTTACACTTCAGCTGTTTGGAGATGGTGCCCATTGCCTCCTGGCTCATCCGTTATTGCAGCTGAAGCTCATATGGGGCTGTGTTTACACTCTTCTTCCCCTGCATCCTCTCGTCTGCCTGGTTCAGGCTTTAGGGAAGCTCCAAGGTAAGTGTTAGTCACTCAGTTGTATCTGACTCTTTGTGACCCCGTGGACTGTAGCCCACCAGGCTCCTCTGTCCATGGGATTCTCCAGGCAAGAGTACTGGAGTGGGTTGCCGTTTCCTTCTCCAGGGGATCTTCCCGACCCAGGGATTGAACCTGGGTCTCCCACATTGCAGGCAGACTCTTTACCGACTGACCCTCCAGGGAAGACCCACCAAAGCAAGGAGGAAAATAAATGAGAGCTTATTTCATTCCTCTCTAGAGGGCACAGTCACTGAAAACTTCAGTTCTTTCTGTCTTTCTTCTGAGAAATAAATGTCGCAAAAGACTGAAATAAAAATTGGAGTCTTTGAAAATCTGTGAGTCTCAAATTCTAGCCCTGAGTAGTTCTGTGGCACCAGACAGTCTTTCGTAAACTTGATTGTTTTGACTACAAAGGTGTAAAAAGTTCTGCCTTTTTGAACGTCTGTGTAAGTTAGACCATTTTATGTAAGTGGCTTGTAATTCATTCAGCCTGCATTCGGCCTCCTGTGCATGTACACCAAACCCTGCTGCCTACTGGAGAAGGGTGATACAAGAGGGAACACAGTACGGATCCTGTGTGCAGAGAACAATGATCTAGAAGTATATGATAAATAAGCACACGACAAAGCCTGGCAGACGGTGTCAGTGCAATAAATGAAAGAAGCGAGCTACCTGTGAGGCTGGCGGAGATGACAAAACCAACCACGAAGGAGACAGTATCTGACCTGAGCCTTGAAAAATGAGTCAGATTCCAAAATGTGGAGACAGGGAGCAGGGCATCCCAGCAAAGGGGACTGGCTGCCAGCTAACACTTGCCATGGGCCGGGCATTTTTCTTAGTGTTTTACATCTGTTAATCCACTCAACACACATAATTACCCTACAAAGCAGGTACTATTATTGTTTCCTTTTTACAAATGCACAAGTTGAGTCACTTGGGGTTTAACCCAGGGTTTGAACCCAGGCAGCCTAGTGTGGGAAAGATTAAAGGCAGGAGGAGAGGGGACAGCAGAGGATGAGACGGTTGGGTGGCATCACTGACTCAGTGGACATGAGTTTGAGTAAGCTCAGGGAGATGGTGAAGGACAGGGAGGCCTGGCAAGCTGCGGTCCATGGGGTCGCAAAGAGTGGGACACGACTGAGCCACTGAAGAACAACCACCACCTAGTGTTGGTATCAACTTGCACAACTAATACACGCTCTGCTGAGCCAAGCAAAGCACTAGCACTCAAGGAGGGAGACAGCCTTGCTGAGAGGGCTTAAGGAGACAAGTCTAGAGAGACAGGTGGGCCCTGAATACCAGTCTGAGCAGTTTCTACTGAATTCATCACATCATGGGGAGCTGACTTGCCTTTGAACTTCTGTTGGAAAATCAGGATGCTTCAGTTCAGTTCAGTTCGACTCTTTGTGACCCCATGGACTGCAGCACGCCAGGCCTCCCTGTCCATTACCAACCTCCAGAGCTTGATCAAACTCAAGTCCGTCAAGTCGATGCCATCCAGCCATGTCATCCTCTATCTTCCCCTTCTCCTCCCACCTTCAATCTTTCCCAGCCTCAGGGTCTTTTCCAGTGAGTCAGCTCTTTGCATCAGGTAGCCTAAGTATTGCAGTTTCCGCTTCAGCACCAGTCCTTCCAATGAATATTCAGGACTGATCTCCTTTAGGATGGACTGGTTGGATCTCCTTGCAGTCCAAGGGACTCTCAAGAGTCTTCTCCAACACGACAGTTCAAAAGCATCACTTCTTCAGCGCTCAGCTTTCATTATAGTCCAACTCTCACATCCACACACGACCACTCTCACTCTCTCTCACCAGGATGCTTACTAGTTGTATTTTCTTCACAGATCGATGGAACGTTTAAGATCGATATTCCCCCAGTGCTCCTGGGCTACAGTAAGGAGCGAAGCGTGATGATGGACCGGGGTTTTGACTCCGTCCGAAGCCTGAGTGAAGGCTCTTACATCACTCTGTTCATTACCTTGGAGCCTCAGCTGGTTCCTGGGGAGTCGGTTCGAGAAAAGGTAACTGTGTAGTCTCTGGAATCCCATATGAGATGTGGATGAAATGTGAGAGAGGCTTGCTAGGCAATGCTTGCATAAAATTAGACTGAACAGATAAGCAGAGGTTTCCTTTCTTGAGCATCTTTTGTTACATTCGGAGGGGAGCTGCCAAACCGGGAGAGAGCAGACTATGACTGGGGCCGACAGGCCAAAAACCAGAGAGAGGGCCCTTTGCACTGGGCATTCTCCCCAGGCAGCTGACCTCCTACTGCAGGAGTTTTAAGAGCCCTGTGGCCTTCCTTCCTTAAAGTGAGGTATCTAAGCTGTCAGCTGCGGCCTTCAGTGGCTTTTCACTGCCCCACTGTGGCTGTAGGTGGCATTTCTCTTAGACCTCCAAAATACCGGTTTAAGAAAATCCCTCTGAAATGCAAACTCAGCCACTCCTTGTGCATTGAGAGGACCCTGGCGTCCTAAACACGCAGCAGCAGAAACGACCACTCAGGGAGGCCCCTGCAGGTTTTTCAGGAGAGAGAGGTTCTTGCCCTAAATAGTAGGGACCATAACCTGGAATTGTTTTTCCGCTCAACAGCAACTGCCAGGATTAGCAGATTACTCTTCCCTCCACCATCATCCCATGCTGAGCCATACCATGCAATTTTTCTTAAGTGATTTACTCATGGAATTGTCTAAGAAAATCAGTAGTAACTCCCAAAACTCTTATTTTAACATCCCTACTTTGTCTCGGTAAAAACAAAAGTGTTTTAAAGTAGATGATTTCTGTCAATGAAGTCCTCTTATTTTCTTTTTTTCTTTCTTGCTTCTGATAGATGGGTGACATGCTTAAAAAGGTACCATGTATTTTGTTTTGCTGTTCATCAGTCAATGGTTATTGAGCTTTAATCACCTGCTTCTGTCCTCTGCCTCGTTATAGAAGCTGCTGGGTCCTAATGTATGTGTCATCCCTTGGCCAGGAACTACAGGCATCTGCAATTCATGTCTAGTTTTGTCTCTGGGCCCATTTCGTCTTGTCAGAAAGATTCTTATTTAGCTCTGAATCTGGAAGTCGCATGTCAGAATGTCACCTGCATACTGGGAGCCACTTCCACTGTTTCCAAGCCCGTAAAACCCATGACCTGCTTCTTTACAGAAGCAGTGTGGCTATGACAGTTATTTCTGGCCAGTGGAGCTGCCACATTATAGGTAGTCAAAGAGAGGGACAAAAAAAGAAAACATTCAATTTTCTGTAAATATTCACATTAACCAAAAGTTAAGGAATTGAGCCAGTTAAGAATCTTGCAAATTTCGTGTTGAATCAATTGTGAATTTGTTGGTTCTACCTTCATTTGTTTTATAATAAATAACCCCAATCCTTTTAGTATTTCGCTTTCGCTTGGCACTTCTGAGATTTCCAACGTAGCGTCTGTTGTTGTTGTTTAGTTGCTCAGTCGCGTCCGACTCTTTTGCGACCCCATGGACTGTAGCCTGCCAGACTCCTCTGTCCATGGAATTCTCCAGCCAGAATACTGGGGTGGGTTGCCATTTCTTCTCCAGGGGATCTTCCCGACCCAGGGATCGAACCTGTGTCTACTGCACTAGCAAGCAGATTCTTGACCACTGAGAAACCAGGGAAGCCCTCACCAGTTTAGCCTACTACTCCTTACATTACTGCTTCCGCCCATTAAATGGTAATCCTGGTAATCTAAGCAGGTATTAACAACCATTATGAGATACCTGTTACACTTTACCTTACGCACGCTCGCTGCAGAGAAGAACGCAGAATGACTCAGACGTGGGCCCTGCTCCCAAGAAGCACTGGCTATGGAGTCAAAATGCAAAGCAGATATTCAGGTCCAAGTGGTAGAAAAAGTTTTATATTGGGTTGGCCGAAATGTTTGTTCATGTTTTACCATAACAGCTTACAGAAAACCCAAACGAACTTTTTGGCCAACCCAGTACATACTTGTTTCAACTTGGAATGCCAACAGCCAGTGCTGATGCCAGATTTTCACCGTTCTCTCTGGACAGTGCCTATAGGTGCCTCTCTCTAATGCCTCCCTGGCACATGGTGTCTATCCCTGTAGGATCTCTGGTCAAGTATTAGTATTTTAAGCCCTTGATTCCTTATTAATGGTCTCCTCTAGACTAGCTTACTCCTTGGAAGGAAAGTTATGACCAACCTAGACAGCATATTAAAAAGCAGAGATATTACTTTGCCAAGAAAGGTCTGTCTAGTCAAGGCTATGGTTTTTCCAGTAGTCATGTATGGATGTGAGAGTTGGACTATAAAGAAGGCTGAGCTCTGAAGAATTGATGCTTTTGAACTGTGGTGTTGGAGAAGACTCTTGAGAGTCCCTTGGACTGTAAGGAGATCCAATCAGTCCATCCTAAAGGAGATCAGTCCTGGGTGCTCATTGGAAGGACTGATGTTGAAGCAGAAATTCCAGTACTTCGGCCACCTGATGCGAAGAGCTGACTCATTTGAAAAGACCTTGATGCTGGGAAAGATTGAGGACAGGAGGAGAAGGGGATGACAGAGGATGAGATGGTTGGATGGCCTCACTGACTCAATGGACATGGGTTTGGGTGGACTCCGGGAGTTGGTGATGGACAGGGAGGCCTGGCGCGCTGCAGTTCCTGGGATCACAAAGAGTCGGACACAACTGAGCAATTGAATTGAACTGAACTAGACTAGAAGTCTCTTGAGGGGTCTGCCTTATATACATTTATCCAGACTCCCTCAAACCCTTTAGACTTTCAGCAAATATTTTTCAAATAATTGGATAGATGAATAAATATATAAATTAATGAGTTTAAAGGAAGCAGGGATGAATTCAAAAGGGTGCCTTTTTTCACATCACCCTTGTTTCATAATTCTCTCTTTAAGGTTATGATTATTTCTACCATAAGCGTCTGTGACACACCCATACTGAAGTTTTATAAGCTCACTTTTTTTCATTTACTTATAAATTCATCATGACACCTATTTGGTAGCTACCAAGTCTTGGCACTGTGCTGAATACGTGGTCATAATGACGATGGTGTAATGACAATATTAAGATTCGGATGTAAGTGGACGTCTCGTGAGAATATCCAGGAGGTTTTTGGAGATGCCTCCATCCTACCTCCCCCCAGTTTCTTAGAGTACAGCCATCAAATTAGAAACAGGAATCACAGTCCAACTCCAATATAAGAGAAGTCAAGAACAATCCAAGCTCATGAGGGAGGGGATATATGTATACTTATGGCTGATTCATGTTGTTGTAGAGCGGAAACCAACACAATATTGTAAAACAATTATCCTCCAATTAAAAAAATTTTTTTTAAAGCCATAACTTAATGGAATAAAAAAGAACAACTTGGTCCTATTAAAAGTCATAAAATAGTAATGGGATGTTATCTGTGCTCTCATTCATTCATTCGGTAACACTTATTAAACACTTTACTATGTGCTGGCTAGTATCCTCAATACTGAAGATTAAAAAAAAAAAAAGAAAACTAGATCAAAACAAAATCCCTGACTTCAGGAGTGCTATTCTGTGAGGGAGACAATGTAATCAAATATATCAGCAGCTTTAAATGCTAAAATAAATAAAAAGTATGAAGGGGATGTCTGGCGGTATTTCCTACTCAAAAAAAAGAAAAGAAAACCAATTTTCAAGCACTGCCTGGAATGTAAACCTTACTTCAAAGTTGACTTTCTAGTAAAATTTTGTGTTTATCAAAGTAAGTAATCAACCATACATAAATTTTTATACTAAACAACAAAAATCTTGTACGAACACTTGAATATCTGCTTTATTCACGCTACTTTTTAGCAATGCCTTTAAGGAAAAATGATACCATATGTCCAGAGACAAGTGAAATCTGTTTCATCTGCTTGAGTTACTTTAAAAAGTCTGAGATTTGGCTCAGCTTGGATCAGAGAACCACTTTTAGAAGCATTTTATAAATGTTTAAGTATTATACATTTCATATTTCTAGTTCTGCTTCCTTTTACTTCAGGCTCATTACTATTATTTATTACCTTGGCTATGGATTAAAACCTTTTAACACATCCATATATACTTGTTGCTTCCCAGTGGCTAAGCAGTAAAGAAGCTGCCTGCCAATGCAGGAGATGTGGGTTCAATCCCAGGTCGGGAAGATCCCCTGGAGAAAGAAATGGCAACCCACTCCAGTATTCTTGCCTGGGAAATCCCATGGACAGAGCAGCCTGGCGGGCTGCGGTCCGTGGGGTCACAAAGAGCTGGACGCAACTGACACAGATGCATGGATATATACTTATGAATCTGTTGTCCTTTTAACATGGGCTGCTTTAGCTTTGCACTTGAGACATTGTTTCTGAGTCCCTCTAATACCAACATCAAAACACACATAAAACTATTGCTTGGACTCATCAATCAGAATTAGTACCTCATAGCTTAATTTTTATGTGTTGCCTTATTACTCTAATACTTTCCATATGGCTGTATGCCCAATGACTACTGTCTTGTTGTTGTTTAGTCACTAAGTTGTGTCTGACTCTTTGCGACATCCTGGACTTCAGAATGCCAGGCTTCCCTGTCCTTCACTATCTCCCAGGATTTGCTCAAACTCATGTCCATTGAGTCGGTGATGCTCTCTAACCATCTCATCTTCTCCTCCTCCTCCTCCTCCTGCCTTCAATCTTTCCCAGCATCAGGGTCTTTTCTAATGATTGCATCAAGTGGCCAAAGGATTGGAGCTTCAGCTTCAGCATCAGTCTTTCCAATGAATACCCAGGATTGATTTCTTTTAGGATTGACTGGTTTGATCTCCTTTCAATGTCATTGAATGTATTTTAAGTATTTAATGAGTCCATCTGATTTTTAGATTATAAATACAGTTAAATAAGGCTTCAGGAACACTGGGGCATGACAGTGTTGTTAAGAGGGGTCACCAAATCACACCTTCTGAAGCACATGTTGAGTCCATGTTGACTGTGGGATCTGAACAGGTTCCACCGTATCTCCTGTAATCATACATGTCTTTCCTTTTGAAGTTTGATTCTCAGGAAGATGAGAAATTGCTTCAAGCAACAGAGAAGTTTCGAGCTGAGTGTGCCTTGAAGTTTCCCAACCGGCAGTGCCTTACCACAGTGGTTGACGTTAGCGGGAAGACCGTCTTTGTCACTCGTTATCTCAAGCCTTTAAATCCTCCTCAGGAGCTCCTTAATGCTTACCCCAACAACCTCCAGGCAACAGCAGTAAGTATTTCATAGTGAATCAGTATCGGTGCTTAAAAGGTTTTAAAATTCAGTATGTGAAAGTCGCTCAGTTGTGTCTGACGCTTTGTGACCCCATGGACTGTATGTAGCCTGCCAGGCTCCTCTGTCCATGGAATTCTCCAGGCCAGAATACTGGAATGGGTAGCCATTCTCTTCTCCAGGGGATCTTCCCAACCTAGGGATCAAACCCAGGTCTCCTGCATTGCAGGCAGATTCTTTACCATCTGAGCCACTAGGGAAGCCCAAAATTCAGTATGTTACCCTCTTAATTACCATATTTCATGGTACTTAAGATAGTAACTATGTCAAGAACATTAGTGATTAATAATTAAGATTTTTTTTTTAGTACCACAAGGCTTACTTTCCTTACAAAAGTCTGAAGGTACCAGCAAGGATAATAACCCTTGCTCCATTTGTTCAGTGAATTGATTAATTATCGAGTGCTTACTGTGGCCCTGGCATTACACTGGCTGCTGGAAAATTAACACCTGGAAGATGCTCCCCATGAGCACAGCATTGAGGACATCTCCACAAAGCACATCCCTCCCAGGCTCTTAAATGCGCGTTGTTCTCTGCCTGTAAAGCACCACACATATCACAGTCTCAGATGAACAGAACTGTATGTTGAACAGGCTACTCTTTTTTTCCTCTCCAGCTTATTTATTTTATACATAAACATGTTGCACCGTCTTTTTTTTAACTTTTTACATTTTTTCAAATTATTAAAATATGACAATACATTTATAGGAGACTTGGAAAATACCATATAGTTCCACTATGTATTACAATTATTTTTTAAAGTAGATACATTAAGATTTTTAGTTGGAGTTTCAATATCAAACTCTTAAAAATTAATAGAATGAATATATAGAGACGTAGAAGGATATAGTAGACCTGAAAAGCACAATGAACCAATTCAAGATAATTAAGATTTATACAATTTTCACACAACAGTAGGATACAGATGCTATTCACGTTCCCATAGACTGTAAACTAGGAGACACTGGAACATATCCAGGAACATAAGACCAGGTATAAAACTTTCATGATCTAAAGGTATTAAAATCATACACAGTCTTGAACAGGCTATTCTTAATTGAACACTGTAACTCATAACTGCTTTGGGGAGTAGACTGTAAGACAGTTAACTCCTGCTAATGAGTTATTAATACAGCAATTTAGGGACAGAGAAGGAAGGCTCTCAGAAAATCCTTGATGCAACACATAATGACAGGTAAAGAAAACAGGAAATCTGTATAGAATTCAGCAGGTATTTGGGTTTCCCTAGTGGCTCAGAAAGTAAAGAATCCACCTGTAATTCAGGAGACCTGGGTTCGATCCTGGGTCGGGAAGATGCCCTGGAGAAGGAAACAGCTACACTCCAGTATTCTTGCCTGGAGAATCCCATGGACAGAGGAGCCTGGTAGGCTATAGCCCATGTCACAAAGAGTCAGACATCACTGAGTGAATGACACTTTCTTTCAACAAGCATTGTCTTCATAGAAATAAAAAGCTGTGTGGCTGAAAAATCAAGATAAGACAAAAATCCTGAAAAACATGTATACATGTCAGGACGGATTGATGAGACTATTTTAATGCCCTGTATTTTCCAAGGGCAAAGATAAGTGTTTTTAACTTTAGAAAGAAAGTGAGAGTGAAGTCGCTCAGTCATGTCCAACTCTCTGTGACCCCATGGACTGTGGCCTACCAGGCTCATCCGTTCATGGGATTTTCCAGGGAAGAGTACTGGAGTGGGTTACCGTTCCCTTCTCCAGGGAATCTTCCCAACCCAGGGATTGAACTCAGGTCTCCTGCATTGCAGGCAGGCACTTTACAGTCTGAGCCACCAGGAAAGCCCAACTTTAGAGTTTAAGTTAAATATTCATATTGAAATATCTAGATTAACAACTTAAAAGAATCTTAAAAATTGGGTATAACATCCAAACTAACAGAAGATAAAATAACAAAATGGGGTAAAGAGAGTGAGGAGGGGGAAAAAAAAACACAGAAAAAGTATGAAAAATAAAAAGCACAGAATAAGGTAGTAGAAATAGTCTAAATATTTACCAGTAATCACAATCAAAGGGAAGGGATTAAACTTCCCAGTTAAAACACAAAGACTGTAAAGCTAGATTTTTAAAACAGTTTGTAGTGGAACTTGACACACTGATTCTAATATTTATACAACAGTGCAAAGAGCCAAAAATAGCAAAATAATCCTGCAAAGTAAGAAGAGCTCAGTGGGAAGATCTACCATGTCATATAGTCACTAAGGCAAAATCGTACTGACACACAGATAAAGAGGAAAATGGAAGAGAATTTAAAAATCCAGAATCAGTCAGTTCAGTCGCTCAGTCGTGTCCGACTATTTGCGACCCCATGAATCACAGCACACCAGGCCTCCCTGTCCATCAAAATCCAGAACAGGGCTACACAAATATGACCCACTCAAACCTGATGTATGACAAAGCTGGCACTGGAAATTAGTAAAGGAAAAACTATTACATAAATTGTACTGGGATCACTGATTTTACATATGGAAAAAAAGATAAACATCAATTCCTGCTTCACACCATTCAACAGATAGACTGAGAACTTAAATATGAAAGGCATTTTTATCCATAAGACCTGACATAGGAAGATCCTTAAACAAGCCAGAAAAAGAGCACTGACTATAAAGAGAAAGAATAAATTTGACCACATTAAAACTGAGAACCTGAGTTTAACAAAAAAAACAGCACAAAGGAAATGAAAAGACAAGCCACAATTGGGAGAGGATATTTACAGCTTATATAACAGACAAAAGAATAGTAACTAAAATATATATTTTTTAAAACTACAAAGCAACTTTAAAATATACAAAATACTTAAATACAAAGTCACAGAAGTGGAAACATGAAGGGCCAATAAGCATATAAAAAGATGTTCGTCCTCCTTAGAAATTACAGAAATCTGAATGGCAGCCACAGTAATGCACCAGTCTTGGTTTCTAAATACCTCCGTCCTCTATCTAAATGCAAAGAGTTGGACACGACTTAGGGACTGAATAACAGCTATCTAAACAGAACCGGGACTTATTAGAGAAACGGGTGCTCAGGAAAATAAAAGACAATCCTGGAGTAAAAAAAAAAAAAAGAAAACGAGGACATTTCAAAGACACACAAGAGCCTTCTGTAAAAGGCTTTCTTCATCTGTAAAAGATGGATAGTAACAATAGTCTTCCTCGGGATGTTTGGAGAGGATTAAATGAGATACTATTAACACAACAGTTAGTTAGCACTTGTGAGGATTCATTTTGTTCACATAAATGTCTGTGATACATGAAATTTTCTTGCAAGAAATGAGGTAGAGGATCCAGCTTTCTATTTTCTTGGGAAAACAGTTACAGCTAATTTTGTTTAAACAGGAACTGGTGGCCCGATACGTGTCTCTGATTCCTTTCTTGCCTGACACCGTCTCCTTCGCTGGTGTCTGTGACCTGTGGAGCACTTCGGATGTAAGTATTCTTCCGCACAGATGTGCTGGCTTCATGGAATATCAGCAAATGGCTTGCTTAATTTTAAATTGCAACACCCATTAGTCATTATAAAAGTCTACACAGCCATCTGTCTAACAGAATAAACTAAATTCATTCTGAAGTACTTTTTTCTTCCTGGTTCAATCTACCCAAACTTCAGGAGTTACACAAAAACTAACTATTTGTGCATATATACACACACACACCTACTTCAGATGTCTTAATGCTGATTTGTGCCCCCAAAGTTTTATTCATAAAATAATCAAAATCACGTTATGTTACTTTGGAAATTGCATATTCCTTAATTTACGGGGGCTTCTTAAGGCATGTCATTATTCATTCATTAAGTATTTCTTGGTCCCCTGTCACATGTCAGACACTGTACAGAGTTCAGGCTATGAGCAAAATAAACATGGCCTCTGACATCTTGGAACTCACAATCAATGTATGCTAGCTATATAAACTTTGAAATGAGTCTTCAGTGGTATAAACATGTATTATCACTGGTATTCATTTGGCTTCTGGATCTCAGGTACTGTGTTGGCATAAAGTTGAACTGTGATATACAACTCCCTTTGAAGGATAGCTCTAAAAGGAAGAAACTGAAGTACACTTTAAATTATTTGTTCCCCAATATATTTTGGAAACACAGTGTTGACAATTTTAGAAATAAAATTTCACAACCTTAAGATATTTAAAAGAAGACATACAATGAATAGAAGAGCTGTGTGCTCTAGAGCCAGACTGGCTTTCCACTTCCTAGGTATTGTTTCATCTCTCTGTACCTCCACTTCCTCATCTGTAAAATGGGAAGATGAGAGTATGGCCTTCAAAGGTTTATTCCAGGATCCATTGAACTGACTCATGCGGTGTGCTTAAAAACCAGTGTGGTGACTGGGATGGGAGGACAAGATGTGAACAGGGAGAGCACAGAGGATTTCCAGGGCAACGAAAACACACCACATGACACAACAACGACCGATTTGTCAAACCCACAGAATGCACAACACCAAGAGGGAGCCCTGTATGTAAACTACGCTCTTTAGGTGATTCTGGTATGTCAGTGTAGGCTTATCAGCTCTAACACGTGTCCCGCTCTGGTTGGGGATGTTGATGATGGGAGAGGATATTGATGATGTGCATGTGTGAGAACAAGAAAACATGAGAAATATCTGTAGCTTCTTTCCAGCGTTGCTGTGAAGCTAAAACTGCTCTAGAAAATAAAGTCTTTAAAAAGAAAGCGTTAGCACATAGAGGGCTATCATATATAAGTTCAACATGAAAACTGAATCTTTGAAATTTATCTCCCTGACCCCACCCCATAATCAATTCTAGAAATTCATGTCATTGAAATGTCAGAGAAAACATCATGTCCAGCTAAAATTGGGTGTTTTTTTTTAACAATATCTTTTATCCTTTAAAACACTCATTTTAAGAGTTATACAGCCCATCTAGAGTGAAGCAGCCAATGAACATAATTTCTCTTTCCTTTTGTTCAGCAATTTCTCGATCTCCTGGCAGGAGACGAAGAAGAACACGCAGTTTTACTATGCAATTACTTCCTCTCCATGGGAAAGAAGGCCTGGCTGGTGACGGGCAACGCTATTCCCGAGGTAAGACTATTAGGCTGGCTCTCTCTGAGGATGTCATTGTCTAACATGGTGCTGTTATGTTCCAGGTTATGGGCAGGACTTATTTTCATAGCAGTTCTTGGAGCTGCAAAGAAAGTAGCCCAGAGAAGCCACAGTAGGGAGAGAGAGCCTGTGATGAGATATGACAGGTTTTTCGGGGTACTTGAGCCCTATACGTTTGAGGATGTTCTGGGCAAATCTGAGCCCTTTTCCACCCATCACCCCCACCTGGCTCTACCCTCCCGCCCGTCTTACGAAGAGTTCTGATTCCCTCAGCGATCGAGTGTTATTCATGCCGAGGAATGAAAGGATATGAAGAAGTGTGGCAGGGGTAGAGACCCTTTCATGCCTGCTTCTTCCATAAGCAGCTGCTGTTAAGCTGCCATGCGAAGTGGAACAAGGCAGATAACCACAGGGGCAAAGAAAAGAATGTTCATGCCATGTACTGGTGTCGTTGTTATTTTTATTAGACCAGAAACAGAGACTGCTAAAATTTGTTTCCCCAGCCCACTGCAAATACCCCTAAATTGGGGGCAGGTTGGGGGTAATTTGAGGGTACAAATTTTAAAAAGTCACATGGATTGAAGCAACTTATCTTAAAAGTGTTTCAGAAAACAGGCTCCCAGGCTCTGGGAACCCTTGGTGATTAGACAGCACAGGCTGCTACTAGACAGGCAAGATCACAACTCAACCCTAAGGCATTCTCAGTCACTGTCTTCCAGAGAGCCTGGCACCAGGAAAAGAGTACAGGACTAGGAAGTCCCCAGGCCCGGGCTCAAGGCTCTGCCCACTCCTCACGAGCTGTGGGACTCTAAGCCAGTCGCTTCACAACTCTGAGCCTCATATAAAGAAACTTGGGGTGATAATTTCTACCCCGCCTTTCCCAGAAGCCGAGACTGGGCATCAGTGAAATCACACGCAAGAAATAAATGAATGAACAAATGCACACTGTAAAAGGAGGGGCTAATAATACATGAGTATTCAGAAGAAAACGTTAACGTCCCTCTGCAGTTTTTCACTCCCAAGCCCACCCCTCCTCGGGTCTACTCAACCATCAGGAGTTCAGAAGAATCCTTTCACAGTACTATTGGTTTACGTACTGATAAAAGTGTATCAAACATCAATTCCTGTATTAGAAACAGGAATTTTCTAATTCTGTTTAGAATTTTCCTTCTAAACAGGAATTAGAAGTATTATTCCCATATAATCAGCCTTCTGAATACTTAAAAGGCAAACTTGCTGACTCTAAAAAGAAATCCCAGTTACTGTTTATTTCCATCAATAATCATGCTTCAGCCAATCTTAAGATATCTTGCCATTTTCAACACCGTGGATGGCCCTAGAGGGTACTGTGCTAAGTGGAGTAAGTCAGAGAAGGACAAATGCTGTAATGTGGGATCTAAAAGCCAAAGTAAGTTAACAAAATAATGAAATGGAAATAGAGTCACAGATACAGCAAAAAACGCAGGTGATTGCCAGGGGCGGGGGGCGGCGGGGTGGGGGGACGGTGGCAAGGAGAGAAACATGTGAGGAGGGCTAAGTACAAACTTTCAGTTACAAAATAAATGAGTTACAGCTACTCATTATGAAATGTACAGTGTGGGAAATAGAGCTAACAATTATGTAATGTCTTCATATGGTAACAGATGATAACCAGACATCACGATGATCATTTTGAAATGTACAGAAATATCAAATCATTATATTGTTTACCAGGAACTAACATAGTGTTGTAGGTCAATTATACTCCAGAACAAAAACACTCATAGAAAAGAGATCGGATTTGTGGCTACCAGAGGCAGGGGACTGGGGAGTGGATTGGAATTAGATAAGGCAATCAAAGGGTACAAACCTCCAGTTATAAAATAATTTCTCAGGATGCAATGTACAATATACTAAAGATAATTCACACTGCTGTACATTATAAATGAAAACTGTTAAGAGAGTAAATCTTAAGGGTTCTCATCACAAGAAAAAAATTTTATTTAAAGATATATATATGAGATGATGGATGTTCACTAAACGTATTGTGGTCATCATTTCATGATGTAAATAAGTCAAGTTATGTTGTACTCCTTAGACTTACACAGCGCTGTATGCCAATTATATCAATAAAATTGAAAATATATGTATCCCATTTAACTTTTAAAAACAAGATACATAAGTTCAGTAACATGACCACTATCCCTGTTTGGTCACCACACTGAAGTAGTTGCAGGTACAAGAATTATGCAAGAGTAAACTTTTGATTTTATTAATTCAACATAATCTAGAACTTCAAACTAATTTTCACCATTAGTCATGGGGTTTAGGAATTAGATGTCCAACTAAAATAATGACCTGTCTGTACAAACTCCTCTTGGCCCTAATTGCATAATTAATTGGAAACTAGTTTAATGGCTGTTTTCTTTCAGGGTCCAACCGCCTATGTGCTAACTCAGGAACAAAGTCACTATTTAATATGGAACCCCTGCAGTGGACATTTTTATGGACAATTTGATACTTTCTGCCCCTTAAAAAGTGTGAGCTGTTTAATAGGTCCTGATAATGTAAGTATTACCATTTCCTCTGATATATGGTTGGTTGACTATTTTTTTTAACTGACCTATTAATTTTAATAATATTTTTGGGCCAAAAAATTTACATATATATGTATATGTATGTGTGTGTGTATATATATATATATAATTGTTGCTGCTCAGTCACTAAGTCACATCCAGCTCTTTGCAACCCCATGTACTGCAGCACGTCAGGCTCCTCTGTCCTCCACTATCTCCTGGACTTTGCTCAAGTTCATGTCCATTGAGATGTACTGGGACCTGGTGGCTCAGACAGTAAAGAATCAGCCTGCAATGTAAGAGATCCAGTTTCGATCTCTGGGTCAGGGAGATGCCCTGGAGAAAGGCATGGCAAACCACTCCAGTATTCTTGCCTGGAGAATTCCGTGGAATGAGGAGTCTGGCGAGCTACAGTCCATGGGGTTGCAGAGTCAGACGTGACTGAGAAACTACCACTTTTACTTTTCACACTCAATTAATTATTGCGTTGGTATTGGTAATTAAAGATAGTGTCAGGCAAAGGTACTCTATAAGGCACTGGTTAAAAACATGAGTTATTAGATCTCACTGCCTGAGTTTAAACTCCAATGTCAATGTTGACCAGTTGTGTATGCTTAGGAAAGTTTCTTAATCTTAAACAGCATCAGTTTCTTCCCTGGTTAAATGAAGGTATTTGCTAGTAACTACAGAGTAGTTGTGAGAAGTAAACGAGATAATCAGTACAAAGCAGCTAACACACAGTAGCAACCCCGTGTTGGCTCCTGTGACTGTTATTATAATCATCTACCTTAGGAATCTCTGAACGTAACCTGTCAGAAGAATCATTTGAACAGGTAGCCCCAATATATGTATTCTTTGTAAATTATATACTTACTTATGTATCGATACATTATTTACATTACACACAGAAGACATAGCTTTCTTAAAGAGAGATAATTAGAGGGTCTAATATTTCTTCCCGGGTCACTGTGATGTGCATCTAGTCTACGTGTTACTACCAGAATTAGAGATAAGATACACTGAGCACCTGGCGAAGTACCTGTCTGCCATAGGGATTCAGCAAACGGTAACTATTAACCACAAGTGTGAAAAGAGAAGTGCAGCATCCCGTGTGCATGGTACTATTTTTAATTAAAAGCATTGGGATAATCACAGATGATCTGCTAAGCTCCATCTACGTGTAGAGAAGCACGTTAAGGTTGTATTAGTAGGCAGGCAGAGTCAGTGGGTACTGGAAAAGCCTTCGAAGAATTCCATTCTCTGTCAGAATTATTAGCTCTCAAAACAATTACCATATGGCTGGCCAGTTCACATAAAACCCAAGTGCTGTGAGCAAGAAAGAAGCCTTTCCTCCTCTTCAGGCAAGACGGACAGCAGTGGCTCAGGGTGCCGGCAGCGGCTCAGGGTGCCAGCAGCGGCTGGGAGGGAACCTGCTTGAAGGCTCGGTCGCCCTCCAGAGAGGACCCGCCCGAGGTTCACTCTCTGGGTCCAGCCCTCTGAACCTCAGCTGCCTCTGCTCCACCACCTCCTTAGAGACTCCAGGCTTTCTCCTCCTTCACTCCTTTGCCAAGAAGTCAGGCCCTTCCATCCATGTTTGTGTTTCCACTCCTGCTCCAACACTTGCCTCTGTAAGTTTTCGCTATCATTCTCTATCGATAGGCTTTTCCCAACCCAGCTATACCCTGAACTACCACTGCCCCTCCTTCTCTTCCTTCCAAAATCCTTTAAATTCTATTTACACGCCCGGCTTCCACTTTCTCAGACTTTATTGCTGTTGTTAAGTTGCCCAGTCGTGTCCAGCTCTTTGTGACCCCATGGACTGCAGCACACCAGACCTCACTGTCCATCACCAACTCCCGGAGTTTGCCCAAGTTCATGTCCATTGCATCAGTGATGCCATCCAGCCATCTCATCCCCGATGCCCTTTTCTCCTTCTCAGACTTTAATCCTCTATAATCTAGTCCTCTTCCCTGATCAGCCTACAGAAATAAACTCTGAGAAGTACCACTGTCTTGCTAATGGATAAATAAACCCAATGGTTTATTCTCCTCACTCACTTCTCCTTTTCTGTGGTGCATGACACAACTAATCACTTCTTCATGAAAAAAAAACAAACAAAAAAAAAACCACTTGCCCATCCTTGGTTTACTAGTAAAGGACTGTTGGTTTTCATTTCTCTGCAATAGCTTCTCAGGTTTCTGCCACTAACTTTTCTTTCCACACTTTGAAAGTAGATTTTCCTGAAAATTCTATATTTAGATTTCTTGCAGAACCACACTTATTATTAATTATAGCTCTATCTAGTTTATCCTGGCAAAAAAAAAAAAAACTCATAATTCTATTACTAGCCCAGGAATCTTTGGAACCTGAATTTTCAACTGTTCTCTAGACAGCGAGGTGCTGATCAAAATCTCAAACTCAGGACATCCATAACTCAAATCGTTTTTCCTTTTATCTCTGAAAACAGCCACTCCTCTTTGGCCCTCCCACTTCTACAGAGGTCAACCACTCAGATTCAAACCCCATAACTGTCCTTGAGTTTCCCCCTCCCCTACTTCCTCTTCAATCCTATTGACAGATATTAGTACCAAATGATATAGATACCACCCCTTCTGTTTTCCAGGTCATGTCATTATTATTTCATCCTGCATTACTGTAAATAATCAACTAAATAACCTGTCTCCAGTTCACTCCATCGTTTGGTCCACTGATGCCTGGTTATTTCCGAATGTTCAGCTTTCCTCATGCGATGGCTCAGAAAGTACTGAAGGCACCTCACTGTATATAAATTTAAGAATAAACGTCTCACCCTGGATTCTAATCTGACTTCAGCTCTCTTCGCAGTGCTATTTCCGACTGCTTTTCTGCACATTCCCTACCCTACGGCCAGACTGTAGTTCTTAAAAACCTTGCCTTCTTAAAACTACTTGCCCCTATCCCTGTCTCATCTCCAGAGCAAATAATATTCCTGTTAAAACAGAAGGTAGATTTTCATCCCTCTGCTTAAAATACTCCAGTGACTTCTTGGCTCACTCCAAAGTCAGAGCCTCAGTCTTTACAATGGCCCCGGGGCTTCCACGACCTGACACCTGCCTGGCCCCATCTTCGCTGATCCCCTTCTTGCTTCTGCGTGCTCACTCCTCTGAAGTTACTTTGTTTCTCTTTGCTGTCCCTCAAATGCTCTTTGCATTTGCTATTTCCTCGGCAGGGATGACCCTTTCCCTTACCAGACAGCTTCATTAATCCTCCCCTCACTTCATGCTCTCTCCAGTGAAAACATCCGTGTGTGTGTGTGTGCGTGTGTAGTCAGTTATGTCCGACTCTGCGACCCTGTCCAGGGATTCTCCAGGCAAGAATACTGGAGTGGGTTGCCATTCCTGCCTAGCCTCCAATCTCACCTCCTACTGCATAGCTTTCTCTATAACCCGTGTAAGTTTAACTGTTGCCACAACAAAACACTAAAAACTCATTCCCAAACTAAACAGCTTCAGACAATTATTCTCATGGACCTGTGAGTCAGCCAGGATGGTTCTGCTGACAAGGCTGGGAGCGCCCTGCTTCATGCGTTTTTATTCTGGGGCTTGGGGCAGTGGCAGTCAGCAGGGGCACAAGAGGGCAAGCAGGAACATGCAGAGCCTCTTCGGGGGCTGGGACACAGAATAGTGACACTGCTATTCCTCTACTTAGCAGAAGTCAAGAGCCAAGGAAAGACATTTCTAATTTCTACCCTTTTAGTGGAGGGCTTCCCGGGTGGCTCAGCGGTAAAGAATCCACCTGCTAATGCAGGAGATGCTGGCTCAGCCCCTTGGTCAGAAAGATCCCCTGGAGAAGGAAATGGAAACCCACTCAAGAATTCTTGCCTGGAGAATCCCATGGACAGAGGTACCTTGACGGCTACAGTCCATGGGGTCACAGAAGAGTCGGGCACAACTGAGTGGCTAAACAACTGCCAGGTAACAGGGCAAAGGCTGTGGGCAGAGGCAGGAGTGCAGAACTGGGCCCGTGACCCCCCTCTCGTGCCACGTCTCGTCTGCTATCCCACGTGTCTGTCTGTCTGCGCTGGCTTCTCATTAGCTGCTCCCTGCCGGTAGAAGCTGTTCCATTTACAGCTTTATCCACGACTGTATTAGAACTGAGCCTAGACATAAGATGCTTGACGATTATGTTGAATGGGACAAATTCACCACTCAGGCGCACAGTTACAGGTAGGTAGTCATGCCTATCATATGCCAACCAGGAGCTGTGCCAGACGCTAATGACACAGTGGTGAATACGGTACGGGACACAAGTCCTCAGGGAAACATCTCAGTCTAGTGAGACAAACAACGATAAATATGAACAGTAGTAATAAAATAGCTAACAGCTCCTGAGGACTTACTATGTACCAGGCGTTGTTCTAAAGAGATGTAAATAAACTAACTGGCTTAATCTTATGAGGTAAGTACTCTTATCCCACTTTTACAGAGGAGGTAAGTCTCTAATCATAGGAACTACCTTATCTCAGCAATCTGCATTCAATAGTAAGGTGCACCTCGACTGCTGCTGCTGCTGCTAAGTCACTTCAGTCGTGTCCGACTCTGTGCGACCCCATAGACGGCAGCCCACCAGGCTCCCCCATCCCTGGGACTCTCCAGGCAAGAACACTGGAGTGGGTTGCCATTTCCTTCTCCAATGCATTAAAGTGAAGTTGCTCAGTCGTGTCTGACTCTTAGCGACCCCATGGACTGCAGCCTACCAATCTCCTCCGTCCGTGGGATTTTCCAGGCAAGAGTACTGGAGTGGGGGGCCATTGCCTTCTCCCACACCTCGACCGCAGGTATACAAAAATGTAAAGAAATGGCCCATGGCAACTGTGTGATGCCACTGACTGTAAAATGCTTGTCGGTGTTAAGAATCAAAACATGACAAAAAATGGGCAGTGTGTCGTCTTGCTGTCTCTCTGGAAACACTCACACATGTATACACATACACCTGCCATATACACTAATGTGGTCTTGTCTTTTTTAGATTTGGTTTAATATTCAACAGTATGATTCCCCACTACGGATAAATTTTGATGTCACCAAGCCCAAGCTATGGAAATCTTTCTTTTCAAGAAGTCTTCCGTATCCTGGCCTTTCCAGTGTTCAGGTATGTATGTATTTTTATTAACAATTAAATGTAGACAGACAGGTCTTCCCTGGTGGTTCAGATGGTAAAGAACCTGCCAGCAATGGAGGAGATGTGGGTTCGATCTCTGGTTTGGGAAGATCCCCTGGAGAAGGAAATAGCAATCCTCTCCAGTGTTCTTGCCTGGGGAATCCCACGGACAGAGGAGCCTGGTGGGCTACAGTCCATGGGGCTGCAAAAGAATCAGACACGACTGAACAACTAATACATTCACTTTCAAATGCAGACAAAGAAAGGGAGGAATTTGACATCATTATACTGGGTAGCCAGATATTTTTTGATCCTTAATTCCACTCCTAGGTATTTAGTCTAGGATAATACTTCATTTTCAAACTTAGTTAAGCCCAATTCCCAATAAGAAACAGACCATCATATGATGAACCACTATACACATACATAAAAGAATAAATTTGATAGAGTCCTGTGATCTAAAAAAGTGGCACAAAATACATTTCATTTAACCTTTCAGATGCTGGTCCCAATTCACTACATTCATTTCCTCCCGTTTCATGCTGAAACATGAAGTCAAAGTTCAGGGCATGACCCAGGAGGGACTCACTAATTTAGAGGATCCTGGACATTATTAGATTATAAATAGTAAGCCTGAGACGTATTACTAAAACTTTAAATTTGATAGCTATAGTTATATACGAACTGTGTAATATAAAATGTATTCTTTGCTGTGAATCAAATCTTTCCAAAAGACGTTTTAAGAAAAATCACTGTAGAGAAATTCTTCATGGATACAAGGTAACGTAAAAGTTTTCATAGGAGAATTGTTTGCAGAAGCCTAAGGAATGGCACTGGAGAAGGCAATGGCCACCCACTCCAGTGTTCTTGCCTGGAGAATCCCAGGGACGGGGGAGCCTGGTGGGCTGCCATCTATGGGGTTGCACAGAGTCGGGTACGACTGAAGAGACTTAGCAGCAGCAGCAGCAGCAAGGACTGGAAGGACAGAAGGGGTAAATTATGGTATATATAGTGGAATATTTAATAGTAGTTACATGAATGAATCAATATTTATGAATCTTAGTTAAGCACACTGAAAATACATATTTGCTATCCTCTCTAAATATGTTAAAGGGGAAAATTATACGTTCACAGGATAAAATTACTAAAGTTTAGAAAAGTGAAAAGCAACACAGTATACTGTTTAGGGATATGAATATCTGTAGTTAAATCATGAACACATTTCACTAATTTGCCTGTCTCCACTGACTATAACGTAAACACCACAAGAGCAGGGATTCTGTTCATATGGGCTGCATCCTCTTCACCTGTTTAAGTGCCTGACACACAGAAGGTCTTCAATACATGTTGAATGAAGAGTGCTGAAAAAGTAAATTCAGATTGTGGTTACTTCTGTGAGAGAAAGGGTAATAAAACTGAGAAAGAACTACACAGCACTGGAATTTATTTGTGATGCTTTACTTAAAAGTAGAGCTTAGGTACACTGGCATCTGGGATATTATCCTAACTCAATGAAGAGTTCATAATTTTAAAAAAATTTAGAGAAGGATGTACAGCTATTAAAATAAACTGTAACTGATTCCTAAAATATTTCTCAACTTTTTTTTTTTTCTTTTATAGCCGGAAGAGCTTATTTACCAGCGCACAGACCAGGTGGCTGCAGCTGAACTGCAAGACAGGTCACATGATAACCCATAAATCCACATGCAGTCTGTCACTAGGAGTGTTACTATCAAACGAAACAGTTCTCACCCTGGATCAGTGTGAACAGCAATTAAACTTTAATTCATGTTTACAAAGTTCCGATGTGGTCTCTAAATCCCAAGGCTCTGGCATCAGCATGGTGCGAGCCACAAGGCAGTGAAGTCCAGCACTGATAGGTAGTTCTCCAGAAACTTCCCCCCAGATTAGAGTTCAACAGCATGCCACGCATGGGTACCGTGCAGCAATCTCACAATCCTTGGCTTAAATAGGCCTATTTTGTTCCATCAGTGGTTCAGTGAACTTCAGCTACTTTCTAAACCTAGCACATGGGATTAATAGATGACTAGTAAGAGCCTGTTTGAGGCCCATAATGCTTATCATGAACCCTGTTTTCCCAGTTTCACAAGGCTCAGAGAGGTCTGCGTACTTGTCAGGTGTTTAAGGGGCTACTGAGCCCAGCCAGACCTTTCTAGTTCCAAAGCCTGTGTGTCCTTTCTGCTGTCTCAGGCCACGGGAAGAGGTGCATGTCAAGCTGTGCAAGATCACAGTGAGCCTTTTATGGTGTTATTACTAAAAAACATCAATTTACTCTCAACTCCAAATTTAAAATAAAGTTGTGAGATCCTGAGAACAAGTAATTCCTGGAAAAAAAAAAAAACCTGTTTCTTCTAAAAGTTTCAAAATGCTATTTTTTTGTACTTTTGTTTACAAGGGAAAAGTCAAGTCACCCCAAAAAATGGAGCCTATTTTTTTTATAAACAGGATTGAAAAAATACTAAAAGAAAAAATCATGGACTGGCGGCCACGCCACCTGACTCGGTGGAACAGATACTGCACCTCCACGCTGCGTCACTTCTTGCCTCTCTTAGAAAGGAACCAAGAAGACGTGGAGGACGACCACAGAGCAGAACTGCTCAAACAGCTGGGAGACTACAGGGTAAGCGGTCCATTTCGAATTGGAAAGTGCTTGGTACAATGGGCTTTGGAATCAAAATGCCTAGATTACTTCCCAAACTATTCAGATGAAGCAGCAGAGACTAAAAACTGTGAATAAAAGTTCCAAGCTCAGGAATGAACCCACCATTAAATAGCAGAATGTCTCTCTAAAACGGAAATATCACCATTTGTTTGGGAGGAGGATCCTATGAAAAATATCTTTTATAAAATCACAAGAGTATTACATAAAATGAAAATGTCTGGCTAAATCATGTTAGACTCAACTGAGCATAAAGGTGAAGCCAACCATTCTTGAGCAGACTTTAAGGATATGACTTTATCCTGATTGCTTTTCGTTGCTAAGAAAAATTCTCCTTCCTAGGCAACAGATATTCTCTACTGTCAGCTGCGCTGTGTGTTCATACCCTATAGCTGGATACCAAAACCTAGAAAGCAGTGGCAAACTGAAACAGTAAGCCTCATTGGTCAACAGTATGAAGCCAAGCTGGACATTTTTAAAGCTATTTCATTTTACTTCTGGCTGCACTGGGTCTTTGTTGCTGCACACAAGCTTTCTCTAGTTGCAGCAAGGGCCACTCTAGCTGCGACGCGTGGACGTCTCACCGCGGTGGTTTCTCTGGTTGCAGAGCAGAGGCTCTAGGCGCGTGGGCTGAGTAGCGGTGGTGCACGGGCTTAGCTCCCCACAGCATGTGGGGTCCTCCCGGACCAGGGACCAAACCCACGTCCTCTGCATTGGCAGGCAGATTCTTAACCACGGGACCACCAGGAAGGTCCCAAGTTGGACATTTAATTCTATTCAGTGACTAAAACTTACCCTTTAACTTCTAAGGCTAGGTTTCAGCTGCGATGCTTTCAAGTAACAGAAAACTTATTTCAAACAAGCATGAGCATTAACAACCTATGGGCTTATTAGGGTAAATTTTAGGGGTAAGTAGCTATTGGGGCCATACCACGTCTGCACGTCTTCCCTCTCTGCCCTCCTCCATGTGATGGCATCGTCCACAGACTGGTTTTCCTCACGGGAGCACAGGAATAGTTCCTGGTAGCACTCATATATGGACACACATGGGTGGAACTGGGCTGGAATAGTTCCTGGTACGACTCACAAAGGGACACACATTGCTCCAAGCAGCAGAGAACATCTGTATGCCAGTATTCCTTACAAGTTTCCTAGATTACATACCCTCTTTCCTGTAGATCAACACTGAGGCCAGGTAGAATGTGTTAATCTACCCTAGGGTCCTGGTACTGCATGGGTTTCTTCCTATGCAAACTCAGGGCTATGAGGAAGAAGGAAGGGAACAGTGGAGGGTGGCTGGGATTAACAGGTATCTTAAACATCAAGTCAGTATGTTAGCAATTAAAACATTTAGCCTCTCTCCATCTTCTATAAAGCTAACATATAGCTGAATAGAAAAACAAAGCTAAATAAATGACTTTAAGACCCAAAAGGAAGACTTCCTACTTAGAACTGCAAATACTTAATTAGGGGGGAAACACAGTGAAAACTTCACATTCAGTAATGATTAAAATGTTGTTTTGTTTTCCTGCAGTTCTCTGGATTCCCCCTTCACATGCCATACTCCGAGGTGAAGCCTTTGATTGAAGCTGTGTACAGCACTGGAGTACATAATATTGACGCTCCTAATGTTGAATTTGCTTTAGCTGTGTATGTCCACCCATACCCCAAAAATGTTTTGTCTGTCTGGATCTATGTTGCCTCCCTTATACGAAACAGATAATACTTCCCTGTATGTTTTATATCATGTAAAACTTATAATTAAGATATGAGAATATTTTTTTAAGTGCTCTTGATCTGTCAGAGGAAAGAAAATACTTGCAAACAATGAAATAAAATTATCATGATTTTCAAAGTGTGCAAATTTTATTTAGTGGTCTGCCTTGTCTCTGCCACTCTGACCCTAAATTCAACTGTGGCAAGTCAGAGTTCCTATGACTTTTATAGCTCTATGCTTTTGCACTTGGCTCACGTTCTACTGAGAATGATCTTCTTCTTTGCCAGTAAAATATCCTGTGCTCTTAGATAGAAAGAATTAATATTGTTAAAATAGCCATACTACTCAAAGCAATCTATAGATTTAAGGTGCTCACTATCAAATTACCCTTGACATTTTTCACAGAACTGGAACAAATAATCCTAAAATTTATATGCAACCTCAAAAGACCCAGGATTGCCAAAGTAATCCTGAGGACAAAAACAAAGCAGGAGTAGCAGCCCTCCCAGACTTCAGACAACACTGTAAAGCTACAGTAGTGAAAACAGCATGGTACCAGCACAAAGACACACATACAGATCAACAGAACACAACAGAGCCCGGAAATAAACCCACACACCTAAGGACACCTGATCTTCAACAAAGAAGGCAAGGATACACAATGGAGAAAGACAATCCCTTCAGCAAGTGGTGCTGGGAAAGCTGGTTAGCATCACGGAAGTCAATGAATTTTACACACATACTCACACCATGAACAAAAATAAACTCAAAGTGGCTTAAAGACTCAATCTAAGACATGACACCATAAAACTCCTGGAAGAAAACAAGGTAAAACATTCTCTGATTTAAATCATAGCAATTTTTTCTTAGATCAGTCGCCCAATACAAAAGAAATAAAAAACAAACAAATGGGACCTAATCAAACTTGTAAGATTTTGCACAACAAAGGAACCCATTAACAAAACAAAAAGACAACCTATGAACTGGAAGAAAACATTTCCAAATGGCATAAACAACAAGGGCTTAATTTCTAAAATCTACAAAATAGCTCATACAGCTCAGTATCAAAAAACCAATCTAATCAAACAGTGGGCAGAAGACCTAAGTAAGACATTTCTTCAAAGAAGACATAACAGATGACAAACAGGCACATGAAGAGATGCTCAGTATCTCTGCTTGTAAGAGAAAATGTAAATCAAAATTACAATGAGGGATCACCTCACACAGTCAGAACGACCATCATCAAAAAGCCTATAAATTAATGCTGGAGAGGGTGTGGAGAATATGGAACCCTCCTACACTGTGAGATATAAACTCGTGAAGCTACTATAGAGGTTCTTTAAAAAAAAATAAAAGTAAAGTTATCATATGATCCAGCAATTCCCAGAAGAGATGAAGACTCTAACTTGAAAAGATACATGCCCACTTATGTTCACAGCAGCACTATTCACACTAGCCCTGACATGGCAACCTAAATGTCCACCAACATATGAATGGATAAAAAAGATGTGGTACACGCATACAATGGAATATTACTCAGTCATTAAAAAAGGATGAAATGTTGCCATTTGTGGCAACGTGGATGAACCTTGAGATTATCGTATTAAGTCAAACAAAGACAAATATCACACCACTTATATGTAGAATCTAAAAAATAAAACAAATGAACTTATTTACGAAGCAGAAACAGACTCAAAGACACAGAAACCAAACTTATGATTACGAAAGGGGAAGGGAGGGATAAATTAGGAATACAAGATTAACAGATGCACCCTACTACATATAAAACAGATGAAGAACAAAGACCTACCGTACAGCACAAAGAACTATATTATCTTGTAAAAACCTAAAATATACCATTCATCTGAAATTAACAATACCGTAAATCAATTTTATCTCAATTTAAGAAAAAGAGGTATCCAGGGAGGGTAATTAGGTTATAGGGCACTCAGGATAGAGCCTTCAAGTTGGGATTTAGTGCTCTAAGAACAGACAGGAGCGTTTACTCCACCTCTACACCACGCATGGATAAAATGAGATGTCTATCAACAAACCAGAAAGAGACCCCATGAGACACCAGATCTGCCAAAATCTTGACTCTGGACTTCCCAGCCTCTAGAAATGTCAGGAATACATGTTATTTAAGCCACCCAGATTATGGCATTCTGTTTTAACAGCCCAAATCAACTAAGCAAAAGTCAGGTAACATTAAAAGAAACTAAATATATGTACTGACATGGAAAGTGGCACACAAAACAGAAAACGTAAAACAGGATTCCTCAACAGCAGCACTATTGACTTGGCTTTCTTCTATGAAATCTTTCTTCTATGCTTTCCTCTTTGCAATCACCCTGTTTTTTCAGTCTTTTAAAGGTTAAAACTTTGAAGCTTTCAACAGCTAAGTCAAATCTCTCTCTTGGCAAATGTCACATTGCACTTGAAAATATGTGGGTTATTTTCAAATATCTTTTGATACTGATTTCTAAAGTGAGAAGACTCCCTTATGAATTCAATACCTTTAGACCATGAAATTTTTGCTCCTTGTTTTCATCCCTAGATATGTTCCAGGGTCTCCTTGTTTATAGTCTATGGGAACTTGAATAGAATTTGTATCCTGCTGTTGTGTGAAAACTGTTTAAATCTTAATTATGTTGAATTGTGTTCATAGTGCTTTTCAGGTCTACCATATCCTTGTACCTTTATATCAAATCATTCTATTCATTTTGGGGAGTTTGATACTGAAAATCCAACTAAAAATCTTAATTTATCTACTTTAAAAAATAATCGTTACAGTGGACCTATATGCAATTTTGTCCCATATTTTCCAGCTCAGTTCGGTTCAGTCACTCAGTCACGTCCAACTCTTTGTGACCCCATGAACTGCAGCACACCAGGCCTCCCTGTCCATCACCAACTCCCGGATTTCACCCAAACTCATGTCTATTGAGTCGGCTATGCCATCCAACCACCTCATCCTTTGTCATCCCCTTCTCCTGCCTTCAATCTTTCCCAGCATCAGGGTCTTTTCAAATGAGTCAGCTCTTTGCATCAGGTGGCCAAAGTACTGGAGTTTCAGCTTCAGCATCAGTCCTTCCAATGAACACCCAGGACTGATCTCCTTCAGAATGGACTGGTTGGATCTCCTTGCAGTCCAAGGGACTCTCAAGAGTCTTCTCCAACACCACAGTTCAAAAGCATCAATTCTTTGGTGCTCAGCTTTCTTCACAGTCCAACTCTCACATCCATACATGACTACTGGAAAAACCACAGCTTTGATTAGATGGACCTTTGTTGGCAAAATAATACTTTCATAATTTAAAAATGAAAAAAAAAAGAGACAAGGATGCCCACTCTTGCCACTTTTATTCAACATACTATTGGAACTCCTGGTCACAGCAAAGACAAAAAAAAAAAAAGCATGCCAATTGGAAAGGAAAAGGTAAAAGTGTCACTGCTTGTAGATGACATGATACTGTATATAGAAAGTCCTTACAGCATCACTAAAATACTATTCAAACTAATAAATTAATTCCACACAGTTGCAGGATTCAAAATTAGTATTTGTTGCTCCTTGTTATCCATAGGAGATTGGTTCCAGGACCCTCTTTTGGACACCAAAATTTTCAGATGTTCAAGTTCTTTACAGTTGGTCATATGTATTTGCAGGTTCTATACCCACGGATCCAATCAACCACAGATTGTGAATTATTCTCCAACCGTGTTTGGTTGTATCCACAGGTGCAGAAACCACAGATATGGAGGGCCGACTGGACAGAAATCTGTTGCATTTCTATATGGTAATAACAAACTATCAGAGAAATTGAGAAAACATTTACAACTGCATCAAAAAGAATACAAAACCTACAAATAAACATAGCCAAAGAGGTAAAAAGCTTGTACTTTCCCAAGTACAAGCTCTAAGACACTGATGAAAGAAACTAAAGACGACACAAATGAAAAAATACACTGTACTTGTGAATTGGAGGAATTAATATGGTTAAAGTGGCCATACTACTCAAGGCAGTCTACAGATTCAACGCTATCTCTATCAAAATATCAAAACTGTCACAAAACTAGAACAAATGATTCTAAAGTTGAATGTAAACACAAAAGACCTTGAACAACCAAAACAATCTTGAGAAAGAACAAAAAAGTTGGAGGTATCATGCTTCCTAATAAAAAAGAGACACACAGATCAATGGAACAGAGTCCAGAAGTAAACTCACACTAAAATGGTTAATTAATCTATGACAAAGGTGGCAAGAATACAAATGGAGAAAGGACAGCCTCTTTAATGAACAGTATTTCAAAAACTGGACAGCTATATTATAAAAATAATCAAATTGGACTAGTTTCTCACAACAAATACAAAATAAACTCAAAATGGATTAAAGACTTAAACCTGAGACCCCAAACCATAAAACTCTCACAAGAAAAGATAGGCAGTATGCTCTCTGATTATTGGTCTTACCAATAGCTTGGATATGTCTCCTCAGGCAATGACAATAAAAGCAAAAACAAGCAAATGGGGCTGCATCAAACTAATGAGCTTTTACATGGAGGAAAAAAAAAAAAAAAAAACCTCTCAACAAAACAAAAAGGCTACCTACTGAATGGGAGAAGATATTTGCAAAATGATACACTTGACAAAGGGTTAATATCCAAAACATACAAAGACCTCATACAACTCTGCATCAAAAATACAAACCAGATTAAAAAGTGGTCAGTAGATGACTTCCCTGGCAGTCGGTGGTTAAGATTTTGCCTTCTAATGCACAGAGTGCCGGTATGATCCCTGGTCAGGGAGGTAAGATCTCACATACCTTGTGGCCAAAAAAAAACACAAAACATAAAACCGAAGCAATATTATATTGCTTAAAATTGCATTGTATTGTATAAAATCCAATAAAAACTTTAAAAACGGTCCACGTCAAAAAAAATAAATCTTTAAATAAAAATGGTCAATGGACCTGAATAAACATTTTTTCAGACATACAGACGGCCAACAGATACATGAAAATATGCTCAACATTGTGACTAGAAAAATGCTCAAATCAAAACCACAATCATGTACCACTTCAAACCAGCCAGAACAGCTAACAAAAAGACAATAACAAGTGCTGGTGAAAACGTGGAGGGAAGAGAACCCTCATGGACTGTTGGTGGACTGTACATTAATGTAGCCCCTATGGAAAACAGTGTGGAGGATGCGCAAAAAAAAAAAAAAAGCCATTTCACTTCTGAATATTTATCCAAAGAAAACAAAAACACTAATTTGAAAAGTTAAATGCACTCAGTGTTCACTGCTACATTATTTATAATAGCCATGGTATCAAAACCACCTCAATCAATGGAAAGATCTATGGATAAAGATATGATGTGCGTGCATGCACGCGCGCTCACGCACACCTGTGTATGTGTGTGTATGGAATACTCCTTAGCCATAAAAAAACCTTGCTACTTGAAACAACATGGTTGGATTTAGAGGATATTAAGTTAAATATGTCAGAGGGAAAAAAAAAAAAGTGACATGATTTCACCTTTATGTGGAATCTAAAAAAACAAAAGCAGTCTCCCATAAATATAGAAAACAAACCAGTGGCTATGGGAAGGGGGGGCGGTAATAGGGAAAGGGGATTAAGAGGTACAAACCCTGTTATATAATAAATAGGTGTCAAGCTATCATGCAATACACTTGAAACAACACTGTACATCAATCATATTTTAATAAAAAATAAACTTAAAAGAAATTTTAAAGCATTCAGTTCAGTTGCTTAGTCGTGTCCGACTCTTTGCGACCCCATCAATTGCAGCACACCAGGCCTCACTGTCTATCACCAACTCCCGGAGTTCACCCAAACTCATGTTCATCCAGTTGGTGATGCCATCCAGCCATCTCATCCTCGGTTGTCCCCTTCTCCTCCTGCTCCCAATCCCTCCCAGCATCAATCTTTTCCAATGAGTCAACTCTTCGCATAAAGTGGCCAAAGTACTGGAGTTTCAGCTTTAGCATCATTCCTTCCAATAACACCCAGGACTGATCTCCTTCAGAATGGACTGGTTGGATCTCCTTGCAGTCCAAGGGACTCTCAAGAGTCTTCTCCAACACCACACTTCAAAAGCACCAATTCTTCAGTGCTCAGCTTTCTTCACAGTCCAATTCTCACATCCATACATGACCACTGGAGAAACCATAGCCTTGACTAGACGGACCTTTGTTGACAAAGTAATGTCTCTGCTTTTGAATATGCTATCTAGGTTGGTCATAACTTTCCTTCCAAGGAGAAAGCAGCTTTTAATTTCATTGCTACAATCACCATCTGCAGTGATTTTGGAGCCCAAGAAAATAAAGTTTGACACTGTTTCCACTGGTTCCCCATCTATTTCCCATGAAGTGATGGGACCAGATGCCATGATCTTCGTTTTCTGAATGTTGAGCTTTAAGCCAACTTTTTCACTGTCCTCTTTCACTTTCATTAAGAAGCTTCTGAGTTCCTCTTCACTTTCTGCCATAATGGTGGTGTCATCTGCATATCTGAGGTTATTGATATTTCTCCTGGTAATCTTGATTCCAGTTTGTGCTTCTTCCAGCCCAGCATGTCTCATTATGTACTCTGCATGTAAGTTGAATAAACAGGGTGACAATATACAGCCTTGATGCACTTCTTTCCCTATTTGGAACCAGTCTGTTGTTCCATATCCAGTTCTAACTGTTGCTTCCTGATCTGCATACAGATTTCTCAATAGGCAGGTCAGGTGGTCTGGTATTCCCATCTCTTTCAGAATTTTCCACAATTTATTGGGATCTACAGTCAAAGGCTTTGGCATAGTCAATAAAGCAAAAATAGATGTTTTTCTGGAACTCTCTTCCTTTTTCCATGATCCAGTGGATGTTGGCAATTTGATCTCTGGTTCCTCTGCCTTTTCTAAAACCAGCTTGAACATCTGGAAGTTCCCGGTTCACATATTGCTGAAACCTGGCTTGGAGAATTTTGAGCATTACTTTACTAGCATGTGAGATGAGTGCAATTGTGTAGTAGTTTGAGCATTCTTTGGCATTGCCTTTCTTTGGGATTGGAATGAAAACTGACCTTTTCCAGTCCTTATGGCCACGGCTGAGTTTTCCAAACTTGCTGGCATATTGAGTGCAGCACTTTCTCAGCATCATCTTCCAGGATTTGAAATAGCTCAACTGGAATTCCATCACCTCCACTAGCTTTGTTCGCAGTGATGCTTTCTAAGGCCCACTTGACTTCACATTCCAGGATGTCTGGCTCGAGGTGAGTGATCACACCATCGTGATTATCTTGGTCATGAAGATCTTTTTTGTACAGTTCTTCTGTGTATTCTTGCTACCTCTTCTTAATATCTTCTGCTTCTGTTAGGTCCATACCATTTCTGTCCTTTATTGAGCCCATCTTTTCATGAAATGTTCCCTTGGTATCTCTAATTTTCTTGGAGAGATTCTAGTCTTTCCCATTCTGTTGTTTTCCTCTATTTCTTTGCATTGATTGCTGAGGAAGGCTCTCTTATCTCTCCTTGTTATTCTTTGGAACTCTGCACTCAGATGCTTATATCTTTCCTTTTCTCCTTTGCTTTTTGCTTCTCTTCTTTTCACATCTATTTGTAAGGCCTCCCCCCGCCCGCCCGCCCCTCCCCCCCGCCCAGACAGTCATGTTGCTTTTTTGCATTTCTTTTCCATGGGGATGGTCTTGATCTCTGTCTCCTGTACAATGTCATGAACCTCCATCCATAGTTCATCAGGCACTCTATCTATCAGATCTAGTCCCTTAAATGAAACAGCAGTGCTATTTAAAAATTAAATGCAGGTTATGCTACCTTCCCATGGAACAGGTCAGGAGGTGATAGAAAAACAGTGAGTTTCCATATAGCAATGTGTTCATATACTGAAGTCAGTTTGGCTCAAGGCTGCCAAGTTCTGTTTAATAGTTTTCTAAACATCAAGTAGCACAGGACAAAGAGAAAGAGGAGCCCCTCAATTACCTGAAATACCTACAAAATCAGTTGCTCAAATTACTTACTTTATAAAGAATAACATTTAAGCCAAGTCCCAAAATACCATTTAATCATTATTTTTTCCTTAAGTATTATCAAAACTTTTACTCCCTGAATATGACAGTTTTCTGATTACATGGGTATAACCCTAATTCCTCCTGTGGTGACTCACGACCATAGTTACAGATGACTAATTTCATGCAGTGTGATGGAACTCACCCCAGAAGACTTATTTCAGTTTGTTTTCTTGAAATAGCTCCTAACGTCAACTTTCAAACAAACTTTATTAAATGCTTAAGGAAATAAAAACACAGTAACCGCAGAACACTCAACCTACAAAATAAAACTTCTGACCCTGTAACCGTTCACTAAAACTCAAATGTCCTCTCAAGTTCTCTAAGGGAATCAGACTTTTAAAGGAGGCAGCTAGGTGCAGTGTTGCCACAAGAGGCATGAGGACTTAATAAGCTAAGAGACACACACTCAAAGGATAAGATGGTGTGATCATTCAGCTACCCAACCCTACATACAAGAAACTACAGGGGTTCCATCTTAAGGATTCACTAATGTTAACAGCAATGGGATCAAAATCACAGAATCCTTAGAGGAAAGTGAAACTTCAGAGTCATTAGGCATCCTTTCTTATAGGTGATCTTCTCTCGGAGTGTTTAGTTCAAATGTCAGGCAAACTGAAAAGCAGAGTGATGTCTCCTGATTTATATTCTTATCAACTGATTCTCCCTTCATTTTAGCCAACTCTGTGTAGTTTCCCCTTAGCCTGAACTGGAATCTGCCCACCTCCAGTTGGTATCTTTCCTACTTCTTCTCTTCCTCAATGAAACAAACAAAAAAATACTTGGGACCACAAGAAACATGACTGCAAGATTACCTCCTCTTCTATAGCCTTACAGGTATTTATAAAAGTAAGATGGTATGCTGCTGATATAATACTACACACAGCATGACGTAAACTTTAGACAAATGTGCCTTTCTGAGTAACAGATCTCCATCCCAACTGTCATTTCACGCAGCAAAGATAAGCCTACGAATCTGAATTTCGACTACTGCACAATTAATTTCAAAGAGATAATTCAGCTCAACAAAATCAGGTATCTGTCTAAAACTACTTATCTGTAAGGGTCACTGATTTCACGGGAGTTCAAAAGACCCAGGTTGTCCTATTTCACAGTAAAGTAACTCTGGACTGAGATTTATAACACAATTAAAACACAAAAGAGATTACTTGGTAAAGTCCTCAAAGAAGATTTTATTTATGTATTTCTTCAAATGACTGTGGGACGTTTAAAAACCCCTCCCAAACGTGACACGTTTTCAGACAGTGGTGGGGACTGGGGTCTCTGAAGAAAGGAAGTACAAAGATATTGGTGCTGTGACGGCTCAAGGAGCCGACACTAGGAAGCCAATTTATTTCACAATCTTAAGAGAATCTTACATGTGGGTATGTTTGAATTGGCCCTCTGGAAACTGTTCAAATTAAAGGAAAACATTATGGAAAAGAGACCGGTTTCCAAAACGTGCAGTCTCTGAAAATAAAATTTCAGAAATGTATGTCTGAAAAGATCTGCAAAGCTTGGTACAGTGTTTATCTATATAAAGAGAACCAATTACCCATTGACTTCAAAACTCAAAATAATGTAGAAAAGACTTTAAATGGCATGACATTAGTGACAATTTTTTTCAAAGTATTCAATTTAAAAGAAATCTGATAAAACTGTTCTCACCCTACGAAAGGATCTAATCCCTTTCTAAAACAAAAGTACGATTTGCAAAGAGAAATGACACTGTACAATTCACTGGTCAATTAAGATTTCTGAGGCTGT
The DNA here is from genome assembly GCF_001704415.2 of Capra hircus. Taxonomy (NCBI): domain Eukaryota; kingdom Metazoa; phylum Chordata; class Mammalia; order Artiodactyla; family Bovidae; genus Capra; species Capra hircus. The sequence goes on from NC_030813.1 coordinate 111,052,751, forward strand.
AAGAAATGGGGCCAAAACAAGTCACACTCAAAAAAGGGATGGTTAACACAAGAAATGTGCTATGAGTAAAGTGCATGAAAGGAAGCCTGCTCAGCTAAATGAAGTAGACAGGGGTCAGAAGTCAAGGGTCATTCGCCAGAGCGGCAGCAGGCTCGAAAACCACACTGCAGGTTCTGGCATCCGCTGGCGGTGTCAGCATGTGGACCTGCGTGAAAACAGAGAAGTGTGAGAGGAGGAAATGCTCGTCACATAAAAGCAAGCTTGCTAGTGAAAGAACTGTAGAACACTGATTATTTTTACTGGTAATACATTTATACCACAGAAATGAAATCCCCATGAGTGTATAAAAAATTATTCAGCACGAAAGACACCAAAACCAGTTTAACTCTAAGAAACAATTCTGTTGGCAACAATCCTACAAAATACAAAATCCAAGGTGAGATAACTCACAGAAGCAAGACTGCCAGGCTAAGTGAACAATGGATCTCTTACACCATGAACATCCTTCCCAGAAACAGTATTAGGGCAAAAACAACCTCATCTGTAATAGATAAGCTAAAGAATCCACTATTCAAAAATTATAATACTATATTTTAAATATCTGTTAAAAATAAACTATGTAGATCTAGCCTTAACATGTTTGCCATATTGTTATTTAACATCTGTCCCCCCAAATAAATCATGTGCTACAGTTGAATTATTTTCCAGAATTAAGTATGGAATGAATAAATAATTAAAAACACATCTAAAACATAATAAAAATTGTGATTCAACTACAAAGAAAGCATTAAACATCTGTGGAATAACTGACATTTTATTCCAATCACATTATGCAATTCAAGACACTAGACTAAAAGATGCATTAGGGAACGCAGCTGAGAATTAGAAAGTGTCAAAGAGACAGCATGGCACATATTCAAATGTTAAGTACTCTGAATGAATCATAGTTTTCCAAAAGGCAAGCAAATGTGGGAAAAGACATTTTAACTATATTGAAGCCTTTCAGTATGTCTGCACCATGAACAAAGTTAATTAGTTTTTTACTCATCAATTAGAACCAAAATACTTGCATTTGTAATACTAAGGACCATAAAAATACATGAAATATAATTTTATTGTAGAAAATAACATTTTATAAAAAGGATTAAAACTGAAAAATCATAGTACTCTGGGATGATACCAAGACTTTAACTCAGAAAAATATGCTAAATTAGTTTCATTTTGTTTTTTGAAGTACCAAACCATTGCAAAAGAAGGCAACTATGCTAATACCAACGTAAGAAAATAACAACTTCCAAAAATAACACCCAGAACACACCTACTTCCCAGAATTTAACTATTCTTTGTATTCTTGAAATGGCAATATACAAAATACCAAAGATTAATTTCTTAGGATATACAAAGAAGTACAGCATTCATATAGCTCACCATGAAAATAATAATGTATCTTTAGGAAAAGAAACAAACGGGCTTTACAACCATAGTGGAACTACAGCAGCTTATGATTTCATTTATCTCCAAATACTTATGTTTAATTTTTAAAGTAATATTATATGTGAGATATAGGGAGCAAATAAGGGAATGCACAATGGTATATCAAAGAGGACTGGCCTCAGGTGTGTAACTGCTGAAGCCAATGATACATAGGCTTCACTGTGTTATTAAGTTTATATGTTTAAAATTTTCCATAATTTTAAGTCTAAAATCATTTCAAATATAAAACTGAATTCCCACAAAGCCTATTTTTTACTTAATCAAAATGAAAATGTGTTCTTTTAAAATAAAAAGTTGAATGTGTCAAAACTTAAAATTCACAAAGCAGCACTTTTGTTTTCTCTTAAAATAAGACACAACACTAGCAATCTTAATCACAGAGTCAAAATGACATCTCTCAGTATGTGTTACCAGATATTAGAAACACCCTAAGAAGGAATCCTGTGGCTTGAAAATCTTCTCGCACTGACAACCTCTGACCAGGTATTCCTTTTGAACACATTTTCAGCTTTAACTGATACTCCCCACCTTCCTTTCTGAGTCTGCTTTCCTCCCACTTACTCTGGTCACTGCTCGGCCTGCCAGTCACCGTGGGGCACCTTCCTCCAAGACTCAAGGCCTTGCCTCACTACCATGGCCCTGCCCTGACACAGCCCCTGGGATGGAATGCTTACACTGGCGGCTTCTACGAAAACATATCTAACTATCATTTTCTCGGTGTATAATTCTAACTTTTCTGAAAGGGAGAAATAAGAGGAAAGAGACATGGAGACTTCAGTGCAGTATTCCAAAATGAAACTCCCTATAATACTTCAAAATGTCTATACTCCTATTTTCTTTAAAAGGACAGAAAGTTAAGGAAGAAATTTTATACTGAAATCAAAAGTGGCCTAGGAAAAAGTCCTAAGGAATGGCTAAAAGCAATGAAGTAAAGTATCTACTGGTTCAGAAAAGAGAAAATAAAAGGGAAAAAGTGAAAGGGCTTCTCTGGTGGCTCAGATAGTAAAGCGTCTGCAGCAATGCGGGAGACCCAGGGTTCGATCCCTGGGTTGGGAAGATTCCCTGGAGAAGGAAATGGCAACCCACTCCAGTATTCTTGCCTGGAAAATCCCATGGACAGAGGAACCTAGTGGGCTACAGGTCACAAAGAGTCAGACACGACTGAGCGACTCCACTTTCACTTTCACGGGAGCCAAGTGGATCAAGCACACCACTCAAAAGATTTGCACTTTTCCAAACACAGGTACATTCCATTTACCTGTGACCTGCTTTACTGCACTTTGCAGATACCGCATTTTCACAGACTAAAAGTCTGTGGCCACTCTGCACGGAGCTAGTCTACTGAAACTATGTCCAGCAGCACTTGCTCCCTTCTTGTCTCTGTGGCACATTTTGGTGATTCTCACAATATTTCAAGCTTTTTCATTATTATTATATTTGTTACAGTCAGTGATCTGTGGTCAGTGATCTTTAGTGTACTACCATGACTATTCTGAAGGCTCAGATGATGGCTAGCATTTTTTAGCATTGAAGTATTTTAATTACGTACATTGCTTTTTTAGACATAACGCTAGTGCACTTAATAGACTACAGGGTAGTGCTGACATAACTTTTACATACACTGGGAAACCAAAATATTCATGTGGCTCACTTTATTGCAATGTTCCTTTATTATGGTGCTCTGGAACCAAACTTGTAATATCTTCGAGGAATGCCTATGCCACACAGTTTTTCATCATTCTCCTCCAAAAACAGGGGCCCAGAATCCTCAGTGTTCACTCTGGAGACCTGAGTCACTCTTTGTTCTCAAAGTCTCAGGGATGGCAGTAGGGCTAACAGAGGAAGGAAAATGCAGGAATGAAAGTATGTGCCCTACATGAGGCAGAAAATAACCCTATCCTGATACCTGTCAGTCTCTCCTTATTCGTCACAAAGTTATTGCTCCTACTGATATAAAATGGGCTCCCTTTCTCAAACACACACTAGGATATCTGTCTGAGTTTCAACAGAAGTCTAAGGGCATAACTGTACTTAGCCAATAACTATAACACTACCTCAACACTACAATCCCATTGAAAGGTCAATGACATTCCAGGTGACTGATCCTAATAATCCATAAAAGTGGATTCATCCATGAATGGATTTTATTTTGTTGAAAGCCTACAGCAAAGCAAAGGTAAAGACAACCACTGTTTTTAAGTTAGTTTCATACTGTTGGAAATAGGGGTGAACAGCAATTTCCAAAGCATGGAAGTCATAAGCAATGTTAACAGTTAAGATGCTCCAGTATCACAGGAGGACTATTCAGAAAAGGGACTAAATGGACAATAAACAGGCCACAGAAAAAGCGAGGTAGAATTAGAAAGAGATATGACTAAGATATGCTGGGTTGCCAAGGATCTCTAGATGCACTTACGTAGACATGGAGTTCAAAAGGTAAACACTGGACTTATCACCAGTAAATACCAATCTTGATATGAGATTAAAAAAACAACCCGATAGTTATAATATATGAGGGTTAAGTTACAGTAGAGGATAATAAATAGAAAATTAACATCTGCATAATCATCAAATAAAATCTTTAAATGATGGTAAAAATAAATTTCATAAGAAAACGTTCTTTAAAAATATTAGAAAAGAAGAGCTATAATGTTAGCTATCATTATCTTCCCAAATTTTTAATACTGAGTTATTTGTCTTTCTCAGATTTTAAGCACATTATTTATGCTGTGTATCTGCACTTACCTTCACTTACCTTTAAAATTCCTTTTAACTTAAATTAGAAATATAAGAGAGCAAGTCATCTGAGACTGTCACCTACTATGAGCTAATCTCTCTTAATTCATAAACATACACTGAAATGCAAATCAGTACAAAAAGTCTATGTGCTATCATTGTTCAAACGTTCTTCAGAGTGCTAAAATCATGCAATTCCATCTACTGCTTCTTAAACGACAAAGAATTTTTAAATGTCATGGCTAAGAAGTCTTCTTTATACTTAAATCTTAACTTTTTTGTCAATCAAAAAACAAGTTTAAGTGTCACAAAGAATCATTCAGAAGAACAAAAATATCACTTTCTGTCAATGCTTAGTACAGCATCTTGCTCACAGGAGACAATGCTTGACAATTAATGGACCTTCTCCAAAATCTCTGCTAGTGCTCAGGAAACAGAAAATTTTGCTTCCCCACTTATTTAATGAACATTATTTATCAGTATTTACTTCTTTTAGTAGTAAACTGGTAGTTAACTATGTAAATAAACTCTTTTGACAAAATGAATTCTCACTGCGTTATTCTCAAATATTAAAATAAAATGTGTCACCCAAATATGCCCCCTATTAGTCTAAGAACACGTATAGAAATATTGGCTACTTTCCAAACTAATAAAACTAATAATAAAACAAGAGCCATTACACAGTCACTAAATATTTACTATACAAGCTGAACTGTAATGAAAGATACTGGATCAATCCCATGTCATCTTGCAAAACTGGAAACAAGGCAACTTTATTTAACACTTTCTAGGTTGTCAAAATGTCCTTTAAGGAAAAGACTGTTATCGGAGTACTGCTTTACGAGCAACTGGCTGGAACTCTGGAACATATTATAAGTTCATATGACAAGTCACCCTGTAAATTTTAAAGGATTTCCATTTCCCCCAAATCATGCTTTAAGAAGCTGTAAAAGGAGACCTGGTATTCGATTATACAAGCACTGTCTGTTTTGTTTCAAACCCTTTAAAGACAGATATGGTCATTAAAATTGGCTTATTGAAAATTACCACTCACTTCATCAAAAAAAAAAAATCTTAACAAAAGGAATTCAACAAACATTCAACAAAAGGAATATAGCAGCTCCTCTGGAACACTTAAAGATTTATATATTCAAAATAGGTCAAAATGAAAGAATTTCTAACATACTAACAAGTTTTAAAAAATATACATGCAAAAGAAGCAGACAGGTCATAAAAATGAAGTGAAACCCAATCCCCCCACCAACCCAATAATATCTATATACCCCAAAATAAGTATAACACATTAGGTTCAAAGATTTATTCCCATAAGTATAACGTATGATGAAAGCAATGCAGACAAATCAAATGTAACCTACCAGTAAGGTATTTTTCCTACAAAAAATAATTGCTTATTGATTACTTCTCATTATATAAGCCTTAGTAAGTACAATGGTGAAACTACAATGACATAACTATACAAAAAATAAATAAATAAGCAAAACTCTTCCCAAACTCCCAAAGAAGCAAATGTGCCACCAGCCACCACAGCACTCACACTTTCTTTCATACACTTAGCAGGTTGCAACCAATATGACATTCACTTTCACCACTTCTTACCATACACTACAGGCAATGGAGAGCAAAGAAATGCTCCAACTTAGAGCTGCTATTTCCAGAACACAGGGGGTCATCTCCTGCATCACCAACATGATTCGAGAAACAAAAGACGTGCTATCTCCTGTCTCTTCATATGTATTTTAAGGAAAACCTCATCTCTGAGAAACAGCAAATGTGCTAACTTCTCTGCCTACTGGGCTGCCGTTCAAGAAGATACCATTCCTCTAGTCTTCCTGGCCTCAGTCCAGTTTCCTGCCTGAGAGAAACTCAGTTGATCTTCCCATGATCTTAAGACGAAATTGGACTCTCAAAAATAACAATATATGATGTAAAAAGACACAGCAGAATCTGAACCATGTAAACTTTTCCCAGTTAGAAATACAGGAGGTTGATTTGCTTATGCTTCAGGACTTCTGATTGCAGTGTCCACCAGCGATTACCAGATGACCAACAGGACAGTGAATGTACTTTGAAAAAGCACATTAAACAGTCCCTCTGCAGGGTAGGAATAGGCTTAAAAAACAAAACAAAACAAAACAAAACATCAAGAAATATTTACCTGATGATGTTAAAAGAAAGTGCAGGACTCAATCTCCAAAATACTATAGGGATTTTAGTTACATTTTAAGCACCTCAGTCTCTTCCCATTACCACACTCACCCTCCTCCTCCATCTTCCAAGAGGTTTATCTGGAATCAGACTCAGGGTCCCTGAGGAGCTCACATCACCCAAGTCCTCCTTTTTCTACTGTACTATGAAGCTTTCTTGTCCTATAAGAAAACTGACTATCATCCCTAAGAACTGGGTGTTATCTAGAACATCAGTACCTCTCTACCGTTAAGGAGTGCTCTTTCACTAGAAGAAATTCCCCAAATTTTATAACTTTAGTAATTCTACAAAAACTTGCCCCTCTGGACTGATTAAACTATTACATATTTCTAAAATCTGGTAGAATGGATAGCTGAAATCCCTCTCCATAAGAAAAGCTCAAGTTTAGAAAAGGACTAAATCTAAAATTACAAAAATGTATGGTAATTAGAAATCTAGAAACACAATAGAAATCCTAAGAATTATCAGAACTGTTAAAAAGTGTTAAATCAACTCCTCCAAAATTATCTCATTGTTAAAAAAGGCATTACCGTTAATGTTGTCACAGTAGTAAAAGTATTCATCATTTAGAGAAGGACATGCTGAAACCAAGTCCTGCAGGCCTGCACCAGTTACAGTAAGACAACCAGAGAGATTAAGGTGCTCCAAATAAGGCAGCCCTCCTCCCAGAGTCAAAACCCTGCAAGAGAAGCAATCCAACAATGAGAACAGATTAACAATTAAAAGACAGACTCTATGAAAACTTACGCATGCGCATGGTCCAATGGATGAGGAAAACTAAAGAATTTCTATAATTTCTATAACATGAAAACTAACTTCATCCTTAGGCAGGACACTCTACATTTAATGGAGACATTTACAAAGACATTCAATAAACAAGGCTTATGAAATTTTCTTTATAAGAACATGATAGCAAGTCAATTCTTACAGGAAAGAAATACTGAATATTAGAATTGTAATCTTCATTCTCCTAGCAAACTAAGTAAAAATTATCAAGAAAATTACTAAACAGTTTGGTAGTTCCTCAAAGAGTTAGAGTCAGCCTATAACCCAAAATTACTCTCCTAGGTGCATATCCAAGGGAAGTGAAAACACATGCTCACAGAAAAACTTGCAAGCAAATGTTCACAGCAGCATCACTCCTAATACCCCCAAAGTGGAAACAATCCAAACGCTCGCCAATGAAAGAGTAGAAAAACAAAATTCAGTATAAATAGGATGCAGCTACAAAGTGCTGATCCATGCTATAGCACAGATGAACCTTGAAAACTCAGTGCTTAATTAAAGAAGTCAGATACAAAAGACCATATATTAGGTAACGTCATTTATACGAAACATCCAAAATAGGCAGAAAAGACAGACAAAGTGGATTACTGGTTGCCAGGGGCTGGGGACAAAGAGGAATGCGGAATGACTCCTAATGAGTATATGGCTTCTTTTTGGTTTAATGAAAATGTTTCTAATTTGATAGTGGCAGTGGTTGCCAACCGTGTAAATATATTAAAACCACTGATTTGTACCCTTTAAAAAAACAGATTTAATGTGAATTCCATTTCACTAAAAATGAAAACATTAGGTTTCATGGCATACCTTAAAAGAAGTGTTTAAAATACTATTTATACAAAAATGGTAAAATGAGAAATTGACTAAAATGACACTGGCAGAGCTGAAAATATCAAGAGCAAAATTGAGAACATCAAATTTCAGCATGCAACAGCAAAAACTGGGAAAACTAGAAACAGTCCATCTGGACAGAGATATCAAAAAGCCTGTAATACAATAAATTCAGTAAAAAAAAAAAAAGACGTATAATTAGCCTCATTACACAGGCACATGGAAATTAGGAAGTAAAGGTAAGGAAAAGCATGTAAACTACTGAAATCAGAATAACCTGGGAAATATTTTTATACTCAGTGAGAAACACTGATGGACAAACGTTGCGATATACATTTTAATGTTTTGTCACTGCATGTTTAAAAGAAAAAGCTGGTCAATCAAAAAGGGTTTATATCAAGACCCCAATATACATGAGAGATTTAAATTAAATGCACACTTCCCCTGATATTTTAACTGAAAAAGACTGATTGTTTTTTCTTAAATCACAGATTCCCTGATCCATCCCAGAGTTTAATAACAGCAGCAATTCAGAACCTCTGTGTCTTCACTGGGCCAAGTAATTACAGACAGACATCTTTAAGGTTTACAGTTTATTAAATCTTTTTTTTCCTGTAAAGTTGAATAGCTCATAAAAAAAAAAAAAAAAAAACAGCTTCTAAAAAGGGACCTGAAAGATCTCAGAAGGCACCTCAATACACAGACTACCTCATGTTCTAAAACTCAAAAACTTTCAGGACATTGAGGACAGACTGCACAGAATATAAAACTTCGAATCACAAACACACTTGAGTGAGCTACATGTGCATTCACTCGCCTCGCCGCATCTAGTGGGAAATCAAACAAGACGAAAGTAAACAAGCAATTACATGATGAACGCTCTTCCAGGAATACAGTGAAGGGTGGTGGTGGCCTGAGGGAGAGGAGATGCAAAAGGTTTCCGATAAGAAGCAACATTTTAACTGGAATGGAGACAGAAACAAGCAGAAGTCAGCCAATACATGCATGTTACAGAGACAGCAAATGCATGAAGACAAGAGAAATACAGTACAGGCAGACCTCAGAGATGACTGCAGGTCAAGTTCCAGACCACTGCAACAAAGCAGCTATCACAATAAAGCAAGTCATACGTATGTTTTGTTTTTCTAGTGCATGTAAAAAAGTTATGTTCACATCATACTGTAGAGTCTATTAAGTTTGCAACAGCAATGTCTAAATAACTATATGCATCCGTTCAGTTCAGTCGCTCAGTCATGTCCACCTTAATATAAAACATTTTATTGTTATTAGGGTGGTGCAAAAGTAATTGCAGATTCCAGTGGCCACAGGACTGGAAAAGGTCACTCTTCATCCCAATTCCCAAGAAGGGTAGTATTAGAGAATGTACTAACCATCAGACAACTGCATTCATCTCCCAGGTTAGTAAGGTCATGCTTAAAATCTTGCATGCTAAGCTTCAGCGTGATATAAACCAAGAACTTCCAGATGTCCAAGCTGGGTTTCAAGAAGCAAGAGGAACCAGAGATCAAACTGCTAACATTCGCTGGATCATAGAGAAAGCAAGGGAATTCCAGAAAAACATCTACCTCTGTTTCATCGACTACACCGAAGCCTTTGACTGTGTGGATCATAATAAACTGTGGCAAGCTCTTAAAGAGATGGGAATACCAGACCATCTTACCTGTCTCCTGAGAAACCTGTATGAGGGTCAAGAAGCAATTGGTAGAACCCTGTATGGAACAACTGACTGGTTCAAAATTGAGAAAGGAGTATGACGGGGCTGTCTGCTATCACCGTTTGTTTAACCTATATGCTGAGCACATCCGGGCTGGATGAGTTACAAGCTGGAGTCAAGATAGGCAGGAGAAACAACAACCACCTCAGATATGCAGATGATACCATTCTAATGGCCGAAAGCAAAGAGGAACTAAAGAACCTCTTGATGAGGGTGAAGGAGGAGAGTTAAGGAGCCAGCTTAAATATTAAAAAAACTAAGATCATGACATCCGGCCCCATTATTTCATGGCAAGTAGAAGGGGAAAAGATGGAAGTAGTGACAGATTTCCTCTTCTTGGGCTCTAAAATCACTGCGGATGGTGACTGCAGCCGTGAAATCAGAAGACAATTGCTTCTTAGAAGGAAAGTTATGACAAATTTAGACAGTGTGCTGAAAACCAGAGACTACTCTGTCGACAAAGCTCTGTATAGTCAAGGCTATGGTCTTCCCAGTGGTCAAGTACAGTTGTGAGAGCTGGACCATAAAGAAGGCAGAATGGCAAAGAACTGATGCCTTCCAACTTGTGGTGGTGGAGAAGACTCCTAAAGTCCCTCAGACAGCAAGGAGATCAAATCATTCAATCGTAAGAGAAATCAACCCTGAATACTTGTTGGAAGGACTGATGCTAAAGATGAAGCTCCAGTAGTCTGGTCATCTGATGTAAACAGCCAACTCACTGGAAAAGTCCCTGATGCTGGGAAAGACTGAGGGCAGAAGAAGAGGGCATCAGAGGATGAGATGGCTGGATGGCATCACTGATGCAATGGACATGAATTTGGGCAAACATCGGGAGATGGTGAGTGACAGAGAGACCTGGCATGCTGGCAATCCATGGGGTCGCGAAGAGTCAGACATGACTGGGTAACTGAACAACAAAAGGCTGGTGCAAAAATAACTGCAGATTTTGCACTGCTGAAATTTGCCATTTGATATTGGAATACTTTCTTAAATAAAGGTGGTTAAGCTATACATCATTCCAATGCACATTTCTTGTTTTGGTTTTTTGCTAATGACTTATTGTGTGCATGTTAAGTCGCTTCAGTTGAATCCGATTCTTTGCGATCCTATGCACCACAGCCTGACAGGCTCCTCTGTCCATGGGATTCTGCAGGCAAGAATACTGGAGCGAGTTACCATTTCTTTCTCCAGTGGATCTTCCCAACCCAGGGATTGAATCCGCATCTCTTGAATCTCCAGCATTGGCAGGTGGGTTCTTTACCCTATTTTTATTTTAGGCTATGGAAATGATGTTAGACAAGAAGCAAATTCGAGTGATTTTCTTATTCAAGTTCAAAATAGGTCATAAAGCAGTAGAGACAACTCACAACATCAGCAACACATCTGGCCCAGGAAATGCTAACATACAATAGTGGTGGTTCAAGAAGTTTTGCAAAGGAGACTAGAGCCCTGATGATGAGGAGCACAGTGGCCGGCCATCAGAAGTTGACAGCCAACTGACAGCAATCACCAAAGCTGATCCTCTTAAAACTACAGGAGACGTTGCTGAAGAAGGTCAACTGTTTCAAGGTCACTCGGCATTTGAAGCAAATTGGAAAGGTGAAAAAGCTTGATAAATGGGTCCCTCGTGAGCTGACCACAAATCTAAAGAACTGTCCTTCTGAGGTGTCGTCTTCTCTTATTCTATACAATAGCAAACCATTTCTTCGCTGGACTGTGACGTGCAACGAAAAGTGGATTTTATATGACAACCAGTGATAACCAACTCAGTGGACTGAGAAACCCCAAAGCACTTCCCAAAGCCAAACTTGCACAGAAAAAAGATCATGGTCACTGTTTGGTGGTCTGCTGCCTGTCTGATCCACGACAGCTTTCTGAATCCCAGCGAAACCATCACATCTTTGAAGTACGCTCAGCAAATCGATGAGATGCAACAAAAACTGTAGTGCCTGCAGCTGGCACTGGTCAACAGAAAGGGCCCAGTTCTCTCCATGGCAATGGCCGACTGCACATCGCACATCCAATGCTTCAGAAGCTGAACAGGGCTAGGGAGTTTTGCCTTGATCCACAGGTGCAGAATGTGTGCTGTGTCAGCAGGCATGGAAACAACACTAATCTCACTGCAAATTTCCACCAGAGCTTCTGGGTGACCAGGTACGTTATCTCTGAGCAGTATTTTGAAACAAACCTTTTTTGTATTCAACAGCAGATCTCCACAGTGGACTTAATAATTCATGTTGCACACAGATGTGCTGCCGTCCAGGCTTTGTCATTTCATTTACAGAGCACAAGCAGAGTAGATTGACATCATTCTTAAGGGCCCTAGGATTTTCAGAATGGTAAATAAGCATTGGCTTCAACTTGAAATCATCAGCTGCATTAATTCCTAACAAGAGAGCCAGCCTGTCCTTCGAAGCCAGGCACTGATTTCCCCCTACAGCCAGGCAAGTTCTAGATGGCGTCTTCTTTCAGTACAAGGCTGTTTCACCTATACTGCAAATCTGCTGTTTAGTGCATCTGCTTTCGTTAGTTGCCTTGGCTAGACCTTCTGAATACTTCACCGCAATTTCTATCACCTCGCACTGTAGTTAATCCACTATGGCTTCTTTCCTTAAACCTCGCCTCTGCTGGCTTCCAACTTTCCACCTGCAGCTTCCTCACCTCTCTCAGCCGCCGCAGAACTGAAGAGAGTTAGGGTTTTACTCTGAGTTAGGCTCTGGCTTCGAAGAATACGGTGGCTAGTTTGATCTTTTATCCAGACCTCTGTAACTTTCTCCTTACCAGCAGCTCGGTTGTTTTGCTTTCTTATCATTCATTTGTTCAATGAGGTAGCACTTTTAATTCCTTCAAGAAATTTTCCTTTGCTTTTACAACTTGGCTAACTGGTGCAAAGGACCTAGTTTTCAGCCTGCCTTGGCTTCGGGCATGCCTTCTTAACTAGGCTTAATCATTTCTAGCTTTTGATTTAAAGTGAGATGCATGACTCTTCATTTTGGGCACATATAGGGCTATTTACTGGCCTAATTCCAATACTTCCAATACTTCTGCATCTCAGGATGGAGAGAGAGAGGGAAACAGCCAGTTGGTGAAGCAGTCAGAACACACAGAGACAGCATTTATCAATTAAGTTTACCATCTTGTGTGGTTTGTGGCACTCCAAAACAATAGTACCATGAGAGATCACTGGTCACAGACCGTCATGACAAATATAATAATAGTGAAAGTTTGAAGAATTGAAGTGTAACACAGAAATGTGAAGTGAGCAATCACTGTTAGAAAAATGGCAGTGGCAGACCTGCTCAAAACGCAATTATCTGCAAAGTATGATGAAGCAAAGTGCAATAAAACATATGCCTATATGTTGGAGGAAAAGGAAATAGATGAGTATAGTTAAAGAAAGGATGGTTCTCTTGTGTGTGTCACGTTTATATTTACCTATTTGATGTCTTTTATTTGTGAAAGGTGAAGATGGGAGGAAGTAAAAAGATATTTAAAGAAGGTAACAAGAGGTAAACTACAGGGACAAGCAAGGGCCAAGAATGTGAACTTTCATCAAAGGGCAGTTAGACTCACTGAAAGACTTAGATAAAGGAGTAATAACAAGTAATAAGAAATGCATTCTAGAAAGACGACTCTAGTCTACTTTTTATCACCAATGTCCAAATATGCCAGGCACAGGCTTACACAGTAAAATGCAAAATACAATCTCTGCCCTGAACCAAAGACGGAAACATTTAAACAAAGTATTAAAGATACATGTGATAAGAAAAAAAAGTTTTAGAAATATATCAAGTTATAGAAATAATACAGATCAGGGAGTGATTCAAAGCAGTAATCTTTAAAAGGACAGAACAAATTCCAGAATTCAATGATTCTGCACAATTCACATTATCTGGTGTCCAATCAAAAACTATTAAATATACAAAGAATAAAAAACAAGAACAGTAAACAGACCAATAAATGATAAAGATGATGAAATTAATACATAATGACTTTAAAATAGATTTTATATTAAATATGCTCAAGGATTTAAAAGAAAATACAAACATAATGAAACAAAAATATGTACTTTTATTATTCTGGTATGTTTTAATACATCTACATACACTGTATGTGTGTGTGTGTGTAGGTATATGGGGGTGAACATGAGTACACCAAATGAAACTTCAAGTCATGAAAAGCACAGTACCGGAAATAAAAAGTACACTGAATGAGATCAGCAGTGACTAGACACTGCAAAACCAATTCGTGGACTTGGAAGAATGACCAGATTAACCAAAACAAAGTGCCAACATAAAAACAGAAACAGTGAGGGAAAAAAGCCCTGGTATTATGGGTTGAACTGTGCCCCTTCCCCTCTCTCTCTTCAAAAAAACATGTTGAAGTCTTAGCCCTCAGTATCATAAAAGTGACTCCAGTTGGAAATATGATCTTTGCAGAATCAATCAAGTTAAGATCAGGTCACTAGGGTGGGCCTTAATCCAGCCTACTGATGCCCTCCCCCCCTCCCCCCAACACACACACAAATGGGGCGGCCACGTGAAGACGACCAAGGCACAGACCGGGGCTACTGCGCCACAGTCCAAGCAACATCTAGTTCCACAAGAGGTAGGGAAACTTCAGAAAAGACGCTCCCCTAAAAGTTTTCAGAGGAAGCACGGTTTGGCCAACACCTTGATTATAGAACTCTAGTCTCCAGAACTGTGAGAGCATAGATTCCTATCATTTTAACCACCTTGTTTGTGGTACTTTGTTATGACAGTCAGGGAACTATTACAATCAAGTGACCTATAGGACAGCATCAAGAAGTCTGACATACATGAATTCCCAGCAGGAAGCAAGGGCTATACAGAAAAGCGAAAATAGTAAAGTACTAGAAGAAATCATGGCTGAATCTTGTCTTTCAATTTTATGAAAGCTAGAAACAACAGATCCAAGAATCTCAATAAGCTATCCCAAGCAAGATAATGATGAAGCTATCCATATCTATAGATACCAAGGCATACCATGTGCTAACTGCTTTCAAAGTAGAAATGAAGTTTTTAAAGCAGCTAAAGAAAAAACATGCATTACATACAGAAGAATGAAGATAAAAGTTGAATGCAATTTTCATAAATTATGCAAACTAAAAGACAATGGAACATCTTAAAAGTGCTAAAACAAAACTACCAAGCTAGAATTCTATACACAGTGAAAATCTTTATAAAATGAAAGTGAAATAAAGAGTTTTCCAGACAAGGGTTGCGATTTTGACTGTCAAAACACTTACCGTGAGAAAAACTACAGGGGATTTGGCAGGCAAAAGAAAAATATTACCAAATGGAAACATGAAACTTTACAATAGAAGAATGCCAAAAAAGGTGAAACAAGATTTGTCTGTTAATTTTTTTCTAAAAGACAACTGTTCAAAGAAAAAATATTAACAATGTTATTCTGGAGTTTAAAACTTATATAAAAATACAAAAACAGCACAAAGAATGGGGAGCGGAACAAGGCCTTACTCTTTTAAGATTCTTACATTCTTTGTGAAGTCGTATAATACCATTTGAAAGCAGAAAGTGATTAGTTAAAACTGCCCACACAAAAGCATAAAACGTAATTATAAATCTATGTTAAAGGGTACATAAAATATAAAGAGTTTCCCTGATAGCTCAGTTGGTAAAGAATGTGTCTGCAATGCCAGAAACCCTGGTATGATTCCTGGGTTGGGAAGATCCCCTGGAGAAGAGATAGGCTACCCATTCCAGTATTCTTGGGCTTCCCTTGTAGCTCAGCTGGTAAAAGAATCTGCCTGTAATGCAAGAGACCTAGGTTTGATCCCTGGGTTGGGAAGATCCCCTGGAGAAGGAGAAGTCTACCCCCTCCAGTATTCTAGCCTGGAGAATTCCATGGACTGTATATAGTCCATGGGGTCACAAAGAGTCAGACATGATTGAGCGACTTTCACTTTGTATTTTGTATTATGTATAAACGGGGCAACAATGGAGAAACAGATATAGAGAACAGACTTATGGACATGGGGAGAAGGGAGGAGAGGGTGAGATGTATGGAGAGGAACATGGAAACTAACATTACCATATATAAAATAGATGGCCAACGGGCATTTGCTGTATGGCTCAGGAAACTCAAACAGGGGCTCTGTATCAACCTAGAGGGGCGGGATGGGGAGGGAGATGGGAGGGAGGTTCAAAAGGGAGGGGTAGATGTATACCTATGGCTGACTCATGTTGAGGTTTAAAAAAAACAAAAGATGTAACCTGTACCTATAACAATATAAAGGAAGATGAGACAGATGTCAAGAGTAGGGTGTTTGTAGATGACTGAAACTAAGCTGATTATCAAACTACATTGTTTTAAGTTTCAAGGTGTTAATTTTATCCCTTAACCAAAAACAAAAACTTTAAAAAAGAAAATAGGGGGAAAGGGAATCAAATGGTATATAACAAACAAAACATAAAAGAGGACATCACTGAGAAAATGAGGAACAAAAGCAGTTAAGTCATAAGGAAAAGAAACAGCTAAATGGCATAAAGTCCCCCTCTTCAGTAATTACTTGAAATATGAATCCATCAGATTCTCCTACCAAAAGGTAGCAATTAGCAGACAACAGATTTTTTAAAATTTTAATCAAAAAATTTTAAAAACATGGATCCATCTATATACTCTCTATGACAGACCTCACTTTTGATGCAAAAACACAAAGAGGTTAAAAATAAAAGCATGAGAAAAGATTTCCATGCAGAAAGCAAACAAAAGAGAGGACTTCCCTGGCAGTCCTGTGGCTAAGACACCACAGCTCCACTGCAGGATACACTGGTTCAATCTCTGGTTGGGGAACTGGGTCCAACCTGCCACAAAGCGTGGCCAAAAACAAAGTAACAAAAAGAGAGCCAAGGTGGCCGTAACATTGTGAAATGAAAGAGATTTTAAATTTTAAAAAGGTAACCTTTAAAAAGCAAAGGATATGATATATTGTCAAAAGGCTCACCACTCCACTCAGGAGATTAAAAAAATTATGAACAAACACACATTTAACAGAGCTCCAAAATATACAAAACTGAAAGAACTAAGGGGAAAAATAAACAGTCCTCCAAAAACAGTTGGAGATTTCAATACTCCATTTTCAATAATGGACAGAACAATGGAAGAAGACCAAGAGGGAAATAGAGAACTCGAACTACACTATAAACTGATTAGCCCTAACAAACATATAGAGAACATTCCAGTCAACAGCAGAATACACATTCTTCTCAAGTGCACAAGGAATACTTAAGACCATGTTTGGCCACAAAAAAATTTTTTAAAAGTTTACTAAACTTTAAAAGATTGACTATTTTGCCTGATAGTCTACCTTTCTTGTCTTCTACCATTAGATTGTAAACTCTATGAAAGTAAGGACTTTGTCTCATTTACTCTGGATCCCTACCAGTTGGAAGAGGGCAAGTCACACAGTAGATAATCATTACCAAGATAATCTAATTAAAAGAGCTGCACTTTTAAAAATCTGAGCTGCACTCAAACTGCAGTTCCTAAGGTAGTTCCTGTGTTCCCCATTCCCCCAATGAATTCTTCCCTGAATTTAAACTCTGTCATAGCCTTATTGCCCACTATTCCCCAATACACATCCTTCACTACAGCCAAACCAGAAAACCAAGTCTCCTTTGAATACTCCCCACAGTCCAACTTAAATCTTCTGAAGATCACACTTAAAAGACAAGTGGGATTCTTAGGCTTTATGTTGGATGAATTTTCACTGTTTAACATGCCTGACACCTATTATTAAAGAGCCTGGGTAAAATTCAAGTCTATGACAGGGTAAAAGAGAAAACATGAAATCAATTTCTGAAGGTTCATGTCAGAGATAATCAGAACAACTACTGCACACTATTGATGCTGAGAACGCCCTAACAACAAAACCACCTAACAACAACTGCACAGGGCTTTTGCTGCTATTCAGTCGATAAGACGTGTCTGACTCTTCGCGACCCAGGGACTATAGCCCACCAGGCTCCTCTGTCCATGGGATTCTCCAGGCAAGAATCCTGGAGTGGGTTGCCATGCCTTTCTCCAGGGGATCTTCCTGACCCAAGGATCAAACCCATCTCCTGCTTGGCAGACACTTTACTGTGGGCTCAAATGACCGCTACCACTTGGAATGGTCTCTTCTCCCTCTGTCATCCATCAATATCCCTCGTCTTTCTTCAAAGTTCAATTCAGGGTCATCTTTTCATTCCATTTTCTGATCATTTGCTGCAACTGGATGAGAGGCCTCTCTCTCTGAGCCTCAGAGAGTCTTTAATCCAACGTCACTTAGAGAATGTACACACACAATACACAGATGTGTATTCCTTCTCTGTTACCAGTCTTAGAAGGTAAAAACTATCCTATTCAGCTCTACATCCACTAAAGCACCTTAGCAAATGTGTTGGAGGTACTTGCTAAGTATTTGTTAAACTTTTAAGTTCTTCCTCGCCACAAACAAACTGACCTGCCTGAAACGTCATGCTGAAGTTATATCACTCCAACAGTGTGATACAGCAGAAGTGGTTAACTCTTTCAGGTAAACAAACCAGCTGAAAGGAATGACTCAGATTTAAAATTTTACACTCCACTGAGGAGAACATGTCCGTTTCCTAATACTCTGCAACTGATTACTCACCTGAGCCCATGGTCTGTGATCTGATAACATCCAGACAGACTGAGAAACAGAAGCACACGCCCAGTCTCTTGATCAGATTTTTCACTCCCAGAGTAAATTAAGTCTTTTTCCCTAAGCAGTCTAGTCCTTGGTGCTTTTCTACACAGCGCGGAAGACTCTGGGAGTGCTGACATAGTTCTTAAAGCTGTTCCTGTACAACAATATGAATGACCACAATACGCAAAGGCCGGAGAAGCACAATGCTGTTGCCAGCAGACACTAGTCCTTAGTCCAACAATGTCCTTACTGTAACAAGCAGAGGAGGGACAACTGAAGTTGGATGCTGTTTCCATTACACAAAGACTTTCAACATTTCTATGTCTCCATTCTACAGCATCTTCAATATCAGCCAAATCTTCAGCATCTAACATCCACACATAAGGTGAAGTGAAATCGTCAGAAGAAATAGGCTTAGTCCAGGGGTGTTCATTATCTACTTCTTCTCCAATATCCTTGTTAGTTACATCATGCAAACAAGCAGATTGCTTGAAGGTCTGCATGGTAATGTCTTTATTTTTCCATGTAGTCGAAGTATCTTTGCTTGTAGAAGTTTTTAAAAGGCCACTCTCATGAGTTGTCAAAATTCCAAGAGCTCTAGAAATCTTCTCTAGAGCCACATCTGTGATTTTTTCACATCCAGATAGATCAAGATGCCGAAGACTCTGGCAGCAACCAAGCCAAGACCAACTGTTAATTAAGAGGTAACAAGACTATTAGTGAATAGTGTTAAATTCTTCAAAAGCATTTATTTATACATAAATAAATGGAAACTACAGGAAAGAGTTTAAATCTAATATAATCAAACATTTACTGAATATCTATTGTCAAGCATTTTTTTAGATGCTAGGACTATGCAAAGATAACAGGAGTAACTGGGAACTAAGAGTACTGTTAACCCAACAGAAGGGGAGGGAAGGAAAAGGGTATGGAAAGGAAAGACTGTTTTTCATCCTGAAAAATAACCAGTCGAGGAGAAAAGCTGCACACACATGAAAGAAGGAAAATAATAATTAAGAGGAGCATTCTCTTAATTGTTTCAGAAGAACAAGCTCCAGGAACTGGTAGAGAATTAGCCTTAGCCAGGGAAGCATACGCTGCCTTCTCTGAAATAGGAAGACAGGTACTGATATAAAGACTAGGGTAGGAAAGTGCAGGGTGAGGCAGGAGGAGGAGGAAACTAGCAGTATCCAAGGAAACAGTCTGAATGCAGTTTGAAAAAAAGTCAGAACTTCAGAATAAGTACGAAGAGTAAGAGCGAGCTTGGCCAAATGGTACTGCGAGACCAACTGAAAACAAAAACGTCTTTAAAACATAGCCCCAGTCTATACCACTGCACAGCACAGCTCAAAAGCCTAGACAGAGGAGGAGATTATAAAGATGACAGGATGATACAAATAAGGTTGGGGACCTAAAGACAAGAATAAAGAACTGGAGGGTGCCATCAAGTTATTGCTATAACATGACCAAAATCTGATAGCAAAAAATAATAGTATGATTAAACTGCAATGATGCAAATTAAAAACTACAGAACAATTCTATCAATTCATAGTTAGAAATCATCAAATTTAAATACTCAAAAATAACTAACCTGTCAAACGCAGAATCTGAAATGTCAGTTTGGGTGAGATCCAAATGCTCCAAATTAGGACAAAGCTCTAAAATCTGCCTAACCTGAAAGAGGCAAAAAAAATCACTGTGAAGATCTGCAGATGCTTAGTTAGGGTTAGAGATACAACTTTCAGTAAACAACATATCCAGGAGTTCTCAAACTTTTCTGCATGTAAAAATCACTTCAATTTTGCATTACAAATATATATTGTGATGAAACCCCTTATTAATTTACATTTTTAAGGAATACCCAAGGAGATTCTGATGTAGGATGTCACAAAATCATCTTTTATAAAACCGTGATTTAATCTCATCTGCCCATCTTACCATGCCTTACTTATTACAGAGTCATGTATGACTTCCCCTGTTAGTCCAATGGTTAAGAAACCATACCTCGTAACCAGCCTCCAATTAAAATTTAAAAAATAAAATGAACCCATGCCTCCAAGGCAAGAGGCCTGGGTTCAATCCCTGGTCAGGGAACTAAGATCCCACATGCCTCACGGTGCAGCAAAAAAACATTTAAAAACAAAAAACCTGAGCTTCGTCATTTAACATCTGTGAAACTAAGTAAACTGTTTAACCTCTCTTCGTCTCTGTTTCCTTTCCTATCATGTGTAGCAATGGTATCTACATACAAAGATTACTATGAGAACTGAAATGAAAAAAGAATAAAATCAGCAGTGTATGCCTACCTATGGGAAAGCACACACATGGGTAAAGTTATTTTTCTTCTTAATTAAGCTTAGCAATAAGCAAACCAAATGGAGATCATTGCTACTTTTTCTTAATACCCAAGCTAGTGCAAATTTATACCTACCATTTTGCTGGAAACTGCAGAGCTGTAGGCTAATACTAAAGTTTTTACAGAAGTGCCAACATATGGTAGAACATTATGAATTAAGCCGTGGAGTAAACGTTTTTCCATTTGTGCAATGCTGATAGCAATTGATTCCTCTCCAGATTCTTCTGAAAAATGAATTCAAAAGTCTAAGAACATGATAAACCAGTTATAATCAGGCTACTCAATGAATCATCATATCATTAAATATGAAATACTTTTTGCTCTCCTTAAACTCCCTTATATATGCAAAGCAAATTTAATGGACAAGTCCTCATCAGCCAGCACTTAATATTTAACAGTTCTGATATCAACTGAAAAAGAGACAAAGGGAGAAAAGAAGTTTAAATGGGAAGGAAGGGAGAAAGTTTTTACATGATTCAAGGTTGAAGGTAATTTTCTTCTCAAGCTAATTAACAGAAGGAAGATTAAAAATAACTCCAGTTTGAGGTACCGAAAAAATTTTGGAAAAAATACTTTGACTACTTCAAGAACAGTGCAAGTTCTCAAGTTCTTCAAAAGAATATAGGATATGAAGAGGAAAATGAACCACAGTAAAAATAATAAAAAGTATTATTCATTATCTCACATAAATAAAAGGGACATGGACCTAGAAGAGATTTGAAACAATCAGGCTGGCCATAATGAGTCAAGGAAGGAAAAATACCTTAGAATTTTTATGAAATTAAAAATGAGCAAAGCTTTTGCTTTTTGCTTTATAACTTCTGTAAAGCTTAGATGTTTAAAAAAGGATGCAGTACTGTAACAACAAGTACCAAAACCAAAAAATAAAAAACCCAATTTGATATAAGGAAAAAAACACACTACACTAAAAACAATGAATTAATAATCTTATCCTACTGCTTTCTGGCTTACCTGAAGATCTAACTCGAATGTCTCCAAACATAAAACAGTTCAACAGGAGAAGCTGAGGAAGTCTCATTTAACACAAAACTGAGTGTAGCAGACAAAAGGAATTTAAGTAGAAAGAATAATTCTGAATTTGTGACTAATGTTTCCATGTTACAGATTTTACTCTAAATCCTTCTTTTAGCCAAACATAAATGTAAAATACAGGGATAAAAATGACTTTTAGTGAACCCTATTTATTCTACTATAAATTTATTTCCAAATGATTCTTTTGTTTCTGTGGCTGTCTCTAAATATATACTGTTTACTGTGAAATCTTAAGAAAAAGAAAACAAAACATCCTATGAAGAGTAATAACTTCTCTGCAAGACTAGTAAAAACAGCTAAGCTGAAAAAGCACAAACATAGATGGCAGATCCAAGTTTAGTCTTGGATATACTACATAGCTAAACAGATATATTACCTTAGAAAGGCTCCATCATTATAACCTTAACCTTTCCCTTTCAATGTGAAAGAAAACAACAGTCTCTTTGTCTATCTTTAAGAGCTGAGATAAACGCATTAAGTTTAATAAGATCTTTAAAACTCAACACAGATACTATGAATTGATTTTTTTAGAATGGGTAAATCAAGTCTTCCTAATAGTTCAGTTGGTAAAGAATCTGCCTGCAATGCAAGAGACCCCAGTTCAACTCCTGAGTTGGGAAGATCCCCTGGAGAAGGGATGGGATACCCACTCCAGTATTCTTGGGCTTCCCTTGTGACTCACCTAATAAAGAACACGCCTGCAATGTGGGAGACCTGGGTAAGATCCCTGGATTGGGAAGATCCCCTGAAGAAGGGATCGGATACCCACTCCAGTATTCTGGCCTGGAGAATTCCAAAGACTGTATAGTCCATGCGGTCACAAAGAGTCAGACACGACTGAATGAGTGTCACTTCCCTAAGGTGACAGACTAAAAACCGTAACTCCTTGAGGTCTTTGCTCAAATTTCTCAAGAGACCTTACTAGCCACTCTATGGGAAATGGTAACTTCTTTCCTCTCTTCCTGGCACACTTTTCCATTATTTTTCTCCACAGCACTTGATACTACCTAATAAAGTACGTATTTTGCCTATGTTTACTGTCAGCCACCTCCTTTAAATTTTAAGCTAAACAAAGCCAAGGATTTTTTTCCATTTTGTTCACTATTAACCTCATTCCAAAAAAGTGCCTGCCACAGGGTAAGCATATCACCAAATACCACTGGAATAGACCTCTTCCTTATATGACACCTTCAAAATATTTAAAACTATGCCACATTGTTTATTTCATAAAAATAAACCTGATACTGAAAGAGTCATCTCTGTATTTATAGTCCTTACTTTTCACAAGTCCAGTTATTTTGCCAGACCAGCTAACTATAAGTGGGCAGCTTACAAATAAATTCCTACAGGTTCAATTTTATGATGTATAAGAATATCTTATTCATTAATTCTTTCTTTTTACTACTCTATCATCTTTTAATAATAATTATCTAGGATAATATCAAGACAGAACTGTGTCTTTCTCCTCCATATTCCCAAAAAGCATCTTTCTGCACCTCTCCTACAGCATCTTCCAATATGCACCATGATGAAGAATCTTGTATTCTCAATTCTCCCGTCTGTGAGTTCTTTGAGGGCAAGATGAAGTCTTAGGTCACCTCTGAATTCTCCCACGGTGCTTAATGAATGCCTACACTAGTCTATAAAATCCTCTACCATTTACAAGGAGTTCCCATATACATTACTTCTTAATTCTACAGCCACCACATGAGGCAAGTGGCATGACTGTTTACAAATGAATAAACAGGTTCAACAGCTTCATGCTGCTTCCTCTGGGCCACGGACAACTCATAAATACTACTGAACTGATCAAATGAAGTGGTCCTAAAAACACATGGTAAACTGCAGAGCACTATAATAAATGTATATTATTTCAATAAGGAAAAAAGCCATCATTTTCTGATTTTTTAGGTGTTTGCATAAATATAAAAGCATATGGGAATCAAGCCTATACACAATTAAAAATTAAATAGAATTTTAAGTACACTTACTATTCTGTCAAAGTTTTAAAAGCAGTAGGCTTAAAAACACCAGTTACTTTAGAAAATACAAACTACATAAATCCGAGCACCTAAGTATTTGTTAAATGTAACTAATTATTAGAGCACTATGTAACAGTTTTAATTCTAAACATGGCTTACCAGATTCATCTATATCAGCATCTTCATCCCACTCCTGAAAAGCACGACTTTCATCTTGTCTATTCTTCACCCATTCCTCATCAGGTTCAGTGTCAAGTTCAGTGGCAGGACCACTGTACCAGTCACCTACTCAACAAATACACAAAAGGAACATCAGATTGCGTGCTTAGTCTCTCAAGTGCGTCCGACTCTTTGCAGCCCCATGGCCTGTAGCCCACCAGGCTCCTTAGTCCATGGGGATTCTCCAGGCAAGAATACTGGAGTGGGCTGTCATGCCCTCCTCCAGGGGATCTTCCCAACCCAGGGGTCAAACCCAGGTCTCCGGCATTGCAGGTGGATTCTTTACTGTCTGAGACAGCAGGGAAGCCCAAGATTAGACTGGCTATCATTTATTAAAAAAAAAAAAAAAAAAACATTTTTTTTTCTTCTTCTCCTAAAGTAACTTATTTATAACAAAAATCTCTGCACAAAAAAATACATGAGCTCTATCTAGGCAATGAGCTAACTATTGTTAGAAATAACTGCGATTTTAAAAAGTACACTTCAATAAGCACAAAATTCAATTTCAGACACACCAAAAGAACTATGACAAATAATCATCAATAGTCTTTTAACATGCAATTTCAGAAATCACTGAAAACAACCAAACCTTTTTCCCCTGCTGCGGCTTCAACACTGGCTCCAGCAATACCTCCATTACAACAGCTAATAAACAAAAGGAAGCAAGACTTTCTACTCAGCAATGAATTAGTCAGCAATTCACAAGTAGGTGGGAACAGAAGTCAAAGGAAAAAAGTAAGGTAAACTATGCATTTAAAGATCCCGCAAAATGCACTGAAATTAAGTTACTTGATTGTGAAAAGACTGCACAATTAAATCCTGAACTCCTAACATCAGTAAGTCTATCTATTAGTAGTGCTCCTCAATCTTCAGTTCAGTTCAGTTACTCAGTCATGTCCAGCTCTTTGTGACCCCATGGACTGCAGCATGCCAGGCTTCCCTGTTCATCACCAACTCCTGGAGTTTACCCAAACTCATGTCCATCGAGTAGGTGATGCCATCGAACCATCTCATCCTCTGTTGTCCCCTTCTCCGCCCGCCCTCAATCTTTTCCAGCATCAGGGTCTTCTCTAATAAGTCCGTTCTTCGGATCAGGTGGCCAAAGTACTGGAGTTTCCAGCTTCAGCATCAGTCCTTCCAATGAATAATCAGGACTGATTTCCTTTAGGATTGACTGGATTCTAAGGTTAAGGATCTTCAACCTTAGCACCAATGATATTCTGAAGGGGACGACAGAGGATGAGCCATGGGGTCGCAAAGAGTCAGACGTGACTGAGCGACTGAAGTGAACTGAACTGATATTCTGGGCTGGCTAATTCTTCCTTGCAGAGGGCCCTCCTGTGCACTGGGGGGTGCTGAGCAGTAACTCTGGCCTCCACTCAACGGATATCAGTGTAATACTCCAAGCTGGGACAAACAAGAATGCATCCATTTCAAAACAGGGGACATTTCAAAATATCCCTTGGAAGGGGTAAAATCAATTGTGATCGAGAACAACAGGAAACAAATACTGTAAATAAATTAAATTTAAATCATTTTTATTGGAACTTTTTAAGTATATTAAAAACAAAGAAAAAAACCAACATATAGCATATACAAGATTTAGTTAATGTCACAGAAATCTAGCCTATCATTGTTATAATTGATCTTTATATCAAACAGTACCTGATTATATATTAATAAGTAATTTTGCATAATCAAAGATACAGTTAAAAAAGAATATTTGATATATCCATACTTGCTTTGACTTTTCACTTAATACATTATCCTCAATAGGAAAAATTATTCCACATTAATAATTCTAATCATTTGGATTATATAAGTCTACCCAATACTCCAAACAGCTTAATGAAAAAACATTAAATACCCAGCAAAAGCCTATTTTAAAAGTGCTACATATTAATATAAAAAAATAAAACTTTTAAAATTAGGTTTATAGCTTATGTAAAATAATATATATTTCCACGTCAAAGTGACAAATTACAGAAAAATTTTTTAAAAAATCAGTGTAAATTTGAGGTAAATACTCACCTAGAAAAATTGTTTTAATTCAGTGACAGAAGAATACATGCCATATTAGTTGCATTTATACCATGACTGCATCATATGCTCATGGAAACAAAATTTTCTTTTTTTACATATAAAACTAACTTAGCACAATGAAATTAACTAATTCAAAATGGCTACGTTATAGAATGAGGCATTACTAATCACAAAAAAATATGCTATAGACAAAAACAGATTAAGTTATCTTGACCCACTATCAAAACAGAAACAATACTTCATTTTTAAATTTTATCAGATTAATTTATTCTGTATTTTTAAAATACTCATCTAATTATTTAAAGCTCTGACAACCGATTAATTTTAACTTTCTGTTATGGAAAATTCCAAACGTAGTCAAAAGTAGGAATAAGTAGCATTAAACAGGCAGGATAACGAACACCTATCTACCTATCACCTATCTTCAACAATTATCAACGTTTTGCCAATTATTTTTCATTCCATCTCCAATTATTTTTTCCTAATTATTTTAAAGGAAATTGCACACATCACACAATTCACCCATGAATACTTAAGCATTGTTAGCTTTTACAAACTGTATATAAAGAAAGACCTATAATCTAACTATAAAACCTAGCTTTTAGTCAACCTTTCAGAGTTTCCCTCTCTAGCCTTGCTTATTAATGTCTATATGTGTTCACCTTAAAAAAAAAAAAAAAAAGGACAAATATTTTTAAAACAAATTAAGCATCTCTTTACCTACCTCTGGCCCAATGAACAGGGTAAAGATGCTTCCAGAGTGATCCAGTCTTCGCCAGCTGAGACCATTTAGTGCTCACTTGACTGCAGCGACATAATTCTTGAGGATTAAGATAACTGAAAATTGACACCATTACCTCAGGAGGAAGATGACTTATACCTGTGGATTGTTCTGACACCTCTGCTTCTGAAATAAAAAAGGAAAAGTTTAACATTAAAGGCTATAAGAGCAAATGCAGTAAGAAATTACAATCACATTTCTATAAGTAAAATCCAGTGCCTAAAGTCCACTCCTTCCTGCTTGCAAGATGTGAAAAGGAAATAACATGGATTAGAGGTAACATGGAGATGTTAAACTGTTAAGGATCTGCAGGGTTAAACTATCATGGCCCAAATCATACTGCATCAGTGTGAGCTACAGTAATGAACAGAGAACTGACTTCCTTTTACAAAGGCGTCACCAAAAAAAAAAAAAAAAACAATGCCCACTTTATAGTATAAGAAGCATCATTTGAAAAAGGAATCCAACAGGTTACACAGCTTTAAGTCAGCAAGTATAGAGTCAGTCAGATTATGAGATCTCCAAGGCATTTATGATGACATACCAATCTCACCATGTTTTCCGTTCATGCTCAACAAGTATTTCCCTTGTGTTTGTTTCCTCTTAGATTTTCATGTTTCATGTAAGAGCTCGTGAAATCTGACCTCTTTAACCTTTCGGTGCCCTAATCTACTTATCCTATTTAAGAGCCAGTTGGATATGGAACAGACTGGTTCCAAATAGGAAAAAGAATACGTCAAGGCTGTATATTGTCACCCTGCTTATTTAACTTATATGCAGAGTACATCATGAGAAACGCCGGGCTGGAAGAAGCACAAGCTGCAATCAAGACTGCTGGGAGAAATATCAATAACCTCAGATATGCAGATGACACCACCCTTATGGCAGAAAGTGAAGAGGAGCTAAAAAGCCTCTTGATGAAAGTGAAAGAGGAGAGCGAAAAAGTTGGCTTAAAGCTCAACATACAGAACACTAAGATTATGGCATCTGGTCCCATCACTTCATGGGAAATGTATGGGGAAACAGTAGAAACAGTGTCAGACTTTATTTGGGGGGGCTCCAAAATCACTGCAGATAGTGACTGGGGCCGTGAAATTAAAAGACGCTTACTCCTTAGAAGGAAAGTTATGACCAACCTAGATAGCATATTCAAAAGCAGAGACATTACTTTGCCAACAAAGGACCGTCTAGTCAAGGCTATGGTTTTTCCTGTGGTCATG
Organism: Capra hircus; assembly: GCF_001704415.2. Lineage (NCBI taxonomy): Eukaryota > Metazoa > Chordata > Mammalia > Artiodactyla > Bovidae > Capra > Capra hircus. The sequence goes on from NC_030813.1 coordinate 111,080,905, forward strand.
TATGGATGTGAGAGTTGGACTGTGAAGGAGGCTGAGAGCCAAAGAATTGATGCTTTTCAACTGTGGTGTTGGAGAAGACTCTTGAGAGTCCCTTGGACTGCAAGGAGATCCAACCAGTCCATTCTGAAGATCAGTCTTGGGTGTTCTTTGGAAGGAATGATGCTAAAGCTGAAACTCCAGTACTTTGGCCACCTTATGCGAAGAGTTGAGTCATTGGAAAAGACTCTGATGCTGGGAGGGATTGGGGGCAGGAGGAGAAGGGGACAACAGAGGATAAGGTGGCTGGATGGCATCACTGACTCGATGGACGTGAATCTGAGTGAACTCCGGGAGTTGGTGATGGACAGGGAGGCCTGGCGGGCTGCAATTCATGGGGTTGCAAAGAGTCAGACACGACTGAGCGACTGAACTGAACTGAAGTGAGACAATATAATGTAAATATTTCTAATGCTGGTATACATTTACCAAGGATCTTCTGTCAGCAACTATTACAGAAAACAGTCACTGGATATCCAATCACCTATAATGTATTATTTCAGTAGCAAAATTCCAAAGGAAAACTGAAAATGAGATATACAATAAAGAATGTAAAATAAAAAAGTTTCATCATTAAAGTAGTGAGGAGAATTTGAACATGTTATATATTTGTCTTTCACAAAGCAACTTAAAGAAATGCTATCATAAAATTACTTTAACCTAATCCTTTTCAAATGGCAAATATTTTAAACACAACACAGCTATAATTTACTTTGAAGGAATGGGAAAATTCAATGTAACAAGTGTGGTGTTTTTAAATCCTATGTTATAATTACAACTAAACCAGACACAACAGGTCTTGGGTTGGTGTGTAAGGCAGAAGCTGTACTTCAGAGTGAAGCACATAAGCTTTATGGGTTTAATTACAGCCTAACCTATAAAAACAATTTTGTTTCAACACGTTCAACACGCATCTCACCTACTTTGTTAAACAAAAATAAGAGAAAAGACCAATTTCAAAGACTTTGAAACAATTTAAGGAATGTCATTGCTATGCTCATCTAGCAAAAGCAAAGGAATCTTTACTAGCCTAAGGATACCAATAATTTTATTTAACGATGTTTTAAAATGCAAAGTTATTGAAGAAAAGAATAAAAATGAGGAAATAGTCTGTTAAGAAAAAAAGCAGGCATATTTTATTTCCATTTGTGATTTTCTCAAAGTGACTATACACAGGAAAACCATGCCTCTCTTACTCACTCCCGTGTATTTCTGCATATAAGCTATGAGAAAGGGTAAAGATCAAACTATAAGCATTAAATGATTTTGAAAACTGATTAAAAAAAAAAAACAGGGACAGATACAAACAGCCACTGTGGTCAGTGGAGCTCAGAAAATTGGATGACACTGCAAAAGTGCTCTACATGGTAGTTTCCAGTAATTCTGATTGAAAATAATTAATAATACCTAGTATTACTGAAATATTATTAAAATATTAAAGAAGTAGTATTGACAGTTATTATTGCTAATCAATATTATCATTATATATAAACTACTTTAGGAAACACTATATTGCGTGTGGCCCAAATAAATGAGCTGTATAAATTATCACTGCTGTTTAGTTGCTAAGTCTAGTCTGACTCTTCTGCAACTCCATGGACTGTAGCTCACCAGGCTCCTCTGCCCATGGGATTTCCGAAGCAAGAATACAGGAATGGGTTGCCATTTCCTTCTCCAAGGGATCTTCCCCAGCCAGTGATAGAACTCATGTCTCCTATATGGGCAGGCGGATTCTTTACCACTGAGCCACCAAGGAAGCCCATAAATTATCAGAGACAACAATAAATTCTAAGAAACTATTGTCCTCAATTAAATTTACTATACTTGAAAAGAAATGGCTTCAATTATTTTTCAAACAAAATATTAAGTTCATAACAACAAGAAGTAAACGGCCTTGGGATGAATAAATCACTAGCTATCTAAACATATGACTCTCACCTTTATCTGACTTTTCATCCACAGAATATTTAAAAAACTTCTGCCGCTCCTCAGCTTGATTCCAGAGGCTAAGACCTCTAAGGAGTTCTGCAGTATCCTTCTGAGAGCAGTGCTGTGCAATCACTTTCTTTTTAATATCCTTAAGCTCTTCATAGGTAAAATATTCCATTAACATGGGCTGAAAAACCTAAAAGAAACACAATACTCATAAGGAAACATGCTTAATTAGTTTTGTTTTAATCTACATCTTTTGAAGTATTAATAGCTCAAGTGTAGTATTATGACCACATATTTGGAATGTATAAAAGCTGCTGTTAACACTAAGCTAATTTACCCAAAACTTGCAAAGAATACCACCATCAGGATCCTTCTTTCTACGGCTTTCTCAGTCAATTTGAAAGTATTCGACCCAAAGGTCTTCCTGAACACACTGCATCATACGCTCTTAATCATCCTCTTCTGGTGAGACATTTAAGTCAGTTAACTGTCTTCTGCCACTACAGCAACTGACCTCTACCCAAGCAGGGCCTCTGAATCCTATGAGAATGGTACCCAATGGGCTGGAACCAGAAAAATCAGAGCTCGATGACACCTTCAACTATTCAATATCATCTAGGAGATTTCGTCTACAAAACAGACGCTTGGTCCCAACCTCCAACTGATAGAATTAGAATCTTCAGAGGTGGAGTCAAGGGCACTTTTCTTCCTTTGTTCCACAGATAATGTCCGTGGTGCGTCACACATTAGGAAACACTGCTTTAGTAACTCAGTGGTTTTAGAACTGGTTGCATATTTGCATTTTACAGTGACTTGGGGAGCCTTTAAAATATACCCATGTTAATATCTACTTTTCATATGATTTAACTGATCTAGAAAGGGCTTAAAAGTATATATTTTTTTAAATAGCCATCTGATTATAAAGTGAAGCCTTATTACAGTGAGAACCACTATAATATCTGATTTACAGCTGAACAAAAATCCAGTACCTCACAAAATATTCCCTCTATTCCTTTCCTGATACTCACCCTACTTTAGAGAAAACAGAGAATGAGGAAGTGTTTTGCTCATCCATTCAGTGACATCCTAACAGGCAAGCACTAGGCATAAGGCTGCTAAGTTCAACACCACCATTTAATTACTAAAATCCACTACTAAAAAAAAGAACATTAAAAATGTTTAAACTTAGGATGAACACAGAAAACATTAAAAATATATATATATAAAAAATATTCTAATGGTTCAGAAAAGACATTAGAGGCATAAAAAGTTAACATTCAACACGGTACATCCACACAGTAAAATAAATGTGTTTTGAGTACATGAATTCATCTTTCATTCAATGGAAAGCAATAAGCTCTCTAAGGAGACAAAATTAATGCTTTTTCCCCTTGGGTTTTTCTTTGTTTTCTAAAATGTTCTAGAGGTTCATCTTCCTATGTATTATTCTGAAGAATCAAAATAACACTTTTTAATTTTATAGATCAAAATCACAAGGAGGAAAAATTATACTTACCTCCTCTTCCTCTTTCATGTGAGGAAGAAAGTCTCTTGTAAAAGCCTCCAGTCTCTCTTTCAGTTGTTTTGCATAATTTAACTGCTCATACTCATTCTAGAAATAAAAAATTGTATTCTATAAAAATTTTGCCTCTTAATTTATATCATATCTGATCCTATAAAGTCCGTTTGAAATGTTACTTGAAACTTCAGAAAGAAAATCAGACTAACAAATACCAAAGTGGGCTCTGTACTTTTCTAAGTACAAAACATGGCCTCAAAATCTCTTTAAAGAATCCTGACATCCTTTACTAATGTGATCTACTTCTTTTTAAAAAGTCTAGAATAGCAAGCACTTGCTCAAAACTTCTGATTTCTAACGCATGTACTTATACCATTTTAATATGTTCATTTTCCTAATATACCTCTAAGCAGTCCACAAGAGTCTACTAGACTCTATTCACTACAAAATCCCTTTAAGGTCGCCTAGTGTATCCTCCACTCAACAATTCAGAATAGCTGTTACATGACCCTGCAGAACACCATATACACTTCTAAAGGCAAGGCTCTCACTACAGCTTGAAGTAAAGCACTGTAATCCTGGACAACAGCTAAACTGTTTCTCCCCATTCGAACTAAGATCATATCTCCCTGTAACTTATCCATCGCTACATGTGGAGAATTTACAAAACAGTGAAACTGATAGAATTCAGGAACATTTTATTCCCTGCTGAGTCCTCTCTAGTCTCCTCCTTTCTGAAATGATTTATAGTCAACTGCTTCCTAACAGTCTATCCAACGTCCTATTCTCTCAGGATTTTACACATTTTCCCTAAGCATACTCAAGTTTGCTTTTCCAAACCAAACTACTCTTCCAAGCTTGAAGCCCAACTAATGCTTCCTCTTGCTAATCAACATCCACCTGGACTGCACAAACAGGCCACACTCAACTTGTCCATAATGGATCCCTTCATTCCCCACGTGTCATCTATATTCCCTAGAAAGTCAAGCTCGAGTCTCAGTTTCACTTTGTTCCTCTTTCTCCTTTCCCCCCTTTACATGCAAGCACTGGTGGTGTTTAGCCGCTAAGCCATGAACGTTTCTTGGGACCCCACGGACGTTGTCCGCCAGGCTCCTCTGTCTACAGGATTTCCCAGGCAAGAATACTGGAGTGGGCCGCCATTTCCTCCTCCAGGTGATCTTCCCGACCCAGGGATCGAACCTGCTTCTCCTGTACAGGCAGGCAGATTTCTTACCACTGAGCCACTAGGGAAGCTGTTCGCAAGCACTACCTTTATCAATCTCATGTCCTACGTTGTTCTGAAGCCTGTTCCCTCCCCTCTATCTTTGCTAGTCACTGCTTTAGTTCTGATCTTAATCATTTCACTGCATAGGTAATACATGAACAAAATATGAAAGAGCATAATGAAGCATTTAATAAATACCACCTTCCTTCCCAGTACCTCTCCCAGGGCAGTCTCCCACCTCCCTACAAGTGCCTACCATGTACTCCTGACCATGACAATCATCTTTTTATAAAAACCATCCTGCTTGAGCCTTTTCTTTCCCTTCAATCCATCCTCTTCCCTGCTGCACAACACTCTTTCTAGAATATAAACTTATCAATGAAAGGTCCATGGTGGTCTGACAGAGCTGCAACTGAAGTCCATGATTCACCAAGCCAAAAGGGGGACAGAGGAAGATCAAATTTCAAATACCCTATAATAAATAAATATAATTAATAGAGAAATTTCTCTACACAATTATCCTAAATGATACCCAACAATATCTTTAATCTTATGTTACACAATTAAAAATTATTCTTTGTAATCAGCCCTATGGCCCTGTTCATTCTAAGTAACAATCTTAGCTTTGGTGGTGGTTTAATCACTAAGTCGTGTCCAACTCTTGTGACCCCATGGATTGTAGCCTGTCAGATTCCTCTGTCCATGGGATTTCCCAGGCAAGAATACTGGAGTGGGTTGCCGTTTCCTTCTCCAGGGGATCTTTGGGACCCAGGAATCAAACCCAGGTCTCCTGCATTGCAGGTGAATTCTTTACCAACTGAGCTATGCGAGAAGCCCATCTTACCTTTAGTCACCAATGACTGCATCTCCTGGGGCTTCCCTAGTGGCTCAGTGATAAAGAATCTGCCTGTAAAGCAGGAGACCCAGGTTTGATCTCTGAGTCAGAAAGAGCCCCTGGAGGAGGGTATGGCAACCCACTCCAGCACTCTTGCCCGGAGAATTCCATGGACTGAGAAGCCTGGCGGGCTACCGGCTATAGGGTAGCAAAACAGCAACTAACCAACCACAAAGAGGTATGACAAAGATGCTCACAAACCTGAGTCTTCTCAGGCTTCACTGAGTCTTCTCAATTAGGCTCTGACCCTGAGGTCTGTCCTTGGCCCAGTTATTCCAGTTTCAGCAAAAATCATCCAGAATCAGTTTATCTACCCTACCCCCATCACCCTCAGCATTTGATAACCCTCAATTATCTATGCATCCTCAATCTCTTGCCACCTTGGTCTATCTTCAGCAAAAGGCAACAAGGGTCAGTCTAGCTATCATCTGCTATGAAACACTAACAAGTTTTGCCAATGACATATCAGAAGATGGCACAAGCTGTGATAAATATCCATTTGTACAACTCACCTTAACATTCTTCAGACCCTTTTCAAAGAGGCTAAGCATCTCAGAGAGTTTATTGTCAGAATGAACATTATAAATGGTCTGGCTGCGTTGCTGAAGCAAACCAATGATGTATTCATTTTCAATCTGCTCATGCATTTTGAACTCCTTAAAAGTAGCATACAGAGACTGCAGAAGAGCACGGAAATCATTGTTGTTGGAAAAGTTGGTTTTAGAAAGCTGGAAAAAATTTAAAGAGAAGTCATAATAAGTACATGCAAATATGCATCAAAAGGAAATATTCAAATGCATTCCTATTTAGTTTTGTATAGAGCAAAATACCTCCCTTACACTTCGTTAAAGCAGAAAAGGAAAGTCCTAAATTATAAGTTTTAATGGTATAATAAAAAGTGCCCCAGGTCAGGAAGATGTTGATTTCTGAAGGAAAGGATGTATACACCAACAAATCACACAGTTTCTTTAAGTATGAGATTAAACCAGACTCCCTCAAAACCTAAAATTCCATTACTCTATATTCTATATACTAAATTCCATATACTTAATGCAGATACTTCATAGAGTTATATGTAAACATTAAAGGAGCTGTGTTAGGATAAAGTGACACTCTTTTTTCTTTGTTCAAATGCCCTGTATGCTATTATACTACTTTTATAATATAAAAAATTCAGAAACTTTCTATTATAAATTGTTTGAATTTTAATATCAAAATGAGTCTGATCTGTTCAGAAAATAAAGTACTAAGCTATTAGAACATTATTAGATAATTTTAGGAGAACTCTTTTTTTTTTTTTTTTTAAAGAAAACCACAGTAAACACTTAGCATTTTATATAAGGAACCATGTACTTTTCTAGAGTGGAGGCACTTCAGCAGTACAATGTGACAATCTTGTACATCCGGGCATAAGAAAGTACATGCTCTTGAAGGAAAAGGCTAACAATCAATGAAAATATAAATAAATATATACACAGTCACTTTCTCTAATTCTGTTCAACAAGAGAAAATGACAATCCTGATATAATTTTATTTTTCTGCATTTAATGTCAAGTTAAATTCTCATGTTGAAAGCATACATATTATCAAGAAACTTGATTCAAGCTCAAGTTCAAAGTAATATTCAAACCTTCTGTTATCTCCACTGTCATATTCAATCCATCTTCTATGATGTCAATTCCAGTTTCAAAACCCATTTTAAATGTGAAAATCTAATTAGGTTAAAAAAAAACACAGAGGAAATGAAGAAGAAGCTACAAACACCATACTTCCTAGACTTGTTCTGCCAAGTCTAATCTAGTATCCCGAAAATGGAGAGGAATCTATGGTGTCTTAATTGCCTGTTTTGGGCAAGAAGACCAGGCTCATGGCGCAGCATCAGAAAGATGACAGACTCCTAAAGTAAGACTATTCCACTATATAATTTAACCAAGGATCTTCTGTGAAAGGCAGAGGAATGAGGCATAAGGGTCATTTACAAAAAAACAGACGTTAGAGTCAGATTCTCTAGGGGTGGTTCCCTCCTACTTGTCTACTAGGCTCAGTAACTCTGGGCAAGCTATTTTTCGCCAGTGTCTTAGTTTCTTCTCCATATTAAATGGGAATGATAAAACTACCTGTACTTCACATCGCTGCTGTGAGATTAAATTGGTGCTTAGCAAATATTAGCTATCATTACTTTGAAATTTAATCATTCATTTTTATAAAAACTCATGTGGGTTTTTTAACCTTATTCAAATATTTAATGAGCAGCTATTATAAGCCAGTCACTGTTTCTGGTAGTTGGGATAGCTCAGTGAACAAAACAGACGTCTCTGCCTTTATGAAGTTTACATTCTAGTGATGGGAAATAAAATAACAAACTAACCACAATAAATAAATTACTTATAACAGGTGCTGGCAACTTTTTCTGTAAAGGGCCAGGTATTTTAAGTTTTGTGCGGCATACCATCTGTAGCAACTATTTAATTAGTTGTTGTAGCACGTAAGTAGTCACATGAATCCATGGCCATATTCCAATAAAACTTTATTGATATTTGTGGGCACTAAAATTTTAATTTCATATATTTTTGCATGTCATAAAATATTATTCTTATTTTTCCCAAAGACTTAAAAATGTAAAAATCATTCTTAGCTCCTTAGCCACACAAAAATAACTGACTGGATAGAGTTGGTTAACCGAAGGTTGTAAATTTTATCCTAAGAAATGTCACACAAAATTACAACAAAATTCACTAGTGGCTAATCTCAGCAAATACTATCATGTGTCATCATATTAAAAATGAGTCAGTAGAGATGTTGATGAGAGGTATAACAAATGAAAGCATTAATGATAACTGTAAAATTTTTTAAAAAACAAACAGGATAGCAGAAAACTAAATAATGTCCTCATGCAAGTTATGGAAAATAACATCTGCAAAGACACACAGGAAGCTTGGCATACGTTCTCACTGGACTACTAGAAAATCTTTCACATTTAGTAACAAGCTCAGGTAAAGACCAGGTCATGCTACAGACTGAGGACCCGAATCAGAGGAAAGGACTCCGCAGTACAGGGTCAGCTCCGCAGATTGGTTGCAGATGCTGACTGCAGCCAGCCTGCTTCAGTGTGAACCCATCTCTGCCGGCTTCGTCCCTTCACTCGGCTTCTTCCCCAGTAAACAGGTCTAATGACATTAACTACCTAATAAGGCTCTTGTGGCAATAAGTTAATACATTTAAAGAACAAGGAATATAACATACATAATCCTACTTAGGTTTTTCTCTTATCCCTATGAAAAAGTGAAAGTGAAAGTGTTAGTCACTCAGTTGTGTCCAACTCTTGTGACTCCACGGACTGTAGCCCGCCAGGATCCTCTGCCCATGAGTTCTCCAGGCAAAGAATACTGTAGTGGGTTGTCATTTCTTTCTCCAGGGGATCTTCCCAAGCCAGGAACTAAACCGAGATCTCCTGCATTGCAGAGAGATTCTTTACCAACTGAGCTATTTAGCCCAAATAAAGTTATCATTAGAAGTCCTTATTCTACCCAACAGTTTTTCTCCACTTGAAAAGAGCAACTGTCTTTAACCAGGTATCTAAAGTCAGTGCAGTGAAAAGAATAACCTGAGCATATACAAATTAACTTTTTAAAAAGTTATGTAGATGAATCATTGCTTAAAATTGCTTGCCTCTGCAAAGTTATTCAATCATAGAGACTTGATTGAAAAAAATAAATAAATAAACCTAGACACTAATAACATCGAGGACATACTGAGGCCTACATGTGGTAGGTACTATACTAAATAATTTCATGTATTACTTAATTTTTAACAACAATCCTAGTAAATTGATGTTACATTTACATTTTATAGGTGAAAAACCTGAAGCTCAGAGAAAATAACTTATCCCAAACCATACAACTCGCAGACACAAAACAGAGATCAAGTGTCTGGGCCTGTGAAACCTACTTACTTCCCACAAGATACCATGGTAGTCTCTATCATGAAGCCATCTTTTCAGATCCAACAGAGTAAACTGTCAGTGCTTGCTCTAAAGGACTCCTTCTCACTAAGAGGTTGGTTTTGCCCCCCAAGGAACGCACGGACAAGGTCTAGAGACTGTTTAGTTGTCTCTACTCCATCTTAGTGGGTATGGCAGGAAAGGACTAAACATCTACAATGCACAGGACAGCCTCCACAACAAAGCATCATCTGGCCCACAATGTGAACAGTGCTGCAGCTGAGAAGCACGGCTCCAAAGAAGTGTTTTTTCAACCATGCTTAACCACGACCTTTAGTATGAAATACTGTCCAGTCCAGAAACATACACGTCACAGACACTTCAACCAAATTTCAGGAAACAATACTTCCCTCCCTAACCTGTGAGGTACTCTTTATCATTTACTTTTCTATTTCACGTTTTTAATGCTATTTCTGATCCACAAAACTGATTCCATGACCCACTAATGGGTCACAGAACTCATTCTGAAAAACACTGTAGGATTATAGAAGTTCCAAAGTGACCTACAAGCTTATATCCTCTGATGTATGGCAAACTTAACACAGGACCAGGATACATACAATCAACAAATAACAACATTCAGTATATTGTATCTCCTATATTTTCAAAGAATTTATAACTGACTTTCTGTCTCAGACACTCTACAATGTAAAAATCATACTTACAGCCTGGCTTTAAACTGATGTGAAGTTTAAAGACTTATAAAAGACTATGTATTAAGTTCAAAAACAGATATGAAAAACAGCGTAACAAAAACTCAAACAATATTACCCCAAGTAGTTTTTACTTTTTCGTTCCTCAGCCAGATAATCCTTTCATTTAATCAAGACAGATTTACACTAAATGAAGAAACCTTAGTAATTATCTGCTCAAACTGACAGAAAACCTATGAACCACCAATGAAATGTTCGCATAAAATCATGTAATTAGTAATAAGGAGCAGAACCAGTACGGTAACACAAAAACATGGGCTTCAGAAAGGAAAAAAGAGTCCTAAAGACGAAAATTCAGCCTCTCCTAATTACTAGTTGGGCTTCCCTGGTGGCTCAGACAGTAAAGCGTCTGCCTGCAATGCGGGAGACCCGGGTTCGGTAAAGTGTCTGCCTGCAATGCGGGAGACCTGGGTTCGAAGTTGAGTGAGGTAGTTTGTTAAGTTATTAATACTTAACCACTAAGTCTGTTTCCTCATCTTTAAATAAGGACAATACCTGTCTCACAGGGCTCTTGTAAGGATTAAAAATAAGAAAGCGCGTAATAAGAATGCGTTGAATTCCCTTTTCTTTCCCCTCCTTAGCTCTCAATTCAATATTCTCTCCAATAAATCAATCTTCCCAATGTCAGTCAATAACAGTCTTAACAGGTATGCAGAGAAATAGAATAACAAGGAAAACTTAATATATTCTTCATAAAGATATACTCATTCAATTTTTTTTTAAAATCTGTTCAAAGTATTCTGAGCTTGTTTTCTCCATAAGGTTTTGGTCATAAAATGTCCTATCTTTATAAAATGATAAAATAGATGGCATAAGATTCTTATCTGAAAAACTTGGGCACTCCATAAAGCCTCCACCAAGTTAACTTTTTATAGCTGGTCAACGTGTAAGTCTAGAAATCTCTGTACCATGCACGTCCTTACAACCATCACATACTTTGCTCTCAGAGATCAACTCAAAGAGACTGTAAGCCCACTTCTGGCCCTTTAATGTAAAGCTGACCAAATATCACCCCCTTTGCTTCCACCATAGGTCATCTGGATTTCCACACAGCATAAACCTTAAGACAATCATCTGAAGAACAGAAACGGTCTCAAACGGCCAATACAAGCTATTACAGGGCCGACTGACAGTAAAAACTCCACGCTCACTGGCAGAATTAATGCTGTTAAGTTTTGAGGATTAGGGAAAAACTGAGGCATTAGAATAAACTGGAAAAAGGATGTGATCCAATATAAATATTGCCTAAAATCAACCCAATTTGGAAGGTGAGTGAATTAGCAAGATTTCATAATAGATTGTCACCAAAAATTTTTTCAGAAACTATTCTGGCTTCATACAAAGAAAATTAAACTAGGGATCAGGATCCTGACTTGGCTTCCATTTGGATCCATCATTGACTACTTATGCAAACTTGGTCTAACTAATCTAAGCCTACATATCGCCAGCTATAGAACAGAAATATCTCTGCTTTTACCTAACTAAAAAGACTGCTATCTGGATAACAAGAGTAAAAAACTTTTCCATAAAACCTTCTATAAATGTTAAAAGAAAACCCATGAGCAAAGTATTAAATTAGGTATTATACAGCAATATTTAATACAGCTCACAACTTCAGAATAAATTATTCTAAATAAACTAGCCTAAGCACATAAATAATGGTTGTTACTAATAAACAAACGAATGCTTCTAAAATATACCATACTTGAAAAGTCAATATTCAAAATAAAACTGACTTCTTTATAATTACTGAGCACTCAGAGACAACATAAAGAATACCATGAATTAACATATCTTGTATCCTTTTAAGTACAAAAACTAGTTCTCATTTTCTGAGGTTTTACTATATGCTGTTTGGGTTGGATACCCCTTGTCTATCCAAACAAAGGCAAAAGTTGAGGTGAAAAATGAATAAAAACATATAGTCCTTTGAGCCAATTCAGCCATCATAAAATACTTTTTTCTCTTCTAGCCCCCAAGGACATACTAGGAGAAATTTCAATTAACTATTAGCATCAAAAAGAAATCCAGATGTAGAATTCCTATGCATTTTTCCCCCTAAATCACCTTGGTCTCTGATCCACAGTTTATAAAAATTGGAATTAATCTTCCTGATGAATATATACAACAATCTAATTAATTCAAAATTAATGACAATTTTAATTTCTGATATATCAAATTGAAAATGCCTTCAAGAAGGTACACTGAACTACCAAGAATCTTATTTGACTAAAATATTGCTTTTAAAAAGGGCACTGTATTTTCAAAATTTGTTCTAACCTTCTCAATCACCAGGTAATGACACACAACATTAGTGACTGACTGCTTCAAATTTTTTAAATAGGGCTGATTAGTCTAGCATGTTGGAGAAGGCAATGGCACTCCACTCCAGTGTTCTTGCCTGGAGAATCCCAGGGACAGGGGAGCCTGGTGGGCCGCAGTCTATGGGACTGCACAGAGTCGGACACGACTGAAGTCATTTAGCAGCAGCAGCAGTCTAGCATGTAACTAAATAAAGTTGTGATCCTTAACTATTTGGGGAGGGTCACTATCATTTGGAATTGTGATGAAAGCCATTAAGCCCTTAGAAAAATGCACCAAAATGTTCAAAACGATTCCAGGTGGTCTTGAGCTGCCTCTCCCCAACCTATAATAGAAGACTTCACATTCTATTACTTCCTCATTAACTTTACCTTTTCAGTTCCGAGAAAGTTAAAAAAACCTCCCCATTTTTTTTCTTTCCTGCAATTGAAAGATAGTGTCAGAATAACTAAGTTCAAAGGTCAGAGCAGGTAAAAACACTACAGTAGGCTAACTCAAAAATCCAAAAGTTATAGACTTAACTGACCACTTACCCACTTATTATGTTTCTCCTGGATAAGTGGCTCTTACCCTTGGCTGCAGGCTGGACTCACAGAGAACTTTAAATTAAATACCTGATGCCAGGTCCCACCCTCAGAGATGCTGATTGAGGTGGTTAGGGCATCGGGACTTGGGACTTTTAACAGCTTTCAGGTGATTCTAATCAGCAAAGAAGGTTGAGAACCACTATCCTAGACTATCCTGGTATTTAAACCGATATCTGAATCGTGTGTTTTTAATTTTCAAAATGGAGAGAGGAAAAAGATGGTTGTGGATGCTTTTCTAAGTGTGGCCTGGCACTGAACACTGAGGGCATCCTCCAACCAACTCACTGGGCTGTAAGAACACCTCTTTTCTCTCAACAGTGCTGTCATTTCTGAAAGTTCATCAAAGTTGACTTCTACGCTGAAGCATTAGAGGTCTTTAAGTGCTTTTTTGTTTGATTCACTGCTACACAAAGCAGGATTGCCAGAAGGTCTCAGAATACCCGTAGGTGGCCTCTCCCCAACACAAACATTTGACAAAAATGCGGACTCCTAACACTGTTTTAAAATCATAGGCAAAAAGCCCTGGGATAGCTCCACAAATGTGCTTTTTCAGCTTTAGGCTGCACCTATTGAGAGTACAAAACGGCTCTCGCAGTTCCACCAACTTGTTCCCAGGCCCTTTTATTCGAGCCCACGTAAAGAATTCCAGCAGAGAATAGCTGTCTCATAACAAAACCGACCTCCAGTAAACGCTCCGGACAATCAAAGTTGCAAGGGGGAAAAGAAAAAAAAAAAAAAAAAAAGACCGCAAATAAAAGAGTGAATGTTCTCTGCTTCGTAAGCCACGAAACCTTTCTCCCACATCAAGCCCCTGCAAAGCTGAGGGCGCTTAAAAAATAATAATAACGGGCAGACGGAGTTGGGAAGAAGATGCAGGTCAGGGGTTCAGAAGGATGGATGAGTGATAGTTAAGGAGGCACGGGGAGGCTCCCCCAAAGCCGGCCGGGGCAGGGCGGAGGGGACAAGGCTGAAAGGGGAGGGGGTGCAGCTGCGAGGACGGCCTGCGCCGCGCGGAGGAGGCCCGCAGGTAGCCGGCCCGGGTCCCCAGGGGTCGGCAGGGGGCAAGGGGGCGAAGGTGCCCCGCTCCCCCAGGGGACCCGGCGGGAGGCCCGGCGCGGCCGCGGGCAGCGCGCCCCCGAGGGCGGCGGGTGGCCAGGCCCTCGGCCTGGAGGGGGCCGCGCCGCGAGCTCCCGGGGGCACGTCCGAGGCGGCCGGCCCGGCGGGGCGCGGGCTGCCGGGGAAAGCGCCGCGCTGACAGCTGCGCAGGCGGCGGTTCGCGCGGCGCGCGGCCCCTGGACGCTGAGGGCGCCGCGCAGGCCCGGCCCGCCCGGAGACCCGGCCCGCGCCTCTCCTCCGCCCGCGCGCCGCCCGGAGCCCGAGGCCCCGCACAACGGTACCTTGTCGCAGTAGAGCCCCACCAGCTGCTTCATCCGCCAGTGCGGCGCGGTGAAGACGTCCACTTCTTCGGGGAAGGGCGCCATCGCCACCGCCTCAGCCGCTGCCGCCTCAGCAGCCGCGGCCGCCGCCTCTCCATAGACACCCTCGCCGCGGGGCAGAGGCGGCGCGCCCCCCTGCGCATGCGCCCGCCCCGTCGGCGCGCGCGCCCGGGCTGCCCGGCAGGCGGGGGCGCGGGGGCGCGCGCGGGCCGCCGCCGCCATGCGGTCCCCGCCGCCCCACGTGACCCTTCGCGCTGTGGAGGCTCGCGCTTCCACCTCCCAGCTCCACTCTCGTTCCTCGTCTGCCCGAGAAAGAAACCGAGTCTTTTCCCCTGTTTGTTTCTCTGTTAACGTTTCGCGACAGAAAAGACACGATCTGAGGGGAGAGGGTGTCGTCTCAGAGGCGTTGTCGGCGCTCCTCTTGGCCGCTACGCCCACCAGGCCTTGAGGCCGAGGCGCCGAGTACAAAGGGCCGCGGTCGGTCGGCCCGGCCGCCCAGTTCGCCTGAGCGCCTGCGCTGGGCGCGCCCCGGCCCCCACGAGCCGCCCTTCGCCTCCCTGCCTTTCCCGATGCATGCGGGCCGGAACGCTGACCTCCCTGCCCGCCGGTCAGGGGTCCTCAGCGATGAGGGGAACCGGGTCTGGGGAGCTCCAGAACTCGGAACACCGAGAGCAGGCCGAGGCCGGACAATGGCGGCCCCTGGGCTTGAGGGCGGGCGCGGAACCCCGGGGCTGGGGGCTGGGCGGGAAGGCCGAGTGGAATCGTGAAGGAAGACTCCTGGGAGGGAAAATGTCTCCTGGGAATCAAAGGCGGGAAGACGCGTGAAGCTCCGAAATACCCGGTCAGGGTTGTCAGTAAGGGCCCTGGGTGCTGGGGAGTCTCGAGGGTAAATAATCCCAGAAAGTCGGTTGCGGGGAAAGAAATTTAGGACTCATCCCTCCATTTTGAGCTGAGACTCAGAGAGAAAGAATACTTAAGCCAGGTCCCTAGCAAGAAAAAGGTCAGTCTCTCCCCGACAGGTCGACTCATCCTGGCCTCGGTCCTCCAGGAGACCGAGGAAGACCCTGTTATGGGCTTTGCTCGTCCAGATCAGACCTGGACTGTGTGAAGTGAAAATATTGCCTGCCATGTCAATAAATAAATGTTTTACGGCCATCAGCGATTTCTGGCATCCCAATGTAAATGAGGGTGCCCGAAAGGGAACACAGTGTCTGTGATCCAACAGATGCTGCCACCCACTCCCTGGGGGGTCGGGGGGTTGCTCCTGGGGCGGAGGGTGGCGGAGGCAAGAAGCAGCTATCTGCCACTCCTTAAGGTGATTGAGGAAACAGGATTGGCCCCAGATAGCTGAGAGATGAATTCAGTGAGCCCAGAGGCTGGCGTCTTCCCATACATAGCACGCTATGTATTTGATTTTTCTTACATGACAATAATCTTTGATGTTCAGGCTGCCTGCCTCCCTTTGTTGCAAACCTGTATATAGCCTGACTCCCCCCTCCTGCCTCCTTGGAGCGGTTTTCTCTGAGCTACTGAGATGCTGTCTCCCCAGCTTGGGTCCTAACTGGTCCCATCAAATAAAATTAACTCTCTACTTTCAGGTTTTGACTGTATTTTTTAGTCCACAGCTGGTTGGTTGGAGGGTTCATGAACACGCAGATAAATGCGAAGGAAAACAGGAAAGGTTGAAAACCTGGGTTATGGGGTGTGTGTGTTTGTTCAGTCACCTCCAACTCTTTGTGACCCCCATGGACTGTAGCCCATCACGCTTCTTTGTCCATGGGATTTCCGAGGCGAGATTATTTGAGTGGGTTGGCATTTCCTCCGAGGGATCTTTCTGACCCAGGGATTGAACCCATGTATCCTGCATCTCCTGAATCGGCAGGTGGATTCTTTACCATTGAGCCGTCTGGGAAGCCCTGTTATGTAATTTGCTTAATGACTGTAAACTCCAGGAGAGCAAGAAGCAGGTGTATTCTGTTCAACCCTTGCATCCGTACTATGAGAGTTCCAAGACAACATAGGGGTTTGATGAATATTCAATAAATGATGGAGTAGAAAAGTATAAGAACTTTGAATAAGAATGCTTTCGTTTATTTCTAATCTTACTATGTGCCACTTATTGAAAGGCACTATGAGCAGTTTTTAAGAGCACAGTTTAGTGCTGAAGTTGGATTCCTGGTTTGAGGGATACTACATGTGTGACCTTGAGCAAGCTTCCCTAACTTCTCTGTGCCTCAGGTTCCTCATATATGTAATGGGGTTAATACAGCCATGAACTCAATGCTTGTGCCCCCCTCAAATTCAAATGTTGAAACCCTACTCCTCATGGGATGTTATGAGGTGGGCAATTGGGAGGTAGGCAATTGGGAGGTAACAGGATTAGATGAAGTCATGAAAGTAAAACCCTGATAATGAGTCCCTAAGGAGCTCACTACCCTTCTCTGCTTATTTGCATGTGAAGATGTGTGAAATCAACAGTCAGGCCCTCGCCATGCTGACACCTGATCTTGGACTTCCAACCTCCAGAACTAGGAAAAATAAATTTCAACCGCTTATAAGCCACCCTGCCTATGCATAGGCTTCCCTAGTAGCTCAACTGGTAAAAGAATCTGCCTGCAGCGCAGGAGACCGGGGTTCAATTCCTGGGTTGGGAAGATCCCTTGGAGAAGGGGTAGGCTACCCACTCCAGTATTCTTGCCTGGAGAATTCCATGAACAGAGGAGTCAGGCAAGCTACAGTCTGCGGAGTCTCAAAAAGTCAGACACGACTGAGCAACTTTCACTGTCTGTGGTATTTTAACAGTCTGAGCAACTGAGACAAATACCTACCTCATAGGATTGTTATGAGAATTAAGAGAGTTCATATAGTTGAATTGCTTATAATAGTACCTAGCGCATAGTAGGGTTTCCCCAGTGGCTCAGTGGTAAAGAATCCACCTGCAATGCGGAAGCCACAGGAGACGTGCATTTCATCCTTGAATCAGGAAGATCCCCTGGAGGAAGGCATGGCAACCCACTCCAATATTCTTGCTGGGAAAATCCCATGGACAGAGGAGCCTAGCAGGCTACAGTCCATAGGGTCACAGAGTCAGACACAACTAAAGTGACTGAACTGTGTGAGGTGTACTGCAGAAAACCAAGTCTCAGTGATGATTGCCTAGCATCCTACAAATTAGTAAGTGAGGAATCTGGCCATATGACCTAGGCCCAGTGATACCGTACCAGGCATTCTGTTAGTTGTGTGGGATACAGAGATGATGACTTGTACATAGTCTGTCTGAGAAATGGGAACAATTCTTGTATAATAGAATATAGAGAAGGTCCTTGATAGCTATTTCATTTTCTCTCATCCTCTGCCCCTGTCTTCATTCTTTTTAAACTCTACTATTTCACTATGGCTTTGTGTCTATATTTTCTGATATCCCTCAGAAGACATTTTCTTATTTTCCTTCTGTTTCTTTACCCTATTCTGATCTGTCACTAAAGTTGTCTCGAAATGTGACAACCTCAGGTTAACCAGTTACACAGAGCAATGAGCTCCATGAGACTAGACACATGGTTTTGTTAGGTAGGTAAAACAGGGAAAAGGAGTCCAAAATGGCAGTGGCTACAGGCAAGGAAGGGAAAAGCCCGCGAAAATGAAACAAAAGAAGGTCCGAGGACCGGAGTGAGGACCTCAGGTAAAACAAACAACACTCCTGGCTGGCCCAGTTTACATAAGACAGGCCCAGGGAGAGAGAAACATATAAATAGAAGAGCCAAAGCCAGCTTGCTCTCCTGCGCGCTGGGGTGCTCTTCTCCTCGTGTCTTTAGATCGACGTACCCTCACGCCTCGAAGATGGATTTTCCTGCTGTCTTCTAAATAAAATAGAGCTGTAACACTGATTTGTCTAATAGCTATAGCATGGTCCATTCGAGACCTGAGAGCTATAACACGGTCTATCCAAGACCTGAGAGCTGTGACTCGCCAAGCGGGCTTTAAAGTCCATCACTCCAAATCTTTGTTGTGACGAGACAAGGAATCAAGGAACATACACTCGCGTGACAGTTTTATCCTCAGCACTTAGGACAATGCCTTTCATACATACGCTGAGTACTCAATCTTTGTTGAATAAAGAAAGAAGAGAGAAGTTCATAGCATTCTGTAATTTCCCCATTTCTCGTGTTAGTCGCTCAGCTGTGTCCAACTCTGCAACCCCACGGACTGTAGCTGGCCAGGCTCCTCTGCCCAGAGGATGCTCCAGGAAAGAATACCAGAGTGGGTTGCCATTTGCTTCTCCAGGGGCTCTTCCCAACCCAGGAATCAAACCCTGGTCACCTGCATTGCTGGCAGATTCTCACCATATTTTGTTTCACGATATCAGTTTGTGTCTGTCGTTCACCAGTATACCCCAAGAACCAGGCACATGGAATAGGTGTGTAACAAATAAACAAATAAAAAAAGGCATTCTACACAGTTTCACTGTAACCTAGACCTTGAAGCAGTGTAGTTAGCTGAACAGTAGTAACAGCCAGGTTGGACTGGTCATTTCAGGGAATTTAAGATAATAAAATGAAAGAAAGTAATAATAAAAAAAAGTAATAAGTCCCGTGGGTCATTCTTCCCTTCAGAAAAAGCTATTAACTTTTGCACCATGTGCTGAGTAAGGTAATAATTAATCACCAGATATATCCAGAATACATGATTGATTTACATTAAACTTTAGCCCTAAAAAGAAGACATTGATCAGCCTAGTATCATTTTTATGGGTTCCTGCAACTACAGCAGATCTGGAGCTGCTATTAAGGTCAAGGTTATTGGCTTAATCATGCCTTTATGATTTCTTCTGACATATGAAAGTGAAGGAATTCTAACAACCATCTCCTCATAACATCATGTGAGGAGTAGGGTTTCAACATCTGAACTTGATGAGGGCGCAAGCGCTGGATTCATGGCTGTATGAACTCCATTTACATATGAGGACAGAGGCACAGAGAAGTCACGGTGACAAGGGACTAGATAAGGCGTGAAAACAGAGCGGCAGAAACGCACAGCGCGTAGCGCCTGTCCTTCTCTCATTCTCTCTGAAAACTGCATGCTGCAGGGGAAAAATGCCAAATCATTCCCTGGTGACCTAAATGTCTGATGACACGAGGCCTCTTTACTGGTATTGTTGCAGTGAAAAGGCAAAAAGAGGAATGAGTTGGTTTCTTTTTTTTCTTTCCTAAGAACAAAGATAGTGAGCAGGCCTGATCACTCCTAGTTTTTATTTTGTCACTTTGACCATCTGATTTGAAGAGCCGACTCACTGGAAAAGACCCTGATGCTAGGAAAAGATTGAAGGCCAAAGGAGAAGAGGGCGGTAGATGATGAGTTGGTTAGATGGCAGTTGGTGATGGACAGGGAAGCCTGGCGTGCTGTAAAGAATCGGACTTGACTTGGTGTCTGAACAACAATCTCTAATCTGTAACTAAATTTGCTTTTTGGCCCCCTAAATCTGCAGGAGCTACATTTCACACCTGTTACCATTAGATTCTATGCTAATTACATCCTGTTTCTGGGGCTCACCTTTACAAACCACCTCTCTTAGTTTTTCTCTTTTTGCATTAGAGAAAGAAGGCCACAGTGCTCCCAGACTGCCAGACTCAATTACTGGGTTACCTGACACCAGCTTGTGACTGTTATTGAAACAAGAGGAAGAAGAATACAAGATCCTGACCCCTTTGTTCCTCCCCCCTCATCTTATATAAGCCTCTAGACTCCTTGTGGAAGGGCCAGGGGCACAGTTCTTCAGGCAGAAGCCAACATCTCCCCCCGCACCCCGCCCTCATCACTCCACCAGCTGAAGATTAGAAATAGAAAGCCACTTTTCTATTTCCTCCAAACTCTGTCTCCATTTTTTTTTAATTCATATTTGGTGGGCAGAGAAAGCCAAGTTTGGCAGCAACACTATTTTCCAGCCCTGGTTTTGAGGGCCCTGGAGAAGGTTACGAGTCAGGGAAAGTCCATTCTAAGGCATTTATATTTAACTGTATTTAACTGAGTTTATGACACAGCAGTTTTCCCGGCAAGCAGCACATTAGTTGTGAAAGTAAACAATGAAAGGCCTTTGCTAATCCCAACTGAGAAGGAAATGGCAACCCACACCAGCATTCTTGCCTGGAGAATCCCAGGGACAGAGGAGCCTGGTGGGCTGCTGTCTATGGGGTCGCACAGAGTAGGATACAACTGAAGCGACTTAGCAGCAGCAGCAGCAACCCCCAACAGCTGGAATCCCAAACCCAACTCATACCAGAGCTGATCCTACTGTCAGTCAAAATAAGCAACTAATCGTGCGCGTGACACACACACACACACACACACACACACACACACACACACGGCAGGCTAGGTTGATTGATTTAGGAGTAAAACTCTTAGCAGGGATGGTGTCATTTTTAAAAGAAAAGATAGCCACTGAGTTGAAATGTGAGGCCCGATGCTATGTTTTGTTTTTCGTTTTTATTTCTTTCATTTTCCGTTCTTTTTTCTTTCATTTTCCGTTCAAATGCTGTATTTGCACATGAAGCTCAGAATATGAAATATACATAGGCCTGCATAGCAAGTGCTATTATTATTTTCCCATTGGTTTTTACTAAATAGAGATGAGTGGTTGTGTGTATTCTTTTGCTGGTGTGGTCAAAACTAACTATGACAGACTTAACAACAGAAACTTTGTTTCTCACAGTTCTGGAAGTCCAGCATTGAGGTGTCAGCAGGTTTAATGTCCTCTGGGGCCTCTCTCCTTGGCTCACAAATGGCCACTTTCTCCCGGTGTCCTCACATGGCTTTTGCTCTGTGCCTGTGCGTGTCTGGCTTTATGTCCTAATCTCCTTCTCAAATAAGGACACCAGTAAGATTGCACTAGGGTCCACCCTAACCACTTCATTTTAACTTAATCACCTCTTTAAAGGCCCTATCTCAGAATACAGTCACCGAGATACTGAGGGTTAGGACTTCAATATATGAATTTGAAGGGAGCAAAATTCAGCCTTTAACTCTACAGAAAGAAAAGCTTGTCATAAAAGGTATAATAAAGGCTTTTGCACAATGAGAAAAATAATGCGAAACAACTGGATGTCTCTCAATAGAATACTGGAGAGTTGATAAATTATAGTACATTCATTCAATAGACAAATAAATATGCATCCGCTAGAAAGTATAAGATACATCTATATTTGCTGCTATGGAATGAAATCAAGGTGTTCCAAGTTAAGAGGGAAAAAACAACAGAGAGAACATTTTGTTAAATATGTTCTCCTTTGTTTTTGTTTTTGTTTTTTAATATAGTATGTGTTTCTAGAATAAGACAGCAAAAATTTGTAAGCAGTGCTCCTAGGATGAGAAACAATTAAATGTTTTTTTAAATACATCCATACCCTTTGGTACAGTTTTAATATTTTTCTATGTTCACCTATTTTCCTTATAGTTATAAAAATCTGTCAATAATAATGCATTTTAAGAGCATTTTTAATCATTAAATATACTAACATGTTTGGTTGTGTATAATCAGTAGCAACAGTTCTAGTTTCAGGTACAGCCATTTTATGTTGTTGTTGCTCAGTTGCTAAGTTGTGTCCAGCTCTTTGCACCCCCATGAACTGTGTCAGGCTAGACTCCTCTGTATCTCCCAGAGTTTGCTCAGATTCTTGTCCTTTGAGTCAGTGATGCTATCTAACCGTCTCATCTTCTACCTCCCTCTTCTCCTGCCCTCAATCTTTCCCAGCATCAAGGTCTTTTCCAATGAAACAGTTCTTCATGTCAGGTCACCAAAGTATTAGAGCTTCAACCTCAGCATCAGTCCTTCTAGTGAATATTCAGGGTTGATTTCCTATAGGGTTGACAGGTTTGATCTCTTTATTGCCCAAGGGATTCTCAAGAGCCTTCTTCAGCACCACTGTTTGAAGGCATTAGTTCTTTGGCACTCAGCCTTCTTTATGGTCCAACTCACATTTGTACATGACTGTTGGAAAAATCATACATCTGACTATATGGACCTTTGTCGGCAAAGTGATGTCTCT
Organism: Capra hircus; assembly: GCF_001704415.2. Lineage (NCBI taxonomy): Eukaryota > Metazoa > Chordata > Mammalia > Artiodactyla > Bovidae > Capra > Capra hircus. The sequence continues at coordinate 111,103,612 of NC_030813.1, forward strand.
GTTTTCTAATACATGGTCTGGGTTTCCTTCTAAGGAGCAAGTGACTTTTAATTTCATGGCTGCAGTCTCCATCAGCAGCGGCTTTGTAGCCCAAGAAAATAAAACCCATCAGTGCTTCCACTTTTTCACCTTCTATTTATGATTACCCCAAAACTATATTCTAATCTGCCCTGCCTCTGACTACTCTGATTACACTTCCCTTGGGTCCACATCTATTTTTCTAGTAGGAATGGAAGCCTCCTTGAGGGAAGGGACAGGGTTTTTAACGACCTTGTAGAAGTAGGTGTGATAAAAGGTTAACTGAAAGCGACATGATCAAAATTGTACATGATCCACACCAAGCTTATAAAAAGGATTGCAAATAAATGGCACAGCGTCTTATTAAGTTTCCTCTGAGAGACACAGTTACAGATGATTCCCTCCCTCCTTTATATGTTTCTCTTCTTTCCAGAGTTTTGAATGAGCATGTGTACTTTTGATGTCAGAATACAGAAATGACTATATTACAAACAATCTTACAGCAACTATATTTTAAAATACCTTAGAAAGGAGATTGGAGAAGGAAATGGCAACCCACTCCAGTATTCTTGCCTGAAAAATCCCATGGTCAGAGAAGCCTGGTAGGCTACAGTCCATGGGGTCGCAAAGAGCTGGACACGACTGAGCGACTTCACTACACTTCGAAAGGGGATGAAAGGAAATGCTGTGTATCAGAATGTTGGCACTGGCTTTTGGTGGTGGGACTATGACTGGTTGGAGGCGAGGAGAGCTACTTTTGTTCCTCGAAATTTTAGCAACGAATTTGTTTTCAAATTTTGTATTTGAAAAACAAAATTAAGGTTTTGAGGGTTTTTTTGAGATTTCAGTTTAATTAATATCGATCATCTTTAGAGCCACCGTTGCAGAGCTCTATCCAGTTTCTCAGAAGCCCTGCGCCACCACCCAGACATGTAGATGCTTTCTGTACCTGTGCCAGAGACCTGTGCGGATATCTCCTGCTGCACAGCCCCATCTTCTGGCGTGGGCCTCTCCCAGTCTGTCACTAGGAAGCCATTCCAGTGAGTTCTAGCTGAGTTCTCTTCCTTAGACCACCCAGCCATTGTGGCACTTCCTATAGGACATAGACACGGGACCCTCTTCACCAAGGTTAGGCTGCCCTGGACTTCCCTGGTGGTCCACTGGTTAAGAATCTACCTGCCAATACAGGGGACAAGGCTGTGATCCCTGGTAGGGGAAGATCCCACATACCACGGCCCCACTAAGCCCTGGAGCCCCAACTACTGAAGCCCGAGGGCCCTAGAGCCCACACTCTGCAGGAAGAGAAGCCACCACAATGAGAAGCCCCCGCGCCGCACCTGGAGGGTAGCCCCCACTCGCTGCAGCTAGAGAAAGCCCTGCTCCTCAACCAAGGCCCAGCACAGCCACAAATAAACAAAAAAGGAAGTAATAAAAATAAAGTGCAGCTAGTTGGTAGGAAGTTGGGGGCTATCTACCACATTGGGCATTTTCCTATCTGGTGGCCCTCTGGGCTCACAGTGAGTCTGTGTCCATTTCTAGAACTTCAAGTTTGCATTTCTGGAGCACATTCTTGCCTCGAAGAAGAAGGCAACAGATCCGAATGTGGGTGCTACTTTCTCTAGCCTTGTTTTCAAGGTGTGGAGCTCTCTCCCCTAGAGGAGGTTTACTCATGCCTCACAAGTGAGAAAAAGAAATGCTGGGACATGTACAAAGGCACAGGAGAACAGAAGAGCTGAGGAGAAGAAGAGGCATAAAAGGTAGGACAGAAAGTACAAGATGTGGAAACGAGGAGTGGGGGGAGGATTAAAGAAAGATAAAAGATAGAGGTGGAAGTAAAGAGAAGAAAACAATAATCAAGATATACAGAGATGAATTTGCTGTATGGCTCAGGAAACTCAAAACAGGGCCTTTGTATCAATCTAGAGGGGTGGGATAGGAAGGGAGACTGGCGGGAGGTTCAAATGCATTGAGGTCTTATCATGTACCAGGTACTTAAGTGCTTCATATGAGAATTGTCATGTGTAATCCTCACAACTACTATATGTGGCAGGTTCTATCATTTTTTCCACTTGATGGGAAAAGGAAAAAACTGTTTAGAGTTATTATTTGTCCAAGGTCATAGAGGTAGTGAGTGGGAAATCAGGAATTTAATCTATGTCTTTCACACCCTAGAACCTGTACTTCACCTTACACTGAAAAACAGTTCTCTGTCATCAGTTTACGTCAACACACTATGCCTAACATGTGCTATTAACCTTTGAACAGGAGCCAAAGGTGACAAGGAAGAATATAGGCCATACCACAAACTACATAAGTGTCTAAATATAGAGTAGTTCAGTTCCTTAGATTATCTTTGGAAAAGACATAGTTTAGATAATGCTAAGACTATAGTTTGCTCCAGTAGTGATACTGTGCAGGGCCCCATGGGGCTTCTAGGCACAAGGCCTTTCATGTCTTCTATTTCTTTGCTGATAGGAAATAGCCTTCATTTAGCCACCATGACCTTCCCTGAGTTCCAAAGAGCAGATTCAAGCATTTGCTAACTGGGGAAGGGCTAGGATGTGAGACCAGGAGAAACTAACAATCAGGAGCAGCCTTGGGGCAAGATCCTATTTCCCCACCAAGGGATAAAATGTTGTTTTTGTTTAGGTGCTAAGTCACATCCGACTCTTTTTCGATCCCATGGCCTGTAGTATGACAGGCTCCTCTGTCCATGGGATTTCCCAGGCAAGATTATTGGAGTGGGTTGTCATTTCCTTCTCCAGGGAATCTTCCCAACCAGGGATCAGACGCATGTCTCCTGCGCTGGCAGGAGGATTCTTTACCACTGAGCCGCTAGGGAAGCCTCATGCACAACAATACCTTTGAGCTATTTTGCCAATACTGTAACCCCTTCCAGGTGGGAGAAGTTAACAATTGTCGATGGAATGCTGCCATAAGCATGTAGACCCCAGCTGGACCTGAAGGTTGATGATACTGACTCTTGCTACCCTCACTACCAACTCTTTAGAAAGATGTGCACAAGCTGATCACGCCCACTTTGAACAATTACTATAAAACTTCTCACTATGTTCCCCAAGTTGGGACACACAGTTTTGAGGGCATTAGCCTACTGTGTCCCCCTTTACCTGGCAAAGCAATAAAGCTACTTTTCTGCTTCACCCAAAACCCTGTCTCCAAGATTCAATTCAGCACCAGTGCACAGAGAAGCCGAGCTTTCAGCATCAGTAGAAATATGGACGTAAGATGTGCATAGTGGTCCATAATGTTTCTTCGCAAAATTTCCAGAGAAATCAGAGCCTTCCATTTCCTAGACATACCTGTGTATCACTTACCTATTCTTAATATCGCCAAGTCAACACCAACTCCAGTCAAAGACTCTATTATGAGCTGACTTGCAGGATGGTGCAGTGTGTATGGCCCAAGGGAAAGGTGGTGACTAGTATCATGGACAACTTGCTTCAGCTGTTTTCAACATGTAGTGAGGGAAAGTATAACTAGTTTCTGGAATGGAGAGGAATGATAAGCTTCCTGTAAATTGTCAGGCTTGCATTCACTGTAATGATGACATCTGGCAGGTGATTGCTTAATCTCTGCCTACACAGGCGGAGGTGAGTGTTTAGAGAAGTATCAGTTCGGTTTCCTTCCTCATAAACCCAAAATACAGTACAAAAAATATTCCCAGATGTACAAGACAACTCTCAGAAATTTATAAATGCTAAGAGGTATATCAAAGTCCTGAAAGTGTTAGCCACTCAGTCGTGTCTGACTCCATGGATGGTAGCCTACTAGGCTCCTCTGACCATGGACTTCTCCAGGCAATAAAACTGGAATGGGTAGCCTTTCCCTTCTCCAGGGAACTTCCCAACCCAGGGATTGAACCTGGGTCTCCTGCATTGCAGATTCTTTACCATCTGATCCACCAAGGAAGCCCATATGGATGGCAAGAGTTATATCAGCAGAAGGAATCAGGGCTGTCATATACACCTCCTTTCCAGTAGTCATGGGCGGATGTGAGAGTTGAACCATAAAGAAGGCTGCTTTCAAACTATGGGGCTGGAGGAGACTCTTGAGAGTCCCTTGGACAGCAAGGAGATCAAACCAGTCAATCCTAAAGGAAATCAACCCTGAATAGCCACTGGAAGGATCGATGCTGAAGCTCTAGTATGCTGGCCACTCGATGTGAAGAGCTGACTCACTGGAAGACTCTGATGCTGGGAAAGATTGAAGTCAGGAGGACGGGTGACAGAAACAGAGGATGAGATGGTTGGATGGCATCATCAACTCAATGGACGTGAATTTGAACAAACTCTGGAATTAAAGGACACGGAAGCCCAGCATGCTGCAGCCCATGGGATCACAAAGAGTTGAATGTAATTGAGTGACCTAACAAAACATATACACCTGATTCTCATTAACTGATTAGGTTTAGGGGGAACAACTTGGTAATTCATAAAACATTGTCCTGAGATCTAATTCCATCTCTTGTGCCACACTACTGGACCAATAAACTCTGGAGCCTGTGTGCCACAACATAACAGAGAGTCCTATATGTTGAAACAAAAGATCTCACAAGATACAACAAAGATTCCATGTGCTGCCACTAAGCACAGATGCAGCCAAATAGATAAATATTTTAAAAAATAGTTAACTGACCGTTAATCAATCACTATTTTCTTTACAACTAGTTTACCTGTGATTTGTTCCATCCGCTTTTCCTAAAATGTTTCTGCCAGGATGATTCTTTGGATGACTACAGACTTTTCCCTTTATGTGCAAGACTGTAATAAAACATTGACATATGCTTGTAACTGAACTGAAAGTATTCTTTAAAAATAGAGAGGATGTAAAGGCAAAGTGGGTGGTAATGTGGACCCAGTTTCTTCATCTGTAAAATGCAGTGAAAGTCTATACCTCCCAGGATATCCTGAGAGTTACATGTTGTGTAGAACAGAGGGCCCAGCATAGGAAACACTAAATATTAGATGTTACTTTTACGTATAAAATGAAGGGACAAGATGCTCTCTTTGGTCTCCTGCAGTTCTCAGCTTCTGGGACCCAAAAATAGTACCTTGAAAGATACTTCTTCAGGTTAATTCTACATATTAATTTAGCAGGAGAAGAGAGGGACTCAGAGTTAGATTTGCCTGTTAAGTGACATAAAGCACAAAATGTCAGTTAGTGGTTGAAACAAGATAGAGGTATTCTCTTTGCCTCGTGCTATTAGCTATCTATTGCTGTATAACATGTTACCCAAAACTTAGTGGTTTACAAACTTTGTGTCACAGTTTCAGGGGATTAAGAGTTTCATAGTGGCTTAGCTGGGTCAATCTAGCTCAGGTTCTCTCATGAGAATACAATTAAACTGACAATCTAGCCACATAACATAAAACAGTAAGGCATACTGACCGAGTCTGCCAGGAAATAGTGAATAAGGAAGAGATAGTTGTGAAATACTTACCAAATATAAATGCCCAAGTTGAGTCAGCTTTAGGATGGGTCAAAATAAAAGGAATGCTATCATTCATAAAGACTCAAAGATTTAAACATGTTTAATCTTGCCTGTCTCTAACTGAACATTCCCGGAAAATGAGATTTCCCCCCTTTTTTACACATTTTTAATATTTCTATGATCTTCCTCTACAATTGTAGGGGTAAATCATGCATTAATGACAGCCATCAGTCAGGGAAAGACTGACTATATACCAGCCACCACCTTATCTGACAACATTGTGAAGTAGGCTCTGACCACCCAATTTAACACAGGAGGGAACCAAAGCTCAGAGGTGCAAGTAGGGTTTGAAGTCGTATCTCTCATTTTCACTGCACCATGAGACTCTTTCCCTCCTGTACTTTACTTCCTGTTAAACACAAGTCCTACCATGTAGTCTGCTGAGAGCTTAATTAGAAGAAGTGCAGACAGTGGGGAATAATATACGGCAGAAGAGGAGATAGAGTGCACACTGCCTCAAGGTTCTTAAGCTAAGTGTCAGCTTACTGTTAGCTAAATTAATGAGAGAAGATCTGAAATAATAATTAAGAGTTAATGGTATGGTGCTGACAATGCAACTACAGTAACACTTCAACCAGAGAGCTGTGGTGCCAAGAGTCCCTACTGCTGCTGCTGCTGCTAAGTCACGTCAGTCGTGTCCAACTCTGTGCAACCCCATAGACAGCAGCCCACCAGGCTCCCCTGTCCCTGGGATTCTCCAGGCAAGAACACTGAAGTGGGTTGCCATTTCCTTCTCCAGTGCATGAAAGTGAACAGTGAAAGTGAAGTCACTCAGTCGTGTCTGACTCTTAGCAACCCCATGGACTGCAGCCCACCAGGCTCCTCCATCCATGGGATTTTCCAGGCAAGAGTACTGGAGTGGGGTGCCATTACCTTCTCCGAAGAGTCCCTAACTAGCCCTGCTTCTGATGATGTTCCTCAAAATATGGTCCTTTTGGAACTCAATTAATATCACACCCCGTTCTATTAAAGATCTGATTTCTGAGACTCACCTTTGGAAATTTGAGTTAGCACATTTGGGTCAAGGTCTCAGACCATATGATTTAGTTACATATGATTCCTATGTAACTAAAGTTTCAAAAATACTATTCCAGTTATTAGGAGACCCCAGTTCGACTCCTGGTCTGGGAAGGTCTGCTGGAGAAGGGAAAGGCTACCCACTCCAGTATTCTGGCCTGGAGAACCCCATGGGACTGTATAGTCCATGGGATCACAAAGAGTCGGACATGACTGAGCAACTTTCACTTACTATGTGTCCATAATTAAAACTGTGTCCATAGTTAAAACTGTTTCTCAGACTTGATAAGGTGATAGTAGAATTCATGGAACTCATGGTATCATTTGTGAAACACAATGACATGATACCCTAAATGTAATATAGCTAAATTTGCATGATAGATTACTAGAAAAATGATACAGACTGTTTATTCATGAGTAAACAGAGCTGAGCTCAAATCTCTTCATAATTATGTAACTATGGCAAGTTCCTGAACACTGCTGAGTCTAAGTTGCCACTTCTGTAAAATATTGATTATAATGCCTTGATGGGTTATTGTGGAGACTGAAGATAGTGAACATATAATGCTTGACATATAGTAGTGAGTGTGAGTGAAAGTCGCTCAGTTGTCTGACTCTTTGTGACCCCAGGGACTGTAGCCTACCAGGCTCTCCTCTGTCCATGGGATTCTCCAGGCAAGAATACTGGAGTGGTTTGCCATTCCCTTCCCCAGGTGACATATAGTAGCCATTCACTTAATAACAGGTATTTTTTTATTACTAAACATTTAAAACTATATTAAACAAGATACTGTATATTAATAGAATCTAGTATTAAGAGATATTAAAGGCCACAAGGTTTCAAAATGGTTTGAGCCATTATAATGGTTCAGCAGACCCGGATGGGAATCAGACTGTCTGGATTCCAATCCCAGCTGGTCTACTTTCTCACTTACTACCAGCAGAGAAAAATGGAACTTTATTTGCCTTCTGGGAATGAAGTCTCTGTTAATCTTGTTAAGCTATGAGCGTGTTTACTCTTCTGCTAAATTAACTGTGAAATGGAAATAATACAACTTATCTGACAGCAATGTCTGAGAATTCTGTTCAGTTCAGTTCAGTTTAGTCGCTCAGTCATGTCCAACTGAGTTGTGACCCCCATGGACTGTAGCACACCAGGCCTCCCTGTCCATCACCAACTCCCTGACTCTACCCAAACTCATGTCCATTGAGTCAGTGATGCCATCCAGCCATCTCATCCTCTGTCGTCCCCTTCTCCTCCTGCTCCCAATCCCTCCCAGCATCAGGGGCTTTTCCAATGAGCCAACTCTTCACATGAGGTGGCCAAAGTATTGGAGTTTCAGCCTCAGCATCAGTCCTTCCAATGAACACCCAGGACTGGTCTCCTTTAGGATGGACTGGTTGGATCTCCTTGCAGTCCAAGGGACTCGCAAGGGTCTTCTCCAACACCACAGTTCAAAAGCATCAATTCTTTGGTACTCAGCTTTCTTCACAGTCCAACTCTCTGAATAAATGTACTTATTACCTATCACTTTGTCTCCCTCTGAATTTTTTCTGAGATGAGACATCAAGAACCTGAACTTCATTGAGTCCTGAGACCAGGTGTGTGACCTCAGTTAAAAGGCCTCCTACTTTGGCCAAATTCAAAGCCCAGTCAGGGGTTTGGCTGGGTTCAAGTCCCAGGCTGAGGTGCATTGCTTCAAATTTACCGTTTTCTCAGTCCTGTGAGTGTGCCAAGTCTCTGTACTCTTATCTCCATGGCTTTTGTCACTGTTCATCTAGTCACCCCAGCTAGAACAATGACAGCAAACAGACGTGAGGACAAGACCCTATTCTAAGGACTTTCAGTATAAAATTTTATCTTTTCTCAGAATCACTGGAGGGTAGGTACTATTATCATCGCTATGTTACTGATGCAAAGAAACGACTCATTGGAAAAGACACTGATGCTGGGAAAGATTGAGAGCAGGAAGAGAAGGAGGCAACAGAGGATGAGATGGTTGGATAGCATCACCGTCTCAATAGACAGGAGTTTGAGCAAACTCAGAGAGATGGTGAAGGACAGGGAAGCCTGGCATGTTGCAATCCATGAGGTCACAAGACTTAGTGACTAAACAAGAACAACAACTTTACAGATGAAAAAAAAAAAAACAGATGGAAGAGATGCAAAATTTGCCCAAGGTTATCCCACTGACACAGAATCAAGATTTTAACATAGGCAATCTAGCCCCGAAACCTGTTATTCTATTTTTTATTTATTTTTATTTTTTGGCCACACCTCAAGGCTTGCAGGATCTAAGTTCCCCTAGTGGGCCCTCTACAGTGAAAACACAGAGTCCTAATCATGCGTATTTCAAGGAAATCTCCTAAACCTGTTATTTTAACATACATAATACAGCCTCTAGAGATTTTTGAGTTATTTTTAAAGATTTAACTCTGCATCACTTGAATATCTAATAAAATACACTGCCTTCTTAAACACCCCCAATCCATCCCCTTCTCAACTCACACTGACATAGACCTAGTCTAGGCTCTACTATCTTCTGCTAGAATGACATTCTCCTTGGTTTTAGCTTCCTCTCATTCAATCCTGCCAAACCAGCCAGTCAAAAGGTTTCTAAGGTAAATCTGATAAATAACTCTCCCTTGATTAAAAACTTTGAATGCCACCCCAGTTTTTACTGAATAGGATGCAAATACATGTGTTGTTCAATGAGGTACCTGGTATAGTTCCTCAGTAACAATATTGAGTGTGTTACATTTTACTTTCATCCATACGACCATGTCTTTTTCCCCACTAAAGTGGGCCCTTTTTGAAGGTAAGGACACTCTTTTGTTCATCTTTATTTAACCCATAAATCCCTAGGTCCCAGCAGAACCGTAGATATAGATGAAGCCACAATATTGTTAATATGTAAATCCGAATGATTCATTGCCCCACCAGCATGTGAGAGTTGGACCATCAAGAAGGCTGAGTGCAAAAGAATTGGTGCTTTCCAATTGTGGTGCTGGAGAAGGCTCTTGAGAGTCCCTTTGACAGCAAGGAGATCAAACTAGTCAATTCTAAAGGAAATCAACCCTGAATAATGATTGGAAGGACTACTGCTGAAGCTGAAGCCCCAATAGTTTGGCCACCTGATGCTGAGGAACCAACTCATTGGAAAAGACCCTGTTGCTGGGAAAGATTGAAGGCAAGAGGAGAAGTGGGCAGCAGAGGATGAGATGGTTAGCTAGCATCACTGACTCATGGACATGAGTTTGAGAAAACTAAGTGAGGTGGATAGTCAAGGACAGGGAAGCCAGGAGTGCCACAGTCCATGGGGTTGCAACGAGTCAGTGACTGAACGTCTCAGTGACTGAACAACAACCAGCAAGTGCAGAATCTGTGGCTTCAGGAGAACCTGTCAACGTTACTAAGAAGTGCTTTTGAGCCCCTAGGTGTGTTTCTCACATTTCAGTTCAGTCACTCAGTCGTGTCCTGCACTTTGCGACCCCACGGACTGCAGCATGCCAGGCTTCTCTGTTTATCACCAGCTCCCGGAGCTTGCTCAAACTCATGGCCATCGAGTTGGTGATGCCATCCAACCATCTCATCTCTGTCGTCCCCTTCTCCTCCTACCTTCACTATTTCCCAGGAACAGGGTCTTTTCCAGTGAGTTAGTTCTTTGCATCAGGTGGCCAAAGTACTGGAGTTTCAGCTTCAACATCAGTCCTTCCAATGAATATTCAGGACTGATTTCCTTTAGGATGGACTGGTTGGATCTCCTTGCAGTCCAAGAGACTCTCAAGAGTCTCCAACACCACAGTTCAAAAGCATCAGTTCTTCGGCGCTCAGCTTTCTTTATGGTCCAACTCTCGCATCTATTCTTGACTTCTCACAGGCTCTGTAACAAATTCACTCTCTGTATAGTATGCCGCTACCTCAGATAACAAGAGAGCCATTGCGTCTCTTCTTTTCTTCACCTGAGCCCTATATTCTCATATCATCATAAGATTAGGTGCCAAGTTGTAAAGAATGGCTTTCTTCTTTGTGACATATTGTTAAAGCAGTCCCAAAGGAGGGTTATTTCAGCACTGTGTCTTTAGTAAAATAGCTTTCAACTGTATCCAGTTACAGCCCTCCAGCTCCCTGGGCACCAGATTTGCTCTCAGGGGTCTGAGTCAGGGAAAATGTGAGGTTCAGCCACACTGTCATATTCAGAATCCCCACTTCACTCCAAAAGTGGCTTTAGTGTTGATGCTCAGAGCTCAGCTGCCCTGTACACAGGTGCCAAATCGAATCTCAGAGACAGAGTACTGGGTGAAGTAGAAAAGAGTAGCTGTATTGTTTTGCCTGGCAAATGGGGACAAAGCGGGCTAATGCCCTCAAAACTGTGGGTTCCAAGTTGGGGAACATAGTGAGAAGTTTTATAGTGATTGTTCAAAGAGGACATTCAGTTCAGTTCAGTTGCTCTGTCATGTCCGACTCTTTACGACCCCATGGACTGCAGTACGCCAGGCCTCCCTGTTCATCACCAACTCCCGGAGTTTACTCAAACTCATGTCCATTGAGTTGGTGATGCCATCCCACCATCTCATCCTCTGTTGTCCCCTTCTCCTCTTGCCTTCGATCTTTCCAGCATCAGGGTCTTTTCAAATGAGTCAGTTCCTCTCATCAGGTGGCCAAAGAATTGGAGTTTCAGCTTCAGCATCAGTCCTTCCAATGAACACCCAGGACTGATTTCCTTTAGAATGGACTGGTTGGACCTCCTTGCAGTCCAAGGGACTCTCAAGAGTCTTCTCCAACACCACAGTTCAAAGGCATCAATTCTTTGGCATTCAGCTTTCTTTATAGTCCAACTCTCACATCCATACATGACCACTGGAAAAACCATAGCCTTGACTAGATGGACCTTTGTTGGCAAAGTAATATCTCTGCTTTTCAACATACTGTCTAAGTTAGACTTTGAGAGAGTCAATTTCTAGATAGGTTTGTTGCAGGAAGGGGGACCCCTTCCAGGGCCCGAAACTGGGCTCTTGTCTAACACTCGGAAATGAATTGTCCAAGGAGACACATCTGCTGACAAAGCAAGAGATTTTATTGGGAAAGGGCACCCAGGTGGAGAGCAGTAGGGTAAGAGAACCCAGGAGAACAGCTCTGCTGGTGGCTAGCAGTTCCTGGTTTTATGGTGATGGGATTAGTTTCTGGGTGGTCTTTGGCCAATCACTCTAATTCAGAGTCTTTCCTGGTGGCTCACACATCACTCAGCCAAGATGGATGCTAGTGAGAGGGATTCTGTGAAGTGGACAGACACGCGGTGTCTCCTTTCAACCTTTCCTGAACTCTTCTGGTTGGTGGTGGCTTGTTAGTTCCGTATTCCTTATCAGGATCTCCTGTCATAAGACAACTCATGCAAATGGTTACTATGGTGCCTGGCCAGGGTGGGCAGTTTCAATCAGTGTGCCTCCGCTAACAGATTGATAAGAAGTCCAGGGTTGCCGAGGAGGAGAAAGGGATCTGGAGCCCTCAGGAAGGAGAAAGGGGTCTGGGGCTCTCAAGGAGAAAAGCACAAAGGTTCTTTTCTACATTGCTTTGTCTTAGTCAGTATAACAATATATCTTTAGGACACCTTTCTCCTTAACAAGAACCTTCTGACTAATCCTGTCATCTTAAAATGTATATTATGGGAGTGGATCTGGTAAGATCTCTCTATTGTTCATTTTAATCTTGTTAATTGAAGATGTTATGGGAGTGGGTCTGAAAAAGTATGTGGTGGTGGTTTAATCGTTAAGTTGTGTCCAACTCTTTTTGACCCCAGGGACTATAGCCTATCAGGCTCCTCTGTCCATGGGATTCTACAAGCAAGAATACTGGAGTGGGTTGCCATTTCCTTCTCCAGGAGATCTTCCCAACCCAGGAATCGAACCCGGGTCTCCCACATTGCAGGCAGATTCTTTACCAACTGAGCTATGAAGGAAGCCTGGAAAAGTATATAAGTCCTTGATAAGACTAGCTAAGGGGGAATTCTCCATCCCCCTTCTGACATCTATGTCAGAAGCTTTGCCTGTCCCTTTTCTTACTTTAATAAAGCTCTGCTACACAAAAGCTCTTGAGTGATCAAGCCTGGTCCCTGGTTCCAAAGCTAAATCTTCTTCGGAGATCACTAATCTCACATCGTTCATTGTTAAGCTATCAACATGATCAGCCTGTGGTCATTCTTCTAATAAGTTGGTGGTGAGGTAAGTAGGAATCTGATGCTGGGAAAGATTGAAGGCAGGAGAGGGGGACGACAGAGGATAAGATGGTTGGATGGCATCACGGACTTAATGGACATGAGTTTTAGCAAGCTCTGGGAGTTGGTGATGCCCAGGGAAGCCTGGAGTGCTGCAGTCCATGGGGTCACAAAGAGTCAGACACAACAGAGCAACTGAACTGAGCTGAACTGAAGTAGGATTCAACATCATCAGCCTTCAGGTCTGGGGTCTACAAGCTTGTTGGCAGCATACCATCATTAATCATGGGGGGAGAGCGTTGGGTATCTGCCAACTAGCTCAAATATATTGTTGTATGTATCCATTGATGGGGAAATAGGACTTTGCCCAAATGCTGCTCCCTGGTCTCGAATCCCCTCCCTTCCCTGATTGACAATTGCTTGAATCTGCAGTCAGGGTAAGTCATGGAGGCTGAGTGAAGGCTGTCTCCTGCAATCAAAGAAGTGGGGGACACAGTGGATCAGTCTTGGTCCAGCTCAATTATTTTTCCCTTAAGATGATCTGTCTTGCATAAGTTACCTCTGTAAATTAGGTAAGACTTGCTACCAGTATGCCAGAGGTACCTGAAGTGATCTGAATCCCAGAGTGCCCACAGGGGATGCCCAAGGTATGCACTCCAAGGTACATTTGTCTCACCCCTTCCCATGCCCCTCACCAACTCTACTGCCTAGAATGGAGCTTTGTTCACCAGAGCCTCAATCAGTATTTTAAGACATGGAATAATATTTGAAATTTTATGCCATGAAATTGAAAGACGCTTACTCCTTGGAAGAAAAGTTATGACTAACCTAGATAGCATATTGAAAAGCAGAGACATTACTTTGCCAACAAAGATCTGTCTAGTCAAGGCTATGGTTTTTCCTGTGGTCATGTATGGATGTGAGAGTTGGACTGTGAAGAAGGCTGAGTGCCAAAGAATTGATGCTTTTGAACTGTGGTGTTGGAGAAGACTCTTGAGAGTCCCTTGGACTGCAAGGAGATCCAACCAGTCCATTCTGAAGGAGATCAGCCCTGGGATTTCTTTGAAGGGAATGATGCTAAAGCTGAAACTCCAGTACTTTGGCCACCTCATGAGAAGAGTTGACTCATTGGAAAAGACTCTGATGCTGGGAGGGATTGGGGGCAGGAGGAGAAGGGGACGACAGAGGATGAGATGGCTGGATGGCATCACGGACTCGATGGACGTGAGTCTGCGTGAACTCCAGGAGTTGGTGATGGACAGGGAGGCCTGGCGTGCTGCGATTCACGGGGTCGCAAAGAGTCGGACACGACTGAGCGACTGAACTGAAGGAGAACTAAAGTTTATCTGAGGAAAGGAACAAAAACTAGAATGAAACTATCTGACCTTCAGTCAAAACGACACAGAAATCCTGATATTTAAGGGGGAAAAGACAAGACAAAAATGAAACCAAAAACCACAGGCTCTCAGCCGAGATGAATTTAGCTGTTGCTAAGACTATAGTCATCAATATATGTGCATCTATGTTCTCCAGAGGAACCTTCTGAAGAAATCTGGGTCACAAGTGAATTAATTGTTCACACCCTTTAGTCTGAAGAAAGAGGAAGTTGATCCATTTTCCTTGTGGCCGGCTGAAGTCAGAATTGCATCAAGTTCCTGTTGGCACACTCTTTCCTAAAAAAACAAGAAAAGACCATTTAATTATCTTGTTTCTGTATTGCAAATCGCTGTGGTTGATTTGACTTTTCAGATTTTAAATGTATGAGATTTGTTGTTGCTCTGATGATACTGCAGCCTGTTAGGCAATGTGGTATTAATAGAGAAATTCACCCAATTGCTAACTAGATTTGAGTTTTAAACATTGGTAGTGTTTTCAGTTTATTAAAGCTGAACGTTTTAATGTGAACGTTTCAACAATATTAGTACTGTTACAAATTGCAACTATTAATGGTGAAAATCTCATCTCAGCCTTACTGGTTAGAATCACGGTGTCATGCAAAGGGCGCTTGACTACATTTCATAGTTCTTTGTCTCTTTCACTAAACAACTACATGGTCATGGGCAAGCTTGATAACTTTTATGACAATCTATGAGAACACAAAAGTGCCTAGCATAACACTTGGCATATTGTATAGGCATTCAATATTTGTTAAAGTGAAAGGTTTAACAGATATTAAACAACTTAATAGTCTTCATGAATTACACACTAAGTATATATTTGACCCTCCTATTTGACATGTAGAGCTTTCTGTGGTAGCTCAGTTGGTAAAGAATCCACCTGGAATGCAGGAGAGCCTGGTTCAACTCCTGGGTTGGGAAGATTCCCCTGGAGAAGGGATAGGCTACCCATTCCAGTATTCTTGGGCTTCCCTGGTGGCTCAGATGGTAAAGAATCCACCTGCAATGTGGGAGACCTAGGTTTGATCCCTGGGTTGGGAAGATCTCCTGGAGAAAGAAATGGCAACCCACTCCAGTATTCTTGCTCGGAGAATCCACCTGGACAGAGGAGCCTGGTGGGCTACAGTCCATGGGGTCACAAAGAGTCAGACATGAGTAAGCAACTAAGCACATTTGACATGTAGATGTGGAAAGACTCATCATTACGTTCATATGAGACTAAGCAAAGTCTCATATTGCCTCTAAATACAAGTCAAAAGTCATAGTATAGTGCTTTAAAAACCAACAGGCCACAAGCTAATTGTGGACTGAAACCAGCAACTCTTTTTCATAGAAAATATCAGAGAAACTTATTCTAAGTCTGAGCAAGGAATATACCTATTGCCGCAAGTACCATACTCAATAGTGGCCATTGTTATGAGAAAAAAAAATAATGAAGAGGATGTGATAAATAAAACATGAATTGGTCAGAATATTTTGGTTGCCGTCTTCCCTAATTCCTGGTATAAGATGGTCAACTTAAATACCCATTTGTCAGAAAATATATAGTGTTGTATTTTTGAATTTGTAACTTGTAATATTTTAATCAAATGAATACAAATTGAACTTACATCGTATTTTTTAAGCAATAAGAATAAAGAATGATAAAGTGAAAACTGTTCAACTACTGGATCTGGGGTGTGAAAACAATAAGAAAAAAATAGTTATTTTAAACAGCAAATTTTGACCTCATTCATGACACCTTCTAAAGCAGAAAAAAAGTATAATACAAAAATACTATAGTAAAGTTTTTTTTTCTCTTTTTGACTACTCCATGGGGCTTGTGGGGTCTTAGTTCCTTAACCAGGAATTGAACCCGGGCCCTTGGCAGTGAAAGTATGGCGTCCTAACCACTGAATGAGCAGGGAACTCCCATAATGGAGATAATTTAATCTGTATTTCATTTAATATCAAATTGTCAAAGATATTTTTTAAATAGAAGCTTAAAATCTTCAAAATTAAACATCTTGGACACAACCTGCTGAATTTATTGATAAAAAAGGGAACAAATACGTCAAGATCCCAGTCTAAGCATTGTTAGTGATTAAACCTTACTATTGTCATTAAAGCACAGTGGGAGACAGAAAATAATTCACACGTTTTCTTACAGCATGTTTGGATATGGTGTGTATAAATTAAAAATCTAATAAAAAATGCACAGTGCTAACACAGTAGCTCATTTATGTTTTACTACTGTGAAGCACTTAGCAGCAATACTTGTCACACCTCCATAGAGATTTCAAAATCCAATTTGATGAAAATAAGCTGCATGACATTTTTAGTTTGTTGGATATATGCAGCAAGATCAGTTCAAACAGGATATGTTATGTTGTTTACCTATAACATCACACAAAATTGAATTAGATATATTTATTTTAGATAATATATTGCTGGTAATGTAAGTTAAGAAAAATATTTTTGATGGAAATTTCAAACAAAAATAAGAATAGAGACAGTGCTATAATGAACATTGTCAGGCACCAATAATTATCACCTTCAATAATTATCGACTGACATACAATATAACAAAATTCTGTTATCTGGATATGATTCTGGTAATTTCATGGAGGTGTTAAAAAACACAGGGATAGTTATTTTGATTAAATATTTAGCACTATTTGATCGACTATTTTTTTCTAGTTGAAAAATAATTGTTATTTTGCAAACATTTCTGAAGACAATATCTAAGTAATAACATGACATAGATAAATGATATTTTCAACATTCTCGATTAACTTTCTTTACAACTACAGGGGTTTATTTCAACATACAAATGTATCTAAAGGTTCCAAAAGGCATTACTGTCATAACAGTAATCACACAAGATATTAGTACTCCCAGATTTTTCACAACATATGGAAAACAATAAGATATTTTGAAAGAAAGATATATCTGGTGGGGGATCAAACTGTTTTATTGTGGGACTTCAGGGGAAGGGGAGAAAGGCTGGGAAGATGAGGCCCAGTATCCTTTTCCAGCCCAGCTTCTCAGCTTCTGAAACTGAAAAAAAGATATTAAAAAAAAAAAAGTTGTGTATTTGACTGTGCTGGGTCTTAGTTGCAACACGTGGAGTCTTTAGTTGGCATGTGGGAATCTACTTCCTCGTCTAGAGACTGAAATTTCACCACCGAAATTGGGAGTGTGGCGTCTTAGCCACTAGACCACCGGGGAAGTCCACGGAGGAAGGATATTGTACATCCAACGTTTCTGGAACAAACTGTTGTAACAGATTTATGGAGGTATCACTGACATGCAGTGAACCACACATATCTAAAATGTACAGTTTGAGGTCTTGGCAGAAGTATAAACACAAGAAACTGTCACCTGAATAAAGATAATGAAAATCTTCCCCGTCCCCAAGTCTCATGGTATCTTGGGTAGGGCCTCCTTCCTGCTCTTTCCCCTGCCCCTCCACCCCTGTCCCCACACCCCAGGCAATTAAAGCTCTTTTTGTCTCTGTCTTTAGTTTGCATTTCCTAGAATGTTATATAAATGGATTCATTTGTCTGACTTCTTTCACTCAGCGTAATTACTTTTTAAACCCACCTATGTCGTGGTTTGCTTCAACAGGTGATTCCTTTTTATTGCTGTGTAGTAGTCCATTGTATGTTTCCTACTGGATACCAGTTTATTTACCTATTGTGGACGCTTTGGTTATTCCCAAGTTTTGTTATTATAAAATGATAAAGCTACTGTGAACATTTCTATACAAGTTTTTGCATGGACAAATATTTTCTTTTGGGTAAATATCTAACAGCAGAATGGCTCGATCATTTGGGAGATACTTCACTTTACAAGAAATTGCCAAAGTATTTTCCAAAGCAGTTGTATCGTTTTACATTCTTTGTTATTGTTGCGTTGTTCAGTCACTAAGTCATGTCTGACTCGGAGATCCCATAGACTGTAGCATGCCAGATTCTTCTGTCCTCCACTATCTCCTGGAATTTGCTTGTTTTGTCCATTGAGTCAGTGATGCTATCTAACAATCTAATCCTCTGCTGGCCCCTTCTCCTTTTGTCTTCAGTCTTTCCCAGCATCAGGGTATTTTCCAATGAGTTGCCTCTTCACATCAGATGGCCAAAGTATTGGAGCTTCAGTTTTAGCAACAGTCCTTCCAATTAATATCAGGGATTGATTTTCTTTAGGATTGACTGGTTTAATCTTCTTGCTGTCCAAGGGACTCTCAAGAGTCTTCTCCAGCACCACAGATTGAAAGCATCAGTTCTTAGATGCTCAGCCTTCTTTATGGTCCAACTCTCACATCTGAATGATTACTGGAGAAACCACAGCTTTGACTATACGGACATTTGTTGGCAAAGTGATGTCTCTACTTTTTAATATGCTGTCTAGGTTTGTCAGCAAAATGTGAACTGTGAACTTCCAGATGTTCAAGCTGGTTTTAGAAAAGGCAGAGGAACCAGAGATCAAATTGACAACATCCGTTGGATCATGGAAAAAGCAAGAGAGTTCCAGGAAAACATCTATTTCTGCTTTATTGACTATGCCAAAGTCTTTGACTGCATGGATCACAATAAACTGTAGAAAATTCTGAAAGAGATGAGAATACCAGACCACCTGACCTTCCTCTTGAGAAACCTGTATGCAGGTCAGGAAGCAACAGTTAGAACTGGACATGGAACAATAGACTGGTTCCAAACAGGAAAAAGAGTACGTCAAGGCTGTATATTGTCACCCTGGTGGCTCAGAGGTTAAAGCATCTGCCTGGAATGTTGGAGACCCTGGTTCGATCCCTGGGTCGGGAAGATCCCCTGGAGAAGGAAATGGCAACCCACTCCAGTACTCTTGCCTGGAGAATCCCATGGAGAGAGGAGCCTGGTAGGCTATAGTCCATGGGGTCGCAGAGTCGGACACAACTGAGCGACTTCACTTCACTTCAAAGTACATCATGAGAAACGCTGGGCTGGAGGAAGCAGAAGTTGGAATCAAGATTGCCAGGAGAAATATCAATAACTTCAGATATGCAGATGGCACCACCCTTATGGCAGAAAGTGAAGAGGAACTCAAAAGCCTCTTGATGAAAGTGAAAGAGGAGAGTGAAAAAGTTGGCTTAAAGCTCAACATTCAGAAAACGAAGATCATGGCATCCAGTCCCATCACTTCATGGGAAATAGATGGGGAGACAGTGGAAACAGTGTCAGACTTTATTTTGGGGGGCTCCAAAATCACTGCTGATGGTGACTGCAGCCATGAAATTAAAAGACGCTTACTCCTTGGAAGAAAAGTTATGACCAACTTAGATAGCATATTCAAAAGCAGAGACATTACTTTGTCAACAAAGGTCCGCCTAGTCAAGGCTATGGTTTTTCCAGAAGTCATGTATGGATGTGAGATTTGGACCATTAAGAAAGCTGAGCATCGAAGAATTGATGCTTTTGAAGTGTGGTGTTGGAGAAGACTCTTGAGAGTCCCTTGGACTGCAAGGAGATCCAACCAGTCCATCCTAAAGGAAATCAGTCCCCGGTGTTCATTGGAAGGACTGATGTTGAAGCTGAAACTCCAATACTTTGGCCACCTCATGCGAAGAGTTGACTCATTTGAAAAGACCTAGATTCTGGGAAAGGTTGAGGGCAGTATCAGAAGGAGACGACAGAGGATGAGATGGCATCACCTACTCAATGGACATGGGTTTGGGTGGACTCTGGGAGTTGGTGATGGACAGTGAGGCCTGGAGTGCTGTGGTTCATGGGGTCGTGAAGAGTTGGATACAACTGAGCGACTGAACCGAACTGAACTAGGTTTGTCATAGCTTTTCTTCCAAGGAGCAGAATCTTGTAATTTCATAGCTGCAGTCACCATCTGCAGTGACTTTGTAGCCCCCCAAAAAGAAAATCTGTCACGGCCTTTACATTCTTTACTCCTGGCAGTATTCTTTGTTCTGAAATCTACTTTGTCTAGTAACAATAGGTATGTTAAATTTCTTTTAATTAGTGGTACCATCATATCTTCTGCAGAAGGGCACTGCAACCAAGTCCAGCATTCTTGCCTGGAAAATCCCCTGGCAGGTTACAGTCCAAAGGGTTGCAAAGAGTCAGACATGACTGAAGTGACTTAGGATGCATGCATGCACTATCACATCTCTTTTTGCCTCCTTTTGTTTTTAACCTACATGTGTCGTATAAGCAGCATATAATTGGATCTTGCTCTTTTATCCAACCCAACAATCTCTGCATTATAACAAATGTATAGAGCCAGTGGTTCCCAATCGGAGGCAGTTTTGCACCCCCAGAAGAATTTGATGATCTCTAGAGGTACTTTTTTAAATAACATTTTTAAAATGTAAAAGCTATTATTAGATTGTAGGCAGTAAACTAACAAGGCTGCAGATCAGTTTGCTAGTCTAGTGTGTTTTCTTTTGCCTGAAAGACTGGACTTGCTTTGACATTTCTTGCATTACGGATCTGCTACTAATGAATTATTTCAGCTTTTGCCGGAAAAAGTTATTTTGCTTGTTTTTGAAGTATTTTCTCTGGGCATAGAATTTTAGATTGACAGGGTTTTTCTAGTTCGTTAAATAAGTTTGTCTACTGACTTCTCAACTGAATTATTTTCTAAAAGAAATATGATGTCATTCTTATGTTGGAAACAGTGTCTTTTTTCCTTTTTTTTTAAATTACGATTTTATCTTAATCATTGGTTTTAAGCAATTTGATTATGATGTGCTTGGGGTAGTTATTTTCCTGCTTCATGTACTTGGGAATTACCAATCGCCTTAGGTCTGTGGATTTATAATTTTTGTCATTAAAAAAAAAAAAAACTTTTTAGCTATTTCTTTAAACAAATCCTTCAGGTTTCTTCCACATCCTTTAGTCTCCTATTATAGGCATATTAGGCAATGGTTCACAGCTCACTTGTTGGTCTTCTGCTTCTGTGCCTCATTTTGGATAGTTCTTATTGGAACATCTTCAGACTCATAAACCTTTTCTTCTACAATGTGAAATCTGCCATTAATCCACCCAGTGTTTTATATCCCACACACTGTAGTTTTCATTTCTAGAAGTTTGGTCTATCTCACATGTCTCTACTTAACTTTTTTAACACAGGGAATAGTCACAGTATGCGGTGCTTAGTTGTTCATTGCGTCTGACTCTTGTGACCCCATGGACTGCAGCCCACCAGGCTCTCTGTCCATGGGGATTCTCCAGGCAAGAATACTGGAGTGGGTTGCCATTTCCTTCTCCAGGGAATCTTGCCAACCCAGGGATTGAAGCGAGGTCTCCTGCATTACAGGTAGACTGTTTACCATCCGAGCCACCAGGCAAAGTGTGTGCTCAGTCGCTCAGTCGTGTCTGACTCTTTGTGATCCCATGGACTATAGCCAGCTGGGCTCCTCTGTCCTGTCCATGGGATTTTCCAGGCACGAATCCTGGAGTGGGTTGCCATTTCCTTCTCCAGGAGATCTTCCCGACCCAGGGATGGAACATGTCTCTGAGTCTCCTACGTTGGCAGGCGGATTCTTTACCTCTGCACCACTTGAGAGGTTACAGTCTAATGACATCTGTATCAGTTTCAATTGATTTGTCTCCTTACTGTGGGTCCTATTTTTCCACTTATTTGCATCTTTGGTAATTTTTGAGTGGATGCCAAGCAATGAAAGATTTACCTTTCTAGATACTATTTTTGTATTCCTATAAGACTTTTGCTCTGGCATATTAACTTGGAAACCATTTGGTATTTTTAGGTCTTGTTTTAAATACAAGGCAGAGCAGTGCTCAGCCTAGGGCTAATCATGCCCCATAACTTGGCAAGACCCTTCTATGTACTGCATCCATTGCTCTGTGAGTGAGGTTTTTCCATATGTCTTGTGGGAACGGCCATTATCCCCAGCCCTCTTGAGCTGGGGCCTATTGCTTGTAATACCTTCAGGTAGTCCTTTTCTTGGCCTCAGGTAAGTTCCTCACCTTTGTGCACTGATCAGTACTCACCTGAAAACTCAAGGGAGCAAGTATCTTTCCAGATTTCTAGAGTTCTCTTTCTGTGCCGCTTTCTCCCGTTAGTCTGTGCTGCAAACTCTAGCCACTGCGGTTTCACCAGACGCTCAGCTCTCTCTCATGCAACCTAGGGTCCCACCAAGCTCTTCCTGTGTTCCCCAAAGCCGTGGTGAGCTTGGAGATTCTCTCAAGGCAGTAAGAGGGAGCAATCATAGAACCCACCTTGTTTATTTCCTCTCACTCAGGGTTCACATCCTTTATTGCCTGTTCTTCATTGCCTGATGTCCAGTGTGTTTAACAATATTTTTTGATATATGTTGCCGATTTTTTCTTTTTTTACTGTTTCTGGCTTAGTTCAAACTTTTAACCATTGTATCCCAGGAAAAAAAAAATGGATGCATTCAAGAAAACTATCTGGTTAGATTCATTTGTCTTCAGAAACTCTGGATCAGAAATTGAGTTGTACATACTTGGTAATTAAAGAATATGAAATATTACAACTTGCTTTTCATAGACATAAAAGATTAGGAGACACTACATTTATGATTCTTTTTGATGAAAAAAGACTGTGCACAGAATTCCCTGGTGGTACAGTGGTGAAGAATCCACCTGCCAATGCAGGGGATGCACGTTCACTCCCTAGTCTGGAAAGATTCAGATGCCTTGGAGCAAGCCAACCCTGTGCACAGCAACCCCTGAGCCTGTGCCCCAGAGCCCAGGAGCCATGACTCCTGAGCCCCTGTGCTGCAGCTACTGAAGTCCACCCTGGAGCCGGTGCCCCTCGAGAGAACCCCCTGCTCACTGCAGCTGGGGAAAGTCCATGAGCAGCAGCAAAGACCCACTGCAACGAAAACAGAAATAAATTTAAAAATGACTGTTCACTGAAAAGCAGAATTACTCTAATACTACTCACTTTCATACTGTGGTGTTGGAGAAGACTCTTGAGAGTCCCTTGGACTGCAAGGAGATCCAACCAGTCCATTCTGAAGGAGATCAACCCTGGGATTTCTTTGGAAGGAATGATGCTAAAGCTGAAGCTCCAGTACTTTGGCCACCTCACGAGAAGAGTTGACTCATTGGAAAAGACTCTGATGCTGGGAGGGATTGGGGGCAGGAGGAGAAGGGGACGACAGAGGATGAGATGGCTGGATGGCATCACGGACTCGATGGATGTGAGTCTGAGTGAACTCTGGGAGATGGTGATGGACAGGGAGTCCTGGCGTGCTGCGATTCATGGGGTCGCAAAGAGTTGGACACGACTGAGCGACTGAACTGAACTGAACTGAATTCACTTTCAATATTTAATTCAATCAAAACAAAGGAGACAGAGTTAACCAGATATGTGAAATTGTTCTTGTGCATCTCAGACTGGAATGAACTTATGAACAGATAGCGTACTAATCACATTAAATAAAATATTCCTGATTTTTATCTGTATTGTGTTTATTTGGGATTATTTTTCTATACTGCATTTAAATTTTAGTGAAATTTATTTAATCATAACATTTCTCCCTTACAAAGTAAAGGCATCATTTCATGAAACTTTTAGTCATAAATCTTCCTTCCTCTCTATTAGCTGATTTCTACTATATTGGAAAATGATCAAAGTAATGGCTTTACGTGATAAATTTGTCACGTACCTACCATCATCGGTTTTGCAAATTCCCATCAGTTCACTGAGAGTTACTGAAAAAGAAAGCAGTGAGCTTGCCACTATCGTCCAATTCTACTCATCAGAAAGATGAAGCAACTCAAGATATTTCAGTGAAGTGTAACCAGGCTTGTAGAAGATTTTTTGCATCACTAACTTCACAGCATCTGTTCACTTATGTAAACTTTAGAGGAATGTAACTTCCCTCTAGTTTTCACTTCCTCTATTTTGTTACATAACTGATTTTCTTCAAATTGGTATGAACTTGAAGATATTTATTAGACAAGTAAAAAATGGAAAACAAAGCATATCCATACAAAAAGAAATAAAGTGAACACACACACACAAATTATTTAGGACTAAATAACCAATGACTATTTTAGGCTGTGGGCTTCCCAGGTGGTACAATGGTAAAGACTCTATTCCAGTGTGGGAAAGGTAAGAGACAGGAGTTTGATCTCTGGGTTGGGAAGATCCCCTAGTGGGAAATGGCAACCTATTCCAGTATTCTTGCCTGGAGAATCCCATGGACAGAGGAGCCTGGCAGGCTACAGTCCATGGGGTTGCAAAGAGTTGGATGTGACTGAGTGACTGTGTGCGCACACACAAACACACACGCACACATTGTAGGCTATAAAGATTTTATTGGGTTCTTCCTATCCTGGGGTTACCAGGCTTTCAGGCTTAGGTTCCTGTCTAAGGCCCCTCTGACTATTGCTTTCACTCTCAAGTCTTAGCTATCACACTGGCAGTGAAAGAAAAAAAAAACAAACAGAACCACTCAAGAGAGTTGAAAGTTTCTACTGTGTACACTTTACCCAGTTAGACATGTATTGTGACTTACCTTCTTAGTCACAAAAACTCTACTTGGAACAGGCAGAAATGCCATCCTGACCACTTCTGATTTTTTTCTGATGCGTGAAAATCTTCAGATGAAAGTCTGCACACCTGAGGCGAATATTTGAAAGGGAATATTAGGTGGAAAAAAGGTCTACTTCTATTAAGTTAGGTGTTTGGCCTTGGCAAATATTTAACTCTCTAGGCTTTAGTTTCAGTTCAGTTCAGTCACTCAGTTGTGTCCGACTCTTTGTGACCCCATGGACTGCAGCGTGCCAGGCTTCCCTGTCCATCACCAAGTCCTGGAGCTTACTCAAACTCATGTCCATTGAGTCGGTGATGTCATGCAACCACTTTATCCTCTGTCATCCCCTTCTCCCTCTTTCAATCTTTCCCAGCATCAGGGTCTTTTGAAATAAGTCATCTCTTCGCATGAGGAGGCCTAAGTATTGGAGCTTCAGCTTCAGCATCAGTCCTTCCAATGACTATTCAGGACTGATCTCCTTTAGGATGAACTGGTTGGATCTCCTTGCAGTCCAAGGGACTCTCAAGAGTCTTCTCCAACACCACAGTTCAGAAGGATCAATTCTTTGGCACTCAGCTTTCTTTATAGTCCAACTCTCACATCCATACATGACTACTGGAAAAACCATAGCTTTGATTAGATGAACCTTTGTTGGCAAAGTAATGTCTCTGCTTTTTAACACCTGTCTAGGTTGGCCTTAGTTTCCCCACCTTTAAAAACAGGAATAGTAGAAATGAAAAGACTACAGAGCAACACATTTATAACCTTAACCATATACATTAGGACACTGTTTTCACCTGATATGAATGCAATGGAATGTTTATGTGCTGCGCTCAGTCATGTCTGACACTTTGCAGCCCCATGAACTGTAGCCTGCCAGGCTCCTCTGACCATAGTATTTCCCAGGCAAGAATATTGGAGTGGGGATGCCATTCCCTTTTCCAGGGGATGCTCCCAATTCAGGGATCAAACTTGTATCTCTTATGACTCTTGCACTGGCAGACAGATTCTTTACACTAGCACCACCTGATAAACCCCAATAAAATGTTTATAAAACACCACATAAGTATTTTACCCTGATTCCTAAAAAAAAAAAAAAAAAAGGACAAACTTTATTCTAGTCAATCATCTACCCTTAAATAGCAGTTCATGGGAAATATACATGAAATAAACAGGCTGCATGATACTATGAGGATGAAATCAGCCAAATCCAGAATATGGGAAATTCACCTAGACAAATGACCCAATCTCTATGACAAATAATTGTTCAGGAAAGAGAGGGGAAAAGAGCCTGTTATATATTAAAAGAGACATAAGAAGTAGCACATAAAATACACAGATAGTTTGATCCTAACTCAAAAAAACTGGTGTGAAAAATAATTTTTTTGAGACAATTAAAATCTGAACACTGGAGAGTAGATGAAATGAGAGCTAAGATTTGCTTTAAACTAATTCTAACTGAGTGGGGTGGGATGTGTGAAATGTGTTCATGTGGCCTGGGCTGTGGGAAGAGAGAAGAGAAACAAAACTCGTCTAATACTAATAGTGGTTAAAGCTAGGTGTTGGTTTGTTAGGTTCATTTTACTCTTCTCTTTGGAAATTTTCATAACAGTAAAAATAAGTATGACTTTCAAATCTATTAACTTTATGCTTGTTTACCTAATATATCACTAGGCCTTGTTGAAGATATGGAATGCTCTGAACTAAGTACAAAATCCTAAGAAAATAAACAGATGAAAAAAAAAAAAAAAAGGAGTCATTAAAAACCCAATTGAGTGACTTCCCTAGTGGTTCAGTGACAGAGACGCCTCACTTCCAGTGCAGGGAGCCTGGGTTCGATCCCTGGTCAGGGAATTAGATTCCACATGCCGCCACCAAAAGTTCACATGTCGTGAATAAAGATCCTGCATGCCACAACTAAGACCTGGCACAACCAAATAAATAAATATCTTTTAAAAAACCCAATTGAACTAGCTAACAAGTGATAATTCTATATATATTAAGAAAATAAGGCACTGATACCTATAAAATTAATACACCTAATTAGCCTCAAGAATGATCAACCCATGGATCATCTTTTTTCACCTAAACTCCATCTATAACACCCCCAAATCCCTAGTTTCATATTAGAAATGGCTTTTTTAAAGGTTCATTAGGTTGCCTTGAAAATACTTTTTTTGTCTTTGGGGCAAAAACCATTTCCTATGCTTAAACACAACTAGCTCAATTCTCCACATTTGACAACTTCAAGATCATACACATATCAGTTGTTAAATAATTTAATTATGGGTGAGTGAGAGAGTGAAAGTCACTCAATCATGTCTGACTCTTTGTGGCCCCACGGACGATAGCTTGCCAGTCTCGCCTGTCCAGGCAAGAACACTGGAATGGGTAACCACTCACTTATTCCAGGGGATCTTCCCAACACAGGGATCAAATCCAGGTCTCCTGCATTACAGGCAGATTCTCTGCCATCTGATCCATCAGGAAAGCCAATTTTATTATATATATATATTTATTTACTGTATTATATATGCAAATAATTTGAAACAAAAAATCCACTTACTGTGTGTGTGTTAGTTGCTCAGTTGTGTTCGACTCTGCAACCCCATGGGCTGTGGCCCCACCAGGCTCCTCTGTCCATGGCATTCTCAGGTAAGAATACTGGAGTGGATTGCCATTTCCTTCTCCAGGGGATCTTTCCAACCTAGG
The DNA here is from genome assembly GCF_001704415.2 of Capra hircus. Taxonomy (NCBI): domain Eukaryota; kingdom Metazoa; phylum Chordata; class Mammalia; order Artiodactyla; family Bovidae; genus Capra; species Capra hircus. The sequence goes on from NC_030813.1 coordinate 111,130,981, forward strand.
GATTGAACCTGGGTCTCCCACACTGCAGGCAGATTCTTTACCAATGGAGCCACCAGAGAATCCCCAATATATATATGTATATATATATACACACACACATACATAATTTGAAACAGTAAATCCAATTACTACAAGATATTAAGATTTATTATACTGCTAAGTCACTTCAGTTGTGTCTGGCTATGTGTGAACCCATAAACGGCAGCCCACCAGGCTCCCCCGTCCCTGGGATTCTCCAGGCAAGAACACTGGAGTGGGTTGCCATTTCCTTCTCCAATGCATGAAAGTGAAAAGTGAAAGTGAACTCGCTCAGTCGTGTCCGACTCTTAGCGACCCCATGGACTGCAGCCCACCAGGCTCCTCTGTCCATGGGATGTTTCGGGCAAAAGGACTGGAGTGGGGTGCCATTGCCTTCTCTGAGATTTATTATAAAACCATAATAATTAAGGGGCTTCCCAGGTGGTTCAGTGGTAAAGAATCTGCAGGAGCAGCAGGACATGCAGGTTAGACCCTTGAGTCAGGAAGATCCCCTGGAAGAGGAAATGGCCACCCACTCCAGCATTCTTGCCTGGAAAATTCCATGGACAGAGGAGCCTGGCAGGCTACAGTCCATGGGGTCGCAATAGTCGGACATGACTGAGCACCAGTGCACATAGTAGTAATAATTAAGACAATGTAGTAATGGTCTAGAGATGGACAAATCATAATTAGAATAGAGACCAGAAAGAAAACTGCATTGTAGGCAGAGCCGATGTACGACAGAGCTGCCAAAGACTAGTCAATAAACAGGGCTTGGACAACTGTTATTAGTGCAGGGAAAATGAGACTATACATCGACCTCAAATCAAACACTAAGAAGAAAAAGCAATTCCAGGTACATTAAGGATTGAAATGAAAAACATTCAGAAAAAGAGAATATATTATTTTACTCTGGAGGTTAGGAAGAATTTCTTAAATAAGACATAAGACAGGCCATTAAAGAATAAATCTTACTTTCATTAAAATTAACTCCTACCCATCAGTAAGAAAAAAACAAATAGCATAACAGAAAGGTGGACAAAAATATAACAAAATTTTTATTGATATAGAAATTTTAAAAATACATGAAGATTATTCAACTCTCCTTAGTTTTCAGAATAGCGCATTTAACACAACAGTAACATTCCACTCTTATCCCAACAGACTGGAGAAAGTCAAGTCTGACAAAAACAGCTTTGGGCAAGGATGTAGAATAAGAATTCTCATACATGCCAGTAGGATTGTAAGTTGGTCCAAGCACTTTAAAATAATATTGGCATTACTAATTAAACTGAACTTATGCATAATCCCATCTAGCAATTCTAACTGTATTCATCTGCTAGGGTAGCCATAACAAAAATGCTAGAGACTGGGTGGTTTAAAAACTGATTTATTTCCTCAGTTTTGGAGGCTAGAAGTCCAAAATCAGTTTGGTTTCTTCCCAGGCCCCTCTTCTTGCATTGTAGACGTCTTGTTCAGTGTCTTCACTGGCCTTTCTTCTTTGCATGCACATGTCCAGTGTCTCTGTATGTCCAATCTCGTCTTTTTTTAAAATTAATTTATTTTAATTGGAGGCTAATTACTTTACAATATTGTAGTGGTTTTTGCCATACATTGACATGGATCAGCCACGGGTGTACATGTGTCCCTCATCCTGAACCCCCCATCTCCAATCTCGTCTTCTTAAAAGAACAACAATCAGACTAGACTAGAGCACTCCCCACCAAAGGTCTCATTTTAATTAACTATCTCTTTAAAGACTCTATCTCCAAATGCAGGCAATTCCTGAGATACTGGGAGATGCTGAGAATCAGGGCTGCAATTAAGAATTTTGGAGAATCCCAATTCAGCCCATAACACCACCTCTAGGAACATCAGCCAGAGAAACTTTTGTATGTGTTTGAGAATGCTGATAGAATTTAGTTCATAATAGTAAACAACACAGCAGATAACTCAAGTGTGTTGTCTTTCTAAAGCAAAATGCTATATAGTAGTGAAAAGGAAAAGACTATAAAGGATCTGCCTGCCAAATGCAGGAGCCGTGGGTTCGACCCCTGGGTTGGCAAGATCCCCTGGAGGAGGGCATGGCAACCCACTCCAGTATTCTCGCCAGGATAATCCCATGGACAGAGAAGCCTGGTGGGCTACAGTCCATGGGGGCACGAGTCAGACACAACTGAGTGACTGAGCACGCATAGCAACATGCAGAAATCGCAATCATTCTTAGAAAGTGTTAAACAGAAAAAATTCACTACAAAAGAATACATGCAAAATAGCTACCAGTATTCTTGTCTGGAGAATCCCATGGACAGAAGAGCCTGGAGAGCTACAATCCTTAGGATTGCAAAATTGGACACGATTGAAGCGACTTAGCACAACATAATAAGGTTAAAAGAAGCAAAGATACATTGCATATCTGGGGGATACAGTGGGTAGCCTTATAAGAAACTCTAAACAAAAGCAAAGTAATGAATAACAGAAAATTCAGGATAGTGGTTTCCTCTGGGAAGGAAGGAGGGGGAATACAGTAAGAGAGACATACGTGTGTGTGTTAGTTGTTCAGTCATGCCTGACTCTTTGCAACTCCATGGACTGTAGTCCACCAGGCTCTGCTGTCCATGGAATTCTCCAGTCAATACTGGAGTAGGTAGCCATTCCCTTGTCCAGAGGATCTTCCCAAGTCAGGGATTGAACCCACGTTGCCTGCAATGCAGGTGGATTTTTTACCGCTGAGGCACCAGGGAAGCCCAAGATTACCTTGGTATTCTATTTGTCAATTAGATGTTCACTGAGCATTGAAGGCCAACTGAGACCACTTTGTTACCAACAGAAGCAATACTAACTTTGGCAGCTTTCAAGATTCTTTCTCTCTGCTTGGAAATAGTGCACCCAAGCAAATTCATCTCACACACTGGATGTTTCATTCACCCTGATCAAAATACTTAAAATTACAGCTGGTTCACACTAAGCTTTTGGGATACTTTAGAACACACTTGCTGATGCATGAAATAAATGGAGATGCAGCCTAGATGCTCGCAGAGATAGTACCAAGATATGGGGCTCCGAACCTGAGGTGCCCAGTGTAGTTGCAGGGAGAGGGGCTTGGCAGGGCCACTGCCCTTGTAAACGGTCCACGTGAAACAGACTCTGAAGGCTAAGCATACCAACTCTTGTTGCTCTTTGCTTATTTTTTTTGGTAAAGGTGAAAACCCTTCCAGATTTCCTTCAACTATCAACCCTGGTGCTCTGTGACAGCCTAAAGGGGCTAGATGGTGTGGGATATGGGAAGGAGGTTCAAGAGGGAGGGAGCACTGACCACTGATTCATGTTGATGTATGGCAAAAACCAACACTATATTATAAAACATAAAAATTAAATTAAAAAGAAAACAAAACGGGCACAAATACAATACAGATCTTTCCTAAAAGTGAAGCGGCCTAAAGCAAACTTTTAAAAGCGGGGGAGACTTGTATTATCAACCTGAAAAATAGTTGTCTGGTAACAAAATGAACTTTTCTTTGCACTGACTTATTTTGTGCCCCAAAACGTGTTCTGTTAAACTATTCACAGGGCAGAAATAAAATATATATATATTTACTTGTATACATTTTATATCTATTTGATGAAATGCAGATCTATGTTAAAAATCGGTGGACTGCTAACCTAGAGACACAAATCTAAAATGATTATTCAAATAAGTCTTCCTAAATAAGTAAACAAGGTAAATGATAGCTGTTGCTGTTATTCAGTCGCTCAGTCCTGTCCGACTCTTTGCGACCCCATGGACTGCAGCACGCCAGGCCTTCCTATCCATCACCATCTCCCAGAGTTTGCTCAAACCCACGTCCACTGAGTCGGTGATGCCGTCTAACCATCTCATCCTCTGTCGTCCCCTTCTCCTCCTGCCTTCAATCTTTCCCAGCATCAGGGTCTTTTCCGATGACTCGGCAATTTAAAAAATCTCTGTAATTCTCTTACAGAGACTGACAAAATTAGCGTGCTCGCGTGCGGCCGAGCGGGGCCGCCCGGCGCGAGGCGGCGGTTCAGCATCACCAGTCACCAACATCATCAATCACCAGCATCATCAATCATCAATCTCGGTTCCGGAGGGGCTGCTGGTCCAGCTGGAAGGTCTGCTTAATTGGTACCAGCCTCTTCTCCGCTCCCATGGCGCCGGACCAGATAGAGGCGAAGCTGGTCCGCGTTTGACGACAGTCAGAGACTGACCACCATCCGCGTCTCAGCAGACGCTCCCAGATCCGATCAGTCAGCCGCAGACAGCCGACATCTCGGTTACCGCCGGAGCCTTCAAATACCTCCCGCGAGAAAAGGAAACATCGCGAGACAACCGCGAGAGCAAGGCCGCCTCCTGGCTAGGCGCGTGCGCAGAGGGCCGAGCCGGCCCTCTTCCGGTTGCAAGTGGGATGGGTTTCTCTGGGTGCGGAGGCGAGGCCGGAAGTGATGTTGAGTAGGGAATGGGGAGCGAGGTACCCTGGTGGTCCGCAGGTTAGGCGGGAGGCTCGCGGCTCTGGGCTGGAGGTAAGAATGAAGAAAGTCGAGCTCTGGTGGGAGTGGTCCGGATTCATCTGAAGAGAGACACTGCGAGGTTCGTTGGTGGGAGACAGGTTTCGGTTTTGCTCAGAGGACGGATGGACGTCCACCAGAGGTAGGGAGCTGCAGGCCGGGATCCGGGGGCAGATGCTCTCTGGTCGGCTGAAGGGGTCAGGCTGGGGTTCGTAGACCTAGTTAGCTCCCTTGAGATATGGAGGAAACGGGAGTCTCCTGGGAAGAGGATTCCATTCTAATCTAGTTAAAGCTCATACCTGCAAACTCTCCCTCTTAAGGCATAATTAACTAATGAGTGCACGATAACAATACAGGAAACGAATATCAGAGACAAGGTAATTTAAAGTTATTGGTTATGAGACAAGCAGGCAGTGCCTTCAGGAAAGAATCCCGCCTTAACCATCCCTTTTAAAAATAGGATTTTTTTGACTGACAGAAAGTGAAAATAAAACTATAACCAATACGTGTATACTCAACACCCAACTGGAAAAATTATTATTATATATTTGAAGCCCTTGGTCTGCTCTATCCAATTCCATTCTGTTCTCTCTTGACCAAGGTCCCTCCCCTTTAAAGCACCTTTATGTTTTATTTTTAAATTACATGCACAGTGCTGTTTTGCATAGTTTTCACAGTCAGAAATGTGTATATCCTTTGGCAGCTGTCTTTGACAGTGTTGTGTAACTCTAGCTCATTCATTGTTAACATCTGAACAGGTGTGTTCCCTTGTATGAATATACCCACTATCCATTTTCTTGCTTTGTATTCCCAGCGCCTGGCACATTGTAAATCCTTACATGTTAGTTGAATGGGTAAATGCTGTGGCATTTGAGCTAAATCATAAAGAATAAATAGGATTTTAAATGACTTAAAGCAAGAGAAGTATTCCAGGCACAGGGAATACCAGCCAGAATGAAAACAGAAGTGTGAAAGTGCGCGAGGTATTTCAGGAACTCACGGTAGTCTTAGAGCTTGAAATGTAGGATTGTATGGAGATACCAATTTAAATGACATTATCCTGAAGAGATTGCACTGGTTCATAGCCAGTAGAGGTTTTTGAATTATAAGGAAACTGATCAGAGCTGTATTTTTAGAAGATAGTACTCAGAGCACTATGGAAATATGTCTAAGAGGTACAAATTCATGGCAGGTAATTAAAGACCACACCTGTCAGGCATCATAATAATGATCATTGCTTTAAGCATGTGAGGCAATCATGCAGACCTGCTTGAAATCTCAGAACATTCTCCTGGTCCATTCACAGCACTTTTGTAGACAGTTACTTCATACCTTCTGTCAAGCTTGCAACATTTTCTACTTCAGACTCCCATTTAGTTATTACCTTGTATCCTCTTTCAGTTAAAAAAGGACTTCCACATGCTTTCTTCCTCACATTTATCAGGTCTGTACACTAATATACTATGTCCACTATTACTGTAGGTGAATTGTCTGAAGAGAGCAGGTAAGCCCTTTAAGAATAATAATGAATACAACCGAATGAAGCACAGCCGAATGGACTCCCAAGAGGCTTCCCAGGTGGCACTAGAGGTAAAGAACCCTCCTGCAGATGCAAGAGAAGTGGGTTTGATCACGGAGTAGGGAAGATCCTCTGCCATGCCGCTTCACTCCAGTATTCACGCGTGGAGAATCCCATGGACCGAGAAGCCTAGCAGGCAGGCTACAGTCCATGGAGTTGACTGAAGCGTATATCATTCTGTAATCTCTTTGGGGCTTCCATGGTGATTCAGACAGTAAAGAATCTGTCTGCAAAGCAGGAGACCCAGGTTCTATCCGTGGGTCAGGAAGATCCCCTGGAGGAGGGAATGACAGCTCACTCCAGAATTCTTGCCTGGAGAGTTCCATGGACAGAGGAGCCTGGTGGGCTATAGTCCATGAGAGTCACAAAGAGTTGGACGGGACTGAGCTACTAACACTTTCACTTTCAAAGAGGATTGGGTCGAAATGAAAATAGTAAAAATAAAAAAGAACAGAATGATTTAAAGACAATTGTTAAAAAAAATAAAATAAAGACAATTGTTTTTGTCTAAAAGAATTATTCATACCCATAATAATAAAAATGAGAGGTTATTTTTTAAAAAATCTTTATTTTCAGGTAGATTTATGTGTTTGGCTTTATAAGATAAATCTAAATATAGTTTATGTCTATATTTATATAAGCAATTTATTTTGAAATATAATATTGTGGATCCAGTTTTAAATGTCTCACTAATCTTTGTCTTACATATCACCAAATTGTTCAAATATAGTTTGGTAACTTATTTTTCACTGACTAATAAAAATAGAATGTCCATGGTACAGTTTACTATAGGTGTCATTCATTCTCTCATTTAATCTTTCAAATGCATTTATTGAGAACCTACCATGTGACAAACACTGTTCTAGGATCAGGTAGATAAAAAGATTCATTAGTGGAAAGTCACTAACCTGAAACTGTATCCCATGCCTCTATTAATACACCTTAGTATATAAGATGTATACAGCTACAAGTATTTGGTTACCTTAACTCTTGAAAGTCTCCCCTAAAGAATGGCTAAACTAGATGCACAGCCAATTAAAGAGCATTATTGCTCTTCTTATTTATCAAAGATCCAGATGGAGTTGCTTTTCCAACAGTTTAGTTCCGGTTTAATCTGGTGATGCTCTCCACCATACTTTGCCTCCATCTGGGAGGCATCTGCCAGAAACTCATTGCTCCTACTAACTACCTTGGCAGACAGGATGGAAGACCTCCAAAGAAAAGCATTGCCTCTTTCTCAGAGGAGGGTAAGATATTTTGAACATGTCATCTTTGGGGAAACATCTAAGGAAGATTAAGTCAGAAGCATCTATCAGACCCTAAATTCTCTCTCCCATAGGTTGCTAAGTCGTGTCTGACTCTTTGTGACCCCAAGGACTGTAGCACACGAGGCTTCCCTGTCCTTCACTATCTCCCTGAGTTTGCTCAAACTCATGTCCATCAAGTCGGTGATGCCATCCAACCATCTCATCCTCTCCTCCTCCTGCCCTCAATCTTTCCCAGCATCAGGGTCTTTTCCAGTGGCTGGCCTGTTAAAAATGAGCATCCTTGTTAAAAATGCATGTTTACAAAACAGTGCAGCGGTCAGGTTCCTTAGTGTTTACCCAAAGGAGTGGAAAACTTTTGTACACACAAAAACTGGCAGCCCATGTTTATAGCAGCTTTATTCATAATTGCCAAAAATTGGGAGCAGCTAAGCTGTCTTTCAGTAGGTGAGTGTATAAATAAACTTATAACCAAACAATGAAATATTTTTTAGTGCTAAGAGGACATGAGCTATCAAGTCATGAAAGTACATGGAGGACTTTAAAATGCATAATACCAAGTGAAAGAAGCCAGCCTGAGAAGTCTATATACATGTAATTCTAACAGTATGGCATCCTGGAAAAAGCAAAATTGTGAAGCTGAGCCGTTAAAAAAAAAATCAGTGACTACTAGAGATCAGGGGGGTTAGAAAGAAAGGAAAGGATAAATAGAGACACAGGATTTTTAGGGCAGTGAAAATACTCTCTCTGATGCCATATGGTGGATACATGCCATTATTCATTTGTCATAACTCATAGGATGTACAACCCCAAGAGGGAGCCTTAGTGTAAGCGATGGACTTTGGGTGAAGGCGATGTGTTGGTGTGGCTTTGTCACCTGTAACACGTACCACTCTGGTGGGGGATGTTGATAATGGGGAAGACGTATATGTGGGAGCAGGGCTATGTGGGAAAAAAATCTCTTACTGTTTGCTCAGTTTTGCTGTGAACCTAAAGTTGCTCTCTAAGTTTATTACATTTAAAAAAAAAAACGTATTATACATGACATATAAGTCCCCTTCAAGTTTACTGTTACATACAATTTAATGAAGTCTTACAGAAGACTCTCACCAAGGCCTTCTCCCTCTGGCAGCATCTCTCTTGTTTCAAGGTCAAAACATGATGCCTCTTTCAAATCTGGTGTTGTTATTAAACGATTCAGTTCAGTCACTCAGTCGTGTCCGACTCTTTGCGACCCCATGAATTGCAGCATGCCAGGCCTCCCTGTCCATCACCATCTCCCAGAGTTCACTCAGACTCACATCCATTGAGTCCGTGATGCCATCCAGCCATCTCATCCTCGGTTGTCCCCTTCTGCCCCCAGTCCCTCCCAGCATCAGAATCTTTTCCAATGAGTCAACTCTTTGCATGAGGTGGCCAAAGTACTGGAGCTTCAGCTTTAGCATCATTCCTTCCAAAGAAATCCCAGGGTTGATCTCCTTCAGAATGGACTGGTTGGATCTCCTTGCAGTCCAAGGGACTCTCAAGAGTCTTCTCCAACACCACAGTTCAAAAGCATCAATTCTTCGGCACTCAGCCTTCTTCACAGTCCAACTCTCACATCTGTACATGATCACAGGAAAAACCATAGTCTTGACTAGATGGACCTTAGTTGGCCAAGTAATGTCTCTTAAAAGATTAGACCGGAATAAATACAGTGGTGACAGACTGATGAAAATTGATGGCATTCAGATCATTTGTGGGCTTCCCTGATGGTTCAGTAGTAAAGAATCCACCTGCCAATTCAGAAGACCTAGGTTCAAACCCTAGGTTCGGAAGATCCCCCTGGAGGAGGAAATGGTAACCCACTCCAGTGTTCTTGCCTGGAAAATGCCATGGACAGAGGAACCTGGTGGGCTACAGTCCTGGGATTGCAAAGAGTCAGAGGTGACTGAGCACAGATGGAAGACTTTACCCTTCTTCCATTCCATTCTCACCCCCATCCGCACCCCCCCACCCCACACACACAAATTGGCATTACTTAATGGAGAGGTTTGTAAGGAAGTGCTGTATTATGCTGATAAGACCCAAATATCCCAAGTTCAAGGAAGCAGTGCAGTAAGTACTTTCAAAACGGGCACAGTCAACATGAGCTAAGAGGAAATAACACTTGGTGGATGAGCTGTGTTGCTCCATAGTCTGCTGTATTCAGCTTTGGCAGTGTACTCTGCATCTCCTGGTGCCGACCCCCAGGTCTTGCCTCATTTTTTCTCTCTCCCAGTCTTGGTTGAAGTGGTCTGCCTTTTAGAAATGGGCCTAAACCTGTATAACATGGTGGTGAGGAGAACTACAGCTTTTTGCTTCAACATCCATGACCTTGGATTTTCTAAAGGTCATGATAGCTGAGAACAGTACTGCTCTGTCTTGTAATGCTTAATGTCATATTTCTGGTCTTATTGCCAGGTCAAGGATGCATTCCAAGAAAGCTCTAAAGATATATCACCAGCTCCGACCGTATAGCTGACCTAGCCATGGAAAACCTCACTGGAACCTTACTAGATCGAAGCGTAATCTTAAAAAATATGCTTCCCATCAGAAAGTATCAGGAATAAAAATCTGAGATGTATACCCACCACTTCAAGGAAGTTCCAGTGTCAGCCAACAGTTTAGCAGATCAGCTAGTTTCTTTGATCAAGCAGACGTAGTCAAGCTACCAACACAACAGAAGAAAATGTCTCTGTATTTTTCATGTTATGTGTGGGACCCATTTAGTAGGTCATGAAATCAATTTTGTGAGTCATGATGAACATTTTTAAAAACAAAATAAAATTTGAAATATCAGAGTGCTTTGCATAAATCCTTTGCCAGAGTCCTGAACCTTACAGGGAATACTAAGGTCAGTTTCAATATGTGAAAAGATATTTGATGGAGGGGATATGATCAATATAGTGTCCATTGATTGCTTAAGAAATGGTTTTTCAGTCATTTGTTCATTGATGTTTGGTTTTCATAACAAAACGGCTGATGTGCAGTCTAGTTGTATATTATAACTTGCAACTGGATAAAATCTGAGATGTTCAACTGAGATTCAGTTGCAAATTGAATGTTTTGGAAAGATATTATCCAGGCTATAAATATACACACATAAATATATATATTTGAGTTAGTGGCAATTGTAACATTCAAAATTGCTTTTAAAATGGATCATTTCTTTTTTAAAAGAAAGAGGAATAATGAAACAAAATATGCAAAACATGTTCAAGTTCTACCTCTGGATCTGAAAGTGTGACCAGTGACAATTATGAGAAAAATATTGACTCTAATCTGCAAACATCAACTGCATTTGAACCACATTTCAAAAAGAAAAAAGTCAGTGTAAGACGTTATAATGAAGATTATTTAAAATATGGTTTTATCAAATGTGAAAAACCCTTTGAAAGTGACAGACCTCAGTGTGTTATTTGTAATAATATTCTTGCAAATGAAAGCTTAAAACCTTAAAAATTAAAAAGGCACTTAGAAACACAGCATGCTGAACTTATTGATAAGCCTCTTGAATATTTTCAAAGGAAGAAAAAAGACGTAAAGTCACCAACACCATTTCTTAGCTATTCTTCTGTCAGTGAGAAAGCCTTATTGTCATCGTACTTAGTTGCATATAATGTGGCGAAAGAGAAAATGGCTTACACAGCTGCAGAAAAAATTATTCTTCCAGCATGCTTGGATACGGTGCGTACAATTTTTGATGATAAATCTGCGGATAAACTAAAAACTATTCCTAGTGACAACACGATAGCTCTTCGAATTTGTACAATTGCCGAGCATTTAGAGGCCACGCTTACTACTCGATTACAGTCAGGAATAGACTTTGCAGTTCAGTTTGATGAAAGCACTGATACTGGAAGCTGCCCAGCACTTTTAGTCTATGTGAGAGACATGGCAAGGTGTCTTCATGGAGGGTTTTTTGTGTTGTTTAAACTTAACCTCATGCCTAAGTGAATTAGATATTTTCACAGAATTGGAAAAGTGCATTGTTGGTCACTATAACTTAAACTGGAAAAACTGCAAAGGAATCACAAGTGACGGAACAGCAAACATAACTGGGAAACAGAGCAGAGTAATTAAAGAGTTGCTCGAGGTGACTAGTGCTATGTGGAATCACTGTTTTACCCATCGTGAAGCGTTAGTGTCCAGAGAGATCCCACAGAATCTCATGGAAGTATTGAAAAATGCAGTGAAAGCTGTTAATTTTATTAAAGGAAGCTCACTAAACAGCCGACTGCTTGAAACCTTCTGTTTAGAGATTGGAGCTAACTATACCCACTTACTATATCATACCAAAGTCCGCTGGTTATCTCAAGGGAAAATACTAAGCAGGGTTTATGAACTCAGGAACGAGATCCACATTTTTCTCACTGAAAAGAAATCTCATTTGGCAACTATTTTTGAGGATGATATTTGGGTAATGAAACTGGCATATTTAACATATTTTTGGCATCCTTAATGAACTCAGTTTAAAACTACAGGGGAAAAACAATGATGTATTGCAACAGATGGAATGGATCCAAGGATTCCGAAAGACATTATTGTTGTGGCAAGCGAGACTGAAAAGCAACCGTCCTAGCTACTACATGTTTCCAAGATTTTTGCAGCACATCGAAGAGAATGTTATTAATGAGAACATTTTGGAGGAAATAAAACTAGAGATACTGTTGCATCTCATGTCTCTCTCTCAAACCTTTAACCATTTCTTCCCAGAAGAGAAATTCGAAACACTAAGACAAAATTGTTGGGTAAAAGATCCATTTGCTTTTCAAAACCCAGAATTAATAACTGAGTTAGACCTGGTGCCTGAAGAAGAGAATGAATTATTGCAGCTCAGTTCTTCATTCACATTGAAGAATGATTATGAAGCATTAAGTTTATCAGCATTTTGGATTAAGATAAAGGAAGATTTTCCATTGCTAAGTCAAAAGAGCACCCTGCTACTATTACCATTCACAACGACTAGTTTGTGTGAACTGGGATTTTCGGTCTTAACCCAGTTAAAAACAAAGGAAAGGAATGGATTCCCTGGTGCAGCAGAGATGCGGGTAGCACTCTCCTCCTGTGTTCCAGACTGGAATGAGCTCTTGCGCAGGCAGGACACTCCCCACGTTATATCAGTCTGACCTTGGTTTTGTTTGTGTTTCATATTTTGTGATCCTGTCCTGTATTGTATTTAAATGTTAATATAGCAGTGTATGTGGTAACTTATGTTTTATTTTGGTTAAATACAATAAAATAATTTTATGTCCATTGAACAGAAATTAATGAATTTTGATTAGCGGTCATGCACTGTTGTAGAGGCATTTGGGATATGAAATGAAGAAAACAAAAGATCATTCTCTAGTGGAGCTTTAGTTCTGGCAAGGAGGGAAAGACGATAAATGTAATAAATACAACCTTTATAATATTTAGCAGATAATAAGTACTGTAGGAACGGGCTTCCCCGTGGCTCAGTGGTAAAGAATCCCCCTGCAATGCAGGAGACAAGAGACATGGGTTCGATCCCTGGGCCAGGAAGATGCCCTGGAGGAGGGCATGGTGACGCACTCCAGTATTCTTGCCTAGAGAGTTACATGGACAGAGGAAGCTGATGGGCTACAGTCCCTGGGGTCACAAAGTTGGGACACGACTGAGCACATGTGCAACACAGCAAGTGCTATAGAAAGTAGTAAGAAAGGAAGTCAGGGAAGTACTGGAGGACCAAATCATGAAGGACTGTGGACCATTCTAGAGCCTCTGGGTTTTGCCAGTGACAAGGAGAGCAATTGAAGGATTCTGTGCAGGAGAGACATGGTGTGAATTAGGTTTTCAAAAACTCCCCTTGGCTTCTGTTTTGAGAATAGGTTGAATTTAAAGGTTGCCTCTTTAAAGAAGTCCTTCCTAATCACCTTAGTTTGGGTACCTCCTTTATTCTTCTTTCTATTTCTTTGCTTTCTTGGTGGTATGTAATTTCTAATATTTGTATTTATTTGATTACTGGTTCTGTCAGTCTGCCACCTTGGAATGCGTGCTCCATAGGAGCAGAAATTGTGTTCTGTCTTGCATGATACATCGTAAGTGGATATTTCATTTACATTTGCTGAGGCACAAATGCATCTGTGATACCTATCACTTGTAACCTGAGGTCATATTCCCTGGAATAATTAATCAATGTATGGCGAATTTCTTTGCCCTTTTTTTACATTTAAATATCTGATTTGGGGGGACTTACGTGGTGATCCAGTGGTTAAGACTTTGCCTTCCAGCGGGGGGGTTCAGGTTCAACCCCTGGTCAGGGGACTAACCTTGTGGTTCAGGTGGTAAAGAATCCGCCTGCAATGTGGGAGACCTGGATTTGATCCCTGGGTTGGGAAGATCCCCTGGAGAAGGGAAAGGCCAGTATTCTATACAGTCCATGGGGTCGCAAAGAGTCGGACACAACTGAGCGACTTTAACTTCACTTCAGGGACTAAGGTCCCAAATGCTGCAAGTTGTGACCAAGATTTTTTTTTAAGTCTGATCTTTGTCAGAGTAGAATTGTCCCCAAATGGCACTGATTGATGTTGCTTCCTCACATCATTGCTGAAAATTAAGCAACTTAATTGCTTAACATGTCTTCCTCAAACTGCTTTCAATTTCTGCCTCTTGTATTTCCTGATCCCCCTCCCCACCTGTTTCTTTGGGCATGGTCTTTCTCTAAAATCACAGGTTAGCAATTCCTTTCCATCAGCCTTTCCTAGCATTATTGTAATCTTTGGGGATTTTTTTAGTTTTTTCTACTCTGTTAAAAATAATAGACTTATCCCCCTTTTGGGTGCTTTCAGCTGGAAGACAACTCTCCATGAATAGCTCACATTTCTGCATAATCTGAATCCTCTGAATGAAAGTATTTGGATTTAAATTAAGAATATGCATGTAAGGGAAGATTCCAGGATGCTGAGACTAGAAACATCCTTCTTCCCCAGAAACATCCCTGGGAAGTAAAGGTCAAGTCTTCTTACTTCCCTGGAGACATTTGCTTGCCTTCCAAGAATAATGAGTAATCTCTCTGTGGAGAAGGGTAGGAAGATGTACCAGTAGCCCCTTAAAACCCGCCTCCTGTGGTGCAAGCGCTGCGTGAAGAGCTGAGACCTGTGGGAACTGCAGCATAGACAGCAAACCCACACGCTGATCTGATTCCCCCCCTTTTTTTTTCTTGCTATAAGTAATAAGTTGTATCTCTGACCCAAAGATCTTGTATCTTTATGGCCAACATATGTCACTTCTATAGTTCACGGGGTCACAATAAGCTAGACACAACTTAGCGACTAAACAACGTCACTTCTACAAAATCCCTTTTACCATGTGTGACAACATAATCACAGGTTTCAGGGATTAAGACTTGGCCATCTTTAGTGGGAACCATGATTCAGCCCATCACAGTCCACCCCCGGTCCTCACAGACCCTTATACGTCCCATGTGAAAAATACATTCATCTATTCCAGGGGCTTCCCGAAATCTCAGCCATCTCATATCTCCTCATCTAAATTATGTATGGGTGCACTTCTGGGTATAACCTATCCTGGAGCAAAATCTGTGGACCTGTGAAATTAGAAAGTAAGTCTGTGTTCCAAAAATAAGAGTGGTGGGACAGGCATAGGGTAACAGGTCCTTCCTCATTCAGTAAGGGAGAGAATGAAGGAAAAGAGCCAGTTGATCACTTGTCCACCTAGGCAAACTCCATTAAGTTTCAAAGCGTAGAAATAAGTTCTATGGCTCATGCCTCTGACCCCTGGACTCATTCCACTCTTCAGAGCTCTCCACCCTTGGAATCATCTTTTCTTATCAAGAGTAATACAGCTTTGTTGTTCACAGCCTGTTTTCTGCCTGTAGAATTTTGGGAATCTGACAGCTTTTGCAGTTTTGTCCTCTGTCCCTTTTCATCCAACGTGACTATGTTTCTGTTGGCACAGCAGTCTCATAAACATTGTGGGTGATAAATTCACTCCGTTAGAAGAGGCTACTCCACAGATATTTCCTGAACCATTTCATTTCTCTTTCTGGCTTCTGAGTCATGCTGCTGCTGCTGCTGCTAAGTCGCTTCAGTCGTGTCTGACTCTGTGTGACCCCATAGACGGCAGCCCACCAGGCTTCTCCGTCCCTGGGATTCTCCAGGCAAGAACACTGGAGTGGGTTGCCATTTCCTTCTCTAGTGCATGCAAGTGAAAAGTGAAAGTGAAGTCACTCAGTTGTGTCTGACTCTTAGCGACCCCATGGACTGACTATAGCCTACCAGGTTCCTCCATCCATGGGGTTTTCCAGGCAAGAGTACTGGAGTGGGGTGCCATTGCCTTCCCCGTTCTGAGTCATAGACCCCTTCGAAGAGCCCGCTATGTACTTGAATCTGCTAACCTTTTGTACTTCTCAAGCACTAGCAAAAGTCTCTCCACACTTAAAATGGTTAAGATGATAACTTTAATGTGTATTTTACCACAGTTAAATTTTTAATTAAAAAAAAAAAAGACAATACCTCACCAACCACATCATTGGCTAACTCTCCAGAGCATCCTTTCCTGACACTGAATCTCAACTCCAGCCTTATTTGCAATCTATGTAGTCTAAGAATTTCCCAAATAAAATTCGGCTAACTTTTTGTAACAATTTTCTCCACTTTTTTCTTTCACATTTTACCAAAAGCAACAGGGAGAAACCAGATCACACCTTCAGAACTTTGCTGGGAAATCTCAACCAAATACCCAAATTTGTTGCTTACACGTTCCATTTTCTGTATAATTTATAGGACACAGTATTATCATTATATAACAACCCCCTTGCTTCCAATTTCCAAAAACATATTCCTCTTTTCCTCCTGAGACTTTATCAGCAGACACTGATATTTCCTTTTTTGGCTGTGTCACATGGCAGATGGGATCTTAGTTCCCTGAGCAGGGTTCAAACCCATGCCTCTGCAGTGGCAGCTTGGGGTCTTAGCCACTGGACCACCAGGGAAGTCTTCCAAACTGCATTTCTACTAACTGTGTGGTAACGGCAATCTAGGATTTTCTATCACGTTCCTCAAACTTCTTCCAGCTTCTACCCGTTACCCACTTCCAAACCACTTTCATATTTTTAGTGTTTGTTACAGTAGAGTTGGCACAGTTTGGAGCCAGAAAAAAATCTTTCTTGTGATGATTGAACTCACCACACTCCTTCTCCAATCCCACTTCCTCTTTGGGGCATGCTCCTGGCAGACTCTGGCCAAGATTAGCCAAGGGTAAGATGCCCATGGTGTCCCTCCCAAGCTCAGTCTTGGAAGTGAAGACAAAGGGAGGCAGAAAGACAGACATTTTCAGAGACCAAAACCTGTACTCACTTCCCATTGCTGCTGTAACAAATGACCACAATATGAATGGCTTAAAGCAACATGGATTTATTATCTTTTGGAGGCAGAAGTCCAATGATAATCTCACTGGACTAAAGTCAAGGTGTCAGCAGAGTTTGTTCCTTCTGGACACCCCAGGGAAGAATCTGTTTCCTTGAGTTTTCAAGCTTCGAGGGTCTTCCTGCATTCGCTGTCTCACAGCACCTTCCTGCATCTTCAAAGCCAGCAGCAAAGCACCTTCAAATATCTCTCTGCTTCCATCACCACATTGCCTTCTCTCTATGATTGTCTTCACTTATGAATCCATTGGACCCATCCGGACGGTCCATTATAATCCCTCCATCTCAGGATCCCTAATTTAACCACATTTGCAAAGTCCCTTTTACCATGTAAGCTGATGTATTCATAGGTTCCACAGGACTAAGACATGGACATCTCTGTGGGACCATTACTCAGTTGACCACAACTGAAAATAAACACAAGGAACAAACAAGACGATGATAAGCATTTAAAGGGACTTCCCAGGTGGTGCTAGTGGTAGAGAATCTGCCTGCCAATGGAGGAGACAGAAGAGACACGGCTTCCATCCCAACTCTTGGGTCAGGAAGATCCCCTGGAGGAGGGAATGGCAAGCAGCTCCAGTATTCTTGCCTGGGAAATTCCATGGACAGAGGCGCCTGGCAGGCTATAGTTCATGGGGTCACAAAAGAGCTGGATGTGACTGAACGACTGAGCACAAGTATTTAAAACATTCATTGAGAGGTCATTACGAATCGTTCAAACCTTCAAATTCATTCTCTCTCTTGCTTCATCCTCCAGCAACCAAAAATTCCAACCAGCAAACAAGACAAAATTTTCAATAAGGAAGTTCAGGAATGAAAGCACTTGTTGTTCAGGAGGACAAAGATCAAATTAGTACTGTGTCCAAGGTCTTTAAGACATAAAATATGACCCTGGAAATTCCCTGGTGGTCCAGTGGTTAGGACTGCATGCTTTCACTGCTGAGGGCATGGGTCCAATTGCTGGTCGGGGAAATAGATTCTACAAGCTTCGAGGCAGGGCCAAAAAAGAAAAAAAAGGTATGACCCTAACTTTTTAAGTCAGATCTCAACCTGCAGCCTATTTATCAGTGAAAATAAAACTATACCTTTTTCAAGAGAAGCCCCGTGCCTTCTCGTTTTTCTGCCTTTGCTCAGGCAATGGTTCCATCTGAAATCTCTTTTCTCCCAATTCTGTATATCAGCGTTCTCTTCTTTCTTCTAGAACGTCATATAAGGAGAATGACCCAGTGTGTATTCTATTATACTTAGCTTCTTTGATGAAGCATATGTATGTTTTTAGATTCTTCATTGTTTGCTCCTTTGTGTCTCTTAGTTGTATTTTATTGTAGAGTACATCACAATTTGCTTATTCCTTCCTTGTTGGGTATCTGCGTTGTTTAGGGACTACTATGAATTAAGCTGCTATGCATATTTCATGTATAAATCTTTCAGTTCAGTTCAGTCACTCAGTCGTGTCTAACTCTGCAACCCCACGGACTGCAGCACACCAGGCTTCTCTGTCCATCACCAACTCCTGGAGCCTACTCAAACTCATGTCCATCGAGCCGATGATACCATCCAATCATCTCATCCTCTGTTGTCCCCTTCTCCTCCTGCTTTTTAATCTTCCCAGCATCAGGGTCTTTTCCAATGAGTCAGTTCTTTACTTCAGGTAACCAAAGTATCGGAGTTTCAGCTTCAGGATCAGTCCTTCCAATGAATATTCAGGACTGATTTGCTTTCGGATGGACTGGTTGGATCTCCTTGCTGTCCAAGGGACTCTCAAGAGTCTTCACCACAGTTCAAAAGCATCAATTCTTTGGCGTTCAGCTTGCTTTACAGTCCCACTCTCACATCCATACATGACTACTAAAAGAACCATAGCTTTGACTCAATGGACCTTTGTTGGCAAAGTAATGTCTCTGCTTTTTAATATACTGTCTAAGTTGGTCATAGCTTTTCCTCCAAGGAGCAAGCGTGTTATAATTTCATGGCTGCAGTCACCATCTGCAGTGATTTTGGAGCCCCCCAAAATAAAATTTGTCACTGTTTCCACTGTTTCCCCATCTATTTGCCATGAAGTGATGGGACCAGATGCCATGATATTAGTTTTCTGAACGTTGAGTTTTAGGCAAACTTTTTCACTCTCCTCTCGCTTTCATCAAGAGGCTCTTTAGTTCTTCTTTGCTTTCTGTCATAAGTATGGTGTCATCTGCATGTCTGAGGTTATTGATATTTCTCATGGCATCTGGATTACAGCCTGTGCTTCATCCAGCCTGGCATTTCTCATGATGTACTCTGCTGCTGCTGCTGCTGCTGCTAAGTCGCTTCAGTTGTGTCCAACTCTGTGCGACCCCATAGATGGCAGCCCACCAGGCTCCCCCATCCCTCGGATTCTCCAGGCAAGAACACTGGAGTGGGTTGCCATTTCCTTCTCCAAGGCATGAAAGTGAAAAGTGAAAGTGAAGTCACTCAGTCGTGTCCGACTAGTAGCGACCCCATGGACTGCAGCCCACCAGGCTCCTCCGTCCATGGGATTTTCCAGGCAAGAGTACTGGAGTGGGGTGCCATTGCCTTCTCCGCATGATGTACTCTACATATAAGTTAAATAAGCAGGGTGACAATGTACAGCCTGATGTCCTCCTTTCCCGATTTGGAACCAGTCTGTTGTTCCATGTCTAGTTCTAACTGTTGCTTCTTGGCCTACATACAGATTTCTCAAGAGGCAGGTCAGGTGATCTGGCATTCCCATCTCTTGAAGGATTTTCCACAGTTTATTGTGATCCACACAGTCAAAGGCTTTGGCATAGTCAATAAAGCAGAACTAGATGTTTTTCTGGACCCCTCTCGCTTTTTTGATGATCCAGTGGATGTTGGCCATTTGATCTCTGGTTCCTCTGCCTTTTCTAAAACCAGCTTGAACATGTGGAAGTTCACAGTTCATGTACTGTTGAAGCCTGGCTTGGAGAGTTTTTGAGCATTACTTTGCTAGCGTGTAAGATGAGTGCAATTGTGTAGTAGTTTGAATATTTTTAGCATTGCCTTTCTTTGGGATTGGAATTAAAACTGACCTTTTCCAGTTCCGTGACCACTGCTGAGTTTCACAAATTTGCTAGCGTATTGAGTGTAGCCCTTTCACAGCGTCATCTTTCAGGATTTGAAATAGCTCAACAGGACTTCCATCACTTCCACTAGCTTTGTTCATAGTGATGCTTTCTAAGGCCCACTTGACTTCACATTCCAGGTTGTCTGGCTCTAGGTGAGTGGTCATACCATCATGGTTATCTGGGTCATAAAGATCTTTTTTGTATAGTTCTTCTGTGTATTCTTGCCACTTCTTAATATCGTCTGCTTCTTTTAGGTCCATACCATTTCTGTCCTTTATTGTGCCCATCTTTGCATGAAATATTCCCTTGGTATCTCTAATTTTCTTGAAGAGATCTCTAGTCTTTCCCAATCTATTGTTTTCCTCTATTTCTTTGCATGGATCACTGAGGAAGGCTTTCTTATCTCTCCTTGCTAGTCTTTGGAACTCTGCATTCAAATGGGTATATCTTTCTTTATCTCCCTTGCCTTTAGCTTCCTCTGCTTTTCTTATCTGTTTGTAAGGCCTCCTCAGACAACCATTTTCCCTTTTTGCATTTCTTTTTTTGGGGATGGTCTTGATCACTGCTTCCTGTATAATGTCAGGAACCTCCATCCAGTGTTCTTCAGGCACTCTGCCTATCAGCTCTAATCCCTTGAATCTATTTCTCACTTCCACTGTATAGTCATAAGGGATTTGATTTAGGTCACACCTGAATGATCTAGTGGTTTTCCCTACTTTCTTCAAGTTAAGTCTGAATTTTGGAATAAGGAGTTCATGATCTGAGGTACAGTCGGCTCCCAGTCTTGTTTTTGATGACTTTATAGAGCTTCTCAATCTTTGGCTGCAAAGAATACACTCAATCTGATTTTGGTGTTGACCTTCTGGTGATGTCCATGTGCAGACTCTTCTCTTGTGTTGTTGGAAGAGAGTGTTTGCTATGACCAGTGCGTTCTCTTGGCAAAACTCTGTCAGCCTTTGCCCTGCTTCATTGTGAACTCCAAGGCCGAATTTGCCTGTTATTCCAGACATATTTTCATTTTTTTCTTTGGCAAATAACCTAGTAGTAGAATATCTTCCTTGGTGAGGTGTCTGCTCATATTTTAAAAGCCGATGCCATTTAAAAATTTGGGTGGTTTTTCTTATTTTTGAGTTGTTGAATTCTTTCTATTTTCTAGATAAAAGCATTAAAGCAGTAGTCAGCATTTACATTGTGTCTCATGAATGTTATTCATAGCTGAACTTAAACTATTCTGCGATTATGTTTTTTCTTGTAAACTTGCTTAACTTAAAGGTAATAATTGTCTCCCTTCTCCCAAGTTTATTTGCCTGGTATTCTGTTAAGACATACATTTGTAATCATGGTTAAATTATCTACAAAATGTATAAATCTCTCAATGCATTTGAAAGTATTAGTCAATACACCAGGTGATTTCTTTAGCTCTGTCTGTCTCTCTCTCTGTTTTTTTTTTTTTTTTCTTGGAAACATCCTTCCAGCAGCTGTCAGCACAATGAAAGGAAATGGCTTGCTCTCAAGTTCATCTCTGAAATTTCATACTCTTGAGATTTATCCTAAAGACTTCCAGAAAGAAAGTCAAATAAACAGGATTAGGAAAATGGCCTTGGCTCTTTCAACAATAACATAGACATCAGAAAACAGTGGCGCACTGCCTTCAGATTTTTGAGGGAAAATTATTTTCAACTTAAAATTCTCTCCAACCAAATTCTCAGTAAAGTGTGAGGGTAGAATAAGGCCATTTTACATTATCATGCAAAAGTCAAAAAATTTAGCCCCTATGGCATCTTCTGAAGACACTATTGGAAGATTTGATCTGAAAAACAGGTAAGAAGACAGATCTAGGAACAGGACATCAACTCAAGAGAGAGGAGAACCAGCATGTTCCTGGACCACTGCAAGACAACTACGCAGCAACTTGAAAGCAGTGAGCTCAGATTGGGACAGTAAACTGGACAAGAAAGATGTTTCCAAGAAATGAAAAGAGAGAGAGAGTGAGACACCTGAAATATTGACCGATGCTTTAAAATGCATTGAGGGATTTACAAGCCTTGTAGAGAATTTGACCATAATCATAAGTGTACATGTAACACCAAGCAAGCAAATAAGCCAGTGGCAGGGAATTGTGGGAGAAAGTGACTACTTCCAGGGTAAGCATGAAGTTCACAAGAAAGGAAACAGAACCATAGAAGACTACAATTCAGCCATGAATAATACTCACAGTTCAGTTGAATCCCTCAGTCATGTCTGACTCTTTGTGACCCCATGGACCGCAGGCCGCCAGGCCTCCCTGCTGGGGTCCAGCCCTGGTGGATCCAGGGAAATTTGAAGTGGGGATGACGTGGGCGAGGAAAACTTATTTATTTAGAAATATAAAAGAAATTAAGAAGAAATAGTATAGTAGGAAAATTTCCTGGAGAAAAGATGCTGAATAACTTGGTTTATGGGGAAAGCCAATAAAATCTCAAGACAAAAGATTTGCACCATCTACGTTAGGCCACCGGCACCCACTTGAATATTGAAGGGTGCCCCGCCTTAGGCTCCCTTTCTGTGGAGCTTAGACGCCAGGGCAAGTAAGTAGATGTGGTGAGCCTTCTGGCTCCAGATGGGAATTCAGCTGGAAAAGGAGAGGGAGGGAGAAGGAGAGGGAGAAAGAGAGAGAGAGACACGGGTGAGCCAGATTTCCAAGAAACTAGTTCGAGAGACTAGTCTGAGAAACTGGTCCATCCTTTATTGTTCAGAAGGCTTTTTTATACTTTTGATTGTACATAGAGATCAATGGGTAATACAAAGTTATGCAGCGTCAGCAGCCCTGACTCTTATCAAAACCAGGTTTTCTCTCTGCATACTTAGTTGTATACACAAGTCTTAGGTGATTTACATCATCTTCTGGCCAGAAAGCCAATTAATATTTTACGGGCTTTTCTCTGATAAGGGTTTGTCAACCAGAAGACTTATTTGTGCTGTTCTTCCCAAAGTCTGGTGCCACTCTCAGAAAGCACTAAATAAGGTTACATTCTTACATAGCAAAGATACAACAATTTATAACAAGTAAAAGGAGTACAGTGATTTATAACAAAGAAAAGTAATTAACTCAAAAGTCTAGTGTTGCTAACATCAAAACTACTATATTCCTTCTATATCCCTATTACATTGATTAATATCCTTCAGGTGTCTAAAAGATGAAGAATATGGAGGCCTGGCAGCAGTCATTGAGTCAACAGTGAGAACCCATCACCAATATGATTTTTAGCTCTTTAGAAAAGGCTCTGTATCTTTAAGATGCTTTAAGCTTTGTGCCTTTCATGGTTGGGGGGCTGTAAACAATTCACAAGTTGTAAAAAGTCCAGGGGAACCTGTCAGGCAAGTTAGAGGGCCATCAGAGGGGGTTTGAGCTGAAACATTCCTCTCATATGCAGGAGACTGAAGCCCCGAATTAAATTCTTTTTCGAGGAAAGTGGTCAGGGATGCCCCCCTGTTATGTCAGAAGAGTGGAAACACAGTACAATAAGGCAGACAGACTCTGGTTTTGGAGGGCAGATGTTCAGGAAAACTCAGGGGGAACCCTTGAAGCCAGATCACGCCTTTGCGTTTTGTCGGGCTTCCTTCCTCATGACCCTTGCCATGGGCAGGATTCCTCACGCTGGCTCCCGGCACCTCCCTGTCCATCACCAAATCCCAGAGTTTACTCAAACTCATGTCCATCAAGTCGGTGATGCTATCCAGCCATCTCATCCTTTGTCGTTCCCTTCTCCTCCCGCCTTCAATCAACCCCAGCATCAGGGTCTTTTCCAATGAGTCAGCTCTTCGCATCAGGTGGCCAAAGTATTATATACCCACAAGTCATAATAGTATAAATGCTGCTTACAGAGTGAAAGCTTTTGATATAAACTACCTGAGGGCTTCCCTAGTGGCTCAGTGGTAAAGAATCCGCCTGCCAACGAGCCCTGGTCTGGGACGATCACACATGCCCCAGAGCAGCTAAGCCCACACACCGCAAGACTGAAGCACCTGAGCTCTACAACCTGTCCTCCGCAAGGAGAGAAGCCACGTCAAGGAGAAACCTGTGCACCGCAACTAGAGAGTAGCCCCTGCTCACTGCAACTAGAGAAAGACTGCAGGCAGCAACCAAGACCCAGTGCAGCCATAATAGTAAGTACGTAAGTGTTAGTCACTCAGTCATGCCCGAGTCTTTGTGACCCCAGCAACTGCAGCCCACCAGGCTCCTGTGTCCATGAGATTTTCTAGGTAAGGATACTGGAGTGGGTTGCCATTTCCTTCTCCAGGGATCAAACCTGGGTCTCCTGCACTTCAGGCAGATTCTTTACCGACTGAGCTACAAGGGAAGCCATAATAAAAATAAATAAATCTTAAAAAAAAAAAAAAGATTTGCCTAAAGAAAGATACAGAAGGCTGCATTTTTTCCCCCAGTGTATTTGGCTGCACTAGGTCTTTATTGCAGCATGGGAGATCTTTAGCTGTGGCATGGAAGCTTTTAGTTGCAGCTTGTGGGATCTAGTTCCCTGACCGTGGATTGAACCCAGGCTCCCTGCATTGGAAGCATCAAGTCTTAGCTGCTGAACCTCCAGGGAAGTCCTGAGGTTATGTGCCTTTCAAGGATATGTGGATTTAAAGTTCAAATTTCCTTTTCCACGGTGGGAAGTCAAAGATACTACCCAAGATGGAAACATCAGGAAACAGCATATAGGTTTATTATTTGGAAATGTGGAAGTCAATACCAGGGGAAAAAAACCTGCTGAAAAAATTTTAAATGCTTATTTCTGGAAAGTGGACAGGACAATGAGGGTTTTGATTTAAATTTCAAAAGCAAAAAAAGGAGATTAAAATAAAACTTTAATAATGTGAATGCTGTCAATTATTAAATGTAAATTTAATAATGTAAATTATTATTTATATTAAAAGTTAAATTTATTAAATGTAAACTTAATAATGTAAATTCTAGAATCCTCCCACCCTACCTCTCACAGACCTCCCACATTTATCACATGTCTGCCAGGCACTCAGTTCAAAGCTATCATCACCGAGGGACTGAGGACTTGGCCCTCCACGTGGAGTTCTGCTAATCTTTGCTCCCTGCACTGATATCTCAGGAATTCTGCATCTATCTGGAAAGGAGTCTGTAACATTCGACAAGTTACTTAATTTCCCTGAAGTTACTCAACTGTAAACGGGAGTGATAAACCTAGCTCAGAGAGGTATTGTGAAAAGGCAATGAAAAATATGCATGCAGAGGGCTTGGCACTTAGTAATAAATAATAGAAAGCAAGCATCATTCACTTATCATTGGGCCATTGAGAAAGAGGGCGCCTTTGAAAGCTGTCTGTGTGAAACTTGGAAAAATCTTCCCTTAGGGGATTGAACTCGTCCTTCTCCAATCTGGCTTCTTCTTGGGAGCTCCCTCCCGGTGGACTCCGGCCAGGGTTAGCTGAGGGCAAGAGCCCTGCCCAGGGTGATGTCCCAACTCATCCCGGAGCTGAAGCAGAAAGTGGGGGACAAGAAGTGAGCGCGCGTGCCGATTGGGCGAAGAGCGCGGCGCGGGGCTCCTCCGGGAGAACCCGGCTGGGAGGGGAGGGGCGGGTCCCAGGGCAGAGTCGCCCGAAGTGCCCGCGATGGCTGGCTCGCGGCGCGCGCGCGGGGGGCGCCCGCGGCCGGCGCTCCTGCTGATGCTGCTGCTGCATCTGCGGTGGCCCCAGGTCGCCGGCGCTGCGGGTGCGCGCTGGACCGGGCCCGGTACCACCCCGCACCTGCAGACCATCTTCCTGGGTCGCTGCGCCGAGCAGATCGCACTGCAGAACCCGGAGCTGCGGTGAGCGCGGCAGGGGGCTAGGGAGCCGGAGGGGGAGGGAAGTGGGGGGAAAAGGGGAGGGGTGGGATAAAGGGGGAGGGGTGGGAAAAAGCGGGTGGGGTGGGACAAATAGGGAGGGGTGTGGGGATAAAGAAGGAGGAGGGTGGGGAATCTACTGGGTGCCTGAGTGCCCTGTAGGGGTCTGGAGGTGAATCGTGTGTGTGTGTGTGTGTGTGTGTGTGTGTGTGTGTGTGTGTGTGTGTGTGTGTGTGTGTAAGTGTGTAAAGATGAAGAGGAGGGTGTATGTGGGGGCTCGTGGATGCGGATGAGGCAGCGGTGGCAACCAGCTTAAAATTTAAGCAGAATGCTCAGACCCAGGAACGTGGTCTCCAGCTGGATTTCCCGGAGCCCAGCTACGTTGAGAGTTCAAATTTCACATCTTCTCATTTAGAGGGCGTTTAAAAGTCTGAGTCTCTCTTGCCAGCACTGTGGTTCTTAGTCATTTTTGTTTCTTCTTGGGACACACGTTTTCAGTTTTCACAAGGCCCCTTTTATGTGCCATTTGTTTTTATTGAGACGCATTTTAGGCAAATAAGAAAGAACAGAGAGTAACACGGGGAACACCCATGTTATTCACTGCCCAGCGTGAGAAATAACAAGGTAGGAAAGGCGTGGGAAGTGTTTTTGGAAAGCCAGGCGGGACTTAGGCGTTGCTGCGGGCTCTGGAGGTCATGCTTCCTGCCTTAGGGGGAGGTGGAAGCCCATTTCCACACGTGGTCCTCACTCCTGAGTTTACTAACGCGAGGTCCTGCCTGTCCGCCTGATCTCACCTGGCCTCCAGGCGCAAGATGGACCGGTGTCTAAGCGAAGGGGTACCTGAAGCCAGGAGCCCGTGTGATTTATCGGGATCCTCTCCTAGTTCCCTGCATTCTCTGCCACCTCTGTGAGCCTGTTCTAAGTTCCACGAGATGTATGTGGCACCTCTGAAAGACACTTCCACTGTCAGCTTTCTAAATCCATCACCAAAGTTATTTTTCTTCCTCTTCTGAATCGGGGTTAATGCGTGAGCCATGGCCATTTCCTGTCTGTTTTGTATGCCCACGACTGCAGTGCTGATATTTGACAAAATCGCTCATAAAAACGCTTGGAGCGAGAAGAGGAAATGTATCACACACTGGAATGTAGTCTTTAAAAAAAAAAAAAAAAAACCAACCCAAACAAACATGTGCTTTTCTGCAGGGACAAGAACTGCACAGCCATCTGGGAAGCGTTTAAAGTGGTGCTGGATAAGGATCCCTGTTCTGTGCGCCCCTCGGATTATGACCTTTTTATTAACCTCTCCAGACACTCCATTCCCAGAGACAAGGTAACCCCGCCTTCAGACACTGCTCTGCTTCATCAAGCAGCCAACTCACAAGGAGTGCCAGTTGGCTGGTAGGAAGGTGGCTCTGTCTTCACTCATGCCCCTGGGTCTCCTGTCTGTCGTGGGCAGAAGGAGCTTTCTTAAGTCAAGAACTCAGTGCAGGAACCACTAGAACATCAGGGTGTCACCACACGGTTCCTACGGGACCGCTGCACCTGGCCAGTTCTGAACAATCTCCATCCTGACCTACACCAGAGCGTTGAACCTTGAGGACTTCAGAAAACCCTCCTCCCAATATCCTTACAGGAGACCAGTCCCTCCTCTCATCAGGCCTTAAGATGATGTCCATTCAGGACCAGTTTCTTTAAGAAACTGGACCAGTTTCAAAACTGGGCCGGTTTCTTTAAGAAACTGGTCAAGTGTACACAAGTGGTTTACCTGTGTGCATCCTGTCTGCACTCTAGTCCCTAATAGAGTGAACGTAAATGAAAACATCCTTGTAAACTGCGTGTTTAGAACAACACCTTGAGTTTAGAGAAAGCTAGATACCGTTTTTATTTCTCTGCCTTAAATTCTTTTTTCTTAATGAAGGGCATATTTATTTTTGATATAAAATCTTAACTTGATTTTTTAAATTGTAAAGTCATGTAGCACTGATGTTTACAAATGAAAACATCTGACTGGTTTTTTTTTTTTTTTTTTTTTTTAGGTAAAGGCAGGTGAATGGAACTGGGAGGTTCAAACGTATAATAGGCTCAAAATGTGCTTTTTGAATATACGTTGCCATTTGAATCTCGCAGTTGCTCTGTCAGTGAGGAGAGGAGCTGTTACTGGTTTTTCTTTTCTTTTCGCTGCGCTGTGCAGCATGAAGGATCTCAGTTCCCTGACTAGACTAGGAATCAAACCTGCAAGCCCTGCAATGGAAGTGCAGTCGTAGCCATTGGACTGCCAGGAAAGTGCCTACATGCACGCATGCTAAATCGCTTCGGTCATGGCTGACTCTTTGTGACCCCATGGACTGTAGCCCACCAGCTTCCTCTGTCCATGGGATTCTCCAGGCAAGAATACTGGAGTGGGTTGCCATGCCCTTCTCTAGGGGAACTTCCTGACCCAGGGATGGAACCTGCATCTCTTAGGTGCATTGGCATCTGGGTTCTTTACCACTAGCGCCACCTGGGAAGGCTCAGGGAAGTGCCTGGGAGCTGCTATATTTGTTCTCCTTTCTCATAGACTTTGCCTGATAGACTCATAAACACTGAGCTACTCCTATGTAGCAGGCATTGTTCTCAGGGTTTCCGTTGCAATAGGGAACACAGTCTGCCCTTGCGTATCATCCAGTCTAGACCAAGACCCTGGTTGGGATACTGAGGATATAATGGTGTGATGAGGGGAATGTTGTTATTTGTGTTATTAGTGTCTGAAAACACTGTAACTTTATAGGAGAAAACTACAAAATATAATCTAAAAGCAATGTGTTTTTGAGGCACCTTACCCTTTAGGAATCCATCTGTGATTGTATGTCATCTTTGTCACAGCTGTGAGAGAAGAGAAAGTGTTCATACTCCCCATGTTCCACGTGTGGAAACTGAGGCAAAGGGAGATGACTTGCTGTGTTCATGATCACACATTTAGGGCATGACAGACCCAAGATTTGAACCCAGGTCCCTTGATTAAAAAAAAAAAATTCTATCATTTTTTAAGTACTAGAAAATGTACTTAAACTGTAGCCCTCCAGGCTCCTCTGTCCATGGGATTTCCCAGGCAAGAATACTGGAGTGGGTTACCATTTCCTCCTAGAGGGGAATCTTCCCGACCCAGGGACTGAACTGTGTCTTTTGCATTAGCAGGCGGATTCTTTACCACTGGCCCACCAGGGAAGCCTATATATATGTATCTACCTATCTACTTTGTTTTTACTGCTGGGAAAATATTTTGTTGACATTTACATGTTACCCTTGCAATAAAGGGAAGAGAGCTGGTGTGTGTTAATCACTCAGCCACGTCCAACTCTTTGTAACCCCATGGACTATAGCCCACCAGGCTCCTCTATCTGTGGGTTCTCCAGGAAAGAATACTAGAGTAGGTAGCCAATCCCTTCTCCAGGGGATCTTCCCGACCCAGGGATTGAACCCAGATCTCCTGCATTGCCACCGTCTGAGCCATCATCTAAGCCATCAGGAAATACCTATCTACTTTTTTTCACTGCTGGGAAAGTATTTCATTAGCATTAGTATGCTACCCTTGTTATAAAAAGGTTTACTGGTGGCTCAGATGGTAAAGAATCTGCCTGCAACCTGGAAGACCCAGATTTGATCCCTGGGTTGGGCTTCCCATGTGGCTCAGTCGGTAAAGTATTTGCCTGCAATGCGGGAGACCTGGGTTCAATTCCTGGGTCAGGAAGTTCCCCTGGAGAAGGAAATGGCAACCCACTCCAGTATTCTTGCCTGGAGAATCCCATGGACAGAGGAACCTGGAGGGCTACAGCCCATGTTGTGGCAAAGAGTCAGACATGACTGAGCAACTAACACACACCTGCGGTAAAGAGGAGAGAGCTGGTAGCCCTCTCCAAGGGGCTCAGTGAAGACAAAGACAAGGTTTGCCTGTCATAAGGCAAGTCTCACTTGGATGAAAAATGATTGTCCTGATTTGTCTTGATGATGCTGTGCCTGAAGGAATCTGTTGTGATTTTATTTTATGTTTTCATTTTGTGTTGATTTTTCCTCAGTCCCTGTTCTGGGAAAACAACCACCTCCTTGTCACCAGCTATGCAGAGAACGGCCGCCGCCTTGTACCACTCTGCAACGTTCTGTATGGCAGGGTCGGAGATTTCTTGAACTGGTGTCGACAGACAAATGCCTCAGGTAAAACTTCCGCATGTATCACAAGAAAAGTCAGTGTTCCTATCTACTATGAAGCTTCCCTGGTAGTTCAGCTGGTAAAGAAACTGCCTGTAATGCAGGAGACCCTGGTTCTATTCCTGGCTTGGGAAGATCTGCTGGAGAAGGGACAGGCTACCCACTCCAGTATTCTTGGGCTTCCCCAGTGGTTCAGCTGGTAAAGAATGCACCTGCTATGCGGGAGACCTGGGTTCGATCCCTGGGTTGGGCAGATCCCCTGGAGAAGGGAAAGGCTACCCACTTTAGTATTCTGGCCTGGAGAATTCCATGGGCTGTATAATCCATGGGATTGCAAAGAGCTGGACACGACTGAGTGGCTTTCCGTGCATTTGCCATTTTTGTTAAATGCTTTCCTATGCATTTATCTCATCTGATTGCCCTCAAATCCTCCCAGGTAAAGTGGTCATAATAATAATAATTAATAACAGTAATAGAGAGCATCCATCTTTGCTAGGTGCTGTTCTAAGCACTTTACATATGCAGTGTGTTCCCTACATACGAATGAGTTACATTTCAAGAGTGTGTTCGTAAGTCCAATAAGGCAAGCTAGGTACCCGACTAACACAGTCAGCTATATAGTACCGTACTGTGATAGGTTCATAATAGTTTGCACACAAACAATACATAAAAAACAAACACAAGAATAAAGAAAACACGTCTAACCTTATAGTACAGTACCTTGAAAAGTAGAGGACAGCTGGCATCCAGGGGCTGGCATCCAGTGAACAGGCAAGAAGAGTTACTGACCGGAAGAGAGAGAGGAAGCGAGAGATGGTAGAGCCGAAAGATCGTCAGCAATAGGAGACGGAGGGTAAGCTGTGATTTCACTCACGCCCCTTGATGATGGTACAGCTTCGGGTTCCTTGCTGGAACCAGATGTACACTCAAACATCTTTGAAAGTTCGCGACTTGAAGCTCTGTAGTAGGGGAGTTACTGTATTAACTCACTGAATCCCTGCAACGGCCCCATGGGACAGTCCTCTCCTGATTCCTATTCTGACAAATGAGGAAACTGATGCACAGCAAGGTTGAGACACTAGCTCAGGAGTGCACAACATGTTAGCAGCAAAGTTAGACCGTCTGACTTCAGTCCTGCGTGACTCTGTCTCACTATCCTCAGAGGGGTAAACTGAGGCTGAAGGCAGTTAAATAACTTGAGGAACTGGGACCAAGATTCACCCCCGCTTCCCGCTGGTTCTGAAACTACACCAGACCACTAGCCAATATTTTGAAATTCAGATTGTCAACTGAAAAAGAAATTGCACAATGTTAGAGCTGCGAGTCAGTTTTATTTAGGGCAACATGAAGACTATAGTCTGGGAGACAGCATTTCAGATAGCTCTGAGAAAGTGCTCTAAAGAGGCAGTGGGGAAGGTCAGTGTTATGTATGATTTCAGTGAAGGGGGTGCATACAGTCAGGCACTCACTTTGGCAAAGACTGGCTACCAATCACGAGAAGCAGACATCACCACGAAGGATTTTAGTGCTTTTCTAGGTACGAAGAGATGCAAGAATTGGGATTGTTAAAACCTCTTGAAAATATCTGACTATCCGAAGACCTGTTCTGC
The DNA here is from genome assembly GCF_001704415.2 of Capra hircus. Classification (NCBI taxonomy): domain Eukaryota; kingdom Metazoa; phylum Chordata; class Mammalia; order Artiodactyla; family Bovidae; genus Capra; species Capra hircus. The sequence continues at coordinate 111,162,511 of NC_030813.1, forward strand.
CAGTTTTTCCCAGAGCACAGAGTGCCTCATTCTTGATCTCCACCCTAAACTCTTTTCAAGGGGTGTTGAAGGGCAGCAACTGCAGTGGCTCATGATTTAATCCTTGTAGAGGTGGATGGAAAGTGCCAACTTGTAGTTGGCAAAATCACAATGAAAGTTAAAGTCACAGAAACTGACCTGATGGTAATGCAGACACTCCTCATTCATCAACTCCACTGGCGACACAGTGGTCTCTGCCCTCAGGGAGCTTGTAGCCTTGGTGGTAGGTGGGGGCGGGGCATTTAGTCCAGAGGCGTGTACTCTGAGGCAGAAGGACTGGGCGCTCAGGAGTAAGCAGAGAGAGACACCAGCATGGATCAGAGACTCCGGAAGCTTCCCAGAGGCTCTTAGCATTTAGTGAGTCTTACACACCGAGCAGGACCAAGGCCAGCAAAGAAGTGGGTGCAGGGAGGTGGCCCTTTTGTGAAGACTGGAGATTCTTCCTCCTTGGGTATTAGAGTCATTTTAAAAGTTAACTTCAGTTCAGTTCAGTCGCTCAGTCATGTCTGACTCTTTGTGACCCCATGGACTGCAGCACCCCAGTCCCCCCTTGTCCATCACCAACTCCCAGAGCTTGCTCAAACTCATGTCCATCGAGTTGGTGATGCCATCCAACCATCTCATCCTCTGTCGTCCCCTTTTCCTCTCGCCTCCAATCTTTCCCAGCACCAAGGTGTTTTCTAAGGAGTCAGTTCTTCACATCAGGTGGCCAAAGTATTGGAGCTTCAGCTTCAGCATCAGTCCTTACTGATGGGTTAACTTACTATACATAAAAGTTAGCTTACCGTGTATAAAAGAGACAACTCATGAGAACGTACTGTGGAGCACAGGAACCTCCACTCAGTGCTCTGTGCTGACCTAAATGGGAAGGAAATCCAAGAGAGTAGATATGTGTGTATATATAGCTGACTCAGTAAAGAATTCACCTGCAATGTAGGAGGCCCAGGCTCAATTCCTGGGTTGGGAAGAGTCCCTGGAGAAGGAAATGGCAACCCACTCCAGTATTCTTGCCTGGGAAATCCCATGGACAGAGGAGCCTGACTGGCTACAGTCTCTGGTGTTGCAGAAAGTCAGACGCAACTGAGCCACTGACACACACATAGCTGATTCACTTTGCTGCCCAGCAGAAACTAACACAACATAGTTAAGGAAACTGTACACCAATAAAATTTTTAAGAAAGTTAAAAGAGATGTTAACCTAAGCTCAGTTCTGTTTCTCCTCCATTCATTCATCCATGTTAAAGTTTGTAGAGTACTTGCTCCACGCCAGTGTTTGCTCTTCTAGGCACTAGGAGCACAAGAGAGAATAAACCATCCAAACAACACCTGATCCTTACAGAGATGAAGATAAGACCATAAATAGGCAAGTGATAATTTATAGTCTGCCATACTGTTGACGGCTATGGAGAAAAACAAAATAGGGAAAAGAGGGTGGGGAGTGCTGGCTGATGGGGAAGGGAGAGGAAAGCCTTGCAGTTTTACATGGGTCCAGAAAAGGCCTCACTGAGAGGCTGGTATTTGAGTAGAGGCCTGAAGGAGATGAGGAAGAACATTTCCTGGTGCAGGGAACTGCAAGTGCAAAGGCCCTGAGGTGGGAGTGTGTCTGGCAGGTTCAAGGAACAGAAAGGCAGGCAGTCAGTGAAGAGGCAGGTCGTTGGCTACGAGGCTAGGGAAATAAAGGGCCAGATGGCACAGGACACTGAGGACGCTGGCTTTCACTTTGAGTGAGACGGAAAGAGCGGCAGGGTACAGATGAAACGGCCATGGACATTCTTCCAGTGGACTGTGATCAGGAGACCACAGTTTGATTATTCTGCAGAGGGTGGGGGAGGCTGAAGGGGGAACGTGATGGAAAGACTGCGAAGAGAGGGAGTTGTTCCTGAGTCACTCAGTCGTGTCCTATTCTTTTCGACCCCATGGACTGCAGCATGTCAGGCTTTGTTGTCCTTTACTGTAGTAAAGGACATTAGATATATCCTGGAGTTTGCTCAAATTCATGTCCATTGAGTCAGTGATGCTATCTAACCATCGCATTCTCTGCTGCCCTCTTCTCCTTTTTGCCTTCAATCTTTCCCAGCATCAAGTTCTTTTCTAATGAGTCGGCTCTTTGCATCAGGTAGCTAAGGTATTGGAGCTTCAGCTTTGGCATCAGTCCTTCCAATGAATATTCGGGGTTAATTTCCTTTAGGATTGACTGGTGTGATCTCCATGCAGTCCAAGGGACTCTCAAGAGTCTTCACCACCACGGTGTGAAAGCATCAATTCTTCGGCACTCAGCCTTCTTTGTGGTCACTCTCATCCGTATATGACTACTGGAAAAAGTATAGCTTTGGCCAGATGGAAGAGAGGGAGACTGTGGTATAATAGAAATGAATATTTGGTATTGGTCCCCTGGTTTCTCATAAGGCTCTTGGAAACCTTGGTGTTGAGGAGTGATAAGAGTGTCTTCTGTACAGCAATGTGATGACTGGTGGTTGGGAGCCCCTAGGTAACTTTTGGTGGGGGCTGCTTGCCAAAAACACAGAGGCATCACTAAAAAGCTGGAACTTTCAACCCCATCCTCTGTCCTCTGGGTAGGGGAGTGGGACTGGAGATTGAGTCAGTCACCAACGACTGACTCAGTGATGCCTACATCATGAAGCCTCCATAAAAACCCCTCTCTGATAGGGTTCGGGAAACCTCCAAATTGGTGAGCACCTTAAGATGCTGGTACACCCAGAGGGGCCAAGGAATCATCATGCATTTCCCTTCAAGAAGTTCACATGGTGTCCTGCTTGGTCCTCCCTGGAATGAACTGGCAATGAGCACTTTCTCCTTCTTCTTTTTTTTTTAATAGAGTAAATGGGAGACAAATCACATTATATAGCTGCTGAATTTTGCCCTTAAAATTTTTAAACGTGGTACACTTTACCTTTTTGTATATTTTAAATATTATAAAATTTTTGTTTTCTGGCTAAGGACTGTTATTGTCTGGGTCTGTTTTTCTTGTATTTACTTCCAAGACTTGTGCTAATTACAGAAGACATTTCTCCCAATAAAGCAAAAATATATATATATATATGTCATGTATATACATTTAAAATATTTATAATTTTAATATGTGTATAACTTATAATATTATATATAATTTTGGATATATATACAATATATGTTGGAGTAGGAAATGGTAACTCACTCTAGTATTCTTGCCTGGAAAATTCCATGGACAAAGGAGCCTGGCAGGCTATGGTCCATGGGGTTGCAAAGAGTCAGACAGGACTGAGTGAGCACACACATACACCAATATATGTATCACTGGCTAGAACTCCAGCAGAGAAATAACCCATCTGTTCAATTCTCCACCTTCTTCACATTTGTGTAGCAGAATGACGAATGTGTTCTTATCGGGGGTTGGATGCTCCTCACCAGGCTTCTTGTGGTCTAGGTAGACAGAGCTATGAATTTTAAGCCCATACACATTCTGTAGAATGCGGCTCAATAAATTTTGTTGGAGGGACTTCCCTGGTGGCCCAGTGGTTAAGATTTTACCTTCCAATGCAGGGGATGTGGGCTTGACCCCTGGTTGGGGAGGGCTCAGGATCCCACGTGCCTCTTGGCCATAAAGCCAAAACATAAACCAGGAGCAATATTGTAACAAATTCATTAAAGATTTTTTTAAAAAATCCACTAAAATCTTTATATATATGGCTATAGTGGACCCAGCAAATATTTTCAATAAATCCCTTCCTGTTATAATTTCTGCAATGAAATGTGTCTGTCTGTTTTCCCTGTAGGACTCGACTACCAATCCTGTCCAACATCAGAAGATTGCGAAAACAACCCTGTGGATTCTTTCTGGAGAAGCGCATCCATTCAGGTAATCCTGGGGTGCACGCCTGGGCAGCAGAGCAGGTGTGGGGCCTGTGAAGCGGGCGCCAGAGGGTTCAGAGGCATCACTGGGCCATCGCGTCAGGCCTTCATTTCCCTGTGTCTCACTTTCTGCCACATTCTGATTCAGCCTCTTTGCTCCATAAAGGCGTGAGGATTTAAGAAGCTGAAATGCTTAATGCAGTGCCTGGCGCAGAGAAAATATTCTAAATGGTAGCTTCAGATGCGGATCTTAAACAGTCGTTATTATTACTGTTGTGTCGCGGTGGTTGTTAGTATTGCAAATCAAAGTGGTATTGGTTGCGATGTGAAGTGGCATAATCCCTGCTTTATGGGGCACCTGAGACCTATATGTGGGGGTCAGAAGTGTCCAGAAGGCTGATATTCTTGGGGAAGGAGATGATAGGAGACCAGAGATAAACTGGAGGTGCAGAAAGTGAAATGAAGTCGCTCAGTTGTGTCTGATTCTTTGCAACCCCATGGACTGTAGCCTACTAGGCTCCTCCATCCATGGGATTTTTCCAGGCAAGAATACGGGAGTGGGTTGCCATTGCCTTCTCCAGCAGATCTTCCCGACCCATGGACTGAACCCTGGTCTCCCGCATTGTAGGCAGACGCTTTACCATCTGAGCCACGAGGGAAGTCCCATGGTCCCCTAAAGGCCAGTCTGTTTTTCGGAGAATATCATCAGCAGAATTGATAGTGATCAGTAGCTAGAAAACACCAGTGACTGCAGCTTACATTTCCTGTCACCAGCATTAGACCAAAGATTCCAAATAAGAAGGTGACATTTTTAGCTCAATGCCCGACAAAGAGCAGTTGACTGTTATCTGCATTGGCTAGGGCTCTGGCGATGTCTGGTCCTGCCACCGAACCCCTTTCAGGGTTATCTGTGTCCCTTTCGGTCTCATTTCCTGCCCTGGATCACCAGGTGTCCACAGGAGCCACTGTTCAACCCGGCGAGGGACTCTTCGGTCAAATCTTCCGCTACAGGGGCAGTTTGGAACTAAGCGGAGGGTGGCTCCTGACAAAGGTGTTCTTATTCCTCTCTCTCCTGCCAGCTCTGGGGAGCCCTTGGTCTGTGCCTGCTCCCCACAGGTTCTGCCTGGAGTGCAGACTCCAGGGGGTAAGCTGCCCGAGCCCCTCACTGAGGAGTGGGGGGCTGTGTGTGGCCACATCATCACCTGAACGTGGGGTCCTGATGACCACGCAGGGGTGACGTCAGCATCGAATGCAGAGAGACCCATACGTTACCCAGTGGACCCACCCCGTTTCAAAGCGTGCTCCAAGTCACAAACGGAGTCTCGTAACCATGCTCACCCTTTACGACTGGAGAAGGAACTGGCAACCCACTCCAGTATTCTTGCCTGGAGAGTCCCATGGACAGAGGCGCCTGGCGGGCTGCAGTCCTTGCAGTCACAAATAGTGGGACTCGACTAAGTGACTAACACAAACACACACACATTTTATGAACCCTCAGAATATGCTGGGTAGTCTGAATGTGAAGTGAGATGGTATAGTATTGATATACTGACGAGGAGAGGGTCTGAACCATGGCAGAGAAATATGCCGTAAATAGTATCATTTTACATAATTTGATCATCACAGCAATCCTATGGGTAGGGACTCTTACTACCCTTGTTTTACAGATAGGAAAACGAGGCCAAGAAACTTAATCAGACTAATTACTGAGCTAATAAATGTAGCAACTGGACACCGTGACTTCATACAGCCTCACTGTATCTGCATCCCTTTTTCTTTTCCTCTTTTGGCTGTGCCTTGTGGCATTGAGGACCTTAGCTCCCCGACCAGGTATTGAACCTATGCCCCCTGCAATGGAAGAATGGCGTCTTAACCACTGGACCATCAAGAAAGTCCCGACATGCTTTGTTTTAATGAAAAAAAATTTTTATCACCAGTTTAATAGCTGCTCATGATAGAGAGTGACAATTATAGAATGTATAAAGGAAAAAATCTAGTCATTCACATTCCTGCTACCTAAGAGCAAATCATTTAACACAGTGGTCATCAGACCTTGGCATTTGCAGATTTAACCTCGAATGTTCGCATGTTTGGAAGCAATCTGAGACAGGTGTGGTGGCATGGAGCAGAGTGTTGCGGCCTGTATTGGGTGGCCCATCTCTCCTGGTGGCTCAGATGGTAAAGAATCCACCTGTGATGCGGGAGACCAGGGTTCTATCCCTGAGTCAGGAAGGTCCCCTGGAGAAGGAATTGGTGACCCACTCCAGTGTTCTTGCCTGGAGAATTCCATGGACAGAGGAGCCAGGCAGGCTACAGTCCATGGAATCACGGAGTTGACATGACTGAGCGACTAACACTTAAAACTTAACACTGCCAGAGAGCAAGCCCGGCCTTGCGTATCTCAGATCTGCATGACAGCCCTGCCCTGCTCCACCTTCAGTCTAGAAGAAGCATTTTATCAGGGAAATCATATGCTCCAGTAGTGTGCTGAGCAGCAGATTGGGGAATTTGTCTGGCCCTGTTTCTGCCTTAGGAATTTTGGGGGTTGACTAATTCCCACTCTTCTGCCCATTCGTTTTTGTGTTTTTCTTTCTTTATTTGACTCCACTGCATCTCAGTTGTGACAGGCAGGATATTTTCAAGTTGCAGCACACAGAAGCCAGGTCCCTGACCTGGGATGGAACCCTGGCCCCCTGCGCTGAGAGCGCAAGAGGCTTAGCCACCGGACCACCAGCGAAGTCCCCGCCCATTCATTTTGAACACAGTTGAGCGCAGGCATGCTCTGTCCATCTCGTCTCACACTGTGCTCTGGATGTAAGCACTTCTTGGGCTACGGCCAGTCTTTCGTAGGCCTTTACCAGTGGCTGGGTCGTGTTTCAGACGTGTGAGTACCACGATGGACTTAACCCTCCCCTGGGGCTGACTGTTTAGATTGGTTACAAGCCCTGCTGCCGTAGAGCTCCCCGTGCACCAGGGGTCCTTCGTGATGCTTCCTGAGTATGTCTGGCTCATCGTCTGGGCGTGTGTTTCGCATTCATCCTGTCTCTTGGAGTTACTTCTGTGTGACTTGCACTGGCTAATAGGATGTGAGTGGGAGTGACTGCGTGACTTCTGGGTGTGTGCGTGCATGCGCGCCAGGTCACTTTAGTCATGTCCGACTCTTTGCGACCCCATGGACTGTAGCCCGCCAGGCTCCTCTGTCCATGGGATTCTCCAGGCAAGGATACTGGAGTGGCTTGCCATTTCCTCCTCCAGGGGATCTTCCCGCCTCCAGGATCAAACATGAATCTTCTATGGCTCCCACATTGCAGGCAGGCTCTTTACCACTGAGCCACTGGGGAAGACGTGAAGAACTGGTCTGTGGCTTGCCGCTTTTTCTCTCCCTTCACTGATAAACTATGACTCTGCAGATGTGGAGACTTCATCAACTCGGGTCCCAGAGCAGGAGCATATGCAGGAAAACCCAAACCCCACATCCGAAAACCAGTGATACACATGTAGCATGTGCGTGAAATAAACCTTTCTTGTTTGAAGCCACTGGGATTTTTGAGACTGTGTGTAATGGCAGCAGCATAAGACAGCCTACACTGGTTGGTACAGGGTTGGAATCTGATAGTGTTTTGCATGCTTTTATTTTTTAAAAATAGTTCTTTATTTATGTTGGTTGTGCTGGGTCTTTGTTGCTGCTTGAAGGGGCTTTTCTCTAGTGGCGGTGTGGGAGTTCTCTTTGCAGTGGCTTCTCTTCCTGCAGAGCCCAGGCTCTAGAGCGCAGGCTCAGTAGTTGGGGCACACGGACTTAGTTGTTCGGTGGCCTGTGGGATCTTCCCAGACCAGGGATGGAACCCATGTGCCCTGTATGGGCAGGCAGATTCTTAACCACTGGACCAGCAAGGAAGTCCTGTATTGTTTTATGATGGTAGATGACAGGCATGAGGTTTGCACATTTCGAAGCAATTTGCTTTCCAAGATATGCTGATTTACGTCCCTTCTAGCTCTGTGGAATACCAGCTTTATCACATCCTTGTCAGTATTGAGGATTGTCAATTGAAAAAAACAGTTGACTCTTTCATAGGTGAAAATGGTGTCTTGGCTAACTCACAATGCTTGTTTCTTTTTTGCAGTATGCAAGAGATAGTTCTGGGGTGATCAATGTCATGCTGAATGGCTCAGAGCCAGCAGGAGCCTATCCTGTGAAAGGGTAAGGATGCGAGCCCTAGCATATATGACAAAGATGCCAAGATGTCTTTTTAATAGTTTTGAATGGAGGCGTAAGAGGATCGTCCCCATATCCCAATCTAGTGCTTTTGTAGGTTCAGCTGGAGCAGAACCATTGAATGACCTGGACATCAGAGCCACGTCCATCCCTTTATCCCACTAACAGCTGAATGCACGAATGCAATAAGTAACCTAAAAGTTAAAGCTGAAAATAACCCCCAAAGGGCTTCCCTGGCGGCCCCATGGTAAAAATCCACCTGCCCATGAAGGAGACCCGGGTTTGATCCTTGAGTCAGGAAGATCCCCTGGAGAAGGAAATGGCAAGCCACTCCAGTATTCTCGCCTGGAGAATACCATGGACGGAGGAGCCTGGTGGGCTACAGTGCATGAGGTCGCAGGACTTAGCAACAAAGTCACCACCACCAACAACCCCCAACAGTATTAAAAGTCATGTGTAAATCAGCTAACAATGATATGGGAACAGTGTCATATTGCTTTAGGACTTGACAAAACGTGTGTTTCTCAGTTTTTTTGCAGATTTTGAAATTCCTTACCTCCAGAAGGATAAAATCACACGGATTGAGATCTGGGTTATGCATGAAATCGGAGGACCCAAGGTGTAAGTTGCAGTGCTGCTGGTGATGCTCATGGTACAAATGTGCTTTTCTTGGATGCGATGTGATCCAGTCAGATTTACATGTACGGTTCTGGGGAAGCCACTGTCTTCTCTGTTCATAGTGTGGTGGGCAGAGAAAGGCAAAGGCTTGACTTTCTGAAATGCCAAGAGTCAGTCCCGAGCCCAGAGAGAAAGCCTCCTTTATCCAGAGACTCCTCTCAGCCTTTCTGAGTGACCAGGGCAGCATCAGACAGGAGAGGGCCTCATGCATTCGTGTGGGGCAAAGCCAATTTTCTCTCTCTGTCATTGGAAGTCCAAAAACCTCACCAGGAGTTCTCAGAATTGACTCATGGACTATGTAATGAAGACATTCTTTTCACAGAACAACCAGCTTCATAACTGGATCTCAGATAACTGGCTGAGAAAGCTTTTAAGATCCATACTTTTCTGGGAAACCACTAACTCAATGGTTGCATCAGCTCAGATATCAATGCAAGCTTGAAGTCATCCTTTTTTATTTTTAAACTTTTTATTTTGTATTGGGGTATATGGCCGATTACATGTTGTGATAGTTTTCAGCTGAACAGCGAAGGGACTCAGCCATACATGTACATATATCCATGTAGTGTCAGTGGCACTGAAATGTAGGACTGAACCTTTAACAACAGGGGACTGCTTTTTATGAATTATGCTCAGACTGTATAAAGGAGCCCAAGCAGGAATTAAAAATAATGGCAGAGAGGTACATACGTGGACACACAAACATGGGCAAACGCAGACTAAACACGCACTGGGCAGCAGAATTGGATTGTTATGTTCTCAGTCTCGTCGGAATAAATACGTTTAAAAAGTCGAAAGTGATGTACATCAACATGTTAGCAGAGGTTATCGCCAGTGATGTGAGATTTAGACTCCCCTGCCCTTTTTTTTTTTTTTGAGTTTTCTAACATTTTTTGATTTTGTATGTATTTTCTATTTCCATCTGAAGATCGACTTAATACGCTGTGGGTTGAATAAGGGGGCAGTCAGCTCGCTCGGAGCCCAAGCCCAGCCCAGCGCTGCGTGCGCGGTGCGGCTGGGATGCGCCCTGTGGTCCACCGCGCATGCGCCAGCGCAGGCCTGGGCGTGGATGTGCGTGACTCGCAGGCTTCCGACAGGTTTAAGGTTCAGAGCGTCTCCACGTGGGAGCGGCGGCTCGGGCTCCCGCAGTACCTCTGCGTTCAGAGAATCTGCCACCTATTTCTCCAGCGAGGAGTAGATCTCAGTAGCACGTGGCCAGTGTAACTTTTCTTTAACACGGAAACAGCTTCTTTTATGTGGTATGTCTGTGTTTCTGTGTCAGGGAATCCTGTGGAGAAGGCAGCGTGAAGCTCCTGGAAGAGAGGCTGGACAAGATGGGTTTCCAGTACAGCTGTACCGATGACTACCCGTAGGTGGCGGATTGTAATCCGTTGTTCAGTCACTAAGTTGTGTCCGGCGCTTTGCAACCCTCCCTGTCCTTCACTGTCTCCTGGAGTTTGTTCAAATGCATGCTTATGGAGTCTGTGACACTATCTAACCCTCTCATCCTCTGCTGCGCCCTTCTCCTGTCTTCCGTCTTTCCCAGCAATCAGGGTCTTTTCCAAAGAGTCGGCTCTTCACATTAGGTGGCCAAAGTATTGGAGCTTCAGCTTCAGCAACAGTTATCCGTGCTTATATTCAAAGAAGGAGCAGGGGGCTGTTGAAAAGGTTTTTCAGAGGTCAGCCCCAGAGTCCATGGAACTGTGCCTTCCTATTGTCACGGGGTCTGGGAACTGGTAGTGCTTTCCAGCTAGAGTTCCCCCTGACCCCCTGCTGCTACTGTCCACAGCCCTTTTTAAGGATGCTTAAAGGATGGACATTTGTCCTTTATCATTTGTAAATATCTGGTTTCCTCCTCACTGCCTACCTGCATGGGGAGTGACCTGCACATGGGGACTGTGACCCTTGCTTCTCTGGATGCCACACTACCCGTGATTTGTATTAAGGGGAGTTTGAGATACTTACAGAGAGATGCTTGGTGGCTGTGGACCAACTGAAAAGTCATCATAGCTACCATTTATCACGGACTTCATGGGCCAGGTACTTTATATACATGTAGTCAGAGATCATTTCAGGGTGCTCCTGATTCTTGGAAATGTAAGTTTGGCTCAAATTCTGGGATGATTGAAAGCCCTCCCCTGGCCTGGGAATTCCTCACCTATCACTTCCTGCTTCTCTATGTGCCTGTTATGTGTCGGCTCCTGAGTTTACAGGCCTGTTTGTTTCCCCGGGGGCTGGAGCCCAACACCTCGGTGACTTAGGGGCTTTCCTGAAGGTTTGTGAGTGCGGCAGGGAGCACGTCACACATGCAGCCTATACCAGCGCCAGAGACTGTCCAGCTGGCCCTGCCGCCCTCTGGCCTTCTCAAAAGGCACCTGGTGACCCTCCCACCTGAGCAGAGCCCCCAGAAGTGTGGGTCACCCCTTCCTCAGGCCTCCCCCCAGCAGAACAGGCCTGTTCTTCCCCCACAGCTTGAAGCTGGACTGTTTTCCTCGGCTGTTATTGCTAACGCTCTCAGAAGACTCTGAAGTCAGGTGTTGTCGTTACCCTGTTTTGAACAAAAAGTAAAGCACATCCTCTTGTTTTGGAAATATAATCTGTGTTCAGGAAAATGCAGAAACCGTAAGGATCCAGTTGGATGAATTTTCCCCTGGTCACTGAACACGTGTACCGGGATTAAGAGGCAGAGCGTCACCAGCACCCCGGTCTCTCCTTGGTCTCCCTTCAGGCTCCCCATCCGCCTGTAGTAGGAAGCACTCTCTGTACTTGTAAGACCATAGATTCATTTTGTCTGTTTTATATAAATATCCCCTTTTCATGAATGGGTAAATGAAAGGTCAGAGGTTAAGCGAGTTTCCCAAAGTCACCACTCGGCGACACAGCTGAGTTTTGAACCCATCACTGTGTGACCTTGAAGCTTCCCCTTTTTCTTTCTGCTCTAAGATTCCTCCTTTCTTACAGCATCAGGTTTTTGTAAATTAAATAAATGGCAATTCTGATTCTAAAAGAGCTCAGGGATAGCAAAAAAAAAAAGGCTAAATATTCTGCAGTTATGACCACTTTGCTTTGGCCCAGGGACCTCTCTGAGGAGGCTGTCTTTTTACAAGTCATCAGGTCAAGTGGGGCCCAGGGTTGCCTTCCTGACTCACAGCTGTGAGCCTCGAGGACTCAGCCTGCTTTTCCTGAGTCATGTTGCCCCACCTAAGCTTGCCCCAGGCTGTGCCCTTGCATGCCTGGCTCAGCCCCCAGCTCCTATTTCTGTACCACCTGTGGGCTCTTGTGTTCAGATGGGATTTTATTTCTCCTGGGCGCCCAGAGGAGATAACAATAGGCTTAACACAGGGTGAGCAACCAGGGTCAACAGATCAGACTCAAGCCCAGATGTAAGTGAGAATCCCCTGCCCGTCAAATTTCAGGTGACACTGATCTCTGTGCCACGGCGGTCGAACTTTCTCCCCAAGTCCTGCAGATCGTGGCAAGGTCCTTGTTCAAAGCCTCTCTTGCCTCCTGTTTTCTGCTTTGCGATGTATTGACCCACACTCTGTGAAACTCAGTGCGTGTTGGTGGGGGAAGGGGGGAGGCGTGAAAGCAATACCAAGCTACTTTTAAAAATTTAATATTAGTTTTTGGCTGTGCTGGATCTTTGTTGCTGTGAGGCGGCTTTCCCGTGTTGCAGCCAGCAGGGGATTCCTCTCTAGCTGCGGTGCTGGGGCTTCCCTTGTGGTCAAACACGGGCTCCAGAGCTCAAGCTCAGCAGCTGGGGTGCTCGGGCTGAGTTGCCCTGCACCGTGTCGAATCTTCCGAGACCAGGGATTAAACCTGTGTCCTCTGCATTGGCAGGCAGATTTGCAACCAATGGCCCGCCAGGGAAATCCAATAACACTACTCTTGTTAAAAAAAAAGAATGTATCTGAACGGTGTCCACTGAGTAGAGAGTCCTGGGGAGGGGTCACGTAGCATGCCATAGACAGGATGCTTTCCTGTTCTTCCCAAGTCCCCTGCAGCCACCCTCTGGCTGACTGACATCCTCTCTTGGCCTGCCTCTCACTGCTACCAGGCTCCCGTCTTTCCCTTCCCTCCGGACTGTCCTGGAACTTTCCCTTCCTTCCAGACTGTCCTGGAACCCGCATCTTCTCGCCTTACCATGCAAGCAGTTAGCTTTCTTCCCTGAAGCCCAGGCACCAGCCATCACCCACGTGCTTCAAGTCCAACCTTCTGCCCAAAGTTCTTATCAACAGATTTTCCAAGCAAAGTTGTACGTCTTTACAGAAGTGGTTCCGTGCCCAGGCTTTGGAGGGGAGGTTCAAAGTCAGCTCCGCAGCTCGCTACTGTGAGAACTTGGCCAGGTTCCTCTGGACAGCTTTCTCAGCTGTAGATTGCAGATAATAATTTGTTGTTTTTGTTCAGCTGCTCAGTCATGTTCGACTCTTTGTGACCGCATGGACTGCAGCATGCCAGGCTTCCCTGTCCTTCACCATCTCCTGGAGTTTGCTCAAATTCATATCCCCTGAGTCCCTGATGCTAACTATCTCATCCTCCGCTACCCTCTTCTCCTGCCCTCAATCTTTCCCAGCATCAGGGTCTTTTCCAATGACTTGGCTCTTTGCATAACGGGGCCAAAGTATTGGAGCTTCAGCTTCAGCGTCGATCCTTCCAGTGAATATTCAGGGTTGTTTTCCTATAGGATTGACTGTTTTGATCTCCTTAGTACCTGCTCTGTTCAGTTGTTGTAAGGAGGGAATGACATCATCTATGTAAAATATTTAATACATAATCAGATTTTCTGGTACATAGTAAGTGCTCAACAAATGACAGCTAATATTTTTGAAAAGAAACTGTGTCCTTCAAGGTCAGAGACTTTGTATATCCAGTACCTTGCAGGTTCCCCATAAACGTATGATGAATCATATGTTTGAGTCATCCTTAAGTATTACTTCTTTTCATTTTGCAGACCAGTGAAGCTCTTAAAGTGTGTGGAACACAGCACTCATCCTGACTGTGCCTTAAGTTCGTAAGTAAATGTTTAACTTAACTTCCTTGCTTCCTGAAGATAGCCAGCCCTTCCTATTTACAGGACGCTGGGGGGTCACAGTGCCATTCATGCCCACCCCCTGAGATGCCCGGCTGCAGAGTAACGTTGGTACTTGTGCACTGCCCTGCTCTCCATCTCTGCGCTGCTGGGTCAGTGCAGGTTTGCTGAGCATCCATGCGGCTGAGCTGACCCCCGTGTGTGCCATGGGAGCAAGGCCACTCCGGCTGCACCAGCTGCAGCACAAAGGCTGGACCTGGGGTGGCAGGACCACATTTTAAAATTTCCTTCTGTGGACCTCAGAAATGAAAGCTATTTTACCAGCAAAAGTGGGCTTATTTTGGGGGACCTCCCTGGTGGTTCGGTGGTTCAGATTTTGCCTTCCAATGCAGAAAGTGTGGGTTCGATCCTTGGCTGGGGAGTTAAGACCCCCCCTTGTCTCGTGGCTTAAAAACCAAAATGTGCAACCGAGACAATATCATAACAAATTCAATAAAGACTTGAAAAATGGTCCACACCAAAAAAAGCTTTTTTTTTTTTTTTTTTTGAAAGAAAGTGAGTTTATTTGGGACCAGTAGAGGAATCGCAGTTTGGGACAAGCAAGCTATAGCAAAAGCCACAGGCAATACTGGAGCGGTAGCCTTTCTCTTCTCCAGGGGATCTTCTCAACCCAGGGATCGAACCCAGGTCTCCCGCATTGCAGGCAGATTCTTTACCAGCTGAGCCGCAGGGGAGGCCCAGCGAGTGAAGGAAAGGGGTGTTATTTTGTAGAGAGAAGGAGGAAGTTGGGAAGGGATGTTTTGAATGTTCAGAGAAAAGTGAGAGCTCAAGGTGATGAAAGTTTCTCTTCGGTTGAGTTGCTGGGGTAGTCAGCTGCTTACAGAAGATGGTGTGGACATCTTTCCTGCTGTGGCCTCTAACTGACCATTTGTTCCTGTTGGTGGTTCTTCTTTTGAGGTCTGTAATGGACAATTCTTCTTTAATTGATGTGCCTGGCCCTGCCTAAGAGCGCCCCCTTCTGGCCTCCTGACTCCATTTTCGGGGTGAGGTTTCTCTTGACGAAGTTTCACATTTCTTAATTCTGATATATTTTTAAATCATATTAAACTTTTGAAACGATAATGCATGTGCATAGGATGAAATCCAAAGTTACAAAAGGGCAGAAAAAGTGAGAAAGATTTCTTCCTCTGTTTCTAATTGCTCAGTTTCTGTGTGTGTGTGTGTGTGTGTGTGTGTGTGTGTGTGCTCAGCTGGGTCCGACTCTTTGCTACCCCATGTAGCCCGCCAGGCGCCTCTGTCCATGGGATTTCCCAGGCAAGAATGCTGGAGTGGGTTGCCATGTTCTTCTCCAGGGGATCTTCCCGACCCAGGGATCGAACCTACGTTGCTTGTGTCTCTTGCATTGATAGCCGGACCACTGCACCACCTGGGAAGCCCAATTTCCTTACCCAGAGGCAACTACTATTCCTAGTTTCTTTTGTGCCCTTCTAGAATATTCTGTGTTTGCTAGAACACACATGTTTCTCTTTTCCATTCCGTATACAGAAGAGTAGACACAGGACTCTGCAGCTTGCTTTCTTCGCATAATGGTGTCTCAGTGTCACTCCCCTGCCTGTGGTATTCTGTCGTATGCGTACGCCATCATATCTCATGATTCTTTTCCTTTTTAACATGGGAGATACTCTCTGTTTTTTCTACAACTTGTAATTTTGTACTGGAGTATAGTCTATTAAGAATGCTGTGATAGTCTCAGGGGGGCAGCAAAGGGACTCAGCCACACAGATGCGCGTATCCATTCTCCCCCAGGCCCCCCTCCCATCCCGGCTGCCACGCAACACTGAGCAGAGGTCCATGTGCTCTTCAGTAGGTCCTTGTTGGTTCCACTTTAAATAAAGCAGTGGCACACATCACGCAGGACTGGTGAGGGTATGAGGAGGCAGACATATTCGTGTTACTGACATAAGGCCTTGCTGTGTCAGGCAGGGTTCGGAGGAGAAAATCAGCTTTCTCATCTTGGCCCCAGTTTACTGTTCAAAATGTATTCCCCTACTCCGCCCTGGCCCTAGGTCGCAAAAGTAGGAGAGCAAATTTCACCTGCTTAGGGTAGGGGAGAAAAGGACTTTTCATCTGAAGAAATTCAGAATCTAATGAGCAGTTGTTGAGCCAACTTATATTACTTTTGTGTTAAGTTTAGTAACAGTCTGTATTTTTTTTTATATTTGACTTATTTATAACATTTTAGAGGATTTAGCATATACGAATAGCTCTTGGAATAGCCCTGTGATTCCAATATAAATTTAACTTTTAAATAACTGATTTTAGACTTAGAATTTTTGGTTGAAAGTCATTAGAGGTTTTTCCTTTTTTGAATCAGTCGTTGGTGCTGTTCAGTTGCTAAGTTGTCTCTGACTCTTTGTGACCCCAGGGACTGCAGCATGCCGGGCTCCCTTGTTCTTTAAACCACTACTGAAATGTTTAAGAGAATTAAGATTAACTGTTATACATTTATTAAATTTACCAGCATCAAGTATTTGAGAAGATTTTGCTCACTTGAAGTCACTTAACAATATTTTATAAAGAAAATGTGATATTTTAAAATGAAAGTTTAAAAGACTCTAACCTAAAATGTTCTGGGAATTAGAATAATTTTGAAGTCACCTTAGAAGTTATTATCAGAGCTCATTCGGCTTTTAAAGTAGAACAAGACTATTCATAAATGAAATAGAAAAAGTGTATGGGGAAGTCAAGATCTTGAATTCATTAATGTAATAGCTAGAATTAATTTTTAAAACCAAAGTAACTGCAAGTTCTGTGTGTTTCCCTCTGCATAAATGCTGTCCTCAAGCACAACCCCACACTGGCCTGAAAAGCTTCAGCTAACACGTGTCAAGTCAGCGCAGAGAGCGTGGACCCAAACATGTAAAGTGAAAGAAAACAAAAGTATATTTCTGTTTGTGCATGATATTGAATGTAAATGGCAGAAATGAATCTGAGACGATAAACTCCCAGTCGCTAACAGTGATTACAGCTAGGGAAGGGAGTGAGAACTGGGAAAGGTGAAGGGAGACCCACTATTTCTGTGCTCAGCTCTGTATTATTTTATTTTCTTAGAAAGTAAAAATAAGTTTATCTCTGTCTTAATGGGTTAATTATTTAAAAGCAGAAACTAATCAGTATTGAGAAACCTATATGCAGGTCAGGAAGCAACAGTTATAAGTGGACATGGAACAACAGACTGATTCCAAATAGGAAAAGGAGTACGTCGAGGCTGTATATTGTCACCCTGCTTATTTAACTTCTATGCAGAGTACATCATGAGAAACGGTGGGCTGGAAGAAACACAAGCTGGAATCAAGATTGCCGGGAGAAATATCAATAACCTCAGATATGCAGATGACACCACCCTTATGGCAGAAAGTGAAGAGGAACTCAAAAGCCTCTAGATGAAAGTGAAAGAGGAGAGTGAAAAAGTTGGCTTAAAGCTCAACATTCAGAAAACGAAGATCCTGGCATCTGGTCCCATCACTTCATGGGAAATAGATGGGGAAACAGTAGAAACAGTGGCTGACGTTATTTTGGGGGGCTCCAAAATCACTGCAGATGGTGACTGCAGTCATGAAATTAAAAGACGCTTACGCCTTGGAAGGAAAGTAATGACCAAACTAGATAGCATATTCAAAAGCAGAGACATTCCTTTGCCAACAAAGATCCGTCTAGTTAAGGCTATGGTTTTTCCTGTGGTCATGTATGGATGTGAGAGTTGGACTGTGAAGAAAGCTGAGCGCCAAAGAATTGATGCTTTTGAACTGTGGTGTTGGAGAAGACTCTTTAGAGTCCCTTGGACTGCAAGGAGATCCAACCAGTCCATTCTGAAGGAGATCAGCCCTGGGATTTCTTTGGAAGGAATGATGCTAAAGCTGAAACTCCAGTACTTTGGCCACCTCATGAGAAGAGTTGACTCATTGGAAAAGACTCTGATGCTGGGAGGGACTGGGGGCAGGAGGAAAAGGGATGAGATAGCTGGATGGCATCACGGACTCGATGTTCGTGAGTGTGAGTGAACTCCGAGAGATGGTGATGGACAGGGAGGCCTGGCGTCCTGCGATTCATGGGGTCGCAAAGAGTCGACATGACTGAGCGACTGAACTGAACTGAACTGAATCCATTTTGAATGAAAGTCTAGAAGAGGAACTGAATCAGATGTGCAGTTATAGAAAATGTCCAGCAGGCGGAGCCATAGTACAACTTTGTGGACTGCTGGAGATTGCTTTAGCGAGAAAGGGGTGATAGCACTCAGGTGCAGTAAGCAACCATAAGCCACTCATGCTAAGAGCTGAGTCATTGGAAAAGACTCTGATGCTGGGAGGGATTGAGGGCAGGAGGAGAAGGGGACGACAGAGGATGAGATGGGTGGATGGCATCACCGACTCGATGGACGTGAGTCTGAGTGAACTCCAAGAGATGGTGATGGACAGGGAGGCCTGGTGTGCTGCGATTCATGGGGTCGCAGAGATTCGGACATGACTGAGCGGCTGAACTGAACTGAACTGAACTGAATCAATTTTGAATGAATGAAGTCTAGGCAACCCACTCCAGTGTTCTTGCCTGGAGAATCCCAGGGACGGGAGAGCTTGGTGGGCTGCCGTCTATGGGGTCGCCCAGAGTCGGACACGACTGAAGCGACTTAGCAGCAGCAGCAGCAGCAGCAGCAGGAGCAGCAGCAGCAGCAGCAGCAGCAGCAGCAGCAGCAGCAGCAGCAGCAGCAGCAGCAGCAGCAGCAGCAGCAGCAGCAGCAGCGGAACTGAATCAGATGTGCAGTTATAGAAAATGTCCAGCAGGGGGAGCCATAGTACAACTTTGTGGACTGCTGGAGATTGCTTTAGCGAAAAAGGGGTGATCAGCACTCAGGTGCAGTAAGCAACCATAAGCCACTCATGCGAAGAGTTGACTCATTGGAAAAGACTCATGCTGGAAGGGATTGAGGGCAGGATACCGGGGTCCAGCCCCGGTGGATCCAGGGAATTCGAAGGGTGGGCGGCGTTGGCGTGGAAAGACTTGTTTATTGATTGATATAAGATTAGATTAAGAAACTATAGAGTAGTAGGAAGATTAAGTGGAGGAAGAGGGCTGAATAGCTTGGTTTACGCGGAAGACCAATAAAATTCCAGACAAGGAATTTGCACCATCCACATTGGGCCACCAGCGCCCGCTTGAATATCTAAGGGTGCCTGGCCTTAAGCTCCCTTTCGCGCAGGTCTTAACAGCCAGGGCAAGTAAGTAGACCTGGCGAGCCTCCGCGCCCCAGGTGGAGAGTCAGCCTGAAATTAAAGTAAAGAGCAGAGAGAGGGAAAGGGAGAAAAAATGAGAGAGAGAAAGACGGGGGGAGCCAGAGTCCCAAGAAACCAGGCCGAGAGACTAGTTCGAGAAACTGGTCCGAGAAGCTGGCCTGAGAAGCTGGTCCCATCCTTTATTGTTCAGAAGGCCTTTTATACTTTTGATAAAACAGGGAGATCAATGGGTAACACAAAATTATGTAGCGTTCGCAGCCCAGATTCTTTCTGTATATCATTTTGTATACAAAAGGTCTCAGGTGATTTACATTATCTTCTGGCCCAGAGGCTTGTTAACACTTTTTGGCTCTCTTCCTTAATGAATGTTATTTTTGTTTCCCCTGAAGTGTTTTTCTTTAATCTACATCTCCTTAAAGCATTAAAGTTACATCTCTATAGAACAAAGGCGCAGTGAGTTATAACAAAGAAGGTACTTAACTCAAAGATCTAATGTTGCTAATACCAGGTCTACTACTTGTATTTCTATATACCAACTATATCTAAATATAAAGGATATGAAAATTTAGCAGCAAGCATTGACTCAACAAATGAAACTTTTAATCAGTCCTATTCTAATGATTTTGACTCCTTGGAAGCCCCTACATTCCTAGGATGTTTTAAGCTTCCTGTGCCTCCTGCGGTCAGGAGGCCTCAAACAATCACACGCGCAGCTGTACGAGTCCTGCAGGCAGGCTAGAAAGCCATCAGAGGGTTTTTTGGATTGAAACACTCTTTCAAATGCAGAAGACTAAAGCCCTGAATTGACTTGTTCCAGAAAATGTCAGAAGAGTGGAAAAGCAGAGCACAAAAGCCGGCAGATTTTTGTTGGTGTACACGCTTAGGAATTTCCAGAGGGGTCCCTGAAGTCTGAGCACGCCTTGCGTATGTCAGCTTCCTTCCTCAGGACCTTGTCACGGGCGGGATTCCTCACACTGGCTCCCGGCAGGAGGAGAAGGGGACGACCGAGGATGAGATGGCTAGATGGCATCACGGACTTGATAGACGCAAATCTGAGTGAACTCCGGGAGTTAGTGATAGACAGGGAGGCCTGGCGTGCTGCGATTCATGGGGTTGAAAAGAATTGGACATGACTGAGCGACTGAACTGAACTGAGAGAGCCAGGGAATAAAGACATCAGGGTGTTTCCTAATTTTAAAAACGTTATCTTTGACTGCTTTCAAAGAATTCATTACTTCTGTTTTTAAAAATCTGGAGGTCAGCTCCTAATCGCTATGGCCATAGTCCCTATTTTGGCCAGAGCCTCTCTCAATATCTTTATGTCATAACTGGTTTTTCATCACCAGTTAAACTCTAATGGTGTAATATCCATCAGTAGATACTGCTGAATTTGGGTAACTTTATGGTACAAACATACACTCAGAATTCATCCAGGAGAAAGGATGAGTACTTCCATATGTACCAGTATGGAAGCAGGTCCAAGATGTCCTGGTGGGTGAAGAAACAAATTGTGGATTCCATTTGTGCTTAGATGAAAGGATGTGTTAATTTCTTTGCATGCACGTGGAAGTGTCCTGAGAGGACAGCTCAAACTATCAAGAATTATCTCTATGCATAGTGGGAATAGGGAGGCCTGGGTAGGGACGATCCCCTGGAGGAGGAAATGGCAGCCCACTCCAGGATTCTTGCCTGGAGAATCCCATGGACAGAGGAGCCTGGTGGGCCCCAGCCCATGGGGTCGCAAAGAGTCGGACACGACTTAGGGACTGAAAACGAAGAAGCGTTTACTTTTCACTTTGTAACTTTCTGCGCTACTTCTTTATTTTGAATTGACTTATTAATTTTGGCTGTGCTGGGTCTTCGTTGCTGTGCGTGGGCTTTCCCTAGTTGTGGTGAGTGGGGTTACTCCCTAGATGCCATGCTCAGGCTTCAGTAGCTCACGCTCACAGTCTTAGCTGCCCCGCGCACGTGGGGTCTTCCCGGATCAGGGATCCAACCTGTGTCCCCTTCGTTGGCAGGCGGATTCTTAACCACTGGACCACCGGGGAAGTCCCTTTCTGTACTATTTACATTTTCCTGCAGTGTGCCTGTATTTTTCGAAAGTAGGTGCCATGCATCAATACTGACTTTTTTTTCCTGTTTCCTTTTAAATTTGCAGGGCAGCAGCGTCTACTCAGAGGGCAGCCTTTTATGCAGTACAAGGTGCCTGCTTTATCTTTCCTCTCTTAGCAGCTTTCGCTTCAGTTGCTCAGATGTAGCTAGAAACTCAGTTATGCTGCCCTAAGTGGCCCGCAGACCTGAAACCTGCCCTTGCCCAGTCATCCTTGTCTGTATACACCAAGTGGTTCCATTGTCTAAAGAAGCTTCCTGCTGGCTGAACACTGTTCTGAAATGGATTGTGAGTGATATACACGCTCAGGATTTCAGAAATTAATCTAGTTCTGTTTAGCTGGTTAAAAACAACTTCATTAGAGCAAAGTTAGTTATTATTTTCTTATTTTCATAATACAATGCATTGAGACACAGACTGTTTTATATAAGCAAACATTTTAAGAAAATTTTAGTACAACTGTGTATATATTTTCATATATTCCTATGCCACCAGCAGAGCATACTGCCTGTTTGTTGACAGCTTCAAATATATGTAAACTATACAAGTATATTCAAAGGTGTTTGGTAGGCAAAAAGTTATATATGAAGATGTCCATTTAATGGTTATTTATAATGAGGGGGAACTAAAAATTCTAGTAATAGGGAACTCTTTGCATATGGTTCAGTATATCTGTAGGATGGGATATCATTCAAATAGGAAAAGTCATGCTTATCAGCCCAACTGTCCTTCAATCAGTGAATGGAGGAGCTAACTCTGATACATCTATACAGTGGAATACTATAGCAGTAAGAAGTAACCAGCTATGGATAAATGAAGCAGTGTGAGTGAGTCTCAGTTGCATTGTGCCAAGTGAAAGAAGCCAGACCGAAAGGCTAGGTACTATATCATTCTATTTACAGGACATTCTGAAAAAAAGCAAAATTATAGGAATGGAGTACTTTTCAGTGTTAAGACTGGAGAGGGCACTAACTAAAAAGGAGCCCGTAGGGGCTCTAGTAGGGGTGACGGATTGTTCTGGATCTTGACTGTGGTGATGGGAACAGGAGTCTCTGTGTTTGTCAACTCTCCTTCCAATTGTTTCAGAATTGCATGCAAAGGAGTCATTTCATTGTATGTAAATCATTTTCAGAGAACATTTCATGCCATATAAAAATGTCAGTGATACGTGTAAGATGTAGAACATAAAACTGTTTCTCATGTGATCCACTTGTCAAATAAAATAACAATGTAACACATCAGTGTGTGTCTATTACCTAGACATGGTCAAATGAACGAATCAGACCAATCAGTCCTGAATATTCACTAGAAGGACTGATGCGGAAGCGGAAGCTCCCATACTTTGCCCACCTGATGTGAAGAGCCGGCTCATTGGAAAAGACCCTGATGCTGGCAAAGACCGAAGGCAGGAGGAGAAGGGGGTGACAGAGGATGAGAGGGTTGGATGGCATCACCGACTCGACATGAATTTGAGCAAACTCCGGGAGATGGTGAAAGACAAGGAAGCCTGGTGGGCTGCAGTCCACGGTCACAAATAGTCAGGCGCGACTTAGGAACTGAACCACAAGATAAATGGAAGGAAGCGTTATTTGCTCAGTCATGTCTGACTCTTTGCAACCGCATGGATTATAGCCTAGCAGGCTCCTCTGTCTCCTCCCACAACTGGAGTGGGTTGCCATTTCCTCCTCCAGAGGAACTTCCCAACCCAGGGATCGAAAAGAAGCCCAAATGCAGAGCAGTAATCTCTGCAGAATGGTCTTTTCAGTGATGCCTATTCTTGACTTTTGACCTTTTGTGTTTTCCAAATTTTCTCTAATAAGCTCACATCCCTTTTCTAACGAGGAAAAGAAAACTAAACCTGCCTTCTGTGTATGGTCATTCAACGCAATACACATTTCCAGAAGACAAAAACCAAACCAGAAGTTGTCACGGACACTTCTCTGTTCTTGCTCCTTATTTTTTCACAGAGGTCGGGTGTGGGAGGTTCAGATGTGAGAACTGGCGTAATCTGGTGCCCTGGTGCCCACAAGTGGTAATGGGAGCTTTCACTTTCTGTCATTTCCTGTAAACCTCCAGAGAGAAAAAGAATTGCCCATCTCAGACAGAGCTGTTCCTCAAATGTGCTCATCTGAGAGCAGGGCTCTCTCTTCCTCCTGACTTCACTCCATTTTTTGGTAAACACTTGCCCAGAGTCTGATGGTCATTGTGTATAACATGTATTTACAGTTCAACCTTGTGCTTCACTAGAGAGCGGCTGAGATGCTGCCCTGGGCATGTCTCGCTGGCAGTGAGCACAGGTCTCCTCGTTAGCTCCCCGTGCTGCCCGTCTCTTCCTCCCCTGGTTGCGCCTCATCGCCCACCACTACCCCTCTTGTGGGGTCCACACGCTCATCCACCCCTCCCCATGGTGCTCACTCCAGGGTTCAGGAGAGGCCAGGTTCCTTGACCATCAATATCAGTCACCTTTATCACCATCATCATCACCATCTTTGTAAACTTCAATATCATCACCATCACTGCCCAGTATTTCTTGAATTCCTACCAAAAACCAGTCATTGTTATCTACTTGAATAATTCATGTACTTCTTGTTACTCTCCTCATTACTATCTCATACTGTCTCATCCTCGTTACTGTCTAATCTTTGCAGAAAATCAAGGCTTGATAAGGTTAAATCACTTTTTTCTAGGTCGCCCAGTTAGTCATGGAGGGGAAGTGTTACAGCTAGGTGGACTGACTCTAGACTTGGGGTGCCTTCCCATCTGCTGCGCTAAATGAGTCCCCAGGAATGTTAAAAACCACAACAACCACAACTCGGATTCTGTTCTAGAGACCTCTGGACTCACTCCCGCTTCCTCTTTCCACTTTCTCAGTCTTAGATCTCCAGCCCTATACTCCACCTGCCATTTGTTTTGGCTTCTCCATTACACTTTGACTCTCTTGTCTCAAACCGGGCTCCCCTTTTCTCTACACTTGCATCTGTCCTCCTCAGCTCAGCACACTTAAGGACACGAGTCAGGGTAACATCCTTTCTATCACTCCTTCCCAGAGCGGACATTGTTGGACCCCTATTCAGACCCCCTGAGCCCTGTAGGTGGGAGTTAGTCTTACAGCTCGAATCCTTCCAGGTGTGCAGATGAGCATGCAGTATTACCAGCATCAAGGTGCTGTTATGCTTTCCATAGCTGAGGCCCCATGGGTTTTGGAGAAGCCTGGTATGGATGGTTGAATCTTGGGGTGTTTTTTTTTCTTTTTATAGAAATGTTGAATGCATGTATCCTTTGTCATGAAATACCGGGTTATGGATGTCTCACTTTAGCTCCGGAGAATACATTTGACCAAAGTTTTCTAGAAGAAAGAGACAAAAGGAAAGAAAGAAGGAAGAAAGAAAAACCTCTCTGTAGTGTTTCACACTTCTGTCCCAGTTCACTCACCATAACAACCCGCATCCCGAGACAAGAAGTCCAGCATTATGAAGAGAGCAAGCTTGCCAAAGCGGCTTCTGTTCCTAGATCAGCTTTGGAATTCATCCTTTGTCCTTCTTGTGTAGGCCCCAGAATTTTATGATACCTCCCTTCCCCACCCAATGAGCTCTGATAGGTTTCCAGATGGATCCAGACCTTACCAGTTATCTTATTATTGAGGATTATCACTTGAGTTACCACCTCTCCCCACCATGTCCAGCAACAGCAGGATAGACAAGTGTCCAAACAACATAAATCTGGTCAACCCAGAGGAAAAAGAGGCAGACACTGTGATCCATGAAGTTACACAAGGACCCATGCTCAGAGAGGCCCACGCTTGGTCTAATTCCTCTGTCTTTAAATTCTTAATTTTGGGGCAAGGAGCTCAGCACTTTAATTTTTCACTGGGACCTGTGAATTATGTAGCTGGCCCTGAGTGAAAGCAAAGCATTCCAAGACAAAGTGGGTCCTGGTCTGTCTAAGATGGCCCTGTTAATATGTAAGAAACAGATGATAGAGTGTCTTGGGTGATGCAGGTTGCTGTGACTGAGCTCAATGGCTCTGCTGGGTGGATAGACATTGCTAATTTGGGTGTGGTTCCAGGTTGCTTCCCTGGTAGTTCAGCTGGGAAAGAATCTGCGTGCAAAAGCAGGAGACCTGGGTTCGATTCCTGGGTTGGGAAGATCCCCTGGAGAGGGAAATGGCAACCCACTCCAGCATTCTTGCCTGGAGAATCCCATGGACAGAGGAGCCCAGCAGGCTACAGTCCTTGGAGTCGCAAAGAGTCAGACACTACTTGGCGGCCAAACCACCACCACCACCAGGGTGGCATAGTCTGGAAGCGCCATCCCCTGGCTTTCCTGGCGATTCTATTAATATGAGTGCTTTCTGCTTAAGCTGGAGTGGTTCTGTTGTTTGCAATTGAGAATCCCAACTGACAAGCTCCCAACTCTAACTGGCCCTCACCAGCCAAAGGCGAAGGGGAGAGATGTCTTGGCTCACCATGTCTGCACATGAGGTTGTTATTCTTTTTTTTAAACTTTTTATTTTGAAATGGGGTACAGCTGATTACCAATATTATGGTAGTTTCAGGTAAACAGTGAAGGGACTTAGCCCATACATACACCTGTGTCCCTTCTCCCGTAAAATCCCCTCCCATTGCTTATGAGGTATCTCAGTGATGAAGGTGGGGATTCTTACGTGGAATGGCAGCCCTCGGCAGCGTGGCCAGACTTGGATGGACTGGCTTGTCTGGCCCAGGCAACTTCCCACTGCCTCTTGCCGTGCACTCTATCCAACCTGCAGTGGGGACAGCGGCGCCAAGTCCATCACTTTACACTTCAGCTGCTCGTGCCTTGAACCACCATCTCTCCTTAAATAAATCTCACTAACTCTTGTCCCTCCCCCGTCGAAAAGAAAGATTACTGTCTTAGTCCGTTTTGGCTTCTGCTATAACTAAATACTACAGACTGGGTGCGTGATAAGTCGCTTCAGTCATACCCGACTCTGCGATCCTGTGGACTGTAGCCCGCCAGGATCCTGTCCTTGGGATTCTCCAGGCAAGAACACTGGAGCGGGCTGCCATTTCCTCCTCCAGCGGATCTTCCTGACCCAGGGATAGAAGCTGCATCTCTTAGTTCTCCTGCATTGGCAGGTGGGTTCTTTACCACAGGTACCACACTGGGTAACTTAAAAACAGCAGAAATTTATTTCTCATAGTGCTGGAGGCTGAGAAGCCCAAGATCAAGGTGCCAGAAAAGTCACGTTCTGGTGAGGGTCCTCATCCTGGGAGATAAGCCAGCAGACCCCTGCTGTGCCCTCACATGGAAGGAGGAGCTCGGGCTCTCTCTTGAGTCTCTTTCGTAGACACTAATCTCATGTATTGGGACTCCACCTTCAAGGCTTACATGTCCCCAAACCATCACTTCAGGCATTAGGATTTTAATGTTTTGGACTGAGTCTGGGGGTGGGGGGACACAAACATTTAGACCACAGCAGGCACTGATGCCCAGGTCAACTCAGAACACTTCACAGCTCATCAACCCTGCATTTTACCCCTTCTCCTTAGAAGATTCAACCAAACTCCAGCCACAGAGCGGTCTGGGTCTCCCTTTGTGCTCACAATGCTCTAAGCCTCCACTCCACGTCTCTAAGCCTCTGCTCCACGTCTTTGCCATTTATCTCCTGCCCAGCATTTGGATCTCAGCTCAAGGCTTGCTTACTCCCCAAAGCTTTCCCTGACCACCGTTCCCAGTCTAGGTCAAGTTCCAAGTTCTTTTCCTTATTTCAGTTTGTAATTATACATTTATCACTATCAATATTGCTTAACATCTGTATCTGCCCTCTCACAAGGCCAGGGAACAGTGCTGTGCTTAGTTGCTGAGTCGTGTCCGACTCTCTGCAACCCCATGGACTGTAGCTCACCAGCCTCCTCTGTCCATGGGGATTCTCTAGGCAAGAATATTAGAGTGGGTTGCCATGCCCTCCTCCAGGGAATCTTCCCAGCCCAGAAATAGAACTCAGGTCTCCCACATTGCAGGCAGATTCTTTACCAGCTGAGCTAACAGGGAAGCCAGCCAGGGACCAGAGGTGACATGAAAAATAATTAACCATCACTGTGTCACAGGCCTGACCAGTCAGAGCAGACACCAGATGCTCTAATCAGGAAAACCACTAGCTTTAGCAACAGCAGCCATGGAGCGATGGGGTTAACTCTGTTCATTGTATCTTCGGCCTCTAGCCCAGTGCTTAACAAGTAAAAGGTGCTCAGTAGGATTTCCCTGGTGGTCCAATGGCTTGCAGCCATGAAATTAAAAGGCGCTTACTCCTTAGAAGGAAAGTCATGACCAACCTAGACAGCATATTAAAAAGCAGAGACATTACTTTGTCAACAAAGGTCTGTCTAGTCAAGGCTATGGTTTTTCCAGTAGTCATGTATGGATGTGAGAGTCGGACTATAAAGAAAGCTGAGTGCCAAAGAATTGATGCTTTTGAACTGTGGTGTTGGAGAAGACTCTTGAGAGTCCCTTGGACTGCAAGGAGATCCAACCAGTCCATCCTAAAGGAAATCAGTCCTGAGTGTTCATTGGAAGGACTGATATTGAAGCTGAAACGCCAATACTTTGGTCACCTGATGTGAAGAGCTGATTCATTTGAAAAGACTCTGATGTTGGGAAAGATTGAAGATGGAAGGAGAAGGGGACGACGGAGGATGAGATGGTTAGATGGCATTGC
This sequence comes from Capra hircus, assembly GCF_001704415.2. Classification (NCBI taxonomy): domain Eukaryota; kingdom Metazoa; phylum Chordata; class Mammalia; order Artiodactyla; family Bovidae; genus Capra; species Capra hircus. Next base: position 111,190,413 of record NC_030813.1, read on the forward strand.
CGACTCAACGGAAATAGGTTTGGGTTGGTGATGGACAGGGAGGCCTGGTGTACTGCGGTTCATGGGGCTGCAGAGTCAGACACGACTGAGTGACTGAACTGAACTGAACTGAACAGTGGATAAGAACAGCCTGCCAACGCAGGGACCTGATGAGTTCAATCTGTGTTCAACTACTGAGCCCAAATACTGCCACTACTGAAGCTCAGGAGTTTAGAGCCTGTGCTCCACAACCAAAGAAGCCACCACAGTGAGACGCCTGTGCCCTGCAGTGCAGAGTTGCCCCATCATGCACAACTAGAGAAAACCTCACAGCAGTGAAGACCTAGAGCAACCAGGAAGAGTGAGACAATGCATTTTAAAAAGATGTTCAGCAGAAATCCCCGTGAGTGAAGGATTGTTCTCTGTTGTTGATCCTAGATTTGCTCCACAGCTTTTTCAGACCTAATGTGTTGGACCCACTGTGACTTCCTAGCCTGCCCTGACTCAGAACATGGACACCAGTTAGCCTTGCCTCCTGAAGCTCCCGGTCATGCTTTCCAACTTCCAGGCTGAACAGACACTCAGGCACCAGGTGGAAGAGTGAATGCCTTCCTTCAATCCAGGATACTCTGGGGGCCACGGTGTGATGGGACGCCAGCTTGACAGGGAGTGGAGGGGGCTGGGAACAAGGTCAAGCTCAGAATGGGTGAAGTGAGCAGAGTATGGCAAGAAAGATAGCAGAGAAACAAAATCCAAGAAGAACTGGAATGATGTAGAATGTGTATGGTGTGGCTGCTGCTATGAATCGTAAGAGTGATGTCAGTGTCTTAGGCTGTGCCCAGCTGGGCTTCCCTCAAGGCTCAGCTGGTAAAGAATCTGCCTGCACTGCAGGAGACCTGGGTTTGATCTCCTGGAGGGAAGATCCCCTGGAGAAGGGAAAGGCTACCCACTCCAGTGTTCTGGCCTGGAGAATTCCATGGATTGTATAGTCCATGGGTTGCAAAGAGTCGGGCACAACTGAGCGACTTCTTTCACATTCACCCAGTGGGCACCATCAGACCAAGGACTTGCCATGAGCCACACGTGTCCTGCTCTCTCACTCCGTGTATCTTGAATGGGTTGGTCTCTCTGTGCTGATATCCCTGCTCTGCCATCTCTTTGTCAGATTTTAAGCCCCTTAGGCCTTGGGGCTTCCCAGATGATTCGGTGGTAAAGAATCTGCCTGCTAAGGCAGGAGACAGGGGTTCAATCCCTGGGTCAGGTAGATCCTCTGGAGAAGGGAATGGCAACCCACTCCAGTATTCTTGCTTGGAAAGTCCCATGGAAGGAGGAGCCTGGTGGGCTATGGTCCATGGGGTCGCAAAGAGTCGGACACAACTGAGGGGCTGAGCACGCATGCATACACCTTAAGCATCACCTTGTGGGGGCAAAACTTTCCTCCCTGAAATGTCTCTTTGGCATGTGGATTATCTTGAGCTGAAAAGAATCAAGACCCAAAAGAGTCGGGAAGAAACCTTGAAATTCCTCCTAACTGTCTAAAAGAGTTCAGATGGAGGGAGTTCCCTAGAATAGAGCTATCACCAGAGATATCTGCAAAGATCTGGGCTCGGTGGGGCTAGGGGAACTTGACAGGGCTTAGAGATCAGAGCCTACTCTGTGACCCACTGTCTCTGCGTGACCCATTGTCTCTGTGTGACCCAGCAAATATGTGTTTACCAGACATTTGCTTGGCTATTCATGTGAATTGCAATTTTGCCCCTTGTGGTTCCCAACCACTATCCCCCACATCCTCTTTCATCTCTAGCTGAAGATGTTATTTAAAATGAAGACTTCAATTATTTTGGTGAGTGCCTTAGTTTATCTGGATCTCTCCCATGTATACTGAAGAAAGCGAAATCGCTTAGTCGTGTCCAACTCTTTGCGACCCCACGGACTGTAACCTATCAGGCTCCTCTGACCAGGGGATTCTTCAGGCAAGGATACTGGAGTCGGTTGCCATTTCCAGCTCCAGGGGATCTTCCTGACCCAGGGATCGAACCTGGGCCTTCTGCATTGCAGGCAGACACTTTACCATCTGAGCCACCAAGGATATATACTAAACTTCTGTTTGATTGTCTCCCCTTACTCTGTCTCACATCGATTCAGTTTTTAGTCTGACCAGAAGCATCTAGAAGGGTAGCGGAAAATCTCTTCCTACCGACAACCTTCTGAGCCCTCTGGTTCCTCTGCCACCAGCGCCTTGGTTGCTCTTTGCTGCCCCAGCCCCTGTGAATCTTCCTGACATGGTCCATCTGCCCTGTCTTGTCATCACTGGGCCTGTGGTTTTCTCTGAAGACATGCATCATTTCCTCCCTGGCTCAGCCTTGGCTGGGTGAAGTGGACACTTCATGTGTGGCTTCATTGAGACAGTAGAGTTGTGAATGAACTGGCTTCAGAGAAGAAAACACAGGATGGGTGATTCATTGGTTTGCTTTTAATGTAAATTTTTTTGGAGGAGATCAGGGATGGTACAAGGGAAGACTACAAGCGTCGCGTATCACTTTTCTTCCTTTTTTTTTAAAAAAAAAAGAAACCTTTTTTATGTGGCATCAGAGTATAAGCCAATTCCCTGGTGGCTCAGGGGTAAAGAATCTGCCTGCAATGCAGGAGAAGCGAGTTCGATCCTTGAGTTGAGAAGATCCCCTGGAGGAGGAAACGGCAACCCACTCCAGCGTTCTTGGAAACTCAGGGACAGCCTGGGAAAACTCATGGACAGAAGAGCCTGGCAGACTACGACCCACGGGGTCTCAAAGAGTCAGAGACGACTGAAGCAACTGCGTCTGTGCTTAAAGCCGATGAACAATGTTGTGACAGTTTCAGGTGGACAGTGAAGGGACTCAGCCCTACATACACCTGTGTCCATTGTCCCTCCCATCCAGGCGGCCGTGTGACACTGAGCAGCGTTCTCTGTGCTGCACGGCCGGCTGTGGTTGGCTATCCATTTTAAATAAATGTCATAGCACGTCCCTCATATGCTGAATCTAAAAAGAACACGATAGGAAGGAAATTACTTACAGAACAAAAACAGATTCACACACTTAGAGATTAAACTTATGCTTGGGGGGGGTGGGAGGATGGGGAGAAGGGATAGTTATGGAGTTGGGGTTTAACATGTACACACTGCTGTATTTGAAAGGCATATTTATGCTCTACTTCAATGAAACGTGAAATGTGTGATCTACTCTAGTGTGGGTGAGGGGAGCAGCAGAGAGCATGACAAGAGGCCTAAGGACTTGGGGTTCCTAGAAAGGAAAAGAAAGACCCCTCCTGACTTGCAGTTCAGCTTGTCTCAGGGCCAGCCGGCTCCTCAGGCTAATCCCATGGGAACCCGGCCAAGGGCATCTATCAGGCCGGGCTCGGAGAACACATCATCCACTGCCTTTGGGTTGCCTGGGTAACCAGTGGATTTGCACAGTCTCTCACAGCACTCTGGTCTGTGACTTCATTAGATGCTGTCATTTTGAGCTCCATGGAAAAGAAAGGGATTTATTTAAAAATAATAATAACATTACTTTTTTCTGAATACAAAAACAAGGACAATGGCTCCCTTGAAAAACTTTGAATGATACAGAAGATTAACGTAAAAGGCAATATGGGTCTTCTCTCATACTATATGCACCATAACAGATTTTTCTCTACGTAGATTCAAACACATTTGTTGTCCTAGTTGCTAAGTAGCATCTGACTCTTTGTGACCCCATGGACTGCAGCCTGCCAGGCTCCTCTGTCCTTCATGGTCTCCCAGAGTTTGCTCAAATTCATGTCCATGGAGTTGGTGATGCCATCCAACCATCCCATCTTCTGTCGTTCCCTTCTCGTCCTGCCCTCAATCTTTCCTAGCATCAGGGTCTTTTCCAATGAGTTGGCTCTTTGCAACAGATGGACAAAATATTGGAGCTTCAGCTTCAGCATCCATCTTTCCAATGAGTGTTCAGGGTTAATTTCCTTTAGGATTGACTGGTTTGATCTCTTTGCTGTCCAAGGGACACATGCTCCTGTTTTTGAACACAGGAGGCTGTATTTGACAATTGAGAGCAGAATCACTTGACTGCAGATTCTAGGCTTTTGACATGTTAAAATGCTGATTTCAAACAATTGCTGATCCACTTCCCCCCAGCCTAACTTCTACAGAGGTGCCAGAGAAAGCATTCTAAGAGAGGATCCCAATTTCACGATCCCCTAATTAAGATATCACAGGAAACTGGGACCCAAAGGATGGTCATGTCCCAGATCTCAGGTGAGTCCTTGGGGTGGACCGCCAAATGTGGGTCCTTGGCTTCATGCACAAAATACTTCCAGAGTGAGCCGAAGTAAAGTTAGAGCAGAGTTAAAGCAGATTTACTCAGGGAGAAACACATTCCACAGACAGTGTGGACCATCTTAGAGGGCGAGAGGCTCTGAAATATGGCATGGTCTGTACGCCACCAGGCTCCTCTGTCGGTGGAATTTTCCAAGAAAGAATACTGAAATGAGTAGCCATTCCCTTCTCCAAGGGATCTTTCTGACTCAGGAATTGAACCCAGGTGTTCTGCATTGCAGGCAGATTCTGAACTGTCTTAACCACCAGGAAAGTCCCAGTTTTGGAAGGAGAACTATAACAAACCTAGACAGCATATTAAAAAGCAGATGCATCATTTTGCCAACAAAGGTCTGTACAGGCAAAGCTGTGGTTTTTTCCAGTAGTCATGTATGGATACGAGAGTTGGGCCATAAAGAAGGTTTAGCACCAAAGAATTGACGCTTTCCAATTGTGGTGCTCGAGAAGACTCCTGAGAGTCCCTTGGACTGCAAGGAGATCAACCTTGCAAGGAAATTAACCCTGAATATTCACTGGAAGGACTGATGCTAAAGTTCCAATACTTTGGCCACTTGATGTAAAGAGCTGACATTTGGAAAAGACCCTGATGCTGGGAAAGATTGAGGGCAGGAGAAGAAGGGGCAACAGACGATGAGATGGTTGAATGGCATCACCGACTCAATGAACGTGAGTTTGAACAAACCCCAGGAGATAGTGAGATAGTGAAAGACAACAGGGAAGCCTGGTGGGCTGCAGTCCATGAAGTCGCAAAGACTCAGACGTGATTGAACAACTGAACAACCACAATCCACACAGAACACTTCTGATGCTCCTGGTTGTCAAATATGTGGATTTTTTTCCCCCACACCAAGCAATTTTCTGATACTAGCTGCGTGTCCTACAATTCAACTCAGTTCAGATCCTTCCTTGCCGGGGTCCAGCCCTGGTGGATCCAGGGTGATTCAAAGGTGGGGATGGAGTCGGCGTCCTTGGAAAAATACATATTTAATTACAGATATATAGAGAGATTAGAAACGGATACTGTAGTAGGAAAATTAGTGGAGGAAAAGAGGCTGAATAACTTGGTTTACATGGAATAGCATCCATGCTCCAGATGGAAATTCAGCCAGAAAAACGGGGAGCAAGAAAGAAGGACATGGGGGAATCAGTCTTTCCAGAAACTGATCCCATTTCTTTTATTTTTAGGTTTGCTTATATACCTTTTGTTACACATAGGGATGAATACAGAGTCACGAGGGGGTCAGCAGTCCTGACCTTTATCAAAATCAGGTGCTTCACATAAAAAGGTCTTAGGGGGTTTACATCATCATGAGGCCTGCTGACATTTACGACCCTTTCTTTCTGATAACCAAAAAAACTTATTTTTTCCAAGGGTGTTTTTTCTAAACCAGGCACCACCCTCCAAATAAAGTTACATTCCTATAGGGTGAGGGTGTAGTGAGTTACAATCAAGAAAGGAATTTATTTAACCCAAGGTTAACATGATCAATCTTCAAGGCTAATACTTATTTCTCCTATATGTTAGTTATATTCATTATAAAGGCAGGGAATATGCAGATTTAGCAGCAAACATCAGTCCAACAAATGAAAATTCTTTCACCAATATTCCCCTTAAGATCTATTAGGTCTTAAGATAGTGATAAAGTTACATTTTTACATAGCAAGGACACAGTGATTTATAACAAAGTACAGTGATCTATATCAAAAGAGAAAATTCATTAACTCAAAAAGTATAGTATTGCTAACCTTAAAAACTACTATATTTCCTTTTCTATATTCCAAATACATTGATTAATATATACCCAGGTGCCTAAGGATATGGAGGCCTGGCGGCAATCATTGACTCAACAATGAGAAAAGCCCTATGCTAATTAAGACTTTCAAAATACTCCAAAACTCTCCGTGCTGTTTATGGTTAAGAGGTAGTAAACAATCATGTGCCTAGTGGCAGGAGTATGGATAATCCTGTCACACAAGCTAGTCTGTCAGCAGAGAGGTTTGACCTGAGACTCCCTAGTCCCACCCAGGGCAGGGAATTAGCAGCAATTATTGACACAACAAATGAAAAACGCTTCACCAATATAATTCCTAACCAACCCACTATACTAATAATTTCTAACTTCACGAAAGAATTTGCCTTTAGTCAGTCTAAAACATCTCGTGCCTCTCACAGTTAGGAGGTTGTAAACAATCACATGTGGCTGGACGAACCTATACAGGCAGGCTAGATAACCTTCAGTGTTCGCAAGCTGAAACACTCTTGTCACGCCCAGGAATTTTTATTAACTTGGAGCTGCAAGTTAACTCCTTCTCCGAGAGAAATGGTTATGAGGGAGAGCCCCCCATAAAGTACTCTGTTTGGGGGTAAATGCTTGGGAACAGGGGGTTTCCTGAGGCTTGATCACGCCTTTGCCTATGCCAAAGCCTCCTTCCTCATGACCTTTGCCAAACGCAGAGTTCCTCACGCTGGCCCCGGCACTTCCTATCTGGAAACGGTGTCAGATTCCGCAGGTTATGGGCTTAGTCCCACAAGACTGCCCTCCACTAAGTCCCCTTCAGCTGCCTGTCTGTGGCCCAGGTTTGTTTCTGCACCAAAGTTGGGTCTGCTCACCCACAGGCAGTAAAGCCAATCTATTGACACCAAGTTGTGGTGAAGGAAAGCGCAGCATTTGTTGTAATATGCCAGACAAAGAGTCCAGGACAGGCAGGGCTCAAAAAGCCAGAACTCCCCACGGGTTTCAGCCAAGCAATCTTACAGGCCAGGTGAGGGGTGGGGGTGGGGGTGGGGGTCACAGAGTATGTGGCCAGCTCATGCACGAGTCTCTGATCCGTTGATGGTGACATGACGGGTCAGTGTCATGACGATAATTCACATTATCAGTCTTCAGGCTCCAGGAGGCCTGGGCTATGGGCTCAGGGTCATCAAGTAATTAGCATCTCCCATTGGTGAGGGTCTTAGGATCTGAAAAAACAACTCAGAAAATGTGCATCAGATACTGTCACCACACACTTCAGTTCAGTCACTCAGTCATGTTCGACTCTTTGCGACCCCATGAATCGTGACATGCCAGGCCTTCCTGTCCATCACCAACTCCTGGAGATTACCCAAACCCATGTCCATTGAGTCAGTGATGCCATCCAACCATCTCATCCTCTGTCATCCCCTTCTCCTCCTGCCTTTAATCCTTCCCAGCATCAGGGGCTTTTCAAATGAGTCAGTTCTTCACATCAGGTGGCCAAAGCACTGGAGTTTCAGCTTCAGCATCAGTCTTTCCAATGAACATTCAGGACTAATTTCCTTTAGGATGGACTGGTTGGATCTCCTTGCAGTCCAAGGGACTCTCAAGAGTCTTTTCCAACACCACAGTTCAAAAGCATCAATTCTTTGGCGCTCAGCTTTCTTTATAGTCCGACTCTCACATCCATACATGATTACTGGAAAAACCACAGCCTTGACTAGATAGACCTTTGTTGACAAAGTAATGTCTCTGCTTTTTAATATGCTGTCTAGGTTGGTCAAAACTTTCCTTCCAAGGAGCAAGTGCCTTTTAATTTCATGGCTGCAGTCAACATCTGCAGTGATTTTGGAGCCCCCCAAAATAAAGTCAGCCACTGTTTCCCCATCTATTTGCCATGAAATGATGGGACCGGATGCCATGATCTTAGTTTCCTGAATGTTGAGCTTTAAGCCAACCTTTTCACTCTCCTCTTTCACTTTCATCAAGAGGCTCTTTAGTTCCTCTTCACTTTCTGCCATAAGGGTGGTGTCATCTGCGTATCTAAGGTTACTGATATTTTTCCTGGCAATCTTGATTCCAGCTTTTGTGGTGGGGGTTTTAGGATCTGAAAAAACAACTCAGAAAATGTGCATCAGATACTGTCACCACTATTTCAGAGCAGAACGACAGCAGAGCGCATGGGAAGGGAGTCTGTCCCGGGAAGGCCCACGGGGTCCTGCGGAGGTTGTCACCTGTGCTTCTGTTCTTGTTCAGTCGCCCAGCCATTCCGACTCTTTGTGACCCTGTGGACGCAAGAAGCATGGACTGTGCTTCTGCCTGACCGGCTGTGGACCAGAGCTTCCCACGACCTCCTCTTTGGAAAGCCGATTCTGGCCTCTGTACCCTGACACTGAATTAAACCTTGGGGGTGGCTTTGGGTAAAGTAGAAAAGAATGACTTTATTGCTTTGACAGGCAAAGGGGGCCACAGCGTGCTAATGCCCTCAAAATCATATGTCCTAAGTTGGAGACTTGGAGAAGTTTTGTAGTAATTATCCAAAGAGGGCGTGATCGGCTCATGGACATTCTTCTGATGGGTTGGTGGTGAGGTAAGTAGGAGTCCGTATCATGGACCTTCATGTTCCAACTGGTCTGGGGTCTACATGCTTGCAGGCAGCATCTATGGTTAATCATTCACTTCTCCTACCTGGAGGGAGTTTCAGTGTCTGCAAAATAGCTCAAAGATATTGATTATTGTGTGTATTGATGGGGAAACAGGACCTTACCCTATTGTTTCTCTTGACTGTTTGCTTTTCCTGGTTGCACATCCCCTCCCTTCCCTAATGAATAACTGCTTGAATCTGCCCAGTGGAACTCAGGGAAGGTCATAGAGGCTGAATGAAGCCTATTTCCCATAATCAAAGAAATGGGGGTCCCAGGAAGGCTGTGTGCCCAGGAGCCCCACAAGGCTTAAGGCCCACAAGGCTTGATATACTTTTGTGATTAGTTTGCCAAAGTGGGTCACATAACTCAGGAAACCTGTCCACAGAGTATCATTTAATAAAAAGGCTGTGACTCAGGAGGGCTCCCCTGGTGGGTCAGTGGTAAAGAATCCGCCTGCCAATGCAGGCAATGAAGGTGATGCATGTTCAGTCTCCAGCTCAGGAAGATCCCCTGGGGAAGGAAACAGCAGCCCGCTCCAGTACTCTCACCTGGGAAATCCCATGGACACAGGAGCCTAGTGGGCTACAGTTCATGCCATCACAGAGTTGGACATGACTTAGTGACTGAATAACAATAATAAAACTCAGGAACAGCCAGACGGAAGAGCTGCAGAGACAAGGGACCAGAAAGGGCATGGAGCTTCCAAGCCCTCTGCAAGCCCCGCTCCTCCCACACCCGCATGGGCTCAACCACCTGGAAGCTCTCCTTTGAGGTCTTCATGGACCCTTCCTTACCTAGGAAGGCATGATTACCTAGGAAGGCATGATTGATTAAATCATTAGCCATTAGTGATTGAACTTAAATTCTGGCTGCCCCTCTGTCCCCCAGGTCAAGGGGGTGAAATGGGAAGTTTCAGCCCTCTAGTCCTGTGGTTAGTTCCGCTGGCAAGCAGCTCCCACTCTTACCTAAGGTCTTTCCCCAAATTCAACTATTAACATAAGAAAACCCACCTTCACTGCCCTCCTCACTTAAGAAATTCTGGATTTCAGCAGTGCTATTGCAGGAACAGGGATGCAGACCAAATATATATTTCTCATCAGAAATCACAGTATGACAGGGAGCCAAGTGGGGCCGCTGCCCAACACCATGGCTAGGAGCAGATTCTGTGAGGTGTGAATGAAGAATTGCCATCAATGAACAAAGGACGTTGCAGCCATCAGACCATCACACCACAGCCATCCTGTCTGAGGAAACTCATAGAAACAGGATGTTTGCCATCAGCCCCTGCAGCCACTCCCCCCACCCCTCGCCCTGGTGTTGTACTCCAAGGAGACTCAAGGTGAGAGTCACAGGATGCTGGCCCCAGATAGCTGATGGTGTGAAGTCACTCAGTCGTGTCTGACTCTTTGCGACCCCATGGACTGTAGCCTACCAGGCTCCTCCCTCCATGGGATTCTCCAGGCAAGAGTACTGGAGTGGGTTGCCATTTCCTTCTCAGGGGATCTTCCTGATGCAGGGATCGAACCTGGGTCTCCCACATTCCAGGCAGATGCTTTAACCTCTAAGCCACCAGGGAAGCCCCAGATAGCTGAGGTACCTATCAAAGGAATGGTTTCAGCGAGCCCAGACTCTTGCATCTTCCTATACATAGAAAATTGCTAATTTCCTTAACTTGAGGTCACTGGACTTTTTAATTAATAGTAAACCTTTGATGTTCTGACTACTTGTTTTTGTTGCAGAAACTCCTATGTATCCTGGCTCTTCCCTCACCTCTTTGGAGCAGTCCCTCAGAGCTATCTGAGATCATCTGTCCCAGGCTGAAGACCTCAGTTTTGTTTGCCAAATAAAACATAATTCTCAACTTTAAGGCTGTGCTTTTTTTTCCCCCCCAGTCAACATGAGTTCAGTTCAGTCACTCAGTCATGTCTGACTCTTTGCAACCCCATCAACTGCAGCACACCAGGCCTCCCGTCCATCACAAGCTCCTGGCGTTTACCCAAACACATGTCCATTGAGTTAGTGATGCCATCCACCCATCTCATCCTCTGTTGTCCCCTTCTCCTCCTGCTCTCAATCTTTCCCAGCATCAAGGTCTTTTCCAATGAGTCAGCTCTTCGCATCAGGTGGCAAAAGTATTGGAGTTTCAGCTTCAGCATCAGTCCTTCCAAAGAATATTCAGGGCTGATCTCCTTTAGGATTGACTGGTTGAATCTCCTTGCAGTTCAGGGGATTACAAGTCCAAGTCCAAGTCCAAGAGTCTTCTCCAGCACCACAGTTCAAAAGCATCAATTCTTCAGCACTCAGCTTTCTTTACAGTCCAACTCTCACATCCATACATGACTACTGGAAAAACCATAGATTTGACTAGATGGACCTTTGTTGGCAAAGTAATGTCTCTGCTTCTTTGTATGTTGTCTAGGTTGGCCGTAACTTTCCTTCCAAGGAGCAAGCATCTTTTCATTTCATGGCTGCAGTCACCATCAGTCAACATAAGTCTAGCTAATCCTGCCTTTATCACTTGCTCGCTGAGTGGCCCTGGGCAGATCATGTATATCTCTGAGTTGTATCACCTTGTTGTAGATAGAGGGTATAGTACTCAGAATGAAATGAATCCATGTGCGTAAAGAACCCAAGACAGTGCCAGGCATGCAGTAGGTGAGCACTGTGGAAGTGTCAGTTGCTAGCGTTGTTACTGAGATCAGAGGCAAGAGGGCATGGCACAACTTTTAGAATGATGCAGTCATTGTGGATACGACATTAACTGGCTGGAACCATTGAGGTCCAAGGTAGCGGAAGATTCAGCTTCCATAGACCTTGAGCCTCCTTATACATTCATTGTGATGCCTCAACTTGCTGAATGATACACCCACAGGCACCATGACAGTTTCAAGGCCAATGATAAAAAGCCAAAACGTGAGCTGTGATCCAGTTCCTGGAAATCCCTGCCCCTTCCCCAAATAGTTGGGATAATCTTCCCATGTAATAGCTTATGGAATGGCCCAGCCCATAAAAACTAACCACCCCGTGTTTTGGGACTTTTCACCTTCTGAGATAGTCCACATTCTGTCTATGGAGTGTGTATTTCCCTAAATAAACTTGCTTTCCCACATAACTCTGGGGGCAGAGCCACCCCCTTGCCTGCCCACTTATATCCCTGACAAGCATCCTATATTAATACATCTACTTCTTGCCTATCATTTTGCCTCTTGATAAATTCCTTCTGTACTGAGATGTTAAGAACCTGAGCTTCAGTAAGTCCTGACACCAAGTAAGTGATTCTAACTAAAAGACAAGAGGGTTCAAGTCCCAGCCCATGTGTGCAAGTGCCAATCTGAGTTTTGGCTGGTTTCAAGTCCCAGTCTGAGGTGTGTGCTTTTGTTATCACCACTAGAGATGTTAGATAATTATTTAAATACTAGCTACCAAGACAGTGCTTTCTAGCGCAGTGCAGGAATTACTGTGCAGCAGGCACTGTGCCAAGCATTTTCATAGATGCCCTGTTTAGTCTTCACCTGCCCCATGAGATCAGTTCTTTACATCCTGTTTTGCAGAGGCGAAACTGTAGAAACAGAGAGCTTTCATTACAGGGTTAAGACCTCTGAGAGTTCCTCCTGCTCTGGGCAGAGAGGGCGGCTGTCAGTCTTAGCAGAAGTTTATGCACCGGCTCTCCTTCTTTATGAGCTGACATATCCGTGCCAGCATCACACTTGGCGCTTAGTACATGCTTAGTCCATATCTGCTGAGTGAGTGAATGAGGACTGGCATTAAACCACAAATGAATGGCTCGTGAACGGCCCCAGAGCACAAGACTAGGCAGGCATGTGGAGGAACTGAGTATTTGTCTTTCCTGTTCTGCTCTGGGTCTCCATGGTAACCACCTCCAACATTGGTCGTTTTCTCTCTAGTATGACATACTTGATACCAAGCGACTTTTGGAACCTGAAGAGGACTAGGAGAAACTATGATGGTGAAGATTGTTAACCACAGACAATAAAACAGGCAGTTACTCTATCAGCAAACTGGGTTTTTTCGGGGGGTGGGGAGCAGCAGAGAATTACAGTTTGGGACCTGCAACTGGAGTAATGCTATGGAAGTCCAGTGAAGCAAAGGAGAGGAAACTCCCTGATGGAGGAGAAGGGGAAGCTGGGAGGAACTGTTATAAACAAAAAGTCCATTGGAGGAAACTAGGACTTCGAAGTATGGTGGCTTTTCATTGGCTGGATTGTTGCCAGGCAAAAAGGAAAAACTTTTCTTTCTTTAGCTGGTGGGAGTCAAGTAGTGTCATTTGCTGTGGGAGATGCGAACTACGTTTCTTCCTGTCGGGAGCGGTATGGACTCAGAGTGGTACTGGCATGAGAATGCTCCACTTGAACCCTCCTGACTCGGTTTTAGTGAGGTTCCCGTTTATTAATTTTCACAAGATACTGACAGCTTCTGTGTGCCTGCTAAGTCACTTCAGTCATGTCCGACTCTCTGCGGCCTTATGGACTGCAGCCCGCCAGGCTTCTCTGTCCATGGGATTCTCCAGACAAGAAAACTGGAGTGGGCTGACGTGTCCTCCTCCAGGGGATCTTCCAGACCCAGGGATCGAACCCAATTCTCCCGGGTCTCCTGCATTGGCAGGTGGGTTCTTTACCACTAGCGCTGCCTGGGAAGTCCTCAGCAAGTCCAGAGGCACAAATGCCTTTGACTTCCACAGAAAGGAGGCCAAAATCTCCAGGGGCCCTGGCTGAGTTCGGTCTGTGTCAATGTCCCTCAGAAACTTCAGAAGCAACAGGACAAAATAGAAGCCCAATTTGAAAAGGAATTTCCGAACTTTGAGAAACAATGGAATGTCTATGAGCCCTTCCTCACTAAGATACTCAATCTATATGCAGCATGTATCACTATTAATGTAACGGAAGGATGTGCCCAAAGGTGAAGAAATGAGATGTACAACAGGGAGGACCTGAATTCTGAGTCATGTGATGATGCTTGTAAATAAAAAAGGAGGAAAAAGAATGGGGAAAAAATCCTAAAAACATCTCTGAATATTGGTTGATTCTTCCCTGGTGGTCCAGTGGGTAAGACTCTGCCTGCCAATGCAGGGGACGCAGGTTCAATCCCTGGTCCAGGAAGATCTCACATGCCATGGAGCAACTAAACACTTGGGCCACAACCACTGAGCCTGCTCTCTGGAGCCCACGAGCTGCAACTACTGAAGCGCCCTAGAGCCTGTGAGCCTCAGACAGAGAGGCCACCTGCAGTGCAACGAGAAGCCTTGCATTGCAACAAAAAGTAGCCTCCCCTCGATGCAACTAGAGAGTCTGCGTGCAACAATGAAGTCCCAGTGCAACATAAATAAATAATTGTTTAAAACCCAAATATATTGGAAGGCAAAAAGACTTTGATTAAAAACCACGGCAACCCTCTTCGGATGATCTTCAAAGATGTGAAGTGGGAGTGACTACGTCTTGGCCAGCTGACTGGTTGCCTCTCAGAAATTCTCCTTGAACACAAAGTTCACAGACTAAACCAAGTTCCTCCTCAATCCGTGGTTCTTTATTCCAGCCCCAGAAAGCCAATTCAACGGTGAGTATTTCAAAAGTAAGTTATAAAAGCCGATGCGCTGAATGGAAAACCAACTTTCTGGACTCCTTGCTCCATGAGATAATGACAGTTGAGGTTTACAAGGGTGCCAAGGGGATATGATGAATAAAGAGTGTCACCTAGATGAGAATTCAGGGCCCCACTCCACATGGGACAGTCCAAAGCAGAGCTGAACCAGCCATGAATGCTATTCTTCCTTTATTTGAAGTCTTTCCAAAATTCCTCCATGACCCAAAGTGGAACTTGTGGAAATGAAACTTCACTGAAGAACTTGTGGTTGCTTGAACTTACTTAATAGGCTTCTGAAACACAGAGTTCAGCTTTACACTTATGCAAGGAGACTTGTGCCACCAAAGAAAAGGGCAAACTCAGACACTGAATGGGCAAGCAGGGCTCAACTATTGTGGAGACTGGGAACCTGTCTTTTTAAGACCTGGCCAGGATTCTGAACATCCACTTAGTAACCAATGAAGCACGTGGCAGGATCAGCACGAAGCTAATTTCAACACAACTATTCCTTACTTACAGCCTTATGTTTCCATGCCTTTTTGGTAGAGTCTGTCTCAAAATATGTTCCAATAATGAGAAAGGTGTATGTATTCAATCACCTTATTTGGAATTTCAGGCAGGTCATTTTTTTCCCCACAAAAGATATGGATTGAAGCAGGTTCTGAAAAGCATATTGATTTGTTGTTGTGTTGTTTTGCTCCTTTAGAATTCCGCATTGTCATGTGGCTATTAAAAGGTAGCCATCAAAATCACCCAGATGCTTTGCTGAAATGACTTATTTATGTGAGAAAAGTACATGTTGAAAAGTCAGTCTGAGTGTATGTGTTTCTGCTCTGTGCAGAAATAGAAAGGGTTTGATTTGACTTCTACCAACTGCACCTGCATGATTTTATGATAGAAAAGTGACATGATAACTCTACGACAGTACCTTGTAAAGCTTTACTATTCGGCAATGGCTGGTTCTCAGTTAAAAGCTCTTGGAAGAACACATTATGCTTGTTTGGATTGGATTCTGGGTGACACTGTGACTTGCACAGAATTATAATCAGAATGAAGTTCTTGTTTACCACTGCTGCTGTTAATAGAATTTAGGAAGGATGGCAGGAGGCAGGGAGGAAGAAAGATTCTCTCAACCTGATCATTAAACTGGGAATTGCTCTCTTTCTTTCTATATATGTGGTGGAGACACAGGGTGTTTTGGGATTGCAGAGTCAGGACTTAGCCCAGTGTAGCATCAGGAAGGAAGGCTTCCTGGAGGAGGAGACCTGTAAGTTGAAATGGGAAAGATAAGGGCTATTCAGCCAGATGAGAGCTGGGAGCACAAAGAGGTGGGTTGGAGGTATTTCCAGGCATGAAGACTAGTATATACAAGTGTTTATGTCGTCACCTTATTGAGTCTGTCTTAAATGTTTGCACTTAATTTAACAAATTTATACTACTCAGCCAATTTGTTGTTTAGCACATGCTAAGTCATGTCTGGGCTGGAAGAAGCACAAACTGGGATCAAAATTGTCAGGAGAAATATCAATAACCTCAGATATACAGATGACACCACCCTTATGGCAGAAACTGAAGAGGAACTAAAAAGCCTCTTGATGAAAGTGAAAGAGGAGAGTGAAAAAGTTGGCTTAAAGCTCAACATTCAGAAAACGAAGATCATGGCATCTGGTCCCATCACTTCATGGGAAATAGATGGGGAAACAGTGGGAATAGTGTCAGACTTTATTTTTTTGGGCTCCAAAATCACTGTAGATGGTGATTGCAGCTATGAAATTAAAAGACGCTTGCTCCTTGGAAGGAAACTTATGACCAACCTAGACAGTGTATTAAAAAGCAGAGACATCGCATGTACACCCGTGGTGGATTCATGTCAATGTATGGCAAAACCAATATAGTATTGTAAAGTAAAATAAAGTAAAGTAAAAAAAAAAAAAAAACTTCTCCTGGACAATATCAAAACATGATGAAGAATTATCAGAAAAAAAAAAAAAAAAGCAGAGACATTACTTTGCCAACAAAAGTCCATCAAGGCTATGGTTTTTCCTGTGGTCATGTATGGATGTGAGAGTTGGACTGTGAAGAAAGCTGAGCACTGAAGAATTGATGCTTTTGAAGTGTGGTGTTGGAGAAGACTCTTGAGAGTCCCTTGGACTGCAAGGAGATCCAACCAGTCCATTCTAAAGGAGATCAGTCCTGGGTGTTCATTGGAAGGACTGCTGCTGAAGCTGAAACTCCAATACTTTGGCCACCTCATGCGAAGAGTTAACTCATTGGAAAAGACTCTGATGCTGGGAGGGATTGGGGCAGGAGGAGAAGGGGACAACGGAGGATGAGATGGCTGCATGGTATCACCAACTCGATGGACATGAGTTTGGGCAAACTCCAGGAGTTGGTGATGGACAGGGAGGCCTGGTGTGCTGCGGTCCATGGGGTCGCAAAGAGTTGGACACTACTGAGTGACTGAACTGAACTGAACTGAAGTCATGTCTGACTGTTTCGCATCCCCATGGACTGTAGCCTGCCGATTCCTCTGTCTATCGAATTCTCCAGGCAAGAATAGTGGAGTGGGTTTCTGTGCCCTCCTCCAGAGGATCTTCCCAACCCAGGAATTCAGCCTGAATTTCTTTTGTCTCCTGCATTGGCAGGGGGGTTCCTTACCACTAGTGCCACCTGGGCAGCTGGGAAAGAGAGCTGGGAGGCTAGGCAGATTAGGAAGGGAGAAGTGCCGAAACATTCTGTCTGCACCCTTGATAAACTTCATGAAAAATCACAGTGGTACACATGGAAGCAACCTAAATGTTCATCCAGTGGTTGCTTCCTCTGATGGATAAAGATGAGGTACATATATACTATAATGGAATATTACTTGGCCACCAAGAAGAATGAAATAATGCCTTTTGCATTAACATAGATGGATCTAGAGAGTGTCATACTAAATGAATTAAGTCAAAGACAAATATCATATGAGACCACTTATATGTGAAATCTAAAAAAAAAAAGATGCAAATGGACTTCTTTACAAAGCCGAAACAGACTCACATTTTTCACAGACAAACTTACGGCTACCAAAGGGGAAAGGTAAGGTGGGATAAATTAGGAATTTGAGATTAACATATAAACACTGCTGCTGATATATATAAAATAGAATCGATAATCAACAAGGACCTACTGGATAGTGAACAGAACTCCACTCAATATTCGGTAGTAATCTATATGGGAAAAGAATCTGGAGAAAAATGCCTGACTGAATTACTTTGCAGTACACCTGAAACTAACACAACATTGTAAAACAACTATAATATAGAATAAAAACTTTAAAAAATCACAGTGATAGATGCCCGGAATCTCTCAAACTTAGAAAGGGCTCACACCATAGTTGGCGTTGGTGGGGGGGTAAAAACTGACAGCATTACTGCGAGTCTGGGTGTCAATGATGCACAGGGGTCACATTTGACCCAACACTTGCTTTTTATGCAACCCAAAAGCCACATGGAGGTTTTACATTTTTAAATAGTTGAAAAAAGCCAAAGAAGAACAATATTTCATGACATGTGGAGATAACATGAAGTTCAAATGTCAATGTCCAGAAGTAAAGCTTTATTGAAACCCAGCCAGTGTTTATGCATTATGGGTGGCTGTTCCTGGGCTATTGCAGCAGAACTGAGACTGTATGACCAGCAGAGTTGAAAGTACTTATTACTGGGCCCTTTGCAGAAAAATGGGCTTCCCCTGTGGCTCAGCTGGAAAAGAATCTACCTGCAATGCAGGAGACCGGGGTTCGATCCCTAGGTTGGGAAGATCCTCTGGAGAAGGGAAAGGCTATCCGCTCCATTATTCTGGCCTGGAGAATTCCATGGTCTGCATAGTCCACGAGGTGGCAAAGAGTCTGACATGACTGAGCGACTTTCACTTCACTTTGCAGAAAATGCTTTCTGGGACTTTCCTGGTGCTCCGGTGGTTGAGAATCTGCCTTCCAATGTGGGCGAACGGGGGGCACAGATTCAATCCCTGGTTGGGGAACTAAGATCCTACATGCCGAGTGGTTACTAAACCCCAGTGCTGCAACTAGAGAATCACACACACAGCAACGAAGACCCAGCACAGCCGAAAAGGAAAAAGAATACGCTCACTGACCTATGACCTGCAAGTCTGAGGAGGTCAGTAGCCCTCATCCCCGTGCTACACTGGGAGAAGTACAGGTGGTCTGGTTGGTACACGTTGGCTCCACGCTCTCCCTCCTTCAGAAACATGATACAAGCAGATGATATCACGTTTCCTTGCAACACACTCAGCTCTGCAGTCTTCCACAGCTGGGACTATTCTGGGACAAGCAGTTTCTCAAGGAGGAGGAGAAGGTCTTTCTTTGCCAGGCTTTTGTTGAGCTGTCTTCCCTCGAGAACTTGAGAATCAGGGAATCCCTTTTATTACTTGTGCCCGGTTAAATTGCTTAAGTTAATGCCTAAGTTAAGTTGATGCTTTTGAACTGTGGTGCTGGAGAAGACTCTTGAGAGTCCCTTGGACTGCAAGGAGATCCAACCAGTCCATCCTAAAGGGAATCAGCCCTGAATATTCATTGGAAGGACTGATGCTGAAGCTGAAACTCCAATACTTTGGCCACCTGATGCAAAGAGCTGACACATTTGAAAAGACCCTGATGCTGGGCAAGATTGAAGGCAGGAGGAGAAGGGGACGACAGAGGATGAGATGGTTGGATGGCATCACCGATTCAATGGATGTGAGTTTGAGTAAATCCGGGAGCTGGTGATGGACAGGGAGGCCTGGAGTGCTGCAGTCCCTTGGGTCACAAAGGGTCGGACACGACTGAGCGACTGAACTGAACTGAACTGAACTGAACTAAGGTTAAGTTGTAGACTGACTTCACAACGTAGTCAGCAGTTGCTCTGACTTTCCTTAAAAGCAGACCCAGTGCAGAAACTAAGTCCAGGGTGAGTCCCAAGTCAATCTGGGGGGTGCTGACAGGAAACACTGGTGAGGAAGCGGGAGTGAGTCCACCAGTGCAGGAAGCCAATCCAGATTATCAGGGGAGCGGCCGCAGGCAGCGTAGATGACACCTCAGCGTTTCTGCACCTGAGGTGGGAGGAGGCTGAGACGTTTTTCTACCGGTCAGTCATGAGTGCAGGACTGCTCCCAAGAGCACGTCTGCTCCATGCTGCAGTGGCAACTGGTGGCAGGAACAGGGATGGGACCGTGACGCTGGCAGTGCCACGCCCTTTGCCCTTTTGTCCCCAAGCCTGTGCTTGGGGAGCTGCACAAATACTAACTCTCCGGCCTGAGACCTGTGACAGAAACTGCCAGTTGTAAATTATATTGGTTCATCATTGCAAAACCAACGTGTACATGTGGGCAGCAAAATAAAACACACCGGGGAATTATTGGAATTTCTCAAAGAATTTAGACCCACTGGTTTTGAAAACTGCTGCAACAATCCAAAGCAAATACCCACAGGTTTGCAGCGAAATTTAAAGACTGCTGCAATGGACAGGAAAAAACCAATGTGCTCATGGGGGAGAATGGATACATGTATATGTATGGTTGAGTCCCCTCCCTGTCCACCTGAAACTACCATACCATTGTTAATTGGCTATACCCTAATACAAAATAAAAAGCTTCAAGTGAAAAATAAATTAGAAAAAAAGAGAACAATTTGTTTACATGAAGTTTCAGATGAAACAATGTAAGAAACAGTTTTAAAGTTGATTTTTCCTTATAACTTAAGTTACAGTGAAAGATTGAATAGAGGAGCATTTAGACTTAGGCTCAAACCTTGAAGCCACTTCCGGTTTGTTGCATAATTGTTACAAGTTATGGAAACTATCAGAGGAAACATCAAATTGCTGCTGCATAACTTTACATTTAAAAGCAAATGCAAGGACTGTCCTGCTGACCCAATGACTGACACTCCAAGCTCCCAGGGCAGGGGGCCCAGATTGGATCCCATGTGATGCAACTGGGAACTCACACGCCTCAACTAAAGATCTCACATGCTGCAATGAAGACGGAAGACCCCATGTGCCACAGCCAAGACCTGGCACAGCCAAAGAAACGCGCACAAATCCAGACTTACACAGAACTGACTTGTGTAAAGAGTTAACATTGCTTTTAGAAAAATTTGTTTTGCAAATCATCAGTTCTATACATACTAAAATTTGTATTATGAAATAATTTCTTAAAGGAAATCAACCCTGAATATTCACTGGAAGGACTGATGCTGAAGCTTCAATATTTTGACCACCTGATGGGAAGAACTGACTCACTGGAAAAGATCCCGATGTTGGAAAAAACTGAGGGCAGGAGGAGAGGGGGCGACAGAGGATGAGAGGGTTGGATGGCATCAGCAACTCAACGGACATGAGTCTGAGCAAACTCCAGGAGATAGTGAAGGATGGGAAAGGCTGGAGTGCTGCAGTCCATGGGGTCACAAAGAATCAGACATGACTTAGCTACTAAACAATAACAACAATGAAATAATTTATTGTATTTATCCCATTGCTCTCAAAGCCTGTGAAATACATTTTGGCCCCAGTAACAGTTGTATCAATACAAATTCCTTCTCAAATCTTAAAATTATCAAAAATTATTTATGATTTTGAATTATTTACCATTTTGCCAAGAGTACATGACAAGCTGCAATTATATTGACTGAAAATGAAGTTGCTAAAAGTATGAACTTTGATGACCTAAGACATGAATTTACAGAAAGATGAACAAGAAAAATTTTATGATCAGTAGAAATATCACATTAATAAAGTATTTTTATTATATTATATAATATTTTATGCTGTTTTATATAAAATAGTATATAAAACTATGACATCAAAATATTACACTCTTGTGAGTTTATGTTATTGTTCGTTGTCACATTTTAGAAGTAATGAAATATTTTTAAAGGAAAATCTTAGCAACTTAGCCTGTACTCTTCTCTCTGCTTTTTGGATAGTTTGCGCTGGGCCCCACAAATTATGTACTGGCCCTTAGTCTGAGATCCAGGGCCTCTCTGCAGAGCCCTGAAGGAGAGGCAGAGTATGCTACCCTAAAATATGGCACTTTGGAGTATTGATTATTTTGAATTAAAGTTAGTTGAGAGACAGCCAGTACAAGAGGAACACTGTACCCATCCTCTGTCCCCCTGTAAGCAGGAGTTAAATCTCCCCCTATAAAAGGTACCCTCTCTGGCCCAGGAGGGAAGTCATCCTTATCAACAGAAAGGAAATTTGGGCAAAGGAGGCTGTATAAACAAACCCTGTTACTTCTTCATTCTCTTACTACCCTAAGCCCCAAACCCTTTTCTTATTAGTTCTTCACAAATTGCTGTTTCTGTCTAAAAGGTACTAAAGCTTTCTGCCTTGGTCACTTCTTTGAGTTTCATAGTTTAATGGGACTCCTGAATATATGAAATTAGTTGTTCTCCTTTTAATCTATTTTATGCCAGTTTAATTATTAGACCAGCCAAAGAACCTAGACAGGAACACGCACAAATCTGCCATCTCTACAGTGCCCCCTTGTTCTCGGAGACATTAAAAATCAAGTCTTCCAAGTTACACAATTTGGAATCCGAGCCATATTCCCAAGTGATTTGTACTGTCTTCAACATCCAATGACATCTTCCAATGACCATGAGTGCGCATGGATTTGCTTCAGTCGGGTCCAACTCTTTGTGACCCCACGGACTTTAGCCTTACTCCTTGTGTATTTATTTGGCTGCTCCGGGTCTTAGTTGTGGCGTGTGAAATCTTTTTTAGTTGTGGCTTGTGGGATCTAGCTCCCTGACCAGGACTAGAGCCCAGGCTCCTGCATTAGAAGCTCAGAGTTTTAGCCGCTGGACCACAAGGAAGTCCCCTCCTGCATTTTCCTTATAATGCCATTCCCCTTACATCTCTCAGTGGCTCAGATCATATGTAAGTCAACAGGTCTGTCTTCCTTAGCCCCTGAGCGCCCCTCCTGTGAAGGTCTTAGTGATTGTAACGTCACCAAGCGCATTACTCTTAGTAATGTGTGCCAGGGCAGTAATGAGTGCCAGGGGAAGGAGCTATTGAGGCCAGGAAGGGAAGAAGCTAATAATGGATGCATTCCCAGACAAATCGTCACCCAGGGCAATTAGAACTTAACCCCAAAGGGAGTTGTGGGCTGATGGGTAGGACATTTCTGAGCTGTTTCATCTGAGGCATGTGTGAACTGAGGTCTTTATTCTTCCTTCCACTCAGTATTGGAGGGCTGCTCCCAGGGAGGGTGTGAATTTCTGGCCAATTTCAGGCTGCCCTGTGTGTGGATACAGCAGATATTCAAAGTCAGAGAAAGCTTCCAGCCGAAAGGTTGAGGTGCTTCTCATGGGAGGCTGGATCAGTCAGTTCAGTTCAGTTGCTCAGTCATGTCCAACTCTTTGCGACCCCATGAATTACAGCATGCCAGGCCTCCCTGTCCATCACCAACTCCCGGAGTTCACTAAGTGCCCCCAAAGTCCCCAGGGGATTAGCATCGGATGTTAGTATTATCTTCTGTGGTTGTTGTTTTTCTCTTCCCTGGTCGCTCAGAGGGTAAAGAATCTGCCTGTAATGCAAGAGAACAGAATTTGATCCCCGGGTCCGGAAGATCCCCTGGAGAAGAGAATGGCTACCCGCTGTAGTATCCTTGCCTGGAGAATCCCATGGACAGAGGAGCCTGGGGGGCTACAGTTCCTAGGGTCCCAAAGAGTCAGACACTACTTGATGAACACTGTCACTTTTCATTTGAGATAAGGTATCTTACTTGGCTCTTGTACTTCATTTAGAGATTCTTTCTGGAATCCTTTCAATTTTGCCTCTGCCTCGACATCCTTTCTTGCTACAGTACTACCTAAATCCATGGTGGACTTCTTACTTTATCACTTTCCTGGTTACTTTCTTTTTTTCTTTTCAAAGCAAAGAATGGCTTTGAAAAGAAAGCCATTTAATTAAAATAAAGGTGCTTCCTTGTTTAAAACTATAACAAACCCAAAATGTAGCAGATGTGGCTTTTTTCTAGCTAATGACAGTGAAGAATGTTTAGCAATCTATCCCTACCCCTTCAGGTGCACACAAGTTCTGTCTTTCAGTTTGTATCTGACTCTTTTGTGACCGCACGGACTGTAGCCCACCAGGCTCCTCTGTCCATGGGATTCTCCAGGCAAATACTGGAGTGGGTTGCCATTCCCTTCTCCAAGGGATCTTCCCGGCCCAGGAATCGAACCTGGGTCTCCTGCATTGCAGGTGGATTAAGTGAAAGTACCTTTGTCAAATTCATTCACAAGAGATAACTGGTCTGAGTGTGGTGGACATTTTTCCAAGCTATTTTCCTATTTGTTATTTATTCTTTTATATTTGGATGCTGACTGGGGGCCTTGGAGGGTTCTAAGTGCTTCACATGTGTTAAATCATCTAATCTCTACACACATGTTGAATTCAGGAGGTGAAGATGGGGGACTTTTCATAACGGACCAGCTAGCGTGAATCCTGGCTGTAAGCCTCCAGACGCCTGTCCTGAGGCTGGAGTGCTGCCCTGCAGTCCTGGCCTGCTCCCTCTTGGGGTGGGCTCTCAGGGGTGGGTGCAGCCAGGGAGGACAGCCCCCAAGCGCCACAGTCCTCCCCAGGCTCCTCCCCCAAGCAGCCCCAGTCTTAGGTCCTTGGTCTTAGGTCCCCAATTACAGTTGAGATCGACATCAACTGGTGAGTTCAGTCTTCCCTGGTGGCTCAAACGGTAGAGAATCTGCCTGCAACACAGGAGACTCAGGGTTCAATCCCTGAGTCGGGAAGATACCCCTGGAGAAGAGAACGGCAACCCACTCCAATATTCTTGCCTAAAGAATTCCGTGGACACTCTCTATGGGGTCCCAAATAGTTGGATAGGACTGAGCGGCTAACACTTTCCCTTGTAACTGGTGCTTTACTCGCCTGTGAAACCACGTGGCTTTTTTCCTTCTGCTGACCCCGGCGGGAGACTCGGGGAGAAGCATCGGAGCAGCGGCACACTCTCTTCCACCTCCCTCTAGTCAGGCTCCTCTAAACCCTTAGGACCCTGGTTTGGGGCTCCGTTGTTGCACTCTGTTCGTCCCGGTTTAGCAAAGATTCTTGCTGAACCAGAATCCTGCTGGGTTTGTTCAGCCAAAGTCCCCCACCCCTGATGGACGGTCCCGTTTCTCATGCCCCACCTGCGTACTTTAGCACCCTTCCCTGTGAAGGGGAGGAGAATAAGTCACCCCCTAAGACGCCTCTTTGGCCAAAGGATTACTTTGCACAGACCATTTTTAAGAAAGAGCAGACACTTAAGAAACTCTGAAAACTGAGGATCGGTTTCCCTTTGGTAAGGGAAATTTATAAAGCGAATCTCTATTTGTAAGGGTGTCTACCTCTCTGCACCAGGAAGACACTAGGTATACCTTGGTTTAAGAGAAAAAGGATTACAAATTTAAAAAAAAAGTTTAATACCATCAGGAATATTGCTATTTGTTCCAGCTGTAACCTGATAATAAGATATTTGAAAGAATTTGTTTTAACAGTTCTATGGTCAGACCTTGGCCACCTTGGAAGCTGATATGCTGAGGCTGATCGGAGGTATTTTTTAAAGGTCTCGCAGTCCTGTTTTATTTGATGATGCTCCTCCCGTGGGAAGCTCTCAGTTGCCAGAAATCCACTTCTTAAATTTCTAATTACGCTCCGTCAGCTCTGGCCATCCCCTGTCAGTGCGATTTTGCTGAGGATGATTTGGAACTTCCTTGGCTTCTTCGAGAAACAGAAGTGCTCCCCAAAGCGGGTCCGGTAAACCCCTTCTTCCTCGTGACACCTTCTGTCTTCCATCCATCCCCTGGAGTCTTTTGATGCTTGTCTGCTCAAGCGAGGCAGCAGAGAGAGGGGACCCAGGCTGAGCAGTGGGGATCTGTCCTCTAAGATGAAGATACTGGTGGCAGCCAAGAGGAGCAAGTCCTGCTTGGATAGAAGATAAAGTGAAGTGAAGTGAAGTCACTCAGTCATGTCTGACTCTTTGTGACCCCACAGACTGTAGCCTACCAGGCTTCTCCGTCCATGGGATTTTCCAGGAAAGAGTGCTAGAGTGGGTTGCCATTTCCCACCTATTTCTCACTCTTGAGGTCAAGGAGACCTCTCACACTACATGTGCACAGAAAGGCTCCTCAGAGCTCAGAGAAGGGAGGGGCACCAGACCATAATATGTTCTGTCAACTTCCCAGAAACCCTTGCTGTGGAATCCATCTTGGCTAAGAGATCCACATGCACACGGCGGGGAGGGCCCTGAGTCAGACCAGATATGGACTCGGAGACCGACAAAGCAGGATGACTGGCCAGAGGAAGCCAGGAAGAACTGCCCCCATGTAAGTGATTTAAATTACCCCAATTACTCTCTCTGAGCCCAGCCTTGTCTGTGTATCCGCATGTACTTCTCTGCTCCTAATAGACACTTAGACTTCCCTGTAGCTCAAACAGTAAAGAATCTGCCTGCCATGCAGGAGACCAGGGTTTGATTCCTGGGTTGGGAAGTTCCTCTGGAGAAGGGAATGGCTATCCACTCCAGTATTCTTGCCTGGAGAATTCCATGGACAGAGAAGCCTGGTGGGCTACAGTCCGTGGGGTCACAAAGAGTAGGACACGACTGAGCGACTAACACACACACAAAATAAACTCTGCTTGCTTCACTACTTTCTATTTCTTTGGTGAAATTCCTTTCTCCCAGTAGATGAGCCAGGGCGTTATCCCTAGTCACTGGTCCTCAGGCCTAGTGGACTTGATACTCTCACTGCAAAGACCCTGGTGGTGTCTTCCCTGGGGCCTCAGGCAGTAAAGTGTCTGCCTACAATGCAGGAGACCTCGGTTCAATCACTGGGTTGGGAAGATCTCCTGGAAAAGAAAATGGCAACCCACTCCAGTATTCTTGTCTGGAGAAACCCATGGATGGAGGAGCCTGGTGGGCTACAGTCCATAGGATCGCAGAGTTGGACACGACTGAGCGACTTCACTTTCTTTCTTTCTTTTCTTTCTGCTGAGCCCTGGCGTCAGTCTCTGGGTGGTGACCTGAGACCCTGCTTCAAGCTGCCACAGGGCGAGACCCCCTGAGATCATAGCCCCCCACACTCCCATCCACCCTCCCCAGACTCCCCACTTTCCAGCCCTCCAACTCCCACCGTCACTTGAACTTTGGGACCCCATTCTCCACTGGGGGCTTTCCAGGGACTCAGGCAACCCCCAAAGCAACTTCGTGAGGCTGAAAAGGAAAAAGGAGTTATTTGGAAGCAGAGCGAATGAAACACCTTAGATGTCAAATGCTCACGCTCGGCTTGGCAACTTGCCTTGCTTGAGAAAATGGGACCTGGAATCTTCTAAAGAAAGCCCTGACCTCCTAGACAATCACGCCTCGTTTCCACGTCACCTCTTCTAATATTGTTTAAAGCTTCCTTCCGCCGGAAATTTCTAGGGCAGAGCACTCCACGGCTTGTGAGGCGCTGTAGTCCCCCAATCCATGGGTTGTCTTCCCTTGAGTAAAGGACATCAGAACCCTTACTAACGTGTTTTTAAACGAATTTTATTAGAGTCTAGTTTATTTACATTGTTGTGGTAGTTTCAGGTGTACAGTAAAGTGGATCATGTATATATACATCCATGCTTTTTTACATTCTTTTCCCATTTAGGCCATTACAGAGTAGAGGTCCCTGTGCTATACAGTAGGTCCTGATTAGTTATCTATTTTGTATATAGTAGTGTGTATATGTCAATCCTAGAGCTTCCCCGGTGGCTTGGGGGTAAAGAATCTTCCTGCTAGTGCAGGAGATGCAGGTTCAATCCCTGGGTCAGGAAGATCCCCTGGAGAAGGAAATGATAACCCACTCCAAGTATTCTTGCCTGGGAAATCTCATGGACAGAGGAGCCTGGTGGTCTATATTCCATGCTGCTGCTGCTGCTAAGTCGCTTCAGTTGTGTCCGACTCTGTGCACCCACATAGGCGGCAGCCCACCAGGCTCCCCCGTCCCTGGGATTCTCCAGGCAAGAACACTGGAGTGGGTTGCCATTTCCTTCTCCAAAGCATGAAAGTGAAAAGTGAAAGTGAAGTCGCTCAGTCATGTCCAACTCTTTGCCCAGCCACCTGCAGCCTACCAGGCTCCTCCGTCCATGGATTTTCCAGGCAAGAGTACTGGAGTGGGGTGCCATTGCCTTCTCCGTTATTCTCTGGTTTTGATCAAAAAATTGAAAAACACAGAAAAAAGCTAGACAGCTAGACTTACATTCCTGTGATGTGGAAATCACCTCATATTTTTATAAACAGCTGTCAAAATTTAGTTTCCTCAAATAGATCCCCTGGAGAAGGAAATGATAACCCACTATTTGTCCTAATGCAAACAGATTTGCCCTGATGGCCTCCTCCAGGGGATCTTCCCAAGCCAGGGATCAGAGCCACACCTCTTATGTCTTCTGCACTGGCAGCCAGGTTCTCTACCACTGGGAAGCCCTTTCTGTTTTCTAACTGTGGACTAAAAAAAAAAATGCACAATTTGAGAGTTGTGAGTTAAGTTTTATTTGGGCAAAATGTGGACTGCAGCCTGCGAGGAAGCATCTCAGAGAGCTCTGAGAGACTGCTCCAAACAGGCAGTGGGGGAAAGTCAGTATATAAGGTTTCGGTGAAGGGGGAGTTCAATACCATGAAGCACTCATTTTACAAAAGGTTTTTGTTAGTCGTGAGGGTCAGATGTCACCATGAAGGGACTGAGTGCTTCTCTAGATATGAGGAGATGCAAGGACTGAGACCATAAAATCTGTTCCTAGAAACATCCAGCCATCTAAAGACCTGTCCCACCAGATTCCCTGTAGCACAGGGGGCCTCACCCCACCTGAATTCCCTCAGGGGGTATTGAAGGGCCACAGCTATAGCAGCATGGGGCTCAGTCTCCGTAGACGCAGATGGTAAATGCCTTTGTTGGTCAGTTGTTGGCAATGCTCTTGGTCAGTGACAATTTGTAGTTGGCATCACTATGTTCATTTGTACCCCTTCTTTTAGATTCCACATACAAGCGCTATTATATGATATTTGTTAAAGTGTATTATTTTTACTATTTGACAAACTCTTTGCCACAAATTTTAGTTAAACATTTGGCTGTCTGAGTGGGTAACCTTAACGTAGTCCATTTCCCAGAAACACAACCTGGATCCAACTGTTCTTTTATTCACTTTTATTCCACTGTCCCACCATTATCTTCATTACCTCCACCATAGTTTGGCTTCAGGTCAAACGACAGGGAGGGAACACAGCCCCACCCTTCAACAGAAAATTGGATAAAGATTTACTGAGCATGGCCTCGCCCTTCAGAACAAGACCCAGTTTCCCCCTCAGTCAGTCTCTCCTCTCATCAGGAAGCTTCCATAAGCCTCTTATCCTTATCCATCAGAGGGCAGACAGAATGAAAACCACAGTCACAGAAAACTAACCGATCTGTTCACATGGACCAGCTTTGTCTAACTCACTGAAACTATGAGCCAGGCCATGTGGGGCCACCCAAGACAGATGGGTCATGGTGGAAAGTTCTGACTAAACGTGGTCCACTGGAGAAGGGAATTGCAAACTGCTTCAGTATTCTTGCCTTAGAACCCCATGAACGGTATGAAAAGGCCAAAAGACAGGACACTGAAAGATGAACTCCCCAGGTCAGTAGGTGCCCAATATGCTACTGGAGATCAGTGGAAAAATAACTCCAGAAAGAATGAAGGGATGGAGCCAAAGCAAAAACAATACCCAGTCGTGGATGTGACTGGCAATGGAAGTAAAATCAGATACTGTAAAGAGCAATATTGCATGCAAACCTGGAATGCTAGGTCCATGAATCAAGGCAAATTGGAAGTGGTCAGACGGGAGATGGCAAGAGTAAACATTGACATTTTAGGAATCAACGAACTAAAATTGATTGGAATGGGTGAATTTAACTCAGATGAACATTCTATCTACTACTGTGGGCAAGAATCCCTTAGAAGAAATGGAGTAGCCATCATAGTCAACAAGAGTCTGAAATGTAGTACTTGGATGCAATCTCAAAAATGACAGAATGATCTCTGTTCATTTCCAAGGCAGTTCATTTCAGTTCAGTACAGTTCAGTCGTTCAGTCGTGTCCGACTCTTTGCGACCCCATGAATCGCAGCACGCCAGGCCTCCCTGTCCATCACCAACTCCCGGAGTTCACTCAGACTCACGTCCATCGAGTCCGTGATGTCATCCAGCCACCACATCCCTTCTCCTCTTGCCCCCAATCTCTCCCAGCATCAGAGTCTTTTCCAATGAGTCAACTCTTCCCATGAGGTGGCCAAAGTACTGGAGTTTCAGCTTTAGCATCATTCCTTCCAAAGAAATCCCAGGGTTGATCTTCAGAATGGACTGGTTGGATCTCCTTGCAGTCCAAGGGACTCTCAAGAATCTTCTCCACCATCACAGTTCAAATGCATCAATTCTTTGGCGCTCAGCCTTCTTCACAGTCCAACTCTCACATTCATACATGACCACAGGAAAAACCATAGCCTTGACTAGGCGGACCTTAGTCAGCAAAGTAATGTCTCTGCTTTTGAATATACTATCTAGGTTGGTCATAACTTTTCTTCCAAGGAGTAAGCGTCTTTTAATTTCATGGCTGCAGTCACCACCTGCAGTGATTTTGGAGCCCCCAAAACTAAAGTCTGACACTGTTTCTACTGTCTCCCCATCTATTTCCCATGAAGTGATGGGACAAGTTGCCATGATCTTCATTTCCTGAATGTTGAGCTTTAAGCCAACTTTTTCACTCTCGTCTTTCACTTTCATCAAGAGGCTTTTTAGCTCCTCTTCACTTTCTGCCATAAGGGTGGAATCATCTGCATATCTGAGGTTTTTAATATTTCTCCTGGCAATCTTGATTCCAGCTTGTGTATCTTCCAGTCCAGCGTTTCTCATGATGTACTCTGCATAGAAGTTAAACAAGCAGAGTGACAATATACAGCCTTGACGTACTCCTTTTCCTATTTGGAACCAGGCTGTTGTTCCATGTCCAGTTCTAACTTTTGCTTCTCAACCTGCATACAGATTTCTCAGGAGGCAGGTTAGGTGGTCTGGTATTCCCATCTCTTTCAGAATTTTCCACAGTTTCTTGTGCCACACAGTCAAAGGCTTTGGCATAGTCAATAAAGCAGAAATAGATGTTTTTCTGGAACTCTCTTGCTTTTTCCATGATCCAGCAGATGTTGGCAATTTGATCTCTGGTTCCTCTGCCTTTTCTAAAACCAGCTTGAACATCAGGGAGTTCATGGTTCACGTATTGCTGAAGCCTGGCTTGGAGAATTTTGAGCATTACTTTACTAGCATGTGAGATAAGTGCAGTTGTGTGGTAGTTTGAGCATTCTTTCGCATTGTCTATCTTTGGGACTGGATGAAAACTGACCTTTTCCAGTCCTGTGGCCACTGCTGAGTTTTCCAAACTTGCTGGCATATTGAGTGCAGCACTTTCACAGCATCATCTTTCAGGATTTGAAACAGCTCAACTGGAATTCCATCACCTCCACTAGCTTTGTTCATAGTGATGCTTTCTAAGGCCCACTTGACATAACATTCCAAGCAAGCCATTCAATATCATGGTAATCCAAGTCTATGCCCCAACTTGTAATGCTGAAGAAGCTGAAGTTGAATGGTTTTATGAAGACCTACAAGACCTTCTCGAACTAACAACCAAAAAGATGTCCTTTTCATTATAGGGAACTGGATAATCATGATGGTATGATCACTTATCTAGAGCCAGACATCTTGGAATGTGAAGTCAAGTGGGCCTTAGAAAGCATCACTACAAATAAAGCTAGTGGGGATGATGGAATTCCAGTGGAGCTATTTCAAATCCTGAAAGATGATGCTGTGAAAGTGCTGCACTCAATATGCCAGCAAATTTGGAAAACTCAGCAGTGGCCACAGGACTGGAAAAGGTCAGTTTTCATTCCAATCCCAAAAGACAGGCAATTCCAAAAAATGCTCAAACTACTAAACAATTGCACTCATCTCACACACTAGTAAAGTAATGCTCAAAATTCTCCAAGCCAGGCTTCAACAATATGTGAACCGTGAACTTCCAGATGTTCAAGCTGGTTTTAGAAAAGGCAGAGGAACCAGAGATCAAATTGCCAACATCTGCTGGATCATGGAAAAAGCAAGAGAGTTCCTGAAAAACATCTATTTCTGCTTTATTGACTATGCCAAAGCCTTTGACTGTGTGGATCACAGTAAACTGTGGAAAATTCTGAAAGAGATGGGAATACCAGACCACCTGACCTGTCTCTTGAGAAATCTGTATGCATGTCAGGAAACAACCGTTAGAACTGGACATGGAACAACAGCCTGGTTCCAAATAGGAAAAGGAGTACGTCAAGGCTGTATATTGTCACCCTGCTTATTTAACTTCTATGTAGAGTACATCATGAGAAACGCTGGGCTGGAAGAAACACAAGCTGGAATCAAGATTGCCGGGAGAAATATCAGTAACCTCAGATATGCTTCCCTGGTGGCTCAGAGGTTAAAGCGTCTGCCTCCAGTGCGGGAGACCTGGGTTCGATTCCTGGGTCGGAAAGATCCTCTGGAGAAGGAAATGGCAACCCACTCCAGTATTCTTGCCTGGAGAATCCCCTGGGCGGAGGAGCCTGGTAGGCTACAGTCCGCGGGGTCGCAAAGAGTCAGACACGACTGAGCGACTTCATCTTCACCTTCACCTTCAGATATGCAGATGACACCACCCTTATGGCAGAAAGTGAAGAGGAACTAAAAAGCTTCTTGATGAAAGTGAAAGAGGAGAGTGAAAAAGTTGGCTTAAAGCTCAACATTCAGAAAACAAAGATCATAGCATCAGGTCCCATCACTTCATGGCAAATAGATCGGGAAACAGTGGAAAGAAAGTCAGACTTTATTTTTTGGGGCTCCAAAATCACTGCAGATGCTGACTGCAGCCATGAAATTAAAGGACGCTTACTCCTTGGAAGAAAAGTTGGTCTAGATGACCATCCTAGATAGCATATTCAAAAGCAGAGACACTACTTTGCAGACTAAGGTCCGTCTAGTCAAGGCTATGGTTTTTCCAGTGGTCATGGATGGATGTGAGAGTTGGACTGTGAAGAAGGCTGAGCGCCGAAGAATTGATGCTTTTGAACTGTGGTGTTGGAGAAGACTCTTGAGAGTTCCTTGGACTGCTAGGAGATCCAACCAGTCCATTCTGAAGGAGATCAGCTCTTGGATTTCTTTGGAAGGAATGATGCTAAAGCTGAAACTCCAGTACTTTGGCTACATCATTCGAAGAGTTGATTCATTGAAAAAGACTCTGATGCTGGGAGGGATTGGGGGCAGGAGGAGAAGGGGACGACAGAGGAGGAGAAGGCGACGACCGAGGATGAGATGGCTGGATGGCATCACTGACTCGATGGACATGAGTCTGAGTGAACTCCGGGAGTTGGTGATGGACAGGGAGGCCTGGTGTGCTGCAATTCATGGGGTCGCAAAGAGTCAGACACGACTGAGGGACTAAACTGAACTGAACTGAACTGGAATGAAAAAGTAGGAAGTCAAGAGATACCTGGAGTAACCGGCAAATTTGGCCTAGGAATACAAAATGAAGCAATGCAAAGGGTAACAGAGTTTTGCCAAGAGAACGCACTGGTCATAGCAAACATCCTCTTCCAATCATAAGAGAAGACTCTACACATGGACATCACCAGATGGTCAATACTGAAATCAGATTGATTATATTCTTTGCAGCCAAAGATGGAGAAGCTCTATACAGCCAGCAAGAACAAGACCAGGAGCTGACTGTGGCGTATGTCATGAGCTCAGTATTGTCAAATTCAGACTTAAATTGAAGAAAGTAGGGAAAACCACTAGACCATTCAGGTATGATCGAAATCAAATCCCTTATGACTATACAGTGGAAGTGAGAAATAGATTCAATGGACTATATCTGATAGAGTGTCTGATGAACTATGGACTGAGATTCATGACATTGTCCACGAGACAGGGATCAAGACTATCCCCAGGAAAAAGAACTACAATAACGCAAAATAGCTGTCTGAGGAGGCCTTACAAATAGCTGTGAAAAGAAGAGAAGCCAAAAACAAAGGAGAAAAGGAAATGTTAGGTAGTTAGAATAGGGAAAAGGAGTCCAAAATGGCGGTGGCTAAAAGACAAGGAAGGGAAAAGCCTGGAAAAATAGAACAAAGGAAGGTCAAAGAAAGGTCTGAGGACCGGAGTGAGGACTTCAGGTAGAACAGCACTCCTGGCTGAGCCCAAGTTGCATAGGGCAGGCCCAGGGGGAAGAAAACATGTAAAAGGAGGAGCCAAGTGCTCTCTCTCTCCTGGTGCGTATGCTCTTTTTCTCTCTCTCTCCATCGCCCCCCACCCCCACTCCACCCCCGCGTGCTGGCTCATTCCTCCTCTCTCTTCTCTTCTTCGAGGATGGATTCTCCTGCTATCTTCTAAATAAAATAGAGCTGTAACACTGATTTGTCTAAGAGCTATGACACGGTTTCTTCAAGACCAGGGAGCTGTGATGCGCCAAGGGCTTTAATGTCCATTGCTCCAAATCATTGCTGTGATGAGACAAGAGCCCAGAAGCATACACTCGCCTGACAGAAAGATATACCCATATGAATGCAGCATTCCAAAGAATAGCAAGAAGAGATAAGAAAGCCTTTCTCATCATTGCAAATAAATAGAGGAAAACAACAGAATGGGAAAGACTAGAGATCTCTTCAAGAAAATTAGAGACACCAAGGGAATAGTTCATGCAAATATGGACTCAATAAAGGACAGAAATGGTATGGACCTAACAGAAGCAGAAGATATTAAGAAGAGGCGGCAAGAATACACAGAAGAACTGTACAAAAGAGATCTTCATGACCCAGATAATCACGATGGTGTGATCACTCACCTAGAACCAGAAATCCTGAAATGTGAAGTGAAGTGGGCCTTAGAAAGCATCACTACGAACAAAACTAGTGGAGGTGATGGAATTCCAGGTGAGCTATTTCAAATCCTGAAAGATGATGCTGTGAAAGTGCTGCACTCAACATGCCAGCAAATTTGGAAAACTCAGCAGTGGCCACAGGACTGGAAAAGGTCAGTTTTCATTCCAATCCCTATGAAAGACAATGCCAAAGAATGCTCAAACTACTGCATAATTGCACTCATCTCACACATTAGCAAAGTAACGCTCAAGATTCTCCAAGCCAGGCTTCAGCAATACGTGAACCGTGAACTTCCAGATGTTCAAGCTGGTTTTAGAAAAGGCAGAGGAACCAGAGATCAAATTGCCAACATCCATTGGATCATTGAAAAAGCAAGAAAGTTCCAGAAAAACATCTACTTTTGCTTTATTGACTATGCTTAAAGCCTTTGACTGTGTGGATCATAACAAACTGTGGAAAATTCTGAAAGAGATGGGAATACCAGACCACCTGACCTGCCTCTTGAAAAATCTGTATGCAGGTTGAGAAGCAAAAGTTAGAACTGGACATGGAACAACAGACTGGTTCCAAATGGGGAAAGGAGTACATCAGGGCTGTATATTGTCACCCTGGCTTATTCAATTTATATGCAGAATACATCATGAGAAATGCTGGGCTGGATGAAGCATAAGCTGGAATTAAGATTGCTGTGAGAAATATCAATAACCTTAGATATGCAGATGACACTACCATTATGCCAGAAAGTGAAGAAGAACTAAAGAGCCTCTTGATGAAAGTGAAAGAGGAGCGTGAAAAAGTTGGCCTAAAGCTCAACATTCAGAAAACTAAGATCATGGTATCTGGTCCCATTGCTTCATGGGAAATAGATGGGGAAACAGTGGAAACAGTGTCAGACTTTATTTTGGGGACCCCAAAATCATTGCAGATGGTGATTGCAGCCAAGAAATCAAAAGACGCTTACTCCTTGGAAGAAAAGCTATGACCAAACTAGACAGCATATTCAAAAGCAGAGACATTCCTTTGCCAACAAAGGTCCATCTAGCCAAAGCTATGGCTTTTCCAGTGGTCATGTATGGATGTGAGAGTTGGACTGTGAAGAAAGCTGAGCACTGAAGAATTGATGCTTTTGAACTGTGGTTTTGGAGAAGATGCTTGAGAGTCCCTTAGACTGCGAGGAGATCCAACCAGTCCATTCTGAAATAGATCAGCCCTGGGATTTCTTTGGAAGGAATGATGTTAAAGCTGAATCTCCCGTACTTTGGCCACCTGATGCGAAGAGCTGACTAGTTTGAAAAGATTCTGATGCTGGGAAAGATTGAAGGCAGGAAGAGAAGGGGACGACAGAGGATGAGATGGTTGGTGGCATCACCGACTCGGTGGACATGAGTTTGAGCAAGCTCCGGGATTTGGTGATGGATAGGGAGGCCTGACGTGCTGCAGTCCATGGGGTCGCAAAGAGCAGGACACGACTGAGCGACTGAACTGAACTGTTCTTTTATAAACCAGTGACTTTTGTATCATCATATCTGTCTCATGTACCTGTCCAAAATTTTAGAATGAAAGCTGTAAGATCTCTATGTCTGTCTTTGCTTAAGGATGTCTTTGAATGTATGTTAGAAATGCATGGGTTTTTTGTTACCTCCAGATGATGTTGCTGCTTCTTTAATGTTTTGTTTTCTAGATTTAAGGAAACGTTTTTTCTTTTCTCTTAAACTGGTGGTGATTTTCCACCCACTGACCTCTGCTTTATGCCTTGACTCTAAGTGTCAGCTCTATACCAAGGTCTCTTTTCCCCCTATTATAACAGTTCCTGATTAAAATTTGCCACCACCATTTTAACTTCTGTTACATTAACTTGGTAAATTGTATCTTTGTAAAAAGAAACAGAAAGTAGAAAAGGGGTTGCCAGGAGTTAGGGGGAGGGAAAAAAACAGCAAGAGGTTGGTAAAAAGGGTACAGATTTTCAGTTTTGAAAGGACTACAGTCTGAGATGTCTATAGCTGAGAACACTATATTTGAGTAATCAAAATTTACTAAGAGAGTAGAACTTTAATGTTCTCACTAAGGAAAAAAAGGTAAATTTGTGAGGTAATTGTATGTTAATTAACAAACACAGTGAGGGGAATCCCTTTACAATGCATAGAAGTGAAGTCGCTCAGTCACGCTGATTCTTTGTGGCCCCATGGCCTGTAGGCCACCAGGCTCTTCCATCCATGGGACAAGAATAGTGGAGTGGGCTGCCATTTCCTTCTCCAGGAGAAGGAAATCCGAACCCAGGGATTGAACCCAGGTCTCTTGCAATTGTAGGCAGACACATTGCCGTCAGAGCCACCAGGGAAGTCGCTCAATGCATAGTAGTGAAGTCGCTCAGTCGTGTTCGACTCTTTGCGACTCCGTGGACTGTAGCCTACAATGCTCCCCCATCCATGAGATTTTCCAGGCAAGAGTACTGGAGTGGGTTGCCATTTCCTTCTCCACAGGCTCTTCCCAACCCAGGTATCAAACCTGGGTCTCCCGCATCGTAGGCAGATGCTTTACCATCTGAGCCACCAGGGAAATCATAAGTATACCAAATTATCAGGTATATCAAATGATCACTTTAAATAAGCAATGATTTGTCAATTATGCCTTAATATAGCTGAAAACAAAATCACAGGAGAATGTTTCCAATGGAGAAGGCACTGACTCATCTGCACACCAAGCCCTGCCCTTGTTTACTGTGTTTTCCCTGGCAATCTCCCAGAACTATCTCCTCCACACCTTTCCCTGTTTCAGTTCAGTTCAGTTCAGTGGCTCAGTCGTGTCCAACTTTGCGACCCCATGAATTGAAGCACGCCAGGCCTCCCTGTCCATCACCAACTCCTGGAGTTCACGCAGACTCATGTCCGTAGAGTCAGTGATGCTATCCAGCCATCTCATCCTCTGTCGTCCCCTTCTCCTCCTGCCTTCAGTCTTTCCCAGCATCAAAGTCTTTGCCAATGAGTCAACTCTTCGCATGAGGTGGCCAAAGTCCTGGACTTTCAGCTTCAGCATCATTCCTTCCAAAGAAATCCCAGGGCTGATCTCCTTCAGAATGGACTGGTTGGATCTCCTTGCAGTCCAAGGGACTCTCAAGTGTCTTCTCCAACACCACAGTTCAAAAGCATCAATTCTTCAGCGCTCAGCCTTCTTCACAGTCCAATTCTCACATCCATACATGACCACTGGAGAAACCATAGCCTTGACTAGACGGACCTTTGTTGGCAAAGGAATGTCTCTGCTTTTCAATATGCTATCTAGGTTGGTCATAACTCTTCTTCCAGGGAGTAAGCGTCTTTTAATTTCATGGCTGCAGTCACCACCTGCAGTGATTTTGGAGCCCAAAAAATAAAGTCTGACACTGTTTCCACTGTTTCCCC
The DNA here is from genome assembly GCF_001704415.2 of Capra hircus. NCBI lineage: Eukaryota > Metazoa > Chordata > Mammalia > Artiodactyla > Bovidae > Capra > Capra hircus. Next base: position 111,228,103 of record NC_030813.1, read on the forward strand.
ATACATTTCTCATGAAGTGATGGGACCAGATGCCATGATCTTCATTTTCTGAATGTTGAGATTTAAGCCAACTTTTTCACTCTCCACTTTCACTTTCATCAAGAGGCTTTTGAGTTCCTCTTCACTTTCTGCCATAATGGTGGTGTCATCTGCATATCTGAGGTTATTGATATTTCTCCTGGCAATCTTGATTCCAGCTTGTGTTTCTTCCAGTCCAGCGTTTCTCATGATGTACTCTGCATAGAAGTTAAACAAGCAGGGTGACAATATACAGCCTTGACATACTCCTTTTCCTATTTGGAACCAGTCTGTTGTTCCATGTCCAGTTCTAACTGTTGCTTCCTGACCTGCATATAGGTTTCTCAAGAGGCAGGTCAGGTGATCTGGTATTCCATCTCTTTCAGAATTTTTCACAGTTTATTGTGATCCACACAGTCAAAGGCTTTGGCATAGTCAATAAAGCAGAAATAGATGTTTTTCTGGAACTCTCTTGCTTTTTCCATGATCCAGCAGATGTTGGCAATTTGATATCTTGTTCCCCTGCCTTTTCTAAAAGCAGCTTGAACATCAGGAAGTTCACGGGTCACGTATTGCTGAAGCGTGGCTTGGAGAATTTTGAGCATTACTTTACTAGCATGTGAGATGAGTGTCATATGTACAGCAGTTTACTAATATCATTTCCAATCTCCTAATTTATCTGTCCTGCTTTCCTTCCCCCCCCCCCACCCCCCCATAACCATAAGTTTGTTTTCTACATCTCTGATTTTTTTTTTTTTTTTTTTTTTTAGGACTTCACAAATACTATTTTCTATTCAGAAGGAAAAAAGCAGTGCTTCAGAGGGAAGATCATGTTGGTCCAGGAAAGGGAGGAGTGTTGAGTAGACTAAAAAATACACAGGCACGATGCTCCCCATTTCCTTTGTCATATTGCTCTTGTGTCCTTGCTTCTCTCTTCTCATCACAACATGGAAAACCTAGAACTTTTCATTTTTCACAGATCATCTGGGTTCATCTGTTACAAGAGCTCACGGTAGTGGGGAAGGGTGGCTTGTGCAAGACCAGAAGGTGAATTGCTGCCAGTTTATAAATGTGCTAAAAAGCTTCAGTCTGCCCTTAGAGAAAGTGAAAGTGGTAGTCACTCAGTCGTATCTGACTCTTTGTGATCCCACAGAAGGTAGCCCACCAGACTCATTTGTCCATGGGACTGTAGTCCACAAGGCTCCCCTGTCCATGGAATTCTCCAGGCAAGAATACTGGAGTGGGTTGCCATTTCCTTCTCCAGGGAATGATCCCGACCCAGGGATTGAACCTGGTTCTCCTGCATTGCAGGCAGATTCTTTACCATCTGAGCCACTGAGGAAGCCTTAGAGAAGTGGGGAACTATTGAAGGTTAAAAAACTCAGACAAGGGAGATGGATGACTAGATCTGTGCTCCAGTAATTAATTCATCCAACAAATATTTTGTGTCTATAACTTTCAGACAGTACGTGCTATGATTACTTCAGGGAGCAGATGAAAATCCATGCCTTCTTGGAGTGCCCTTCAAGTAGGTGGGGGAGATAAACAATAAGTAGCTTTTATAAAGAAGTAAACAGTATTTTAGAAGGTGATAAATGCATTAAGAAAAATATATAGCAAGATTTCCTTTGTGATACAATGGGTAAGAATCCACTTGCCAATGCAGGAGTTAAGGGTTCAATCCCCAGTCCAGGAAGATCGGACGTGCCACTGAGCAACTAAACCTGTGTGTCACCACTATCAAGCCTGTGCTCTAGAGCCCGGGAGCCACAGCTACGGAGCCCACCAGCTGCAACTACTGAAGCCCGAGTGCTCTAGAGCCGGGCTCCTCAACAAGAGAACCCACTGTGATGAGAAGCCAGAAGCCCCCAACTAGAGAGTAGCCCCCACTCTTGGCAACTGGAGAAAGACAGCAGGCAGCAACAAGGGCCCAGGGCAACCAAAACTAAAGAGATAAAATGTTTTTAGAGAGCAAAGCAAAATATAGCAGAGAAAAGTGTTAGAAAGAGTTGGGCTGAAGGCTGTCGTTTTGTATAAGGAAGTCTGGAAAAGCCTCCTTGAGAAGATACTATTTGAGTAAAGCTTTAAAGGAGTAGAGGGATTAAACCAAGCTGATCTCTGTGGAAAAGAACATTTCAGGCAGGAGCAGCAGAAACAAAGGCCTTGGCAGGGCTCGGGGCTGGGGGTGGGTGGGAAGTGGGGAGCAGTGTCTGAGTTGTTCCAGGAAACACAGGAATAGGAACGCAGGAAACAGGGAGGCCAGGATGGTGGGGTCAGTGTGATGGAAGGACAGAGGCCAAATCAGGCTGGATCTTGCAGGCCATTTTGCAGGCTTTTCTCTGAATGCAGTGAAAAGCAATTGGATGCCCACTGGAAAGATTCTTCTGGCCACAACATACTGGTGCACCAAAATACTGGTTGAGGATGTGTCGGGAGCCAGCGTGAGGAATTCCACCCGTGACAAGGTCATGCGGCAAGAGCTCTGATGGCAAGGCTAATCAGACCCACAACATATTGATAAAATATTGGTTGAGGATATAGATCAAATATCCATCACTAAGAAGGTGAAGTGCTATCCTGGTTTCATCCGGCAATGGACTACTCTCCACCTCTAAGTCTTTGAAACAATGTTGTATCTGAAATACATGACACTCGATTCACACTGTCGTACGGCAGAAACCAACACAATATTGTACAGCAGTTATCTTTCAATTTAAAAATGAAATAAAACACACCACACTGTACTCTTCTTCTAAAATATCAGATTACATGTGTTGGTGCTTTCACCAAATCTGTATCTGTCTCTGGGGTTCAAATAAGTCTAGGCTGATGCCATGGGTCTTTTGGAAGTTCATGTGGGATTATCAGAAAACAAAGGAATTCTGGAGAAGAATTAGCAAATCATCATTCTATCCGTAGTGAAGATTGTGTGTGTGTGCATGTGTTTGTGTGTCTGGACATCAAGCATCCTAGTTGATCCATGACAGTGCCGATTGGTGTCCTTTGTCCTGATGTCATTATTTAACAGCCCCCCTCTCTGCTGGGGGGGCCTTAAAGAGAGAAGGCATGTGAGACAGAGAGCCACGAGTAGCATCGTGGGGGGACCCAGCCACCAAAGAGTGACCCAGCTAGGGTATTGAGAGGGTAACAGGCAGGAAGGCCAGGGGTCTCCAAACGGAGGAACAGGCTGCAAGTGTCAGACATTTTTTTCATTCCTCCTTAAGCGGAAGGAGGAGACAAACTACAAGTGTCAGATTTTTTTCCTTCTCTATACGAAATTAAAGGAGGTGTTCCTAAAATTCTGTGTTGCCATGACGACACCTGATTTCACTTGAACTTAACTTTTCTCAAATCTTGAGCTAACCAATGTGTTTTTCTTATGGAAATGTTTTTCTTGAGCTGTGTTAATGAAACTATGTATTTCCTTTGGACTTTGCCTTTCTTTGAAATCGTTCCACCGAAGACTAACTTTTTTCTTGTTTCAAATCTTGGGCTGATAATACCTCAACAAACCAGTATTCATATCAATTGTTTTATGTCTGGGGGATGACATACCTCGTGCCATCATATCTCAAAAATGCATGTTGTGGGAGAGGGGCCTGGTGAAACTCCCTCAGCCATGAGGTGTCTCTCTTATCTGATTAATAGCCTTCTAACAGACAGCCTTCTAACTTCTAAGTTCATTTGTAAACTAGCAAGGGGCGGGGGGCACTCTTTCTACTCCTTTCTGATGTCTATGTCAGAAGCTTTGCCTATCTCTTTTATACTTTAATAAAACTTTATTACACAAAAGCGCTGAGTGGACAAGCCCCGTCACTGGCCCCGGATTGAACTCCTCTCCTCCAGTGGTCAAGAATCCCGGCATCTTTCACGGCTTAGCAACAACCTTCCAGTATCAAGGCAGGTTTTCAGTGAGAGTGGCTGTCAAAGGCAGTAAAAGCCTGCACATATGTTTTTGATTTGTGGTTTTCTCCAGGTGTGTGTCCAGTGGTGGGATTGCTGTGGCATACAGTGGTTCCACTTTTAGTTTTTAAGGCCCCTCCATACTGTTCTCCATGGTGGCTATATCTATATACATTCTTGCCATCAGCACAAGAGGGCTCCCTTTTCTCCACAACCTCTCCAGCATTTATTGTTTATAGTTTTTCGAATTTTGTAGTTTTTTTCACATCATTCTGACTGATGTGAAGTGATACCTCATTGTAGTTTTGATCCACCTTTTCTCCAACAATTTGTGATGCTGAGCATCTATTCATGTGCCTCTTGGCCTTAAGTCAAAAAGAGAAAAACAAATATATATTAACGCGTATATGTGGAACCTAGAAAAATGGTACAGATGAACCCAATTGCAGGTCAGGGACAGAGACACAGATGCCGAGAAAGGACGTGTGGACACGGCAGCAGGGGGAGGGAGGGGGGATGAATTGGGAAGTCGGGGTTTATATACACTACCACGGGTAAGGCAGACAGGTAGCGGAAACCTGCTGTATAGCACCGGGATCTGTGCTCTGATGACCTGAAGGGTGGGATAGGGGGTGGGTGTGAGAGAGGTCCAAGAGGGAGGGATATATATACACACATAGCTGATCCACTTTGTCATTCAGCAGAAACTGTTGCTGGCCAAAATCTTGGCTTTCTCTGCCCACCGAAGCTGAGTAAAAAAATTCAGAGACCGAGTTTGGAGGAAAGAGAAAGGTGACTTTAATTCTCAGCCAGTGGAGAGGGGCACACAGTAGGTTCATGCCTCAAGAACTGTGCCCACCCTGCATGAGCAGTCTAGGGGCTTATATAAGATGAGGGCTCGCCGCCAGTGATGAGGAACAAATATGTCAGGATCTTTATTTCTTCCTCTTGCCTTGTTTCAAAGGCTGGTGTCTGTAACCCCCAGTAAATGAGTCTGGTATTTCGGTGGCTTTGCTGCTTTGCTTCTGATACTAACTACAAGAGGAAGGGTGTTGTAAGGGTAAACACCAGGTAGGGGATGTATTTAGCATAGAGTGAAAGACAAACAAGTGTGAAGTGTAGTTCCTGCAGACTTCAGTTCAATTCAGTTCAGTTGCTCAGGTGTCTGACTCTGAAAAGGAAACTTAGCTATAGACATGCAGATTCAGGAGCAGTTCAAGCTGGGAAAAAAAAAAAAAAAACTATAAACTTTCAGGCTTGCTCATCATTTTCTTTATCTTCTCTGTTCTTAGGAAAGGGAAAGAAAACCTCATTCCTCTTTTTTTTTTTCCTTTTCCCTGCAACAAAACTAACACAATATTGTAAAGCAGGTATACTTCAATAAATTAAAAAAAAAAAAAATGATGGGACAAATTCAAAGGGTCTTGCAAGCAGAACCAGTCTGCATCCCTCAGGATCTTACCAGGACCCAGATAAACACACTCAATTTTGATAAGTTGAAGAGGGTTTAACAAAGGACCATTTACAAAGGTATTAGGAAGCATCGATACAAGCAAAGCTAGTGGAGGTGATGGAATCCCAGCTGAGCTACTTCAAATCCTAAAAGATGATACTGTGAAAGTGCTGCACTCAGTATGCCAGCAAACATGGAAAACTCAGCAGTAGCCACAGGACTGGAAAAGGCCAGTTTTCATTTCAATCCCAAAGAAAGACAATGCCAATGAATGTTCAAACTACTGCATAATTACACTAATTTCACATGCTAGGAAAGTAATGCTCAAAATTCTCCAAGATAGGCTTCAAAGTATGTGAACTGAGAACTTCCACATGTTCAGGCCAGATTTAGAAAAGGCAAAGGAACCAGAGATCAAATTGCCAACATCCATTGGATCGTAGAAAAAGTAAGAGAATTCCAGGAAAAAAACTTCTGTTTCATTGACTATGCTAAAGCCTTTGACAATGTGCATCACAATAAACTGTGGAAAATTCTTAAAGAGATGGGAATACCACACCACCTTATCTGCCTCCTGTGAAAGCTGTATGCAGGTCAAGAAGTAACAGAATGGACATGGAACAATGGACTGGTTCCAAATTTGGAAAGGAGTGCATCAAGGCTGTATATTGTCACCCTGATTATTTAACTTATATGCAGAGTACATCATGTGAAATGCCAGACTGGATGAAGCACAAGCTGGAATCAAGGTTGCCGGGAGAAATATCAATATCCTCAGATATGCAGATGACACCACCCTTATGGCAGAAAGTGAAGAAGAACTAAAGAGTCTCTTGATGAAAGTGAAAGAGGAGAGGGGAAAAGATGGCTTAAAACTTAACATTCAAGAAATGAAGATCATGGCATCCAGTCCCATCACTTCATGGCAAATAGATGAGGAAACAGTGGAAACTGTGAGAGACTTTACTTTCTTGGGTTCCAAAATCACTGCAGATGGTGACAGCAACCATGAAATTAAAAGACGCTTGCTCCTTGGAAGAAAAGCTATGACCAACATAGACACATATTAAAAAGAAGAGACATTCCTTTGCCAACAAAGGTCCATCTAAAAAAGCCATGGTTTTTCCAGTAGTCATGTATGGATGTGAGAGTTGGACTGCAAAGAAAGCTGAGCACCGAAGAATTGATGCTTTTGAACTGTGGTGTTGGAGAAGACTCTTGAGAATCCCTTGGACTGCAAGCAGATGAAACCAGTCAGTCATAAAGAAAATCAATCCTGAATATTCATTGGAATATATTCATTGGAAGTTCCAATATTTGGCCAACTGATGTGAAGAGCTGACTCATTTGAGAAGACCCTGATTATGCGAGAGATTGCAGGCAGGAGGAGAAGATGACAGAGGATGAGATGGTTGGATGACGCCACTGTCTCAATGGACATGAGTTTGATCAAGCTCTGGGAGTTGGTGATGGACAGGGAAACCTGGTGTGCTGTAGTCCAAAGAGTCGGACACGACTGAATGAATGAACAACAAAGAAACGTTGACTGAAGGGACCAGTGGACGAAATGACTGCAAGAATCTTGAAGGAAAGAGTCCCATAGAGAGGTCAGCAGCGAGCTTCTGTCAATGAATCCAGCAGGTGAGAGGCCGCCTGTAAGGAGGGAGCCAGCTAGGGCAGGCTGCAGTCTGAATGCTTGTGTGACCCCCAGTTCATATGTTAAAATCCTAACCCCCAAATATGGCAGTATTAGGAGGTGGGGCTGGTGGGAGGTGCTTACACTATGAGGGTGGAGCCTGATGAGTAGGCTCAGTGCCTTATGAAAGAGATCCGGGAGGTCTCTCACCCCTTCTGCCCTGGGAGACACAGGGAGAAGGTGCCCTCTGTGGACCAGGAAGAGGGACATCACTGGAACAAGGACACACTGGTGCCTTCATCTTGGGCTTCCCAGCCTCCAGAATTGTGAGAAAGAAATTTTTGTTGTTTAGAAGCTACCTGATATTTGTATTTTGTTATAGGAGCCAAATGGGCTGAGACAGGAAATGCATAGCTTTCTCCTTCCTCCCTCTGGGAGAAGATGGGAGCAGAGAGCCAAATGGAGGCAAATGGAGAATCTGGGGACCAGACTGGGGACGTCCAGTCCTCAGTCCCTTTAGTATGTGTCACCGATGGGAACTGAGCAGGAAAGGCAAGTCTGGACAGAAGCCACAGACTGTGGCAGCCTTTATGACCAGAGATGCAGTACTCCCCGTGAGGACTCACAGAGAGGGTGAGGTGGAGACGCTTGGAAAACAGCTGATATCGTGCAAAACGCACGGAGGCTTCCAAAGGCACTGAGATAGAGACTGCTGGGGTTATGGTGACCCCACTGTGAACTCTGGCATCAGGGGACCCAGAGAGACGAGCATGTGTAGCTTGGAAAGATTTCTGAATTCCCAGATAGTCTTAGTCACGCACACATCTACTGGGGCTGCTGCCTCAGAGCACTGCGGTCCGCTGGCTCTGTTCTCAGGGTTCCGGGGGTCAGCGCAGAGGGGCCAGCGCTGGGAGGAAGGGTGTCGTCATCCACTCTGTGTGGTTTTGAGTCATATGAAGAAACAAACAAAGGGTGCAGCTGCATACACACTTAACTTTGTTCATTTCTCATCTGGAGGCTGATTTGATAAGCACGCCTGATAAGATGAGAAACACATGCCATCCTAAGTGGCCATTTTCCTAGTACATTGCAAGTTGTTTTAGAATGTATTTGGTGATTATTATGTTATTTCTGAAAAGGCAGTACGTACGCATGGTTCAAAAATAAAAACGACATACAAAGCCTCACTCCCACCTTTGTCATCTGTTTTGTTCCCTCCCTTTCAGTCTGATAACCATTTGCTCCTTTGTAAAAATACAGGCACATAGGGAGAAATATTATCGCTCCCTACCTTTTCTTATACAAAAGGAAGTGTTCAATACACAATACTCTATATCTTACTTTTTTCTGTTTCCTAACATATCCTAGGGATAACTTTGTATCAACACATGCAGTGATGCCTCACTATTTTTTAAAAACAGATATTAATACATAATATTCCACGGGAGAGGTATTTTAATTTATTTAACCCATTCCCTGTTGGGAATATCACTTGGCTTGTTGGTATTTATCTTCTCTTATTAACAAGGTTTCAGTGAGTAATCTAGTATACTCATCATTTCTTATGCGAGCAGGGATATTTGCAAAACAAATTCCTAGAAATGGAGTCAATGGAGTCAAACACCCTACCCTTCTACTTCCAAAGAAACAATCCTCTTGATTATTTAAAAGACTCCAGCTTTTAATTCCAATGGTCTAAAAGTTTCAGGGACAGAGGTAATGCAATCCAAGAGCCGAGAATTCATCCACCAGGCAAGTATTGTGTTGTTGATTGATAGATGCTCTAGCATTCCAAAGACAGTCTGAAAATTTTTTCATTCCTAGCAACAGCAGCATATGCTTCAAAATTACATGGAAAAATTCCCTGGTGGCTCAGAGGTTAAAGCGTCTGCCTCCAATGTGGGAGACCCAGGTTCCAGTCCCTGGGTGGGGAAGATCCCCTGGAGAAGGAAATGGCAATCCACTCCAGTATTCTTGCCTGGAGAATCCCATGGACAGAGAAGCCTAGTATGTTACAGTCCATGGGGTCGCAAAGAGTCAGACATGACTGAGTGACTTCACCTCACCTCATTGCAAGTAACCATGGACTTTGAAAAAAAAAGTAAAACAAAACACAACAAAAAAACAACCACACCATTAACAATAACCAAATGTGAAAAAAAATCACTTTCCAATGTTTCTGTTAACACACAGCAAGGTGGATTTGTAACCAAGCAGAGCCCTGTGTATGGGCTCTTCCTTGGACAGAGAACCCCCATGTCCTTGATGTCCTCTGCCTGCCTCTTGTTTGTAGAAAACCTTTAGCTTCCTAGGCTTTCCCCAAGTCGCAAAGAATAAGTTTAATCAGAGAAGTGAGAAAATGTGGAAAACAGGAAAACACTCAGGCAAGACAAAAAAAAAATTATTTAGCCATTAAACAAAGGATCTTTAGTTCCTCCTCAAGGACTATAAATAATATTCTCAGCCACATCCTTTGAGCTGTTTTGCAGATACTAAAACCCTCACCAGGTAGAAAAAGTTAACTCTATGCTACCCGGATGCATATAGACCCCAGACTGGAACCAGAAGTTTGACGATATTGACTCCCAATGACCTCACCATTAAGAAGTCAGAAGAATGTCCTTGAGCTGATCATACACCCTATAACTCTCTCCCTCACCCTGTCCTTAAAAACCTTTCCCTGAAAGCCATGGAGGAGTTTGGGTCTTTTGAACATTATCCACCCAGTTTCCTTGTTTGTTGCTGACAAGAAATGCTGTACTTTCCTTCACCACTGGTGTCAGTAGACTTGGTTTTACTGTGCAAAGATGAATGGACGCAAGTTTGGCTTGTAACAAATGGAGGGAAGTTTTTCTCATCAAGGAAAAACACAAGAAGACCTGACCATTTAAATGGTGTGGAGATACACCATGCAGTGAAACTCAACCATTAAAAACCTTCAGGAGAAAAGTGGGTTTAGCTCCGTGAAACTCCCATCTACCCGAAAACTTCTCTTACAGATCTCCAACATTTGTCTCAGCCATTTTTGTTTGTGGTTAAAGATTTGTACCATAAGGCAGGGCTCAGGTTGGGATGTATTCAAAGAAATATATTGAATCTATATTCTGCAGTACAAGCCACACCCAGGAAGTACACTCAACCATGCTCTGCAGCTAAGTGGAAATGTCTCGAGAATGTGGTGGCTAGGTCAAGAAAGACTGAAAAACATTTTGACTTAGAATCCATTATGCACCTCTTGGCCTTGTGAAGATGGTGTCCTGAATGGAAGGGGAATCTTTTCCAGTTGCGTCAGGCCATCACCATAAACTTGGGTTATGGTAGCATTCTCCAGGTGCTTTGCGCTGTTATTCCTGCTGGTGACCTTGGAGGGTGAGCTTTAGAGTGACTTTCACAATGTTTTTGTGTGATGTAGAATTATGCTGTGGCTAACCAGGTCTCTTTCCACAATTGTCAGTCTTCGGAGTGCTTTTCTGGGCCCAAGACCAGACACCAGTTCTGCTATGTGTCTATCTCGTGACCTTAGCTGCAAGATGGAGGGTCTCCTGTCTGTCAGAGGACAAAGCACATAGCTCCAGGACTGCTGTTAATAGTGGTCCTCCTGATAAAGATAACACCACACCTTCTCTTCACCAGCCCTTTCTGTTAACATTACAGAGAAGTACTTTTATTTATGGGAAATTCATTACAGAGTAAATGTTTAATTTTAAAAAATCTAAAAAAACTCTCTTTTTTTTTTTTTTTGGCTATACAGTAGGTCCTTGTTGGTTATCCATTTAAAGTATAGCAGTGTGTACATGTCTATCCCAAACTCCCTAACTATCCCTTCCCCCCATCCTTTCCCCTGGCAACCGTAAGTTCATTCCCTGAGTCGGTGAGTCTCTTTCTACTTTGTGAATTAGTTCATTTGTATCATATCTCTCTAGAGTCTGCATATAAGGGCTGTAATACAATATTTCTCCTTCTGTGTCTGACTGACTTCACTTAGTATGGCACTGTCTAGGTTCACGCATGTGGCTGCAAATGATGTTATTTCATTCTTCTAAATGGTTGAGTCATATTCCATTGTGTATACGTGCCACACTTCTTTATCCATTTCCCTGACAATGGACATCTAGGCTGCTTCCATGTCTTGGCTGTTGTAAACAGTGCTGCAATGAACATTGGGGTTGCCTGTATCCTTTTGAGTCATGTTTTTCTCCAGATATATGCCCAGGAGTGGGACTGCAGGTCATACGTTAAGTCTATTTTTAGTTTTCTAAGGCATCTCCACACTGTCCTCCATAGTGGCTGTACCAATTTACATTCCCGCCAACAGCAACAGCAGCGTTTTGGTTAATAATGTTTAATAGCAATTAAAGGTTTTAATATGTGTAAGATATTTGGTGCCATTTCTCATAATGAAATGGAACAAAGTGTTTCCCACCCGAGCCATGTGTTGTGCACCACAGCTGGTGTGCTGGTCTTCACTGTGGATGGTGTCGTGGAGCATGAAGACAGTCACGCAGTCTCCGCAGTGCAGGGCTCTTTCGCAGCGCTGTGCACAGGAGTCCATGTCTGGAGTGCAGTTCAATGCCGCTCCTATGAAAAGAGTCAGTGCTTTGAAATGGATGGGTCTGAAGTTACTTGACCTCTGCCACGGTCAGGGTTCTTAGTTATGTAAAACAGAACTGTCTCCCAAGAGTGCATTATAGGATATTAAGTTCCAACGTCTCTTGGAGGGGAAGGAATTAGGAAAGAATCAAGAATAATATCCAAATGACATCACTTGTCAGTAGAGAGCCTACTGCCCAGATCTCTGAGCAAAGGGACTGAAGCTTGGACCATGGATGTGCAGTCTAGGAGCTGACCAACAGGACTTCCCTGGTGGCACAGTGGATAAGAACCCACCTGCCCTTGCAGGGGACATGAAGTCCATCCCTGGTCTGGGAAGATTCCACGTGCCACTAAACCTTTACACCACAACTATTGATCCTGCCCACCTAGAACCCGTGCTCCACAAGAAGAGAAGCCACTGCAATGAGAAGCCCATGAACCACAAGGAAGAGTAGTCCTGCCTTGCTGCAACTAACGAAATCCTGCACAGAACAGCGAAGACCTAGTGCAGCCAAGAAATAAATAAATAGAAAAAAAGAAAAGATCTGACTAACAGAACCTCATCAACTCTGCCTCAGAAAGTCTGATGTGATCACACTCAGTTTCCAAATCTATAAAGTGAGCAATAGCGAGAATGCCTACCCCACGGAGTTATTTCTAGAATTTAATGACTTAATATGTGTAAAGAGTCTGTTACTGAGCCAAACATGGGTCTATTTGCCCACATGCAGCAAAGCCAACCTACAGGCACTGGGTTGCAGTGAAGGAAAGTACAGAGTTTATTGCAGGCATCAAGCAAGGAGAACGGGCAGCTCATCCTCAAAGACTCAGACTCCCTGATGACTGTCAGGGAAAAGGTTTTAAAGGCAACATCTGGTGGGAGGGTTGCAACTTGTGGACTTTTTTCTGATTGGTTGGTGGTGAAGGTAACACAATGACATTTTGAGAGTCTCAGTCATCAACCTTCTGGTTCCAACCAGCCGGCAGTATCTGTGCTTGTGGTCGCCATCCCTCATCAGGGTAGGGGTCTTATTTCTAGGAGGACAACTCAGGTGTCTATCAGATTGTTATGTATCTCTCTTGAGGAGTAACTGGAATTCTGTTTTATTGCTGATCTGTTGTTATTACTTTCCTTGTTTAACTGCTTTTCCTTTGTTTCTGCATTTCCTCGCTTCCCTAATTAGTAACTGCTTAAGTCTGTTCTTTGAAACTCAGGACAGGCTTAGGAGACTAAAATCTTTTTCTACAAACAAGAAACAGGGGACAGAGAGGGGCTTTTGTGCTTAGGAGGGCCCTACAGGGTCCTGCTTTCTTAAAGCCCAGTTCAGTGTGTCCACATAGCAAATGCTTCCTCTTCCCCCTTTTCCTTTCTTATTTTTTATTTTTCTCTGCCTCTGCCCCCTTTCTTCCTTATTCCCAACGCATGAGTGATAAGAAGCAGAGTATAAATAATTTTGGAACTTCCCTGGTGGTCCAGTGGCTCAGACTCCACGCTCCCAATGCAGGGGACCCAGGTTCCATCCCTGCTCAGGAAACTAGATCCCTTTTGCCTCAACTAAGAGTTTGCACACTGTAACAAAGATCCAAGGTCTCATGCGCTGCAGCTAAGACTCAGCACAGCCAAATAAATAAATAGAAATGTTAAAAAAGAATAAAAGACAAACCATTCTGCTTATGGACGTGATTTTCTCTGTTTCAGGGCCAGAAGGGGCTAGAGGGTGCAAGTGCCCAAAAGCCACCTATTCACGGGATAGTACCACAACCTAAATGCTAAACACACATCTCTCTCCATTTCTCTCCCCCACACCCTGCCCTGTTTCTCCAGTGACATCAAATATGAAATGGGCTGGCTTCATATCAGATTCCAGAAAGGTGAGAGGACACTGCGCCAGAGAATGTAAAAGACATGGGGGCAGGTCTTTGTTTTTTAGCATCTCTATTGAGATATATTGCACATACCATAAAATTAATCATTTTTAAGGTATTGATATAAAGGCAAAAAGTAGTATGAACAACAGCACAAACAACTCCTTGTTTAACTAGCAAAGAATTTATGGCACCCTTGTTATCTAATCTTCCTTGGGCTCAGGAATTTAGGCATCTCTGTTATGTGGCAATGCTTTTTGCAGTCTCTTTGGCTATTTGACCAATGATGCTGCTAGATTTTTAATTATATTTCTGTTTACACGTTCTTCTGCACTGGGAACCAAGATTCCCAAAAGACTTTGTCACCAGGTACCTTGGTATTCCGCTAGCATGGATCTCTTGAGTCTGTAATGAAGACAAAAAGGAAGTCATCTGTTTCTTTATATAAAGGCAATGGGTAATGTAAACCCGATAAAAATAAACGTTCTCTTTTCAAGTTGTCAACCTAAAAGAAAAATTCACAACAAAAGAGTTGTGAGTTAAGTTTTATTTGGGGCAAAATGAGGACTGCAGCCTGAGAGACAGTATCTCAGATAGCTCAGAGGAACTGCTCCAAAGAGGCAGTGGGGGAAAGGTCAGTATATATGAGATTTTTGTGAATGGGAAATACTTGCAATCAAGCACATGTTTTTCCAGAAGGTTTCTACTAGTCTCCTGAAGCTCTGCTAGTCATGGGGAACATTCATCACCATGAAGGATTTTGGTGCTTTTCTAGATATGAGGAGATATAAAAACTGGACACATAAAATCTGCTCCTGAAAATACCTAACTACCTGAAGACCTGTCCTGCCAGTTTTCCCCCCAAGCACAGAGTGCCTCAGTTTTGCTCTCCACCCTGAACTCCTTTCAGGGGGTGTTGAAGGTTAGCAACTGCAGTGGCTCATGATGTAATCCTTCTGGAGGTGGATGCCAAGTGCCCATGGCAAGGACCAATGTATAATTGACACAGCTATGAAGACATTTATGTGACCATCCTTGGGAAGGCGGGTCAACTTCAACACCACATGTGAAGATGAAACCTGGGGGAGGAATATATAAATCCCTCCCAGGAGGCTCTCACTGACCATCTCATTAATTGGAAATCTTGTCAACACAACACTAAATGATGGGTTGTTTCTCTTACAAGCTTTCCAAAAGTCATTTGTGCCATATTTGCCATGTGGGAGCTACTGGCCTACTTACTCATATTTTTCTCTTTAGGACATTTTTCAATGAAGCAAGGGAAAGAACAAAGGAATCCTGGGATGTATTGTGCTTGGTCTGTGAGAATTGGGGATGGTATCAGACAAGGGCTGAACACATTAATATGTTAAAAAATTTGAACTGGAAAGTGTTGCAGGAAGAGGAACTCTTTCCCAGGCCCCAGAGCGAGCTCTTGTCTAACACTCAGAAATGAATTGTCTGAGGAGACACACACATGTTGACAAATCGAGAGACCTTACTGGGAAGGGATGGCCCCATGGAGAGTAGCAGGGAACCCAAAAGGACCACTCTGCCACGGGGCTCAAGATCTTGAGTTTCACGGCAAGAGGGTTAGTTTCCAGATGGTTTCTGGCCAATCAGTCTGACTTAGGGTCCATCCTGGTGGCGCACACATTGCTCAGCCAAGATGGATTCCTGTGTATTGAGGATCCTGGAAGTTTGGTAGGACGTATGGACCGGAGTCTCCTCTCTCTTTTTGGGCTTTCCTGAATTCTTCCAGTTGGTGGTAGTTTATTAGTTCTGTGTTTCTTACCAGGGCCTCCTGTTGTAAGATAACTCATGCAAGTGGTTACTATGGAGCCTGGCCAGGGAAGTCAGGGTTGGTTAATTGTTCCCCTAGCAAAAGGTTGGGGAAGTCAGTCTATGTGGGTGCTAACATTAGGAAGATCTGAAAAGTCGGTGACAAGGATTATGAGAGGCTTATATCAAAACTGTGGGCTTCCTTGGTAGCTCAGTTGGTAAAAAAAAATCTGCCTGCAGTTCAGGAGACCAGTTCAATTCCTGGATCGAGAAGATCCCCTGAAGAAGGGGCAGGCCACCCAGTCCAGTATTCTTGGGCTTCCCTAGTGGCTCAGCTGGTAAAGAATCCACCTGCAATGCAGGAGACCTAGATTCCATCCCTGGGTTGGGAAGATCCCCTGGAGGAGGGCATGGCAACCCACACTAGTGTTGTTTCCCAGAGAATCCCCATGGACAGAGGAGCCTGGTAGGCTATAGTCCATAGGGTCACAAAGAGTCGGACATGACTGAGTGACTAAGAACAGAACAGCACAGTGCATATCCGTCTTGTATTGACTTGGGAATATGATAACAGATCCAACAGTTGCTTAGATTGTGTTCAGTAGCTATGCTTTGTGACAACTTTATGCTAAAGAATTTTCTTTCCATCCTATATATTGGGGCAAGAGACATCTAGAAGTAAAACAATAGCTTTTGGTTTTGATTGGAAGACAAACATTTGGAAAACAGTTCAATTGAACTAGTAGGATGGATCATACAGGCCTGGTCCAGACCCTTGAGTTTCAGCTATCTACTACTGTCTTATTCTAACCTTCTTCTCATCTTGTGATCCTTTTTTTTAAAAAAAAAGACTATTTCATGGTACATTTGCTTCCCAGCTGGCTCAGTGGTAAAGAATCCCCTGCCAAGCAGGAGGCATGGGTTCCATACCTGGGTCAGGAAGATCTCCTGGAGAAAGAAATGGCTACCTACTCCACTATCCTTGCCTGGGAAATCCCATGGACAGAGGAGACTGGAGGCTACAGTCCACAGGGTCAAAAAGAGTCAGAGAAGACTCAGCGACTAAACAACAGCAGCAACATGTTGCATTTAGAAATATTTAACCTATAAGCATTTAGTTTAAAAAGATTATTTATTTTAATGTATTTGGCCGTACAGGGCCTCAGTTGCAGCACGTAAGATCTAGTTCCCTGACCAGGGATCGAACCTGGGCCCCTTGCATTTCAAGGGTGGAGTCTTCAGTCACTGGACCACCAGGGAAGTCCTATAAGCACTAACGTTTCAACAGAATTGAATAGAACTCTTCTATGGATTAATTTTGGCAATACCATCCAGAAACAGAAACACACCATATTTGTAACATACAGACAGACATCTAGATAAACAGAGAGATCACCTAGTTTTCATTTTAAAACATAGTCGTGAATCATGTATTAGAGTATAAAATTCATTGTGTGTGTATGCTTAATCAGGTCTGACTCTTTGCGACCCCATGGACTGTAGCTCACCAGGCTCCTCTGTCCTTGGGATTCTCCAGGCAAGAATACTGGAGTGGGTTACCATTTCCTTCTCCAGGGGATCTTCCTGACCCAGGGATTGAACCCAGGTCTCCTGCATTGTAGGCAGATTCTTTACCAGCTGAGCTACAAGGTTTTAAAAATACATTCACATATACATTATATATGTTATGTATATGAATAATCTTATTTGCAGTGCATGTGTTAGTTCATAAAGAATCATAAGAAAAAATTAACTTTACTTTCTTCTCAAAGGTCTCCCCCCATCTTTTTTCCTTTTAGTTTCTACTAATTGAGTCAGATAGAGCTTCCCAGGTGGCTCTAGTGGTAAAGAACCCACCTGCCAAGGCAGGAGACCTAAGAGACATGGGTTCACTCTTCAGGTTGGGTAGATGCCCTGGAGGAGGACACAGCAACCCACTCCGGTATTCTTGCCTGGAGAATCCCACGGACAGAGGAGCCTGGTGGGCTACAGTCCATGGGATCACAAAGAATCAGACACGACTGAGTGCCTTAGCATGCACAGCACAGTGCAGTTGAGTCAGTCATAGTCTCCCACCATGTGGGCTGTGTTCACATTTTGAGGACTGGATTAAAACAGTTATGGCTTTAATCTCTCTCCTAGGAATACTTTTGTTCTCTTGATGTCAAAATTTTGAAAAAACTGTTTGTCGCGCTAACTTTCTCTAACTGCAAACATGAAAGGCAGTTTGGAAAGGTCAAGAGAGCCCCATCTTGGCCACTTCAGGGTGAGATAAGTATTTGCAAGGACTGGTTCCATCTCAGATGTACATGAATTCAGCTGGAGTTCCACGGGTGGCTGCCAGACTGGAAGCTGGTAGGCTTTAGAAGCACAATTTCCCTTTTTCTTTTAGTTTCATTTTACTGTAAAGTACAGATGTTTCTAATTTTTAGCCATGTTAAAAAATATTAGCCAACTCGCTTCACTCCAAAGTTTCCTGTATCCTTTTCCTGCCTAGAAATGCCATCTGTGTGACTTGCTCAGAAATTCCCCCTGTTTTGCTATGAACTTCCTCCTCTATCCCCTGCTAAGAACTTCCTCCCATGTCCTCTCCTTAGGAAATTCTCCCTAGGGAATTCCCTTTCACCTAGGGAATCTACTGCTACTCCTTTAAGATTCCAAGTCTTGGGACCACCCTTGTGGTCCAAGGGCTAAGACTTCACATTCTCCATGCAGGGGGTTTGGGTTTAATCTCTGGTCAAGATAACAGATCACATGTGCTGTAACAAAAGTTCAAACATCACAGCTAAAGATCCTTCATGACAAAAGTAAGACCTGGTGCAGCAGTCAAGTAAATAAATAATTTTAAAAACCCCAAGTCTTGGGAAAATAGCCAAACAGAAGTCGTGGCGCATCACGTAATACAAGAAGATCCAGCTATCAGGAAAAATTCACTGAAGCCCCTGAAGAGGGATGTGAAATACATCTAACAATGCCTATGGCAGTAATCAACAAACAATCTCTAACAGGAATAGAAAAGAGGTTTAGTTGAGCCAAACTGGGGGCTATAGCCCAGGAGAGACACAGGCTCAAGAAGCAGTGGAACTGTTTTCCACTGGACTATAAATGGGAGAGGCTTATCAAGGCAAAACCCATACCATTTCTTAAGTCGTTTGTCAAGAATCAATCGGAGCTGTAGGAAATAAGAGAGCTTGTAAGTAAGGGTAGTCTGGGACCTGAAATGGCCGCATGCTACAAGGGGAGACCTTGAGACCATGAGGCTGCAGCTCTGTTAGCAGATTTGGTTTTGAGCACGGTGGTGTCCTTGAGTCTGAGTCAGTTCAGAAAACTCAGGTTCTCAGTGATGCGGGAATGTATCTGAAACCACACCCACAAAGGCCATCAGGTTCCATTTTCCGTTGCCTGAACCACAGCTACTTCTTTTTTATTTTTAAATGGTTAAAGCAAATGTACAATGTATGTTATAATGGGCCACAAAACCGGGGGTCCTACTCAGCATAAAGTTTAAGCTAAATCGCTTTTAAGCCAGAATGACTTCCCCATGTCTCAATATGGAAAAAGGTCTTCCATCAGGTTTTATAGGGTTAAATATGTATTAATTTTCAATTCCTTCTGATTTATGTCATTCTTTTTCTAACATAAAGAATAATATTTTAAATCTATACAATATTGTAAAGCAATTATCCTTTAATTAAAAATAAATTTTAAATAAGAACACTATTTTATTCAAATTCCAGAACTTATTTTAAGAAAATCATAGGGGATGTGCCCAGAGGTTTGCTTTTTTTTTTTTTTCCTAGATGCTATCATAGCATAGCAAAAGATTGGAAATAGTTGAAATTGAGATAGTGATCAAATAAACCATGGTAGGACAATACTGTGGAAGGCTATACATTGTTAGAAATACTACTGATGAAGAATATTTAAAGAGGGTAAAATATTTGTTAAAATCCTAGAGTATAAATGTTAGGAAAATCATATATATTTAATAACAAGTTATTATTATTAATGATATTTATTCCAGAGTGAAGTTATGAGTAATTTTATTTTCTTCTTTGTAGTCTTCTTAATTTTCAAAATTACATACGGCCAGAGACTGAGGCTGGGTAGGACTGTGACAGCTCCAGTTCCTAACCACTAGACAAGGCCCTGGCTTTGCAGAAAAGAATTTCCACAAAGACAGGATGTAGAGAAGCAAGTAAAATATTTACCAGAGGAAAAAAGAGTACAGTAAGTGTAGAGAGACAAATTGCGGACTAGAGAGAGTCACACCTGAGTCACACCTTCATGGCAATTTGAATTACTTTCACAGGACATTTCTTCTGGATTTCCCTTGGCCAGCCATTTGGATTTGCCTGGTTCACAGTCCATATTTGGTGTATTTTCAGATTCTCCCAGGTTTGCACATGCATCTCTTACCCATACAAAGAGGCGTAAGGGTAGAACATCTCTTGACATCATTCCCTTTTGACCTCCAAGGAGGCTTTCTGCACTTGTGTGGCCAAGGAGGTCTTCTAATTTTCAGAACGAGAAATATGTGGTCTAGGCTCCTCCCTTAATTGTCCTGCTATTCTTGTCTTGGGAGTTTTAGACCACAGGGAATGAATCTCCCAATCACTTAACCCTGGGGCGGGGGGTGGGGAGGTGATTGTTGTTCAGCCGCTCAGTCCTGTCCAACTCTTTGAGACCTCATGGACTGCAGGACGCCAGGCTTCCCTGTCCTTCACCATCTCCTGGAGCTTGCTCAAAATAATGTCCATTGAGTCAATGATGCTATCTAATCATCTCATTCTCTGTCCCCACCTTCTCCTGTTCTCAGTCTTTCCTAGCATCAGGCTCTTTTCCAGTGTGTCAGCTCTTCATCAGGTGGGCAAAGTATTGAGCTTTAGCATCAGTCTTCCCAGTGAGTATTCAGAATTGATTTCTTTCAGGAGATTGGGGGTGTCCAACTACCTCCTGCCTTCTTATCTTGATGAGTTTCTCTGGTCCCTTTGATCTTGCCTTGGGTGATTTCTTGGCTTCTCCCTTGGTTAGCAACTGTTGGAATCCACCCGTTGGAACACAGTGAAAATCATGAAAGTTGGAGTCTTACTTACAAGAAATGGAGAACAACAACAAAAAAAGCCTTCTGTGTTCAGAAGCCCACTGGACCTCTCCAGTTTACATATCATTATATATTTGTTAAAACTTGTTCAATATACAGTACCAAGAATCAATCCTAATATAAAAGTGTTGTTCCTCAGTCATGTACTACTCTTTGCGACCCTATGGACTGTAGCCCATCAGACTCCACTGTCCATGGAATTCTCTAGGCAAGAATACTGAAATAGATTGCAATTCTCTTCTTCAGGGGATCTTCCTTACCCAGGGATCAAACCTGGGTCTTCTGCATTGCAGGCAGATTCTTTACCATCTGAGCCACCAGGGAAGTCTAATTTTAACATAGCATATGAACTTTGGGAGGAAAGTTATGACCAACCTAGATAGCATATTCAAAAGCAGAGACATTACTTTGCCAACAAAGGTCCGTCTAGTCAAGGCTATGGTTTTTCCAGTGGTCAGGTATGGATGTGAGAGTTGGACTGTGAAGAAAACTGAGCACCAAAGAATTGATGCTTTTGAACTATGGTGTTGGAGAAGACTTTTGAGAGTCCCTTGGACTGCAAGGAGATACAACCAGTCCATTCTGAAGGAGATCAACCCTGGGATTTCTTTGGAAGGAATGATGCTAAAGCTGAAACTCCAGTACTCTGGCCACCTCATGCAAAGAGTTGACTCATTGGAAAAGACTCTGATGCTGGGAGGGATTGGGGACAGGAGGAGAAGGGGATGACAGAGGATGAGATAGCTGTATGGCATCATTGACTGGATGGACATGAGTTTGAATGAACTCCAGGAGTTGGTGATGGACAGGGAGGCCTGGTGTGCTGTGATTCATGGGGTTGCAAAGAGTTGGACACGACTGAGTGACTGTACTGAACTAACTGACTGATAAACTTTGGGTGATTATGATGTGTCAATATAGGTTTATTTGTTGTTCAATCGCTAAATGTCCTACTCTCTGTGACCCCATGGACCGCAGCATACCATGCTTCTCTGTCCTTCATCATCTCACAGAGTTTGCTCAAACTCATGTCCATTGAGTCAGTGATACCATCCAACCATCTATCCTCTGTCATCCCCTGTCATCCCCTTCTCCTCCTTCCCTCAATATTTCCCAGCATCAGGCTCTTTCCTAATAAGTTGGCTCTTTGCATCAGGTGGCCAAAGTATTGGAGCTTCAGCTTTAGCAATAGTCCCTCCAATGAATATTCAGGACTGATTTCCTTTAGGACTGACTGGTTTGATCTTCTTGCTGTTCAAGGGACACTCAAGAGTCTTCTCCAACACCACAGTTTGAAAACATCAATTCTTTGGCACTCAGTCTTCTTTATGATCTAATTCTCACATCCGAACATGACTACTGGAAATACCATAACTTTGACTACACGGGCCTTAGTGAACAAAGTGATGTCTCTGCTTTTTAATGTGCTGTCTAGGTTGGTTTCATGATTGTCGATGGTGACTGCAGCCATGAAATTAAAAGATGCTTGCTCCTTGGAAGAAAACCTATGACAAATCTAGACAGCATATTAAAATGTAAAGACAATACTTTACTGACAAAGGTCTAGTCAAAGCTATGATTTTTCCAGTAGTCCTATTAGAATGTGAGATTTGGACCATGAAGAGGGCTGAGCACTGAAGAACTGATGCTTTTGAACTGTGGTGTTGGAGAAGACTCTTGAGAGTCCCTGGACTGCAAAGAGATGAAACCAGTCAATCCTAAACGAAATCAATCTGGAATATTCATTGGAGGGACTGATGCTGAGGCTGAAACTCCAATACTTTGGCCACCTGTTGCAAAGAATCAACTTATTAGAAAAGAGCCTGATACTGAGAAAGATTGAAGGGAGGAGGAGAAGGGGACAACAGAGGACAAGATGCTGGATGGCATCACCAACTCAATGGACTTGAGTTTGAGCAATCTCTGGGAGTGAAGGACAGGGAAGGAAGCCTGGTGTGCTGCAGTCCATGGGGTCAAGAAGAGTTAGACATGACAAAGTGACTGAACAACAACAACAGGTTGGTTTATGAATTATAACAAATGTGCCTCCCTGGTGGAGGAGGATGTGGGAGGGAAGGCAGTGGGTGTGTGGGGGAAGGGGTATATGGGAACTCATTCCTGTCTGCTCACTTCTGCTTTGAATCTAAAACTGCTCTAAAACTTGTTTATTTAAACTTTTTTTTTGAGAATCAGTGAATGATATACAATATCCTTCTTTTCAGTGAATTTGATTTGGGGCTTTCTTTTGAGTGTTTGCTTATTTTGTTTTAACCTGCTCTTAAAAAAAAAGAAAAGACTGAGAAAACATAATTTCACAGTTGTCTCCTAAATATTCAAGAATGTGTTCCTCCTCCCAGCTGAGATATTTGACCTTTAGCCTCTTTGTGTTGGAATATAAGAATGGAAAGCACAAGTGTCTGAGGGACCCAAATAAACATCTTATAAAGGAAATCGTTGAGAAGATTTTGGCATGGCTTTGGGGAATTCTGGGTGGTTTGTGATGTATATGTGTAATTACTAGCGTATAATCTTTGCCCAAGTTAAATTCACACAGGCTAAGTTTGACAATGAGTGTCCTTTCCTGTTGTCTTTGAAATTCAGCACCTATTCTCCCTTCTTCTGGGGATGATATCCTGATTTTTCCTGTGGAGAACTTCCCCTTCCCCATGGGGGCTCCAGCTCCCAGATCAGGCAGCAGGAGACTCAGACCTGATGTCACCAGAATGTGTCAGCCCCTCTGCTACAATGACTGGCTCAGAGCCAATGGGAAGTTTCTTAAGTGACTGGAATGAGAGGGTGTGCGTGCATGTGTGTGTGTGTATGTGTTTTCTCAGCTAAGAGGAAGTATGGCAAAGAAGAGCATGCGTTCTGTACCCACGGCTTGGGTTTGAACCCCAGCTGCCCAGTTTCACTACCCTCTGACCAAGTGGCCTTGGGTGAGTCACTCATCTTTTCTGGGTCTCAGTCTTCCTCTGCAAAATGGGGCAAGAATCCTCCCTGTCTCAAAGGTTGTTATGGGGGTTGAATGCATGGATGTTTGTAAAGCCTGTCCTGATGTTTGTCTCCTCAAAATTGTCATGTGTACATCTCAAACTTAACAAGTTCCACACACGTTCTTCTTTCATTGTTTTCCTCAGCTCAGTGAATGACATCTCCAGCTTTCTTGTTGCTCAAGCCAAAAATCCTTGAAGTTGTCTTTGACCTTTCCCTTTGTGTCTTTATCCGTAAATAAATCTGTCAGATCTATCTTCAAAATAAATCCAGAATTCAACCAACTTCCAGAGATGTCAACCTGGCTCAAGGCACCATCATCTCCTCTCTGGATGATGGCACCATAGCCTCCTAAAGGTTCTCCCTGCTTCTGCTTTTGCCCCACTTTAGTGTATCCCCAACAGGCAGCCAGAGTGAATCTGATAAAACCAAGTCAGAAAAGATCACTCTACTGCACTGTTGACCTAAAAGATAGTCATGACCTGAAAGTTGAGAGTTATGTTTTATTCGGTGGGAATGTTTAGGACTTAAGCCTGGGAGACAGCATCTGAAGTAGCCCTAAGAGAACTACTCTGAGGAGGTGGGTGGTGGTGGTGGAGAGGTCAGGTTATAGAGATATTTTGCAACAAGGGGCAGGCAGTCTGATCATCAAAAGTATTTTGTGAATTAAAGAAATCAGATATCCCAAGTTAAGGAATGTAGGACTTTTCTACGTATGGCAAGATGCAAGAGTCTGAGCTCATGGAAATCTTTCCTTTCTCACCCATCTCAGCTATCTGGGGCCAGTATCCTGTGTTTTTCACATCCTGAGTTCCTCAGTGCTCACCGTAGGCAGTGGCTGCAGCCTGTTGACTGTTGGATTGTGCAAGGATTGTTCTCCTTCCTGGGTGCCCTTAGGGCTCAGAGATTCACATTTGGAGAGCCAGAATCGCTGATGACTATGATAGCCTTGTTTACTGATATGGCAGGAATACTCCAATTCTCAGTACCATGAGTGCCCATCTACCCCATCACACGCTGTCCCACCTCCACTTCTCCAGCCTCTTCTCCCACTTCTTCCCATCTTGCTCTCTCTGCACTTAGCATCTCTTATCGGACTTTGCTCTTCTGTCAACACACCAGGCACTCAGCACTCGCTCTTTTCTTGCCTCTGCTGGGTCTCTGTTTGCCCCGATGCCCATCTTCTTCAGATCGTTATGCAAAGCCTGCCTTCTCAGTTGGAAGGTCTTCATTCCAGTGTTGCCACTCTTCCCCTCCTTTCCCAGTTATCTCATTCCCTGCTTATTTTGTTTCCTAGCTCTCATCACTACCTCACATGCCTTGTGGTTTGCTCACGTTTTTTATCCATTATATGTCTGCTCCCTCCCATTAGAATCTAAGTTCCATAAGAATTGAGTTTTTAAATTGCTGTGTGTGTGATTGTGTATGCTCAGTTGTGACTCAACTGTGACTCTTTGTAATGCCATGGACTGTAGCCCTCCAGGCTCCTTTGTCCATGGGATTCTCCAGGCAAGAATACTGGAGTAGGTTTCCATGTGCTCCTCCAGGGGATCTTCTCAACCCAGGGACTGAACCCAGGTCTCCCACATTGCAGGCAGATTCCTTACCATCTGGGCTACCAGGGAAGCCCTTCAACTTATACAGTGATGTATATCAGCTATTTCTCAATAAAAATGGTGGGAGGGGGAGGTTAAAAAAATGAAACAGTTCATGGAACATAATAGGTGCTCAGTGACTAACGCATAAATGAATAAATGAGTAAACAAAGAAATATTTGCATTAAAATGTGATATTCGTCAAGACACAGTTTTACAAACAGTTTTGTGTCTACTAGGTATCAGAGACTTGCTAGTCATTGGGATCACACCAGAGAAAAAGATTGTTTCAAATTAAAGTCTAGAGTAGGGCAAAGAGCAACAAGGAAAATGACCCCCCAAATCCCCAACCGACCAAAAAAAAAAAAAACCATACAGGAAGTTTTAGGTGCATATGGATGCTTATGACAGGAGTGAGAAAGTTTATAAAAGATTCTAGACATGGGGTGTGTAATCTGTCACCTAAAAGTTCACGAAAGGGCCAATAAGTCAACCAAAGAGGTGGAGGGTGAGGAGAGCTAAGTTGCCAAATCTATTAGGCTGAGGTTAGAGCACTGACCAAGGAAGAGGCTGAGAAGTTGATTTATCACTACAAGCAAGCCAGGGCAGTGCAAAAAGAACACACAGCTCGGAGTGAATTAAAGCAATTCACGGCTTTCTGCCAATTCGTGTTAATTCTGATTCATTGAAAATACAGAATAAAGGGTGAATGATGTGGCTGTGCTCAGTTTCAGGACGTGGGAGATGTCACTGTACAGCTTTTATTTTCTGCCGGGAGCCAGTGTGAGGAATCCCGCCTGTGGAAAAGGTCACGAGGAAAGGGGCCTGACATACGCAAAGGCAGGATCAGGCCTCAGGGGTCCCTCTGGATTTTCTCAAGCATCTACCCCCCAAAACCAGAGTCTGCTTACTTTACTGCATTATGCTTTCCACCTACTCTTCTGACATTAAAGGGGGGCTGTTCCCCATCACCTTTCTCTGAAAAAAGTTAATTTAGAGCTCCAGTTAATAAGTTTCCTGGGTGTAACAAGAGTGTTTCAATCCAAAAACTTCCCTGATGGCTTTCTAGCCTGCCTGACAAGTTTATCTGGCCTATTACAACCACACATGTGATTGTTCACAACCTCCCAGCCACGAGAGGTATGAGATGTTTTAAACTTTCCAAACACAGAGCCTTTTGAAAAGTTAGAAATTATTAGGATAGTATTAGTGGGTTAGTTAGAAGTTTACCGGTGGAGGGTTTTTATTATCAAACCAATAATTACTGTTAAGTTTCTACATCCCTTGTCCCATATATATATATATATATATGGAGATCCAACCAGTCCATTCTGAAGGAGATCAGCCCTGGGATTTCTTTGGAAGGAATGATGCTAAAGCTGAAACTCCAGTACTTTGGCCACCTCATGTGAAGAGTTGACTCACTGGAAAAGACTCTGATGCTGGGAAGGATTGGGGGCAGGAGGAGAAGGGGATGACAGAGGATGAGATGGCTGGATGGCATCACCGACTCGATGAACGTGAGTCTGAGTGAACTCCGGGAGATGGTGATGGACAGGGAGGCCTGGCGAGCTTCGATGCATGGGTTCGCAAAGAATCGGACACGACTGAGTGACTGAACTGAACTGAACTGATTATATATATATATATATATACAAATTGTTATTAGGAATAGTAAGTAGTGACCTTTGATATCAATCACATTAAACCTTAGGGTAGTAAATTCTTTTCTTGATTATAGTCCACTGCACCCTTGCCCTGTAGGAATGCAACTGTATCTAGTGCCTTCAGTGGTGGTGCCTGACTTAAGAAAAATCACCTTTGGAGAAAATAAGTTTTCTGGTTGACTTATCATCATCAGAAAGGGTCATAAAACGTTAAGCAGGCCTCTTGGCCAGAAGATGATGATGTAAATCACCTGAGAACTTTGCATATCGGAAGGAATGCAGAAAGAAAGCGTGGTTTCACTGAGGGTCAGGACTGCTCACCCTGCATGACTCTGTATTTTCCATTTATCTCTGTGTATAACCTGAGGTATAAAAGCAGCCCTGGAAAATAGAGTTGGACCAGTTCCTGGAAAGACTGGTTTCCCCCGTGTATTCTTTTCTTTCTCTCCTTTTCAGGCTGAATTCCCATCTGGAACACAGAGGCTGTCCATGTCTACTTATTTGCCCTGGCTTCTAAGACCCACGTGAGAGGGAGCCCAAGGCAGGGCACCCTCCGCTATTCAAGTGGGTGCTGGTGGCCTATGTAGACGGTGCAAGCTCCTTGTCTTGGAGCTTTATTAGTCTCCTGTGTAAACCAAGGAATACGGCCTCTTTCTCCTCTATTTTCTAGACTGCACTATTCTCTCCTAATCTCTCTTTATATCTCTAAAAATAATCTAATCTGATCGCTGATGCCGTCCCCGCTTCGAATTACCATGAATCCACTGGGGCTGGACCCCGGCAGTTTTCACAAGAAGGTGAGAAGAAAAAAATCCCCAAATGAGAGGCTGTGATGAGTTTGACATCAATGGATGTGTGTTTCTGATGCTTTTGATATTAGGCATCTATTCACCCTTCTGATTTGAAAACATGTTGCAAAGATAAATGCCTTCCTAGGAAAATAGGTCCATCCTAAGCCCCTGATGATGCTCAGAGTTCATGGCTGCTGTGGATGCATACCCAAAAACGTGTTTCAAGAAGTTCCCTCTCTGGACAACAAATCCTCTGCAGCAGCAGGCTGAGTCTGCCAATGCTGGGCCAGCACACAGTCGGAACCCATTAACTATCTGCTGCTTTAGGGTTATCTGCTGGTTTAAAGGTAGGGTTAGCTGGACAGGCTTGAAATGAGATTGAGTTCAAATCCCTCCTTGACTGACTAACTTCAGCCAAATTACTTATCTTTCTAAGCCTCTGATTCCTCATCTATTTTAGTCCTCATGTGGACTAACAAAGAATTTACATAATGGCAATGCTGTGAGGTATTGTACACAAGTATTTGACAGTAATCGATATTGGCAATCACTGCTGAAGGAGGAAGAATAATTTTGTAGTTATTGTAGCCTTTCCCTCCCCTCCCATCACCATTGCACTTTACCTCTCAGAGGACCAAGAGATCCTTACTGGATGGATTGGTTTTAGCTGGTAAGTCTTTTTTTATTGGTTTTGCTGGGTCTTTGTTGCTGGCTCTTCTGCTCTGCAGAAGAGGAACTTGTCCTTTAGAGATGTTTTGTTACTGGCAGAAAAAAATAGGATCTTTGGCTCAGGTGGTAAAGAATCTGCCTGCAATACAGGAGACCTGGGTTCGACCCCTGCGTCAGGAAGATCTTCTGGAGAAGGGAATGGGTACCCACTCCAGTATTCTTACCTGGAAAATCCCATGAACAGAGGAGCCTGGCAGACTACAGTCCATGGAGTCAAAAAGACATGACTGAGCAACTAACACTTTCTCTCACTTTTAAGTGGCAGAGATCATTCAGGTCTACTTAACCAGCAAACTCGTGCTCTTATTGTTGATTTAACTTTCAATCATTATTTCTATTGTTATAACATGATGGTAAAAAAATATGGGCAATTAAGTTTCCACTTTGGGTGAAAAATTGAAGTACAGTCGACTTACAGGATTGTGTTAGTTTCAGGTGTATAGCAAATTGATTCAGTTGTATATCTGTATTTTTCAGATTATTTTCCATTATACATTATTACAAGACATTGAATACTGTTCCCTGTATTATATGGATAATCCTTCTTGCTTATCTGTTTTATTCACAGTAGTGTGTATCTGTTAATTCCATATCCCTAATTTATCCCTCCCCCTTTCCTTTCCCCTTTGGTAACCATAAGTTTTGCTTCCTATGTCCCTGAG
The DNA here is from genome assembly GCF_001704415.2 of Capra hircus. Classification (NCBI taxonomy): domain Eukaryota; kingdom Metazoa; phylum Chordata; class Mammalia; order Artiodactyla; family Bovidae; genus Capra; species Capra hircus. The sequence continues at coordinate 111,256,893 of NC_030813.1, forward strand.
TCCGTTTCTGTTTTCTAAATACATTCATTTGTATTATATCATTTTTTAGATTTCATGAATAAGTGATATGATATGATATTTGTCTTTCTCTGCCTGACTTGCTTCACTTTGTATTATCATCTCTAGGTCCACCCATGACATTACAAATGACAACATTTCATTCTTCTTATGGCTGAGGCATAGTCCATCGTAAATACATGCCCCATCTTCGTCCATTCATGGATCGATGGGCATCTAGGTTGCTTCCATGTCTTGGCTATTGTGAATAATGCAAGCAAGCCTGCGTTCTTAATTGCCCTACACAGGCACTCCTCAAAGCTGGTTTACTTCCCCGCCCTCAGCAATCCAGCACGGTGCTTGGTGTGTGATGGGTCCTGAATGTCCTGGATTGATGCCATTTTTTGAGCCTGAGTGCACCGCACCATGTGTTGACCACCTAACCTGCCCAAGGTGTGTATATTATCCCAATCAACCCCCGCTTTGACCTGTGCCCATTTTACAGATGAGAAGACTTAAATGTAAGAATGTAACTTGCCCCAAATCGTACCACGTCCAGATAGTGTGGAGTGAGGGTGGTTCCTTTTTGTGTCTTTCTAGTCTCCTTCTTCCAGGGCATACCAGGATGTCTGATGTTTGTAGCTGAACACCTGACTTGCAGAAAGAAAGAATACAAGGTGAGAGGGTTCATAAATCAAGAGACTTAGCAGGAGCAAAGGATGAGAGGGTCAGGGTCCTTTTAGACATTATTTTCTCAAGTGTTTGTTGCATTTAACAGCAGGAGAGGCTGAAAGCTGAAGTGCTCCCACATCACTCCTGATTCATAACCAGAAATTGAGACAAGGCAATCTGAAACTAACTGTGGATGTGAGACTCAATTGGTACAATCTCTTTGACTGGCAATACCTTACAAAGTTTAAATGGTTGTGCTGTTTGACCCAGGAAATCTACTTTTAGGAGTGTAACTACTTGGATATGTGAAAAAATATGCTAACACAAAAATTACAGTATTTAATGTAAGAAAGAAATGAAAAGCCTAAATGCCCATTGATATGGGTCTACTTAGATAAAGCCTGGTGCATCGAGTCTCATCACTTCATGGCAGTGCAGTTCACTTCAGTTCAGTCGCTCAGTCGTGTCCGAATTTTTGAAACCCCATGAACCACAGCACACCAGGCCTCCCTGTCCATCACCAACTCCTGGAGTTCACTCAAACTCATGTCCATCTAGTCAGTGATGCCATCCAGCCATCTTCTCCTCCTGTCCCCAATCCCTCCCAGCATCAGAGTCTTTTCCAATGAGTCAACTCTTCACATGAGGTGGCCATAGTACTGGAGTTTCAGCTTTAGCATCATTCCTTTCAAAGAACACCCAGGACTGATCCCCTTTGGGATGGACTGGTTGTATCTCCTTACAGTCCAAGGGACTCTCAAGAGTCTTCTCCAACACCACAGTTCAAAAGCATCAATTCTTTGGTGCTCAGCTTTCTTCACAGTCCAACTCTCACATCCATATACGACCACTGGAAAGACCATAGCCTTGACTAGATGGACCTTTGTTGGCAAAGTCATGTCTCTGCTTTTGAATATGCTATCTAGGTTGGTCATAACTTTCTTTCCAAAGAGAAAGCATCTTTTAATTTCATGGCTGCAGTCACCATCTGCAGTGATTTTGGAACCCCCCAAAATAAAGTCTGACACTGTTTCCACTGTTTCCCCATCTATTTCCCATGAGGTGATGGGGCCAGATTGCATGATCTTAGTTTTCTGAATGTTGAGCTTTAAGCCAGCTTTTTCACTCTCCTCTTTCACTTTCCTCATGGCAAATAGATGGTAAACAATGGAAACAGTGTCAGACTTTATTTTTGGGGGCTCCAAAATCACTGCAGATGGTGACTGCAGCCATGAAATTAAAAGACGCTTACTCCTTGGAAGAAAAGCTATGACAAACCTAGGCAGTATATTAAAAAGCAGAGCTAACAAAGGTCTGTATAGTCAAAGCTATGGTATTTCTGGTAGTCATGTATGGATGTGAAAGTTGGATCATAAAGAAGGCTGAGTACTAAAGAATTGATGCTTTCATACTGTGGTGTAACAGAAGACTCTAGAGTGTCCTTTGAACTGCAAGGAGATCAAACCAGTTCATCCTAAAGGAAATTAATCCTGAATAGTCATTGGAAGAACTGATGCTGAAGCTGAAATTCCAATACTTTGGCCACCTGATGAGAAGAGCTGACTCACTGGAAAAGACCCTGAGGCTGGGAAAGATTGAAGGCAGGAGGAGAAGGGGATGACAAGGATGAGATGGCTGGATGGCATCACCAACTCAATGGACAAGAGTTTGAGCAAGCTCCAGGAGATGGTGAAGGACAGGGAAGCTTGGCATGCTACAGTCCATGGGGTCACAAAGAGTTGGACATGACTGAGTGACTGAACAACAAGTATACATTGGGATACTAGGGTCCTTTAAACGAATTAGGTAGAATATGTGCTGTTAGCCAATGTCTTCCAAATACATCACTATGTAAGGAAAACCAGGTCCATGCCAGGGCTACACAATATGCTGTACTTTTTAACGAAACAATGAAAGCTTACCTCTCTGTTCATATGCGTCTGCATGAATACTCTCTATTTATTATACAGTAAGAGGAACATCCAGGGTAGGAGAAAGAAGGACTTTCTGCATTTTTCCCTGGTTCTATTTGGCTTTTATTCCATGTGTATTTATCTTTTCTTCTAACGTTTTTTTCTTATTTTGGTAAAAGTCAGATAATATAAAATATACTATTGAACCGTATTTAACTGCAGAGATTAGTGGCACTGAAAACGTTCATATTGTTGTACAACTGTCCCCATTGTCCATCTCTCAGGTTTTTTACATTCTTGAACTGAAACTGTACCCATTAAACACGAAATAACTCCCCCATTTCCAAAAACAAATGCTTTGTTAAAAGGGGTTGTTTGTGTGGCAGATCGTAGATGCTGTAATAACAGAAGACTTAGTTCAGTAAGGAATAGGAGCAACTGATTTTGGATCTTGCTCAATATTCAGCATAAAACAAAGTTCACGCCCAGGAGAAGGGAGTGGAGGAAGGCAGGGCACAAGGTCAGAGATCAGGGAAATGAACCCTCGGGCAAAACCAGCTTTTCTCACCCCATATTCATACTATTTCACGTAGAACTGAGATTGTGAAAGTAACCCTCTGGATCTAGTTTGGGAAGGATAGGGTAGCAGGGGCCAGAAATAAGACTCTGGCCTGCGATTCATTCATTTATTCATTCAGCCAGCAGTTGTGGACACCAGCTCGAGTCCCAGGATGCTGAGAGAGTAAGTACTATCCCTGCAGACCTGCCCTTAAGCAGAGCCTGGTCCAGCTGAGGAGGACATCTTGAAGAAATTAGCCCAGGACGTGTTCCTGGTCTAGGTGGTCCACACCAGACATCTGGGGCTCTGTATTGTCACTGGCATCTGTGTTCTTCTGCTAGGAAAGTATACAGCTTGGAGACCTAACCCAGTGTGGGAGCTTTAGGGGGTCAGGAAACGCTTCCGGAGGAAGTCACCTTGAAGGAAGTCAGGAGGAGTGGGCTAGGGTGGGAGCAGGGGTGGGGAGGGGGGTGGGAGCAGGGGTGGGGACGGGGGTGAAGAGGTGATGGCATCTGTGAAGACCCAGTATCGGGGAAGGGCTTGAGTCTGATCCCTGGTCTCAGAAGATCCCCCAGCTGCGGGGAAATAAAGCCTGGAAGCTGCGACTGCTAAGCCGGTATACTGCAACAACTGAAGCCCATGTACCTAGAGGCTGTGCTCTGCAACAAGAGAAGCCACAGCAAGGAGAAGCCTCTGCACTGCATCTAGGGAGCAGCCCCCACTGCCTGCAAGCCCACGCAGCAAAGACTCAGCTCCGTCAGAATAGAAAAATTCTAAAGCATTACAAATGGCTAAGATGTGAATAATAAAAAACAAAAAAACTAACCATATGTGAAAGGTTTCCATACCTATGTCTCCAGGACTAACCCCTGGCCTGAATGCCAAATGTTCATATCCCATCAGTTACTTGGTGTCTCCTCTTGCAGTCTAATAGGTATCTCAAACTTAACATCCCTAAAACCAAATTCTTGCTTCCTGCCTTTCCCCCCAAACCAAATCTATTTCACCCCCAGTTTTCCTTTTGCTGTACATGGCAATTCTGTCTTTTCTCTGCTCAGTTACTGAGACCAAAATTCCTGGAGTCATCTTAGACTTTCCTCTTTCTGGTAAACCCTACATCCAACTCATAAGTAGATTCCCTTGCTTCTGCTTTTAAACTACATCAGGAATGCATCTTCCTTTTTTCTTTGCTGCTTCTGTTGCTCCTCTCCTGGTTACAGTCATCATAACTGGTGTTCATCTTTCTATCTTTACTTTTCTACAATTTATTCTCAATACAGAAGCCAGATGGAGCCTTTAAAGTGTCATATCTGATCAAGTCACGGAGTGACTTTCAATAGGTTACAAATAAAATCCACAGTCCCCAACGTCCTTCTTTTGTGCTGCAGGGCCATAGGTGACCTGCCTTCCTCCTGCCCTCTGAACTGCTCTCCTGCTCTGCCTCCCTCAGCCTGTATTCCAGTTCCAACAGCCTCCTTGCTGCTCCCAGAACAGACCAAGAGCTTTTCCTGCTGTTGTTTAGTAGCTAACTTTTGTCTCACTCTTTGCAACCCTATGGACTGCAGCACGCCAGGCTCCTCTGACCTCCACTATCTTCTGGAGATTTTTTGCCTCAGGGTGTTGGCACCTGCTGTCCACTCTGTATGGGAATTTTTTGCCCCAGGAAGTCACTTTCCTTAGGTCTCTGCTGAAATATCAGAGATGCTCCTAGTGTAGGACCTTGAGAAAGTCAACGCAGTGGGTGCTGGGAAAAGCCATTGGATTAGTTATTGAATCACTACTTTGAGTTCTTACTGCGTGCCAGACACATGCCAGACATGTTCCAAGCAACACCTCATGGGTTCTAGAACTGTATCCTGTCAACAGCCTCAGGGAGTAGGTAGGAACTGCTAACATATATCATGTTAGTGTTTATCATGCACCTCGCTTAACACTTGATAAGTGAAGAAGTAAAGTGAAAGTTGCTCAGTCATGTCTTTGTGACCCCATGGACCATATAGCCCACCAGGCTCCTCTGTGGAGGGTCCCCCGTCCATGGAATTCTCCAGGCAAGGATATTGGAGTAGGTAGCATTCCTTACTCCTGGGATCCCAACCCAGGGATCCAACCCATGTGTCCCACATTGCAGTCAGATTCTTTACCATCTGAGCCACCAGGGAAGCCCTTGGTAATTCTGAGCTTACTCAGTCCTCATAACAAGCCCGTAAGGTAAGTATGAAGCACAGAGAGGTCAAGTAACTTACCCCACATTACTCAGCCAGAACTTACACTGATGCCGCTGGACAGAAGGCTTAAGCAGAACCTTTACAGGAGGCTGAGCAGGTGTTATTTCTTCACTGATCTCCAGTAGCATGTTGGGCACCTACTGACCTGGGGAGTTCCTCTTTCAGTATCCTATCATTTTGCCTTTTCATACTGTTCATGGGGTTCTCAAGGCAAGAATACTGAAGTGGTTTGCCATTCCCTTCTCCAGTGGACCACATTCTGTCAGACCTCTCCACCATGACCTGCCCGTCTTGGGTTGACCCACGGGCATGGCTTAATTTCATTGAGCTAGACAAGGCTGTGGTCCTAGTGTGATTAGACTGACTAGTTTTCTGTGAGTATGGTTTCAGTACCCAGCTGTGGATATGACTGGTGATAGAAGCAAGGTCCAATGCAGTAAAGAGCAATATTGCATAGGAACCTGGAATGTCAGGTCCATGAATCAAGGCAAATTGGAAGTGGTCAAACAAGAGATGGAGAGAGTGAACGTTGACATTCTAGGAATCACCGAACTAAAATGGACTGGAACGGGTGAATTTAACTCATATGACCATTATATCTACTACTGTGGCCAGGAATTCCCTCAGAAGAAATGGAGTAGCCATCATGGTCAACAAAAGAGTCCAAAATGCAGTACTTGGATGCAATCTCAAAAACGACAGAATGATCTCTGTTTGTCTCCAAGGCAAACCATTCAATATCATGGTAATCAAAGTCTATGCCCCAACCAGTAACGCTGAAGAGGCTGAAGTTGAACAGTTCTATGAAGACCTACAAGACCTTTTAGAAGTAACACCCAAAAAAGATGTCCTTTTCATTATAGGGGACTGGAATGCAAAAGTAGGAAGTCAAGAAACACCTGGAGTAACAGGCAAATTTGGCCTTGGAATATGAAATGAAGCAGAGCAAAGACTAATAAAGTTTTGCCAAGAAAATGCACTGGTCATAGCAAATACCCTCTTCCAACAACACAAGAGAAGACTCTACACATGGACATCACCAGATGGTCAACACCAAAATCAGATTGATTATATTCTTTGCAGCCAAAGATGGAGAAGCTCTATACAACCAACAAAAACAAGACCAGGAGCTGACTGTGGCTCAGATCATGAACTCCTTATTGCCAAATTCAGACTGAAATTGAAGAAAGTAGGGAAAATCGCTAGACCATTCATATATGCTGCTGCTGCTGCTAAATCACTTCAGTCATGTCTGACTCTGTGTGACCCCATAGATGGCAGCCCACCAGGCTCCCCCATCCCTGGGATTCTCCAGGCAAGAACACTGGAGTGGGTTGCCATTTCCTTCTCCAGTGCATGAAAGTAAAAAGTGAAAGGGAACTCGCTCAGTCGTGTCCGACTCTTCGTGACCCCATGGACTGCAGCCTACAAGGCTCCTCTGTCCATGGGATTTTCCAGGCAAGAGTACTGGAGTGGGGTGCCATCAGGTATGACCTAAATCAAATCCCTTATGATTATACAGTGGAAGTGAGAAATAGATTTAAGGTCCTAGATCTGATAGATAGAGTGCCTGATGAATTATGGAATGAGGTTCATGACATTGTACAGGAGACAGGGATCAAGACCATCCCCATGGAAAAGAAATGCAAAAAAGCAAAATGGCTATCTAGGGAGGCCTTACAAATAGCTGTGAAAAGAAGACAGGCGAAAAGCAAAGGAGAAAAGGAAAGATATAAGCATCTGAATGTAGAGTTCCAAAGAATAGCAAGAAGAGATAAGAAAGCCTTCCTCAGCGATCAATGCCAAGAAATAGAGGAAAACAACAGAATGGGAAAGACTAGAGATGTCTTCAAGAAAATTAGAGATACCAAGGGAACATTTCATGCAAAGATGGGCACATTAAAGGACATAAATGGTCTGGACCTAAAAGAAGCAGAAGATATTAGGAAGAGATGGCAAGAATACATAGAGGAACTGTACAAAAAAGATCTTCATGACCTGGATAATCACGATGGTGTGATCACTCATCTAGAGCCAGACATCCTTGAATGTGAAGTCAAGTGGACCTTAGGAAGCATCAGTATGAACAAAGCTAGTGGAGATGACGGAATTCCAGTTGAGCTATTTCAAATCCTGAAAGATGATGCTGTGAAAGTGCTGCACTCAATATGCCAGCAAATTTGGAAAACTCAGCAGTGGCCACAGGACTGGAAAATGTCATTTTTTATTCCAATCCCAAAGAAAGGCAATGCCAAAGAATGCTCAAACTACCGCACAATTGCACTCATCTCACATGCTAGTAAAGTAATGCTCAAAACTCTCCAAGCCAGGCTTCAGCAATACGTGAACCATGAACTTCCTGATGTTCAAGCTGGTTTTAGAAAAGGCAGAGGAACTAGAGATCAAATTGCCAACATCCGCTGGACCATCGAAAAAGCAAGAGAGTTCCAGAAAAACTCTTCAGAGTTCTATTTCTGCTTTATTGACTATGCCAAAGCCTTTGACTGTGTGTATCACAAGAAACTGGAAAATTCTGAGAGATTGGAATACCAGACCACCTGACCTGCCTCTTGAGAAATCTGTATGCAGGTCAGGAAGCAAAAGTTAGAACTGGACATGGAACAACAGACTGTTTTCAAACAGGAAAAGGAGTCCGTCAAGGCTGTATATTGTCACCCTGCTTATTTAACTTCTATGCAGAGTACATCATGAGAAACGCTTGACTGAAAGATACACAAGCTGGAATCAAGATTGCCGGGAGAAATATCAATAACCTCAGATATGCAGATGACACAACTCTTATGGCAGAAATTGAAGAGGAACTAAAAAGCCTCTTGATGAAAGTGAAAGAGGAGAGTGAAAAAGTTGGCTTAAAGCTCAACATTCAGAAACCAAGATCATGGCATCCGGTCCCGTCACTTCATGGGAAATAGATGGGGAAACAGTGGAAACAGTGTCAGACTTTATTTTGGGGGGCTCCAAAATCACTGCAGATGGTGACTGCAGCCATGAAATTAAAAGACACTTACTCCTTGGAAGAAAAACTATGACCAACCTAGATAGCATATTCAAAAGCAGAGACATTACTTTGCCAACAGAGGTCCGTCTAGTCAAGGCTATGGATTTTCCTGTGGTCATGTATGGATGTGAGAGTTGGACTGTGAAGAAAGCTGAGGGCCGAAGAATTGATGCTTTTGAAGCACGGTGTTGGAGAAGACTCTTGAGAGTCCCTTGAACTGCAAGGAAATCCAACCAGTCCATTCTGAAGGAGATCAACCCTGGGATTTCTTTGGAAGGAATGATGCTAAAGCTGAAACTCCAGTACTTTGGCCACCTCATGGGAAGAGTTGACTCATTGGAAAAGACTCTGATGCTGGGAGGGATTGGGGGCAGGAGGAGAAGAGGAGGACAGAGGATGAGATGGCTGGATGGCATCACTGACTCGATGGATGTGAGTCTGAGTGAACTCCGGGAGTTGGTGATGTACAGGGAGGCCTGGCGTGCTGCGATTCATGGGGTCGCAAAGAGTCGGACATGACTGAGAGACTGAACTGAACTGAACTGAACTAAGCAGGTGTTTCTCAAGGTGCTAAGCAGAGGTAGGCATTGCATGTACACAGGGAGGGAGGCAGACAGTTCCTTTGTTAATCTCCAGGAAGCAGATGTCAGTTAAGTGTAAAGTACAGCTTGGGAAAGGGAGCCAACCAAGGTGTATAAAGTTATACTGTCTGCTCTTTGAGTGTCTGCCAAGTAAGGTCAAGGGCTTCCCAGGTGGCTCAGTGGTAAAGAATCTGCCTGCCAATGCAGAAGATGCTGGTTTGATCCCTGGGTGGAGAAGATTCTCTAGAAAAAGTCAATGGCAACCCACTCCAGTATTCTTGCCTGGAAAAATCCATGGACAGTGGAGCCTGGTGGGCTACAGTCCACAGGATCTCAAAGAGTCGCGACTGAGCGACTGAACAACAAATAAAGACAAAGCGGTGGCTATTCCCTAGATGAGGAGCCTGGCTCCCTCTGTTCAAGAAGTGAACAGTTCAGTGCAGTTCAGTTCGTCCAATTCTTTGCGACCTCATGGACTGCAGCAGCCAGGCTTCCCTGTCCATCACCAGCTCCCAGAGCTTACTCAAACTCATGTGCACTGAGACAGTGATGCCATCCAACCATTTCGTCATCTGTTGTCCCCTTCTCCTGCTGCCTTCAATCTTTCCCAGCATCAGGGTCTTTTCTTCCCATCAGGTGGCCAAAGTATTGGCCATTCATTCCTTCCAATGAATACTTAGCACCACAGTTCAAAAGCATCAATTCTTCGGCACTCAGCTTCCTTTATAATTCAACTCTCACATCCACACATGACCACTGGAAAAGCCATAGCCTTGACTAGATGGACCTTTGTTGGCAAAGTAACGTCTCTGTTTTTTAATATGCTGTCTAGGTTGGTCATAACTTTTTTTCCAAAGAGCAAGCATCTTGTAATTTCATGGCTGCAATCACCATCTGCAGTGATTTGGGCACCCCTCAGAATAAAATCTGTCACTGTTTTCACTGTTTCCCCATCTATCTGTCACGAAGTGATGGGACCAGAGGCCATGATCTTCATTTTCTGAATGTTGAGCTTTAGGCCAACTTTTTCACTTTCCTCTTTCACTTTCATCAAGAGGCTCTTTAGTTCTTCTTCACTTTCTGCCATAGGGTGGTGTCATCTGCATATCTGAAGTTATTGATATTTCTCCTGGCAATCTTGATTCCAGCTTGTGCTTCTTCCAATCCAGTATTTCTCATGATATATTCTACATATAAGTTAAATAAGCAGGGTGACAATATACAGCCTTGACACACTCCTTTCCTGATTTGGAACCTGTCTGTTGTACCACGTCCAGTTCTAACTGTTGCTTCTTGACCTGCATACAGAATTTCCAGGAGTCAGGTCAGGTGGTCTGGTGTTCCCACCTCTTTCAGAATTTTCCACAGTTTCTTGTGATCCACACAGTCAAAGGCTTTGGCATAGTCAGTAAAGCAGAAATAGATGTTTTTCTGGAACTCTCTTGCTTTTTCCATGATCCAACACATGTTGGCAGTTTGATCTCTCATTCCTCTGCCTTTTCTAAAACCAGCTTGAACATCAGGAAGTTCATGGTTCACATATTGCTGAAGCCTGGCTTGGAGAATTTTGAGCATTACTTTTCTAGTGTGTGAGATGAGTGCAATTGTGCGGTAGTTTGAATATTATTTAGGATTGCTTTTCTTTGGGATTGGAATGAAACTGACCTTTTCCAGTCCTGTGGCCACTGCTGACTTTTCCAAATTTGCTGGCATATTGAGTGCAGCACTTTCACAGCATCACCTTTTAGGATTTGAAATAGCTCAACTGGAATTCCATCACCTCCACTAGCTTTGTTCATACTGATGCTTCCTAAGGCCCACTTGACTTCGCATTCCAGGATGTGTGGCTCTTGGTGAGTGATCACACCATCATGGTTATCTGGGTCATGAAGATCTTTGTTGCATAGTTCTTCTGTGTATTTTTGCCACCTCCTCTTAATATCTCCTGCTTCTTTTAGGTCCATACCATTTCTGTCCTTTAATGTGCCCATCTTTGCATGAAATGTTCCCTTGGGATCTCTAATTTTCTTGAAGAGATCTCTAGTCTTTCCCATTCTATTGTTTTCCTCTATTTCTTGGCATTGATCACTGAGGAAGGCTTACTTATCTTTCCATGCTATTCTTTGGAACTCCTCATTCAAATGGATATATCTTTCCTTTTCTCCTTTGCCTTTTACTTCTTTTCAGAGCTATTTGTAAGGCCTCTTCAGACAACCATTTTGCCTTTTTGCATTTCTTTTTCTTGGGGATGGTCTTGATCCCTGCCTCCTGTACAATGTCTTGAACCTCCGTTCATAGTTCTTCAGGCTCTCTGCCTATCAGATCTCATTCCTTGAGTCTATTTGTCACTTTCACTGTATAACCGTAGGGGTCTTGATTTAGGTCATACCTGAATGGTCTAGCGGTTTTCCCTACTTTCTTCAATTTGAGTCTGAATTTGGTAAGAAGGAGTTCATGATCTGAGCCACAGTCAGCTCCCGGGCTTGTTTTTGCTGACTGTATAGAGCTTCTCCATCTTTGGCTGCAAAGAATATAATCCATCTGATCCAGTCCGTTTTAGTTCGTTGATTCCTAAAATGTCAGCATTCACTCTTGCCATCGAGGAAGTGAACAGCTGTAGGCTTTTTAAGACCTTGAGATCCTTATTGGTTGAGCGATAGCCACTGAGGCACTTTGAAAGAGGGGGGAGGAGTGGGAAAGGAAGCGAGAGAAAAGGCGAGCGAGCGCTAAAGGGGAAGTGCAGTTTGAGAACCGGGCTAGCGCTCTCCTCCCCGGCCGCGCGGACTCCAGCGGCCTCTTCTACAAGTCGGTCCGGGAGAACCTCATCGGACCCCATGGCCGACTGCTGCACGGGAAAGAAGCTTTGCTACTGCCTTCTTCTGTGCTTCCTGGTGGCGGGGATCATCGGGGGGGCGATCGGAATCCACAAGTGGTACCACTCCGGGCTCAACAGGTGGCACGGGCTAGGCAGCACCGCCGATTTTCAGAAAATCATCCAAGAGCGATGCGACACCTACCCCCAGCAGATCTGGTCGTATTCCAGGTGAGTGGGCGTCTTAGGCGCCCTGCGGGGCTCCACGCGCGGTGGGGACGGCGCTCGGCGGGACGCGCTGGGCACAGCTGGGCACAGCTGGACGCCGCGTGCCGAACAGCAGCCGTCTGGATTTGCTGGCAACAAGGCATCTACTGTCCCGAGTCAGCTGAGAGCGCGCCGGGCGGTGCCGAGTAGGCAGTCCGCGCGCCACTCGCTAGAGGTGCGGGCGGCCGGTGGTCCCAGGGAGCCCGCCGAGAGCGCGCGGCTGCTGGCGCGTCCGCTGGGCTGCTGGAACTTGTCCGAGACGCCCTGAGCCTGGCCTTCCATTTGGGGCCGCAGCACTCTCTGGGCGCCCACCACCCGGCGACTGGTTCGGAAAGCCAACGCGAGGCCGGTGAGTTGCTGGCGTTATCTACCTCGCGCGGGGTTTCTGTTCGCCAACTCTTGCCTCCCAAGTCCCCGGAGTGTTGTAGATGACACTGGATTAAGTGGTTTGCGGAGCCTGGGGTCGGGGGAGGACAGTGTCTGGGGGGCCGGATCACCGACATTCGTTTCATTCATTAATATGCCAGCCCCTAGAGCCTCCTTGTGCGCCCTGAAATAAATGTGACCAGAGCTCCCATTAACGACAGAAAACAAAGTAACAGCAAGGTTAAAAATTAAGATTCTAACAGCCTCAAAAGTGCATCTGCTTTATGAGTCTGTAGGGACCCCGGAAACACCCAGCCTATGGAAACTTTTGTGAAGGTTTCTCCGGCCCTATCCCAGCTAGCCACTAATCTCACCCCAAAGTGAACCCATTTCCTGACTTCCATTACCAGGGCTTAGTTTCACCCGGAAAACTCAGTTTTGAAATTGTACATGAAGTAGAATAAGCTAGGAAGTAAAAAGGTGCTGGCTGGCTGCCTTTTCCAGACTGCCCAAGGCGGGCAGGCTAGCCGTGATATCCACCTGTGCGATTCAAATCAGTTCTGCCTCTTGACCCGGGCTGGGGAGAGAGGAAATGGGCAGAGAGAACCCTCATTCCTGCCCCCCAGCCTCCCTGCGGGTGCCCATGAGTTCAGGTTCTAGCACAGCGACTGAAGTTTCTTACTTGCAAATTGTTCTAGTCCAAAGATTGCCATGGTCTCAAATGTTTTGCTTACAATTAGTTAATTGAGAGAAAATGTAGAAGTTGAGCCATTCCTTTAGATTTCAATTAACGTAGCAATTAAATCAAGTGAAGTGCTGTGCTTTGTTGCTCATTTCGTGTCCGAACTTTTGCAACCCCATGGACTGTAGCCCACCAGGCTCCCCTGTCCATGGGGATTCTCCAAGTAAGAATACTGGAGTGGGTTGCCATGCCCTCCTCCAGAGGATCTTCCCAACCTAGGGATTGAACCCAGGTCTCTCACGTTGCAGGCGGATTCTTTACCATCTGAGCCATCAGGAAAGCCCATGAACACAGGAGTGGGTAGCCTATCCCTTCTCCGGGGGATCTTTCCCACCCAAGAATCAAACCAGGGTCTCCTGCATTGCAGGCAGATTCTTTACCAGCTGAGCTGCCCTGGAAGCTCAAATCAAGTGATACACAATCTGAAATGGTAATGATGAAAGTGATCATTTTATTTTTACTTAATTTAATAGTCTTTAAATTGCTGTGTTTGATCATCTTTAGGGCGTTCACATCCATATAGCAAGCAAGATGCCATAGAGACCAGGTGGCTTTTTAGTGCTTGTCAGGATGCCTACTCAATGTTAAATACACACTCAGTATTCAAAACACACAATATCTAAAAGACACATCCGTTGGCGAATGTATATGTATATACATACTTTTAAAATATTAATGGGGATAACTCCTGTTATTATTTTTTAAACATCTTTCCAGATATCTCACAATACACATACACACACACTTTGTATAAACAGGTTAATAATTAATCTTGTACTTCCTGTGTGCCAGGCACTTTAAAAATATCAAACCATTTAGCCGTTTCACAACAATCTGAGGCATTACTAGTGCTATCTCCATGTTACATATAAGCAAACTGAATTGGAGAGTTTGAGCAAACTGCCCCAAATTTGGCTCCAGAAACAACTCTTAACACTCTGCTACCTATGTAGGTTCTGTAGGTAGAGGGACCATAATGCATTGACTGTGTCTGGAACTTTTTGGAAAGAAAGAGGACACTATTAATAATTATGCTGGGCTTAAACAGAACATACAGTCACTTTATCCTTGGGTAGTTTAAGAGCAGGAACTCTGCACACTGGGTTCAAATCCCAGCTCTGTCACAGCATAACTCTGGGCAAATTACTTTCTTTGAGCTTCAATGTTCTCAGCTGTGAAATGGAATGGAAGTGCCTACCACATGCGGGGAATGATAAGAATAAGGAGGAAAGACCCTGATGTATTCTAAACGTTCAACATGCTATTTTTGAGGGAAGTGCAATATCACAGACATCTTTCAATGCTAATGAACATGGACCAAGGCCAACATCAAAACAGATGTTCCTTTGCCGTAATCGGCCTATAGGTGACCTCTAAAAACCATTTCCTGTTGGTGCAGGACTTGCAGAGCTCATGGTCAGATCAACCCATACATGAGTTCTCCTGGCCACACTGAGATGATCTTCACTGAAAAAGAACAGATTATTCCTAAATCAGAAGAGGAGGTTGCACAAAAGGAAAAGATATCCCAGAAGAAACTGAAAAAACAAAAACTTATGGCCTGGGAATAAATGCTGCCAAAAAAAAAAAAAAAAATTCCAAATAAAAGTAAAAGTAAAAAACAAAAAAAGTAGGTGCCTAAGATTAGATTTATTTAAATCACAATCCACTAAATCAGTCTCCAATGATGAAAAGCTTTTTCTACTGTAATTATCATTTTTTAATTTATAATTGGTCCCAGAGATGTTTCAGTGTCATTACACATAGGTTGTGCAGGTTAAGTTGCTTCAGTCATATCCGACTCCTTTGTGACCCCATGGACTGTAGCCCGCCAGGCTCCTTTGTCCATGGGATTCTTCAGGCAAGAATACTGGAGTGGATTTCCATGCCCTCCTATAGGGGATCTTAAGGACACAGGGATCAAACCCCATCTCTTATGTCTCCTGCATTGGAAGGCAGGTTCCTTACTACTAGCACCATCTAACAGCTAATAGTATTCTGTAGGGTGGATATAAATATTTCCTGTGTGCGTGTGTGTCTGTGTCTGTGTGTGTGTGTGTGTGTGTGTGTGTGTTAGTCACTCAGTCCTGTCTGACTCTTTGCAACCCCATGGACTATAGCCGGCCAGGCTCCACTGTCCATGGGATTTTCCAGGGAAGAATACTGGGGTGGGTTGCCATTTCCTTCTCCAGGGGATCTCCCCAATCAAGGACTAGGTCTCCTGCATTGCAGGCAGATTCTTTACTCTCTGAGCCACTGGAGAAGCCAGCATTCTGTAGGGTGGATGTAGATATAATACAGGAGTGGAGGACAAAGCGCCCACTCTCATGAAGCTACCATGCTGGTTGGGGAGAAACATGCTGCAATGAATATTTTTGTGAAATATATAATTTTTGCTATATATATTATGTTATATATATATGTAGCTACCCAAGTGTCTCATAAAGAATCTATCTGCAATGCAGGAGACACAGGAGACAGAGGTTCGATCCCTGGGTCAGAAAGATCTCTGCGAGGAGGAAATGGCAACCCACTCCAGTATCCTTACCTGGAGCTTCCCAAGGACAGAGGAGCCTGGGGCCCTATAATCCATAGGGTTGTAAAGAGTTGGACATGACTTAGAGACTAAACAACAACATATAAGTATATTTGTGTACGTATGGGAGTGTTTCTATAGGATAGATTTACTGGGCCAAAGGGAGTATTATGCATATTTTAAAATCTGATAAATATTTCTGAGTTCTCTCCAAAGTAGCTGTATCATTTTATACTCCCATCACCATCCATCAGAGGTCATACTTTCCCACAGTCTTGTCATTGCTGACTAGAACAACAGTAGCAACTAATTGTTCCCTGCCTGTTGATGATTCTTAGCATATTGTGTATGGTTATTGGTCCCAGGGACGGGGGAGCCTGGTGGGCTGCTGTCTATGGGGTCGCACAGAGTCGGAGACCACTGAAGTGACTTAGCAGTAGCAGCAGCAGCGTTGGTTGTTTATATTTTTTTTCCTATGAGTTTCCTGTTCAGATCCTTGTTAATTTCTACTGAGTTGCTTGTTTATTTCTTTCTATGAGAATTCTTTATATATTGTAGATTATCTATGTGATGTTTTCTTTCTCTCTGCCTGTTGTTCTTATAGCCTTTCTACTTTCTGTTCCCCCAGAGACTTTTAACTTCAAGGTCATGGCTCTTTGATTAATAACTTCCTCGTTCTATGTTGCTGAAAGTCTAGCATGCTATTTCCCTTGTAGTCATACCCTCTCTTCCCTGATGAAAGCTGAGACCATTTCTGCAATCCTCCTTTGCCTCCCTCTCTTGCCTAGACTACTCTCTCCTGCCTTGGTCATTTATAGTGGGCCAAAGCAGCAATTTATGCCAACCATTCAACTTGGCATTTCTACTCTGATCTAGCTCTTCTTACCTCTGCAGTACTTGGTTCAAACTATGTCTAACACAAAATTGTGATAAGTAATATCATGCAAAACAAAACCATCATAAAAATTATGAGTATAATAATTGCAGCTGTGTAAAATTGAGTGTCGAGGAAGAAAGACAGAATATGGCAGTGCTAGGTAAAGGGGCTTGTTAGCCACTGATAATTATTACTCCCCTGCCATCAGCAGGCTTATGGTAGGTCTCTTCCCTTATTACTCTTCAGTTTCAAATGATCTGTAATTGGTATCTGGCTTATCTATTACCATGTAACAAACCACCCCCAAACTTAGTGTCGTAAAACATAAGCCATTTTACTGTTTTGCATGATTCTGAGGATTGATGGGGCTTAGCTAGGTGGTTCTTCTGCTCCTCATGATGTCGGCTGGGGCTGAAGTCACTGGGGGGCTTAACTAAGCTGGAGCATCCCAAACAGCGCAGACATCACTTCCATGAATGCCATAGTGGTGGAGTCAGCTGAAAGGCTGGTGTCAGCTGGAATGCTGGAAATGCTGAGTTTCTTCTTCTCCATGATGTCTCAGAGCCTTCCAGTCACACCTCTGAAGTCTTGACCCTGTGAATGTGTTTTATTAGCAGCACCCTGGATGTGATCATTGCCTTGAGGCCATTTCTTGCTTTGAAATTCTTTTACTAGGAAAGACTGGGAATGAAAAGCAGTTTTATTTCAAACCTAACAAATCTTGACTTGGAAATGCTTGCTCTTGAATCTGCTTAGAAATGAACAGTTCTCTTTTGGTTTATTTCTCTCTTTCTCCCTGAATCTTTCTCACAGACAGCTGGAAGAAATGAGTTGGCACTGCCAGCATTCTGCCTGGAAAGCTCCGTGGCCAAAACCCTAAGGTCACTAGGTCTGTTTCTATTAGTTCCATTATGGCAGGTGACAGGTCTTCAGAGCACAGATTTCATTTCCCCAGCCTCCAATAACAATTTCCGTCCTGCCTGTTCAGCCTTCACAAACAGTCTTCTTGAGGCCTTTCTATTAATGACTGTAGCTTGTCACCCAGTGCTAAATGCTAAAGCCACGTTGTAATAAGAAAGAGAGACAGACAGAGACAGAGAGATAGCGACAGAGGGAGAGAAAGAGAGAGAAAGTGCTCATTTAACATATTATTGACCAGAGACACGGCAATGTGCTTTTAAGAGTGATACAATTAACATCACCGTGCAAAGATGTTAGAGCTAAAAACTGATCAAGGGTTCCTCATACACCTTGTGGTTGTTATCATTCACATTTTGCTCCATTAGGTTTTTGTCCCAACCTTATGTATATCATCAGCAAGTTTATTACCATAAAATTTTTTAAAAGGACGCATCATGAAATTTTAAGTGAAGAGGCATTTTTCGGTGAATTTTATGCAGATACTTTCTCTGATTGTCCAAGCAACATAAATACTAGGATCTCAGAAGATGATAGTTCTTCAGAATATACTTCTGATTCAGACGATGTGACTATTAGGCCAACAAAAAGATTAAAATCCTTTGTGATTCAATATTCACTTGCATAACAAATCGCTGGCCATAGGCATTAGTTTCTGCAAAAATCCTCCAGTCAATAATGTTTGAGGAATTGGCTCACGTGATTTGGTGTCTGACAAGGCAAAATCTTCAGGGTGGGCAGGCAGGCTAGAGATCCAGGGAAGAGCTGATGCTGCAGCTCTAATCTGAAGGCCTCTGCTGGCAGAATTCCCTTTTCCCTGGGAGAAGTCAGTCTTTTTCTTAAGGCTTTCAGCTCACTGAACGAGGCCCACCCAGACCGTGGATGGTCAGCTGCTTTACTCAGAGGGCATCCATTTAACTGCAACATGCATCCAGTTGCATCTGACTAAATCTCTGGGTACCACGGGCTACAAGCTGACACAGAAAAGGAACCATCGTACACATGTTGGACTGCAAGGAGGTCCAACCAGTCCATCCTAAAGGAGATCAGTCCTGAATATTCATTGGAAGGACTGATGTCGAAGCTGTAACTCCAATACTTTGGCCAGTTGATGTGAAGAGCTGACTCACTGGAAAAGACCCTGATGCTGGGAAAGATTGAAGGCGGGAGGAGAAGAGGACAACAGATGATGAGATGGTTGGATGGCATCATGGACTCAATGGACATGGGTTTGGGTGGACTCTGGGAGTTGGTGATGGACAGGGAGGCCTGTCGTGCTGCAGTCCATGGGGTCGCAAAGAGTCGGACACGACTGAGCGACTGAACTGGACTGAACATGTGTTTTAGGTTTCCGTTAGGCCATGCCTCTCTTCCAGGTGCGCTTTCTGTTTTGTTTATCTTTTGCTGCATCAAAAATTACCTTAACACATAGGGGCTTAAAGCCTCAGCCATTTGTTATCTTTCCCAATTGAGTGGCTTGTCTGGGATCAGCTGGATGGCCTGCTTCACATGGTGCCAGCTGGGGCTGTAGTCATGAGCAGCTGACTTGGCTGGAACATCTGAAACGTGGCACTTACAAGATGGCGCCGTGGCCCGTGGTGTCAGCTGGGGTGGTGGCCTTGCTTTCTCTCTCTGTTCCTCTCAGGGCCCCTCTTAACCTCGTGGTGTCACCATACGATCTCTTTGTGGTGCAGCTGGATTTCTTCCAAGTTCCCAAACTTTCAGAAGAGCCCTTCCTAAAGCTTTAGACCCGTAACCAGCACAGCGTCACTTCCACATTGGTCAAGTCGCCCCTTCAACCCAGATTCGGGAGGCAGAGAAACAACGCTGCCCACCCCATGCCAGGAGTGACGGAGGTATTGTGGGCAGCTGCACCCTTTATGTATCTTTATGTTAGCTTTTAAATGTTCATTTCTTTATCATCTTTTTTGTTTTTCTGTTACATCTCTTTCTACTTTATTGCCTTTTTAAAAAAAAAAAATCCTAGATTTTAAAATGTTAAAAATCTAGCAGATGCTTCATGAAATGTACGGTCATTTAGTCTAGAGACATTCTGTTGAGGGATATATCTTGAGAAGCTAAAGAAGTGCCTGGGATACAATAAGCAAAAATATTTAGCTGGATTGAATGAGTAATGTACAAGCTAGCAGGGGCTACAGGGGGCTCAGTGGCGAAGAATCCGCCTGGAATGCAGAAGACATGGGTTGGATCCTGGTCTGGGAAGATTCCCCTGGAGAAGAAAATAGCAACCCTCTCCAGTATTCCTGCCTGGGAAATCCCATGGACAGAGGAGCCTGTTGGGCTACAGTCCATGGGGTTGCAAAAGAGACATGACTTAGTGACTAAATAACAACAATATATAAGCCAGTATATTACAGATAATAGAAATGAACAAAATCATAATAAATGATTATTTTTGTCCCTGTCCTGAGACAAGCTAGGGTCCTGGCTGGAGGCCTTGTTTGCTTGCTCATGCTGCCGTGTCCAACTTTTTGTGACCCTGTGGACTGTAGCCCGCCAGGCTCCTCTGTCCATGGGATTTTTCAGGCAGAATACTGGAGTTGGTTGCCATTCCCCTTGGATGGAGAGGGGCTGTTTAACTCATCTCTGCATTCCCTGTGGTCCAGCATGTCCTTCATCACTTTACAGAGTCTTAATCCGTGCTTACTGGCTTGAACCTGCTGAAGTCCACACCATGCTTGTTGATACATAAGCAATGAGAGCCCTAGTCAGAGAAGATTCTTCTTTGATCTTTTCCCAGCTGCTAATGATCCCTTCTGTGACCGCATCCACTGTCTTTTCCGATGCCTTTATCTCTAGTTCATCATTTGTTTCAGCTTCTCTTTCCTTTTCAAAATTTCCAATAAGATTTCTCAGGGCCAGCACTTCATTTTTACTTCCCCATGCCTCCCATTTTAATGACTTTAGCATTTCTTTAACTTCCACTTCCCATTAAATGTATGAGCAAAAATTTGTACCCAATAGCAGATTGATACAAACTCTTAGTCAAGGCTTTTATGTATGTGTGTGTGTAGCTGGGGCGAGACGTGGAGGATTCAGGGAGAAAGAGAACTTGAGTCCTGCCCTCCGGGTCCTGCAAGGCAGGTTTAGGAGGACTGGCCTGGAAACAGTAACGCGGGACAGTGCGATGTTCAGCAGCTAAGAGGGTTGTATCCAGACGAGAGGGGCCCTGAGGAGGGAGGGGCCGCTTCTCTGCTATTAGCCCTTTGCTGGATTCTCCAGGGCCGTGTGGGATGTACTCAGGTACCCATCAAACGAGAAAATATCGGTACATGAATTGCCACGTACCAAGGGTCACAGCAGCACCACCGAGATTCAGCAAACTGAACCCACCTGGAGCGGCTGAATCGGGAAGGGCTTGATGAAAGAGGTCATGCATGAAGTCTTCCTTTAATGGTAGGGTTTCCACAAAAGGCTGTTCCCAAGAGTGTGTATTAACCCTGTTGAACAAAGTCTGGAAGATAGATAAGATGCCACTGCTTGCGGCAGATTGGCCAATCCGTGGACCAAAACTCTCTGACGGCTGTGGGCCCTCGGGAGGATCTCGCTGGTTAGAGGGTCATGCCGGCCCGTGTACAACCTGAACTTTCTCAGCACATGAGACTGTGAGAGGGTGACCGTCCTTGCAAGGGACAGAATGGCAGTATGTTTTCCCTTTGCGGTGATGGAACAGCCACCTGCTCATCGCCCCTCTTCCCAGTTAGACCCTGAACTTCATCAGCGCACCCAGGGCCTTGGGTTCACCCATGCACTCTCTGTGATTATCAGGTTTCCTTCAAGCCTATCTTTCCTTCTGGGCTTCTGAGGCTGGGACCAGTGGCCAGAGGGTCTCAGGTGAGCCCAACTGAATGTGGAAAGTGAAACAAGGGTCTGAGCTGCTGCTATGGTTACGAGGAGGGAACTCGGACCCTAGGGCTGAGTTATCTGTGGAAGGAAGGGTGAAGTGGAGTACATATGCAAATAAGCTGAGTGTGGGGCCTGTGGGGCTTGGGGTGCTCCCAGGATATCTGGGGAAAGGTAGCTGGGGGTGGGCAGACTCTTCTAGAAGGAGGGGTTAATTGCATGCTCTGGGAGCCCATTAGATGGCTGAGTGAGAGAGGACAGAAACAGAGGAGAGAGAGAAGGAGAGAGGTCATTTCCAGGCCAAAGATGCTTCTTTGTTGCTTCTGATGTTGTTCTTAGAAAGGTCGGTGCTGTTTGCAGCTGTCTGCCGCCCAAGCTCCCTCCCTGGTATCGTTATTAATAACCCAAGGAAGTGGCCATGAATAAAGAAAACCTTTATTCAGTACCACAGTGAGCACTCACGGCCTCTCTGCTTCCTCCCTTCCTCTTTGGAGGGAAAATCCCTTGGAAAACAGCTGCAAAAAGCCTGTTTAGAAATTTCAAAGGGATAAAGGTTGGGAATCCATGTGAATGGGCTGTCTGCAGTGCACTAGGAGCTCTATCTCGCTTCCTGTCGGAGAAGTCTCAGGACACACACTGTAGGGATGGAGCCGAGACAGTTATTATAAATGATTGAGTGATTTCCTAGAGCTTGCAAGGTAACTTGTGGGGTCCTCGTACAAATAAAGATGACTTGCTCGTTGTTCAGAAAGCAGGAGGAAGATTCCCTTTTATTCTGTGGTCTTGAGCTTCCCAGGTGGCACTGGTGGTAGAGAACTTCCCGTCGATGCAGGAGACATAAGAGACATGGGTTCCATCCCTGGGTCGGGAAGATCCCCTGGAGGAGGGCACGGAGACCCACTCCAGTATTCTTGCCTGGAGAATCCCATGGACAGAGGAGCCTGGCCCGGTGCAGTCCATGGGGTCGCACAGAGTCAGACATGGTGGTTTATCATTATTATTTTATGTGATATTTTTGCTGTGCTGAGTCTTGGTTGCTACACGTGGCCTTTCTCTACCTGCGGCCAGAGGAGGCTCCTCTCTAGTTGGTGCCAGGTCTTCTCCTGTCGGGGACCATGAGCTCCCAAGTGCTGGCTCAGGAGTTGTGGAAAATGGGGTTAGTTGCCTCCCAGCATGTGGGATCTTCCCAGACCAAGGATGGAAGTCATTTCTTCTGCATTGGCAGGCAGATTCTTAACCACTGGCCCACCAGGGAAGCCCTGCCAGGTGGTCTTTGCCTGCTCTTAGAAGTTGGGTTGTTACCGAGTCCAAGCTCACTGTGATGAATCCGAGACAAGGCCCTGCAATCAGGACTTTATTTGGGAGGCAGCTGACTGAGAAGACGGCCGACCAGCGCCTCAAAAGAACCATATTGTGGGGCCTGGAAGCCAGATTCTTTAATGGATCAGAGATGCAGGGAGGTGAGGAAACTGAATAAAAAGACTATTCAGTCCTTACAAATGTCCCCCACAATGGCAAGTCAGGCAGGGGGATGTGTTAGTTTCACTTCCTTGCAGACCTTCACAGGTGGGCGGCTCAGCTCATCTCCCTGAGGCCGGTCATTGTGCGCGCAGATAATAACAAAACAGGCAAGATGAGGGTTCCAGTCACAGAAACAGATCCAGCAGAAATTCAAAATTAACCTTTCCTGGTTGCCGGGTTTCCTTGAGCATGGTGGTTACTGGCAGGAAGAGTTCAGACCCTCACAGGTGCCGGATTACTCCCCGCAACTTGGTACACAGGGAAGGGATGCCTGACTCCACAGGACCCTCCTGCTGGTGGGCAGAGTGAGGAAGGGTCCTCACAGGCAAGACCCTGCCCCAGGGAGGTGGAGAAGCAGCAGATGGGGAACCATATGTGAGCCAAACTTCAAGGCCCTGGCGCCCCTCCCAGTGTCCTATCGGGCTTCTCTTTTAGAAACACAAAAGCAAAGGTAAAATTTTTAAAAGTTTCCAGACAGTGACTTCAGAGCATTAAACTCTAAGTGCAGTCTTTCTGAGCCCCGGGCTCTCTGTGACTGTATCAATGCATGAAGACAATCTTGAAGTTAGTACACAGCAGAGTGAGGACCGAAACTCATCTCTTTCTACCCTTGGAATGATCAGGCCCATTCAAACGAGGAGGAAACAGAGACAGGGAGTGCTTTTCCCATGGTCAGAGCTGGCTAAATGGTAGAACTGGCTTTTGAACTGACTGCATAGCCTGGCGCCGTCCCATTCAGTGGTTTCCAAAAGAGGGTGTTCTAAGCAAGTCCGAGGCCAGAGGCAACACATTCCCGGTGTATTAGCGTTTCTGCTGTCTCCAGACGGAGGTGTCTTCCTCCGTCATCTCAAAGGTGAGTCATTAGGCTGCTGGGTGAGGTCACAGGTCTCCATTTAGTAAGGCAAGGTCCTAATGTTTGTGCTTCGGGACATACTACACATTTCTGCAGGTAAGGCAGCAGAGTACCATGCCTGCGCTAGTTAGCAGCCATAGTCTTTGTGGTTTATCTCACGTCTTGAACCATCATCTCTTGGAACTGGGTCAGGAAGGATGTGGTTCATACCAAGCACACTAATCCTGGGTGCCTACTGATCACAGCACATGGGGGTGAGCCTGGGTTCAACCTCAGCCTGCCGTGTAGATAGATGCTAGCAGTTGGTTAGAATAGTCCCAAGAGACTATTTGTGTGTGACGTCTATTTGTGATTCTGCAGCAGAATCACATTGCTTATCAGTAGATAAGTGTAAAATACTATTTATTCCACCTGGGGATATTCTTTCCCTTCACTTTCAGATATGGATGCTTAAGTGCACTCAGTTCAGTTCAGTCGCTCAGTCGTGTCTGACTCTTTGTGACCTCATGAATCACAGCACGCCAGGCCTCCCTGTCCATCAGCATCTCCCGGAGTTCACTCAGACTCACGTCCATCAAGTCCGTGATGCCATCCAGCCATCTCATCTTGTCTTCCCCTTCTCCTCTTGCCCCCAATCCCTCCCAGCATCAGAGTCTTTTCCAATAAGTCAACTGTTCGCATGAGGTGGCCAAAGTACTGGAGTTTCAGCTTTAGCATCATTTCTTCCAAAGAACACCCAGGACTGATCTCCTTCAGAATGGACTGGTTGGATCTCCTTGCAGTCCAAGGGACTCTCAAGAGTCTTCTCCAACACCACAGTTCAAAACCATCAATTCTTCGGCGCTCAGCTTTCTTCACAGTCCAACTCTCACATCCATGCATGACCACTGGAAAGACCATAGCCTTGACTAGATGGACCTTTGTTGGCAAAGTAATGTCTCTGCTTTTGAATATGCTATCTAGGTTGGTCATAACTTTCCTTCCAAGGAGTAAGCATCTTTTAATTTCATGGCTGCAATCACCCATTACTCAATCTCAAAAATTATCAACATCCTGCTATTCTTCTTTAATCTGTCTCCTCACATTTTTTTTTTTTCCCCTAAAGCAGAGGTCCTCAACCTCTCGGATCTAATGCCTAATAATCTGAAGTGGAGCTGATGTAATAATAAAAGACAAAGTGCACAATAAATGTAATTCGCTCAAATCATCCTGAAACCACCCCACTCCGACCCCTGTGCATGGAAAAATTGTCTTCCATGAAACCAAAAAGTTTGGGGACCGTAGCCATAAAACACTTTCTTTAAAGCAAATTCCAGACTTCACATTATTTTGTCTGTAAATACTTCAGTCTGAATCTTGAATGAAAAATAACATAAAAAAAATTCAAGCCCATGTAATACCATACTCTCATGTAACAGTCCATGGGGTTGCAAAGAGTTGGACACGACTGAGCGACCTCACTTTTCTCTAGTCCCTGTGGTGAGCGGGCTCAGTCACTCAGCTGCTTCCAGCTCTTTGTGACCCCATGGACTGTAGTCCATCAGGCTCCTCCACCCATGGGATTTTCCAGGCAAGAATACTGGCGTGGGTTGCTGTGCCCTCCTCCAGGGGATCTTCTGGACTCAGGGATTGAACCCACGCCTCTTACATCTCCTGTCCCTGTATGACCTGCAGACAGAGAGCTAGGTTAGAGTCAGATTAGATTTGGGAGTGGTCAGGAATGCTTCATAGAGGGAGCTGTAGAACTCCTTGGGTATCACCTCAGGAGACACATAATGTCTCGTTGTCTTGCATTTAGGGGCGTTAACAATATTGGCCGTTAACCGCCTAATTCATTCATTATAAAGTTCCACAACAACTTTTCATTGAATTAGTTTAGCAGCATTTGATGATTATTGCCAAGACTGATTATTTCCATACTGCTACTGCTAAGTCGCTTCAGTCGTGTCCGACTCTGTGCGACCCCATAGATGGCAGCCCACCAGGCTCCCCCGTCCCTGGGATTCTCCAGGCAAGAACACTGGAGTGGGTTGCCATTTCCTCCTCCAGTGCAGAAAAGTGAAAAGTGAAAGTGAAGTCGCTCAGTCGTGTCCGACTCTTTGCGACCCCATGGACTGCAGCCCACCAGGCTCCTCCGTCCATGGGATTTTCCAGGCAAGAGTACTGGAGTGGGGTGCCATTGCCTTCTCCGGATTATTTCCATAGGAGCTGTAAAATGGATGTTTCCTTTCTTTTCTGTCAAAATGCTTTTACTTAGATCCATAGAAAATGTCCTATTTACTGTTCATCTTGGATCCTAATAGCATTAACATAATCATATATTTTCTTTCATATGTATATATGAAATAATTAAGTAATTATATGTACATTATTATTGTTATTAGCAAAATGTGTACATATCATTATGATTCTTTTGGTCCTTAGGATAGAGGCTGCATCCCACTAGTGATGAATAGTGATGTATAGTGATGAATAGTGGTGTACAACTGTCTGACACTGTATTAAAGGGACGCCTCTGGTTGCTGGGTTGAGAATAGACGGTAGGAAGGGTCACGGAGGCCGTGTAGAAGTTCCTGTAGGTGCTCAGGTGAGAAGTGATTGCGGATTTGGTCTTGATGGATGGGGGTGAGAAGGGGACATATTCTGGATATATTCTGAAAACAGATTTCATGTGATTTGCTATGGGCTTGAATATAGGATATTAAGAAAAAAAGAAAAAAAAAATCTCTGAGGTTTGTGGGCTGAGTTACCAGAAAAATGCATTTCCCTATATTAACAAGGGAAAGACTGGGGTGAAGCAAGTTGGGCCAGGAACCACCAGTTTGGTTCTGTACATATTAGCTTTGTCCATTGCCACTGAAGTGCAGACACTGAATAGGATGCTGGCTGCTGTGAGTGAGGGTACTGGGGAGGGGTCTGGGCTGAAGATATGAATGTGAAAGTCAACTGTGCGTAGAAATTCAAGCTGATGTTTCATGATGAGGAAGTGTTCGTTGTCTTCTTCAAGTGGTTCTGACTGGCTAAACAAGATGAAAGCTGAAAATGGACCAATGGATCAATGACTTGACAAGACGGGTTTTAGAGGAGTGGTCATGGGGAAAGCCTGTCATAATGGACTGAAGAAGAAGCAGGGAAGAGAGGAATTGGAAATTGTAAATAGTCAGCTCTCCCTAGGAGTCTTGCCGGAAAGGAGAGCAGAAATGACATGGTGATTGGATGGATAAGCGGGGCATCCAAGATGGGAGAAATCGGGGCTAGTTTGAGAGACAGCTTCTTTGAAGTGGACTGAGAAGTTGTCTAAGTGAAGAATGCGTCTAAATTTCTACGGTTTTCTAAGGTTTTTAACAATTGACCTACCAATATCAAACTGAGCAGCATTTTTAAAGTGACTCACCTTGGTCATTTTTACCCAAAACTTCAACTTAGCTTTCACAGGAAAAAAGTTATTCTTTTTTCATGCATCCAATTTAATGAAAGGGTATAATTAAAGCAAAAAGGATAGGCATACACCTACTTAAGAATAGATAAATAAAGAACCAAATGAGTAAAAATGGAAGCTCTTGGGTATCCTAGAAAGTAGCCTAGTGATTGTGTAGAAGGCAAGCAACCTGTGTAGGGAGAGTGACAAATGGTGGTGTTAACACAGAGACTCAGTTAAACATGGGTCCGGTAGAGTTTCTTTTTTCATTTTTGCAATGAATGATTTTAGAAATGGTCAGGCATTGCATTTTTTTTTTTTTTTTGCCATTAGAGATCTCTTACTTGCCTCAGTTCACAAAACTACCAGGACAAACTTTTCTTTAAATGAACTGTGGTGTAAAGATCTGCCTGCAATGTGGGAGACCTGGGTTCTATCCCTGTTGTCGGGAAGATCGCCTGGAGAAGGAAATGACAACCCACTCCAGTACTCTTGCCTGGAAAACCCCGTGGACAGGGGAGCTTGGTGGGCTACAGTCCATAGGGTCACAAAGAGTCAGACACGACTGAGCGACTGTCACACACACTCATGGTGTAAAGAACAGATGCAAGATGGTGAGGCTGAAACATGAAACTGAATGATGGATGAAATCAAGAATTGCTTTTGTGTGTGCGTGGAAGGAAATGACTGATTATATTCACAAGTTTTCGTAGTTGATCTGAGTGGAGAGTAGTGATAGCTTATGGTGAACGATGTTGGATTCATGATCTCCGAAGAAGATTTAGCTTCGGGACCAGGGACCAGGCTTGATCACTCAAGAGCTTTTGTGTAGCAGAGTTTTATTCAAGTCAAGAAAAGGCTCAGAGAAAGCTTCTGACATAGACATCAGAAGGGCATGGAGAATGCCCCCCTTGCTGGTGTTTGCAAGGGAGTCATATATTTTTTAATTAATTATTACAATAAATCAAAAGAATGTCCCAAGGTAGTAAATCATTTTACTAGACCCACTCCCATAATTTACATTTTAAGATAACAGGATTAGCCAGAAGGTTTTCAGGAAGGAGAAACTGTCCTCAAGCAGGATACATTGTTGTTATGTAATCCTTAGGACAGAGTTTAAATTTTGTTGTGTAATCATCAGTTCCAGGCTTAAAGAAAAAATGTTTTATGTGACTAAGACTAAGGAATGTAGAGGGAAAAAACTTTGTCCTTTCCTCCTCCTTGAGAATTCCAGACCCCTATCTCCTCCTTGGGAACCCTGGACTTCTTATCAACCTGCCTAGGAACTGACTCTCTCAGTAGGAGATCATGTTTTTTTGTTTTTGTTTGTTTGTTTGTTTTTTTAATATCACCAGTAAATACCTGCTCTGGAACTGGGAGGGATGATAGGAAGGTTGTTTTTAAAGATAAAAAAAGAAAGTGAAACCTGAGGTCAGAAGCCTGAATAAGTGCTGCATGAGAATGATATTCCTTCTCCTTGCAGGGATTTTTCTTCTAATTTTAAAAATAAAACACGCCCTTTTTAGAACACGTGGAAAAAATTTTTTTTTTAGTGTAGAGAAGACTATAAAATCACTTAACCCCCAAGTGAAGTGAAGTGAAGTCACTTGGTCGTGTTTGACTCTATGACCCCATGGACTATATAGCCCGCCAGGATCCTTCATCCATGAAATTTTCCCAGGCAAGCGTACTGGAGTGGGGTGCCATTTCCTTCTCCAGGGGATCTTCCTGACCCAGGGATCGAACCCAGGTCTCTTGCATTCAGGGAAGCCCCAAAGTGGGATTCTAAATACCAGTGGGGCATACCACAAAAATTAAGGTGATTCACAAAAGTAAGGTGTATACCTGCTTAAATGGGTGGCTTCAGCTAAGCAGTTTTATAGATATAATTCAAATTTCCCCCATAATACGACATTGAAAAAATTGCTGATCTACATTCTCCACTTCCTACCTGAATGCATCTGTATAGCAGAAAGCTGTCTACCTCTTTAGTCTCTGGATGTTTTGAAGCAGTTAGTAAAGCTTGATTTGAACTGATGTTAACAATTCTCCCCATGCTTTCACTTAGCCAGGATCCATACTCGCCTTGCCATGGTTGAGATGTTTCTTTTCTCTTGTGACTATCAAGCAAACATTATAAAGTGGTTTCTGTTTGGCACCCACAGTTTAAATATTGTAAAATGCATAATAAAATTTCTTTCTTCATTATCTTGTTTTCTCAGAGTAAGATTCTGTGTATGAATTAGCTTGTCTATAGCAGTAATTGGGAAGGCAATGGCAGCCCACTCCAGTGCTCTTGCCTGGAAAATCCCATGGACGGAGGAGCCTGGTGGGCTGCAGTCCATGGGGTCACAAAGAGTCGGACATGACTGAGCGACTCCACTTTCACTCTTCGCTTTCATGCATTGGAGAAGGAAATGGCAACCCACTCCAGTGTTCTTGCCTGGAGAATCCCAGGGACAGGGGAGCCTGGTAGGCTGCCGTCTATGGGGTCACACAGAGTCAGACACGACTGAAGTGACTTAGCAGTAGCAGTAGCAAAGCAGTAATAAAATCTCCTTGGGGATTCTTTAAGAGTAAAGAGAGATGGAAAACATACAGTTTTGTATGGAAACTGGGAGAGATTTAAAACTACAGAGGAATGCGTGAGGCTGAGTTCAAAGGTAACTGTTTGTATTTGGGGGATCTGGTTTCATGTTTAAATACTTGTTGGTAAAAAATTTTAAAGCCTTGCATTTTTTTTTTCTTGTCTAGTATAACTTCTTTGTTCCCACTCATATTTCTTTTTGTACAGCTCTTTGGAGCTCCTTTCTGTCTGCTAAACTGGGTGCTGTTTCATTCATGAATTGTTGATCTTTAAAATAAAAAATAATTTTAAAGGTTCAGAAACCAAGATTATGAACATATCCGTTTGTGCTGAATGTTGTGCATTTTGTATTTGACAGCTCTAGTTTTCTTCATGCTTTTCCTTGTTCAATATTCCTTACTCCTCAGTTCATGTATCCGCTCAAGTCTTTTCTTTTAAACATGTTAAATCATGACAATGCTAAACACACTGAAATATCTGTGGAACAAATATCCATTTACTCATCATGCAGAATTAACTGACAATAAAATGGTTGTCATATTTCCTTCAGATCTTTCCCCCCTAGTTTTCAAAGAAACATGTTAGAGATAAAAATCAAAGTACATCTTCCTTCAATTTTCTTCTTTCTCAGATGCAAGCAATACTTGATTGACCTGTATCTTTCTAGAAATATTTTCTGAATATATGAGCGCATATGCATATATTCTTTTTTTTTTGCACACAGTCTTTCATCTCTATCTCACTTTTTTTTTCACTTAATAGTGTATCTTGATTATCAATGTAGTTCTGTTTCATTCTATAGTAGTGTTCCATTTTATAGATTTACCAAATTCTAGACTTGTATTGATGGACATTTAGGTTGTTTTAAAACTTCCCTGGTGGCTCAGACGGTAAAGCGTCTGCCTGCAATATGGGAGAGCCAGTTTCAGTCCCTGGGTCGGGAAGATCTCCTGGAGAAGGAAATGGCAACCCACTCCAGTATTCTTGCCTGAAAAATCCCATGGATGGAGGAGCCTGGTGGGCTACAGTCCATGGGGTGGCAAAGAGTCGGACACAACTGAGCGACTTCACTTTAAACTTTTGCAATAGATTGCAAACTATGCTGCAATAAAATCCTTGGGTTTGTAAGACAGAATCCTAGAAGTCAAAATATGTACCACTCTGCATTTTCAAAACATGGACACACTTCTCTTGATGAAGCAATCCTCTTCATGAGGCAATGAAACTTAATTTTCCCATATGTTAACTACACAGGATGTTTTCAAACTTTCTGATTTTTGTCAGTCTGATAAGGGAAGATGCTACTGCCTTTGAATTCTAGTTTGTATTTGTTTTGCGTTTTTGCCCTGTAGAGTAAACTTTTCTTTTTTCCACTTACCAATATGTTTTGGTGATTTCAATTACATTACTTTAGTGATTTATTCATGTTGCTATATGAGCACTAGCTCATTCATTTTAACTGCTGCATAGTAGCCTAGTGAATGACTGTATCCTACATTTATGAATAGACTTCCTTTTTCTAAAGGTATACATTTAATAAATTTATTTTAAAATTTTTTCTTTCTTTTTTAACTATCACAGATTGTCCTTGTACAATATTGAGACGTGTAGAAGAAAATACAGTTATTGGAGGAGAGCTGCTCTACAGAGCTTTGTGTTGGCCTCTGCCACGATCAACCTGAGTCAGCCACAGGGACACACACGCCCTTCCTCCTGAGCCTGCCTCGCGCCTCCTTTCCCATCCCACCGCTCCAGGTTGTCACAGAGCCCTGGGTTGAGCGCTCTGTTTCACACAGCAAATCCTCCCTTATTCTGTTTTCGCTGACCTAAACCGTGCTGAAACACACACATCTCCTTGTGCCTGTGTTTTTTCTCAGATGTTTAGCTCGAGACAGAATTCGCCGTTTTCACCTGTCCAGGCTGCATTAGTTTGCTAGAGCCACCGTAACAAACCACCACAAACTGGGTGGCTTAAACAATGGGAATTTCTTGTCCCACAGTTCTAGAGGCCAGAGGTCTGAAGCCAAGGTGTCAGAAGGCTCAGCTCTTTTGGAGGACCATGAGGAAGCCTCTGTTCCGGGCTCCTCTCCAGTTTCTAGACACCTCAGGCATTCCTTGCCTAGCAGACGGCATTCTCCCTGTGTCTCCACATTTTCTTCCTTCTGTGTGTGTCTGTCTCTAGGTCCAAATTTTCCGTCCTTTCTGAGGACCCTGGTCATAGTGGGTAAAGGATCACCCTTATTCTCACCTTAATTTGATCATCTGCAAAGATCCTATTTCCAAATAAGGTCACCTTCTGAGGGACTGGCAGTTAGAACGGATACATCTTTTAGGGCACACAATTTAGCTCATAACAATGGATATATCAATGAAGATGCTTTTGGTGACAAGAAAAAGAATACTCAACTATAAGAGGTCTAAAACAAGAGGTTTTTAATAGACACACATAACAATATATACAGAAGTGGGGTGGTCCTTGGGTAGGTTCAGCAGCTCACCCGTTACTCGGAACCTTCCATTCCTCCATCTCCCTAGGGTGGCTTTCATCCTTGTGCTTCTTGTCACAAGACGGCTGCTGCAGTTCCAGGCGTTATGTCCTTATATCGTGATACCCAGGAACAGAGAGCAGGGGGATGGCAAGACTGCCTTCCCTGCAAGTCTCCTTATCAAGGAATAGCATCCTTCCCAGAGCTCTCCTTCAATTGCCTCTGTGCTTCCTCCTTGAACTTCATTAGCCAGAATTGGTCTATATGGCTCCCCAAACTGCAGAGGAGGCTTGCAAAGTGAGTATTTGATATTTGGAATCTCTATGATAGGAGACGTGCTTTGCCAGTAGGGAAGAAGAGTGAGGGTATCTATTCGGGTTGGAAAGCAAGGTTGTCTGCTATGTCATATATGGCCAAACAGGCCTCCAAATTTGTGGTGTCAATTTCCCTTCACAAAGACAGTGTGAATTTACTCGTTACCATGCATCCTCACCAGCACTTGGAAATTGTCAAAACGTTTTGCCCATCTTTTGCAGCTCTAATTTTTGTTCCCCTGATTACTAACGCAACTGATCACTTTCTAATGTGTTTATGTCATTCTGGTTTTTCCTGTGAAATGCCTATTTTTATCTTTTGCCTGTTTTTTATATTGAATTTTTTTTCATACTGATTGTATAAAGATTCTAAATTTTTATCAGTTATGTGGCTTGCAAATAACTTCTCCCTATCTGTGGTCTGACCTGACTTTATTTATCAGGTCCCTTGTCTTACTGAAGATTTTAATATACTCATATTATCTTTTATGGTTATGCCTTTTTGCATCTTTAAAAAAATGTTTATTTTTGGGGGGAGCCACACTGCAGGGCATGTGGAATCTTAGTTCCCTGACCAGGGATCAAACCCATGCCCTCTGCATTGGAAGCTCGGAATTTTAACCACTGGACCACCAGGGAAGTCCCTTGTATCTTATTTAAGAACTTATTTTCTACCAGAGGCTGCAAAATGTCACATATAATAAAAATTTTTTTAAAACATTTTATTTCATTAGTGCTTTATACTTTTGGAATGTATTTTTGTGTGTGATATAATGTAGGAGGCTAATTCATTTTATCCCTATAGTTGGATAGTCAGTTCTGTAAGTTCCATCTATTAAATAATCTATTATTTATGAAGGGCTTTATAATGCCACTTTGGTTGTATATCAGGTTTATTAGTTCATTTCTGGGCTCTAATATGTTTTATGATCTTTTTATCTCTAAACCACTCCACATTGTTTAAATTACTAATGTCTTGATATTGAGTAGGGTACCTCTTCTTTCTGTTAGTTTACTTTTTTTTTTTGAAGTTTATGCAAACAGAATTACATACTCCGTATTTTTGTGTGGTGTCTTCCACGGCTGTGGCATGATGTTTTCTAATTCATCCGTCTTGTACTAATAGTTCCTTCCCTATTATTGCTGAATTGTAGTCCCTTGTGTGTATATACCACAGTGTGTTTATCCATTCATCTGTTGGCTTGTATGTGACTTGTATTCACTTTTTGGATATTATGAGTAAAGTTTCTATGAATATTAGTATACACGTTACTGTGTAGACATGTGGTTTCATTTTTCTTGGGTAAATCCCCGGAAATAAAATAGCTGAGCCATTGCGGTTCAGCTGTTTCAGAAGCTGCTACACTGTTTCACAAGGTAATGGCATAGCTTTATGTGTTCACTATCAGGGTATGAATATTCTTGCTAGCACTGTTATTGTTGGGCTTTTATGTGTTAGCCATTCTAATGGGCTTGCAGTGGTATTTGAACAGTGGTTTTGATTTGTATTTCCCTCATGACTAATGATATTGAACATCATCTCGTGGACTTATTGAAGTATGTATTCAAGTCTTTTGCCAACCTTTAACAAATTAGGTTTTTGTTCTTACTATTGAGTTGTAGGTGCTTTATTTATACTGAATACAAGTCCATTATCAGTTCAGTTCAGTCGATCAGTCGTGTCTGACTGCCTGCAACTCCATGGACTGCAGCACGCCAGGCCTCCCTGTCCATCACCAACTCCCACAGTTTACTCAGACTCACGTCCACTGAGTCGGTGATGCCATCCAACCATATCATGCTCTGTCGTCCCCTTCTCCTGCCTTAATCTTTCCCAGCATCAGGGTCTTTTCAAATAAGTCCTTTATCAGATGTGTCCTAAACATATTTTCTTTCACTTTGTAACTTGTCTTTTCATCTTCTTTAATGGAATGTTTTAAGGACCAAAATTTAAAAAAAAAAAAAACCCTTTATAAGATCCGATTTATTCATTTTCTTTTATACAACTTGTGCTTTAGGTCTTTGATCAATTTCTAGTTAATTTTGTGTATGGTGTGAAATGAGAGTCAATTTCTTTTTTCTGCATATGCAAATTTATTTGCTATAGTATTATTTGGGCTTCCCAGGTGGCACTGTGGTAAAGAATCTGCCTGCCAAGCAGGAGACTCCGGTTCGATCCCTGGGTCAGGAAGATCCCCTGGAGGGTAGCATGGCTACCCCTGCAGTATTCTTGCCTGGAGAATCTCCATGGACAGAGGAGCCTGGTAGGCTACAATCCATAGGGTTGCAAAGAGTCGGCCACAACTGTAGTATCATTTATGGGAAAAGCTTTCCCTTGCCTTCTTTGACTCCCTTCCTGAAAGTCAGTTGACCATGTCTTAGTCAGTTTCAGAGGCTGTAACAGAATAGCATAGACTGGGTGGTTTATGGGCAACAGAAATTTATTTCTCGCAGTCCTGGAGGCTGAGCATCCAAGACCAAGATGTCAGCAGATTCAGTGTGTGCTGAGAACCCACTTCCTGTTTCAAAGATGGCCCCTTCTCGCTGTGTCCTCACCGGGATTAAGGAGGAGTTCTCTGGGTCTCTTTTATGAGGATGTTAATTCCATTCATGACAGCTCCGCTCTCATAAGCTAATTACCCCAAATGCCCCCCTGCCAAATACTATCGCCTTGGGAAACAGGTTTAACTTATGAGTTTTGGGGGGACACAAACATTCAATCTATAGCATCAAGTATGTTTGGGTTTCTTTCTTCCCTCTCTTCTACTTCTTTGATTTATATCAATTCTTGCATGATTCCTACATTGTCTAGATCACTGAAGCTCTTTAGTAAATCTTGAAATCCAATAATGTAAGTCCTCTAGCTTTTTCCCTTTGATTGGTTTGGCTAGCTTGTATAATAAAGTTTAGACTCAACTTGTCAATATGTTTAACACAGCATGCTGAATTCGTTACCATCTTAATATTGAGCCTTCCAACCCATAAATATGGTGTATCTATTTCCTTGAAATGTTAATCACTCAGTTGTGTCTGACTCTTTGCAACCTCAAGGACTGTAGCCTGCCAGACTCCCCTGTCCATGGGATTCTCCAGGCGAGAATACTGGAGAGGGAATCGTCCCTACCCAGGGTACCCAGGTCTTCTGCATTGCAGGCAGATTTCTTTAATATCTGAGCCATCAGGGAAGCCCTTAGGCATTTGAAACTTTCTCATAGCAATGTTTTGTTTTCAGAGCATAAGTTGCATATATTTTGTTAAATTTGTTAATATTTCCAATTTTTGCATTCCTATAGTTTAATATACATGTATATGTTCTACTTTGATATAATATGTAGTATATAGTTTTCATATAATACTTAATATATAGTATTTAATATATAGTTTATAGCATAATAGGGGACGACAGGGGATGAGGTGGTTAGATGGCATCACAAACTCGATGGATGTGAGTCTGAGCAAACTCCAGGGTTGGTGATGGACAGGGAAGCCTGGTGTGCAGCAGTCCATGGGGTCACAATTAGACATGACTGAACGACTGAACTGAACTGAACTGAACAGATACAATATATTACATATCCTGATCAATACCACCTTGACCCAAAGACTTCTCCATCCTAGTTCATGGCAACTCCATCCTTCCAGGGTCACAGGCCCCAAACCCTGGAATTATTGACTCCTTAAATCACTGCAGATGGTGACTGCACCCATGAAATTAAAAGACGCTTACTCCTTGGAAGAAAAGTTATGACCAACCTAGATAGCATATTCAAAAGCAGAGACATTACTTTGCCAACAAAGGTCCGTTTAGTCAAGGCTATGGTTTTTCCAGTGGTCATGTATAGATGTGAGAGTTGGACTGTGAAGAAAGCTGAGCAACAAAGAACTGATGCTTTTGAACTACGGTGTTAGAGAAGACTCTTGAGAGTCCCTAGGACTGCAAGGAGATCCAACGAGTCCATTCTGAAGGAGATCAGTCCTGGATGTTCTTTGGAAGGACTGATGCTAAAGCTGAAACTCCAGTATTTTGGCCACCTCATGTGAAGAGTTGACTCATTGACAAAGACTCTGATGTTGGGAGGGATTGGGGGCAGGAGGAGAAGGGGATGACAGAGGATGAGCTGGCTGGATGGCATCACCGACTTGATGGACGTGAGTTTGAGTGAACTCCGGGAGATGGTGATGGACAGGGAGGCCTGGTGTGCTGCGATTCATGGGGTCGCAAAGAGTCGGACACGACTGAGCGACTGAACTGAACCGAACTATTTCTCTAACACTACTTATCCTATCTGTTAGGAAATCTGCAATGAATCAAGAATTTATCACATCTGCTGCTATCCCGGTGCAAATCACCATTGGCACTTGTCTGGATTACTGGTCTGGGAGCGCAGCTCAACCCAGAAAGTTGCTCACCTTTCTCTGCCTCTTCCGATTTTCAGACTATATTTAACAAAGCAGTCAGAGAAGTGCTGTGAAACCTAAGTAATGTCCCGCGCCTCCTCGCCCGCTCAGCATCCAGTATGCCTCCCCAGTTCATGAGTAGAACCTCGCTAAGCTCGGCCCAGTGGGATCGCCTTTCTGACCTCACTTCCGTCCACTGTCCACCTTGCTCGCTCCAGCCACACTGGCTTCTCTGCTGTTTTAGGAACAACCAGGCACCAGGGTTGTTGTGAACGCTGTCCCTTCTGCCCAGAGTGCAGTGGGTGTCTGTGCAAGTAACTTCCTTGCTTCCTTTGATCTTTTGCTCGTGTTATCTACTGTCCTCCCTGTTTAACACCCAACACAGACACTTCCTCCCCATGACTTCTGACTCTCTTATCCTGTTCTATTTTCCCTCCCCCCACCCCCATAGAATTTATAAACTGCTGGGATACTCACTATGTTTACCGTCTGCTATCAGTCTTGCCCTGATAGAATGGAATCCACCCAGGACAGAGGGTCTTGTCTATTTTGTTCACTGGTGTATCTTATTTGTTCATAAATGTGCCTGGAACATAGGAGATGCTCAATAAATATTTGCCAGGTGAATGAATGAATGATTTCTGAGCTTTCCTAAGCCTGAAGAGCCTTCTGATTTTGAGACTCTGCTGAGAAAATCCTCACCACCTCAGTGAATGCCGTCAGTCTTTCTCCTCCCAGTAGCTGGTGGTCTTCTCCTTCAGCACAGGCTTCCAGGAGCCTCAAATTTGAGAATCCACTGACTCCTGCATTTCAGGCAGGTTCTTCACCATCTGAGCCACCGGATCCTAATTCCTGTTAGGACTCAGCTCTGTTCTGGGGATAAGTTGTTATTGTTGTTCAGTCCTCAGTCGTGTCCGACTCTTTGCGACCCCATGGACTGCAGCATGCCAGGCTTCCCTGTCCATCACCAACTCCCGGAGCTTGCTCAAGCTCATGTCCGTTGAGTCAGTGATGCCGTTCAACCATCTCATCCTCTGTCGTCCCCTTCTCCTCCTGCCCTCAGTCTTTCCCAGCATCAGGGTCTTTTCCAATGAGTCAGGTGGCCAAAGGATTGGAGCTTCAGCTTCAATCATTCCAATGACTATTTGAGGTTGAGTACCTTTAGGATTGACTGGGGATAAGTAGGGACATGATTTTGAATTTCCTGAAGGGGGCAGCATTGTTTAGCAGAAAGAGAGAAGTTTGGCGGTAAGGCACCTGTCCTGCCTGCTGACTGTTGTTTGGCTTTGGGCAGGTTGCTAAGCTCTGAGACTAGGGAGCTCCAAAGCAGGGAAGAGGGTAATCCCCCCGCCTCCCCCGCCCCCACACACAAGGAGGGCTGGGGTAAGGGTTAAATCGGACGCGTCCACGATGAGCAGCGGTGCGCGCTGCGGTGTTCACACCCTCTCCTCGCTCCTTCTAGCACTCCCCTGCCTCTGGGCACTGCAGACGCCTGCGTGAGTGGGCCAGAGGTAGGAAGAAGGGGCCAGCGGCGAACAGGAGAGGCGGGAGGGAAGCTGGTGGGGGTCTGTGGGAAGGAGCTGAGTGATAGGAAGGAGGAGGACATCTCAGCGACCTTGAATCCTGACATTGGTGCCCAGCCTGCACGCATCGAGACTCTAGGTCAGCAATTAAGGAAGCAAACAGCAAACTGCTATCAGCCTGGGAGCCCAGCTCAACCCAGAAAGTTGCTTATGACAAATCACTTTTTTCAGAAGCTGCTCCTGGAGCTTGTCAGGCATGAACACTGATGAAGCATGCTGATTTTTCACAGTCTTCCCTGGTGGCTCAGATGGTAAAGAATCTGCCTGCAGTGCAGGAGATGTGGGTTCGATCCCTGGGTTGGGAAGATCTGATGAAGGGAATGGCTACCCACTTCAGTATTCTTGCCTGGAGAATCCCATGGACGGAGGAGCCTGGTGGGCTACAGTTCATGGGGTTGCAAAGAGTTGGACACAAATTAGTGACTGAAGAACAAAAAAAACCAGTTCAGATTGCTGGTTACCATCAATGCCTGCCCACCTACCCCTACACCCGTACACAAGCACTTTGTGGTTGAACAAAGTGGGTTTATTGCTCTTTGCAGAACAACTGGATGCTCACCTTAGGGATGCACAGGGGCAGGAGAGGGCTCCATCTAAGGATGTTGTGTGCTAGTTGCTTAGTCGTGTCCGGCGACTAAGGCAAGAACACTGGAGTGGGTTGCCATTTCTTTCTCCAAAAGGAACTATAGAAAGAAAGTGAAGTCGCTCAGTCCTGTCCGACTCTTTGTGACCCCATGGACTGTAGCCTACCAGGCTCCTCTGTCCATGGAATTTTCCAGGCAAGAGTACTGGAGTGGGTTGCCATTTCCTTCTCAGTCTAAGAATGTTAGAAGGGACTTAAAGGATTTGGACTTGTTTTATGAGATTTTGGCCAAGTTTCAAGGAGGCTGGTTTCCCTGGATGCTGCCAGGAGGCAAAGGGGATGGAGTTAAGCCTTCATGTGCTGTCTCTTCAGTCATGTTCCACTCTTGCAGCCCCAGGGACTGTTGCCCGCCAGGCTCCTCTGTCCATGATATTTCCCATGAGGCAAGAATATTGGAGTGGGTTGCCATTTGC
Source organism: Capra hircus (assembly GCF_001704415.2). Lineage (NCBI taxonomy): Eukaryota > Metazoa > Chordata > Mammalia > Artiodactyla > Bovidae > Capra > Capra hircus. Next base: position 111,296,457 of record NC_030813.1, read on the forward strand.
TTCGCCAGGGGATCTTCCCAACCCAGGAATCAGACCCGTGTCTGTTCCGTCTCCTGAATTGGCAGTGGTTTCTTTACCACTGAGCCACCAGGGAAGGCCATAGCGGCTGGGCCTCGCTGATATTCCTCGATTCCTGGGCTCATCAGGAGGAAGGAGCCACTCGACTTGGCCAGCCTGAGGCCAGAAGGCAGAAGACCCTTGGAATGACAGCTTGGCTAGTGCCCCGCAGGGACAAAGCAGGCTCAGAGGGAATAAAAAACTGGAGGCTCGCCCTCCCTCCCCTGGGTCCAGCTGTCTGATCTGATATTATACTTGGGATGCCAAGTCCAAAGGCCAGAGTTTGTCCTGATGACGATAGCTGAGCTCTGCCAATGGAAACCCACTCCCTGCCCCCACCGAAGGGCTCAGGTTCACGTGCCACGCAAACTCACAAGGGAAGGTCCAGCTCGGTCTCCTCCAGCAAACCCCGTTTCCCCTCATTTCTGCTGCCTTGCCAGCCTGCCTGCTCTCCACCAGGGGCTGTTTGGAGGGGGCCGTGGGGTTCAAGTTTCTATTTCAAAGACTTCTCTCCATCTTTGAGGCCATCACAGATTTTTTTCAGAATGATTTTTCAAAAAAAAAAAAAAAAGTCAGCAGAGGCCGCCTCCCTGCTTTCACCTATCCACCATCTTCCCCTTGTAATTAGGTAAGATTCGGAACCGTTTCCTTGGTCTAAAAGGCCGGCGTGATCTCCTCTCAGTTACTTTTCTGACTTGACTTCTCCCCTCTGCTCCCCTTGTTCTTCACTCACTTCCTCAAAATCAGCAAGTTCTTTTCTGCCTCAGGGCCTTTGCAGCTGCAGGGCCCTCTGCCTGGACCGCACCCCTCCCAACATCTAGTCTTAGGGAGCCATCTCCTGACCAGCCTTCCTAAGGTGGCCATTGCACCAAAATTCCCCACTGATTCCCTATGCTCCTGTCATCACCTGTACTTACTTTGTTAGCTTATTTGCTTGTTTGCGTCTGATCTGTCTTTCTGACCAGAGAGGAACCTCACGAGGGCAGGGACCTTGTAGGGCGGGGAGGCTGATGCTCATCCCATAAGGATGCTGTGCACATGGGACGCAGTGGTGTGGATGAACCGCTTGGCACAGAGTGACCTTCTCAGGGAGACTTCTTTGGCGTGTGTGTGTGCTCAGTCGTGTCCAACCCTTTGTGGTCCCGTGGACTGCAGCCCACCAGGCTTCTCTGTGCGTGGGATTCTCCAGGCAAGAGTACTGGAGTGGGTGCCATGCCCTCCTGCAGGGGACCTTCCCTTCCAGGGATGGAGCCCGCGTCTCCTGCATTTCTTGCCTTCGCAGGCAGATTCATTACCGCTAGAGCCACCTGGGAGGCCTTGTGCTCTAAACATATATTTGAAATCGCATTATTCATCTTTTACTTTGCTTCCTGTCTTATCCCACAGAAGCAGAAACTGCCAAGAGATCAAGCAGGCATTCATGAGTGCATTCATTTCCAAGGATCCCTGCAAAGCGACAAAGGAAGACTACAGACGACTGATCGACCTGGCAGATTCCACTGTGCCTTGCAACAAGGTAACTGCGGCCAAGTTATGGATTTAAAACCTGAGCGTCAAAGCGAAAGGGAAGAGGTCATAATCAGGGTGAGGGAAGAGGAAAACTGGATATTAGGATGTAGGCTTGACTGGCGGGGAGGGAGCTTGTGGGCCTTTGGGAGACCAGGATGTCACAGGGATTCAGGATACCCCGGGGGACAGGAGATGAGAGAGAGGATTGGGGATGTAGAAAGAGGAAAGGAAAGTTGGCCAAAAATCAGGCAAAACAAACCTAGCATAAATCCCAACCCAATCCAAACCAAAGTGATCCACCTGATAAAATTCAAAACTCTCCCTAACCTCTGGTGATAGTGATGATGGTAACAGCAACGCCTTTTTGAATTTTCTGAGTGTCCTTTTTGCTTACAAAGGACTCTCTGAATCTTATCCTGTTAAGTTTTCACTGTGAACCTGTGAAGTAGGCAGGTTAGGCATCAGTCTTTCCATTTCACCAGAAAGAACACCGAGGCTTCCTGAGTTGGGGGACCAGTGATGACTGAATTTGATGCTCTTGAAAGTACCCAGCTGAAATGCACAGAGTTCAAGATTTAGACCCAGACAGGCCTGCATTTTAATACACTAATTATACTGGGAAAGGTCTCTAACGGAGTGCATCTTTTCTTTTTTAAAAGCTTGATTTATCTTAACTTTAGGATAATTTACAGTATTGTGATGGTCTGTGCCATACATCAATATGAATCGGCCATAGGTATACATGTGTCCCCTCCATCGCAAATCCCCGCACCCATGGAGTGCGTCTTTTCTAAAATCGGTGTTTAAGGTGAAAATTCAGTGTGCCCCAAAGCATCTTCATGTAGCCCCGAAGCCTTAAAGCCACGAATTACAGCGTCTCCCCCCACTGTTAGAGCTGCGGTCACCATGGCGCTCTGGTTGGTACAACAAGCACGAGGCCCTTCACAGAGGAGCTGCTAGTAGATTACCACCCGGGAGACGCTGGCTGAATAAGTGATGGGACCGCTGACAAGCGCTTGCCTCGTATTGTCTCATTTTGCCTCAGCATCTCAGGGATTCCTTACCATTATTATCGATGGTGGCTAAGAGGCAAGAATCCGCCTGCCAATGCAGGAGAGGTAAGAGACCAGGGTCTCAGAGCAGGGGACTTAGGAGACCAAGGTCTGATCCCTGGGTTGGGAAGACCCCCTGGAGGAAGGCATGGCAATGCTCAGTCATGTCCAACTCTTTGTGACCCCATGGACTGTAGCCCAGCAGGCTCCTCTGTCCATGGAATTCTTCAGGCAAGAATACAGGAGTGGGTTGCCATTTCCTTCTCCAGGGGATCTTCCTGACCCAGGGATCGAACCCGAGTCTCATCCATCACAGGTGCACTTGTTACCATCTGAGCCACCAGGGAAGCCAAGGCTGGCTGCCCACTCCAGTGTTCTTGCCTGGAGAATCCCACGTACAGAGGAGCCTGGTGGGCTACAGTCCACGGGGTCACAAAAAGACAGATGCGACTGAAGCAACTAAGCACACACACACCATTTTACGGATGGGGAACGCGAGGCTTAGAGATTCCTTAGTCGCCCGAGGTCGGAGAGCTAGTGAGCACCGATGCTGGGTTTTATAAAGGCAGCGAGACTCCAGGGCCTGGCTGCAAAGTACACCCTCCACTGCCTCCTACTGAGAATAAACAGACCCATGGAACAGAAGATGGTTCTGAAATCTGACTTTACAAGGGACCTTTACAAGGGTCCCTGACAGAGCTCACTGTGTTTGTTCTTTTCCTCTGCTTGTAAGGGGAGATTTGAGGGGGAAAGCGGCAATTATAGAGCTCTTTAAGAAGCAACGAGCAGTTCTCCCAGAAAATGGCATATAGCAAAAATTGTTTTGCCAAGAACTTCAGGAATTTGGAACTTCTTAATGCCTTCCCCAGATGTGTTTGGAGCTTTAAGAATTCTAAGATTTAAAAAATATTTTTTATTTATTTAACTTTGGCTGCACTTTTTTATTTTTAATTTTTATTTATTTAATTTTGGGTCTTTGTTGCTGAGCTCAGGCTTTTCTCTAGTGCCGTGACTTTTCTTGTTGCAGAGAAGGGAGTCTGGGGGGCGCAGGCTTTAGCAGTCATGGTTCACAGGCTTAGTTGTCCCTTGACATGTGGGATCTTCCTACATCAGGGATCAGACCTGTGTCCCCAGCATTGGCAGGCAATTTCTTAACCATTGGACCAGCAGGGAAGTCCTATTATAAGATACCGATTAGTGGCTTTCAGGCTTTTTTCCTGCAGTCCAGAAAAATCACTTCACTTTACATTGTGACCTAGAGAACACACACACACATGATCATGCACACACGCGTACATACGCACCCTCGCACTCACACACAGAAATTGACGATGCCCACCCTCCTTACTCTTATACAGGTGACTTACATGATGTCTCCCATGTTTTCTTTCATTAAAAAAAGATGCAGATTTGATGTTTTTATTCAACTTAGTAAGTTGATCTCAATAATAGATTGTCTTTATTCTTTCCTAGAGAGTCTTATGGAGCAAAACAAAGGAGCTGGCTGGTGAATACGCGAAAGTGCGGGGCCTGGTGACCCTGGAGGACACACTGCTGGGTTCCCTTGCAGACGGCCTCAGCTGGTGTGGAGAGCCAGGCTCTTCTGGTGAGCTCTGGGACCGTGTGGGGTGGCCCCGGGGAAGCGCAGTGTGCAGGAGCCTGGGGCTCTGTGAGTGCTCCCCGAGCCAATGGAAGACAGCGTTCCGTAGGCCAGCTCATGTTTTCTAGAGAAAAAATGCCTTCAGGATTTGGGACTGTCCAAGCTTCCTGATTCTCTCCTTCCTGAGGGAAGGTGTAGCCTGCTTTGAAATGGTGGTCTGCTTTCTCTAATGGTGCCATTCAGGACCAAAGAATTCTCGGGCAGGAGGAGCCTCCAAGGGAGCCAGGCAGAAGCCCTTGATTTGCAGAACAGCCCCCAGAGGCCCCACGCCGGGCTTCTCTGTCTCAGGCTGTGAGCGGCTCTGCCAGAGGTGAGAGGTCCCTTTATCTTCCCAGAAAGACAGAGAACACCTCCCTGCAGGAAGGTATTTCTGCCGAGAAAGTCTGACTGTGCATTGACTTCTTTTTCTCCTCCTCTTTTTATTTATAATGTGGGTATTTTTGCTTTATATAGTTTTATTCTTTTACTTTATATATTTTATTCTTAATATTATTTTATTGCTTTTTACTTACCAAGAAAAAAAAAAAAAACCTCACTGTGATGGCTTCTTCAACCCAGATGTCCACTGTTTCCAAATACAAAAAGGATACCCTCTTTTTTAAAAAAATGATTTTATTTACTTATTTATTTTTGGGCGTGCTGGGTCTTTGTTGCTGTGAGGGCTCTTTCTCTCATTGTGGCACATGGGGGCTACACTCTAGCTACCGTGTGTGGGTCTCTCACTGCCATGCCTTCTGCTGTTGCAGTCACGGACTCCAGGGTGCATGGGCTTCTGTTGTTGGGGTCCACGGGCTTAGTTGCTCCTTGGCATGTGGGATCTTCTTGGATTAGGCATCGACCCGTGTCTCCTGCATTGGCGGGTGGATTCTTCACCACTGAGCCACCAGGGAAAAAGTCGGCTTAAAGCTCAACATTCAGAAAACTAAGATCATGGCATCCGGTCCCAACACTTCAAGGCAAATAGATGGGGAAAGAGTGGAAACAGTGACAGACTTTATTTTTGTGGTGGCGAGGAGGGTGGCTCCAAAATCACTGCAGATGGTGATTGCAGCCATGGAATTAAAAGACACTTACTCCTTGGAAGAAAAGTTATGACCAACCTAGACAGCATATTAAAAAGCAGAGACATTATTTTGCCAACAAAGATCTTTCTAGTCAAAGCTATGGGTTTTCCAGTGGTTGTGTATGGATGTGAGAGTTGGACTATAAAAAAAGCTGAACGCCAAAGAATTGATGCTTTTGAATTGTGGTGTTTGGAGAAGACTCTTTAGAATCCCTTGGACTGCAAGGAGATCCATCCAGTCCATCCTAAAGGAAATCAGTCCTGAATATTCATTGGAAGGACTGATGCTGAAGCTGAAACTCCAATACTTTGGCCACCTGATGCGGAGAACTGACTCATTTGAAAAGACCCTAATCTGGGAATGATTGAAGGCAAGAGAAGGGGAAGACTACCAGGGTCCAGCCCCGGTTGGATCCAGGGTATCCGAAGTGGGGACAGAGTTGGCAGTTAAAGAGAGATTAATTAGAGATTTAAAGAGAGATTAGAGAAGAATAATGTAGTGAAAAAATAGAGGAGAAAAGAGGCTGTATTCCTTGGTTTACATAGAAAGTCAATAAAGCCCCGAGACAAGGGAATGGCACTGTCTACATAGGCCGCAGGCACCCGCTTGAATAGCGAAGGGTGCCCCACCTTGGGCTCCCTCTCATGCGGGTCTTAGAAGCCCAGGCAAAGAAGTAGACACGGTGAGCCTCTATGCTCCAGATGGGAATTTATCCTGAAAAGGGAGAATAAGAAAAGAATGACATGGGAGAGCCAAGCATCAGTGCAAGACCCACAACTTTATTTTCAAAGGCAGGTAATATACCCTAAGTAGTACATAGAGAAATAATGGAATATGCAGAGTTATGCAGGGGCAGCAGTCCTGACCCTTACTGAGACCAGGCTTTCTTTTTGCACACCTTCCCGTATACAAAAGGTCTCAGGTGATTTACATTATCTTCTGGCCAAGAGGCCTGTTAACATTTTTATGGCTCTTTTCCTAGATAAATGTCTATCAACCAGAAAACTCATTTTCCCTTGAAGTGTTTTTTTATTTAATCTGCATCACCCTCAAAGTACTAAATAAAGTTGCATTCCCATAGAACAAAGGTGCAGTGGTTTATAACAAAGAAAGTACTTAACTCAAAGATCTAATGTTGCTAATGCCAGGGCTACTACCTGTTTTTTCTACATACCAACTATATCAACAAATAAAAGATATGAAAACTTGGCAGCAAGTATTGGCTCAACAATGAAACCCTTATCAGTTCTATTCTAGTGATTTTGACTCCTTGGAAGGCCCTACATTCCTAGGATCTTTACGCTTCCTGTGCCTCTCGTGGTCGGGAGGCTGTGAACAATCACATGCATAGCTGTTAAGAGTCTGGATAAACCTATCAGGCAGGCTAGAAAGCCATCAGAGAGGTTTTTGGATTGAAACACTCTTATTATGCCCAGGAGACTTATTATCTAAAAGCTCTAAATTAACTTTTTCCAGAAAAAGGTCGTGGGGGGACAGCCCCCTGTTAATGTCAGAGGAGTTGGTGAAAGGCATAATATAGTAAGGCAAACAGATTCTGGTTTGGGGGTAGATGCTCGAGTAGGTCCAGGGAGGTTCCCTCGAGATCCGACTTGCCTTTGCCTGTCAGGTCTCTTCCTCATGACCTTTGCCATGGGCGGGATTCCTCATGCTGGCTCCCAGCAGAAGATAGAGGATGAGATGGTTGGATGGCATCACTGACTCAATGGGCATGAGTTTGAGTAAGCTACAGGAGTTGGTGATGGACAGGGAGGCCTGGCGTGCTGCAGTTCATGGGGTTGCAAAGAGTGGGACACGACTGAGCGACTGAACTGAACTGAACTGAGCCACCAGGGAAGCTCCTCCAATTTTTGAAACTGACGTATAGTTGATTTACAGTGTTCTGCTGGTTTCTGCTGTACAGCAAAGTGACTCACTTAAACTCACATGTGCATTCTTTTCCAATATTCGTTTCCATTATGATTGATCCCGGGAGATCGTGTGTGGTCGCCTGTGCTACACTGTAGGACCTTGTTGTTTGCCTAGCTTCAATTTTGAGGCTCAGCATATTTGTGTATTTAATGGTGGACATTTCTATTCCTGTTGTTAACTGACAGCTCATATGTATTAATCCTTTTATTGGATGTTTATTGCTTTCTCAAAGAAGTTCGCTATAAGTCAACAGTGATTGCTCCCATTTATTGGGACTTATAATAGTCCCAGTCATTGCTCTATGTGCTGTATGAATATTTGCTCATTTAATCCTTCAGGACTCCTGAGATGATCCCATTGTACAGATGAGAAGTCTGAGGCCCAGGGCTGCAGAGTGGGTTGTCAGCTAGTGAATGGGAGAGCTGGAGCAGACCCAGGATTCCTGGCTGAAGGATCTGTATTCTGAACCACGTGACATCCTGCCTGTTTTCTGTCACCTATCTATTTTTCTCAGCTTCTGTTTTTCTTTTCATACTGTTTATATTCTGTGTTTTGTCTATAGAAAGGCAGGGAAGTCTGTCAACCCTGTCCCATTTGGCTACTGGGTTGCCTGTTTTGCGTAGGTTTTCCTCAGGCAAGATTGAAGTCTTCTATATTTTCATCTAGTGTGTTTATTTTTTAATTTTCAATTCATTTTTAATCTAGAATTTCCACCCAGAAATATGACATATAAATGTGTGTCTCCATTTTTTTTTTTCTTTTTGGCTAACTTCCAGTTTTCGCCATATTTCTTGCTCTCCTTTTAAAATGTCCTTTATTGTAAGTTGGGCTTCCCAGCAGCACTAGTGGTAAAGAGTGCACCTGCTTTAGCTTTTGATGGTCATTCATTTAATCCTTTTAGCTTTAAAATGTGTTTCCTTAAAACTTTTTAGGTTTTTTTTTTTTCAATTTACCACTTCAATTCTTTCTTAAAGTTAAAGGTATATAAACATCTACTTCTCGTCTATTTACCATTTAGAGTTCTTTATTGTTGCTCTCTTTTCAATTAAATCCCATATAGGTCATTTTATTTTGTCAGCTTCCTTCTTCTTTGGCCTCAGGTTTTACTGATTTTAACCTCTTCCCCTTGTTTTGTTTGCTGTCTTTCCATTCCTAAATTTATGTTTTAATTGTTCTACAGTCTGGCTTAAATGCTTTTTCCTTATTTTTTGTTACATTAATTTTGCCTTGTTGCTTTGCTTTATTATGAAAATGGTGGGCTGCAGTCCATGGGGTCTTGAAGAGTCGGACACAACTGAGCGACTTCACTTTCACACGTTGGAGAAGGAAATGGCAACATTCTTGCCTGGAGAATCCCAGGGACGGGGGAGCCTGGTGGGCTGCCGTCTATGGGGTCGCACAGAGTCGGACACAACTGAAGCAACTTAGCAACAGCAGTTTCCATTGTAACCTTCTAATTCCGTTTTTTAAAAAACTTTTTATTCTGCTTTTTATGTACTTGATTTCTCTTTATTGTAAAATCTCTCTCCTTTTCTTTTAATCTAATGAGCAGGTGGCAAGGGGGAGATATCCTTGTGGGCAAGAGGTAGGTGACAAACTCAGAAACTTCTCTCTGGATGTGGTTGTGAAGATAAAAGAGCTTTATGTTCGTGAAACCCTATGAACAGGGGCACCATTGTAGCACCTTACAAAAATGTATGCTCACTTCATTATCATCAACATTTTTGCCTCTATTGGAGATGATTCAAATTTATCTTTCAACTCCACAGTATTAATTTACATCTGTACATGGAAAAGGTTTTGCTCTAATTTGTGTTGTTTTGTTTCTAATGCATTTAATTATTATGGAAACCCTCAGGATTACTTCCTCATCCCTGGAAGGTTTCTGATCTAGAGCTTTATTTTCCATCATTGATGGTCAAGCCCACATCTGTAATTATGTTAGTTTCCTGAGGCTGCCATAATGAAGAACCGCATTTTTGCTGTTATTCAGTCACTAGGTCATGGCCAAATCTTTGTGACCCCATGGACTGAAGCACACCAGGCTCCTCTGTCCTCTACTATCTCCCAGAGTTTGCTCAAAGTCATGTTCATTGAGCATGTCCGGTGATGCGTTCCAACCGTCTCATCCTCTGCTGCTCCCTTCTCCTCCTGCCTCCAATCTTTCCAGCATCTGGGTCTTTTCTAATGAGTCAGTTCTTCATGTCAGGTGGCCAAATTATTTCAGCTTCAGCACCAATCCTTCCAATGAATATTCAGGAATGATTTCCTTTAGGATGGACTGGTTTGATCTCCCTTCAGTCCAAGGGGTTCTCAAGAGTCTTCTCCAGCACCACAATTCAAAAGCATCAATTCCTCAGCGCTCATCTTTCTTTATAGTCCACCTCTCACCTCCATACATGACTACTGGAAAAAACCATAGCTTTGACTAAATAGACCTTTGTCAGCAAAGTAATGTCTCTGCTTTTTAATATGCTGTCTAGGTTTGTCATAGTTTTCCTTCCAAGGAGCTAGAGTCTATTAATTTTATCCTTGCATTTGCTCTCTGCAGTGATTTAGGAGCCCAAGAAAATAAAGTCTGTCACTGTTTCCACTTTTCCCCCTTCTATTTGCCATGAAGTGATGGGACCAGATGCCATGATCTTAGTTTTTTGAAAGTTGAGATTCATGCCAGCTTTTTCACTCTCCTCTTTCACTCTCATCTAGAGGCTCTTTAGTTCCTCTTCACTTTCTGCCATTAAGAGTGGTATCATCTGTATGTCTAAGGTTGTTGATATTTCTCCTGGCAGGTGGCTCAGTGATAAAGAACCTGCCTGCTAATTCAGGAGATGCAAATTTGATCCCTGGGTAGGGAAGATCCCCTGGAGGAGGGCATGGCAACCCACTCCAGTATTATTGCTGAGAAAATCCCATGAACAGAGGGGCCTGGCAGGCTGCATTCCACGGAGTCGCAAAGAGTCTGACGCAACTGAGCAACTGAGTGTACACACACACACACACACACACACACACACAATCTCGATTCCAGCTTGATTCATACAGCGTTTCTTATGATGTACTCTGCATATGAATTAAATAAGCAGGGTGAAAATATACAGTCCTGTCATACTCCTTCCCCAGTTTGGAACCAGTCTATTGTTCCATGTCCGGTTCTAACTGCTGCTTCTTGACCTGCATACAGGTTTCCTAGGAGACAGGTAAGGTGGTCTGGTATTCCCATCTCTTCGAGAATTTTCCACAGTTCGGCATGTCCACACAGTCAAAGGCTTTAGCGTAGTCAAGGAAGCAGAAGTAGATGTTTTTCTGGAAATCCCTTGCTTTCTCTATGATCTAATGAATATGACATCAAACAATATAAATTTATTTTCTCACATTTCTGGAGACTAGAAGTCCTTGATCAAGGTGTCGGCTGGGCTGTGCTCTGACTGAAGGTTCCAGAGGGAGAGACTCTGACTCTTCCAGCTTCTGGTGTTTGCTGGAAAACCTTGCTCATGGATACCCACTCCACCCCCTTCTCCATCCCCACTTGGCTGTCTTCTTCCTGTGCGTCTCCACAGCATCTTCTCCCTGTGTTTGCCTCTGTAACCAAACCTCCCTTCTCATAAGGACCTCAGCCTTATGGGACTAGGACCCACCCAACCTAGCAGCCTCATTTTAAAAAATTAATTATTTTAATTGAAGTAGCAGTCTCTTTCTGACTTGATTGCATCTGCAAACAGCCTTCAACACATCTTTTGGGGGGTACATGAGTTAACCTATAATGAGAGGGAAGCAGAAAGATGGGTGCTTTTGTAGGGTCAGCTGTGCACATACCTGCAGAGGAGACAAGCGGCTGCTATGTGTCTGACTTCTGGGGCACGAGAAAGGGTTCTGGGGTCTCTCCACACCCCCCAGGACCTGCTTGCTGGTGCAAAGCCAAGGTGACACCAGGCCAGATTGTGCCTTCACTCTCATTCTGCCCTCCGCTGCCATGCCCAATCAGTCCCCACCCAGTCATTTACCTGGCATTCATCCTTTCCTTCCTGTGTCTGTTACCACTGCCTGAATCCAGCTCACTAACATCATCTCCTTTCTTGCTGGACAGACTGCTCACCCCTGACCCCTTTAGGTCAGCCTCCATCTGGCCATCCCAATGGGATTGCTTCTGTCTCGTACCTAAAACCCGAACAGCTCTCTTTGCCTGTAAGATAAAGTCTGAATTCTGTCCTTCATACACCTGATCACCAGTCCAGCCCCTCCCCATCCCTTCTGCTCTGCCAAGATCATTCTAAACCCCATGCCTGTGCACTGCTCTCTCCTCATGGAGCCCCTTTCTGTAGCTCATCTGTCTGAAGACTCCTATTCATCCTTCAAAACCAAGTTCAACATCACCTTCCCTCCTGGTGCTGTATACCACCCCCAACCCAAATTGACTTTTCTCTGATTTATTTGATTATAGCAGATCACCGGGGCCTCTGAATGCAGAACTTTTATCTAATTCATCTCTCTGTCTCCAGGACATAATACTCAATAAATGCTTGTAGTCAAATGCATTGGATAAAGAAAATGTGATATACACACACAAAATGGGATATTATTCAGCCTTTGAAAAAAGAAAGTCCCATCATTTGTGACAATATGATGAAGCTGGAGGGTATCATGCTAAGTGAAATAAACCAGACAGAAAAAGACAGATACAGCATGGTACCACTTATAAGTGGAATCTTTTAAAAAAAAAAAAAAAAAAGGAACCCATAGAAACAGAAACTATATAAGTGGTTTCCAGGGGTTGGAAAGTGGAGAACATAGGGAAAGAAGGGTAAAATCTTTCATTTATTAGACAAATAAGATCTGAGAATTTAGTGTGTAACATGGTGCCCATAATTGTTAACTCTGTATTATATAATAGAAATGTGCTGGACAGTAGGACTTCAAAGAAAGTGAAAGTTGCTCAGTCATGTCCAACTCTTTGTGACCCCATGGACTATACAGTCTGTGGAATTCTCCAGGCCAGAATACTGGAGTGGGTAGCTGTTCTCTTCTCCAGGAGATCTTCTCAATCCAGGAATCGAACCAGGGTTTCCTGCATTGCAGGCAGATTCTTTACTTGCTGAGCCACCACAGAAGCCATCAGTTCAGTTCAGTCACTCAGTCACGTCCAACTCTTTGTGACCCCATGAACTGCAGCACGCCAGGCCTCCCTGTCCATCACCAACTCCCGGAGTCCACCCAAACCCATGTCCTTTGAGTCGGTGATGCCATCCAACCATCTCATCCTCTGTCGTCCCCTTCTCCTCCTGCCCTCAATCTTTCCCAGCATCAGGGTCTTTTCAAATGAGTCAGCTCTTTGCATGAGGTAGCCAAAGTATTGGAGTTTCAGCTTCAGCATCAGTCCTTCCAGTGAATACCCAGGACTGATCTCCTTTAGGATGGACTGGTTGGATCTCCTTGCAGTCCAAGGGACTCTCAAGAGTCTTCTCCAACACCACAGTTCAAAAGCATCAATTCTTCTGCACTCGGCTTTCACCATAAGGACTTCAAAGTTCTCATAAAAAAAAAAAAAAGAATGTGAGGTGACGGATGCACTAATTAGCCTGATGGGGAAGAATCTTTCCCCAATATATATGTATATGCATATCAAATCATTATATTATACCCTTCAGGTAGTTTACGATTTTGTCAATTATTTGTCGTTGCAGCTGTTCGGTTGCTAAGTCGTGTCCAACTCTTTGCAGCACATTACACTGCAGCGAGCCAGGCTTCCCTGCCGTGCGCTGTCTCCCAGAGTTTGCTCAAATTCATGTCCATTGAGTCGGTCATGCTGGCCAGCTCATCCTCTGTTATACCTCAATAAAAAACAATACAAAAAATGTCAGTGTGTTAAGGCAGGTATCCTTCCTAGAAGTAGCACAGAAACTGTGTGTTCCTGCCTTATGTCTGTGGTTCCTCGCTGACAGCTGAGCCTGTCTGGATGGGGTATGTGTAGGAAGACTCTGAGGGTATCTGAGCCTAAGGGTGTGGGGATGAAAGCGGTGAGGGAGGAAATGATCTCAAATTCTTCCTGGAACTGGAAATTCTACTGGGGGCTTGTCTCTGTCAGATGAGCTTTTGCTGCAGTTTCCCAGAATGGTGACTCAAAGCTGTGTTCCTGTCTGGGGCGTGGAGGGTAAGCTGAGAACTTGGAAGGGATTCAGGGGGCACTTGGTTAAATTGGGTCGAGAGGCGTCCGTTCTCCGTCCTCTGTCTTGGCAGTGATGCCGCGGAAAGTGGCTCCACTGTGATCCGACAGCCCACAAAGAACAGAGATGAATTACGCCTTTTCTCTCCCACTTTAAGTACTTTTCTGCAAACCATGTCTTTTAGATTTGAACACGTGGTCTTGTCCAGACTGGAAGAAAGACTGCAGAACAAACTATCTTACTGTATTCTGGGAAGTGCTGTCCGAAAGGGTAAGAACCGGGGTGGGATGGGGGCAGAATGGGAAGGAGTGTCTAGAGGGAGGGGATATATGTATATTTATGTCTGTTTCATGTTGTTTGGGCTTCCCTGGTAGCTCAGACGGTAAAGTGTCTGCCTGCAATGTGGGAGACATGGGTTCAATCCCTGGGTCAGGAAGATCCCCTGGAGAAGGAAATGGGAACCCATTCCAGTACTCTTGCCTAGAAAATTCCATGGATGGAGGAGCCTGCTAGGCTACAGTCCATGGGAACACAAAGAGTCTGACACGACTGAGCAATTTCACTGGTACTGGCATGTTGTTGTACTGTGTGAAATCTACCCAACATTGTAAAGCAGTTATCCTCCAGTTAAAAATATTAAAATAAAATAATTCACTTTATGAAGAAAAACAAACAAAAGGGTAAGTACCACACATGAAATTCTAGAATTTGGAGACCAAAGAGCTTAGGAGGTCATCAATCAGTGGTTGGTTTTAATTCACTTGGAGAAGGGAGCATCCCAGCTCCTTTTAGAAACAAAAGTTTAGGGTTCTTTCCTGAGAAAAATGTTCGTAAGCATGTGCCCAAAGACTTTCACATGTAATTTGTGGCCATTCATGGAAGGTCTTGGGCTCTAGGTGAAGAGTCCTGCTTCTGCCTTTTTCTGGAGCTTTGGCTGCCAGGCACCTCTGGCTTGGTTGAATCCTCTGATCCAGGTATTGGCCCATCTTAGATTCCTGGAACAGTCTTAATAATCTACATTTGCAGATCATTTACTGTGTGCTAGGTGTAGTCCTCAGGGTTTTATGTGGATTAAAATCATGCATCCTCGCAAGAACTCTGTGAAGCAGGCACCTTGAGTATCATATCCATTTTACAGATGACAAAATGGAGGTGCAGGTAAATAAGCATTCCACTAAAGAGATGCAGCAAGTGGCAAACGTGGGTGTTTGTCCCAAGATGTCTGACTCCCGATCCAGAATTCACGCTGGGAAATACCATCTTCCCCTCTGTCTATATATTTCTGGCCTCACTCTAAGCTTCTTTTGTGCTTATTTTTAAAATACTTTTATTTATTTATTTATTTTTGGTTGTACTGGGTCATCACTGCTGCACCCAGGCTTTCTCTAGTTGCAGTGTGAGGACTTCTCACTGGTGTGGCTTCTCTTGTTGTGGAGCACAGACTCTGGCCGCAGGAGCTTCAGAAGTTGTGGTGCATGGGTTTCATTGCTCTGAAGCATGTGGGATCTTCCCAGACCAGGGATCGAACCTGTGTCCCCTGCACTGGCAGGCAGATTATTAACCACTGGACCACTACAGCAGCCCTGTCCTGGCCTTTCTCTGTGCACCTGCCTCAACCCCTACCAGGTGAAATCCTATTCACCCTCTAGCACTTGGTTTTGGTCCTCCTCTGTTGTGCCTTTGCTGGTTCCTCGCTGCTCTCCATCACAGGGTGCTTGGGCATCTTGCTCTCCTTCCCTGTTCTCCGTCCATGGGCTTTCCTTGGGCACCCACCCTGGCTGCAAGGCTCCAGCGCTGTGGAGGTGGGTGCGACGGCCAGGCTCACAACTCTCAGTCCCAGGGGCTAAACCCACGTTAAACTCATCATCACAATTCCCTAGAGCTGGATAATGTGAGAAGGGGATGCAGAGATAGTCCCAGGGGGTCTGGGTGGGCCTCCTGGAAGAAATAGTAGATTGCGTAGTGCTTTTATTTTGTATTAGCATATAGCCGATTAACAAACAATGTTATGACAGTTTCAGGTGAACAGTGAAGGGACTCAGCCATACGTATACATGTATCCATTTTCCCCTCCGTAGATCACATGCTTTTGTTCATCTTATTTTCCCCAGCATCTAGCGAAGATTCCAGCTCAATCTTTGTTGCCTGAAGAACTACAACCCCATGTTCAAGAATACCCACTCGTTCATTGTTCTCCACTCCTCAGTATTCCCATGCAGCCTTCAAGGCCACCATCTGTCACAGTTTCTTTCTCCTTGGCATTTTCTGTTGTCTTTCTTCCTTTCTTACTGCTCAAGGGTCTGCTCCCACTGAATAAGAGGTATGGTGTCTACAGTGCGTGGTGTTAGGAAAGCAATGTTACCGTCCTTCTCTGGCAATGATGCTGTTCTTACTCATCTGGACTTCTGCCTTCTGAACCGCCAACTTAGCAGCAATGAAGCTGAACTTCATTGTTCAGACACAGATTGGAACAATGGCTTCCAGAACTCTGGAGGGAAGCATATGCCCTCCAGTAAGATGTTCAAGCTGGTTTTAGAAAAGGCAGAGGAACCAGAGATCAAATTGCCAACATCCACTGGATCATGGAAAAAGCAAGAGAGTTCCAGGAAAACATCGATTTCTGCTTTATTGACTATGCCAAAGCCTTTGGCTGTGTGGATCACAAGAAACTGTGGAAAATTCTGAGAGAGATGGGAATGCCAGACCAACTGACCTGCCTCTTGAGAAATCTGTATGCAGGTCAGGAAGCAACAGTTAGAACTGGACATGGAACAACAGACTGGTTCCAGTCCGTCAAGGCTCTATATTTTCACCCTGCATATTTAACTTCTATGCAGAGTACATCATGAGAAACGCTGGACTGGAAGAAACACAAGCTGGAATCAAGATTGCCGGGAGAAATATCAATAACCTCAGATATGCAGATGACACCACTGTTATGGCAGAAAGTGAAGAGGAACTAAAAAGCCTCTTGATGAAAGTGAAAGAGGAGAGTGAAAAAGTTGGCTTAAAGCTCAACATTTAGAAAACGAAGATCCTGGCATCTGGTCCCATCACTTCATGGGAAATAGATGGGGAAACAGTGGAAACAGTGTCAGACTTTATTTTTCTGGGCTCCAAAATCACTGCAGATGGTGACTGCAGCCATGAAATTAAAACACGCTTACTCCTTGGAAGAAAAGTTATGACCAACCTAGACAGCATATTCAAAAGCAGAGTCATTACTTTGCTGACTAAAGTCTGTCTAGTCAAGGCTATGGTTTTTCCAGTAGTCATGTATGGATGTGAGAGTTGGACTGTGAAGAAGGCTGAGCACCGAAGAATTGATGGTTTTGAACTGTGGTGTTGGAGAAGACTCTTGAGAGTCCCTTGGACTGTAAGGAGATCCAACCAGTCCATTCTGAAGGAGATCAACCCTGGGATTTCTTTGGAAGGAATGATGCTAAAGCTGAAGCTCCAGTACTTTGGCCACCTCATGGGAAGAGTTGACTCATTGGAAAAGACTCTGATGCTGGGAGGGATTGGGGGCAGGAGGAGAAGGGGACGACAGAGGATGAGATGGCTGGATGGCATCACTGACTCGATGGACGTGAGTCTAAGTGAACTTCGGGAGTTGTTGATGGACAGGGAGGCCTGGCGTGCTGCAGTCCATGGGGTCACAAAGAGTCGGACACGACTGAGCGACTGAACTGAACTGAACTGAACTGAATTTGGGGTAAACATCTGAGGTAGAACCCTACGGGCAGCTGCTCTTTCACCAGCTGATGTTAAGAGCTGTTGGGGATGGACCTGCTGGGGACTGGCATTAAGTCTGCATGCTGAGGAATGGTGTTTCTGTTTTTAAGTTTGCAGAAAGTGCCTGTGGTACAGTCCAGGTGGTGCTCGACGGGTCGCTCGAGAACGCCTTTAATGAAATGAGGTACTTGTCCCTTTGCCTCCAGTGGGTCAGGGCTAACACAGTCTTCTACTGGCTCTTTCACCTTTAGAAGAATATACTTTTCATGTCGAACTTCAGGACTGAATATGTGGGCTGAAAAAGGTAGAATGTTGTATTCTATGGTGAGATTTTTGTCTAAGTCAACACTTTTGTCCAGTTTCTCCGATGTTTAAAATTCTCTAAAGGTCCTTGCACGGGGTCCAACTCTTCCTCTTAGCTTTTTGAGACCTGCTCTCTCTCCTGTCGGAGAAGGAAATGGCAACCCACTCCAGTGTTCTTGCCTGGAGAATCCCAGGGACTGGGGAGCCTGGTGGGCTGCCGTCTATGGGGTCGCACAGAGTCGGACACGACTGACGTGACTTAGCAGCAGCAGCTCTCTCTCCTGTACAGCTTCCCAGGTGGCTCAGTGGTGAAGAATCTGCCTGTCAGTGCAGGAGACACAGGAGACATGGGTTCAATTCCTGGGTCGCGAAGATCCCCTGGAGGAGGAAATGGTAACCTGCTCCACTGTTTTCCTCTCCGTGGGCAGAAGAGCCTGGTAGACTACAGTCCATGGGATCACAAGAGCTGGACATAACCGAGTGACTAAAGCACCACCACCTGGCACTCCAGATGCCCCAGATGAATTCTCCTTCTTTCCTCTTTTTTTAAAATACTTATTTGGCTACATCCTGTCTTAGTTGCAGCTGCCCGCATGGCATGTGGGACCTTAGTTCCCCAACCAAGGTTTGAACCCACGTCTCCTGCACAGCAAGCGGATTCTTAACCACTGGACCACCAGAGCAGCCCCTCCTTGCCCTCTGTTACTGTTTGAGTCCAGGAGGAGCCTTTGTCCTCTTGTCTTCTTCTGACCCCAACCTTTCGGGCTTTCGGGTGCAAGTGTGAACCTTCCAAAATGTTGTAATCTGATACTGGGGCCCAGGCGCTTGTGACAGGAGTAGTGGAGCCTAATGGGCAGAGCTGAGGGCTGGGGGCAGAACAGGACAGAGGGCTCTTTCAACGACACGCGTCTCAGACTCACTGTGCGTGGGGATCGCCTGAGAATTGTTGGGCTGCTGGCTCTGATTCAGCAGGTGGTGGTGGGCAGAGATTCTGCGATTCTAGTGAGCTCCTTACCTCGGTCTAAGCGAGTGTAAGAGAACTGTATCTTCTTGGAATAGCAAGTGTGTAAAGAATCAGCATCAATGTACAGATGAAGACCCTTATTTTGAGAATCTTACTTATTTGGGGTCATCCTGAATAAGTAAAGGTGGCTGATTCTGATGCAAATCATGGGTCACTTCCAAATGGTAGGTTCTAACCAG
Source organism: Capra hircus (assembly GCF_001704415.2). Taxonomy (NCBI): domain Eukaryota; kingdom Metazoa; phylum Chordata; class Mammalia; order Artiodactyla; family Bovidae; genus Capra; species Capra hircus. Next base: position 111,315,127 of record NC_030813.1, read on the forward strand.
TGACACCCAGCCCGATGACTTTTCACAGGGGCTGTGGGTGCTCCAACAATTCAGTCAGGGGTTAACAATGTTCTGTGTCTCTTCTCTCTTAGCATATTTGGACGAGTGGAAGCCCCTAACTTGAAGCCAGTGGTTACACTACAGGCTTGGCTGGTACATGACCCTGGAAAACCTCCCCGGTATGTGTTATCACTCTGTACTCCTATATATTCTCAGGCTTATTTCAGGAATCAGCTCATGAAAGAATCCAGAGTCACAGGGATGAATGCGCTGAGAAAAGACTGGCTCAGGAAATGAATGGGGCCTTCCTCTACCTGTACCCCGTCCCAGCATAGCTCAGCTGGTGAAGAATCCGCTCAGCAGGAGGCCCAGGCTCAATTCCCGGGTTGGGAAGTTCCACCGGAGAAGGAATAGGCTACCCACTCCAGTATTCTTGGGCTTCCCTGGTGGCTCAGCTGGTAAAGAATCCGCCTGCAATGTGGGAGACCTGGGTTTGATCCCTGGGTTGGGAAGATCCCCTAGAGAAGGGAAAGGCTACTCACTCCCGTATTCTGGCCTGGAGAATTCCATGGACTAAGTCCATGGGGTGGCAAAGAGTCGGACACAGCTGAGTGACTTTCACTCACTCGACAGTCTCTTAATTGTATCTCCGTGGTAGGTCTCTACCTAGTTCACACCTTTGACTCTGCTGCGGACCTGTGAGCTCTCTGAAGCTCCCTCCACTTCACGTCTTCATCTGAGGGCCTTGCCCAGGGCCCACCTCCTGGAAGAAACCAAGCGACTCCAAGGAAATGCTTGTGAGCTCTTATTATTTTAACACTTTCTTTTTTTTTCCCCCAGTGACTCATGCTCTGGCTCCTCTATAATGAAACTGAAGTCCATCTTAAGTGAAAGAAATGTCAGATTTATCTGCAGGGATAATCTCAGGTAACTGATGCTTTCCCACCACATGCAGACCCTTTTCACTTGGGCCTTGACTGCGCTCTGGGTAATGACCTTCAGTGAACTCCACCCCTCTCCCAGCTTAGCCAGGAAGCCATTTCCAGCCAGTGGCCTTCTGATGTCCACTCCCCTGCCCTGTTCCTCGTCCTTCCCCACGCAAATCACTCTAGCAGTGATTTGCTTCTAAAGGTGACCCAGGTTTGAGGGCATCTTTCCTGCTTTCCCATGTGACAGGTGTGACCCAGAGCTCCTGACTTTCAGGGGTGTAGAAGCACATTTTGCCCAAAGCAAAGGATTTATAAAGGCCTTGTGACTTGCCATATCTTTCAGGTGAGGTTTCTTTGGTTGGGTCTCAGTTGTAGATGCCTAACACTTCGTGGCTTACACACAGACACAAACAGCTCAGCTCACACCCAGGTCAGCTCCCTGGGTGCCTCGCTCCTCTAGACACCAACACTCAGATCTGCTCAGGGGGGCTTTAAGCAGACACTCACAACAGACAGGAGGCCTGACTTCAAGCCTCCACATTTATTCTCCTTAAAGCCCACCACCCTTTCCGGGCTTCAATCCATCATCTATAACACTGGAATGGACTGGGTGATTTCTAAGACTTCCTAGCTTGGCCTTCCTGACCCTTGATTTAGAGGGTAGAGGGTATATCCATAATCTCAAATCATAAAGAGCAAGCTTTATGGTTTTATAATTTAAAAATGTAGACTCTTAAAACTGTTTACCTGTAACACATATTTATTGGAGAAAAGTTGAAATTACAGATATATATATATATTTTTTTCTGGTTTTCAAAAATTTTAGTTATTTGTTTACTTTTGACCATGCTGGTATTCATTGCCGTGTGAGCTTGTCTTGAGCTGTGGTGAGCGGGTTTCACGCGGCGGTAGCTTCTCTTGCTGTGGCTCCCAGGCTCTAGGGTGTGCGGGGCTCAGTAGTTGGCGGCATGAGGGCTTATTTGCCCCGCAGCATGTGGGATCTTCCCAGATCTGGGATCGAACCCATGTCCCCTGCATTGGCAAGTGGATTCTTATCCACTGTACCACCAGGGAAGCCCTGAGTATATGTTTTTTAAAATCACCTACAACTCTGTTATCATAACTGAGACCCCTCACTATTTTTAAGATGTGTGGTCGATATTTAACTCCAGGCAGAGATCTGTGCCAAAAGCATCTTTGGAAATTTTCCCATATATGACAGATAGATACGGGACAGACAGTTCCCATAGAATAGATGCAGAGAAAAACATTTTCTCAAAGAATGTCGAAGCTGAAATGCTTCCCATCACTTCCCTGCCACCACCCTTTCCCCCCAACCGTGTCAGAAAGGCAGGGGGACAGATTCAAGGAACATTCACTCAAGGCTTTGTCTCTCCAATGACCTGAATTCCCCATCAGCCAGCTGGCTTCTCTCTGGAAACTGCCAGAGAATAACACAAGCTTTCTGTCGCAGTTAGATGGGAAAACAGAACAAAGGGACACCCATAGAAGTGACATGGCAGACATCTGACCAGTCCGAGTTACTCAAAGATCTTTTGCATTGAGAGAATGGAATACGAAAACCTGGGGCAATATTAGGGAATGTTAAGTGAGTCATTCACAAAACGCTTTTGTCTCTTTCCTTACATTAACCTTTCACCCTTTTTTTTTTTTAATGAATGGCCCAAACTGTAGGTTCTGGGTGAGCTCACTCATCCTTCACCTTGCAAAAATAATTAAGTATACCTTCCCACCTGGACTTGTGGAGTGGCCTACATAGGAGGCCAGCACCTGTCACACAAGCATCAGTTCATGTGGCCTTAAACTTGGGCACCATATTTGAAATCACTGCTGGTTTGTTCCAACCATAAGGTCATGATATATTCAGCATAACCAGATCCTCAGGGTCCCCTGTTGTATCTAACAGTTCCCTATTGTATCGAACTGTGGTATCTAACAATTTGGTGACTTTGCAAGAAACTTGCTTGTCTCTAGGGGAGCTCAAAGTGAACGTCATGGATATAGATGTCGACTGTAGACTCCTTCCATAGCATTATTTCCTGGAGAGTGAGGATCCTTTTCCCACCTAGAATGTATTCAGGTGGGTTTTCTGGGTGGCGCTAGTGATAAAGAACCCACCTACCAGCGCAAGAGACATGAGATGAGGGTCCAGCCCCTGGGTCAGGAAGATCCCCTGGAGTAGGAAATGGCAACCCACTCCAGTATTCTTGTCTGGAATATTCCAGTCAAGAATGGACAGAGGAGTCTGGCAGGCTATAAGACATGGGGTCTCAAAGAGTCAGACACAACTGAGCGTGCACACACACACACACACACACACACACACTGGGATCACGTGGGGGATCCCAGATCACAATGTTGATGAGGATGGATGACTCTTCTTAGAGCCAGTGTGCCCAGCTGGTCACGACAGAGGGCTAGAGATGAGCCTGAGATGGTCCATCCTAGAAGCCCAGGGATGCTGCTAGCTACTTCTAAGGCTCTCTCTCTTTCTTGACTCACATTTAACAAAATCAGATTTGACTGCAATTAAAGGAACCACTTTACCCCCACTAGACAACCCCTTCCACTATGTGCCAGCCACTCCCATTGAACTCTGTTGCTTTGTGATTTGATTTTTATGAAAACTAGAGTCATTCTCCTGCAGATAGTATAGGAGGTATTCTGTGCAAAAAATCGGAGTCCTCTCGCTGACGGCAACCAGCCCTCTTTTGGAGTGTCTATGACCTCTTGCTGCCTGATGCTTTGACCCAATACTTCCTCAGGAAGTTTTTGAAGAAGAGAAGACCAATCCTCAATGGAAAATATGGGGTCTCTCCTCTTTGGTTGCTGTTTCTGCTGTTTCTTGACATCAGCGGAGGTTCACAGCAGCTCTCTGTGACATGTGTGAGCCAGACATTCGTTCCCGTTTCCACATATCTTCAAACATCAGTTATCTATTGCTGCGGCTTTGCACATGAAATGAAGCTACACTGGGCTGTGGTTTCAGTCCTTCAGTCTTGGACTTGACCTTTCTCGGCATTGTCACTGCCGCAGAAGAAACTTGTGTGGGTGCTAAGTGGTCCATGCATACTTTTGCTATTAATGAAGGGCTTTCTTTCATTGGCAAGTTGACCAAGAGGTGTATTGTACTGCCTCTTGACCTTTCTTCTTTCTCATCATAGCCGGGACGAGTTTCTTGGAAGATTCTGAGGATTTATCTTGCGGATGAGTCAATCAGCATGGCTGAGCTCTGGCAGTACAGATCAACACACACGATTCAGGAGACGTGCTGGCGGAAAGTTGGGACTTTGGGGGGAAACTGTCGTCATAAAATTAACACCAGAGATGGAAACCTTTTCCTCTGGGATCTTAAAATAACTTATGCTATTGACATAGTTTTTATCTTGATCTAATAGTCAAGAAAAATTAATTATAATATAAAGTTAGAGTAGAAATTTTATACAGTTTTTATTTCATTTTTCATATGATTCTTTTATATTGCTAATATGTTGGTAACATCCTCTCTGTTGAAGAATGAGCTCTCCAAACCTATTGGCCGGTCAAGGAAAATAAATGCCCAGACTTTTCAGCAAAGGTCACGTATCAAAATGAATGACCTTACCTCAAGATATATTTTTGTATCTTTCCTACAGATAAACTCTAGATGCCATGGCTATGGGTCATGTTACATTCTGTAGGATGTGAGTTACTCCTGTGTTTGTTGTTTTATCTCTAATCCTTCCAACAGCCCTGTGAGGTTGATATTACTATCCTCCATTTGTTAAATGAGAAGAATAAGTTCAGAAAGTTTGTATAATTTCCCAGAAGTCATACATTTAGGTCAAGGCAGAGAATGAATTTGAACTCAACTTTATTTCCAAGATTCACGTGCTTGCCCTTTCTAGGCAGATAATACTAGATTGATAGTCCTTATGTTCTCTTCTAATGAATGTATGTTGGATTAAATTGAATACAATAGAATCTGAAACGTGATTTGTCTGCATAGCTTCAAAGCAGGTACATTTTTTCATCCTCTTCCTTGCTTCTCCTCATTTCCCTGTCTTATGTAGGAGTCAGTTAAAATGTATTTCTTTGTTCTTGATGCTGACAGTTTGTTTCTCACTTGAATTTTACTTGATTAGTCTTGCTTGGGAATGATCATTTTTACTACTCTTAAAGAACCAACATTTAACTGTTGATTTTCTCATTCCACTTATTTAGGTTTTACTTTTCTCTGTATTGTTAGAGATAGAGAGAGTCTAATTTCTTTGTATTTCCTTATTCAGCTTCTTAAGATGGAAATTGCGATCACTGAGTTTGCAGAACTCAAACTGTGTGCATTTTAGTACTATAATTTTTCTTCTGAGTGCTGCCTTAGCTGCAGCTCTTAAAATTTTTGATATGTCTCTTTTCCTCATAATTTAAAAATATTTTCTGATATAACTGTTACTTCAAAATGTGTTGCTTAAGTTTTAAACATCCAGATATTTTCTACTTCTTTGTTGTTCTTGTCAAAACAGAAGAAGCATTGAGTGGAGAATTGATAAACTCATTTGGAAATCCTTCAGGGAGCCCAGTAGGTTTGTTGAAAACAGCATACATTTTGAAGTCGGACGTTTCTGGGTCCATATTTTGGCATCAGTCGGTGCTTTAGAATGAAATACCTAATCTCTCTGAACTTCAGCTTCTTTGTCACTTAAATAAGGATTATAAATTTACCCTCATCAGAGTGTGGTGAACACTAAAGAAGATGACAGAAACTGACAGTCTAACACAGTGAGTCGTATGTAAGAATTCACTAGAACCTCGTAGATGCCCTTCTGCCTGCCCTTTGATTGACAGTCCAGTTCCTGTCAGGAGTTCTTGCAGCTACCGCCACCGCCACCAGCGCAGGGGTTCTTCACCAGCCCGTTCTCCGCCTTCTCGTGGGATGTGGTCTTGGCTGGACATGCAAATAGGTGCTAGGGACCAGTTCTGGTTAAGGTGCAATCTTGCCTCCTGCCTACCTGCAGAACGTCTTCAGAAATAGGTCCCTGCTAATCCACTGGGTAACCCAGCTGTTTTTCTTCTCAAGACTCTGCTTTATTGCTGGGCTAGCTTGCTGAGTTCCGGGTCCTTTAATGTACCTTCCTTGTTTACCGGGATACCCCATGAGGTGGCTCCCTGTGTCAGGAAAGTTTTGTCCTTAACATCTCCTTTCAGTGATGAAATGGATAGAGTAAAAATCAGTTTGTGAGACTCTTCCCCTCAAGAAGACTCGTCTGAGTGCTTAAGGTCACAGCTGGTGGACACCAAAGAGGAGGCTGGTCCCCAGGTTGTCACGCCTGCTGCAGAGCGCCCTGAGGGCCCTGGAGGCGGCCGGGGGCTGAGGTGCTATTTGCTCCTCACACCACCTTTGCGTCTCCATTAGCATGATGCTTCGTCCATGACTCCGCTCTCCCTGTAGTTCTGATTTTGCATCTTTGCCATTGACCATGCATCATGGGCCTTCCCTGGTGGTTCAGCTGGCAAAGAATCCACGTGCAGTGCAGGAGACGCTGGTTTGATCCCTGGGTTGGGAGGATCCCCTGGAGGAGGAAATGGCAATGCACTCCTGTATTCTTGCCTGGAAAATCCCATGGACAGAAGAGCCTGGCGGGCTCCAATCCACCGGGTCGAAAGAGTCAGATATGACTCAGTGACTAAATCGTGTGTCTCTAGCCCTAAGGACTTTTTCCGTAAGTAGATCCTCTATATCGCTCTTCTTATAAGTGACATCTCTACCAAACTGCTGATTGCTCATCAAACCTCATATTTTACTCCTAAACCTGCTATGCCTTATCTCCCCACTTCATTCCTGTGTGCTCTAGAAAAATCCTGTCACTATCCCAAATTTTACACACCACCATATTCACCCAAAGGCTCTGGGAATGAACCGTAGCCTCCTTTCCCGTTTCCAGCTCCTCAAGGAGCACTATTTTCCTTCTCTAATGGCTTATGACTTGACAACATTTGAGGCACACTTTCAAACACAGTTCTGATAGTTGGAAGGATACACATATGCACGTATGGTGTATATGTGTACATGTGTACACACATTTTTCTCAGTCCATAGGGATGCTGCATTTAGTAGGTCTTTCTTAGTCCCATTTGTGTCGACCTGTTTCGCACCACATCTGTGTCTCTTACATACTTGGCAGACAAAGCCAAGTACATGTCAAATATTTTGGGAAAATACATTCTTTTCGGCTCGACAACTTTCTGTGCCTTTCCACTCTTGTTGGAAACAAGCTCACCCAAGCCTGCACACTCCCCGCTGGAAGAGATGCCTTGGGAGCTGTGCTGACTTACTTCCTGGCATGCAGTTTCCCTGAGGACCACTCCCAAGACTGTGACTTGGGCATCTCAGGTAGAATCCACATGGTGCAGAATGACTCTGTGTTTTTGTGGCTTTTTAAAGGGCACGTGGTTATTTATACGAATACAAGTCTTGTATGGCAAGTTAAAATTGTATGAAGCAAAATGTTAAAATAAACCTACAGCATAACTTTAAAAAGCATTTGTATTTATTTATTTAACTGGAGGATAATTGCTGTACAATGTTGTGTTGATTTCTGCCATAGGATAGTTGGAGTTGGTCATAACTATGTCTCTTCCCTCCTGAGCCTGCCTCCCAACCCCCACCCCCATCCCATCCCTCTAGGTTGTCACAGAGCACCAGACTGGGTTCCCTGTGTTATATAGCAGCTTCACATAAGTAAAAGATAAGATATTAAAAAAGAGGAAATATGTGTATATGTATGGCTGATTCACTTTGCTCTACAACAGAAATGAATACAACATTGTAAAGCAACTGTACACCAATAAAAATTAATCAAAAATAAAAAGGTATTAGAAGACAGCATTTTATAAATGCAATGCTAGCCTAACATTTTCCCACAGTTTTTAAATAATGAAGCAATTAATTTCTTTTTGCTACATTCACCATCATTTTTTAAACTTTTTATTTCCTATTGGAGCATAGCCGATTAACAATGTTGTAACAGTTCAAGTGAACCGGGAAGGGACTCAGCCACATACACATGTACCCATTCTCCCCCAAACTGCCCTCCCGTCCAGGCTGGCACATAACATCGAGCAGAGTTCCCTGTGCTATACACAGTAAGACCCTGTTGGTTATCCATTTTAAATAGAGCGGTAGTCTTCCCAAGTGGCTCAGTGGTAAAGAATCTGTCTGCAATGCTGGAGTCATGGGTTCAGTCCGCGGGACAGGAAGATTCCCCTGAGAAGGGAATGGCAACCCACTCCAGTATTCTTGTCTGGAAAATCCCATGGACAGAGGAGCTGGGCTGGCCACCGTCCATGGGGTCCCTAAAGAGTCGGACACAACTGAGGGACTAAACAACAACAGGTCAACCCCAAGCTCCCTAGCTCTCCCTCCCCGCACCTGTCCCCAGTAACTTACGATATGCCTCTTTCTCGTCTGCCTTCCTTCTCACAGTGTGACGCATCTCCAGGCCCATCCGTGGTGCTGCAGATGGCGTTACTTCACGTGCTTTCTAGCGACTGAGTGATATTCCCTTGGATAGACATACCACATCTTCATCCATTCCTCTGCCAATGGACATTTAGGTTTCTTCTTTGTACTGGCTAAACAGTGCTAGCCATCATTTGAATATATGTTTTTTATATCAGTCCATCAGGGACTCAGTTTCTGGGTGCTACCCCAAGAGGCAGTGGTTAGCTGGCCCTCAGATCACACTCACAAAGCACAGAAGTGTTTGAATTGATCCCTAACACAGTGTTTATCCTTGAACTTAATTCAAATTGACTCATCATGCTTTTTTAAAAAATCATTTAAGCAAAGTGCAAACAGCCCAAGGTAGTGAAAACGGTGGGATTAAGAGACAAGTGACCCAGGGAGAAGGTTCATTAACATCTGTGACTCTCCAGTTTGGAATATATTTACAACAGATATCAGTGAATTATACAAATACTGAATAATAAAGGACCTTGTGGATTTATTCTTTAAAAAACCATTGTGTCTGGAAAAACTGCTTGCCCTCACTTATGCATGGAATCTAAGAAAGTCAAACTCACAGTAACAACAAGTGGAAAGGTGGCTATCAGAGCCGAAGGGGTGGGGAACAGGGCAATGCTGGTCAAAGGGTGTTGTAAACTTCTGGTTATAAGATGAGAAAGTTCTGGAGACGCAGTGACTAGGGAAGCTGAACTCCAATACTTTGGCCACCTGATGCGAAGAGCCGACTCGTTGGAAAAGACCCTGATGATGGGAAAGATTGAAGGTGGGAGGGGAAGGGGATGGCAGAGGATGAGATGGTTGGATGGCATCACCAACTCAATGGACATGAGTTTGGGCAAGCTCCAGGAGATGGTGAAGAACAGGGAAGCCTGGTGTGCTGCAGTCCATGGGGTCGCAGAGAGTCGGACATAACTGAGCATCTGAACAACAACAACAAAATAAATATCACATTTTCTCACCACACACACACACACACACACACACACACACAGAGGTAACTATGCGAGATGATGAATGTGTTAATTAGCTTAATTGTGATCATCATTGAGCAATGTATATGTAAACCGAAGCGTCACATTGTGCACCTTAAATATATGTCAATATTTATTCGTCAATCATACCTCAATAAAGCTGGGGGGCAAAACCTGCCACAATTGTCTACGGGGTTGGAGGAAGAATCAAACAAGCTGGAGATGCTCTTCCAAAGACAACATGGCCGCTCGCCAACCCCACCCCAAGGTTAAGTGAGTCAGGCAGCCAGAGAGAGGATGGACGGTCATTGTGGATGTCTTGGGGATGGGGGAGGTGGGAATAGATGCTCAGCGGGGTGCACATAGTCTGTTGAAGACCTGATAAGCCCTCACCATTCCTCTATGCCATCAGAGACATCGAAGAATAAATAGTGCTCTTTGCTTTCCAGCAAGAATCTCAGCTTGGAAGTTTGGAGAATCATATGATGACACACCTTTGCCCTGTTAAGAAACCTCACTTGAGGCCTCCCAGGAGTCGATGTGATGAGATAGTGAAATGTGTGACTATTAATAAGGAACATAATTGTGAAACAATGGAATCGTGAACCACTGCAGACCTGCAGAGAAGAGAAACCGAAGAAGGTTCGTCAAACACGTGTATCAACCAGTGACCTTAGCTGCAACAACTGAATACAACTCCGGCCAGAAATACATTTTCTAGGGAAGCTCAGAGGCTGGCAGGTTTTCCAGGAGGGTAGGAGAACAGTTTGGAAGCCACTTAGTCAAGAGCAACCTTCCAGGGCTTCCCCGGTGGTCAAGTGGTTGAAATTCCACTTTGCAATGCAGGAGATGTGGGTTCGATCCCTGGTCTAGGAACTAAGATCCCAAATGCCACGGAGCAACTAAGCTCACACGCCCCAGCTACTAGGTCCTTGAGCCCCAACTAGAGAATCTGCAACAAATCCCGCGTGCCAAACCAAGACCTGCCACAGTCAAATAAATAAGTAATATTTTTTAAAAGGACTTCCCTGGTGGCTCAGACGGTAAAGCATCTGTCTACAATGCGGGAGACCTGGGTTCGATCCCTGGGTTGGGAAGATCCCCTGGAGAAGGAAATGGCAAGCCACTCCAGGACTATTGCCTGGAAAATCCCATGGACAGGGGAGTCTCCTCTCGGGCAGGGAATGGCTCTCTTGACAACCAGCTGGGTCAGCCACACTCTCTCATCCTAGGTAGGCTTTGAATCATCCTAGGTGGGTACTACTTGCCCACCTGAAAGGACTGGCCAGAGATCCTCCTAAGACCTTTCACTAAGAGCTGGCTTCCACTCTTGGAAGGTCTTCCTGACCCAGAGACCGAAATTGTGTCTCCTGCATTGGCAGGTGGGTTCTTTACCACTGAGTCACACACCAAATGATAATTTGACTCATTGATTCACTGATTCATTCAGCAAGCTTTATTAAGCCCCCATTATCTACCAGTCAGCCACAAGAGGGCTTCCCTTGTAGCTCAGCTGGTGAAGAATCTACCTGCAATGCAGGAGCCCCGGGTTCAATTCCTGGGTTGGGAAGATCCCCTAGAGGAAGGCATGGCAACCCTCTCCAGTATTCTTGCCTGGAGAATCCCATGAACAAAGGAACCCGGTGGGCTACAGTCCATGGGGTCACAGAGTCGAACACGACAATGACCAAGCACAGCACATCTACCAGTGAAACCACTACGACCCTTCCGCCTCCTCCCTACCTCCAGGACATGGTTTATAGTGACGCACTGGGCTTCCCCAGCAGCGCTGGTGGCAAACAACCTGCCTGCCAGGTTGTAAGAGGTGCGGACTTGATCCCTGGGTTGGGAAAACCCCCTGGAGGAGGAAATGGCAACCCACTCCAGTCTTTTCGCCTGGAAAATCCCATGGACAGAGGAGCCTGGTGGGCTACAGTCCATGGGATGGCAAAGAGTCGGACACACCGAGGCGACTTAGCATGCCTGCTGTTTACATGTATGTTTCCTCTACCATTTCCACCCCTAAAGTTTTAGAGACAGACAACGCTTTTCCATCACTTTATTTCCGTGAACCTAGTCCTTACTGGTTGAAACAAGTATAGCATATTAAAAACCAAAATTATATCATAAAGGATGAAATAAAGCAGATCTTAAAATCAATACAAACAAGCAACAAACTGACCCTAGTGTACGTCTTATTGATAAATCAACTACCCAGGCACAAGAAATGAACTCAAGTCTTGTTTGAACATAATATACTGACTGTGCAATATTATTGGAATATATTCTAAGGATGAAAATAACCACAAATCTATCTTTAACTCTAATCAATAGTTCTTTTGACATGTATGATGTTTTGCAGGTTAGACCAAATGACTGCAAAGAATGAATGTATAAACTGAGAGAAGACGAACGAGGTGTTGAGTTTGAGTTGATGGGATCACTGTGAACTTATACATATTTGCAGATGCAATATTATTTAGCTACATTGCTCTTTTGTCATATTTTAATTTCTCTGAGGTCCTAATTCTACAACATATGTTGAATGCTTCCTATAATCCAGACCCGGTACTCAGCAGTTTACATGAAATATTTCCTTTTTTTCACCATTGCACTTTGTGATTTGTACAACTGTTAACAAAAGTGCCGGGGTCCAGCCCCGGTGGATCCAGGGTGATTCGAAGGTCGGGGGACAGAGTCGGTGTCTTTGAAAAAATACACATTTAATTACAGATATAGAGAGAGATTAGAAACGGATAGTGTAGTAGGAAGATTGGTGGAGGAAAAAGGGGCTGAATAACTTGTATTACGTGGAATAGCATCCATGCTCCAGATGGGAATTCAGCCAGAAAAACGGGAGCAAGAAAAAGTGACTTGGGGGAATCAGTCTTTCCAGAAACTGATCCCATTTCTTTATTTTTGGATTTGCTTATATACCTTTTGTTACATATAGGGATCAATACAGAGTCATGCGGGGGTCAGCAGTCCTGACCTTTATCAAAATCAGGTGCTTCACATAAATGTATAAAAAAAAGGTTTTAGGGATGTTACATCATCTTCTGGCCATGAGTGAGACCTGCTGACATTTTATGATCCTTTCTTTCTGATAACCAAAAAACTTATTTCTTCCAAAGGTGTTTTTTCTTAAACCAGGCACCACCCTCCAAATAAAGTTGCATTCCTATAGGGTGAGGGTGTAGTGAGTTACAATCAAGAAAGGAATTTATTTAACCCAAGGTTAACATGATGAGTCTTAAAGGTTAATACTTATTTCTCCTATATGCTTAAATGTTAATACTTATTTCTTCCTATATGCTAGTTATATTCATTATAAGGGTAGGGAACATGGAGATTTAGCAGCAAACATCAGCCCAACAAATGAAAATCCTTTCACCAATGTTCCCCTTAAGATCTATTTAGTCTTAAGATAGTGATAAAGTTACATTTTTACATAACAAGGACACAGTGATTTATAACAAAGTACAGTGATCTATATCAAAAGAGAAAATCCATTAACTCAAAAAGTCTAGTATTGCTAACCTTAAAACTACTATATTTCCTTTTCTATATTCCAAATACATTGATTAATATATTCCCAGGTGCCTAAGGATATGGAGGCCTGACGGCAATCATTGACTCAACAAGAAGAAAAAGCCCTATGCTAATTAAGACTCTCAAAATACTCCAAAACTCTCTGTGCTGTTTATGGTTGAGAGGTAGTAAACAATCATGTGCCTAGTGGCAGCAGTATGGATAATCCTGTCACACAAGCTAGTCTGTCAGCAGAGAGGTTTGACCTGAGACATCCTTGTCCCACCCAGAGCAGGGAATTAGCAGCAGTTATTGACACAACAAATGAAAAACCCTTCACCAATATAATTCCAAACCAACCCACTATACTAATAATTTGTAACTCCCCAAAAGAATTTGCCTTTAGTAAGTCTAAAACATCTCGTGCCTCTCAGATTGGGAGGCTGTAAACAATCACATGTGGCCAGATGAACCTATACAGATGTTCCATGCCTTAAATTGTGAAACTCAAAGTGGATTACCTGGTTGATCTCAGAACTTTGAGGGAGTGGACAAATCCTAGAGCCTTTTGGGGCCACCATCTTCCTACGGTGCAATGAAGAGCCTGAGGGTCTCTGGGGATGCAGGGATAAACCTATTACCCATTGAGCCCCTGGTATATGTCAGGGGCCTTCATGAATCATACCATTTGTATTAGCTGGGGTTGTGCAGAGAAACAGAACCATGAGTAGGTAGACAGATAGAGGAGGAGATCGTCAGTCGCTCAGTTGTGTCTGACTCTGTGACCCCATGGACTGTAGCCTGGCAGGGTCCCCTGTCTGTGGGATTTCCTAGGCAAGAATTCTACAATGGATTGCCATTCCCTTCTCCAGGAGATTTTCCCAACTCAGGGATCGAACTTGGGTCTCCTGCATTGCAGCAGATTCTTTACCATCTGAGCCACATGGGAGATGATTAAATTGATGGATAGATAGATAGAAGATGGATAGATGATAGATTAGATAGATGGATAATGATAGATGATTAGATAGATAAGTAGATGAATGATAGAGAGATAATAAATAGATCACTAACAGGTAATAGACGGAGAGACAGGTAATAGATAGATAGAGGATAGATAGATAGAGAAGGATTTTAGGAGGTTGATTTGTGTGATTATGAAGGCTGGCAAGTCCAAAATGGCAGGGAGGGCCATCAGGCTGAGACCCAGAAGAGATAATGGTCCAGCTCTAGTTTGAAGGTCACCTGCTGGCAGAATTCCCTCTTGTTCAGCAGAGGTCAGTCTTTGTTCTACTACTCAGGCTTTCAACTTTTCAGATGAGGCTCACCCACATTATAAAGGGTAATCTGCTTTACTTACAGCCCACCGATTTCAATGTTAATCTCATCTGAAAAAAAAAAAAAAAAAAACAGCCTCTCAGAGACATCAAGATAATGTTTGACCAAAAGGCTGGACAAAGTGACCTGCTCAGTTCAGTTCAGTCACTTAGTTGTGTCCAGCTCTTTGTGACCCCACAGACTGCAGCACACCAGGCTTCCCTGTCCATCACCAACTCCCGGAACTTGCTCAAACTCATGCCCATCAAGTCGGTGATGCCATCCAACCATCTCATCCTCTGTGTCCCCTTCTCCTCCTGCCTTCAATCTTTCCCAGCATCAGAGTCTTATCCAATGAGTCAGTTCTTCACATCAGGTGGCCAAAGTATTGGAGCTTCAACTTCAGCATCAGTCTTTCCAATGAATATTCAGGACTGATTCCTTTAGGATTGACTGCTTTGATCTCCTTGCAGCCCAAGGGACTCTCAAGAGTCTTCTCCAACACCGCAGTTCAAAACCATCAATTCTTTGATGCTCAGCTCTCTTTATAGTCCAATTCTCACATCCATACATGACTACTGGAAAAACCATAGCTTTGACTATATGAAACTTTGTTGCTAAAGTAATGTCTCTGCTTTTTAATATGCTGTCTAAGTTTGTCATACCTTTTTTCCCAAGGAGTAAGCATCTTTTAATTTCATGGCTGCAGTCACCATCTGCAATGATTTTGGAGCCCAAGAAAATAAAGTCTGTCACTGTTTCCATTGTTTCCCCATCTATTTGCCATGAAGTGATGGGACTGGATGCCATGATCTTTGTTTTTTTGAATGCTGAGTTTTAAGGCAGCTTTTTCACTCTCCTCTTTCACCTTCATCAAGAAGCTCTTTAGTTCCTCTTTACTTGCTGCCATCAGGGTGGTGTCATCTGAGTATCTGGGGTTATTGATAATTCTTCCAGAAACCTTAATTCCAGTTTGTCCTTCATCCAACCAGGCATTTCTCATGATGTACTCTGCATATAAGCAGAGTGACAATATACAGCCTTGATGCATTCCTTTCTCAATTTGAAATCAATCCGTTGTTCCATGTCTGGTTCTACCTGTTGCTTCTTGACCTGCATACAAATTTCTCAGGAGGCAGGTAAGGTGGTCTGGTATTCCCATCTCTTGAAGAATTTTCCACAGTTTGTTATAATCCACTCAGCCAAAGGCTTTGGCATAGTCAATGAAGTAGATGTTTTTCTGGAATTCTCTTGCTTTTTCTATGATCCAACGGATATTGACAGTTTGACCTCTGGTTCCGATGCCTTTTCTAAATCCAGCTTGAACATCTGGAAGTTCATGGTTCATATACTGTTAAAGCCTGGCTTGGAGAATTTTGAGCATTACTTTGCTAGCATGTGAGATGGATGCAATTGTGCGGTAGTTTGAGCATTCTTTGGCATTGCCTTTCTTTGGGATTGGAATGAAAACTGACCTTTTCCAGTCCTGTGGCCACTGCTGAGCTTTCCAAATTTGCTGGCATATTGAGTGCAGCACTTTCACATCATCTTTCAGGATTTGAAATAGCTCAATTGGACTTCCATCACCTCCACTAGCTTTGCCTGTAGTGATGCTTCCTGAGGCCCACTTGACTTCACACTCCAGGATGTCTGGCTCTCGGTGAGTGATCACAGCACTGTGGTTAGCTGGGTCATGAATATCTTTTTTGTATAGTTCTTCTGTGTATTCTTGCACCTCTTCTTAACATCTTCTGCTTCTGTTAGGTGACTTGCTAAGTTGATACATAAAGTTAACTATCATACCATTTAGCTTTCACCATGATCAATGAAGTAGATTACTATCCCCATTCTACAGATGAGGAAACCGAAGCTCTGAGAAGTTTAATGATTTATACAAAAAGCAATTAGGGGCAGAGCTGGCCTTCATACCTGTATGTCTGACTTCCAAAGTCATTTCTTCACCCAGGTCTCTCATGATTCTAGATACTTTTCAATATTTGTTGCTTTTGACTGTGCTGGTCTCCATTGCTGCACAGGCTTCCTGCAGTGGTGGGGAGTAGGGGCTGCTCTCCTGGTTGTGGTGGGTGGGCTTCTCCCTGCAGTGGCTCCCCTTGTTAAGAACCGTGGGCGCTAGGCTCACGGGCTTCAGTAGTTGTGGCACACGGACTTAGCGGCCTCACTGCATATGGAATCTTAGTTCCTGGTCCAGGGATTGAACTCATGTTCTCTGCACTCTGGGGCCCTGACTTTTCCCTGGATTGTGTATCCTCGGAGGCTAGCATCCTGTCTGCATATAGTAGATGGTTAATAAATGCTCACTGAATGTCTCCATGGACAGAGGGGTAAATAGAAATGATCTATTTACATATCTGTGCTTCTACCATACAGTTACCTCCTTCAGTTCAGTTCAGTCGCTCAGTCGTGTCCGACTCTTTGCAACCCCATGAATCGCAGCATGCCAGGCCTCCCTGTCCATCACCAACTCCCAGAGTTCACTCAGATTCACGTCCATCGAGTCAGTGATGCCATCCAGCCATCTCATCCTCGGTCATCCCCTTCTCCTCCTGCCCCCAATCCCTCCCAGCATTAGAGTCTTTTCCAATGAGTCAATTCTTCGCACGAGGTGTCCAAAGTACTGGAGTTTCAGCTTTAGCATCATTCCCTCCAAAGAAATCCCAGGATTGGTCTCCTTCAGAATGGACTGGTTGGATCTCCTTGCAGTCCAAGACACTCTCAAGAGTCTTCTCCAACACCACAGTTCAAAAGCATCTTAAATAAGTAAAAGTCGCTCAGTCGTGTCCAATTCTTTGAGAATTCTCCATGCCAGAATACTGGAGTGGGTAACCTTTCTGGGAATCTCTTGCATTGCAGGCAGATTCTTTACCAACTGGGCCACCAGGGGAAGTCCAAGAATACTGGAGTGGGTAGCCTATCTCTTCTCCAGCGGATCTTCCTGACTCAGGAATCTAACCGGGGTCTCCTGAATTGCAGGCAGATTCTTTACCTGCTGAGCTAACAGGAAAGCCCTATCTGTTTAAGGACAGTAGCTAAAAATATGGGCTTAGAACTTGGACCATCTGACTTTAATGTCCAGCCACCCTGCTTACTGACCCATGTTCAATGTCTTTGATTGTCAACTATTGCTAAAAATAATTCTGCTGAAAAAAACTCTGCGAACCCATGGACTGCCGCACGCTAGGCTTCCCTGTTCTTCACTATTTCCCAGTTTTCGCAAACTCTGCCGCTGCTGCTGAGGTGATAAATGATGAATGACTCATTTTATCCTGGGCCACTAGGGGGCGGTGAAGTGAAGTGAAGTCGCTCAGTCGTGTCCGACTCTTTGCGACCCCATGGACTGTAGCCTATCAGGCTCCTCTGTCCATGGGATTTTTCAGGCAAGAGTGCTGGAATGGATTGCCATTTCCTTCTCCATGGGATCTTCCCGACCCAGGAATCGAACCCGGGTCTCCCTCATTGCAGGCAGACGCTTTATCGTCTGAGCCACCGAGGAAGCCCACTAGGGGGCGGAGAGGCCGGCAAATCCTCCCTCTCTTTTCTTCTCTGGGTTTTTTCATCTCAGCTCACAGGTATGTTCCCTTTAAATGCCGCAACAGCCCTGAGACTTTGGGGACCAGGGCAGTAGAATGTGAGGGTTTGGTGCTGTGAGAATGCGCCCTTTTCCTCGTGAATTTTCACCTAAATTATTTACATCTCAAATGAGTTGAGAGTGAATGAGGAATTAGCGTTCTTCAAAGCGATGCAATTCACTCTTCCTAGTAATAGTTGTTATTGTTGTTGTTCAGTGGCTAAGTCATGCCTGACTCTTTGTGACCCCATGGACTGCGGATGTCAGGCTTCCCTGTCCTTCGCTGTCTTCCTGAGTTTGCTCAAACTCATGTCCATGGAATCGGTGATGCTATCCAACCATCTCATCCTCTGGGATCGCCTTCTCCCTTTGCCTTCAATCTTCCCAGCATCAGTCTTTTCCAACGAGTCAGCTCTTCACATCAGGTGGCCAAAGTATTGGAGCTTCAGCTTCATCAGTCTTTCCAATAAATATTCAGGGTTGAATATCACAATATAATATTATTAATATAATAACTAATAATAATATTTATCTAAAAATTGTGCCTACATTTTGTCCTTTTAGTCTTAGAGTGAGGATATATTGAATTTTCTCTCTGAACTGAAGACCAAATATTCTCAGTTAAGAATATGTTCTAAATAGACATGTGGCCAGGAAAAACTAGAGGATACAATTTTTGAATGACAAATTATAGATTGGATTGATAAAGAATATCAGGGCATTTAGGGTGTGGTCCCAAACTCTCAAGTCCAGGCTTTGCCTTTCTTCATGCCTGTGGTATCTTTCTCAAAGACTTAATGCTGGGAAAATTTTATATTCCTTTTACCATGTAATCAGAATGTTACACCATGTAATGACGTCATCAGGAAGTACCTGAAAGTCCCCTTTTCTAGCTTCAAAATGCAAATGATTCAGAAAACACTCGGGCCATTTATTTCAGTATTGGAGAATTAATGACAACTCAGCATATCCCAGATTTTGAAATTTAAAACTTGCTCTTCAACTTCTATCACATTGACACATTTTATTTTTGAAGGTATTGGGCTTTTCAGAGAATAAAGAGAAGATTTGGGGTTACGTGTAACATAAAAATTACAGTAAATGTTTATTGGAACACTTGATAAAATGAACCTTTATTTATGTAAGGTTGATATATAATTTGTATAACTTTGTATTTAATTACAAAACAAAATTTGGGAAATATGCTATTAAGAAAAAGAAGAAGGCAATAAAAATGACTTCTAATTCCATCACCCAGAGATAATTACCATTCTCATATTTTTGGTGTAATGCCAAGCTTCATCCCTGTCAAAAAGTAGGTCCTCAAGAAGTTTTAGTTCACTGACTATGTCCTTGATCTTTATTATTATGAATATGTGTATTTATATATATTTAAAATTATACTCATATCATGGGAACTGTTCTGTAATCTGTTTATTAACACACACTTCCAAATTATAAGCACACACTTATTATAACACACACTTCCAAATGATAAAAAATGAGTTTCCTGCTTCAAAACAGAAAACTCAGAAATACTTTCATGACTTCAAACAACTTGATCAGGTTATTCTTGGGAAATAGAGACTCAAAAGAAGAGGATGTGAGAGCAGAAAGTTTATGAGCAGTGCTCTTGGGATCAACACTTTGGGAGGGGAAACAAAAGAAGCAGTTTTGACCAGAAGGAGAGATGAATTTGCCAGGCAGCCTTAGAAAAGGTCTGGCTGATCCCAGTGGGAGCTGGGATGGTCCTCCTGGGAGTCCCTCCTGGAGGTAAGGGCTGGAACAATGAATGTTGAACAGTCATTAGAGGTGGGTAAACTGGTCCCTTCATCAGAAATAATCCTGGAGCAGACTCAACTGAGAACCATCAGCTTCCAGCACTGCCAGTCGCTGGGGAGGTGAGTAATGAGGGTCTAGGGTTTGCAGGGCGTCTGACCACCCACTGGGCTATGCCACGCCTGCCAGGGGTGGCGGGGCCTTCTTAGCTTCTATTTATTTGCGTGTTCTATTTATTCATACCATCTGCATTCTGTCAATGTATACCAGAAGGGGCATGTGAATAGGTGAGTACTCACCCCCCGCCCCCTTCAGACTGTCTTCTATTTGTGACTATATGGGCTTCCCAGGTGGCTTAGTGGTGAAGAATCCGCCTGCCAAGCAGGAGACACACAGGTTCAATCGCTAGGTTGGGAAGATCCCATAGAGAAGGAAACGGCAACCCACTCCAGTGTTCTTGCCTGGGAAATCCCATGGACAGAGGAGCCTCCAGGGCTACAGTCCGTGGGATGGCAAAAGAGTCAGACACAACTTAGCAACTAAACGGTAACAAGTTGTGACTATAGCTCAAATGCTACTGGCTCGTTCTTTTGAACCTTCTTTGTGAGCTTGGTTTTTCTAAGTTGTTTCACTCCTGGTTTGCTGAAGGAAGGTGACCATATTGGGCTCAAACAAAAAAATGAAATGGAACGTTCGTTTCACACTGGTCAAAATGACCATCAACAAAAAATCTGCAAACAGTAAATGCTGGAGAGGGTGTGGGGAAAAGGGAACCCTGTCACACTGTTGGTGGGAATGCAAACTAGCACAGACACTATGGAGAACAGTGTGGAGATTCCTTAATAAGACTAAAAACAACTACCGTATGACCCATCAATCCCACTCCTGGGCATATACCCTGAGAAAAACATAATTTGAAAAGATATATACACCCTGACATTCATCGTAGCACTATTTGCAATAGCCAGGACATGGAAGTAACCTAAATGTCCATCAGCAGAGGACTGGAGAAAGAAGACATGGCTCATATATACAATGGAATGTTACTCAGCCATAAAAGGAAAGAGACTTTGCTATTTGCAGAAACGTGGATGGACCTAGAGACTGCCATACAGAGTGAAGTAGGTCAGGAAGAGAAAAACAAGTATCATGCATTAACACGTGTATGTGGAATCGTACTTATGAATCTATTTGCAGAGCAGAAATGGAGAGAAAGACACAGAGAAAAATGCAAGGACACCAAGGAGGGGAGGGGGGTGGTGGGATGAATGGAGAGATTTAGCGTGATGACTATGCACGACTAGGTATAAAGTTGTTGACGACTGAGGAGCTTCTGTACAGCACAGGGAACTCTGTTCAGTGCTCTGTGGTGACCTAAACCAGAAGGAAATCCAGTAAAGAGGGGATATATGTATATGTGGGTTTTCCTGGTAGCGCAGCTGGTAGAGAATCTGCCTGCAGTGCAGGGGACCCTGGTTTGATTCCTGGGTCAGGAAGATCCCCTGGAGAAGGGATAGGCTGCCCACTGCAGTATTCTGGGGATTCCCTGATGGCCCAGTCAGGAAAGAATCCACCTGCAATGCAGGAGACCTGAGTTCAATCCCTGGATTGGGAAGGTCCCCTGGAGGAGGACGTGGCAACCCACTCCAGTATTCTTGCTTGGATAATCCCCATGGACAGAGGAGCCTGGTGGGCTACAAAGAGTCGGACACAACTGAGTAACTAAGCACATCACAGTGAATTTTAGGGCAGGACATACACAGCACTTAAGGATACGTATGGCTGATACACTTTGCTGTACAACAGAAAGTAATACAACATTGTGAAGCAATAAAAAAATTTTTTTATATAAATGGCTGACTCTGATTTTCTTGGGCTCCAAAATCACTGTGGATGGTGACTGCAACTTTGAAATTAAAAGACGCTTGCTCCTTGGAAGGAAAGTTATGACCAACCTAGACAGCATATTAAAAAGCAGAGCCATTACTTTGTCAACAAAGGCCCGTCTAGTCAAGGCTATGGTTTTTCCAGTGGTCATGTATGGATATGAGAGTTGGACTATAAAGAAAGCTGAGTGCCCAAGAATTGATGCTTTTGAACTGTGGTATTGGAGAAGACTCTTGAGAGTCCCATGGACAGCAAGGAGACCCAACCAGTCCATTCTAAAGGAGATCAGTCCTGGGTATTCATTGGAGAGACTGATGTTGAAGCTGAAACTCCAATACTTGTCCATCTGATACGAAGAGCTGACTCGTATGAAAAGACCCTGATGCTGGGAAAGATTGAGGGCAGGAGGAGAAGGGGATGATCGAGGATAAGATGGCTGGATGGCATCACCAACTCAATGGACATGAGTTTGAGTGAACTCCAGGAGTTGGTGATGGACAGGGAGGCCTGGCGTGCTGCGGTTCATGGGGTCACAAAGAGTCGGACTGAGCGACTGAACTGAACTGAACTGAGGGAAAATTGTTGAGTTTAAAGGGACCTCAGCTGCATGAGACATGACAAAGAGGGCTTCGTGTTTTGGCAAAACTACAGCAACGGTCAAGCTGTCCTGGAACGGATAGACCTGCTCCAGGTTGAGAGGTCTGTCTTGTCGCTCCCATTCAAGGCGAGCTGTGAGATCAAAGTGCTCGTCTTCTGCCAGTACAGTGCACACACCCACCCACCAGGTTGCCATGCCCTCCTCCAGGGGGTCTTCCCCACCCAGGGATCGAGCCCACATCTCTTACATCTCCTGCGGGTTCCTTATCACTAGTGCAATCTGGAAAGCCCTCTAATTGTTTACAAGAGGATACATTTAATAGAGGGATTTACTGCACCAGTAATGAAGGAAGCCAGGAAGCAAGATTGGGACTGGAGAAGAATAACCGCTGGAAGCCTTCACTACTGTAAGGCTGGAAAATCAAAGGAAGGAAAAACTGTCACTAGATCCTAGGGGCCAGGTCACCTGGCTGGAGATGGGACCAGGCGGGCCTCTTGGGTAGACGCAGGGAGTCCCAGAGATGACCGACCTGCTGAAGGAAGGGCTACCTAAGCAGAGAGGGTGGGAGGGTAGCCCTCATCTTGCTCTTTTCCTCACCTTCCTGTCTCCATCAACTCCTGCAGCTACTGAATTTGTCAAGAAGCCAGAAGACACTGAGCCCTCAGGGGTCAGCTTCCCTGCAGACAGAGAAGAGCAGGGCAGTGAAGTGAAGTCGCTCAGTCGTGTCCAACTCTTTGCAACCCCATGGACTGTAGCCTACCAGGCTTCTCAGTCCATGGGATTCTCCAGGCAAGAATACTGGAGTGGGTTACCATTTCCTCCTCCAGGGCATCTCCCCGACCCAGGGACTGAACCCGGGTCTCCCGCATTGGAGGCAGATGCTTTAACCTCTGAGCCACCAGGGAAGCCAGAGTAAAGAATAAATCTGAGGTTGAGTAGAAAGTGAAAGTGAAAGTGTTAGTTGCTCAGTCGTGTCTGATTCTTTGCAATCACATGGACTGTAGCAGGCTCCTCTGTCTGTGGGATTTCCCAGACAAGAATCCTGGCGTGGGTTGCCGTTTCCTCCTCCAGGGGATCTTTCTGACTCATGGATCGAACCCGCATCTCTTATGTCTCCTGCATTGCTGTGGGTTCTTTACCATTAGCACCACCTGGGAAGCCTGATGGTGATCAGGCCCAGTGCAGTCTATCAAGAGGAGGAAGAGGAACTTTGATGGAACCAATCTTCTCCCCATCAATCATCCGAGAATCCCAGTGGTCTTCTCAGGGAGGCAGTAACTCCTCAAAGGGATCCAACTCTTTGTCATACTTGGACAACAGGGCCCAGGCTCAGGCCCGCAGGGTGGAAACACGTTGTTTAAATTTAAATGCTTAACAAGTCCTCAGCAGCATGATCTTGGTCCAAGCATGTTGGTTAAGGTGGAGTTCCAGTCTTAGGCACATGCCTGACACAGTGGGCATCTCCATCATGGGACCTTGGCTTGGAACCTGACATTCCACTTCTGAGTTCTCCGCTGGAAGCCTAACCTCAGCCAACATCATTGTAACCAACAAATATGTTCTGTTATCACTGAGCCTCAAACAGAACGGTTTTCAACTCTTTATCTCTGCTCTCCCATGATCTCCCTGACCCGTAAGAAAATTTCCACCTTTAACCCAGTAATCTTTTTGCCTTCTCATGCTGTTCACGGGGTTCTAGGCAAGAATGCTGAAGTGGTTTGCCATTCCCTTCTCCAGTGGGCCAGGTTTTGATGGAATCCTAGCTGAGCTATTTCGAATCCTAAAAGATGATGTTGTGAAAATGCTGCACTTAATATGCCAGCAAATTTGGAAGGCTCAGCAGTAGCCACAGGGCTGGAAAAGGTCAGTTTTCATTCCAAGCCCAAAGAAAGGCAATGCCAAAGAATGCTCAAACCACCACACAATTGCACTCATTTCACATGCTAGCAAAGTAATGCTCAAAATCCTTCAAGTTAGGCTTCAACAGTACGTGAACCGAGAACTTCCAGATTTACAAAGCTGGATTTAGAAAGGGCAGAGGAACCAGAAGTCAGATTGTCAACATCTGTTGAATTATAGGAAAAGCTAGAGAGTTTCAGAAGAACATCTGCTTCATTGACTACGCTAAAGCGTTTGATTGTGTGAATCACAACAAACTGTGGAAAATTCTTCAAAAGATGGGAATACCAGACCACCTTGCCTGCCTCCTGAGAAACTGTATGCAGTTCAAGAAGAATGGTTAGACCTAGACATGGAATAATGGACTGGTTCAAAATTGGGAAAGGAGTACGTCAAGGCTGTGTATTGTAACCTTATTTAACTTATATACAGAGTATCTTATGCAAAATGCCAAGTTGAATGAAGCGCAAGCTGGAATCAAGACTGCAGGGAAAAATATCAATAACCTCAGATATGCAGATATGTCTGTCTACAATGCGGGAGACCCGGGTTCAATCCCTGGGTTGGGAAGATCCCATGGAGAAGGAAATGGCAATCCACTCTAGGACTATTGCCTGGAAAATACCATGGACAGAGGAGCCTGGTAGGCTACAGCCCATGGGGTCACAAAGAGTCGGACACGACTGAGCGACTTCACTTTTCAGATATGCAGATGACACTACCCTTATGGCAGAAAGTGAAGAGGAATTAAAGAGCCTCTTGATGGAGGATAAGGAAGAGAGTGAAAAAGCTGGCTTAAAACTCAACATTAAAAAAACAACATTATGGCATGTGGTCCCATCACTTCATGGTAAATAGATGGGGACACAATGGAAACAGTAATAGACTTTATTTTCTTGGGTTCCAAATCACTGTGGATGGTAACAATGGCCATGAAATTTAGATACATTTGCTTCTTGGAAGAAAAGCAATGACAAACCTAGACAGCGTATTAAAAAGCAGAGACATTACTTTGCTGACAAAAGTTCATATAGCCAAAGCTATGGTTTTTCCAGTAGTCATGCACGGATGTGAGAGCTGGACAATAAAAAAGGCTGAGCGCAGAAGAACTGATGCCTTCAAACTGTGATGTTGGAGAAGACCCTTGAGAGTCCCTTGGACAGCAAGGAGATCAAACCAGTCAATCCTAAAGGAAATCAGTCTTGTGTATTCACTGGAAGGACTGATGCTGAAGCTGAAGCTCCAATACTTTGGCCACCTGATGCAAAGGACCAAGTCATTGGAAACAACCCTGATGCTGGAAAAGATTGAGGGCAGGAGGAGAAGGGGGCAACAGAGGATGAGATGGTTGGATGGCATCACCGACTTGATGGACTTGAGTCTGAGCAGGGAGATAATGAAGGACAGGGAAGCCTGGCGTGCTGCAGTCCATGGGGTTGCAAAGAGTTGGACACGACTCAGCGACTGAACAACAACAAAATTCTACCGCGCAAGATTCTCCATGTTGTATCGCTGGAATTTCAACACTCACTCACACACACACACAGTCACACACACACACATTTTGGAAATTTTGTCAGTTTTGAGAAGCCTAGTTTGGTGTTCTCCTCTCAGCTGTGCTAGTCCCTCTTTTTGTGACTTAAGCAAAAGGGAAAGTGTTAATTGTTCAGTCGTGTCCAACTCTTTGCAACCCCATGGACTGTAGCCCTGGGTTGGGAAGATCCCCTGGAGATGAGAATGATAACCCGCTCCAGTATTCTTGCCTGAGAAATTCTATGGATGGAGGAGCCTGGCGACTAACACTTTCACACTTTTGTGACTTGGGGTAAGGTAATTAACTCATCTGAGCCTTGACTTTCTCAAAATTTAGTGGCTTGCACAATTATCATTTTCTTGTCCCAATTCTGAGCAGCTTTCAGCTGGAACAGCTTGTGTCTGCCCCCATGGGGTCTCAGTATGGCTCCCCTGGGACCTCAGGGTTCAAGACGGCCTCACTCACAAGGCCAGAGCTTTGGCTGGAGTAGCGGGAATGGCTGGGGACAAACCAGCATCAGTGGGCTTCTCTCTCCCTATAGTGTGGGCTGAAGTCACTCACATGTCTGGAACCTATAACCTAGATTTCTTTCTATGGTTGGTTGGGTTCCCCTCTGAGTAAAAGAAGAATCCATGTGGCTCCTTAGGGTGTAGGCCCACAAGTCCCAGAACATCACATTGGCTAAATTCCATTTGTCAAAATTGTTATAGCAGGCAGGTAGCTAGGGATGGGCAGAGAAGTGAGGCAGGGGCCAGGTGGCAGGAAATCACACATCTTGCAAATGGTGGGGACTGGGGGAGTCCATAGACAGACAAAGAAAAGCAGGAAATTCTAGACTGACAGGAAGCCACACATTTTGGGTGATAAGTGTCCAGGTAGCAGACAAAGAAAGGTGGGGAAAGGTGGGCATCTCCTAAGTCCAATGTAGCCTGTTGTTTATTATACTCTTGAGAGTGAAAGAAAGTGAAAGTGAAAGTCACTCAGTCGTGTCTGACTCTTTGCAACCCCCTGGCCTATACAATCCATGGAAGTCTCCAGGCCAGAATACTGGAGTGGGTAGCCATTCCCTTCTCCAGGGTATCTTCCCAACCCCCAGATCCAACTGGGGTCTCCTGCATTGCAGGCTGATTCTTTACCAACTGAGCTATGAGGAAGCCCCAATAAGGTTAGCAATAAAATTAGCCTTGCAGATAAGAAGTACCCATTATGTACCGATGCCATGAGCCTTCTGATCTGAGCTTGACTGAAGTGACTTAGCACATGTGTTAGTTATTAGCCACTCAGTCGTGTCCAACTCTTTGTGGCCCCAAGGACTGTAACCTACCAGTCTCCTCTGTCCATGGAATTCTCCAAGCAAGAATACTGGAGTGGGTTGTCACTGCCTTCTCCAGGGCATCTTTCCAACCCAGGGATCAAACCCGTGTCTTCTGCATTGCAGGTAGATTCTTTACCATGGTGAACCCCAAGGGAAGCCCACAGACACCGTTATTCAATCACAAAGTTTCTAATGAGCTCCTCTTGCATTCTTACCATTTTTCTCAAGACTAGGCTCTAAACAAGAATTGTCAATCTAAGTATTTAAAAAAGAGACGAAACCCATCTACCACACTGGCTTATTTCCTAAGGGGTAGGAGGGATGTGAATATTTTGAATACGCTCCCCAGGTCAATCCTGACATATCCTGCCCCCTCCTGGTGGAGACCACTGCCTTAGCCTCTTCATTTGGCATAGCAGAGTACCCTCAACAGTGACTTTCTAACAGGAACAAATTCTCACATCACTGTCCCAAGCAAACAGGATTTGGGTCTCACAACTCAGGGGAAAGATGATTCAACTGAGACTCAAAGAAGTTGAACAGTCTGTTCAAGTTCCATTAGTGGGTTAGCATGGGCTCCAGTGTCTTTTTACTTCTCACCCAAAGTCTCAGAATCATAGACCCTGGAAGGTGAAGTGACGCCATCGGGTCTAAGCCCTTTGCTTCATGGATTAAGACAGAGTCCCAGAAGATTGAAGGTCTTTCTGCTGGTCAGAGCCTGGTTGGCTATGGTTTATGGGGTCAGAAAAAGTCAGAGATGACTGAAGCAACTCAGCATGTAGCCACTGGCCATGCCCGACAGCAGAAGTTAACCTCAGTGCTAGAACCCAGGGTTCCCTGTTTCTAGGGAACTGCCCTTTACTTCCATTTCAGCAGAGCTAAACATTGCCACTTGGCTGACTTTAGACTCTTGGTTCATCCATTTGGCTGATCTGCCCTTTGAAATTAAGTAAGGAAGGAGGTGAATTCTCACAGAATCAGACTCACAGCCCAAAGCAGTTTCTGTACATTAAGTTTGTTACAAAAGCTGCAAAATATTTAAATTAGTCTTTATGTTTAGAATTTGCCTGTCAGGCGGGATTCTAAAGATTTGGAAATATGCTGCTCTGACAGATTTTGTTATTGCCTTTGATTTAATATTGTCATCAGAGGTATTTCATGCAGAGTCCCGAGTTGTTTTGCGGAGTGAAATGTCTAAAAAAAATCTGATATATTATTTCTGGATAAACGTAACCTCACTAGCTTCTTGAATTTATCTAATCAATGTACAACCTTATTTACCTAATTAATTTATTTTACTTGCCAGCTCCAGAGCATGCGAGCTCAGTAGTTGAGATGCGTGGGCTTATTTGCCCCACAGCAGGTGGAACCTTAGTTCTCTGACTAGGGATTGAACCCATTTTCCCTGCATTGGAAGGTGGATTCTTAGCCACTGGGCCACCAGGGAAGCCCCAGACATACACCTTCTTAATAAAGAGATTTCCAGAGCTGGAAACTGTGTCTTAAGAACAATGAGACAAGGAGTTGTTGTTTTAAAAAATATATTTTTAATTTATTTGGCTACGCCAGGTCTTAGTTGTAGCACATGGGATCTTCAGCCTTCACGGCTGCATCCAGGGTCTTTAGCTGCGGCATGCAGGATCTGCTTCCTCCACCAGGGATCGAACCCCGGCCCCCTGCATTGGGAGCACAGTGTCAGCCACTGGGCCACCATCCCAGCTGTCATTTTTTGAGTACAGCTGGGAACCAGAGGCTCACCTATGTTCACTCATTCAGCCTCTACAGAGTCTGTGTGAGATGAGCGTTGTAAAGTGGAAGTGAAGTCGCTCAGTCGTTTCGGACTCTTCGCAACCCTAAGGACTGTAGCCCACCGTTCCCCTCTGTCCGTGGGATTTTCCAGGCAAGAATACTGGAGTGGGTTGCCATATCTGCCTCCAGGGGATTTTCCCGACCCAGGGACCAAACCCAGGTCTCCTGCATTGCAGGCAGACTCTTTAGCGTCTGAGAGTCTGTGTGAGATGAGCATTGTAAGCCCCCGTTAAGTACAGATGAGGAAGCTGAGACTCAGAGTGGTTTTCCATCTACCAGCATCTGTATTGCACACTCACCATCTGGGTAACGCCACAGGTGATATCAGAAGCCAGTCACTTTGTGACCAGCTTCTCGACTCTGCTTGCCTCTTCAAGCACATTTTCCTAGACATTCCCCTCTGTTTTCTACAACCTCAATTTTTTTGATCTTTGTTACATTATTCTCATCAGCACGCAAACATACAGTCAATTTCACCATTTAACAAAAACAGGCATATAAATGTAAAAAAAAAAAGAAAAGCTGTTTTTTTTTTTTTTTCTGCCTGCATTGGTGATTTCATTTCTCAACTCCCCTTTGAAGCAAAGTTCCGTGGAAAGATTGATTATATTGATTGATTATTATTCCTTTCTTCCCATTCTTTGACCTTACCCCACCTGCTTTTCAGTCAACACTCCACCAAGAGAGGGCTCAGTGGTTGTGGCATCTGTGCTTAGCTGCCTCATGGCATGCGGGATCTTCTTGGACCAGCGATTGAACCCACTTCCCCTGTACTGGCAGGTGGATTTTTCACCACTGAGTCACCAGGAGGCCCCAGATTTACAGCTTGGGCTTCCCAGGTGGCTCAGTGGTAGAATCCAAGTGTGACAGAAGAGACCCTGGAGACTCGAGTTTGATCCCTGGTCCAGGAAGATCCCCTGGAGGAGGAAATGGCAGCCCGCTCTGGTGTTCTTGTCTGGGCAGTGGGCAGGAGGAGCTGGCAGACCACAGTCCACGGAGCTGCAAACAGACGCACCTGAGTGACAGCGCACGTCTCTACCAAGACAGCTCTGGCCACGTGCCGAGGGGTGCCAGTGCTAAAGATCCCACCTGCCACTGCAGGAGGTGTAAGAGACTCGGGATTGATCCCTGGGTCGGGATGATGCCCTGGAGGGCACAGCAACCCACTGCAATATTCCTGCCTGGAGAATTCCGTGGACAGAGGAGCCTGGCAGGCTGCAGTCTACGGGGTCGCAAAGCCTCGGACACAACTGTAGTAACTTAGCATGCACGCATGTTGTTACATCCCCTGGCCCCTCACCTGTGTTCACCTTCCTTGGCATTTGACACAGTCATGTGAGGAGGGTGACGTCAGCACGTGAAGCGCTAGTGGGGTCATGACCCGGGGAGCAGCTGTACTGCACCGCAGTCAGTTGTTGGGTTGTACCCTATGGTGTTGCTAGATCTTCAAGGCTTTTTTGAGAAACAAAGAGGGAAGGCATTTAGATTTTTATGCTAAATTTTTAGAATGCTTGTGACTAATTACAAATGTTAAGAATACTGTGCAGGACTTTGAAACCACATGTCAGCTGGTCTCCCTTTCTTACCTTAGCACCAAGCTCAAGTACCTGCAGAAAAATCTGTTCTAGTTTCTCTCTAGACTCAAGTCCCAGAGACATGTGTTGGTAGTTTTAATATTCTTTTCTTCTTCCTGGTTTGTATGTATCGTGTGTGTGTGTGTTCATGTTTCTTTTTTGGAGGAGAGTGGCTTTTTATTACAGTATAACATACATACAGAAAAACAGTTAATCATAAATATTCACTTTGAGGAGTTTTTCACAAAATGAGCATGCTTGGTTAAGAAACAACTCTTTTTACCACCCTGGAAGCTTCCTTCACACAGCTTCCAGTTCAGTTCAGTCACTCAGTTGTGTCCAACTCTTGGTGACCCCATGGACTGCAGCAGGCCTCCCTGTCCATCACCAACTCCCAGAGTTTACCCAAACTCATGTCCATTGAGTTGGTGATGCCATTCAACCATCTCATCCTCTGTTGTCCTCTTCTCCTCTTGCCTTCAATCTTTCCCAGCATCAGGGTCTTTTCAAATGAGTCAGCTCTTTGCATCAGGTGGCCAAAGTATTGGAGCTGCAGCTTCAGTACCAGTCCTTCCAATGAATACCCCAATGAACTACCTCCTAAGGATAACTATATCCTGCCTGTTGCAATGAAAAGGAAAAAAAGAGGAAGGAGTTTTTCTTTTTGCCTTTTCTAAGAACAAAGAAAATAAAGAGAACAGTGAGCAGGCCTGAACATTCCTTGTTTTTTTTTTTTTTTTTACTTGCAGTTCAGTTCAGTTCAGTCACTCAGTCATGTCCGATTCTTTGCGACCCATGAATCACAGCACACCAGGCCTCCCTGTCCATCACCAACTGCCAGAGTTCACTCAGACTCACGTCCATTGAGTCAGTGATGCCATCCAGCCATCTCATCCTCTGTCGTCCCCTTCTCCTCCTGCCCCCAACCCCTCCCAGCATCAGAGTCTTTTCCAATGAGTCAACTCTTCACATGAGGTGGCCAAAGTACTGGAGTTGCAGCTTTAGCATCATTCCTTCCAAAGAACACCCAGGGCTGATCTCCTTCAGAATGGACTGGCTGGATCTCCTTGCAGTCCAAGGGACCCTCAAGAGTCTTCTCCAACACCACAGTTCAAACGCATCAATTCTTCGGCGCTCTGCTTTCTTCACAGTCCAACTCTCACATCCATACATGACCACAGGAAAAACCATAGCCTTAACTAGATGGACCTTAGTCGGCAAAGTAATGTCTCTGCTTTTGAA
Organism: Capra hircus; assembly: GCF_001704415.2. Lineage (NCBI taxonomy): Eukaryota > Metazoa > Chordata > Mammalia > Artiodactyla > Bovidae > Capra > Capra hircus. Next base: position 111,346,623 of record NC_030813.1, read on the forward strand.
CATGCTGTCTAGGTTTTTTAACTTTAACTGCTCCTAATTCTGCACCTCTGTAACTGAGTTTGCTTTTCTGGCCCCTAACACTGCAGGAGCTACAATTTACATTTTCTCCTTTGACTCTAAAAACATCCCCTCCCTGGTGTTTACCCTTACAACATCTTTCCCCTTATAGTCGCATATCAGAAGGAAAACCTCAGAGCCACCTAACTGCCAGACTCAATTACTGGATTACTGCTGAAAGTTTATGACTGTCTTTGAAACAATGAAAGTGGAAGAAATCAAGATCCTGTCACCTTTGTTCCTCATCACTGACTCCTGACTAGGAGCCCTTGCCTTATATAAGCCCCTCCCATCACTTCATGGGAAATCGATGGGGAAACAGTGGAAACAGTGTCAGACTTTATTTTGGGGGGATCCAAAATCACTGCAGATGGTGATTGCAGCCATGAAATTAAAAGACGCTTACTCCTTGGAACAAAAGTATATTGAAAAGCAGAGACATTACTTTGCCAACAAAGGTCTGTCTAGTCAAGGCTATGGTTTTTCCTGTGGTCATGTATGGATGTGAGAGTTGGACTGTGAAGAAAGCTGAGCACCAAAGAATTGATGCGTTTGAACTGTGGTGTTGGAGAAGACTCTTGAGAGTCCCTTGGACTGCAAGGAGATCCAACCAATCCATCCTAAAGGAGATCAGCCCTGGGTGTTCTTTGGAAGGAATGATGTTAAAGCTGCAACTCCAGTACTTTGGCCACTTCATGTGAAAAGTTGACTCACTGGAAAAGACTCTGATGCTGGGAGGGGTTGGGGGCAGGAGGAGAAGGGGACGACAGAGGATGAGATGGCTGGATGGCATCACTGACTCAATGGACTTAAGTTTGCGTGAACTCCGGGAGTTGGTGATGGACAGAGAGGCCTGACATGCTGCGATTCATGGGGTTGCAAAGAGTTGGACATTACTGAGCAACTGAACTGAACTGAGACTCCTCATGGAGGGGGTTGGGAGGCACGGTTGTTCATTCATGAGCCTGCAGTGTTCCCCTCTCCACTGGCTGAGAATACAAGTCACCTTTCTATTTCCTCCCAATTCTGTCTACATGTTTTTCATTTGGCTTCAGTGCGCAGAGAAGGCCAAGATTTTGGCTGGCAACATGCTTTCCTGCACCGTAGAGTCTTTTTTGTCTTTTTTTTTTTTTTTCCTTAAAACAGTGGAATTGTAGAACATACTTGCTTTTGTGTTTGGCTTCATCATCTCAACTGTTTGAAGGTCATCCGTGTTGTTTCATGTTGTAAATTTTTTATTTTTAATTAGTGTATAGTATTTCATTGTGTGAATAGACCATGATTTATTTGTGTATGCTACTCTTGATGAGTAGTATTTGGGTAATTTCCAGTTTGGGGTTGTTAGGAATAATGCTGCTACCTTCTCACACATGTCTCTTAGTGGACCTGTGTATATACTTCGCCAGGTATATATTTAAGGTGGATGGCTGAGTCATAGGTTAGGTGTGTGTTCAGCATTAGTAGTTCCTACCAACAAAGTTTTGCAAAGTGACTGTCACAACAGACACTCTCCCAGTATGTGAGTTCTGGTTGCTCCATGTCCTTGCCAACACTTGGCATTGTCTAGTGTATCCATTTTAGCTATTCTGGTGGGTGTGAAGAGATAACACAGTGTGGTCTTATATCTGTTTTGTTTTCCTTTAAATTTGGGTGCTATGGCTATTATTGTCAGGGGTACCTCTATATAATCTATATACTACTTAAGGAGCTCATTTAGTATAAATTCTTTAAATAACTCTCAACTGCTTTCAGCTCAGAGGTTAAAGCATCTGCCTGCAATGTGGGAGACCTGGGTTTGATCCCTGGGTCGGGAAGATCCCCTGGAGAAGGAAATTGCAACCCACTCCAGTATTCTTGCCTGGAGAATCCCATGGATGGAGGAGCCTGGTGGGCTACAGTCCACGGGGTCAAAGAGTTGGACACAACTGAGTGAGTGACTTAATGACTGCTTTCAGGGTAGAGCTAAAACTCTATAACCATTTTTTCCCACTATAAATCCTAAGTGCTTTCACTCAAGTCACACTGAGAATCTCTTCATGCTTTTTTCTCTAGGTTTTTCCTCTTTCGTGCTTTTTCCCAGATTTGATCTTTCTATGTGTTGTTCTCTCTGCCTGGAACCCCATTCTCTGACATCACTGCCTGACTAATTGCTTATCAGCCCTCAGGATTCAACCCAAACTTTACCTCTTCCAGGAAGCCTCTCTTGACTTTTAAACTTGACTGCTTATACTGTGCCAAAGTGGTCAATATGCTTATTAACATCCATCAGTTCTTCATGAGTAAAGGCAATTTACATGGTTGTCATAGTGTATGAGCAGCAAGTGTTTATTGAATGAATGAATGAACAAACCAGAGCATCATTAACAGAGATTTAGAAAGGGGAACAAACTTAGAGATTTGATAATGGTGTTTATTCAAGAGGAACTTCTAATAATAAAAAAAAATATTATTATTTTTCTTCAATTCTCTTAAGCAAAGCATTGGTTCTGGAGAGCAAGGCAACACATTCTTCATTCAATTCAATTCCAGTGTTGAAAAGATGCTTCAGGCTTATGCAAAAATGAGTTCCTTTAATCACAGAGGTTTACTCAGGAAGCCACAGGGAAAGTGATTAAAGCAGATGAGTCACTACTGGGTTTAGTGAGAAGTTGTTTCAAACCTGCCCTGAAGGTCTGGTCGGTGGGGAGATTTGCTTCCTTTCAGCTGTCTTCAGGTTCAAACATGGTCAATATAGGTTTGATCATTTAGTGTATCTTTCCAGATCTCATGTATAGGGAAGCTCTTATAATCCAAGAATCGCCCAGGGAACAATAGGCCACCAACGCGTCATCTGATTCGTCTTTCAGTATCGTAGCTCTGTGATTCTTAGTGAACAATAGAACATTGATTGGCTCCAGACTTGAAATGTATCGATGGACAGAGTATTGACAGATGAGCCAGACTTAAGCACGCTCTTCTGAAGCAGTGAAATGAAAGAGAAAACCTTGAACCCACTGGTTGAGAGAAAATCACCAGCGAGTGGATCTCATTCATTGTCTTAAGAACGCAATATTATTTTAAAATTATTTTCTTACTCTCAAAAGTAAGATGAAGAAATTAATGTATAATCCTACAAAAATGCTTCTGTCCTGTGGGAGACAACTCACTCCCACCACGTCCCTCCCATTCATTACAAGCTCCACCCAGGGAGGGACCATGTCTTCATTTCTGTATTCCCACGGTGTGTGTCAGTGCCTGCATTTGATAGGTGCTCAATAATCATTTGAATTAAATAGATTTATAACCCATACATTTACTGTCTCTGATCGTACATTTTGTTTTTGCCCTGCAGCAACTTTGATGTACAACTCAACACTTTTTTTACATTGGTTAAGAATTATCGCATTAGCATCAGATGTAGATTTTACTGAAGGGTTTTTAGGAGAAATAGAAAGATTTCCTTACAGAGACTGTAGCATCTCATCCCCTAGGTCCCCGTCAAACACATACTTCCAGTTTCTCTCTCCATTTTTTTTTTTTAAATTTTGGGCACTGTATTCTCTCTCTTCACACCTCCCTCAGGGGTCCATGTCGCCCAAGGAGTAAGGTATGAATCCGTAAGAGACACTTTTTGGTTGTATGTGTAACGATTTTACACCATTCCCAAAAAGGGCATAGCAGCACATCTTGTGATAAGAAAAAGTATTCCCTTTAAATTTTATTCTCAGTCCAATTACAGCAAAAAGAATGCTTTCAGTTTGCTGCTATCGTATCTTCTTTTTTTCCTCCTAAAACCCATCTTCCTTCTTTTATTTTCTTTTATCTAAGAGAAAACAGGACTCACTCACATGAGACAGTGGTTTCTAGCTAGACATTTTTTTTGTTGTTGTTGTTGTTCTTGTGTGGCTTTCAGGATCCTAGTTCCCTGACCAGGGATAAATCCTGGGCCCTGGCAATGAAAGTACCAAGTCCTAAGCGCTTGACTGCCAGGGAATTCCATCTAACTAGACTGTAAGAACTTGAATTTCTTCACATTATATTTGTTTTCATAATTATTTTCTGTATATATAAAGTTATATTAGCTTTTAGTTTAATGCATGGAAATAAGCCTTCCTTTTAAAATGAATTCAAATTTAAAATTGAATCAATTTAAAGATAATGGTAACTGATAGCTGGTAACTTTAGAAAAGTAGAAAATAATAATATTTGGGGTTTGGGAAAATGACATAAACCAAAGTTGGATTTGTTGTTATTGTTTAAAACAGAAATTTGGGTTTGTGCTACAGCTAATTTTTTGTGTCAACTTGGTTAGGTCCTAGTACACAGGGGTTGTTCAAACATTACTCTAGATATGCTGGGAAGGTGTTTTAAACACATGGTTAAGATTTAAATCAGTAGACTTTGAGTAAAGCAGATTACTCTTCACAATGTGGGTGGGCCTCATCCAATCAGTTGACATTTTTGATAGAAAAAGATTGACCTCTCCCAAGAAAGATGCCATCCTTTGGACTCAAACTGCAGCTCTTCTTTGGGCCTCCAGGCTGCATGCCTGCCCTGAGAATTTTGGACCCACTAAGCCTCCACCATCATGTGAGCCATAGTCATTAACCCTTGAGTCAGCATTTTGCTTTAAAAGACAAGGGCATAGGGGCTTATACACACTTTCAGAGGTGGCCTCAGAAAAGAGATCCATCAGGAGAAAGCAGGTAAAAAATAGGGGAAATGTATGTGGACAAAGAAAGACTCCACTTGGGTGTCAGTTTTTAGAAGGTCCCTGACAGCATGCAAGGTACACACACACACACACACACCCCAAACACATACTCACAAAACCCAGGTCTAAGATTAGTTAGCTATTAGTATTTATTCTCAGGGCTTCCCTTGCAGCTTAGCTGGTAAAAAATCCGCCTACAAAGCAGGAGACATGAGTTCGATCCCTGGGTTGGGAAGATCCCCTGGAGAAGGGCTAGGCTACCCACTTCAGTGTTCTGGCCTGGAAAATTCCATGGACTGTTTCATTTATTCTCAAGTACTTTTTCTTGGAAAATGCCACTGAAATAACTGGTTGATCAGTCAATCCAAATTTCCACCCTGATAAGGTCTTAATAGAGTCTCAGAGTAGAGAAAACAAAGTTAGGATATTCAGATATTTATGGGTTTGGGGTCTGGTTTAAGGTGGGCCTTTCAATGCATGGTCTTGATTAGCACGGGGCAAGGATCATACTATAATCACATAGGATTAATGGACCTAACGAGGCAGGGGTTCCCATGCACAGGTTTAGAGGAGTCTTGTTATTAACCACCTACTGAAATGTCAAGCAGTCTGATGTTCTCTTAAATTGATTTGACCTCAGGAAGTTCCTGACCCAAGGAGTAAGATCATTTGCAACTTCTTATCTTCCTGGGCAAACAGATGTCTCCTGGAATAGCAGTCATATTGCTCCAGATGGTGATGGCACAATTTGTTTTTGCCACTCAGCAACTTTGAAGCATGACTCAGCAGTTTTTTCCATTCATAAAGAATTTGTTGCTTTGCTGTACAATGATTTTAGTGAGAGCTTCTTTTAAGGCACAAAAGAGCAAAAGGTTTATCTTGTAAAGTCATGCTGAGGAAGACAGTGGGATATGAACATCAGGTCAAGGCTGACAGCTCGTGGGCATACATAGGCTTGGTTCCCATGATCAAGACCCCTGATTACAAATGACAAAAAAAAAAAACAACCCAAACTGGGTTCTCAGCACAAAGAGATTCAGCTGACTCATGAAACTGCAAAGATTCCAAGTCCAGGCTTGTGTAGAAGGAGGGGCTCCCATGATTATATCATATACTATGAATCTATGATCAGAGAACGATATCCCACTATTGTATTTCTCTTCATTTCCCAAGTCTTCTGTCCCCTGTGCTGGCTTCATTCTCAAGCTCATAAAGTGAAAAGAAAGTGAAGTCACCCAGTCCTGTCTGACTCTTTGTGACCCCATGCTTCACTGTCCATTGGATTTTCCAGGCAAGGATACTGGAGTAGGTTGCCATTTCCTTCTCCAGGGGATCTTCTTGACCCAGGGACTGAACCCAGATCTCCCACACTGCAGGCAGACTCTTTACCATCTGAGCCACGAGGGAAGCCCTCAAGCTCACAGGGACAGAGAAAAGGGATACAGTAGGTGATTAAATAGTTAATCCCACAAGGGGACTGTAAGTAGAAAACTATATGGGAGACCCCTGTAAGTCAAGTTACTCAGGAAAGCAGGTTTGCTTAACCACAAAACCAAGCAGGCTCGCTTAGCAAAAAAACCATGGGACAGAAGCATGAGGCATGCCCCCAGACAGTAAAGCAGCAGTGACCTGAGACCCACATCCTGCCCAGAGAGCTCGGCAAGGTAATGCTTCCTAGTGCCTGCTCTCTGCCCACATAAAATGGGATAATCTGTGGACCCAGCTTGACCATGCTGGGACAAGAAAACTCCCCTGCTCAACCAGGAGGAGGAGCTGACGATGGAAGCATAATATCTACTCAAGAAGGGTGCAGGAGGTCCTCTGTGCTCCACTCTTCCTTTGATTGTAAAGCTGTTACCAAGTTCCAAGGGCCTTGTACCCTCTCACCTGCCCGCAATAAGCCTCATAAGCACCCATGCTGGTAAATCATTTCTCATCCGTCATGTTGCCTCTTGCTGAATTCTACCTTTGCTGAAACATAAAGGGCTGTGGTACTGGAGCTCTTTGGAGCCCCTGAAGTGACACTCAATGGTTTCAAAGCCAATTCTCCCTTTTCAAGGGGAACATGGAAAATGATGGATGGATGTTACAAGAGAGGGCTCCAGAAAGCCTCTAGGAAGAGGTGAGTTAAATCAGCCATATGAATATCTAGGGCAGGATTTCTTGGCAGAGGGGAAAGCAAGGAGCAAAGACCCCAAGTGGGGAGTAAGTCTGAGGAGTGTGGAAATGCAAGCAGGCCCTTGTGGACCAGAACAGGGGCAGCAAAACAGAGCAAGGAGTCGGAGCTATTAGAAATTAGAGATGAGACCAGAGAGAGAAACAGATTATAGAGGGATTCACAAGCCATGGAGACGAGGTTGTATTTTATCCTGCCTGTAAGGAAGACTGGAGGGTACTGGGCGGGAGAGTAATGGGTCGGTTTTATGTTTTAAATTATGCTCTGGGTGCTAAGAGGAGAATTACTTGGAGGGGGACAAAAGTCCAATTAGACAAGGTATGAAATGATGGTGGTTTGATGGTAGAACCAGCAGGGCCCCTGTATATGGATTTGAGGTAAGACTAAAGGGGAGCAAAAGATCAAAGAGGGTCCTAGGTTACGATCCAAATAAATGGATAATCATGAGAGTCATCTACAGATCTGGGGGCCTGTGGGAAGGAACCAGTTAGGAGTCAAGTGTTCTTGACATGCTTACTTTGAAATGCCTACTAGACACCCACATCATGTGTCAAGCAGACACTTGGACCCAGAGGACAGAGTGGTCTTGGGAGGCTTTGGGAGACAGGCACGTAGATGACAAGAACAGGGGTCCCAGGACTGACTCTTGGAACACTCCAGGAGAGAGAGGTTGGAAAGAGGAGATGAAGACAGCAAAGATGACGCAGAACAAGCGGTCTGTAAGGTAAGGCAGACTCAGGGCGTGATGCCCCACAGCCTGGAAAAGGGAGTATTTCCAGAAAGATTGACTAACTTCCTGAGAGTCTGGGCCAGACGAGCTCTGAGAACTGGCAAATGGAAATGAGTGCTGTGCAGCTTAGATCTGCAAAGCGCGTGTATTTCCTGTGGACTGAGGGTATTGTGCTTGGAAATCCCTGTTCTCACTAATGACGGTGGAAGAGGGGGTTAGCAAGGCAGTTAAAGGTTGCTTTCTCTTCTGGGATTTTAATTATTCTCTTTGGGGTTGCCTCAACCTCTATAGGGTAGGAAGTTCAAACATAAGACTATTCATGAGGTTATTTTCTCCCTCTCTTCAGGGCACCTGGGGACAGAAGGCAGTGCGTGGAGCTGGGTGGGGTCCTGGTCCTGGGTCTTTGCTACTGAGTGTGGCTCCTGCTGGCTGGTTCCCAGTCCCAGCTCTGTTCTTGACCTCTAGGCCCTGTCACCGTCATCCCTGTCTGCATCCCTCACCCACCAGCTCTCTCAGCATCTTGCGGTCCTCTTCCTCAGAATGGGGGACCACAGGAAGAGAGGTGACGGCTCTCACTGCCCTCACATGCCCCTCAACCATTGGCCCTGGGAGGCAGGTACAAGGCTCAACAAAGGCATTCTCTCGGAGTCTCGTGATTTGCCTGAGTGATGGCAGCCCCTGCTTAGATTAGCTCCAAGCCCACGCAGATGCTTCTAGTCTTCGTCACTCCCCTCCACCCTGGGGGCTTTACCCCCAGGGTGGGGGGCAGCCGGGATACTTGGTTATGACACCTTTGTCCCATTCCTCTCATACTGCTTCCTCCTTCACGGGGGCGCATCATTCACATCAGATCTGGGGTCTTTCCTCCCGCAGGTGGTGTGATCCTTGGAGGTCCAGGTTAGATAAGCAACAGGGAACATTTCCAATACAGAAAAGCCCTTCAGAGCTGGTTTTTTTTTGTTGTTGTTTGCTTGTTTGTTTGTTTTTAAGTTTGGTATTTAACACAACTGTCTTCCAAGGAACAGTAGAAAGTCAACTTCGAGAGTCAAGGCTAAGAAATGATTTCTAATAGGCTAGGATTCCAAACCAGTCACTCCTAAAGGAATTTCTAATAAGTTAGGATTTCAAACCAGTCCGTCCTAAAGGAAACCAGCCCTGAATATTCAATGGAAGGCCTGACGTGGAAGCTGAACTCCAATATTTTGGCCAGCCTGATGCGAAGAGATGACTCCTTAGAAAAGACCCTGATGCTGGGAAAGATTGAAGGCAAGAGGAGAAGGGGACCCCAGAGGACGGGATGGTTGGATGGCATCACCAACTCAATGCACGTGAGTCTGAGCAAACTCCGGGAGAGAGTGAAGGACAGGGAAGCCTGGCGTGCTGCAGTCCATGGGATCGCAAACAGCTGGACACGAGTGAGCAACTGAACAACAACAAGGAATTCAAAGCAGAGGAATCCATCTGTCCAGCGTTGCGTGGAGCCACAGGCACCATGCTCTGAAAGGAATGAAAACCACAATGATTATCAGGCCCGCTATTTTAGCTTTGGTTGTGCTGGGTCTTCACTGCTGTGTGAAGGTCCTGTGCTCCGCTTTTCTCTAGTCGCCTTGAGCGGGGGCTACTCTTTAGTTGCAGGCTGCAGGCTTCTCATCGCAGTGGCTTCTCAGGGGCCCTAGAGCACGTGGGCTTCAGGCCTGGTGGCTCCCAGGCTCTAGAGCACAGGTTCAGTAGCTGTGGTGCACAAACTCAGTCGCCCTGAGGCACGTGGGATCTTTCCAGGTCAGGGACTGAGCACAGGCAGGCTATTTTCATAATGTTTTTGTCTGTCCCCTTCCAACACCCCTTGGTGTAATCTCACGAATAGCATTGCTTTCCCTTCTCATGTGACTTTCAGCCACGTATGAGCAGTTTGTCTCTTGTTCAAACTTCTCCGAGTGTTCATTCCAGTTCTGCTACTCAGAGAATTCTTGCACAGCTGGGGGGACCTCAAAGCTCTCATATGCACAGATTCTAGGAATCAGAACACGGACATATTTGGGGGATGCAGCATTCTGCCAACCACAAGTCCACAGCTATGTGGCCTCCTATCAACAGTCCCGTTAGGATACAGTTGGAGGAAGGGAGGTGGTTTAGGACAGGAGTTAGGACAACAGTCCCTCTACTAGTGAAGCTAAGTTTCAGAGGGTATAAATTTGAATTGGAGAGGGAAGCCATTGCCAAACCTATGTGTCTTCCTGGGTGTGTGTGCCAGGATTGGGGTGTGGGGGAAGCAGATAAGAAACGTAGCTGCAGGGCCCCACCCCAGCGATTCTGATTGATTAGATCAGAGTTGGTGGTGCTGTACTAGGTTCCCCTTCCTGGTGCAGAAGGGTGTGAATTATACTTCCCCAAGCTTGTGACCCTGCCTGTGAGAGACCACAGGTGGATGCTCCTTTTCTTATTCCCCTACTGAAATCTGGCCTCTCAAGGACACCTAGATGGCCGAGTCATTTCCCAGTTGGTCAGCAGTCACCACCAAGGATGAAGATGCCGGGGAGGGTCAAAATGGATGCACTTCCTCAGGTGTATGTTCCTGACAGATTTCCTTCCTTTAGGGAACAGGGGTATTATTCATCCAGGTCACCTGCCCAAAAAGAGGAAAGCTTCTCTGGTGGCCCAGTGGCTGGGACTCCACACTGCTAGTGCAGGGGACCTGGGTTCGATTCCTGATCAGGGAAGTGGATCCCACAAGTTGCAATTAAAGACCTCACATACCACAGCTAAGACTCAGCACAGCCAAATAAATCAATGAAAGTTTGAAAAGAGAGGATGACAACAAGGGCTACCTGCAAATCATTTGTGGGCAATATATAGTACTTCAATTATACGAATATATTTCATTAAATTTTTTAGTTGAAAAGGTAATAGGAATGGAAAAAATGCAAATGTGTATAAAGTAAAAAAGATAAGCCTCCCTCCCTAGTTTTCCTCTTCCCCCAAATAGTTGCTGTCAGTTTTTTTGGTCCAGAAATATACACAAACATATTTATGTAGACATGTCTACTTTTCTCTTATGCAAATGTAGCAATCTTGTGCACACACCATTCCCTATTATGCCTTTCCCCCTTGGACCTGATTTCATATTCAGTTCAGTCACTCAGTTGTGTATGACTCTTCACGAGCCCATTGACCACAGCATGCCAGGCCTCCCTGCCCATCACCAACTCCTGGAGTTTACTCAAACTCATGTCCATTGAGTCAATGATGCCATCCAACCATCTCATCCTCTGTCTTCCCCTTCTCCTCCTGCCCCCAATGTTTCCCAGCATCAGGGTCTTTTCAAATGAGTCAGCTCTTCAGGTGGCCAAAGTATTGGAGTTTCAGCTTCAACATCAGTCCTTCCAATGAACACTCAGGACAGCTCTCCTTTAGGATAGTTGGATCTCCTTGCAGTCCAAGAGACTCTCAAGAGTCTTCTCTAACACCACTGTTCAAAAGCATCAATTCTTCAGCACTCAGCTTCGTTTATAGTCCAACTCTTACATCCATATTAGCATGAGAAATTGGCTGCATGAGATCAACTACTTTTCAGAACTGTACGCCTTACAGGGATGACTGTGACTGATCTTGACTCTTCCATATTAGTGCCTTTTTAGATTGTTTCCAGATTTTGCTACTACAAACACTGCCATAATAGCTAGACTTGCATACATGTCATTTCCTGACCATCAGAGTCTAATTTAGGGCAAATATCTAGATACAGATTTGCTGGGTTAAAGGGTTTGTTCATTTCCAAGTCTGATTCGATACTGGCAAACTTTTATGAAGAGCCTGTGGAGATTTACGACCAGCAACAGATTGTGAGAGTGTCTGTTTCAAAATGCTCTCTTTTGTACCTGCTCTGAGGCAATCCGAGTTTCATTTTGGAGTCTCTTTTAAAAGATGCCAGTTGTCCCAGTTCCAGCTGCATGGGTGTGGGGGAAAGGGTACCAGTCTAAAAACTGGAGCAACTAGATCCTAGTCCTGCCTCTGTAATTCCCTAAAAGATCTCTGACCAGTTACTTATTTTTCCTGGGATCCAGGCTTCTTATCTGATAACAGGTCTCTGAAATAGACAAGTGCTGACACCATGATCTCAAATCTGTGATTGCCAACTGACACAGCCACACACCATGTCAGTGGTCATTCACCACAATGTCCAAGAGCAGCTCAATCAATAAGCTCTGATCAAGTCCCATTAAGAGCCAAGCTCGTGTGTCACATACCCTGTCAAATACAAGCTATAAGGCATGCAGCAGCTGCTGCTAAGTCACTTTAGTCATATCCGACTCAGTGCGACCCCATAGATGGCAGCCCACCAGGCTCCCCCATTCCTGGGATTCTCCAGGCAAGAACACTGGACAAGGTTGCCATTGCCTTCTCCAATGCATGAAAGTGAAAAGTGAAAGTGAAGTCGCTCAGTAGTGTTCAACTCTTAGCAACCCCATGGACTGCAGCCTACCAGTCTCCTCCATCCATGGGATTTTCCAGGCAAGAGTACCAGAGTGGGTTGTCATTGTCTTCTCCAGATAAGGCATGAGGACTCACCTTTTGAGAAAGATGGCTACCAAACCTCAAGGAAGTGGTGAGCCACAAATGATGGCATGTGATCAAGTGTCACACTGGGTGGCATGGATAACAGGGGTTGAGAGATTGACATCAGACACTTAGTGTCAACACAAGGTTCTTTGAAATGTGCCACTTATGTAAGATATAAAGATAAGTAAAAACTTACCTGGCAGCTGTGGTGGGAAGGAAGCTGGGGCATAAGGTGCTGTGAAAGCACCCCCTCCTTGACATAATGAAACATCACGCTGGAGCACAGGAAACACTCCCACACCAAATGTGGTTGTGCCTTATCTTTTGTTTGCACAGGGGCTGAAAAACAAGAGTGAACTCCCTGTCCCCACCATCGTGTCTTCATAGTAACTCCTGTCTCAGGTGGAGCAACTCTACTCTTTCAGTTTGGTAAAACCTTCCGTTGCCTTTGACTCCTCTAGTTCATGACCCATGTCCAGTCGGTCACCACTTCCTACTGAGTCTATCTTCAAAGTGGATCCAGAATCAAAGTCCTTCTATCCGGCTTCACTGCTGCCACCTTGGTCCTGGGCCACCATCGTCTCTCAACTGCACAGCTATGAACGCCTCTTACCTGGCATTTTGCTTCCACCTGACTCCTCACATGTTACTCTGGGGTAGAATGATCCTGTTCAAATGAAAGTCAAACCATGTGATACCTTGGATGGCTTCCGATGGCACCCAGGGTGAAAGTCAGGCTTTACAATGACCTGCAAGATCCTACGTGATGTGACAAGTGGCCCCTCTTCCAGACCTCCTACCATCCCCTCCTCATTCCTCACTCCTTCCCCTGTTTCCAGCCCTACTAGCTTCCCCTTTGCTCCAGTTACATGCCAGTCTCAGCACCATTGTGCAGTGTACACCCCCTGGCTAGAAAACGCTTTCCTAACACAGCAATAAGCTCACACCTCTGCTATCTTCTCAATGAATCCTACCCCGTGAGAAATGGCGTATTTCCTGCCATATCAGAAAACAAGAAGGTCATCAGCAACTCCAGCCCTCCGATGTGAGCTGGTGAGCCCTAAGGGAACTCAGGTAGGAGAAGAATACCTCCAATCCAGCAACAATCAGACTGCAGCCACTCCCTAGGGTGAGCCCAAGGGAGCCCAGGAATTGAAACACACGGGATACTGGCCCTGACAGCTAAGATGCACATGAAACGAATGAGTTCAGTGAGCCCAGACTCTTGCATCTTCCCATACATAGAAAAGTGCTAAAGTCCTTAACTTGGGATATCTCAGTTCAGTTCAGTCACTCAGTTGTGTCTTACTCTTTGTGACCCCATGAATCGCAGCACGCCAGGCCTCTTGCATCTTCCCATACAAAGAAAAGTGCTGAAGTCCTTAACTTGGGATATCTGGTTTTCTTTAATTCACAAAAATATTTTTGACATTCATACTACCTGCCCTTTGTCACGAACATCTATATAACCTCTCCCTGGCCCACTTCCTCTGGGGGAACTTTGGTGATGGACAGGGAGGCCTGGCGTGCTGCGATTCATGAGGTCACAAAGAGTCGGACACGACTGAGCAACTGAACTAAACTGAACAGAACTGAAGGGCTTCCTTGGGAAGAACCCTTGGAGAAGGAAATGGCAACCCACTCCAGGATTCTTGCCTGGAGAATCCCATGGATTGAGGAGCCTGGCGGGCTACAGTCCACGGGATTGCAAAGGGCTTCCTTGGTGGCTCAGATAGTTAAGAACTGCCTGCAATACAGGCAACTTAAATGTCCATCAAGTTCAAGACCTGAGTTCTATCCCTGGGGCAGAAGATCTCCTGGAGAAGGGAATGGCTACCCACTCCACTATTCTTGCCTGGAGAACTCCATGGACAGAGGAGTGTGGTGGGCTACAGTCCATGGGACCACATGTTGTCGGACATGACTGAGGGACAAACACATTAATAATTAATACTCTTATTTAATAATCTTTTGATGTTCTGACTATCTGGTCTTCGTAGCAAAAACTCCTCTATACCTTATCTTCTCCCTTACCTCTTCAGAGGGGTCACTCAGAGAGATCTGAGAGTCCTGTGTCCCAGGCTTGAAGTTCTCAGAAAGTCTGCTAAATAAAACATAATTCTCAACTTTTAAATTCTGCAGTTCTTTTCAGTCCACATTCCTCTGCCCACCAAGCTGGTGTGTTCAGTGACAGCTCCCTGCTGGATGCTAGCTGATCCATCACGGAGTAAGAGAGGCGGAAAGGTGCAGCGTTTGCACCAAGAGCTTTGCCTTCTGGCTCTGTTGCTTACTGGTTGCTTAAACCGTCATCCCGGGAGCTCAATTTCCTCATCTGCAAACTGGAGGCAATGATACAAATCTCTTCGAACTGTGGTGCTGGAAAAGACTCTTGAGAGGCTCTTGGACTGCAAGGAAATCAAATCAGTCAATCTTCAAGGAAATCAGCCCTGAATATTCACTGGAAGGACTGATACTGAAGCTGAAGCTCCAATACTTTTTGGCCATCTAATGCAAAGAGCCTTTGGAAAAGACCCTGATGCTGAGAAAGGTTGAAGGCAAAAGGAGAAGGGGACGACAGAGGATGAGATGGTTGGATGGCATCACTGACTCGATGGACTGAGTTTGAGCAAACCCCAGGAGAGTGAAGGACAGGAAAGCTTGGCATGCTGCAGTTCATGGGGTCACAGACATGACTTAGGGACTGGAAAATAACAGGCAAGAAGATTAAATGAGATAATAATGTAAAAAGCATTTCCAAAAAAAAAAAAAAAGGCATTTCCACAGGATACCTGATGTTTAGTAAGTTCTCAAGAGAACACCCAACAGGGACTTCAGATCTTCCCTAGCTCTAACGGGAAATTAGGTGGGGGTAGCCTGGCAGTCATGCCTTCCTTCCATTGTCTCCACATCTAGGTGATATCCCCTAGGTTTCCAGTTCTCTCTCTGTGCAGTCACCTCCCCTTGACAATCTTTGCCAGCCAAGGGGGAAAAGCCAGTTTTGGTCTCAAGGGGAGAAAAAAAAAAGCTGCCTCAAGGCCAAAATGCCCTGGTGAGGGAGGCTCTCTCCTCATTCTGCCAGCCCCACGCCACCCGCTGACCCCTGGCTGCTAAGGAATTAAGGTTCCTGACTTTTAAAGGAAAGGGGCCTTTAAAACGAACGGGTTGGGCGAGAGCACGCCAAAGGTGAGAGTCTAGGCCTCCCGGGAAGGCTGGCAGCCCTGTAGGTTTGGGAGGGGCCGGAAGAGCGCTCCAGAGCATCGCAGGGGTTCGCTGCCAGGTGCCCCGGTGTAGCTGGCCAGCGCTGTGGCCGTGCTGATTGGCCCGCGCGAGTGGGGCGACATCGGGTGATGGGGTGGGGCGGGGCGGGCCGCTCAGCTGGGTGTGTCCAGCCCCTGCTCGGGTTCCTTTCCCAGGGTGTGTGTTTAGGCAAGTGTGTGAGCCACCAAGGTCCCCACTGTTGCCAAGTGGGTGACTAAGTCAGCCCTGGGTGAGAAAAAGAATGTGCATTTAGAATGATGCAAGTTTCCTAACAGGGAAGTTTGCCTCCAAAGATCCAGCACTCCCCACAGCCTTGTCCCTTAACAAGAGGCGGTTTACTGACCACCGTGTTGAGTACTTTCCCTGCCCTGGGGCTCACTGGATTCTTACAACAGCCCTGAGTAGGAGATGGCTTTAATTCCCATTTTATAGATGGGGAAACTGAGGACCAGAGAGGCTCAGAACTGCATACCCACTGCAATCAGTCAGTAGCAAAGTCAGGTTTATAGTCCATAGCCCTTTGCCTTCAAGGGGACAAACGATCATCCTGCCCATTTTATTTATTTTTTAAATAGCACCGTTTTTTGTGTTTTGTTTATTTTTTACCATACTGGATCTTATTTGTGCAACGTGGGATCTAGCTCCTGCACCAGAGATTGAACTCCAACCCCGGCACTCGGAGAGCGGAGTCTTAGCCACTAGACCAGCAGAGAACTCCTTGTCCTTTATTTTTAAGAGAATGGTAAGTTTCTACTAATAAAACATCTTCTCTCCTTCAGTGAAATGTAGTTGACATAGAACATCATATTAGTTTCAGGTGTATAACATGATAAGCAGATATGTGTCTATTGCAAAATCATCACCACAATAAGCCTGTTTAACATCCATCACCACCCATAGTTCGGATTTTTTTCCTTGTGCTGAGAACTTTTAAGAGCTACTTTCTTCAGCATCGTCTTGTTAATCCAATTGGCTTAGGGACTTGAAGCCATTTTTCCACATTGTAGGTGGTGACAAGAAGACCACACACCTCACCCTCCACCTTCTGAAAACTAGATTTATCCTTCTATCCAAGCTTGTTTTTTGAGAATTCCTTAGGTCACTGGAATCAGCAAGTCAGAAATTCAGAAAGGGTCTTCACTGCCCAGCCCTCCTGACTGCTCTGAGGGCGGAGAAAGCAGGCTCTCTAAGTGCCCTGTCAGCTGGCTCACCCTTCATTATGTCTTGGGCGGGGAATGGGGGCTTTCCTTGGTGGCCTGGGAGACCCTCCTAAGCCCTCTGCCCACCCCCCACTGCTGCCCCCAGCCCAGGCTCCAGCCCCTCCAGGCCTATCTAGTCCTTGTCACGTCCCTCTGGGTGGGCTTTGACCCTACGCTGTTGACTCTCAGTCTCAGTAGTCAGAATATCTGATCTCAGGACCTCTTCACAATCTTCAAGATTATGGAGACATCCCAACAAGTTCTGTGAGTCATAGTTGTTAATATTTACTGTATTAGAAATTAAAAATAAGATTTTATACCATTTTTTTAAAGTATTTATTTATTTGGCTACACTGGGCCCTAGCTTGCAGTACATAAGGTCTTTCACTGGGGTGCATGGCTTCTCTTGTGGGCTCAGTAGATTTGGCGAGTGGGCTTAGTTGCCCTGTAGCATATGGGATCTTAGTTCCCTGACCAGGGATTGAACCCTCATCCCCTGCGCTGGAAGACAGATTCTTAAATCGTTGGATCACCAGGGAAGTCCCCTAAAGCATTGTTTTGAACAATAATAAACCCACAACATGTTAATAGAAACATTTCTATGAAAAATCACTATATTTTCCAAAACAAAAGATAATTAGAAGAATGGCATTGTTTTATGCTTTTGAAAATCTCTTTCCTGCCTGGCCAGAAGCCAGCAGGCTCCCCTCGTCTGCATCCAGTCTGTCACAATATTACTGCAGCCTCTGGAAACCCCAGCTGTCCACTCCTGAGGGGTGTGTGAAAAGACATGACATCTTAGTGTGGTAGGGCAGTAGCTTTGACTTTGTGAGCCCCTGAAAGCATCCCAGTGAATTCTCAGAAGTCTCCAGACCACTGTAAAGGCAGCTGGCCACTTTAAAAACTCTTTGCCTTGTTTTGCTTTGTCCTGTACTAGTTGTTTTTCATTTCAAATTCATTTTCTGCCAGTTATTTCTGCTTGGTGCCAAAGTCTAATAGATAAAGCCTGCCAGTGACCTAGATATCCAATAATAGAACCAGGTAACTTCCTACACTGAACCAAAAGGAGCCATTAAAAATTATTTTTTCTTATTGTAATTCAGTATCTTTTCAATCACAATGAAATCAGGTGATAGTGATTACCCACAACCTTATATGTCCAAAGGCAATCATTGTTAATACTTGTGTAGATACACTGACCTTAGACCTTAGACCCAGGGGGGCTCCCTGCCTGTGGCAGGCAGAGTAACACCCCACACATCTCAATATATTCTCGTCCTCATGCCTGGAACCTGAAAATATATCACCTTACTGGGCAAAAGGGACTTTGCAGATGTGATTAAGGTCAAGAATCTTGAAATCGGGAGAATATCCTAGATTATCCAGTTATTGTTGTTCAGTCACTGCTGCTGCTGCTGCTAAGTTGCTTCAGTCGTGTCCAACTCTGCGTGACCCCATAGACGGCAGCCCACCAGGCTCCCCCATCCCTGGGATTCTCCAGGCAAGAACACTGGAGTGGGTTGCCATTTCCTTCTCCAGTGCATGAAAGTGAAAAGTAAAAGGGAAGTCGCTCAGTCGTGTTCGACTCTTAGCGACCCCATGGACTGCAGCCTACTTGGCTCCTCCACCCATGAGATTTTCCAGGCGAGTACTGGAGTGGGTTGCCATTGCCTTCTCCGTGTTCAGTCTCTAAGTCTGTCCAACTCTTTGTGTCCCCATGGACTGCAACACGTCAGGCTTCTCTGTCCTTCACTATCTCCTGGAGTTTGCTCACACTCATGTCCATTGAGTCAGTGATGCCATCCAACCATCTCATCTTCTGTCGTCCCCTTCTCCTCCTGCCCTCACTCTTCCCCAGCATCAGGGTCTTTTCCAGTGACTTGCTCTTCTCATCAGGTGGCCAAAATATTGGAGCTTCAGCTTTAGTATCAGTCCTTCCAATGAAGTACTGATAATTTCCTTTAGGGTTGACCTCCGTACAGTCTAAGGGACTCTCAAGAATCTTCTCCAGGACCGCAATTTGAAAGCACCAGTTCTTCAGTACTCAGCCTTCTTTATAGTCCAGCTCTCATGTAGAAGGGATGTTACAAGGTAGAACCTCTCTAAAGGCAGAGCTGAGACTCTTGCCTCTTGTCCTCAAGCAAAGCTATACCCATGTCTGTGCAACCCCAGAAGATGCTGGGAAGAGGAAAACGCACACTGATGATTTCCAAGCTCTTTCTCAAAAAAAAAAAAAAAAAAAAGTTTGGACAATGCTGGTTTGCTTTCTTCCAAGGTTTTAGTAGCGAACTTCACAAGAATTTCCCCACAATGTCTTGAATGAAATAAGGCAGTAATGACTGCAGTTCAGCCTCGGTGGGTATTTTCTACCCAGGAAAGTCATAAAAGGGCAGCACACCTCCTCCCTTATTGTCACGCTATGAAAGAGTCACCTGGTCGACCCCATAGCACTTGGTCATGCACCATCAGCGAAGTGGGGATCTTGATAGCTCAGGGCTCAGAAAGCCTCCAAATCTCCAATATTACTTTCAGCAGAAAGGTTGAAGTGGTGCAGGTAAGATCAAATGTTACTTAGAGATGTACTAGATGGGAAATAAAGGCACAGTAGGCATCTCCATAAGTATCTTGAAATTTTAAAGTTTTTACCATTAAGAAGATCACAGTCTTGGCTTGCCAAGTGAGGAGCACCATCTCAACTTTTTAAAAAAATTCTTTTATTTGGCTACACCAGGTTATGTGCACACCGTAGCAAGTTCCATCTTTGTGGCAGCATCTTTAGTTGCCCTGTGTGGAATTTAGTTCCTTGACCATAGATTGAACCCAAGCCCCTTGCTTTGGGAGCTCAGAGTCTTAGCCACCAGACCACTAGGGAAGTCTCTCAACATTTGATGGAGGCTGAAATAACAGAGTGGCAGCCCCTCTCTGCTCTGAGGTCTCTATCTACTCTGATGGCCCAGATGGGCTAGATGCCAGCCCGTCACATTGAGGCCTCCTGCATTCCATGACCACCCTCTGAGTGACAGTTTCCCAAGACACCCTGGGACTTGACTTGAGCCCCCGCCCCCACCACCGCAGCACTCAGACCTCTGCTCCTTGGCCATCACTGTGTCCCTCTGGAGGCAGACTCCCCAGAAATGACAGTGCCTCTGCCATCAGGTGGCCCGCCACACCTCACCTGTCTTCTCTGCAGCTGTAGCTCTCTTCCCCGCCTCTCCCCTCTCCCTCCTCTTTACCTCTCTGTCTCCCTCTCCAACACCCCCAACCTTCCCTACCTTCCACTCTCCCTCCTTCCTGCTCCTCCCTCTTCCTTTCCCCCTCCTTCCTTCACTTGTCCCCTCTCCATCTGCCTCAAGGGGCAGAGGGGATAGATTTGAAAACTAGCAGCTAGCCCATCACGGTTGACCTGGCTTCTTGGGAATGTGCTGCTCTCTAGAACTCTTTCTTGAACACCTGCCCATGTTAGGTACTATGCTCAGGCCTAGAGAAACATAGGTGAATAAAACACTGTTCCAACTTAGACTTACAGGATTTGTGAGATCAGAAGGGACTCCAAGGAGCCGATAAAGGAGCACCCGCTGTGATCAAGACACTGGGTGTGCAGAGGTGAAGCCAGCTTTCCTCTGCCTTTGGGAAATTATAGCTAAATAAATCCTTGCAGGAAGCTGTCATAACAGAGACAGAAGGGCACTTGGGGATCTTCGATTTGCCTGGGGAGTCAGGAGTCAGGAGAGGAATTACAAAGAGCTTGAAGCTCTGTTTCTAAAATGAGCTAACACCCATGAGAGGAGGCTCTCTCATCCACTCCTCTTAGGAGCATATGCTGGGGTGCTTTTCAAAAGTGGAGACTTGGCACAGCTCACCAGTGTGCTTCCCGGATGGCCTAATGGTAGAAGGATCCACCCTCACCCTTCAGGTGAGGTTCAGTCCCTGGGTGGGAAGATCCCCTGGAGTAGGAAATGGAACCTGTTCCAGTATTCCTGCTGGGAAATTCCATGTACAGAGGAGCCTGGAGGGCTACATACTAGTCCATGGGGTAGCAAAGAGTCGGACCTGACTGAGCAACTGAGCACACACACACGCACACATGTGCACTGGTGTGCAAACTACAAGCATCCCCTGACTCAGGAATCCATCAGATAGGCATTGAGCCTAGGAATTTACTGGCAAAAGTTTGCTCAGGTTCAAGTGTGATGGTGTTCCCTGCAGCCTTTGTCTGTAACAGTGAAATATACCAACCAAGGGAAAGCTGGTGTCTCATCACTGTCGTTGTTGTTCAGCGGCTAAGTCCTGTTCAACTCTTTGCCACCCCATGAAAAGTAGCATGCCAGGCTTCCCTGTCCTTCGCTATCTCCCAGAGTTTGCTCAAACTCATGTCTATTGAGTCGGTGATGCCATCTAACCGTCTAATCCTCTGTCACCCCCTTCTCCTTCTGCCCTTAGTCTTTTCCAGCATCAGGGTCTGGTTTCATTCCTTTTCATGTCTGTTAATTACCAAGAAGATGTTTCTCTGCTTTCTGGATGGGGAGTCTTCCTCACCTCCTTCCCCACTAGGGGTAATAAGGTTCAAGGATGAGTTCTTTCCTGAGGTGACATGAAACATACCTGCTTTGTTATTCAGTTGCTAAGTCATGTCCGACTCTGTGACCCCGTGGACTGCGGCACATCAGGATTCCCTGTTCTTAAATATCTCTAAGCGTTTTCTTGAACTCATGTCCACTGAGTCAATGATGACATCCAAACATCTCATCCCCTTGTTTGCTTCTCCTCCTGTCCTTAGTCTTCTCCAGCATCAGGGTTTTTTCCAACAACTCAGCTTTTCGCATCAGGTGGTCAGAGTATTGGAGCTTCAGCTTCAGCATCAGT
Source organism: Capra hircus (assembly GCF_001704415.2). Classification (NCBI taxonomy): domain Eukaryota; kingdom Metazoa; phylum Chordata; class Mammalia; order Artiodactyla; family Bovidae; genus Capra; species Capra hircus. Next base: position 111,368,156 of record NC_030813.1, read on the forward strand.
CCTTCCAATGAATATTCAGGGTTGATTTCCTTTACATAGACTTTGGTGGTGTTGCTTAGTTGCTAAGTCACGTCCAACTCTTCTGATCCCACTCCTCTGTCCATGAGATTTCCCAGGCAAGGATACTGGAGTGGGTTGCGTTTCCTTCTCCAGAGTATCTTCCTGACCCAGGGAAGATACTTCCAAACCCACGTCTCCTGCACTGGCAGGTGGATTCTTTACCCTGAGCCACCTGAGAAGGCTTTGGGTTCTGACAAACTTCACTGCAAAATGAGGACACATGGAAACCCGTACTAATTCTCTATTTCAGGACCTATCAGATTGTCAGCGACTCACCTCTCTGCCCTAAGAATTATTTGGATTTTGTTAATCCAGTGAGACAGAAGTTTCAGGATGCCCAGAGACTGACACTAGTCACAGACCCTTTTTCCCCATCCAAGATAAAGCTATGCAACCTTTAGATATTGCCAACATCACTTCCAGCCCTCTGCCCATGGTGGATGTCTGAAAGGGTGAGTTTCATTGTTATTCAGAAATAGTAAGGTACACAGACCAGGAGATGACTGCCATTGAAAATTATCGGCCAGCCACAGTTCCCAGGGGAAGGGGACACATCACACCATGTAGGGCCACAGCAGGAAGCACCAAGGCTGGTCAGGAGGCAGACAGTGGGAGGAGAACATGGCAAGAGCCTGTACTGGGGCTTCTGTGAGAAGCTATGGGCAAGGCAGGCTTAGCATTAGCTGCTCTGACTAATTTCATCAGGTTCTGCAGTGTAGAGACTGTCCTGGGTTGTCTGGTACCCAGCTCTTCCTGGGGAGGGGGGGTGTGGTGCGGAGATCAGAGCAGGGGAATGTTGGCCTGGCGTGTGAGAGTCCTGTGTGAGCCCAATGAGGGAGATGTTTGTGGTGTGGGCTTTGGGTTAGTAGGTTTGCATTTGAAAGGAAGACTTGCAGCTGGATTTTTTTCCTCCTTTTTCTTTTTTCAAATTAATTTTATTGGAGTAGAGCTGCTTTACAATGTGTTCATTTCTGCTATACGGCAAAATGAATCCACTGTCTTATACAGACAGGCTTCCCTTTGGGACTTGCTTCTCATCCAGGTCACCACACAGGGCGTTAAGTAGAGTTACCGGTGCTATACAGTACGTCTGCTTTAGTTATCCATTCTACACATAATATCCACAGTGTACTAAGCATGTCAATCCCAATCTCTCAATTCCTCTCACCCCCACTTCCCACCTTGGTGTCCATACCTTTGTTATCTATGTCTGTGTCTCTATTTATGCGTTGGAAATAGGATCACCTATGGCTCATACGGTAAAGCGTCTGCCTACAATGCAGGAGACCCGGGTTCAATCCCTGGGTTGGGAAGATTCCCTGGGGAAGGAAATGGCAGCCCACTCCAGTACTCTCGCCTGGAGAATCCCATGGATGGAGGAGCCTGATGGGCTACAGTCCATGGGGTCGCAAAGAACTTAGATCCATCTCTAAGTCTCTGTGAAGGACCCAGTTTCATTCCATTTTATGGCCAAGTAATATTCCACTGTATATATGCACCACATTTTCTTTATCCATTCCTCTGTCTATGGATATTTAGGTCACTTCCATGTCCTGCCTATTGTAAATAGCGCTGCAGTGAATACTGGGGGTATGGGTTTCTTTTTGATTATGGTTTCCTCAGGGTATATGCCCAGGGGTGAGACTGCTGGGTCATATATTAGTTCTCTTTTCAGTTTTTAAGGAACCTCCATACTGTTTTCCACAGTGGCTATACCAATTCATATTCCCACCGTCCGTGCAGGAAGATTCCCCTTTCTTCCCACCCTCTCCAGCATTTACTGTTTGTTTGTAGATTTTTTCCATCTCTAGAAATTGGCTGGTCCTGGGAATAGAAATGTCTTCTGGGCAGCAAGGCCCCAAGATATCAAAACGTTAGGAAATACAGAAAATAACAAAACATGATTAAACAGTGGGTGGTATCTAATCATCCACTGTTGGCTCAAGAATGGGCTCAGGGCAGTGGGTCTGCAATGGCCAGCAAAGCTCGTGACCTCGGGCAGGCGGTCACCTTTAAGGTGCAAGGTGTCCTGAGCCCTGTTACGCCCTCTGTGGACCAGAGTCCCAACTTTCCCCAGTCATCTGCACCAGAGCAGCTTGGTTGGGTGTTTGTTTTTGTCTCTAAGAGAAACACAGCACTCAGCCAGCACTGTCTCCCCAACAAGAGGGCTTCGTGTAGGAGCTTCTGCACACGGCACATTTTCTCCTTCCTCTTAACCATCCTGGGTTTTGTTCATTTATTTTCCAGGAGAAGGACACGCAGAGGTTGGTGGACTTGCTTCAAGCTTCTTTAGTTCTACTTGCTTCCCAAGAAGAGGAAGGGCTTTGTCACAGGCCCTTCTCTAGGATCTGGGGAAACTTTAGAGACCCAACTGAGGTGAAGACAGGAGCTCTCTTCAAGGCTTTAGAGATGTGGGCCTTCTCCATGCCCAGGACATGCTGGGGATGAGAAAGAGTCCAGCCAGCAGCTGTGAATCAGGACAAGGAGGAGGAAGTGATCTCAACATCATTCGGTGAATGGACACTAGTCATTGATACATTAGGTCACTCATTCAACAATGCTTTGTTTATTTATATATTTGCAAACATGGGGACGTCCCTGGTGGCCTAGTGGCTAAGACTCCACGCTCCCATTGCATGGGGCCCAGGTTCAACCTCTGGACAGGGAACCAGATCCCACATGATGTAACTAAGAGTTCACATGCTGCAGTGAAAGATCCCGCATGCTGCCAGGAGGATCAAAGATCCCATGTGCCACAGCTAAGACCTGGCACAGCTAAATAAACAAGTATTAAAAACAAAAATCCCCTAGAAAAACAAAAACCACGATATTTGTTAGTCACTTTATCATTCTAGGAAGAATATTACTTTGCCAAAAAAGGTCCTTCTAGTCAAGGCTATGGTTTTTCCAGTAGTCATGTATGGATGTGAGAGTTGGACTATAAAGAAAGCTGAGCATTAAAGGATTGATGCTTTTGAACTGTGGTGTTGGAGAAGACTCTTGAGAGTCCCGTGGACTGCAAGGAGATCCAACCAGCCCATCCTAAAGGAGATCAGTCCTCGGTGTTCATTGGAAGGACTGATGTTGAAGCTGAAACTCCAATACTTTGACCACCTGATATGAAGAGCTGACTCATTTGAAAAGACCCTGATGCTGGGAAAGATTGAAGGCAGGAGGAGAAGGGGATGACAGAGGATGAGATGGTTGGATGGCGTCAACGACTCAATGGACATGAGTTTGGGTGGGCTCTGGGAGTTGGCAATGGACAGGCAGGCCGGGTGTGCTGCAGTCCATGTGATCACAAAGAGTCGGGCACAATGGAGCGACTAAACTGAACCGAGCATGTTCATCATTTAGTTTTATTTGGAATGCTAATTCTACTTATATGGCTGTGACACTGGGAGCTGAATTTCCCTTTCTATGAGGGAGAAAGATCCATAGGAGACCAAGCAGGGACATCCATCCTCTTCCCCAAGTGCCTGGAATCCAAGCACTGGGGTGGAGAACCGGAGAGTTGCAAATCCCCCGGCCGTCAAGTTCAGTGGATTCTCCCATGGATCCAGGCCAACATGTTTCTGTCCTAAATGACAAGACAGAGCCAAAAGGAAGAGGGAAGATGTCTGCCAAGAAGCAAGAGGAGTTCCAGCAGAGGTGGGAGGCCTGCTTTGTCTTCTCAGAGTTCTCCAAGAAAAGATTAAGTCATAGATTAGCTGAAGCCACAGTTCTCTGCTCTGTAAAGGGTGTCAGGGAGAGCGATGGACTGAGATGGAGAAAGCCTGATGGCTGTCTTCACCACCTGTTTCCCCTTCTAAAGAGGAGGAGTTCCAAAAGGGCTGATCCTCTGCTAGGATGATGATGGAGACTCTGACAGGCTGATGGGGAACACTAACTTGCTTTGCAAAAAGAAAAGAAAGAACATTATGGATATTGGAGGGGGTGTTAGTACCCAGGACAAGAAAGCGAAGCAGGCTGTAGTAAGGGCACAGATGAGGGAAGAAGAGCTTTGGAGAATGGGGCTTGGTAACCTTGGTAGCCGTATTTTTTTTTGTGTGCGATGCAGGACTTTTCCCAGATGCCCTGTGATATCTTCAGTAGAATGTGGACCTTTCACTAAAGGGATGTTTCAGGTTGACCTTTTTGGGATACAAATAAGTGTTGCATCTTTCTCTGAGGTGGGCACAGGGGTGAGAACAGAAGCTGACAAGTGGCACGCTCATTTCCACTCCTTTGGCCAAAGCAAGTCCAGTGGCCACATCCAAGGCCAAGTTTCATTAACTCCATTTGTTTCCTAAAAGGAAGAGTTGTTCATGTCTGTCTCACCCACAGGACTGGAAGTGTCTCTGCAGTCACTCTTGTCCATTTCTGTGCCTCCAGAGCCTCGCACAGTGCTAACACAGAGTAGATACTCCATGAGTGTTTATTGCATAAAATGTCTCTGTAAAGTTGCCTCCTCTTTCCATCAGCACGATCTGAAGTCCAGGCTGTCCCTGGATTGTTCCAGAATCTTTTCCACGGCTGCCACCTTTTCGGGTTCTCCCACTGCAAATACACCCTGCACTCCATCCCCTTTGTCTTTGCCCCAACACTGCTTCAATTGTTGTCTCCATTGACTTATGGAACTTTAGCATTTCCAACCTTCCTTTTTAGGAAGTTTTTTTCTTTTTTAAATTAATTTATTTTTAATTGGAGGATGATTGCTTTACAGTATTGTGTTGGTTTCTACCAAACATCAAAATGAATCAGCCACAGGTCTACCCATGTCCCCTCCCATTTGTCAGGAAATCTTAAAGGCTCCCAATTATTAGACTCATGCCTACATTCTTCATCCTGAGGTTTAAAATAACATAGGGAGTTCTAAGGATGGAGAGGATTCAGGAATAGAAAGAGTTCTTATAGAACATTCAGAGTGATACAGTTATTATTTTTTGTGGGAGTCATTATTTGCAATTTTCTCCCATGCAGATATATTGCAAGATGACATTTTCCACCCCCTTAAACTTGGGTGTGACCACTGGACTTGCCTTGACCAAAAAAGTGGAGGTGAGCGTGTCCCTGAGTAGCAGCTCTAACAGCCACGCCTGGTTTGTCACGCTCCCACTCTCCCTCGAGGAAAGTGGCCACGGCACCCCATCAACCCACGTCCTGGGAGAGAACCCCACAGGAGACACTCCCTGAGCCGATCTGTGACAAACAAAGAGGAGGAACTGTTACTCCCATTTGTAAAACGAGAGCCGTTCCTATCTTGTTTGATAGAGGAGGCGAGGAAGGTAAAAGGCTGAATCACTTGCTTGTTTCACTCAGCTACGCAGGAGTAGAAGAGCTCCCCAGTTCTAGAGGGAGAGCTCACCTCTTGCCATCACCCCCCCGGGAAGATGCATAACAGGGGGTAAAGCACAGAGGCTTTGTCATTAGGCAGACCTGGTTCAAATATCAGTTTTGTCATATCCCAAGGTGTCCTGCAGATAGTGACTGCAGCCATCAAATTAAAAGATGCTTGCTCCTTGGAAAAAAAGCTATGGCAACAGCTTTCCTATACAGCTAGATAGTGTATTAAAATCCAGAGACATCACTTTGCCAACTAAGGCCCAAATAGTCAAAACTATGTTTTTCTAGGAGCCACGTATGGATTTGCGAGTTGGACCATAAAGAAGGCTGAGTGCCAAAAAATTGATGTTTTTGAATTGCGGTGCTGGAGAAGACTCTTGAGACTCCATAGGACTGCAAGGAGATGAAATCAGTCAATCCTAGAGGAAATCAACTCTGAATATTCATTGGAAGGACTGATGCTGATGCTGAAGCTCTAATACTTTGGCCACCTGATGTGAAGAGACAACTTATTGGAAAAGACACTGATGGTGGGAAAGATTGAAGGCAAAAAGAGAAGGGGGTGGCAGAGGATGAGATGGTTAGATAGCATCACCAACTCAATGAACATGAATTTGAGCACACTCTGGGAGATAGTGGAGGACAGAGGACGCTGATGTGCTGCAGTCCATGGGGCTGCAAGAAGTCACACATGACTTAGCAACTGAACAATAATAACATCAAAGAAGTCTTTGTTCTCTAGCTATAAAAGGACAACAACAATCTATCTCATAATTCTGTGGGAGGATGATGAGAAATGGGATTTCCTGCCGTATCAGGAAACAAAGGATATCACAGTCATCAGCAGTTAGTCACCACAGATGGCGAGTTGGTGAGCCCTAAGGGAACTCTGAAGGAAAGAATATCTGCTCTCTGGCAACCCTAACATGCAGCCACTCCCTATGGTGAGCCCCAAGGAACTCAGGGGCTAATGAAAATACAGGATAGCGGCTCCAGACAGCTGAGATGCAATAGCAAAGGAATGATTTCAATGAGCCCAGACTCTTGCTTCTTCCCATACCTAAAAGAGCTCTAAATTCCTTAACTTGAAATGTCTAGTTTTTCTTTTATTAACAATAATCTTTTGATGTTCAGATTGCCTGCCCTTTGTTGCAAAACGACTATATAACCTGGCTCCTCCCACTTCTCCTCCTTGGAGCAGTTCCTCAGGATTATGTAAGATGCTGCCTCCCAGGCTTGAAGTCCTGGAAATTCCCATCAAATAAAATATAATTCTCAGCTTTCAGGTTGCGAATATGTTTTTAAGTCGACAGTGAAATAAACTAGGGTGGAAGACCCCTGATAGGCATGCATGAGGTCATGGAAGACGTGAAAGAGGTCAGTTAGCCTTGTCTCCTTCCTGTGACCTGGCTCTCCTCTTTGTCATCTGGATTGACCACAGCCATCCTCACCTCTGAGGTCTGGCTCATTCTGTTCCCTCCCCATCGCCTCCTTTCTCCCCTCCAGAAGCCCAGTTGAAGTCCCACTTTCTCCAAGCTGCCCTCTTCCATATTCCTGCTCACACTCTCCTCCCCAACCATGGGACTTCTGATGTTTAATCAGCCTTATGTATTTAACTGTTTCACAGATGAGTGGGTTTTCTCCCTATTGAAAGCAGACACACCCTGAGGCATTGACCAGCTTCACACCTCTTGCATCTTAGCCCTGCCCCAGCTCAGTCTGTTATTGGGTGAGTGGTTTGGGGCACTTCCCTCCACATCCCTGAGCCTAATTCCTCCCCTGTGCACATGGGGAGTCACTGGAGGAGCGCTGAAGGCACTCCTGCTCAGGGACAACACAGTTCAACTGGGCTGAGCCCTCAAACAGGAAGTGATCCACAGGAATCACTGGGCCCTGAGCATCTCCATGGAGCAGGCATTGTAGCAGTGCCTTGCACTTTCTTAATTGTCAGCAGGACCTTATGACTTGGGATGTTGACAGATGGAGAGCACAAAATTTGAAGACATTCTATAACTTAACTGGCAACAGTCAGTTGAGAATGATTTCTTATTAATAACTAAATATTTATGTGTGAGAGTCTGTGCTAGGGATTCAGAGAGGTGAATAAGGCAGAAGTGGTATCTGGATTCAGGCTTTCCAGGTGGTGCTAGTGGTAAAGAACCTGCCTGAGACCTTATGCAGGAGACATAAGAGACATAGGTTTGAAGCTGGGGTAGGGAAGATCCCCTGGAGGAGGGCATGGCAACCCACTCCAGTACTCTTACCCAGAGAATCCCATGGACAGAGGAGCCTTGGGGACTACAGTCCATAGCATTGCACAGGGTTGGACAGGACTGAAGCAACTTAGCAGGCATACACGCACGGTATCTGGACTCATGGAGCAGACAAATAAGATGTTCAACTCAATGATCATTCCATCAACCCTTCTCCATCCCGTACATCCCTGTATTATTATATTCCATGTACGAGAAGCACCATCATCATTGTACTGACCTGTAAGTCAGCACCTTCCATGAATGGTCACCAGGAAATTCTATATATACTGTCTCATTTACTCCCAAAAGCATTCTGAAGAAGGTGCATTGTTATTGTCTTTTGATGTTCTTTAAGTGTGTAGAATAGTGCAGAGGCCAATTAAATTTTACATGAATAAATTGCCATGTCAGAGGAGCTTCATGAAGGTTTGCCTGTCCAAATGGGAAATGTGAAGAAGCCAGAATCCAAGCAGTGAGTGAGTTTTGAGCCATTCTATTACTCCTCAAAAGAAATACAAATTCTTTATTTTCCCTATTTACCTTCACTTTCCCCCCCAAATGACCACAATTCTTGTTTTGGTTTTTTGCATCTTTTCAGCCAGCCACCTTGTAGGTGACTTCTCTGGTTGATCCAGCCAACTGCAAGCCCAAGAAGTTACTATTTCCAGAGACAAGGCATGAATAATGGAGACCACAGTTCACAGAGCGTTGATCAGAGACAAGAACCCTTTCTTCAACTCTCTCTGTGAGTGATCAGACCCTTAGTCCCTCTGGGAGAGAAATCCAACTGAAAACCTAAAGAAATGCCTTGAGAAGAAATCTGACTATATCTCCCAACCAAGAGACAAAGCAAGACACGCAACCACAGTAACCTCTTATAAGTCAAACTAAATGAGCTAATAAAAATCAGTGCTATTAAGATGTCCAGTTAATCTAAACACAAATATTATTGGTTTCTAACCTCTCTGATTCTAAGCCAACAACTCTCACCAGAGGAGCCTTTATCCAGCATAATGTGGTTGGGGTTTGGTTTTTAAGTGTGCAGCTGGGAAGTCAGTCTTGGGGATTTCCTGACTGCTGATCATTGCCTTGTTCAGGAGGGCTGGAGCTCTGTTGGATGAGCTCATGTTTCAAACCTTGGCCATCTCATGCAGATTGCTCTGACCTTATATACTTATAGCACCCAGCCATCCACGCACTCATTCGTCTACTCAGCAATGAGCATACCCGTGTATCAGGCACTATCAGATATGAGCTCCCAGCTAACCAGTGGGGTTTGAGGGGATGGATACACATTTGGGCAATTAGAGTTCAAAGGGTGTTTGGCTTTGTTCCCTCCTGATCTCTCTGCTCTGGACTCCATCAGTCCAGATTCTTCTGAAGAATCATCAGTTTCTCTCTCTCTTCTCTGCTTCTTCTCTACCAGTTCTTTCTCAAACCTCCTTCATATCATAAAATTCCACTGAGCTGGAAGTCCTCCAAGGTGTCATCTTATCCGTCTCCCCTGATCCAAAGCTCTAAGTAATCCGCATTCTCTGTGTGTCCTTCACCTTCACCTCATTCCTCAACCCCTGACAACACATCCACCAATTTCAGTTATAACTGCTCTTTCAAAAGTCACCTGTTGCCATTGTTCAGTCACCCAGTCATGTCTGACTCTTTGTGTCCCCATGGACTGCAGCACCCCAGGCCCCCTGTCCCTCACCATCTCCCAAAGTTTGCCCAAGTTGATGTCCACTGCATTGGTGATGCCTTCCAGCCATCTCACCCTCTGACTCCCTCTTCTCCTTCTGCTCTCAATCTCTCCCAGCATCAGGGACTTTGCCAATGAGTTGGCTGTTTGCATCAGGTGACCAAAATACTGGAGCTTCAGCTTCAGCATCAGTCCTTCTAATGAGTATTCAGGGTTGATTTCCCTTAAGATTGACTACTTTGATCTCCTTGCTGTCCAAGGAACTCTCAGGAGTCTTCTCCAGCACCACAGTTTGAAGGCATCAGTTCTTTGGTGCTCTGCCTTCTTTACCGTCCAGCCCTCACCACCATGCATGACTGCTGGGAAGACCAGAGCCTTAACTGTATGGACTTTTGTCGGCAGAGTAATGTCTCTGCTTTTCAACACCTTGTCTAGTTTGTCATAACTTTCCTGCCAAGAAGCAATCATCTGATTTCATGGCTGCAGTCACCATCTGTTGTCATTTGAAAGCCCAAGAAGAGGAAATCTGTCACTGTTTCCACCATTTCCCCTTCTATTTGCCATGAAGCAATGGGACCGGATGCCAAGATCTCAGTTTTTTAATATTTAGTTTTAAGCTGGCTCTTTCATCCTCCTTCTTCACCCTCATCAAAAGGCTCCAACAACCCCTTAATCCAACCCGGCAGACATGCTTGTCTTTTCTTTCTACTGTGTCTAATGCTGCTGACCACTCCAAGAAGCTGCATTCTCCTGGCTCTTGTCTTCTCAAACCTTCCTCCTTGCCTGTCTCCCTGGTAGGTGGCTCTTCCTCTTCTCACCCCTTAGATCTCACGCTCCCCTGACAACTTGGCCCCCTTCTACAGACACCCCTATCTCCCTGGAACTTCTTATTTACCCTCATCGATTTAACTGGAATTTGCCTACTGATGGCCTTAGTATCTAAACCTCTGGGCAGAGACTACTCAATGTGCTGTGCTGTGCTTGGTTGCTCAGCCATGTCCAGCTCTTTGCAACCCATGGACTGTAGCCTACCAGCTGGCTCCACAGGATCTTCCCAACCCAGGGATCGAACCCAGGTCTCCTGCATTGCAGGCAGTTTCTTTACCAGCTGAGCTACCAGGGACGTTTGACTAATCAATATTTGGACTCAAATTAGAGTGTAAGCTAGGTATCTGCACTCTGCTGTTCCGTAAACAGTTTATATTCAACTTGTTTCAAACAAAGCTCATTCATTACCATTCTCTAAACTTGTTTGTTGTTCCTTCTATATATATTTTAAAATCTCAGTTGCTGGTCGAAGTATTCAGTTGGTCATTCAAATGTGTGTCCTGGTTTTTGTCTTCACTGAGACCCATCAGTTTCTTTCACCACTGAAACAACCTAAACATCTAATGACAGATGAATGGATAAAGAAGATGTGGTAAGTATATATAGTGGAAAATTCAGTTCAGTTCAGTCGCTCAGTCATGTCCGGCTCTTTGTAACCCCATGAATCACAGCACGCCAGGCCTCCCTGTCCATCACCAACTTCCGGAGTTCACTCAAACTCATGTCCATCGAGTCAGTGATGCCATCCAGCCATCTCGTCCTCTGTCATCCCCTTCTCCTCTTGCCCTCAATCCCTCCCAGCATCTGGGTCTTTTCCAATGAGTCAACTCTTCGCATGAGGTGGTCAAAGTATTGGAGTTTCAGCTTCAGCATCAGTCCTTCCAAAGAACACCCAGGACTGATCTTCTTTAGAATGGACTGGTTGGGTCTCCTTGCAGTCCAAGGGACTCTCAAGAGTCTTCTCCAACACCACAGTTCAAAAGCATCAATTCTTCGGTGCTCAGCTTTCTTCACAGTCCAACTCTCACATCCATACATGACCACAGGAAAAACCATAGCCTTGACTAGATGGACCTTTGTTGGCAAGGTAATACCTCTGCTCTTCAATATGCTATCTAGGTTGGTCATAACTTTCCTTCTAAGGAGTAAGCGTCTTTTAATTTCATGGCTACAATCACCATCTGCAGTGATTTTGGAGCCCCCGAACATAAAGTCTGACTTGGCCATAAAAATGAATGAAAGTGGGTCATTTGTAGAGATGTGGATGGACCTGGAGACTGTTTTACCATACAGGGTGAAGTAAGTCAGAAAAAGAAAAAAAAAGATTTGCATAGTAATGCATGTATGTGGAATCTTGAAAAATGGTACAGATGAGCTTATTTCCAGGGCAGGAATAGAGACACAGACATAGAGAATGGGCATGCAGACACAGCGGGGGTAGAGGACGATGGGATGAGCTGGGAGGTTAGGACGGACATGCATATGCTACCACGTGCAAAACGGATGGCTAGTGGGAACCTGCTGTGTAACACAGGGAGCTCGGCTCCGTGCTCTGTGGTGACCGAGAGGGTGGGATGAGGGTGGGAGGGAGGTTCAGAGGGAGAAGTATATATGTACATACAGCTGACTCACTTCGTGTACAACAGAAACTAATGCAATCTTGTAAAGCAATTATCCTCCTAATGAAAATGGATAACCAATAAGGACCTACTCAATATTATATAACAACCTAAATGGAGGAAAGATTTTGATGAAGAATGAATACATGTACATGTATAACTGAAACACTTTGCTGAACTCCTGAAACTAACACAACATTGTTAATCGCCTATACTTCAGTGTCACAGCCAGCAGCAATCTCTGGCGTCCAGATGTGAATGAGGGCTCCCCAAACTATGATCCACCAGATGCCACCACCTCCCCCACCCCAGCCCCACACAATGGCAGTGATTGCTGAGGAGCTGAGGAAATGCAAGAAGTAGCCATTTGCCACTCCTTAAGGTGAACAAGGAAGAAGGATTTGGCCCCGGAGAGCCAAATTCAGTGAGCCCAGAGGCATGCTTCTTCCAATACACAGAATGCTAAATTCCTTAACTTGATACCCAACCTTTGATGTTCAGACTCCCTGCCCCTTTGTTGCAAACTTGCAACCAAGTCTGTATAGCCTGACTCCCGGTCCTGCCTCCTTGGAGCAGTTTTCTCAGAGCTACTGAGATGCTGTCTGCTGGGCTCAGAGTCCTAAACATTCCCACCAAATTAAACAAGCATGTTGTGACTATGTTTTTTTCAGTCGACAATTTAAAGCAAGTTGATACTGTCTTGATCGTCATGAAGGCATCCTTGTGTGACTATTTCCCCTGAAAGCACCGAGTCATGAGACGCCAGTCTGGTTTTTCTAACTGAATTCTGAGAGCTGTGAGATCCATCCTGACGCTGGGTGGGGTGGCGTTATCAATGCCCCCCCTATCATACCGAAAGTGTCATCTCCAAATTCACATACCAAGGTCATAGCTCTTACTGCTGATATTTTAAAAATTAGTTACTTCTTTCACATTAGCCTGGATCATGCGGAAGTGCTGTTTTGTGGGTCAAAAATGACACCACGTTGGCAATTTCACAAGATTCCGTCTCATACAAAACACCGCAAACCAATTTTGAGAGTATAAAGGGTCCAAAGTTCTCTCTTCCGTTCTAATCCCTGCTTCCTGTCCCCAAGGGCAACAGCTGCTGCTTCGACCTGCAGAATAATTGCAGACACTTTGAGAACTATTTTCCTTGCATATTAATTGATGAGCATGTGGAAGCATGGCCTGCACCCTTTTTTAAAAATTTATTTTTAATTGAAGGATACTTGCTTTAAAATATTGTGTGGGTTTCTGATGTACCCCAACATGAAAACATTATTTCTTTAGCTGAATCTCTTAGAAATCTTAGATTTCTTAGATTCTTTAAATCTAAATCTAAATCTCTTAGATTCTTTAGTTGAATCTCTCACTCGACTAACTTGTTCATGTTTTTAATCAGATACCTATGGCTATGTCAGTTCTTTCCAGTGTTGTGCTATTATGAACAATACCAAAATGAACACACACGCACACTCACATACACACACACACACACTCCTTTATTATGTGCAAGTATATGAGGCCTATATCTCTATGCGTTAATCACTCAGTCATGTCTGACTCATTGTCACCCCATGGACCGTCACCTGCCAGGTTCTTTTGTCCATGAGATTTTCCAGGGAAAAATACTGGTGTGGGTTGCCACTCTCTTCTCCAGAGGATCTTCCCGACCTAAGGATCACATCTGGGTCTCCTACATTGCAGGCAGATTCTTTACCATCTGAGCCACCGGGGAAGCCTACATCTCTGGAAGGGAAATTTCTATGCTAAAGAGCTGGTGTTTTTAAGTATTGAGAGATATTGCCAAATTCCCCTCCAAATGGGTCGCGCTAATATGCCTTCTTCCCAACAGCATGTGTCTGTGGTCTACACTTTGCACTAGTCAATCTCGTACCTTCCCTCATGATGTGCAGATAATTTTAAAATCGATCGGATATTATTATTCCTCTTATTTATTTATTTATTTATTTTGGCCTCTCTGTGAGGCGTGCGGGATCCTAGTTCCCCAATCAGGGATCCAACCCGAGCCTTCTGCACCGGAAGCAGAGAGTCCTAACCACTGGACCCCCAGGAAGTCCCTTGCAGATATTTTTGACGCACACAGAGCTTGTGTTCGTTAAGAAACTTCAACTAAAATGGCGATGCTCAGAGTGCTGGTCATTGGCATACTGGCCCTCAGACGAGCTCCCTGTATCAGTGATTGGTGTGGGGGAAGGATGCGGTGTGAGAGCTGAAGCAAATTCATAGCCCAGACTCTCCTGTCCACTGACCTCAGGTTAGGACTGGCTGGTGGAGCAGAGGGGCTGAGTGGGGAACCTGGGGCCTTGCTCACTCTTGTGGGCAGAAAGGGAAGAAGACGAATGAGTTTTCCTTTTTCCCTTTCCTGAAAACAAAGAAGATAAAGAGAACAATAGCAGGCCTGAACATTCCTAGTTTTGGTTTTGTTTTTTTTAGTTTTACTGCTCCTGTCTCTGAACGTCTGGAACTAAGTTTGCCTTTCTGCCCCCTTACTCTGCAGGAGCTGTGATTCACACATTTTCCTTTGACCCTATGCTAAATACATCCCCTATCTGGTGTTTACCCTTACAACACCCTTCCCCTTGTAGTTATACAGAAAGGAGGCCACCGAACTGTCAGACTCAATTACTGGCTAACTGACACCAGTTTCTAACTGTCTTTGAAGCAATGCAAGAGGAGAAGAAACCAAGTTCCTAACACCTTTGCTCCTTACCAGCGACTCCTGACTGCAAAAGTGAAGTTGCTCAGTTGTGTCCGAGTCTTTGGGACCCTGTGGACTGTAGCCCACCAGGCTCCTCTGTCCATGGGATTCCCCAGGCAGGAATACTAGAGTGGGTTGTCATTTCCTTCTCCAGGGGATCTTCCTGACCCAGGGATCGAACCTGGGTCTCCCATATTGCAGGCAGATGCTTTACCCTCTGAGCCTAAACTGGTGCCAAAACCTGACTGCAAGCCCTCATCTTATGTAAGCCCCTAGACTCCTCATGGGGTTTGGGGGGGGCACAGTTTTTGAGGCATGAGCCTACTGTGTTGCCCTCTCCTCTGGCTGAAGATTAAAGCCACCTTTCTATTTCCATACACTCTGTCTCGTATTTTTTAATTCGGCTTCAGTGGGCAGAGAAGGCCAAGATGTTGGCCGGCAACACTCTGTCTGCTTTTGGTGGCGTCTCCTGCAGGCACTGACCCTTTCTCGGGTGGGGAGGGGATGTTCTGGCTCCAGGTGGGTGCCCTGGCCCTTGGGGTCTGCTTGCTTCACCTGTTGCCTTCATCCGTCCATCCCAGGGCTGCTCGTGGGAAGCTTCTGGCTCTCGGACTCTGTCACTCTGCTTTCTTTGTTCTTGCAGCTTTTCCACTCTCCTTGTCTCTGGCTCTCTGTTCAAAATCACCTTTATTGAACTCTCTGCTTCGGCTTTGTGTGTTTCATATTTTTCCCCTGCAAGGGACACTGAATGGATGCACCCCCGGTTGACAAAACTGAGAAGTTGCCACCTTCTTAAGCTGATGGTGGGAATGAAAATTATTGCAGAATTTGTTTTTGGCAGGCAGCTTGATAATATCGCCCAGGAGCTTTAAAAACGAGCCTGCTCTTGCCTCATGTTTTGGAGATACGTGTTGAAATATTTATGAATGGAATGATATATGTCTGGGATTTGCTTCAAAACAAGCCAAGGGAGAGGATAAAAGGAGATTGGCCCTGAGCTGACAGTTGTTTAATCTGGGTGAAGGGTGCTTACACGTTCGTGACACTCCTTGCTTTACTTATGAGTGTTTGCATATTTCAGTAAGGAAAAGGGTCTTTCCAAAGCAAAATCTTGGACCTTGCAATCTACTTTCTAAGAATTTATCCTAAAGAAAAAACCTTCTAAACGTTAAAAAGGAAAATAAGGAAAAAATTCTAAATGTTAAAAAGAAAAGATTTATCGTTAGAGATAGTTTCTAAGAGCATTGTTTATAATAACAAACAGTTGGCAACAATCTGATCTTCTGCCGGTGGGTTGGTCCTATCCTAAGTTACATGACGCATTGGAAGTGGTTTAAGCTTAGAAAGAGTTTTGTTTCAGAAACAAGCCTACTGTCAAAGATCTTCATGACTATTTTTTTTGTTCATGATAATTTAAGTGAAAAAACAAGTTATAAGCATGTGATAATAGAATTGAATTAAAATGATTTTTACACGTGTCTAAAGGAGGAGGTGAGGGGTATGCACACAAGTACGAACAGTGTCACGTGGATAGGGTTGTGTTCTTTCTTTCTTTTACTTATTCACACTTTCCGGTTGGTTTGTTGTAAAATAGTTCTTATTATCATGTACAAGTATCAAAAAGTAAGACTTGTGACCTACTAAGCACACAAGTCTTACTTTTGAATTGTCAGAAACGAATGGCACATCCTTTTTTTCCTCTCTCCCCCTTCTGTCTTTTAATGTCCACTTTTAAATGGACCCTGCCCACACACTGCTATATTTAAAATGGATAGCCATCAATAACTTACTGTATAGCATAGGGAACTCTGCTCAATGTTACGTGGCCGCCTGGATGGGAGGGGAGTTTGGGGGAGCATGGATACATGTATACCTTTGCTGTCCACCTGAAACTATCCCAACATTGCTAACCGACTATACCCCAATATAAAATGGAAAGTTTAGAAACGCAAGCAACCAAAAAAATCAACACTACCCGTGCCTGAAGGGTTGCATGCTGAAGCTGAAGCTCCAATACTTTGGCCACCTGATGCAAAGAGCTGACTCATTGGAAAAAACCCTGATGCTGGGAAAGATTGAGGGCAGGAGGAGAAGGGGATGACAGGATGAGATGGTTGGATGGAATCACCGACTTCATGTACATGAGTTTGAGCAAACTCTGGGAGAGAGTGAAGGACAGGGAAGCCTGGCATAGGTTGGGGGGGGTGGGGGAAAGGAAAAAGAAAAGGGGATGCCACGGGAAACGGGAATGGTCATAAACCTTCCCCGCTGGGCTGACACTGTGTTTACCCATGATCAGGAGCATGGGGAACGGGATGTGGATGACATAGCGGCGCTATCTGCCGTGGTCCCTTCACACGCCCCTGGCCGCCCTGCCCTCGTCCCCTCTTGCTGGTCCCCATCCACTGGACTGCTGGACCCCTCCTGGCCTCAGCCCCAGCCTTGCCCTCCCTTCCCATTCCTGCCGCCCATCCTGCAGCCCCTCAGGGTTTTGACTGATAGCTCGTTTCAAGAGATGCTCCCTTCTCATGTACTGTCTCAGCTTCTGACCCGTTTTTGGCCACATCATCTAATAATAAGGATAAGCAATCAAGCACTGAACTGTGCACAAAACTGCTCTAAGGACCTTCATAAGCAGCATCTCATGGAATCCTCCAATATTCTGTAAGAATAACAACACCTGCCCCCTCCACAACCTCCCCCACTGGCCCTGATCATGCTGATAAGAGGCTGAGAGAATCAAACAAATGAAATGACTTGCCCAGAATCCCACCCTACAGGCACTGGGGGGCGGGGGCAGAAGCAGGGTTCAAACCCAGGTCCTTGCTGTTTCTGCTACACAGTGGGTGCCTTCATGTCTGTAATGATGCCGGGAAGGCTGGACTCTGGAAGTGGCCTCAGCCTGGTGCCAACTCTCACAGGCCAGTGCTGAGCCTCCCTGTAGCCTGGTTCCTTATCTGTAGGACAGGCGTGACAATAGGGCAGTGCCATGCTCCGTCGCTCCAGTCATGTCCAACTCTGCGGACTGCAGCCCGCCAGGCTCCTCTGTCCATGGAATTTTCCACGTAAGCTTACTGGAGTGGGTTGCCACGCCCTCCTCCAGGGAATCTTCCTGACCCAGGGATTGAACCCACATCTTCTACATTTCCCGAATTGCAGGTGGATTATTCACTGGTGGCTCCGACGGTAAAGCATCTGCTTGCAATGTGGGAGACCTGGATTCCATCCCTGGGTGGGGAAGATCCCCCAGAGGAGGAAATGGCAAACCACTCCAGTGTTCTTGCCTGGGAAATCCCATGGACAGAGGAGCCTGGTGGGCTACAGTCCATGGGGTTGCAAAGAGTCAGACACGACTGAGCAACTTCACTATTTACCACTGAGCCATCAGGGATGGCCACCAAAAGGACAGCGGTGAGGATGAAATCAGAGGATGAAACGGTGCAGAGAAAGCACTTTGAGCAACGCCCTGCAGAGTGCAACCTTGTTACGCATCACAACTCTTCTCAGAGCTTGAAAATCCCTGAGCCGCCCACCCCGAGATTCTGATGTCATTGATAGGGGAGCAGCCTGGATTTCTAAAACCCCTTCTCCTCCAGATGATTCTAACCTGCAGCCAAGCTTGGGTCCCACTGCCAAGCACACAGGAAGCGCCAAATAAATAATAGATGCTTTGTCCTGTCTGGTCACACACACTTCTGCCCCTGGTCCTGCCTGGCTCCCAGATTGTGAGGTCTCCAGCCTCAAGCTTCCCTGACAACAAGGCTGTCCATTCTGGGGTGGCCCCTCTGGGTTTCTGGGTTCCTAGGGCTCCTAGGCAGCCCTAGGGTGCCCTCGGGCTTCAGGTACTTGACTTAGAGCAAACCCTGTGTCCAGTTTCAAGAAAAACAATTCCAGAACACTCATGCTAGGGGGAGGGGTGCAGAAGGAGAGGCTTGAGGGGCCCTAGATGCTCTGGGGGTCCTCCTGTGAGAGGAGGGGCCCCCACCTAGGCTGATTTCAATGGGGCTGCCACGTGTCTTTGGAAGCCAGTTCTGACAGCATTCAGTACAAGAGTGCCACTCCCAGGTCACATGGTGACGTGGTAGCCAGGGTCTGGGATCAGGCCTGGGTTGGCAAAACCTGATTTTAGTCAAAATTGCCTAAATGGGAAGGAAACCCAAAGGAGAGGGAATATATGCACACATACGGCTGATTCACTTTGTGGTGTGGCAGAAACTAACACAGCATTGTGAAGCAACTACGTTGTTGCTATTGTTCAGTCGCCCAGTTGTGTCTGACTCTTTGTGACCTCATGGACCGCAGCACACCAGGCTACCCTGTCCTTCACCATCTCCCGGAGTCTGCTCAAATGATGCCGTCCAACCATCTCATCGTCTGTTGCCCCCTTCTCCTCCTGCCCGCAATCTATCCCCGCATCAGGATCTTTATCAGTGAGTTGGCTCTTTGCATCAGGTGGCCAAAGTATTAGAG
The DNA here is from genome assembly GCF_001704415.2 of Capra hircus. Lineage (NCBI taxonomy): Eukaryota > Metazoa > Chordata > Mammalia > Artiodactyla > Bovidae > Capra > Capra hircus. The sequence continues at coordinate 111,387,131 of NC_030813.1, forward strand.
CTTCGGCATCAGTCCTTCCAATGAATATTCAGGACTGATTTCCTTTAGGATGGACTGGTTTGATCTCCTTGCTGTCCAAGGGACTCTCAAGAGTCTTCTCCAGCCCTGCAATTTGAAAGCATCAATTCTTTGGAACTCACTCCAATAAAATGTTTTTTTTTTTTTTAAATTGCCTCTATGACCTCTCTGTGGTTGAGTACCAGAAAAAGTCACTGGTTTGAATTTAGAGCCAAGTAATATGTGTAACTTGAAACACTAGGAGACCAGGGACGGCTGAACAGCAGCAAGCTCATTCTCCACGCCGTGCTCAGCCTCGAGCACCCCAGCAGGTGGGACTGTCTGTAGAATTCACCCCTTTGCACTTGTCTCTCGCCACCCCCTCTGCCCCCAGCAGTATGCATGTTGTTTCATAAACCTGAGCAAATTGACAATGTGCTATGACTTCTTCCTAGTTCAGTTGTTCTGTCTCAGTGATTTTGTCTCCAGGAGACATGTGACAACCTCTGGAGATATTTTTGGTTGTCACGACTCGGGGAGGGTTGCTGCAAGCATCTAGGGAGCAGAAGCCAAGGACGCTGTGACCACCCAAAATGCACAAGACAGGAAATCTCACCTGTGGAGTGGACGCAACTCCCTCTCCCAGCTGGGATCCCAGACTGCTGTTAACAAGGGACTTCCCAGCACGGTTCTAGTCTGGATATGAGTGAACAAACCTGAATCCAAGCAGAGGAAGTCTATCCAGACTCCGGTGACTTAAAAGGTTTGACTTTGTGGGCACACCAGAAATTAGGATGTCTGGGAGAAAAAGCAACATACAGACTATTCCTGGAAGTCTGACTGTAATGTGGATTCACGCCTCAACCTTCAAGGGTCTTCAGCTGGAGAAATATGAGCCAGACCCCAAATCAGCATACTGTCTCCTGCCCGGAAAACATGGCCTGTTCTTTCTTAACTGTGAGGAGCTATGGGCACAATTTACTTATCTGTTAGATTCCATGGGCTTCCCAGGTGGCACTAGCGGTAAAGAGCCCTCCTGCCAACGCAAGAGGCATAAGAGACATGGGCTCAATCCCTGGGTCAGGCAGATCCCCTTTAAGAGGGCACGGCAACCCACTTCAGTATTCTTACCTGGAAAATACTATGCACAGAGGAGCCTGGCGGGCTACATGGGGTCACAAGAGCCAGACATGACTTAGTGACTAAACCCCCACCGCAATATCAAAACCACATGAACTTAGGTTAACATATGACAAAGACTTTTTACAATTGTTTACAGACTCGGTAACATTTCAGTTGTTGTTCAGTCGCCCCTCATGTTCGACTCTTTGTGACCCCACGGACTGTAACAGCCAGATCTGCCTGTCCATCACCATCTTCCGAAGTTTGCCCACGTTCATGTCCATGGCATCAGTGATGCTGTCCGGCCATCTCATCCTCTGATGCCTTCGCCTCCTTCAGTTACACCAAAATAAATTCTTAACTGACATGTTTGATTGGACTGCTTGTTCTAGGCAACTGTTACATTACCTTGTTCAAAAGGATAAGGCCTAAGGAATTTTAATGTCTGCTAACGCACGCGTGCTCAGTTGCTTGCTCAGTTGCTCAATCGTGTCCTATTCTTTGTGACCCCCATGGACTGTAGCCCACCAGGCTCCTCTGTCCATGGAATCTTCCAGACCAGAACACTGGAGTAGGTTTCCTCCTACAGGGATTGAACCTGCGTCTCTTGCATCTCCCGCGTTGGCAGATGGATTCTTTTACCACTAACGCCACCTGGGAAGCCCCTACTATACACATGCACGGGAAAAAATTATTTAGAGACTGGGCTCCTGATGATCCTCAGGTATTCACCCCTGAAGGCGTTGCTGAATGCACTGACACCTGTGCCGAGGAGCTCATACCATTAGAGTCACTGTGAGGTTCACGTGCCAGTTTCAGGCATTGCCTATTGTTTTTGGAGAGGAATGTTAGCTGCCTCTTTTCACTGGAAATTATTTGAACTTTCATAACTATACCCACTTTTTGACAGATTGAGATAAAGCTGCCTCTTGAGAAATCTGTATGCAGGTCAGGAAGCAAAAGTTAGAACTGGACATGGAACAACAGACTGGTTCCAAATAGGAAAAGGAGTCTGTCAAGGCTGTGTATTGTCACCCTGCTTATTTAACTTCTATGCAGAGGACATCATGAGAAACGCTGGGCTGGAAGAAACACAAGCTGGAATCAAGATTGCCGGGAGAAATATCAATAACCTCAGATATGCAGATGACACCACCCTTATGGCAGAAAGTGAAGAGGAACTCAAAAGCCTCTTGATGAAAGTGAAAGAGGAGAGTGAAAAAGTTGGCTTAAAGCTCAACATTCAGAAAACGAAAAGCATGGCATCTGGTCCCATCACTTCATGGGAAATAGATGGGGAAACAGTGGAAACAGTGTCAGACTTAATTTTGGGGGGCTCCAAAATCACTGCAGATGGTGACTGCAGTCATGAAATTAAAAGACGCTTAGTCCTTGGAAGAAAAGTTATGACCAACCTAGACAGCATATTCAAAAGCAGAGACGTTACTTTGCCGACTAAGGTCAGTCTAGTCAAGGCTATGGTTTTTCCAGTGGTCATGTATGGATATGAAAGTTGGACTGTGAAGAAGGCTGAGCACCGAAGAATTGATGCTTTTGAACTGTGGTGTTGGAGAAGACTCTTGAGGGTCCCTTGGACTGCAAGGAGATCCAACCAGTCCATTCTGAAGGAGATCAGCCCTGGGATTTCTTTGGAAGGACTGATGCTAAAGCTGAAACTCCAGTACTTTGGCCACCTCATGTGAAGAGTTGACTCATTGGAAAAGACTTTGATGTTGGGAGGGATTGGAGGCAGGAGGAGAAGGGGACGACAGAGGATGAGATGGCTGGATGGCATCACTGACTCGATGGACGTGAGTTTGAGTGAACTCCGGGAGTTGGTGATGGACAGGGAGGCCTGGCGTGCTGCAATTCATGGGGTCGCAAACAGTCAGACACGACTGAGCGACTGAACTGAACTGAACTGAACTGAACTATACCCACTTTTTGACAGATTGAGATAAAGCTACCAAAGGACTGCTGTATGGATCTACTTCTTTTACTTGGGAGCCCTACTTATTACAGAATTCCATCCACTATTGTGAATTGACAAGCAATTTTTTTTTTCCTAAATCCTGTGATGTCTTTTTAAAGATAGCCCCTCAATTTGTATGTATTGTAACCTGTGATGTAGAAATGACCTCTATGTACCAGTTAGGAAACCCTTTTTCTGGATGCCTAACACTTGTTGAATAATGGACTGGTTCCATATTGGGAAAGATACGCCAAGGCTATATATTGTCACCCTGCTTATTTAACTTATATGCAGAGTACAGCATGGGAAATGCAGGGCTGAATGAATCATTAGCTGGAATCAAGATTGCCGAGAGAAATATCAACACTCGCAGATATGCAGGTAATACCACCCTTATGGCACAAAACGAAGAGGAACTATAGAGCCTCCTGATGAAGGTGAAAGAGGAAACTGACAAAGCTGGCTTAAAACTCAGCACTCAAAATATGAAGATCATGGCATCTGGTCCCATCACTTCATGACAAATAGATGGGGAAACAATGGTAACAGTGTCAGACTTTATTTTCTTGGGTTCCAAAATCACTGCAGATGGTGACTGCAGCCATTAAATTAAAAGATGCTTGCTCCTTTGAAAAAAAAAAAAAGATATGACAAACCAAGATAGCATATTAAAAAGCACAGACATTACCAACAAGGGTCCGCCTAGTCAAAGCTATGACTTTTCCAGTGGCCATGTATGGATGTGAGAGTTAGACTATAAAGAAATTTCAGTGCCGAAGAACTGATGCTTTTGAACTGCAGTGTTGGAGAAGACTCTTGAGAGTCCCTTGGACTGCAAGGAGGTCAAACCAGTCCATCCTAAAGGAAATCAGTCCTGAATATTCATCAGAAGGACTGATGCTGAAGCTGAAACTCCAGTACTTTAGCCACGTGATGGGGAGAACTGACTCATTGGAAAAGACCCTGATTGGGGGGAAGATTGAAGGAAGAAAGAGAAGGAGATGACAGAGGATGAGATGGTTGGATGGCATCACCAACTTGATGGACATGAGTTTGAGCAAGCTCTGGGAGTTGGTGATGGACAGGGAAGCCTGGTGTGCTACAGTCCATCAGGTTGCAAAAAGTCAGACACGACTTAGTGACTGAAATGACCTGAACATTTGTTGATCTTTTATATTGGAAAAGTGTTAGTTGCTCAGTTATGTCCGACTCTTTGCGACCCCATGGACTGTAGCCCACCAAGCTCCTCTGTCCACGGGATTCTCCAGGCAAGAATACTGGAGTGGGTTGCCATGGCCTCCTCCAGGGGATCTTCCTGACGCAGGGATTGAACCTGAGTCTCCTGCATTGCAAGTGAACTCTTTGCCTTCTGAGCCACCAGGGAAGCCCACCTTTTAATTGGGAGGGGACCACTTATTACATTCCCCCATGAGACCTTGGGTATTGTGGACCCAAATGTTATTCCCTACTCTTTCTATTCTTGATAGTAGCTTCCCCTTAGAATCCTTATGGAAGATTTTGCAAGGAACCAAAGAATTACAAAATTTCATCCATGAATGTAATCATACCTTGACAGAACATTCTGTTGTTCCTACTATTGCTGCCAATAAGTTAATGGATTTAGGAGTCAATGGAGGGACATTTTCTTTACTAAATCCCCTACTGCTCAAAAATGGCTTTCTGCTTTGTTTAACCCATTACTCCTTTCTTTGATCAACTTATTTCTATTGATTATCTGGAATTGTTATTTGACTCATACAATTAAGAATGCTTGTGATAGAGACTCACAGACTTAAAAGAACAAATTTATGGTTGTTGTGGGGAAAGTTGGGGGGAAGGGATAGGTAGGGAGTTTGGATGGACATGTATACACTGCTATATTTAAAATGGCTAACCAACAAGGACCTACGGCATAGCAGCGGGAACTCTGCTCACTGCTGTGTGGCAGCCTGGATGGGAAGGGAGTTTGGGGGAGAATGGATACCTGGGTATGTATGGCTGAGTCCCTTCACTGTTCACTTGGAACTGTTACAACATGATTAATTGGTGATACCCCAATACAAAATTAAAAAATTTACAAAAAGAAGACTACTTGTGTTATTTTGCCTTGTTCCTATGCTTTTCAACCTAAACAGGTTTCACCGAAGAAGTATATGTGGGAATTGTGGGTGGGCAGATGGTATATGAAACAGTGACACCGGGGGAGACAACCCAGGAACCAGGTGCTGGGCTGAGCCCCAGAGCCCTCAAGCGGTAGAACCGAAGGAGGGGAGGGGAGGACCCTGGCAAGTGAGCTGGAAGGCTGGTAAAAAAAAGCTCCAAAGCAGTCCTAAAGAGCCAGCTGTGTCTTCACTTCCTCCTACTCCTCGGAAAGTCCTTCCGTTCAGGCCGCAAGTGTGAGATGCTCAAGCGCCACTGGGGAGAGTGTGGTCCTTGGGAGTAGATTATGATCAGTCAGGCTGCCTTTGACAGTCAGACCTTTGGCACAGCAGATTCCGAGTCTTGTGCAACCTACTTTTTCTTTCTTTCTTTTTTTTTTTGGTTGGAAAACTTTTAAGTATGTTTTATTATTTATTATATGTGCAACCTTCTTAGAGCATTGTCTCCCGGTCTCTTCCCTCGGTCAATTGCCTTATTCATTCATTCACTGATGTAAAATCTTAAGGATCTGTTCGTGTAAAGCCCATGCTCTAGACTTTAATTAAGTGACGTCTTCTCAGATGGATATTCTCAGACCCACTTTATAAATGGAGAAACTGAGGCTGAGACAGAAAATATGACTTGTTTCAGGTCACACACCTAGAAACTCACGTTTTCTTTTACTCTGAAGTCTATAGTCTTTGTTCTTGCCTTCCTTTCTCTCCTCTTTTATTTACTCAGCCAAGATTTTTGGAGGGGTTCTTATGTGCTGGGCTGGGCTCTAAGGACTGGGGCTGTAGTGATAGACAAGATGGAAATAGCCTTTACCATGTTATTACCCACGTACCCAACTACTCGATGAGAAGTTCTTCCAGGATAACCACCTCAAACTCACCAGCCCCCGACATCCGGAAGGAATCTTCTCTGCCCTCGGCATCCTGACACCTCACTTAGCAGGCCTCCAAATGAATATTTGCTTGTGTATTGCTCCCGGAAGACGTTTGAGTGAGAGATCGCCAGTAGGCATTCAGCATGGCGTGTTATGAGAATCAACCCCGTAGGTGATGCCTGCCCTTGCGTTTGTCAGCCCTGAACACTTTGCCTGCTCTGCGTGTCCTCCCAAAAACGAGTTAGGAGGGAGGCCGGTGCAGAGGTGTCTGGGTAGGAGGCCAGGAGAGATGTGCTGGATTCCGGAGGTTCAAGTTGGCACTGGTTTTGTCGTGGTTCACTGCAGCACATAGCCAAGCCGCTGCAGGGAAGAGCTCCGCTTTCTTTTCTTCTTTTTTCTTTTCTTTTTATGCTGAGATGTAGTTTTATAAGGAATGGGAGACGTTCCCATGACTGAGCAGCTTTAGGGGATGTGCGCATGTGCGCGCACGCGCACACACACACACAGACACACACACACAGACACACACACACACACGCAGGCTCCTCCACTTCGAGAAAATGGGCTGTGCTGTGCTAAATCGCTTCAGTCGTGTCCAGCTCTTTGCGACTTCCCTGGACTGTAGCCCGCCAGGCTCCTCTGTCCATGGGGTTCTCCAGACAAGAAACGGGAATGGGTTGCCGTGCCCTCCTCAGAAAGAGAAAATACGGAGTGCCAAGTTGGATAGAAGCTAATGTAAAGTCTGTGTTGGCTTTTAAAATATTTTAAATTTGTTTTAAAAACATCCCCCCTCAGGATGTGACTATGAGCAAAGACAAATGGAAGCTGGAGCTTCCAGCACTTTCTCTGTAAGAACACAGAAGGGGCTGCACATGTGGGTGGGATGGCTGCCTCCTGCGTATGTCACGGCCTGGTCCATGTCCAGAGACCACAAATGCCTGTCTTCTCTCAACCAGGAAAGAAATCCTGAGCTGTGGAGGCAGAAAGGGCTTGGGGGCCTCTAGACTCAGCTTCCTCCCAGGCTCAGCCTCTCCCAGGCTTTATGACCTTGGCAACTGGTTCAACTTCTCTGAGCCTGTTTCCCCATCTAGAAAATCAGGATGAAACACCTCCCAGCTAGTTGGTTGGGAATAAAAAAGAGAATGGGGCAAAGCCACTGGTACCTACCACCCTTAAGTAAGGGTTGCTGGCCTTTGCTGATCATGTTAGAAAAAAGACAAACTTTCTAAAAAGAAACTTTTAGGAGTTTACATAAGGAAGTTCTGAGCTCCATCGACAAGCCAGTCTTGTGCTGTGGACTTTAGACAGTCAGTAGTGCTAAACACCCACAATGTAAGCCATGGGGCACTGGGCACTTAAGATTTATTGACTAGTGCAAGTCTTACAACATCTCTGAAGGTGATTTCATTACGCTGGTTAACAAAATTTTAATGATAAGTTGAACTCATTAACTCTGGGATTTGCAAATTCTGAAGGCAGAGCGGCTTCTGGGTTGGTGTGGTTTAAGCAATCCAATGGCGCTACCAACAGCCTTTGTTCTTATCTGTCTCCTCCCCGTTGCCTTCTTTTCTCCCTCCCTTCCTTCCTTTTCCTTTCTTATTCCTTTTTCCAGCAGTATTAGTTTCACCCAAATGACCTTCATTGTTGAGATGGCGTTATTGGAACTCAGTCGTTGTTTGATCACTAAGTCGTGTCTGACTCTTTTGCGACCCCATGAACTCTAGCCCACCCGGCTCCTCTGTCCTTGCGATTTCCCAGGCAAGAATACTGGAGTGGGCTGCCATTTTCTTTGCCAGGGGATTTTCCTAACCCAGGGATAGAACCCACGTCCCCCTGCATTGGCAGGAGGATTCTTTACTACTGAGGCACAAGGAAAACCCTACTGGAGCTCAGACAGTTGAGTAATTGGCTCAGAGACCTTGGTTGGGAGGTGTCAGAGGCACACCTCCAGCTCAGGTGCCATATTGGAAACAGCCTCCTCCCAGCTCTGCCAGCTTTGAGTTGGGTCTAGTCAGTCCTCCAATGTTTATGCCACCCAGACCAGATCAGAGCTGTTATTTAATGACCCCCTGGAAGTGTCTAATTGTCTTTTCCTATCTTAGGACTACGTAGAATTGAGTGACAGAGGGGAGCCACACTCTGTTTATACCTTCAGGGGAAAAGCTCTTCCCATGATGTGGCAAGGAGGAGTGCCTGGATACTGGTTAAGTTCTCTTGGGAGTGGGGGTCAGGATCACTGGGCAGGTCCTGGGCACTGCTCTGCAATGACATTGCAGTTTTTGATGGTTCTGAACCCACCAAGTGGGGTCCAGTCATTGGAATATAAGCACCACTAAGACAGAAATGTTTTTTCTTTCTCATTTGCAGGTATTTTTGTCCTCTAGATCCATAGTAGGAGCTCACAGCTCATCCATTAATTACAGAGTATTTTCACTGACTGTTTAAACATTCTTACCCGGCAGAGTCACTTGGCTTGATTCCTCACTGCATTTAGATCTAATCTCAAAAATCACCTCCACCAAGAGGCCTCCCTTGACTGTATCACCTACGGCTGGTTACTGTCCACTGATTTCACCCCTTTCTCCTCCTTGGCTCTTCCTCTCTGTCACTTGCACGTTTGTGCGTTTTGGGTGCTTTCCCCACTGGGAGCTCCATGGAGGCAGAGTGTTCATCGCTGGTGCACCACTGTCTCTCTAGTCGCTAGGACAGAGGCTGCAAGAGTCTGTGCTCAATGAATGGTGTTCTGGGTGAACTAGTGAATGGATGAGTGAATGAACACATGCGTATTCCATGGAAAGAACTCAGCATAGAGTCTGGGCCGTAGAGAGTGAGAGAGAACTGTTTGTGTTGATGCTGTTAAAGATGATACCCAAATGCACTCTGAGGCTGTCACACTCTGGGTGGACTGTTGACAACCCTCTGTGTAGGTCCTGGTAGGCTGGTGAGTGTGGGAGGCCCTCTTCCACCCAATTTGCCATTCCTCCCTACCACCAACTCTAAAAAGACCCCAGAGAACAGTATTTCTGCCAACTTCCGCTCCTTACTTTTTGTTCATGGTGGAATTGTGACATGACTTTGGGGCTACATCCTTCTCTCTCCCCAACTCTTGAATTCAAACCCTTTCAGATCTTTCAGACTAGCATGTAAATGGCTAACAACATCATCCCTGCATTTCACCACCATCTACCCACATGGCCTCTCCCATCTTTTAGGATCTTTCTCATCTCTTTGTTTTCATATATCTGTCAACTGCCAATCGTGCCTCCATTCTGCCCATTTCCTACCTAAAGATACTCTCCAAGTTCTAACTTCAATATCACCTCTCCTGTTAAGCTCATCCTGAGATCTCCCAGAAGTTTCTGCCTCTTCTCTCTGGGGTTCCACCCTGAGTTTCCCTCTTGCACTGGAATCTTCTTCTCAGGGCACTGTACTTATCCAGGCCCATCTCTCCAAGCTCGGGAGTCCTGTGTATGGTGAGTGGTGATGGGAGCCCTAACTTGAAGCCGTGGAGGACTTTGCTACAGCTCATAGATGTGGTTTGTTGATGTCCTGGCTTTGAATCCTGTCTGCCCTCCTCCCATCTGTGAGCCCCTGACAGGTGTCTTCATCACATGATGCTTCAGGTGAAATCAGTTCAGTAAGCATCAAATACCACAGATCAAAGCCTGAAATTGGGAAGATAGGGATTCAGGAATGGATCAGCTTTTGGGATGATCTGGGATGGCTGGTGAACAGGATACTTTTTCCACTGATATATGAGGACCTGTTTGCAAGTGCATTGGAACTAGGCAGAGAGAAATCAAACAGTGGTTGAACATATTTCTGAAAAAGGCACAGGGCTTTATTATCTTAACTGGGCAGAAAGTGCACTGCCCTGAAATCACCACTCTGACTCTTCAGTTCAAAGACTGGTCCTTACTGCTCATAGAAACAAAGCTTTGTGGGCCGTGGAAAAATACAGGACAATAGCCTCTTAAAATCACATCTAAGGAAATGAATACAAAACAAATTCCAAACACAGAGACAAAAATTGCAAAATCTGTTCAAATAGTCCATTGCATACCCATAGCACAAACGTTCATCTGACAGGGAGTTAGGAGATCTTTACAGCATATGAAAAGGCTTTGACGTGACACCTCCTAAAGGACTCTGTTCTCTTTCGACCTTGTTAGCATGAACTGCCCTGTACCATGGAGAGGAAGAATCTGCACAAAGAGCCCCAGACCTCCCCGCAGTACTCCTGGGCTGCCTTCCTTTGGTTTTCCAAGTCTTCATCCTCACACTGAGGACCTTTGGTGGTCATGGTCTGGGTCTTTTCTGGGTTGGAGGAGGTAGTCACTTCAACCGTGTCCATGGGAGAGGGCTCCATTAACTTCTGGCTGGGTTTCTTGATCCTAATCAGAGTAGAGTTCACCAGCTTGAGATTCGATTCTGGAAACTTCTTTCTGCACACCCTGGTCTTCAGGACACTCTTGGCATCACCACAGATGACCTTCTGAGAACGCAGATTCCGGCCAATTTGTTTCCAATAGACGCTGCTTTTGTGCAACTCTAGGCATGAGGTTGGATTGCCAGTGAAGAAACAGGAAAACGTGTTGTCTTGTTGGGTACACTCGACCTTCAGCACGAGGCCCTCCTCCTGCTTGGTCACTGCCCATCTGCAGTCAGCGTGGTCTGGGGTGACGAACTTGCCTTTGATCAGGTGCTTGGCTGGCTGGCTCCTCGGCTCCTTCCCGGGCTTGCCCAGAGCATGCGATTCCTCTGTGCTGGCTTTGCTGCCGTGTCTCTTCCTTCCTTCCTTTTTGGCCTCCACCAAGAGCATCAGAACAGCCAGAAGGAGGAGGGAGAGCAGGGTGAGGCCGTGGGTCCTCATGCCTTCAGCTTGGTGGGAACCTGTTTGACAAAAGGCAGGTGAGTCAGCGCTGGGCTGGAGGACCCTCCCCTCCACTTGGCACAGGTCTGCCTGCTTCAGGGTGAGATCCAAGAACCTTCTATTTCCTGGAATCAGTAGACAAGCAGCTGCTCTATTCGCATTTCTGCTTGAGCCTTGAATGCCAGAAACTTCCTGCCCTTCCCTCACTCTTCCGCACCCTCTGAACCCCGTCAGTCCTCATGCCCTCATCCCCTCACTCAGTTACTCCAGCTCCATTCAACATTCAATGCACTTTCATGGGGCACCGACTACTAGCCATGCCCTAGACTAGACGTTGAATTGATCAAGGTGAGTAAGAAAGTCTCACATCCTAAAAACTTGGAGGCAACTCTTTGGGGGAATCTAAATAGCATTGACCTGGAGTTTGTCCCAACCGTATCCCCCAACCTGATCTTGGGCAAGTCACTCTCCCCCTCTGGGTCTCAGCTCCTTTGTCTGAAAATCAAGATGTTGGGTGAGATGATTGTTGACTCTCTTTCAGCTGCAGTGGGCTGAGTTTCTATCTCACCGTTCCACATGGACTCAGGTGATCACACGAGAAAGGACATGGTAAGTGACACACAAGGTGATGTCTGACCCAAGGTTAAACATGCATGAGGCCTGGACACTCTGAGATGAGTGGTTGGTGAGCAGGGGCATTTGGGCTTCAGTAAGAGCCCAGGGAATGGCATGAAGAATGGGCAATCACACAGTTTAACTGCGCAAAGTCAACCAGGAGAACAGAGGTGAGTTTCCACCAATGCATTTAGAATGCTTGGACACTGTCCTTACCATAGAGAAAGTGCCCAGTCAATGCTTTTAAAAATAAATCATTAAAGACATAGGATGACTTTAACTGTTACACTAAACTGAATAGATTTTATCAAGTGGGTGACAAAAACCACCCCTCAAAGAGGAGAATTAGCCTTTCTATTTGACACCAACTCCGTGCTAAGCACATGACCTGTGTTTCTCTTTCACCTTGTTAATTCACACAAGAGCCCTGCCTGGCAGGTCATAATACATCACCATCAGGTAACAGGCGTGACAGTTAAGTTTCAGAGCAGCAAATAAATTGCTCAATATCCCGTAATGGGCAAGTGACACAGTTGAGACAGGCAGCCGGAACCTCTCCTGGTCCTTTATACCACCACGCCCGTCCCTGAATCCCTCTTGCTTTCACCTTACTCTGCCTTTCAGAAATTTTTAAAAAAGCGATTAGGAACAACTCACTTCGTCTGGCTTAGTTCTGATAAGATCATTCATATTGCAGGTGCTCCATTTGAAAAGAATACAGACTTTTGTTTAAGAAGAGGCTGGTTAGGAGCATGGTCTTGATCCCATTATCTACCCTGGGCATATGGCCTCTCGTTAGGACTGATAAAGGAACAGAGGGAAAGTGTCAGTCGCTCGGTCATGTCTGATCCTTTGCAACCGCATGGTTTGAAGCCCGCCAGGCTCCCCTGTTCATGGAATTCTCCAGGCATGAATACTGGAGTGGGTTGCTCTTCCCTTCTCCAGGGGATCTTCCCGACCTGGAGATAGGACCCCGGTTTCTCTTACATTGCAGGCAGATTCTTTACCATCTGAGCCTCCAGGGAAGCCCTCCCTGATACAGGGAGCCCACAGTCACAATATGTGGGCTCCCAAAATGAAGTTAGGCTGGGAGCTAGGTATGTCCGATAAAGACCTGCTCATTCTTCACGGCAGTGGGACTCAGCCCCTACTTGTCCCTGAGGAGATCCAGGTTCCAGGAACCTGAGGTCCTCAAGGGAGCTGGGGTAGGGACGGGGGGTGGCAAGGAATGACACTCTTCAGAGAGCCAGCTCTTACCTTGTTCTGAGCTTGCAGGTCCAGCGCAACCCCAGATGGGAGAGGAAGCTTGCACACTTCCCGTGGTCTCATCCACCGTGAGAGGCCGGGAAGGCCCTTTATATAAGAGCCCACACAGACAGGGTTTTTACACCTCACATACCTGTGTCACTTTATTCACACTCCTCCCAGCCACGCCCCTTCAGAGAGAGCCAGTTCCTGCAGGGAAAGTGCTTGGCATAATCCTGTCTGTGTGTAAGAGTGGGAGGCAGGGAGTGTTACATGCGTGGCATTAGACCTGGTCCTTCCAAGCCATTTTCTTACCCCCAGTGGCCAACTGAGCACAGCCTTGCAAAGACCCTCTGTGATGGGAAGAGGACCCCAGCAGCAGAATCTTGGCGGGGTAGGGGGGAAGTTATGAACACTAACTCATTCTACCCAAAGCTCTCCCTCAAATCTCATCAGAGCCCCTCCATGATATACTAACCTACATTGTTGTTGCTCAGTCACTAAGTCACGTCCGACTCTGCGACCCCACGGACTGCAGCCTGCCAGACTCCCTTGTTCTTCACTATGCCCCAGAGTTTGCTCAGATTCATGTCCATTGAGTTGGTGATGCCATCTAACAGATGCCTCTGTCGCCCCCTTCTTTTGCCTTCAATCTTTCTCAGCATCAGGCTATTTTCCAATGAGTCAGCTCTTTGCCTCAGGTGGCCAAGGTACTGGAGCTTCAGCTTCAGCATCAGTCCTTCCAATATAATTCATCCCGTTTTCCAGATGGAATTTTGGAGCTTGAAGATATTTGAGGCTGGGCCAAGATCACAGGGCTAGGAGGATGAGGAGCCCAGGGTTTAAAGCCTAGACTCTCGGGGTCCACTCTGTCCTCTTTTTACCTGACGCACTCAGTAAACACTTGGTGAATGAAGGATTGAACTGGGGACCCACCCTAGCCTTTGAATCGCCATTTTCACCTGAGGCACTTGAAGTTATTAGGTGGGCAGAGGAACCCTTGGGCCCTGAGATGCCGGTAAGGAGGAAATTCCTGACCTGGGTCTTGTTAAAAGTTTACACCTTGTGGTCACAGCTGGGGTCCTTACTCTGCTGAGCCTCCTCTAGGCAGTGCCTGGATCTAGTGGAGCCCCAGACCCAGCATTTGTCTAGCTGTGATTTTAACCTCTCTGACCCTCCCTCTGCTCAGCGACTGACAACTGACAATAGCAGCACCTCATTTAGGGTCTCGTGCTGAATTATTTGGGCTTCCCAGGTGGTGCTAGTGGTGAAGAACCTTCCTGTCAATGCAGGAGATGTAACAGATGTGGGTTCAATCCCTGGGTCAGGAACTATTCTTGTCTGGAAAACCACATGGACAGAGGAGCCCAGTGGACTAAATTTTTCAGGAAGCTGACCCATTAGCATCAAGTGAAGCAGAACAGATTTGGTTCATAAGGTGGCCTTTAGTTGTATTCTTTAAAAAACAGGTACATTTTGTTTCCTTGCTGAGAATGTAAAAAGAACTCACATCTACAATGATACTGACTTCACTACATTTTATTGTTTTACTTTTCATGATGTTTGAGCATAAGAAGTTGTTCCTCTTCTTCTTGACTCGGCTGTAAGGAAAGCAATAGCGTGAGAACTATAGGAGTAACAATGAGTAATAGACGGCAGCTGACCCTTGCCTTTGGGACAGGAACAATGAGGAGTCCTGGGAGTGATGGCAAACTGGGTAGTTCCTGACGTCCAGGTGTCAACACTCAGCTCCAGATGACAGAAAACACGTCGGCCTGAGGTCAAGATTCTCAGACCTCATGAATTTTTCCACATACACTTTTTGCTGCTGCTGCTGCTAAGTCGCATCAGTCATGTCCGACTCTGTGCGACCCCATAGACGGCAGCCCGCCAGGCTCCCCCGTCCCTGGGATTCTCCAGGCAAGAATACTAGAGTGGGTTGCCATTTCCTTCTCCAATGCATGAAAGTGAAAAGTGAAAGTGAAGTCGCTCAGTCGTGTCCGACTCTTAGCAACCCCATGGACTGTAGCCTACCAGGCTCCTCCGTCCATGGGACTTTCCAGGCAAGAGTACTGGAGTGGGGTGCCATTGCCTTCTCCACATATACTTTTTACTGGAGTGTAATTGCTTTACAATGTTGTGTTGGTTTCTGCTGTACAGCAGTGTGAATCCTATGTGTATATATATGCATATATATATATATATATATAAATGCAAACACACATACATCCCCTCCTTTAGCCTCCTTGCCACCCACTCCCATCCCACCCAGCTGGGTCCCCACAGAGCACCGAGCTGAGCTCCCGGGGCTATACAGCAGGTTCCCCCTGGCCGTCTATTTTCCACATGCTAATGCATATGTATTTCCCTGCTACTCTCTCAATTTGTCCCACCGTCGTCCTCCCTTCCTGCGTCTGCATTTCTATTTCCTGCCCTGCAAACACATTCATTGGTGCCATTCCTCTAGAGTCCACCTATGTGCATTAATACATATCTATTTTTCTCTATCTGACTTGCTTCACTCTGTATGACAGTCTCTAGGTCCATCCACGCCCCTGCAGATGACTCAGCTTCCTTCCCTTCCATGGCTGAGTAACGTTCTGTTGTATGCGTGTACCACGTCTTCTTTATCCACTCCTCTGCCTGTGGACGTTTAGGTTGCTTCCGTGTCCTGGCTACTGTAAACCACGCTGCAAGGAACACTGGGGCGCATGTGTCTTCTTGCACTATGGTTTTCTCAGGGTATCTGCCCAGTGTTGGGATTGCTGGGTCAGATGGTGACACTGTGTAGAAATAGACATCTCATGAACTTTTAAAAGATTCCTCCACATGCAAATGGGTGTATATGAAATTGGGTTGGCCTCTAACTGAGATTTTCTAGAACATTGTCCTAGTCCACAGTAAAAATACAGAAAGTTGTAACTGTGGTTGGATTCCATCCATGTTCCACCTGTTCAAGAATTGCAAAGGTCACAGACTTATGGATGTTCCTCATGAATTCCACTGAAGGAGGCTATTTCCCCAAACTCCAAGCCTCGTGTAAAATTGGCTCATCCTGAGATCCATCTCCATTGCTATGACCATCACCTCATTGAATCATGACTTGCTCAAACAGGTACTTACCTAGTGATATCTTGGAGGATTTTTGGACCCAAGCAAGACAAAGCTTCATTGTTCCACAAGGAGATGTAGACCAAGGTGGTCTCCTGCAAAACAAGAATATCATCTTATCCCCAGGTGGCAGCCAGATTCTTTCTGGAGAAAGACTATGGGTCAGAACACAAAGCAAATTTAGAAGACAACCTGTGGACTCCAGGATCTTTTCTGAGAAATGTCTCTAAGATTTGGCAGAGAACATGTAACTTACCCCCAACAACTTCCCACGGATCTTCACCCTTTCTGTCGAAGGTCCAATCCCAACTTCTGCCATGACCCTTCCTTTCTAAACAGGGGTCATGGTATTAGACAAAGCTTTGTAGCCTTTTCCCTGTTAGCTCAGCCTATTATTTAAAATTCATCTCTAGACACACACACTTTAATCTGGCCACACTAAACCACTCATCCACCATTTCCTGAATATTTGTGAGCTTGTCCGCTTCCTGCTTTTGCTCCTGCTGTTCCCTTTACTTGAGATGCCCTTCCAGTCCAGCTTTGCCAGACACACATAGGTCCTTAAGGTCCAGCTCCAATATCATCTCCTCTCTGTTGGTGTCATTGGTCCTCTGAACTTTTCCCATGCCCTCCTTTTCATGGACGTTCATGGAGAGAAATAGACCATCCCTCCCAAAGAATGTTTACAACGTGCCAGCATTGTGCTAAGGCTGTGTCCGCACATTAAGTCATAGTTCAATACACTGAGAAAATAATACCCTTGAACTACAGTGCAAGATCCAAACACCAAACCCATCAATCCTAAAGGAAATCAGTCCTAAATATTCATTGGAAGGACTGATGCTGAAGCTGAAGCTCCAATACTTTGGTCACCTGATGCAAAGAAGCCAACTCATTGGAAAAGACGCTGATGCTGGGAAAGATTGAAGGCAGGAGGAGAAGGTGACGACAGAGGATGGGATGGTGGATGGAATCATTGACTCAATGGAGATGAGTTTGAGCAAACTCTAGTAGATAGTGAAGGACAGGGAAACCTCGTGGGCTGCAGCCCATCAGGTTGCAAGGAGTCAGACACGAATGAGCAACTGAACAACAACAACAACAACACAGTCATTTCTGTCCAGGAAGCCACCTGAGATCCCACGTGACCTTTAATAGATGTGACTCCTCTGTGGATGCTGCTGCTGCTGCTGCTAAATTGCTTCAGTCATGTCTGACTCTATGCGACCCCACAGACAGCAGCCCACCAGGCTCCCCTGTCCCTGGGATTCTCCAGGCAAGAGGACTGGAGTGGGGTGCCACTGCCTTCTCCACTATTTGTGGATAGAGCTTCTTTTGGTTGCGGTGTTTCCTCTGATGTTCCTTGTTTGTGATGACCTTGACAGTTTTCAGGATTGCTCAGGTGTTTGGAGAAAGTGTCCCATTGGGGATTTGGGTTTTTTCTCATGATTAGATTGGGATTATGTCACTCTTCTCTTCAACCAAGACTGAAATGATGGACAGCAGGTTCCTTTGGGGGTTCCACAGAAAATCTGAACACAGCAGTTGAGCATATGTCTTAGGCAGTCTGGTTGCAGATAGTTTTGAGGCTCAAAGCTGATTTTACTCTCATGCATTTATTACCATATAGTTCCTTAACCTAGAGACTGGCCTCTGGTAGAGAGGTGGGGGGTGCAGTGACTAGAGATGTATTCAGCTCAGTTCAGTTCAGTTCAGTTCAGTCCCTCAGTCATATCTGACTCTGTGACCCCATGAATCGCAGCATGATTAGCAGGTGTTATTTTGTTCTGAGGTGACTCTTAACTGTGCATTGCCAGGCTAAACTTGCTACTTCAAAAATGACCTCATGTACAGTCAAAATGCTTAGTTACTTTATCAAAGCAACATTAATTTTTTGGTCAAATTCTGTGCCTCAAGGTATTCATTGTCAGAAAAATGAGGAAACTGGTCAAATAAACACCAGCTAATAGTAACTTGGCTGGCAGGTAGCATTCATCTTGGACCTGTAGAACAGCATTTGCATTCCAAACTTAAAATGCTCATTACTCATGTGATTTCAGAATTCTTGTTCAGTGTATCACATGATACAAAGTGCTAAAGTTTTACTTTAGAAAAATAAGAAAGAGGTGGTAGAGAGTTGAGGGCACAGCCTTCTGTATGGTTGCAAATGGGAAAGATATTCATGTTCATTTATCTTAAAGGAGTACGCTATGTCACACCTCATAACACTGAAGCTATTTGTTAGAAGCCATGTGCAATGCTTGGTTTTGATGCTGACCCTATCTAAAAAATGACTCATAGTTGTTGTATCAACTTAATGAAAAAACCATGAGTCATTTTAAAACTTAAACCAAATGAAATTGCTGTTTGTGGTAGGTTAAAATGATAGAGCATCAGAAATTTTAATTCAGTTCAGTTCAGTCGCTCAGTCGTGTCCGACTCTTTGCGACCCCATGAATCGCAGCATGCCAGGCCTCCCTGTCCATCACCAACTCCCGGAGTTCACTCAGACTCACGTCCATCAAGTCAGTGATGCCATCCAGCCATCTCATCCTCTGTCATCCCCTTCTCCTCCTGCCCCCAATCCCTCCCAGCATCAGAGTCTTTTCCAATGAGTCAACTATTCGCATGAGGTAGCCAAAGTACTGCAGTTTCAGCTTTAGCATCATCCCTTCCAAAGAAATCCCAGGGTTGATCTCCTTGAGAATGGACTGGTTGGATCTCCTTGCAGTCCAAGGGACTCTCAAGAGTCTTCTCCAACACCACAGTTCAAAAGCATCAATTCTTCGGCACTCAGCCTTCTTCACAGTCCAACTCTCACATCCATACATGACCACAGGAAAAACCATAGCCTTGACTAGATGGACCTTAGTTGGCAAAGTAATGTCTCTGCTTTTGAATATGCTATCTAGGTTAGTCATAATTTTTCTTCCAAGGAGTAAGCGTCTTTTAATTTCATGGCTGCAGTCACCATCTGCAGTGATTTTGGAGCCCAAAAAAATAAAGTCTGACACTGTTTCCACTGTTTCCCCATCTATTTCCCATGAAGCGATGGGACCAGATGCCATGATCTTCATTTTCTGAATGTTGAGCTTTAAACCAACTTTTTCACTCTCTTCTTTCACTTTCATCAAGAGGCTTTTTGGTTCCTCTTCACTTTCTGCCATAAGGGTGGTGTCATCTGCGTATCTGAGGTTATTGATATTTCTCCCGGCAATCTTGATTCCAGCTTGTGTTTCTTTCAGTCCAGCGTTTCTCATGATGTGCTCTGCATAGAAGTTAAATAACCAGGGTGACAATATATAGCCTTGACGTACTACTTTTCCTATTTGGAACGAGTCTGTTGTTCCATGTCCAGTTCTAACTGTTGTTTCCTGACCAGCATACAGATTTCTCAAGAGGCAGGTCAGGTGGTCTGGTATTCCCATCTCTCTCAGAATTCTCCACAGTTTCTTGTGATCCACACAGTCAAAGGCTTTGGCATAGTCAATAAAGCAGAAATGGATGTTTTTTTGGAACTCTCTTGCTTTTTCCATGATCCAGCGGACGTTGGCAATTTGATCTCTGGTTCCTCTGCCTTTTTAGATCAAACTAATAATAATAACTAGAGATTTTAGAAGACTTTTTCTCTAGTGATACAGATGTTTCAAAGCCTTATATATTCAATATCTTTTAGTGTTTTATAATGAAATTTCTCCATACAAGTTCATTGATTATCTCTAGGCTTTTTATGTCTTTTTTAAAAAAGCGAATCACTCTAAAACATCTTAATCATTCTTTAAAGATGTCTGCTTCTTTTGAATAAAATTTCCAAAGTGCACACATGGCCGTGTGCCTGTGCACATAAGCACACACACACACACGCACCTGCACACTCTCACGCAGGTGCACCACAGATGGGTACGTGCAATGTATGCACACCTGTCCCCTCCACATCTTGGGGCAGAAGGCCTTAGAGAGGCTCCCTGTGGAATTATCGGTCTCTAACCCGAGTCTCTAGCCCTCAGTCCCTTTAGTCACAAAGAGTGTCAGTCACCACCCTGGGAAACTGGAGAAGAGAGAAGACAAGCTGCCCTTTGCATGAACACTGTCAGTCAGCATGCAAGGGAGCATAAGTTTTGCTGTTTTTGTCATATGTAATTCATTGGAAGGACTGATGTTGAAGCTGCTGTTCCAATACTGTGGCCACCTGATGTGAAGAACTGACTCATTGGAAAAGCCCCTGATGCTGGGAAAGATCGAAGGCAGGAGGAGAAGGGGACAACAGAGGATGAGGTGGCTGGATGGCATCACCGACTAAATGGACGAGTTTGAGTAAACTCCAGGAGATGGTAATGGACAGGGAGGCCTGGCGTGCTGCAGTCCATGGGGATCACAAAGAGTTGGACACGATTCCCCTCACCCCTCCCGCCCCTCACCCCTGGAGTGGCTTACCATTCCCTTCTCCAGGGGATCTTCCCTACCCAGGGATCGAATTTGGCTCCGCCACATTGCAGGTAGATTCTTTACCATCGGAACCACCAGGGAAGTGCCTGCGTACAGCAATGAAGACCCAGCACAACCAAAAATATGATAAATGATAAATAAAAAGAAGTTCAGATGCAAGACATCAGGAAACAGCTCTAAAAAGGCCTGTGATGGCACCTGGGGCAAACAGTACCTGCGGCTGAAGAGCACTGCCCTCGTGCCTGCTATGAGTTGTAGAGAACACAAGGCAGGCCGGGGATGAGACGCTACTGGCTCCAGGAAGAGCAGGGCTAGCCTCTACCCAGACCACTCCGTCTGTCATCCACACACTCTTCCAGTTCATCCAGAGAGTACTCGTGAAGCGCTGCATGTTCCAGGTTCTCTCTGTCACTGAGTGAGATGCAGTCAAGAGCAACCTGACTCATCCTCAAAGAGATGGCACTAGACAGGCAGGATGAGGATGCCAGTCTCGACAATGCAGTGGTGACTGAGCTGTTGGAGGGAAAGCTGGAATGCCTAGGGTGGGGACCTCTGACCTAGCCAGAGGCAATTTCTCAAGAGCCTTTCTTGAGAGACAGCTCAACAGCTGGAGGGAAAAGAACAATATTTATTCAGTCATTACTCAGTAACCACTCTAGGCAAAGGGCAGTGTTAGTCACTGTGTGGAATGCAAGGTGAGTGTGATCTGTGCCACCTTCAAGACTCAGTTGATGGCTCACTCTCTGGTGACGCCTGTAGCAGTGACATTGCATCACATCTGAGCCTTTAAGCTTCTGGTGCTCCTCAACTGCTTATAGAAAAGGTCCACATTTCTGGGTCTGACTTGAGGTCTTTCCTGTCTTGATCCTGGCTGACCTCAAGATCATACCCACCACATTTATGCATATGCCTGGATTCCAACTTTACATCACTGACCACTCCTATCCTCCCATGTTGCACTGTTTCAGAACAAGTTGCCTCTGCCAAACTGTTTCCTTGGCTTGCAATTCCATCCACCCTTATTTATCCAGCCCATGCTCTCTCTACCTGACGCCCTGCGCTCCCGACAGAACCCCTTGTTCCTTCATCTGGGTGCTCACAGCTTCTGACAGACTTCACCATTATCTCACCTGATGTGTTGCTTGATTTCGGTTCATTCATGTCCTGGTCACCTTCATCAGCCTGAATAATGGCATCCTTAGATCAGAGCTTGAGCAGGAAGCTTAGAAAGCACTTGGCAAATGTTTATTGGATTGAATTGGATTTTGTATTTGTCAAGATTATTCTGATAGTAATAATAAAAAACTGAAAACAACTGAAATGAAACTGAGAATTAATTGGAAATTTTTTTTAAAATTATATTTTTGGTTGTGCTGGGTCTTCATTGCTGTACACAGGCAAGGGCTTTCCTGGTGGTTCAGATGGTAAAGAATCTACCTGCAATGTGGGAGACCCAAGTTCAATCCTTGGGTCGGGAAGATCCCCTGGAGAAGAGAATGGCAACCCACTCTAATATTCTTGCCTGGAGAATTCCATGGACAGAGGAGCCTGGTGGGCTACAGTCCGTGGGGTTGCAAAGAGTTGGACATGACTGAAAGACACTTTCGCTTTTCACTCAGAAGTGTACCCCTTGGATCAGCATCGGCATCATCTGAGATTTGCTGGAAACTCAAAATCGGGAGCCTCACTCAGCCCCAACTCACACCCCTGTGCTTTAACAAGACCCCGAGTGATCCTCACACGTACACTCAAGTGTGGACAGCAACAGCTTCAGCAACTACAGATTTATTCTCTCGTGTACAAGGAGCACAGCGTCAGCTGGGTGCTGCGATTTGGTTTCACCCAGGGCCTGGGTGCTTTCTGCGCTGCTTGGTTCCCTGGCTTTTGTTCTCAGGTTTGTCTCATGGCTGCAAGAGGGCGGTTCAGCCTCTGATCACAAACCTTGGAATCACGTCCGGGAACAGGAGGGGCGATTGCTCCTCACACATCCTTTCCATCAGAGAGGAAATCCTCCCCCAATTCCCAGAGGACCCTCTCCTTTTCCGTCAGGAACCAGGATCGCCTCCCATGGCTTCACCTAAGCCATCAGGGATGCGGGTGAGGAGGGACCACGGATGGCTCAGACTGAGCCGCATCCATTGCCCATGGGCTCAGAGGCGCCAACTCCCTTGAGCGGGTGGGAGAGGGGATGCCCAGACCTGGCGGGGGCTTTGGCAGCAGGTGAAGAGGGTTGAGCCAGCTGAGGGGCACCCCCAGGAGGGTCTGCTGCACGGACGACAGGAGGGTGGTCTGGAGCCGCAGTCCCCAGGCTTCTGGGCACCAGGGGCTGGTTTTGTGGAAGACAGTTTTTCCACAAGGGTGGGGAGGGGATGGCTTCAGGATGATTCAAGTGCATTACGTTTATCGTGCAAAGTGACAAGTGTGACAAAGTGAAAGTCGCTCAGTCGTGTTGACTCTTTGCGACCCCATGGACTACACAGTCCGTGGAATTCTTCAGGTCAGAATACTGGAGTGGGTTGCCTTTCCCTTCTCCTGGGAATCTTCCCAACCCAGGGATCGAACTGAGGTCTCCCACATAGCAGGCAGATTCTTTATCAGCTGAGCCACAAGGGAAGCCCATTGCACTTTACCACTATTATTATTTCATTGTGATACACAATTAAATAGTTATACACCTCACCAAAATGCAGAATCAGATAATCAGATTCTCTAAGGAGCATGCCCCCTAGATCCCTAGCAGGCGCAGCTCACAGTAGCGTTCTCGCTCCTATGAGAATCTAGTTCTGTCCTGGGTGGGACAGGAGGCGGAGCTCCGAAGGTGATGGGAGCGATGGGGAGTGCCTGTAAACACAGAGGAGGCTTCACTTGCTCCGCCACCACTCACCTCTTGTTGTGCAACCCACTTCCCAACAGGCCATGGACTGGGACCCGCCCATGGTCCAGGGGCTTGGGGACCTCTGCTCTAGATGTTGGAGCGATCCTGTTGCTTTGTCCTCTGATGTGTCAATTAAACTCTAGGCCTGGGGATCTCCTCTGTGTCTGGGAGCCTTCTTCATGGGTCTTGGATGAGCAGGATTTTCCAGGTGTATCAAGTGAGTTTTCGTTGGTTCAGAAGGACCAAGGAGAGAGGTTGGGCAGCAGAGTCCCCCAGGCATCGCCTGCCCCACAGGTCTATCCTGTGTGGACGTTGTGAGTCTTCCCCGGTGTCAAGGCCACACCCGAACCCGCCAGCATCACCATCCACGCAGCAGGGCTCCGCCTGCTCAGTCGTCTCATCACCTAGCGGTGCCTGACAGCCTTCAGGGACACAGTCCAAGGCATTTGCAATTTCTAAGTTCACCAAGGCTTCACCTGGGAATGCCCTGGGAACTGAGGAACCGGGAGGTTTACCCGAGGCCGCCAAGCCCCCAGCTGGAGGATGCAGGAGCCTCACTGGAGGGAGGGCTGTCCCGCTCCCAGAGTCAGCTTCCGTCCAACAAGCCAGGCCGCCTCCTCGACAGACCGGCCAGGCCGCAGCCCGGATGGGGCTCCCTGGGGTCGGCCGGGACCAAGGCAGCGCGTGGGCCCCTAGTGACGAAGGCGCAGCTCCTGCTGAGAAGTGCCCTTGTCTCCAGAGGCCTCCAGACAGACGGAGGACTTGGGCACGAGCGCCCTGCAGGGATTCGAGCCGCGCATGAGCCCTGGGGCCCCGTGGTCCTCCACGGTGAATTATCTGTGATGCTATCTTGGTCGGGTGATGTTTTTAATTCGCATCCTGGGAAAAGGCTGCAGCCTCGAAGCTCTCCTGTGGAATCTCAGGGAAGGCTCCACGCCCCGTGGGGTTGTTCTGGTTACAAAGCAACACTGAGCACGCTGAGCGGGTGGTGCTGAGAGCTCAGGACTGAGGCGGCTTCCGAGCTTTAGGGCTTGAGGCGTTTCTCAGGGTTGCTCAGGGCTCACTCTGCTCCGGAGCGGAGGGGGAGGCCCCATGGACGGCGTCTGAGAGGGGCGGCGGGGGCCTGGCTCCGGGCCGGCAGCAGACGGCGCGTCCTGGCGCAGCCTCGTCCGAGGGCCCTGGATCGTCTCCGAGGGCACCGGGCAGCCCCGAAGGCGGGGACCTGGGCACTGACGAGCCGGCGTCTTCAGGACTCTGCTCTGCTCTCCGGGGGCCCCGCAGGGGCGCGTCCGGGTGCTCCGGAGACGACCAGAGCGGGCAGCCGGGGGGACGCCAACTGCAGCCCTGCAGACCCCGGAGGGAGAATGGGGAGCTGGAGCCGCACAGAGGTGAGGGCCCCAGTCAGGGGTCTCCATCCCAGGTGAGGGGCCTCTGGTACCCGAGAGGGGGCCGTGGGGGCGGGATGGAGGCAGACAACAGGTCTGCTGGGAACCAGCTCTGCCCCAGCTCACTGTGTGACCGCGGACACCAACCTCCCAGCACCTCGGCCTTCAGTTCAGTTCAGTTCAGTCTCTCAGTCGACTCCGACTCTTTGCGACCCCATGAACCGCAGCAGCCAGGCCTCCCTGTCCATCACCAACTCCCGGAGTTCACCCAAACCCACGTCCATCAAGTTGATGATGCCATCCAGCCATCTCATCCTCTGGCATCCCCTTCTCCTCCTGCCCTCAATCTTTCCCAGCATCAGGGTCTTTTCCAGTGAGTCAGGTGGCCAAAGTATTTGAGTTTCTCTGCAAAAGGAGGTGGTGATGACAACCGAGCGCACCCCGGACTGGAAAAGCACTATTTGCTTCCTTTTGCCTTTTGGCAAATTGCTTGACCTCTCTGACCCCCGGTTTCTTCCTCTGCAGATACAATGATCCCCAGGACATTGAGTTGTGGGGAAAATATGATAATAGCTGATGTGTATGCATTGGGTCAGCATTCATTCTGTGGCTTGGTCTGTTTTCGGTACTTCACGTTATTCACTCGTTCACCTTCTCAATGGACCCCTGAATTAGGTACTATTATCATGTCCTTGGGCTTCCCTAGTGGCTCAGAGGTTAAAGCGTCTGCCTCCAATGCGGGAGACCCGGGTTCGATCCCTGGGTCAGGAAGATCCCCTGGAGAAGGAAATGGCAACCCACTCCGGTATTCTTGCCTGGAGAATCCCATGGACTGAGGAGCCTGGTGGGCTGCAGTCCACGGGGTCACAAAGAGTCGGACACGACTGAGTGACTTTACTTACTTACTTATCATGTCCTTGTATAGGTAGGAAAGGAGATACAGAGAAGTCATGAAACCAACCCCATGCACGTAGCCCGGTAAAACAACCTGGATGCTCACTGAGATTAGCTTGAGGGGAAAAGTGGAAGATTGATCTCTGAAATATTGGCATAGTTATTCTGAGTAATGGGGCCAGGAGCCATTTTAAGTGTCTATTTTGGGATTTTTGTCAGTTTTCGGGTTTCCTGCCGTGAAATGTGTGACTTTCACTGTAAAACACATGCACAAGAGCCTCAGCATAGGATAACATATCAGAATGGAAACCACAGTTCAGCTCTTCTCGACCCAGTACTCTGCAGGTCGCTGAGAAGAAGGGAGGGTCGTACAGTGCCATTTGTGGGAAGCATCCAGAAGAGGTGACCCCAGCAAGAGAGATGCAGATGGGGTGGAGGCTCCTGGGGGCTGGGGGAGGGGCGGAGCACCTGTTTCATGAGGTCAGGCCTGTTTCGGGGCTGAGGAAGGTGTGCTGGGACTAGACAGAGAGAGCAGTTGCCCAACACTGTGAGTGGACTAAATGCCAGGGAATTGTACACTTGACAAAGATTAATCCTATGTGATGTGAATTTGTCTCAATATTTTAAGGAGGAGAACAGACTGGAGCCTGTAGCTTATTCCTGTCCAGGGTTGGATCTACTGGAATGACCCCCCCCCCCCCCCCGGATATATATTTCCTCCCCAGGGAAGGAGCTCCAGCGGGGAAAGCCTCCTCTGCAGGTTTTGCCTGAGGCTCTGGGGAAGGCAGCCCCCTGTTGGGGCCCCAGCACCCTCGAGGGGAGCACGTATCAGGCCCCTTGGACCCCTAGGGCCTTTGCTGGATGAAGAGCTCCCCCTCCCCCGCCTCCTGCCCCCTCCTGGCTGCCTGGAAGATCCATCCTGTTACAGCCCCACCCCCGGGGCAGAGGGTGGGGGGCAGGTGGCAGGTCTGTGCTTGCTGCCCCTTCGTCAGACTTACTGTTCTTTCCCTTTGATGTGGTCGTTCAAGGTGAGTCACTTACCCCCATGCCCCCTCCATCCTTCGAGTCCGACTGGGGTCTCCCTGGGCCCCAGCTGGAAAGCTGCTGTCACAGGAAGAATGGGATGGAAGTCAGGTGGCGAAACTCGGGAGCACCACCCCAACCCCAGCCCCCAGCAATCTCACGGCCTGGAATCTTCTCCCGGTTCCTCTGCTCTGGGGAGAAGCCTGCTCCACAAACCCAGCCCTGGAGTGATCAGATCGCACCTGCCGTGTGGCCTCAGGGCCTCGGTGCAGGGACCAACCTGGTTCCCAGTTTCAACACTTCTAGGAGATGGGGTGGGTAAGAGGGCCCACGGCGGGAGAGCTCCGAGGCCCTGCAGACGCAACAGAGAGGTGGGTGGGCCTCTGTTTCCACCCTTCCCCTCCTTCCCTCTTACAAACAGCTGGCGCTCAGCAGTGGGCTCTGATTGGCTTCTTTGGAGAGACAATAAAATGTTGTGTTGGAATCTTAGCTCTGCCACTAACTGGCTAGGGATTTCTCTGCGTCCTTGAGCTTGAGTCTCCTTCCCTGTTCAAGGGGGAGGTAGAAGCAGCCCCTGCCCCCAGCCCCTAGGCCCCCCCAGGGGTGGAGAAGCTGGTGTAGCGGAAGGGGCGAAGGCCAGCAGGCCCTGCGAAGGGGCCAGGAGACCCTG
This sequence comes from Capra hircus, assembly GCF_001704415.2. Lineage (NCBI taxonomy): Eukaryota > Metazoa > Chordata > Mammalia > Artiodactyla > Bovidae > Capra > Capra hircus. The sequence continues at coordinate 111,414,387 of NC_030813.1, forward strand.
AGCTCGGCGATGGGATGACGGCAGCTGGCAGAGGGGCCGCCACCAAGGCCCGCACACTGCCACTTTCACACATTTCCCCAAGCCACCTTATTTATTTTCCCAGGGTTCAGCCCCCTGGGGTTAAAGAGCTGGAACTCCTGTGAGGCTTTCGTTAGCTTTCCGATGTAAATAAGGAAACTTTCTTCCTCCTGGCCGCCCAGAATCTGATCCCTTCCCTCCCCCGGGAGGGAGGTGTCCTGCCCCATGTGGGCACCAGGGAGATCACTGGACTGGTTTCCACCGCAACCCGGAAGGAACATGTGACCATGGTTACCGTCGGGGCCTCCTCCGCTGCAGCGCAAGGGTGCAGCCTGCTCCAGGCCTGGGAAACCCCAGCGTCCCCCAGCCTCCCACGCCCCCATCTAGAGGAGCAGCTCCAGGTGGCTGGAGAAGGCTTGGCAGCTGCCGGGAGCCAGCGTGAGGAATTCCACCCGTGACAAGTTCATGCAGCAGAGCTCTGATGGCAAGGCTAATCAGACCTCAGGTTTTCCCCCTGGAATTTCCTGAGCATCCACCCCCCAAAAAATCAGAATCTGCCTGCTTTTCCACTCTTCAGACATTCTCTGGAAAAAGTCAATTCAGGGCTTTAGTCTTCTGCATTTGAAAGAGTGTTTCAATCCAAAAACCTCTCTGATGGCTTTCTAGCCTGCCTGCAGGACTCATACAGCTGCGCATTTGATTGTTTGAGGCCTCCTGACCTCAGGAGGTACAGGAAGCTTAAAACATCCTAGGAATGTAGGGGCTTCCGAGGAGTCAAAATCATTAGAATAGGACTGATTAAAAGTTTCATTTGTTGAGCCAATACTTGCTGCCAAACTTTCATATCCTTTATTTTTAGATATAGTTGGTATATAAAAAAAGAAGTAGTAGACCTGGTATTAGCAACATTAGATCTTTGAGTTAAGTACCTTCTTTGTTATAACCCACTGCACCTTTGTTCTGTAGAGATGTAACTTTAATGCTTTAAGGAGATGCAGATTAAAGAAAAACACTTCAGGGGAAACGAAATTAACATTCATTAAGGAAAAGAGCCAAAAAGTGTTAAGCCTCTTGGCCAGAAGATAATGTAAATCACTTGAGACCTTTTGTATACAAAAAGCTATACAGAAAGAGTCTGGGCTGCTAATGCTACATAATTTTGTATTACCCATTGATCTCTATGTATAATCAAAAGTGTAAAAGGCCTTGAAGGACAATAGAAGGAGAGCCAGTCGCTGGACTGGTTTCCCCCATGTCTCCTCTTTACTCTAATTTCAGGCTGAATTCCCATCTGGGGCGTGGAGGCTCACTATGTCTACTTACTTGTCCCGGCTTTTAAGATCCGTAAGAGAGAGAGCCCAAGGCAGGGCACTCTCCGATATTCAAACGGGCGCCGGCAGCCTAATGTAGATGGTGCAAACTCCTTGTCTGGAACTTTATTGGTTTTCCACGTAACCCAAGTTAATCAGCCTCTTCTCTCCACTTAATTTTCCTACTACACTATTTCTTCCTAATCTAATCTTATATTAATAAATAAATAAGTTTTTCTCACACCAGTGCCGTCCCCGCTTCGAATTCCCTGGATCCACTGGGGCTGGACCCTGGCAGGCAGCCCAAATCTCAGCCTCGGATGGATGTCAGACCCTTGTTGTCATTGTTGCTCAGTCGTGTCTGACTGCAACCCCATGGACTGTGGCCCACCAGCAGTTTCCCAGGCGGGAATATGGGAGAAAGTTGCATTGCCTACTCCAGGGGGTCTTCCTGACCCAGGGATCAAACCCATGTTTCCTACATCGGCAAGCAGATTTTTTTTACCACTGAGCCACCGGGGAAGCCTTGAGGGGGCATGGAACATCTCTGATCCTCAGCTTCCTTATTTGTAAGGTAGAGACAACACCTCTCCCTTCGTGGGGTGTGGGTTCATTTGCTCAGGCCGCTCGAGCCAAGTACCACACACAGACAGGACTGTCTGACATGAGGGACTCCATCCTTGGCTTGCAGGTGGCCATCTTTGTATCTTTGCACACCATCCTTCTATGTCTGTCTTTCTTTCCAAATGTCCCCTTTTTCTAAGAACACCAGTCAACATGAATTAGGACCCATCCTAATGACCGTACCTAAACGATTACATCTATTTAAGGACTCTGTCTCTTGGGAAGGTCACGTTGCGAGGCATTAGGGCTACGAACTTGAACATGAATTTGGGAGGATGAATCCCACCCATATCATGACAGTTGCCATGGTTGATAGGAGATAGTGGTGAGGAAAGGTTCATAAACGTGTTCTCTTTTCTCTCCTAGAGGAGGGGCACCTTTGTCCTGGGGACATTTGTCTCATCCTCTCCATGCCTGGGCAGTAGAAGCAACTCCTGTAGGATTCTTGCTGGGTAGTTCCTTACTGTATTCTAGATGATTCCACTGTACTCTATGACGGACAAGGGCCATGAGCTCAGCATGGTGTCCCGTGACCCAGAGACCTGCTTCAGCACATCCTTCCATTTTGTTTTCTCACCACAAGCTTCAGGCTTCCTTGTGTAGGAAGCTGTCTGGTGTGGTAGTCACAATCCCAGTCCCCAAGTCAGGCCCACCCGCACACCATCCCTGACCTCCACTCCTCAGCAGTGGAGCTTTGCCAAGTCTCTTCATCTTGGGAATTAAGAAAACGGACCCCATGTGTTGTGTCTGGGACATAGAATGATCTGGAATCAAAGTTCACAGTCTTGCATGTGTTCACCGTCAGTATCCATGCCCATGTTACATGGCATGTCCCTCTCGGTCTCCATCCTCCAAGGTCGTCCAGACTCTGCTCGCTCTGTGTCCTGTTTGAATCTGGGCAACTACTCTGTTCCATTTCCTTCAAGGTCCCACTTGGAAGCAGGTGACAGGTCTTCAGCTCAAGGCCTGATGGGTAAAAGAAGCCACAAGCCCGCCCTGAGACTTGCCAGTCTCTGCCCCCTCCTACCCCTCAACCCCTTTTTCCACCGTAAGCCGACCGGCCACTCCAGCCAGACACTCAGCAGCACAGGCAGAGGTTCCAGGCAAGAGGCCAGCCCCCCTCATGGTTCCTGGCTGCCCCCAACCCCAGGCTACAGAGCAGAGAGGAGAATCAAGGTGTCAAGCCAGCTCCTGCCCCAAGCAGCTCGGAGCAGGGCGACCCATGTCCAGGGGCACCAGGCGGGGCTGTGAGGAATCTGCCCACAGGAGAAGCTGTGGTCCCTGAATGACTCTCCGAGGACGAGCTCTTGTTACCGAGCGAGGGCTCCTGTGCTTGATGTACCGAAAGCCAAACTCTGACAGCGGTGTTGGCAGCAACGTCAGGGTTGACTTGCAGGACATCAACAGAGGAGAAAGGGAGACTCAGGCTCAAAAGCCCTAAACCCCGGATGGCTTCCAGGAGAGGGCTTTGGAGACAGGGTTAGGGGAGGGTCCTAGGATGCCTGACTGTGGGCCTCCTTCTGATTGGTCCGTGGGGAGGTAGCAGGGCGACGGTTCAAGAATCTTAGTCATCACCCTTCTGGTCCCATCAGCCTGGGGTCTCCAAGCTTGTGCTCAGCACAGTCACCATCCTCCACCTGGTAGGGTCTTAGGGTTTATAGAATACCTCGAGGCGTGCACCAGATTCCTCTCTGTGTCTCCAGAAGGAGTCGGGAGTCCAGTGACTACTGTTCTAATCGTTAACTGCGTGAGTCGGCTCTTTGGAACTTGAGGAAGACCTAGGGGACTCAGGCCCTTTTTCTATAAACAAGGGTTTTTGTATCCAAGAGGGCCTCCAGGGTCCTGCTTGGCCTCAATCCCTCCTTTTCTTTGACTCTCCTCAGTCCTGAGGGGGTCAGGGAAGGACAAGAAAGGGAATGAAGTCTTGGAGAGAGAAGTTAATCATAACTCCGTAAGTGAACTCAGTGTTATGGGGACTCGGTTTCATTCAGGAGAGATTAAGCTGGGCTCCAAGCCCCTGGGTGCTGGGCAGGGTCTCCCACAGCGACGCCAGTGTCAATCAGGCAGGAAGAAGAGGATTCTGGGACAGGAAGTGGAGTGGAAGGCGGGCCTTGACCTGGAGAGGAGTTGGCTGCCTGCTTCTCTGAGGGCCCCTCTGTGGGGACCAGGACCCCGGGGGCAAGGGGCTGCTCAGGAAGAGGCAGAGCCAAGTAGGGGGCAGTTGCAGCGGGCCTGGAGGGTTCTGAGAGCTGCCATGGCGGGGGCAGTTGTCAGTTACTCTAGTTAAGTCCCTCCAGGGTTCTGTGCTACTGCTGCTGCTGCTGCTAAGTCGCTTCAGTCATGTCCGACTCTGTGCAACCCCATAGATGGCAGCCTGCTATAAAATCCTGCGAAACCATCCAGCCTCGTCCATCTCAGCTGGGTTGGGGCAAACTGACAGAAGGGCCTGTGTTCAGGGTTAGGTCAGAGAGTGAGAGGAGCCGTAGGGGCGTGATGACACCAGGGAGACGCTCGCGGGAGAGGGGAGTGTCAGAGCCAAGCCTGCCACGGCCCACCCCATCCTTACGGGCAGCCTGGAGGAGCGAGGTGAGAATCGGGTGAGGACGCTGCTGGGAGACACAGCCACCCACGTGACCGCATCCCTGCAGACATTGCCTTTCCCAACTCGAGTGTCTAGGCTTGCGCGACACAGGGGGCACTGAGGCCAGGGGTTTGAGTGAGGGCAGAGGGAGCCTACGGAGAGTCAAGAGACTCTGCCCTGCAAGAGCCAAGTTCAAATCCCGGGAGGACCAAGCTCAGAAGGTCAGAGCATGATTGGGGGCGGGGAGGGGGCATGTTATAGAGCTTAGGGTTTAGGAAGCTTCATCTGCACCCGCAAATCTCCGACCTTGTTTCCTGGCACTGCCCTGGGAACACCCAGGCTCCTGGCTCTTCTCCGAGCCCGTGGACCGGCCCCGAATCAGGGCCCTGCCACTGCCACGCCTCTCCTCGGAAGCCTCTCCCACGTTATTCACGTGACTTGGATCTCTGCTTAAGCATCACCTCCAGAAGACATCTCTGACCGCCTCTGGAAAACAGCTCTCGTCCATCCGCTACACTGTCTTTTACTTCTCAGCTCTATTCCTTAAAACTTTATTCTACAGCACGCTTATCTGCGTATCTAATTACTGTGAGTTTGCCCTGGGAGAATGGAACCCCATGAAGGCAGGAGCCCTGTTTTGCTCCCTGTTGCCTCCCAAGCATCCCAGAGAGATCCTGGCACATAGTAGATACTCAATGAGTGTCTGCTGAGTAAATAATTAAGGTGATAGGTGTGTACTGACCTTCCGCTGGAGTGCCAGCACTTGCCTCTGGACGTCAGGCTGCCTTGAAGGGTCCTGCACTGGCAGGGGCAACGTGGAGGAGCCGCAGGTATTCCTGGGTCTTTGGCGACTGTCTCCCATCTGTCTCTCTGGTGCTTGGTCCTCTCCCCTGAGGGGCCCAGTTCCCCGCAGTGTGCCTCCGCTGCACTGCGCACATGTGCCGTCTCGTCTTCCTTGATGGGTTTGTCTGCTACCGTGTTCTTTTCCGTTCTTGGTTTTCCAAAGCTTGCTTCTGTCAGGTCAGAACTATTCATCCTTCAAGAACTAGCCTGAGGTGCTTCAAGCTTTTCATGAAACCCTTTTTTCACCAGGCAAAACTGATATTCTTTTCCCTTGGATTCCCTGAGAACTTCCTTCAGACTTTTAGGACAGAAGAGGGGTCTGTCATCCTTGGAAGACGATGAGCTTCTTAATAACCTCGAATGGAGGTTTGGTATCTCCAGTACTTTGCGTATAATGAGTGCTCAATTAATGTCGGTTTAATTGAATAAAAATGACATTCTTCTCTGAGAATTAGCTGGGGAAAAGGAAACAAATTGAAATATGCTCTAGGTGTTCCACACTGTGCTAATAATATCATCACATACGTTAATTTCCAAAAAACAGCAGTCTAAGAGGATATACATCTTATGGCATATGTATTATCATCCCTGTATTATAAACAAGGATCACAGAAGTTGTGTGAGCTGCCCAGGATCACAAAGCTAGTTAGAAGCAGAACAAGTGTTTAAAGTTAGATGCATATATATAGAGAGAGACAAAATGGCTTATATTTAGTTTAATGGCTTATATTCAAATTATTTTCATCCCTGTAAATTCAGAATGAAATTTTAGAAGATGACATAGTTAGATATAAACAGGCATGGTGTTGTAAACCTGATTCTAACACACCAAAAAAGGTGTCTTTTTCCCACAAGAATGAGAATAACTTTTTATTGCCTTTTGTGTGTGTGAGGAGTTTCTCTGAGCTATACAGACATCTGTCCCGGTTGAATCAAAACAGTTGGCTGCAATGAGGTCCCATAAATGTGTGATGCCTGACTAACATTGTTCTGGAGGCTAGAACAATTAGTGCAGCTTTACCCAGGGCTTGAAAAGGCAAGAGATATTTATAGCAACAATAACAGCTGATTACAAGCATCTGTATGCCAATGAAACTTATTCTAGGAAATCTTACAATTACCAAGTTCAGTAGCTAACAGTTCAGTAGCCACAGTTAAAAACTTTATTTTTAAAGCCTCCACTGAAACTAAGAATAGAAAAATAAGAGGGTTGCCCTAAAGTGGTGTCTCAGGGCAAACTCAGCTCCATGAATGCAGTTTAGTCCCTGAAGACACAAAACTTTACAACAGTGTAACTGAAATAAAAACTATCCATAAAAACAAAATTCCAAACAATGCACTCTGATGCTTATGGAACTTATCAGGCACGTCCTTTAAAGAGGGCTTCCCTTGTAGCTCAGATGATAAAGAATCTGCTTGCAATGCAGTAGCCCTGGGTTTGACCCCTGGGTCAGGGGATCCCCTGGAGAAGGGAATGGATACCCACTCTGGTATTCTGTCCTAGAGAATCCCATGGACAGAGAAGCCTGGTGTGCTACAGTCCATGGAGTCCCAAAGAGTTGGACACCATTGAGCAACTAACACTACACTACATGAAATCCTTAAACTAAATAGTTCCAGAGTGAAAACTAAATGCATTCTTAAACTCTCATGTTTTTTTCCCTAGAAAAGTTGGTTACCAAAATGTATCATTGATCAAACAATAGAAAAACTTTCAGACCTAAAAAAAAATAGAAAAGGAGGGTAGAAAAAAATAGAAAGGAGGTACATTCATACAATGCTACTTATTATTTTTTTCCTTCAAGGAAAGGTTTCTTCTCTTAATAGTAATGCTTTCAAGCAAAGGTTTGTAAAGTAGAAAATCTGGCAGATGCAGAAAGAATTTTAAAAGAAAAAGAAGACTTCTGTCCCATTGCTGCCAGAATCAATCGTGGCTGACACGTCAATCTCCTCTCGCTTTGCTCTGTTTTTTCTCAGCCTGCTTCTCACCATCTCTGGCTTTGCTATTATTCGTCTGCCCTCTTTTGCTCTGAGCAGTGCTGGTGACCTGGCACATGGGATCTTTGGAGGCCCTGGGGGCTGAGCTGCCGTCCACGCGGTGACCACAGGTGCATTATTTCTCTTCTCCAGGATGGAAGCTTGCACAGGTCTGTTCCGAGAGTCTGAAAGAATCAAGCACCCTCTGCACAGACCCGCACCACCTTGCACACAGGCTCAGCGTCCAGGTACAAACCCCTCTGCCAGCCAGACGCCTTGGGTTCAATGCCCCGATCTAGGTGATTCAAAGACTGCTTGGCATAAAAAGGGGATTCCCTGGTGGCTCAGAAGGGAAAGAGTCTGCCTGCAATGTGGGAGACCTGAGTTCAGTCCCTGGATCAGGAGGATCCCTTGGAGGAGGAAATGGCAACCCACTCCAGGATTCTTGCCTGAAAAATCCCATGGATGGAGGAGCCTGGCGGGCTACAGTCCATTTACAGTTGCAAAGAGCTGGACACGACTGAGTGACCTCTGTTTCACTTTGGCATAAAAAGGAGCGCATGTGTTCCATGTGCGTTGTGTATATGTGAGTTGTGTATCAGTGTCGAGTCATGTGTGTGATGTGTGTGCGCACGTCTGCCTGTGGAGTGTATGCACCTGGGGTGTTGCGTGTGTGTTGTGTATATGTGAGTTGTGTGTCAGTGTGCGTGCCTGAGTTGTGTGTGTGATTTGTGTTTGTGTGCATGTCTGCCTGTGGAGTGTGTTGCGTGTGCGTTGTGTATATGTGAGTTGTGTGTCAGTGTGAGTGATGTGCGTGCATGTCCGCCTGCCTGCCCGCAGGAGCGTGGTCCTACCTGAATAACCACCCGCCCCTCCGCTGTATCTTCCTCCTGCCCTGTTCAGCCCCGCAGAATTGCAGACGGGCTTGGCAGAGGCTGACTTGCTGTGTCTCCTTCTTATCTGTTCTCTCTGGGAGAGATTTGGAGACGGAGCAGGGCGCTGATTTGTGGCAGAAACCGTGAAAGGCTCGAGCGCTTCCGGGCCTGAGCACAGGTTGTTGGCAGGGATCGTCCTTTAGAAACACTGACCAGGGTCCCGGTGTGTCTGTGTCCGTGGGTGAGGTGGACCCGGAAGCTTGGGGTCCATGAGGGTGGCACTGGGCACCGCTGGGGAGCCGGACAGCCCGTGGTCTGATAAGAGGAGAGTCGAGGGTCCTTCCATTGGCAGGTCTGTGCGGACGGGACTGGAGTGGGATGTATGAGGCGGTACTAAGGGGGCCCGATGAGAACGAACGTCTTCACTCCGCGGGCTCATTACCTCCTGCCTCTGGTCTGGGGCTTTCTTTGACTTGGTGGAATATAGATAGGGGGTCCTCTGGCCTCTTGTACAAATGTGTCCATTTCCTGGTGGTCCCTCTCCCTCATCTCGCAGAGTGTGTTTCAGGAGAACTCTATCCTTATTTTGAAAATTAGTGTTGCTGTTCAGTTGCTCAGTCGTGTCTGACTGCGACCCCATGGACTGCAGCACGCCAGGCTTCCCTGTTCTTCACCATCTCCTGGAGCTTGCTGAAACTCATGGCCTTTGAGTCGTGATGCCATCCAACCATCTCATCCTCTGTCGTCCCCTTCTCCTGCCTTCAATGTTTCCCAGCATCAGGGTCTTTTCCAATGAATTGGCCCTTCGCATCAGGTGGCAAGGGTGTTGGAGTCTCAGCATCAGTTCTCCCAGTGAAAGTTAGTGAGTGTAATACACAAAATAAAGTCAGGGTGCTCCTCCCCCAGAGGGGAAAGGACAGGCAGCGCATCGGCTGCCCTGGGGAGTTCTCTTTCGAGTCCCCTCGCCCAGTGCCTTAGCACGAGCCAAGCCCTTGGTCTGGATTGTGTGGTTGCCTGTTCCGCAGCTCACCCTGAGCCCTGCCTGTGCGCCCGCCTTGCGCTCAGCTCTGAGGAGAGAAACTCCAGGAGCGAGGGGTCCACGCCGCCGCCACTGGACGCTGGGTTGGGAGCTGATTTTGGTTCTTGATCTCTCTCCCTGACCCCCAGCGGGGGTCTCCCGCTGCTCAGCCTTTCATCGCCTGGACTCTGAGTCGCCAAGGGGGCAACTTCCATCAGGGCAACCTGGTGAGGGTGTTAGAAAGACAGAAACCAGCCCCACCCAGCCTTAAGGAGTTTGGTCCCTGCCCCTGAGGCCACGCTCTTCCAGCTTGGGTTGAGGGGAGTGAGGAGATAAAGTTAGATCAGTGAGCGTATCAGTGAGATGACACATGGGGTGAAACGCGCCTCCAGGAAGGGGGCTGTTGCTGTTTGCTGTTTAGTCGCCTGGCTGTTTGTGTCCATGGGATTTCCCGGCAAGCATACTGGAGTGGGTTGCCATTGCCTCCTCCAGGGGATCTTCCCCACCCGTGTCTCCTACACTGCAGGCGGATTCTTTACCTTGGAGCCAGATCACTGAGCCCATTAGTAAAATAAAGGACAAAGCAAAACGCATCTGCGAAGACATATGGGGCCCCGGCATAGTAACCTGTGGGGATCCCAGCACACCCAGGGTCCCGAGGTCCCCGCATAAACTTCGCTGATTTTCTGGCCACTGTGCACACAGAGCTCGACAGTGTTACACACCCGGCGAGGACATCGTGACTCCTGTTCCCCTACAGCCCCCTCCCCTGAGTCAGGGCTTCCTACTTGGCTTGTAAGGTCTTCAGGGCGACTTTTTTCTCGCTGTCTCAGGGACCCATCTTGGGTCCTCAGAGCCCAGGGCTCCCAGGAATGGACTTGCTACTGATGCCTGATCCCAGGACTCTGGCCTCCACACTCCCAGCCTTGGCATGCGTGTGCCTGCTTAGTCACGAAGTTGTCCGAATCTTTGTGACCAACCCTGTGGACTGTAGCCCACCAGGCTCCTCTGTCCATGGCATTTTCCAGGCAAGAGTACTGGAGTGCCTTACCATTTTCTCCTCCAGGGGATATTCCTGACCCAGGGTTGAACCCGTGGCTCTTGTGTCTACTTCACTGGCGGGCAGATTATTTCCCACTAGCTACTTTAAAAGAAAACAAAGAAATTTTTAAAAGAAATTTTACTAATAAAATATCTTTAAAAAAAACAATCATTTGAATGAATTCAAATCAATTCATCAACTGATACCAACCAACTTTTACAACAGAGGTTCATGGTTTGGGTTCTGTTCAGGCTACTATACTTTAAAAAACTTGTTTTTATCTGGGGGTATGGCCGATTAGCAATGTTGTGATTTTCAGGTGGACAGCAAAGGGACTCAAGCCACACATACACATATATTGATTCTCCCCAAACCCCCTCCCACCCAGGCTGCCGCATGACATTGGGCAGAGTTCGCTGTGCTGCACAGCAGGGCCTGTTGGTTACCCACTTTACACAGAGCAGAGTTTGCATGTCTCCTCCACACTCCCTAACTATCTGTTCTCCCCATTCTTACCCTCCGGCCCCCTTCACCTCACCCCAGCCCCCCTCCCCAGCCACAGCAATCACAAGGTCGTTTTTACCCACTTTAAATACAGCAGAGTTTGCATGTCTCCTCCACATGCCCTAACTATCTGTTCTCCCCATTCTTACCCCCTGGCCCCTTCCACCTCACCCCAGCCCCCCTCCCCGGCCACAGCAATCACAAGCTCATTCTCAAAGTCTGTGAGTTGGTACAGGCTAGTTTATTCCTTGTCCTTTTTGTTTGTTTGTTTTGACATATGCTTTATTTCTTCTGGATTATACTACTGCCTAGGAGTAGAATTTCCGTTGTCCTTCTTAGTTGATAAAGAGCTTCCTGGTACCAATTTCAGAAGCATCAGTGACTCCATATCGCCACCCTATGGTGATTTTATCCTGAAGACTAGACTGGGATAGGAGGATTTTTTCTTTTTTCTTCCTTTTGAGCTTTTCCATCTCTTTTCTACTTGAGTGATAATCAGACTACACATGCACAGCCCACCCAAGCCTTGCTATGCTTTCACTGTATATGTTTACATTAGATTTTTACAACAAAGCTGTAAGGTGTGGCTGTTATTTATGCTTAAAATAAAGATGAGGAAAATGACTTAAGTGACTTCCCTGTCGTGTCAGAACCCCATCCTTTTAGCTGCACCCAGATCTCTTTCTTCAGGTATGCACTCTTTGTTCTCTGATGGAAAAAATTTTTTTTCATCTTTTTTTTTTTTTAAAGACATGGCCTTGGCTGTTTTTTTTTTTTTTTGGCTAAATGGTATGTGGAATTTTAGTTTCCCATCCAGGGGTTGAACCCACGTGCCCCCTGTGGTGAAAGTGCAGAGTCTTAATCACTAGACTACCAGGGAAATTCTCAAGATTTTTTTTTTCATCTTTTTGTGACACCACACCCCTAAATCAAGCCTGACAGCAAAGGAGCGCAGGATGCTGGGGATGGGGGGAGATCATGAGATAAAATCCACTTGGAAAATCCTGATAAGACTTCAGCTGGCAGCCTGGGGGCTAAGAAAAGTGGGAGAAGCAGAAAGAGGACAGATGCTTCCTGGGTGCAGGTGAGTGACTCACAAGGTCCATCCAGAGGGATAGGGATGCACGTCTTTGCATAAAACAGTCACTATCTTCAGCAGGTCTGAAGTCTTTCCCAGCCCTGATTTCTAAAGCTGTGACGGATATGTGACTTTTGGGTGTTGGCTAGAAGTTAGGCATGAGCAGTGAGTGGCTCCTACGGCTGCTGCTAAGTCGCTTCAGTCATGTCCGACTCTGTGCGACCCCAGAGACAGCAGCCCACCAGGCTCCCCCGTCCCTGGGATTCTCCAGGCAAGAACACTGGAGTGGATTGCCATTTCCTTCTCCAATGCATGAAAGTGAAAAGTGAAAGTGAAGTCGCTCAGCCGTGACCGACTCTTAGCGACCCCATGGACTGGTAACCTAGCCAAAAAGGATGATCTCGAAAGGCCACCCCAGACATCCAGGAGAGCTCATGGGTATGTTACAGAATTAACCCCAGAGACTTCCAACTCCAGCACCCCACCCTAGGCACACAGTGGATACAAACCAACCAGGGGGGCTTCCTCAAGCAACCTTAGGGAGCTAGGAGCCCATTAAGGGTTCCTAAATATTCTACACATAAATACACCTGATTATCACAGACCCGATTATGGGAAGACATACATAACAGAGCCTGCTGTTACATAACTTGCAATTGTCAACTGGCCTTGAGCATATGCTGGTTTGCGCCCCCTTCTAATGACTGGTGGTGGGTACAAACCCTATTTTGCACAAGGCACGACAGAGGAGGAGACGAGAAGTGTAAAAAGGGAGCAGCCAAGAGAGATGCGGAGACTGCCTCCCTCGGGGCTGGCCTGCACTCATGTCTGGGGAGCGTCTTTCTGACAAAAGATCTGTCCACTTGAGCTGAACTGAACTGAAGCTTGTCTGTTCTTTTAAACCCTTTAGTCCTTTCTTCCAAATCTTTGTTGAAATGAGACAAGAACCGAGGAAGAGAAGTAAACCTACCTGATACAGAAAACATTAAAAATATATATACATATTATTAAAGAACAGTCACAGCACCACCTGTTGCCTCCAGGATGGTCTCAGACTTGAGCTCTTCAGGCACAAAAAAGCCCTTCAAAGGTTTCTTTATGCTGATTATAAATTGCTGTCATTGTGGAGTTCAAAGACCTCCATATATTTGCAACATGAGTTTGAGCAAACTCGGAAGATAGTGAAGGACAGGGAAGCCTGGTGTGTTGCAGTCCATGGGGTCGCAAAGAGTCAGACACAACTGAGCGACTGAAAGCAACATGACATACACAAGGGATTTTTTGTGCTCACATATTTCTTAGCCATTAAACTCAAAGCAGTTAGACCCCTTACTCCAAAGCGTTTCTCAAGTACTTCTGAAATAAATCCTTCCTGCAGATGGTGGGATGGCTGTTAAAAGGGTCTATAATTGGCTCAGTGTCCAAACCGGCCCAAAGTTCAAGTAAACTTTGAAACTGAATGTAAGAACGTAAGAGGAGGAGAATATGTTTGTGTACGTGCTCAGTCATGTCCGACTCTTTGTGACCCCATGGACTGTAGCCTGCCAGACTGCTGTCTCCATGGGATTTTCCAGGGAAGAATACCAGAGGGGGTTACCATTTCCTACCCCAGGGGATCTTCCCCACCCAGTGATCCAGCCTGCGTGCATCTCCTGTATTTGCAGGCAGATTCTTTACCACTGAGCCAGGAGTTTATGGGAGAGATGACAGAGCTCAGTGCCATAGTTTCAATCCATTCATTCAGTTATTTTGACAAATATTTGCTGATGTTTCTAAATATAGCTCAAACAGATCACGAGTCTCTTATAAGTCCTAGAGCCTGTGAAGTAGCAGTGTGTGTAAGTGGGTAATGCAACTGCTATTACAAATAGATACCCAGGTCTCAGGGACTTAACACACTGGAAGCTCATTTCTTCCTCACATGAAGTCTGATGAGCATTCCCATAGCTAACTATGGGCTTCCCTGGTGGCTCAGACAGTAAAGAATCCACCTGCAATGCGGGAGACCTGGGTTCAATCCCTACATTGGGAAGATCCCCTGGAGGAGGGCACGGCAACCCAGCCCAGTATTCTTGCCTGGAGAATCTCCATGGACAGAGGAGCCTGGTGGGCTACAGTCCATGGGATCACAGAGTCGGACGTGACTGAGCAACTAAGCACAACCCAGAGCTAATTGCAGCCAACAAAATTAAGGTTCTGCCTCTACTGCCCCAGCTTCAGCCAACTCTGTCTTTGTTGTTGTTCCGTCGCTAATTCGTGTCCGACTCTGCAATCGCAGGGACTGCAGCCCACCAGGGACCTGGGGGGCAAGCGTGTCAGGGTCCCCATGGGCCTAACCCTGGCCTAATGCCAGGGCCCTATACGTAAACATGGAGGATGCGGTGATTCTAGCTCTCTGAGGCTCAGGGCGATGCTGAGGGGGGCGGCTCTGCCCGGAGTCTGCCCTGGGGGCTCTGGCTTCTTGGAGACACGGCTCCCGGTGGTACCCCAACTTGAAACACAGCTCCTGGCCTGCTCGTGGGCTCTTATGGAGATCCAGTGCCTTAGAGAGGATGGCCAGATATCATAGCATCCAGGAGTCCTCATCCTGCCCTGGTCCCATCCTAGGTTAAAGACGGACTTGGGAGAATTCCCTGGCTTCCAATGGGGAGGACTCTGCCCTTTCACTGGCTGGGCCTGGGTTCAAGCCCTGGTTGGGAAACTAAGATCCCACAAGACGGGCGCTATGGCCAAGAAAAAGAGAGAGACAAACAGATTGGAGTTGGAAAGACAAATAGATTTCTAGCTTTAAAAAAGAGGAAATGGAATATTATAGAGCATCAAGACTGGTCCCGCAGATGAGTGCTCTTCACACAGGAAGGCTGAGGTCTCATGCTTGGGGATGCACTGTGTCTGCTTTGGTTAGCCCAGGGCCAGCCTTAGACTACCTGGAGATGGCTCTCTGGAAGCCCTGAGGGCACCTGGGTCTGGTTTAGGGTGGGCTCATTGCAACTAAAAACTGATGGTGTCCTGTGGATGACAGCAGCCACCAAGTGCCACGGCAGCTCTAGGAAGCCCAAGTCTGTGTGCCAGGGGAAGGGAATGGCCGTCGGGATGTGGGACCTGCCTGGAGATCATCCATCTTTCTCAGTGTGAACCACGACTCTTGCAGCTCAAAGGGGGGCCTTGCCAGATTCCGGCAGATACACGGCATGTGTCCTCTGCTGCCATCTGGTGTGGCTTCAAACGGCCTTTGACACTTGACCCAGTAACTGGAAATGCCTTCTGTGAGAGTGGTAGTTCAGTTCAGTTGCTCAGTCGTGTCCGACTCTTTGCGACCCCATGGACCGCAGCACGCCTGGCCTCCCTGTCCATCACCAACACCAGGAGTTCACCCAAACTCATGTCCATCGAGTTGGTGATGCCATCCAGCCATCTCATACTCTGTCGTCCCCTTCTCCTCCTGCCCTCAATCTCTCCCAGCATCAGAGTCTTTCCAATGAGTCAACTCTTTGCATGAGGTGGCCAAAGTACTGAAGTTTCAGCTTTCAGCATCAATCCTTCCAATGAACAGCCAGGACTGATCTCCTTCAGAATGGACTGGTTGGATCTCCTTGCAGACCAAGGGACTCTCAAGAGTCTTCTCCAACACCACAGTTCAAAACGCATCAATTCTTCGGCACTCAGCTTTCTTCACAGTCCAACTCTCACATCCATACATGACCACTGGAAAAACCATAGCCTTGACTAGACGGACCTTGGTTGGCAAAGTGATGTCTCTGCTTTTCAATATGCTATCTAGGTTGGTCATAACTTTCCTTCCAAGGAGTAAGCATCTTTTAATTTCATGGCTGCAATCACCATCTGCAGTGATTTTGGAGCCCCCCAAAATAAAGTCTGACAGTTTCCACTGTTTCCCCATCTATTTCCCCTGAAGTGATGGGACAAGATGCCATGATCTTCGTTTTCTGAATGTTGAGCTTTAAGCCAACTTTTTCACTCTCCTCTTTCACTTTCATCAAGAGGCTTTGATCAAGAGGCTGTGAAAGTGCTGCACTCAATATGCCAGCAAATTTGGAAAACTCAGCAGTGGCCACAGGACTGGAAAAGGTCAGTTTTCATTCCAATCCCAAAGACAGGCAATGCCAAAGAATGCTCAAACTACTGCACAATTACACTCATCTCACACGCTAGTAAAGTAATGCTCAAAATTCTCCAAGCCAGGCTTCAGCAATATGTGAACCGTGAACTTCCAGATGTTCAAGCTGGTTTTAGAAAAGGCAGAGGAACCAGAGATCAAAATGGCAACATCTGCTGGATCATGGAAAAAACAAGAGAGTTCCAGAAAAACATCTATTTCTGCTTTATTGACTATGCCAAAGCCTTTGACTGTGTGGATCACAATAAACTGGAAAATTCTGAAAGAGATGGGAATACCAGACCACCTGACCTGCCTCTTGAGAAATCTGTATGCAGGTCAGGAAGCAACAGTTAGAACTGGACATGGAACAGCAGACTGGTTCCAAATAGGAAAAGGAGTATGTCAAGGCTGTATATTGTCACCCTGCTTATTTAACTTATATGCAGAGTATATCATGAGAAACGCTGGGCTGGAAGAAGCACAAGCTGGAATCAAGATTACTGGGAGAAATATCAATAACCTCAGATATGCAGATGACACCACCCTTATGGCAGAAACTGAGAGTGGTAGGTTTGGGCCAAAGCACAGTAGCACGTGAGTCCAAACTCGGCCACCTTTCTGCACATCTGGATCACCATGGACATAGATGCTGTGGCACTCTCAGCAGGGGACCCCGACGGTGGGCTGATGCGGTTTCTGCTCCTTCCCCTGCTCAGCCGATGGTGTCATCAGAGGCAGAAGGGACTTGCTGGGGCTGGAAAAGGTGGCTGGAGACAGTGCTATCAGCACCGTGGCCTCCCTTGGAGCCAGACCAGGTGGGCATCAGTGCAGCCGGCCCTCAGAGCGAGTGCAACTGGGGCCGCTCCCTCCAGCGCCTGCACCTCTGGGATTAGGAGCAGCGGGCAGGGATCAGAAGGCAGACCTCCCAAATCTGCAGGACAGGGGCCTTAATGCCCGTCTTGGCTCCCAGTGTCTGTGTGCAAGCTACTCAAGGAGCACTGCTGACTGGCTGCCTTCAGACCTGGGTGGGGAAAGGACCATGGTGCTTAAGAGTTGAAATTGGCCAAGATCAACCTTCCCTGGAGGCTCGCTGGTAAAGAGTCTGCCTGCAATGCAGGAGACCCAGGTTCAGTCCCTGGATTGAGAAGATCCCCTGGAGAAGGGAGTGACAATTCACTCCACTATACTTGCCTGGAGAATTCCACAGACAGAGGAGCCTGGTGGGCTACAGTCCATGGGGTCACCAAGAGTCAGACACAACTGAGTGACTAACACTGCCTCTACTACTAACCACACTGTACCGTCCAGGACTCCCCTTGGAGTTTGCCAGCCTTTGGCAGACTCCCCGCATGTCTGTGCGCTAAGTCCCTTCGGTCCTGTCCGACTCTGTGACCCTGTGGACCTCAGACTTCCAGGCTTCTCTGTCCATGGGGTTCTCCAGGCAAGAACACTGGAATGGGATGCCATTTCCTCCTCCAGGGGATCTTCCTCACCCTTGCATCAGCAGGCAGGCTCTTTTCCATGAATACCGCCTGGGAAGCCCTCAGTAGACTCCAGGGTTCTAAATTATTGGATACCCAAAAAACCCCAATGGGTCAGCCATGAGTACTCTCAGGACTGGCTCCACCTTCTCCCTTCTCCCTTGCTGTTGTTCAGTCGCTCAGTTGTGTTCACTCTTTGCGGCCCCATGGACTGCATCACGCCAGGCTCCTCTGTCCTCCACTATCTCCTGGAGTTTGCTCAAATTCATGTCCATTGAGTCAGTGATGCCATCCAACCATCTCATTCTACTACCTGGGCACCCACCAACAGTCTGTAGTTTGCACTGAGACTTCACCACATTTCTTGGACCAAAAACTATTTTTAAATCTGGGTTCCCAACCTTGGGCCAGGAACTGGTACCAGTCCAAGACCTGTTAGGAACCAAACCACAGAGCAGAAGGTGAGGGGGCGGGTGAAACCCAAACTATCCCCCAACCCCAGTCCATGGAAGAATTTTTTTCCACAGAACTGGTCCCTGATGCCAAAAAGTTTGGGGACCACTGTTCTAAATGAAGCAAGATATTCTCCACCAGGGTGATCTGAAGCATTGCTTGGGCCAACTTTATGTAGTTTGGACTAATCTAGAAAACCTGTTAAAATATACATTCCTGGACCTCATCTTTGGAGACTCTGATTGAGTGTATCTGAAGTGCAGGAAAAATTAGCCTTTGTGGGATTCCCATGTAGCTCAGTAGTAAGGAATTCCCCTCCCGATGCAGGAGACACTGGTTCCATCCTTAATTCAGGAAGATCAAACATGCCTCGGAGCAACTAAGCCTCTGTACAACTATTGAGCCTATACTCTAGAGCCTGAGGGCCAGAAATACCGAGCCCACCTGCTTCAACCACTGAAGCCCAAGTGCCTAGAGCCCACGCTCTGCAACAAGAAAAACCACCGCAGTGGGAAGCCCATGGCTGCAGCAAAGTGTAGCCCTCCCTCTCTGCAGGTAGAGAAAGGCCCATGCAGCAATGAAGACCCAGCAGAGCCAAAAGCAAATTAAATTCGAGAACTAGCCTTTTGTGAGCTCCCCGGGTGATCCTTCTGTTTCTCAGGCCACGCTTTGGGTAGGACTGATTTATACTGCGTTTCATCACTGAGAACACGGGACAGCTAGCTGGTGGCTTTAATTTAAAATGTGAGTCTGTGGTCCGTGCCAAAACCCAGCCTAGCTTGAGACTTTACTGCTGAGTCCAATTTGTACTGCTCTCTGTAGGACAGAAAAATAAATCAAGAGATGAGTTGTGGGGGTAAGGAAAAACAACTTTATTTGGAAATCCCTTAGACAGAGAAGATAGTGGACTCTTGTCCCAAACAATTAACTGAGTTATAATTCAGGCTCCTTTTATACTAAAAGGGGAGTGGGTGTGGCTGGTTTCTGCAGCCATTTGCTTTTCCACTTCTTTAAAAAATTATTTTTATTTAAATATTAAAAATTTTTTTTTACAACGTGGTGTTGGTTTCTGCCATACCACAATGCCAAAGGTGCTGGGATCCTTTGTTCTTGCAGCAGTCCATGTAGGTTTGGTCAGTGTTCCTATAAACCTCCCAGCAAGAAAAATAGCTATCCTGTTTTTCACTATATGAATGGCAGAGGGTACACCTCTAAAGGTCAGAGCCTTGAGAATGGGCTGTCTTGGGTGTTTCAGGCTGGAGCAACATTCTTTTACAAAACGAGCGGAGTCAGCATGACAAAGCGGAGGCAACGGAGCAGGAAGATCAGAGCTGAAGGAATGCGTTCCGCGAGCAGTCAGGTTTGTTCTCTGTAAGTTCGCCTGTGCTGAGAGCCAGGAGCTGCAGAATCTGGGAGACCTGGATCCTGTGGGCTGGGCCATACTGGACCATCGTTCTGTAAGCTTCAGGCCACTGAGTTTATAACTGGAACTAAAACTGCTGACCTCATGGGGACGCAGTGAGGATTATGGAGGGGACAAGTGAAAGGCCCAGAGCCTTCACAGGAAACAGACTTGCTAAGTGTGGCATAGATTTTTAATATACATATATTTTTAGAAATTCAACTGCAAGAAACCTCCCCTGATTCCCACCACCCTCAACTCCCATCCCCCATCCTTCTGTGTCTCATATACTCATCAAGTGGGTTATCTTGGTTTACACCAGAGACAGAGCTCCCAGGAGGCTGGACCTAGTCCGTTAGCTCACCCGTACCCCACCCAGGGTCTTGTACAGTGCTTGGGATGGCAAAATGGTCAATGCATATATATATAGTCTGCTAGCTCCAGCCTCCAAGAAGCTCAGTGTCAGAGGTGGAAATCAAGATGACCCATTTGATGAGTGTGTGTGTGTGTGTGTGTATATATTGGGCTTCCTAGGTGGCACTGGTGCCAAAGAATCCACCTGCCAAGGCAGCAGATGCAAGACATGTGGGTTCAACCCCTGGGTCAGGAAGATCCCTTGGAAAAGGCAATCCACGCCAGTACTCTTGCCTCGAAAGTCTCATGGACAGAAGAGCCTTCAGGGCAACAGTTCATGGGGTCACAGAGTCAGACATGACTGAGCATGCACACGCACACATACATAAATCAGATGAAATGCATGTAGAAACTGTATGAGTAACTCTCAACCCAGGTTACACTTGAGAATTCCCTGGGATACATCTCAGAAATTCTGATTCAATTAATCAGAGGCCGTATATCTCAACCTTGGCTTTACATCAGAATCACCAGGCAAAAATTTTAAATCCACATGCTCAAGCCTCATCCGTCAGCATCTCTTGGGGGAGGACCCAAGGACCAGTAGTTTTAAAAAGCTCTCTCCTGGGAGGAACCCAGCCGGTCAGAGGGGGCTGGGGGTCACTGGGTCAGATGCAGAAGCAACTGACTGACACATGCAGTGGGCCAGTCACGTGCTCTTAGTCACAAACTTTAAAATGAAACTAAGACAGGAAGGAGCTCCTGTTTGGTACATGTCTAAGAACGTTTTTTATTTTCTGCCGTCTCGATTTTGGTAATTTACCTTAATTTTTGTGTGTCTGGTGCAGCTCTCTTTTGTGTTCATTTCTCTCTTTGGCTGTTTGCTACTGATGTTGGGCAACTATGCAAATTGAATAATATCCTCTCCCCACCCCCTTTTAAAAATTTAACTTTATTGACTCATTTTTTCGGCCGTGCTGGGTCTTGACCGCTGCCTGGGCTTCTCTCTAGCCGGGGCGAGCGGGGGCTGCTCTCTAGGTGTGGTGCCCCGGTCGCCCACTGCAGCGGCGTCTCTCGCTGAAGAGCACGGGCTCCAGAGGGAACGGACTTCAGTAGTTTCGGCACACGGACTCAGGAGTTGCAGCTCCCAGGCTCGAGAGTGCAGGCTCAGCAGTAGTTACTCATGGGCTTAGCTGCTCAATGGCACGGCGGGGAATCTACCCAGACCAGGGATCCCACCTGGGTCTCTGGCATTGGCAGATGGATCCCTTACAAATGAGTCACCAGGGAAGTCCTCCCCTACACCCCACAACTTATGTCCACTGGTCTCAGTGAATGCTTGAAAATAGGTTGTTTGCAGATGTGGGCAAACAAAGATGAAGTCGTTCTTGCCTAGGAAGGGCCCTGATCCGATGACCACTGTCTTCAGGAGGTGAGAGACACTGGACCCCAGACACACCAAGGAAAGCTCCAGGAGAAGACAGAGGCCGGACACACTCTTCCTCGGGCTTCCTGGGAGGGCCAGCTCTGCTGATGTGTGGGTTTCAGACTTCGGGCCTCCGCTAAAGTGGAGAAGACGTTGCTCTAAGTCAACCGGTTTGTGTGATGTGTTACAGCGCCCTAAGAGAATAATACAGAGACTTCATTGACATCTCTCGTTTGGGTCAATTTTTCAATGAAATGATTATAGAGTCATAATTGTGAAATCATTCTTTTATTGTTTACACACATATCTGCTATTGATACTCATTGAACGTTCTCTAACAAGGGGTCCAAGCTCCCATTTGATGAAATGCACCAAAATTCCTGTATTGTTCCAAAGGCTAAGTGGGAATTAACGAATGTGCTACATATTTAAACTTTCATGGAAGGCTCAGATGATAAAAGCACAAGTTGTAAAAAAAAATAAAAATAAAAACAGACACCCATGCTTTCCTCTCTTTGGCCATTGGGCACACATTCCCTGTGATCTCACTGGGCTCTGTGAACGCCTGAAGGGAGGTTACTTTCCCAACATTTGGAATCACTGCAGATCAAGAACTGGTCAAGTTGGATCTGTTTACAAACTCTGCTCAAATCGTCTGTATGCCTTGTTCTGCACGAGAACGGGAATTAGCGTGTCTCATACTGTAACAAAAGAAATACACCAAAAGCAGCACGTCATCATTAAGAGGAACTGACATCATGGACCACAAAGACAGCTTAATGGTTCCAAAAGGTACAGAGCAATTCGTTACAGCTACAGAAAAACTTAGAAGGTATATTTACATTTCCTTCCCATTAAAAAAACCAGAGATATAAACCACTGTTTTATCTATTAATAAATTTAACATAGACAATTTTCATTCATTCCACAAGGATTTCTTCAGTATTCACCCTGTGCAGCTCCTATTTTAAGAGGCCACACCCTTTATGTTCATCTGGGCATATCTGTTGCAGTTATGTAATTTTAATATTATTAATTCAGTTTAAAAAGTTCATTCTCTAACAATAAAGCCCTCCCCAGTCTCATCTTGGAAAATATGGCTTTAAAACAAGGCTTACTTTTTCATGGGTACAGTTTGAACCCTGGGTACAGTTTGAACCCTGGGTTTACTTTGAACCCTATCAAATACAAAAAAGGGAGATAATTACAATTACAGCTTAACAATTGCACCCCCCCCCCCCCCCCCGCACACACACACACATTTTTACTTTAATACAGATGCTGACAAAGCAAGTTCAGGAGAAACAGGTGTTGAGAAGGAGGTGACTGGAGTCAAAATGAACACAGTTTGAGTATAAGTTCACTAGGCACAGAGTGATGGGTGGACCACAAGTCAGAATGAAAAGTAGTAAAAACAGTTACAAAGTAAAGTGCCAAGTCCCCGAGACAGAGGAACTGCAAAGAAGAAATAAGAAGGCTGATTAAGACAGCTGAGAGGAGTAAGCAGGAGGAAAGATAGTTAAAATAAGTGTAAGAAAATCTTTACAAAGGAAACATCTGATTAGGGGTGACCCCGCCACTTTAAAAAGCAATCGAGTTCAACCTCATCAGAGCCCTTTTTAACAAGTGCTTGGAAGGTGGCGCCACTCAGAAACCACCGCAGCCTCTTACTTGTTCACGGGGTCATCCTCATACACATCTTCAGAATACATTCGACGGAAGTACTTAGCCAGCTTCACGGCGAAAATGACAGCAGGAAGTAAAAGCATGGTCGCTTTTCCCATGCCAAACCAAAACAGATTCTGGGGGCGGGGGGAGAGAAAGAGGAAATCACGAGGATTAGATGCTTGAAGATGAAAAATGGAAAACAACATGGGTTTGGGGGGGGGATTTAATTTCGCATTCTTTTTTTTTTTTTTTTTTACTTATATATATATTCCATGTTATGCAGGGAGTGTTATTTATAAATTACATCCACAGGCACATATTTTCTTTCTTGTTACAATACATAGTAGAAATATTAAAAACTCACTAAAGTATGGGTAGAAGATGCAAAGCAAAAATAAGATGAAATGCAAAGAAAATTGACATTAAAATTACCATTTTGTAAGCAAGTCAAGACCTGAGAAAATTGAATTTCTGCAACATTTTTAATCTGTAAACTGAACTTTTCATCATGCACAAAGGCCTATGAAATAGGCTTTCTTAGATTAGACCCAGTTTGGCCAACTGAAAATGGAAAATCAGGATTTTTTTTGTACAGGAAAATCTTCAATAAACCCAAGGAATGTTTTTCACAAGACACAGGCTGGACCCTAAGTTTTGCATCCAAGAGGCCAGGCTGTTGATTTGACTTAATCTTGTCGCACCAAGATTTGCAAAGGAAAGATAAAAGTCAACCAAGACAGTACATTTCAATTTGTTTCAATTGTTTATTAACCAGAACGCAAAAATAATCCTGGTAGATACCTTAGTTCATCCTTCTAATAAGCCTGTTGAGCTGGTCTTCCCTGCTGCCAGCATCTCCACCTTCTACAAAATGGGTGGTCTTTTTCTTCATTCCACCTCGTGGAGAAGACAATTTAAAGGGCCACAGGAAGTTGTTTGCTTCTTTGAAACGTTTTCCAACGGTATAGATCTCATGAATCAGATCCTCCATGCAGATGATTCCATATTTCCCAAGAGATCGAGCAATCAATGCATTGTCTGTCAGGGCAATTCGCTTTTTGCTGATTTTGCCATAACCACGCTTGTAGATCAATTCATTTACAGACTTCAGATTTGGGTACCCCCACGAAATGTATGGCTCCACAATTCTCAGCATATTAATTGATGCCTTGTTGAGCTTCACAAAGGTGCCGTTGAAGATCTGGCGGAGGCGAAGGAGCTGCAGCACCTTTCGAACCTTTGGGCTCACACTGTTGATACCTCTGATCCTGATGACAAACACCAATTTGGGTTCCGCGGGTACATAGAAGTTGCCGGCTTTTCGTGCCATCCTAGCCATTCGAATTTCAGTTCTGTACATCTGCCTGTATTCCTTGTGGTAATGCTTAGCTTTTTCATAGATAAGCTTCCTCCTTGCCTTTCGAAGCATCTTTTGGGCAAACTTCTTTCTCAGTCGCTTGATCTTAAGCTCTGCGAAATTCTTCCGCTTTTTCTTACGGGTTTCTGGCACAGCAGGAACCTTCTTTTTCTTCTCTTCTGCAACCTCCATGGTTCCAGCCGGGAAAGAGCTCGCATTCTTTTTTAATGAATTCTAATTTCATTGACTTCAGATGAGCCAACTACCGGCTGAAGGGCTAACCTATTATTCTAGTTCATTCTGTCTATCTGAAAACCTGGATTTGATCCCCTTGTATTTATTTTTACAAATGAGGCACAGAGACAGAAAGCTGGCGAAGAGAGATTAAGCACCAAGGGCCCCGAACAACTGGGAAGGGCCCTCCTTGGTGGCTCCCCTCTGCGGCCGGCACAGGCGCTCAGCCAGCGTGCAGACCTGGGCCCCAGTCCTCGTCCAAGCTGTTTTCATGTGATGGTGGCTCCTGAAACTTTCTGACTTTGCTCTTCATCTGAACAGTGCAATGATAGCATCTCTTCCCAGGACATTATTGTGTGAGGCACATGTGGCTCCCAACAACATTCCGTGATGAACTTAACCAATCTTGAACAACAGTCACGGGCTGGATTCAATCCTGTTCTGTCTAAGAAGCAACATTAAAGTATTTTTTAAAAGATAGCTGCTGAGACTTCCCTGGTGGGACTAAGGCTCTGGGCTCCCAGTGCAGGAGGCCCGGGTTTGGTGCCTGGTCAGGGGACTGAAAGTGAAAGTGAAGTCGCTCACTCATGTCCAACTCTTCGTGACCCGGTGGACTGCAGCCCACCTGGCTCCTCCGGCCGTGGGATTTGCCAGGCAAGACCACTGGAGTGGGGCGCCATTGCCTTCTCCATATACACACTACTATACATCAAACTTCTTGTGGCTCAGAGGGTAAAGCGTCTGCCTGCAATACAGGAGACCTGGGTTCGATCCTTGGGTGAGGAAGATCCCCTGGAGAAGGAAATGGCAACCCACTCCAGTACTCTTGCCTGGAAAATCCCACAGACAGAGAAGCCTGGTAGACTACAGTCCATGGGATCGCAGAGTCGGACACGACTGAGTGACTTCACTATAGACTTCACTGTATATAAAACAGGTGACTCGATTCACTTTGCTGTACTGCAGAAACTAACACAACACTGTAAATCAACTATACTCCAATAAAAAATTAATTTGAAAAAATGTTTTAAAATTTATTCTACCACACACACACAAAAAAATCAGCTAATACCTACTGAGCAATTGCTCAGGGCAGGCACTGGCCAACACGCTTCCCATGGGTTTTAAAATTTAGATTCAATCTTTCAGACGAAATTGAAAGCAGTCATATGTTCTATTTTAATCCTAGTGTTTTAAACATTGCTAACGGGTGGCTTTACGATATAAACTAGTGGAAGGACAGTATTATGGAGTCAAAAGAATAGGAACGGATAAGAGCTTTGTTTAATTCCATAGTTCGCATGTGATGATTCAAAAAATTCACCACTATTATGTTTCAACACAAAAGAGCTAGCTAGGCATCTCAAAACTGATTTCAATATAAATGCAACTTCATTCAAAGGCACTAGATGGTCAACTTCATTCAACTAAACTCAATACAGAGATCTGGTGTTCCAACCCCTTGTCCCTCTTTACTATCATTTATCATTTCTAAGATTCTGTGATTCTGCCTAGAATTGCTTACCACCATCAACAAAAATATTTAGTCACTTTAAACCAATCAAAACCATCAAAGGAAGATACACCACCAGAATCATTTAAACCCCATTCAAAATGGTTGGGTCAAACTTCCTGAAAACTAATATCCTTTATAGGAAAGAGACTACCTGGCTATCCCCTCAAAACTGTGTCATTCTGCTACACAACCATGAAAATGATTTTGCTTGATAGATACAGACCTGGAGATCTCTCATATGGTTGAATTAAAAAGCAGACTGCAGAATAGCAAGTATAATGAATTCCTTTTTATAAAAATATACATATTCAAGGCAGGCAAAAAAGATGAAAAAAAAAATACCACAATTAAGACAATAGCCCACTTAGGTCGGTGGCAAAATTTTCTAATGTTCCTTTACATATTCCGTATCACCTTAAAATATACACATACAGCCTATATTATCTGGCCTTCAATAAACAAACTTTTAGATCCCACTAGATGCCTCAGCTAAGAGTTCACATGTCGCAGCTAAAGATCTCGCGTGCTGTGAAGAAGACCCAGCACAGCTAAATAAATAAATATTTTTAAAAAAACTTATGGCGCTGCAAATTAAAAAAAAAAAGATAGCTGCCGATATTCCTAAGTCACATGTCGCATAGAGACCTCGGTTTACGTCTTTTCAGGGAGAGTCTCAAGTCAGACCTCACAATGCCGAGCCCTGGTTCCCCCAGGACAACATCACCTGGAGCTGAGTGCTGGTTCTTCCTTTACGTGGGCCCTCCGTCCCCAGCTCGCTGCAGGCCACACCACTAGCCCTGGCAGGCATGGCACCCAACATTATTAAGCTGACCCTCCAACCAGAACTGACAAGGCCCATGCATGACCTGCACGGCTCTGTGGGCACCACACACCAGCCAGTGTCTGACATCGGCCTGCTTGGTAAACCTACCGCTTGCCACCTCCCTGTCTTAGGATAATGCTGGAACCCTAGAGTAGCCCACCTCACTGGTGGAGAGGAGTGGCTAGGAGTCCGTCTGCCAGTGCAGGGGACACAGGTTCGCTCCCTGGTCCGGGAAGATTCTGCATGCCTTGGAGCAACTAAGCCCGTGAGCCGGAACTCCTGAGCCTGTGTGCTGCAGCTCCTGGGGCTGGTGAGCCTAGAGCCTGCACCTCCGCAACAGGAGGGGCTACCGCGCCCATGCAAGCAACAAAGATTGGCTCCTGCTCCCTGCAACCAGGGAACGCTGTGCAAAGTAAGGAAAACCCAGCGTGGCCAAAAATAAATCAGTACGTAAAAATTTGAAAAAAACAACCACCAGACCTTCGGATCTCAGCCACTGCATTTCTGCTTTGTTCCTGGCTAGGCTTAGTGTCGGACACGGTTCCATCATTTGGCCCAGAATTTCCAGTAAATCGGTTCTCCTTTCCCACGTGTTCTTTTATTGGTAAATTTCTACACTCTCAACACTGTTTGGAGACTCTTTAGAGCTTTATGACAACCATACTTTTTACTGGAAGCTGCCTCAATCCTTCTGGGTACAATTAAGATATTAAAACAAACATGTTTGTCAGCCTGGAGTCTATTTTCCCGGCAGAGACAATAGTCAGAACTCTTCCTTCCCCTTTAAAACACCTTCTGTAAAGCTCTCGCCAACAGTTTTCCTGAGCATCTTCCAGGTTTCCCTTCCAGCATTCCCCGATTATCTGGGAGAGGCACCTGCTAGTTGGGTGATTTCACTGGCTGCAGGCAGGCGGTGGAGACTGGATGCCGGGAGACCAACTTAGAATGAAGCAGCCTAACTGAGGGCTGCCCTAATGAGGGCTTCAGCCAAAGCCGTCAGCAAGGACTCGAAGCAGCAAACACAAGGGTACAAAGTCGGAAGAGGACAGAAGTAGCCAGGAGGCCAAGGCGGGGGCAGGGGGGTGATGTCTGCATGGCTGGGAAACGGGCAGGATCGTCTCCATCCAGGGAGGAAAGTTCATCCCTGAAGAGACACATGGGCCAGGGAGATGGAGGGATGGAGTGATGTGAACGCATGGTGACAGGCAGCTCTCGATCCATCCTTATGGCCTGTGCCAGGTACCACTCCTGATGACGGGCACGCAGCAATGGCAAAAACGTGCTTTAGGCGTCAAAGTCTAGTGTGTGTGGTAGGGGACAGGTCTTAGCCAGAGAGACACCCCAGTGCCAGTATAGACAGTACAACATCTCTAAAAGCAGAGAGTCCCAGAGAGTCCCACGGGTGTGCAGACAAGCGAGGAGCTGGGAAGATCAGAAAAGGCTTCCAGGGGAAAAAAAAAGATACATTTCAGCTGAGATCTGAAAACTGAACCACAGCTCAGCTACTAACAGTGAACATTTATGGGGTGTGTTAATGCACCAGGGAAAGTGTCAAGGGCTTTCCATATCCTCTCCCTCTGAAGCAGCGAAACAAGCTCAGAAAAGCTCAATCATTTTTTCCCAAGTCACAGAGTTCAGAAAATGTAGAGGTGGAATTTGAATTCAGAGCCCGTGTTCTCAGCCATTATATTCTAAGACCTCGAGGCGTAAGCTAGGTGGCGTAGAGGTCTGGAGGGGAAGAATGAGAGGAAGAGAACCTGTGTCCAGTTTCCAGGCAGAGGAAGTGACACCGGCAGAGGCCCTGAGGTGGGGAGGTACAGACTCTTTTAAAGGAATGAAAGAGAACAAGAGTGTCTGGAGCACAGTCAACAGCGTGATGCAACAGTGTAATTGTGGCCAGTCACGCAGGGCTCGTGGGTAACGTCAAGGACCGGTGGTGTGAAGTGGTCCTGGGCCAGCCGCCAAGGTGCTTCCAGTGCAAGGAGGCCGAGGATGGACTCGTGGAGACATCGGTGTACAGTGAGGAGTGATCCGGAGCCAGGAACAAAACTGATGAACCACAACTCAGCAGCCCAATGGGAGCATCTCAAAGGGCTGCTCACTCAACAATTAAACTAACTTCGCTGCAGTTCTAGGGTTACATGGAGGGCTTCACTAAGAGTCCTTTGAAATGCTGGCAATCTGCACACCACTGATGGCCCTTTCTAATTATTTCAGACAGATAAAGAGTTTTCTTGGGGTTTCCCTGGTGGTCCAGTGATTAAGAATCTGCCTTCCACTACAGGGCACATGGGTTCCATCCCTGGTCGGGGAACTAAGAGTCCACATGATACACAGTGCGGCCAAACAAAAAGCGTTTTCTTCATGGGGGTCTCCTGACTTCTGTAAATAAAATTCTACCAAGGAATGAAGATAGGCAGGAAGGACGTTGAATTTTCTAGCCTGTTAGTATCACAGCAAATTCATCTACAGTTTAGATCTTAGGTCTTGAATTCTACGACTGTAACAGACCCAAGCAGAAGCCTATTATTCTCTTTTTAAACATTTTTTTATTTTTAAATTTTTCTTTATTATTATCATTATTTGGCTGCCTAGCAGGCAGGATCTTAGTTCCACAGCCAGGCACTGAAACCACGCCACTGCATGAGGAACACAGTCTTTTTTCCACTGGACCTCCCGGAGCTCCAGGAACCTGTTTTCTGTTATAGCATGAACTATCATTTGGAGAAAGCAAAAGATGGTGAGTTCATTGTGTTTTCCTTTGAAAGATGAAACTCTTACCAGGGGGTCGACGATGTAGCTGCACAGAAAGACGTTAACAGCCGAATCCACCGCAGTGGCCGCCGGTTTGCAGGCTGCAAACTGCTGGGTGATCTATGGATGTAAGAGACACAGGCAAACTTTGATGGAGCCACACCCACACAATCCCACACAACGTTCAGCTCTGGATCTCCAGGCCCCCTGGATAAGGAGCTGAGAGCTGGTTCTATGGATGAGTTCTACAACACATGAAAGCATGTACTTGAAAACAAGACCCCAATTCTCTCTGAGCCTCGCTTTTCAGTTCCCTCATTTGTTATTTATTCCCTAAGTTGTGTCTGACTCTTTGAGACTCCATGGACTACAGACCACCAGGCTCCTCTGTCCATGAGAATTCCCAGGGAAGAATACTGGCGTGGGCTGCCATTTCCTCCTCCAGGGGATATTCCGGACCCAGGGATCGAGCCCGTGTCTCCTTCATCTTTGCCACTTGGCCACCAAGGAAGCCTCCGGGAAAAAAGGAGAAGTGGGTGGCAGGGGATGAGACGGTTAGATAGCACCGCCAACTCAAGGGAAAATGAATTTGAGCAAACTCCAGGAGATAGTGAAGGACAGAGGAGTCTGGTGTGCTGCAGTCCTTGGGGGCCCAAAGAGTCAGACACAACTGAGCAGCTAAAAAACAGCGCTTGTTATTTGGAATAGTCAGACGCAAGTGGGTAGACTCTGGAGAGAATTAGAGTACACGTGGCCAGTACAATGTCTCAGTCGGAATTTCTTACCTGACCCCTTTGCAATCTGACAAAGTATGTGGGAAGAAAATGGAAAGTTACGTAATGAATATACGTACATTTTACAACAGGGGTCGGCCAACTTTTTCTACAAAGGGCCAGAATGTAAATATTTTAGGCTTTGCAGGCTAGGCTGAGACATATCTGTTGCTCCACTCTGCCATGGTGGGGTGAAAACAACCACAGATGAACACATGGGTGTGGCGGTGTGCCAATAAAACTTTATTTACAATAAAACCTTATTTACGAAACAGGCAGGACCTGCAGACCCAGTCTAAGAAGACATTACTGAGGTTAGAGTAAACAAGTTTACTGAATCACAGACAGATGCCCCAATCCCATCAGATTAAGAAAACTATATTCATTCACTCAGAAACCTCTGGAGTGAGTACACTAAGCTATTAGATAGCTCTTCAGGGCAGAGGTGTGTCCTATTTCCTTTGCTGTACTGGTTGACTCACCTCCCCCTTATCATCCACCTTTATACAACAAGGCAACTCATGTTATTAATAACCTTATGTTTCTCCTAGCTCAAACAAATCTGTATACTCTCTTTATAGGTTTTTTCAAAGTTAGTTATAAAAACCGGGGGAAGGGTGCATATGGGCCAGTGGAACAGCACAGAAAGTCCAGAAATGATCCCAACCACTTAGGGCGAATGAGTCTACGACAAAGGAGGCAAGAAGACACAATGGGGAAAAGACAATCCTCTCAACTAGTGGTGCTGGGAAAACTGGACAGCTAGGCCTAAAAGAATGAAAATCGAACATTCTCTAACAACAGATACAGAAGTAAACTCAGAATGGATTAACGACCCAATTGTGAGACTGGATATTATGAAATACCTAGAGGAAAACTTAGGCAGGACACTCTGATATAAATCACAGCAATATTTTTTGGATCCATTTCCTTACACTCTGAGGCTTAGAGTAATGTAAACAAAAGCAAAAATAAACAAATGAGATCTAACTAAACTTAAAAGCTTTTGCACCACTAAGGAAACCATAAACAAAATGAAAAAACAACCCATGGAATAGAAGAAGATACTTGCAAGTGATGTGACCAACAATGGCTTAATTTCCAAAATAAGTTTGCACTGCTCAATACAAAAAAAACCCCAAACAACCCAATCAAAAAATGGGCTGCTGCTAAGTCACTTCAGTCGTGTCCGACTCTGTGCGACCCCATAGACGGCAGCCCACCAGGCACCCCTGTCCCTGGGATTCTCCAGGCAAGAACACTGGAGTGGGTTGCCATTTCCTTCTCCAATGCATGAAAGTGAAAAGTGAAAGTGAAGTCGCTCAGTCGTGTCTGACTCCTAGTGACCCCATGGACTGCAGCCTACCAGGCTCCTCCGTCCATGGGATTTTCCAGGCAAGAGTACTGGAGTGGGGTGCCATTGCTTTCTCCCCCCAAAATGGGCAGAACACCTAAATAGACACTTTCGCAAAAGATATACAGATGGACAACAGGCACGTGAAAAGATGCTGAACATTTCTCATTAGTAGAGAAATGCAAATCAAGACTACAATGTGCTATTAACTCCCACCAGTCAGAATGGCTGTTATCAACAAGTCTACACATAAGTGCTAGAGAGGGTGTGGGGCAAAGGGGGTCCTCCCTGGACTGTTGCTCGGGATGGAAACAGTGCAGCCACTATGGAGAACAGTACAGAAAACAGCACTAAAAACAGAGCTACCATCTGATCTCGCGACCCCACTCCTGGACATATATCTGGAAAAGGACGAACATGGAATTTGAAAAAACTACTACCCCATGTTTACACGAGCACCAAGGACACTGGCCGTGACGTGGAAGCAACGTCGTCTTCCAGGTATTATGTGTGACCGCCGTGTGGCCCCTCGTCCAGTGAGGAGACGCAGGAGGCGATGGTGCGGAAGGCAGCGCAGTCCTGACCGCCCGCCCACCTTGGGTGTGCCCGGCGGGCCAGCGCCAAGCAGACCCCGAGGCCTTCAGCTCTGGGGGCGGGAGGTGTGGGGGGCAGCGGAGACCTCAGGAAGCTGGGCTTTGGAGGAGAGGCAGGAGCCTGGTCTAGAGGGCGGGGCCCTGGGGAAGAGGAGGTGCGACATGCCCAGAGCATCATGTAGAGAGAGTGGTGAATGTCTCCCAGAATCAGATTACAGCTGGGATGCGGGGTGAGTCAGGAGAGCGGAAGGAGGGCGCTCCGCCAGCGAAGGGCTGGAGCAGAGCCGGAAGAGCTCCTGGTTGCTCAGGGTGGCCTAAGTCTCCCCGCCTCACTAGACTTCCCAGGGTTCCTCTTGGCCAGCTGCCCCTACCCCAGTGACTCAGCTGCAAGCCCACCCCCTGTGGAACAGTCCTCAGTGGGGACCGGCCCAGAGCCCAAGATGACAAAAGGCACTTGTGAGATGCTAAGTTCTCCACTGGCCGTGTGCTGGGAGCAACGTGCGCCACTGGAAACTTCACTCTGCTCCTCGACCATCTCTCTTTCGACCGACTCATGGAGACCCAGCTTTGTGGACTGACTTTTGTCCCTGACACATTCCCAGGGTGAAGTCCTAGCTCCCTCTGAATGTGACCGTCTATGGAGATGGGGTCTTGGAAGAGGCGATTCAGTTACAGTGAGGTCACTAAGGGGGCCCTGATCCAGCAGGACCGCTCTTCATATTAAATAAAAGAAGAAGAGATTGGGACACAGACTCATGTAGAGGGGAGACTCTGTGGAAACACAGGAGAAGCCACGGAGAGGCCTCAGAAGAAACTAGCATGCCCACACTTTGAACTTGGACTTCCAGCCTCCATAATCTTGAGAAAATAGAACTCCTGTTGTCTAAGCATCGAGTCCACAAAGACACCAGTGATGTGTTAATCACAGGCTCAGTGCTGCCCGAGGCATGGACAAACCACAGCTGCAAACGACCCCGACAGTAAGCTCATGGGTCAGCAGGGGAAACACAGCGGAGGCGGCCAGCATTCCCAGAGCGAGGAGCAGAGGGAGCCGGGGTGCCAGTAAGCTCATGGGTCAGCAGGGCAGACACAGTGGAGGCGGCCAGCATTCCCAGAGCGAGGAGCAGAGGGAGCCGGGGTGCGGTGGGGTGGGGCACAGGGCGTGGGGGTCGGCGTCCGTGGGGTGGCCCGGGGAAGACACCCAGGGTGGGCCGCGCTTGTGTGACTCCTTATGGTTTCCTCCACTCGTGGCCCATCGGCTCAAGGTCTACTTATCTCCCGTCTAATTTCTGAATCCTGGTTTTCTCCTAGAAAATTACTGTCCCCAGACATAGCCCCCATAGGTCCATCAAAGACAAGCCACTTACGGTCATCTCGACCCACTGCAGATACCATTCAAAGTAGCTTATTATCTTACTCCCGAACTGCTTACTTTCCTGGAAAGACATCAAAGAGCAACAAGGCCATTAAAATGATTCCACCGCTCTCTAGCAAAGCACGAGACTATGGTTGCACACCCCCCTCCTGGTATAACAACTTACTTCAACAACAATTTCGGACAGCTGGCTGGTGAGAAAGTCCTGGGTAGAATTCAAAAAGAAAATGGTGGTGGACACTCTGACCTGCAAAACACGGCAACGGGCGACACAGTGTCAAGAGACACAGGGCTTTCATCAGACAGTTTGTGTATCGATGAAAATACAGTTCACGCAGCCCCAGGGCACCCTGACTTGCCAGTGGAGACTGTTCCAGCAGTTCGTGGTTAGTGACGCCCTCCCGGCTTTGGCTCCCAGGGCGTGGGTGCGCGTCCCCACTCCGCGATGAGCCTGGCGGATGGGGTGCGGCTGGGCTCGCCCTGTGCCGGTTTCCCAGTGAGAATGGAAACTTGTGGGCAGAAGGCAGCGAGGTGTGGAGGCTGCAGTGTCTCTGTGAGGGTGGCCTGCGGCCGTCCACACGCGCACTGTCCACGCCCACACATGGCTTCCCGCTGAGCGGACAACCATGTGCCAGGATGCAGTCTGCACTTACACAAGTCTTCTAGAAAGGGGAGGATGGGGAGACCTAGTCCGGTGTTTCAAATGGGTGGATAACTGAGGCTTGATTTTACTTAAAATAACTTCAAGACCCAACACCTCTGAAAGTCCACGTGTACTTTTGCAACAAGACCCCAAGACAGAGAAAGAAAACACACCCTTACCTTCAGCCCACTGGTCCTGTAATGAAGCCTCTTCATTTGTTTGTTCATGGTGCTCTAGCGAACAAACATATTTACCGGTAAGTGGAACTAGAAGATCACATGACCTTTGTGTCCACCCCCTGCCCCCGCATCCCTACGCCAAGTCAGCCGTCAAATCTGACCTTACTCTGTGACAGTTTCATTCAAGAAAAAAACACCAGACATGGGGAAGGATATGCACCTCACGTATCTGGGTGTAAGAAAACCTGAAGAAGAAACTCGGAATACATCTTCTGGAGCTCTGATGGACAGTTACTCACGGGTGACAGAGCCGCACGACCCTTCTGAGTGGGTTGTTCAGAGTAAAACCTGCCCCACAGCAGAGGCTTCATTTGCCTGGTTTAGACAAGCGGTTGGCAAACTTTATCAGTTCAGGGCCAGATAAGAAGTCTTTTCGACTTTGGGGACCACACTCTGTCTGAATCTCCCCACTCTGCCCTTGTAGCCGGGAGCAACCACAGAGCATCTGTACACAGGACGGGCCAGGCCCTGCTCCAGGAGAGCCTTGCTTCTAATAAACAGGCAGCAGTAGGGGCATTCCCTAAAAGCCCCGTGTTTCTGACTCCGCGCTTGCACTGCTGATGACCTGGCTTCGATCCCTTGCTGGGGAAATAAGATCCCAAAAGCCACAGGCCATGGCCAAAATTAATTAATTAATCAAATAAAAAAACAGGCAGCAGGCTGGGGTGCATTCAGGGGCTACAGTTTGCAAAGCCCTGGTTTAGGTCATAGGTCATATCTATGGAACAACTTGCCTAATTGTAAGTCAGCATAACTCTGCATAGGCCAAGGAGGCCTGTGTCTACTTGAAGGAAAGCATTTAAGGGACATGTCCAGACAAACTTAAAATGGTAACAAACTTGTGCAGGGCATAAAGTATAGCACAAGAAGAGCTGTGATGAGCCCAAACACAGATGAAGAAAATTCTAGAGAACTTTGTGAATTAGAAAGTCAAGAGGGAACATGAAGAGAGAGATGATAAGAACTAGCTCTAGAAGATTCCAAAGTCAGAGTCAAGCCAACGCATAAGCTTCTTCCGAGCTGAGCAGGCTGATCTGGAAGCTGGTTCCCCTGACAACTGCATACATGACCCCCCACCCCAAGCACACATCAAGCATAATAATAACAGCTCCTGTCTGCAGAGTCCCTCTGGGATGTCAGATCCTTCATCTCCAAGAGCCAGGTAACAGTGAGGCAAGGACCCCTCCTCTTGCTTTTAAACAAGAAAAACTAAAGCTACCAGTCTTGGGAGCAGCAGAAGCAAGACTTGCAGTCAGGTTGACATGACTCAAGAGCTTATGTTCCTTCTCTGCTTCCTTTCTGGCATTTAAGAAAGAAGCCAGAGGGTAGTGAGAATAAAAAGAAAGCAAGGAACCGAGCGAGGAAGACACAACTGTGGGCAAAACAGACGGCTGGTGTGTGAAATAGGCAGCTCCCTGCTGTACAGACGGGGAGCTCAGCGCGGTGCTCTGCGATGACCTAGACGGGTGGGAGGGGGCTGGCTGGGCGGATCGCTCAAGGAGGAGGGGGTATACGGATACTGACGGCTGACTCGCCTTGCTGTAGGGCAGAAACTAACACAGCGCTCTGAAGCAGCTGTTGTTGGTGTTCGGTGGCTAAGTCATGTCTGACACTTTTGCAACCCCATGGACTGTGGCCCTCCACGAGTCTCTGTCCATGGGATGTCAGAGGCAAGAATACTGGAATAGGCTGCCATTTCCTGCTCCTGGAGATCTTCCCAACCCAGGGGTGGAACACGTCTCCTGTTTTGGCAGGCAGATTCTTTACCTCTGAGCCACCAGGGAAGCCCAAAGCAATGATACCCCAATTTTTTTAAATTAGTTATTCAAAGCAAAAAAAAAAAAAAAGAAGAAGAGAAAAGTGAGAAAGTCGGATGGAAGAGAGGAGGGAAGACAAGGGGAACACGGAGTAGACCTAAATGCAGACAGAAAGGACGTCGCGTTGCCATCGCGTATGGCAAGGTGTGAACGCAGAGAGCGCGGTAAGAAAACACCAGGTAAGGCCGAGTCCAGCACTTACCACCTGCGTGGCTTAGGAGAGCCTTTTAAGGCCATGAAAAATGAGAGCAAAACAGATGGAGGCAACCGCGCATTTAAGCTGTTCACACACAGACAAGAAAAGGAGGTGCAAACATTGAAAACGTGTCCTCTTCAAAGCCCAGCTACTAGCATTTCTTTTACAAATAGCTCTGTTTCTTAGCCTGAAAGAAAGTGAAAGTGAAGTCGCTCAGTCGTGTCCGACTCTTTTCGATCCCATGGACTGTAGCCTATCAGGCTCCTCTGTCCATGGGATTGTCCAGGCAAGAGTGCTGGAGTGGGTTGCCATTTCCTTCTCCAGGGGATCTTCCTGACCCAGGAATCGAACCCGGGTCTCCCACATTGCAGGCAGATGCTTTACCATCTGAGCCACCTGAGGTTAACTGAATTTGACCTGCGTATGAGACGCAAACATATCACTGGGCTAGGTGAAGCGGACTTTGCACAGGTCACAGTGACATAGCAAAAGGCGTAGACTGTTACCATTGAATTCTGCAAAGGAACGACTTGGTTCTGATGGATATTTATTAAGGTATCTACGTGACTTTTCAGGCTGGTTTTCAAGCGTCCTGAGGGCTACAAAGAAAAGACAGCAAATAAACATTAGTATCTCCTTCCAGACTCTGGAGCACTGTCTCTAGTCACCGCCAGACACACACGTAAAGCCCTTCTTATATGATGATGGGCTTGGAGGGATGGTCCTGAGATGCCTGTAGTCCCTGATGTGGACAAGAGCCAGACTTGGCCAGGGCACAGAGCACTGCCCCCCAAGCCCAGGGTCCTGGCCACCACGCTCTGCTTCAGGAAAAGAGACCAGGCGCAGCCATTCACCACCAACCAGCAGAGGAGCTGGCGACGGGGAAGCTTGAAGGGTCTGAGGCACTCTTTGCCCTTCCATATCTGTTCATCCTTGCAGCCGTAAAGCAAGTGTGATCTTGCTCCTACGTCCAAGTTACCATTCCTTATACTGCAAAAATATGCATGCACTGGTGTGGGGCAGTGGAGGGGGGGATGGTATGAAAGCAGACCAGTGCTAAAGCGATGGGGCTGGGGACAGCATCGGAACGTTGCCCTGGGAAGCTTCACGAGCTCATGGACCGTCGGGCCACTCGGCAGTGGCCACTGATGGGAGCTTTTCAACAGGCACAGAGGAGCATTTTTATACCAGGGATGCCTGTGGCGCCAGGAACCTCTTCCATGGCTCCTCTAAGAATGGTATTGACCTTCGCCCTCTACAGCAAGGACAGCCTTGAACAGGATCGTCTACTCACCAGCTGGTTGGCTTTTCTTCGGGTGTCATTTGCAAATGAGATAAGATTTACTCTCGTGGGACTTCTTTCCGTCTACAAAGAGGTGTAGAAAACTGTGTTATGGAGATGGGATTTTTAAACCTTAACCTGTAACATGCAGAAGGGAACGGCGGCCCACTCCAGTACTCTTGCTTGGAAAAAGCCCATGGACAGAGAAGCCTGGCGGGCTACCGTCCATGGGGTCACAAGGAGCTGGACACGACTTAATGACTAAACAACAACCTGTAACGAGCAACAGAGTGAACATGGGCCCATAAACCCAAGGTAAGGCTAGGCAGCCTGTATTCTTATTTACATGCACAAAACAGCGTGATTTGTTTTCAACCATAAAATGAATCAAAGTACTGGTACCTGCTGTAATGGACATGAATCTCAAAAACTTAGGCTATATGAGATGGACCAGTGAAGGGCATCAGACAGAAAAAGGGCACCCCACTCATAGGAAATATCCAGATAGGTAAATTCATAGAAGCCAAAATGTAGCGTGAAGGTTGCCAGGGGCTGGCGTGGGAGATGGAGAGCAATTACTTACTGGGAGCGGAGCTTTCTGTTGAAGGTGATAAACACGCATTAGAACTAGTTAGAGACGGTGGTCGTGTGACATTGCAATTATACTAAATGTTAGTGAATTATTCAGTTGGTAATAAGTTAATTCAATGCTATGCAAATCTCATCTCAGTTAAAGAGAAACAAACAAACAAAAAAAGACAAACAAATTAAAAAAACATGCAAAAGATCACCCAGGAACAAACGGGTCATACCGCGTTCAAGTAGGCAGCATAGTCTATATCATCTATTCCAGAAGATCTGAGATCCATGAGGGTTTTCATTCCTGTTTTATCCAGCAGTTCTATATCCTCAATTCTTATATTCATATTTTCCAAAGTACTATTTATGTCTCCAGTATGCTGCATGGTTTAAAAAAACACCCAAAAGATTAGTCAGTCCACTCGTCTCTAAAAATGTCACCGACTTAAAGCTTTAAAGGAGCAATAAAATTTCTCAAGCCAAAAATAAATACACATGCACCTGACTGGCATGTCCTCCTCACCCCCGAGTCTTCCCTCCCAGCCCTTCCCCAACCCCCAGCCTTCCTCGCTGGGCCCCAGGCCAAGCACCATGTGAGGACCTGGGATGCAAAGCAAAAGCCTGCAGCATCTCCAACCCCCAAAGATCTCAAAAGCGAAGAGGGTACTGTGATAAAGGCCCAAGAACTGCATCGGGACACAAGCCTGGCAAGGCAGCGGGCTGCGGAGGGCTTCTGAGAGGAGGCGGCTTCTGACCAAGTCTTGGCAAACAGAGATGCTGAAAGGGGCTCGGCGGGCTGCTTTCCAGGGGAAGGAGGTGGCCTGCCCTGGACTGAGTAGTAGAAACACTCCAGATCATGGGCATGCAGTTGGTGACTGTGGGATCTTGTGTGTCCAGGGGGCACTGCTCATCATTGAGAAAATGGCATCATGAGTGAGTGAG
Organism: Capra hircus; assembly: GCF_001704415.2. Classification (NCBI taxonomy): domain Eukaryota; kingdom Metazoa; phylum Chordata; class Mammalia; order Artiodactyla; family Bovidae; genus Capra; species Capra hircus. Next base: position 111,453,638 of record NC_030813.1, read on the forward strand.
CAGAGGGCATCCCTTTGGGGCCTGGCTGCAAAATGATATTGTATCCATGAGTGCATGCAAGGTATGTCTAGAGAAGAGAAGACAAAATTTGTACACAGCTTTCAAAAAAGCCTCTTGACCTTTGAAAACCCTCAGGCCACCTTGACCTCATGGTGCCCCTTCGGTGATGCCTCCATACTGAAGCCGTGGGGCTTGGGGAACCACTTCTTCCTTTGACTTTCTTTGGTATCTGCTTCTGTGTTGGAAGCCCAGAAGACACCAGCTTCCTTAGCTTTTCTACACAGCAGAGAAAGTCAGGAGGCCTCTAGGCATGAGGGAGCGGGCACCACCTAGGCTAAGGGCACCGGCGGCCTGGGCTGCTGGAGCCTCCTTGCCCCTCCTCCCAGCCAGTGTGCTCTGCAAGGGCCTCTCCTTGGAGTCTGAAGACTCCAGACTCGGCTGTGGGCTTGGGTAAATGAGGAAAAGTGGGCATCCGTTCAGTCCCTTTCCATCCGTGCTGCCATGCTGTGTCTTGCCAAGGGCTCACCTAGGAGGAGCCCTGGGGTCCCGCCACCATTCACACAGAGTAAGGACTCTCTGGGCCGCAGTTCTTGTCCCTCATCAGCGATGTGACAGAAAACGATGGCTGGCCTGGGAGAATCAACACCCCGGGAAGCAAGCAGGGTTTGTGCCTCCAGGGACTTTGACATTCAGCAAGCTAAACCCTTTCCCGTGAAGGGTCTGCAAGGAGAACCCTGGAGAGGCTTTTGTTCCATTCACAGGAGAAACTCATGTCTCAGAAAGTCAGCTGGTCAGGGTGACGCCAAGGTCTTGGAATTAGATAGACGTGAGGTTTGTACAGCCTTGCAAATGTACTAAATCACTTCAACTGGCTCAGTTTATCTAATGTGAAATCCACCTCAAAAGAGAAAACGGGGACCACTGAATTTGGTAAAGAAACATGTCTATTTCCTGACTGGTCCTAATTACTCACCTTTGTTGGGGAAGGAAATGGCAACCCACTCCAGTACTCTTGCCTGCAAAATTCCATGGATGGAAGAGCCTGGTAGGCTACAGTCCATGGGGTCGCAAAGAGTCGGACACGACTGAGCGACTTCGCTTTCCTTCTTTCTATAGTTCCTTTTGGAGAAGGAAATGGCAACCCACTCCAGTGTTCTCACCGGGAGAATCCCATGGACAGAGGGGCCTGGTGGGCTACAGTCCATGGGGTCACAAAGAGTCGGACACAACTAAGCAACTAACACATACACATACTCACCTTTGTAATGTTGAGCTGTTCACTGACATTGTAGATGTGGTCGAGCTTAAGTGCGGCATAAAGGCCTTTATTTTCTTTGCAGTCACTGAGGGAATAAACAGAGAAGTCAGGATGCAAAAGGGCAGTTGTGGCTACCTCTGTCCACTGCGAAGGCTGGAGAGAAAGTTTAACTGTTCATCTTTGTTTACTCTGTGAATATGAACACGACGTGGCAGCTGAGTGTCAATGCAGTAAGCTGCCACCAGTGTCCCCAGGAATCCCCCAGGGGGCCCACCACTCCTGACACCTTTCCCTCTTTTTCTTAATGTTCCATGTTTGGAACAGATACAAGGTGAAAGGTGAAAGTGAAGTCGCTCAGTCGTGTCTGACTCTTTGCAACTTCATGGACTGTAGCCCACCAGGCTTCTCCGCCCATGGGATCTTCCAGGCAAGAATAATGGACTGGGCTGCCATTGCCTTCTCCAGGGGATCTTCCCAACTCAGGGATCAAACCCAGGTCTCCCGCACTGAAGGCAGACGCTTTACCCTCTGAGCCACCAGGGAAGCCCACAAGAGGACAGGTAGCCTTAGTGCTCTGAGTGATAACAAAGTTTACAAACTGGGAAGACATAAGCTCTAACCCGAAAAAAACAACCCATGTCAGAGAGATGTGTGTTACCAAGCATTATCTTCATTAAAAGATTTAATAAAAAGTTATTAGAAGACTGTATCAGGCTTCCCTGGTGGCTCTGTGGTAAAGAATCCACCTGCCAAGGCAGGAGACATGGGTCCGATCCCTGATCTGGGAGGATTCAACATGCCATGGGCCAACTAAGCCCATGAGCCACAACTACTGACCGTGTGCTCTAGAGCCCGGGAGCCACGGCTACTGAGGCCACGTGCCCTACAGCCTGTGCTCGGCAGCAGAGAAGCCACTGCCCTGAGAGGCCCCTGCAAGGCAACTGGAGTGCAGCCCCTGCTCACTGCAGCTACAGAAAGACCTGCTCGGCAACAGAGGTCCAGCACAGCCAAAAATAAATACATAAATAAAATTGTATAGAAAACTTTATCCACTGACTTCCTGGCAGTCCAGTGGCTAAGACTCTGCACTCCGAATGCAAGGATCCTGGGTTTGATCCATAGTCAGGGAACTAGATATCACATGAAGCAACTAACAGTTTATGTGCTCCAATTACAAATCCCGTGGCTGCAGTTAAGGGCCCAGTGAAGCCAAATAAAGAGATTAATTTGTTGTTAGTCAGTTGCTAAGTCATGTCCCATTCATTGCCCACCCATAAACTGCAGCCCACCCGGCTCGCCTGTACTTCACTGTCTTCTGGGGTTTGTCGCATTCCTGTTCATTGAACTGGTGATGCTGAATTGGTGATGCTATCTAAACATCTCATCTGTCGTCCCCTTCTCCTCCTGCTTTTAGTCTGTCCCAGCATCAGGGTCTTTTCCAATGAGTCAGCTCTTTATATCAGGTGGCCAAAGTATTGGAGCTTCAGCTTCAGTGTCGGTTCTTTTAATAAATATTCAGGGTTGGTTTCCTTTAGGATTAACTGGTTTGATCTCCCTGCTGTCCAAGGGACTCTCAAGAGTCTTCTCCAGCACCTCAATTTGAAAGCATCATTTCTTCCATGCTCAACCTTATGATCCAGTTCTCACATCCATACATGATTATTGGAAAAACCATAGCTTTGGCTAGACAGACTTTTGTCAGCAAAGTCATGTCTCTGCTTTTTAATATGGTATCCAGGTGTGTTACAGCATTCCTTTCAAAGAGCAAGCATCTTTTAATATCACAGCTGCAGTCACTGTCTGCAGTGATTTTGGAGCCCAAGACAATCAGACCTGTTACTGCTTCCACTTTTTCCCCATGTATGCACCATGAAGTGATGGGACTGGATGCTATGATCTTAGTTTTTTGAATGTTGAGTCTCAAGCCAGCTTTTTCACTCTCCTCTTTCATCCTTATCAGAGGCTCCTCACCCTCTGCTATTAGAGTGGTATCATCTGCATATATGAGGTTGTTAAATATTAAAAAAAAAACAAAAGCCCCCTATCAAGCCCCTTCCTGACCATTTCCCTCCACATTTCCAGGGCTGAGCTCTACCTAATGAACCTAAGGTTGAACTAAGGGTAGGGGACAGGGAGGGGCTGCCAAACGTCCGCTTTGGCTGCAAACCTAACTTGGCCTCACCTCTCCTAACTTCTCTGAAACGTGGCAAATGCCTTCTCGAGTGAGCTCAGCAGGGTGGCCACACCTTTGCACACATTCTTGCCATCCAGATGACCTTGTCCTGAGTGCCGCTTCCTTGTACAGCTGCCAAGGCCCTCCGGCCCCGAGGGACGCCTGGGAGAACTTTCCAGAATCCTGGGAGGGGTGACACTCCTCTCCAGGGAGCCCCAAGTAGGCTGGCATTGGTGATACACTGACCACCAGAGGAAAGACTGGAGAGTTCCACCGGAGCCAGAATCCCAAAGAGCTTGCAGATGAGGCCGAGAAGCTTGGCTTCCTTCTCTTAAGCCTGGTGAGGATTTCATTCATTGCATTCATTGGAGTGCACAGACTCCAATGGATTGAAAGTGTCTTCTTAGAACATGCTGTTGAGAAGGCTCCTGTGACCCTCTGGGCAAAGCAGAAGACCCCAGGTGATGAGCAAGTCTGCCATGAGGGCCGGGTGCCAAGCAGATGGACCCCTCTGCTGCTTACTCACTGTTTCCCTGGATGTGAGGGGAGCTGGTGATACTCAGCTGACTATGATCACCCTACTGAAGCAACAGGAAGGGGACCGTGTGGTCACAGAGGCCCTGGGGGTGGAGCCGGGCTGGCGCCCAGGCGGCCTGACTCACGGCCTGGTCCTCAGGCTACACCACTGTCGGCCCGTGAGAGACTCAGACTGATGAGAGATGTTCGCATATGGAGGGCTGGGGACATCTTTCTGGCTTCTGCAAGATCTAACTCAAATTTTATGCTAACTAAAACAGATTGCTTGTGGCCTGTCAAAGAGACATTTGTATGTCAGCTTACATACAATGAAATTATCAAAGAAAAGGGTGTACTGACCAGGACAATGTACCCATCAAAACAAAGATTAAGTGTTTCCCTCCCTGGGACATCAATGCTGGTTCTCCCTCAGTGATAAGACTGGTGCCAAAGCCGTGCTGACTCACTGTATACACGCTGATCTGTTTTTGCTTTTTGAAATCTTTAATGCATGTACCCCTGACGTATTTAATGTTACTTGTCCTGACAAGATATAAAACTGTGCTCAGAGCCATGGTTTCTGGAACAACTCCTCAGAGCTGTCTGAGAGGCTGCCTCCCTGGCTAGAGTCTGCAGTTTGGCTCACGCTGAAGAAGGAAACAGAACAGGTTCTATCTTGAAAGCAGGACTCCATCTTGGGCCGGACTTTGAGCTCTATGCCCAGAATCTATGGAAACGACACACCAACTGGAAAACCAGGCCCCTGGAAGGAAGAGCCCCAGGGCTCTCCATCGCTAAAAGAATACCCTAATTATCTGTGTAACTGAATAGAATCATATATTCTATTATGCTTATTAGGGTATGACTACAGGCCTATTGATAATTGTCCACTGTTAACTACCTAGGCTTAAGGTGTATGACTCACTGGTTAACTTTGATTGTCAGGGAATTCGGGGAGGTGGGTTTGTGCACGTACACTTAGGGTATATAAGATTTTCACAAAAACTTAGTCTTTGGCTAAGAGGAGACTCTGCCTTGGGCCCGCTGATATAATAAACTGCACTCCACTATCTGCATCGTCCTTCTGAGTGAGTTTGTTTCCCGGAACACGTGGCTACAACAACATAAAACTCTTTCCTATTCCTATTAAAGACTTTGGTATATTTCTGTTCTTTTTTTCTGCTGTCCCACAGGCCTTGCAGGATCTTAGTTCCTGAGCAAAGGATGAACCTGGGCTCTGGCAGTGTAAGGATTAAGTCCTAACCACTGGACCTCCAGGGAAATCCCATCTTTATCATTTCTACTGAGACTCATCCAGTGAATTCTAAATTGTTATACGGCATTTACCTGGGGCAGGGTGACTCTCAAACAAGAGTTTTCCCAGGGTCCCAAGACTGTATTTTAGGGTCACCTCTACCAATGAATTCTAGTGATAAAGACAGAGTGACTTGGGATGCACCATCCTAAGTCCTAGAGGGTTTTCTGGGGAAGACTGGCTTTTTGGTCTTACTGCTGAAACCAGAGACGGGCTTACTTCTGAAACTGGAAAGTTGACCATTCAAATGAAAAACACGTTGAGAGCAAAATTTTCATTGTAGAAACACAACATTCTAAGTAGCAAAAAAATGCATAATGCAATTATTCATACCTGTAAACTTGTTCAAAAGTGAGATTAACATCCGGTTTGTTAAGTACTAGGCCAGAGAGGTAGTATTTCCAATCCTCATTTAGTAAATATGGAGTGTCCAAAACCTAGAAGAAATTTAAAGACAGTTTTACACTAACATATATGCATATAATTAAATAATATTCTGTTAAACATATAATATTTGGGATATTTTTATTTATATCATGACTTACTTCACTGATTTTCAATTAAACTAGAAAACAGAAATGTGATTGCAATAGACAGACAGATCACTGGGTGGAAATCACAGGAATTATTAAGAGTACATTTTCGAGAGGAAAATCTAAGTAAAATAAAGATTAGAAATGGCTAAAGAATAATTGATTCAGAATATCTGATAGGAAGCCATGAAGCAGTAGGCCCAGCGCTTCACTCTTTCTCCCTGGACAAATGGAGTTAAATCAGGCACATTCTTCAACTTCACATCATGTAATAAGATGGACTAATGAGTACATGACTGTATGCATACTTGAGAAGTGCAAATGGGAAACACCCTCATTTTTCCAAATATTCTCCTCTACTTTTTAAGAATTCCTTTTTTAACAATTTAATGTAGAATAAAAGATGATGAAGTCGGGCCACACGGAGAGAGTGTGACAAACTGATGCTCCCAACTGAGTTTTGCTGAACCAACCAACTGGGGAATTAAAATACCTCCACAGCAACTGGTTTATCTTAGGAGTCCTTCATCTGATTTTATAATGCAGATGAGGTGGACGAATGTGTACAATAAAACAGGGAAGTGGAAACACATTTTTAAAATCAGAATAGGGAGAAAAACACTGGAAAGTCAAAATGAGAAGACAGACCTGTAGATCAAAACAATTTCATTAGTTAATGAAGCTAAACTTGGATACAGCACCCTAAAACCTGAAGTAGTTGGCTGTAGAGGGAGAAAGTGAAGTCTACATTTAATTCTCAACTACCTCGTCAGATCTCCACCAGGGACGACCCGTGAGGTGTGCTATTTAGCAGTCTCCTTCGCGTCAATATTTTTTGCAGATTTATTTATCGGCTGCTGCAGCCCACGGACTCTCGAGGTGTGGCTCGTGGGCTCATCACAAAGCCTTAGTTGCCCACGGGCGGTGGGATGCTAGTTCCTTCACCAGGGATCTAACCTGAGTCCCTGCATCGCCAGGTGGATTCTTAGCCACTGGACCACCAGGGAAGTCCCCTCTTTCACTGCAAATTTAGGGCCCTTCCACCATCTGTGTGGGAAACTGTCATCTGGGAAGTTCTCTGAAATATCAGAAACCTCTTGAAGTTTAGAAGGAACCTGGAAAATTTATCCTTTGATGTTCCACATTAGGGAACTACTTCTGAGAAGAACTGTATTCTCCCCGAATATGACAACCAGCTTTGATGAGTAAGCCTTAACTCCTGGTATCGATTTCACTGACATTAAAAAAGAATACAGTTGACCTTTCAACAACATGGGTTTAACCTGTAAGGATTCACTTCTATGTGAATTTTTTTCAGCACTAAATAATACAGTGCTATGTGGTCTGAGGTTGGTGGAATCTGAGGAAGGGTATATGGAGTAATCATGTGAACAGAAGGCTGAATATAAGTTGAATGCCCAGAGGATCGTCACTGTCAATGCCCTGGTGTTCAAGGGGCACCTGTACTGCCATATTTTTTTTTTTTTTTTGCTCTGTCAAATAGATGGAGTCTCAACCTACTGAGTACAAACCAGGTGTTCATCTTTTTACTCTTGAAGAAACCCACTAGACATGCAGCTGCTGCTGCTGCTAAGTCACTTCAGTGTGTCCGACTCTGTGCGACCCCATAGACAACAGCCCCCCAGGCTCCACCGTCCCTGGGATTCTCCAGGCAAGAACACTGGAGTGGGCTGCCATTTCCTTCTCCAATGCATGAAAGTGAAAAGTGAAAGTGAAGTCACTCAGTCGCTTCCGACTCCTAGCGACCCCATGGACTGCAGCCTTCCAGGCTGCTCCATCCATGGGATTTTCTAGGCAAGAGGACTGGAGTGGCTTGCCATTGCCTTCTCCGACCACTAGGCACGGGGCAGGAAGGGGGGTGGTGGCGGGATAAAAGCTTTGGCTCAGGCCCTTCATAATGGACACAATCCATATTTACCTGGAATAACTTTTTGTTTCTGTAAGGCTCACAGACCAGTGTTTCCATATTTCCACCAGCGACAAAAGTCAGCACCACAATGGTCATGACTATCCAAGAAAAGAAGAAACTGAATCCAACCCCACTGGAAAACCAAACAAACAAACAGGAAAAAAGTTAATAATTCTGCAGGCAGTTATTCCCCGTTACCAGAACTTACTCATTCCACCTAGTCCACATATAAAAGGACCTGGGACGTCAGCTTTCGGCAGGTTAACCTCGGTTCAGCCTACCCAGGGATGTAGACAGGAAGTGCAAGGTGCATCTTAAGGGGATACTTGGCCCTGGGTCCCTGGCCTGCCTGCAGCCCGGCACTGTGGTGCAGATGTGGACCTGGGGTCACCTGAGGCTGTCCGGTGAGGAGGAGGCTATAAGTTGGTGTCCGGGGAAAATGCTGCCTGTCCTATCAGCAAACAAAAGACGCTACACCCGTGCCAACGGTGAGCCCTGGGGGGCTCAGTATAGAAACAGGATGCCCCCCTCTTCTAGCCACCACCCGTTGTAGCCACCCTGAAAGGACGCCCCCTGCAGACTCGGGAAGATAGCTGAGGCGCTCGTCGCAGGGATGATGTCAGTGAGCCCAGACTATCTGGCTTTCTTTTCTTTTTTTTTTGAGATGACTCTGCAGACACGCTGCCTGCCTTGTAAGATTTTATTTTTAAGTTGTAGAATGTTGGGCTAGTTTCAGGTGTACCACAGCAAAGTAAATCAGTTGCGCCTACACATATGTCCACTGTTTGCTTTTTTAGATTCTTTTCCCATATAGCCCATTACAGAACACAGAGTTGAGTTCCCTGAGCTATACAGCAGGTTCTTATCAGGTATCTATTTTATATACCGTAGTGTATGCGTGCGTCTACCCCAGTCTCCCAGTTTATCCCACCTCCCTTTACTCCCCGGTAACCATACATTCGTTTAGTCCATTCATGACTCTATTGCTGTTTCATAAGTAAAAGTTCATTTGTACCCTGTTTTGTTAAGAGTCCACAGAAGCAACATCATATAACATACTGAGTGAAGTCACTCGGACCCAGAGAGACCAGTCCCATGTGGTTTTCTTTAATTAGCACTCATCTTCGGAGGCTCAGAGGACCAGATCTTTGTCAGAAAAACTCCTCTGTGGCCTGGCTCCTCCCTCACCTCTTCAGAGAGGTTCCCTCAGAGCGACTTGAGAGGCTGTGTCCCGGCCTTAAGTCCTCAGTTTTGTCTGCCAAATACATTGTAATTCTCAGCTTTTAGGGGGTGCATTTTTTTTTCAGTTGGCAGCAGGAAATGTACTCTGGGGAGTCTGAAAGGGGCAGATGTATTCAGATATTGAGAGGGATGCAGACAGAGCAGCGCTGTGAGGGACAGCCCAAGGTGGCAGGCAGGGGCATCCAGCGGGGAAGCCTGGAGGATCCCCAGAGGGAAGGCCACTGAAGGTCTTTAAGCATTGGAGGAACATGCCCCGACTTCTCTCTGTAAAAACAAGCCCTCTTGGCTGCGTGTGAAGGGTGGATGGACAGGTGCCCGCAGTGGAGGGTGTCAGGGAGCTGGCTCTTTCTGGCCCCAGATGGGGGCCTGTTGCAGCTGGGAGTGGTGGAGTGGAGTCAAGGGTGAAAGAGGGCTGAACCGGGAGGAAGATACAGGAGGATATGGTGAATACTCATGCTCTCGAAGGGAAGGGAAGGGAAGGGAACAGGAAGGGTGCACCAGGGCTCGTCAGCAGCAGGGACAGGGAAAGGGGGAGAGGATGGACTTTTACAAGGTCCTGTTTTCTGGGAGACATGGCAGAGGAGATGCTGTGCAGATGCAGTTTGGTGTTTGGAGCACAGAGGCCTGGGTTACAGACCTACTTTAGGGAGTGAGTGGCTTAGAAATGATGACTGATCCTTGGGGCTGCGGGGGAAGGCAGGGGCAAGCCTAGGACTGACTGGGCCTGGGGGGACCTCACCATTTGAGCAAGAAGTGGTAGAAAGACAGTCAGCAAAGGAGACCAAGGTGGAGGCTCAGGAGGGTGGGAAGGAAACCAGGAGGGTGTGAGGTCACTGGGAGTTAAGGCGTGTTTACAGGAGGGGCAGCTGTTCCGTCACTGCTGTGACGTTCGAGAAGGACTCAGAGAAGTCCACTGGACTGGAGACGCAGAGGTCACTGCTGACGTGACAGTGACCGGCGAGGAACCACGGTGGCTCGGCCTGGGCAGGAGGTGGGAGACCAGGAAACGGGCATCAGACGCAGGTCTTCATTTCAAGACGTCTGTGCAGAGAGGTGAGTTAGAGGGGAGGATGGGGTGTCCATGGGGTTTCCTGTTTTCATTTCTAAAGAGGGGAGAGCCCTGTGGTGTGGCAGATGGACGTTCACCACTGCAGCCCACTCAGCCCCTACAATGCTCGCTGGAGCCTCAGAAGACACAGGACCACAGAGAAGCCAGGACTCCTCCTTTCAGATCTTTTCACTTGGATCCTCCTGGGAGACAAGGACTCTTGCTTGATTGGTAGAGAGACCGTGTTCTTGATTGGACAGTATCAACCACTTTCAAAGAGCAGGTGGTGTTTTGGCTTGAAGCTGAACTAAACATACTCTTTCTCATTTCTACAAGCAAGTCAGTGATTAGAAGGAAGAAACAGCACTCTCCTAGTTTGAGGAGTCCATCCAGTTGTTGACCAGATGTCTCAAAAGATGCAGCATTCTGCCAAGCATAGCAAAGCAGGCCATGCTGAGGGGTGGGCTTCGATGGGACAAAAAAGAAATTGCAGACACCCTCAGGGTGCAGACCACCCAGGATGCATCTGAGAGCAAGTGACAGCTACCAGCCTTTCCCCTACTGCTGAGATGGGTCCTATGGCTCCTAAGTCATAGGTTTGCATGTGACTCTAACCCTTTAGAGATCCCTTAACCTGAGACGTGAGCATTACATCCACACTACAGTGGCTCTCAGCCGCCCATCAGTTTGCTCATGACTCTATTTTATTTTTTTGGAGCTAGATATCACATTTTTTTTTTTTGCTTTCATTCCCCCCCAAAAGTAGAATAGACTTTTATGAAAGTTGAACCTTTTCAGAGCAATTTACTTCCTCCCTTCAATAATTAAAAAGATGCATCAACAACACATAAATCCACATGAAAATATGACAAAATAGCCAAGTGATAGGATTATTAAATTCTGAACATTAAATTAATCTTCTGTCTGTAGCTGTGGACATTTAAACAAAAGGCTGGGCAAATACACTCTTCCTTGTTGGCTTAATTCCTGAATTTTAGGCATGTGAGCAAGAAGGATTTTCATGGGTGGAACTCTGTCCAGCTTTATCCAATTCTGGCAGACTTCCATGTCTTTAGCTTTAAGGTTCTTTTTAAAACTTCACTTAAAAAAAAAAAAAAACCCACGAATGAACCTAACAGAAAGACTCACAGACATAGAGAAAGAGTGGTGCTTGCTCGGGGAGGGGGTAGGGCAGGGAGAGGGATGGGCTAGGAGTTTGGGGTCAGCGGATACAATTTATGCCATTTAGGATGGATAAATAACAAGGTCCTACTGTATACACAGGGAACTATATTTAATATCTTGGAATAAACCATCACCGAATAGAATATAAAAAGGAATGTATACATGTGAGTCACTTTGCTGTACAGCAGAAATTAACACACACTGTAAATCAACTACACTTCAATAAAACAAAAACTGATGTGCCTGCATTCACGTGAATAAAGGCTTGTACTACAGTGAAGCCTGAAGCTTTACACAAGTGGCCTTAGCTTTAGAGGCACAGCTCATAAGTAGCCAGATTAGTGACCTAAAGTTTAAAAAAGCAAATTAATGCATGTCACTGTAGACACAAGTAAAGAAATGGCTATGGTTTTGGTTCCCTATGGCCCAAAACACCTCTTCTAAATCTTAACCCTCCCCTGGAGCCTCATCACCACCATCCCCAACTCATTCCCAGGAGTTTATAGGAAAAGAGAATATCACAGAGCTTCCCCTCTGGGAAGCATTCCGAGCTTTTACCCCTGGTCACTGGTTTACATTTCTGGCTCCACCTCCACGTCCATCCAGCACATGCCCCTCTGGTTTGTTATAAGCTAGTAAACGGTTTTCTTTACAAAGACAGGAACTTGGACGCGAATCTGACTGAAACAGGGATAACAGCTCCAGTCCGCGTCACATTTAGCACCTGCTGGTACCTCACATCTGATCCCATCACTAATACAGGCGACCTGTCTAACTCCCAAGGGTGCTGGCTCCTCAATCTCTGTTCTAAATCGAGTCTCTAGAGCTTCAGAGTGAACAGTGTCTGCTGTCAGATCAACCTTCAGAAATTATCTGGTGAATGCACGGACTGGTAGACAGATTGACAGATAGATAGATGCTGTTGTTCTTTAGTTGCTAAGTCATGTGCGAGTCTTTTTCGACCCTGTGGACCGTAGTCCGACAGGCTCCTCTGCTCATGGAACGTCCCAGTTAAGAATACTGGAGTGGATTACCATTTTCTTCTCCAGCGGATCTTCCCAACCCAGGGATCAAACCTGCATCTCCTGCTTTGGCAGGTGGAATCTTTACCATTGAGCCACCAGGGAAGCCCAGAAAGAGAGACAGATATGGGGGAAAATAGTGAGAATTAAGAAAGCAAACTTGGAAATAATTTCCTGATAGCTGCTTTGTGGAGGAACCTTCCATACACACATGAATATCCGTATAAAGATGCACTTTAAGCTTGTCTCTCAAAGTGCCACTGACCTAGAGTTTCCTTGATTTTTATGCTTAATGGAATTTCCCAAACCAATGAAAGCATAATCACATCAAGTCTCCGCTGTCTGTCGCTGGAACCCAGAGTGCTTGGCCCGGAGGCCACCGGGTCCCTGTCACACCACGGTCCCCACCCTGTGTTTCCACCCTTCACAGACCAAGGAAGGACCGAGACTCACACCATGAGAAGGAGGCCCCCGGTGTTCGAGACGCAGCCTCGTCTGGTTGGGGTGGCATTCTGGTCATAGCCCAACGTGCCACACAGCAAGCCCAGGAGATAAAAAGTCAAGATGAGGGTCAGCAAGCAGACGACGACCAAGCAAACCAGCCACCTGGGGGGGCAAGCACAGAGCAGGCACACGTGAGCAGGGACGTCATCGCAACACAATAGTGCTGGACCCGGGCGGGAGGGGTCCATGCTACCCTTGGCAGTCAAACATCAGAGTCCTGCTCATTCCTCAGAGGGAGAGCGCGCTGTGAGAAGACCCCTTTCCGGCCAGAGTCCTCCAACCCAACCAAGTCAACATGTATCCTGGTTTCAAAGAGCTCTCAAAGGTCATGGGATTATCGCTTCTTTCCCTTCGCTTTAATCCACCGGGCCCGGAAGCAGGGTTGACTCAGCCTCTCCGAGGCAACTGACAACCCCTTAAGGCTTTTCAGTTCTCTCAAGGTTCCTGAGGCTACAAGTGTGGATAATCAGGGTGTTAGAGAAAAGGGTAATGATGGTTGGAATGCTGCGTATTCAGAGAGTTATTGAGGGTGGACCCAGGACAAGCCAAGCTTAACACTGACTTACTTCCCCCACCAAACACAACCAAACCATGCCCCTTAAGGCTTTTCAGTTCTCTCAAGGTTCCTGAGGCTGCAAGTATTTATTATAAAGAGGATGAGATGCAGACAGATCATGATAGACAACAGATAAGAATTTGGGACTGGCTCCCCTGGTCTTTTATCTAAAATGTTTTGTGATTTTAGGAATACTAGGGACAGGGGGGTGGGGAGTAACCTGTGTTCCTTACTGAGGCAGATACCTTCTACTTGATGAGTGCACTGAACATTTTAGAAATTTTCACATCAAGTGAGAACAGTGCATGCTCAATTGTGTCTGACTCTTTGTGACCCCATGGCTGTAGCCCACCAGACTCCTCTGCCCATGGGATTCTCCAGGCAAAGATACTGGAGAGGGGTGCCATTTCCTACTCCAGGGGATCTTCCCGACCCAGGGATCCAACCTGTGTCTCCTGCAACTCCTGCAGTGGCAAGGCGATTCTTTACCACTAGCACCACCTGGGAAGCCCTTAGAATTTTAGGCCCATCCCAAATCAAATGCCTGCAGAATGGGGGTCTCAGCGTTATGGGAGGTCTTGTGAGATGCTCAAGGATAAGGGATCCTCAGTTAGGTCTTGCTGGCATTCCTCGAATGTACAGCAACCCAGGAGTGTTCAAGGATAGAAATACTTCCCAATCTTTAAAATGCTAAAAAACAAAGCATGTACTCTGCAACAAAAGCTGTCACTGCAGTTTTTCATTCAGTTAAGAATAAACTCAATCATTATTAATAATGGGCTTCCCAGGGGGCACTAGCAGTAAAGAACCCACCTGTCAATGCAGGAGACCTAAGCGAAGAGGGTTTGATCCCTCGGTTGGGAAGACCCCCTGGAGGAGGGCAAGGCCCCCACTCCAGTATTCCTGCCTGAAGAATCCCAAGGACAGCCACCTGCACCTACTCTGTGACGTTTTGTGCCAGATCCTGAGGATACAAATTTAAATAAGCCATGGACTCTGGCCTCAGGGATCTTTTACTGTTAATGCATGCCTCATCTACTTTGTTAAATTTCTTTTTAAAATAAGCTTATAGTCTCAGGGTGCGGGAGGAGGAAGGGAAGGGAGCTGGTATGTAGACAGATCATGGCACCGTTCCTCCCATCTGTACCACTCTGACTTCTAATGAGATTTCAAGTCCATTGGGAAAGGGTCTGTCTTATGTTTGTTTGTAAAGTGTCTGCCTACAATGGGGGAGACCCGGGTTCAATCCTTGGGTCGGGAAGATCCCCTGGAGGAGGAAATGGCAACCCACTCCAGTATTCTTGCCTGGAAAATCCCATGGACGGAGGAGCCTGGTGGGCTGTAGTCCATGGGGTCACAAAGAGCCAGACAAGACTGAGCGACTTCACTTTCTATTCTTTGTTCTGACACCTGCTGGGGTGGCCAAGCCACATGGTAGGAAAAGGTGGGCTGATACACAGCGATAAGTAAGGGCATAGTCAGGTGGGAGTTGACAACCCACCTTTGCCACATTGTCCTCAGTCTTCCCTCAGGGAGGGAAGTCACTTCACCTCCCTGAGTCTCAACAAAACAGCATTATAAACACAACACAACCCAGGGGGTTTCTGTGAGATGCTATATGGAGAGCTCCTGGTGGGCACACTGCGACTCTTCCCTAAAGGCTAGCAAGCACTGTTATTGTCTCACTATTTATCTTGTGCTCCTGCATAATAAATATTCCAAGTAGGGATGGTGGTCTCTGGAGTCTCCTGGGTTTGGGCAGCTGGAAGAGTTCCAGCAGTGGTCGTGGGGCTGAGCCTTTCAGAGCAGAGATCCCATCTTACTTCTCATGTGATCCTGGAGAGCCCATGAGTCTCTCCTGTCCTGTCCTCCCCCAAGCTCTTGTCTGAGATATGCCCACCAGCATCTCCCCGGACCACATCCTACCATTAGCGTTTTTCTAAAGGACAAACAGCTGGGATCCACAGCAGCTTCAGACAATCCGCTGGTTTCAAGGATGCTCTTTCCGTAAGAACCAACCTCCACGTATTTACTTTATATATGCATAAAGAAAAAAATATTATCTGAATGCTCTAATTTCTTTCAAATTTTAAAATCCTGTTACATACCTTAGATAACTATAACCAAGACTCTGCAAGCCATCAAAATTGCAAATAATTGACTATTTGGCTCAAGAACTTCCAGTCTTTAATAGTGATGGAATTCCAGTTGAGCTGTTTCAAATACTGAAAGATGATGCTGTGAAAGTGCTGCACTCAATATGCCAGCAAGTTTGGAAAACTCAGAAGTGGCCACAGGACTGGAAAAGGTCAGTTTTCATTCCAATCCCAAAGAAAGGCAATGCCAAAGAATGCTCAAACTACCACACAATTGCACTCATCTCACATGCTAGTAAAGTAACGCTCAAAATTCTCCAAGCCAGACTTCAGCAATACGTGAATTGTGAACTCCCTGATATTCAAGCTGGTTTTAGAAAAGGCAGAGGAACCAGAGATCAAATTGCCAACATCCGCTGGATCATCAAAAAAGCAAGAGTTCCAGAAAAACATCTATTTCTGCTTTATTGACTACACCAAAGCCTTTGACTGTGTGGATCACAATAAACTGGAAAATTCTGAAAGAGATGGGCATACCAGACCATCTAACCTGCCTCTTGAGAAATCTGTATGCAGGTCAGGAAGCAACAGTTAGAACTGGACATGGAACAACAGACTGGTTCCAAATAGGAAAAGGAGTATGTCAAGGCTGTATATTGTCACCCTGCTTATTTAACATACATGCAGAGTACATCATGAGAAACGCTGGACTGGAAGAAACACAAGCTGGAATCAAGATTGCTGGGAGAAATATCAATCACCTCAGATATGCAGATGACACCACCCTTATGGCAGAAAGTGAAGAGGAACTCAAAAGCCTCTTGATGAAAGTGAAAGAGGAGAGTGAAAAGGTTGGCTTAAAGCTCAACATTCAGAAAATGAAGATCATGGCATCTGGTCCCATCACTTCATGGGAAATAGATGGGGAAACAGTAGAAACAGTGTCAGACTTTATTTTGGGGGGCTCCAAAATCACTGCAGATGGTGACTGCAGTCATGAAATTAAAAGATGCTTGCTCCCTGGAAGAAAAGTTATGACCAACCTAGATAGTATATTCAAAAGCAGAGACATTACTTTGCCGACTAAGGTCCGCCTAGTCAAGGCTATGGTTTTTCCTGTGGTCATGTATGGACGTGAGAGTTGGACTGTGAAGAAGGCTGAGCACCGAAGAATTGATGTGTTTGAACTGTGGTGTTGGAGAAGACTCTTGAGGGTCCCTTGGACTGCAAGGAGATCCAACCAGTCCATTCTGAAGATCAACCCTGGGATTTCTTTGGAAGGAATGATGCTAGAGCTGAAGCTCCAGTACTTTGGACACCTCATGCGAAGAGTTGACTCAATGGAAAAAGACTCTGATGGTGGGAGGGATTGGGGGCAGGAGGAGAAGGGGATGACCCAGGATGAGATGGCTGGATGGCATCACAGACTCGATGGACGTGAGTCTGAGTGAACTCCAGGAGATGGTGATGGACAGGGAGGCCTGGCGTGCTGCAATTCATGGGGTCGCAAAGAGTCGGACGCGACTGAACTGAACTGAACTGATTCACACACGTACATATATACATACACGTATGTAGTGCTTCATGAATTTTCATGTCATCCTTTCACAGTGGCCATGCTAGTCTTCTTAGCATGGTTTCAATTTTATTATACATGCTGCTGAAGTGAAAAACTTTTTAAATGAACTTAAACTAGGGTGAACACATATCACCTTATGGCCTCTTTGTACAATTTGCTGTCTTAAGATTATCCTGGTTATATCGCCAGATTTTCACCCCACTCCCCAGCAAGTTCCATGCTCGTAGTAGAAAAGCTCAAAGAAGGCACTGACCTGTATGAATCGCATTCTTCCATAGTGGGTAAATAGTGGAGGATATAATCTTCAGAGTTATTAATGTAACGGACGAAACTCGACAGTGTCTTCTGAATAGGAATCTTTGTGCTTATATTCTTGACATCAGATTGAATGGAATTCAAGGTCTTTTTAAACTCTGAAAACAAAGACGCCTCAGTTATGCGTTTTCATAGAGGAGACAAGACATTTAGTTTTGGAACTTAACTGAAAAGCCTGAACCACTTTTAGCTCCTCCCATGTTATGCAGATGTTTAAAATATGAGAAGATTCTACAAGCAGCATGAATGCAGCCAAGTCTATTGAAAAGCAACTGTTTAACAGAAGAGCAAGCTATGAGAACTGACTTAAATGACATGGTGTGAAATCAAGCCAGAGTTTTCTTCTACTTATTTCACTGAAAAAAAGAAAAGCAAAATGGACCAAGTGACTAAAGTGTACTGTGTGCCTACAGCAGATAAGGCATTTGTTAACTCATTTCTCATTCCCAACTCACTAACAGGGATGCTGGGCTCATAGGGGTTAAATCACTTGACCATATGTCTGTTTTTCAGAAAGTACGAGAAATGTGATTAAAAACTCAGGTTCACCTACCTGTAAAGCTTCTGTTAAATGATTTTGAAAAAAAAAAAAAAAAAACTATTTAATAATATAAGAATCCCTCCATCTACAAAATAGCACTGAGGAACACAGTAATTTTCCAGGAACAATTTTTTGAACACATGACCTCAAGTGACATTTCTGTTAAAATTGTATTTGATTCATACAAATTGCTAAAGTCTACCTGTGTCTCCTACATGCAAAAAGCAGTACTATTCCCAGTGGTCAGTTTCTAATAATATGCATCCTAATCTCTCAGGGAGGTTATGTTACATCTTTCTGGAATGTGTGTAATCATCAGGGCAGGTCCTGGGATCAAAGTCAGCAGGGGTGGGGACCGTGACCACTCACTAAGACCTGAAGGGGGCCTCATCCACAGTGATTCTTGATGGGGGACATCCCAGAAACATACTCATTGGTCAAGGTCTGCTGATTCTGAAAGGCAGACACACGTCTCTGCAGCAGTGGAACCAAGACTGGCAGGTCTCAGGAGGCGACCCAGGGCTCCTGGTGAACTTCTGGGAGCTGGGAGCACCATCCGAAAGGAAATGACGTCACACTGGTGGAAACTTTTTGTTTGAAATTGTGTGGTTCACCTCCGTGTGACTCTTCAGGAGCTCCTAGGAGTCAGAGTGGGTGGACGTCTCATCCACATGACTCATGCCTAGAGACCCCAGGACCCTCCACCCGGAGACTCTGTAGGTCTCTTTTTTTAATTAATTAATGTGTTTATTTTTGATTGCCCTGGGTCTTCTTTGCTTTGCGAGGGCTTCCTCCAGTTGAACGGGGCTACTCTTCACTGAGGTCTGCAGGCTTCTCGTCACGGTGGCGTCTCTTGCTGCAGAGCACAAGGCGCACAGGCTTCAGCAGCTGCAGCATTCAGGCTCAGTAACTGTGGCTCGCAAGCCCCAGAGCACTCCAGTTTTCAGGCTCTTGCAGGACCAGGGCTTGAACCCATGACCCCGACACTGGCAGGCAGATTGTTATCCACTACGCCACCAGGGAAGTCCTCCAGGTCTCTTTGTTCACCCTGAGGTTTCTGGGGGTTGTTACACATGGCATCCAACCAGTCCATCCTAAAGGAGATCAGTCCTGGGTATTCACTGGAAGGACTGATGTTGAAGCTGAAGCTCCATTACTTTGGCCACTGATGTGAAGAGCTGACTCACTGGAAAAGACCCTGATGCTGGGAAAGATTGAAGGCAGGAGGAGAAGGGGATGACAGAGGATGAGATGGTTGGATGGCATCACTGACTCAATGGACATGGGTTTGGGTGGACTCCGGGAGTTGGTGATGGACAGGGAGGCCTGGCGTGCTGCAATTCATGGGGTCACAAAGAGTTGGCCATGACTGAGCAACTGAACTGAACTGAACACGTGGCATATAGATACCCGCTCTCCTAAGCGACGTTTCCTCGTCTCCGAATCGGGCCCTTTCCGCTTCTCCGCTGTGTTCCTCCCCACACTCCGCAGCCTTGTGACTGTACAGAGCTGCCGCCCTCTCAACAAATACCTTCTTCAGTTCGGACATTGCTTCCTCCGGGAAGCCTTCCACTATTCTCTCCGGCCACTGGATCCCTTGCACACACCTCACTAGGTTCCCAGAGGGTGGTAAAAGCCAGCTGTAGGGGTCATGCCCAGCTGCAGGGTACACAGGGGTCATGCCTCCCTTACCTCCCATCCCCAGAACCCAGCAGCAGCGGGCACACAGCAGGCAATCATGGGTACTACAGGTTGTTTGGGAAGGACATGAAAACCCTCGTCTTCAACCTGGGGCGGCAGGGGGCGCTCGCTCAGACCCAAGAAAACTCTGGCTCGTGTTCAGGTGATGGCAGTGTGTACACCCGGCCTCGCGCATGCAAACTGCGCGCCTTGCTTGGCCAGACTTACAAGGGAGGGTGGCACGTATTGGCAGAGGAGGTCCAGGAAGAAGAAACAAAAAGAGTAAACACAGAGATTAGTAAGCAAGTGGCTCTCAGATGTACAGTGTGGGTTATCTCTCAGATGCCGGCATAGGAAAGCCAGAACTCTGTCTTGAATAGGTCAGTATTTTAAACAGAAGGGAATCTTAAACAGAAGGGAAACCACAGAACATCCAAAGCACTATGTAGTAGGAGAAAATCCTTTTTACTCAAAGTCTTAATGGGTTGAAAAAGCAGTATTAGGGGAAAAAAAAAAAAAAAACCTCCAACACAGCATTTTAAAACCACTCCATCAACAGGCCTTCCCTGGTGGCTCAGCTGGGAAAGAGCCCGCGTGCAATGCGGGAGACCTGGGTTCGATCCCTGGGTTGGGAAGATCCCCTGGAGTAAAGGAAAGCCTACCCACTCCAATATTCTGGCCTGGAGAATTCCCTAGATAGTATAGTCCATGGGGTTGCAAAGAGTTGGACACGATGGAGCGACTTTCACTTCACCATCAACAGATAAAAAGAAGCACTAAGAAGATGATTTAAAGAAAGAGAGCGGATAGCCTTACACAGCTTCAGAGATGCGTCCCCTTAGCAGACAGCCCAGGGGACTCCACACTCTTGCACAAAGAATTGTTTATACTGTGTCCTTTCTCTGTACTTCACCCTAGGTATGACCACCTGAATTCCACCTGTGACTTGGCTGCTTGAGATCAGTGGGATTCTCTTGACATCACTTCTGCCTCTCCAAAAGGGTAAGCACCTTAAGACCCTAGGGCAGCATGACGTCAGCCTCAGAAGCAGACCAATGTTTTCCTAAAGAGACAAAATAAGTCCCTAGACAGAGCGTTCCTTTAAAAAAATCAATTTTAAGCTCTTTTAGGAAATACATTTACAGTGAAAACAACCCAGATCTGACCTTCCAGACCGTAAGCTATGCCTGTTGTTGGCCCTTACAGCGTCTGCCAGGTTATCATCACAGTCTGACCTTCAGCCCTGCAGCTTCCAGCCATAGGAGGATGTTAATCTGTGGCTAAGTATTATTTTTTTAAATTGATATCATTTGGTGAAGGTAGCATTACTGAAATACTTATTATTTAGTTTTGTAGTTTGGGGTTTTAGTGAGAAAATATATTTTTTTTTAAAGAGGGAAAAAGAACAATTCTTAATAATGCATTTCTTTGTGCTAACCAGCCAACTCTTAACAAGGAGACACAATTACTTCTAACTGGCAATCTCACCTGTTATGAAGTCCCTGGTTTGATTTTGCACTTCCTCAGGTATGTTAGAAAGAGATTCATTGGCCTAAAGAAGGTTCAAATAAAATCATTATACAGAGTAAGTAGAAGAGCATTTCATAGCATTCATGTTCAGCTTAGAATGGAACAGAGAAGCAAAATCCAACCTTTATCTTAAGGATGAAATGATCACGACATGGTCATTAAAAGTCTAAAAAAAATATTCCCCTTTAGAGAGGACTTGCTTTAATTCGTATCCATGAAAAGTTTTTAATTTTCAGTTCATGTTAAATGTTTCCATGTATTTATCCCAGTGTTTCTCAGCTGGGGGCAACTTTGTCCCCCAGGAGATACCTGGCAATGTCTGGAGATGTTCTGGTTATCACAACTGATAATGTCCTTGCCATTGTCAGGCATCAGCCAGGGATGCTAATACATACTCCACAGTGTACTGGACCAGTCAAAGTGCCCTGCGGTTAAGAAACCTTGATCTGTACAGTGTACCACATGTAGCTATGAAGTGAAACTCTAAAAACAGAATCTTATTTTCCAAAGCAATTGCATGATAAAATTGGAGATCTAGTCTCAGGGAGAACTATAATGTCCTAAAACACAACTTAGAAAGAATACAGACTGCAGTGAGGCTCAAATGAAAATCAAAGCAGCCATGCCACGCTCTCTCACTCTTGGGCTAAATCCACGAAAGGACAATGTCATTATTTCCGAGCAACTTACCTAGAGAGCCAGACTTCTGTCTAGAAGGGGTTTAATTTGTGTTCCTTAACTGTCTGCTGGTGTATTTAGACATTTGCTGGGAACACTGTAGTGATTACCACCTCTTACCAACTGAATGTCTGTCCCCCTGGAATGTATATGTTGAAATCTTGACCCCGAAAGTGATGGAATTAGGAGGTGGGGTCTTTGGGACGTGATTATCTCATGAGGGTGGAGCCTCCATGAACGGGATTAGTGCCCTGTTAAAGGGGACCCCCGGAGAAGGCAATGGCACCCCACTCCAGCACTCTTGCCTGGAAAACCCCATGGACAGAGGAGCCTGGTGGGGCGCAGTCCATGGGGTCACTAAGAGTCGGACACGACTGAGCGACTTTACTTTCACTTTTCACTTTCACGCATTGGAGAAGGAAACGGCAACCCACTCCAGTGTTCTTGCCTGGAGAATCCCAGGGACGGGGGAGCCTCATGGGCTGCCATCTGTGGGGTCGCACAGAGTCGGACATGACTGAAGCGACTTAGCAGCAGCAGCAAAGGGGACCCCAGAGAACTCTCTCTACTTATTGAGGATACAATGTGAAAACCTAGAAGAGGTCCCCCTTATCTGAACCCAACCAGGCTGGCAACCTTATCTTTGACCTTTAGCCACAAGAACTGGTCAGAAATACACTTCCATTGTTTATAAACCACCTGGTCTATGATATTCTCTTATAGAAGTCCAGGCTTCTCAAGCGGCTCACGGGTAAAGAACCCGCCTGCCAATGCAGGACATGTAAGAGACGTGGGCTCCATTCCTGGGTCAGAAAGATCGCCAGGGGAAGGAAATGGCAACTCCAGTATTCCTGCCTGGGATATCCCTAGGACAGAGGAGCCTGGCATGCTGCAGTCCATGGGGTGGGAAAAAGTCGGACATGACTTGGCGACTCAACAACAACAATCTAAGTTACAAACTTTATAAGATTTGTGGTGACAATAAGTTCCCACTTTAGCTTAGCAACATTGATGCCACGAAAGGGAGGTTCATGACTTGCGTTTCCTCAACAGCAGCTAAGCCGCCCAGGACACTGGCACTTGCAGTGGCTTTGGTGCACCTGACCTCTACACTTATCTGTGTTTGGACTTGGGGAGGTCAACCATCACAAGAGGTTTAATGTCTAGAAAAGGATTTACAGATCTTCTGATTCCATTCCTTCATTTAACAAATAAGATGACGTCAGCATGCAGAGATCGAGAGTTTCTAACGACTTGTCTGAGGGGACACTTACTTCCTTAGCACATGTAGATGAGTGTTGATACATAGCTGATGACTTCTTTTATGTTCATGCTTTAAAGGATGGAGTTGAGAATAAAGCTATTCTCTCCCCTCTTCAGCTCTTGGGGAAATTCCAGTATTCTGGACCAAGGTGGTCCCTGTCATTTTTTAGGGTTTAAAGTCTTGTGGGACAACCAAGACAGGAAAGCAATAGTCACTGTGATGAGGAGCTTAACAAAGAATATTTGCGATGCTCTAAGAGTGTATTAAAAAAGGGTTCTGATCTGGTCAAGATGCCCAGGAAAGGCCTCATTGAGAAGGTGAAATATAAAACTTCAGGTAGCTACTAGTAGCCCAAGAAGCTGGGCAAAGGACAGGGAGAAAAAAAGAAAATGCCAGGCAGAGCAGAGAGTCTGCACATGAGCAGAAGTGAGGAGGGGCACCACACGGCTGCCTCCCTGGCAGAGTGTGAGAGCGCCTTGAGTGAGAACCAGCACAACGTCCGCCATGACACCCATCTGGTCCTGGAGAACAATATCCATCACCCTTCTTGGCAACTCGGCTCATGAATGTCTCTGCTTTTTCGCTGTTACCTAGTTCCTTATGCACTACTCTACTCTTGAAAATCATCTAAAATAAGCTGCTGTGTGTTTTTTTTCTCTAAAGACCATACCTTTTGGACCAGGCTGGACAAATCTGTTTGAAGAAGTCCATCAAGCTGAGTAATGTGTCCATCCAAAGACGGGAGCTGAAATTTTATAAAACAAAGTATAAGGCCAGGTGGTTACCCCACACCCCCAATTCTTTGTCATAAGCAAGGGATCTTCTTAAATTCAACTCCTGAGACATCTATATTATAAAGGGTGTGACCTACATTTCTTCTGAACAACAGCATATTGATGGAGGAAAACCATTGGCTCAGAATAGACCCTACAAGTACTGATTTTACATGTTTGGAGGTCTCCCATAGCAATCAGCTCAAAGTGAGGGTAAGAAATTTAACACAGATTGAATACATGTGACCTCACATGCGACTGAATACCAGGACTAAACATTGTTGAATACAGTTGTGAACAGCTTCTTGAAAAATAGCCTTATAAAGAGAATCCCTGGTGGGTCTGTGGTGGAGAATCCACCTGCCAGTGTAGGAGACGTGAGCTTGATCCTGGGTCGGGAAGACACCCTGGAGAAGAAAATGGCAACCCACTCCAGTGTTCTTGCCTGGGAAATCCCATGGAGAGGAGCCTGGCAGGCTACAGTCAATGGGGTTACAAGAGGTGGATATGGCTTAGCAGTGAAACCACAACAGTCTTCAAAAATGTCAGTGTCACCAAAGAAAGACTGAGAAACTGTTCCAGGTTAAAGGAACCAAAGACACATGACAATTAAAGACAATGTGTACCCCAGACCAGACCTTGCACTGGGAAAGAGAAATCAATTTTAAAGCGCTTTTTTTTTTTAGAAAAATCATCAAATTTTGATACAAATTTTGGTGGTATTGGATCAGTATTATGTTACCTTAATTTTGGTAGTCATAATCATTATGTAAAGTTAGGAAACACATCAAAATATTTAAGGGTACAAAAGCATGATGTCTACATCTTTCCTCTAAATGAGAAAAGAGCAGAATGCGTAGTGTTGTACCCATATAGACGATAGTATAAACAGATGACAGGTACATGGATAAATGGATAAAATAGTATAATTAAACAAATGGAGCAAAGTGTTGACAACTGGTGAATCTAGGTAAAAAAAAATGTAGGCAGGGAAACTGGTACCATTGTTACAAATTCTCCGCATGTTTTTTAAAGCACATCACAATTAAAAGTTACTCCCCAAAGGATTCAATTTCAAAGAATTTAGATGCAAGTATATATCCTACATATCGCTGTTCTATGACAACAAAAGTTACTGTAGTAGATTCAACACAGTATTGAATGTTAAGTGTTTGAATAAAACTGATTCACGAAATGTGACAGTGAGAAAAATCTATATTAAAACATCATTTTATGTAAGTGTGACGTGTACATATCACTGGGCTTCCCAATGGCTCAGTGCTACAGAGGCCACCTGCCAACACAGGAGATGCGTGTTCGATCCCTGGGACAAGAAGATCACCTGGAGGAGGAAATGGCAACCCATTCCAGTATTCTTGTCTGGAGAATCCCATGGACAGAGGAGCCTGGTGGGCTACAGTCCATGGGATCACAAAGAGTCAGACAAGACTTAATGACTGAGCAGGCATACAGGTACATATCACTATAATGAAACATTAAAAATATAAGTACTTATGATTATTTTATCTACATCCCAGAATTCTGTATTTTCAAGTTGCTTCAAAGCCTTTGTTTTCCTAATCTTTTTGGGATTGTGAGATATTACCTTATATTTTGGTCTCTGTGGTTAACATACCAGGCCTATCATTTAAAAGCACATTTTAATGTTTAAAGGTCTGCAAAAAGGCATTCTGCTTCCTTTTTCATTTTTGAAGCTGAATTCATCACAGATACATTGGTCCCAATGCAGAGAGGGAAGGGGGAGAGGCAGTGCCAGGATTGGGAATGAAGAGGTACAGGGCACTGTGGATAAAATGAGTTACAGGATCCACTGTACAACACAGGGAATATAGCCGATATTTTTAAAAACATACACACTGAAATTGTCAAAGTAAAATAAACAGAGAAAGAAGAATGGTGGGGAGCTGAATTCATTCTGAGGGTGGTGGTGCGCGCTCAGTCATTTCTGGCTCTTGGTGACCCCACAGACTGTAGCCCACCAGGCTCCTCTGTCCAAGGGATTCTGCAGGCAGGAATACTGGAGTGGGTTGCTGTGCCCTTCTCCAGGGGATCTTCCCCACCCCAGGATGCGTCTCTTGGGTGCCACACATCGGCAGGCGGATTCTTGACCACTGGCGCCATCTTGGCAGCTCATTCATCCTGATACGTTTCAAGCAACGAATGGCAGAGAACTCTCAGGGAGCATTTCCCATCCTCCCTTCTCTCCAGCTGCAGCCATTCCCACGTGGTGGCCACATCACCAGGAAGGCTGACAGAGATCCCCCCTCCCCCCGGCCACCAGTCTCCTGGTGGATGAACCACACTGAACCCTCCCCAGCCGTCCCAGTGACACCTCCCTGGAGCAGGACTGCCCTCTCCTCACGTGATCAAAATTGGCACTGCCATCCAGGACGCTCAGAGACTTCTTGATGCTGTTGCACGTGGGCGCCACTGCAGGTAAGGAGCACTGGGGATCCGTGAGCGTTTGCTCCATGCTTGTTTTCACATCTCTCAGGCTGGTGCGAAGATACGCAGATGAATGCTTCATGTCCGTTAAGACAGAGTTCACTTGGACCAGGGTATCTCTGTTAGTTTTCATGTCTGTTAGGAACACAGCCCGCTTCAGAACAGAGGCACCTGCTGGGCTGACCAGTGGGGGATAAAAATCCCTTCCCATCTACAAAAGGACCTTCAAGGAATTTGAGATCAACTTGCAAAAATGACACTTGAAGGCACCCAGGAGAGCCCGCTATGATGGGCAGACTGAAAGGGGAATACGGGGCTGCTGTGGCCCCGCCTGCCTCTGCCAGCGATTCCAGCCGGCTAAGTTCCCCCACCTGGGGGCTCTTTCAGACTCACGGGGCACATATCAGCCTAGGAATGGGACTGGGACTCATGGGCGCAGCATTAAGTGGCTGGCGTTGGAGCAGCAGCCACAAGAAAAGGTGTCTCCACCCTAGCCTTGCCCAGCCTTGAGGAGGTCAGCCCAGACACCACCAGTCCCGGGTAGCTTTAATTCACAGGAAACCTGATGACACCCAGACAGATCTTAGCGATGGATATTTAAAAAGCTGGAAGTAGACACAGCAAGAGATCACAGAGTTGGTCCCTTATCTGCCGAATCTAAAAAGACATGATACAAATAAACTGACTGACAAAACAGAAACAGACTCACAGACGCAGAGAAAGACTTTATGTTAACAGACTCACAGGCATAGAGAATGAACTTATGGTTGCTGACGGGGGAAGGAGGAGAAGGAAATGGCAACCCGCTCCAGTATTCTTGCCTGGAGAATCCTGCAGACAGAGGAGCCTGGGGGCTGCTGTCCACAGGGTCGCACAGAGTTGGACACGGCTGAAGCGACTTAGCAGCAGCAGCAGCAGGGGGGAAGGGTGAGGGGAGGAGATACTCATGGACATGGACATGGGATGGACATGTACACACTGCGATACTGTAAATGGATAACCAACAAGGACCTACTGTGTAGCACAGGGAACTCTGCTCACTGTTATGTGGCAGCCTGGATGGGACTGGGGTTTGGAGGAGAATGGATACATGTGTATGTATGGCTGAGTCCCTCTGCCGTGCACCTGAAACCATCACAACATTGTCAATGGGCTATACCCCAATATTTAATTTTAAAATAAATAAATAAATAAAAGGAGAATGTTAAAAAAAAAAAAAAGAGAGAGAGAGAGAGAAAAGATCCCAGATTTAGATTCAAGCAGTCTAGGTACAGATTTCAACATAGATACTCTCTGTGTAACCCAAAGCAGATACCTGAATATTCTTCAGCAACTTCCTCATCTGAAAAATGATAAGGCCACTGCAAGGTTTATCACAAAATGTGGGGATCAGAATGATCAGAGTGAAATCCCTCAAGGACAGAGTCTGCCTCTTTTATCTTGGAAGCCTCCAGAACCTAGGACACATTCTTATCCTTGGCAATCCCTACAGATTGTTTGCTCTCTGATTTCTCTGGTGCTCAGGAATCAATATGCATGACTAGGCAGGTAGCAAAACTTAAAATCACAGCATAAGAGATGTGAAGTTTAGAGGACACTGCTTTTTGTCTTCCGGGCTCACAAAACAGATTGTGGAATATCAGGTCACAACAGGGTGTTAGTAGGAAAAGTGTGATATGAAGGTCACTCAGTCATGTCTGACTGTTTGCGAGCCCATGGACTATATAGTCCATGGTCCATGGAATTCTCCAGACCAGAATACTGGAGTGGGTAGCCTTTCCCTTCTCCAGGGGATCTTCCCAACCCAGGGGATCGAACCCAGGTTTCCCGCATTGTGGGTAGATTCTTTACCAGGTGAGCCACAAGGGAAGCCCAGGAAAAGTGTGAACGCCCTTAAAAGCTGGTTTCCCCAATTATCTCTGGCAACCACGTAAAACTTGGCTCTAAAACCACACACACTTTAACGCTTTTATGTTGCAGTCTCACCGCAGTTCTTCAAGCTACCTTTCAGGACTGGATCAAAATTCAAGACAAAAGAGTGTCTGAAGCAAACCCCAAGATTTTCTGTTCCGATAAGGTGAGATCCCCATTTGGGATGAAGAGGCACACAATCCAATCCTGGAAGCCTCCCCAGGTCTTAAAGTAAGTCACCAGACCTAGGCTGGAGCGCCACCTTGGATGACACGGGCAATGCCATCTCCTAAGGGTAAACCTGCTGAAGCCTCACCTAGACTCAGAGACTCTCCTCGTTAGCCAAGAGATGACCCAACCAACCTCCTAATTTGCAGATGAGCAAACAAGGTCCTGAGAGGTGAAAGAGTTTGCTGAAGATGCTATAACAAGGTAGTAGAAGAACTACTATCTTAACAGTAATTTGAGATAATAATATAGACTTCATCAAAGAGTCACTCTGAGCTCAGACTCTCGTCTTTTCCACCTACCTCCCAGGTTCAGCAGCAAAGCATGGAGCTGGTACCCGGCTCACATTGGAGGCTCAATAAGTATCTGCCATAGGGCAGCAAGAGCGCGGCTGCAACTGGAAACGCACACGAGCGCGCAAAAGAGCATCCCCAAATATGACTCACCACACAACGCGCACCTCATGCTTTAATGTGAGCCCTTTCCACTTTGGCTTCAGGATGAGTCGTTTCAAGGCAAGAAACGAACAAAAACGACAAGAATGACGGATGATAAAGTGAGTTGAAGGCCCAGAAAATGTGAGTCCATTTAGGGACCATGTGTAGGGACCACGTGGCTTATGGGTGGCTATACTGCCATGTCCCAAGAATGACTTAGAAATAACTCAAAGGCTTCAAAGCATTTCCTAAAAGGTCTACTGGGTGATAACTCTGGGAGTCATTCCAAGCCTACCAAGATCCCATATAGTATGTATCTAAAGTCAGGGGAAAGATATTTTAGATTCTCAATTTTAACTAATTAACATTTACCAGCTCATAGCATACTTCCTTTATAGGTCCTGCCTGCCCTGCAGCTCAAACATGATTTGCAGAAATCCATTTGCAGGTTTTTGCTTTCTCCAAAGGCCACTAGGTACATATGGCTGCAAAGAATTTTTAGCAAAAAATAAAAAAACTTGGTGAAGCAGTTTCCTAAGTACTGGCAACACCAGAGGCTAACATTTAACCACACAGGCTGGTTTTAAGAAATATATAAAACTCCAATAATACGGAAAGCACTGAAAAGAAAAATAAGGTCTGTTCTAATTGATTTCGATCCAGCTAGAATTGTAAGGCAAATGTTAAACATTGGGCAAACCAGGAGGCTGACCCATTGGAAAAGACCCTGAGGCTGGGAAAGGTTGAGGGTGGGAGGAGAAGGGCGCAATAGAGGATGAGATAGTTAGACAGTACCACCAACTCAATGGACATGAGACTGAGCAAGTTTTGGGAGTTGGCGATGGACAGGGAAGCCTGGTGTGCTGCAGTCCATGGAGTCTCAGAGCCAGACATGACTGAGTGAATGAAAAACAATGACGAGGCAAAAAAGTGAAGTACGTGTCAACTTACACACTTTTGCACAGTGCTTATGTTCAAGTAATTTTGGAGCTGGAGGAGACCTTGGCAGACCAACACTCCAGTGAAAGGGCTCAAGAGGGGTCTGGGGTGCAGAGGTGCCCGGCATCACCTTGAGGTCACACCAGCTCTTTCTTTTCGATATGTATTGATTTATGTGGCTGAGCCTGGTCTTGGTTGCAACACACAGCATTCCTAGTTGCAGTCTGTAGGATCTAGATCCTGACCAAGGATTGGTGAATCCACTGGTGAAGTGCCAACATTTGACGCTATAATGAGTGGACCCAGAGGATCCATTGGATGCTGGAGGCAGTGGACAGGGAAGGTTTTTATGTGTCTACTGGACACAAGGGAAGAAGTTGCAAGGTGAAGCAGCAAGGAGCCACTGGGCCCCATTCTTTGCTCCTAGTTCTGTTCCTGCCAGTTAAGTAATATTTTCTGCTAAGATGCAGGACTGGGCGGGGGAGGGGGTATTGGTGGCAGCTACAGAGGGAAACTTCTCTGGGAAAAAGTCTGGGCTTCATTTTCCTTCCTGTGGCCAAAATGCTCAAACAGCAAGTGACCAAGACATCGCAGAAAACTTGTTATTCAACTCTATGACAATCCTGAGCTCCTTGTCTCAGGTATAACCTGGTTACCTGGAAAAACTGAGCTAAAATGGGCGGTTTGTAAACTGTGGTCTGTGCATAGAATTCAAAGGGATTTGTGAGCTTGGAGGAAAAAAAAAATATACCAGACCAAACTTCCATCCTATTTCTACTAGCCCCCAGTTACACTTTCAGCCTCTGATTTCTCTTATGAATGTAGACGGTGAATCTCTGTCAAGGCCTTGACTGTCCCTGAAGAAGGCAGAAATCATTTCATTTCATATTCAGTGTTGTCTGGTGATATTAAGACTGCTCATCAATACTTTAAAGGATGGTATTTATGAGACCCCTGCTACATACTATTAGTTAATGAGCTTTTTATGAGACCCCTGCTACATACTATTAGTTAATGAGCTTAGTCAACAAACACAGGTTACTCCATTGCAAACCCACTTTTCTAATACTCTGGTACTCCAGCCTGACACTCTGCTATGGAGGCTGTCATCTGATCGTTGTCGTTCGGTCGCTCAGCTGTGTCTCTTCGTGACCCCATGGACTGCAGCACACCAGTCTTCCCTGTCCCTCACTGTCTCTCAGAGCTTGCTCAAACTCATATCCATTGAGTCATTGATGCAATCTAACCATCTCATCCTCTGCCATCCCCTTCTCCTCCTGCCCTCACTCTTTCCCAGCATCAAGGTCTTTTCCATTTTATAACTAATGCCATTTAACTTTCAATAAAAGATGATAGCACGCGGTTCTGGGGCCACATCTTGGCCATGATCACAAAGAGCTCGTTTGTAAGTGTGGTTGCTGGAGGAAAGAGAGCTAACACTCAGCTGTAAGAACATGTACTAATTAACAGGAAAGAGAGGTTACACTCCTTGGACGGTGAGCTCTTCATCTAAAACACTCTGTTCTCTTTGTGCATATTTTTCTTTCGATCATGTTTTTGCTCCACAGCAGGCCCTCTTTCAGTTTTTAAAGATTACCATATTTCCTTGATTCACAGGCTCCTTTCACTTTCTTTTTTACATTTTAACTTTCATAAAATGAGGATGCATATTTAATCAATATTGCATTTAATGTGATTCTTTTCCCCAAAAGAGATTATTTATTAATCCAATGGTCTATACGATATCTGCTGCCTTAAAATCAAAGAGTATTACAGTCTGATAAGGAATCATAAATAGCACAGTATATACTGACTAGGAAATCAGAAGCTTTTCATTCTCCTTCCTCGTGTGTTGAAGCCTGGAGAGGAAACTGATGATTGTTCCCTGTATTAGTTATCTATTGCTGCAGGAGATATTATTTGGAAAGTCAACAGTTTAAAGCTACAGAGATTTATTATTTCACAGTATGTAAGGGTCAAAACCTGGGATTGGCTTAGCTGACTGGCTGGGCTCAGGATCTCCCAGGTCTTACAGTCAAGCTGGCAGCTGGGGCTGCATTCATCTGAGGACTGACCAGGGCTGGTCCATCAGCTTTCTCAGTCAATGACCTGGTTGGCAGGAGGCCTCGGTTCCTTACTACCTGGGGAAGGAACGGCTCATCTTCAACCCATAGAACCAAGATTAACCATTAAATGAAAATTTATTTCCATTAGTTTAAGCAGATTCATTGTGAAATGCTGGACAACTGGTATACCCTAACAATATCCCAGGAAGGACAAAAGCAGGAATCCTTTTTTGTTGTTTTCTTTTTTCCTCCTCCATCCACCTTCCTTTATTTAGATACCACTGAGCCTCTGCTGTGATTGGTGATGATTTAATCATGGGGTAAGACTCATTCTAACTGATCTAAAGATCAGTTCAGTTCAGTCACTTAGTCATGTCCGACTCATTGCGACCCCATGGACTGCAACATGCCAGGCTTCCCTGTCCATCTCCAACTCCCAGAGTTTACTCAAACACATGTCCATAGAATCGGTGATGCCATCCAACCATCTCATCCTCTGCATCCCCCTTCTCCTCCTGCCCTCAATCTTTTCCAGCATCAGGGTCTTCCAATGAGTCAGTTCTTCACTGACCAAAGTATTAGAGTTTCAGCTTCAGCATCAGACCTTCCAGTGAATATTTAGGACTGATTTCCTTTAGGATGGACTGGTTGGTTCTCCTTGCAGTCCAAGGGACTCTCAAGAGTCTTCTCCAAAACCACAATTCAAAAACATCAATTCTTCAGTGCTTAGCTTTCTTTAGATAGTCTAAAGGTAGGCCTTGCTGTTTTAAACTTCAATCCTTAACAGGGTTAAATACATAGTCTAGGAACCCAGTTGTCTCTGGACAGAGATAATACCGGGCTTCCCTGGTGGCTCAGATGGTAAAGAATCTGCCTGCAATGCAGGAGGCCTGGGTTCAATCCCTGGGTTGGGATGATCCCCTCGAGAAGGGAATGGCAACCCACTCCAGTTTTTAATCTGGAGAATTCCATGAACAGAGCAGCCTGGTGGGCTACAGTCCATAGGGTCGCAAAGAGCCAGACACAACCAAGTGACCAACACACACACAGAGTTAATATACACATATATACGCATGTATACATATGTATTAGTTGAAGAAGGTTCTGTAGCATTTCGGCAGATGAAGCACATGCTGCACGGGGTCTGGAGGAGAACACCTTCAGGGACTCACATCAGAATGAACGCTGGGATTCACGGCTGCATGGAAAGTAGGGTGCTGGCAGAAGAGACTGTGAAGGGTGTGGGGCCAGGTGTGGAAGGAAGGGAAGGAAGGAGGAAGGAAGACAGCGAGGGAGGGAGGGTGGGAAGCTGTGCTGTCCCAGTGGAAGCGGGACAGGTGGACGCCGTCTGGGTCCCGGGGCTGTGCCGCTTACCTTTTGCCAAATCCTTGATGTCCTTCAGCACAGGGAGCACTTTGGGTTTGAGACGCTCGTAAATGCTGTCTCCCACCAACGAGTTAATATCTAAATCCCAAGAAGTATAAGGGACATTGAGGATGGGCTCTTTCTCTCTTTGCCTCTGACCTCTAGGTCCCAGGGCAGGGTCCTGTGGCCTGGTTTAGTCTTTCCCACTTTGCACCTCATAGCCCACTTGGGCAGAAACTGTTATGTGGCAATTTCTTGGCACATGTCAAAGTGCCCACACCGGCTGCGCCCCTCAGAAGACTTAGCGCAGACTTGGTGTTTCTTCGACCCGGGAACCTGTGTGCCTTCTCACCTTGATCCCTGGCTGCCCGCGTCCCGCCCTCATCTCCAGCTGGACCAGGGTCACTGAGCCCTGGCTCTAGCGACACCTGGAGGCGGATCCTTCTTTGTTGCTGGGCTGCCTTGTAGGACTTTTAGCCACATGGGACTTTTAGCCAATGAATGGGACCCGACCTGATCGGGACATTGAAATTGCCTCCAGGCATTACTGGATGTCTTGAGGGCAAAAGAGGACCTGGTTGCTAACAGCTGAGCACTCGGGAAACAGCACCGCCCACCCCTCTGTTCCGGAAGCCACAGCTCCTCTGGGTCCCGCTCTGTCTTTAACGGCAGACGTGACAGAGACCCACTTCTTCTCTCACGAGGGGAGTGAAGCAGAAGTGCCGTGGCTGCAGGAAAGCAAGAGCATTTTCACAATAAATGTGAGGTTTCAGTGTCTTGAGTCACCAACAATGCACTGTCAGTAACACCAGGGAATTACGGTTCTGTTTCTCCCCTGTGTTCACGCAGAAACTGGAGAAACAGCATACTTCGTTTCTTAGTCTATGTTTTACGGGAAATGACCACAGCATTTTCTAGCCAAGACAAACAACCAAATTTGAGGCAACGTTCAATGTTACTCACTATCCAAATCCTCAAATGCTTTCTCCTTAGGGTGGGTAAACTGGTCCAGTATATAGTCGATTTGCTTAAAAAAAAAGGGAGGGGGGTTACATGAAAACTCCTGTTGAGGTCCAAGCTACAATAAAAAGAGATTTAACATCTGAAAATTAGGCAGGACTCCCAGGTGGCTCAGTGGTAAAGAATCCACCTGCCAAGGCAAGAGACGAGGGTTCAGTCCCTGGGATGGGAAGATCCCCTGGAGAAGGAAATAACAACCCACTCCAGTATCCTTGCCTGGGAAATCCCATGGACAGAGAAGTCTGGCAGGCTACAGTCCATGAGATCACAAAGAGTCGAACACGACTGACCAATGAGAACACACATGCATACAAATATTAGCAAATCAGTGTTTATAAAACAGGTTTCATTACCAGAGCAATTTCAAGCAAACGATGTGGGGTCAATTATATTGCCAAGAAGAAAGGACAGTGACACCAGAGATATCGCTTTTTAAATAAATCATGAGATCTTTAAAATGCTTAAGCACTTCTATAATAAGTATTATGTTATTATAATAACATAATAAAGACAAAAAATAAAGTGAAGTGAAATAAGAGCATGCATGCATGCATGCTAAGTCGCTTCAGTCATGTCTGACTCTGTGCAGACCCCATGGACAGCAGCCCACCAGGCTCCTCTGTCCACAGGATTCTCCAGGCAAGAATGCTGGAGTGGGTTGCCATTTCCTTCTCCAGAAATAAGAGCACTAATTCTGAAATGAGACTTTGTACTCTTGAAAAAAAAAAAAAATCACTCACTAGGCCTTTATTCTTTTATCTACAAAATTAAAAGACAACACCTGGATTTCAGCAGGTTCAAATGTGATTCCAAATATACAAGCAATTCCAAAAGGCCTTAAACACAAAGCGTCAAGGGAAATACAGGTTGTGGTCCTTACCCCTGGCACCACATTGAGGAGAGTTCTCAGGTCGTTGAAGTTACTGTCTGACAATTTCCGAGTCTCTTCCACGCGAGTCCTCATGTACTGATTTGCCGCAAAACCGTAGATGATCCCGATGCTGCAGGAAAGGGGATGGAGAAGGGGACACATTTACTGTGCCCACCGTGGCCGGGTGACCAGACACAGAACAGCCCCGCAGCCAGGAGCAGGGAGACGGTCTTCCTAAGAGCCCCGCCCCTTCACAAGCCCCGCCCCTCCACTGCCGCAGCCTTCCTGCCTCCAGCGCATAACCCACCCACCACCGCCTGTGGACCGCAGAACCGGACTCGGTCCTCTCAGAGAAGGCACATCCAGCTCAAGACACATTGTTCTGAATTGGAGTCAGTCCCAGTGAGGTGGATGAACCTACAGCCTGTTATACAGGGTGGAGTAAATCAAAAAGAGAAAAACATATATATGGAATCTAGAAGAACGGTACTGATGAACCTATTTGCATGGCAGGAATAGAGACTCAGACATAGAGAACAGACTTCCGGACACAGCGGGGGAAGGCGAGGGTGGGACGGATGGAGAGAGCAGCATGGAAACATATATATTACATTATGTAAAACACGTAACGAATGGGAAGTTGCTGTATGATGCAGAGAGCCCAGCCTGGCTCTCTGAGACCATCTAGAGGCAGCATGGGGTGGGAGGTAGGAGGAAAGCTCAAGAGGGAGGGGACTTGTGTATCTTATGGCTGATTCATGTTGATTACGGCAGAAACTAACACAATATTGTAAAGCAATTGTCCTCTGATTAAAAGTAAATAAATTTTAAAAGATCGTTCTGTTAAGTATGAATCTCATAAATAGAACAATGTTGAGAGAACAGAAGTTACACAGGTTATAAGGCAGGGTGTGGAATACAGTCCCTCTTCTGTACAGACGCGAATGTATGTATACAGGTTCTGTGCAGCACATGTGCACACACATGTACACGTGCGTGCACACACACACGCACACACAGGTACCTCATACATACCACTGCTTCCCTCAAGAAGACTATCAGGAGAAATATGAAAATCATAAGATTGGCTTGGGCTTTCCCATGTTTTTGGCTAATCTAGTTTGTCTTTGTTAACAACTGCACTGTCCAGGTTGAAAAGAAACATGAATTACTTTAGCATTAAAACGTTATATGAGAAGCTACACGTAACAGGACACATCTTTTGTCATTCCATTTTATGCAAAGTACAAAATCAAGCAAAATGATGAAGCTAGAAGTCAGTGGTTATATTTGGGGGAGAGGTTGGTAATGACATAATCAAGTGTGTTGACTTCATGGAAACTCATACACGTGCGCTTATGATAATGAACACTTTTCTCCATGTAAGATGTACTTCAATAAAGAGTTTCAGAAACACTGCATGAGGGACTTCTCTGGTGGTCCAGTGGTTAAGAGTCCATCTTGCAGTGTAGGGGACGCAAGTTCGATTCCTGGTCAGGGAACTAAGATCCCACATGCCATACAGCAGCTAAATCCGTCTGCCTCAACTACTGAGACCGAACACCATAACTGGTGGTAAATATAATGAATAAGTAAATAAATATTTTTATACACACACTACATGAAAGACATCTGGCATGAAAGCTGCTTTACATGAAAATAAAAACCATATTTTTCGAGCCACCCAAAATGTCTACATTTTATACATTTTTATATATGCCTTAAAATTTATATATATGCCTAATTTTATACATTTATCATTTTAAGGTCTCTTAATGTTGACTAATTACTAACAATCTCTTGACAAATTAATTTGACCAACTGGTTTGTTTTTGTGTCAAAGCTTTTAAACATTAAAATGTTACATTTAAAACTGCTAATCCCCAAGGCCCTGTTGGATTTAGCCACTAGGTGGCAGCAAGAAGTTACATAAACATAATACACACTGCAGAAGTTAACAAAATTGTTAGTTTGTAATAAACTGTTCGTTTGTAACCATAGAATAGAAGGTGTAACTATGTTTCTAAAAGTTTTGCAAATAATATGTAAACTTTGAGGGAAAATATGATTCAGAATATGAAGACTTCTGCTTCTTCACCAAAAGCAGCATCTTAAGAATTATATGTTAATATTTTAACAAGTAGGGTGGCCAGCTGTCTTTTTTGCACCAAGCCTCAACTGTCCGCAGGACACCTCTCAGTCCTGCATAAATGGGTAATCACTTGTCCCATTTCGGTCATGAATCATTCCAAGAAGTAAGGCTGGTCCCATTACCAAAGAAGAGGGGTGGTAAATTAGGAGGTTGGGATTAACATATACACACTGCTGCTGCCGCTGCTGCTGCTAAGTTGCTTCAGTCGTATCCGACTCTGTGTGAACCCATAGACGGCAGCCCACTAGGCTACTCTGTCCCTGGGATTCTCCAGGCAAGAATGCTGGAGTGGGTTGCCGTTTCCTTCTCCAATGCATGAAAGTGAAGTCGCTCAGTCGTGCCCGACTCTTAGCAACCCCATGGACTATATATTAAATAAATCACCAACAAGGACCTAAGGACCTGCTATATAACACAGGGAATTATGCTTTAGTTCAGTTCAGTTCAGTCGCTCAGTCGTGTCCGACTCTTTGCAACCCCATGAATTGCAGCACGCCAGGCTTCCCAGTCCATCACCAACTCCTGGAGCTTAGTATCTTGTAATAACCTATAAGGGAAAAGAATCTAAAATACACACACACACACACACACAGACACACACACACACACACACACATATAGAAGAAGGGAATGGCTACCCACTCCAGTATTCCTGCCTGGAGAATTCTATGGACAGAGGAGTCTGGCAGGCTGCAGTCTATGGGGTTGCAAAGAGTCAGACATGACTGAGCAACTTTTATATATATATACACACACATATTCACACACACATACACATCATATGTGTATATATACTTGTATCTACATATATATGTATAAGTATATATACACATACATATATGTGTGTATATGTATAATTGAGCCACTCAGCTCTATAAGTATATATATATGTATATATATACATACATATATGTGTGTGTATGTATAATTGAGTCACTCAGCTGTATGTACACCTGAAGTGAACATGATACTATAAATCAACTATGGGCTTCCCTAGTGGCTCA
Organism: Capra hircus; assembly: GCF_001704415.2. Lineage (NCBI taxonomy): Eukaryota > Metazoa > Chordata > Mammalia > Artiodactyla > Bovidae > Capra > Capra hircus. Next base: position 111,491,835 of record NC_030813.1, read on the forward strand.
GAGGTTAAAGCATCTGCCTGGAATGCGGGAGACCCGGGTTTGATCCCCTGGAGAAGGAAATGGTGACCCATTCCAGTACTCTTGCCTGGAGAATCCCGTGGAGGGAGGAGCCTGGTAGGCTACAGTCCATGGGGTCGCAAAGAGTTGGACACAACTGAGAGACTATACTTCAATTAAAAAATAAATATTTTCAAAACAACAAATACTTTCCCATAGCAATCTTACATAGATGCATTGGTCTTTCCAAACTAACCCCCCCAGCAGTCTGTAAGAGCATGCTGACACTACTCCTCATGGCTGACAAGGTGCAGCAGACTGCCGCAGCAGGAACACAAGACGTGGGGTCTGGTCCCACAGCTGCCAACAACACATACTGTGTGAGCTTGTGAAAGTTCTTTCCTTGTGTGAGCATCAGGTGGTATCACAAACTATAAAAGCCATCAGACCAGTGCTTCTGAGACAAAGGAGAGAGGTACTGGGTGTCCATGAAGGCTCCAGGATTTTACGTTTGCATTCATGCTGATGATAACTTTCAAAATGAAATTAACAATAGTCTCTGGCACTTGGAGGACCATGTTCAAATCCATTTTCGTCTGTCTTAAGTTGGCATTCGTATTCATGATGCTGAAATTACACCAGAGCAATAATGCTCAGTCACTCAGGCGTGTCCAACTCTTTGCAACCTCATGGACTGGGGCCCACCAGGCTCCTCTGTCCATGGAATTTTCCAGGCAAGAATATTGGAGTGGGCTGCCATTTCCTTCTCCAACAGCAACAATTGCTATTATTAATAAATGATGTATTCATGCAAAATAAGGCCAAACAGCCCAAAACAGCAACTTTGAAGTAATGTCAACAGAAGAGAAAAACAGTTGAGTTACAGTAATATTCCTGAAGCCTTTCTTACCACGCCAGACTTCCACCCCTCTATATGGCAAGTCAGGATCACCACCTGATAGCCCCGCCCACCAGAGGACTTCACAAAGGGAGGTCCTTACTCTTCCCCATTACGTCCACGTCAGCTGCCATTCATCATTCTCCAGACCCATGTTTCACGTAAGTCAAAGTACACTCAGGAAACAAGCAGCAAGTGCAAGTCCAGACTGGATGATCTGTTACACCCAATCTCCCAGTCAGTCAGTTCAGTCGCTCAGTCGTGTCCGACTCTTTGCGACCACATGGACTGCAGCATGCCAGGCTTCCCTGTCCATCACCAACTCCCGGAGCTTGCTCAAGCTCATGTCCATCGAGTCAGTGATGCCATCCAACCATCTCATCCTCTGTCATCCCCTTCTCCTCCTGCCTTCAATCTTTCCCAGCATCAGGGTCTTTTCCAGTGAGTCAGTTCTTCCCATCAGTACTGGCCAAAGTATTGGAATTTCAGCTTCAGCATCAGTCCTTGCGATGAATATTCAGGACTGATTTCCTTTAGGATGGACCGCTTTGAACCTTCTGTTGGATGGTTACAAACTAACAGTTTTGTTGTTAACTTTTCCCTGAATCCCCTGGATATGAGAATGCCTTGCCTTGAACTCCCAGAAGGCTCACCCTGAAGTTCTGACAGGTTTTTCTCACTTCAAAACTCTCTTTTGCTTTATTTCCACCTGTGTTGAACTGCCCTAAAAAGAGGTGGGAACTGCTTCTTGGCTAACCTTGGGTAACGCAGGGTCTTGTGTCCAAGGTGGGTACTCGGTGCAGATGGATTTAAGGACTGGGTTTTGTTTCCTCTGGTCCATTTAGAAGATTAGCCATAGGTTCAGAGTGTCCCAGGCAGAAACTATCCCTTTACTGGATAAATGCCTTCACTCCAAACATAAATCAGGAAACATGGCATTGCAATAAAACAGCTGACTTTCAATGCAACATATTTAAGGACACATTTCTGATACTCAGTTATGCATCTAATTTAGATGAAAGCCATGGATCATTTTTCAAAAACTGTACTAAACAGAATTCTGGGATAGAATCCAGCCAACTTTCAAAGCTGATTTTCATACTCACAACTCACTGCAAATTTTATATTTAAATTAAAGATGGCAAATTCAAATGCCTACACAGGCAGGCACAAAGCATGAAGGGCAAAGTGTGTGGGCTGGACTGGGGGAGCTGGACAATCAGAGGTGGTGATAGCAGAGATTCTCTGTGCCTCTGGTAAGCGTTGCCTTGATGGAAGAAGACCAGAATTACCAGATCTTCCAATTATTCACAAAAATCTGGGAATCTAAATAAAATTTTCTATTTTAAAAAATTTTCCCATTTTTAAATACTACCAGCAAATCAAAGAAAAAAATTCTGAATACTACACAAACCAATATATAACTCTTATTCAAATAGAAATAGAGAATTAAGAGGGCTTCCCTGGTAGCTCAGCTGGTAAAGAATCACGTGCAAAGTGGGAGACCCCAGTTCGATTCCTAGGTCAGGAAGATCCCCTGGAGAAGGGATAGGCTACCCACTCCTGTATTCTTGGGCTTCCCTGGTGGCTCAGATGGTAAAGAATCTGCCTGCAATGCAGGACATCTGGGTTTGATCCTTGGCAAACCACTCCAGCATTCTTGCCTGGAGAGTCCCCTTGGACAGAGAGACCTGGCAGGCTACAGTCCATGGGGGCACTAAGAGCTGGACACGACTGAGTGACTGAGCACAACACAGCAAATTAAGGGGGCTCCCCTGGTGGCTCAGTGGTAAAGAAACTGCCTGCCAAGCAAGAGAGAAGAGTTAGATCCTTGGGTCAGGAAAACCCCCTGGAGAAAGAAATGGCAACTGACCTCAGTATGCCTGCCTGGAAAATCCCATGGACAGAGGGGCCTGAAGGGTATATGGGGTCTCAAAAGAGTTGGACACAACTTAGGAATAAACAACAAGAGAATTTAAAAGTTACATTTGTGGGGGGGACTGTTGGTTTAGACATTCCTTATTATTCAATGTTCTTTTGGGCAAAAAAAAAAAAAAATCACAAGAATTAATATGTTTTTTTTTAATGACTGGCAGTCAACTATTGGCCTTCCTTAGTGGCTCAGGTGGTAAAGAATCTGCCTGCAATGCAGGAGATCCGGGTTTGATCCCAGGATTGGGAATATCCCCTGGAGAACAGAATGGCAATCCACTCCAGTACCCTTGCCTGGGAAATTAAATTCCATGGACAGATGAGCCTGGCATCTACAATCCATGGGGTCGCAAAGAGTCAGACATGACTGAATGACTAACACTGTCATCTTCAGTCAACTCTTAGGATATAATGACAATGAGGGAAATTCAATAAAATGATAGCCAATAGAATAAAGGGAATAAAATTTCAATCAAATGATGGCCAAATGACCAATAGTTCTCTGGCAGTGACACAAAAAGAGACTTTAAGCTATCGAAAACACATACTTTTAGTTTGTACAACAAAATCGCTTGAAGTTTTAGCAGAAGATGGACATTTATTTTATATTAACATGACACTTTCTATATTTTACATGGACAGACTACTTTTCTCTCATGTACACTTAAAAGTAAATGTTTAAAAGTTTTTAGAGTTTCTAAACCTTTAATATGGGTAGCAATTTTTTCTACCAATTTCTACTGACAATGAAGTTCACCAATAAGAGCCAAATAAATGCTTTAAGTCTGTGACTGACCTCTTACTTTTTAAAGATAACTTTTCAATTTCAGTTTCAATTTTAAATAAATAGCCTCTCATTAAAAGGTCTCATGATTTTCCAGGCATGCTAGCTCTATTTCTTTTTTAGAAGTTTGTGGCCTCCAAACCCAGAATTGACATCACATCCTAAGACCAACAACAAAAATGAACTTTGAAAAGAGCCACCTTCCTGAAAATGTCTGGGATTCAGTTTTCACCACAGTAACTGGCAAAAGCTGACATTGTACTGGTACACTTAGCAACGGCCGCATGCTGGAGACGTAAAGGCACAGCTGTCCTTTTTGCTGTTGCTTACAACCTTTTTGAAATTCTGAAAAATCCAGTGATGATAAATGCAGAGGAAAGAAAGGCGAGAAAACCTGTTTTTTTTTCTGGAGCAAGACACATCTGCTTAAAGAGTCCACCGTAAGACGCAGCGACGCAATCTACTGCCGATGGTCAAACAGACTTACATAAACATACATCAACGTCTGTGGAATTTCGAACATTCCACAGCTGCCTTGGGAAAAGCTCAGAAGGAGAAAGAGCATGACCACATACATTCCACATATACCAGGGGATCTTTCTCCTTGATACCTATGCCTTCCTCAATCAGAAAGAAAATATTTTAAAATTTTTTGCAAAACAGGATGTATTAAAAAAAACCAAGACATTGAAAAACCAGCTTCTTTTTGAATGTAACACTTAGCATAGAACCACAAAATGGGACTGAACCTGATAAAAGGCAAGTGGACTGCTCTGGGTTTCTGAAAGGACTTTAAAAAAAAAATCATATACAAAGATTAAATACGAGTGGTATTCAATCTCCTCTGAGGTCCTTGGAAGCATATGCTAACACCTCTTTTTCTTTCTCCTTCTCCCTTCTGATTTTGTGGACGCTGCTTCTTCTCTTATTTTATCTAATCTTCTGATTTTGTGGACCTAGTTTCTCCTCCTTTTTATCTAGTCATGGTATGGATATTTCTGTTTTCCTCTGGTTTTTAATCTTCTTGGCTAGTTTTGAGTACTTGCAAACATTTAAAGCAACTCATGATGTTGAAGAAACTTACAAACAAGTAGGTGTTCTAAATGGACGACTTAAAAATCACCATTTAAATTTTTAAAATTCAAAGTAAAGAAGTTTAAGCTTCTAGTCTGAATTTAAAGTAAACAAAACAATCTCAATACTCCCCTTATTTTGACCTATTTATAATTTGTATATAAATTCAATGTATTATGTGAAATAAATTAGTTTAAAATTTGTCACAGCCTCAAAGAGTGGACCCACTCTGGTTTAACTATATTGAATTTAAAATTATGATATTCAATTATAAGTTTTACTTGAGTGGGGAAAATATCTTCACTAAATGTATAGCAGATTATAGAATCACAGATGTATTTTTTAAAATTATTTTCTAAACTAAAATATACTCAAGAAAAAAAAAAACTCACCTAAATGTGTTTGATGAGTCTGAGTTCTCAAGAATAAAAAAATTTATATAGCATTCATTTTATATAAAGTGAAAGCCAAGCTTATTGCTGACATTGAAGCTTTAACATTTATACATCTTTACAATACATGTGAAGTAAAAAATTATTAAGTAATCATTCTAACAAGAAACCTCAAGGACAAGTATTTTCAAAAGACACTTTGTCACCTGAACCTCATCTTTGATGCCCAGGGCTGTGCAGAGAGGAGGAGGTAGCACAGTTTGACTCCCAATGAATGAAGGGTGTAAGTTTCAGGCTCCAAGGAAATGCACATGGTCTAACTTGTCTTGGGCTGTAACTGACGCTCCTCTGGTAGCTACGCCCCCAGCTCTTGGGTCTGCACATTCCTGAAAATACTTCAAACACAAAGCAGAGACTGGGGACATCTGAGATTACCATCACCCCAACCTCAAGCTGCCTTTCAGAATTCAGTGCAAAAGCAGTCAGATTCAAATTACAAACCAAGAGACGGAGACACAGACACACAGGGAAACAGGAAAGAGGGAGAGAGGAACCCACAACCCTGCCTTGCAGACAAAACGCACACACAAAGTCCCTGGCTGTCAAACCAAGGTGCACGAAATTAGCTGGGGAACTTTAGTTCCGCAAATAGTACCTCTCTCCGTTACTCTACTGATGGCCACACTTAAAGAACTTTTCTTCTTTGGTTTGCAGCCAGAACTTTGGAACTTTACATTGTTCTATTTAATGTCTGTTTTCTGCTTAAATTGTCCAATATCAGTCCTTTAGCGAAACTTGAAAAGTCTTTCTCACGGCTATCAAGCAACTGTGATGCCTGCAGACACATCCAGGAGGATGTGACTCGCCACTCCTCACTCTCTCTGGGACTCCTTGAGACTCAGCATCACTCATGTCATAGGCACTATTTCTGGACGCTCGTTGAATGGATGGTGGAATGTGGCTGCTGCTGCTGTTGCTAAGTCGCTTCAGTCATGTCCGACTCTGTGTGACCCCACCAGGCTGCCCCACCCCTGGGATCCTCCAGGCAAGAGTACTGGAGTGGGTTGCCATTGCCAAATATCACCACCAGGGTGCCAAGATCATGAAGTACACTCCTCTTGGAGGGATCTGATTTGGGCTCAAGAAACCCCATGGACAGAGGAGCCTGGAGGTCTACAATCCATGGGGTCACAAAAGAGTCGGACACAAATTAGCTACTACACAACAACAACACTTGTCCTCATCTTTAAAGCAGTGTCCTTTGGATCCGTCAGTCCACTGAAAACTTCTGGCGGCAGCAGGGGCTGCCAGAGAAACATCCTAAACCATGAAGTGTGCTCCAGGCTTCAAGAGAGGGTTCCATATTATTTCCAAAAGGAAGAACACAGACAGAACCAGAAATACGCACATTCTGTAACTGGGTAATGCATCACTAGGGCACAGGCACCTGCCTCCAGATTACCATGCGAAACATTGAACGGAATGTTTAGAGAGCATGTACACTATAGAAGCTAGATTTTTTTTTTAGTTTATTGAATTTTATTTATTTATTTTTTGGCTACACTGCACGCACAGCATGTGGGATCTTAAGTTCCCTGACCAGGCATCGAACCCACAACCCCTTCACTGGAAGCATGGAGTCTTAGCCACTGGATCACCAGAGAAGTCCCTGAAGGAGCTAGATTTCTAGATTTATGTATGTGTCATTTATTTTTAACTCAGTAATGGTCTTGATGCTGCTGCTGCTGCTAAGTCACTTCAGTCATGTCCGACTCTGTGCGACCTCATAGACGGCAGCCTACCAGGCTCCACTATGTTTTATTAAACTGGGGTATAGTTGTTTCACACTGTCATGTTAGTTTCTGCCATACGATGAAGTGGAATCAGCCATGTGTATACACGTCTCCCCTCCCTCCCGGCCCTCCCTCCCATCCCCCACAGGCACCCTAACGCTCTCGGCCATCACAGAGCACCGAGCTGGGCTCTCTGTGCTGTCCAGCAGGTTTCCACTGTTTCACACGTGGCAGTGCACGTACGCCAATCTCAACCTCCCAGTTCATCGCAAGCCCAGCCCCATGTCCACACATTCATTCCCTACTCTGAGTCACAGGTTTGAAGATCATTCTCTCAAGAAGCTGTGACTGCAAGCGTAATTATCATTTTCAATGGAGAAAGAGGTATAGTGAACAGATTTATTTCTCACAATAAGAATCTACATCGAACAAACTTAAAAAAAAAAAAAAGGAAGACAGGGTGCCAGCATAATTGTAAAAATCAAGAAAACTGGTTATACGATTAGGAAGCTAATTCCATCCAACAATATTCTAAGTCTCCCAATTAAAGGACGCTACCCATCTGTAGGGTGCAAGGTATTATACTCAATATTTTGTAATGATGTTTAAAGAAAAGAATCTGAAAAGGAATAATATATATGTACACACACACATATATACATATAACTGAATCACTGTGCTTAACACCTGAAAGTAACATACATACTGTAAATCAACTGATCTTCAATTAAAAAAGAAAACAAAACTAACTTTTTTTAAAAAGATCCCTTGGGACATAAAGATCAGCTAGTAAATGCTTGCTCTGCCATCCCCCATGGTCCCTGTCTCGAGAGAGCTATTTAAGAGGAAGGAGGTGCTGTCCTGGAAGGCGAATGCTTTCTGCAGGCCCAGAATTTATTCAGATGTCTTCAAGATGAAACAAATACCACGAGGTTGGCTTATCACCTAAACTACAGCAGCTCAATGACAGTGCCAACTTCTGTTTAGAGTGATGCACGGGACAAACATCTTTGCTCTCTCTTTTCTGTTTTTTTTTTTTTTCCTTCTGTTTCTGTATTCTCTTGTTGTTTCAAGCTCATGTGCTTAACAGTTAAACACAAGTATTGCTCATCAGCCTCAGACCCACTCAGCTGTTGTCCAAGGGTCTACTTGCCTTATGAACACACAGATCACCAGGAGGGAGACTGAATAGCATTTCTTGAGGAAGGGACCACTTCTCTTCTGTCGCTGGTGCATTTCTCCACCACATTTGTTACAGCAACGACACAGACAGAAGAAAAAGCCCACTAGAGGCATCAGAGTGACAAACAGCAATCCCAGGGCAGCGCAGATAATGATCCCGATCTCATAGTAGATGATCTGCAGTCAAACAAAGGAAACAGCACGTACTGTGACACCAGCTACACAGAGAACACCCCACAGTGAACACATTTCATGCTTTCTAACCTATTTGCCATCATGGGTTAAACTTTCAGGGGTGTGTGTGTGTGTGTCCACTTTGAAGATCCTTCCTGAAACAAAGGATGCAGAGATTTGAGTTGTCAGAATATGGGATCAAGCAGTTGCTACCTTCTTTCAGTCAGTCAGTCCAGTTGCTCAGTCGTGTTGGACTCTTTGCGACCCCATGGACTGCAGCACGCCAGGCTTCCCTGTTCATCACCAACTCCGGGAGTTTACTCAAACTCATGTCCATTGAGTTGGTGATGCCATCCAGCCATCTCATCTTCTGTTGGTTCCCTTCTCCTCCTGCCTTTAATGTTTCCTAGCATCAGGGTCTTTTCTAGTGAGTCAGTTCTCGGAAAGACCTTCTTTCAACTTCCAGGAAAATATCCAAATGCAAAGGCAAGTTGCAAATGGTTTAATTTCAACCCCAAAGAGCCGGATATGACTGAGGGATTAATATTTTCACTTTCACTTTCAAAGGTACTTTGTTTGTTTTTAAATGGCATGATACATTTTGCCAGAACTCCTTGCATAATTAATAAGCCCCGGTGGCTCAGCAGGCAAGAATCTGCCTGCAATGCAGGAGGTGCAGGAGACACTGCTCCGTCCCTGGGTGGGAAGGTCAGTCCCCTGGAGGAGGAGATGGCAACTCACTCCAGTATTCTTGTTGGGAAAAGTCCCTTGGACAGACAAGCCTGGCAAGGCTACCGTCCATGGGATCGCAAAGAGCCAGACACGACTGAGCGACTAAACACACACACACCAAGGGTGTTTTTCACCAGAAAGATAGAACCAGCAGTAGTTATTCAGGAGTCACGGTAGTTTGGATAGGATCAATTAATGACAAATTCATCACTATAGAAGAATCTGGAATAGTCCTAAATTTAGGGGAAAGGGGCTCAGCCTTTCCAAATCAAACATGTTAGTTTTCTCACCCAGGTACTGGGAATAAAAACACATACCTTGTAAGGTCGTCGTGAACATTGTAGAGCATATACAGTTAGCGATAAGGTGCCAAGGAGAGTACCTTGCAAGAGCAGATGCTCCGTAAGAGCCGCTTTCAGGCCAGTGCGATGGGGCGCGGCAGCCTTCATCTCACATGTCCCTAGGTTCCTAACGAGCCCAATTTCTAGACACAATCACGTGACCAAAACCTGATTTCATAAGCACGGCCGGCTTTATTCCAGCTAAGTAAAAATTAACGCACCAGGAGGATAACACTTGTTCTCGTTCCAGTTCTCCAATCCTCAAGCTACTCATACCTACATAAAGGAAGACAATGTGAAAGAATGCAGAAAAGCTCCAGGTTGGTGGTTTGCAACTACCAGAGCAGCTAGAGAGCAAGACATGCTGAAGCCAAGCAGAGCAAAGGAAACTGAAACCCAAGTCTCGTTCCTACGAGCAAATGTGACGTCCCTGTGAGACAGCACTGACGCTGGGAGTCTCAGAATCTGCCCTGAATCCCAGCAGAGGAGGCTTTTGATTCTCTGGAGCAGGAAATGTTACATTAGGATTAACGTCATCAGCAGATTGAGAGGGACAGATAATTAAACGAGCTAGTGTGCAAACAACTAGCAAAGTGCCCAGCACACAGCAAATGTTCAATCAATATTAGCTAACTCTGTGGGCAAATACTTATTATGAGCATTAAACCAGGTGTACACGGCACTTGAATATCATCTAATTTCATATAATTAGATATCCTCTATCCTATAAGGTTAAAAGGATAAAAAGGAAAACCAGTGCATTTTTGATGCATTCATAAAACACACTCCTTAAAATAAGACGGGTATTAGGGCCATGGAGAGCCATTATTTGCTGGTATATAACCCTCCCTTGAGGACTCACATCACTGGCCAATTGAAAAACCAGCTCTAGACACACCAAACTCTTACTTCTTCTGCTATCATTTCTCAGCAAGTATTCTAAATTGTAACTATTTTTAAAAATTGTTACTATTTCAAAAGGAATTTAAAATCCTTTCTGAATCCTAGGAGACAGAGAACCCCAAATCCAGGAAAGAAGGTGTACTGAAATGTCTTAGATGCGCTATCTTAAGTTTCAGATAAGACCTTTATGTTTTGTATATAAGCTTTCCAATGAAGTGAAGTGAAGCAGAAGTTGCTCAGTAGTATCCAACTCTTTGCGACCCCATGGACTGGAGCCCACCAGGCTCCTCCGTCTTTGGGATTCTCCAGGGAAGAACACTGGAGTGGGTAGTCATTCTCTTCTCCAGGGGATCTTCCCAACCCACGAATTGAACCCAGCATTGTAGGCGGATTCTTTACCATCTGAGTCACCAGGGAGGACTAAATACTGGGTTGAACAATATCTGGAACAAGATATGTCATTTCCAGAGTTCACATCTAGACTGAAGCCTGGCCAAGATCCGGCAAGGACCTGAATATTGTCCTGATACACCAAGATTTCGGGAGGGCTTTGTGGGTTGCATTGAAAAGATCAAGATTTTAGGCTTGCTAAGATGGTTTGTTATTTCCTGGACTACTGGAGCTGATAAGAGAAGATGCAGACAAAGGCAAAAACAAAAAGGAAACAAAAACCATCACAGTGGAGAGGCCAGGGAACTGGGAGTTTCGGCAAAAGCGCCACAGCGGGCTTTACACAGAGCAACGGGAAACAGCAGGTGAGGGTGTTACCTTCAGAGTCAAGACTATGTTTTCTGGCTGAGGAAGGCAGAGCCGTCGCAGAGTTTGTGCAAGCACAGGCAGCATGCATCAAGAAAACAGAAAACGTTACTGAAGCGATTAACCGCCACTGAGAATATTAACATCCCGCACAGAGAGAACCAAGAGAGACAAGGACATAGCAAGGAGCATTTATGAGAGACAGTGTTTCGGGGAGAGTCGAGTTCTAGGGCTCCCACTTGAATTTACAGCTGGGTTTCTTGAAAGGCTCTTCATCAGTGTGCTAATCAGTTATGGACCCGGGAATTAGAGGGAAAGTTACAAATGCTTAACACACTGACCACAGGGTCCCCATAAAACCGAGTCCAGGGCTGCCTAAACCCCAGAACCCAAGGCTCTATCTTCCAGGTATCCTTTCTGAAACAACAATCCGATGATGTCATCCTCTTGCTTAGCAGCATTCCACGGGGTCCCACCATGTTTACTTCAAACTCCCCCATGTGGTCCTACCTTACTTACTCCTAGCTTCCTGGCCCCCTTCTTCTGGGCTGCTCGAGTCCCTAGAAAGCACTGTGCTCTCTCTCCCTTCCTCACTTAGAGCTCCCCTTTGCTTGAACATTATTCCCATCACTCTTCTCCTGAGGAAACTCAAGTCTGAGTGTGGATGTTGCTTCCTCCAGGAAGTCTGTCCCAATAACCACGTCTGGGTTGGCTGTACATTCTTCCTTCATGCTGCCGTGGGTCTTACACCTGCCCTTTCACAGCCCTTCCATCGTGTGGAGTGATGGCTCCCATGGAACCTGCTGCTCCAGGAAGGCGAGGACCATGACCATCACACTCACTGTCTCTCCCAGGCGCTTGGTCCGGGACCTGTCTTACGAGAGGTGCCAGATCACAATCAGAGAAGCTAATGTTGAGAAGAGAGAAGGAGCCACATTGCCTAAGACCAACAATCCCTAAACAGTGGTCCAGAGATGGGGGATTGTCAGCGACGGTCAAGGACCGATCCACGGCAAAGTAATGAGCTTCCCACGATGAGAAATTTGCTCAAGTTATCAGACTGTCCCTTGTTTTTTTTTTTAAAAAAAGAGGGAGGTGATTTGTGTATGAAGGGGGGACAGAGTCACTGTTACACTTTTGCAAACACGGAGGATGGATTTCAGATGTCACAAACCCACCTGGATTGATGAGCTGACATTTACAAAGTGACGAATCAATATCCTAGGACTGTTAGCTCTGGCGAGGTCAGGACTGAAGCCTCGGCAATCAGTCCCCAGCCCTGCACCTGACCCCAGAGGAAGCTCCAAGACAAGTTCAGTTCAGTCGCTCAGTTGTGTCCAACTCTTTGCGACCCCATGGGCTGCAGCACGCCAGGCTTCCCTGTCCCTCACCAACTCCCAGAGCTTGCTGAAACGCATCATTGAGTTGGTGACAGCATCCAACCATCTCATCCAAGACAGGGAAGCATAGTAACTGAGGGATGAAAAGAATGAGGAGGATCCATCCCAGCTGAGTCTAGAAGATCATCAACCAAGAGGCTGGAGTGGGGCTGAACCATCAAGGCCACACGAAAACCACTTCAGGAAGTCACTGCAAGGAAATTCGAAGTCCTGCCGAGAGTGATGCTCAGAATATAAAAGATGGCAGATGGGAGGGGGCGGGGGGCTGGGAAAACTTCTCCTGAAAAGTTTTAGAGGTGTGGGTGACACTTATGGGTCATCGGTGGGAGGTGATCCCAAGTCACTACCTAAATTATCCGATACCATGCATTCCTTGAAGATAGGAACCTTGTCCTTTAATTGAGCAGGCACCACTCTGACGAGCTAGGCTGAGAGGTTCTCCCTGCAGAAACCCCGAGTGAGCAGTGAGACAAGTGATGTTCCTCTGTTTCCCTTGTTTACAGTCAGCCAGCAGGTGGAGAGTCTGGAGGGGCTGGCCCACACCCGTTGGTCCCCAGGGGAAATGTATCTTTCCATAACAAGGTTCCTTCGCATGGCTCATTTTGCATCGCAAGCCCAGGGCTTGGCTCATGCCCTGCGTGCTGAAAGCTCAGGACGGAATAGATGAATGTATTTAATGGCGACCTAAACACGTCTCCTGTGGGTAGTCTACTTCTGTGAGCACCAAGATTTACTATTCGCAAAGCACGTTCTCAGGTGCCTGCCACGGAGCCTGTGCTACACAAGTGCTAGCAGATGAGGGTTATTCAATGGGAGCGAGTTTCAAAAGGGAGGGGATTCATGTATACCTATGGCTGATTCCTGTTGAGGTTTGACAGAAAACAGCAAAATTCTGTAAAGCAATTATTCTTCAATAAAAATAAATTAATTTTAAAAAAGAATAAAAACCAAAACACAAGTTAAAAAAAAAAAAGAGGGTTATTCAAGTTGTTTCTCAGATTTCTATAGCTTCATCTGTCTGGTCCTCAGATTTCCTCATGGCTCCATAACTCCAAATTCTCTCCCGATCCAGGTCTTCCACTTCTGCCTGACCATTTCTTGCCGGGGGAATTACACACAGTAATCTTTCATGGTTTCATAGGTAAAAGGCGCAGCTCAGGGGCTCTCACCCTCCATGCTCACAGCTCATGATACTTGAATGGAAGCCGCTCCCATGAGTCACCTTAGGATGACAGCAGGCTGACCTGGAGTGAGCCTCACTTTTGTGGATGTGCTCAGAGTCAGCCTGGCCTGGGTACAGACCCCAGGGTCACCATCCAGTCTTTGGGTGACCTCAGCTCCCTAGACTCTCTGAGTGCAGGACTGTCTTGGACAGGTGTTTTGAGGTTAGAAACAATTAAAAAAAACTGCTAATCCAGTACTCGGAACATGGCAGACAAGAAATGAAGACTCTTATTATCACAAAGTGGAAGGTGACAGTTCATGCTTCGAGAAGCAGTGAAGGGACTTCTTGGCGGTCCAGTGGCTAAGACTTGGTCTCTCAATGCAGTTCCATTCTTAGTCGGGAATCTAGGACCCAACATCCCTCACAGCCAAAAAACCAGTACAGAAACAGCAGAAGTAATGGTGTTCAGCAATCATGTAACAAATTCAGTAAAGACATAAAAACTGCCCACATCAAAAAAAAAAAAATCTTAAAAATAAAAGATGCAGAGGAGAAGCTTTGTGCTTCGAGCCAGGTGTGCAAATGGAAGCAGAGCTTTACTTCTCATTGCCCCTTTGCCTTTAAGTCTCAGTTTACATGCCAGCGCCACTCTGCAGGCTTTCTTGATTTCCCCAAGTGCCAGTACACTCTCCATCCTGAGCACGTTCACAGCCCTGGATCTGAACTTCTCATGACATGTGTATCCCTCTCCACCTTGCCTTCCAGGCATCTACTGCACCAGTCGGCTAGGGCTGCTATAACCAAATACTAGGGCTGAGGGGCTTGAAGAACAGTAATTTATTTTCTCATAGTTCTGGAGGCTGGAAAGTCTAAGGTCAAGGTGTGGACTGGGTTAGTTTCTTTTAATGCCTCTCTCCTTGGCTTGCAGGTGGCCATCTTCTTCCTGTCTCCACATAGTCTTTTTTCTGTCTGTGTCCTAATCTCTTCTTAGAAGGAGACCAGTCAGATTAGATTAACACCCACCTGAATGACTCCACTTTGACGTAATCACCCCTTTAAAGACCTTACCTCTAAATACAATCCCATTCTGAGCCACAGGGGATTAGCACTTCAGCGTTTGAGTTTTGGACACAATTCAGCTCACAAGGTCCAAGCATACACAAGTCTAACCCCATGACCTCCTTCTCACCAACTGCAAATTCTTGGAGTAAAGACATTACTTCTACATGCGTGTCCTCCTATTATGTATTGCTCCTAGCATAAATACTGTAGATACCCATTAAGTGAATACATTAAACAAAGGGAGAAAAAGTGTTTTAAAAAATCTCCAGAGGAGAATGAGACCACAGATTTTAAAGTACTACTTTGCACGTTCAGCTGACGTGGAAGAAGGAGGCAGTTCCATGGGAAGGAGTCATATTTCCATCAAGAGTCAAGGCTGCCCCTTGGAACAAAAGGTCTACACCTATTGACAGCTTCCAACTTCCCAAGGGATGAAGTTCACTGAAAGAGCCCCTGTCCAGAGACCACCGACTCAGCAGCCTCCACTACTGTGGGCTCACCAGGAGATGAAACGAGCTGAGGACTTGGACAGCTGAATACCTCCCAAGGGCCATTCAGCTGAACAGAGGGTACCTGTGTGACGGTGCAGATTACACCCAGTGGGCATGGCCAGTACAGAGCACGCTGTGGAGGCCACCCAAGTCCCGGGACCTTAGCCATCTCCGTGTGCCTCCCCAGACTTCTTACTACTGTTTCCTGTGCTCGAAGGCATCTTCCAGAACCATGGAAGGTCAGAGTGCTGAGGGATTAACACTGTACCCTGCCCCAAATAGCCCTGAAGGTGCCTCTTCAGTCTCTAGGTGTATAGAGCGCTCAGCCCCTGCACCTTCCGATGGCCTAGTTCCCACGCGGCTGTGTCTGCAGGGTCCAGGGCAGGGCTCTACGGGACAGAGCTCTGTCGCCCCCTGTGGTGGGCGGTGGAATGACACACCCTCTGTAGGCTGCCCTCCCTCCTGTTTCACCTCCCACTCCCCAGACAGGGTTCCTGGAACTTCCCAAGTTAGTGACTTGCCCTAAAGTCCTTGATTCAGGCTCTGCTTCAAGAGAGTATTTACCTGACTAAGGCCAATCGGAAAACTCCCCTCCCAAGGTGCCCTGGCTTCCTGGGTGTCTAATCAAATCCTTCTCCCTGGATAACTGGGAAACGTGACCCAGTTCCACGCCTAGGGCAGGAGTCCATTCATTCATGTGGGCCCAGATCTGTCTCCTTTCTCCACCCCAGTGGTGTTTATCCATTTGGAAAGACACCTGAGGCGGAGAGGAAATCAGGAACAAGGGGGCCCCCAAGTTTATAGGAACTCCAGGTCTAATATCAAGCCAACCAGACGACTCGTCCAGGGATGGTGGCAGCTAATGCTACCTCATACTCAACAGCTGCTCAGAGTCACCTTGGGGTCCAAGGCCCTAGGCCCTCCAGGCCTGGCCCAGATGAAGCTCGGCCTCTCACCCCCTCCCATGCCTCTGCAGGGTTAACTGGCATTCCGGCTGGGCTGCTAATGGAATGCAAAATTTTAACATAAATATGAAAGCAACAGTCATTTTATTCTGCCCAGGGAGGCAGGCAGACACGGGGCATCATGTCTGGAAGATATAAATGAAGCCACTGAAACGGAAGAATAAAGATGCTTTCCGAAGTATTAGGGCAGGCTGCGGGCACCAGGGAGTAAATGGCTCATTTTCTTTTATACACACAAACGGCCATGAAATGAAGCTTTCCTCTTGGCTTTTACATTCTGTTTTGTCTTGACTCATTTTATGGCAAATCGAGAATATGCAGCCATTGTTCTCACCGCCAGGCAAGAGGGGTTCACTGCCCTCCTGGTGCAGGGCCCTCACACCCACCGGGGACACTTTCATTCACATCTGTCGTCCTGGCCATTAAATAAATAAAAGTCCTGCTGGTCCCTTTGATTGTTGTCTTGACAACCACCTTCATACCAGGAAAGGTTGGAACGGGCAGTCTGACCCTGCAGGACTAATAGCTTGACAAACAGATTCAACTAATCTTTATTATCCTAACATTCATGGCACAAACATTTGTCTGTTTGTTTTACTGGCAACTGGCATTCATCATAAGCCAAAATCGAAAGAACACATTTGTCTCTTGAAGGAAGTTAATCTCGTGGATGCAAATGGGGTGAATTCGCAGTGCCCTAACCGTAACCCTAAACTTGGAGTTAACTAGAGACATGAAGGTGCCTGGGGACTTTCTGACAATACTGGCCGCTCACCTGAGCAGGGCCTTCACGGCCCTGCCCTGCCCTGGCCCGAGCTCACCTGGCCTTCCTCTCCCCTCACCCACTGGCTCCATCTACGGGCTTCCTCCTCTCATACCCCATCCTCCCCTCACTGGTCCCCCGCAGCCTGGACCACCCGCAAAGCCACCCCCGACCCGCTCCAGCCCTGCCCATCTTCTTTACCAGAGTCACCTCCTCGTGGAGGCACTCTGGTCAGAATTCACTCCTTTTCCTCTACATGTGTGCAAGCAGTTGTTACAAGTATGTGTCCCTGCTTCTAGGGGTGTTCAAACCACTCCATTTGTTAGAGGTTTCCTCCCTTGGCTTAAAAAAAAACAAAACAAAACAGCATAAGACTTCATTTAAGGAACTTTTAGATTTTCAATAAAATACAGCTTAAAAGGTGAATATTTCTCCAAATGTCACCTTTGAAATTTCTGCTGTAGTTCAAATGGGATTTATAAGGTGTTTCAATATTCCATAAAACTTCTAAGTCAAAATATTAGCTAAATTCACAGATAACTGGTTATTTAAAGATTAACTTTCAAGTCAGTCAATATTTGGCTCATACTCATTTCTTGACAACAGATACGTCAATCCAAAATTACCTTATCATACTCCTTTGAGAGGTCAAACTTCTTCTGTATAATCTTTCTTAAAATATCTGGGGGGGAAAAAAGCCACAAAACAATAGAAAGATTACTTTTTCAGTAAAAATACAAAAAGCCTATTTAGAAAATACGTGCTCACAAATTATTGAACTGCAACATAATATACTTTTATTTCTCTTTCTTAATGTAGGTAAATAATTGAGCTAATGAGGCTCTAATCAATCAAAGAATGGAGGGCAGATATTTTTGACCTAAAGTTTTGCCAGTTGGCAGAACTGGAGGGTTGCCATTTTTAAGAGTTTTTGGCTTTTCACAAGACACCTTCATATTTACCAGCAAACTACACACACCTACTTAATACTCACTGATAAAATGTTGCATTGAAATCGCTAATTCTTTCTTGTCAGTAAATCAAGCTTAATTATTCCTCTTTAAATTTCCAGTGCAGCCGCACCAGTATGCTGACTCTGGTTGCTCAGTGATACTAACTGCAAGAGCCGAGCGACAGAAACCACATGGTCCTCAAAGCCTCAGATCTTTACTACCTTGCCCTTCACAAAGCAATCTGCCAACCCCTGTCTATATGAACACGTTGACAGGACACTGAATTGCAATGTGTAAAGTTTTAATGTGACCGGCGTGCTTGATTTTTTGCCGGTTAATTAATGTAATCCAAATTGGATTGACAGCAACCAGTCTCAGGAAAGAATGAAGATCTAAACTGTAACTGCGACTTTTTGTTTTTAGTTGGAAAATGCATTAACAGTTGCACACAGGTTAGTGACATCAGATTTCCTTAGTGAACTGTGACTCCATTTATCCCTAATGCTTTTTGTCCCACAGCCAATGAAACTGTGAGTTCTTATTTGGAAACACAGATGTAATTTAATCTTTAATAACTGCACATTTACATGGTATTTCACAAATGAAAGGAATTTACGATTAACCTAAGCCAAGAGCTCTTTTATTAAGTTTTTTTTTTTTTTAATGTGGACCATTTTTAGTAGTCATTGAATTTGTTACAATATTGCTTCTGTTTTTATGTTGTGGTTTTTTGGCCCTGAGGCATGTTGGATCTTAGCTCCCTGACCAGGAATGGAACCCACACCCCCTGCATTGGAAGGTGAAGTCTCAACCACTGGACCTCCAGGGAAGTACCCTACCAAGAACTCTCAACATGAGCTGTCCCTCCCCATCTCTCAGCAGTGCGTGAAAATCTGGAAACACTGAGCAAAATTGGGTTTTTGAGGGCATGATCATTTGGGGCATTTTAAAAACTCTCATCTCCAGACCTACATTGTATCCTGATCCACCCATCTAGTAATGACATAGCACAGAAGATGGCAGTGACTCAGTGGTAAAGAATCCACCTGCCAATGCAGGAGAAGCAGGTTCGATCCCTCGGTTGGGAAGATTCCCTGGAGGAGGAAATAGCAACCCACTCCAGCACTCCAAGATTCTTGCCTGGAAAATTCCATGGACACAGGAGCCTGGCGGGCTACAGTGAGTGGGGTCACAAAAAGTTGGACACGACTGAGTGACTGAGCGCACACAATGCGCTGATAGGGAGGGTGACTTGTCTAAAGTCTGTGACCCCAGCCCAGGTCTTCCCTCCTCTGGTGGGGGTCCATCACACACTGCCCACTGTCTCCTGCCCCAGGAGTGAGCATTCGGGATGTTCTGGGTCCTGCACGATCACTTCCAAAGTTCACTACTTGGGGGGCAAAGGAAACCCCAGGGTGAACCCTGTTTTAAATCAAAGATGTTCAGATGTACAGGCTAGGAAACAAAGCAAGTCACATTCCCATAGGATGTGTGAGGGTTTTTCTTCTGGAAAACCGCTTCCCAACTGCGTGGAGCAGAAAGGCACATGGAGCAGACCCGTGAGATGCAGGAACAGGGGCTCTCAAGCTGGCAGGCGCCCTGGGAACCCTAGAGCTTCTCCAAGGCCCTGCAGGGGCAGCCCGGGGCCAGGTCACAGGCATCCTCCGGCCTTGAGCCAGTCTCTCTGCTTCATCCGCACAGGTAACTATGTGCTCAGGTAGAGCCCTCACCTCGTTGGGCTGGCCAAAAACTCATCTCAAGACTTTGAAGCAGAGACATCTCTGTTCCCATGGTTTAAAGTAGCACCGTGTTACAGAAACACACTGAGAGCCACCTAAGTAATTTCAGATTTCTGAGTAGCTCCATTTAAAATGTAATTAATTTAAGATTAATTTTAGGAACTTGCCAGGCAATCCAGCGGTTAAGACTCCACACTTCCAATGCAGGGACTCAGGTTCAATCCCTGGTCAGGGAACTAAGATCTCACATGCCTTGCAGTCCAGCCCTCCAAAAAATTTCTACCATGTCAAGCTTATACAAAAAAATTTTTTTTTAATTTTAAGAGTAACTTTAATATTTTACTTACTCCAAATATATGCAAAACAGTATCACTTCAATGTTGTTGCTGTTCAGTTGCTAAGCTGTGTCCGACTCTTTGCAACCCCAGGGACTGCAGCCTGCCAGGCTTCCCTGTCCTTCACCATCTCCCTGAGTTTGCTCAAACTCATTTCTACTGAGTTGGTGATATCATCCAACCATCTCATTCTCTGTCACTCCCTTCTCCTCTTGCCCTCAACCTTTCCCAACATCAGGGTCTTTTCAATATGGTATCAATATAAATATGAATCTGGAGGGGCTTTCCAGTTGTTTCAGAGGTAAAGAACCCGCCTGCCAATGCAGGAGACCCAGGTTTGATCCCTGGGTCAGGAAGACCTCCCTGGAGGAGGAAATAGCAACCCACTCCAAAATTCTTGCTCAGAAAATTCCATGGACAGAGGAAACTGGTGGGTTACAGTCCATGGGGTTGCAAAAGAGTTGGACATGACTGAGTGAGTACACACACAAATATGAATGTGCTCTTTTACAGCCTTATTTTCATACTAAGAGTTCAGAAGCTAGTGTGGATCCCTTCAGTTCAGTTCAGTCGCTCAGTCGTGTCCGGCTCTGTGACCCCATGGGCTGCAGCACCTGTCCATCACCAATTCCCGGAGTTTACTCAAACTCATGTCCATTGAGTCAGTGATGCCAACCAACCATCTCATCCTCTGTCATCTCCTTCTCCTCCTGCCTTCAATCTTTCCCAGCACCAGGGTCTGATGAGTCTGATCAGGTCAAGTGAGTCAATTCTTCACATCAGGTGGCCAACATATTGGAGCTTCAGCTTCAGCATCAGTCCTTCCAATGAACACTCAGCACTGATCTACTTTGATGGACTGGTTGGATCTCCTTGCAGTCCAAGGGACTCTCAAGAGTCCTTGGATCCTTTCAGGGCATCACAATTCAGACAAGCTACAGTTCAAGTTCTTTGTGGTCAATGTGGTAAGGAACTTCTGCCCTAGACAGCACAGGCCCAGAGGTGGCAGGTCCCCCTGCTTACATTCACCCTAGGGTTCACCCTCTCCGCCCAAAGTCCCAAGGCCTCTATCCACTTCCTTATCCTCCCCTCCTTCCCAGCGTCCCTTGCCACAAGCACACAGAATGAGCATCCTTCACGCTCAGGACCACAATATCCATGCTTCCCTCGGCTTCCCTGTGTATCTCTGATTAAGTGGCTCTTCATCAGGGGTAAGCGAACACGAGAAATGCCTGCCCAACGCGATGCAAGCCTCTTTCCTTGACAAGCCAGGGACCGACCTTCTGCAGCTCACACCTCCAGGAAACTCTGTCTCAGAACTAATAGCTTCATTGTTGGTAAGAACTCTGAATCCGCTATTGTTCATCTCAGGAAGCACGTGCAAGAACTGGGGCCCCACCTCTTCCCCTCCACCCCCGGTGGTCCCCAAGCATCACACTTGCTCTACTGCACCCTGGTCCTTTTGTCTTTGTCTTTCCTGACCGGCCCATGACAGGCTTCTGGTGGAAACCACCTCAAGCCTCCGATCACCTGAGTCCTCACACGGGAGGAGGTCATGGAGAGCACATGACTGTGGGCTGGCCTGCCAGCTGGACCCAGGCACTCAGAGGCTCCCCCGTCTCCACTTGCTACGTCCTTTCTGCCCACCTAGTCCACACGAGGAGCCGGGTTCAAGGACGTGGCCCACAGAGAGTAATGTGAGCTGAGACCATCTGGATGGTGTACACCACAAAACCCAGTCAACCCCCACATTAACTTGGAAGATTCAGGTTGGGACGGCGGGGGTTGTGAAGAGATCTACTCATCTTGCAGCCCCTCAAGACAGGCCTTGAAAGTAAGTTTTCCTCCTTCTTAAACCTGCTACTGACGACGCATCTTGGGCAGGGAGGAGGGAGGGGGTCCACCTTTTAAGCCTCTCCTTGTTCCCAAGTTTCAGATTTCACCTGGGTCCCCCTCCCCAATGCTACAAGGCTGTGAACCAACCCAGCAACAAGTTCCAGGGCTCCAAACCATCTGTGGTGTGGATGCCGCACAAACACAATACTCCTTCACCAGAAAGAGGGTTGCTTCCATCCCACAGGTCCGATGGGACCCCTGAATCTGTGACTAGTTCCCCGTATCGCCTGCTGAGTATTGGCCATTAGCATGCGGGCGGTACAGAGCACCAGAGAACATGCAAATGGAAACCTCGGCCTAGGGGTGCTCGCCACAGACCACCCACCGTGACCGACGCCAGCTCTGATGCTTTCCAAATGGACCGAGTCGTGTCTGACTCTTTGCGACCCCATGGACTGCAGCTGCCCAGGTTGGCTTTGATCCCTGGGTTGGGAAGATCACCTGGAGAAGGGAAAGGCTACCCACTCCAGTATGCTGGCCTGGAGAATTCCATGGACTACAGTCCCTGGGGTCGCAATGAGTTGGACACGACTGAGCAACTTTCCCTTGCCTTCACTTCACAGTCCATTTGTCTTTTTTTTTTCACGGTCCATTTGGAAAGCATCAGAGCTGATGTCGGTCACGGTGGACCGTCTAAATGGATAGTCTCACCTAAAACTCCCCATCGTGTCTACATGCTTCTCAGCTCTTGGGAAGGCAGGCACAGCTCAAAGCAGGTTATAAAATGACCCAAAACATGAGGGCAGCAGGTTCCGTTTGCTGCAAGAATCCTGCTGACTTAAACCTGACCCAGTCTTTGGGCCACTCAGCACTCACCCACTGTATTAAGTGTCTACAGGGTGCCAGGTGCTCTGATCATGATAGAAGGGAATCAGACCCCTTGCTTGAGAAACCACGGTGTTCGCCCACCCTCCATGAGGCTTCAGTGTGGACAGTAGTGACTTTCTTGTCCCTCCAGAGCTGAGGGAGGACCTACTGAGATGGGACTCAAAAGGCACTGAGCAGAGGCCTGGACTACTCCAGGAGGCACACAAGATCTCCCCACTCTCAGCTCAGAGGGCAGTCTGGTCATCTTCTTTCCTGCCCTGGATTCATTTCTGACTGTATCTTTCCATGCTCTTTTCCATAACATAGTAGTTGCCGCCGAAGACTGGCAGTGTGAAGGAAATATGTAAACATGTGGATGAGGAAGTTAGTCCCGCGGTAGAAGACTGTTTCTGAGAATCCGACTCTGTGGGTCTTCCTGGGTAGACTATCAGCTTCTCTGTGCTCAGCTCCCAGACCTTGCAATGTCTTCTCAACTGGGGATTTACTTAAAACTTCATGTGATGATGGAAATTAAGAAATGTGGCAGCAGGACGTCCTGGCGGTTCAGTGGTTAAGACTCGTTGCTAATAATGCAGGGGGCAGGGTTTGATTCTTGGTCAGGGAACTAAGATCCCACATGCCGTGTGGTGTAGCCAAAAAAAAAAATTAACAACTAAAAGATTAAAACATAGAAGGTCTTGAAAATAACAAGAGTAAAATTCGTATTATATATGGAAAGAAGACTATTACAAATAATGTAACTTCCTAGAAGAAACTATGGAGGCTAGAGGACAGTGAAATGCTTGACGGACTCACAGGTCTGAAAAAACACAAACAAAAGTTGTCACCAAATTCTAGATGCAGCCAGATAGCCATTAAAATAATAATAATAATAAAAGAATTGCGGTAGCAAGAGCAAGAATCCCTTGGTTATACCACCAAGTTACAAAGTGGGGGGGGGGGTTGTTTTCGGCTCCTTATGTGTGTGCCTGTATATGTGTGATTTCTCCATGAGTTTTTTGATGTCTGAAGCTACACAAGCCATGTAAAATTTAAAAAATACCCCGTGCAGGCTCTGTCTATGACAGATCCATCTTCCTTAGCTTAGACAACACTCATCTTGACAAGTAGTTCAGTAGTTCAGCCACTCAGTCGTGTACAACTCTTTGCAGACTTTGCATACATGCAACTTTTTGCAATCATGAACAGCAGCACGCCAGGCCTCCCTGTCCATCACCAACTCCCGGAGTCTACCCAAACCCATGTCCATTGAGTTGGTGATGCCATCCAACCATCTCATCCTCTATTGTCCCCTTCTCCTCCTGCCCTAAATATTTCCCAGCATCAGGGTCTTTTCCATTGAGTCAGTTCTTCGCATCAGGTGGCCAAAGTATTGGAGTTTCAGCTTCAACATCAGTCCTTCTAATGAACACCCAGGACTGATTTCCTTTAGCATGGAATGGTTGGATCTCCTTGCAGTCCAAGGGACTCTCAAGAGTCTTCTCCAACACCACAGTTCAAAAGCATCAATTCTTCTGTACTCAACTTTCTTTATGATCCAACTCTCATATCCATACATGAGTACTGGAAAAATCATAGCTGTGACTAGATGGACCTTTGTCGGCAAAGTGATGTCTCTGCTTTTGAATATGCTGTCTCGGTTGGTCATAGCTTTCCTTCAAAGGAGCAAGCATTTTCTAATTTTGTGGCTGCAGTACCATCTGCAGTGATTTTGGAGCCCCCCAAAATAAAGTCTGTCACTGTTTCCATTGTTTCCCCATCTATTTGCCCTGAAGTGATAGGATCGGATGCCATTCGTGGGGTTCTCAAGGCAAGAATACTGAAGTGGTTTCCCATTCTCTTCTCCAGCGGACCACATTTGTCAGAACTCTTCACCATGACTCAGTGTCCATCTTGGGTGGCCCTACATAGCACGGCTCATAGTTTCATTGAGTTAGACAAGACTGTGGTCCATGTGTGTGGTCCATGCGTGTAGAAGAGCTTGAGGCATTTTGTCCTGAGCAGAGTTTAGCACGGTGCTCGGGATGTGGTATCGATATACTGACGTGGGAATGTTGGCGTCTGTCCTTCACCCTCACCCTCACACTGCTCTGCCCTGAAAATGGGAGGACCTTGCTTATCCAGTTCTTCAGTGACTGGAACTGGGAGAGGACTGGACTTTTCTCCAGCTATATATCACCTCCTCACCCCCAGCCTCAAACACTGGAGATAGCTACCCGTGTCAGTCAGGTTCTCCAAAGAATCAGAACCAGGAAGAGGTGAGATGACAGAGACAGGATAAAGAGACAGGAAAAGAGAGAGATGGAGATAAAGAGACAGAGATAAAGAGATGGGACAGAGAAATATACAGAGCTAGAGATAGAAATAGGAGGAGAGACAGAGGGGGAGGGAGAGAGAGAAGGTGAGAGGCTGATCTTAAGGACTCGTGGGCATGAGCCAGTCTGAAATCTCAGGGCAGGTCGAGGACTCAGGCAGCAGCTAACTGCAGCTGAGTCTCTCCTTCTTGTGGAAATCTGGCTTTGCTCTGAAGACCTTTCTGCCGATTGGATGAGGGCTACCCACATTATGGAGGGGAATCCCCTAGACTGACTCATCTTCCTGTAGGTGTCAACCACAGCTACAAAACACCTTCCCAGCAATGCTTAGATTAGCATTTCACCAAATCACTGGGTACCACTTTCTGGCCCCGCGGACACAGAAGACCAACCACAACCTGGCCATGCCAGCTGCGCTCCCTAAGGAATGGTTACGCCCCTCGGGTGTGCTGAAGCAGAGTGTATCTGAGCAGCCCTGTCACCCTCAGTAGCGGCCACTCCTGACAACCTGAGCCCCCAGCCAGGTCATTGGGTCCCTTTAGGCAAGGATGGGGGGCCAAAGGCCGTCTCTGAGGACAACTGATCCTGAATGATGGAACAAAGAACCCTGAGTCGACTTAGGTTTGGTGTGAGCTGAACTAAAAGGCAGACAATTGTATCTTGAAAATAATTTCATCAAAAACATCTGAACTGAATTAGTTGGTCAGTTGCCAAGGTTAAGTGTCACTTCTCTGACGAAGACACTTCAGCGAGCCCGTCTTCCAGCAGCCTGACTGGCTGAAACGCGCTCGCTATTCTTTGACGTCGGGATGAACGTGACCTGCCCACTCCTTGGTTTACACCTTCGTCTGGCTACTCTGGATGTCAGTTTGGGGACCCAAACCATGCCACTGCCTCTCGTCCTGGAGTTCACCATATTCCTTCTGGAGTGCCCACAATGAGTCTGTCTGAACTTAACCCTTAAAGAAGAATGCGTTTCAACAATCCGGTCAGGCAGCCACCGTCCTGTACCTTCCAGTTTCACAGAGCACTTCCTTCTGCAGCTCACCTCCTCCATCAACACGCCTAAGTCCTTCGGTTTGTGGTTCAGTGAAGGGACTGATGCTTCCGATCTTTGCAAGCCAAGCCGCTTTTATGGGAACTTATCAAAGGTAGTCTCCCTGTCTCCAGGTGTGTCACCAAGTATACTGAAGTCGCTCAGTCGTGTCCGACTCTTTGCGACCCCATGGACTGTAGCCTACAAGGCTCCTCAGTCCATGGAATTTTCCAGGCAAGAACGGTGGAGTGGGTTGCCATTTCCTTCTCCAGGGGATCTTCCCAACCCAGGGATTGAACCCCAGTCTCCCACGCTGCAGGCAGATGCTTTACCATCTGAGCCACCAGGGAAGTCACCAAGTATCCCAGAGGGCAAAACTCCTTTTCCTATTTCCATTGTATTTAATACAATGCGAATCAACCCTTGGTGTGGTTTCACTTCATTTGAACAGTTCTCCTTGAATTGACTGGAGTGGCTTCCCTGCAGGAGAACACACGGGCTTGCACCAAGGTTCGCACTGGCACTAGCTCACTCTTCCAGAAAAGAGCCCAAGCAAATGCTACACAGGATGCGATTCTCGAGAAAACCTCCAGGACCAGTCTGGCCCTTGACCTTCCCCAGCACCAGCTCACACCCATCCACACTGGGGATTCTATTTCACTGTTAGACCACGTACAGCCAAGTCTGCGACTGGGGCAGGCTGGCCCTTCAATCATTTCAAGTGCCTTAGAGAAGGCAGGCCGTTGCACTGCACAGGAGCAGGGGGACTTGTGGGGTCTCTGGAACTTGGAATCCCTGACAAAGATGCCACTGGAACAAGGGCTCAAAGCCCAGTGGCCTCGCTGATCACGGGACGGGGCTGGGAGGGGGCCACTGGGCCCCAGACAAAGACAGACCGGCAGCTGTGTTGCCACTGCTGATAAATCCAGGACGGGGGAGGCAGGGAACACAGCCAAGATACCTGCAGAGTCCAGATATTTGGTCATTCCCTCACTAAGACACTCCTGGAAAGCACACTTTCTGTCTGCTCTCCGTTTGAGGAATGTTGGCCTTGAGGATGTTTGAATCACATCTTTTGTCTGCGCCGAGGTCCATGTGACCGCACAGACACTCCCGTGAGTGTGCAAATCAAAGTCCCATTTTGTTCCCTCCTGTGACAATATAAGGCTCAGCTATGGACCATGGCCCCCCGTGGATACAGGGTGAGACCAGGAGCAGAGTGAAGCAGGAAGAATTTTTCCTGTGTATACTCTGAACTTCCTTGAATTTTAAGGGAGTATCTTAAAATTTTTAAACAAATCTATTTATTGTCTAATAATGAAACAATATGAAAGACATCCTCTTTCACCCCTTTGCCAGTCCTCCTCTCCCCCCAAAACATAAAAGCACAGAGTTTATAACACTGTCAAGCTAAAAAATTATAGTTCCTATAAATATAACCAGATTTGACAGTTTCTTGTGTGGGAGATGTGATCCAGAGTCACTTTTACAGTATGTCAGCATGTAACATTTGTCATTTAAAAAACAAACAAACAGAAAACCTTGCTAATCCCCTGGTGGTCCGGTGGTTGACTCTGCACTTCCAATGCAGGGTTCATGGGTTTGAGTCCTGGTCGAGGAACTAAGATCCCACAAGCCCTGTGGCACGGCCAAAAGAAACAAGGAAAAACCTGAAAAGAAAGGAAGCTAAAATCTGCAAAATTTCAGATGTTTCCCAATACATAATCATTGAAAAGGTCATAATCAAATGTTCAAGATCTAGAAAAGCCCAGTTTTGTCCCAACAAGTATGTGGTCCAGGCAAAATACACTCTTCCAGCATTTGTTACTAACACACCAGAAGCACCCTTTTTTGTGGTTTTGTCTCCATTCTTTCAGCTTGCGCCCCCTGAGCTGTACAGTCCCCAAGAGTCTCTTATGTTGGTCCCCAAACTACTTTCTATCAGTTGTCCTTGTTGATGTAATTTCATAACTTAATTAAACATTATGGAAACAGACAAAATACGACTACAAGAAACAAAAGTTGTTTATCAGAGTCTAAACTGAATGTTTCAACCTCTTCAAGGGGTTATTTTACACATGAAAAGATCTGTTGAATGCACTGTAATGCCACTCTAAAAGCCCTGATGAAAGGGAAAGTGTTAGTCGCTCAGTCGTGTCCAACTCTACATGACCTCATGGACTCTACCCCACCAGGCTCCTCTGCCCCGGGATTTCCCAGGCAAGAATACTGGAGTGGGTTGCCATTCCCTTCTCCAGGGGACATTCCTGACCCAGGGATCAAACTCGGGTCTCCATTCAGGAGAATTCTTTACCATCTGAGTCACCAGGGAAACCCAAAAGTCCTGATAGCAAAATAATAAGAATCTAGGGGGAAAAAAAGATCAGTGCTCAGCGGACACCACAGATTCTTGTTAGTGGAATAAAACCTGAACTAGAAGCCACAGGAGCTGTGTTGCTGGGGAAATTCCTACCCAGAGACTTACACTCCTTTGACATTAGGATGACATCCCCCTGACATTCACAACAAACTGTGGAAAATTCTTAAAGAGATGACAATACCAGACCACCTTATCTGCCTCCTGAGAAATATATATGCAGGTCAAGTAGCAACAGTTAGAACCGGACATGGAACAATGGACTGGTTCCAAATTGGAAAAGGAGTACATCAAGGCTGTATATTGTCACCCTGCTTACCTAACTAATATGCAGAGTACACCATGAGAAACGCTGGGCTGGATGAAGTACAGGCTGGAATCAAGATTTCCGGGAGAAATATCAATAACCTCAGCTATGCAGATGACACCAACTTTATGGCAGAAAGCAAAGAGGAACTAAAGAGCCTCTTGATGAAGTGAAAGAGGAGAGTGAAAAAGCTGCTTTAAAACTCAACATTCAGAAAACTAAGATCATGGAATCTGGTCCCATCACTTCACGACAAATAGATGGGGAAACAGTGGAAACAGTGACAGACTTTATTTTCTTGGCTCCAAAATCACTGCAAATGGTGACCGCAGCCATGAAATTAGAAGACGCTTGTTCCTTGGAAGAAAAGCTATGACCAACCGAGACAGCATATACAAAAGCAGAGACATCACTTTGCCGACAAAGGTCCATCTAGTCAAAGCTATGGTTTTTCCAATACTCGTGCATGGATATGAGAGTTGGACCATAAAGAAAGCTGAATACAGAAGAATTGATGTTTTTGAACTATGGTGTTGGGGAAGACTCTTGAGAGTCCCTTGGATTGCAAGGAGATCCAACCAATCCACCCTGAAGGAAATCAATCCTGAATATTCATTGGAAGGACTGATGCTGAAGCTGAAACTCCAGTACTTTGGCCACCTGATGCAAAGAACTGACTCATTGGAAAAGACCCTAATGCTGGGAAAGATTGAGGGCAGGAGGAGAAACAGGATGACAGAAGATGAGATGGTTGGATGGCATCACTGACTCGATGGACATAAGTTTGAGAAAGCTGCAGTAGTCGGTGATGGACAAGGAAGCCTGGCATGCAGCAGCCCATGGGATCACAGAAAGTCTGACATGACGGAACGACTGAACTGAACTGAACTGACTTTCAGATTGTTCGGTGGAAAATGAGGACTCAGGAACCTCCAAACTAGTGCCACCCGCTAGAATGGAGAACTGGTCAGATAACAGGTGACATCATTGCTTTCCTGGATGCATCAGAGAGCTGAGACCACGAAGCAATCTATTTCAGTGAGCATCACGCTGCTGAGGTGAGACAAGGGACACGCTAGCTATTTCCCCTTTAGTGATCAGGCAGAAAAAAACCACTGGAAGTGTTCACAACACCTTAAAGCCTGAGTCTGGACTAGCATATCCCCATGGACTACATGAGAGCCCAGAATCATGAAGGGCTTGTATTTGCTAGAAGCTTCCACGGGGTGATTATGAAAGAGACTGGGGCAGGGCAGGTACCTAGAGAAAGTCCCCTTGGGGGCAGGTGGGCAGGAGGTAGCGAGCTGACACACGCAAAGTCCATATATTTCCCTGGATGTTCCTCTGAGACAAGGCAAAGCCTCAGAGCCCCGTGGCCAAGGCAACACTCCACTGCTTCTTCCAGGCTGCAAGGAGAAGCAAAGCCCAACTGATCATGGAAAAGAGACTGGATACCCTCCCGCCTGTAGGACACAGGGAAAGACCAATTGCTGCTAGGGGAGGGCAGGGTGGAAGCAAGACTCCTTTGGACCCAGGAAGGAAGGCACTCTTAGGGCAGAAGCCTTGCTTCTTCCCAACACCAGGGCAGATTCCAGGTCAGAGCATGGCTGCCACAGGGAGAAGGCCTAGGAACGATGAGAAAACCCCACTGCCACCCCCCAGGCTCACTGGCACAGGCCTGGCTAAGCCTGAAGCTGTACCAGGGTGATACTGCCTCCCACCATGAGGCAGCACTGAGTGACAAGCACCTCCACCAGGGTGGAAGGAGCCAGAGCGCCAGCGGCTACAGGTGAGCAGGGGCTGATCAGTGATGAGGGCGGAGTGGGGACACTGCAGACAGCCCTCCTGCACGGACACCACCCCTCACTATGCACAGGGCACCGCGCACTCCACCGGGGATCCGGAAGCCTGAGTGTGGTGTGCTGAAGTCGCTACAGCAACAAACTCACTCAACCCAGCT
The DNA here is from genome assembly GCF_001704415.2 of Capra hircus. Lineage (NCBI taxonomy): Eukaryota > Metazoa > Chordata > Mammalia > Artiodactyla > Bovidae > Capra > Capra hircus. Next base: position 111,522,385 of record NC_030813.1, read on the forward strand.
CACCAACTGACCAGAAGGACTCAGCTTCCCACACGAACAGCCTGACGGACACGAGATGGGGCTGGGTCACCCCAGTTTCTATAATTCTACACAGTGTCCAGCATTCAGGAAAAAAATCACAAGACACATGTAAAAGAAAGAAAGAACACAAGATGACCCATCGTCAGGAGAGTATCAGATCCAGAGACAATCCAGACGTTAGAGAACCTTCAGACAGGAACTTTAAAAAAAAAAAGGGATTCTTGAGAGGATTTACATTTATAATTCAAGGTAAAATAAAATGCCTAAGAAAAGAATGTACAATTTTTCAGATACTCCAAATTTAACAACTTTAACCAATCAACTACCAATCATAATTATGTTGAATAAGAGGACTCTACTCTCCTTAAATTAATCCTAAATTTTTTTACTATAAATCAATCTAGCAGCAATTCTCTAAGAATTATAATTTGTTCTGCTCTGTCCAAGTTTCCAACCTGTGGGCCCCTGCATCTATATTCTTTCTCAGAATCCTTTAGAGGAAATGGAGGGGAAGATAGTGTTACGTGAGTCACTCAGTCCTGGCTGACTCTTTGCGACCCCATGGACTGTAGCCCACCAGGCTCCTCTGTCCATGGAATTCTCCAGGCAAGAATACTGGAGTGGGTTGCCATTCCTTTCTCCAGGGGATCTTCCTAACCCAGGGCTCCTGCATTGCAGGCAGATTCTTTGCCGTCTGAGCCACCAGGGAATTCGTGGGGCCCTGTGACTCACCACGGAGCCATGTGCTTTAGGCAGCACGGGAGAGCAAGAAGAGCATGCAGTTTAGAACCAGTCATAACCGGCTTCAGTCCTGCCGTCACCACTCAGAAGCCATGTGACCGGTTAGAATATGGATCAAATTACAGAAACTCTCTGGGCCTCAATTTTTCATCTGTAAAATGAAGAGAAAGCAATTGCTACTTAGGAGCTTATCAGAATGATATAAGACGGCCACCACACACAATCCTCCCAGGAATCCGGTAGGGGAAGTAGGGCCCTTCTGATTCCCAAGTGAGGACCCTGAGGCTCAGAAGGCTGAACACGCTGCACAAGATCACTTGGTTCATAAGTGGTGGGGCAGGAATTCAGACTCGGGAACATTTTAACGCAGAAGCCCACACACTTTCCAGCACACAGCCCTGTGTGGTTCAGATTCCAGATCCAGCCTTGCCACCTGTGGGCAAGTAAAGTGACTTGGGCCATTGAATTCTCTATGCTTCCATTTCTTCATATGGACAATGAGTTACTAAGACCTACCTGGCAGGATGATCCTAAGTATTGTAAATTATATGTGGTGTGTAAAGCACCTCAAAGGGTACCTGACATAATAATGCCTCCAAATCATGGTGTTGATGGTGGTGATGACGGTGGCGGTGGTGGCTTGGCTGAAGTGGTAGTTTATAAAAAGATAGGTCTTTGGGCTTTGGGATCCAAGATAAATATTGGCAAAATATCTACTAGTGGCAGATTAAGAGGAGAAGACTGGTCTTGTCCCGGTTCTCCAATTACTTGCTCTATCATATTCAATTAAGTCCCTTACCCTCTTAGGTCTGAGTTTTCCCATAGGTATAATGACATAATTAGACTACACTCACAAAAATATTTGATAGGTAGATGGAAAGATATACTATGTTCACAGACTGGAAGAATCAGTATTATTAAAATGCCCATACTACCTAAAGGCAATCTATAGATTCAGTGCAATCCCTATCAAAATACCAACAGCATTTATCACAGTACTGAAAGGCTGCAGTCCATGGGGTCGCTGAGGGTCAGACACGACTGAGCGACTTCACTTTCACTTTTCACTTTCCTGCACTGGAGAAGGAAATGGCAACCCACTCCAGTGTTCTTGCCTGGAGAATCCCAGGGAGTGGGGAGCCTGGTGGGCTGCCGTCTGTGGGGTCACACAGAGTCGGACACGACTGATGAGACTCAGCAGCATCAGGACAGATAATTCTAAAATTTGTATGGGAACACAAAGACCCTGAATAGTCAAAGCAGTCTTGAGAAAAAAAAGAACAGAGCTAGAGGTATCATATGCCTTGATTTCAGACTATGTTACAGAGCTACATTAGTCAAAACAGTATGATACTGGCCTAAAAACAAACACATAGATCATATAGAGAGCCCAGAAATAAACTCATGCACTTGTGGTCAACTAATCTACAACAAAGGAGGCAAGAATATATAATGAAGAAAAGAGAGTAGCTTCAATAAGTGATGCAGGGAAAATTGGACGGCTACATGTAAAAGAATGAAACTAGAACATTTTCGCACACCTTATACACATCATGGACTCGATGGACGTGAGTCTGAGTGAACTCCAGGAGATGGTGATGGACAGGGAGGCCTGGCGTGCTGCGATTCATGGGGTCGCAAAGAGTTGGACACGACTGAGCGACTGAACTGAACTGAACTGAACTATACAAAAATAAAACTCAAAGCGGATTAAAGACCTAAATTTAAGACTGGAAACCATACAACTCCAAAAAGAAAACATAGGCAGAACACTCTTTGACATAATCATGGCAATATTTGTTTTTGCTCTGTCTCCTAAAACAGAAGGAATAAAAGCAAAAATAAATATTTGGAACCTAATTAAACTTAAAAGCTTTTAAAGGAAACCACAGACAAAAACGAAACGAAAACCTATGATTAGGAGAAAGTATTTGCAAATGTTATGACTGATAAGAGGTTAATAACTAAATTACAGCTCACACAACTTAATATCAAAAACAAGCAAACAACCCAACTAAGTAATATGCCAACAGTCACAAGAAAAGATGCTCACCATAAACGGACATCAGAGAAATGCAAATCAAAACCACAACGAGGGACTTCCCTGGTGGTCCAGGACATAAGAATCTGTCTGCCAGGGCAGGGGACACGGGTTTGATTCCTGGTCTGGAAAGAGTCCACATGCGGTGAAGCAAATGAGCCCACATGCCGCAACTGCTAGAGTCAGCGCTGCCAGAGCCTGGGCTCCACAGCGAGAGAGGCCACGGGATTAAGAAGCCTGAACACCGCAGTGAAGCGCAGCCTCTGCTCACCGCAACTAGAGAAAACCCACGTGCAGCAACAAAGACCCAGCACAACCACAAACCAAACAAAAACAAATTTCAAAAAACACACAATGAGATATCACCTCACAAGTGTCAGAACGGCTATCACCAAAGAGCACAAAATAACACGTGTCGGCAAGGACGTGGAGAAAAGAGAACTCTTGTACAGTGGTGGTGGGAATACAAACTTGCACAGCCATTAAAGCAAACACTACGGAGGTTCCTCAGAAAACTAAAAACAGAACTACCATATGATCTAGCAATCACGTTTCTGGGTGGATATCTGAAGAAAACGAAGACGCTAATCTGAAAAGATGCACGCACCCCAGTGCTCACAGCAGTAATGTTTACAGTGGCCAAGACGTGGAGGCGACCTAGGTGTCCTCCCACAGACGAACGGACGGAGAACACGTGGCGTATACACAGTGGAGTGCTGCAGCCACAGAAGAAGAGGAAATGTTGCCATTAGCAACAGCATGGATGAATCTGGAGGGTCTCATGCTTAGTGAAATATGTCAGAGAAAATCCAGTGCCATATATCACCGCTTACATAGTCCAGCTAAGAAAAATAAAACAAACTCATGAATGTAACAAAACATAAACTCACAGATACAGAGAACAGATTGCCAATGGACTGAAGGCACAGGGGAGAAAGCAGAGGATTAAGATTGGAGTAGGGGATTTAGAGGTACAAACTACTACGTATAAAATAAAAAACTGCAAGGATACACTGTAAGTCACAGGGAATACAGCCAATACTTTATATTAAATTAAAATGGAGTAAAATCTGTAAAAAAATTCGAACCACTGTGTTGTACACTTGAAACTAATGTTAACACAGTAAACCGATGATACCTCAATAAAGAGTTGCATCTTTAAAAAAAAAATTAGTAACCACAAATACATCCCAGATCTCATACTAGTGCTAAGGTTTCAGCGATGAAAAGATATAATCCTGTGGTTAATGGGCTCACAGTCTACCAGGAAGACAGATAAGGAGATAGAAGATAGGTGTGCTGTGTGGGGCAATGTGGTCACACAAGACTCAGCATCTGCAGGCTAAGCAGAGGAGCTCTGGAGGGGAAGGAAAGACAGGGCAACAGATAACTGACCTGTGTCTTAACGGAGCAGGAGCAACGCAGTAAGTTAAAGGAAGGAGCTTCAAGCAGAAGGAACAAACCTGGGGCCCAGCTCCTGAGCCTGGTTTGGTGGCCTGGCCTTTTACACGGTCCTCCAGTTACTCCTCATGGCAGGGGTGAGAGTTAGAACCTCAGAATGAGGCTGGGATTAACAAGAGTCTGGTGGTCCCCAAAGTCAATGCCCCAAACCCCATTACCAACACAACACTGCTTATTTGCTTTGAATCTCTCCTACCTAATGAAAAGAAGGAGATGAAATGCCCAAAGCCCACCTTCTTTTGATTTAAACACAATACAAACCAACTTCTGCTGGGTCTGTAGCTATGCCTGTCTATTGGATATGGGATGGGAACTCTGCAAGAAGCATGGAGATGAGAAAGAATGCTTCATGAGAGCTGAGTCTAAGCACTCTTGGGCCCCCGCGGGGAATTCACAGGCTAGAGGAGGCCTCCCCAGCAACTGATGGAGCCTGTGGACCTTCCACCCCTATCGTTTCGACATCTGTACATGGAAACACACATTCACTGCACTCATACAGAATCCAAGCTCTGAGCTCTGTTCCAGCCACTCAAAGTCACCAGAGTCCTTGGGAAGCACCAGACTGTGTGGCTCCCCCGTGCCTGAGACGTGGCACCAGAATGCTTCTGATGCAGCAGAAAGCCCACTAATGACCGGAAAAGAACTGGTAGAATGTTCCCGTTTACAGCCACCATGGTGAGGATTCATACAGGCAGGTGTAATCCATGGATGCTGAAAGCACTAAGCAAAAGAGTGCTGGCGAACAGGATAGGCTATGGAAAAACCTAGGAAAGAACCAAATAAAACTTCACTTCACCAGTAACGGGACCAACTGACATCAATAACCTCCTGACAGGATGCCACCCCTGACAAGATATTTCATTTGAATCCAATCATGAGACACTGATTAAATTCAAATATAAAAAGACATTTGGGGAGGAGAATGGCTTAGGTTTAAAAAAAAAATGTGTATTATATAAAGGAAAAAAGTCCCAGAGAACTGTTTTAGATTAAAGGAGACTAAATCTACACAGGTGAAGCAGGATTTTAGACTGAATATTGGGTCTAGGGAATTTAAAAATAGAACATTATGGGAAATTCTGAGAAATGTAAATATGATCTATACACTAGATAAAATCATTATAATAATGTTAAATGCCCTGAGTGTTGTACTTGCATGTGGTTGGAGAGAGACTTATTCTTTTTTTTTTAACTTTTTATTTTGTATTGGGATATAGCCGATTAACAATATTGTGATAGTTTCAGGCGGACAGCAAAGGGACTCAGCTATACATACACATATATCCATTCTCCCCAAAACTCCCTCCCATCCAGCCCACAACATTGAGCAGAGTTCCATGTGCTGTACAGTAGGTCCTTGTCAGCTATCCATTTTAAACATAGCAGTGTGTACACGCCCATCCCAAACTCCCCAACTACCTCTTCCCCACAATCCTCCCCACAGCAACCAGAAGTTCATGAGAGAGACTTATTCTTATGAGATACATGATGAAGTATATAATGCTGTAACAAACTGCTAACAACTGATGAAGCTAGGTAAAGAATATACAGATATCCATCTGTATCGCTTTTATAAAATTTCTAAAGATTAGAAATTATTTGAAACAAAACTTTGGAAGGAAAAAATTTCTTGGCTCTCTTCCCATCTTCCCTTGAAACCATTTTCCAAATTATTTTGTTTATAAAGGGATCTGGAAAATTCCTTTTCAAAATGATTTCCTGTACCAGTTAGCCAATTAACTTAGTTTTCTTTTTATCAAGCTCAAAACTTTTGGACTCAGCTTTGGAAAGTCACAATGCTTAATGGTTTCTTCCTTCCTTGTTGGGATACTGACTCAAGGGAATAAAGGAATCAGTAAAAAGGTAACTGGGAAAATGTGGATATCAAAGAGAAATGAGAACTAATAGTGAAAAAATGAGCATTCTCATTAATTTTGATAAGTTGGTAATGCACTACAGATAGTAAGAAATGTCCATATTCTTTCTAAATGCACATTGAAGTGGAAAAAAGAATTAAAAAGGAAGATGGATGAAACAAAAAGGACAAAAATCAGGTAATTTTTTCATCTGGGCCACTGGCATGTAGGAATTCATTGTATTCTTCTTTCCAGTTTGGGGTAGGTTTGAAATTTTTCATTATCAACAATTTGTAAGAAATCTTACTTCTCTCTCACTCCATCATTCAATTCAGATCTTCCTTATACGTAACCTACTTTTAATGAACTCACCTACTGATTATTCCCTGAGACTCTCATCTCTTCTAACTCCACTCCATCCTATACAATGTTGTCAAATTAATTAGCCTACAACCTTGTTGGAAGAAAAGTTATAACCAACCTAGACAGCATATTAAAAAGCAGAGACATTACTTTGCCAACAAAGGTCCGCCTAGTCAAAGCCATGCTTTTTCCAGTAGTCATGTACAGATGTGAGAGTTGGACCATAAAGAAAGCTGAGCATTGAAGAATTGATGCTTTTGAACTGTGGTTTTGGAGAAGGCTCTTGAGAGTCCCTTGGACTGCAAGGAGATCCAACCAGTCCATCCTAAAGGAAATCAATCCTGAATATTCATTGGAGGGACTGATGCTGAAACTGAAACTCAAATACTTTGGCCACCTAATGTGAAGAGCTGACTCATTTGAAAAGACCCTGATGCTGGGAAAAACTGAAGGCAGGAGGAGAAGGGGACAACAGAGGATGAGATGGTTGGATGGCAACACTGATTCAATGGACACGAGTTTCAGTAAACTCTGGGAGTTGGTGATGGACAGGGAGGCCTGGCGTGCTACAGTCCATGGGGTCGCAAAGAGCTGGACACGACTGAGTGACTGCACTGAACTGAACAACCCATTTTGCACGCCCTCCGCCACTTATCTTCCAAGCTACCTAGGTCTGAACATGCTGTCCTGACCTAGTCAGCACCAGGGCTCCCTTCCACTCTTAAAACGTTCTAGCTTGGATGATAAATTGAATGGTCACTGTAAATCAGGCAATCCTGAGTTCAAATCCCTGGTCTGATATGTAATGCTGTGTGAACTTGGCCATCAATTTAATGTCCCTGGACCTCAATTTTCTCATCTGTAATATGGAGGCAGTAACATCCATGATTAAAAAGTAATACGAGAAACGCTCTGAACAAGATGCCAGCATATATTACCCAGTCAATGGACAGTTGCTGTAATTATGTCACCCTATAAATAAAAACGCCTCCAATCTAGCCAGAATCCCTTTCTTTTCCCCCAAACAAAACACACCTTCTTCAAGACCCCTCTGAGGTTGGTGGTTCTATTCCTCCGTCTGTTGAAACCCTCCTTCTATACTCTTCAAAGTTGAAACCTGAGGTTCTCAGCTGACTTCTCCTGTCATTAAACACCTACAGCTCATCACTCACATGCATCCACTGGCTCACATGTCCCCTGGACTATTCATTCTCTGCAAATGCATCCTGCCTCCTCAACCGGGGACTGCTGAAGTAGGAAATGTTCTCTCTCCCACGCAAATCTCAGAATCACTAAACCAGTGTTACGATCTGTGGCAAGGGCTCAGTAAAACTTGCATGCCCTAAACAAGACACCAAAATCAGATCTAAGAAACTACCTTCTTCAAAGCAAGAATGTCTTCCTTGAAAAAAATATCTAGAAACAATCATGGCGCTATTCTTAAGCAGTTTTGCTACCTTTTATTTTAAAACAATCCTCCTCCTATATTACTGGTGGGAAAGTAAATATGTACAAGCACTAGGGAGAACGGAATGGGGGTTCCTTAAGAAACTAAAATCAGAACTTCCATATCATCCAGTAATTCCACTTCTTATGATCACTCACCTAGAGCCAGACATCCTGGAATGTGAAGTCAAGTGGGCCTTAGAAAGCATCACTACGAACAAAGCTAGTGGAGGTGATGGAATTCCAGTGGAGCTATTTCAAATCCTGAAAGATGATGCTGTGAAAGTGCTGCACTCAATATGCCAGCAAATTTGGAAAACTCAGCAGTGGCCACAGGACTGGAAAAGGTCAGTTTTCATTCCAATTCCAAAGAAAGGCAATGCCAAAGAATGCTCAAACGACCACACAATTGCACTCATCTCACATGCTAGTAAAGTAATGCTCAAAATACTCCAAGCCAGACTTCAGCAATATGTGAACCGTGAACTTCCTGATGTTCAAGCTGGTTTTAGAAAAGGCAGAGGAACCAGAGATCAAATGGCCAACATCTGCTGGATCATCAAAAAAGCAAGAGAGTTCCAGAAAAACATCTATTTCTGCTTTACTGACTATGCCAAAGCCTTTGACTGTGTGGATCACAATAATCTGTGGAGAATTCTGAAAGAGATGGGCATACCAGACCACCTGACCTGCCTCTTGAGAAATCTGTATGCAGGTCAGGAAGCAACAGTTAGAACTGGACATGGAACAACAGATTGGTTCCAAATAGGAAAAGGAGTATGTCAAGGCTGTATACTGTCACCCTGCTTATTTAACTTCTATGCAGAGTACATCATGAGAAATGCTGGGCTGGAAGAAGCACAAGCTGGAATCAAGATTGCCAGGAGAAATATCAATAACTTCAGATATGCAGATGACACCACCCTTATGGCAGAAATTGAAGAGGAACTCAAAAGCCTCTTGATGAAAGTGAAAGAGGAGAGTGAAAAAGTTGGTTTAAAGCTCAACATTCAGAAAACAAAGATCATGGCATCCGGTCCCATCACTTCATGGGAAATAGATGGGGAAATAGTGGAAAGAGTGTCAGACTTTATTTTGGGGGGGCTCAAAATCAATGCAGATGGTGACTGCAGCCATGAAATTAAAAGACGCTTACTCCTTGGAAAAGTTATGACCAACCTAGATAGCATCTTTAAAAGCAGAGATATTACTTTGCCAACAAAGGTCCATCTAGTCAAGGCTATGGTTTTTCCAGTGGTCATGTATGGATGTGAGAGTTGGACTGTGAAGAAAGCTGAGCGCCGAAGAATTGATCCTTTTGAACTGTGGTGCTGGAGAAGACTCTTGATAGTCCCTTGGACTGCAAGGAGATCCAACCAGTCCATCCTAAAGAAGACCAGTCCTGGGTGTTCATTGGAAGGACTGATGTTGAAGCCAAAACCAGTACTTTGGCCACCTGATGCAAATAGCTGACTCATTGGAAAAGACTCTGATGATGGGAAGGATTGGGCACAGGAGGAGAAGGGGACGACAGAGGATGAGATGGCTGGATGGCATCACCGACTCAATGGACGTGAGTTTGAGTGAACTCCAGGAGTTGGTGATGGACAGAGAGGCCTGGTGTGCTGCAATTCATGGGGTCGCAAAGAGTCGGACACAACTGAGTGACTGAACTGAACTGAACTGAATTGAATCCCACTTCTGAGTGTTTATCCAGAGAAAACCATAATTTGAAAAGATCCATGCAATGTTCTTTGCAGCACTATTTAAATAGCCCAGACATGGAAGCAACCTGAATGTCCATCAACAGAGGAACAGGTAAAGATGTGGTATAGAATGGAACATAACTCAGCCATGAGAGAGAATGAAATAATACCATTTACTGCAGCGTGGATAGATCTAGAGACTATCATACTAACTGAAGTCAGACAAATATCATATGATATCACTGATACGTGAATTCTAAAACAAATTATACAATTAACTTATTTATAGAACAGAAGCAGACTCACAGACTTTAGAAACAGACTTATAGTTATCCAAGGGAAACCAAAGGGGGAAGAGATAAATAAAGAATTTGGGATTAACACACACACCCTACTGTACACAAAACAGATAATCAACAAGGACCTACTGAATAGCACAGGGGACTCTATTCGATATTCTGTAATAAACTATATGGAAAAAGAATCTGAAAAAGAATGGCTATATGTATAACTGAATCACTCTGCGGTACACCTGAAACTAACACAACCTTATAACTTAACTATATTCCAATTTAAATAAAAATTAAATTAAAAAAAAAAGAAATAATTTGAAAAAGGAAGAAGAAAATCCTACATGTCTTTCCAAACGGGGTAGCGTTGAGAAATCAAAGACTTCTTACAACTAAAGTGAAAGTCACTCAGTCGTGTCAGACTCTTTGCCATCCCATACAGTCCATGGAATTCTCCAGGCCAGAATAATGGAGTGGGTAGCCTTTCCCTTCTCCAAGGTATCTTCCCAACCCAGGGACTGAACACAGGGCTCCTGCATTGCAGGCGGACTTTTTTACTAATTGAGCCACTAGGGAAGTCCTCTTACAACTAAAACAGAATCCCAAATCACCATTACTGTTGAACCTTAAAACCCAGCTCATTTCAGTGATACATTAAATATCAGACAAAATCTGATTTCTCTCCAGCTCTAAGTCCTTAACTCAGTCTGGTTTTTAAATGCACAACCTTTTCTCTTTTTTTTGGTCTCATTTATCATAAGAAAAAAATGATTAGACCTTCAAGCACAGTCAGTTCTAGACAATCTATATACACAGGACACCACTGGGGAAATGGTTTGAGACCAGATGATCTAAATATCTTTTTATTTTTCCTCTAGTTCACAACTTTATGCTCACATTCTATACGGGAACGTAGGGTGATTTTAGATACAGAAAAAAACAATAACCAAAACAATCTTTGCCTAGGGAAAAAAATCTGGAAAACTATCTTTGTTCTTTGGGTGGAGAACAGACTCTTTTAAAAAGAGTTTCTGTTTCTGTGCATTTTGTATATGAACATATTCTATCTGTAAAATGGGTACAAATAAAGGTATGTCTGTTGCGCTTGCCAAGAACAACATGGTCAAAAATGACAAATGACTCGCGCTGTCAACAAAAGCACCTTCGGTCAACAAAAGCTCCTGCTTTACGTCGAGTGCCAGGAACCCAGCCTACAAGGATGAGCAGATGCTGCCTCCCTCCCAGCCAACCACGCCCCTCATCGCTCCTGACTCCCTGTCCTGCCAGCTCTCATTTGGCTGGATGATTTAAAATGAGCCATCTCCCTGTCTCTCTGGGCCTTAGTGTTTTCATCTATAAAATGGAACAATGAAACTGGGTGACTATTTCTGACCCGATAGTTGCCCCTAAATAAGTTCCCCCAAACTGATGACCTAATGCCAACTGAAATCAAGAAATGAGGCAAAGGATGTCTGTATAAGGACCTGCTGACACAGAATCAGTATTAAAAAGACTGACTCTGTGACACAACCCGGTAGAAGGCATTTCACAGACAAACTCCTCGAAAAGGAAACAAACAGGTGGGAAAACAATCAACCTTCCCAGTGATCAGAAACATAAAGTAATGAGATACAATTAATTCCGTCTTAAAAATGTCCAACACATTACTGGTGGTGGCCTCAACCATTTCAGGACCTTCTGGTAAGTTGACAGTTCTTTCCAAAACTAGCTTTTGATTGTTAACTCTAGGGAAAACTATTCTAAATGCCTGAATAAGTCTAGCGAAAAACTGGAAATCAAAGTATGGAGGGATAAGTTATTTCCCATGTGATTCCACCCATTTTCTCCATGAAGTTTGAGGTCCCTGTCTGGTGGAGGAGGGTTCAGGGTAGAAATCTGAGAAAGAGAAGAGAAAGTATGCAAATAGGAAGGGAATTTACCCATGTCTGGACCGCCGGGGGTGTGCTGTGTTTGGAGGTCTGTGGATACACATTTAAAGCGAGTCCTGTAGGCACAGTTGCAATGTTTCTTAGAAGCAATGAGCTGCTCTGACACAGACATAAGATGGAGTAACCAGAAAGTGGGGCGACCAGATTTGAGGTTTTGCCAGAAGAGAATCAAGATGGAAGAAAAAAAGAAGCGGATGGTGATGATGGAGATGGTGCTCACAGAGGGGGCACCTGGAGGATGAGGGGCTGGGAGGAGGCAGCACTGAGTCAGAGAAGGAAAAGCAAGGAGGCAGTTTGCTGCTGCGCATCTGGGAAGGTCACCATCGGAGGAGGAAACACAGGCAGGCAAGACTTGGCAGAGATGAAGGCACCAGCCACCCACCATGAAGATGCGGAACACTGAGACGGAAGGCATGACACGGGCAGAGCCAGCACCAACAGGAAGGCACGTGGAGAGCTTCTGGTTACTAACAGGCCAGCGGGGGCAGGGCGGGGTGCGGAGGTGCACAACAGCTTATCCACGGGCGCAAACACAACAAACATTTAAGGAGCACTTGCTGTGATGTTCTGGGGACGCTCTTCTGGGCTCTGGGGACACAGTACGGAAGAGGTGAGCTCAAGAGTCCCACCCTTCAAGATGCCGATCAGCAAGATAAGAGATGTTTACTCAGTTCAGTTCAGTCACTCAGTTGTGTCTGACTCTTTGTGACCCCATGGACTGCAACACGCCAGGCCTCCCTGTCCAGCACCAACTCCTGGAGCTTACTCAAACTCATGTCTATTGAGTCGGTGATGCCATCCAACTATCTCATCCTCTGTCGTCCCCTTCTCCTCCCGCCTTCAATCTTTCCCAGCATCAGAGTCTTTTCCAATGAGTCAGTTCTTTGCATCAAGTGGCCAAAGTATTGGAGCTTCAGTTTCAGCATCAGTCTTTCCAATGAATATTTAGGACTGATCTCCTTTAGGATGGACTGGTTGGATCTCCTAGTTGTCCAAGGGACTCTCAAGAGTCTTCTCCAACATCACAATTCAAAAGTATCAATTCTTCAGCACTCAGCTTTCTTTATAGTCCAACTCTCATATCGATACAGGACCACTGGAAAAACCATGGCTTTGACTAGATGGAACTTTGTTGACAAAGTAATGTCTCTGCTTTTTAATATGCTGTCTAAGTTGGTCATACTAGAACACCACTATATGTGCCAGACAGAAAGATGAAGGAAGGTAAGGACTGGGGAGAGGGGTATTCAATTAGGGAGTGTGGCCAGAGATGGAGATGACATCTGAGCAAACACCAAGTGACGTGAGAAGCAAGCCATGCAGAAGAAAGGTCCATGCAAAGAGAACAGTCAGAGGCCAAGAGTCTACGGCTGGACATCGTGGGGCGTATTCCAGGAAGATGGGGTAGGCAGCTGGTGCGAACTGTTATGGTCCTTTGGAGGCCACCGTGTACGCCCTCCCCACTCTCTCTGAGCTGAAGCATCCGCACAGTCCGAGTGATTGGCGGCCTCAGAGAGGGAGAACGCCCGGACAAAGAAGCACACGGATCCAATACACATGCTCACAGAGGATTCCGTGGGTACCTGCGAGCAAGCTGGTTCTTTAGGAGACTGGTTTGTGTCTGTGATCACAACGCAATACTCGGGAAGCATGCATTTCTGAAGTCAGCTGCTAATCTCAGAGTAGATGTTCATCTCGACTCTGCTTTATTGCTATTGCACTAAATTCCAGTTAGATTTGGAATGACCTTAAAGAAAGGCAGTTCCTTGCAAAGCAGGCTTTCCAAGTATTCTGTCGTTTTATAGCACGGGAGGCTTGCTGCGTTAAGCGCACATGTCACAATCAATTGCCCTTCCAGAAGCCTGCTATCCAAAGCTCATTAGGCTGAGCTTCTGGGTCAACCAACCTCCACAAGGATATTAGAACATACACACCCTCCTCCTCTCCAGGATACAAGGCTATTTACTGCCAATCAGGTTGGGAGACAGCCTTCATCTCCATCAATAAACACGTCATACCAAGTCAGTGACACCGTCAATTACATTAATAAAATGGTAAATATTTTCAAATAATTGGACAAGGACTTACAGATTCCTGCAATACAAGCTAAACAAATGTCAAACACAAAAGAAATTAGGTCACCCCCACCTTTTGGTCCACAGCGCTGACTCCAAAGTTTCCTCCTGGAGAATTACCAAACAGAAGCCGGTCTCTATTTCAAACTGCTTCCTGTGAATGGGTCACCCCTCTCCTGGAAGGGCTGCAGAGACTTCCCTCACCTAAGCCACTGCCCTGGGGGTCTTCTCCAACCTTTTTCTTCTAGTTTTAAAATTACTTAGGTATTTTTTAAAATCCCACTCAAGAAGAACTTGGCTTTTAGGATTCTATTGTTTAATTTTTAAATTTATTTTTATACAATGTTTAAAGGTTCTGTTCCATTTACGGTTATGACAGAATATTGGCTATGTTCCCTGCGTTGCACAATGCACGGCTAAGCCCATCTTACACCTAGCAGTTTGTACCTCCCGTTCCCCCACCGTTTTATAGCCCCTCCCCTTTCTCCCCACCAGTAACTAGTTTACTCTCTGACTCTGGAAGTCTGCTTCTGTTTCGTGATATTCACTAGTTTGTTGAGTGTCTTTTTAGATTCCACATATAAGTGATATCATACATTATTTGTCTTTCTCTGGCTGAGTTACTGCACTTACATGATGCCCTCCGGGTCCATCCATGTGGCTGAAAATGACAAAATTTCATTTTTTTTAATAAGTGATACTCCATTGTGTGTGTGCATGTGTGTGTATACCACATCTTCTTTATCCACTCACTGTTGATGAAGGATCTTCAGTATGCCAGGCACTGTTAGCATCAGTAACTCTATAACCTCAGACAGCAAACTATTAAAAGGCAGTGTTAAACATGCAATAGTAAAAGGGCATAAGATACAAAGACACCGAAAGGATACAAACCAAATGATGAGAGGAGCGTGACCAGATTTCCAGAACGGGTATCACATGAAGACAGTTTTAAAGAAACAGAAGGAGTTTGCCAGAAGGCCAGTGGAGGGAAGGAGGCAGCAGAGTGAGCTGTCTGATCTCCAGGGGGTGAGGTCCTCAAGGTCAAGCAGGAAGTGTAGGAAACAAAGAAACAGGCAGAAAAGGAATTATTCATGAAAGTCCCCCAAATCTTGTCTCAAGCAAGCAGTGCGTTTTTCTTTAAAGCCCTGACGCAGGAGGCAGCTCCATACTACAGTATGCGACTGTGCCACTGCAGAAAGAAACATTTGTGCTGCTTAAGTTACTTCTCTGTCTTTTTCTTACTCTTCAACACGTAAAGCTGAATCTTCATGCATTCAAGCAAGGATGATGTGAGTGTACAAATGGAAGGTGGAGATTCTGGAGCTAAACCCCACTTTGCAGCTGAGCACAGGACCCAAACATCAATCCCCGCCCTCAGAGAACATGGCTGTGGATCAGCCATCACCATGAAGTCACAGCCCTGCCCTTGGTGCTCTGCAAACACCAGTCCACGCATCCAGGCGGGTTTGCCAGAGCTGTTGTAACAAAGCTCGGCAGTGGAGGCTTCCCTGGTGGTCTAGTGGTTGCAAATCTGCCTGCTGGTGCAGGGGACACAGATTTAATCCCTGGCCTGGGAAGATCCCACGGGCCAGGAGGCCACTGAGCCTGTGCTCCACAACAAAAGAAGCCACCTCAATGAGATACCCACGCACAGAACTAGAGAGTAGCCCCCACTCGTCACAGCTAGAGACAGCTCCGTGCAGAAACAAACATAAACTTGTCTTATCTTTGTATCTTTATCCAGTGCAGCCAAAAATAAATTTTAAAATAGTGTTTTAGAAAAAGGACCACAATAGAGTGGCTTCACCAGCAGAAGTTTATTGTCCCACGCTTCTGGGGGCTGGAAGTCCGAAATCAGTGCGTCAAGGCGCTCCCTCTGAAGATGCTCAGGGCAGACCTCGTCTAGGTCTCACCTAGCTCCGGTACTTCCTTTGCCTGTGGCAGCGTGACTCCAGTCTTCACGCGGCATCCTCCCTGGGTCCGGATACGGCCCCAGCTTTTCCCTTTCACAAGGACACTGGTCCCAGGGGATGAGGAGCCCACGCTACTCCAGTACAACCCTACCCCCAAACAAGGTCACACTCTGGGGTACTGGGGGTCAGGACCTCAATGTACGAACTGTGGGAGGGACAATGCAACCCATAACCCTGGGTTTGCTTTCAAGTTTCTTTCTGCCTCTCCGTATATAATAAGTAATTAAATATTAAAGAGATGTGTGATTAAAACATTACACAAACTGAGGAAATATGAACATGAAAATAATGAGCTTTGAAAACAAAGTCTAATGTTCTATAAAGACTTAGTGAAGGCCAGTTCATTGGATGAAATACATGTGAGTAAACTGTAAAAGTCTGGGGAGGAAAAACCAGACTGAAAATCGAGAGCTCTGAACTCTGTTTTGCGCCACTTCAAAGAAATCAAAACAAAGAACCAAAAATTATGGAGGCTGCATCATGGATGCTGTTTATATCGGAGACACTAATTGATGTTGAACTGTAAACAATGAACTCATAATTTAAAAATGTAAGCCTTGACCCTACATCAGAAGATTGGTGAATGAACATTTTAGGTTCCTTGCTTTAGAAGAGTTTTTATTTTAGGCAACACAACTTAGAGGAATGGACAAGAAGAGATGTCTGCCATAAAATGTTGAGTGAACAATTCAAGTTACAGAATATGCAAAGAAATCTGTGTTTCTCTGAAGTGTTCCAATGTACTTGAGAGCCTGTTTACAAGCCATTTTGAAAGGACTGGATGTGTTATGAATGACTGAATATAGATGCTGACCAGCTGTGCTGCTAACATCAGCGAAAGGAGAGATAAGCAGATGTCAACACCATCTATAAACTGTTCTCCCAAAACAAATCAGCATGTGAGCTCTACAGGTCTTAGTTTATGTGAGACGTAGATGACAGAGAAACATGTAAAGAACACCTTGAAAATGGAATCAGCAAAATTCAGCCCATGGGAAATACTACTGGAACAGTAACTTAGTTCTTCAATAAATAAATTGCAAGGGGGGGGGGAAGACACGGCGGGGCATCACACACGGTGAAAACAGACAGAGAGAAGCACGTTAACAACTGTAGTGTGCTGGCATCGTTGGGATCCCAGTTCAAACAAACGGCTCTAAAAACTGCATTTATGAGATAACCAAGAAATCCGAACATTTCCTGGATATTTTATTACATCAAAGATCTACTGCTAACTTTCTACACTATAACAGCATGATGTCTTTATTTTTAAAGAACTACACTGAAATATTTACAGAGGAAATTATAGAAAAACTGGGATTTGTTGCCAAATGAAGGGAATGAGGATTGGGTAGACGCAGAAATAAGACTGGTCATGGGTTGAGTTGCAGAATCTAGGGTGATGGGTGATGAGGGCCTTTCTACTTGCACACGTATTTGAAATTCTCCATATTTAAAAAAAAATTTAGGATTGAGTTGGTTTACTCACTTTGGAAAACTGTTTGGTAGTATTAGTAAAAGTGAAAAAAAAAAGTTTACCCTGTAGCCCAGCAATGCATTTATATATGAATTCATCCCAATTCATATATATTATGTGAATATATAATCACAAAAGACACATACAGGAATCTTCATTGCAGCCCTGCTATGGACTGAGTCACCCCAAATTCATAGACTGAATCCCCACCCCTCAGTATGCAGGCGTCTGGAAGTGAGGTCTGTGGGAGGTGATCCGTTTAGACGAAGTCATGAGGATGGGCTCACGGGGGGATTAATGTCCTCACAAGGAAGGGAAGAGACCAGGGACTTCCCTTGTGGACGGGCGGCTAAGACTCTGAGCTCTCAGTGCAGGGGGCTCAGGTTCGCTCCCTGGCTGCGGAACCAGATGCCGTAACAGAGTCCTCCTGTCGCACTAAAAACCATCCTGCCTGCCACGATGAACACAGACGATCCTGCGTGCCGTGACCAAGACCTGCTGCAGCCAAATAAATTAATTTTACAAAGAGAAAAAGAAGGACAGACCAGAACCTTCTCTCTCTCCACTGAATGTGGACATAGCAAGGAGGCTGCTGCGCCACCAGCTCACTCCAGCCGTGTCCGAATCTTTGCGACCCCTGATTTAGCAGGTGGAGCCCAAGGATGGCTTACAAACTCCCAGGTCAGGCTGATGTTTTTGGTCCGAAGGCCACACCTCAAGTAGCACTGAGCTAGGCCACCAGTGTCCATGTGAACATGAGAATTCCCAGGAACAGCCTCAATGGGCTGTGCACACCCCACCCCACGCCCACAGCCTCCTTCCCGCAGCTTGGGCTGGGGTGACAGGTTTACTGAGCAACGGCCACCTTCCACCATCTATCAAATCCTGTGCAGGCACGTTGGCCAACATTCCAGAGCCAGTCTTCCACCTACCCACAAGCTCCTCCCCAAGCTAGGAGCCTGACAACCTCCCAGATACGCAGGGCTCTGAGCTCCCTGCTCTCCGGGCCCCGTCCTTCCAGCCTCTGTCTCATCTTGCACCATTCCGGCCTCTCTGCTTGTTGTGCAACCAGGAGTGCTCCACTCTGCTCTCTGAGTTCTCCACACCCACACAGCTCAGCTCAAACGCTATTCCTCCAGGAAGTCTTCTACAATGGCCCACCAGCACGAGTCCCTCCTCCAGAAGTCATGGGCACTGTTCATGCTTGGCAGTCAGCAGGGACCAGCCTTCCAGCCTTGCAGCTGGCTGCTGAGGCAGAGGCTGCTGGCTCAACGTCAGCCTTTTGCGAGCAGGGAGATCCAGGCGGCACCGTATCTCCAAAGAGCACCAGGTGCCTAGCTCACTGCTGATTTGTTGTTGTTCAGTCGCTCAGTCGTGTCTGACTCTTTGCAAATCCATGGACTGCAGCACGCCAGGCCTCCCGGTCCTTCACCATCTTCCGGACCTTGCTCAAACTCATGTCCTTTGAGTCGGTGATGCCATCCAACCATCTTCTCCTCTGACATCCCCTTCTCCTCCTGCCCTCAATCTTTCCCAGCATCAGAGTCTTTTTCAATGAGTCATGCATGCCCAAGGTCACACAGCTCGTCAACACAGGAGCCAGAATTCAAACCCAGGCAATGGCTCCAGAGTGCAGACTCGTCACCACCACTCAAATGTGAGGCAGGACTTTCCTGGTGGTCCAAGGATTAAGACTCCACACTTCCAAGGTAGGAGCTGCAGGTTCAATCCCTAATCCAGGAGCTAAAACCCCCACAAGCTGTGCGATGTGGCCTAAAAAAGCAACAGCAACAAAACTTGTCGGGCTCATTTCTGAATCTAGACTTCAGCCCAGCAGAGGGTGCACGACAGGCCTGCCTGGGGCCACCCTGGCTGTAACATCCCTCTGCTTCTGCCCCAGCACTTCCAGATCACGGTGGACAGCTGCTTCTCTAGGTGTCTATCTTAGAACTTCTCTCCCACTCCATGGACAAGCGATGTCTCCCACCACGTGGGTCTCATCCCACAGCTGCTGGGGTGGGAGGGCTCTCTTTATTGACATTCATACTTAATCTATGACTCAGATGGTAAAGAATCCACCTGCAATGCAGGAGACCCGAGTTCGCTCCTGGGTCAGGAAGATCCCCGGGAGGAGGGCATGGCAACCCACTCCAGTATTCTTGCCTGGAGAATCCCATGGACGGAGGAGCCTGGGGGACCACAGTCCATGGGGTTGTAAAGAGTTGGACACAATTGAGTGGCTAACACTACATACTTAATCTCTCATTTCCTGCGTGTACCTGAAGGCCTTGAAGAGGACATCATCGCTGGAGACCAGGAAGCTCGCCTTCTCACGTCTTCCACAGGACTGGCACACACTTTGTGGACAAGCTTATGGGAAGACAGTCAACAGAGGACTTGCTTTTCAAGTCCATAGTATTAAAGCTGTACTAAGAGACCCATCAGACGGATCAGTGGAGTGCCCATTACACACACTCTCCAGACCCGCCTCCTTCCAGGAAGCGCATGGAGGAGACGTGCGCTCACAGTGCCCTGGGTCAGACCCTGGCGTGGTCTCTGAGCCATTGGCATGTGTGACCTTGGAGCAGTCCTTTACCTCCCTCCCTGGTCTCCCTTTCTTTATTAGCAAAACACAAGCGGCAACTATGAGCCCAGCCGCCCTGGCTCTGCCACTGGCTCGTTGTGAGACCCTGGTCAGCTAGCTGGCTCTCAGGTCCTCAGCTTCCTCTTCTGAATAAATGAGGTTAACAGTCCCCAGCTCACAGAGTTGCTGAGCTGTTCAAATCCCCAGAAGGAGGCCCACCGTGGCTGTTGGCTGTTGTCACAGTTAGGACGCAAAGAGATGGTAGACGGCCCAGCACAGTGAGTGACACCGGGGAGAGGGGATCGACTCATGTCATCGTTTCCCTCCACAGCCTTAGTTATGGCCGGGCGCATTGCCAACACACATCCACGTGATTTGAAGGAGACAGTGCTGGCTCTGTCTGATAAAGGGGGAACATGCAGGTGCTGGATATAATATAGCACCCTGATCCTAGGTGGACGTTGGCAGACACACCTATTGGGCCATCTGCCCAACCACTCCTTTCCTGAAAACCAGCTTCCCTGCCTGTGATGCCTCGGGGCCGTAGTGGCTCTCAGAGCCAGGCCCACGTGCAGCGTGACTGTGGGCACCGGTACCCTCATGGGCCCGTGGTTGGCGACTGACCCCAGGCAGCACTGGGATCGAGACTTTAACAGAGACAGAAAGAGAGAGACTGTCCAGAGATTCTCTAGGAAGCTGGCCTGAAACCGATGAGGCTGGCAGCCTAGAGCGCCACCACGAGGACTGCAGGGATGGGGGAAGGAGATGAGGATGAGAAGGAGGAGAAGGAAGAGGCCACGGGCAGGGAGGAGCCGAGGAAGGGGGCGGGCAGAGTCCCTGCTGACCGAAACCCTCCCCAGCCCCTCAAGTGCCACGAAGTAACCCAGGGTTCCGATGACTAAACCCCCTCTGAAGAAAACAATTTAACTGAAGTATTTGCTACAGCTCTACAATGCTGTGTGTGTATCTGGTGTACAGCCGAGTGATTCGGAATACACAGATATAAAGGCATACGTATATATATTCTTTTACGAGATACTGAACACCATCCCCTGAGTTATGCGGTAAGATGCTATTGTTGATAAATCCCTTTTTGGACCGCCTTTGCGAATAGGTTTTTGTCACCTCCAACAGACAGACTCAAGGCGCTCAGTCTGAGGGCGCCGGAGTCCTCGGCCGCCAAGCTCAGCTCCTCCCTCTACTCCACTCCCACCACGCACGCAGCTCCGCCCCGCACCACTCCCGGGGGGAGCAAATCGGATGAGCCTAAAACGCTGCTGAAGTTGGTCGTGTGTGTGTGTGTGCCCAGTCGCTCAGACGCGTCCGACTCTTTGCCCGACTGTAGCCTGCCAGGCTCCTCTGTCCACGGGGATTCTCCAGGCAGGAACACTGGAGGGGGTTGCCATGCCCCCCTCCAGGGGATCCTCCCGACCCAGAGATCGAACCCGAGTGTCTTATGGCTCCTGCACTGGCAGGTGGGTTCCTTACCACGAGCGCCACCTGGGAAAGGCCTAGAAATGAGTCAACCGTCCTCAAATCTAATTTTAAAACGTACCAAAACAGAGTCGAGAATAATTTTAGGAAATTTCTATGAAAATAAAAGCAGAGGAGGGTTTTTGGTTTGCTCCATTAGAAAGGCTCTGACGTGGGTCATGGTTTCTGCCAAGTTCATCACGGGCACGTGAAACTGGAAAAGACACTGCTCACCATCCACACCAGATAATCTCCTGCAGTGCCCGCTGCCAGTGGGCACAAGTCATTGCTTTTCATAGCGACTCACAATCAGTTTAAAAGCACTATTATTAAAATAAAAGGGAGGGACTTCTCTGGTGTTACGGTGGTTATAACTCTGCGCTTCCAGTGCAGAGGGCATGGGTTCAATCCCTGGTTGGTGAACTAAGATCCTGTGTGCAGCATAGCTTGGCCAAAACAAAACGGAAATAAATTACCCACCACATAAGCTGTAGAATACAGCAGAAATAACTAGTCCTGGAGATGGGGTTCTCAACCTGCCACTGGCTAATTGTGTGCTTTGAACCTGTAATCTCACCCTGACTTAGTGTTCCCATCTGTAAAAGGGGCTGTAAGAAATAAAAATAAGATCACCGTCCACCTCTCAAAGTTGGTGGGAGATTCAAACAAGCTGACATGGTACACAATATGCCTTACAGCAGACCCTGGGGATAGCGGGGGGTGGAGCGGGGGGAAGAAGCATCCGTGAGATGCAGACACTCTGTGGGAGTAGAGACTACTTAGTAAGCCAGTGCTGCATCCAAGTCCTGGCTTCTAGCCCAGCTCTGCTGCTGTGGGGCTTGCTGGGGAGACACAGCTCGCCCAACCTCAAAAGTAACGGAACTGCTTCTCACAAGGCATCTCCACGGAGAACGTTCCTAAGGGAACAGCAGCAAGGATATTTTAAAGATCCCTCCTGGAGACACCTTCTCTTTCCTGTATTCTTCCCAACAATAATTCTGGCAACAAGTCTCGTCAATGCTTCCTCGCAAATAACAATACGAAAGTAAACGTCCCACTCTTTGCCACCCCGTGGACTGTAGCCTGCCAGGCTCCTCTGTCCATGGACTTCTCCAGGCAAGAATGCTAGAGTGGGTTGCCACTCCCTTCTCCAAGAGATCTTCCCCACTCAGGGACTGAACCTGGTCTCCCGCATCGTGGGCGGATTCTTGACCATCTGAGCCACTAGAGAAGCCCTGAATAACAGTATGATGGAGTGATGGAGGCTTTTTCTCTGGGCCTCTCGGGCATGGTTTTAAACATAGGCTTTACATGCATCTTCTCATTTAAGTCTCACAGACAAAAGCTATAGAGTCACACTACATTTATGAGAACAGAGGCTCTAAAAATTGTTAGCCCGACAGGCAACAGGCAAGACCTAGGACTTAAACCAAATCTTCTGGACGTAAATGAAACCTGCCTCAGTTTCCCCATCACCTTCTCAGGTTAGTTCATCATTACCACCCTCTAGACCAAGGCAGGACCCTCACTCTCCCTGTGAGCTACCCTACCAGCTGCAGTCGGATTCTCTTCCCAAAACCCAAGTCCACTTCGAGGCTGGTTCACAGCACCCAGCAAGTGCACCACAGAAGGCTCAGCTTTCAACAACACTTGCCAAGTGAACGCAACCTTTGCTGATGCTGCCTTAGCTTCCTGCCCCCTACAGAGCTACCCGGGCTGCCAGTCAGGGTCCTCCAGCTCTAGCTCCCCTACCTTGGCTGACTTACCCCATGAATGCACACGTCATGGTCCACCATGAACCGCTGTCTCCTCCACTCTCTGGACACAATATTTTCTCTGCCTGGCACGTTCTTTCCCCATCTCCCCAGGCCCCCACCCGCCATATACACATTCTGCCATCAATCACCTTTCTAGGTTCATAAACAGACAAACAGTTCCTCCCTAATGTAAGTCATCACTCACTTCTTAGTGAGCCAAGCCCAGGACACTACGTCTCTCCTGCAGCTTCAGATCAGGGCAGAGTTTATGAGATCCCCAGACCACGTTCTAGAGCACGTTCTGCTGAGCTGCATGTTTACCAGCCTGTCTTCCTGGCCTTATCTAAGCTAAACCCTTCTACGCAAGAACAGGCCTGTGTCTCAAGCCCCACCTGAATAAGAACTCTCCAGCTTGTATTCACCAGGATACAGCCTGTGCTTCTCTTTGCTGTTGTTTAGTGGCTCAGTCGTATCCAACTCTTTGCAACCCCATGGACTGCAGCATGCCAAGTTTTCCAGTCCTCCACCATCTTCTGGAGTTTGCTCAAACTCACATCCATTGAGTCGGTGATGCCATCCAACCATCTCCTCCTCTGTCGTCCCCTTCTCCTCCTGCCTTCAGTCTTTCCCAGCGTCAGGTTCTTTTCCATTGAGGTGGTTCTTCCCATCAGGTGGCCAAAGTATTGGAGTTTCAGCTTCAGCATCAGTCCTTCCAATGAAGACACAGAGTTGATTTTCTTTAGGATTGACTGGTTTGACCTCCTTGCAGTCTAAGTGACTCAAAAGTCTTCTCCAACACCATATATTGAAAGCATCAATTGCTTGGTGCTCAGCCTTCTTTATGGTACAACTCTCACATCCATACACGACTACTGGAAAAACCATAGCCTTGAGTATATGGACCTTTGTTGGCATAATAATGTGCTTCTCTTTCACTTCAGTTCAGTCGCTCAGTTGTGTCCAACTCTTTGCGACCCCATGAATGGCAGCACGCCAGGCCTCTCTGTCTATCACAAACCCCCGGAGTTCACCCAAACTCATTCACATCGAGTCAGTGTCACCATTCAGCGATCTCACCCTCTGTCATCCCCTTCTCCTCCTGTCCCCAATCCCTCCCAGCACCAGGATCTTTTCCAATGAGCCAGCTCTTTGCATGAGGTAGCCAAAGTATTGGAGTTTCAGCCTCAGCATCAGTTCTTCCAATGAACACCCAGGACTGGTCTCCTTTAGCATGGACTGGTTGGATCTCCTTGAAGTCCAAGGGACTCTCAAGAGTCTTTTCCAACACCACAGTTCAAAAGCATCAATTCTTCGGCGATCAGCTTTCTTCATGGCACCCCACTCCAGTACTCTTGCCTGGAAAATCCCCTGGACAGAGGAGCCTGGTAGGCTGCAGTCCATGGGGTAGCTAAGAGTCAGACATGACTGAGCAACTTCACTTTCACTCTTCACTTTCATGCATTGGAGAAGAAAATGGCAACCCACTCCAGTGTTCTGCCTGGAGAATCCCAGGGACGGGGGAGCCTGGTGGGCTGCCATCTATGGGGTCGCACAGAGTCGGACATGACTGAAGCGACTTAGCAGCAGCAGCAACAGCAGCTTTCTTCACAGTCCAACTCTCACATCCATAAATGACCACTGGAAAAACCATAGCCTTGACTAGATGGACCTTTGTTTGCAAAGTAATATCTCTGATTTTAAATATGCTATCTAGGTTGGTCATAACTTTCCTTCCAAGGAGTAAGTGTCTTTTAATTCCATGGCTGTAGTCACCATCTGCAGTGATCTTGGAGCCCAAAAAATTAAAGGCTGACACTCTTTCCATTGTTTCCCCATCTATTTCCCATGAAGTGATGGGACCGGATGCCATGATCTTCGTTTTCTGAATGTTGAGCTTTAGGCCAACTTTTTCGCGCTCCTCTTTCACTTTCATCAAGAGGCTTTGAGTTCCTCTTCAATTTCTGCCATAAGGGTGGTGTCATCTGCATATCTGAGGTTATTGATATTTCTCCCGGCAATCCTGATTCCAGCTTGTGCTTCTTCCAGCCCAGCATTTCTCATGATGTACTCTGCATAGAAGTTAAATAAGCAGGGTGACAATATACAGCCTTGACATACTCCTTTTCCTATTTGGAACCAGTCTGTTGTTCCATGTCCAGTTCTAACTGTTGCTTCCTGACTTGCATATAGGTTACTCAAGAGGCAGGTCAGGTGGTCTGGTATGCCCATCTCTTTCAGAATTTTCCAGTTTATTGTGATCGACATAGTCAAAGGCTTTGGCATAGTCAAGAAAGCAGAAATAGATGTTTTTCTGGAACTCTCTTGCTTTTTCCATGATCCAGCGGATGTTGCCATTTTGATCTCTGGTTCCTCTGCCTTTTCTAAAACCAGCTTGAACATCAGGAAGTTCACGGTTCACGTATTGCTGAAGCCTGGCTTGGAGAATTTTGAGCATTACTTTACTAGCATGTGAGATGAGTGCAATTGTGCGGTAGTTTGAGCATTCTTTGGCATTGCCTTTCTTAGGGATTGGAATGAAAACTGACCTTTTCCAGTCCTGTGGCCACTGCTGAGTTTTCCAAATTTGCTGGCATATTGAGTGCAGCACTTTCACAGCATCATCTTTCAGGATTTGAAATAGCTCCACTGGAATTCCATCACCTCCACTAGCTTTGTTTGTAGTGATGCTTTCTAAGGCCCACTTGACTTCACATTCCAGGATGTCTGGCTCTAGGTGAGTGATCACACCATTGCGATTATCTGGGTCGTGAAGATCTTTTCTGTACAGTTCTTCTGAGTATTCTTGCCACCTCTTCTTAATATCTTCTGCTTCTGTTAGGTCCAGACCATTTCTGTCCTTTACCGAGCCCATCTTTGCATGAAATGTTCCCTTGGTATCTCTAATTTTCTTGAAGAGCTCTCTAGTCTTTCCCATTCTGTTGTTTTCCTCTATCTGTTTGCATTGATCGCTGAAGAAGGCTTTCTTATCTCTTCTTCCTATTCTTTGGAACTCTGCATTCAGATGCTTATATCTTTCCTTTTCTCCTTTGCTTTTCACCTCTCTTCTTTTCACAGCTATTTGTAAGGCCTCCCCAGACAGCCATTTTGCTTTTTTGCATTTCTTTTTCATGGGGATGGTCTTGATCCCTGTCTCCTGTACAATGTCACGAACCTCATTCCATAGTTCATCAGGCACTCTATCTATCAGATCCAGACCCTTAAATCTATTTCTGACTTCCACTGTATAATCATAAGGGATTTGATTTAGGTCATACCTGAATGGTCTAGTAGTTTTCCCTACTTTCTTCAATAAGTCTGAATTTGGCAATAAGGAGTTCATGATCTGAGCCACAGTCAGCTCCTGGTCTTGTTTTTGCTGACTGTATAGAGCTTCTCCATCTTTGGATGCAAAGAATATAATCATTCCGATTTCGGTGTTGACCATCTGGTGATGTCCATGTGTAGAGTCTTCTCTTGTGTTGTTGGAAGAGGGTGTTTGCTATGAACAGTGCATTTTCTTGGCAAAACTCTATTAGTCTTTGCCCTGCTTCATTCCATGTTCCAAGGCTAAATTTGCCTGTTGCTCCAGGTGTTCCTTGACTTCCTACTTTTGCATTCCAGTCCCCTATAATGAAAAGGACATCTTTTTGGGGTGTTAGTCCTAAAAGGTGTTATAGGTCTTCATAGAACCGTTCAAATTCAGGTTCTTCAGCGTTACTGGTTGGGGCATAGACTTGGATTACCGTGATATTGAATGGTTTGCCTTGGAAACGAACAGAGATCATTCTGTCGTTTCTGAGACTGCATCCAAGTACTGCATTTCAGACTCTTTTGTTGACCATGATGGTACTCCATTTCTTCTAAGGGATTCCTGCCCACAGTAGTAGATATAATGGTCATCTGAGTTAAATTCATCCATTCCAGTCCATTTTGGTTCACTGATTCCTAGAATGTCGATGTTCACTCTTGCCATGTCTTGTTTGACCACTTCCAATTTGCCTTGATTCATGGACCTGACATTCCAGGTTCCTATGCAATATTACTCTTTACAGCATCAGACCTTGCTTCTATCACCAGTCATATCCACAACTGGGTATTGTTTTTGCTTGGGCTCCATCCCTTCATTCTTTCTGGAGTTATTTCTCCACTGATCTCCAGGAGCATATCAGGCACCTACTGACCTGGAGAGTTCCTCTTTCAGTATCCTATCATTTTGCCTTTTCATACTGTCCATGGGGTTCTCAAGGCAAGAATACTGAAGTGGTTTGCCATTCCCTTCTCCAGTGGACCACATTCTGTGCTTCCAAATCTAAACCTGGGTATTCCATTTCGGTTGGACACAGGATGTAAACTTGGAGAACTCCCCAGGCCCTATGGCACAAGAAGAGGGAGCCAGGCTCCAGGGCCCTCCCTTCGTCTTCTGCCCCTGCACTGGGATTGTGCCCCCAAAACACTTCTACTCCTTCACATATAAGAACAGACCTGTGGGATATGATCCTCTGTGAAGATGTTACTCCACAGATGACTTATCCTCAAGTTACCTGTTTTGATTAATGTATTAAGTTAATTAATACATAAAAATCCACCTCTCTCTCTCTCTCTCTGCATCTTAAATTATGAAGACATCAGCCTTCATGGGGCTCATGAAATACACTGCCCTCAAAGATCACCACAACACTATTCACAACAGACAAGACAGGGAAGCAAGCTAAATGTTCATCAAAAGATGAATGGATACCGAAGATGTGGTGTATACATACAATGGAATAATCAGCAGATGAATGGATACGGAAGATGTGGTGCATATATACAGTGGAATATTACTCGGCCATAAAAAGGGGTGAAATAATGCCACTTGTAGCAACATGGACAGACCTGGAGATTATCACACTAAGTGAAGTAGGACAGAGATAGACAAATATCATATGATACCATTTACATGTAGAGTCTAAAACAAAACAACACGAATGAACTTATTTACAAAACAGAAATAGACCCACAGACACAGAAAACAAACCCATGGTTACTTAGGGGAATGGCTGGGAGGGATAAATTGGGAGGATGTGACTGACATATTCACATTACTGTATATAAAACAGATAACCAACAAAGACCTACTTATAGCACAGGGAACTAGGGAAAAGAATCTGAAAAGAATAAGTATATAAATACACTATACACACACACACACACAAAACTGAATCACTGTGATGAACGCCTGAAACTAACACACACTGTAAATCAACTATACTTCATTCTTTTTTTAAGTCATGTGAAAAAGGGGAAAAAAAACCCAGAAAGCCATGATTGTGCCCTAGTGACCTTTATATTGCAAAGCACCTAATGAGCACTTTGAGGCTACGATGTAAGTTAGTAACTGAGTGGAAGGGTATAAGTAAGGAAGTGGTGGAAGAAAGCCAACACTTGCAAGCCTCAGCTGCTAAGTTCAGTATTATATTCTCCACGCAGCCTGCCAAGCTTTTTGAAAGGGGCAGTGTTGGTCTGCTCTGATCTACTTCTGGGAACTTCTTTCTCCAAAGTAATAAGTATTGATGAAGGTCAAGGGACAAGGACGGCTAACACCCTAAGATTACAGCAGGATTTAAATTCCACACTAATCATGTTGTTGGAGGTGAAAAAGCCCTTGAAGGCACTGAAAGTAAGACACCGTTTAACCTGATCATTCGAATGAAGACCTTCAAAAATACTGTTTTCCCTAGTGAAATTAGTGTGAGGAAGTCTTCCTATGAAATTCAGAGGGAGAAAAATAAACATATGGAAAGAGATTACAGGATTAACTGATTATGTGATCTGCCTTAGAATGACACAAGAAGGCTTCACAATCTTTTTAAAGAAGTCATTGCAAATTCATATCAAACAACTGAATTCTCGGTTTTCTACATGAAAAAGAAGCCAAGACTAAAATCACCACTAGGCATCTGTGCTTGCTTACACGCATGCTCGGTCATGTCCAGCTCTCTGTGACCCTCCTGGACTGCAGCCCACCAGGCTTCTCTGTCCGTGGGACTCTCCAGGCAAGAATACTGGAGTGGTTGCCACTTCCCTCTCCAGGGAATCTTCTCAACCCAGGAATCGAACCTGGGCCTCCTGCACTTTCAGGTCCATTCTTTACCACTGAACCACCAAACATTTACTGGTCAAAAAGTTTGTTCGGGTTTTTGCATAAGATGTTGCAGAAAAACTCCAACAAACTTTTTGGTCAACCACGTATTTATTCAATTACATTTACATCAAGTCTAAAGATAAAAGAAGAGATATCTATTGAGAAGCATGAACCTGTGTTCAATATGAATAAATAAACTCAGTGTGTCTTCCACTTCTGCCCTTCAGACTTCGAGGTTGAGCCTTTTAGGCAGTGACGTAAACAGTAACCAGTGCTTCCCCAGGACCCTCTTCTACGACAGAAGGGCTCAGAGTGATTTACTCCATTGATTCGAAATTTAAAATAACAAAAAATTTGAGAACTACACTTCAGACTGTTTCAACTGCTTAATCTGAGACAAATACATCTAAAAAACTCTATGTAAATGTATATTAAGAAAATATATAAACTACCCATAATATAAACAGGTGCTAAAGTTTGCTAAATACATTCTCTCTCCTCTCTCTCTCTCTCTCTCTCTCACAGATAAGCTTCTTATGAACAATGGCTGACCATCTCACGATGAAGATCAAGACTACCACCAATTTTATAACACTTAATAATCAATGACAAGAACAAGCCTAAGCTAGATCTAACATTAAATCAATAAAAATTTAGGCTGCCAAATCCTGATAGCCAACACTTCCCACAGACCACTTACATTTTCATAATCCCATTCCTGAAAACATATACCCCAAAGATTTCCCGGGACAGATTGGCCCCAGCGCTAAGGCCAGACAGTAGCACATACACAGAGCAACTGCACGAGGCCAGCAAAGCTCCCTCCCGTCCTCAGACTCGGACCCTTAGAAGTGAAGCAAACACGTTACCCAGGTAACAGGTTTGGTTCACCTGACCTAGCCTGAAGCAGTGTCAAAACCGAATATCATGGTAGGTGGAGGAGAGTTAAATTTGTAACTTTCAGTGTGCATGGGCGTTCATGATTAACTTCTCATTCGATGGCGGGGAATTCGCATTTTTACCCTACCTTTTACCTTTGGTAGGAACTTGAGGATAATTCAGTTCTCTAACCAACACAAACAAAAAAGGCGGGGACAGAGGATAAAGAATTGGAAGAACACCGTGGCAACACAGTTCAGCTTCATTTTCTTATCATCACGTTCCTGACAACCTATTTCACTTGATTTTCTTAACTTTCATCTAAATGCTTTCTGCTCCTGTGCAGTTCACTCACTCACAGAATCTCATACTTGACCACACAGAACATCTCCTCCTCCGATCACCCTGTCATTAACACCACTAATGCGAGTGTGCCCGAGAGTGGTGTTTGGAGACAAATTCTACCTTTTCCCACCCTCAGGACTTACCTTCAGGGAAAGCATTGGGCTGCACAATTTGGACAAAGAGGCGCACGATATGAAAGAAGAGGCCAGCGGGACCAGGATCATAAGAGTCGCTGGTCTGATAGGAGGTTGGAGGCAACTGGAATTCCAAACCACCAGGATGGTACTGGGATGACGACGGCTCCTCTGACATGGTGTCCTCACAGAGTCCCAGCAGCAGGAGGAAGCCAAGGAGGAGGGCCATGGCTAGCAAGATGCCCTGAACATGAGGTGGTGCTGCAGGCCGCCTGGGTCAGGGTGTTCTGGAAGCCTGGGGGATGGCGGGAGCGCGTTCCTGTGCAGAAGTGTCGTGAGGGTTGAGCCTGCGGTGTCCTCAGTTTCCAGGCCGGGCTGGCAGGCAGCAAGGGGCAGCAGAGAACGTTCTCTGGCAGGCAGGGGAGGGGGACTCAGTCCATCAAAGCAGCATCCCTGGCAGAGAGAGAAGGGACCAGGGGTCACTAATGCCTGCAGCCTACCCACACCCGCAGCTCGCCTGGTGGAGGTTAGGCTGCCAGGCTTTAGAGCAAGCGCTCAGCCTAATCCTCTGCTGGGGAAGAAACACAGAGCCTGCTCCAAGCGCAGGGGCAGGAAAGCTAGAAGGTCCCCCGCCAGGAGCCAGACCCAGGAACACCAGGCAGACATGCCCACAGGTAGGAACTCACTTAAGGCATTATCCCATTTTACAGATGAGGAAACTGACTCAGAAAATCTCAGTGACTTGACCAAGGCCACAGCTGACTAATAGTGGGCCAGAACTCACACCCAGTAGATGGCTTTCATGGCCCAAGCTGGGACTCTCCCAACTCCGAGACACCCTCCCTGCAGAGCCGTCCATCTCAGAGAAGCAGAGCCCCCCCAGCAATAGATAAGGTGCTCATTTGTCCTCCAATTTTGGGCTGTTCTCCCCAGCTCCCCAGATATGTCTTACTTTGTCTTTTATTTTACTAATGGGCTCAGTGATCTGGCTCCGTGGTAAAGAATCCACCTTCAAGTGAGAGAGACAGGGGTGGGGAAGGTCCCCTGGAGGAGGCAATGGCAACCCACTCCAGTATGCTTGCCGGGAAATCCCAGGGACAGAGGAGCCTGGCGGGCTACAGTCCGTGGGGTCACAAACAGTCGGGCGACTAAACAGCAAACAGCAACAGCCCCCTTCCTGGAGGCGCGTTTCACCCCATGTGTCATCTCACTGATACGCTCACTGATCTAACTTTATCTCCTCACTCCCCTCAACCCAAGCTGGAAGAGCATGGCCTCAAGGGCAGGGACCAAACTCCTTAAGGCCAGGTGACGCTGGTTTCTGTCTTTCTAACACTCTCACCAGGTCGCCCTGATGGGAGTCCCCATCTCAAGTCACCCCTTGGGCAACTCAGGATCCAGGCAATGAGACGCTGAGCAGGGGGAGACCCCCGCCCTCCCCTGGGGACGGGGAGAAAGATCAAGAACTGAAATCAGCTCCCAACCCAGCGTCCAGTGGCGGCGGCGTGGACCCCGTGCTCCTGGAGTTTCTCTCCCCAGAGCTGAGCGCAAGGCGGGCGCACAGGCAGGGCTCAGGGTGAGCTGCGGAACAGGCAACCACACAATCCAGACCAAGGGCTTGGCTTGCGCCAAGGCACTGGGCGAGGGGACTCGAAAGAGAACTCCCCAGGGCAGCCGATGCGCTGCCTGTCCTTTCCCCTCTGGGGGCAGGAACACCCTGACTTTATTTTGTGTATTACACTCACTAACTTTCAAAATAAGGATGAAGTTCTCCAGAAACACACAGGGATTCCCTGGTGGCTCAGATGGTAAAGCATCTGCCCACAATGCAGGAGACCCAGGTTTGATCCCTGGGTCAGGAAGATCCCCTGGCGAAGGAAATGGCAACCCATTCCAGTACTCTTGCCTAGAAAATTCCATGGATGGAGAAGCCTGGTGGGCTACAGTCCATGGGGTCGCAAAGAGTCGGACACGACTGAGCAACTTCACTTTCTTTCACTTTCTCCAGAAACACACACAAGATGAAGGAGAGGGACCACCAGGAAATGGGCACATTTGTGCAAGAGGCCAGAGGACCCCCTATCTATATCCCACCAAGTCAAAGAAAGCCCCAGACCAGAGGCAGGAGGTAATGAGCCCGCGGAGTGAAGACGTTCATTCTCATCGGGCCCCCTTAGTACCGCCTCATACGTCCCACTCCAGTCCCGTCCGCACAGACCTGCCAATGGAAGGACCCTCGACTCTCCTCTTATCAAACCTCGGGCTGTCCAGCTCCCCAGCGGTGCCCAGTGCCACCCTCATGGACCCCAAGCTTCCGGGTCCACCTCACCCACGGACACAGACACACCGGGACCCTGGTCAGTGTTTCTAAAGGACGATCCCTGCCAACAACCTGTGCTCAGGCCCGGAAGCGCTCGAGCCTTTCTCGGTTTCTACCACGAATCAGCGCCCTGCTCCGTCTCCAAATCTCTCCCAGAGAGAACAGATAAGAAGGAGACACAGCAAGTCAGCCTCTGCCAAGCCCGTCTGCAACTCTGCGGGGCTGAACAGGGCAGGAGGAAGACACAGCGGAGGGGCGGGTGGTTATTCAGGTAGGACCACGCTCCTGCGGGCAGGCAGGCGGACATGCATGCACATCACACACACAACTCAGGTACTCACACTGACACATAACTCACTTATACACAACGCACACGGAACACACTCCACAGGCAGACATGCACACAAACACAAATCACACACACAACTCAGACACGCACCCTGACACACAACTCACATACACACAACACACACGCAACACCCCAGGTGCATACACGCCACAGGCAGACGTGCGCACACACATCACACACATGACTCGACACTGATACACAACTCACATACACACAACACACAGAGAACACCCCAGGTGCGTACACGCCACAGGCGGATGTGCACACACACATCACACACACGGCTTGGGCTCTGACACTAACACAAAACTCACATAGACACAACACACACAGAACACCCCAGGTGCATACACCCCACAGGCGGACGTGCACACACCGCACACGTGTCCTGTTTTCTGCTAGAGGACACGCAGGAGCACAGCAGCTGAAAGGATTAAAGGCTCAGCCGCTAAGAAAGGCTGACTTCCCGATAACGCCACCAAGGCTCCGCTGGGGACAGAGAGAAACACAGCAAGGGGAGACGGCAGGAGGCCCACGGGAGAGCTGTGAAAAAACAGACTCCAGCCATCCTCAGCGAAGAGCGGGCTGGAGAGATCCCTCAGGAAAGGCGAAGATGGGGCGTCCACTGGGTCAGGGCAGCACCTGAGCGGCGCATGCGTCCTGCTCCCGAGTGGACGTCCCTCTTAACTTCTGGAGCCACTTCTAAGAACATTTCGAAACCTCATTACTTATAAAACACTAGACTACAGATAAAAGTTAAGGTGACAAGGAAGAAGTTTTTGTCTCAGTTCGAATTGCTGTGGTTTCAAGGTCTGGGTACTTTGGCACACTCGGTAGCAAAAGCCACTGAGAGCCGTCAGGGAACTGCCCGCACAAACCCCAGGATGGGTCCAGATCCAAGAGCCGCATCTGGGTAAAACTGGGTCTTTGTTTCAAATGAGATTATCAGACTGCATTTCTGGACATGTGGCCCAATAATCTGCATTTTTAGCACCCTCCCTTGGTGACTGATGCTTAGACAACGAAGGCTTGAGAACCAGCACTGTTC
The DNA here is from genome assembly GCF_001704415.2 of Capra hircus. Classification (NCBI taxonomy): domain Eukaryota; kingdom Metazoa; phylum Chordata; class Mammalia; order Artiodactyla; family Bovidae; genus Capra; species Capra hircus. Next base: position 111,556,800 of record NC_030813.1, read on the forward strand.
CTGACTAATCCATGCTGCTTTCCAAAGACACCTCCATCCTCCCAAACACAACTGCAGAACAACAGACGTGAAGCGAAACCTCCCCAAATATCTTCCTTTGATTGCACTGAGCTGACCAAGCCCAGTAGCTTTGTGGGGCCCCTGACTTCCCCATCTTGGTGCCCTTAGAGCCTGGCACATAGTAGGCACTCAGTAAGGATGTGTGCATGCTAAGTCACTAAGTCCTGTCTGACTCTTTGGGACCCTGTAGACTGTAGTCTGCCAGGCTCCTCTGTCCATGGGGTTTTCCAGGCAAGAATACTAGAGTGTGTTGCCATGCCCTCCTCCAGGGGATCTTTCCAACCTAGGGATCTAGCCTACATCTCTTGCGTCTCCTGCATTGATCACTGGTGCCACCTGGGAAAGAGCCCCTGGTGGCTCAGATGGTAGAGTCTGCCTGCAGTGCAGGAGTCCTGGGTTCAACCCTTGGGTCAGGAAGATCCCCTAGAGAAGGAAATGGCAACCCACCCCAGCTACCTGGGAAGCTACTGAGGTACCCAAACTGAGCCCAGGCTCAGCCAATCAGAGGCTCACTTCTGGGCTTGTGCATGAGACACAGGGCGGCAGAGGCAGTTTCTGCTTCAATGATGGCAACGTGTGAGCAGCCACAGTCAGAGCCTCATGGCAGCCACGGCCGTACGCCCATCAGGAATCCTGCTGCAAGCCCCGCGTCCACTCCTCTGGGCTCCCAAGCTTGGCTAGCATCCTTTCGGTCCCATCACTAAGCCACCCAGTATCCAGTCTCTTTTCTGCTATAATTATACAGAATTGCTTTCAGTCATTTGTAACAATGCATCCTGACCCTGAACTAATCTCAGTGTGAACTCTTGATCCCTACAAACTGACTTCCTTCATACTGTAAATGGTCCCAAGAAAACAATATTTGCTATGTTATTTTCTACCTGTCCTTTGATGCACTTTGCTTCACCACACTAGAAACACAGGAATAGTCCAGCATGGAACTCATAAAGTGAAAGTGAAAGTCACTCAGTTGTGTCCCACTCTTTTCGACCCCATGGTCTATGCAGTCTATGGAATTCTCCAGCCCAGAATACTAGAGTGGGTCACCTGTCCCTTCTCCAGGGGATCTTCCCAACCCAGGGATCGAACCCAGGACTCCGGCATTGCAGGTGGATTCTTTATGAGCTGAACCACAAGGGAAGCCCAAGAAAGAGTACCAGAGAAGGTAGCTTATCCCTTCTCCAGTGGATCTTCCAGATCTAGGAATCAATCCGGGGTCTCCTGCATTGCAGGCAGATTCTCTACCAGCTGAGCTATCAGGGAAGCCTGGAACTCATAAGGAAGTTCATTTTTAAAATGGTATAAATTAAGAAAACTAAATTAAAAGGCACTGCAGCAGAGAACAGAAGGCCCTGGCTTTTAAGAGGAGGAAGTCTCTAGTCTCACTGATGACCCGAGTGACAAGCAGTTGTTTAGTCCCCGAGTGGTTCTCATCGCTGATGTAAAATGGGGTACAGGACCTGGCCGCACACACACCTGGCAGTCAACAGAGGGTCTGGGCCGCCCCTGCCAAGAGCAGCAGCCTCAGCTCCGCCGCGGCCGCCGCTGACAGAGGAAACTCACAAAAGAGGGAGAAGATCCAAAGTCCTAAGTTCACACACGTAGAATAATAGGAAGTTGCCTACATTCAAGTCTTTCGAAAACGGTCATCCGGCTCAGGCAACCTAGGAACAGCCAGCAGTTTAGTCTCCCTGGGGCGGGGCGCGGGGTGGGGGAGGGTGTCTCTGTTGGGGTGGGGGAGGGGACGTTCCAGGACCCCAATCACACACCTGCTGTAATTAACCAAGCTCAGACGCCAGTCTCCGGAACCTGGGAAAACCTTCTTCCACGCCCCGGGGCAGGAGCGAGTTTCAGCAGCTGCCGCGGGTTACAGGGCACAACCTGTTGCTACTCCGCACTGGCGGCGCCGCTCGCTCCCCGCTTTCCCGGCCACCCTCCGCCGTCCCGGGGCCCCCTCCTGCCCGCGCGCCCCCGGCGCCAGGAGCCTCTCCAGGCCTGCTGGACAAAGGATGCGCAGCTGGCCCAGCGGGCGCGCGAAACCCGGAGACTCCAGGAATCCTTCGTCAGCCGGGGGAACCGGGGGGTGCCGAGTAACTTGGCCGCCGCTGGCGCAGGTTGGCGTGGACTGGGGTCGCCGGTGAGAGACGTACGCCCCGGGCTCCCGCGATCCGATCTGCCGCAGCTCTCGGCGAGAACTTGGAGAAACTGACCTCGGGCCCCCGACTCCCCGGCACCGCGAAGCTCTCCCTCTGTCCATGCTTCCCTTTGTTGTCCTCCCCGGCGCTTTGCGGGCCGGGGTGCGCCTCAAACACCCCGTTCTCCGTCCGGCAATCGCTGAAGGTCCCTGCGAGGAGCGCCCAGAGTGGACCGAGGGATGCTTCAAGCCAGGGGTGACTGCGCTCGCACGTGGGCACGGCAACAAGGCTGCCCACGGCACCCCCAGAGCCCCCACGTGTGCTAGTCGGTAGCACTCCGTACTCCTTTCAGCAAATCAGAGGAAGGGGACCCCTCTCCCTATCCAGCCCGGTAAAGTCAGTGCCCCACACCCCTCGTTCCACTAACCTCCCCCTCCCCCGGGGACTCCCCTCACCGACCACCAGTTCCCAAGCCCCAGAGCCGCCTCCCTGGTCCGCCCTCCTCTCAGAGAGCGAGCCGGTGGCCTCGGAGTCCCAGTCGCGCTCGAGCCTCCATCTCCGGCTCGCACCCAACAGCTGCCGGCTGCGTGGAAAGACCCAGCACGCAGCCCGCAAAGTTGGCGCGCGTCTGCGCCCTGCCCCGAACTCCCGCGGGGTCCACCTCGCCCTGTAGCCCCTCGGGTTCCCCTGCCGCTCTCTGGGCTGGCATCACCTGCCGCGGGCCGGGGAGAGCGCCGGGGGTTGGGAAAGGGGTCTCAGAGCGTACCCTTCCCCCCAATTTGCCGCCCCCCGGCTTTCTGGGAGGGGGCGCTTAGCCCCCCGGGTCGGGGCCGCAGACACCTTCTGGGCTCCGAAGGGGCTACTCACCGCGCGCTGGGTCCAGCTCTCCTTCAGGTCTAGCGGCCGCCGCCGCCGCCCACCCGCCCCCAGCTCTCTCCTCGCCCCCCCTACGCCCCAACCCGGCTCACCCCGCCCTGGCTCATAAATGATTTATGAGTCGGCTTCGGGGACCACCGGGCTGGCTTCCGGAGAGGCGGCCCCGCAGCCCCGCGCGCCTGCCAGACAGACCCCGGGACAGGGCGGGCCTGGAAGGCGCCGGCCTTGGAGGCGCGCTAGCGACGCCCGGGGCGGGGGCTGCCGCGGGGACCTGTTGCAGACCGCCCCCCGCCCCCGCACCGGCGCTCACGGGCGGGGACTCGGGGATGCGGCCCCCGGAACGCGCCGCTTCCTGAAACGTACGCACCCGCGGCGGGAGGGCCGAGCACGCAACCCGGGGCCCCGGTGGGGACCGGCTAAGGGTCCTGCACGCGCGCTCCGGGTTGGGCCGGCTGAGCAGCTTTGCCCACATGCCCCGGGGCACCCCTGGAGACCCAAGTGCTGCCATTTCCCGCGGCGAGAGCCGGGCTCCGGCGCGCACGCCCTCCTCCCAGCACCCACTCCTCCTCGAGGCAGGGTGAGCGTGTTTGAACACCGCTGCACTTCTGAAAACTTCTCTCTCTGGTTTCAACTCAGACCTGCCTCAGTTGACTCCCTCTGCCGCCTTAGACGCTTTTATTGCCAGATTCCAAGACTTCTTTTTTTTTTTTTTTTTTTAATTTACCCAAGTAAAACCAAATTCAAATCCTTTGGTTCCTTAGCGTGTACCAATCGCAATGCTAGTGGCTGGAGCTAGAACACCCACAAAGAGCCACCCTTGCTTCCATATACACACACAGGCAGCCGCTATAAGTCCAAACACACGGAGCTTTCATTTGCTGGGAGTTACCTGCCATCCTCTGGAGAAGGGAATTGGCAATCTACTCCAGTATTCTTTTTTTTTTTTTTTTTATGTATAGTTTATTGTTTACAAGCTCGTAAGTGTATACACAGACATGCACATCCGTATTCATGGATACAAGTTATTATTGTCCTGTAATTTCCAAAATAGAAAATAAAGAATTCCATGGACAGAGAAGCCTGGCGGGCTACAGTGTGAGGTCGCAAAGAGTCGAACACAGCTGAGCAACTAACACACAGACACAGACACAGACACACACACACACACAGACACAGACACACACACACACACACACACACACACACACCCTGCCATCTCCACTGGCTGAGGGGTGCGAAGCTCCCACCAAGAGCAACCACCCCCACCCCCTTCCAGCTGCTCTGACTGTGGGAGGTTCACCTCACTCCTCACTCACTACTTCCTACTCCCTGGTAGGAAAAATAAGACTTATGGAAGGAAAAAAGCACCTTCCGGACGGTGTCAGGCACACAGTAGGTGTTCCATATTTGTGATATGGATGGATTGATGAATGCATGGAAAGATGGACAGACTGACAATTGAATGATGGACAGGAAGGCTGACTTAATAGTTCTTTCACTTACCCCAGAATCTAGCAGAGAACAGGTGCTCAAAACAGCATTATTTGTTTGACAACTTTAAGTAAAAAAAAAAAAAAAAGTTTCCCTGGTGGCTCATCAGGTAAAGAATCCGCCTGAAATGCAGGAGACCTGGGCTGGATCCCTGGGTTGGGAAGATTCCCATGGAGAAGGGAATTCTGGCCTGGAGAATTTCATGGGCTATGTAGTCCATGGGGTTGCAAAAAGTCAGACAGACTGAGCCACTTTCACTTTTAAACTGATCTTCCGGCTTCACTGGTGGTTCAGTAGCTAAGACTCCACCCTCCAAATGCAAGGGCCAGGTTCAATCCCTGGTCAGAGGACTACATCCCACAACCCACAACTGAGAGTTCCCAGGCTGCAAATAAGATCCTGCAAAGGTCTTATAGCAAATAAGATCACAGCAAAGGTTAAAGATCCAAGACCCAGGGCACCAAGTAAATAATTTTTTTTGAAAGCAAGAAAATTGAAAGTTTAAACTGAGCTTGACTGTGCATATTTCTAGGATATTTCCTAGCTCAGGAAAATTCTGAAACCTGTACTATAGGCATGGAGAGGTTAGGTGTACCCTGACACATCTAATCAGCTGCTCCAGGTCTCTGCTGGAACACCTCCAGAGACCCCCACACTTCCACTCAAAGACAGCCCTCTCTGAGTGGGGCCCAGAGATGAGCTCTCCCCTCCCAGGAGCAGCCAGCTCTCCTGCCTAGAATTTGGACCCTGTTCCTTTTTATCCCTGTGACTTTGGCTGCTTCATCTCATTGAGCCTGTTTCCTCGTCTACAAAGTAAAAATAATTATGGCTCAGGAGGCTCTTTTTTACTCCTAATAACAATGATAGTAATAAGTAATGTCTGACCTGCAATGCCATGGACTGTAGTCCATCAGGCTCCTTTGTCCATGAGATTTCCCAGGCAAAAATACTCAAGTGGGTCGCCATTCCCTTCTCCAGGGGTCTTCCCGATGCCGGGATCAAGTCTGAGTCACCCGCATTGCAGGCAGATTCTTTACCACTGAGCCACCAGGAAAGTCAACAATGGTAATAGCTAAAACTTAAAAAATGTTTGTTACGAATGAAGCAGTAGGCTGAGAGCTTTACGTGCATTATTTCATGTAGTCTTACCAATAACAACAGCAGTCTATTATCTCCGTCTTAAAGATAAGCCTAAAGAAGTTTCAGTAATTTGCCCAAGGTCACAGAGCTAGTAAGTGAAGCCCTGAACTTGAACCCAGAGTGGCCTCCAGAGCCCATGATTATCCTAAAACACCAAAAACACCCCAAAAGATAACCGGAAACCCCCTGTGCTTGTACTCTCCCAACAGATAGTGGTGGTGGTGTTCAGTTGCTCAGTCATGTCCACCAACTCTTTGTGACCCCATGGACTGCAGCACGCCAGGCTGTCCTTCACTATCTCCCTAAATTTGCTCAAACTCATGGCCATTGAGTCAGTGATGCCATCCAACCATCTCACCCTCTGTCATCCCCTTCTCCTCCTGCCCTCAATCCCTCCCAGCATCAGAGTCTTTTCCAATGAGTCAGCTCTTCACATCAGGCAGCCAAAGTATTGGAGTTCAGCTTCAGCATCAGTCCTTCCAATGAATATTTAGGACTGATTTCCTTTAGGATGGACTGGTTTGATTTCCTTGCAGTCCAAGGGATTCTCAAGAGTCTTCTCCAACACCACAGTTCAAAAGCATCAATTCTTCAGCACTCAGCTTTCTTTATGGTCCGACTCTCATATCCATACATGACTACTGGAAACACCACAGCTGTGACTATATGGACCTTTGTCGGCAAAGTGATATCTCTTCTTTTCAATACACTGTCTAGATTTGTCATAGCTTTTCTTCCAAGGAGCAAGCATCTTTTAATTTCATGGCTCTAGTCACCATTTGCAGTGATTTTGGAGCCCAAGAAAATAAAGTCGGTCACTGTTTCTATTGTTTCCCCATCTGTTTGCCATGAAGTGATGGGGCTGTATGCCACAATCTTTGTTTTTTGAACGTTGAGCTCTAAGCCGGCTTAAATATAGATTAATAATAGATTCTTAAGTAGAATAGATCTATTCTATTAAATAGATTTAGTGTAGATTATTAAAGAAGAGTAAAATACTCTTCTTTCACCTTCATCAAGACAACATGAAACTCTCTTGGCCTGTACTCTCCCAACAGATAGTATAGTGTGGATTGAAAGGGTCGGCCACTGGTATTCCTGGAGACACTGAATGCTTCAACTGTTTTTATCCATTTCATACCCCTCAACACCTACTCTATCTGGACCATCGCAGGTGTTTAATAAATGAATGAATAAATAGTAAAAATAGAACAATATTAAGATGTGTTCTGAGCAGCCTTAGGCAGATAGCAACAGGACCTAATGATTTGTTCTGTTCAATTTGGCTTAGAGTTCTAATCCAAAAGTCTCACTATTCAGCACAACTGAATTTATTTTCTTTTTTTTTTAAATAGAAGTCTAGCTGTATTACAATATTGCATCAGTTACAGGTGTACAGCACAGAGTTTCGTTTTTTTTTTTTCCTGCAGATTATATTCCATTATAGGTTGTTACAAGATATTGGATATAATTCCCTGTGCTATGTAGTAAATCCTTGTTGCTTATCTGTTTTATGTATAGTAGTTTGTACCTGTTAATCTCACATTCCTAATATGTCCCTCCTCACCCGCTCCTCTTTGGTAACCATAAGTTTGCTTTCTATGTGAGTCTCTTTCTGTCTTGTATATAGATTCATTTGTATCAATTTTTAGATTCCACATATTAGTGATATCATGTAGTATTTGTCTTTCTCTGCCTGACTTATTTCTCTATGTATAATATCTCTGAGTCCATCCATGTTGCTGCAAATGGCAATACTTCATTCTTTTTTATCACTGAATAATATACGGGATTATATATACACACACACATATGGAAGATATATATATCTGGGAGTTATATATACACACACATATGGGAGACATATATATATATAAATATATATATAACGTTTTCTTAAAGCAGTCATCTGTTGACGGGCACTTGGCTTGTTTCCATGTCTTCCATGGGAAATAACTGCTGCTATGAACACTGGGGTGCACCTACCCTTTCAAATGAGCGTTTTCAGGTTTTCCAGATATGTTCTCAGGAGTGGATCATATCTTTACCTTTACCTTTTTAAGGAATCTCCATACTCTTTAGTGGCTTTATATTCCCAGCAACAGTGTAGGAGGGTTCCCTTTTTTCCACACCCTCTCCAACATTTATTATTTGTAGACTTTTTGATGATGGCCACTCTGATGGGTGTGCGGAGAAGGCAGTGGCACCCCACTCCAGTACTCTTGCCAGGCAAATCCCATGGACAGAGGAGCCTGGTGGGCTGCAATCCATGGGGTCGCTGGGAGTCGGACACGACTGAGTGACTTCATTTTCACTTTTCACTTTCATGCATTGGAGAAGGAAATGGCAACCCACTCCAGTGTTCTTGCCTGGAGAATCCCAGGGACAGGGGAGCCTGTTGGGCTGCCGTCTATTGGGTCACACAGAGTCGGGCACGACTGAAGCAACTTAGCAGCAGCAACAGCACTCTGATGGGTGTGAGGTGAATACCTTTGGATTTAGTGCCACTGAATTTCTACATCATCTGTTACAGGCGAGGCCAGAGAGGGTGATGCTGTTCCCATAGACACACTGAGTTATTAGATGCGAAAATTAGGTCTCCCTTTCTGAAATTGCTCCTCACGTTTCCTGCCCAGACAAAATGTAAACATGAGACAACAGGTCACCCTCGAAAGAGCTAGAAGAATCATTCAGATTCAGTCACGAACAACTAGTGTGGTCCCTAGCAGGTCATGTAAACCCCTGCACTTCACGTTCCTCACTGGTCAACGGCAGTACTCAATGACCACAGAAGGCCAGAGGCCACCCTCAGACAGTGCATGCAGACGGGACATTTCCAATATCACAGACAGGTCTGCGGGACAGTGCTGCCTTAGAGTGAACCGTAAAAGGAAAAAGTAAAGCAGGACTGCAATAACGAACTCAAGTTTCAAGAAAAGTTGTCAGGGTTATGTAACATTAGAAATGAAGTGTTGACTGACATATCATTTATTGTCACTACACAACCCCTGGTCATTCAACAATCCTTGATCTTTGGCAAGAGATTCCTTATGAAGAACTAAATATTCTCCTCTGTGTCTAAGACTAAAACAAAATAGGTTAATGAGTATATTATTCTAATTAACCTGACAATTTCTATGAGTAATTGTGTCCCAAAAAAAGTTTGTTTGTATGACTAACAAATATGGCAGCATATGACTCTATAGAAAAATAAATCCGTATCATCTCAACATCTACTGACTTATCTTCTTAAGACTGAAATTTGTGTGAAGACCATCTGGGAGAGAGAGAGACAGACAGAGACAGAACGAGGAAGAAAGTAATTGTTCTTAATAGAAATTCCACTAGTTTTGAAAGGAATGGGTTCACACAAGGCAGGGTTCTCTTATAAATGTTTTACCTCATGATTTCCTGTTAATCTTGCTTTTTTCCACTTGCCTCTGGGCTTAGATTCCAAAAAAAATAGTATTGTTGGTGTTTAATAACCAAAACTTAGAAATACATTCTTGAACTTTGAAAACCTTCAGCTAAGACTTGGAACTCATCCATTAAGCCCACTGCATGCTGGCTCAAAGATGGAGAGGAAAAACTTCAATCCAGTTTGGAGCAAGAGGAGGAAAGAGAGAGAAGGGGCCAGGCCAAAGACTGTCTCCGAGCCTGGATTCCAAACACGAAACCTGGGGGGAGCTTGGAAAACTCAGTCGCAATTTAATGGGGCAGGTGTGGAGTAGCTTTATACTTTATGTGCTGACTCTGTCTTTGGTGACTTTGGAATAAATGCCTCATCTCTAGGGCTGGCTTTCCCTCTGACATCATTTTTAACATGTACTAACTCAGATGGGGAGTCATAATTTGCCTTTAGTAACCGTATGAGAAACAGGAGAACAGCAAAAGGTTAGAGAACTATAAAGTGTTAGGATACTCACTCTCATTTTCTTGAGGAAGGCAAGGTTCTTTCCAGCCAAATGCTATCGAGAGGTTGCAGAAGGAAGTAGGCAGGAAAATTCCACAATTTCTGATTCTCTAGTTTTCAGTTTTTATCATAGCCCCAAAAAGATCCACCCAGGAACTTTTAATTTATGCAACACAAAACTTATATCCAGGACTTCCCTGGTGGTCCAGAGGTTCAGAATCCACTTGACAATACAGGGAACATGGGTTTGATCCCTGGTCCAGAAAGATCACACATGCTTCAGGGCAATTAAGCCCGTGTGCCACAACTACGGAGTCAGTGAGCTACATCTACTGACGCCCGCGTGCCCTAGAGCACGTGCTCTGCACCAGGAGAACCCACAGCAGTGAGCCGCCTGCACACTGCGCGTGGAGAGTGGCCCCCACTCACCACAACTGGAAGACCCTCGCGCATCCACAAAGACACAGTAATGCAGCAAAACAGCCACAAACCAGAAAAACAAAAAAGCTTACATCTATGCACACGCTCTTTTGCCCATCTGGGAATAATTACTGTTATTACTTTCCTCTAAAGAATTACTAATTTGCATTGTCTCCATCAGCATCTGAAAGCACTTATTAAGCATCTATTAATATTTTTCCTTCACATATTCATTCATTCAGTAGTATCCACTCAGCCCCTGACACCTAGCTGGATCCTGCAGAGCCCTCCTAGACAACCAGAGATTTGGCTCAGAGAGTAAAGAATCTGCCTGCAACATGGAAGTCCTAGGTTTGATCCCTGGGTCAGGAAGGTCTCCCAGAAAAGGAAACGGCAATCCACTCCAGTGTTCTTGCCTGGAGAATTCCATGGACAGAGGAGCCTAGTGGGCTACAGTCCATGGGGTCACAAAGAGTTGGACACAACTGAGAGACTAACACTTTCACACTTTATGGCTCAGGTAATGTTTCAACAGCAAGGAAGACCTGATGGCTACTTGGAATTATGTCATCAAGACAATCATTTCTGAAAATAGAAGGTTCCCCCCAGCTCAGCACACAGCCCCTTCTTCTTTTCCCTATTCAAACTCTGAGCAAAACCTGGGGAATTGGGAAGTAGGTCTTTGGGGTGTGAGTCCACCTTCTCCCCAGAACTTCAGGCTTCCTCAACAAATCTGTCTTTCCTTTCACCCAACATTCATCGCTCAGTGTTGTATTCTTCTTTCCTAAGAGATTCTTTTCTTAAAATTTTATTTATGTGTTTATTTTTCTTTGTTGGCTCTGCCAGGTCTTTGTTGCTGCAAGGGCTTTGCTGTAGTTTCAGAGAACAGGGGCTACTCTCTAGCTGTGGTGTGCATGCTTCTCACTGCCGTAGCTTCTTTGTACAGCACAGGCTCCAGGGCATATGAGCTTCAGCAGTTGCAGCACGCGGGCTCAGGGGCTGCGGAACACAGGCTTAGTGGCACGTGGAATCCCCCCAGACAAGGGATTGAACCCATGTCACCTATATTGGTAAGCAGATTCTCATCCACTGTACTGCTGGGAAAACTCTAGATTCTTAAGCAAAAAGCAGCTGAATCTGAGTTCAGTAACACAGTTCCTCATTAGCAGCTGGATATTCTAGTTACTCTGACCCAAAATATACTTACAAAAAGTCAGTCACCCTGTGTCAGGGACAGTTGTGGGGAAGTTTTATATTTTACATGCTGAATCACACCTAATCATTTCAAAACTTATGAAGAAAGTCATTTATCAAACCTTGTTTTTTCCTCTTATTTCCTAGCATATTTCCCTCATTGTGAGACTTTCTAAAAAAGCATTCTCTTCAAAATTCTATTCTGCTTCACACTTGGCTACCTAAGCTATCATCAGATATTTATTTTAAACCCACTACACTTTTTTGATACTTGAAACCCTATTTATTTTTGCCTGAGCAATTAAACTGTTAAATTATAGCCCCAACCAGCTACTCATGCCAGAGTGAAAAACTGAGGTGTGTTTTGCAGGGAAAGCTTGGGAGGTGGAGGCTGAACAGCCCTGGGAATGTGGCCCAGCTCTGCTGCTCTATCCACTCACTCACTCACTCATTCATTCTCTTGCTCGTAACCAACGTTGACTCAGCCCCTGCTGTGGACAAGACTCAGCAAAGACACAAGCAGACAGTGAGACAAAGGACACCCCTGGCCCCCCAGAGCCAAACCTCTCACAAACGAGAACATGACACATACAAGCCAACAGAGCAACAAGCGTGTTCATGTATTCTCTTCAGTAAGTACTTGACCTCTCTGAATTTCAGCCTCCTCACCTACGAAATAAAGGCTTTACAAAGATTAAATGAGATGATGTGTGCAACACACCTGGCACACAGTAGGCAATGAATGGAGGCAATTATTCTGCTCCTGTTAGCTCTCTGTCAACCTTTCTTTCACCCCTACCCCTCAAAGTTATTCTCAATTTCTAGTGGGGTAGGGCTCTTGGAACCACAAGCTAAATATTTATCCCACAAATATAACATAATATTTATCCCACAAGTATTAACATCCTAAGGATTTGTAAGGCTCCAAGCCAGAGAGGCTGAAGGAGCTGGATATAGTCTCATCTCTGCTATGCAAAAGAAATTGTCCAAGACCTCAGAAATGGGTCAAGGAGATGAGTGGGCATCTTTTCAGTGGAGTGACGCATGTGATCTAAAGGACCTTCTGGGAATTACTGGATATTACTGCAGCCATGAAATTAAAAGATGCTTACTCCTTGGAAGAAAAGTTATGACCAACCTAGATAGCATATTGAAAAGTAGAGACCATACTTTGCCAACAAAGGTCTGTCTAGTCAAGGCTTTGGTTTTTCATGTGGTCATGTATGGATGTGAGAGTTGGACTGTGAAGAAAGCTGAGCGCCAAAGAATTGATGCTTTTGAACTGTGGTGTTGGAGAAGACTCTTGAGAGTCCCTTGGACTGCAAGGAGATCCAACCAATCCATTCTGAAGGAGATCAGCCCTGGGATTTCTTTGGAAGGAATGATGCTAAAGCTGAAACTCCAGTACTTTGGCCACCTCATGCAAAGAGTTGAAAAAGACTCTGATGCTGGGAGGGATTGAGGGCAGGAGGAGAAGGGGACAACAGAGGATGAGATGGCTGGATAGTATCACTGACTCGATGGACGTGAGTCTGAGTGAACTCCAGGAATTGGTGATGGACAATTTGTAAGGCGTGCTGCGATTCATGGGGTCACAGAGAGTCGCACACGACTGAGCGACTGAACTGAACTGACTGACAGAGGTGTGTATTTCATTGTAGTTCTATTGACTAGGTTATGTCACAACTCTGTAAGGGTTCTGTTCTGTCTGTTGAATCAATCAGTCATGTCTGACTCTTTTCAACCCCATGGACTGCAGCAAGCTAGGCTTCCTTGTCCTTGACCATTTCCTGGAGTTTGCTCAAACTCATGTCTGTTGAGTTGGTGATGTCATCAAAGGTCAATATAGTCAAACTTATGGTTTTTCTAGTGTTCATGTATAGGTGTGAGATTTGGACCATAAAGAAGGCTGTGTGCCAACTGATGCTTTCAAATGGTGCTGGAGAAGACTCTTGAGAGTCCCTTGGACTGCAAGGAGATCAAACCAGTCAGTTCTAAAGGAGATCAACCCTGAATGTTCATTAGAAGAACTGATACTGAAGCTGAAGTTCCAACACTTCAGCCACTTGATGTAAAGAGCCGATTCCTTGGAAGAACCTGATTCTGGGAAAGGTTGACAGCAAGAGAAGTGGCCAAGCAGAGGATGAGACAGACAGCATCCTGAGTAAACTCTGGGAGACAGTGAAGGACATGTGGGAGCCTGGCTTGCTGCAGTCTGTTGGGTTACAAAGAGTCAGACATGACTTAGTGACTAAACAACAACGTACGTTCATCAAGAAGACAAAGGTAGTGAAGAGACAGAAATTCACATTTTAAGGCAAGGCAAGAAAAATTTAAAGCTTTTTTTCCTGCCATCTGGGCTCCTCCCTCCCCTCTGGTGTGCATCAGAACCTGCATTATGTTTTAACCAGACCTGCTCAACCATGAAGATCTATTTTTCTCCCACTGGCTCTAGCCAAGTAATTCCTTAGAAGATAACAATCCTGCCTCAACCCTATAAGGGGTCAGGAAGACCCACTCTCACCTTGTACATGCAGAGATCATCAGTGAGCTTTATTCACAATGCCAACATATTTCCCATTGAGATAGTGACTGCTGCCAACAGACTGGCCAGATGACCTGGGGAGATACTGTGCTACACCAGATGGAAGTTTACACTTAAATATTTACTTATGCCCTAAAAGGAGGCTTCATAGATGGCTCAATAGAAAAGAATATCCAATGCAGGAGAAATAAGACATGTGGGTTTGGTCCCATTACCCAGTCCAAGCTCACTCTGCTCATCACACAACAGGCCAATAAATCTGAGACAAGGTGTTGAGAAAACAAAGGGGCTTTATTTGGGAGCCAGCTGACCAAGAAGATGGCAGGCTAGCACCTCAAAATAACCACCCTGTGGGGCCTGGATGCCAGGTTTTTTTCTTTTTTTTAAGGGACTAGATTTAGTGGGAGGTGAGGCAACAAGATAAAAAGACTATACAGTCCTTACAAATGTCCCCTACAATGGCAAGTCTCAGGCAGGGGGAGGTGCTAGTTTCACTTCCTTAGAGTCCTTCACAGGTGGGCCATTATATACACAGTTATCTCCCTGAGGCAGACCATTACATACACGGACAATAACAAAAGTAGCAAGATGAGGGTTAAAGTCACAGAAGCAGATCCAGTATAAATTCAAAAATAACCTTTCCCGATTACAATCTCTGAGTCAGGAAGATCCCCTGGAGGAGGGCATAGCAACCCACTCCAGTATTATTGCCTGGGAAATCCCATGGACAGAAGAGCCTGGTGGGCTACAGTCCCTGGAGTTGCAAAGAGTCAGACACAACTGAGTTCTCATGCAACACGCCGTTATTTTTTTTCTATTTATTTATTTATTTTTGGAGGCTAATTACTTTACAATATTGTATTGGTTTTGCCATACATTGACATGATTCCACCACAGGGGTACATGTGTTCCCCATCTTGAACCCCCTTCCCACCTCCCTCTCCATCCCATCCCTCTGGGTCATCCCAGTGCACTAGCCCCGAGCACCCTGTATATCATGCATCGAACCTGGACTTGCAATCCATTTCACATATGATAATATACATGTTTTAATCCATTCTCCCAAACCATCCCACCCTCGCCCTCTCCCACAGAGTCCAAAAGACTGTTCTATACATCTGTGTCTCTTTTGGTGTCTCGCATACAAGGTTATCGTTATCATCTTTCTAAATTCCATATATATGTGTTAGTATACTGTATTGGTGTTTTTCTTTCTGACTTACTTCACTCTGTATAATAGGCTCCAGTTTCATCCACCTCATTAGAACTGATTCAAATGTATTATTTTTAATGGCTGAGTAATACTCCATTGTGTATAGGTACCACAGCTTTCTTATCCATTCATCTTCTGGTGGACATCTAGGTTGCTTCCATGTCCTGGCTATTATAAACAGTGCTGCGATGAACACTGGGGTAACACGTGTCTCTTTCAATTCTGGTTTCCTCAGTGTGTATTCCCAGCAGTGGGACTGCTGGGTCATAAGGCAGTTCTATTTCCAGTTTTTTAAGGAATCTCCACACTGTTCTCCATAGTGGCTGTACTAGTTTGCATTCCCACCAACAGTGTAAGAGGGTTCCCTTTTCTCCACACCCTCTCCAGCGATTATTGCTTGTAGACTTTTGAATAGCAGCCATTCTGACTGGTGGCAACACGCCGTTAATGTCACCAGCTATATTCCTTGTCTTCTGCCCATTTTACGAGACTATTGCTTCTTGCGTTACATGTGACTGAGCCTCAGATTAAATTAATGATGATTAGGTGACTTGAAACGACTGATCAAATGTAGAGTTCTATAAGATGAGTGACTGTAATGCTGTCTGTCTAGGTATGGGAAGAAGCAGCAAGAGGGAACCATCTCCTGGACCATGACAGAGCAGTGAGGCAGGCGGTCCAGAGGCTTTTGCTTATTGTTCTAGCTTGAGTCTGGCGCCTTAGACCACTCGGCCATCCTGAGGGCCCTGGCTTATTGTTAACAGGGTTCAATCCAGTGACAGCACACTGAGTGGCCTGTCAACAAAAGCCTTGCCTGACCTGGGTATGAGGATTCCCAGCACCGTGGGACAAACTGGTCACAAACTGCCTCCCAAACCTTGGTTGAAATTAGGACCAAAAGGGAAGTGATTACAAAATAAAGAAAGCTGCCTGTCACCCTGTCCATAACAGTTGAGCCATTAGCTGCTGCAGCGGCTCACCTGACCTGCAGTGCACCCACTAGGCATCCAGGACAACGATCAGAATGAGATGCTGTGTGTTCTGGGAAAACTGGGCCTTCCTGCACTCAGATGCTCTCAAGAGGAGTGTTTCATGAGCCTGGATTCTTGCATCTCTCCATTCGTAGAGAAGCCCTCACACCATCCATTAAGACGATTATCCCTCGGGGCCAGCAGCAACCTTCTATGAGATGGGTGATTCACTGCACAAACTCCTTTCACCAAAGTCACGTATACAGTGGGTGGCCACCTCCTTCATCTCTTTGGAGTAGTTCTCAGAGCTCTCTGAGAGACTGACTTCCCCTGGGTTATGATCCTCAGTTGGCTATGAGTAAAATTTTCCATTTCTTTCTTAGATTGACTACTGGTTAATTTTTTCCTTGACATCAAGTAACAGTGAGCATGCAGGGAGACAGGTGATTACATCCATGAGACAGTTTGCTAGCTGCTGCCATTTGATGGCCATCTACTGTCTGTCTGTTCAAGAATCGAGCAAAGTGCTTTCCATACATTCCTTTATTTAATTAAACCCTCCAGCGAGGGCAACGTTATCCCCATTTTCCAGAGAAGGAAGTTGAGGCTCCAACCTTAGGCTGTACTATCTTTTCCAACAGTAAGAACAGCATGCGTGCTAAGTCGCTTCAGTCGTGTCCAACTCTTTGTGACCCTGTGGACTGTAGCCCGCCAGGCTCCTCTGTCCACGGGGTTTCCCAGGCAAGAACACTGGAGTGGGTTGCCATGCCCTCCCCCAGGGGATCTTCCCGACCCAGGGACTGAACCCGTGTCTCTTATGTCTCCTGCACTAGCAGGCAGTTCTTTACCACAAGCACCACCTCGGCAGCCCAACCATTTATTAAGGTAACCATGACTCTCAATATTTCATTTCCTGTTTAAGATGATCATAGGAAGCAGGTGTTATACAAGAAAATTAAACAAAAAAATTTGGGGTAGCCTCTATGTGCCAGGAGGTGCTGGGTGGCAGGAACACAGCAGGTGACAGTCCTTGCCTTTCTAGAGTGTTCCGTCCAGGAGGGAAAGTGGACCTGAACAGATATGTACGTAGGATGATTTGTTTCAATACCTCACCTTCTGCCTCCCAGCTGGAAGTGCTTACCAGGGGAACACTCAAAAACCTTCAGACTGGAAGCAAAGACCCAAAACTTTCCTGTTTCTTATTTGCAGCAAAAAGGCTCCAGCCTCCTATAGCTTCCCTGAGGAGGCAAAATCCAAACAGTTTCTAATCAGGGGAGTGAGGGAATGCAGACACAGAGGAAAGGCAGTCAAGAAACAAGGGCACAGCAGCAGAACAGGGACCTGGCTCTTCCTGAAGGAGTGTGCAGAACAATCTGACATGTATCTCTGAGTTCTTCGGCAGGAGCCCAGGTGGGGAATGGTAACTTCAGGCTGAGTGCAAGCACGTGGACCCTTCTGACTGGAATCAGGAAGCTGATGACTGAGATTCCTGGAACACCACCCTGCAGCCTCAGCACCAACCAATCAGAGGCAGGTCACACACCCTGCAGCCCTCCCTGCAAATTCTGCTTATAAAAACTCTTCCCCCAAAACCATCAGGGAGTTCGGGCTACTCGAGCGTGAGCCGCACACTCTCCTTGCTTGGCCCTTGCAATAAACCTTTTTCTGTTCCAAACTCTGATGTTTCAGTATGTCTGGCTTCACCGTGCTTCAGGGACTTAACTTGGGTTTGATAACACTCAGATTCAGTCAATGACATTGTAGGGCTCGACTGCAAAGTGTCTAGAACGTACAATTGGAGAAAATGAGGAGTGAGGGATGAGACTAGAGCAGGGGGCTGGGAGGGCCAGGCTATGAAGGGGCTCACATGCCAACCATGCTAAGGCATTTGGACCACTCTGCAGGCAACGGAGGAGTCGTCAGTGTTATAAAGTAGAGGAGTGACAGGATGACACTAGTTTTCCGTGCATCACTCCAGAAGGAGAGCTGGGGACCAGGAGGGTGTGTAGAGTGGGAGAGAGGAGCCTGACCAGAGGCCACCCAAGGTGGGTGCTGAGAAGCTGGCTCATGAGGGCCTTGGTGTCCTAATCAGGATTCTGGCTCTTTCCTTTCTGTTGAAGGGGTCTGGCCTTTGGAACATCCATGAGATTTAATCTCTCCTTGTGTTGTTTCCTTCCAATTGCTGGCAAGAAGGGCAATTATTATATGTAGCTAACATCTGTTGGCCTCAGCATCCTAGGTCTACAAAGTGAAGTCTCATTTACGCTTATGTCCCGGTGAGGAGTCTCCAAGCCCTGCCCCCTCTGCCTACCTAGGCAGAAAATTAGATGCCTTTTAGAGAACCAGTGAGGTATTTTGGGGAGTCCTCAAAGGTGTCTGGCTTCTCAGGTGGTGCAGTGGTAAAGAACCTGCCTGCCAATGCAAGAGACTCAAGAGATGCGGGTTCCATCCTGACGCCAGGAAGATCCCCTGAAGGCAACCCACTCCAGTATTCTAGCCTGGAGAAATCCATGGACAGAGAAGCCTGGCGGGATCTTTGGTCCATGAAGTCACAAAGAGTCAGACATGACTGAGCACACACATGCACAAACCAAACGTGTCTGTCCCCTGCCGCCCCCCACCACTCAGAACCTGACATGTCCTCAGCTGCTGCTGTAACACCCATGACCACAAAACCACTTGGGGAGGCCCCTCTCCTGCCTCTGCGGACAGAGCTTATCACAGGACACCAACACCCTTGCCACCATCACCTCCAAATTGCTACAAGGTCTGCAAAACGTGGAGCTCCAGGGGTACCACTCCGATCAGGGGGGTATGGCCTCATCCCCAAATCTGGGCCATAATGTGGAAGGCTAAAAGACTCCCCAGAGAGCGTCCAGGGAAATGATTCTCAAGACTAGCTCAGGGGTCCCCAACCCCTGGGATCCGATGCCTGACGATCTGAGGTGGAGCTGATGTAATAATAATAAAGTGCACAATAAATGCAATGCACTTGAATTATCCCCAAACCACCTCCCCCCTCAGTCCATGGAAAAAAAACTGTCTCCCATGAAATGGCTCCCTGGTGCCACAAAGCTTGGGGACCATGGTCCTAGCCCCCCATCACTGAGGGTCGGTCCAAAGGGTTCCCCCACTAAGCTCCAAGGAGACCCAAGTAAACCTGGATCTTTTTGCCCCTTCAGGACCCTCTTCACAAGGTTTGGCTTCTCTGGCACCCTGCCCCCCACTATGAAGTGTTAGTCGCTCAGTCGTGTCCGACTCTTTGCAACCCCATGGACTGGGGCTTGCAAGGCTCTTCTGTCCATGGGATTCTCCAGGCAAGAATACTGGAGTGGGCTGCCATTCCCCTGCCCCTCACTTTACCCACCTCCCAAATGCCCCAGTGGTGCCTACAGCCAGTGTTCCCAGGGCCGGCAAAGCACTCCCCATACCACCCTCTTTCACACACCAAGGCTCAGATCTCCCCCCTCCCTTCTTTGCAGAAACTCACGTGGTCCTTGATATGGGCACCTGGAGCCACGCGGGATTCAGGAGACTGTAGCTAGGGGGTCACTGGAAGATGGGACAGAGGGTTCCAGATCCTGAGCTCAGGGATCTTTGCTTCCAGCCCCTGGTGGGAGAAGAGAGAACACTGGAGAAGCCCAGACCAGAAGGTTATGATTAGGAATAGTTGTAGTAAGATTAGCCCTGCTTCGGGAAGGAGTGTTGAGGCTGGAGAGGTGTGGGCATCAAGCTTTGCAAAACAAAGGGCACCACCAGGATGTGTATCTGAAACAGCTGCTACCTGATAAAAGCCCATTTACTCCTCCATCACCAGAAGCCTTTTCTCAAAGGACTTCTGCTCTGAGTGTGGTTCTCTAACTCTGGGGCAGGGAGCCCTAGAACAGGACAGGGTCCAGGTCCTACCCCTATTTCAAGGGGAGCACACGCCCAGGTGTCAGGTACATATGTCGGGTTACTAAATAAGAGCTTCATTTAAGAAAAAAAGCATCTATCCCACCCCACCTCAACATTTAGAATCGGCCTAGGGAAAGCCCTGAAGCGGGCATTCCCCGGTGGTCCAGTGGTGAGGATTCTGGACTTCTACTACAGGGAGCATCAGTTCGATACCTGGTTGGGGAACTAATCCTACAAGCTACCCAGTGAGGCCAAAAAATAAATTTCAAAAAGAAAGAGCAGTCCAGAACTAGACAAGCAGTCAAGCAGCACACAAATAAGAATGTGACTGGCGGTAACTGCCACTTGTCCACCAGTGTCCATCTCCCCGTCTTGTTTCACTCACAGCGACCTCAGAAAAGCAGTGACCCACGCCTCCTCCAGGGAAGAGCACATTTCCCAGCCTTTCTCGGAGCTAGGTGTGCCCTGCTTCACTAAGTTATGGTCAAGCCGAATGAAGCTAGAGTGGAGTAGGCAGTTCTCGGAAATGTCCTTAGAAGGCGTATTAGGAGGGTTCTCCAGAGAAACAGAACTGAGCAGGAGATCTACATGGAGATTTATTACTACAGATTGGCTCACGTGACTTTGGAGGCTGAGGAGTTCCTCGATCTCCCCACAGCAAGCTGGAGCCCCAGGGAAGTCGGTGGTATAATCCAGTCTGAGTCTGAATGCCTGAGAACCGGGGAAGCTGATAAAGTAAATCCCAGTCCACAGACGAGAGGAGATGAAATGAAATGTCCCAGCTCAAGCAGGAAAAAAGGAGAGGGGGAAATCTCTTCTTACTCAACCTTTTGTTCCATTCAAACCCTCAGTAGGTTGGACAACGCCCTACCTCTTTGGGAAGGGTGATCTAATTCACTAAAGCCACTCATTCAAATGCTAATCCTATCAGGAAACACTCTCACAAAGACACCCAGAAACAGTGTTTAAACTGGGCACCTGTGGCCAGTCAGGTGACACACTGAATGAACCATCACAAAAGGAGACGGTAGTTCTTCACCACTTCCTCCTACCTGCTGGCCAGAATTTGATTGATGGCTGGAGCTCCAACAGCCATGTTGGGCCATGAGTTCACCTTGAGACTGGAAGCCACACACAGCAGGCATGAAAGGAGCAGTGGAGAATTACTCCAGCCCACACTGCCTTCCTTCCACCAGTGGCTATGAGCAGCAAACATCTCTATAAGATTTATGCTGCTTATTTTCATTTTTTTCTATTACTTGTAACCAAACATCTTCATAGCGAAATGCCAATATATCACATCTGATGAAAAGTGGTGGGTCCTGTGGGGGCTTTTTATATTTGTCATTCATTGCTGCCTTTATTAGTAGAGTGTATTTGGACGGACATTCTCATTCCAACCACTGACTTTTCACTCAGGAAACGTCTGACTATAGCTGCTGCACACTTAATAGAGCAAGAGGTTGGGAGGAGGGAGGATAAATTCCAAATTTGAGGCAGAACAAACCACTTCCTCCATCACTCATTTGTTCATTTTCATCAACCAAAATGCCGACTGACTCTTTTCCAGGGGTTGTGCAGTATCTCACTGAATTGTCGCCAACAACACCATGAGGGATGAGGCCTCATCCCCTCGTTCCAGATGAGGAAACCGAGGTTCTGAGAAGTAAGGAGATGGCAGAGTGATGACCAGTCTGCCTCCCTTGATTCCACAGTAATTGGTTTTCAAAATCATCAGCCATGTTTTCATTTGACTAGTGGGAACTTGATTTGCACAGACTTAATCCAACAAGGCAGAGAATGAAACAGTATGGAGAGCTCAATTTCCAGGTGATAAGAGGCTGGGGTCAGGCAATCAGCTAACCACTATCCCCTGAGTGCCTAGTGTGTGCCATGCACTATTTTTAGAGTGGGTTGTCACTGATGCGGTGTTTACAGGGCACCTTCCCTCTGAAGCGTGAGCATCTCTGTTTCTGTGCAGAACCCACACTGCCCTGGCACACTCTCATCGTTCAGATGGAAAAATGCCAGCCAGGGGTACTGGGAGCTGGGTCTGGTTCCCCTTGTACCACCTGCCAGCTGTGTGCCTTCAGAGAGCTTGGTTAACCTCTCTGGTCTTCTGTCTCTTCTTTCAGGGCCTTCAGGGATTTTCCCGCAGCCCCTTTGATGATGTTCTTTTCAAGTGTCCCTTAATTCAAACTTGGTCAAAGCTCATCGGGCAGTGCCATTTAGAGTTTTCCAGGAAATTACATTCTTAGTGGAAACTCAGGAACCTTCCATTAGGCCCCCCGAATAACTCACATAAATAAATATTAAGCTTCAGTTGCAGTTTCCTTTTGTAAAAGACAGACGGCGTTTGAGGAGGAGCTGCAGTTACAATTGAGCTAGTTCCTGGAATCTTGTTTTCACTTTCTCCTCGATTTTTTTCTTTTAGGAACCTCCTCTGGGAAGGAGCCCCATCGTAATGTGTTTCAAAAGTACACTTGGTAATAAGAAGCTGGGGTTCTTGATTACACTAACAGACAGAACCAGAGTCCCAAGTCGGTCTTGGAGCTGTGATTCTACAGGTCAGAATAAGGCCGGGAAGCATCTTATGCTTATGAAGTACCCACGGACTTCCTGGGTGGTCCAGTGGTTAAGAATCCACCTGCCAATGCAGGAGACGTGGGTTTGATCCCTGGTCTGGGAGGATTCCATGTGCAACTAAGCTGTGTGCCCCAACCACTGAGCCCCTGTGCGCTATAGCCTGTGTTCCACAACGAAAATAGCCCTTGCTCCCTGCAACTCGAGAAAGCCTGCACACAGCAGCAGAGAGGCAGCGCACCCAGGAATAAAGAAAGAAGTGAGAAGCACTCAGGTCCTGGGCTAAACCAAGACGAGAGTCCAAGCCCTGAGCTTACAGGGAAGTTGGAGTCAGAAGCTTCAGTCCTGATCTTCCTGTGTATTAGCTGTGTGATCCTGGGCAAGTGTTTCACTGAACTCACAAAGTACTGATGAGCAGGGGTCCATGTCATCTGCCAGATCATCACGGGCCCAGCTGAAGGGCTGATGAGTGGAAAGTGAGAAGGCCATGGGTGTTCTACGGCCTGGAAGGGAGATTACCGAAAGGCAGGGACCCCTGAAGGTGAACAATGCCACCAAAGTGGACGGGGGTGGGGGTGGGGGTGAAATGACTTCCCTAAGAAAAGATAGTCCAGGATGTGAAAGATGACCAGGATTTGACCAGGTGAGCTGAGCGCACGGCAGGTATCAGGACTAAATGCGGCAGAGCCGGGTGCCCACCTGAACTCCTGACTCACGCCTTTTGAGGAGTCAAGAAAGAAAACTAGAGAGTGACGGAGGAGTGGGGGAACTGTGATGGGAGGGGAGGGAGATTGCGTGGGCTCGCCTCCGCGCATGCGCTCTACCTCTAAACGCGAAGGGAAGTCACTCAAGGATGCCGGACCCTCATGGAGCCATCAGATGCTGAAGGCCCTTCCCGGGCCCCTGAATCTTCATCGGTAAGTGAGGCGCTCCTGCCTTCTCTCTTTCCCACCACGATGGTCTATTTCTCCGCCCAGGGGAGCCAGGCTTTCACCCTGGAAGCCAGATCCTGCCCCAGCTTTGCTCAGAAGTCCCTGAGGGTCACCACCTCAACGTGGACTCAGAACAGCTTGGAAAGTGCCCAGGGTGGCCTCTGATGATCTGCCCCCCGCCACCCCCCAGCTCCAGCCTTCCTGTGGCCCCCAGGCCCCAGCACACTGCCCTCAGGCTGCGCACTGGCTGCATCCTCCCCCTGGGGTCTCAGCCCTTCTTAAGGCTCCCCATCAATGTGGCTGCGGTTTTCTTTGGGGCACCTGTCATCTCAGATACCTAACCTGTCTAGTTCTTTCCTGTCTGCCCTTTCCAGTAGAAGGGGAGCTCCTGGGAACAGAGACCTGGGGTCTGCTTGCTGCCATCTGCCCCGGAGTCTGGGGCAGAGCGCCAGCCAATAATATCTGAACAGTCCCTATCTCACATGAGCTCGAATAATACAATTATTGCAGAGATAGCACTGAGTTTAGTAAATGTTGGGTTGATCAACACGTTTATCCCAAGCGACTCAGTACTTAGGAAGGACTCCCCTGTTGGTTTCTACCCCAATCTCCCATCTTCCAGGCTCCCAGGAGAAGTCCTTCCCGGGACTTCTCATTCACCCCGGGGCCCCCACTGGCCCCTCTGCCCTGCCTGCCAGCCCCTGGCTGTCCCTAACTGACCTGCGGGTTCCTGGCCGCCTGCTGCTGGCTTGGCTGTGCCCCTGGAGGACACGGCGTGTGCCATGCTTGCACACACTGTGGCCCAGGCTGTTCAGAGGTTGGCAGCTCTAGCCTTTGTCCTGCTGCCCCTGGACCCCATGTGGCCAGGGCCTGGGTGTGGCCATCACCCTGGGCGACATCCAGTGCATGCCAGGGCATGTAGTAAAGCTGGACCATTTCGTAGAGACAGAGAAAACAAAACCCTTCCTTGAGCCTTGACTGATGGCTTCTGTTCTCCTGACCCGCACAGAAATAGACGGTTTTCATCTGAGAGTCTCCCGCAGTGACCTGGGATAGGGAGCACAAAGCCTGCTGAAGCCCCTGCCCTCGCCCTACCATCCACCTGCAAGATTCACGGAGATGGCGAGCGGTCTGCAGGGGGGAGGCCCAGGAATGTTCCAGAAAGGCTCTCTCCTCCTGCCTCTTGCTCACAACTCACAGGGAATTAAACAATCAGCAGGGTCTCATGAAAGCTGCTCTGAGAAGCAGTCACAACTGCCAAAGGATTTTATTATTTTTTAAAATTTGTTTCCAATTTTATTTTTTTATTTTTTAAAATTTATTTTTAATTGGAGGACAAGTGGTTTACAATGTTGTGTTGGTTTCTGCCATACATCAACACAAATCAGCCATAAGTATGCATATGTCCCCTCCTTCTTGTACCTCCCTCCCACCCTCCACTCCATCCCACCCCTTTAGATTGTCACAGAGCCCCGGGCTGAGCTCCCTGCATCATGAAGCAAATTCCCGGCTACCTGTTTTACATAATGTAGTGTATATGTTTCAGTGTTACTCTCTCAATTCAATCTGCCCCACCCACCTGTGTCCAAAGCCTGTTCTCTAGGTCTGTGTCTCTAAATAGGGTCGTCAGCACCACTTTTCTAGATTCCATGTATGTATTCAAATATGATATCCGTTCTTCTCTTTTTGACTTACTTGACTCTGTGTAAGGCTCTAGGTTTATCCAACTTACTAGAACTGACTCAAATATGTTCCTTTTTATGTCAAGCAGTCTTTGAATCACCTAAATCAGGGCGTTGAACCTGAGGCTTCTGGCTGGCGGAGGGGTTTGGACCTGGGCACTGAGCCTGCGTGCAAGGTGGTGCGGGTCTGTGCAGAGGGTGCTTGATGCTTTCAGACTCTCAGAACAGACCTATGCAAACATCTGTACTGGAGAAGAGAAATAACACACCTGTGGTCACTGAGTGGACGGCAGCTCAGCCCCAGGGGCCTCCGAAGACCCCATCTGCCAGGTCACCAGCACTGGTCAGAGCAAAACAGGGCAGATGAATAACAGCAAAGCCGGAGATGGTGAGAAGCAGGCTGAGAAAGAACAGAGCAAAGCGAGAGGAAATTGACATGTCAGCCACGATTGATTCTGGCAGCAATGGGACAAAAGTCTTTTTCTTTTCTTTTAAATTCGTTATGCATCTTTCAGATTTTCTGTTTTACAAACCTTTGCTTGAAAGCATTACCATTAAAAGAAGAAAACTCTTTGAAGGAAAAAAATAATCAGTAGCATTGTATGAATGTACCTCCATCCAATCCCTCCTTTTCTGTTTTTTAAGGTTTGAAAGTTTTTCTATCGTTTGAGTTTATAAGTGATAAATTTTGGTAACCAACTTTTCTAGAAAAAAAAAATGAGGGTTTAAGGATGCATTTAGTTTTCACTCTGGGACTATTTAGTTTAAGGATTTCACGTAGTGTAGTGTTAGTTGCTCAGTAGTATCCACCTCTGCAACTCCGTGTACTGTAGCCCATCAGGTTCCTCTGTCCATAGAATTCTCTAGGAAAGAATATCAGAGTGAGTAGACATCCCCTTCTCCAGGGAATGGTCCTGACCCAGGTATCAAACTCTGGTCTCCAGCATTGCAGGCAGATTCTTTACCATCTGAGCCACGAGAGAAGCCCACTTCAGAGGACAATTGCCTGATCACTTCTATAAACACCAGAGCGTATTGTTTGGAAATATTTTTTTATGGATAGTTTTTATTTCATTTACACAGTTGTAAAGTTTTATCTCTTCAGGGACTAAACTGCATTCAGGGAGCGGAGTTTGCCCTGAGACACCATTTCAGGGCAACCCTCTTATTTGTCTATTCTTAGCTTCATTGAAGGTTTTAAAAATAAAATTTTAAACTGCAGCTTCAGCTGATGAGTCCAATGGGATAGCTACTGAACTTGGTAATTATAAGATTTCCTAGAATAAGTTTAATTGGCAAACAGATGCTTGCAATCAGCTGTTATTGTTGCTATAAATACCTCTCTTGCCTTTCAAGCCCTGGGTAAAGCTGTACTAATTGTTCTAGCCTCCAGAACAATGTTACTTAGGCATCACACATTTACAGGACCTTATTGCAGCCACTTGTTTTGATTCAACTGGGACAGATATCTGTGTAACCCAGAGAAACTCCTCACACACACAAAAGGCAATAAAAAGCTATTCTCATTCTTGTGGGAAAAGGTCACTTTTTTTTTACCCTTTGGTTATTAGGATAAGGTTTACAAATCCATGCTTATTTATATCTAGCTACCTCATCTTCTAGAATTTCACTCTAAATTGACAGGGATAAAAATAATCTGAATATAAGCCATTAAATTAAATATAAGCCATTTTGTCTCTAAGTATATATGTCTGACTTTAAACCCTTGTTCTGCTTCTTCCTAGCTGTGTGACCCTAGGCAGCTGACACAGCTTCTCTGATCCTTGTTTATAAAACAGGGATGGTAATGTACATGCCATAAGATGTATATCCTAGAAGACTGCTGTTTTTTGTTTTTTTTTTGGAAATAAGAATTTGGAAATTAAAGTATGTAATGGTGTGAAACACCCAGAGCACATTTAAATTCATTTCTTTTTCCCCCTCTGATTCTCAGAGAAGAATGTCAGTTTTATTCGATTAAGCAAACATTAATTGAGCACTCATTATATGCAAAATCCTGGAGATACCAATACTTCATTTGAGATTTTTAAGAAGTTCATCATCTTCTAAGGAGGACAGACCCCTGTTATGTCCTCAAAGTCTAATGGAAGTGCTCAGGGATCTGAGGGAAAGGAATATTAGTTTTGCCTGGTACAAAAAGTTTTTCACAAAAACATTTAAGAGCTTCAAGCTAGCCCTTGTAGAATGAGTAGTTCTGACCTAAAGAGAAGCAAGATTTGGAAACGGAAAAAGGAAAAGAACACAGTAAGAGACAAAAGCAAGAAGGAAGATAAGACAGTAAATGTGTGCAGTGCGGCCGAGGCGCAGTGCGGGGAACTGGGCCTCCTCAGAGGAGAGGACCAAGCACCAGAGAGACAAAGATGGGAGACGGCCGCCAAAGGCCTAGGGATACCTGCAGCTCCTCCACATTGCCTCTGCCAGCGTCCGGCCCTTTAAGGCAGCCTGACGTCCAGAAAGGCAAGGGCTGGCGCTCCAGTGGAAGGTCAGTACACCCTATCACCTGCAATTACTCAGCAGACACTCATTGAGTATCTACTGTGTTCCAGGCTCTGTCTGAGACCCTTGGGAGGCAACAGGGAGCAAAACAGGGCTCCTGCCTTCATGGGGTTCCATTCTCCCAGGGCAAACTCACAGTAATCAGATACACAGATAAGCGTGCTGTAGAATAAACTGTGCTTCCCTGGTGTCTCAGACAGTAAAGAATCTGCCTGCTAACGCGGGAGATACAAGAGATGTGGGTTCAGTCCCTGGGTTGGGAGGATCCCCTGGAGGAGGGCATGGCTACCCACTCCAGTATTCTTGCCTGCGACATCACCATGGACAGAGGAGCCTGGCGGGCTACAGTCTACAGGATACAACTGAGCACCTAAGCAGCAAACAGACAGAATGAAATTTGGGGAATAGAGTTGTGAAGTAAAAGACAGTGTAGCGGATGGACGAGAGCTGCTGTGCCGGGGCGGTCAGAGATGTCTTCTGGAGGTGACGCTTAAGCAGAAATCCAAGTTACATGAATAACCGTGGGAGAGAGGGTTCCAGGGAGAGGCGTGGCAGTGGCAGGGCCCTGATTCGGGGCCGGTCCACAGGCTCGGGGAAGAGCCAGGAGCCTGGGTGTTCGCAGGGCAGTGCCAGGAAACAGGGTCGGAGATTTGAGGGTGCAGATGAAGCTTCCTAAACCTTAAGCTCTATAACATGCCCCGCCCCCCCCCAACCATGCTCTGACCTGTGAGCTTGGTCCTCCCGGGATTTGAACTTGGCTCTTGCAGGGCAGAGTCTCTTGACTCTCTGGAGGCTCCCTCTGCCCTCACTTGAACCTCTGACCCCAGTGACCCCCGTGGCGCACAAGCCTAGACACACCGGGTTGGGAAAGGCAATGTCTGCAGGGATGCGGTAACGTGGGTGGCTGTGCCTCCCCGCAGCGTCCTCACCCGATTCTCACCCCGCTCCTCCAGGCTGCCCGTAAGGATGGGGCGGGCCGTGGCAGGCTTGGCTCTGACACTCCCCTCTCCCGCGAGCGTCTCCCTGGTGTCATCACGCCCCTCTCACTCTCTGACCTGACCCTGAACACAGGCCCTTCCGTCAGTTTGCCCCAACCCAGCTGAGACGGGGCTGGACGGTTTCGCAGAATTTTATAGGAGGCTTAGGGAACCCTGGGGGGACGTAACTAGAGTAACTGACAACTGCCCCCGCCATGGCGGCTCTCAGAATCCTCCAGGCCTCCCGCAACCGCCCCCTACTTGGTTCCGCCTCTTCCTGGGCAGCCCCCTGCCCCCGGGGTCCCGGTCCCGACAGAGGGGCCCTCAGAGAAGCAGGCAGCCAACTCCTCACCAGGTCAAGGCCCGCCTTCCACTCCACTTCCTGTCCCAGAATCCTCTTCTTCCTGCCTGATTGACACTGGCGTCGCTGTGGGAGACCCTGCCCAGCACCCAGGGGCTTGGTTGCTGCTGGCTTGGAGCCCAGCTTAATCACTCCTGAGTGAAACTGAGTACCCCTAACACTGAGTTCACTTCCGGAATTATGATTAACGTCTCTCTCCAAGACTTCATTCCCTTTCTTGACCTTCCCAGACCCCCTCAGGATTGAGGAGTCAAAGAAAAGGAGGAATTGAGGCCAAGCAGGACCCTGGGGGCCCTCTTGGATACAAAAGCCCCTCCATGCGCCCCGTCTCTTGCTTGTAGAAAAAAGGCCTGAGTCCCCTAGGTCTTCCTCAAGTTCCAAAGAGCCGACTCACGCAGTTAACGATTAGAACAGTAGTCACTGGACTCCCGACTCCTCCTGGAGACACAGAGAAGAATTTGGTGCACACCTCTAGTTCTTCTGTAAAACCTAAGACCCTACCAGGTGGAGGATGGTGACTGTGCTGAGCACAAGCACGGAGACCCCAGGCTGATGGGGCCAGAAGGGTGATGACTAAGATTCCTGAACGGTCGCCCTGCTACCTCCCCACGGACCAATCAGAAGGAGGCCCACAGTCAGGCATCCTAGGACCCTCCCCTAACCCTGTCTCCAAAACCCTCTCCTGGAAGCCATCAGGGGGTTCAGGTCTTTTGAGCCTGAGTCTCCCTTTCTCCTCTGTTGATGTCCTGCAAGTCAACCCTGATGTTGCTTGAACACAGCTGTCAAGAGTTTGGCTCTTGGTGCATGAAGCACATGAACCCTCCCTCGGTAACAAGAGCTTGGCCTCGGAGTGTCATTCATCTGCCGTGATATGGGTGGAATCCGTTCATTTCAGTTCAGTTCAGTCGCTCAGTCATGTCCAACTCTTTTCGACCCCATGGATTGCAGCACACCAGGCCTCCCTGTCTATCACCAACTCCCTGAGTTTACTCAGACTCATGTCCATTGAGTCGGTGATGCCATCCAACCATCTCATCCTGTCATCCTCTTCTCCTCCTGCCTTCAATCTTTCCCAGCATTAGAGTCTGCATGGGTAGAATGCATCCTCCCAAATTCATGTTCAAGTTTGTACCCCAAATACCTTGAAACATGACCTTCTCCAGAGACAGGGTCCTTACAGATATAATTGTTAAGGTAAAGTCATTAGGATGGGTCCTAATTCACACTGACTGGAGTCCTTAGAAAAAAGGGACATTTGGACAGAAAGACAGACATAGAGGGACAATGTTGTGCAGAGATACAGAGAGAAGATAGCTGTGTGCAAGCCAAGGACAGAGTCTCAGGACAGACCCTTCCCTTGTGTGAGACAGCCCTGTCTGTGTGTGGTACTTGGCTCCAGCGGCATGAGCAAATGAACTCACACCCCACGAAGGGAGAAGTGTTGTCTCTATTTTACAAATAAGGAAACTGAAGCTTATAAAGTTTTTGTGTTCCCCACAAGGCTTCCCTGGTAGCTCAGTGGTAAAGAAAGAAACACGAGTTGGATCCCTGGGTCGAGAAGATCCCCTGGAGAAGGAACTGGCAATCTGCTCCAGTATTTTTGTCTGGGATACTCCACGGATACAGGAACCTGGGAAGTTTAGGACCCTGGGGACACAAAGAGTCAGACACAACTGAGCAACAACAGTGCCAACAAGAAGGGTCTGACATCCATCGGAGGCTGAGATTTGGGCTGCCGAGCCTTCTCCCACCACCTGGAGCTGCTCCTCTAGATGGGGGCGTGGGAGGCTGTGGGACGCTGGGGTTTCCCAGGCCTGGAGCAGGCTGCACCCTTGCGCTGCAGCGGAGGAGGCTCTGACGGTAACCATGGTCACTTGTTCCTTCTGAGTTGTGGTGGAAACCGGTCCAGTGATCTCCCTGGTGCCCACATGCAGCAGGTCACCTCCCACCCAGGGGAGGGAAGGGATCAGATTCCCGGCAGCCAGGAGGAAGAAAGTTTCCTTATTTACATTGGAAAGCTAATGAAAGCCTCACAGGAGTTCTAGCTCTTTAACCCCAGGGGGCTGAACCCTGGGAAAATAAATAAGGTGGCTTGGGGAAATGTGTGAAAGTGGCAGTGTGCGGGCCTTGGTGGCAGCCCCTCTGCCAGCTGCCGTCATCCCATCGCTGCAGCTCAGGGTCTCCTGGCCCCTTCGCAGGGCCTGCTGGCCTTCGCCCCTTCCACTACACCAGCTTCTCCACCCCTGGGGGTGCCTGGGGGCTGGGGGCTGGGGCTGCTCCTACCTCCCCCTTGAACAGGGAAGGAAACCCAAGCTCAAGAAAGCATAGAAAGCAGAACTGACACTGAAACATAAGATTTTATTGTCTCCCCATAGAAATCTTCCAGAGACCGTTGCCAAACGCCAGCTGTTTGTAGGAGGAAAAAGTGAAAGTGTGAGTCACTTGGTCCTGTCCAGCTCTTTGTGAGCCCCCCGAAGTGTAGCCTGCCAGGCTCCTCTGTCCATGATATTCTCCAGGCAAGAACACTGGAGTGGGTTGTCATGCCCTCCTCCAGGGGATCTTCCCAACCCAGGGATTGAACCTGGGTCTTCCACATTATAGGCAGATTCTTTACCATCTGAGTCACAGGGAAGACTTTGTAGGAGGGAAGGAGGGGAAGGTGAAAACAGAGGCTTGCTCACCTCTCTGTTGGGCCTGCAGGGCCTCGGAGCTCTCTCATAACCTCGCACTTACTCCATCTCCTAAAAGTGTTGAAACTGGGAGCCAGGTTGGTCCGGGCACCGAGGCCCCGAGGCCACATGGAAGGTGCAGTCCGAACGCTCCAGGGCTGGCTTTGTGGAGCAGACTTCTCCCCAGAGCAGAGGAGCTGGGAGAAGATTCCAGGCCATGAGATTGCTGGGGGCTGGGGTTGGGGTGGTGCTTCCAAGTTCTGCCACCTGACTTCCATCCCACTCATCCTGTGACAGCAGCTTTCCAGCTGGGGGCCCAGGGAGACCCCAGGGGGTCAGACTCAAAGGATGGAGGGGGCATAGGGGGTAAGGGACTCACCTTGAATGACCACATCACAGGGAAAGAACAGTAAGTCTGACGAAGGGGCAGCGAGCACGGACCTGCCACCTGCCCCCCACCCGCTGCCCCAGGGGTGGGGGCTGTAACAGCATGGATCTTCCAGGTAGCCAGGAGGGGGCAGGAGGCAGGATAGGGGGAGCTCCTCATCCGGAAAAGGCCCTAAGGCCCTAAGGCACCTGATTAATGTCCCCCACGAGGTTGCTGGGGCCCCCAAAGGGGCTGCCTCCCCCAGAGCCTCAGGCAAAACCTGCAGAGGAGGCTTTCCCCACTGGAGCTCCTTCCTTGAGGAGGAAGCGGGGCGTGGGGGAGTGGGGGGGATCATTCCAGCAGATTCCACCCCTGGACAGGAATAAGCTACAGGCACGAGTCTATTCACCTTTGTAAAAGATTGAGATAAATTCACAACACATAGAATTAACCCTTGTCAAGTTACGATTCCCTGGGATTTAGTCCATTCACAATGTTGGGCAACTACTCTCTCTGTCTAATCCCAGCACACCTTCATCACCTCCGAAGAAAGGTCACCTCTGACCTCGTGAGACAGGTGCTCCGCCCCTCCCCCAGCACCCAGGACCCCCCCCCCTCCGACATCTGCATCTGTCTTGCTGGGGTCACCTCTTGGGGATGCTTCCCACAAATGGAACTGCACGACCCTCCCTTCTTCTCAGCGACCTGCAGAGCACTGGGTTGAGAAGAGCTGAACCGTGGTTTCCATTCTGATATGTTATCCTATGTTGAGACTCTCGTATGTGTGTTTCATAATGAAAGTCACACATTGCATGGTAGGAAACCCGAAAACTGACAAAATCCCAAAATAGACACTTAAAATGGCTCCTGGTCTCATTCCTCAGAATATACTAATATTTCAGAGATATATCTTCCACTTTTCCCCTTAAGGTAACATCAGTGAGCAGCCAGGCTATTCTACCCGGCTACGTAGATGGGGTTGGTTTCATGACTTCTCTGTATCTCCTTTCCTCACCTGTACAAGGACATGCGAATAGTACCTAATTCAGGGGTCCTTTGAGAGAGCGAATGAGTGAATAATACATGTGAAGAACTGAAGATGGAGCAAGTCACAGAATAAATGCCGAGCCAACACATGAAAGTGAAAGTCATTCAGTCTGTGACCCCATGGACTACACAGTCCACAGAATTCTCCAGGCCAGAATACTGGCATGGGTAGCCTTTTCCTTCTCCAGGGGATCTTCCCAACCTAGGGATTGAACCCAGGTATCCTGCAGTGCAGGCAGATTCTTCACCAGCTGAGCCACAGGGAAGCCCAAGAATACTGGAGTGGGTACCCATCCCTTCTCCAAGGGATCTTCCCGACCCAGGAATAGAACCTGGGTCTCCTGCATTGCAGGCTGATTCTTTACCAACTGAGCTATCAGGGAAGCCCAGCTGTTATCATATTTTCCCCACAACTCATTGTCATGGGGATCATTATATCTGCAGAGGAAGAAACTAGGTGTCAGAGAGGTCAAGCAATTTGCCAAAAGGCAAAAGGAAGCAAATACTGCTTTTCCAGTCTGGAGTGTGGCTCTGTAGTCATCACTGCCTCCTTTTGCAGAGAAGGAGGCCGAGGTGCTGGGAGGTTGGTGTCCGCGGTCACACAGCGAGATGGGGCAGAGCTGGTTCCCAGCAGACCTGTTGTCTGCCTCTATCCCACCCCCACGGCCCCCTCTCGGGTACCGGAGGCCCCTCACCTGGGATGGAGACCCCTGACCAGCTCGCTTACCTCTGTGCGGCTCCAAGCTCCCCATTTTCCCTCCTGGGTCCGCAGGGCTGTGGTCGGCGTCCCCACCTGGCCACCCGCTCTGGTCGTCTCCGGGGCACCCGGACGCGCCCCTGCGGGGCCCCCAGAGAGCAGAGCAGAGTCCTGAAGACGCCGGCTCGTCAGTGCCCAGGTCCCCGCCTTCGGGGCTGCCCGATGCCCTCGGAGACGATCCAGGGCCCTCGGACGAGGCTGCGCCAGGACGCGCCGTCTGCTGCCGGCCCGGAGCCAGGCCCCCGCCGCCCCTCTCAGACGCCGTCCATGGGGCCTCCCTCTCCGCCCCGGAGCAGAGTGAGCCCTGAGCAACCCCGAGAAACGCCTCAAGCCCTGAAGCTCGGAAGCCGCCTCAGTCCTGAGCTCTCAGCACCACCCGCTCAGCGTGCTCAGCGTTGCTTTGTAACCAGAACAACCCCACGGGGCGTGGAGCCTTCCCTGAGATTCCACAGGAGAGCTTCGAGGCTGCAGCCTTTTCCCAGGATGCGAATTAAAAACACCACCAGACCAAGATGGCATCACAGATAATTTGCCCTGGAGGACCACGGGGCCCCAGGGCTCACGCGCGGCTCGAATCCCTGCAGGGCGCACGTGCCCACGTCCTCCGTCTGTCTGGAGGCCTCTGGAGACGAGGGCACTTCTCAGCAGGAGCTGCGCCCTCATCACTAGGGGCCCACGCGCTGCCTGGGTCCCGGCCGACCCCTGGGAGCCCCATCCGGGTGGCAGCCTGGCTTGTTGGACGGAAGCTGACTCTGGGAGCGGGACAGCCCTCCCTCCAGTGAGGCTCGTGCGTCCTCCAGCTGGGGGCTTGGCGAGACTCCAGTAAACCTCCCGGTTCCTCAGTTCCCAGGGCATTCCCAGGTGAAGCCTTGGTGAACTTAGAAATTGCAAATGCCTTGGACTGTGTCCCTGGAAGCTGTCAGGCACCGCTAGGTGATGAGACGACTGAGCAGGCGGAGCCCTGATGCGTGGATGGTGATGCTGGCGGGTTCGGGTGTGGCCTTGACACCGGGGAAGACTCACAACGTCCACACAGGATAGACCTGTGGGGCAGGCGATGCCTGGGGGACTCTGCCTGCCCAACCTCTCTCCTTGGTCCTTTTGAACACATGAAAACTCACTTGATACACCTGGAAAATCCTGCTCATCCATGACCCATGAAGAAGGCTCCCAGACACAGAAGAGATCCCCAGGCCTAGAGTTTAATTGACGGATCAGAGGACAAAGCAACAGGATCGCTCCAACATCTAGAGCAGAGGTTCCCCAGCCCCTGGACCACGGGCGGGTCCCAGTCCACGGCCTGTTGGGAAGCAGGTTGCCCAGCAAGAGGTGAGTGGCTGCGGAGCAAGTGAAGCCTCCTCTGTGTTTACAGCCACTCCCCATCGCTCCCATCACCTTCGGAGCTCCGCCTCCTGTCCCACCCAGGACAGAACTAGATTCTCATAGGAGCGAGAACCCTACTGCGAGCTGCGCCTGCTAGGGATCTAAGAGGCATGCTCCTTAGGAGAATCTAATGATCTGATTCTGTATTTTGGTGAGGTGCATAACTATTTCATTGTATATCACAGTGTAATAATAATAGAGGTAAAGTGCAATGGGCTTCCCTTGTGGCTCAGCTGGTAAAGAATCTGCCTGCTATGTAGGAGACCTGGTTTTGATCCTTGGGTTAGGAACGTCCCCTGGAGAAGGGAAAGGCAACCCACTCCAGTATTCTGGCCTGGAGAATTCCATGGACTGTCTAGTCCATGGAGTAACCAAGAGTCAACACGACTGAGCGACTTTCACTTTGTCACACTCGTCACTTTGCACAATAAATGTAATTCGCTTGAATCCTGAAACCATCCCCTCCCCACCCTTGGTGTGTGGAAAAATTGTCTTCCATGAAACCGGCCCCTGGTGCCCAGAAGCCTGGGGACTGCGGCTCCAGACCACCCTCCTGTCGTCCGTGCAGCAGACCCTCCTGGGGGTGCCCCTCAGCTGGCTCGACCCTCTTCACCTGCTGCCAAAGCCCCCGCCAGGTCTGGGCATCCCCTCTCCCACCTGCTCAAGGGAGTTGGCGCCTCTGAGCCCACGGGCAATGGATGCGGCTCAGTCTGAGCCATCCACGGTCCCTCCTCACCCGCCTCCCTGATGGCTTAGGCGAAGCCATGGGAGGCGATCCTGGTTCCTGACGGAAAAGGAGAGGGTCCTCTGGGGATTGGGGCAGGATTTCCTCCCTGATGAAATGGATGTGTGTGGAGAAATCACCCCTCCTGCCCCCATAAGTGATTCCAAGAAGATTCATGATCAGAGGCTGAGCCGCCCTCTTGCAGCCATGAGACAAACCTGAGAACAAAAGCCGTGGACCAAGCAAGCAGCGCAGAAAGCACCCAGGCCCTGGGTCAAACCAAACCGCAGCCCCCAGCTGACGCTGTGCTATTTGTTTGCTGTGCTGTGCTTAGTCGCTCAGTTGTGTCTGAGTCTTTGTGACCCCAGAGACTGTAGCCTACGAGCCTCTTCTCCCTGCGGATTCTCCAGGCAAGACTACTGGAGCAGGTTGCCATACCCTCCTCCAGGGGATCTTCCCGACCCAGGGATCAAACCCAGGTCTCTTGCACTGCAGGCAGATTCTTTACCGTCTGAGCCACCAGGGAAGCCTGCTACTTGTATAGGAAACAGTAAATCTGTAGTTGCTGAAGCTGTTGCTGTCCACACTTGAGTGTGTGTGAGGATCACTCAAGGAACCTGTTAAAGCACAGGGCTGTGATTTGGGGTGAGCGAGGCTCCCGAGTTTGAGTTTACAGCAAATCTCAGGTGATGCCGGTGCTGATCCTGGGCCACACTCTGAGTCAAAAGTGAAAGTGTTGGTCCCTCGGTCGTGTCTGATTCTTTGAGACCCCATGGACTATAGCCCATCTGCCTCCTCTGTCCATGGAATTCTCCAAGCAAGAATACTGTAGTGGGTTGCCATTTCCTTCTTCAGGGTATCTTCCCGACCCAGGGGTCAAGCCCAGATCTGCATTGCAGGCGGATTCTTTACTGTCTTAGAGTAGCCATGGCTGAAAGTCATTTTAGTTACACATTCTATTTCTTGCAACCCAGAGCATCCTAGCTGATAAGTGCTTTTGACCCATATGTGACAACAAAGAACTCTGCTTCACATTCACAAAGGTCTGATTGCAGCCCTACTTCATCTGATCCTAAGATTCAGGGGATGACTTGCTTTGCAGACGAGGAAGTTGAGACCTAGACAATTGCATTTGCTGGAAGCCTTTTGTTGGCAAGGGACAGAACCCTGGCTCCAAAGGAGCTTAAACATAAAGGTTGTTGACTTAGGTGTCCAGAAAGAATAGGGGCAAATCCAGGCAGAGCCAGATCCAATCATTCCAGTGATGTTGCCAGGGCTTTGTTTTGTTTTATTCTCTCTGACCGTTGACTGACTTTCTTCAAGTAGCAGAGAACTTGACCATTAGTAACCTAAGGCTCTCACTGCCCCTCATGGGACTGAGATTCCAAAATGAAGTGTTTCTCTTGTACCAAGTCCACATATGAAACCCCTGGACCCCTCGCCAGGAGGAAAGAATGGAATCGGTGCGAATGGTTGGGAAGCAACCCCAGTCGCCAGGCATGAGATGATATGGCTCGTGGCAGGCTGGGAGGCATAAAGGTTGTGAAAAGCAGCAGAGTGTGTTTGAATTCAAGTATCTCCATGAGACTTTCATTTACATGTACTTAAACATCAGGCAAAAATACCAGAATTCTTGTTGAAGCTTGACCCTGAAAATGTGATTCCCTGTGACTGGAGTTTTTCTTTGACCCTGCAGCTTGAAAGTGTTAGTTATCACCTGCTCTGACTCAATGGACACGTTTGCGCAAACTTCAGGAGATGGTGAGAGGCAAGGAAGTCTGGCGTGGGCAGTCCATGGGGTCGCAGAGTTGGACAAGACTGAGCAACTGAACAACCATTAGTTATAGGCACCCTGAAAGCAGAAAGCGTGTCATTCATTCGTTTCCTCAACAAATATTTGCTGGCCCTGCTGTGTGCCTGACTGGAGGAATATTATCGATAAGGCTGTGTCCATCCCTTTGAGGATGTGGTATCTGGACACTCAGGCTCCCTGTGGACCAAGCATCCCAGGAGGGGCAGCCTTGGGGCAGAAAAAATCACTTCATCACACTCTCCTTCAATTTCCTTTTAGGATTTCTATAGGCAGGCTTTGTCTTAGGTTTGACCGCAGACTGATCTACCACCTGCCAATTTAGAATTAGGTCAAATGTGCATTTAGTGACCTCCAAAATGCACACACACACACACGGAGTCACACATACACTCACAGATACACACATGTGCACACACACACGTGCACACATATACTCTGCACATGCATACACACACTCACACACACATATACACTCTCTCACACACACACACACATTACACACACATGCCTCATGCTCCCAATGTCTTCAAGCCTCCCCAGGCTGGAGTTATGATCACCTTGACCATAATCCTTATGGTTCGCAGGTAGGTCTTCTGTTTATATTCCAGGCCTTTTCCATCCCAAAGAGCCTACTAGCTGAGTCAGAATGGATCTCAAACACCAGCTTCCAGACTATCTTCAGATCCCCCACACACCGTCTGGATCCTAAGACTTGAATATGACTTATTTTGCCAAAATTCCACTCCTCTCTTGAGGTCTCTCACAGAGCTCCCAGCACCTTCAGTGGCGGTGTGAATTCATCCGTCTTTGGTTCACAGAAGCAGTGGGGATCACAGCTGGGGTCTGCCTGCCAGCCAGGGACTGACTTCACGCCTGTATCATTTAGGCCTTAGGGTCAGCTCTCCTGTGTGTGACTAAACCAGAAACTGACAGGGGTTTAAACACGACAGTTGTTATCTCTTCCTTATGTAACGGGGTCTGGAGATGGACTGCCCAGGGTAGAATGATGACCTCACAGCCGTCGAGGCTTGTTCTTTCTACTTTTCTGCTTCTCCATCTGCCGGGGGCCAGCGTGAGGAATCCCACCTGTGACAAGGTCATGCGGAAGGAAGCCTGACAAAATGCAAGGACGTGATCAGACTTCAGGGGTTCCCCCTGGAATTTCCTGAGCATCCACCCCTCAAGACCAGAGGCTGCCCGCTTTACTGTGTTATGCTTTCCACCTGCTCTTCTGTAATTAACAGGGGCTGTCCCTCCACCACCTTTTTCTGGAAAAAAATTATATTAGAGCTTTTAGATAATAAATCTCCTGGGCATAATACGAGTGTTTCAATCAAAAAACCCCTCTGGTGGCTTTCTAGCCTGCCTGCAGGACTCATACAGCTGCACATGTGATTGTTTACAGTCTTCCAACCTTGAGAGGCACAGGAAGCTTAAAACATCCTAGGAATGCAGGGGCTTCTGAGGTGTCAAGATCATTAGAATAAAACTGATTAAGCGTTTCATTGTTGAGCCAATACTTGCTGCCAAATTTTCATATCCTTTATTTTTAGATATAGTTGGTATATAGAAAAACAAGTAGTAGACCTGGTAATAGCCACATTAGACCTTTGAGTTAAGTACCTTCTTTGTTATAACCCACTGCGCCTTTGTTCTATAGAGATGTAACTTTAGTGCTTTAAGGCGATGCAGATTAAAGAAAAACACTTCAGGGGAAACGAAATTAACATTCATTAAGGAAGAGAGCCAAAAAGTGTTAGCAAGCCTCTTGGCCAGAAGATAATGTAAGTCACCTGAGACCTTTTGTATACAAAAAGATATACAGAAAGAGTCTGGGCTGCTAACGCTACATAATTTTGTATTACCCATTGATCTCTATGTATAATCAAAAGTATAAAAGGCCTTGAAGGACAATGGGGGGGGGCGGCAATCGCTGGACTGGTTTCCCCCGTGTCTCCTCTTTACTCTGATGTCAGGCTGAATTCCCACCTAGAGTGGGGTGGCTCACCAAGTCTACTTACTTGTCCTGGCTTCTAAGGCCCGCACGAAAGGGAGCCTAAGGCGGGGCACCCTTCGATATTCAAGTGGGCGCGGGTGGCCCAACGTAGATGGTGCAAATCTCTTGTCCTGAGATTTCATTGGTCTTCCCTGTAAGCCAAGTTGTTCAGCCTTCTTTCTTCACTTAATTTTCCTACTACACTATTTCTTCCTAATCTAATCTTATATTAATAAATAAATAAGTCTTTCCTTGCCAACACCATCCCCACTTCGAATTCCCTGGATCCACTGGGGCTGGACCCTGCATCCATCGTCATACAGCCTCAAGGGCACCTCTGATCCATGTCCAGTGCATGACAGCCGGATTGGAAGCGAGAAGAAGAGATGATGGAAAAAGCAGCGTGTATATCTCCTTCATTTAAGTGAGTTTTACTGCAGCTTCTACCTAAGACTTTTGCTTGTATACAGGGACAAAGATGTTGCTGTCCACTAACAGTAACTTCCTTAGATGAAGAGTGGCCCACCACCTTACCTGGGGTCATAACAGTGTGGAACAGAGACTGTCTTTTTCAGTTCAGACATCTAGCCAATGGAAAGGAGATGGATGGTCAAGTCCAGCATCTAGAAAGTGTCTTTCAGTCTGGCTCCTGCTGGCTGGAATGCAGAAATGAAGGCTGGAGCTCAGAAGACATTTTGGACCATGGGGTAAAAGCCATATACTGAGGATATGAAATTAGATAGACGGTGCCTAGGTCTTTGACAATCGTGGGATGTCTGTAACAGACTTGGTTGGCACACAGGCAGACAGTATTGTGAGACCTAAACATCTATCTTGATTTAGGGACTGTTATGTTAACCGTTGGTGCAGCAGCTGGGTAAATATCATAAATAATACGCAGACGTGGCTACCAACTCCTCCCAGGCAGTGACTCTAAACAGGGAGTTTAGGGGTTGGAACTGGAGGTCATGCTCTCTTTGGGGTATTTATCAGAAGCTCCAGGGAGCTTTGGCTAACTGACACCCCTTTCCACCCCAGCCCCCTGCCCAGAGATTCTGACACACCCAACACCCTATTGGAAATAATTATAGGAACAACGTTAGTGATGGACACGTGTTAAGTAAGGTAACAGTATGGAGGCAGGAAAGAAGTTGAGGCTAGTTAAGCTAGAAGGCTGATGATCACATGGGCACAATCTGGAGGATGAGTGGTGGAGGTGGCTTAGGTGGTTGGTATTAGATTTGGAGGTGATTGAGGCATTCACACGGTGATACCCATCCATGTAGAGACATCCATCCACGCCACCCAGCCACAGGGTCATGCCCACCAGCCAGTCAGAACAGCTGCCTTGGAAGCTGCTGCAGAAAAGTTCTTTTTGAAGACTTGAGATCTGTAGAGGAGAGCAGACACAAGAGGGAACCCACTCCAGGGGTACGTCCAGGGTTGAAGGTCAGGGAGAAAGTAAAGCAAAGGGAAATGGGAGAGACAAAGAAGCAGCATCCGGAGAAAGGGACAAAGCAGGGCTGCGATGATGGCTGAGCCCAGGCGGCAGCGTTTCTGGAGGGAAGGGGGAAATGGAGGGGAAGCACCAAGAGCTCAAAGTCAAGAGGGACAGACAACAGCAGAGCAGGGGAGCGAGCCTAGGGTTAGAAACCCCTGCTGTCCCCACGGGGTAAGACTCAGGGGCTTACGGCAGGTGGGACAGGTGGTAGTTTCATGAAGTCCAAGACAAAATAAATAACGATAATGCAAGAGGCAGCTGTGAAAAGCACCTTGATGGATCAGATCATTTCCTGGTAAGCAAAGGTTATAACCAGATCCTGCACTTGTGTGATACTTGATGCCTTGCCAGGCAAAACAGGCTGCATAATTTGCAAGACCTAGTGCAAAACCAAATGTGAGTTCCTTGTCCAAAAATTATGAAAAAAGGTTTAAAGAGGGTGAGAGCAGAGCATTAACCCAAGTGTGGACCCCTGTCTGACTGGACGGGTTGTGGTTTATTATAGCAAAAGCTCACAGAGAATAAGCAGCAAGGAAAAGAGGCACGGGCTCGGGGAAGGGTCCAGGAGAATCCCAGGGGACAGTAGCCCGTGGTCCTCTCCCAGGAGACTCGGAATGGCCCTCACTCCTCCCAGCTGCCACGTGAGACGTGTGCACTGGGTTTAGCCAGCCAAGGGCATGCAGCCACCCTGGGTGTCCGGGGTCTTTACGGAGATGAGCCGCTCAGACACAGCTGACTGCCCCTGTGGCTGACTTTTGTATCTGTCTCCTTCCAGCAGTCCAAGCTGATCCTGCTTGGCCCAGGGGCCCCACCCTTGACCACACAGTCAGGGCAAACTGTCTGGCATAGCCCCAAACCCAGGTAACCAAAGGCACTGCTAACAGGCAGAACATTCCAAGGGCTTAGAGGTTACCTCCCAGGAGCTGGAGGCAAAGCCTCCTTTGGGCACAATCAGTCCTTTATTGCAGGGCTCCTTAACCCCTGTGACTCGGACTGATACTGGTCCTTGGCCTGTTAG
Source organism: Capra hircus (assembly GCF_001704415.2). Taxonomy (NCBI): domain Eukaryota; kingdom Metazoa; phylum Chordata; class Mammalia; order Artiodactyla; family Bovidae; genus Capra; species Capra hircus. The sequence goes on from NC_030813.1 coordinate 111,598,982, forward strand.
GAGTGGGCTGCCTGGCAGGAGATGAGCACCAGGTGAGTGAAGCTTTATCTATGCTCTTCATTGCTTGCATCACTGTCTGAACCACTCCCCACGTGTCCTCCCACCCCACTCTCCTTAGAAAAATTGTCTTCCACGAAACCTGAGCCTGATGCCAAAATACTTGGGGACTGCAGCCTTACTGTGCAGCAAGCTGCCTCTACCTCCAGCTTCTCTATCTGTTTCTCTGGAATGGAGGGCCCAGGCCCTAGAAAGTCCCTCCAATGTGTCCGCCCACCTAGACCTTCTCCTAGTCTCCGGAGGTGGGCACAGCAGACACTGTGATCTTAGTTCCCAAATGAGTCTGCAGAGGCCCGGAGCGTAGCAGCAACTTCTTCAAAGTCAACCAGGCTGTTCTCATGCTTATATGTCCTGGGACCTAGGCTAGTGTCCTTCGGACTGCACCCAGCTGCCAGGGGCAGGGGTCACCTCGCTGGGCAGCAGCTGCGCAGGAAGAATCGGTCATTGGAAAGGTCACAAGAGTGAAGTCAGCTGTGCCTCACCTTAAATGCACTGAGATCTGAATTTTTAAAAAAACCCATACAAGCCTGCTGAAATTAACCATCCACCTTGGCCGTCCAAGTGTCCTCTCAGGAGAATACGGAGGCAGGGTTTGTGGATACATTTCTGCCGATGGTTACAAGCTGTCAAAAATAGTCTTCCTTCTCTGTGTCGGGGAATCTGGCCAGACTTTCCAGGAGATAGGACGATCCCAGGGTGCCTCCCTGCACCCCCCGAATGGAAGCCAAGCCTGTCTCTAGCACTGCTGTGAATTCTCTTAACTGCTGATCCTCTGCCCTGGCCAAGAGGCTGAGCTCTCCGTGATGCACCGAGCTGTCTCCCAGCCAGGGGACGGTTATCCCCCAGCCCTACCACAGGCTGGTCCCATCGGCCGCAGGGAGCCTGGGGGAGAGACGGTCACTAAGGTAACCCGAGGCCCCAGGGGCAGACACACAGACTCAGAGCAGCTGCCGCTGCTGGGCACACAGCCTGTGAGCTGCTCTGGGTGGGGAGGTGGCTCCCGGGTGTCCTCTGCCAGCTGAGTCCTCCGAGCCGGGGTGTGTGCAGCTGCCTGGAGAGAGCCTTCTAGGTCTCTGCACACTCCTGTCGGATCATGGCGACCCCAGGGACCTGGGAGACCCCCTCGTCAACTAGGGAGACTGCGGCCAGGACGGAACTGACACTCAGCAGCAGAGTGGGGACTTACCCTCAGTGGTCCTGACCCCTGCTCTTCCTTTGGGGTGACGTTTTGATGCAATGGGCTCCCCAGGATCCCACAGAGAGGGGCTGAACACTGTCGCAATGTAGTGGGCGGCATTCATTCACTCATTTACTCACTTAGCAGATTTTACTTGAGTGTTTACTGTAGCCATTTCCCAGGGCTACCACAATTTGGTGATCTGAAACAGCAGGAAGTTATGTTTGAACAGTTCTGGAGGCAAGAAATCCAAAGTCAAGGTGCTGGCAGGGTGGTGCTCCCTCTGAAGGATCTAGGGGTGTGTCCTTTCCCATCTCTTCCAGCTCTTGGAGACTCTGGGCATCCCTTGGCTGGGGGCTGCATCCCTCCAACCTCAAGCTCCTGAATGTATGTGTCCTGAGCTGCAGGCCTGGGCTCCTGGGCAGTCGATAGGGACACCGGGGCCTGAGGGCTTGGCCTCTGGATTTCAGGGGCCCCCAGGCAAGTGGCATCTCCTTCCTGGAGCTGCTCTGGAAGCCCACAGAGGAGCAGCAGCAAGGGGTGGAATCTGCTCCCCTGGGGCTGAGTGGGCTGTGGGAAGTCAAGGAAGGAACCAGACTAGAGCCTTCCTGGAAAAACTCTGCTCAGGAGGCTGCAGGCCGGGCAAGGGGACCTCCACAGTGAATCCCTCAGGTCAGAGATGTGATGGGACTTCCCTGGGGATCCAGGGGTTAAGATCTCATACTTCCACTTTGGGGGCCCTGGGTTCGATCCCTTGTGGGAGAATTGAGCCCCCACATGCCAAGTGGTACAACCAAAAAAAAAAAAAGATGTGAGAGGTCAGAGAGAGTACACCTCCCATGCCAGGAGCCCCAGGAGGTGACAAGGGTGGGATGCAAGGGGTGGGGTATCTCTGAAGAGCCCACAAAACACCCCATGAAAGAAAGAGGAGAAAACGGGCTGTTAAGGATGAATTGTAAACCTGCCCCCCCCACACAAGTATGTTGAAGTCCTAAGCCCTAGGACCTGGGAATGTGACCTTATTTGGGAATGGGCTTGTGGCTAAAGTCATTAGTGAAGATGAGGTCACCCCGGAGTAGGAGGTGGTCTTAATCCTCTGTGACTGGCATGCTTATAAGGAGAGGGAACTCCACAGGCGCTGAGAGGAAGAGGCTGTGTGAAGACAGAGGCAGAGACTGGAGCGATGCTGCCCACAGCCCAGGACACCAGAAGCCAACAGAGGCTGAAAGAGGCAGGGAGGAGCCTTCCCTGAGACTTCAGAGGAAGTGTGGCCCTGTCTGAACCTTGATTTTGAACTTCTGGCCTCCAGTTTGTAAGAGGATAGATTTCTGTTGGGTTAAGTGCCCCAGATCGTGGTGGCTTGTTAGTACGGCAGCCCTAAGAAATTAACAAAAGGGCCAGCCTTTGAGCATCGGTTGCATGGCAGGTTGTGGTTGTTATTTAGTTGCTAAGTCATGTCTGACTCTTTGCGACCCCATGGGCTGTAGCCCACGAGGTTCCTCTGTCCAGAGGATTTCCCAGGCGAGAATACTGGAGTGTGGGGCCATTTCCTGCCCCAGGGGCTCTTCCCGACCCAGGGATCGCACCCAGGTCTCCCGCATCTCCCACACTGCAGGGAGGTTCTTTATCACTGAGCTTCCTGGGAAGCCCATACAGCAGGAACCAGCAGCCAGAGATCCCAACAGGAATTCAACAGAGCTGCCTTGCCTGCACATCTCCTTCCCCTTCGCTCACCCTTCTCCTCCAGCTCCAGAGGATCCAGACACACCAGGTGTACGGAGGAAAGGAGAGGGAACATGTGAGTACAGACCAGCCACTGGCTGTTTCTAGGAATTAGCTAGCCTGGGAGGGGCTCCAAGGTCAGCAAACCCCCATGATGTCAAAGCATCGAAGAATGCAGAGTTAAAAGGCCTGATTAATACAAGAATGGTTCCTTTGCTACTGCAGACCAATTGTGTGAGGAATGGCTTCTGCAACCTTCTGGAAGGTGAGGGAACAGGATGAGCTGAAGGACACACGGTATCCTCGCGCCTGCTGCGGTTCTGCCTACACTGGGGGAAGGGCATTGCTTTGAACCAGACATGAGATGAAAAAGGGAAAAAAGAAAACAAGTCAGCCTCAGATTAGACTGAAATCTTTAACTCTCTGAAAATGGCCAGAATGAGCTACCAGATCCTCCTATATATCACGCGGGAAGTTGCCTCTAAGATCTCAGACCGGGAAAGGACTCCAAGGACACATGGAGGTAGAAATATCTGATGGGTTCTGATAGAAACTCCCCGCTCAGCTGCAGCAGCCGGAGCCAGAGTGACTCTGAAGACGCAGGTGGTGGCAGGAAGTGATCTCAAAATCCCGGCCATCCTTGGTGACTTTCCAAAACGGGAAGAACGCTCAGTTCAGCTTCACAGAAAATCTTCTCCGGGGACAGAAACCTAACCCTGAGCTCAGGTCACTGCAGGGAAGTGATCTGGACTTTAAGGAATTGCAAAACACATGCTCAAGCTACAGATTCCCCTGGAGGCTGACCAGCCGCCTGCGGTGACAAAGTGCTTTCAGAGAGGGGAACACCTTTGAGACTGGAGGTGGTGATGCATATGCCAGTGAAAGAGATCAGGGCTTCCTGGTTGAGGGCCTAGGTGCTTGGTGCAGATGGTGTGGGTCTTTGTTCTTGGCCAATTGTGCAATTGGCTATGTGGCTTTATCACTGGGGTTTACTGCAGAAAACAAGACCCTCCAGCGGTTTCTAGGCAGAAAGAGAATTAGGACAGGGAATTAGGTGGTTACAAAGTCATCTGAAGGCTACTGAGGAAATGCGGGTTGGTGGGGGGGTCCAGACTGGGTCTCCAGGATTCCCTGGTGCTTAAGTGATTAATGGGCTTCTCTGATAGCTCAGTTGGCAAAGAATCCGCCTACAATGCAGGAGACCCTGGTTCGATTTCTGGGTCGGAAAGATCCCCTGGAAAAGGGATAGGCTACCCACTCCAGTATTCTTGGGCTTCCTTTGTGGCTCAGCTGGTAAAGAATCCACCTGCAAAGCAGGAGACCTGGGTTCAATCCCTGGGTTGAGAAGATCCCCTGGAAGAGGGAAAGTCCACCCGCGTCAGTATTCTGGCAGGGAGAATTCCATGGACTGTATAGTCCATGGGGTGGCAAAGACTCAGACATGACTGAGTGACTTTCACTTTTCAGTGGTTAACACTGTGCTTACCCTGAAGGGGACGCAGGTTCGATCCCTGGTCAGGGAAGTAAGATTCTGCTTACAGCACAGCACAAGCACATCCAGGTGCACGCACACACACGCGCACACGCACACACACATGCACACACACACACACGCACACACACACGCACACACACGCACATAAGTCGACTGAGTCTTCAGGAGTGTATAAAGTGTAGTCAGGACTTGTTTTCATCAACATTCTAGGATACCAACCCGGAAGTGACTGCTGTCAAGGAAGAAGTGTGTCATGCTCACAGATCCCCCGAAACAGGAGGTCTAGCGAGCTATGCACGGCCACGTGGAAAAGCACCACAGTCCTTTGGAGGCAATGAGAGCAAGAGGGAAACATAGACAAGGAGTTCCCAGGGGAACGGACTAGCTGAGGGCAGGCTGGCTTGGGGTTGGCTGATGGAAATAACTTCAGCAGACTCTGGGGCACGGATGCTGCCCCTAGTAGTCTGGTCCCTGCCTTTGGGGTGAGTAGGGCAGGTGAGTGGTGGCTCAGATGGCGACAGTCTTAAACTAGGCGGCTGGGGGTCTGGGCTCTCTATTACTGGTCAGTTTGTGTAGGAAACACGTGAGTGCAGACCAGCCACTGGCTGTCTCTAGGAAAACCTTGGGAGGGGTTCCAGTTTCAGCAGGAGCCCAAGATATCAAAGCATCAAAAAGTGCAGAGTAAAATGCCCCAATTAATACAGGAATGGTCTCTTTGCTACTGCAGAACTGACCGACTGCGTGAGGAATGGCGTCTGCAACCTTCTGGAAGGTGAGGAAACAGGCCGCAAGGAAGCTACTGAGTGTCAGTCAGAGGATCGAGAGGTGTGTACAAACTGCCCGCAGAGCTAAGGCATCAAGTCCTCCAGCCACAGTGCCCACTGCTATTCTCATTATTTTATTTATTTATTTATTTATTTATTTTGGTATTCTCATTATTGTTCTGAACTCTGTACTTGGGCTCCACAATGACTGTATCACCAGGTTTGCAGTTAAAAAGCAAAATCGTCCCTGTCACCTGATTACCCACTAGCAATACAGTATCCCAGGAGCACAGTTCTGATCACATGTGCTTACTTGGCAGCAGTTGTGTTTCACTCAGTCATGTCTGACTCTTTGCGACCCCATGGACTGCAGCACGCCAGGCTCCTCCGTCCTTTGCCATGTCCCAGAGTTTGCTCAAATTCATGGGCATTGAGTCAGTGATGCTACCTAACCATTTCACCCTCTACTGCCCCCTCCTCTGCCTGCCTTCAATCTTTCACAGGATCAGGGTCTTTTCTAATGAGTTGGCCCTTTGCATCAGGTGGCCAAAGTTTGGAGTTTCAGCTTCAGCATCAGTCCTTCCAATAAATATTCGGGGTTGATTTCCTTTAGGATTGACTGGTTTCATCTCCTTGCAGTCCAAGGGACTCTCAAGAGTCTTCTCTGGCACCACAGTTCTAAAGCATCAGTTCTTCATTGCTCAGCCTTCTTTGTAGTCCAACTTGCACATCTGTACATGACTACTGGAAAAACCATAGGTTTGGCTATACGCACCTTTGCCAGCAAAGTGTTATCTCTGCTTTTTAATATGCTGTCTAGGTTTGTCAAGGGCTTCCCTGGTGGCTCAGATGGGAAAGAATCTGCCTGCAATGTGGATCCCCTGGAAGATTCCTTGGAGATGGGAATGTTCCCACTCCAGTATCCTTACCTGGAAAATCCTTTGGGCAGAGGAGCCTGGCAGGCCGCAGTCCATAGGGTCACCAAGAGTCAGACGGGATTGAAGCAATTGAGCGTGCCCTACACGTGTCATAGCTTTCTTGCAAAGAGCAGGAGTCTTTTAATTTCACGACTGCAGTCATCGTCCACAGTGATTTTGGAGCCCAAGAATATAAAATCTGTCACTGTTCCCACTTTTCCCCATCGATTTGTCATGAAAGGATGGGATCGGATGCCATGAACTTTTCTAACGGTGAGTTTCAAGCCATCTTTTCCACTCTCCTCTTTCCCCTTCACCAAGAGGCTCTTTAGCAGCACTTAGATGCCCCAGGTTCAAGTGAACAGCAGTGTCCTGGGGATAAGCGAGTAGTTTTGAACCTCATTTTTCCATGAGGACTCAGGCCTTGCTGGGGATTATATTGCCTACGAGAGGACCTGCTAACAAGGATGGTTTCCAGCAGCTTCCTGAAATATCCCAACGGTTCTTTCACACGTGGTGTGTTTTCTGCTGCCCACAAGCAGTAAAGTGAGGCAAGCCTCACAGCAGGGTGAGGAGGAGGCAAAACCCAAATTCAACCAGGGAGGGCCAATCTCTGAATGTGCGTTTCCCGGAATTGGGGAACAAAGTGAGGGAACCGTTTGGTGAGCAGGGCCTCAGAGGACGTCAGGGCTGGGGGACAACAGAGCACTCCCCTTCGTCGGCAAAGGCCGATGGTGGCTGTTTCAACTTGGCTGGTTGCGCCCAATTTTCCAGAAGAGATCTGCATTTCTTTGCACTCTTTCACTCACAACTTTCATGGATTGTATTAGCAGCTCATCCTTCATAATTACAAAAGTGATACACACTCACTGTAAGACTGAGAAATGCATAAAATGTATGAAAATAAATCACCACAATGACAACAGGGGTCACACAGTAAGTCCCCTATATACAAGTAGTTCCATTCTGTTCCGTTCCAAGCATACTGCTTAAAAGTCCAGCAAAGTTAGCCTAGGTATCCTAACACGACGGACTATATAACACTCTACTGTAATAGATTTATAATACTTTTCACATAAATAATAATAAAAAGCCAAAGAAACACCAAAAATAAAACATTTTTAGCCTTACGTTATCTTGAAAAGTACAGTAGGACAGTACAACAGCTGGCACCCAGGGGTGGCATGGAGTGGATGGGCAAGAAGTAGAGACTCTGCACTGCTGTACTCTGTACAGTAAGTACACAAAAGCGCAGCCACTTGTAGAGGATGCACGCGTGACAATGTGCACCAGACGTGTGAACTACCAACTTACATGCTGGGACACGCCAACGCATGGCTACATCTCTGAAAGTTCGCAGCTTAAAGGTTCCTATGCAGGGGATCTGCTCTACAGTTACAGATGACGGCAGGTGTGTAAGGATGTGGAGTGATTAGAGCCTCAGACTCAGCTGGCGTTTGCACAGCTGCTCTGCCAAACAGTCTGGCGGCTCCTCAAAATGTTCAACAGAATTTATCCTGTGACCCAGCAATTCCTCTCCTCGGGACATACCCAAGAGACAGAAAACATATGTCCACAGAAGAGTGACAAGGTAACGGGCAGGAAGGCCAGGGGTCTCCAAAAAGAGGAAATAGGCTGCAAGTGTTTTTTAATCTCTCTCTTAAGCAGCAGGAGGAAACAAACAAGTGTTGGGTTTTTTTCCTTCTCTATACATATTTAAAAAGAGATTTCTTTTAAAATTCTGTGTTTCCATGACGACACCTGGTTCCACCTGAACCTAACTTTTCTCAAATCCTGAGCTAACCAATGCGTTTTTCTTATGGAAGTATTGGTCTTAAGCTATGTTAATGAACTATGTATTTACCCTAGCCTCTGTCCTTCAAGTCTGTTCCGCCTAATAAGAGTCAGAACCAACCTGACAAACCAGTACATTTTACTCATGCAAATGTTCTTTTAAGCTATGTTCATGAGGCTGTATTTGCTTGGAAACCTGCCTTTCTTCCAGGTTTCTGTCAATGATTTTATGGCCCAGGACAACTCACCTTGTGCCGATGTTATCTCAAAATGCGTGTTGTGGCTGAGAGGCCTGGTGCCATTCTCTGAGTTTTGAGACATTTCCTTCCTCTAATTAGCAGACTGCTAGTAGCTATATAATGTCCAGCTAAAGACTAACAGGGGGGGCACTCTTTCTGCCCCCTTCTGATGTCTATGTCAGAAGCTTTCTCTATGTCTTTTATACTTTAATAAAACTTTATTACACAAAAGCTCTGAGCAGCCAAGCCTTGTCGCTGGCCCCAGATTGAATTCCTCTCCTCTGGAGGTCAAGAATCCCGGTGCCTTTCATGGCTCAGCATCAATCTTTCAAGAGCCTGCCCACGAATGTTCACAGCAGAATTATTCACAGGAGACAAAAAATGGAATCAATCCACATGTCCATCAGCTGATGAAGAGGTATAGAAAAAGGTGCTCTCTCCAGACAATGGGGGCAAAGGGAACAAAGTCCTGACACAGGCAACACCATGGATGAACCTTGACAATGCTAGGTTAAGTGAAAGGACTCACAAAAGATCAGATGTTGCAAAAATGTTCAGAACAGGCAAATCTAGAGACAGACAGTATATTAGTGCTTGTTTAAGGCTGGGGTGTGAGATGAGGGTTTCTTTTTTGGTTACAAAAATGTTCAAAACTAATTGTGCTAATGATTGCACAACTCTACGACTATTCTAGAAATCACTGAATCATATTCCTTCAGTTCAGTTCAGTTCAGTAGCTCAGTAGTGTCCGACTCTTTGTGACCCCATGAATCGCAGCACGCCAGGCCTCCCTGTCCATCACCATTTCCCGGAGTTCATTCAGACTCACTTCCATCGAGTCCGTGATCTCATCCTCTGCCGTCCCCTTCTCCTCCTGCCCCCAATCCCTCCCAGCATCACAGTCTTTTCCAATGAGTCAACTCTTCACATGAGGTGGCCAAAGTACTGGAGCTTCAGCTTTAGCATCACTCCTTCCAAAGAAATCCCAGGGCTGATCTCCTTCAGAATGGACTGGTTGGATCTCCTTGCAGTCCAAGGGACTCTCAGGAGTCTTCTCCAACACCACAGTTCAAAAGCATCAATTCTTTGGCACTCAGCCTTCTTCACAGTCCAACTCTCACATCCATACATGACCACTGGAAAAACCATAGCCTTGACTAGATGGACCTTTGTTGGCAAAGTAATGTCTCTGCTTTTGAATATGCTGTCTAGGTTGGTCATAGCTTTTCTTCCAAGGAGGAAATGTCTTCTAATTTTATGGCTGTAGTCACCATCTGCAGTGATCTTGGAGACGAAAAAACTAAAGTCTGTCACTGTTTCCATTGTTTCCCGATCTATTTGCCATGAAGTGACGGGACCAGATGCCATGATTTTAGTTTTCTGGATGTTGACTTTTAAGTCAACTTTTTCACTGTCCTCTTTCACTTTCATCAAGAGGCTCTTTAGTTCTTCACTTTCTGCCATAAGGGTGGTGTCATCTGTGTATCTGAGATTATAGATATTTCTCCCAGCAATCTTGATTCCAGCTTGTGCTTCATCTAGCCTGGCATTTCATATGATGTACTTTGTATACAAGTTAAATAAGCAGTGTGACAATATACAGCCTTGACGTACTCCTTTCCCAATTTTGAACCAGTTTGTTGTTCCATGTCCAGTTCTAACTGTTGCTTCTTGACCTGCATACGGATTTCTCAGGAGGCAGATAAGGTGGTCTGGTATTCTCATCTCTTTCAGAATTTTCCACAGTTGATTGTGATCCACATAATCAAAGGCTTTGGTGTAATCAATAAAGCAGAAATAGATGTTTTTCTGGAACTCTCTTGCTTTTTCGATGATCCAGCTGATGTTGGCAATCTGATCTCAGGTTCCTCTGCCTTTTCTAAATCCAGCTTGAACATCTGGAAGTTCATGGTTCATTGTACTGTTGAAGCCTGGCTTGGCGAATTTTGAGCATTACTTTGCTAGCGTGTGAGATGAGTGCAACTGAGAAGGCTGTGTATATACTGTAAGAGTCCAACAATCTGACTTTCTGGAAAAGTCAAAATTACACAGAATGTAAAAAGGTCAGTGGTTGCCAGGGTTTGGGGAAATGGAGGGAGGGATGAAAAAGCAGAGCCCAGGAGGTTTTCAGGGCAGTGCTTCTGTTCTGGATGATCCTGTAGATACATGTCATTATATTTTTTGTCCAGACTCATAGAATGTGTGCTCACCAAGAGTGAACCCTCCTGTTAACTATGGACATTGGGTGATCATGAAGTGTCCGTGTGGATCATCTTTGTATTGCAGGTTCCGCTCCCTTGGGGATCTTGATCAGGGGGTGGAGGCTGTGAATGTCTGAAGCCAGAGCACTTATGGGAACACTCTGTACTTTCCACTCAGTTTTGATGTGAACCTAAAACTGGCCTTAAAAAATAAGGCTTACTTTTTTCAAAAAATAAATCACTTGAAGGAAAAAAATTCAGTTACAGACTGATCACGCACATCCATGTTCACTCAACCATCTGAACTGTGCGCTTGGAGTTTTGCAGACTTTTTATATAGTTTCATGTTATAGTATTTTAACCCATTTTTCCTTACTTAGCAATATAATGTAAACACTTTTCTAAGCCAATAAAGATTTTTATTATACTTTAAAATATCTGTGTGGAAATCTGTCATGTAGATGAGTTATAATTTATTTAATATTTCACCTTTTTAGACATTCTTTTGTGTTAGTATAAGGAATACTGTCACAAACCTCACACATTCTTAGAATAAATTCTTAATGTCAATAAATAGTGAATATTTGTTGAGTGTTTACAAGGGCCAGTGACTGCTCAAGTGCTGTACAAATGTCATCTCAGTTAACAAACGCTCAGAGAAATTGAGGAAACTGGTACTAGAATTAACTCCATTTTACAAGTGAAGTGACTGAGGTTTGGAGACATTAAATGACTTGTCCAAGGCTAAACAGCTAGTAAATGGTGAAGACTGCGATCAAACTTAGGGTTACCTGATTCTAGATTATGTCTTGAATATTCATTGGAAGGACTGATGCTGAAGCTGAACCTCCAATACTTTGGCAACGTGATGTGAAGAGCTGACTCATTTGAAAAGACCCTGATGCTGGGAAAGATTGAGGGCAGGAGGAGAAGGGGACGACAGAGGATGAGATGTTTGGATGGCGTCACCGACTCAATGGACATGAGTTTGGGTAAACTCCGGGAGCTGGTGATGGACAGTGAGGCCTGGCGTGCTGAAGTCCATGGGGTCGCAAAGATTTGGACACAACTGAGCGACTGAACTGAGAACTTATACTGTTAGTTGTTTCTGATCCCCTAAACACACGGAATAAGTTTCTGTAGCTTTTCATTCTTTCTAGGCCTTCTGTCAAATAGCCCTCCAAAAAGTTCATGATAATGCATGTCTTCTGTTAGCCACTCAGTCATGTCCAGCTCTGTGACTGCATGGACTGTAGCCCACTAAGCTCCTCTGTCTATGGGATTCTCCAGCCAAGAACACTGGAGTGAGTTGCCATTCTCTTTTCCAGGGGATCTTCCTGACCCAGGGATAGAACCTGGGTCTCTGGCATTGCCCTGCCAAAAGTACAGGAATGTACTCTTGAATCTCAGCTACACTGGTTTTACAGTTCTTCATAATCATTGTGTTAGTTTGATATTTTATAGTAAAAAAAATGATGTCTTGTTATTGTTTCAACTTGTGATCTTTAAGTTGCCTGAGACTGTATATTTCTATGTTTATTGCCTGAATCCATTTATTTTCTCAAGAATCAGTTTTGAATATGCTTTTTTTTTTCTCTCATTGGGCTTTTATTATATAATTTTCAAATATTTTTATACTTCATGCTTTTTCATTGTTACTTGACAAATCGTATTTTTTTTTTCTTATTGACTTTTATTTTTAGACTTTAAAAGGTTCCCTTACTGATTCCTCTATACATGAGTATAGCAGCAACGGAGTTCCACAAGGAACAAGCCGACAATAGCTAGTTAGAGAGCCAGCTCCTGAAATGGCTTAAAACCAAACTCTGCTCTTGTTTCCTCTCCAATCAAATCCAGATTAAATATTCATATTCTTTACTTTCTGCTTCAAAAAGTCAGAGTGAATGTCAGGTATAGAAAGTCGGTATCAAAGGTGCAATCTGGAGCTGACACTTGGTCTGTAAGACCAAAGGGAAAAAAAAAAAAGTCCCAACAAAGTCCTCCTTATACTTTTGCCGAGTGATGAAAAATTTTAAGATAGGATTCACATATCAAGAAATATACCATTTATTTATTTTAAATATAAATTTATTTAGTTTAATTGGAGGTTAATTACTTGACAATATTGTGTTGGTTTTGCCATCCATCAGCATGAATCCGCCACAGGCATACACGTGTTCATCCCGCCCTCCATACCCGTCAGGCAGTCTCTGCCCGTTTCCCCTCCCCCAGCCCTGGAAACCACTGCGATGCTTTCCGTTTGTGTGGACTCACCCGTTTCGTGTAACTGGAACCCTGCAACATGCGGTCCTTGTGTCTGCTTTCTTTCAGTTCATCCGCGCCCCAGTTAGAGTCGGTGCTTTTCTTTCTGTAGCCAAACAATAGTCCATTGTATGGAGCTGTGTTCCTCCACTTAATGTTGATGGACGATGGCTTGTTTCCACTTTTCGGCTACTATGAATCATGCTGCTATGAAGATTCATGTACAAATTCTCATGTGGACCTCTGTTTTCCTTTCCCTTGGGTATATATCCAAGAGAATGGCTGTCTCATGTAGTATAACATTACTTAACATTTTGGAAAACTGCTACATTTTTCCATAGAGTCTGCACTATTTTTTAGTTCCCACCGGCGATGTGTGAGGGTTCCAATTTCTCCACATCCCTGCCAACACTTGTTATTTTAAAATGTATTTATTTTTATTATGGCCATCTTAGTGGGAGACTTCTTTATGGAGGGGACTTTGAGTCTGTTGAAATGAAGACACGTTTTCTGAGTGGGTCTTCCAGGGAACTACTAGACAAGTTAAATGATGCTCATTCTTTGGGATCGATGTTTTGAAAGAATTCCAGCTTTGTTCTGCTCCATCCAGCACCAGGAATGCAGACGGTTATTTTTCAAGGCTACTGATGAGCTGGAAAGTGAGGGATAGGACCAGAGCAAATTAAAAAACCGAAATTATATATATATATATATATATATATATATATATATATATATATAGCAAAATTGTCTGGTTTCTATAACACCTTTTGAATGCCCCAACTGAAAATATCTGTGGGTCAAAATCAACTGTGGGCCCAGTTAGGAAACTTGAACACAGAAAAAAGCAGCTTGGAATAAAATGGTTTTCAATTGTTTTAAAGTAGTAGACAATTTTTGTCAGATTGCATTTTTTATTCAGAACCAAAGGTGATATGGGGCTTCCCAGGTGGCTCAGCGGTAAAGAATCCACTTGCCAATGCAGGAGACATGGGTTCCATCCCTGGGTTGGGAAGATCCCCTGGAGGAAGAAATGGTAACTCACTCCAGTATCCTTGCCTGGAGAATCCCATGGGCAGAGAAGCTTGGCAGGCTACTGTCCACAGGATCACAAAAGAATCTTGACACGACTGAGCGCCCAGCACACACAAGGGTGATAGGGAAAGTATTTCACAATCCCAAGGCCTAGCACCGGCCCCTCAGAACAGACTCAGCCTTAGCTGTGCCGGGTGATGCCCTTTGAATGGCTGGACTGTGGGGAGATGGCAGGGAGAGGACCCTCCCTCCATTAGTCCCCAGGGAACTGGTGTAAGGGAACCTTCCTTTTATTTTTTTTAATTTTTTTTTGAACCTTCCTTTTAAATGGGGATGGGAAAGGAGAATGTGTCTGCTGAACCTGACCATAGCCCAGACCCTGTGCAAACCGCACTCCCCATGACCCAGGTCCTGCTCCCTACTCCTGGGTTCCAGACCCCCTGCCCCTTGTCTGCTACAGGATGAAGGATGGAGCTGGTGCGCCTTGTTGCTGGGGTCATCCCTCGCAGAGGTGGGCGGGGCTCCAGGCTCCCTGGGTCTCTGCACCCCCATCCCTGCTGGTACTGAGGGGCAGTGGTTACCTCTTCCCAAGCACCTGCGGTACTAGGGAGCTTCACCGTCTGAATGCAGGTAGATCTCGGGCATCAGGACGGGGCTGGCTAAGTGCAGTGGTGGGGGCTGGAATCTGCAGCCTGTGTTCTCTCAGCCCCACAGGCGTGCTCCTGGAGGAAGCCTCTCCCTCTGCGCTCCCCGCTTTACCCGCCCGGTCTCTCTTCTGATGCTCTGCTGCTGCTGCTGCTGCGGCTAAGTCGCTTCAGTCGTGTCCAACTCTGTGCGACCCCATAGACGGCAGCCCACCAGGCTCCCCCATCCCTGGGATTCTCCAGGCAAGAACGCTGGAGTGGGTTGCCATTTCCTTCTCCAATGTGTGAAAGTGAAAAGTGAAAGTGAAGTCACTCTTTCGTGCCGGACTTCTAGTGACCCCATGGACTGCAGCCTACCAGGCTCCTCCGTCCATGGGATTTTCCAGGCAAGAGTCCTGGAGTGGGGTGCCATTGCCTTCTCCGTCTGATGCTCTGAGTCCTCTTCTAAGGCTCCACCCCGACTAGAAACTGCGCCTGCCTTCCTGTGTTTCCTAGTCTAGCTTTGTGGGGTGCTCAGGTCTCATCGGTGAGTCCTGAGTCCTCTCTGTCTCCCTGCCTGAGAGAATGGGCTCAGTTCCACCCTTCTCACCCAGAAGAGAGGTCAACATGAGCCTCGGTTTTTCTGGTCTCCCATAAGGCAAGCACAGTCCCCCTAGGCTGCCTCTTGATCCTAGAGAAAAAAAAGCCCTGATGTTGTTAAGGTGTTTTGCTCAGGAGCTTCTGATCCGGCCGGAGTGGTTGATACTGTGAATCAGTGCTCAACAGGCTCCGCCCTTTTTCATGATTGACACCTGTGCCCACCCCCACCCCCACCAACCCCCAGAATATTTCTCTGACGGCAGATGGGATTAATGACCTCACCTTTCTGTCGGCCCCTGGGTGTCAGCAAACTGGGTTCAGTTCTCATCTCCACTGCCTGCTGCGTGACCTTAGAGGGTTCACCTGGTCTTCCTGGACCTCAGGCTCCTCAGTTAAAAATCTGAGATAAGACTGTCCTCCTTGTGGAATATTACTCAGCCATAAAAAAGAATGAAAGAATGCCAGCTTCAGAGATGTGGACGGACCTAGAAATGATCACATTAAGGGAAGTAAGTCAGAGAGAAAGACAGAGACCATATGATACCACTTTATGTGGAATCTAAGATAAGAATGAATGAAGCTATCTAGGGAACAGAAATAGCCTCACAGAGGCAAAGAACAGACTGTGGTGACCAAGGGGGAGGGGGCCGGGAGGGAGCGGGAGTTTGCGATTTGATGCAAACATGTCTAGAACGGATCAACAGCAAGGTTCTACTGGGAACTATGGTCGACGTCCCATGATAAACCCGAATGGGAAAGACTATTAAATCAGAACGTATACAATGTATAACCAAATCACTGTGCTGTACAGCAGAGATTAACACAACATTGTAAATCAACGATGTGTCAATTTATAAATAAATAAATTAAAGCATTAAATAAAAATAAAAGAGTGTGCTTCTTGCAGTGAGGAATTAAAATAGTGTGTGGAAGGACCCAGCCCTCTCGTTGACATCAAGCCGGCCAGCAACAGAAGGGAGTTTCTTTCTCTGCACCCCTCAGCTTCCGGGGCTGAGCCAGCAGGTGGGTGTCCATGCCCTCTGGGGGTACCCATAGGAGAGGACGATTCTGTGACCCTCCACTGTCTGCCAGCTCCACCAGCTCTCAGCACATATCATGATCCAAGGGGTAAACATGGCCCCAGGGCTGCAGAAAGGCTACAGATGGAGTGAACAGCTTGGTGGTTCAGTTGGGTCTGAAGCTAGACTGCTTGGGTTTGATTGCTGCCTCCGCCCCTTCCTGTGTTCCTTTGAACTTGCAGCTTTTATCTGAAGTCAGAGTCTTATCTAGGAAGAGGAGTAGCTTGTGAGAGTACCCAGCTCAGAAAAGGCACGTGCAGAAGGAATGGGCTAAGCACCCCCGCCCTGTGAGCAGAGCCCAGACCTGGGAAGAAGGACCCCGTCAATACAAACTAGCCTTCTGTGTTTTAACCTCACCAGTTGCCCTGAACATCCAATGAAACTGCGGTATGCAGGCTCTGGGTGAGTTGTATGCCGCTTTTTGAAAATAAAGGCTTTTAATCATTTGATCGAAACAGCAGTTGGGCCTCCCAGTTGGTGCTAGTGGTTAAGAACATGCCTGCCAGTGCTAGGAGATGTAAGAGACACGGGTTTGATCCCCGGGTTGGGAAGATCCCCTGGAGAAGGGAAGGCAATCTACTCCAGCATTCTTGCCTGGAGAATCCCATGGACAGAGGAGCCTGGCGGGCTACAGTCCATGGGGTAGCATAGAGTCGGACATGACTGAAGTGACTTAGCGCACAAAACAGCAAAGAGGTTGGGAGGCTGGTCTTGTGAGTTTGGACCAAGTTCAGGAACACAGAGACTGAAAGTTCTAGGTCTCAGGTAGCTCGTCTGCACTGAGGTATGGCTTCAGCTTTTCAAACTCGGGCTGCAGCTTGCTGGGGACGGGCGGGGTGGGGGTGGTCTTGTGGCACGACTGTATAGTCCTCTTTTGCAAAGTGAAGGAAAGGACTTTTGCAAAGTGAAGGAAAGACGAGATCCGTATCAGTCATCTGTGTTAACATGGCAGAGCTAATTAATGCCATTTTAATTAGAAAATCAGAGGAACTGAATTTGCAGTGGCCGTGGAGTGTCCTGCTCAGGGGGAGGGGGAGGCAAACCTGTGGCTGCGGGCAGAGAGCTGCATCTGGGAGAGTCCTGGCTCCATCAGCAGCCAGGTGTGCCGCCTGGAGGGCAAGTGGTCTACCTCCCCAGGTCTGGTGTTGCTACTCTGAAGCATGAGTATGCGTGCTGCCACTTCAGTCGTGTCTGACTCTTTCTGACCTTATGGATTGTGTAGCTCGCCAGCCTCCTCTGTCCATGGGATTCTCCAGACAAGAATACGGGAGTGGATTACCGTGCCTTTCTCCAAGGGCTCTTCCCCATTCAGGGATAGAACCCATGTCTCTTATGTCTCCTGCATTGGCAGGTGCTGGGGTTAATAGTCAGCCGCCTGTTACCCTGGCTAAGCCATGAGAAAATCACCATGGGAAAAGAATAAAAGCAAAATATAGCAATACAGCATAACCCAAATAAAAGCACCTTGGGTGGATTAGTTGGGGTCGTCGTGCCCTGCTAAGCCAAGGAAAAACAGTGTGGATCTTGGAAGGCCGGGTCAGCCCAAGTTCAGTACGCCACTTGTGCACACGCCAAGATGTCTTCCCAAGGCATGTACGGGTCTATGATCTCCAGCGAGGTGATACCCCTTGTACAAGAAAATAAAGATAGTTTAAAGTAATCAATAAAATGGGAAACATGACCGGGGACACAAGAGGCTGACTTCATCATAACACAACAGATGCTTTCCACTTGCCAAGATACTAAATAAATGTGATGGGGCTCTGAGGATCAGGGCTCTTGATCCAAGAGGTCTTGAGTCCCCTGGTCCCATGTTTAAAACTTAATTTCTGTCTCTAGTTTCTTTCTCCCCTAAACTGTGCATAGATCACTTTCGATCCCTACTTACGCTGGCCGCAGCAGGCAGGCAAGTTCTTTACCACTTAGTGCCACCTGGAAAGCCCTGAAACGTGGGTTTAGCCAAGGCTCTGTTACCTGTTAAAGATAATTGAGGAGAACAAATCCAGACAGTATTAGGTCCTACACAAATGCAAGGGTATGTTGTGATCACATCAGATTCTTCTCTCAGCTTATGTCCAGGGAGCCCAAGTTCACCAGTGGATGGACATTTTTGTTTCTTTGTTCATTAATTCTTTATTGATGATGACTTAACAAGGATTCAAAGTAGCATATATATCTTCCCTTGTCGCTCCGTTGGTAAAGAATCTGCCTGCAATGCAGGAGACCCAGGTTTGATTACTGGGTTGGGAAAGTTTCCTGGAGAAGGAAATGGAAACCCACTCCAGTATTCTTGCCTGGAGAATCCCATGGACAGAGGAGCCTGGTGGGCTACAGTCCATGGGGTCGCAAGAGTCGAACACGACTTGGCAACTAAACCATCAAAGTAGCATATAGAAACAGACATAGTCTAGCAGCATTCCAGTACACACTACAGTGAATCACAGAGGGCTACTTCTTACAAGCAATGCAGTGCAGTACAAGTGATTCTTTGGGATTCTACCTCCCGCTTGGTTTGTTGAATGAATGAATGAGTGGAAGGTAACGAATTGAGAGTCCCTTTTAGGAAGATTCCTTTGGGCAGGGAGTGCGTACTTTTGCAGAGTCCGTGATAACTTGTTGGGTGATCTCTCCCTTACGAGCATAATCCAGTCCCAGAGGCATCATAAGAATGGATCGATTTTTCTGTCCATCATCACTGACCATCTGCTTGATGACAAAGAGGCTGACACTCCACGTTGACAGGAGGCAGGACCAGGATGTGACATGATCAAAGGTTTGATGAAGCACTCCTCTGATGGCACAGACAGAAATCACCGGTAGAAACACAGATGCTTTATCTCTGAACACAACGGAACTGAGCAAAGCTCTCCTTTGGAGAACGGGGAATCTTGAGCCTGACCGGGATAGAATGGGGACCAGTTGCTGTGTCTTCAGTCTTGTGGGGAAACCACGATGGAGGGAAATGAAAGGATGCTGTGAGCTGTGTCCCAGAGCCAGGGCTCAGTTCACTGGATCAGCTCTGTACACCACGACTCAAGATGACATGGGCCCTGTTGAATACGACTCCTGTTCTGGTTGGTGCGGTTGTCCTCAGCCGCCGGAGAAACATCCAATGAAGACTTTAAACAGAACTTTGGGGGAGGACTGTGAGGACAGAGTGCTTAAGAAGACACTCAGAAAGCTTATCCCTCATGAAAAAAACAAGAGTGCAGAGAAATAGTTGAAGCTTGAACACACCAGGAGAACCGGCACTGGACTCGGTGACTCCACCTCAGGAGGATGAGCCTGCTACCCTGAAATGGACTTGAAGAAAGAACGCTGGGTATCTGAGGCAAACAATCCTGCCCAGGGATACGTCTCTTCACTCTGGACTGAATCTTGGTGTCTGCCCACCACCCCACTCCCTGTCCTTGCCCCAGATTCATATGTTGAAACCCTAGTCTCAATGTGGTGCTATTAGGGGGTGGGACCTTTGGGAGGTGATTAGGTCATGAGGGTGGTGCCCTTACGGATGGGATTAGTGCCCTGTTAGGATGGCATCACTGACTCAATGGACATGAGTCTGAGTGAACGCCGGGAGTTGGTGATGGACAGAGAGGCCTGGCGTGCTGCGATTCATGGGGTTGCAAAGAGTCGGATACGACTGAACGGCTGAACTGCACTGAACTGAGTCAGGGTTCTCCAGAGAAATAGAACCAATTGGAGACATTGGTTTAGTTGTTGTTTAGTCGTTCAGCTGTGTCCAACTCTTTGTGCCGCCATGGACTGTAGCCTGCCCGGCTCCTCTGTCCGTGGAATTTAATCAGGCAAGAATGCTGGAGTAGGTTGCCATTTCCTTCTCTCAGGGATCTTTCTAACCCCCAAGCCAGGGATCAAACCTGCATCTCCTGCATTGGAGGTGGATTCTTTACCACTGGGCCATCTGGGAAGCCCCATAGGAAACATACGGTTATATACAAGAGGAGATTTATTCTGGGAATTGGCTCATGTGGTTAGGGAGGCCAAGAAGTCACAAAGTCTGCCCTCTGCAAGCTGGAGAATCAGGAACTGAGGGTCAAATTCAGTGCAAGCCTGCAGGCCTGAGAACTGGGTGGGGAGGGCAGTTGCTGGTTTTAAGCCCCTCTGTCTGCAGGCCTGGGGACCAGGAATGCTGACGTCCGAGGGCAGGGGAAGACGGTGTGCCCCAGATCAAGGAGAGAGAGAATTCACCTTCTTTTCCCGCTTTTGTTCTTTTCAGACCCTCAACAGATTAGATGATGTTGCCACACTTGTTGAGGGTGGATCACTAACCTCTTCTGGAAACACTACCCCTGCCCCAATCCCATGTCACTCCACAGACACACCAAGAAATGACATTGTCTCAGCTGTCTGTGTGCCTTTAGCCCAAGTCAAGCTGACATGTTAAATTAGCCATCGTGGCACCCTTATCAGGAGAGACAGGATAGAAAGCGTTCTCTCCTCTTTCTGCTTCCTGAAGATGGTTGCCTGCCCGCCCGGAAGAGGCTCCTCATGGGACCAGATCTGCCGGCACCCCGGCCTCGGCCTTGCAGCCTCCAGTACTGAGGAAGATTGGTCCTTTAAGCCACTCCATCTTCGATAATTTGTTACAGCTGCCTGACTGGCTAAGACAGCCCAGAGGAGGTTCTCCTGAAGCCTGCCCATCACGGCCTGCGGGGCAGGCGACGGTTCAAACAGCTTCCCCAGCCAGCCTCCTTCCGGCTGTCCCAGAACCCCGCCCCCTGGCGCTGGACACTTGCCTTGCTGCGTCCCTCTCTTCACTCAGCCTGTTGCTCTCCTGGGGCTCACGTGTTCACACCCGTTCACGTGTGCACACCTGTCTAGCCTTCAAGGACTGATGTTGGCTCCGATGTCTACCTGAGGTCTCCTCCCCTATTTTAAAATAAGTAACACAATTTAAAAAGTTCGGTTTTGGCTGCACTGGGTCTTGGCTGCAGCGTGGTCTTCCTCTAGCTGCAGCGATTGGGGGCGACTCTGACTGCAGTGTTCGGGCTTCTCGTTGCAGCGGCTTCTCTTGTTACGGGTCACAGGCTCTAGCGCAGCTGGGCTCAGTACTTGCGGTACAGGCGCTTAGTTGCCCCACGGCACATGGAATCATCCCAGACCAGGGATCACACCCGTGTCCCCTGCATTGGCAGTTGGATTCTTAACTACTGGATGACCAGGGATGTCTCTCCCCACGCTTTTTCTTAAAAGATTTTTTTTGGGGGGGTGCGGGATATGGGCCATTTTTTTTAAAGTCTTTATTGAATTGGTTACAATACTGCTTCCATTTGATATTTTAGTTTTTAGGAATGTGGGATCTTAGGTCCCTGACCAGGGATCGAACCCGCACCACCTACATTGGAAGGGTAAGCCTTAACCACTGGCCCCCCAGGGAAGTCCCTCCTCACCTTCTCTTCTGTGCTACTGAAACCTTGATTTTGTTCAGAGCCAATATGCTCCAGGCAGTTGATTATGCTGGGTGTAAGCTGGTGTTTTTCAAACTATGGACACAATCTATCACAAGATTATGAAATCAGCTTACTAGTGTGACTAGCATCTAGAAACTATAGACAGAAAATTTTTGAGTGAATCAGAGTGAGTGACGGTAAGCATCATTTGGGGAAATTTTACTTTTTAGTTTACATCTATGGATGGCATCACTGACTCGATGGACGTGAGTCTGAGTGAACTCCGGGAGTTGGTGATGGACAGGGAGGCCTGGCGTGCTGCGATTCATGGGGTTGCAAAGAGTCGGACATGACTGAGCGACTGAACTGAACTGATGTGTTCCATTGGTTTCAGTGTGCCATGTATAGTTGACCCTTGAACAACATGGGCTTGAGCTGTTGGGTCCATTTATACATGGAGTCCATGTGGTCACAAAGTCACACACGACTGAGCGACTAACACGCCAGGGCTTCCCTGGTGGCTCAGACAGCAAAGAATCTGTCTGCAACGCAGGAGACCCAGGTTCGATCCTTGGGTTGGAAAGATCCCCTGGAGAAGGGAATGGCTACCCGCTCTAGTATTCTTGCCTGGAGAATTCTGTGCACAGAGGAGCCTGGCAGGCTACAGTCCATGGGGTTGCAAAGCGTCAGACTTGACTGAGTGACTAACACTTCACTTTTCTTTTTTTTCCAATAAATATAATGACGGTGCTGTGCTTAGCCACTCAGACGTGTCTGATGCTTTGTAACCCATTGGACTATAGCCCACCAGGCTCCTCTGTCCATGGAATTTTTTCATGTAAGAATCCTGGAGTGGTTACCATTTCCTTCTCCAGGGGATCATTCTGACCCAGGGATCAAACCCACGTCTCCTTTGTCTCCGGCATTGCAGGCAGAGTCTTTACCTACTGAGCCACTGGGGAAGCTTCAAATACTACTATACTATTATAGTCCAACACAGTCCATGGATGGTTGAATCCAAGGGTGTGGAAGGGCAGGTTCAGAGGGCCTGCAGTAAAGTTATACACAGATTTTTGACTGCAAGGACGTGGGTGCCCCTAACCCCCACATTGTTCAAGGGTCAGCTGTACTTCCCATTATGGGCCTCCATCAAAAACTTCCCAAATCACTGATGGAGGCCAAGCAGGAGGCTCTCAAGCTTCCATCTCCCAGACCCACTTGTAACTAAATATCAATCAATAAATAAAGATATGAAAACATGTCACTAAGATGAAACATCTAAAAAATATATTTCAAATATTTAATCACACTCTTAACAGTAGGTTCATGTCAAGACCATCCCCCATGGAAAAGAAATGCAAGAAAGCAAAATGTCTGGGGAGGCCTTACAAATAGCTGTGAAAAGAAGACAGGCAAAAAGCAAAGGAGAAAAGGAAAGGTATAAGCATCTGAATGCAGAGTTCCAAAGAATAGCAAGAAGAGATAAGAAAGCCTCTTCAGCAATCAATGCAAAGAAATAGAGGAAAACAACAGAATGGGAAAGACTAGAGATCTCTTCAAGAAAATTAGAGATATCAAGGGAATATTTCATGCAAAGATGGGCTTGATAAAGGACAGAAATGGCCTGGACTTAACAAAAGCAGAAGATATTAAGAAGAGGTGGCAAGAATACATGGAAGAACTGTACAAAAAAGATCTTCATGACCCAGATAATCATGATGATGTGATCACTAATCTAGAGCCAGACATCTTGGAATGTGAAGTCAAGTGGGCCTTAGAAAGCATCACTATGAACAAAGCTAGTGGAGGTGATGGAATTCCAGTGGAGCTGTTTCAAATCTTGAAAGACAGTGCTGTGAAAGTGCTGCACTCAATATGCCAGCAAATTTGGAAAACTCAGCAGTGGCCACAGGACTGGAAAAGTTCACTTTTCATTCCAATCCCTAAGAAAGGCAATGCCAAAGAATGCTCAAACTATCGCACAATTGCACTCATCTCACACGCTTGTAAAGTAATGCTCAAAATTCTCCAAGCCAGACTTCAGCAATACGTGAACCGTGAACTCCCTGATGTTCAAGCTGGTTTTAGAAAAGGCAGAGGAAACAGAGGTCAAATTGCCAACATCCGCTGGATCATGGAAAAAGCAAGAGAGTTCCAGAAAAACATCTATTTCTGCTTTATTGACTATTCCAAAGCCTTGACTGTGTGGATCACAATCAACTGTGGAAAATTCTGAAAGAGATGGGAATACCAGACCACCTGACCTGCCTCTTGAGAAATCTGTATGCAGGTCAGGAAGCAAAAGTTAGAACTGGACATGGAACAGACTGGTTCCAAATAGGAAAAGGAGTACATCAAGGCTGTATATTGTCACCCTGCTTATTTAGCTTCTGTGCAGAGTACATCATGAGAAATGCTGGACTGGAAGAAGCACAAGCTGGAATCAAGATTGCTGGGAGAAATATCAATAACCTCAGATATGCAGATGACACCACCCTTATGGCAGAAAGTGAAGAGGAGCTAAAAAGCCTCTTGATGAAAGTGAAAGAGGAGAGTGAAAAGGTTGGCTTAAAGCTCAACATTCAGAAAATGAAGATCATGGCATCCGGTCTCATCACTTCATGGGAAATAGACGGGGAAACAGTAGAAACAGTGTCAGGCTTTATTTTTGGGGGCTCCAAAATCACTGCAGATGGTGACTGCAGCCATGAAATTAAAAGATGCTTACTCCTTGGAAGAAATGACCAACCTAGATGGTGTATTCAAAAGCAGAGACATTACTTTGCCGACTAAGGTCCGTCTAGTCAAGGCTATGGTTTTCCCTGTGGTCCTGTATGGATGTGAGAGTTGGACTGTGAAGAAGGCTGAGCGCCAAAGAATTGATGCTTTTGAACTATGGTGTTGGAGAAGACTCTTGAGAGTCCCTTGGACTGCAAGGAGATCCAACCAGTCCATTCTGAAGATCAGCCCTGGGATTTCTTTGGAAGGAATGATGCTAAAGCTGAAGCTCCAGTACTTTGGCCACCTCATGCAAAGAGTTGACTCATTGGAAAAGACTTTGATGCTGGGAGGGATTGGGGGCAGGAGGAGAAGGGGATGACCAAGGATGAGATGGCTGGATGGCATCATGGACTCGATGGACGTGAGTCTAAGTGAACTCCGGGAGATGGTGATGGACAGGGAGGCCTGGCGTGCTGTGATTCATGGGGTCGCAAAGAGTCGGACATGACTGAGCGACTGAACTGAACTGAACTTAACAGTAGGTACCCTTTTTTATGGAGAAGGAAATGGAAGCCCACTCCAGCACTCTTGGAAATCCCATGAACTGAGGACAGAGGAGTCTGGTGGGCTACCATCCATGGGTAAGGCTGGCAAGGATTAGAACAGTCATCCAGCCCATGGCTGGAGGGAGGGTGGGCTTCTGATGTGCTCACATGTGCCTCTGGAATCCAGCTTCATAACTATAACAAAATTCATTTGGAACTTTTGTCTATGGAATTCCAGTTCTTGGAATTTATGTTAAGGAGATAATCAAATGTCCAGCCCAAGGAAGGGATTAGACAAATCATGATATGGCTTATGTATGGAATTCTATGCAACCATTGAAAATATCTTAAATTGCTGACATGGAGAAATGTCCACCCCATGTGAAGGAAATGAAGCATGTTGTAAACCAGTAATGTAGAGCCTCATGGAAATATATTCACATGTAGAAATCTATACCTGTGTATATATGATCAGAAGCAATTTGAAAGAATCTGCACCAAATCAGACGGTGAAATGATGGCCATTCCTCTCCCCCTCTTTATTTTTTAATGTTTATTTTACTCATTCATTTATTTGGCTGCCCTGGGTCTTTGTTGCAGCATGTGGGATCTTTAGCTGTGCCATGAGAACTCTTAGCTATGGCCTGTGGGATCTAGTTCCTTGACCAGGGACTGAACCCTGGACCCTTGCCTTGGCAGCTTGAAGCCTTAGCCCCTGAACCACCAGGGAAGTCGTTCCACCTTTTTCTAAATAATCTTCTATTTTTCTATAATGAATGTTGACTATTACCTGAAGATTGAAACTAACATAAGGGTTTAAAACACTTACCACTCAAGACATGACAGGGACCCCCACCCTCTTCCCTGAGCAGAGAGAGTGGTGCAGGGCCTGCTGTTTCCACGTGTTTAGCAAGCATGTGACTAACCAGTGGTGGCGAGCCTTGCTCCTTGGTCCTGGCACGTTTATCCAAACTCTTGGAAAACTAAGGCCGTGGTTTCCCAGTTGGTACATGAACATCATGACCCACCATGGAGGGCTGGACGAAAGACCAAGGAGAGACTCCTGGAAAAGTGCCCACCATCACATAGAGGCACACCATCACGCCTCACGCTGTCTTGGTTCCTTGGGGAGGAAAAAAAACGGTGATTCAACAACAAGAAGCAGAACTGGAACAATACACTTCTAATCCAAATTAAAAAAATAGCACTCAGCCAAGCCAGTCTTTGGAGAATTAGAATCATATGAGAGTGTGAACCGGAAAATGTGAACTGAAAAGATGTCTGGAGGAATGGAAAGTCTGTTTCACTGCTCATGCTTTTGTTAGCAGACTACTTTTTTTTTTTTTTTTTTTAAGATTAAAAACAAAATGTGGACCACTTTGAAAGTCTTTACTGGATTTGTTTCAATGTTGCTTCTGTTTTATGTTGGCTGAGGCATGTGGGATCTTAGCTCTTCCACCAGGGATTCAACCAGCACCCCCTGGGTTAGAAGGCAAAGTATTCCCTTGGACTGCCAGGGAAGTCCCAGAAAACTCCTTGATTTAAGAAAAAAGCCTTGCGCCTGTTGGGAAGAGCTCTCATGCAGGGCTGTCCTGGGGTCTGAACACTGAGCAGTTGTGAAGGACCGGTGCTCTGCCATCAGAGGCACCAGCCTTTAAAATCTTGGTCCTGTTTTTCCCGAGGTATGTGACTGTTGAGGAAAACCCTCTTAGCCTCAGTTTCCACATCTGCAAAATGGGGACTGTACAGGCATATTGAGCAGATTAGATGAGCTATAAATCACAAGAGCCTTGTATGGCGGCTTGTGCGCCTGCTCAGTTGCTCAGTCGTGTCCAACTCTTTGCCACCCTGTGGACTGTGTAGCCCACCAGGCTCCTCTGCCCATGGGATTCTCCAGCAAGAGTACTGGAGTGTGTCGCCATGCCCTCCTTTAGGGGCTCTTCCCAACCCAGAGATCGAAAATTTGTGTCCTGTGTCTCCTGCATTGGCAGGCAGATTCTTAACAACCACTGAGTCATCTGGGAGGCCCTAAATACTGCTCTAAAAAATTCATTTTTATTACTACTACAGCTCTTGCTGTGTGATATCAGGGTACAGGAGGAAAGCAACTTGCCCTGGGACAGAGGTTGGGTGCCTGATAGAGCCTCTTTGAGACAAAATCCCATCTTCTAGGACCTATACCATCTTTTAAAAGCATTACCTTTGAAGGAGAAATGAACATCCATATTTGCAAGGGAAAGTCATATTCTTTGTTGCTGTGATTTCCAATTAAATATGGGTTGAATCTGAAACTGCATGGCTTGATATCACCCCACCACCAGCTTCTTTTTTCCCGGTTCTCAGTGCAGTCCCAACAGCAGGGGAGCTGAGCCCGGGTTCCTGTTACTCATCTGGGGGCTCTAGGGCTGTTGCCTTCCATTTCCTGTAATGCAAATGTGCTTTCCACTCTGGGCTGGTGACGGGGTCCCAGCCTGGTTAACAGACCCAGAGGCCACTCATCACAACATCATCCGTTGAGAAACAGAAAATCAGACACAGATCTATTTTACCTCCTCCGCCGTGCCGACATTGACAAAGCAGGAGGAAGCCTACACTGAATTCTCTGCTCCGTGTCAGTATGGCCAATGGAGCTTTAAAGGTTCCTGCAGGGGGTACGGGGGTGCCCCTTTGTCCTTCCAAGGTGGAAACAGAGCGAGGTCAGCCTGCGGGGCTCCTGGCCCTGCCTTGGCCTGACTCTAGGGCTTCCCCAGTGTGGTTTATTCCATAAAAACCACCCCCCTTGCTGATGTCCCTGATTCCACACTAGCTGCCTACGACCCATCCTTCACACAGCAGGAAAATGCAACATCCTAACCACTTGCCTGGTCCTGAAACCAGGAACATCCTAGCTCCTCCTGGTTCCTGGGCTTGGCTGAGTGGGATCCCTGGCCCCCATCCCACCTCTTACTGCACTCCAAGCTGCAACCCGTCCCCACCGTCACCCTCACCCTGAAGCCCTGCCGTCTTCTTTCTGAGGGTAGACTATACCCTGCTCGCTCTCCCCTCTGCAACTCTGAACTTGCTGGTCTCTGCCCGAACGAGGTTCCTACCAGCTGAGGTCACATCACACGTGTCACGTTTTAGAGGATGTTCCTGACCATCCAGCTTCATGAAAGCATCCCATCCCTGTCACATTACCTGATTTTCTCTATGACACCATCATCCCGCAGCCACCGAACTACTCAGCTGTTCTCAAGATCACTGGTTTCTCCACTGGAGAGCAAGCTGCTACCTGCCTTGCTGTGCTGAGGCTTCCAGAACAGCAGGGCTGCTCCCAGAGGGGACTGATCTCCTGCAAAGGATTAAAAAAAATTTTTATTGGTGTATAATAGCTTTACTTTGCCAACAAAGGTCCATCTAGTCAAAGCTGTGGTTTTTCCAGTAGTCATGTATGGATGTGAGAGTTGGACCATAAAGAAAGCTGAGCATTGAAGAATTGATGCTTTTGGACTGTGATGTTGGAGAAGACTCTTGAGAGTCCCTTGGACTGCAAGGAGATCCAACCAGTCCATCCTAAAGGAAATCAATCCTGAATATTCATTGGAAGGACTGACGCTGAAGCTGAAACTCCAATACTTTGGCCACCTGATCTGAAGAACTGACTCATTGGAAAAGCCCCTGATGCTGGGAAAGATTGAAGGCAGGACGAGAAGGGGACGACAGAGGATGAGATGGTTGGATGGTGTCACTGACTCAATGGAAATGAGTTCGAGCAAGCTCCGGGAGTTGGTGACGGACAGTGAAGTCTGGCGTGCTGCAGTCCATGGGGTCGCAAAGAGTTGGACGTGACTGAGAAACTGAACCGAACCGATAGTGGCTTTACAACATTGTGTTAGTTTGTGCTGCACGGCAAAGTGAATCAGCAATTGCTGTTGTTCAGGCGCTCAGTTGTGTCCGACTCTTTGTGACCCCGTGGACTGCAGCACGCCAGGCTTCCCTGTCCTTCACTATCTCCCAGGGTTTCACAGACTCCCATTGAGTCAGTGATGCTAACCATCTCATCTTCTGCCGCTCCCTTCTGCTTTTGTCTTCCATCTTTCCCAGCAGCAGGGTCTTTATCAATGAGCTGTCTCTTCTCATCAGGTGGCCAAAGTATTGGAGCTTCAACTTCAGCATTCGTGAATCAGCTATGCGTATACCTATATCCCCTCTTTTTATGGATTTCCTTCCCATTTAGGTCACCACGGCTTCCCTGGTGGCTCAGAGGTTAAAGCATCTGCCTGCAATGTGGGAGACCTGGGTTCAATCCCTGGGTTGGGAAGATCCCCTGGAGAAGGAAATCGCAACCCATTCCAGTACTCTTGCCTGGAGAATCCCATGGATGGAGAAGCCTGGTGGGCTGCAATCCACCGGGTGGCAAAGAGTCGGGCACGACTGAGCGACTTCACTTTCGCTTTAGGTCACCGCAGAGCACTGAGTAGAGTTACCTGTGCCATATAATAGGTTTTCATTAGTTATCTGTATTATACATGGTAGTATATACATGTCAAAAATGAACAAATGGGACCTAATTAAAAGCTTTTGTACAGCAAAGGAAACAATAAATAAGATGAGAAAACAACCCTCAGAATGGAAGAAAATATTTGTAACTGAAGCAACTGACAAAGGATTAATTTCCAAAACATATAAACAACTCATGCAACTCAATAAAAAACAAAAACAAAAAATGGGCAGAAGAACTGACATAGACATTTCTCCACAAAGGGTTTTTGTGCCCAGTTGCACAAGTTAGGGCTTCCCAGGTGATGCTAGTGTTAAAGAACCCACCTGCCAGTGCAGAAGGTATAAGAGACACGGGTTCAATCCCTGGGTTAGGAAGATCCCTTGGAGAAGGGCATGGCAACCCACTCCAGTATTCTTGACTGGAGAATCCCATGGACAGAGGAGCCTGGTGGGCTACAGTCCATGGGATCGCAGAGTCAGACAGGACCGAAGCCACTTAGCACGCATGCACGCACTTGCACAACGTAATGGATTGTATGCCCTTTCTCTCTTCCTCAGCTTTGGTGATTAAGACTTGGGAGTGACATCTCGACCCTGTGCTCTGTGATTTCTGGGTGACTCATCTGAAAAGTTCTACTGCCAAAGGTTGGCGGCAGAGCCTGGAGGGAGCAGTCGGTGGAGCGCTGGGGCCTGAAGACCTGGAAACCCCTGGTTCAGCCCTGCTTTGCCTAGTCCAGCTGCCCCTTGAGCAAGCATCAGTCAAGTGCAGATTTTAAATAAGATGTAAGTATATGCTAAAGAACCGTGGGCTTCCCTGGTGGCTCAGTGGTAAAGGACCCACCTGGCAGTGCAGAAGATATAACAGTCATGGGTTCAATCCCTGGGTCGGAAAGATCCCCTGGAGAAGGAGATGGCAAGCCACTCCAGTTTTCTTGCTTGGGAAATCCCATAGACAGAGGAGCCTGGTGGTCTACCGTCCGTGGAGTCTTGAAAGAGTTGGACATGACTTTGAGACTAAACAACCACCACAAAAGAACCCTCTTTCCCCCCGCCTCCAATTCTATTTTAGCCTCTTCAACCTTTAGCTTGGGAAGAGCAGCTGGAGTTGTTTTTGGCCCCATAATTTAAGGTCCACATCCTACACCGTGATGGCTCTAGGCCAAGGGTTCTCGTACTTGATCATGCACGACAATCACGTGGAGGGCTGTGAAAACAGATTCCAGAGTTTTGGATTCAATGGGGCTGGGCAGGGCCCAGGAATCTGCATTCCCGTGTTGCCAGGTGGCGAGATGCTGCTGCTCTGGCCCACTCAGCTGGGCCGCGAGGCATCGGGTCAGCACAACTTGGTCTTGTGCAGTGTCCTGTCATTCACAAACCGAGTTTTAGATGCAGTATCTTGTTCATTTCTCCCAACAGCCCTGAAAACATTATTAAGCTCAGTCAACAGAGGAGTAGACAGAGGTTTGCAGTGTCACAGAGAGGAAGCCCCCGACAACACCACACAGCCAGCCAGCCCTCCCTGGGCTTCCTGGCTGGGTAAACATCCTAGATTCCAACGTCCACCAGGTCACCAACCCTGCTCCCCTTAGGTCCTGCTGCTCTGGCATGAATGAACCAGTCACCTCCTTAAGGGGTCTCTGCCTCTGCTTTGCCCTCTTCCCAAAGCAGCAGAGCACTGGGTGGAGAGAACAGCTTTCTAGTTAGGAGAGGGTTTTAACCCTGTGGTCTGACGGTGCAACCTGTGGGATCTGGGACAAGTTTCGGGACACTCCTTAGTTTACAAAGCATGGGGACACCTTTGAGAAGATATTGCAGGTTGGGTGCTGGATCACCGCCACATGCAATATCACAATAAAGTTGCTGCTGTTTAGCCACTAAGTCGCGTCCAGTTCTTGTGAATCCTATCTGTGGCCCGCCAGGCTCCTCGGTCCATGGATTTTCCAGGCAAGAATACCAGAGTGGGTTGCCATTTCCTTCTCCAGGAGGGGATCTTCCTGATGGAACCCACGTCTCCTACATCGGCAGGCGATTTCCTTACCACTGAGCCACCCGAGAAGGCCATCGAAATAAAGGGACTCGAATAGTTCAGGTTTCCCAGTGCATATAAAATTGTGCTTATCTCATAATCTATTAAGTGTGCAATAGCATGGTCTTAAGAAAAAAGGTAATGTCTGTGTGTGGGTGTGGGTGTGGGTGCTCAGTTGCTTCAGTCGTGTCCGACTGTGCGCGACCCTGTGGACTGTGGCCCGCCAGGCTCCTCTGTCCATGGGATTCTCCAGGCAAGAATACTGGAGTGGGTAGCCATGCCTTCCTCCAGGGGCTCTTCCCAACCCAGGGATCGAACTAGCATCTCTTGCATCTCCTGCACTGGCTGGTGGGTTCTTTATCACTAGCGCCACCTGCGAAGCCCAAAGTATATGCCTCAATTTAATTAAAAAAATATTTTATTGCTAAAAAATGCTAACCTTCATTTGCGTCTTTTTCCTGATGGAGGGTTTAGAATATTTTAAGAATGACCAAAATGTGATACAGAGACACAAATAGAGAAAACGCTGCTGGAAAAAATTGTGCTTACAGACTTGTTTGTTGTGGGGCACAAACTTTCAATTTGTAAAAAATGCAGTATCTGTGAAATGCAATACAACGAGGTATGCTTGCAGCTTTTTCTTTTTCATTTATCTTCTCTTTTGATAGGCGGTGATCACTCTGGTATATATAGGTGTTGAACTATAATGCTGTACTCCTGAAATATATAATTAACTAATTAATTATAATAAACCATAGTGTTTTAAGGGCTTTTTAGGTGGCGCTAGTGGTAAAGAACCCACCTGCCAATGCAAGAGACGTTAAGAGACGCTGGCTTGATCCCTGGGTTGGGAGGATCCCCTGGAGTAGGGCGTGGCAACCCGTTCCAGTATTCTTGCCTGGAGAATCCCATGGACAGTGGAACTAGGAAGGTCCAAGGGGTTGCAAAGAGTTGGACACAACTTGAAGCTCCTTAGCACACAGTGGTTTAAAACAATTAAAAAAACACAAACTGCCTTAATTGCCTCTCATTGCCTACAGGTTGGAATCTGAGATTCTTGGTAAGGCATTAAGACCTAGCCAGTCCCCTTCTCCAAATCCCTCCCAGCATAAAGCTGTTTTCCTGGTGTTTTCAGTAGCACTGCTGGCACCCTCTGGGCACTCGGGGATGCATGTCTCCGTGAACAAAGCTCTGTGTTGCAAACACGCTGTGCTTTTGCTTCCTTTGTTCATTTCTGAATCGCCCTTTCTTTTTTTTATCCATTTAATTTCTTCTATTTTCAAAGCAGCCTAAATGAACCTCCTGAATGACTCCCAGGTTTATTCATCCAATGAACATGTATTGGCTGCATCCATGTGCCAGTAATTGTACAAGATGCCAGGGGTACAGTGGGCACAGTGGAGCCCATCAGAATTAGATGTTCTGCCGGGAGCAGCAGCTATGTTTATGGTAGCCCTTAACCTTGGCAAGCGGTCCCCGCCAGACTGCTGATAAACTCTGAGCTGAGAGCACAGCTTCTTCAGTTGTGTGTGTGCGCAGGGGCTGAGCCATGCCTATTTTTCATCAAGTCTGACAAGCTATTTATGAATTTTTGTTGGGTTTCACTTTATCTGGTTAACCCTGACAAGACAGCGATCTCTGACTTTCCCCAGTATTTACATCTTTATGTAGACATATGTAAAAGGAAATGAAAATTTGCTTCTTGGAAATAACTGCAGTTTCAAAAACACCCACTTGGCAGGTGATTCACCCCTCAAGTGCTTCAACAGTCAGTAATACCTGACCTAATTCCCTCAAAAAGGTGCCAACTGTATTCTCAAGACCCTCAGCTTCCTCACCTGCCAAAGTTGTAAGTGAAAAGCAAAATAAATTGTGCAGACATCTTGCCTTTTTGTTCACTTTAAATATCAAACGACTTCAAAGGCAAGTTTACTGTGCTAAGTCAAAAAGTGTCTTTTACTCAGTTGCTGGTGTATGAAGTCTTTCTTTTCTCACTGAAATTCACAACAGCAAGTCCAAACTTGCAGACCACCTGCTGAGCACCAGCTGTTCTTAAGGAAACTCCTCTGATAAAACAAACTGCCTTAGAAAGCCAATTTCTTTTTAACAACTTCCGGTCTCCACAGTACAGTTCCTCCTTAATCAGATTAAGCCTAATCTAAAGCATCAGAGGTGTCTGCTCCCTCCCTAACACTGGGGTATTTGCAGCCATCACCTGCCTGGCACCGTTTGCCAGATGATCACAGCTCTGCGACTCTTTTGATGTATTAACTCCCTTTCTTTCCAATCCTCTGTACTGTTAGGCTGTTCTCATGATCTACTCTTCCTGTCGGTGGCCTGAGAGACGGGGCAAGGCACATCTTCCCCGTAGCTGTTTAGTCGCTAAGTTGTGT
Organism: Capra hircus; assembly: GCF_001704415.2. Lineage (NCBI taxonomy): Eukaryota > Metazoa > Chordata > Mammalia > Artiodactyla > Bovidae > Capra > Capra hircus. The sequence continues at coordinate 111,632,525 of NC_030813.1, forward strand.
CTGACTCTTTGACACCCCATGGACTGTAGTCCATCAGGCTCCTCTGCCCACGGGATTTCTCAGGCAAAAACACTGGAGTGGGTTGCCATTTCCTTCTCCAGGGGCTCTTCCTGACCCCAGGATTGAACCTGTCTCCTGCATTGCAGGCGGATTCTTTACCGCTGAGCCACCAGGGAAGTCCCATCTTCCCTAGAGTATATGAACAAAGAGGACTTCGCCACTTAATGTTTAAAGTGTGTGAAATACACACTTAAGGTTTTCTCACCCAGACTGAGATGAGCTGGGAGTCTGACCGCTGAGTAAGTGGGGTGTAGTCGTTTTTTATCTTTTCCCTTTTCCTGACAAACCAATAGCAAATACCCAGTGTATTTTCAGAAGCACGTTGTTTGGGAAGTGAGGTCTAACATCCACTGCTTTGATGTGAGGATCTCTATCAATAGGCCCTTTCAGATTTCCATGTGAATGTGAGTTCTAATGGGCTTCCCAGGTGATGCTAGTGGTAAAGAACCGGCCTGCCCATGCAGGAGACTTAGGAGAGGCAGGTTTGATCCCTGGGTGGCAAAGATCCCCTGGAGGAGGGCATGGCAACCCACTGCAGAATCCTTGCCTGGAGAATCCCATGGACAGAGCAGCCTGGAAGGCTACAGTCCATGGGGTTGCAGAGAGTTGGACATGAATGATGTGACTTCACACAACACAGGGGGCTGCAAGGCAGACCCCCTTGGTTCAGTGGCTCAGAACCGAGGCATGTGCAGTCTGTGCTGACTGATCCAAGTTGACGGGCAACTCTGCTTTCTGGCATTCAGAGACCTGGGTCTCTTCCCCACCCCAGGCTCTGCTATCCAGTGAGCCCTGTGCATTCACCTGCCTGGCTAGGGCGATGGTACGCCTCCAGGTTCCAGGCGGTGGGAAGGGGAGAGCTGAAGGAGACCCATGATGGCACATACCCTTCAGCCTCCAGCTCTTGGTGAGAATTAGTCATTTGACCCCATGTATTCATATCAGCAAGAAGGGTCCAGGAACGCAGCCCCCTCTAGAGGCAGGCAGGTGCCCAGCTACAACTCTGCTTAGCCACAGAAGATGCTGGTGGACAATGAGCAGTACTGAGCAAAACAGTCTTTTCTTCCTTCTATTATAGAAGCAGGGTGAAACTTTATTATAAAGTTATTTTAAGAACTCCAATGGGAAAAAAGTTCAGATTTCCATCAAAATGGTACAGAACTGTATTTATTTAAGAACTGAAATAAACACGAGAGATCATTTGGTTATCAGATGACTTGCCCCCAGCAGCTGCTGTTTCACTGACTTGTTTAGCGTCAGTCCCCATAGGAGGGCAGGGACTTTGTTCATTGCTGGTCCCAGCAGCAAGAGCAGTTCCTGACACATAGGAAGTGTTAATGAGTAAGCCTTGAGTTGCTCAGTTGTGGCCGACTCCCCGTGACACCATGCCAGGCTCCTCTGTCCATGGGAACCTCCAGGCAAATGGAGTGCGTTTCCATTTCCTTCTCCAGGAACTGTTAATACGTCCTGGTTAAAAGAATAAATAGGTAGGCGGAACTGAAACAGAGAAACATGTAGGGATTTTAAATTATTTGGGGCCTTTATATCTTTCTCCGCTGAGTTGGGCTCAGTGGTAAAGAATCTGCCTGCCAGTGCCTGAGACGCAGGAGATGTGGGTTCAATCCCTGGATTAGGAAAATCCCCTGGAGAAGGAAATGGCAGCCCACTCCAGTATTGTTGCCTGGGAAATCCCATGGACAGAGGAGCCTGGTGGGCTATAGTCCATGGGGTCGCAAGGAGTCAGACATGACTTAGCAGCTGAGCACACAACACCGTTGAGTTACCAGGGATGGAAGGAACATTTCTGACGGAACACTTTCTAATTATAACAAGATTCTTCCATGTATACCTATAGAATATAAAGTCTAAATGTACAAAGTACAAAAGTACAAAGAAAATTTCAACAGGCTCTGAATGACTCCTCGTGTTTATACTTCTATCTTAAACAAAAAGCTATGAGCCTGACTCGTGTTGTGCCTTGGAATTTTTTTTTTTTTTAAACCAAAGCTCTGTGTTAAACCTGACTCCCAGATGTGAAAAGCACATGGTCTGCCTTTCAAAACAACTGCAAAGTGAAGTACCTTAATTTGCTGAGATACTAAATGGTCTATGATCAAGATCCAGCCAATATCTTTCTCCAAAGGTAAAAAATCAAACATTTTTCTCCCATTAAAACCAAAAGAATAATTCAAATTAGACAGTCCTGTCACTTGTGAATTGGAAGGGAATTCTTACAGAGTGGGAAATTCACTCCAAATAAAGCAGTCAATATAATTAAAATAAATTCAGTGGCCGTTTTAAAAAAGATTATAAAATTGAATTTATTGAGTTTCACACAAGATGCACTTATAAAATTAGTACTGAATGCCATTTTAACAGAAGAAATGAACATCAGTCCAAACTCCCAATATATTCTGCAAAAAAAAAAACCAAAACAAAAACTTCCAAAAATGACAATATAGTTACAGAGTCATTCAAGCTGAACTGAAAGATATACCCACATCATATTTTTGCTCTGATCAGGTCTTTGTTTGGCAAAGGTTTCTCCACGCTATTCCCATTCCTCGTGGACACTGTTCCTTATGGTGGTGAAGAGAAGGTGGGAAAACAATAATAACACAATAATAATTCTAATATGGGCCTTCACTGAAACATACACAAAGCAATTTCAAGTCTTTCATTTTTAACTTAAAGTACTTCCTGGTTTCCCAAAAGCATTTCTGTACTATTTCCTTTTTCATTCTTATGTGAACAATCATCTTCAGACTTCTTTAGCTTTAATGCAACACATTAAAATTTGCTTTTATTTTTCAGAGGAACGAGTCAAAGCATTAAAGCCTACCTTATGTTTCACCCAGGAGATAAGACAAATCAGCTAAAATTTACCTTCTGCAGTATCACATGCAGGGAATATCAGCAAAAGGGCGGAGCTTCAGATGAAAACCTCAAAGGAAGTTAACAGCTAACGGCAACATCTGGACATTCTGAAATCAGACCCTGGAAAATCTTTATAAAAATGCAGAAAGGCTCCTCAAGATAAAATGTGGTGGAAAAGAACTTGTCCTGTGATGTGGGCCATGGACTGGTAATTAAGCAGAAATAGAATCTTGATCTCAAACAAAGCCAAGAAGCATCGTTTGGCTGCTCCCTACACAAGCCCCTGTCCACACCCTGACGACCACACACATGCCCCAAATGTCTCCTTTCCTTCTCCCCACACAGCCTGCCCACCCTGGCACATACGCACCCGAGCACCCACCTCCCCCCAGGGCACAGACCCGGACCAGGTGTGGGCGCACAGACAGACAGACCGACAGGCAGACCAGTGCACCCGAGGGCCCATCTCCCCAGAGCACAGACCCGGGCCATGTGCAGGCATACAGACAGACAGACGGGCAGACCAGCTCTTTCTAGGAGCCCGAGTAAAACGATGCCCCACCCACACAAGACTGACTTTAAAACTGGGACTTGAAAAACCCAGTTGAAGTTGATACATTTGAATTTTGTCCTCTGATGATTCCTCAGCCTGTTTAACACCAAACCCTTTTAACGGTAACAACTTAGGAAGCAATCAATTTGAAAGGGAAACCAGTTAACTCTACCTGAAAATGAACACTGCTCTGCTTTTTTCAGTATAAAAAGTGCCTTTCTGTCAGGGAATTCCTATTTTATCCACTGCAATTACACAATACACAGCTCACATTTGGCTGTGAAGAGTAAAACTGAAAAATTAGGAAACATTTTCTCAGTGATGCAAACCTTCATTCATTCGTATTTTTTAAATAAACTGGCTTAAGGGTTTTTTTTCTTTCCCTCTATAAAATGCTACTATCCATCATGTCTCATTTAAGGTAGCTTTTTATTCTGATTAACGCAGATACATCTTCGAAGAGTATTCTGGTGGTAAGAACATTTATGTTAAGTTTAATTATCTTTTTTTTTTTTTTAATGCTTTGGCAGATGAAGTTTGAAAACTGTGGGGACAGAATGAGGCTGGAAATGGAGCGTCGTGTGAGAGCTCCACCGTCTCCAGCGCATCCCGACGCCGAGGAGGACTCGAGGTGGAATCCCACCCTATGGAAGCACAGAGTGACGAGCGGAGGGGGTGGTGGGGTTGCTCCTGCGGGGCCCAGGGTGACTCTGTGGCTTCCCCAAGCAGGAGGGACCCTTCCTGAGCCATCCATCTGTCCAAGGGCTCGAGGCTGCAGGTCGCTGCTGGCTGCCCTGTGTGACCTGACTTTCAGCCAGACCACGTCACCAGGAGAAGGACACTAAGATTTGCTTTCTGTCAATAAGTTAAGTTCTTAAATAAATATTTAAGTGCCGTCTTCAGCATCTGTCCGTCCGGGGGGCACCACCTCTGGGGCCCCGGGACTGCGTCTTTGGCACCTGGAGCTCTGGAATTCAGTCAATTCGATTTCCACAAATTGTGAACCTGTCTATCTCTAACAGATCTTTCTTTGAGGACCTGTGTTTCAGTTCCGAGTTGTCCTGTGTTATGTCCTTCTCGTCGCCATCTGGGGTGGTCAGAAGCTGATCAGAGCTGCTCGTGACGAGCAGCGGGATCGCATTTTCCTTCTGATGAGAGGGCTGGCTGGTGACCGAGGCAGACAGGGTTTCTTCTGTGGAAAAACAGATCTGTTAAATTAGAAAAGGGTGTCCCACCAGACTACTATAACCACAAGCTTTCCAATACAGTGGGACTGAAAAAAAGTGTCGACTGTCTGTGCTTTCGGATAAAGCAAATCATAGCCTAATATTAACAGCATGCTGTATAAACCCTATAGCTTATAATGAAACTCAAGAGGCTATACTATTTCCATTTTCTCATCCAAAATCGTATATGACAGTGTACTGTGGACCATCACTGTTAGCGGATGTGGGGAAAATCAGAGCTCCTGTGTCACAGCCACCTTCCTGCAAAAGGAGGTCCCAGGAAGACCGCTGCGGACCAGAAACACTAGCACTGACTCCCACCCAGGACAGCAGGGCTGAGCGGACTCGGGACCACTCCGCCTCTCGTGTGTGGTCACGGTAGTTAGAGTCGGCCTTTTACCTCTGGGAAGTTCAGATCGGAGATTAAAAAACACACCAATGAACGAAACCCCAAACAGCCATGGGGATCCAGTCTGGGGGCCCGGACCCACCAATCTCTGAATCATACACGCAGCCCTTACCTGAGCAGGGTCATCATCGGGGTAAGTATGACACCCCTCAAACTGTGCCTGGTTAAGACAGAGGAACAGACGGGCGCTGACACACACAGGGCCGCGATGGAGAGAGGAGCATGGCGCCCTACTCGGCACCCCTCCGCCCTGTCTCAGCCTCACCCGCGGGTTCACCCCCTGCCCCTTCACAGGCACACGCCACGCTTGGGCACTGACCCCGGGTCTCTGCTCTGCCACCTCACTGTGGACCCCCGCAGGTCCCCTTCCTGACGAGCCCGGCCTGCACCAGGTCCTACTCCTTCTTGCGCTTTGGGATTCAGTTCAGGCCTCACCAGCTCCAGGAAGGACCCCTCTCCTGTCCCCTCTAGAGCCCTACTGCTCTCCGATCTGGATCAGCCACTTTGGGATTCAGTTCAGGCCTCACCAGTTCCAGGAAGGACCCCTCTCCCGTCCCCTCTAGAGCCCCACTGCTCTCCGATCTGGATCAGCCACTTTGGGGTTCAGTTCAGGCCTCACCAGCTCCAGGAAGGACCCCTCTCCCGTCCCCTCTAGAGCCCCACTGCTCTCCGATCTGGATCAGCCACTTTGGCTGTCTCCTCTGTCAGCCTGAGGTCCCAAAGCTGGATTTATTTACCTCTGTAGCTCCAGTGTCTCACATACCGCCTGGCACAGGCACGGAAGAGTAAACTGTTTAAACTAAAAGTCATCTGGATAAATACTCATGTGGACGTGGAACTGCCGTCCACTGACAACGAATTAAGCCCCAGTCCTTCCTGGAAATCTTCCAGGCCAGAAATCCTGGGACCATCCTTAACTGCTCTCTCCAGAGCACGACCTCGCCAGCAAGCACTGTGCTCCTGAAGATGCGCATGGAATCTGGTCTCCCGCCGCTCCCACGGTGACCTGTGTGCCCAGCCGGGCATTTCCCCGCCGGCCTCCACTCCTGGGCTCACCTTCCCGAGTCTATTTCCCACAGAGACTGAGAGTGACCCTGCATCCTGGCGCCCCTCTCTCCAACGGCCCCTCCCCACATGGCAGAAGGCGAGGTGCTCCTGAGAGCCGCGGGAGCCCTGGGCGGCCTCTCGCCACCCGCCCCTCTCCCACCCAGTCCCTCTCCCCCGGGGTGGGGCTCTCGGCAACCCCCACCCCCGGTCCCTCTCCCCCGGGGTCGGGGCTCTCGGGCCCCCCTCATCCCTCTCCCCCGGGGTGGGGCTCTCGGGCCGCCCTCGTCCCTCTCCCCCGGGGTCGGGGCTCTCGGCAACCCCCACCCCCAGTCCCTCTCCCCCGGGGTCGGGGCTCTCGGACCCCCACCCCCGGTCCCTCTCCGCCGGGGTCGGGGCTCTCAGGCCCCCCTTGTCCTTCTCCCCCGGGGTCGGGGCTCTCGGGCCGCCCTCGTCCCTCTCCCCCGGGGTCAGAGCTCTCGGCAACCCCTACCCCCGGTCCCTCTCCCCCGGGGCTGGGGCCCTCCGGCCTCCTTGGCTCTTGCTGAGGTTGCCCGAGGCCTCTGCAGGTGCAGCCCACACCCCAGCCCCTCACAGCTGGGGAGCCCCCACCCCACGTGTCCTCCTGCCAGCCTACTTCGCTCTCCCTGATGACTCGGTGCACGTCCACCCGCTCTGCCCCCGACCATCTCGTCTGCGGCCCAGCTGTCCCTCGACCCGCCAGGTACCAGGCGCCCAATGACCATCTACTGAACAAGGGACAAACAGAAGGTTTCCCCAGGGGTGCCTGCGATGAGATCTCAGCATAAACACTAAAAATCCACAGCTGAGCAAAGCAAAATCTGGTCTTGAAAGCGCTGCTCAACAGTGATTTTTTTATCATGGAGAGTTCAGACAACTGATTCTTTAGGTAAGGATTCACAGAGGTGATGAACAGAGAGCCAAACCCACCTTGGGAGGGTTTACACTTGTTTTGTGATTTGCTGGACGGTTTGCCGGGAGCGCTGGCCGGGGGAGGGTTAAACAACTTCTCTTCCATTTTGGCCTCCTTCACGTACTGGCAGGATTTCCCCAGCAGGACAATGCTGTTCAGGACTTTCAGGGAGATCAACCTAAAACCGGCAAGAAACCACCACGTGCTGCTGGGGTCCGTCTTCGCACATGGGGGCCAGCCGCCCCAGCTCGGCCAGTGAAGAGGGGAGCTGCAGGGACGGGGGACCACCCGGGCGCCACAGGACCAGTCCCTCGTGCAAACCCTGAGTTTTTGGAGGCTTCTTTACCCCAGGGAAGCATTTTTGAAAAAACTCCTTGGTTTTCATTATAAGAACAAATTATACTTAGAAGTCTTACCTGGTGCTAAACTGTCTAACATGTATTCTCTTACTACGAAACAAAGACATTTAGCAAACGTAGATGAAAACCAACAACAAAAGCTTATAGAGCCACACTGCAGGGCAGACCACCGCAACATCTGGCATGTGAACCTGCAGTCACCTGTGCTCTGAGTGGACATCTATTTGTGCCTCTCGCTCTCCAGAAACGGGGTGTCTTTAAGAAGGCAGTAGGGGACTGGAGCTCAGAGCCAGAGGAGAGACTCTGGGGGTTGAGCATGTGGGTTCAAGTCCCGACTCCACTGCTCAGGACTGTGTGGATCTCAGTGAATTTCCTAACGAGTTAATCCACAAAGGGGTGATTTCGGTAAGATGCTCGGAACAGTGCTGGGCACACAGAAATGCCAACCAGTTCTGCTGTATGCCCACCACTGTTGTAAATGACAGTACATCCGGAACATTCTCCTGACCCGGCGGTGGTCCTCAATGAGCTGACTGTGCTGGCCATCATATAATAGAACCCCCCAAAGCCTTCAATTTTGGGTTACTTAGGGTACTTCAAACATGCTGCTTCTATTGTTACAGAAGTGGGATTTCTGGGCCAAAAGGTACATAATATTTTTAGGCATTTGAAATAAATCTGGCAAAAATTCTGAAAAAACAAAAACAGAACAAAACTCTTCACACTGATATGTGTGTGTGTGTGTGTGTGTGTGTGTGCGCGCACGCGCGTGCGCGTGTGTGTGCTCAGTGGTATCCGACTCTTTGTGATCCCATGGACTGTAGCTTCTCTGCCCATGGGATTTCCCAGGCAAGAATACTGGAGTGGGTTGCCATTTCCCTCTTCAGGGTATCTTCCCAACCCAGGGATCGAACCCATTATTATCTCGTGTACTGCAGGCAGATTCTTTACTGTCTGACAAGGCCTAGAGTGTGCTTGATAATTAGTGTGGCAAACATAGTAGAAAAAAACATTTTTTAAAACACAGAACAACATCTGATTGTAATGGCAAATTTTATCATAAAAGAAAATATGGGTGAAACTTAAGCCTTAAATAAGGAGGACTATAAGTAAGTGATTTCATTAAAAGATTAAGACACAATCTAAAGTGCCATCAATACTTTTGCCCAACAGCACATTTAATTTAGCCAGAATTTAACTAAGTCACAAATACACCTGGGGAAACATGCTGTCAAGGGCGATCCCAGGACAGCTGTGACCTGGTTGCTGTTAACTTCCACTACACTGTGCATTTATATGTGTGTGTGTGTGTGTGTGTGTGTGTGAAGTCACTTCAGTCGTATCCGACTCTGTGCGACCCTAAGGACTGTGGCCCGCCAGGTTCCTCTGTCCATGGGATTCTCCAGGCAAGAACACTGCAGCGGATCCTGCCCTCCTCCAGGGAAATCTTCCCGACTCAGGGGTCAAACCCGCATCACTTCACATCTCCTGCACTGGCAGGCAGGTTCTTTACCGCCAGCGCCACCTGGGAAGCCCTTTGCATTCACACTTTACTGTACAACCAAAAACATATTAAAGAACAGTTAATCTTACCCCAAATAGAAGAGGATGACGCAGGCATAAGACAGGATTCCTTGCACCTTAATTGAACTTGTTACCACTCTGATGAGCTAGCCAGAGACAAACGGAAACAACAAATCACAAAAACAAAGCACACAACCAGAGTTACCAGTTAGTATTTAAAAGACGGTTTCTCCATGCCGACTCCAACACCCTGGGCACCTTCCCGTGGCCTCTGTCAGAACCCAAGAAAGCAGCTCTAGGATGTGTCTATTCACATCAGAACCTGGCTACTTGTTGAACCTTTTATGGTAGATTTAGACTCTTTGGGCAAATCTAAAATGCCTGCTAATGCCAAATTCAACCACTGACTCTAAAGTCAGGCACTGCTCCCAGCTCGTGACTAACATGTTTACCTGCACTTAACAGAGATGCAAATTAGTTAACTTTAAAAATAAAAATTATTCTGGAAAATATAAATGGATTCATCTTGCTGCATGCCTCCCCACCAGGGCTGGAAGCATTTGGTGGGCATTTCCCTCATTCCTGCTTTTTCTGTCCTTTGTTCTTTGACTCTCTAAGAAGCCCAAGGACTTGCTGAGTGAGAGAGAAAAAGGAACCCTTAAGAGGCGTGTACCGTTTAACAAAACTAAATACTATTATGAAACTAATTACTTAAAGGCCAGAAAATCTCTCTTTTGGAGAGTTATGGTTGCTAAGTTGCTTCAGTCGTGTCTGACTCTTTGCACCCTATGGACTGTAGCCTGCCAGGCTCCTCTGTTCATGGGACTCTCCAGGCAAGAATACTGGAGTGGGCTGCCATGCCCTCCCCCAGGGGATCTTATATTTTCTTACTTATCTCAGAGAAACATAAGAGTAACAGCACTACCTCTGGACATTTGCTGAATAAATCTGATGGGATCTGTCACTGAAAAGCATTTACACATTATAGGGTCAGCTTAATGCACCCATATATTACGGTATGCGGGGACCACTACGCGAAAACAGAGAATCAGGGAAAATACCCAACCTCATCCAGTAATGCCATCCTCAAATGGAAGAGTCTCAATTAAATAAATAACACAAGAACATTTCAAGTGACATTTAAAAAATGCTTTAAGTAAAAGAGCAATTGGGAGGAGCTAGACAGAATGAGCTGCCACACATACTTAATAAAACACCTGGCTCAGTCTCCAATGGGGAAGTGACCTGTCATCAAACATTTGTGATGGAAAGTAATATGGTTCTAGAATTTTGTTCAAAAATATGAAAAGCAAATGGAGGTTTCAATGACTTCATTTTTACCCAGTATATTATTAGGTAACTTTAAGATACGTATGTCCCAAGTCTAATTTCCTTGAGACCTTAATATGATTTACTTTTCTTGGATACGAACTCATTCTAGGACTTAAAGTAACATTTACAAGGAAACACTGCTACTCTTGGCCTTAATGCAAGAATTGGCTTGGTTACTGAGGCCTCAGTTTATTCCTCAGGGGCCCGAGATTTCTGCCAAAGCTCTGCTGTCACTCTGGAGTTCAGTGAGAAAAACACTGCAGAAGAAAATCCCCTGGGTCTGCACGTAGCTCCATAATCCCCTTTAAAACTACAGGAGATTCCCCAGAAGTGTTCTGCTAATCAAGTATTAACTAAACTTAAATCTTCTGGTATAACAACCATAAAGACTCACTTAAAAAATAAAATAAAGATTAATGAAAAATCTAAAGATATTAATTTTAAAAATTCATACTAATTATGATCAGAATTTTTTGGTAAATAAATTACTAGACAAATTATTATTTGGCAAAGCAGGGCCATATTTTAATCCAACCACTTAACTAATCCTTAAAAAAAAAAAAAAAAGGCAGCCTAGGTTTATTCTCACATTGTACGTATCCTTTTTCCAGTTGCAGAAAACATAGAAAAAAATCTTAAAATTCTATTTTATCAATCTCTTAAACCATTAACAAATATTTTCACTCTTCAGAATTTTCTGTTTTTCCAAAATTCTAGGAGTTCCTTTCACTAAGCAAAAGAAAGCCATATTTGTATATAATAAAAACAAGCTACTAACACAACTGAAAACATTTAGGATGCGCTTATCTGGGGAGTCCTGCTGAAGCTTAAAATAACATATCATTCATCCTCTAAAAAAAAGTTAGGCAAGCTGGTAAAAAATACAGTTAGTATGACCAAAACTTCTTTATACATCTCTTAATTTCCATGAGACTTTGCGTCTTTGGAAAAATTCAGATGTCCTTCAATGAAAAGACAGTGCATTTGTTTTGATTTGAGAATAGTTAGCAAAAAAGGAATGCAATCAAATGTAAGTGCAGCCAGCAAAATCTTAATTATTAGAGCCCTAATTAAATATTACAGTAACTATGTGCAAGGCTGTTCTGAGCACTTCATGAAAATATCAGAAGTTGATGACTAATGTTTTTGATTAAGTTTCAGTGCCATTATTTAAAAATATATATGATATTTCCTGTGTATAACAGCAGAAAATTCCCTTGTAAAAACTTTGGAAAAAAACTTAAGAAGTAGTACTTATAATGAATACAGAATAGTTTTTCATTTGAGCATATTGTATTTATTTAATCTATTTCATCTGTTGCCAAATTTTCACTACTGTAAATGCTACTGCAGTGCATAACCTTTCCTATAAATCACCATTTGACTTTCATGGCTGTTTTCTTAGGAGAAATTCCTAGAACTGGAATTACTTCATCAAAGCATAATACTGTCACAGGGCTCTTTAGAAATGTTGGATCAGCTTATACTTCCACCAAAGTGTGTTACAGTGGCCACTCAATGCCTATCACTAGGTATTTCCATTCAAAAAGAAAAATCACTGCCAAATGAATAAGCAAAAATGAATATTCTCATTGTTAGGAAAATATGCCTTAACATCTTTTATCCATTAAATGGCTCAAAATCCAAAAGGGAAATATTATAATTTAAAACAAAATTTCCTTCTAAGTCATGGACCTTTAATTTTACTATCAAGTCATTTTAGAACAAACTGATTGTTAATCCATTTATTCATATTCTTTAATGACGGTCGTCTCATCATAAAAAGCGTATGGACTTACTAAAACAGCTAGTGGGAGAGGAATGAACCCCATCCTCCGGGCCACGGAGTCACTATAATCAGTATACGCCTGGACAGAGAGGAGAAAGGGATTTATGGGATTTAATAAGCACTTAAAAAGCAGAATTCATCAGAAAAGTCAGGTACAGGAATGTTGTCTGTGCTCACATGTAATGTTTCTTATTGTTATCTTAATTAAAATAAGAAATGTTTCAAACTTAAAAAAAAAATGTACAATTCACTCATCACCAGCAAATATTCTAAACAGGTGAGACTGTGAGTAGTAAAACAATGGAGTGATCTAAATGTTCATAAGTTTAAAATACAAAGTTGTATAACTGTTACAATGCTGTAGAAATCATACACTATGTAATAAGTATTAGCATTATTTTTATTATTTTATAAACATTTAGTGTCAAGAACAGAAATAAGGCAGTTTATCTAGCTTTCCCGTAATTCATATCCCATGCTACATTAAACTATTATTCAAAAAATTAACTATTAATTAATTAAACCATTGTTCAGTTAACTTCAGATTATGCCTTTCATATATATAATGCTTACATTTTTCTGTCGACTGCTAACAAGGTCAAAAGCAAGGCTGGCTCTATATTCACTGTAGACCTAAAGACAAATAAGAATGAGGTATTAAGTAATACAGTGCAAATACAGAACATGGAAAGATTTACTTTGTAGATAAAATGTTCAATATCTAGCCAGGAAGGAGGTGCTAATAACCAAGTGACCTCTGGGTAGTTTTTCCCTATTTGTTCACCTACAATAAGAGTGAAAAAGAGCCTCAATTCCCCTTGATAGGTTCAAGGCCTTTTAAAGGTTTCCTTTAAAGAGGGATAAATATTCAATGATTATGGTCGTTGAGAGTTTAGACTTTTAGGAAGAGTGGCTATTTTAAGTAGTGCAAGGCACGGAAAATAATTCTGAAAATTTAAATTAAGTGAACAGGTTTAAAAACTACTACTGTACATCTAATGATAATGACGTCTTCTCAGAAGAGCGAATGCTGAGTCTGATATTAAGCTGAGTTGGAGAATACAGTTGTCCTGAAGGTACTTGTAAACCGTCATTTCCACTGCAAAACACACTAAATATCTGAATCAAGGCTATTAGTTTTGACTTGGGTTGCTGAGAAAATGTCCCGTGAAAAGGGATTCCTGTTTTGAGGAACCGAGAGAGTAAAGGGTGAAATTGTTGTATCCGGCCTTTGCCAGAAACTGCATGATCATCTGTTATTCAAGGATATTAAAACATTCAGAAATGCCATAATCCCATCATTGACTGTAGCAGCTGCAACTGCATTGCATTTTAAGTCCTTGCCTTTTAAAATATGACAATAAGCATGCACAACCCAAACCAGATTGAGATACTGCTAAATTACCGTTCATTTGGGGCCTGGGGGAGGGATGAGCATTCCTCTTAAAAACTCGACTGGTGGGACGGCTCAGTGAGTAGGCTTCATTTTGTTTATATCAAGCCTACAGCCACATTTCTATTTTTGGAAATGCTACAAAATACCTGTTGTAACATCGCTCAAAGTTCCAACAAATGTTTTCAGTAGAAAAATATAAGGTGTTTGTCTTCTAGGACTTACCAAAAACCTATTAATAATCACAGGAGAAAGGAAAATCAACTTTAAAATATAAAATACTAAACAATCTAGCCAAAGAGAGAAGTTTTGGGTTTAACATTTTAAATAGGAACAATGTGACTTTTAAAAGTTTAACGAGACAGGTTATGATGGTATTAACAGTTTATAATGGTTTTAGTGACACCCTGATCTCAACTACTGATCAGTTTATGAGCGGGTGAGTGAAGTCGCTTAGTCGTGTCCGACTCTTTGCGACCCGTGGACTGTAGCCCACCAGGCTCCTCCACCCGTGGGATTCTCAAGGCAAGAATACTGGAGTGGGTTGCCATTTCAGTCTATACCTCTACACAAATGTACAGAAGCAGAACTGTTTAATACTGAAATAATGTACTTTTGGCAGCAAAATCATTTTTCGAAATTTAAAATTATAATTCTAACTTTGAAAACGTAGTTCTTTTCTATCCTATTCATAAATTCAGTAAATTTAACTTGCTATCCTACAACCTTATGATACTTAATCAGAAGTCAACACCAAACATTGAATTGCCTATTAAAATACATACATCTGCCGTGATGTCATTGAACTTTGTGATAAAAGCATGTTTTACAATATCCACAGCAATTTCTGATGCGACCACCATACAGACATCTGGAAATAACACCCAGAGATGATCTATAAAGTAGGGGAGAAGACAGACAATTACATCTCATAATATGAACAGAATCCATAACATCCTATCACAGGCTACCAGAGAAATGTACACTCTCCACAGGGCAAAACTAGAACATCTTCAACAAGTGATTATGGAGAGAGAACCGGCATAGAATTAATTCTCAGGAAGAGTCATATCTTATCAGGATAAAGGCTAAGTCATTCAACGAGTGCTTACTCCGAGCTTGGTACAGAGGAAGCCTTGAGGGGGCGCCGGGGTCAGTGGAGCCCGGCTTCTCCCCGGGGAAAGGCACAGGACGCTGTGGGATGGTGAGTGAGGAGGCTCCGTCTAAGTCTCTGGGGCTGCCTCGGTGTGACAGTGGGTAACCACGAGGACACGGTGTTAAAGTCAACTGGACCGTTTTTTTCTCTTTGATCACTAAGGTTCAACGATACTGAGCCATCCTTTATTTCACCATCATACAGAGGTAACCTGCCAAATTTGCTCACCTTTACCATATTTATTAAAACGTCAACTCAGTACCAAGTGGCTGATTAACAAATGCAAACAACAGGATAACCTGCTTAGGCCCTGGAGGAGGATATATGAGGGGGACAGAACAGGAAGAAGATCAGAAATGCTGGCAGGGACCTGGGGCAATCCCACCCTGAGGCAGCTGGCAGGGCGGGTGGAGGGCACAGGGCTGGGGCTCCGCCTGCTGACCAGGAAGGAGGTCTTGGCGGGTCTCACATGGTGCTCAGCTTTAGCCAGGGCACCTCGACCTCTTTCAACACTTAGCTCCGCCACTGACTGGCTACCTGACGCTGGAAATGGTCTGTTAATAAGTTCCAGTTTCCTCCTCTGCGAGAGAGAAAAATGTCTACGCTGCAATGCTCAGCAGGGCCACTGGGTGCGCGGCTCCAGCGACGCTGCGTGGCCCATGGGAACCGTGTGCGCGCGCTCAGCCGTGTCCGACTTTGCGACCCCACGGACTGTGGCCCGCCAGGCTCCTCTGTCCATGGGATTCTCCAGGCAAGAACACTGGAGTGGGCTGCCATTTCCTACTCCAGGGGATCTTCCCCCCACCCCCAGGAATCGAACCTGCGTTTCCTGAATTGGCAGGCAGGTTCTTTACCACTGGCACCATGCTGGGCCAAAGACTACTGCGGGGGGTCTAGCTCCCACCACCCCCTAGCGAGCAGAGGCAACCCATCCTCCATGTGAAGAGTGGACCAGCTAAAGGCTTCTGGAGTTTTCTGCACTTTTCTGCGTACTCATTTTATCCCATGGAAGAGAATGATTTTTCGCTCAAGAGTAAAATTGAAAGGCACCATAATTGTTAAGACTTCCTTACCTGGATTCCAAGAAAACTGCTCCATGTTTCTCAGACATACTATTAGCAAAAGCACATAATTTGTGAATCGTTCCTTAATATCTGAAAAGAAGTTTAACATAAAAAAATAGTAGAGTGTATATAAATAATATAATACTACTATAGTATGTATCCAAAATAATTTTCTTTTAAGTCAGAGTATGATGAAATTATATTACAGTGTAAATGTCTGTGAGATAAATATTTTATTTATAGGGTGGTGCCACACTGGCAAGCCATTTACTTCTTTCCCCAACATAATCCTAGTACAGAAATGCCAGTTCTCTACAAACCTCAAAAAATGGTCAAAGCATCAGTCTGGTCAGACTCAGTCAAATTCCTCCAACGGTCTTTGGGGACATAAGGAAACTGTTTTTATTTCACAAAAGAAGAAAAAAATAGAAGCAGAGAGTAAAATACAAGACTTTGGGTAACATAAAACCCCTGCTTCCCAGACTGCTTCTGATCTGTTAAGTATTTCAGGTCTGGAATACAAGAACCAACTGGATGACTCCTTTAGCTAGCTAACAAAGCCAACAGCATTACTAAGGGAACTTAGGGGAATAAGATAAGCCAAAAATTAGGTTTCATGATGATATTCACCTTAATTACTAAGTATTCTGAGCTTAGTCTGAATGAATTTAATAAAAGCAAAGAACTAAATTCCTGCTAAGGGCTAGTTAATACATTTCACTTTTTAAGTTGTTATCTTCTTATCAGCATCTAAGATACTATGTAATCAGGAAATGGAATGAAATAAATCTCTGTCTGACTTGGGGTGAACTCTTACGTTAGTTAAAAAGTGAAACTTCCAAAATGGGAATGTTTTCTCTTAATCACTATTCAGTTCAGTTCAGTTCAGTCGCTCAGTCGTGCCCGACTCTTTGCGACCCCATGAATCGCAGCACGCCAGGCCTCCCTGTCCATCACCAACTCCCGGAGTTCACTCAGACTCATGTCCATCGAGTCAGTGATGCCATCCAGCCATCTTATCCTCTGTCGTCCCCTTCTCCTCCTGCCCCCAATCCCTCCCAGCATCAGAGTCTTTTCCAATGAGTCAACTCTTAAAAACACTGGTGATTAATGCTTTAAAAGTATCTTTGATATTCAAATTATTAATCTCCTTTTTCTAAGTTACCACTAACAGGGATATACTTTAACATATTTACAATCACATTTTAAATGTGAAGTGACTATTTTGTTTCCAACAGTTATTCAAATGAATGCAAGTACACAGGCTTATGTTAAGAGACTTAAACAGAATTACCCTGAGCTGGAACCTTACTTCACACCAATGTAACGCCTGCAGGGTCTTTCTGAATGTATAGTTCATAGTGTCAGTGGGTTACAAACTATGTAAAACTCTTCATTTTAAGAACCCAAGTCAGAAAGGCCTAGATTCCATACTCAGCTTGGGCTTACACTGACATGAAGTGCAAGAAAGGACCAAAAGTTGAAAACTTGTGTTTTATTAACTAAACTCTATTTCATGTGTCCTCGGACAATTCCCCGAAAGAAAAATACAGTCAGGCAATAAAATGAAAGGGATAAAGTTGCTCTAAAGTTTCCAAACCAGGTTTTCAACATTAAACTCGCGTAAGGTACTGAATTTGATCCCACCTACATGGCATCTCTCTCTAGGAGAGATTTTTCTTTTTCTTATGTGGGAATGGGTTTTAAGGCTACTTTAGGTAAAATTCGGAGAAGGCAATGGCACCCCACTCCGGTACTCTTGCCTGGAAAATCCCACGGACGGAGGAGCCTGGTGGGCTGCCGTCTATGGGGTCGTACAGAGTCGGACATGACTGAAGTGACTTAGCAGAAGGTAAAATTAATTTCTTGTAAAACTTGAAGGGAGATAGAAGGCGGTACAAGGCAGACCACACTGCACTGTAACATACGCTATTCTACCTCTAACGAAAAGCAAGACTGTTCATGTTGATTACTAACCATTTTAAGCCAGAATATACTCTTGAATTTCTTGTAAACTCACATGCATTGCTTGATCAATAGGCCATTATTTTCAGAGCTTTCTTAAAACGGAAATACTAAATTCCTAATTTTTCTAAGCTAAGAGGTTATAATTCTGGGGACTTGTTTCTACAAGAAAGGAAAGGGAACATGAATTATCTCAACATATTGGTGATAAGGTTGAAAATTGTTCACAATCTCCTCCACACAATAAAGATTAAAAACTGTTAAAACTTTAAAAAGACCTGCATGCCTAGTTTACAGCTCTACGAAGAGTGCCTACTGAAATCAGGCTCTTAAGTAAAAAGAGCATGATTTCTGCTACAAGTGAAAGTCTCATAGTTGCCTCCATAGAAGAAGAAATCCTATCTCAGCTTCCCTCCTGTCTCGCCCCTTCCTCTCCCATTTCAAATTCACAGACTGGCAGCACACATTCGAAAGAGCATCACTGCACAGAAAGACACAAGCGCACACTGCCTCTCACAGCTCTGAGGTCCAAGGTTTCATCACTGCTCCACAGAACGGCCTAACGTTTCTCATGAGTTCTTTTTGTTCGCTGCCTAGTTATCAAATCTCCTGTAATTCCAAACGCTCCTCTGCTTCAATATATTCACGTCATTACTTTCCTTGCCTAACACAGAGGCAAAATTTACACATGTGGAAGTTTTAAATGTAGAATTTGATGGGTTCTGATGAACCCATAAGCTCTGCCACCACTCCCGTAGCTAAAACATGAAGAGTTCCATCACTGCAGTAAGTTTCCTCACACCCTCCTAGCCAATCCCCACCCCCATAAGCAATGACTGTTTGATTTCCATTATCATAAATTAATTTTGTCTGATCACAAACCTCATAAATATGAAATCACACAGCATGTACTTATTTATGTCCGGCCTCTTCTCACTCAGCATAGAGCTTTTGAGATTCCTCTACACAGTCGAAAATACAGTGGTTCTAACGGCTGAGCAGTGTTTGCAGTGTAGGTATACTGGCATTTATGTATCTGCTTTCCTCTGAACAGGAGGGTCTGGGTTGTTTCTAATTTGGGGCTGTGAATAAGGCTGCCATAACCATTCTCGTACAAGTCCTCTTGTGAAACCATGTTCCTGCTGCTGGGCGCCAGGGCAGGTGACCGTGTAAGGCTGGAGGAAGCCCCTAAGGGTTCCCGGAGCAGCTGCAGCCGTGCACACTGGCCCCGGGGCCGGGCGCGCCTCAGCGTCACTGGCGCGCCGGCAACCACGGGACCGGACATTCTGGTGGGCGCCTGGTGGTCTCTCCTTGGCTTTCTCACCCCGATTTGCCACCACGGTGCACATAGCAACAGGGTGAATGAGATAAATAACATCTTCACAAGAACAGTCTCAACTTCACAGAATCTTGTCCAGGGATCCGTGGGCCACACCTTAAGACACTGCTGTTCTGATTATGACAACTATGTTAAGATAATGTTTCTGGGATAAATTTTGTGCCCTCACACTCTACAGAATTAGGAAGGAGGCAGTAAGTCATAACTGAGAAAGCTGAGACCTATCTGAGGTGTGTCACCACGATTCTGCTCTCAGCGGCTAAGTGGGTGACCTTGAGCGAGTCAGATCATTTTCTCTGTATTTCAGTTTACACATCTGTAAAATGGAGTCATATCAGCAGCTTCCAAGAAATTTATGAGTTAGAAAGATAAGATAATAAATAATTATGGGCATTTGTATAGCAGTCTGTGCTATAGTATGGTAAAGTGTAGTACCATACTATACCATTGTATGAAAGTATGGTAAAGTACTATACAAATGCCCGTAATTAGTTATTATATTAAACATCCTCAAGATCACAATAACCAAAATACAAAAAACATGGTAAAGATGTTGAGAGAGTTAAGAGAAAACACAGCTTTAAGTCAAAGAAACAGTGGCCTGTTGGAGATGTGACATTAAGAATTTCAGAATGAATTACACAGTAACTCTGCATAAAGCTTCAAGTAGAATCTGATTGTACCTACCGCTATTTGACATTTGAAAAAGATTGTTCTTTTCGAACTTCTTGAAAACACTTCCTTTAATTTCGACAAACTGAAAGAGAACACACAAAAGTCGTCTTTATTATTACCACAGTTTAAAAAAGTGATGTGCTATATATTAAACTTCCCAGAGAATAAATAAAAATTAAGAAAAAAAACCCAATTTTCTCCCATCTAGAATACTGCTGTTAATGTACCCATACAACCTCAAAAATGTAAAATAAAATCTCATACTTACATTATTAGACATCATGATAGTAAGCAGGGACTTGTTGTGTGAGTTGAAAGCCACGTTGAGAGTTGTTGCTTGAACCATTATAAGGATGGCGTGCAAAACTAGCAGTTAAGTGACGTCAAGGGAAAAACTGAATTCTGGTTCCAGTTTATATTAACAGATATGTTATTAAAATCTCAGAAGTTTCAAATGGGAAAAATACGCCTATGCTTTCTAAATCATGCCTTACCTAAGTACTGTATTATCTTTGTGATTTCCCTGTTAGCTACAGTTGATACACATTTGATGGGATAAGAAACCTAGGAAACAAACTACGGAACAAACAAACGCAGAAACGATCCAACCGCTTAGACGGTGAGTTCTGGAGGACCGCCGTCTTGTTCTTTCTGGAGGACAGCCGTCTTGTTATTTCTGGAGCTTTGGCATTGGGCATGATGCTTGGGAAACGGGATCTCAGAAAAGTTTATTAAATAATGGAACACATTATGGTAAATCCTGAAAGAAGAGACTTAGATATATACATTGTGAATTCAGATAATTTACATCCTAAAACAGAAAAGAACATAAAGTGAGAGTCAGTCTGGAACTGATTTTCCTCTCTGGTTTTCGTCGGGGGATGGGGAACGCAGGAGTCAGAAATGTCTGGTAATCAGGATTCTTCTTCAGATGCCAGTTCTGAAGACATTCATGAGCTGCAGAATTATATCGCCTGTGGAAGAGCTTAAATTCCATGGAAGAGCTTAAATTAGAACAGTAATTTTTTACTCCACTGTGTCTGAAACAATCTTTTACTCGCCACAGACATTTTCCCCATACAGTCCCTTAACTTTCCAGATGTTAACCCAATTCTTTTAAGCACTGTTCTTTCAAAGACAGGACAAAACAAAACCACACGACACATTCCTGTGAACCTGCCCTGCTCCCATAGGAAGCGAGTGTGAGTACGCGCATATATGTAAACACCTAGGCATGCACAGTATACACACGCGTGCACACTGTGTTACACAGTAAAACATTTATTCTCCAAAAAAAAAAGCTTTTAGATGGAGGTGAGGGAAGGGGAAAGAAAACCTCTAGAATTCCTCCCCAGCTAATTTCAAATTTTACTTCTAGATGAACTGCATACATTTTATTTTTCATTTATTTTTTTATTGAAGAACTGCATACATTCTCAGCTGAAGGTTATAACAAAGAATTCATAGGTTTAGGGGCAACTTTATAAAATTCTAACTTAAGTATGAAAAAGCTATATAGATCTATATAAATCTGAAGTATGTATAAATATAACTACCTCTTTATTCTAAAATCCTTCCTTAGAACCAGGTTCTAGCAGTTTAAAGGGGCATGCATACATGACTCTTTAATTTACAGTTAGAGCTGACCCCTGAGCAACATGGGTCTGAACTGCATGGGTCCACTTACACACATGTAATTTTCAATAGTAAAATACTACAGTATTAAATGGGCTGTTGTTGGCTGAACCCTCGGATACAGAGACTGGTTATAACTGATACCCGGATTGCTGCTGTTGCTATTTACCTGCTAAGTTGTGTCTGACTCTTTGCAACCCTATGGACTGTAGCCCGCCAGGCTCCACTGTCCATGGGATTTCCCAGGTAGGAGTACTGGAGTGGGGTGCCATTTCCTTCTCCAGGGGATCTTTCTGACTCAGGGATCAGACCTGCATCTTCTTTGTCTTCTGGTGGGTGGATTCTTTTCCATTGAGCAACCAGATGAAGCCCCATACTTGGATTAGTCCCTGTGTTCAAGGACTAAGTAGACTGTTATAACCAATTTCTCAAAAGAAAGTAGACATTTCACATTAATCTTTAGGATACACACGCACACGCACACGCACACGCACACACACACACCCCTCTCTAAGTCTGAGAAATGGCTAAGCGAACAGGATAATGTAAAACGCGCATCCCCGAGCGGCCTGAAAGGATACAGACATAGAGGACTGCCATGAAGAAGTGGGGGGCCACCCCGATGTGGGCCCTCCTCCGCTCCTTGGGCTCTGTGGCTGTCCAGTACAGAGCGTCTAATATATCTTGCCCAAAGGAGGAAAACAGGCGATCTGCTACCTAAAGAGAAAAATCAAGGAAGCGCGTTTCTTACTATGCTGTCGGTACATCTTATTAAACTTCAGAGGTAACGCAAACACCAGAGGAGATAAGCTCCAAGAGAGACAGGAGCTTTGTTTACTTACTCGTTCCCATTTTCTCATTCTCTGACACACGCGGAGCGCCCAGGTGTTGTACTAACTGAATTAGAATTTGTCTAACTAGCCACGTTTGTAACAAGGAAAATCTTAGTCATAAAAATAAAAGGCAGACGATACATCAAAATCATAGTTCTTCTGGCTTTAACGCTTTGAATTTAAATTCAGGACTCAAACTTTTAAGGACAAATATATCACTTGACCCATTCTCCTCATACCTAATACTGGTAACTAAGAATAGCTGTGATTTGTTTGAAGTTTACCGTATAAGAATATAATAAGCAAATTTATTCCTGGAAGACATTTTCAAGTACTCATCTCCATGAATGTAGTCCAACAGATAAAGAGAAGCACATAAAAGAGAAAAAAAGGAGGGCTATCGTTCAGGATTCAGTTGGAATGTCACATTCTGAGACAGGACGTTCCTGGCCTATCCGACCTTTGGTGGCTCCTGTGGTCTCCAAAGCATCATCCTGTTCCTCTTCATCACGGTATTTATCACTGCCTCTCTCCCACCTATGGAATATTAGCCAGGGGACTAGGCTTGTCCACCTCAGGCTCTTCGGGATCTCAGCATCCAGGAAGTGTTGATTAAACATTTGCCAAATGAAGAAATGATAGCTATCATTGAGGGCGCTCCCACCACACGCCTGGCTTGTGCTAAGCTCCTTCTATTCGCTGTCTCATGGAAACCTTGCAATTCTCCTAATGTCTCCATCTCACAGACGACAAGCTGAAGAGCAGAGTCACTCAGCAGCTGGCCGCACGTGCAGGATAACCAGGATTGGAGGGAGTTATCTCTAGACTAGAGCTTGGACTCTGCTCCACTGCGCTTAAACTACATCATCAACTGTAGTCTACAGAGTGAGTGAGTATTTAAACCACCAGGATCAGCAATTCATGGATCCTCTTGCTTGGCCTACTTCCTGATAACAGCAACAGCAGCACCTTGTGGGCGGCGCTGTACAACAGGAGGTGCCTATCTTAAGTTTTGGGGGGAGGGAGAAGCCTGGTCAGCTGCAATCCCCCCAGGGAGGAGGCAGCGGGACTTGACAAGGAGAGCTACCCACATGGCCAGAGGGGACAGAAGGCCTGGGCTTTTCTTTGATGGGAGTGAGGGGAGCGCACGGACAGCTACTCTGCTTCACAAACCCAGCCAAACCCACTGTCACATCTCACCTGACCTGGCAAAGCAGGTGTGCGGCAACGAGCCCGCACCAGGAAGCTGGGGTGTGGTTCCAACACATCTCAGTCGATGAATTTAGAAGCAAACAGGATGGCTAGAGTGTGTGGTTTTGTGAAGAGACGGGAAGTCCCCACCTATCACACCCAGGCAGTGGCATAGCAGAGGGGCCAGCAGTCCCACATCACCCCACGTGTCCACCACATGTCAGGAAAACCCACTGCAGACATGACTTTGCCCACAAAGGTCCGTTTAGTCAAGGCTATGGTTTTTCCAGTAGTCACATACAGATGTGAGAGTCGGACTACAAAGAAAGCTGGATGCCAAAGAATTGATGCTTCTGAACTGTGGTGTTGGAGAAGACTCCTGAGAACCCCTTGGACGGCAAGGAGATCCAACCAGCCCCTTCTAAAGGAGATCAGTCCTAGGTGTTCATTGGAAGGACTGATGCTAAAGCTGAAACTCCAATACTCTGGCCACCTGATGTGAAGAACTGACTCATTGGAAAAGACCCTGATGCTGGGAAAGATTGAAGGCAGGAGAAAGGGACGACAGAGGACGAGATGGTTGGATGGCATCACCAACCTGATGGACTTGAGTTTGAGTAGGTGCTGGAGTTGGTGATGGACAGGGAAGCCTGGCATGCTGCAGTCCATGGGGTCGCAAAGAGTCAGACATGACTGAGGGACTGAACTGAACTGAGTCAAAGAGACAGGGAGACCTTACTGGGGTCCCCGAAAAGCAGTGCAGAAAAGTACACGCTGAATCTTAAAGGTTAATGACATAACCCAGGTTAGTTTACTATTTAAAAAACAACTTGAGACTCTGCCTAAAAGGAAAGTGGTTTTCTATCGTGCACTTTGTGTAACTGTTTATTTCTTACATAAATGCCGATTTTCACAGGATGACTACTTTAAAGCGTAGTGTACTTTGAAGACATATTGTATTAAAAGTGTTAAATACTTAGAGAAACTGGGAAATTGTTTACTTGTTCTGTGTGAAAATTTAAAAGCAATTTAAAGTATAAATCTACTATAGCCAATAAACACATAATCCTAAAAATCTCTTCATAAGATTTAAAGTTCTAACAGAAAGCACACACGGGTTTCCAATGAATCGAGACAATACTCCCGTCATCTGACAGTTTACACTCTCAAGGGGGCACTGACTCCGAAAGGTCTAGACGGCCGGTCACCCTCCTCCCCACCGGAGGACACACAATGCCCTGCGGACTGGCTGCCCCCAGTGTGTCCTGGGACGCACAGGCACCATCTCGTTAGAGGGATTCTAAATCAGAACGTGCGTTCTCACAAGGCCACCCCTGATGGTATGAAGCCGAGGCTGGAGGCGCGGCTGGCAGAGCCGGCGGGAAGCTGTCCCGTGCAGGCCGCCGGGCGCCGTGGGCCGGGCCTGCCGGGCTCACCTCGAGCATGTTGTAGATGATGTACAGCTTGATGACTGACTGCCCCCGGATCAG
The DNA here is from genome assembly GCF_001704415.2 of Capra hircus. NCBI lineage: Eukaryota > Metazoa > Chordata > Mammalia > Artiodactyla > Bovidae > Capra > Capra hircus. The sequence goes on from NC_030813.1 coordinate 111,657,373, forward strand.
GTGATACATCATGGAATAGTCCACGTAGTGCATCATGAAATAGCAGATGACCAAGATGACCCCCTTCAGGACGTCACACACCTGGGCGGGCTGAAGCACACGTCTGTCCCTGAAACAGATGAGAAGTAATAGACGGTGAGTTTCACCTTCCGTGCTCTTGAATAAATCATCTTTACGGGAGAGGCAGTGGCAAACAAAGGGAACAGCCAACAAAAACTTCATGTTAACGAGGAAAGCTATGCTGACTGCTCAACAGTAGCACATTTCCTGCCCAGGTCGAGAATATGAAGATACTAGACCAGAATTGCAATGAGAGGAAGTGGGAACCTTAGCGAGTGACCGCAGAGGGCAGGTGGCTGCTGGCCGAGCGCCTGGGAGCAAGGGGTTTCCACAATGAGGACACAGGCCTCCCAGCTCATCAGGATCCTGGGACCCACGGGCGCGGCGCTTCTGACACAGTGACAGTGTTCTACGCTACTTTCCATGATCAGTTCTTACAGACAGCACGGTGTCCCACTGCGTGGATGCATCATAATTTAACAATACCGACAGATTTCCAGCCTTTTGCAACTGTAAACCATGATGTAAGTAAGGTACATGTCATACCTCGTAAGTGAAAACACATTCATAGGATAAAGTCTTAAAACTGGAATCTCACGTTCTTTACGTTCACTTGTCCTTCTGGTAATACCTGTGCTGCCCTCTGCAGGAGCTGTACCAATTTACACTTGCACCAGATGCCTGGAAGCTCAGGTGCATCCATGCAGGGACGCTGGCTAATGCCACTGGTGGGAATCCAATTCAGCAGTTTCACTGTTGATTTCCCTCACTAGAACACTGACATATTCTTCATATATTTATCTATACTTTCTGTGAATTCTCTCCTCGTATCTTCTTACTAGTTTGTAGGATGGTTGTTATATTACAAACATTAGCCCTCTGCAACATGAGTTGGAAATACAGTTGCCCCTTGAATAACATGGGTTTGGACTGTACGGGTCCACTTATACGTGGATTTTTTCCAATAAATACGTTACTTCAGCACTACGTGACCTACGGTTGGCTGAGTCCATGGATGAGGAAACACAGAGAGAGAGGAGTCCTGGATACAGAGGGACCATGGATATGGCAGGCTCTACAGTGTGCGTGGGGCTGGTACCCCAACCCTCAGGGGCTCAAGTGCTGACGATGGTTTTCCCCCCTAATTAATATATGCAGAATCATTCCTTACTTCCGAGGTCAGAGTACAAAGAGCTAAACCTAAATTGTGAATGGAAATGTATTCCTAAGATACAGGGAAAAAAATACATTACAAAAGAAGGAAGTAAGATGTCTATCACGACACGTAAACTTCCTGGGACTGGGATGGAAAGGTGTTTTCTCTCAGTCCACTGCAGGCGACTCCTCAAGATGGAACACGCGCAGGCCCTGCCTTGGCAGCATCTTCACACCGTGCGGCCAGCAGAAAGCCTGAAGACCTGCATCAGGAGACGCAGAGCCTCTTCACCTTGCTGCCGTGATGGCACTGCGGCTCCTACTGAGGGGTGAGCTCCCTTTCCAAGGGCTGCTGGCATCCTGAGCTTTCACTTACTGGCTGCTCCCTGGCTACCTACTCCCTGAGCTCCTGCCGAGCCCTCGGACACATTCAGATCAGGGGCGCTTTTCTTGCAAAGATCCCTGTTGGGTTCAGCAAGGACGGGAAACCGCTGCCAGAGTGCTGTAAGGGTGACGGTGAGGCACGCAGGACCTCAGCAACGTGCCCTGGGCACGGCTTTCAGTCTCATCACAGAGAGAACATGGAGCCCGACAGATGCCCCCAAAAGAGGCAGACTCTGTGAAGACTGCGTCCAGGGAGGGCCGGCAGCGGATGACCCTGGGCTGAACCAATAAGCTTAGATGCAGAGACGGGTCAGGACGGTCCAGGTCACACCCTGGGCCTTGAGACGGGCGCAAGAGAGCGAGGGGAGTTCTTCTCCGCAGTGAAAGTTCAAATCTTGGGGAAAATTGCCTCCAGGACAAGGCTGATATATCTCCACCATCACTTCTCTGTCCCTTTCTGTCTCCAGTGCTCTTCTCCCTCCTCACAGACGTGGCCCTGTCTTTCCCCATGAAATCAGGAGTGAGCTATGTCTTAGTTCGGACACTGAGCCCAGAGCACAGAACTCTGCCAAGGGCTGTGCAACTCTCAAGGGAATTCGCTGCTCCCTCCCCCCACGCCGAGATAAGTATTTGTCAAGAGCCGGAGGTAAACATTTCTAATGCAAACAATGAGAAAAGGAGACGTGCAGACACTCTTGGGCTCCTGGACTGTCTGTACCCCTGAGACAGCCGGGGCACAGACGGCAGCGTCAGCCACGAGCACCTGCCCACGTCCCCGCAGACGTGCGGGCACAGATGGGCACACACTGAAATGCACACATCACCCGCAGCTGGGGCCTTCCGTTTAAGCGCTGGAGGCCGTGCTTTATGAAAGAAAGAAAAGGACAGGAATGAAATGCAGGATGGCATTAGTGAATCTGCATTAATTACCCAAAGGCTTTAGGTAACTAATTACAGCAGAAATCTGCAGAGCTTTTAGGTCTAGAATGGCATCTACTCAGTTAACTGGTCTCAGCCAAAGCTCTTTAAGAGATGAAGGGACTTTTAACACATATATGTTCAATTGTGTCTCTTTATAAACATTTACAACAATGGAACAATGAGATAGTATATTCTCTAAGAAGGAACAGGCTTCCCTGGTGGCTCAGATGGAAAGAGTCTGCCTGCAATGCAGGAAACCTGGGTTTGATCCCTGGGTCAGGCAGATCCCCTGGAGGAGGGCATGGCAACCCACTGCAGTATTCTTGCCTGGAGAATTCCATGAATAGAGGAGCCTGGCAGGCTACAGTCCACGGGGTTGCAAAGAGTTGGACGTGACTGAACTGAACCAAACACTGAAAAGCTATAATCTCAAATAACATAATACCACACTGTTTAAACCAAGACGATACTAAGTTCAAAATCTCGCATAAATAACTTTAACTTAGCTTTATGTTGCCTAGGATTAAACCAGGTTGGGAAAATGCAGAAGCACTGTAGAAACATGCTACAATCCCCAGGTCCTGTGCGGCAGGCCCCTCTCCAGGCACTTCGTACGTTCTCTTGGTCAGTTTCCACAGTAACCTTATGAGATCCTATGAGGAAGGGACCACCACCATCCTAATTTCCCAAAGGGTATCAGGAACGTGACTGCAGCTGCAGTTCGGAAATAACAAGTGGCGGAGCCAGGATCCGACTCTTGGCCTCTGGCTCTAGAAGGCAATTTCTCATTCCCGCCTACTATTCTAGACGTTTCTTTAAAAGACCTTTTTAAACTCACAGGAATCAGCAACTCAGCATGTTTGATCTTTCAGCCTAATTTAATACTGTATAATTTATCACTGTACTGTCATCTCATTTGGAAAAATGATTAGGCTAAATACCAAATATAGCTACAATTTTTGCTCTTTGTTTCTAGAAAGAGAGGGGAAAAAAGGGCTGTTTCCACTGGATCTGCTGCTTTCTGTGCACTCTCTGCTTTGGTGGAAATGTTCCACTGCTTACATCATAACTGGTTGCTATGGAGATGACTGATTTTAAAAATTAGAGAGATTTATTCAAATAAAAAATGAAAGAAGCAGAACTGTTCAGAAACAAAGGATCTTGCTATCATATAAATGTCCCTGCAAATGAAAAAGGAAAGCTGAAAAAACCGAAGAAAAAAAAATCTAAGGTGGTATCACAACCTCTCTGAAGTAAGATTGAACCTCAGAGTAAGTTTACCTGGTGGAAACAACCCAAGCCAGCTCCAATGTTTGTTTCCTGCTCTGCCAGGACACTTGTGGATGACTGTGTGATACGCATTTCCAACTCCAAAGGAAGCTTATCCACCAGCCCTGCCAATCAGCTTTGAACTGGTTCCTGAGTAATGATTTCAGGGTGAAGCTCTTCCTTATAAATGCCTATGAAACAGCAGTTACTCCCAATTCATTTTGCAAATGCTGAAAATCCCACAGAAACATACAAACAAGTGGAGGAAGCTACTGGACAAAGTGAAAACCCCGCTAATCTAATTTATACCTTGGCTATCAGTTATCACAAGACAAGTACTATTAACCAAGAAATTCAACAGAACTTAAAATCATTTAAAACTTCAGGTTAAGCCACACTTGCGGAAATTAAACTTTCTACATTTCTAAATTTTATCTTTCGGTCATTCAAATACTTTCCCTGAATTTGCACATTTACCCGGGAAAGGACCCCGTTGCTTCAAGAGCACTCTTGGGGAACAGAATGATGGAGCACACAAAGATGGTCAGTTGCAGGGTTTTCCTCACCCTGTGCAGCAGGAAGTGCTCAGCTGACCAAGACTGAAGTGTGAGCTGACAAGTGAACAGAAAGACCGGGAAAGAGGAGGCAGCGTCCGTGACCACGACACCACGGTAATCCGTGCCTACTTCATGTTCAAATCACTGTTCGAACATGCCAAGGCACCAGCGCGAGCACTTCATCACGAAACACACAGCCTGGAGCTATCTTTCTTTCTCTCTTAACGCTTCTAGCTGCTCATGGTATGACTGAAAGAATGAAGAAATACAAAGGACTACTGGAAAAATGTGAAAAGTCAAAAATGGTGTCCATTTTTGAAAGAGAAGTCATTTTCTAATTTTAAAGTAAACTGCAATTAACTATTGAGATTAAGAGGTTTTCCTTACTTAGAAGACTGAAAATTGAGCACCTTAAGGTGTTGCAACAGACGGTAGAAAAATTAACCACAAATGCTTAAACTGAATGACTGAAGTGTTTCTTGGACTTTAAAATGATTCCAAACTATACTAGGGAAAAAAGCACTGGCTTGATAAAGCTATGTTTGGTGCTTGGATGATGCAAAATAAAAACCGCTCACATCGAAGGAACTTAAGCTCATGTGAAGGAACTGATGGGGCGTGGGGAGTGAAGGACTTGATGTCAAACCTAGACAGCATGTGTAATTGAAATTCATTTTATCAAGTGATCTTCCTAGGTTAGGTGAGATTCTGCTCAAATCCTGCACAAATGTGGACAAAACTATCACCAAGTTAGGATAAGGAAGCTCGTCTCCTTCTGAAGTGTCCATCTCCAAACAGTCATGTCTGTTTCCCATTATAATCAATATCTTGTTTGTACTGATGTCAATTTGGACAAGAGAACAGAAGAAAAATCAGGGTTTACTCACCACGAGGAGTCCCTGTGACACCACATTCCACTCTACAAAGGAAGTGAGAGGGCTCCTCCCTTCGGTCTGATTTACGAGAGAGAAAGAGAGAGAGAACGTTGTAATGTCGCTACGCTACTGAGAGCGCCAAGGTGAGGAGGAGGAGGGGACGACGAGACCTGCGGTGGGAAGACCCTCTAACGAGACCCTGCTCTCTACAAACGAGCATGGAGGCCCGGCCTGGGAGGGGAATGACGGCCGGCCGCGACTCCCGGAGAAGCGGCGCGAGCATGCCAGGGGCAGCACAAATCACTCAGGTCGGAATTAAGGCTTATGTCTGAAAAAGAGGGAAAATCTCGTGTGTGTGTGTGTTCGTGTGTGAAGTTCATTTCAGGGAGAACTACCTTGGAGGAGGTAAGGCAGGGGGAGGAAACCCAACGGGTTAAGAAACACTCGAGCACCTGAAATTCTTAATTCTTCAGGAGATGAGAGAGATTTTTATGGGGTAAGTTACCACTGCCTTAAAAACAGAAAGGTACTTGAAGCTTCCTAAGAGATATGCTTAAAACCAGGGTGAGAAATCAGTAAAATTTACTTGCATGTATTTTATTTGCTCTAATAGTAAAAGAAAAATACTCTAGCATTTACTACTCAAACCTCACCTACACTTATTGCTGTCTAAAATATCACAGCAAAGTTTTCAAAACCATCAGTTCTTGGCATTGGATAGTATCATTTTTCTCCACAACTTCGCTCACCTTCTAACTCAAGTAAGACTGAGGATTCTAAAACACAAAATGAAGTCACAGCTTGGAGGAGGAAAAAGGATACATAAAAATGCCAGGTAAATTAGAAATACACATACCACTGTTATTATTTATTTATTCTTTAAGTTCAGGAAAATAACACTGGGTACCTCTTTAGCATAAAGCACATTATGCTACATTTAGCAAATGTAGCTACTGTACAGCAGTCTACTTCTCTAAAAACAAAATGCTTTCATTCTTTCAAGAAACAAAGATATCTCATATAATAAACCAAAACCTAATTCCCATTTTCATCTCATCATTTAAAGAATTACCTTAATTCAAGAATTTTCTCGAATGTTTTTCCAAAATTATACTACCCTATCTGAGACAGAGGGGAGAAATACATAAATCAGTAGGCTTTTAGAGAACCTGCATGCTTTTATTATAACCTACAACAAAGTATGTAAGGGCAAAGATTTTTCAAGATTGTTAATTCGTTAGCAATAATTTTCACCACGTTATTCCTGAAATTGCTAAGGGTGGGTGTAAACGTTTCATGGAAGCAGTGCAGCCTTTGCAGATAACGTGCAGACAGCTAGAGTCAAGAAAAGTTACCCTGCCAACACCTCAAAATAAAAAAATATTTTCACAGGGTCAGAGGCTGGCAAAGTGCCCATCAGTGGAGCAGCCACAATACAGGCCGGCCTCCTTAAGGGCTGCTGAGTGGCCTCAGCCTGAAGGAAAAGCAGCGAGTCGGCTTTGTGTCAGGGCCAATTAAACCCCTAAGCCAAATCCTGTGACCAGTTTATGGAAGATTCACAAGTGGGTTCAGAGAGCCCATTCTAAAGCAGAAAACCTGGGAGACTGTCAGCTTCCACAGGCTCCACAAACACCGTGCCAGGCGTGACTGAACGTACAGGAGGTGAGAGCGCCGACCCCACTTCTGAAAGGAGGGCTGTGCCAGCCCTCGGCCACTGTCAGACGCTGACAACACGGCACCAGGGCCTGCAAACTGCTGCTGCGTTCATGCCAGCACCTTAACCACTTTGACAAATATCCTTTCTCCTCGCTCCCCAACTTTCTGGGTATACTTTCCAAGAACTAAGAGACAAGGAAGACAGTAACTTTGTTTGTTTTGGGCTGCAGCTAGAGGCAGGTGGAATTTTAGTTCCCTGACCGGGGACCAAACCTGTGCCCCTGCGCTGGAAGCATGGATCTTACCCACTGGACTACCAGGAAGTCCCTAACTTGTTTTTTTTAACAGAAAGGAAACTAAAACACAGGAGTGTGAGAAAAAGGAAATATAAAAAAATACAATTGACCTCTTTGCTGATCTTTTTCATTTCTTCTTATCTCTTCGAAAAAATTAAGTCACACTGAAGGAAAGAGCACTTTTTGCTTGCTGAAAAAGATGGAACATGATACAGCCACAGGAAAGAAAAGTCAAATAATCCTGAACAGAATAGAATGTTCGAAGAAAAAGAAGGCAAAACTTGTCTGATCAATAATTTTGTAAAAGAGAAAACATATTCATATACTCCTAAAATATCTGAAAGGTTTTAGACTTAGTATTAACAATAGTTTTAGTAATACAATTTTTTACTTTATATTTTAAGTTTCAAATATTTCAAGTTAGGTGCTTTAAAAAAATAACGCTCAGAAGACTTTGCTTTCTAAATTGCTCAAAGAAAATATGGACTGCAGCCCATGTTACCATCAGCAAAGTACTCCATTCTGATAAAGCACACTTAAGGCGCTGAGAGGGAGGCAGGGTCTTCGTATCTGTACGATCTGCCTATGCTCACGGAGTGCTTAGAAGTGCGGACGTTCCGTTGTTCCGTTACACCATCTTAACTGCGCTTCACGTTATATACACATATGTAACTGACGGCATAAAATGTAATTTTTCAGAGGAGCCAAACTGCAGGAACAGCAAGAATCCTCTGCCCAGGAAAACTGAACGGCGCCTTGCAGCAGGGTGACGGGCTGCCCTCTAGTGTCGGCCTGGTTGCAAGAGCGTGAAAATAGAACAGACTTGAATGCTGCCTTAAAATGTCACTCAGATTAATTTAGATTAAAAAGTATTTTAGAGAAATATATGAAAGTTATCATCTTTATTTTATAGGCTAAAAAAAAAATCTGAAAAGGTCTAGAAAAGGTTGGCTCCAGGGACCATCGACTCACTGAAGCCACCAGGAGCAGAGGGCTGAAGGCATCCCGGCTCTCTCCAACAGCTCTCCCGGTTTCCAGAACAAACACCAAAGGGCTTTCCTAGGCGACCTTGGTGCCTTGCTCCCCCAGGGGACACAGACACAGTTTAGATGCCTCTGCCACAGCAAGAACTCGGCTCTTCAAATAAGAGCCGCGAAACAGGGGCCCTTGGGAACATGGCAAATCCCCTTCGTCACTCACCCCGTGAACATCCACTGAGGGCTTGAGAGACCCCAGGAGCCCCTACAGAAGGACAGGGTCTTTAGCTTACACAGCCTTTTGACCCTTTACCTCATCATGCCAACAGCCACACAGAACACGCTTAAAGACAGCTAGGCAGGAACTTGCCTCACACTGCTGAGCCGAGAATAACTTAGAGGGAGAATAACCCAGCTCACGGAGCAGACATCAAAAGCTACATATGGCATGAGTTATCCTATGTTAGGCAGCCTCACCTGGCTTTACCCAACTTTCCATGTGTTCATCCTTGTTATGCAATCACACATGAAGACTTCTGTTTAGTAATGTCTTACCAGATTTTTTTTTTCCTGGTGTTCTGAAAAGGTAACTGAAATAACCATGACTTTATTGAGCTCCCAAAGGTGATAAAGAAATAGGGATAGTATAGAAGGTGAGGCTTTGTGAATGTTACAGATATCTTCCAAAAAGGTTTCCTGGTATGAACAGGCCTTCTTAAAAATTCTTCCAAAGGCATAAAGCAAGTACTTGAATAACTTAAAGTTGCTGGTAAATTCCTAAAAAAGATTTCCCCATTTGATTAACTGTACTTAATAAAATATAAAACATAATTCTTTCATTCTCGAAGCAGAGTAAGAAGACAAGAGTATAAAGCATTATATATAACAACGATGTGATCTTAACCCTTGTAATTGTTTTATTCTATGCAATCTTGCAAAGGAGTTTTTACTCTTATCATAATATCATGATAAATAAATTCTTCTAATTTATATTGGAGGGATTAGTGGAAACAGTGTCAGACTTTATTTTTGGGGGCTCCAAAATCACTGCAGCCATGAAATTAAAAGACGCTTACTCCTTGGAAGGAAAGTTATGACCAACCTAGATAGCATATTCAAAAGCAGAGACATTACTTTGCCAACAAAGGTCCGTCTAGGCAAGGCTATGGTTTTCCCGGTGGTCATGTATGGATGTGAGAGTTGGACTGTGAAGAAGGCTGAGCACCGAAGAATTGATGCTTTTAAACTGTGGTATTGGAGAAGACTCTTGAGAGTCCCTTGGACTGCAAGGAGATCCAACCAGTCCATTCTAAAGGAGATCAGCCCTGGTGTTCTTTGGAAGGAATGATGCTAAAGCTGAAACTCCAGTACTTTGGCCACCTCATGCGAAGAGTTGATTCACTGGAAAAGACTCTGATGCTGGGAGGGATTGGGGGCAGGAGGAGAAGGGGATGACCGAGGATGAGATGGCTGGATGGCATCACCAACTCGATGGAAGTGAGTTTGAGTGAACTCCGGGAGTTGGTGATGGACAGGGAGGCCTGGTGTGCTGCAATTCATGGGGTCGCAAGGAGTCGGACACAACTGAGCAACTGAACGGAACTGAACTGAACTGAAAACTGATTAAGGCTCATTTTGAAAAAGGCTGAATGTCATTTGGTACTTACTAAATAGCAAGTACACACTCATTTACTAAAAGAGAAACTTCTAGGACTTTAGTCTTTGAAAAGAAGGCAACATATAATTCTGGATATATTGTATATTAAACTCAGTTTCTGTGGTTATTGATAATAATGTTATTAACTATACATTTAATATACCCATGGAAGAGTCACCTACTTCATAGCTTAAGTTTCACATATTATTATCCACTTCAGTATTCTGAAACTTTTTGGAATGAAATGTATTTAAAAAAGTGATGCAGTGTTAGAAATGCAACTTGGGCAACTGTGCTAAGAACTGTAATAATGTTGCAGAGAGGCACTACATAGAGTAGAGGCATGGAGATACAAGTATGGAGGAAAAAACTGTAAAATCCAATCTCTAACCTCAAGACCAATAAACCATCAAGATTCATGTAAGCTTTACATTTTCATCTTCCTGTTCCTAGTTTCAGAAGAGAAGGAAAGAAGGAAACTAGTATCTGTTCCTGTCACTACGCTGGGTATTCTTTTTACATCTCTCAATCTTTGCAGTAAAAGATGCCGGCACTAAACAATATCCCCTTTCTGAGGATGGGGACACAGGCTGAGAGAAGTCAAGTAATGGCTCCTGAGTCATCAGTTCCTCAATGCTGGGCCAGGCTGTCTGATTCTTCCCACCAGGACAATGTCTTTCAGGGTTTTCCCCTCTCACAAATCAGAGGGTGTCTCACCTGTAAGCAGGTAAGGCTTGCCAGACCACAAAGACAGTGGCTCTCAAATGAGATGGAGGAGGAGCCTGCAGGGGGAGTTCCGTAGGAGCTACTGATGCTACCCGCCCCTCCACGTCCCAGCCTAGAACCTGCTCCTCACTTTATACAGACGATGCCCAAGAGGCTGGGGACGTGAAGAAAATAAAAGTACAGGCTGAGCAGCACAGTGGCCATGTGGTTGGGCCTGGCCCTCAGCGCTGGGCCCTTTCTATACTTCCCCGGTGGCTCAGATGGTAAAGAATCTGCCTGCAGTGCCGGAGATCTGGGTTCAATCCCTGGTTAGAGATCCCCTGGAGAAGGGAAAGGGTACCCACTCCAGTATTCTGGCCTGGAGAATTCCATGGACAGAAGAGCCTGGCAGTTCATAGGATTGCTAAGAGCTGGAGACTACTGAGCAACTAAACACACAGACACACAGACACACAGACACACACACACACACACAATCTGCATTATTAACATTTGTCGCCTAGCCAAAACAAAGTTCTGGTTCAGAACCATTTGGGAAAAAAAAAAAAAGTACAAATAAAAAGTAGAAATATTATATAAGCATGTTATATAATATTCACTACAAAGATAAACAGCATAGGTTGATGCATTAAGGGCCAAAGTATGAAAGAAACTTAATGAATTATTCCTATTCTAAAAAAAATCTATCCAAGTTGATTATTAAGCACAAGTAGCAAAAATAATTTAAACCTTTACAATAGTTCATCATCTTAAACTTACCTTAGGCCATAGCAAGGCAGAGTGAAGAGCCTGAATAGGGCCAGGAAGACTCTGACGGGAAGCAGGGTGAACACATAGAGAAACGCGTCCAGGCACAGAAAGATTCCAAAAACCATGAGCTGGATTTTAAAAGGAGAGAGGAACATAAAAGACAAAATGCAAAACAAACTGTTCTTTAAAATATTGTAGATGAAAATTTCAAACAGTCAAGGAATTTCTAAACTTGGTAGCAAATTCATTTCTCATAACTTAGCTATGGGAATAACAAGTTAACAGTTCTCCTTGTCGAAAATGAGCCATATTCTAATAAAAGATTCCTTTTCAAAATGCAAGCTTGTAGTTCTTCTTCTGGAGCCTTTGGTTTATCATCTACACAAGTCAATTATTCAAAAGACAAGTCACCCTCAACCACAACTATGCGACATCTGACGTAGCTCTCTGGGTACTTCCTCAAGCTGCAGAGATGCTATAGAAAACCTTTCAGATGTAACTTAAACTCTAACATTAAAGTAAAGATATTACTTATTTTAATACAATTTTAGGTACACTTGAACTTGCTGTGCAAAGAAGTTATTATTTCTCACTGGAGGAGTAGCTGTTAATGTCTGCACCTCTTCTCCTTTCTCGTGTGCTTGTCACATCCTTCCTGTTTCGGGTGATACTGTACACTTTCATCTGTTACATTTAGGACTATATTTCTTGCTCTCCACACTTCATGGCAAACAGAAGGGAAAAAGTGGAAGCAGTGGCAGATTCTATTTTCTTGGGCTGCAAAATCACTGCAGATTGTGACTACAGGCATGAAATCAAAAGGCGCTTGCTCCTTGGAAGAAAAGCTATGACAAACCTAGACAGTGTATTAAAAAGCAGAGACTCTGCTGATAAAGGTCCATATAGTCAAAGCTGTGGTTTTTCCAGTAGTTATGTATGGATGTGAGAGTTGGACTATAAAGACGCCTGACTGTTAAAGAACTTATGCTTTCGAATTGTGGTGCTGGAGAAGACTCTTGAGAGTCCCTTGGCCTGCAAAGAGACCAAACCAGTCAAACCTAAAGAAAATCAACCCTGAATATTCATTAGAAGGACTGAAGCTGAAGCTCCAATACTTTGGCCACCTGATGAGAAAAGCGGACTCACTGGAAAAGACCCTGATGCTGAGGCAAAAGGAGAAGGGAGTGGCAGAGGATGAGATGTTTAAACAGCATCACCGACTCAATGGACATGAATTTGAGCAAACTGCGGGAGACAGTGGAGAACAGAGAAGCCTGGAGTGTTGCAGTCCACTGGGTCGCAAAGAGTTGGACATGAGTTAGCGACTGAATGACAATATTTCACAGATGGAGGGTAGAATCTTGTGATGCCTTAGCAAATAGCCACACCCAGGCTGCTAACCTGTACTATTTCAAGAGGGGTGACTTTCTGTACATTAGACACACAGACATGGTATGATGTACACACCCTCACACACAACACTCCATGTATTCTTAGTCAATAAACTGACCTCCAGAAACGTACTAAGTAGCTAACATGCACACTGCTACTGGAAGAACTGCATACGTTCCCCACAATTCATATGCTGAGGGCCTGACCACAGCCCGCCCTCCCCACACCTCAGAATGTGGCTGTGTTTGGAGTGGGGGCTCTTTAAAGAGGGAATCAAGTTAAAATGAGGTCGCGAGGATGGCCCTTATCCAGCATGACTGGTGCGTCCCTGTAGGAGCTGTTAGGAGGCAGACACACACAGGGAAGATGATACGGCATGGATCAGACGGAGTACACAAGCAAGGGGAGAGGCCTCAGAAGACACCAACCGTGACGACCCTTCCATCCTGGGTCTTCTGATCAGACTGAAATCGTCTCTTAAAGAATCAGACTTTCTGTTAGAGAACAGTCATCCTTCTTAGGCTTAGAGAAACTTGTTTTAGTATTGCTTCTCATCTATGGCAAGCAACAGTAACAAACGTCTAAGGGTCTTCCCATCCCATTTTAAATCAGCCCAGGAAGCAAAAATACCCCCACCCCTGCACGCTCAGCATCTAGGGACCACCGGAGCTATCGCGACAACAGATCACAATGTGAAAATGGAAGGAAGCAAGCGGCTGTGTTCAAAGACACTTCAACTGGGGGCCAGGAAAGCACCCAGCTATGCCTTCCAGGGTTCAGAAATGTAAACAAGTGACTCCATTCCTGTACCTACTGCTCAGGTGTTAGGTTTGTTCACAAAGCACAGCATTCTTTTAAATCCTTTGCAAATGATAATGAGAAAATGTCCTTAAAAGACAATAAACAAGATGTGACCCTGAGAACAGTTACCCTTGAGGGAGGGAGAGGAATCCCTGGGCGCCCTGATGGGCAGTCCAGGGCGTCTGGTTTAATCTACCTGGTGACCCAGGTGTCTGGGTGGCTGTGCCAAGAGGGACTCCCGTGTCCTTGGGCCTCTGGGCGTGCGGCATTGAGTGCTGATTGCTTCATCCCTGTCAGCTCCTGAGCTGCTGAGTTTCAGCCCTGCTCGGCACACCAGGAAGCCACAGTTTTGGCGGCTGGACCCTGGCCTAGGGCTGCACGTTGGAGTGCAGGAGCTGGCCTGCGCGCTGCGGCTGTCTACCCCCGAGCCCCACAGGTTTGAAGCCGTGTGAGCGCAGCAAAAGATCTCAGGCCCAGTTTTTGCTAGGTATAGAAGGCAGCGTGCTTTGGCATCTTGATAAAATGTTGTAGACTGTTGTGGTTGCTTAGTCACTCAGTCGTATCTGACTCTTCGCAACCCTATGGGCGGTAGCCTGCCAGGCTCCTCTGTCCGTGGGATTTCACGGGCAACAGTACTGGAGTGGATTGCTATTTCCTTCTCCAGCGGATCTCCCCGACCCAGGGACTGAACCTGAGTCTTCACTGCAGGCAGATTCTTTACCCTTGAGTCACCACAGAAGCCCACCTTGATAAAACAGACAAGGATTATGATTTACTTTTCATTGGCATCAAATAACCACAAGGCAGTCACGGAGTCTGAAGCAATGGCTGATGAAATTGTCCCTAAAATGTGCAAGGTGTTAACTACAAACCAGAGAGACTGGTGTCATATGCCACCCTCTGTCTCCCTTCTGAGAAACAAAAATCTCCTTTAAATGTCACTGGAAAGGTCAAAATGAATACAGTGGGTGGCTAAAATCAAAGCAGCACGGTGCTGCTGGAATCCATCTCGACCGTGGGTGCACACCCGTCTAACCAGATGATAGTCACGTCACCGTGCGCCTGGGTCCCTGTCTCTAGCTCGCCCCGTCCCCATTTCTCTCCTACTCCAGTTCCATGCACCCACCCCCGCACCACTTTACCCATCTTGTAGAAGGTGATAAATTATGTATGTCTAAGTTATAACTATCTCTTGCCTTAGCTGTGTCTGAGCTTTACGGGGTGGTGGAGGGGGAAGCCTTATAAACATGTCATCTCTCCGAACCAGCAATTATATGAATTTTTTTAAAAAAGTGAAGTCGCTCAGTCGTGTCCAACTCTTTGCGACCCCATGGACTTGTAGCCTACCAGGCTCCTCCGTCCATGGGATTTTCCAGGCAAGAGTACTGGAGTGGGTTGCCATTTCCTTCTCCAAGGGATCTTCCCAACCTAGGGATCGAACCCAGGTCTTCTGCCTTGCAGGCAGATTCTCTACCAGCTGAGCCACCAGGGAAGCCCAATTATATGAAATATAACAAAATGCAAAGACACCAAAGCGTAATGAACATGCTTCAAGAAGAAATCCTACACTGCAGTTGCCAGCTTTTACCTCTTTCCCAGCTGGTGGATTTTCCCGGGGTTGGATGACAAAATGTTACCCGAGGTTTTGCGTGAAAACTTCCCAGGGCTGACTTAGGCTTTGATTTCTTCCTCCTTCTCTCTCTTAACTGAGCATTCATTGCCTTTCTGTCTCACAGGAGATCTTGTGTGGAAGGGTTTCAGAAGCCTTTCGCAGGTACTGGGCAATAGGGCCAGGCGCTGGCCTCCATCCAGCCTCATCTCCACCTGGACCTCATCACCATGCCCCCAACTCTGCAGCGAGGTTCGGGGGCTCACCTGGTGCCTGAGCAGCAGAGGCAGGGCCAGCCCCCCACAGGTCTGCAGAAGACGTGGCTTTGAGACTGAAGCACTATTTCTACTAACGACACCTGCCACTCAGCCTCAACCTTGCCACTGGATTTGTATGTTAAAAAAAAAAAGGATTTACCACTAAGTTTTTAACATCTGAACCTCAATGTGAAAACCACAACGATTCTGTAACACTGGTCAACATCACCTGCTAGTGAAAAGTTCCACAACCAGCTCTTACCACACTCATTTTGAACCTACTGCTACTGCTCTTGATCATCTGAAAGATACTAGCCTCAAAACAAATAAAAACAAATAAAATGCCGGCCCCTCTCCATGAAGAGCAGAGCAAGGTTTCTTCACCTTTTAAAAATGTTTCCTTTTTTGACCAAAACCTCCTGCCTTCCTTTTAATGCCACTTGGAATTTCAAAATAAATAAAATGTTATGGCTACAATTAAAAGCAGCACAAGGATTTGGAAGATGCCTCTTTGAGCTGCAGAAACCACCTGTGGCAATCCTGTATCCATTCCCCCACAGCCCCAAGCAGTGCCTGGAGCAGAGGGCGCTGCTATGGGGTAGGAGCCGGGAAGCAGGGGTCAGGCAGGAGAAGGGCTTTCTTTCCGCCCCGGCTCTCAGTGTGTGAGGCTCTGGGTCCACTCCTGCGTCTTGCTCAGTCCTATACATGGGATACGAGGTCACTGGGGAGGGACCCCTTCCCCAGGGAATTCAAAGTTAGCGAGGAGGACCGCATGGTAAGGGCTGGATGAAGGATGTGCTCTGGGTGCGCTGGGGACAAGCTAAGGGCTGTGCACCAGCTGGGGTGGGGACGCGGGCTGGGGAGTGGGCACCCCGGGGAGGCAGGAACGGTCAGCAAAGCTCCCCCACGAGGAGAAAGATGGGCATGAGCTGCTGCCAGGCACAGAAAGGAGGAAGCACCTTGACAAGAGCGCCTGAGTGCTCTCTGCTAGCTTCACAATGCCATCTCCGGACTGTCTCATTGACATAAAAGCGAAACAGCGGCTGCAACTACCTCTTCTTAACATACCATCACACTACAAAGCAACTAAAAGGCTTTACATGATATTTTCATTCAGTTCCTTATTTTGAAACGAAGTTTTTGATTTATTTTTCCTAAATGTTTATCACCTGTCTGACTGTCAAAAGAGCAGAACTGAGTTCCTCCACTAGAGAGATCAAATCTGCCCTCTGTGACTCTTTCCCTTGCTGCCACATCCTCTCCTTGTGGGCAAACTCATTCACAGGGTCACGGACTGCCGGCCCTGAGATGACCGAGTCCAGCCTCCTAATCTCAGACAAAGACAGTCAAAGCCAAAGTAACACCTTAATCGGTGGACCTGAGATGAGAAGGTGAGGTTGTTCATCTCCACCCCAAGACCCCCTGTGCGACACTAACCTCTCCTTTGCAACAGTAACATAGTCTATGCCCCAAACACAATGTTCTATACCTACGGTCATACTTATCTCTTCAACCTGATGTGACCTATGTAGTTACTATTTAAGACTAAGCAGTTGAATTCAATTTTCTATAAATAACTAATGTACAAAGCATGGTAACAATGAAAAAGACTGTCAAAATGCACAGTTATAAGGCAAAGAAAAGTCAAAATTATGATTTCACCTTAGTTCTACATCTTAGGATAGGCAAAGCTATATAAATGTATGCTATCATAGAAAAGTAATTTTGATAAAAGTCTTCATAATAATCACCCCTACATCTGACATGTGTTTAACTTGAGGGATAGATTTGTTAAAGAGGTAAATTAATCAACTGGTTTGAACCTGAAGAGCGCACACCTGGAGTGGTCTTGACTTCTCCCTGTTTCCTTCATTTCCAGTCCACGCTGAACATCGCTATGCTTCAGAAGCAGAGCTCTGGAGGGGGCAGATGACCCCTCACCACCCTCAATCTCCTTTTCCCTTTGCTGGAAAAGCCTGATCTACCCTGGCCCAGCCCCCGTGCAGCAGGGTGGCTGTGCAGCTCAGTCTGGCCAACAAGGCACCGGTGGAAGAAGGCACGCTGGGCACCTCTGGGGAAGCTTTTAATTTATTATGAAAGGGTCGGTGGAGAAGGCTGCGCTGTCCATCTCCTCGTCTCTGACTGTAATGCAGATATAAGGTCGGAGGTGCAGCTGACTGACATCTTTCTAGTGAAAGGCAGCAAGGGGACCAAGAGCCAATTTGCCAGTGATGGTAAAAGAGAAAGAGAAAAAGGACTTGAGTCCATGCTGGCCTCATGAATCTGCTGGAAACAGATCGCCTTCCTCTCGGCTTGTTAAAAGTTTTGAAAAACCTTTTCGTTTAAGTCACTTTTAGGTATGCACGCTCACTCACTCACTCACTCGTATCCGACTCTTTACAACCCCAATGGACTGTAGCCCACCAGGAATTTCCCAGGCAAGCATACGGGAGTGGGTTGCCATTTCCTTCTCCAGGGGATCTTCTTGACCCACGGATAGAACCCAGGCCTCTTCTCTGTGTCTCCTGCGTCAGTAGGTGGGTTCTTTACCATTGTGCCACTGGGAAGCCCATTCTGTAATACAATACACACAGCTAAAAGTATTCTCGAGGAAATGGTTTAATCTCCTTCTGATGCCAGCCTAAACCCCCTAGTCTAACCTTCAGAGTCACCTGGTTCCAACCCGTCCTTTCAGTGCGCCTGTCCTTCCTTTTCTGTTCCTGACAATCTCCCAGCTCTGGGTCTCCCTAGTATATCTCACCCCCCACCTCTACATGGACTTCCCCGTGGCTCAGATGGTGAAGAGTCTGCCTGCACTATGGGAGACCCAGGTTCAATCCCTGGGTCAGGAAGATCCCCTGGAGAAGCGAATGGCAACTCACTCCAGTATTCTTGCCTGGAGAATCCCACGGACAGAGGAGCCTGGTGGGCTACAGTCCACGGGGTCGCAAAGAGTCGGAAAATATGGAGCAACTAACACTAACCAGCACCTCCACGTACGCCCTAAACTGTACAGAAGTGACCTCTGTGTCCTCATCACCTTGCCATTCCCTTCACGGGTCCCATGTTTATCTCTGTACTTCCCCACAGTAAAAGTGCCTGGAACATAGCACTCAAATAAAAAACTGAGAAGATAAGTAACTGCACGAGGGTGGGTGGGTGGTTGTTCCGTCACTAAGTTGTGTCTGACTCTTTCTGACCCTCTGGACTGCAGCACGCCAGGCATCCCTGTCCAGCACCAACACCCGGAGCTTGCTCAAACTCATGTCCATTGAGTCTGTGATGCCATCCAACCATCTCATCCTCTGTCTGCCCCTTCTCCTGTCTTCAATCTTTCCCAGCATCAGGGTCTTTTCCAATGAGCCAGCTCTTCAAATCAGGTGGCCAAAGTATTGGAGCTTCAGTATCAGTCCTTCCAATGAAGGGGTGATTTCCTTTAGGATTGACTGGTTTGATCCTGCTGTTCAAGGGACTCTTAAGAGTTTTCTCTAGCACCACAGTTCAAAAGTGTCAGTTCTTCGATGCTCAGTCTTCTTAATGGTTCAGTCCTCACATACGTATATGACTACTGGAAAATCCATAGCTTTGACTATATGGACCTTTGTCCACAAAGTGATGTCTTTGCTTTTTAAAACACTGTTTAGGTTCGTCATAGCTTTTCTTCCAAAGAGCAAGCATTATCTCTGTAGCTATCAGCTAAACCCCCATGAAAGATAAGCTTCACTTTCAGATAGCTTGACTGCAAGGAGAAAGGGAAGAAAATATTTTTCCTAAAGGTTCTTTCTGCCTGAGATCAGCAACCCAAGAGGCTGGGGGTCAGAAATCATGACCCTTCCAGAGTTAGAAGAGCCCTTTATTAGCAAGTGAAGCAGGGTGGTTAGTAGTAGAGCGGGAGATCAAAGAGGGACACAGAGAACCTTGAAAACCAGTCCCCTCCCAACCACTCCCTGCTGGACTCAGCCCAGGGAGACTGCCATCCCCACCGCAAATCAAACGGCCACTGCAGTACAACCAGGGGACAAAAAACCTTTCAAACCTCTTCCTGTTCTCCCAGGACAGGGCACTGCAATTTGCTAAGTGGAGGTGATGGAATTCCAGTGGAGCTATTTCAAATCCTGAAAGATGATGCTGTGAAAGTGCTGCACTCAATATGCCAGAACATTTGGAAAACTCAGCAGTGGCCACAGGACTGGAAAAGGTCAGTTTTCATTCCAATCCCAAAGAAAGGCAATGCCAAAGAATGCTCAAACTACCGCACAATTGTACTCATCTCACACGCTCGTGAAGTAATGCTCAAAATTCTCTAAGCCAGGCTTCAACAATATGCGAACCATGAAATTCCTGATGTTCAAGCTGGTTTTAGAAAAGGCAGAGGAGCCAGAGATCAGATTGCCAACATCTGCTGGATCATGGAAAAAGCAAGAGAGTTCCAGAAAAACATCTACTTCTGCTTTCTTGACTATGCCAAAGCCTTTGACTGTGTGGATCACAATAAACTGTGGAAAATTCTGAAAGAGATGGAATATAAGAACACCTGACCTGCCTCTTGAGAAATCTGTATGCAGGTCAGGAAGCAACAGTTCGAACTGGACATGGAACAACAGCCTGGTTCCAAATAGGAAAAGGAGTGGACAACAGACTGGTTCCAAATAGGAAAAGGAGTGCGTCAAGGCTGTATATTGTCACCCTGCTTATTTATCTTCTGTGACGAGTACATCATGAGAAATGCTGGACTAGAAGAAACACAAGCTGGAATCAAGATTGCCGGGAGAAATATCAATCACCTCAGATATGCAGATAACACCACCCTTATGGCAGAAAGTGAAGAGGAACTCAAAAGCCTCTTGATGAAAGTGAAAGAGGAGAGCGAAAAAGTTGGCTTAAAGCTGAACATTCAGAAAACGAAGATCATGGCATCTGGTCCCATCACTTCATGGGAAATAGATGGGGAAACAGTGGAAACAGTGTCAGACTTTATTTTTTGGGCTCCAAAATCACTGCAGATGGTGACTGCAGCCATGAAATTAAAAGACGCTTACTCCTTGGAAGGAAAGCTATGATCAACCTAGACAGCGTATTTAAAAGCAGAGACATTACTTTGCCGACTAAGGTCCGTCTAGTCAAGGCTATGGTTTTTCCAGTAGTCATGTATGGATGTGAGAGTTGGACTGTGAAGAAGGCTGAGCGCCAAAGAATTGATGCTTTTGAACTATGGTGTTGGAGAAGACTCTCGAGAGTCCCTTGGTCTGCAAGGAGATCCAACCAGTCCATTCTAAAGGAGATCAGTCCTGGGATTTCTTTGGAAGGAATGATGCTAAAGCTGAAACTCCAGTACTTTGGCCACCTCATGCGAAGAGTTGACTCATTGGAAAAGACTCTGATGCTGGGAGGGATTGGGGGCAGGAGGAGAAGGGGACGACAGAGGATGAGATGGCTGGATGGCATCACTGACTCGATGGATGTGAGTCTGAGTGAACTCCGGGAGTTGGTGATGGACAGGGAGGCCTGGTGTGCTGCAATTTATGGGGTCGCAAAGAGTCGGACACGACTGAGCGAGTGAACTGAACTGAAGTGAGATTTGTAAAGATCTTAAAACACTTACAGAAGGCTTTTGTTGTTTAGTCGCTAAGTCATGTCTAACTCCTGTGAACCCATGGACTGTAGCCTGCCAGGCTCCTCCGTCTATGGGATTATCCAAACAGGAGTACTGGGTGGGTTGCCATTTCCTTCTCCAGGGGATCTTCCCCGCCCAGGGATCCAACCTGGATTCTTCACCATTGAGCCATCTAGGAAGCCCATAGAAGGCCTGCCACGTAATTAGCATTCGGATGAGAAAACTGAGGCACACGGAGACAGAAGTGAACTGGTCACAGCCTCACACTTGATAAACTGTGGAGCCAAGATCCAAATTCAGGCAGGCTGGCCTTCAAGTTCATGCCCTTTAACCACTCTGCTGTCCTGGCTCTCAGTTCAGGATGCAGAGATCCTGCAGTTTAGCTTCCTCTTTGTGTGGAAGGAAAAAATACAGCTCCCAAGGTGGAGCACATGAGCAGTCAGTAGCAGACCTAGACAAGAGCCCCTGGAGCATGTGGGAGCATGGAGAAAGGGCTGCGGAGGAAAAAAAGTGCTGCCCCCAAGTCAACAAATGCTCCAAAATGTCATATCCTTACATCACATTGAGAAGTTCAAGCATAAAAATGTGCTAATAACTAGGAAAACTACTTTAAATATATAAGCAATTCATCTTTATTAAATGTCAAGTATAACATGTTTATCTACTGACAATATTACACAAAAACCTGTCTTTTTTTTCTTTTTAACAATCACTAAACAGGTTCGGTTGGAGATACTGAGTTGACCTTTCTCTTGACTTTAAAATAATAAGCATTAGTTACATGCTTTATAGTATCTGCAACTCCTGAAGACACAAAGTGCTCTTTAATTATCAAGTTTCTCTTTTTGCAAAGGTTAGGTGGAAATACAGTAGCATGTATCCCCCTCAAAAACAAGAACATTTAAAAGAAGATTAGTATGGCATTATATATTGGATAAATAAACCCAAAGATAACCAATAAAATTAAGTTATATTACCACAAATGTCTCGACTGCCTCTCAACTCTCACGATAAACGCCTGAATTGGGACCCCCCCCCCCACGTCTAATAAAGGCCTTAGAGATAGCAGAGTGCATTCATGCTGTTATGAGATATTTAAGCCTGGAATTAAACTGAAATCTAAGTTTGTTTTCCTCTATGCTCCACTTAGTCTTATTCAGTTCAGTTCAGTCACTCAGTTGTGTCCGACTCCTTGTGACCCCATGAATTGCAGCATGCCAGACCTCCCTGTCCATCACCAACACCCGGAGTTCACTCAGACTCACTTCCATCGAGTTGGTGATGCCATCCAGCCATCTCATCCTCTGTTGTCCCCTTTTCCTCCTGCCCCCAATCCCTCCCAGCATCAGAGTCTTTTCCAATGAGTCAACTCTTCGCATGAGGTGGCCAAAGTACTGGAGTTTCAGCTTTAGCATCATTCCTTCCAAAGAAATCCCAGGACTGATCTCCTTTAGAATGGACTGGTTGGATCTCCTTGCAGACCAAGGGGCTCTCAAGAGTCTTCTCCAACAACACAGTTCAAAAGCATCAATTCTTTGGCGCTCAGCCTTCTTCACAGTCCAACTCTCACATCCATACATGAGCACTGGAAAAACCATAGCCTTGACTAGACGGACCTTAGTCAGCAAAGTAATGTTTCTGCTTTTAAATATGCTATCTAGGTTGGTCATAACTTTCCTTCCAAGGAGTAAGCGTCTTTTAATTTCATGGCTGCAATCACCATATACGGTGATTTTGTTGATACAAAAGAAATTGTGGTTTTGGACTGTGAATTTTAGATTATAACTAGGCTCAAACACATCTTTATTAATCAAAATAGGAACCATTACAATCCACACATTTTTGCCAACAGAAATAAGTTTTTTTATTCCTGTAGTATAAAAATCCATGCTTCAGGATTCAGTGGACTCTTGGAAACCATTTTCTGCCTCCTGCTGGTTATGGCAGTGTTTTCCCTACAAAAAGCTGTCAAAATGCTTGAAGAAGTGGTAGTTGGTCGGCAAGAGGTCAGGTGACTATGGCGAATGAGGCAGAACTCTGAAGCCCAATTTGTTCAACTTTTGAAGCCTTGGTTTTGCAATATGTGGTTGGGTGGTGTTGTGCAGAAGAATTGGGCCTGCTTTGTTGACCAGTGCTGACTGCAGGCGTAGCAGTTTTCAGTGCATCTCATCGATTTGCTGAGCACACTTCTCAGATATAGTGGTTTTGCCATGATTCGGAAAGCTGGAGTGGATCAGACTGGCAGGAGAGCACCAGTGTCCAAGGTCATTTGTTTTTTGGTGCAAGTTTGGTTTGGGGAAGTGCTTTGGAGCTGCTTCTTGGTCTAGCCACTGAGCTGGTCATCACTGGTTGTATAAAACCCACTTTTCATCACACATCACAATCCGATCAAGAAATGGTTCGTTGTTGTTGAAGAGAATCAGAGAGGACACTTCAAAACGATGATTTTATTTTGATTTTTCAGTCAGCTCATGAAGCAGTCACTTATCGAGCTTTTTTACCTTTCCAATTTGCTTCAAATGCTGAATGAATGTAGAATGGCTGACAATGAGCGCTTTGGCAACTTCTTATGTAGTTGTAAGAAGATCTGCCTTGATAATTGCTCTCAGTTGGTTGTTGCTAACTTCCAATGGGCAGCCACTAAGCCCGTCATCTTCAAGGCTCTCGCCTCCTTTCTAAAACTTCTTGAATTACCACTGCATTATATGTTCGTTAGCAGTTCCTTGGCCAAATGCATTGCTGATGTTGTGAACTGTCTCTGCTGCTTTACGACCCACTTTGAATTTGAATTAAAAAATTATTCAAATTTGCTTTTTGTCTAATATCATTTTTATAGTCTTAAATGTAAAACAAGCAGCAAGTAGCAAGTCACTAGCAACAAAAAAATAAAGTGAGAAATGAGCCTTAAAATGGGGTATAACATAACCACATTTATATAAGAATGTACTCCAATATCAAAGGGCCAACGTGCAATTACTTTTGCACCAACCTAACAGAAGAAGAAACTTCTCTAAACTGAAAAAGATGATATTCTTCTGTATATTTTAAGCAGTAAAACACCTGAAGTATTGTTCTCAGAGACTAAATCAACATGTCTTAAATAGGCCTAAAACCAAAAGCCTTTCTCGCGGGCAATAGGATTAGAACATAATGGCAACTGTGTGTGAGCGGTGTCCACTAAACTTTTCTCACATTAATAATGTTTCACACACGTACAAGTGAAACCAAAGTTTCAAAAAAAAAAAAAAAACCACTTACGCTGAGTACAGGCAACGAATGCAATGTGATACTTTTTCTATTCTTCAATTAAACAGAATAAATCCTCATCAATTACAACCTACTGCATGGGTTATTCCACCTACTAGTGGCCCTACAGCAGACCACAGGTTGAAAGACACTGGTTTATACTGAAGCCCCATCAAGACCTGCAGAGATTTTCCCAGAAGACAACTTAATACTCACAATGACAAATATGAAATGCTTACAAGTTTCTGTGAGAAATCCACCCAGAAACTTGCTTGTAATTTCAATGCTGATAATGAGGAAAAGAACTGTGGTGCTGGAGGACTCTCGAGAGTCCCTTACTATAAGGAGATCAAACCAGCCAATCCTAACAGAAATTATCTCTGAATATTCACTGGAAGGAGTGATGCTAAAGTTGAAGTTCCAAAACTTTGGCCACTAATATGAAGAGATGACTCATTGGAAAAGACCCTGATGCTGGGGAAGACGGAGGCAAAAGGGGGCGGCAGAAAGTGAGATAGTTGGATGGCATCACCGACACAATGGACATAAATTTGAGCCAACTCCGGGAGAGAGAGGAGGACAGAGGAGCCTGGCGTGTTGCAGTCCATGGGGTCGCAAAGAGTTGGACACAATTTAGTGACTGAACAACAGACGAGGAAAAGAGAGGGATGGATGTACTGAGCCTGCCTCTGATGAGCTGACAGTTACGGGGGCTGCGGTCACTGTGAGTTATTTCTACCACAGGTGGAGTGGTACAAGGGGTCAGAAGGACACCTCCTTAGTGAAAGTCCATGAAGTCTGCCTGTGGACAGTGGACACGACCCTCTGGGCTCGCCCAGAGCAAAGCGGGAGGCCAGCAGCTCAGACAGACGGGTGGATGAGCATCCAGGCTGCAGAGAGAAGGCAGACCCCCGGCAGGGCCTTCTGCAGCAGCCTCCCACTTCCAGCCCATGGCTGATCACTGGCAGAAAAAAGTGAGCTCTGAAAAGCAGGTTAAGGTGTTTTAGAAAGACACAAGAATTACTTTAAACAAAAAATTCTTTTTCCAAGCAGAAGAAACATCACCTGCCAGGTTCCTCCTGGACAAAACCTTAAAGCTACTCTAATACACAAAACAAAGGAGCTGCCGCCCCGGGGAGGAGGGCTGCACCCCTCCCCCCGCCCCAAACACCTCCCTCACCTCCAGGCCTCGGCTCCGGCACAGAGTCCCAGAGAAAAGCAGTGACACGGTAACAGCCACGCGTGTTTGAGGATCCTGGCCAAAGGCACCAAACTGCTTCATCGTCTCAAATGTCTGCTGGCTCCCCCACTCTCTAACCTCACCCCAATACAGAACCCTCAAAGCTCTCGCGTGCCACCCGCCACCAAAAACCCACAGAAACAAGGTCTGTCAAGCTGCCCCTTCACACGTGCCCCTCCTCCTTCTACCAAACAGATGGATGGTTAGAAATAAAGAAACCTCGGCCACCGGCCTGTGCCTCCCCTTCTCGCTGTCTACCGCCCCTCCTGCTGTCACAGCCCACGGAGAAAGCGCACCAACTAAACCCTTCCGTGCCAGCCTAAGAGAAACTGACTCCAGGGAAATGACTCGAACAGCAAAAGTTCTGTTTCTAAAAATGTATGAAGACATGTTATAGCATAGCTAAAGCTGAATTATTGCTTAACTCTTTCCTTCTTATAAGAAACTTCCATGGATGTACGAGCTGGACCATAAAGAAAGCGGAACGCTGAAGAATTGGTATTTTTGAACTGTAGTGTTGAAGACTTGACAGTCCCTTGGACTTCAAGGAGATCAAACCAGGCAATCCTAAAGGAAATCAGCACTGAATATTCACTGGAAGGACTGATGCTGAAGCTCCAATACTTTGGCCACCTGATGCAAAGAACTAACTCCTTAGAAAAGATCCTGATACTGGGAAAGACTGAAGGCAGGAGAAGGGGATGACAGAGGATGAGATGGTTGGACGGCATCACCGACTCAATGGACATGAGTTTGAGCAAGCTCTGGGAATTGGTGATGGACAGGGAAGCCTAGCGTGCTGCAGCCCCTGGGGTTGCAAAGAGTCAGACACGACTGAGCGACTGAACTGAACTGAAAGCTGAATTATCACTTAACTCTTTCCTTCTTATAAGACATTTCCAGATGGTTCAGACTCATCAACTCT
Organism: Capra hircus; assembly: GCF_001704415.2. Lineage (NCBI taxonomy): Eukaryota > Metazoa > Chordata > Mammalia > Artiodactyla > Bovidae > Capra > Capra hircus. The sequence goes on from NC_030813.1 coordinate 111,683,740, forward strand.
GTGAATGCAGAGGAAAAGGGTAGCCTTGGCTTCGCATCTGATCAGTCCTGGTGGCCTAGGACACATCAAGGGAGCACCACATGGAAGGATCAGTGCTGTTGCTACGTGTTTATTCCCGACTGGGATGCTTTCTGTGTTGAAGGTGAAACAGACTAATTTTCTTTGAAGAAACTGTCCTTTACATTTTTAAAAATGAGGGCTTTCTGAGAAACTGACACCTTAACAAAGGGTGAAATTAAATAGGTTATATTGTGCTGAATGGGGAAAAAAAAACTGCTTCTAGGAAAAACAAACTGAAGAGAACTGGGAGGATAATAGGACAGTAATTTCTTGAAGAAAGTTATCTGGATGGGACAGAAATGGGAACTGCTGTTCGTATTCTTTAGTCGCCGGGAGCGTCCAGCTTGTCTGTGGTCCCATGGACGGGGAGCCTGGTGGGCAAGGGCTCCTCGCTCCGCAGGATTCTCCGGGCAAGAAGACTCGGAGTGAGTTCCCATTTCCTCCTCCAGGGGATCTTCCTGACCCAGGGATCACACCCCCAACTCCTGCATTGGAGGCAGATTCTTTACCACTGAGCCAGGAGGGAAGAGTCAAATGGGATTCAGCAAGTTTAATAAATAGCGAAGTTACAGATCACTGGATCTGACACTGAAAAATGCACTTTTGAAAGACTCTATCTGGGAACTCCTATCCCACCTAACTATTCATGATCACATTATTTCCAATATTTTAAAAATTCCACTCAAGCAGTTCAAGTTGTTTTTAATAGAATTAACATGTTGACATAATTTTCAAAAGGATGGCAAGTAATTAAAAAAAAAAAAACAGTACCTTTTCCAGTTCTCTTGGTATCCGCATACACGTGTACACTCTTTCTCTTCTTTCTGTATACTTGGCCTCATTATGTTCAAGGAAGTACCCTCTGGTTAGTTCAGCGCTGAGGAACCTGAACAGTGAAAGCTCTACAAGAAAAAAAAAGACAAAACAAAAAGAACAGCATTTATCAGGCGCCTTCCATGGCTAGCTGGCGCCCCAGGTGACACATACGTAAAACAAGAGGATAAAACAAAGCAATCTCCGTTTCGGTGCCCAGAACTGAACTGCACATAAGCCATCAGCGGACAGTGAGAAAACTGCTGTTTTTCTGTGATATAAACTGCCAATGTCAGGGGAATATACCAGGGGCCATTGGTATAAGCCAGAATATAAGTCAGAAGTTCTCTGTGAGAGTCTAGTGAGGAGTCTTAGGTGATAGAGGGCCTGGGCTGATGCAGAGTAGAAGGCAGGGCAAAAGATACTCATGGAGACACACGCACAAACACACACAGAGTGGGTACTGAGTGCACACAAAACAGAGACACACACACACACATGCACAAACACACACAGAGCAGGTACCAAGTACATACAAAACGGAGACACACACACACATGCACAAACACACACAGAGTGGGTACTGAGTGCACACAAAACAGAGACACACACACATGCACAAACACACACAGAGTGGGTACTGAGTGCACACAAAACGGAGACACACACACACGCACACACACACAGAGTGGGTACTGAGTGCACACAAAACAGAGACACACACACACGCACAAACACATACAGAGTGGGTACTGAGTGCACACAAAATGGAGACACACACACACGCACACACACACAGAGTGGGTACTGAGTGCACACAAAACGGAGACACACACACACGCACAAACACACACAGAGCAGGTACCAAGTACATACAAAATGGACACACACACGCACACACACAGAGTGGGTACCGAGTGCACACAAAATGGAGACGCAAACACACATGCACACACACAGAGTGGGTACCAAGTGCACACAAAACAGAGACACAGACACAGGCACAAACACCCCACACACAGAGCGGGAACCAAGTACATACAAAACAGAGACACACACACACACTCCTACACGCACAGAGTGAGTACCAAGTACACACAAAATGGAGACACACACACACAGAGTGGGTACCAAGTGCACACAAAACAGGGGACACACATACATACACACCTACATACACAGAGCAGGTACCAAGTGCACACAAAATGGAGACACACACACACACACGAGCCCGGTCTCCCGAGGGCACTGCTCCAGTCCAGGGTGAGCTGGGCTGAGGAACACACTGGACACTGCTACAATTTCTTCCTTCTTCTTCAGCCTCAGAGATGCTGCTGAGTCGCTTCAGTCATGTCCGACTCTGTGCGACCCCAGAGACGGCAGCCCACCAGGCTCCCCCGTCCCTGGGATTCTCCAGGCAAGAACACTGGAGTGGGTTGCCATTTCCTTCTCCGATGCATGCCAGAGTCTAAATAACACTATTTCCCCAGGTGAAGGCTTCCCAACATGATGGTAACTGTGAGTCATATAAGACAGAACCTCAACCCCATCTGAAGACCGCACTCCCCACGGACCTGTCCCGTTTTCCATTCCTCTGATGCAAATTCACCCTCCATTCTCTCATCTCAGCTGAGGAAACAAAGGCCGGAGGAGGCTGAACACTTTCCACTGGGCTGTATCTGGCAGACCTGGGATGGCAAGTAAGGCTGTTACCTGATGCCAACGTTTCCACCATGTGGGCCATGCTTCCCAGCAGCCCACCACCTGGGCGACCTCTCGACCCCCTCCCTCCTTCACTCCCTGGGAGGCCGCCCTCTCTTCCCAGACTCAGGACACCAAGGGCTGCAAAGCGTCCTCTCTGCTCCGAGCTGGCCTCTTGCTCCTTCCTCAAACCCCATGTTGCTGTTCCCTCCCACAGATGACAAGGCAGGGAGGTCAATTTCACCCATGAGCATCCACCTGCGGAGTTCCGTCTTATATGACGCCAGGATTTAAAGGCTGCAGGGGTGGGGAAGAGTGTACAGTCCTAAACACTCTGGAAGAGCCCTAGGAAGACTCAGAAGTGGACTTACTACCTCTCAGTGGGCCTAAAACAGCTGACTTCCTCCAGCACTGGGACAGACAGCAAGTTCCTTGAACATGAGGTGAAGTGGCTTGCTTATGTGCAGAAGTGAGAGTCCCACCCACCCCCAAATTACAGATTTCTTTAAACTCAAGATTCATAATTGACTTGGAGAGTCAGCGGTACCATGAGAGCCACCTGGAGACTGAAAGAGGTGGAGACAGAACCCGACCTGTGCCTACTGCAGCCGGGCAGAGAGGCAGGTCAGACCGCACAGTGACCAGGAACGGGGCGCTCTCAGGACACTACGGCAGAAGCCACAGACACAGGTGTGAACCACACGGTGCGCGCCTCAAGACAACCACATCTGTGCGGAGTGAAGCCTCTGGCTCGGAACTTTCTAACATGCTGGTGGCTGGCCAGATCCAGCACAAGCTCTACTGCCTGAAGGAGAGGAAAAAAGAGTGTTTTGTGCTATGAACAAGGACAGCTAAAACAGAAGAGAAAGATCAAACAGTTAAGACTTGAACGCAGTTCGGTTTTCCCACTGGACAGAAGAGAGTCAGAAGAATATCAATTCTTTCAAGTGAATGAATGCTGGGAAGCAACGGGACACTCAGGAAGCCGAAGAGACTGCGCTGGCACAAACTGGCACTGACGCCAGTGGGCGGGGTCACGAGCCCTGAGGGTCGCGCCACCAGACTCCCTGGTCTTCCTCCACCCGATCCCGAAGGGCTTGCGGGTTTGGTTGGGTGCTCTTGCTTCTTATGTGCTTCCCAGGTGGCGCCAGGGGTCAGGAACCTGCCTGCTAATGCAGGTAGATGCCAGAGACAAGGGTTCGATCCCTGAGTGGGGAAGATCCCCTGGAGGAGGGCATGGCAACCCGCTCCTGTCCTCTTGCCTGGAGAATCCCAAGGAGAGACGAGCCTGGCGGGCCACAGCCCGTGGGGCCACAAAGAGTCGGATATGACTGAGTGGCTTCACACGCACACATGCACGCACCAGGGCAGGGCTCCAGTGAACTCCCGGCCACCCTTTAGGCCATACTGTTTCATGTGCCACCAGGTACCTTTTCTTCATTCTTCTTATCTTTCTTCCCTACACACACTCTCCTGGGGTGGTCTAAGGTCAAAACCATCACCTCAATCCTGACGTTGCCATAGCTTCTGCTTTTGACTTCTGAGCCTGGACTCCTACTTCCCACTGCCTTGTGGGCAACTCCACCTAGAATTTCCAAAGGCACCTTTAGCCAGCAAACTGCAATCCACCCTTTGCCCATTAACCCCCACTACTGCAGCCCCACCATTAGTTCAGGGCTCACCAGTGACACAGCTCCAGGCCGGCAGCTGGGGCCGATTCTGACCATCCCCTCCGGCCCCTTTCCAAGCCCTGATGACTCCTCAAAACGTTTACAAACTTGCCCTCTTCTTCCAGACTCCACCTGTGTGTGGTCCTCCCCCATCTCTCCAGGTTACCACAGAGGCTGACCAGCGCCTGCCTTCTGCTCCTTGCTCCCCTAGGCCCCACCTGGCCTGGCCCGGGTCGGCACACACACAGGCCGGCGGCAGAAACCCTTCGGGGCTCGTGGCACCTCCAGGCGAGGTCAACACCCTGGCAGGGGTGACAGCAGAGCCCTGCCAACTTGGGCCCGGGTTATCTTTCTTTCCCGCCGCGCAGCACGCCTGCCTCCCCTGAACGTCGAGGTCACTGTTCTCTACGTACAACACGTCTCACCGCGGGCAAACGCTGTGTGTTGGCTCTCTCTGTCCACTCGTGTGGTGAGCCTCCACGGGCGAGTAACGCGCGGAGTCATCTGCTCCAGGAAGACTCCCCGGGTTTTCCCCGGAGCCCGGGTACACACACACTCTCATCCGGTGTTCTTTCCCTCTGCACCCTCGGGACACAGCGCTGAAGAGGGCTCAGCCAATGCTCCCTGAACGAATGAGTGGCTCACAGGAGAGGAAGGCAGTCACAGAGGAAGGTGTGGCGGAAGGCAAGAACTGGAAACGAGAGGCGGCGGAAGCAGAGCGCGGCAGCTTCTCGAGCACAGAGCCTGGGACTGGGGCAGGTGTGTTCTGAGATGTAGGCGCTCTCAGCAGGGAAGAGCTCTGGAGCACCCGGTCAGTGAGCATCCAAAGGACGGTCCCCGACAGGCACCTGCACTCCACCCCAGGGGCACAGCCAATAAAGGGCCCCGGCTCATCGTCCACACACGGTAAGGGCAGGGAAGGGAGCTGAGGGCCAAGAGCTAGTATCTCGGTGTGTGAAGGATTAGATAAACAGGCTGTTACACGAGTTAAACCGAAAGGCTGGGATGAGCTGTCCGTGTGGTCAGGCCACTCAAGATGGCTGTCCTCTTGCTCTCTGTCCATCCGCTGACTGACCAGGGCCTGCTTCACCTGTGTCCCTGGCGCAGGGCTGACCTTCCTGCAGAGCCGCCCGCAGCCCTAGCCTGTGCTGGTCAAAGGGTGGGGAGGGGCGTGGCCTTCGGTTGGTTTCCCTGGTAACCAAAAAGCCCCTTTCTCCCTGGGAGCCCCCCACCCCATCCATTTCAAACCACTGAGGTCTCTCTGTTGCCGAGTCCCGGCTCTCCCTTCGGTCCTGAACCTGGGCAAGCTCAGGCCGGGTGGGCCCATGGGCTGCAGCCCGACCCTGCACCCTTGTTCATTTAAAAAGTTATCCTCTGGGCTGGTGTCCTCCCTGGGCCCGCAGATGACCGAACTTCCTCCACAGTGAGGGTTTTGTCCTGGTCCAGAGGAGGACGCAGGGAGAGCAGTCAGATGAGGGCGGATCCTCACCAGTTCTGTCTCCACTGGTCCTGGGACCCCGCTCCACCCACAGATCTCAACAGTCACAGAAGAGGGAAACCGAGGCTTGGAGTGATTTTACACCTGCTTGTCATTCACAAAGGATGTTCGAGCGACCGTGTATGAAAGGTTGTGAAGACTGCAGAGCATGACACGCTGTCTGGACCACTCACTAGCCACCTCCCGTGGTCCAGAGCACTAGCCAATCCGAGTTTGGTGGGCACTTAGTGTTTGCTGCTACGTCTGCAATCCTGCTTCCCAGGATAAAAGGGAACACGTCTAACAAGCACACTTAACAGACTCTATAACCTAAGGAACTTTCCTTAAACGAGTTTTAAAGAATTGTAAAATATAAACCTACGAGGGTGTTCTAACTCTATTATAAATGTGAAGAAGTACTGTATCAGGATTCTACCTCTAGAAATGCAAGAATTTCAGTTTTAAACACCAATTTTGATTCTCCAATGGAAAAGTTAACAGTAAACACAAGCATTAAAGGATAAAACGTGTTTTGAGTACACAGTTCTCATAACCACGAGACAGGCTCTATCATCATGCCCATTTTATAGATGAAGAAACTGAGGCACAGAGAAGTGAAGGAGGCCTCCCAGGTCACAGAAGAAGTGAACAGTACAGTCAGCATTCAAATCAAGCAGTCCATCCCTAAAGCCTGTGCTTTCTGGCACTAGATTATTCTGTCTATCGTCTCCAGTGCTTTTATAAACAGGGCACTGTGTTCTGGAAAACTGGGAACCACCCCCCGACCCCATCTCCATGTTCCCAGCACCCTGGGTTTACTTCTGTGATGTTACACTGTTTACTAAGCAGCTCCCTTGCCAGCCCTTAAACTTTCTGAAACCAAGCACCATGTATCCGGATCTTCCTTCCCCAAGTCCAGCCCCGAGTGAGCTGAGTGTAAGGGTAGGGTTTACTATCATTAACACCATACTAGTGGGCTGGAGTGGAAAAGGCAATGGCATCCCACTCCAGTGTTCTTGCCTGGAGAACCCCAGGGATGGGGGAGCCTGGTGGGCTGCTCTCTATGGGGTCGCACAGAGTTGGACACGACTGAAGTGACTTAGCAGCAGCAGCAGCGGGTTGGAGAAGTTTTAAAAGAAACATTAAAGCAATACTAACAAAAGAACCAAGTTTCATGGGGTGAGACAGATGGAAAGCTTTCCTCCCTCCTCCTCCCCACACTCCTCCCTGTCCACCCCCCGCCCCCACGCTCCTGAAGGACTGGCCCTGCTTAAGGAATTAGGGTCCTCTGCTTCTCTGGTGGCTCAGAACTGCCTGCAACGCAGGAGACCTGCGCTTGATCCCTGGAGTGGGACTATCCCCTGGAGAAAGGAATGGCCACACACTCCAGTATTCTTGCCTGGAGAATTCCATGTACAGGGGAGCCTGGCAAAGAGTCAAGACACGACTGAGGGACTAATACAAATGAAGCACCTGACTGAGGTGGCTTACAAAGGTGCTGCACACATTACTTCAAAAACCCTCACCACAAGTCAGAGCTACAGGCGCCGTTAACAGTGTTCACGATTTTCAAATCAAGAATCTGAGGCTCATAGAGCTTCAGAGACTTGTCCAAAGTCACTGAAAAGCTAAGAGGCATGTTGGGAATAGGACCCAGCACCGAAGAATTGATGCTTGCAAACTGTGGTGCTGGAGAAGACTCTAGAGAGTTCTTTGGACTGCGAGGAGATCAAACTAGTCAATCCTAAAGGAAATCCACCCTGAATATTCATTGGAAGGACTGACGCTGAAGCTCCAATACTTTGGCCAACTGATTCGACAAGCTGATTCACTGGCAAAGACCCTGATGCTGGAAAGCCTGAAGGCAAAAGGAGAAGCGGACAGCAGAGGATGAGACAGTCAGACAGTATCACCGACTCGATGGACATGAATCTGAGCAAACTCCAGGAGATGGCGAAAGACAGGGAAGCGTGGCGTGCTGCAGCCCCTGGAGCTGCAAACAGCTGGACACGGCCGAGCGACTGCACACACACCCTCCCCTGGACCATAACTGCCATCCGTCTCTCTGCCGATCATTCTAGAGGAGATGGCTGAGCCCTGCCTGGCTCCCATCTCCCAGGAGGAGCCTCTGACCCACACTGCAGAAGGCGCTTCTGCTGCCCTGTGGCCCGAGCTCCTCAGGGGTGGCGCGGCAGTCCTGCTGCTGTCTGGTCCCCGCCCGGCCGCCCCCCAGCCTTTGCCTGGTCACGGACACATTCTTGAATAGACCTTCTCCTTCTGTTCCGGAGCCGTCCGCTCTGGAGCACAGCTGTGTTTCAGCGCTTCTGTTTGTTGCTGCTATTGATTTAAACACTGTTTTCTCCATTATACGGATGGACCTGAACTCACCTGTCCTGCGATACTGGCAGGCTGCCTGGCTAATTATTCAGGAAGATGACTACTGTTCTTTGACCTGTGGCTGCCACTCTTCAAGAACTCAGCTGGTTCAGTGGACCAGAGCTCCCACGGACAGAGGAGCTGGCGGGCGACAGTCCACAGGGTCGCAAAGAGCTAGACACGGCTCAGGAACTGAGCACACACACAAGGGGACCTGAGCATCTGTCTTTATAGCGTAAGTGCAAATTATTTTCCAAAATAAAATAACCCAATTGTTTGTTTTCTCAGTATCACTTGAGCTTTTCAGATGTCAACCAATTTTAGTTCATTTATCCAGTTCTCACCAACAAGAACTATTATTCAGTAAGTCTTTTAAAAATATAAGTATTTCACTGTTTAATAGAAATAGGAGCTTCTACATTTGAATAAGTAAGCCTTGCCAGTTATAAACATTTAACACTAGGAAAATAATATCAATCATAAATCTGAATCAATTTCTCCAGATTATTTTTAATTAGTACACATCTACTACAGAATTGCTTGGTGATCCAAATTGAGAAAAAGTACAGTATAAATGGCTTCTTCCTCATACCTGAACAAAGAAATATTATGATTAATTATCTTCTGAGAGAGCTTGTTTTAGAAATAAGAACTCAGGATAAAAAAGTATTAATTTGAAGTAATGAGTAATCCTAAATATATTTACATGTTCAGTAATATGTCTAAATATATCTTTCTTAAAATAGCATTGACCATTAAAAAAACTGGAAAGTAATACTGGTTCACTGCTAGGACAATACTATGAAACATGCATATCTCCATGATCTTAAATAATGTGTTCCTTAATAGGCTTTACTGAAGTTACACTAAAATATTAGTTACAAGTTTATTACACAAATACAAAGGCACACCCTTGTACAAGGGCAACTAGGAATCAATGATAGCAATCTTGCTTTCCTAACTCAAATATAGTACAGGTACCTCTTAAGCTGTTAAAGCTCTCAAACTGATTATAAATAACCTCATTTAGGGAAGTAAAGAACAGAAAAGATGCTCATAAATTTATAGATGGAAAACAGACACAAAAAGAGTGGTGACTTTTTCCAAGGCTACAAGGTTACAAAGGACTAAAGATGGGAATAGAGTGTCATTAACTTGACAGTCAATGATATACAGTCTTTTTAAAGACCTCTTTCATGCAAGCATTCCCCAAAGTGGGCTGCAAATGAGCTTCTAGGACTGAATTTTGGAGGGCGAACCAGATGGAAGCTTAACATCTTAAAAAAAGGTCAAGATATTGACCTGGTCAAAGATCATATCATTGCTTTTTAGTTTGCAAGTACTAGTTAAATAAAGCAGGTGAGAACTTTAAAAGAAAAGCAATCATCTGTCACAAGAAAAGAAGCTAATTTTACATTATCTGTATCAGGGTTGTGGACACTCCAGGTAATTTCTTAGGCAGTTTTACAACTATTCTTAATTTCCTTTGTAGATGAGAAATTGATTTACTCTAGGGCATAATTTTCCAAATCACAGCCTTTAATCATCCATCAGGATAAGTCTCAGGCCACAAGCATAACCATGTAACATATTTTATAGAGGATCAGGACTGGTTAAATGAAAATGTATTTTAACATATTAAATTTTCAGTTACAAACAGGACAGACATGGTGAATCTGAACCTCAGTCCCAGACGAAATCTTTTGTGGGAGCTGCTAAAAAGGCGTCAGTTGGTTTTTCTGGGCTTTAGTTTTCTTTCCTCTGTTCACTCTCTCGTGGAGGTATGCAAGAGGTCTAAAATGCAGGGAAAGTGAAGAGAAGCAAAAGGGGTGGTAACGAGTTTAAGCTCCAGAAGTGAAGAGTCACCACTGGGAAAGGAATGAAATGGGCCCCACGGCCCTGGGGCCATTTACAGTCAGAAACCCGGAGGTTCTGACCCTACTAGTTCATACCCTACTCCAAGCTCTTTTGTTCTATAAGCAACACCTGCTCCTTTACATACTCCAATACCTGCATGTATAGTCACTGCTTCGTCTTCACCAGTAGAAGCTGCGTTTATTCTACACCAGGGCTTCCATTGTTAAGTCTCCAGTCATTAGAGCCAACTTAGATACTTCGGATACTAAGCCACTGAGTGGTGGAGTTATGAAACAGAGCCAAGTAGATTAGGCAAGCACAGAGTCTACAAAGCAATTCAGCCACCGAAATAAGCCAAGAACGGATTGCCCAACGCTTAGTCCAAAGTTGACTTGCTGGACCTAGATTCCTAAATAGGAACAGGATTATACAGAAACTCTACCACTTAGAACTTCTGCAGAGCAGTGAGGTGGGGAACAAGCAGGGAAACATAGCAACATGTACTTTTTTTGGTGGGGTGGCGGGGTTGGGGGAGTGGTGGTGAGGCGGGTGGGAACCTCCTGGCTGGCAGGATCTTGGTTCCCTGTTCAGGGATCAAACCCATGCCTTTGGCAGTGAAGGCGTGGAGTCCTGAAACCACTGGATCACTAGGGAAGCCCCAGCAATGTGTACTTATTATCTGGTCTTATAGCAAAAACGACAATAGATGTTGGTCATATTTTGTTTTAATTTTTAAATTTATTTTTATTGCAGTAAAATATACATAAATGTTACCATTAACTATTCTTAAGTGTACACATTAATACATATTTTTTAAGAAGAAAAAAAGAAGAGATGAATCTGCAGTTCGTGATGACTAATAAATATATCCACCAGAGTTCAAGACAGAGGACCATATGAGGCAACGGTGGAATAAATACACAGCGGCCGTCATGAGAAAGAGAACAAAACTGGGAGTGAGGAGTGAACTAGCCATTTCTAACCATGTTAGGATTTAAGTACCAGCACCTGAGAAAAGTCTCAGCCCACCACCAGGCTACTCACGACTCAGAGGGAGTTCAGTGAATGAAAAGATTACAAGAGTTTAAGGGAGAAAAACAAACGTTACCCTTGATGTAGCTGTATATATACCAACCAACGTACATATACCTTCTACACACACACATAAACACAGACAAGTACAAAATAAAACTAGGGACCTCAAACACTATGTTCTGAATTATTTTACTTGGACTGAGAGGGTCTGGCTAATCACCTAATCTGTAAGTTCATTTACAGGATCTCGGATGGTTAGGACAGGCCAACAAACTTCTAATTTATAAAAGTCCTACATTCCTTGGGAGAAATGATAAAGGGGACTTTGGAACTAACTGATGCTTCAGGCCACAAAGACACTAAAATTCCGACTTTCAAAAGGCAAGACAAAGGTTGCCCTGAATTGGCAGGAAAGGAGGGAAGACCAGAGTAGCAGAGGCAGCGCCAGAATATAAAGAATGGACAAAGTAACACCTTTAGTGCAAGCATCCAGTCTTGGGAGACATCTGACTCAGGAAGAAATGCTGCTCACAGGACCCTAGGTGGTGCCACTCCAAGGCCCTCTGGCCCAGGGCAGCCCCTAGGGAAGAATTTTCTAAATTCTGGACAGGAGAGGAAGGAAAGGATGTTGAGCAGCGGAAGGGAGCAATGCTGGAAGGTCAGGGTGAATGTGCTAGACACTTGAGCAGCCCAGGGCCTGTCAGAATGACTGCAAGACTTCAAATCTCCAGTGAGGAGAGTTTGACCAGAGCAGCATCAGAGTTAGGGAGTAGGTTTTGGCAGTGGCGAGAGCTGTGTGCCTAGCAGAGAGGGACAGACACCCGGGAGAGAGGACAAGGGGCCCACGTGGAGGCCAAGACAGAACAACGCTGGCTGGTAACTCCAGCTGAGACCTCCTGGGACCCTCACCTAAGTCCTGATCCTCAAGAGCTGCCACACGTATCTCACCTCCACTGAACGGCTGGAACTGGGGAAACACTTAACTACCCAAACAACCAGAGCCGCCAAGTGTGTCCCTGATAACGACTTTCCGCAACTCTGAGTTGAAAGTCCAGCTTCAAACATGTTAAGTAAACCACCCTCAGTAACCCATGATGAGAAAGAATGCATGGGCAGCATGAAGTCTGTCGAAGTTCAGGGTTACAGGTATCCAGAGGGATGGTGGGCAGGGCCACGGAAACGGGGCTAAGGGTCCCAGCATCTGTGCTCATCAAAAGGCTCCTGACAACTTCATTTCTTGTGCGTGCAAGCAACATTTATAATGCTGAATTTCCTGAAACTCATAAATATTTCAAAAAATTAACAGTGAAACCTGGCCACATTGCTCTCTCTTTGCACCAGAGTGCTTTTAATTTTCAAGTCCAAGTAAGCAAACAGACAGCTGAGAGATTTAATCCTCTGTCTTACTCAGATCTGACCAATTCAGAAAGTAAACACTCTCCCAAGCAAAAGTTTAAATTGGCAACTTAACCAGACAATTGAATGTTTCAAAGATAAAGATCTCTACAAAAGCTAACCTATATCTAGTTCTGAAAATTAGCAAATCAATCACGATCTCACTTGATCAGACCAAGTTAGCACTAAAGGACTTCCAAGTCTTCCATACACAAGGACAGCCAATGATACAGTAAGCCTTAGGACTTAAACATTTATTGGCACGAACTGCAGGAAATAACGACCAATGCAGCTCCTACGGTGGAGCTGAAACAATTTGTAGTTGGAAGAAATTCAAAGGGAGTTATGGCTCCACTGATCTTCAAAACTCAGAATTACGCCAAGAATTAAAATGCTATGGTCACTCTACATTCAATGAAACAAACACCTCAATGTCTTCCCTTCTTTCGAGCCTCATACAGAACTGCAGTATGAATACAAAGGCAACTTTTTAAAACTTTCTGAGCACAAGAATAACATCCTACAGCTGAAAGAAACAATACTAAAACAACAGGCTTAAAAACCGGTCACTGAAAGGAGGATTCACAAGAGACGCCTTTTCTTTTCTTTTCTTTTTAAAAGCGGCTTAAGTTTCGGTTTAGGAAAAGTTCACAGGTAACATGTGCAGGAGCGCTAAATATTTATACCCTGGGCAGAAGGGCTGAAACTTCACTGCCATTACCACCGCGTTATCTGCGGCAAAAGAACACATTATTTAGAGAGCAAGTTAACAGGTTCGGATGACTCAAGTTCGCTGGAAACACAACAGAAGTCACCTTGGCACACAGATAATGAAATCCAGCCTCGCGCTGCTCAGTTTTGAGCTCGAGCCGGGGGTGGGGGCTGAGATGCTCGCCCACGTTATCGAGGCGGGAGGAGACCCCAGGCGCTCTGTTTCGTTTGTTTGTGTTAAAGAAAGACCTTTCAGAAGCAGCAAGAAAAGGGAGCGGGGACGAACGCCCCCGGCCGCTGCCCCTCTCGGTCTCTCGGACGCACCTGGCCGGGAGGGCGTTTGATCGCCCGGCGGCCTCGGCGCTGCCGGCGGCCCCGCCCGAGGAGCCTGTCAGCGGCCGCGGCGCCTCGGGAGCCGCGCCGGCTCCGCGCGCGCCCATCCAAGCCCAGCCGCCCCCGGAGCTCGCGGCCGGAGTCCCGCGCGGCGCCTCTCGCCGCCCTCCGCCGCCGCGGCCGCGGCCTAGCGCCGCCCGCCTCCCCGCCCGCCCTTCTCACCTGCGCGGCTGCGGCGCCGCTCCCGCCGCCGGTCGCTCTCGTAGAAGCCCAGCGTCTCCGTGTGCTGAGGCGCCGGCGGGGGCCCGTGACCGCCGCCGCCGCCGCCCAGCTGCTCCGCCTCAGCGCGGCCGTCCCGCTCGGCGCCGTCCGCGCCGCCTTCTCTCGGGGCGGCCGCGTCGCCGACGCCCGCCATGTTCCGCGCACAGCAAACCGTCCCCACCGCCTCCCTCCAGGCGCCGGCCCGGCCTCCGCCTCCGGCCGGCCCCCTTCCCGCCTCGCCCCGCCCCTCAGCGGAGCCCGGGCCGCCGCCGCCGCCGCCGCCATCCGCGGCCCGCCGGCCGGCGCGCGCCATTGGCGTCAGCGGCGCGTGAGGGGAGGCGGCCGCCGCCGCCGCCGCCACGGCCGCCGCCATCTTCTTCCTGCCGTCGCCGTGACGCGCGCTGCCTTCCCGCGCCGCGCCGGGCTCCATGCCGCCGGGCCGCGCGGCCGCGGAGAGCGAGCGCCTCCGGGGCTCGGGTCGGGGCCCCGGCGGGAGCAAGCCGAGTGCGGCGGCAGCAAGCCGAGTGCGGCGGCGGCGGCGGCGGCGGCCGGAGGGTCGGCCGAGGAGCCCCGGGGCGGCGGCGGCGGCCGCTGCTGCTGCTCCCGCTGCCCGCCGTCTGCGAGGTGGCCGGCCGCTCGCCCGGGGCCCCTTTTGCAGGCTCGGTGCCCGGAGTGCGCCGGCGCCGCCGCCCGCCCGGTCTTGGCACCGCTGGCGCGGCCGCGGCGCTGCGGGCCGGCCTCCAGATGATCGCCGGCCCCGCGAGTCGGCTCCTCGGGCTCCCGCTCTTCTGCATTGTTAGGCTCGCCCGTCAGCATCCCGGGCTTCTGGGGTGTTGTTGTTGTTGTTGTTGTTGACAGTTTCCAAAGCACTTGGGCCAGAAGGTGCCCCGGAGATGCTGCCCAACAGGTGGGGGTGCGGAGCGGGGAGGGCACGGGTCCCGGGACTCCGCCCGAGGAGCCGGGTGCTTTCTACGTTTTTTTGTTTGTTTTTTTCCGCGCCCGCGGACCTCCTAAGGCCGCTTGTCGGCGTTAGGGTTAGGATGCGGCTCTTGGCCGCCCGCGCTCATCACCCGGGCCGCCCCCTCTTCACTTGGGGTGACCGCCCTGGGCAGCTCGGGCGTGTGACTCCGCACTGAGCGCGGTGTCCGCCGCCGCTGGGAGTCAGGATGCTCCAGACTCCGGGAAGGGGCCGGTCGCTCCGTTTAAGGGGTTGGGGGATTTCTTGTCTGCCAACTAAAACCTGTGCCTCTGGGGGTTCCCTTTTGATTAAGGAAAACTGGAATTCTTCGCTTAAGGTTAAGTTGTCTGGAAGTTCCCTAGACCTCAACTGGAGAGCTAGAAAAGTGAAGTCACTTCAGACGTGTCCGACTCTGTGACCCCACGGACTACTGTAGCCCTCCAGGCTCCTCTGTCCATGGGATTCAGGCCAGAAGACTGGAGTGGGTTGCTATTTTTTCTCCAGGGGATCTTCCCAACCCAGGGATGGAACCCGGGAATCCTGCATTACGGCCACACGCTTTACCGTCTGAACAACCAGGGGAAGCCCTGATAGATACAAGCGGGTGTGAACAGAGTAAAAACCGACCTCGTGGTGGTTCATCAGAGACCTTGAGGGTTCTGTTGTCGCCAGCGGGTACCCACCTGGTTGTGAACTCAGAGTGGGCTGTTCTGGGCTCCATGCAGAGAGGACAGCCGCCTCACAGATTTAAGAGCAGGTTGAGGGGTAGGGGGCGAGGGACCCAGCTGGACCAGGGAGGCCGGGTAGATGGGAACTGGCCCGCGGGCGCCAGTGAAAGGAGGAACTGATGTCTTTGGAACATCCTTATCCTTCTTCAGAAAACGGAACCGTTGGGAAGATTACATTTCTAAACATCCCTGTGACCACGAAATTGTCTTGTTTTGGTTACATCTGTCAAAACTGAGTTAAGAAATCAGTCAAAAACAAGTGCTCTGATCAAATCTTTAGAATTATTTTGAAAATCAAAAGGTACTGAAAACTGCGGCCTCTGAGATTCCTTAAGGCTCAAATTCTGTTATTCTCTGATCTTTGATAGAGTAAAACCATTCTGTTCTATTATTTACCGATTGTCCAGGAGGAAGGAAGCTTTTACTGCTTGTGGTTGTCAGTTCCCAATTCCTGTCTCACCACGTTTACTGGCTGATGGGCCCTGCTTTTAACTCCACAGGAGCTGGAAGGGAAGGAATTGTAAGGCCTGTTTCCTAAGGCGGCAGTTGTAGGAATGGATTTCTCTCTTGTTCTGTAAGGGCCTGAAGAAGACGGGGTGTTCTAAAGGCCATCTTTGTCCTTTAAAATAGTCAGCAAAGGGAGGGAGTCTTGTGTCCAGGCCAGGTGAAGGTGTTTCAGCAGACCACCTAACCAGAAACAGGAAAGCTGAAACTCTGATAGCTTTTTTGGTGCTACATTATTTTTTCTGATGTTTTGTGAAATTGCACCATTTCAAACAAACCCATCTTGAAGTGGAACATGATAAAAAGCATTTTTGAGGGACTTCTATGGTGGTCCAGTGGTTACACTCTGTGCTTCCAATGCAAGGGGCTTGTATTCAATCCCTGATCCGGGAAATAAGATCCCACATGCTACTCGGCATGGCCAAAAAGAAAATAAAAAGCATTTTGAAATGAACATTAAATAAATTTTTCAGTTAACACTATTCTTTCCTTGTCTAGGTATTGATAATTAGTCAAATATCTTCTTATACATGAAAAGTTTCTTTGCGTTCATTAAACCCATTGTCAGAATTTCAGAATCCAGGAAAAGGGTATTGTCAAATAGGTATTCTGTATCATCAAAAAGGCAAGTTACACATAATCTTAAATAGTTATAGAGCATAGAAAACCAACAGTTCTCTGTGAACAATAAATAGAAGTTAAAATATAATGTTTTCTTTATCAGTTGCAGAACAAAAGGTATACGCTTAGATTTATAATGCTACTGTTAGGAAATAATAGGAGTAGTTCAAAAAAGACATGATAACCCTCACCGTTAAAGACACATCAAAAGGCATTTTGAGTTAAGGCATAAGTTAAAAGCAGGATCTGGTTGACAATAAGCTGCAGGAATTGAACTTAAAACATTAATTCAACAAACAATTAGATGGTATGCTGTTAACATGTCACTGTATTAACTACTAGTGAAAGAAAGAATTCATTGGTGGGTAATAGTTTCAATAGAGGAAAGTAATGGGCAAGAATGAGAAACTGAGAATAGTCGTTACCTGTAAACAGTACAGAAAGGAAACGATTGAAGGAGTGGAGAAACTTCTTAAGGGATTTATACATTCATGTTATATTTTAATATGTACACATAACTGATTATGTAACTTCAATCAAGAGCTTGTAAATTGCTACACATATTCTTAGCTGCGTAACGTTTACCTAATGGTGGTAATATCTACCATGTAGCTGCTGTATTTTGAAAAGAGCGAAACACAAAATGTTTTTAAAAAGAATGAAAATTGGGTGAATAGTGTATATAGTTTAGAAAATAAATCACATGACTTCATTTTTAATAAATGTTTAATAACTGATTTTATGACTATAGAAAATACATTGAACACATTGTATATGAACCATGGGTTCAAGCTCCAGAAAATTTTCTTACGAGGTCTGTAAACTCTGGTTCTCAGTATCTTTCACTGGTAAATGGGGCAATACCTACACAATAGTAGGAGCTAAAAAAAACAAAAAAAATTTTCCTTTTTGTTCCTCCTTAGTGCTAGCTTTGAATGCTTCTTTTTGTTTAGACTGAGTAGGTCAAAGCAACTTACCTCTTGATAATATTTCTGGTATATTGCCCCTAAAATATGTTTGAAATTAGCTCCATATACTTTTCCAGAGTAATAAAAACACCATGTGCTTTGCTAATTGGAAAGGACCCTGAATCTGGAGAAGCCAGGACTTTAGCTCTCCCATCAAAAGACCTACGATGACACATGTGATATCTCTATGTTTCATTTTCTCCCCTGTAAAGCATTACACTAGATTACCCTTGTGTCTTCTTGTAGAATTTTGTGATAAAATCCTTCCTAACCCTTTGCAGATTCTTGGACCCCTGGATTATAAAAAGCTAGATATTTGCCTACACTCTCAAGATTTGTAGAAAAGTATGAAATCCTTAGTTATAGAATTACTTTGTAATCAGCCTTGAATGCAGGGATTTCAAATGCAGTAACTTTATTGGTAAAGGCTTCCTTGGTGGCTCAGTGGGTAAAGAACCCACCTGCCAATACAGGAGATGTGGGTTCCATCCCTGGGTCAGGAAAGATCCACTGTAGAAGGAAACGGCTACCCACTCCAGTATTCTTGCCTGGGAAATCCCATGGACAGAGGAATGTGGCAGGTTGCAGTCCATGGGGTCACCAAGAGTTGGACGTGACTTAGAGATTGAGCATGCAGACACACAACTTTGTTGATAGCACATCAAAGGTGTGTTATCTTTAATGTCCCTTCTTCATGATCTAAGCATCACTTCTTCATCCCTGTGTGTGAGAACGGATGGTTCCCCCTGACCTTTCCAGTCCTAACCCCATTGCTGCTGCTAAGTCGCTTCAGTCGTGTCCGACTCTGTGCGACCCCATAAACGGCAGCCCATCAGGCTCCACCGTCCCTGGGATTCTTCAGGCAAGAACACTGGAGTGGGTTGCCATTTCCTTCTCCAGTGCATGAAAGTGAAAAGTGAAAGGGAAGTCGCTCAGTCGTATCCAACTCTTAGTAACCCCATGGACGGCAGCCCATCAGGCTCCACCGTCCCTGGGATTCTTCAGGCAAGAACACTGGAGTGGGTTGCCATTTCCTTCTCCAATGCATGAAAGTGAAAAGTGAAAGGGAAGTCGCTCAGTCGTATCCAACTCTTAGTGACCCCATGGACTGCAGCCTACCAGGCTCCTCCGTCCATGGGATTTTCCAGGCAAGAGTACTGGAGTGGGGTGCCATTGCCCTCTCCACCTAACCCCATTACTTTTGTACATTTATAAATTTCCCTTATAGACCCGTGCATACGTAAGTCTAAGAATACTGCTTGAAGGTGGCATTGAACAGCAACTGAAAAGGTATTGGGTTGGCCAAAAAGTTCATTTGGGTTTTTATCAATAACATCTTACGAAAAACCCAAACGAACTTTTTGGCCCAACCCAGTATTTGAGATGATTACTGCTGTAACATTCGTTTTGGTAGTATAGATTCAACCACTGAATAGAGTACAGTTGAAAAGAATTCTGCATTTCCCAGTTGAAGTTCATTTCAGCAATACATGACTTATTCTTTCAACCATAAATACCATGGATCTAATTCACAAAATGTAGTACTGAAGTTAATTCCTCTGCCATTTTCTTTCTGAGAAAAAAGTATGAATTGATTTTTTAAAAAAATCCGAGCAGTTTTGCAACTGATGTTCTAAAGAAATAAAATATACTATGGGCCCCAGAGCGAGGCTTTGCAGTAAATTTATGTGAGTTTATTGAATCTCTGAGTTTCAGTAATAATATTTCCTATCTTCAGTAATCATTTTTGGACTGATACTTATTGTGTTTTATCCCGGCTGGGCTTTATTCCATGAATTTCTAAAGAACATCAACTCAAGTTTCTTTCTGGAAGATGTAGCACAAATTGAATAATGTGCCTTTGATTCTAATGTACCTGTTACAACTTAACTAAAATGGTCACGAGCACAATCTTATTTCTAAAAGCTTTTTTCTGGCACAAGAATATAGGACTCAAACCATTTTAAACAGGACCTACTGAAAACTGTATTTTGTTACAAGAGATGCTTTATAAAAGACACTCTGTTCTGAAGACCTAAAAGTAGGTTCTGTTTATGTAATAAAAGTGTATGAACATAAATCCATATTTTATTGGCTAATGAGACCTTTTATTCATGATCAGTTATAAGGTTTGTTTCATATTAAATTTTAAATTTCTGGAAAATTCTGAAATACTGATGGGAGAGACCATGGTGATGGCTTAGCAAACTGCAGTCCAGAGTTCTCTCTTTGAGGAGAAAAACATTGTTCATTTTTCATTTTCCCGATTAAAAAAACAGACGTGTTTAGTGTGGTTTTAATCATTTAGTTAATTAACAAGAATCCATTTGCAGACTGAACTGTTGATAACTGTCTAAATCCTTCATTAGGATTCTAGCTACCAAAGGTTTTAATTTTAGGAATCATGCAGCAGAGAAGGTTTTATTTATCACTTGGTCCATGTTGCTAGTCCTTTTGGATTTTGCCTTTCAGAATTTTTTTGTTTTTATTGTCCTGTTTCCATTATTCCCTGGTGGTGAGTTATTTATTGCTTCTTCTGGCCAGTTACCGAGTCGTAGTTGGTAGTCAGAAGACCTCACATGCTATTTAGGACAATTTTTCTTTCTTTTAGTGTCTCTGGTTGAGCTGTCTTGGATCAAAAGAACTGAGTACAGTTCCTCTTTACCTCCACGCCCTTTCAAGTTCTTTTCGGCTGTGATCATGCAGTCCTACCCTTGTAGTTAACTTCCCTTCTGCTCATGGATTGGCATTTCCATTCTAATATTTTTTTTTCCATTTCTCCTCTTTGTTTCTGATATAGTTAGAAGTGAATGTACCCCTTGGGTCTTATTAACATCGAATATTTAAATTTTGCCTCTTCTTATGCAAACCCAAGTATTTATCTCTTTTTGATCTTTGATACCAAAATAATAGAGTCTCAAAATAAGCCTTTTAAAAGGGTTTTTGCTATCCAGGCTTTAGAAATTTGTCTGTTATGAGTTTAAGGCCTTGAATTTTCAAATTGCTTCTTTATAAACATCTATCGTAATCTCCTTTTCAATATTCTAAATTTACATTTATATGTAAAATACTTTTGTTGTTTCTGATATTTTGCTAATTTAGTATCAGTTTCAAATACTGCACAACTTTTGCCTCCTTATCTTCCATATGAATGCTTAATAAATAACAGGTGTACAGTTTCATGGAGAAAAACATTATTATTAATAGTTCTTCAAAACAGCAATAAAAAGAAAACGTCTTGTGGCTTTACTTTCTTGGGCATTGAGCATTACTTTCTTGGGACAGTTTTATCCTCCTAATTATGCTTTGCCCAAGGTGATACTAGTATTAATTCACATTGCCTTGTGCATATGCCCGATGACAGATATATGCTGGGGTTACAAACGTGGCATGGGGAATTCACACATAAATATCTGATTGCTACAGAAACAAGCTAAATCAGAGGCTGGTCATTGTTTATCATCTTTTGACTTTACCTCTGACCTTTTGTCCATATTCTTAGCTCTGTGGTAACACAATATACAAATAAAAATTCATTTCTAGTCCTACAAGCTATTTTTATTATTTTATTCAGTTTTAATATGTATCACTCTGGAATTTATGATCTGACATGGTTAGCTAGATATCCTTTTTCTAGATATTGTTAAGTTTCATGCAATCTGAGTTTGTTTTTACAAGCTTATTCTCTTTCACAGTTTCCAGTTTATCTTCGTGTAGACAATAAAATCATTCTTGTACTAAGTAATTACAGGTTCAAAAATAAGTTGATTCTGGTGAGTTTGGGCAACTTAATATTCATTCTAAATCTCCAGCCATTTGTTTCCTTTCCTTCTAATATTGTAATAACGTTCCGTAGAGAAGCCTAATTGGTACAATATGGTCCCTTCACTGGTATTTTATAGACAATGTTCTGTTTTATGGAGAGTAGTATAATTGGCTTTTCTCTTGAAAGCAAATCATTTTCTGTGTATTTGTGGGGATTGTTAAGTTGTATTTTTATAAACAATATATTGGCAGTGTTTTTTTTTTTTCAGAATCTGTAATTTTTAAACTTTCAGATAGGCAGTGTCCGTTGATTTTTAAGGGACTTGTATAAACACACAGGTGGATGCATCCATGCAGGCATTTGTTTCTAGCTAGCTGATGGCTTTCTCAAAACAATCTGTTTTGCTTCTGTACCAGAGTGGGTGGCATCTTTATTCAGGACTAGACCTTACAAAGGCTTTCCTGGTGGCTCAGATGGTAAAAAATCCGCCTGCAGTGTGGGAGACCTGGGTTCAATCCCTGGGTTGGGAAGATCCCTTGGAGGAGGGCATGGCAACCCACTCCAGTATTCTTGCCTAGAGAATCCCCTGGACAGAGGAGCCTGGTGGGCTACAGTCCATAGGCTCACAAAGAGTTGGACATGACTGAGTGACTGAGCACAGCACAGATTTTACAATCTGGCTCTCCCACTGGCTTCTCAGGTAAAGAACCTGCCTGCAAATGCAGGAGACGTAGGAGACACAGGTTTGATCCCTGGGTTGGGAAGATCCTCTGGAGGAGGGCTTAACAACCCACTCCAGTATTTTTTTCTGGAGAATCCTATGGACAGAGGAGCCTGGCAGGCTGCAGTCCATAGCGTTGCAAAGAGTCAGACGTGACTGAAGCAACTTAGTGCAAGGATAGGACAAGTACAGTCTAACATCAAGTGATGGTAGTAGGCTAGAAAACATCTTCACTGTGTCTGAGGATGTTACTAGTCATCCTTGGGATGAGCTCTGGGTCTTAATTCCCCGATAGCAGGGCACGGGCTATATTTTCTTGAAGTTTCCTTTCAGTTTTAGACTTAGGAGGTTTTAAGTATGAATACCTCTTGAGGGTATTTTAGGTTGAATTTAAATGTCGACTTAGCATAAAGCTTGTAATGTTATTTTTCTTCTGATGAAGTCAAGTTCCCTATTCTAAATTATAATGCTTATCTTAAGTTGCTTACCTTTAATCCACAGACTTCAGTATTTCCTATTCAGCAAACGTTCGTTGAGTGTTTTTGATGTCGGTTACTATACAGAACCCAAGAGTAACAACGACAAATGGCATGTGTTTCCTGTCTGCAAGTAAGTGCAGTATGATAAGTATCAGGGCTTCCCTGATGGCTGAGCCACGTGGCTCAGTGAGTAAAGAATCATCTGCAATGCAGAGAACACTGGTTCGATCCCTGGGTCAGGAGGATCCCTTAGAGGAGGGCATGACAACCCCCTCCAGTATTCTTGTCTGGTGAATCTCATGGACAGGGGAGCCTGGTGAGCTACAGTCCATAGTGTTGCAAAGAAAAAAGGCTGAAGCAACTAAGCACACACACACACATGGTAAGCATCACTGTAGAGGAATGAATGAAGTGCTTTGGTAGTTCAGAGAGGAGATGGACTAATTCTGCGCGGGGTGCAGGGGTAGGCCGGGGCGGGCAGGACAGTTTAGAAGCAAGTGGCTTTTGAACAGGTCTTGGATGATGCCCTGGTGGCTCAGCTGGTAAAGAGTCCACCTGCAATGCGGGAGACCCTAGTTCGATCCCTGGGTCAGGAAGATCTCCTGGAGAAGGAAATGGCAACCCACTCCAGTATTCTTGCCTGGCAAATTCCATGGATGGAGGAACCTGGTGGGCTACAGTCCAAGTGGTTGCAAAGAGTTGGACATGACTGAGCAGCTTCACCTGGAAGATGTGTTTGTCAGGTGGAAAATGGGGCAGAGGGAGGTGGCTAAAAAGGCCTTAATGGGCAGATGGAACAGCACGGGCGGAGGGAGCAAGGCAGGAAAATGCAGTGTTTGAGTAGAGGTTCAAGACTGAGTTTGTTTCCAGGGCTAAACCAGGCTCCCTTGTCCATGGGATTCTCCAGGCAAGAGTAATGGTGTGGGTTGCCATTTCCTCTTTCAAGGGGTCCTCCCGACTCAGGGATCGAACCCGAGTCTCCTGTGTTCCAGGTGGATTCTTTAGCGCTGACCCATTGGGGCAGTCCCTGTTTACTATGTATTAAGTTTTATTCCGGGAAATAGTGGAGGACAGAGGAGCCTGGTGTGCTACAGTCCATGGGATCGCAAAGAGTGGGACTTGACTTAGCCCCTGAACAACAACAACAAGTCTTATTCCCAAAGTCCAAGTCTCATACCTGGTTAACTTTTACTGACATCTTTTTTTTTCTGAAGATTTATCACAACATGTTTACAGAACAAACATTTCTTAAAGATGTGTTTTGTTTTGTTTGGCTAGAAGACAAAGGATTAGGTATTTGACAGGGAATCACAGGGGCAATTTAATGATAAGCAATGTATTCTTTACATAGAGAATATCACATTTCACCTCCAAGCCCCAAATCTTTCAGTGTATTGAAAGAATAAAATGAGATGACAGCTTGGAGGTTGCTCTTTGGAACATTAAAGCTCTAGATTATTTTGAGTAATTATAAATATCAGAAAGAACACTATTAAATGTTATGTCTGAGTCTTACCCCTCTCCCTCCGACAGTTCTGGGGTGGGGTAAGAACTGTATGTCAACTTGGAATCAGGCTGTTTGGAGCCATTTAATTTAGACACTTATTGTTTTAATATAAGCACTTTTCCTTTGGCAGGCAGTGTACAATTCTAATTAGCACTTGGAACACAGCAGAATAGGTTGACGAGGTACACAACACGAGGAAATGTGTTCATGATGGCCTGCCCGAGGACCCTGGCAGTGTCCGGCAAAGTGGCTTCCAGCGTTGTGCCTGACACTTCCGAGAAATCACCTCCGCTGGCACGTACCCTCTTACACGTTTAATCACTTCAGTGTTTTGAAATGTCAAAATGCTGGCATTGGGTGCTTTGTCATCTAAACGACACTGGGAGGGAATATTAATTTCTTAAGCTTATTATGATGCAACAACCAGTATATGAGGAAACTAAACTCATTTTCTACATCTGCCCAAGGATTTGCTTCCTAACTTTGCCAGTCAAGCTCTCAGTCATCCTTTAAACCCTAGTTGGAATATCCCTCCTCCCAGTCTTTCTGAACCTCCCCTTTCCCCGTGGCCAGTCTGTTTTCTGTATGTACCCATTATCCAGGCACCTGCAACTGCATTGTTATTCGTTTTTAGTAATTTTACTTGCTTACTTGGCTGTGCTGGCTCTTTGTTGCTGCGTGGGCCTGTCTCAAGGTTCAGAGAGCTGGGGCTCAGTGATGGCTCTCCCTAGTTGTCGTTCGTGGGCTTCGCGTTGCAGTGGCTTCTCTTGTTGTGGAGCACAGGCTCTAAAGCACAGGCTCAGCAGTTGTGGCACGCAGGTTCCATGGTATGTGGAATCTTCCCGGATCAGGGATCGAACTCGTGTCTCCTACATTGGCAACTGGATTCTTTACCACTGGGCCACCAGGGAAGCCCTGCCCTGTCATTTTTTAATGCGTTGCTCTCCTGTCGACTCTCAACACCATATCTGTAGGAATTGTGTCTCCTTGTCTGTATTTTGTTTGCATCTCAGTCGTCTCTGACTCTTTGTGACCCCGTAGACTGCAGCACTCCAGGCTTCCCTGTCCATCACCAACTCCTGGAGCTTGCTCAAATTCATGTCCATGATGTCAGTGATGCCATCCAACCATCTCATCCTCTGTCATCCCATTCTCCTCCAGCCTTCAATCTTTCCCAGCATCAGGATATTTTCCAGTGAGTCAATTCTTTGCATCAGGTAGCCAAAGTATTGGAGCGTCAGCTTCAGCATCAGTCCTTCAAATGAATAGTCAGGACTGGTTTCCTTTAGGATGGACTGGTTGGATCTCCTTGTAGTCCAAGGGACTGTCAAGAGTCTTCTCCAACACCACAGTTCAAAAGCATCAATTCTTTGGCACTCAGCTTTCTTTAGAGTCCAACTCTCACATCCATACCTGACTACTAGAAAAACTGTAGCTTTGACTTAGACCTTTGTCGGCAAAGTAATGTCTCTGTCTTTTAATATGCTGTCTAGGTTGGTCATAGCTTTTCTTCCAAGGAGCATGCATCTTGATTTCATGGCTGCAGTATCATCTGCAGTGATTTTGGAGCCGAAGAAAAATTCTCTCGCTATTTCCATTGTTTCTCCATCTATTTGCTGTATGGGAAATAGTGATGGGAACATATGCCATGATCTTCGTTTTTTGAATGTTGAATTTTAAGCCAGCTTTTTCACTCTCCTCTTTCACTTTCACAAGAGACTCTAGTTCTTCTTCACTTTCTGCCATAGGGTGGTGTCATCTGCATATCTGAGGTTACTGATATTTCTCCCAGCAATCTTGATTCCAGCTTGTGCTTCATCCAGCCCGGCATTTCTCATGATGTACTCTGCGTAGAAGTTAAATAAGCAGGGTGACAATATATAGCCTTGACCTACTCCTTTCCCAGTTTGGAACTAGACCCAATTTGGAACAAAGACACTACATGATGGAATAAAAAGAAGATGCACTTTATGGTTAAACTGTAATAGGTTTAGCCTTAACTGCTGTTTACTTTCCGTGGAAACTTGGACAAGTTAGCTGACTTCTTTGTGCTTCCTTCAGTAAAGGCAGTAATGCCTGCTGTGCAGGATTGTTGCAAAGATTAAATATGATCCGTCCTTCTGTTTGACCATCACATAGAGAGGGCTCCTATTACACATAGGCCACTATACTCTGTACTAAGAATACAGTGGTGAATGAGGCATGATTCTCCCCTGAGAACTTTATTATTTATTGGACAAGAAAACAAGCAACTGCAATGTCATTCTTGAAGGACATGTAGGAATTCCCTAGCACAGGGATTCTTGGGTTTGGGTGAGGGCAGCAGGATTTGAGGTCTAAAGGGATAACGTGAACTGCACTTGCATCAGAGAGAAGATGGCAGGTCAGGACGCAGAGAGAGCCATTGTTGACCAGTGGATGTGGGGTTGAGGATGGATATGTAGAAACCCACGAGGGCCCCTGCATGCCAGGCACGAGGCAGAGGGAACCTGTGATGAATGTGTGATCAGATGAGACATTCAGAAAGCTCTCCCACTGTCCAGTGAGTGGGAGTGGTTTACCATAGTCTCGGAAACCAAGAGGACCAGTTAAGAGGCTGCCGCGCTGAAGTGCTGTGGCTTCCAGAGCAGCTATCATAGTGGGGATGGAGAGATGGGAACACATCGAGGGACATTTAGGAGCCAGAAAGCTTCCCTGGTGGCTCAGACAGTAAAGCGTCCGTCTTCAATGCGGGAGACCCAGGTTTGTTCCCTGGGTTAGGAAGATGCCCTGGAGAAGGAAATGGCAACCTGTTCCAGTACCCTTGCCTGGAGAATCCCATAGACCGAGGAGCCTAGTTGGCTACAGTCCATGGGGTCTCAAAGAGTCAGACACGACTGAGCGACTTCACTTTCCTTTCCTTTTCCTTTAGGAGCCAGAAAAGGCAGGATGTGATCAGATACGGTGAGAGGGCTGGGAGGGGAGTGAGGGAGAAGAAAGGATGTGGGATGTAAGTGGGGGAGGAAAAGAGAGTCCTGTTTGGAAACTGTGGGGTGTGAAGTACCCACGAGGGAGCGTGGGACATTTTGACTTCATTGTTTTCAGCTCTTGTATATTTAGACCCTGATGGGGTTTGTTCTGGAATGTTAACACTTCTGTTAGGATGGTATCAACACTGATGAATTCTGTGAATGCCGTGGAGGCAATTTAATTCCTTGATCCACTTTCTCTGTAGCGTATTACAACTGTTTCCACTGGTTTCTACTTTCATTTTCATCTTACCAATATTTGCATCAGGATAAAATCTTTCTCATGTACCTTTCATAAGGAAGACATGATTTTTCAACCTCTTTTTCTTCATCACTGTCAAATTTTTATAGATCATAGTTTTTTCTATGGCAAGAGTCCTTTTAGGTCCACTTTTTTTTTACCATGCCAAATTTTTATATACACAAACTTTAATCAAGTCTTTTTGATTTTTCATTAATCTGTAAACTATATATATATATATATAAATATTTATTATTTTACCATTTGCTGATTTAGCTATTGTCCACAGTAGTTTGCTTTTCTTTTTTAACCTAACCCAATATTTTCTGAAAAAATTTTTGTGGTTTTTAAATTTAGCCATGATATATGATCCTCAAGTCAGCTTTTCTCTTGTCATGCATTTTTCTGCATCTCATTTTCAGTGCTCAGTCACTCGTCGTGTCTGACTCTTCGTGACCCCCATGGATTGTAGCCCACCAGGCTCCTCTGTCCATGAAATCTCCTAGGCAAGAATGCTGGAGTGGGTTGTCATGTCACCCATCCCTCGGACCTTTCTGACCCAGAGATCAAACTCAGGACTCCTGCGTTGCAGGCAGACTCTTTACCATTGAGCTTCCTGGGAAATCTGTTTCATTTTGGCCCTTGTCAGCTTCATTTTGGTCCTTCAAATCAAACCGCCTTCTAATGACAGAATAAAAGTGGCCTATTTCAGCCCACTAATAGCCAAGGAGGGGTGTTCAGGAAATAGCATATGTACTTAGGTATGGCAGTTGGATAGAAATTGGGGCCAAATGTAGATCTGGGTGTCATTTGAATCGGTGTTGAGGGCAAGAGAATGGGTGACCCAAGGAGGGTGGGCAGTATGATAGGCGAGCACCCAGGAAACGCAGGAGGAGCACCAGCATTCCAGAAAGTTGGAGGAGGCGGAGGAGAAGTCGATGGAGGAGAGGCAGAAGGAAGCCGGGTGGAGGGCATCACCGTGGAAGGCGTGTTGAGGAAGAGCGGTGGTCAGTGACGAGGGCGCAGCAGAGGGCGTGCAGGAGCCACATGAACCTGTCCTGTAGCGTGAGCAACAGTGACACCATCGTCACGAGCAGGAGAGAAACACAGCTCGGGGGACTCACAAGAGGAGTGAGAGGGAAGAGAAGACGCGGCTTCAGTTGCCCAGCCAACCGTGACTGCACGAAGGCAAGCCTGCTTGCTTCTCTGTTGATTGGTTTATTTATTTCCTTTAACAGAAGAGAGGTAGGCTTCCCTTGTGGCCCAGTGGTAAAGAATCTCTCTGCCAACCAGGAGACTTGAGTTTGATCAGTTGGTCGAGAAGATCCCCTGGAGAAGGAAATGGCACTCACTCCAGTATCCTTGCCTGGGAAAGCCCTTGAAGTCACAAAAGAGTCGGACACGACTTAGTGATTAAACCAACAACAAAGAAAAGAGGCTTGAGCGTGGTTAATGGCCCGTGGGTTGGAGTGAGAGAATAAACATGCAGGAGAATTGGAAGGAGATCTCCAAGGACAGTTAAGACCCCAGTCCTTTCCAGGGGGTGTGATCTGACGTCAGTCTTGCTGCCTAAAGCTCTGTATCCAGTGAGTCAGCAACCCAGTGCCCCCAGAGAAGTAACCATCATAAATCAATTGGCCTGTCCAGTATGGTGTCCCAGTTAATGTTGCGATGCCTCACTGGGCCTGGAGCTCTGCCTTGAACTATCGCTGTTTGATTCACACTTAAAATCCTTAGTCACGGCGGTTTTATCTCTTGTCTCTAAACCCACGATGCTATCATACGCCTTGACCTGCTGTAGTGAATGTTCAGTTGCCATGTGGCTTTCCAGGTGGTGCTAGTGGTAAAGAACCCGCCTGCCCATGCAGGAGACATAAAAGACGTGGGTTTGATCCCTGAATCGGAATGATCCCCTGGGGGAGGAAATGGCAACCCACTCCAGTATTCTTGTCTGGAGAATCCCATGAACAGAGGAGCCTGGCGGGCTACTACCATCCCATAGGGTCGCAAAGATTCGGACGCGACTGAAGCTGCTTAGCACGCACACACGCATGTTTTGACACCCTTGCTTTCTAGTTTGCGAGCACGCATTTAGCACATCGACCTAGAATTGCTGCTCACGGGGCATGGTGCTATGACCCTGCCCATCCCTGTTCTCCCATTTGTTCTCAGACTGCACAGTACTTGGATTGCCTCACAAAAAAGAAGGCTGGAGGCAACACATATCCGCTATGCATCCTCCAAGCTCCCCCCAGTCCCCTAGCCATCTCCTTGCGTCCTGCTTGGTAGGTGCTTACTTGCACCGAGTGCTGTGGTGAACAGTGGGGTTAAAATATGAAAACGCACTGTTCTAGCCCTCTCAGAGCTCACGGTCCAGCAGGTGAGTTAGTTTGCAATGATGAGTGAGTGAGTTGCAATAATGTGTGAAAGTGGACGGGGTAAAAAGCCAGCAGAGACGCGCACACACGTTGATGCTCAGTCGCCCAGTCCTGTCTGACTCTTCACCACTCTATGGGCTGCAGGCCGCCAGGCTCCTCAGTCCATGGGATTCTCCAGGCAAGAACACTGGAGTGGGCTGCCATGTCCTTCTCCTGGGAATCTTTCCGACGCAGGGATCAAACCCTCACCTCCTGCAATGGCAGGCGGATTCTTTATCACTGAGCCCCCTGGGAAGCAGAGACCAGTACATGGCCTTAATTATTATCATTATTGTAGAATCTGTATCAATCTTGGGCTTTCCTGGTGGCTCAGTGATAAACAATCCTCCTGCCAGTGCAGGAGACCTGGGTTCAATCCCTGGGTCAGGAAGATCCCCTGGAGAAGGAAATGGCAACCCACCCCAGTATTCTTGCCTGGAGAATCCCCTGGGCAGAGGAGCCTGGTGGGCTACAGTTCGTGGGGTCGCAAAAGAGTCAGACTAAGACTGAGCAACTAAGCAATAACAACAAATAGCAATCTGAGGAGAGCAGTTGAACATATGAAACACACTTTTTTTTCAAACTTTAAGCTTTTAAATTTGTATTGGGGTATAGCTGATTAACAATGTTTTGATAGTTTCAAGTAAACAGCAAAGGGATTCAGCCTTTCATATATGTGTATTCATTCTCCACCCCCCCCAACCTCCCTCCCATCCAGGCTGCCACATGACATTGGATAGAGTTCCACATGCCATACAATAGGTCCTTGTTGGTTATCCATTTTAAATATAGCCGTGTGTACATGACCTCCCAGACTCCTTAACTATCCCTTCCCCACCCAGCCCTGCAACCTAAGTTCCTTTTCTAAGTCTGTGAGCCTCTTTCTGTTTTCAAGTGAGCTCATTGGTATCACTGTTGGTACATATGAAATGCACTCTTTCCCTCATGTTGTCATTTCACCTGCCAGTTCACACAGACCCAAAGGTTAAGTTTGTATTAGGAAGTCGAACAGGTTTCAGGGCTGTGATTACCTTCACGAAAGCTTGTCTCCTATAGCAGCTGACACAGCTCCCCCCTCCAGGACTTCGAAGAACCCTGATTCTCCTTGCTTCCTTTGTATTTATTTCTAAATAGCATCCCTCCCACCCTGTCCCCGTTCTGACCCTTCTTTGGTTTGTTTTTCTGCTGTTGTTTTGCCTTTAGGGCAAAGTACAGGGCACTTCTCTTGGCTGTTTTGAGTCGACTGTGTTTGTGTGACCTCCTTGGAATTTTGTTCTGAATTAAAGAAAGGTGGACCAAGCGATCATGAGTCCTCCCTGACAAGTTCTCTCAGCTTCTGCCTTTGCTTCGTGTTGCCCTCCCAACCCCAGAGATGCTGCTGCCTCTGGGTCTTAGCACAGACACCTGGTGTGGGGTGACCCTCTGGTGGGTCAGGACAGGGCTAGGGGAGCTCAAGGAAAATCAGACACGCCCTACTTTTGTTTCCCCGCACCAAGCCAGAGTTCCACTTGTAGAGTGTGTGTGTCTAATGAGCTTGGAAAGAAGCAGAGATACTGGGCATATCTTTCATCCCCTAAATCGAACTGTGCGATCAACCCTGCATGCAAGTGATCTGTAGACCAATTCAATACTAATTTCAGACCCATGGGCTTCCCTGGTGGCTCAGAAGGTAAAGCATCTGCCTGCAGTGTGGGAGACCAGGGTTCAATCCCTGGGTCAGGAAGATCTCCTGGAGAAGGAAATGGCAACCCATTCCAGTACTCTTGTCTGGGAAATTTCCATGGATGGAGGAGCCTGGTAGGCTACAGTCCGTGGGGTTGCAAAGAGTCTGACACGACTGAGCGACTTCACTTTCACTTTCAGACCCACAGTAGGTTGCTGGGAAGAGGAAACCCTCACCCCATCCCAGAGCGGGCTCTTTTCCTGACGTGTGTCTCAGTTCCTGACCTTGTCCCCTGCCAGAGAACCGGTGGGGCTGGGGCTGGGGCTGGATGGTGTTCACCGCCCGTCTTTATAGGTCGGGCTCTGCACAGCCTTTTCATATGGCGTGGGTCTCCTCCCCCACCGCCCTCCCCCTCATCGTCTCCCTGCCTTGCTTGGAGTGCAGGTCTCAGGCTGGGCTCTGCCTGGAGAGTCCTGGCCTTGTGTTCAGTCCATTCCTGGCATATTAGCGGGATCCTCTCATTCTCGGGACCCTAGACATCATTTTCTGACTCGTCTTCCCTCTTTCCTGGTGCAGTGGTGGGGCAGTGAGTGTTAGACAAACATTTGAGGTCTACCCTCCCCATCTGCTCCCCAAGGCAGTGAAACCCACGGGCACCACCTCCCTGCTCCATGGGGACAGGGGAGCAGAGACAAAGGGTGGGACACTCACGGGCACAGTTTACTGTCTTCAATTAGGATCCTGTCCCGCAAGCCCCAAACGCTCACGGCAAAGAGGGTCTCTCCTAAATATTTAGAAAAAAACTGTTTCCGATGTAAAAACAATCTGGGGGAATAACAGACTCCTGGCGCGACGGAGGGGGAAGTCCCTGCAGCCGGCGGAGGGGCGGGGTGGGGGTGCTGTCGCGCCATGCTGCTCTGCTCTTCCGGCTCTCCTGCCACTTCCTCTGCGCCCCTCCTCCTGAGCCACGTGGCCCCGTGCTCCATGCAGCCCTGTCTTTCCCCGCCTGTGTCCTCCCCTCGTCCTATAGACATCCTCGGAAAGCCCTTTGGAGAGGACCGGTGGGCCTCAGTCAGACCCCCATTTTGGGGGGGTTTGTCTAGCGGGCCATACACCACGTTTTGACTTCTCCTTAGGATTTACTTTTGTAAAATATCTCCTTTTAATTTCTGCATGAGATTTTTTTTTTTTTTTAATTAAGTTTTACTCTTGGAACACACAATTTGTGTGATTCCAAAGTCAAGAGGAGAGAGTCATCCTCAGGGCCCTATTGCCTCCCTCCTGTGCTCTGTACCCCTCTTGCCTCTGCAGTCTGCAGGTAACTCAGGCTGTGGCTGCAAATAGCCTTCTACTGTTTCTTTCTGCAAATATAAGAATATATATAGGAAACACGGCATATGACTTGCCGGGTTGCACCTTGCTTTTTTGCACATCATTTATCTCAGCTTCCATATTGGTACATATGCCGTTGAACCTCGTTTTTCTTCAAGGCTGAATATACAGGATTATGAGAATGTATCATAGTTTATGGGCTTCCCAGGTGGCTCAGTGGTAAAGAGAGGGCTCTTGCAATGCAGGAGACAGAGGATATGTGAGTTCCGTCCCTGGGATGGGAATATCCCCTGGAGGAGGAAATGGCAAACCACTCCAGTACTCTTGCCTGGGAAATCTCATGGACAGAGCCTGGCAGGCTATAGTCTTTAGAGTCACAAAGAGTCAGACACAGCTGAGCGACTGAACAACAGCAGCAGTAACAGCATCATAGTTTCTAAGTCCTCTATGGATGGAGGTTTGGATTGTGTCCAGTGCTCTGCTGGTATAAATTATGACACAATGAATAAACAGCCTTCTCCCTTTGTCAGTGACTAAACCACTAGGAGGATCTTCCTGATTCAAGCATCAAACCCAGGTTTCCTGTACTGCAGGCAGATTTTTTACCATATAAGCCACCAGGGAACAGAGAAGGGACAAAGCAAATGACATTTGCAGGGTGAAGAAGTGAGACAGAGATCAGCACTCCTAAACCAGTAGGAGTGTGGATAGTAGGGCAGGAGGGAGGAATAGATGGAGAGGTAGAGAGATGCTGGATTGTTTTAAAAGATGGTGCTTAGAACTAGAACACTTTTGCAAGAAGCCTCATATGCCCTTGGAAATCAGCTGGCATTCGAAAGCATTTTCTCTTCCCAGTGGCTTTTGTGTCTTGTGAGAGAACCCTGAGAACTACCGCAATCTGTCCATAGGCAGTGAGTTAATGGGGGACCCCTATTTGTTTCCCCTTCATGGATCACAGCCTTGTTGGGATCAAAGGGCTTGTGTAACTCAGCGAAGCTAGGAGCCATTCCGTGCAGGGCCACCCACGACAGAAGGGTCATGGTGGAGTTCTGACAAAATGTGGTCCACTGGAGGAGGGAATGGCAAACCACTCCAGGATTCTTGCCGGGAGAACCCCATGAACAGTATGAAAAGGCAAAAAGGTAGGACACTGGAAGATGAGCCCCACCAGGTCTGAAGGGGTCCAATATGTTCCTTGGACAGCAAGGAGATCCAACCAGTCCATCCTAAAGGAAATCAACCCCGAATATTCATTGGAAGGACTGATGC
The DNA here is from genome assembly GCF_001704415.2 of Capra hircus. Classification (NCBI taxonomy): domain Eukaryota; kingdom Metazoa; phylum Chordata; class Mammalia; order Artiodactyla; family Bovidae; genus Capra; species Capra hircus. Next base: position 111,717,611 of record NC_030813.1, read on the forward strand.
TGAAGCTGAAGCTCCAATAATTTGGTCACCTGATATGAAGAACTGACTCGTTGGAAAAGACCCTGATGCTGGGAAGGATTGAAGACAGGAGGAGAAGGGGATGACAGGGGATGAGATGGGTGGATGGTATCACCGACTCAGTGGACATGAATTTGAGCAAGCTCTAGGAGATAGTGAAGGACGGAAGGGCCTGGCAGTCCATGGGGCAGCCAAGAGCTGGACTTGACTTAGTCGCTGAACAACAACAACAAGAACAACTGATGTTTGAAGTTTGAATTTGTCCTTGAGAGTGGGACTGACAGTCATCTACTTAAGCAGGTCAGGGTTTCCGTGGTGCTGGGAAACCTCCTCTCCAGCACATTCCCTGATTTTTCCTGACTCCTTCTACAGGAATAAGCCTGACATTTACCATCAGAGCTGTCCAGCCAGAGAGCACTTACTGGCCTCAGTGTGTTGATGGCATCTGTCCCAGTGTCCCAGGCACTTCCTTGAGAAGACGTTTCAATACAGCAAAGGTCAGAGCAAGCGTGACTGTGCCAGGTGGGAAGATGGGAGTTGGGGAGAGGGATAAGACCCATAGTCCCTGAAACCTTCACATCTCAAGACCCACAGTCCCTGCAACCTTCACATCTCACACACAGGTAGACTATAACCCCTGACGCTGCTATTCCCCATCTAATTAATTTGAATACCCTTGCCTTGGTTCACTGGAAACCTCAGTAATCTGTGCTGATCTCTGTCTCACTTCTTCACCCTGCAAATGTCATTTGCTTTGTCCCTTCTCTGTTCCCTGGTGGCTTAGATGGTAAAAAATCTGCCTGCAGTACAGGAAACCTGGGTTTGATGCTTGAATCGGGAAGATACCCTGCAGAAAGGAATGGCAACCCCCTCCAGTATTCTTGCCTGGAGAATCCCATGGACAGAGGAGCCTGGTGGGCTACAGTTCATGGGGTTGCAAAGAGTTGGACACGACTGAGCAACTAACACTTCCACACTTCTCTCTTCCAGTTCTTACTGCCCTAGACAGAACCTCAACGTTTCTCCCCCGGAATCGAGCAGAAAAGCCTGCTGACTCTGGAGCCGGAATCCCAGGTTTTCTGTTTGCTTTTGGCTCTGCAGAGCATCATGTGGGATTTTAGTTCCCTAACCAGGGATCAAACCCATGCCCCCTGCATGGGAAGCTTGGAGTCTTAACCACTGGACACCAGGGAGGTCCTGACTCGCAGGCTGACGACACTGCTCCGTGCTTAGCAGCCTTGACTCCCTGGACCGCTTACCTAGGCGTTCACATCCCAGTTTCCTCCTGCCGTTTGAGATGCACGACAGGGTTTGTCACATTCAACCCTTGTGAGGATTAAGTGAAATAAAATGTGGAAAATGCTTGGCCAGCATCTGGCATGTCTTAAGTACACAGCGAGCACTAGAGATCACTTCAAGAGCCTCCTGACAGGTTTCTCTGCCTTCTCTGTTTCTCTCTAATCCATTCCCCTCAGGCTGGGCAGACTGCTTCCTGTGGCAACTGCTTGCACAATCCTGTGGACCTTCTCAAGTGGCTTCCAAGGCCTCTTCCCGGCCTCATCTCCTGCCGCAGCCCTGCAGGACTCTCCGGACCTTCCCCTGCAACCTGCAGTCACCTCTTGGCTCCCCGGGGCTCTCAGCTGGGCTTGCCTTCTTTCACCTTTCGTCCCTTGGTTAATATCCGCGTCTCAACCTTCAGGCACAGATCAGATGTCCTGAGCTCCGTGGACCCTTTGCCAGCTTTCCCCTCCTCATCACTGTGTCACGTGGACTGTTGTCTTTCCTGCAGTCTCCTGGCAATTTGTCAGTCCCTCTGACGTGGCCGCGGCAGGGAGAATACGTGTGCACTCCAGGTTACCTGACCCAGTGGAGGGGAAAGCCGTGCCCTTCCTGTGCATCTTGGTGCCCACAGGATTTCCTGGGATCAGACCACCTTCCACCTTCACTCACACCATCCCGCATTCCTCTTCCCAGCAGTAGTCACAGTCCCTACCGGAATGGAGGCGAGTGTGCTTTATTCTGTGCAAAAAAGTCATTGCCAAAGACAACGAGAAGAATGAGCCTGGTGAAGGGCAGATTTATAGGAGCTAAATAATCTGAGGGCCACACCATCTTTATGCTTCTCCAGCACTTTTCTTTTTCAAAGATGTGTTTATCTGTTAATTTGGCTGTGCTGGGTCTTGGTTGCCCCATGCTGGATCTTCGATCTTTGTTGCGACACGCGGGGCACACTGAGCACGGGCGGCTGCGCCCCGGCGCACTGAGCGCAGCCGAGAGGAGTTACCCCATGTCCGAGGTCAGGGGCAGCGGCCGAGAGCGCCAGGCTGCAACGCGCAGGAACGGCCGAGAGGGGCTACCTCGTGTCCGAGGCCAGAGGTGGCGGCTGGGAGAAGCGGTGACTGTGTGGGCACAGGAGGGTCTAGAGGAGCTATCCCACATTGAAGGTCAGGAAAGGCGGCGGTAAGGAGATACCCCTCGTCCAAGGTAAGGAGCAGCAGCTGTGCTTTGCTGGAGCAGCCGTGAAAAGATACCCCATGCCCAAGGTAAGAGAAACCCAAGTAAGATGGTAGGTGTTGCAAGAGGGCATCAGAGGGCGGACACACTGAAACCATACTCACAGAAAACTAGTCAATCTAATCACACTAGAACCACAGCCTTGTCTAACTCAATGAAACCAAGCCATGCCCGCAGGGCAAGCCAAGACGGGTGGGTCATGGTGGAGCGGTCTGACAGAATGTGGTCCACTGGACAAGGGAATGGCAAACCACTTCAGTATTCTTGCCTTGAGAACCCCATGAACAGTATGAAAAGGCAAAATGATAGGATACTGAAAGAGGAACTCCCCAGGTCAGTAGGTGCCCAATATGCTACTGGAGTTCAGTGGAGAAATAACTCCAGAAAAAATAATGGGATGGAGCCAAAGCAAAAACAATACCCAGTTGTGGATGTGACTGGTGATAGAAGCAAGGTCCAATGCTGTAAAGAGAAATATTGCATAGGAACCTGGAATGTCAGGTCCATGAATCAAGGCAAATTGGAAGTGGTCAAACAAGAGATGGCAAGAGTGAACGTTGACATTCTAGGAATCAGCGAACTAAAATGGAGTGGAATGGGTGAATTTAACTCAAATGACCATTATATCTACTACTGTGGTCAGGAATCCCTGAGAAGAAATGGAGTAGCCATCATGGTCAACAAAAGAGTCCGAAATGCAGTACTTGGATGCATTCTCAAAAACGAGAGAATGATCTCTGTTCGTCTCCAAGGCAAACCATTCAATACCACAGTTATCCAAGTCTATGCCCCAACCAGTAACACTGAAGAAGCTGAAGTTGAACGGTTTTATGAAGACCTACAAGACCTTTTAGAACTAACACCCCCAAACAATGTCCTTTTCATTATAGGGGACTGGAATGCAAAAGTAGGAAGTCAAGAAACACCTGGAGTACCAGGCAAATTTGGCCTTGGAGTGCAGAATGAAGCAGGGCAAAGACTAATAGAGTTTTGCCAAGAAAATGCACTGGTCATAGCAAACACCCTCTTCCAACAACACAAGAGAAGACTCTACTCATGGACATCACCAGATAGTCAACACCGAAATCAGATTGATTATATTCTTTGCAGCCAAAGATGGAGAAGCTCTATACTGGCAACAAAAACAAGACCGGGAGCTGACTGTGGCTCAGATCATGAACTCCTTATTACCAAATTCAGACTCAAATTGAAGAAAGTAAGGAAAACCACTGGACCATTCAGGTATGACCTAAATCAAATCCCTTATGATTATACAGTGGAAGTCAGAAATAGATTTAAGGGTCTAGATCTGATAGATAGAGTGCCTGATGAACTATGGAATGAGGTTCGTGACATTGTACAGGAGACAGGGATCAAGACCGTTCCCATGGAAAAGAAATGCAAAAAAGCAAAATGGCTGTCTGGGGAGGCTTTACAAATAGCTGTGAAAAGAAGAGAAGCAAAAAGCAAAGGAGAAAAGGAAAGATATAAGCATCTGAATGCAGAGTTCCAAAGAATAGCAAGAAGAGATAAGAAAGCCTTCTTCAGCGATCCATGCAAAGAAATAGAGGGAAAGAATGGGAAAGACTAGAGATCTCTTCAAGAAAATTAGAGATATCAAGGGAATATTTCATGCAAAGATGGGCTCGATAAAGGACAGAAATGGTCTGGACCTAACAGAAGCAGAAGATATTAAGAAGAGGTGGCAAGAATACACAGAAGAACTGTACAAAAAAGATCTTCATGACCCAGATAATCGCAATGGTGTGATCACTCACCTAGAGCCAGACATCCTGCAATGTGAAGTCAAGTGGGCCTTAGAAAGCATCACTACGAATAAAGCTAGTGGAGGTGATGGAATTCCAGTGGAGCTATTTCAAATCCTGAAAGATGATGCTGTGAAAGTGCTGTACTCAATATGCCAGCAAATTTGGAAAACCCAGCAGTGGCCACAGGACTGGAAAAGGTCAGTTTTCATTCCAATCCCAAAGAAAGGCAATGCCAAAGAATGCTCAAACTACTGCACAATTGCACTCATCTCACATGCTAGTAAAGTAATGCTCAAAATTCTCCAAGCCAGGCTTCAGCAATACGTGAACCGTGAACTTCCTGATGTTCAAGCCGGTTTTAGGAAAGGCAGAGGAACCAGAGGTCAAATTGCCAACATCCGCTGGATCATGGAAAAAGCAAGAGAGTTCCAGAAAAAAACATCGATTTCTGCTTTCTTGACTATGCCAAAGCCTTTGACTGTGTGGATCACAATCAACTGTGGAAAATTCTGAAAGAGATGGGCATACCAGACCACCTGACCTGCCTCTTGAGAAATCTGTATGCAGGTCAGGAAGCAACAGCTAGAACTGGACATGGAACAACAGACTGGTTCCAAGTAGGAAAAGGAGTATATCAAGGCTGTATATTGTCACCCTGCTTATTTAACTTTTATGCAGAGTACATCATGAGAAACACTGGACTGGAAGAAACACAAGCTGGAATCAAGATTGCTGGGAGAAATATCAATAACCTCAGATATGCAGATGACACCACCTTTATGGCAGAAAGTGAAGAGAAGCTAAAAAGCCTCTTGATGAAGGTGAAAGTGGAGAATGAAAAAGTTGGCTTAAAGCTCAACATTCAGAAAATGAAGATCATGGCATCTGATCCCATCACTTCATGGGAAATAGATGGGGAAAGAGCGGAAACAGCATCAGACTTTATTTTGGGGGGCTCCAAAATCACTGCAGATGGTGACTGCGGCCATGAAATTAAAAGACGCTTACTGCTTGGAAGAAAAGTTATGACCAACCTAGATAGCATATTCAAAAGCAGAGATATTACTTTGTCAACAAAGATCCATCTAGTCAAGGCTATGGTTTTTCTAGTGGTCATGTATGGATGTGAGAGTTGGACTGTGAAGAAAGCTGAGTGCTGAAGAATTGATGCTTTTGAACTGTGGTGTTGGAGAAGTCTCTTGAGCGTCCCTTAGACTGCAAGGAGATCCAACCAGTCCATTCTGAAGGAGATCAGCCCTGGGATTTCTTTGGAAGGAATGATGCTAAAGCTGAAACTCCAGTACTTTGGCTACCTCATGCGAAGAGTTGACTCATTGGAAAAGATTGTGATGCTGGGAGGGATTGGGGGCAGGAGGAGAAGGGGATGCCCGAGGATGAGATGGCTGGATGGCATCACGGACTCGATGGATGTGAGTCTGAGTGAACTCCGGGAGTTGGTGACAAACAGGGAGGCCTGGCGTGCTGCGATTCATGGGGTCGCAAAGAGTCGCACATGACTGAGTGACTGAACTGAACTGAACTGAACTGGAAGCAGGATCTTTAGATGTGGCAATATGGCATCTGATTCCCTGACTAGGGGTCGAACCCGGGCCCCTGGCTTTTGGAATGCAGAGTCTTAGACATCACTGGACCACCACAGAGGTCCTAGAAACTCCTTAATATGAGTGTCAAATTCTGGGAGGTTCCTACAGTGAGGATTTTGCTGGCCTCTGCTTCCTGAGCGTATCTGCTTCCTTGGAGGCAGTTAAGAGAAAACAAAAATCTCTGAAGCCATAAAAGTAGTCATGGTTTTGTCTCTTCATCCTGCAGAAAGAAGAAGGTTGTCTACTCTGCACCTCTTCTCTCTGGGGATCCTTGGTTTAGCAACACAGCAAGGAACACACAGATCTGAGTCCCTGCGGGTCTGTGTTGGGTTCTCAGTCCCCTTCTGGAAAACATTTGCTAAACCTAGCTGGGTTAGGCTGGGTCCTTGGAAGCAGAGCCTGAGGCAGGGGGAGTTGTGACTGTGATATTTTGAGGGAGTGCTCCCCGCAGAAGGGGTGTAAGAGGACAAGAGTGGGGAAGGAGGAGGGGACGCCACATGGATGTGGCCTGGGGGCTGACTTGGACCTGACCTCTTGGGGAGCTTCAGAGCACACGCTGCATCACAGAGCTGGGTCCCTCTTCAGGCAAAGGGGCGGTGTTTCAAACCCTTGTGTTGGTCAGTCATTGTCCCTGTCTTCTCTGAAGAAGGGATGGTGGAAGCTGAACCTCCTGGATGATGTAGCTCTTTTTGGTTGGATGCCTACAGATATTACCCACAATCCTGGAGCAACAAAGCGGAAGAAGGAAGCTAAGAAGGCATACTGATGACTAGAAATATAACCTCACAGGCACCTTGGAGATGCAGACATGGGATGTGCTGCTGCTAAGTCGCTTCAGTCGTGTCCGACTCTGTGCGACCCCATAGACAGCAGCCCACCAGGCTCTCCCATCTCTGGGATTCTCTAGGCAAGAAGCTGGAGTGGGTTGCCATTTCCCACTCCAAAGTGGGTGCAAATGGCACCTCCATGTGTATGCCTGTGTCGGGGTTTCCCAAGGCACCTGGTATGTTTGCTGTTGTTCAGTCATGTCTAACACTTTGTGACCTCCTGGACTGCAACACACCAGGCTCCCCTGTCCTTTACCATCTCCCAGAGTTTGCTCAGACCCACGTCCATTGAGTCGGTAATGCTATCTAACCATCTCATCCTCTGCCACACCCTTCTCCTCCTGCCCTCAATCTTTCCCAACATCAGGGTCTTTTCCAATGGGTCAGCTCTTCACATCAGGTGGCCAAAGTATTGCAGATTCATTGCAGCATCAGTCATTGCAATGAATATTCAGGACTGATTTCCCTTGGGATGGACTAATTTGATTTCCTTGCTGTCCAAGGGATTCTCTAGAGTCTTCTCCAGCAACCACAATTTGAAAACATCACTTTGTGGTATGGGGCCCAGGCAGTTCCATTAGGATAATGAAAGGATGATGATCTTAGAAGATAGAGAACTTAGCATAAGGGAAATACCAGACATTCATTTTTTGATAATCCAGAGTCTGTTTAAAAGACCAGAGCTGTGCCGTGTCTGTGTCTAAGTCTAGAAGCAATTGACTATGGCAGTGTGTTATGCTTTCTACTTAGTTTACCTAATTTATTTAGAAATTTTACTTGACTTTGTAAACTTTAACTCATATAAATGAGGCTGCTCCAAAAGACAAGTTCAGTTCAGTTCAGTCGCTCAGTTGTGTCCAAATCTTTGTGACCCCATGGACTGCAGCACACCAGGCCTCCCTGTCCAGCACCAACTCCTGGAGTTCAGTCAAACTCATGTCCATTGAGTCTGTGAAGCCATCCAACCACTTCATAACTCACGTCCATTGAATCCCTGAAGCCATCCAACCACTTCATCCTCTGTCGTCCCCTTCTCCTCCTTTCTTCAGTCTTTCCCAGCATCAGGATCTTTTCCAATGAGTCAGTTCTTCATATCAGGTGGCCAAAGTATTGGAGCCTCAGCTTTAGCATCTGTCCTTCCAATGAATATTCAGGTCTGATCTTCTTTAGGATGGACTGGTTTGCTCTCAGTGCAGTCCAAGGAACTCTCAAGAGTCTTCTCCAACACCACAATTCAAAAGCATCAATTCTTTGGTGCTCAGCTTTCTTCACAGTCCAACTCTCACATCCATACATGACTACTGGAAAAACCATAGCCTTGACTAGATGGACCATTGTTGACAAAGTAATGTCTCTGCTTTTGAATATGCTATCTAGGTTGGTCATAACTTTCCTTCCAAGGAGTAAGGGTCTCTTAATTTCCTGGCTGCAGTCACCATCTGCAGTGATTCTGAAGCCCAAGAAAATTGTCACTGTTTCCATTGTTTCCCCATCTATTTGCCCTGAAGTGATGGGACCGGATGCCATGATCTTCCTTTTTTGACTGTTGAGTTTTAAGCCAGCTTTTTCACTCTCCTCTTTCACTTTCATCATGAGGCTCTTTAGTTCCTCTTCACTTTCTGCCATTAGGGTGGAGTCATGTGCATATCTGAGGTTATTGATATTTCTCCTGACAATCACTGCCCAAACCTTTGGCTGGTGAGTTACTGCAGGAGGCTCTAAATTGACCTCTGAGACTTAAGACAAAAATGGGATAAGACAAAAAATGGGATAAGAGTGTATTATTTGGGGTAAAAGGAAACTATAATATGAAGAAAGACACAAAGCTTTATTAATCTCTTCCAATAATCTCAAACTGAATGGGTGGAACGTGTGCCCAACTTGGGCAGCCCTGTTCCTGGTTAGATACCTCAGATGGCTCCAAACATGACTCCCAGAGATTCTAGCGCTCCCAGTGTCCTGAAATAACTTCCTTGCTGCTTCAACTTGTCCTTGTAAGAATAAATGAACTCAGAAAGCTGGTGGGCTTGATGACATAATGATGGCCAACTCTGTATTTTTGTGTATTGAAGGGTCTTTAAAACGATCGCAGCTTGCTAGTTGACTGTATGTCTCTGGGTCCTGCTGAAATTTTTACTGATATCAGACAGTCCAGCATCATATCTCTAAAGTTTTTCCCATTAGATTTTCAGTGGACAGTCCTGTCTCTGCAGTCACCATTTTCTAGACGCCCGAGTAATGTCTTCCAAGAGGCAAGGTTATTCTTGGTGAAAGAGCTTGAACCGTTTGAAAACCGAGTTTGAAAATTTTGCCTTCCAAAGAGTCTCCTGATCCTAAGAACTGTGGCTATTGCCCTTTCCTGTGTGTGCGTGTGATTGAGAGCTATAGAGGCAGATGCTGTTTCAACAGCACCTATTAATGGCCTGAGAAATCCAATTGCTAGCTTCTTTCCTTCTTTCTTTTAGAAGTCTAGGGCAGAATAAGTAATTAACAGTTGACTGAGACAGTCCATTCATTTTGTTTCTGGTTAATGTCAAGAAGGCTCTAATCTTAGTGCTATTGACTCCAGGAAATGATGTATCAGACTACTTACAAAACTGCAATGATATTATTAAAGGATGTTTTCAGAAAAGTCATTTTCTAAGCAGAGATAATAAGACTTAAGATGTATGTGTGTGCTTATATCTATGATGAGTACCTGGTGTGCTGGAAGTTTTTAGTTAAAGGTGAACATAGAAAGTCACATAGGAGTGGCATCCTTTATATAAATGTAACAATTGAGGCTTATCTTGACTTTGGGAAATGGCATACTAAGTAGCTTAAAAAAATATCCTGTAATTTAGCCAAACTTTTCCTCATTTTGCAGAGGAGGAAGTAGATGTATTTGCCTAAAGATCCCAAAAGACTTATGAAAAGAGAAGAGGTAAGGTACCCCTTCCACCAAAACTGTTTTTTTATTTTTTTTGCTGGGCCAGGTCTTAGTTGTGGCATGCAGTATCTTTGATCTTCGTTTCAGCATGAGGGATCTTCAGATACAGCGTGTGGGCTCTAGTTCCCTGACTAGGGATCAAACCCAGGCCTCCAGCACTGGGAGTGTGGAGCCTTAGCCACTGGGCTACCAGGTTGCTGTTCAGTTTCTAAGTCATGACCGACTCTTTGTGACCCCCATGGACTGCAACACGCCAGGCTTCCCTGTCCATCACCATCTCCCGGAATTTTGAATTCAACTGAAGTTGCTCAGTCGTGTCTGACTCTTTGTGACCCCAAATACTGTAGCCTACCAGGCTTCTCCATCCATGGGATTTTCCAGGCAAGTATGCTGGAGTGGATTGCCATTTCCTTCTCCAGGGGATCTTCCTGACCCAGGAATCAAACCCAAGTCTCCCGCATTGCAGGCAGATGCTTTACTGTCTGAGCCATCTCCTGGAGTTTGCTCAAATTCATGTCCATTGAGTCAGTGATGCCATCCAACCATCTCATCCTCTGTTGTTTCCTTCTCCTTTTATCTTCAGTTTTTCTCAGTATCAGGGTCTTCTCCAGTGAGTCAACTCTTCACATCAGGTGGCCAAAGTGTTGGAGCTTCAGCTTCAGCATCGGTCATGAACAGCATGAATATTCAGGGTTGATTTCCTTTAAGATTGACTGGCTTGATCTCCTTGCTGTCCAAGGGACTCTCAAGAGTCTTCTCCAACACCACAGTTTAAAAGCATCAATTCTTCAGTGCTCAGCCTTCTTTATGGTCCAACTGTCACATCCATTCATGCCTACTGGAAGCACCACAGCTTTGACTATATGGACTTTTGTCAGCAAAGTTCCCTAAATCTTAAGGGAAACTGCTACAGTGGATGGTGGTGGTCCTGACCAAGGTGCTGGGACAGAAGAGGACACTTGAATTCCCCAGAGGGAAGTTCACCACAAGACAGAGCGGAGTCTGCCAGTGATCCAAGTGCCACAGGACATCCCAAGTCAAGGTGAGCAGCTTCCGCTGATCCACCGCGAGCCTGAGTTCAGAAGATCCACAGGTGGGAGCCAGGAGACCAGCCATCTTGGATGGTTGACAAAGAGCTTAATTCCGGGTTGAAGAGTTCTCATCAAGGCAATGGCCTGGTTTCGGTACTAAGGAGTTCATTCCAGTGGCCAGTGTGGAGACTACACCTAAGAGGAACAAGAGTGGCGTCTGGGAGGCGGTTGTTGTGGTCCAGGGAGAGGGATGGGGCCAGAGGTAGAAGGGAGAAGTTCAAGTAGTGAGAGGAAAAGCCGTCATGTTGGTAACTGATGAATTCAATGGGTGCAGTTCTTAATTTGTTTGCTATTTGTGCTGTTCATTATTATTATAAATGGTGGGCATTTGGAATAAGTGGCCAATTATTCTTTTCCTGATTCCACTTGTTTCAGCTGTTGGTCTCTAAAAAGAAAATTATGACAATGGGGCTTTGATTAGCTTCACTCATTTTCATAATGACCGTGGTTATCATTCCCAGTTTCTTAAGCAGAGTCATCGTTTTAATTTGCATAAGTGGCTTTTGGATATGCAAAGCCAATTAATTAAATGCTAGATATCAGTTGATACAGAAGAACAATTATCTTGATATGGCCATGATGTTAAAGAGAATAAATGTCTGACTGGCGGGTTTGCCAACATTTCCATTGAGTTAATTCTAGCTGCCAAAGATTGATGAGAGGAGAACACAAAGAGAAGAAGAGATGTAGATGGTCTTGGCCAAATGGTGTCTCTGCAGCTTAGAAGCATGGGGAGAGGGGTGATATCATTTGTTTTTTTTTTTTAACCAAAAGTGTTTAAAATGATAAAACTAACACATTTTTGTTGTAAAACAATGACAACAACAATAACCTAAAATGATAAAATGGGGTATATAGTAGAAATGAAAAAACATCTCCACCCCCCACAATGCCCTACTTTCTGGACCCAGTTGGTAACTGCTCGTCACAGATTCCTGTGGACTCTTGCAGGTCGAAGGTGTCCTCAAAGAGATCCTAATTGTTTTGCAGGATTGAGGACAGCACACGTGTCATCGAGGTAATCCTTGACCTATTTTGTTATCGGATAAAGTCCACTTGATGACTCAGATCGTAGCTTGCTGGTTGGCTGAACGCTGGGATTGCTGTTGGCAGGAGACGCTGTGCTGTTGGGACAGCAGACAGGGAGACAGGACAGGAAGCCAGGGAAAAAGGGTCAAGTGAAGGTTGAGTACAAATGGCCGCTGCCAGGCAGGAAACTGGGACGAGCTCAGGATCAGAGGCTTGGAAGTCTCCCTTCTCCGCCTTCACTTTCTCACCCCAGTCCTAGTCCCTCTAATGCCTGGCTGCTCTAAATTATTCTCCCAAAGGTCACAAAGGGACATTTGGTCAGCGCACAGAATGACATGCCCTCAAATGTCACCTTCTTTAACCTTGCTCAGTAGACGGTGTTTCCAACCACCATCCTCCTCACACATCTTCCCCTGTCCTTGGCGCCATTGATGATGTACCCTTTCAGTTCTTGACCATCCCTGACCTTTCTGGCCCTGATTTCCATCCTGACTCTGTTTCTCTCCCAGCCCTCAAGCTGTGGACATTGCCTACAAACCAGTCCCTTTCCTGCTCCTCTTTTCTCTGCATTCCCTGTTTCTTGAACATTTAATTCACATCTGTGTCTTAAAGAGCCTCTTGATGAAGGTGAAGGAGGAGAGTGAAAAGCTGGCTTAAAACTCAACATTCAAAAAATGAAGATCATGGTATCTTGTCCCATCACTTCATGGCAAATAGATGGGGAAAAGATGGAAACAGTGATAGGCTTTATTTTCTTGGGCTTCAAAATCACTGCAGACAGTGGTTGCAGCCATGAAATTAAAAGATGCTTGCTCTGCGAAAGAAAGGTTATGACCAACCTAGATGGCATGTTAAAAATCAGAGACATTACTTTGCCAACAAAGGTCCATATAGTTAAAGCTGTGGTTTTTCTAGTAGTCATGTATGGATGTGACAGCTGGACCCTAAAGAAGGTTGAGCTTCTTTAGCTTGACCAAAGAATTAATGCTTTTGAATTGTGGTGTTGGAGAAGACTCTTGAGGCTCCCTTGGACAGCAAGGAGATCCAACCAGTCAGTCCTAAAAGAAATCAGTCCTGAATATTCATTGGAAGGACTGATGCTGAAGCTGAAGCTCCAGTACTTTGACCACTTGATTCGAAGAGCCATCTCACTGGAAAAGACCCTGATGCTGGGTCTTGAGGGCAGGAGGAAAAGGGGACGACAGAGGATGAGATGGCTGGATGGCATCACTGACTCGATGGACGTGAGTCTGAGTGAACTCTGGGAGATGGTGAAGGACAGGGGAGCCGGGTGTGCTGCAGTCCACGGGGTCACAAAGAGTCGGACAAGACTTAGCGACTGAACAACACAAACAGCAAAAATGTCTTCACAATGATCTCTGTGAGGGAGATGCTGAAATATTACAGACATAGCTAGAAATGAAAGCAAGAGTCTGGCCCCAAACTTCTCTGGGGTCTGATCTTCCATTTTCCGTTGCCCTCTAGGCATGTCCCATGTATATCTCAGGCTCAGTACTTCTAAGACTAGGGCTGTCCTCGTCTCCTGGCAGACTCCTCGGCATGGCCTAGCGGGGTCTTCATGATGTGTCCTCACCCACCTCTGTCCAATCTCTTCTCTTGCTGCCCTCACAGAAACACCCGGTTTCCCAGTCATGTCTAAATAAACACAGACGCATGACCATGCCATGCAATCTTGTGCCTCAATGGTCTTAACTGTGTTCACTCCACCTGAATAACCCTTCTTTCTGAGCCTGGATTCCTCTTCTCCCAGACAACCCTTCTTCAATCCTCAAAACTTCCCTTGAGCATCACCTTTTCAAGGAAGGCTTCCTTGCCTCCCTGGATCCCCTGCCCCTCTGAGGTTTCCTGCATTACCCCTGGAATCTCCTGTTATGAAACTTGTCATGTTACAGTCTGATTGGCTGTTTCCTCATTTGTGTTCCTGACAAGCTGTGTGCCCTTTGAAGGGAAGGAAAATGTCTTTGATCTCTGCACTCCCAAGGCCTAGAGAAGTATTTCACATACAGTAAGTACTTAATAAATGCTGGATGAGTATAAGAATCAGCGTCTCCCTCCCGGGTGATAGAAAAGCCATCTGACGTTTAGATCTCTAGCCCTGACATCTCCTGCAAGTCCAGAATCATGTCCTTCCTTTGCAGTCTGTCCACTTGAATTTTCAGCAAGTTAATCAAAGGTAACAGGTTCAAAGCAAAGCCCTTGATTCCTTGGCCCACTAGTCTCCATCTGAGAAGGGCACAACTATTTACCCAACTACTCACAGTGAAAACTTCAGAAGCATCCTAACTTCTCTCCTTTTCTTCCATACTACATCACATGGAATAAAAGAGATCCTGTAAACCTTATCTAAACATATATTGGGGGAATCTGGCTGGTCTTTGTCTTCTCTGAAAATACCACTTTAGTTCAAGCTATCATCATCTCTTGCCTGGACCCATGTATTGTAGTACCTTCTTGCTTGTCTTTGTATTTCCACTTTTGCTCCTCTACGAATCATTCTTTTGCACAATGACCAGAAGTCCTTAGCCTGGCCTTTCACTTCCCTTTTAGCCTCCAGATTTCTGTCACTTCCACAGAAAGGACTCTGATCACACATCTTAAAAAGTACCTCCCTGATGCTCTCGCCCTCCGTACTCTCACCCTGGACTTTTGTCTCTTTAATCCCATGACATTTTATATTTCTTTGTACATCTGCTGATGAAATCTTATCCCTGGTACAGACGCTCCCTGAGGGTAAGGTCTTTGTTCACCAAATTCTTCGCTGCAGCCCAGAATCTGGAACAGTTCCTGGCATTATAGTAAGAGCTCAATAAATTTGACAGATGAATGACTTATTCTCGCTTGAAGGCTGTGAATCATTTTTGCCTCTTCACTCGCCTTCCTTCCTGTGTCGAGTCACCAAGTCCTTTAGTGTTTTCCTGGTGTTAATTCAATTAAGATTTACTGATGCAAATTGATTGACTTGCAGTGTGTCTACCGTTAAGCGATTTACTTCTCACAATTGCTGTATCAACAGAAATAAGTGATGGGGTAAGAACTTTGTAAACTCTAAAGCACTGCACATACATCATTTGCCTTCCAGCACCCCCACCCACCCCTAGATGATACTAATTAACATTTCTTCCACTTGAGCCTCTCACTTATCTTCCTGCTTCCAAACTCTCCCCAGATAATATATTCCAAACTCTGCGGCTGACTTAATTTTCTTAAAGCATTACTATAATTATGTTCCTCTCCTACTCAAAAACTTTGCCTGTCTTCCAATTTCCGACCAAAGAATATGTACAAATCCTTGGCTTGTAACCAAGATTTTCCCCAACCCAAGTTCAGATGGCCTTTCCAGGGTCTCCCTCTGTTACCCACTGAAGTTCTTGATGTTCAAGTCCATCTAGACCACTCAGTTGTCCCTGAGGACAGCTGCTTTTCCCCTCCCCTTCACTCATGGTCTCTCTCTGGCAGGAATGCTTCCTGCACCCTTTCCCCTGAAAAATTCACACCTAGTAGGTTCAGAGCAAATGACCTCATGACAATGCTATCCTCCCAGGATTTTCCACTTCCAGGTGAATGTTAATGGCATTTAGTTCTTCCTTTTGAGGGAGCACTCATCTCCCATCCAGCCTTTCCTTAAAGGAGGAAGGTAGGAAAAGGAGGCAAGGAATAATTTTAGTATCTCTCTCTTCTCTCTCCATCTTGATTGGGGGGGTAGAGAAAGTTGGACATCCGTTTGTCCAAGCTTCTCTGATTGCTTCTCCCCATCTTCCAAACGGGCTGTGTGACTGTCTCTCTGGGATCTGCCTTTCGACAACCAGCTTGCATTCGAGGCTCCCACCTCTCTATGATAGACTTTGAAGACGGATGTAGTGGCCTGCTTTTCTGAGTAGGACGAGCCTACTTTTGCTACAGGATGAGCTCCATGCTCCAACCTAGCCTTCCTGAATTGTAAATTTAATGCTTTGGCCTCCATGCATTGGGCTCTATTTCTTAATTGTTTCTGGACTCTGAGGAGGAAGAGCAATTAACTATCACCCTCCCTTAAACTCAAACATCATCCAGATGATCTTTTTTAATGCACTCTCCTATAGCACAGAATTTATAGTATCTTATTCAGGGTTTGTAACCTAAGATCGGAGGCATATAGAAAAGAGAGGCAGTGTTTTATACTGTCATTCTTCCTGAATCTCTTTAGACTTCGGGTTCATGGGCCAGGATTTCTTGTCATGGAGGTCGTGATAGGCAAGTAAAGCTGACACTAAGAAACAAAATTACAAATAAAATACGTATGATGAGTAATGGGAAGTTTCCTGTAGAAATTATGGCTGAAATTCAAAGCTACTTGAGATGTATGACAAATTCCCTGTGTTATAAAGATTAATGCTAGACACATTTCTGCAGGATTTCCTGAGAGGTGAAGAAACCGGTTCTTTGTCAGCTCCATCAACTCCATCAACCACCTTCAACTATATAAGAGAAAGCTGGACGATGCTTTAGGTGGGATTCTTAGGTATAAGAGCATCACAGTATTTTTCTGGTCTTCTCTCTGGGGTGAGAAAGGAGGGTTGTCCCTTTAAGCCAAGTTAGAGTGGTCCTCAAGCAAAGCTAGAAAAGAGGAAAGTCTGCCAGGAGAGGACATTGACATCCCCCAACCATGAGACTGGGGCCTTCCCCTTGCCTGGGAGTCCTGAGGGTGGGAGGCTAATTGAAGCTGAGAGGGCAACTCAGCACTGAGGGCAGGAACGACCATCCAGGACTTCAGGAGTGTGACAGAGATGCATGTCTGAGTGACCTCAAAGAGGGCATTCAGTTGACAAGGTATGGATTATTTTATTAATCCTCAATGCAAACCTAAGGAGTGGTACTTTTGTTCTCATTTTATAGATGAGAAAATAGAGACATGAAGAAGTTATTTACTCAGGGTCATAGGATTAGCCTGGAGCTGACCAGTGTTGAAGAGCAGATCCTTGGCTTGATTTTGATACCTTCCACCTGTTCTCAGAGCTCCCTCATAGCTCAGTCGGTAAAGAATCTGCCTGCAATGCAGGAGACCTGGGTTCGATTCCTGGGTCGGGAAGATCCCCTGGAGGAGTATACCCATTCCAGTATTCTTGCCTGGAGAATCCCATGGACAGAGGAGCCTGGCAGGCTATAGCCCATGGGATCACAAGAGTTGGACACGACTTTGTGGCTAAACCGCCACTGCCATCTGTTCTTGATACTCGAATATTCCCAGCTTCTCTCTCTCTCCTGCACTTTTCTCTCTCCCTGAACTCAAGGCTTGTATATCCACCTCCTTACATGATAGCCCCATTTGTGTATTTAATAGGCAATGGAAGAATAATATATACAAAATGAAAACTCTTGATGGAAACCCTGTTCTGGTCTCACTTTTCCCCATCTCAGTTGCTTAAGCCAGTCCTTTTTTGTCCCCCTCTCTTGTCAAATATACTTTGTTCACGTAGAACTAAAATCCATCCACTTCTTTCCCTGTCCTCTTTTTAGTCCAAGCCCCATCACCTCCTGCCTTTACTTTTTCCTCTTCAGACTGCAGAAGACACTCCCTTCACTGGTCTTGCGTTTCTCTCCAAATAAAAGCCCCACTGTGTGCTCTGGAGCCCGGGGAGGCTGGCTTCTCCTGCTCTCCCATTTCCCACTGGACCAGCAGCACCCACTCTGCTCTGTTCCCCGGGAGCCTGGGCACTTGCCCGTGTCTCCTCTCTGCCTGGGAGGCTCTCATCCCATCATTTTGCATGGATAGGTCATCTTCGGTGGACGTGAGTTTGAGCAAGCTCCAGGAGATGGTGAAGGGCAAGGAAGCCTGGCGTGCTTCAGTCCAGGGGGTGGCAAAGAGTCGGACACCACTGAGCGACTAAGCAACAAGATCCTTTTCATCTTTAGGTCATTTCAGCTCATAGGTCACCTTCTCATTGCTATTCCTGGTGACTCCATCTCTCTTTCCTGTTTATTTTTTTCATAGCCCTTCATACAATTGGTAATTATCCTCTGCCTTCTCTTTTTTTGCGTTAGTTTTTGGAAGTATTCATTTCAATCTCCTCCCCTCAACAAGAATGTGAGCGCCCTGAAGACGGGGCCTTGCTTACCTTCTTCTTCATCACTGTATTCCCAGAGTCTAGTGTATCACTTTGTGTGGAACATGTGTGCACAAACACCAGTAAAGTAAATGAATGGAAATTTCACTAAACGTCCCTGGTGGTCCAGTGGTTGAGAATTTGCCTTGCAATGCAAGGGACACTGGTTCCATTCCAGGTCTGGGAAGATTCCACAGACCTCGGGGCAGCTGAGCCTGTGAGCCACAACTCATGAGCCTGTCCTCTGAATGCCTCCAGCTACAACTGCTGGCCCCACACATCACAACTGCTGAAGCTCATGTGCCCTAGAGACTGCGCTCCACAACAAGAGAGGCCACCACAACGAGCAGCCTGCACACTGCAACTAGAGAAAACCCACCCAGAGCAACAAAGACCCAGCACAGCCAAAAACATTTTTTTTTTTTAAAGAGAGAGCACCATGTATCAGAGGCCATATACTGGACATGGTCAAGTTTTGACCTGATGGGAGTGGAGGTTTGCTGGGGGCGCAAAAGCACATGGTCGTCATGATTAGGAAAATTGTCTCTTCTGGAGACACTGAAAAAGCACCACTGCTCACTCATACTTACTCCTGTGTTCAAACAGTGCTTATCGTGTTCTCATGTCCGAAGCACTGGGTTAGTGGCCAAGGATAAAACGACAGGCACAGTCCCTGCCCACTTCTGGTGCAGCATCCTCCACCAGAAAAGAGCAGGGGAGAGTGGGGAGGGAGCAATAATGGAGCAAGTCTCTAATGTCTGCAGGAAATTGCACTCTCAGTATTTTAACCTTGTGTTAATTGCTCAGTCAGATCTGACTCTTTGCGACCCCATGGACTGTAGCCCGCCAGGCTCCTCTGTCCATGGGATTCTCCAGGCAAGAATACTGGATTGGGTTGTCTTGCCCTTCTCCAGAGAATCTTCCCGACCCAGGGATCAAACCCTGGTCTCCTGCATTGTGGGTGGATTCTTTATTCTCTGAGCCGCCAGGGAATCTTAAATACAATGTAAAAGAAAAACCACAGTAAGAGTCTCCACCGGATAGCAAAATGCCCACTCCTTAAAGACAAGAACCACTGAGCAGCTGAAGCAGGACTTCATCTAGAGATCAGTGAGATCAGTTGGTGTGAACACGGCCCTTCGCTGATGTGGAAACTGTAAGTTGGCAATCTGAAAGCTGAAACTTCGAGCTCAAGATACTTTGAGCCATTTAGAAATTACACCAGCCCCGTTATTCAAGACTTCTGCCAATATCCACTCCTAATGTAAGGGAACAGGGAACAGTGGAGAAGGCAATGGAAAAGTTGAAACTGAGAAACTGGACAAGAGTGGCTGCTTTGTTCCTGCCAGCTCATGCACCTTAAGAATTTACTTGATCTTTTCTGGTCCCAGATGACTCATCTATGTATTGAGGATGAGAAAAAGCACATATCTTGTGATATCGTTGTAGATTAAATGAGCAAACACATGCACAGTGCTTAGCATAGAGCTAGTCACCTAGCACAGGGGAAAAAGTTAGGTAATATTAACATGATTTTTTGGGGAAATTATTATAGCAGCACCCAAGTCACAGGGTTGTCAGGAGTAAATGATGTGTGTATGTGGCTGTGTGTGTGTGCACACACCTGTGTTTAATACCTATTACAGTGCAGAACATGGTAAGACAATAAATAATGGTTGAATAAGCTAAAGTATTGGAAAACCTACAAGGTGTAGATTGTTATAAAAATGCTTCTGCCTTTTATTATTTATTGTCTCAATAAAAATAGGTCAAGGAATCAAAAGCCTTTGTGTGACAAAAAAAAAGAGAAAGATGCTCAAAACTTTCCCAACCAACCAGGAATGATATTTAGAATACTTAGCAATCGGTAGGGCATGTGTGTAGATCAGTCAGAATGGCAGGAGCTACAGAGAGTAGGGTTCCAAGACCTCCCACCCTTCCCAGCATTATCCCTTTAGCTAAAGATTGTGAGCAAGCCTTGGAGGAACCCTAAGGAGGAACCAGAGAAAAAGAAGTTCTGGGGTAGAGACATTCGTGGAGCATAGAAGTCATTTTCTAACACATACAAACCAATTTTGCTATGGACCTAGAGGGCATTATGCTTAGTGAGATAAGTTGGACAGAGAAATGCAAATACTGTATTTGTCATTTATATGTGGAATCCAAGAAATAAGACAAACAGAAACAGACTCACAGGTATCGAGAATAAACTCCTGGATACCCCTGGGGAAGAGGGAAAGAGGCAGGGCGAGGTAGGAGTAAGGGATTAAGAGGCACAAATCGCTGTGTATAAAATAGATGAGCAACAAGGATATATTGTACAGCATGGGGGAAATACAGCCATTGTTTTGCATTAACTTTAAAGGGAGCGTGATCTGTAAAAATACTGAATCACTGTGCTGCACAGTGGAAAACAGTATTGTGAACACACTGTCTTTCTCTATAGGAAGCCATTTTGCTGGTTTAATGTCTGGGTCAGCCGTGGTGGTGTCTGTGTTCCATGTGTGTGCATGCTCAGTCATTTAGTCGTGTCCAATTCTTCGCAATCCTATGAACTGTAGCCTCGAGGCTCTTCTGTCCATGGGATTCTCCAGGCAAGAGGACTGGAGTGGGTTGCCATGCCCTTCTCCAGGGGATCTTCCCGACCCTGGGGCTGAACCTGAGTCTCTTACATCTTCTACATCAGCAGGCAATTTCTCTACCACTGGCAAAACCCGGAAAGCCTGCCTATGTCTGGTGCAGCTCTGAACTATACCCTGCGGGAACTGGAGTTGAAAGGAGAGAGAATGTATCCATATATACTGTTCTCCATTCACTTTCCATCTTAAACTGGGGTTTGCTTGCTTCTAAGTAATGTTCTGTCAAAGAACTAGGTCAAAGAAAAGACCCCCAAGAACTCAGCATCAGGAGAAGCGTGTGAGTGTTCCTTTAGGGATCTGTGAAATACAGTCTGTTTTTGGTAACACGTGGGTGAGTTGCCAATTGCATCATCCATAGCTGTTCGCTGCTCTTGATAATACATTATTAGTCATCTTTATTCTGACAAATTCCTCATCATGAACTGTAGATTTGATGCTGAATTTCAAATACACTTGAGTAACAGTATGTATAACTGGAATGTTAGAAATCCTGTATTATTTGAAAAACAGCAACTTATTTGATGATCAGAGGGAAAGTTGGTGAATAAGCAAACTTCTAGTCACTATATTATAAAAATGCTACTAAGGAATTGATATTTAATATTCCTCTGTATAACTCATTTAAGATCTATATTGATATACTAGATATCCTGACAAGTCAGTGGCTTCTGTGGGGTTTGAAGTCTGGAAATTATAGTTAGGAGAGTTGGAAGTGAGATCACAAATCTTTATGTTCTTTTCCAAGTGAAAGATGTTTGAAAAGGCTGTGTAAGCTGATTAGCACAAATGACTTCCATAATTCACCTACTGGAGAGCTTATGTGAAAGTACTTTTTGTAAAGTGTATTAGCCAGGATTCTCCAGGGAAATAGAACCAAAAATTTGTCTCTACCCCTATCTCAATCTCTATTTCTAATCTTTGTATCTATTTTTCCATCTATTGATCTGTGAGATTTATTTTAAGGAATTGGCTGTATGTCTAATCTTTATATTTATTTTTCTTTCTTTCTATTTCTATCTATCTATCAATCTATGAGACTTATTTTAAGGAATTGGCTTATGCAGTTGTGGAGGCTTGGGGAGTCCAAATTCTGATGGGGTAGGCCAGCAGGCTGGAGACCCTGGGAGGAATTGCAGTTTGAGTCCAAAGGCAGTCGGCTGGTAGAATTCCTTCTTTCATGGGTGAGGTCAGTCTTTTTCTATTAGGACCTTCAACTGATTGGATGAGGCCCACCCACATTATGGAGGACAATCTGCTTGACCCCAAGTCCACCAGTTTAAGTGTTACTGCCCTCCAAAAAATACCTTTGGAGAAACATCAGAAGCAATGCTTGACTGACTGTCTGGGAATTATGGCCCAGCCAAGCTGACAAATAAAATTAGCCACCACACTTCCTATGGTCATGTATGGATGTGAGAGTTGGACTGTAAAGAAGGCTGAGCGCCGAAGAATTGATGCTTTTGAACTGTGGTGTTGGAGAAGACTCTTGAGAGTCCCTTGGACTGCAAGGAGATCCAACCAGTCCATTCTAAAGGAGATCAGCCCTGGGATTTCAAAAGCTGAAGCTGAAGCTCCAGTACTTTGGCCACCTCATGCGAAGAGTTGACTCATTGGAAAAGACTCTGATGCTGGGAGGGATCGGGGGCAGGAGGGGAAGGGGACGAGAGAGGATGAGATGGCTGGATGGCCTCACTGACTAGATGGACGTGAGTCTGAGTGAACTCCGGGAGTTGGTGATGGACAGGGAGGCCTGGCGTGCTGCGATTCATGGGGTCGCAAAGAGTTCGACACGACTGAGTGACTGAACCGAACTGAACAGAATTTGCTGTGAAGTATGACTAATATTTTTATGGTTATTTATCTATCTGTAAGAGAGAGCTGCCAAAATGGCCAAATAGAAGCTCTTTGAGGAACAGCTGCAGGTTGAGATAATCAACTGGGAAGAAGACAACTTAGGGGCTTATCGTAATGCAAAGACAGGAACACCTTGCTGTTCTCACAACCCAGATATATATGTCACACACACACTGTATATCGCTAGGCCGAGCGAACATCAAGGTGTTATTATCTTGTATCTCTCTGTATCTTATACTATCTTATAGATATATATATCTTGAATATATGTATTTTATGTATCTATCTTACATATCTTCTGCATTTGCAAAATGCACAAATGCCTGCATATGAAAGGCAAGGAGGAGAACCAGGACTTTCAGAGGAGATGGATTTTGACTCAAGATGAGTTGGAACCATCAATCAATGATGACTTCGGACCACAGCTGATCCTACACAGCACCACTCCTGCCCTTCTGTGGTGACCTCATCGCCCACTGCTTGCAGTGACTGTCGCAAAGTTTCCCCCTTTCCCTCAAGTCCCTCCCCTCCAGTTCACTTTATTTCTCTCAACGCAGAGACAAAAGGCCACCGATTCTGTAGCATCCTTCCTAAACACCTCTATTTTCAGAGCTTCTTTCTTTCTATCTGAATGAATAGATTTCCTGGATTTTCCCCAAGACCAGTTTACTTGCTTCTTTGCTTGGCTCACTCTTTTCCAACTTCTCCAGGTCCTTGCTCATTCGGTGAACATACAGTTTTTTAGAAACAAATATGAGGTGTTCTTTGCACTTAATATTTTGTAGCAGTTAGCTTTTTCATCTCATTGTCTGCTATGCTAAGCTTATGGCTGACAGGATTTATATGTAAACCAGATGAGTAACACATTTATCTATCTATCCATCTCTCACCTATCTAGCTTCTATCTGTCTGGGCATGTTTGGACTAGTGTGGGGGTAAGTGAAGTGAGGTGAAGTTGTTCAGTCGTGTCCAACTCTTTGCAACCCCATGGACTGTAGCTTGCCAGGGTCCTCCATCCATGCGATTTTCCAGGCAAAAATACTGAAGCAGGTTGCTATTTCCTTCTCCAGGGGATCTTCCCAACCCAGGGATTGAACGTGGGTCTCCTGCACTGCAGGCAGACTTTACCTTCTGAGGGAAGCCAGGGAAGTAGGGAGTCAAGATAACAAAAAGAAAAGCAGGCGTACAAAAACAGAACCATGAAGCGTGAGGTGTTTGTGGGCAGAGAGACTGGGAGTTCTTTGCTATTTCTACTGAGTTTTAATACATGCCAGCAGAGAAAGCCTGGAGAATCCCATGGATGGAGGAGCCTGGTGGCCTACAGTCCATGGGGTCGCCCAGAGTCGGACACAACTAAAGTGACTTAGCAGCAGCAGCAGCAGAGAAAGTGTGGGGCATGGCGACCAGAGTCACCCACTTACCGTGCATGAAGGACAAGTTGCAGACAGCAGCAACATGGATGTGGTGACTAGGCTCCCTTCCTTCCGTGTGTCCCTATCCCCGCTGCTGCACCCACTGTCTTGTTTATCTTAGTATATAATTGACATAAAATAATTCCCCAATTTACATGCACAGTTGGATGAGTTTTGAAAGATGTATACAGTTATGTAATCACCAGCACACTCAAGAGGTAGTTTCAATCCCATCATTCCCCCAAAGTCCCCTCATGTCCCTTTGCATTCAAATGTCCCCCCACTCACAATTTTAGGAAACCGCTGATCTGGTTTCTCTTGGTGTCCTGAACTGCATGTTTGTATGCCCCCAAGATGGATGTGTTGGAAGTCTAATCCCCAATAGGTGGGGCCTCTGGGAGATAATTAGGTCATGAATAATTAGGCCCAAATCATGCTGTTGCTGCTGCTGCTGCTAAGTCACTTCAGTCATGTCCGACTCTGTGTGACCCCAGAGACGGCAGCCCACCAGGCTCCCCCATCCCTGGGATTCTCCAGGCAAGAACACTGGAGTGGGTTGCCATTTCCTTCTCCAATGCATGAAAGTGAAAAGTGAAAGTGAAGTCGCTCAGTCGTGTCCGACCCTTAGCGACCCCATGGACTGCAGCCCACCAGGCTCCTCCGTCCATGGGGTTAGTGCCCTTATTATCAAGCTGTCTGCTGTCTCTGCCATGTGAAGACACAAGGAGAAGACGTACTTCTGTAAACCAGCAAGAAGGCTCTCACCAGACACCAGATCTGTCTGCACCTTGATCCTGGACTATCTGACCACAAGAACTATGAGAAATGTTTGTTGTTTAAACCACCTAGTCTATGGTACTTTTGTTATAGCAACTTGAGCTGACTAAGACACTTAGTATTGACTAGTGTTGCCTTTTCTAGAGTGGAACTACATATTAGTTTTGACTGTGTAGATAAATGGTGGCAGACAGTATAGCCTGTTTATGCTTGATTTATTTTCCTCAACATCATATGTTTGAGATTCATCTATGTTATTATATGTATCAGTAGCTTGTTCCTTTTTATTCCTCAGTGCTATTTTATTGTATATGGTGGTGGTGGTGTAATCCCTAAGTTGTATCCTACTCTTTACAACCCCATGGACTGTAGTGCGCCAGGCTCCTCTGTCCATGGGATTCTCCAGGCAAGAATACTGGAGTGGGTTGTCATTTCCTTCTCCAGGGGATCTTCTTGACCCAGGGATTGAACCCACCTCTTCAGCATTGCAGGTGGATTCTTCACCACTGAGCCATAAGGGAGGCTCTGTCTTATTGTATAAATATACCATAATCTGTTTATCCAACAAAATCACACATTTGAGTTGTTTCCTATGTTTGGCTCTTATGAATAAAACTACTGTGAACGTTCGTGTGTGTGGACATAAATTTGAATATTTGGTAGGGGGTACATGCTCAGCAGTAAGAAAGTAAGTGTATGTTTGGCTTTATAGGAAAGTGCCAAACTGTTTTCTACCAGCAATATTGCTTCATTTCTTCCTGGCAATATTTTAAAATTTATCCATTCTAATAGATGGATAGCTGTATTTTATTTTTGGCTTTTAATTTTCTGCATTACCTAATGACTAATGATGTTGTTTGTCTTTTGGGTATTCATATATCATCTTCTTCTGTGAAGCGTCTGTTTAAGCCTTTGCTTATTTTTATCAAGTGTTTATCCTCCTATTATTCAACTGTAAGAATTCTTGGTATATTCTGAATTCAAGTACTTTGTCAGATACATTCATCGCAAATGTTTTCTCCCCATTTGTGGCTTGTTCTTACATTTTCTTAACAGCATCTTTTGAAGAAAAGTTTTTAATTTCATAAAACTCAAATTTATTATTTTTCTTTCATAATGCAAGCTTCTGCATTCTACCTAAGAAACCCCCAATGTTGGGAAGATTTTCATGTTTTTTTTTTTAATAGACGTTTAATAGTTTGCCCTTTTATGTTTGCCTCTCATCTATTTTGAACTAGTTTTTATGTGCGCCGTGAGCTAAGAGTTGAGGTTAATTTTTTGTGAATGGATATTCAGTTGTTCAACATCATTTATGGAAAAAACTATTGCTATTGATTTATCTTGGCGTTTTCAGCAAAAATCAAAGGGCCGGGTTTGTTGGCATCTATTTCTCAACTCTTTTTTCTGATCCATTTATTTATGTGTCTCTCTTTGTATGAGTCTCACATGTCTTGGTTTCTGATGCTTTACAGTAAGTTTTGAAATTAGGTGATGTAAGTTCTCCAACTTTACTCTTCTGTTTCAAAATAGTTTTGGCAATTCTAAGTCATTTAGATTTACAAAAAACTAGAATCTAAGTCTTTAAAAAAAAAACTGCCTGCTGCTATTCTGATTGTGTAGAGTTGGCATCTTAACAGTATTGAGTCTTCTAATCTGTGAATTTTGTTGCTGTTTTTCAGCGGCTCAGTCATGTCCGACACTTTGTGACCCCATGGACTGCAGCACGCCAGCCTCCCTGTCCTTCAGGATCTCTTGGAGTTTGCGCAAACTCATGTCCGTTGAGTCCATATGGCTCTCCATTAATTTAGCTCTCCTTTACTTTCTCCCATCAGTATTTTACATTTTTCAAGGTACAGAGCCTATATATACATATATTTCAATTTGCTGTTAACTGGTTTGTGTTTTTGATGCTATTAAAAATGGCTTATTTGGGGAATTTTTGTATTCATGTCTGTTGCTGATATATAGAAATATAATTGGTTGCTGACCTTGTATCTAAAACCTTGCTAACTCCATTTAATTAGTTCTATCAGTTTTGTTATTTTTT
Source organism: Capra hircus (assembly GCF_001704415.2). Taxonomy (NCBI): domain Eukaryota; kingdom Metazoa; phylum Chordata; class Mammalia; order Artiodactyla; family Bovidae; genus Capra; species Capra hircus. Next base: position 111,744,222 of record NC_030813.1, read on the forward strand.
TTAGATTCCTTAGGGTTCTCTATGTATGTATTCCCTTTAAAATCAGCTCCATATCCCTGAATGTTTTCCTGGGAGAGCTGGACTACAATCATTTCTTCTAATCTGCGGTTTCTCCCCATCCTCTGTGTCTGGACTTTCACTCTTTTTGTTTTAGACTCTAACCTCACCAGCAACTCCAATCTTGGAGCCTGTTGTTGTCTTGGTGGGAATGCCACTAGCTCTAGCACTAACCTCAAGAACCCTAAGTTCCTTCCTAGATGTGTCTGGAATGGAAGGCCATTCCACATTCCTTAGGATCATGACCTGTAGAAATATGGGATAAAGTTTTAGGGTGATACAGAATTGGGAAAATTAAAGAAAAAAGCAATCACTTTAGAGAGACATGCACTGTTCACCAAGCACAATTTACAAGGAATTTTCCCAGCATAGCATTGACTGAAAAGAAAAATGCACAACATCAAAGTTGTGAGTTGTGTTTTATTTGGCAGATTTCAGGCCCAGGAGACAGGACTCTCAGATGGCTCTGAGAGAACCGCTTGGAAGAGACAAGGGAGGAGCCAGGATATATAGGAGTTTTGTAACAAAAACCAGGTGGCTGAAACATCAAAAGATGACTGTTAATCAAAGAAAATGAGATATCTCAAGTTAATGAATTTAGTGCTTTTCTATACATGGGAAGATGCCAGAGTCTGGACTCGCTGAAATTATTCCTTTGATGTGGACCTCAGCTCTCTGGGGCCAGTATCCTGTGTTTTCACATTCCTGAGTTTCCGAGGGGGCACCCTTGGGGGTGGGTACCTGCAGCAGTTGTGGGCTTGATGGCGGGCATCCGGTTTCCACCCTGAGGTGGCTTGATGGCTGCAACATCCTTCGTTCCTTGATGCCACAGACGTCATTCCTGGTCCATGGTGCAATGAAGCAGAAGTGAGATGCAGTGTCGATAGAGTCATGTATGGTCCAATCATACTATGTAACAAGCAATTGTAAAACCTTAGTGCAATCTACACTAAAGAATATGTTTTCCACGCCTCGAAGGTAAACTGGCAGACCTCAGCTGGCCATGGCTGGTGCAGCTGGTGGGGTGTAGCTCACTCCACGTGCTTCTCATCTCCAGCTGGCTAAGCCGGGCACACACTCATGTGATGACAGCAGCGCAGGAGTGAGTAAGCCCGGCGTGCACCCCATCTCGAGCCTCTGCTTGTGTCACGGCTGCTAACCTCTGCTGGTGAAGTGACATGATTAAGCTCAAGGTCAAGGGGTACAACAGAGCACCCTGCTCACTTCAGAGTCACATGGCAGAGAGTGCGCGTGCAGGAAGGTGTTAATAATGGGACCAAAGGACTCTACTACACTGCCAGAAACTCTAGGTATTGGGTTTCCCAGAGGGCTCAATAGTAAAGAACCCTCCTGCCAACACAGGAGATGCAGGAGGCGCGGGTTTAGTCCCTTTGTTGCGAAGATTCCCGGAGGAGGAAATGGCAACCCACTCCAGTATATTTGCATGGGAGATTCCATGGACAGAGGAGCCTGGTGAGCTGCAGTCCATGTGATTGCAGAGAGTCGGATATGACTGAACGACTGAACACACACCCATGGGGTATTATCTGTAGATGCATTTGAATATGCTCAAATTTGTGGTTAGATAAACCGCATGCAATTTGCAATTGATAGTGCCTGTTCAGCTGTTTTCCCCAAATCAGGAGCAAATAACGTTTGTTTAATGAAGTTCTGATTTAGCCCCTTCAGATGTTGTTTTAATTATCTGAAATTGGAAAACACTCATTGGCTGTTACTCACCATTTTGGTACCCAGAACCAAAAAACCAGCTATCATTCACAGAGACACTGGAGTAATTATATAAATCCACATGTGAAGTACATAAGACACTGTTTTGTCTTTTGGTCAATAAGCGTTGGTTATCTGTATTCTTATTTTCTGAGACTTAAATCTTATCATGACACTCCTCTGTGGCTCCCCATCTTGCCTAAAACTCTGATTCTCAAACTTCAGTTTGTCTCAGGATCACCTGGGAAGCTTGATAAACATGCATAGTTCTGTATTCCATTCCATACGTTCTGACTCAGTAGTTCGGGATGGGGCTCAGAAATCTTTATTTCTACAAGTGCACAGGTCATCCGGATGCAAGCGGTACTTGGATCACACTTGGAGGCACGTAGGCCACAGGGAAAAACTCCAGGCTCTTAAGCATTGCACCCAAGTCCCTCTTCTGAGGCTTATCTCCAACCACATAAAACTTTTATATTTACCAAACGAATGAAAGGTAAGAATGACACGGCTAGTCTTTGTTTTCTGAAGAGGTTGTCTTTCAAGTTATCTTAAGCCAATGAGTGTTTTCTGAATGTTAACCTTCCCTAGGATGGGACACATTATCTTTTTTTTTTTTTCTCTTTTCTTGTTCAGGTACATAATGTCAATAATCCCATTGCCCTTCACTCCTCCAGACTGTTTTGCGTCACAGAAAATTACATTTCCCAGGCCCCTTTGCCTTCTGGTTTCCTGAAGGTCTGGCCAGCGAGAAACACGGGTGGGAAGGGGAGAATGGGCATTTCTCTCCCTTTTCTTTGGCTCCACCCACCAGTCATGGCAGCTCTGCCACCTGTGATGTGTCTTCTGTGGTTCCAGCTCTTACCTGGCAGCTCCCACCACGCTTCCCCAGCGTCTGGACTCCAGGATGCCTCAGCATCCCACTGTTCCCCCAGCTGTAGTGCTGGTATGCATTCTCGCCATCAATAGTGATGGTCGGTCTTCTGTATCAACTACAGCACCCAGTTATCCATCATACTCTGATCTAGGTGTTGCTGTGAAGGTATTTTATAGATGTGATTAACAGCTACAATCAGTTGATTTTCAGGAGATGATGACCAATAACGTGGGTACACCTAATCCAAGGTCCTTCAGTTGAAAGGTCTTAAGAGCAGAACTGAGGTTTCCTTGAGAAAGAAGACATTGTGCCTGCGGACCTGTGGATTGCAGCATCACCATCTGCCGAAGCATCCTGAGGGAATGCTTTTTGACAGCCTAGCTGATGGCTTCAGCCTAGCTGATGCCTAGCCACCAATGACCTGAGCTAGTTTCTCACAATGTGTAACGTATGTAATGTCTATCTATCCACCTATCTGTCTGTCTGATATGCTGGCTCTGTTTCTCTGGCAGAGCCCTGAGTGATGCAGGTCCTCTCTAGGCTATCTTTCTACTCTGTGAGCCCTCACTGGCACAGTATATTTTGAAGAAACTTTTCAAAGGACATTGTTTACAGACTATGCCAACATTACCGTAAAAATTCATGTGTGTTATAGATCAGTGGAACAGCATAGAGAGCCCAGAAATAAACCCACGTGATTGTAATGACAAAGGAGGCATGTATACACATTGGAGAAAAGACAGCCTCTTCAATAAGTGGTGCCAGGAAAACTGGACAACTACAAGTAAAAGAATAAAAATGGAACGTTTTATCACACCCTACACAAATATAAATTCATTAAAGATATAAATGTAAGACCAGAAACCATATCACTCCTGAAAGGAAATATAAGTAGAGCACTCTCTGATGTAAATTGTAGCATTATTTTTTGGATCTTGTCTATTAAAGCAAGATAAATAAAAGGAATAATAAACAAATGGTACCTAATTAGGCTTAAAAGCGTTTGCACAGCCAAGGAAACCATCTACAAAACAGACAGCCTTCTGAATAGGAGAAAATATTTGCTAATGACTTGACTGATAAGAGGTTAATTTCCAAAATATATAAAGAGCTCACACAACTCAATACCAGTAAAACAAACAACTCAATTTAAAAATAGGAAGAAGACCTGAATAGATAGTTTCCCAAAGAAGACATACAGAGGGCCAACAGGTGCATGACAAGTTGCTCAGCATCACTACATCAGCGAAATGCAAATTAAAACCACAATAATACATCACTTCATACCTGTCAGAATGGCTATCATCCAAAACAACACAGATTACAAATGGTGGCAAGAATGTGGACAAAAGGGAACCCCTATGCATTGTTGGTGGGCATGTAAATTGGTGCAGCCACTGTGGAAAAATAGTAGGGTGGTTTCTCAAAAAAAAAAAAAACAACAACAGAATTACTATATGACCCAGTAATTCCATTCCTGGGTATAAATCTAAAACAAAAAAATGAAAATGCTAATTTGAAAAGATACATACTTTCCAGTGTTCATAGCAGCGTTATTTATAATAGCCAAGATATAGAATGGACGTAAGCGTTCATCAACAGATGAATGGATAAAAAAGATGTGGTGTATATATATACACACATATATAGATACATACAGTGGAATATTACTCAGCTATAAAAAGAATGAAATAATGCCAGTTATAACAACATGGGTGAATTTGAGGGGTATTAAACTAAGTGAGATAAGTCAGACAGGAAAAGACAAATGCTATGGAGTATCATTTATATGTGGGATTTAAAATAACAAAACAAATAAATACAACAGAAAGGATACAGACTCACAGATATAGAGAAAAAACTAGCGGTTCCCAGTGGGGAGAGGGAAGGGGGGAGGACAATATAGGGATAGGGGCTTAAGAGGTACAAACTATTGCATATAAAATAACTAAGTTGCAAAGACATATTATACAACACAGGGAATATAGACAATATCTTTAATAACTATAAATGGAGTATAACCTTTGAAAATTGAGAATCACTGTTAATATACCTGTAACAATATTACACAGCTCAGTGGGTAAAGAATCTACCAACAATACAGAAGGCATAGGAGAGGGGGGTTTGATTCCTGGGCCAGGAAGATCCTCTGAATAAGGAAATGGCAACCCACTCCAGTCTTCTTGCCTGGAAAATCCCATGGACAGAGAAGCCTAGTATGCTACTCTCCAAAGGGTCTCAAAGAGTCAGACACAACTAAGCCTGAGCAAGGATATCTTGGTTTAAAAATTGAGTGTATGTGTAATTAATGCTTGAGGAGAAGTTTATGATTTCTAAAGTACTAACACAAATTGCATCATGTAACCCTCTCTCTCCCTTTGTCCCAGTGAGTTGCATATTACAATGTTGAAATTCAGTGAAGACAGTGAGTCTCAGACAGGCTAAATAATTTAAGCCGTGTCATGTACCTGGGAGATGGAGGGACTGTGGTTTGAGCCCTGGTCTCCGACACAAAATCACATACAATTCCCAGCTCTCCTTGTGGCTACATGAATGTCGGTCCCATAAATGACCGCCAAGCGTGGTGTCTGAGAACATGGACTATCTGTGTGAAAGGGGAAACTTATTTCCATGATCTGGGGCTGGTTTTCATACCTATGAAATAATCGTAGAATCTATTTCACAGGTAGATTTTGAGGACTAGAGGAGATAAAAGAACTAGAAAAATGCTGAGTTGGCCAAAAAGTTCATTTGGGTTTTCTGTTACATTGCAGAAAAACCTGAATAAATTTTTTTTGACCAACTCAATAGTTGGCACAAAAATTCCATCAGAAAATCTAGCTATCACAACTGTCGCACTATGTGTAATTTGATTCTCCAAGCCAGGCTTCAGTAATACGTGAAATGCGAACTTCCAGGTGTTTAAGCTGGTTTTAGAAAAGGCAGAGGAACCAGAGATCAAATTGCCAACATCCTCTGGATCATTGAAAAAGCAAGAGAGTTCCAGAAAAAAATCAATTTCTGCTTTATTGACTATGCCAAAGCCTTTGACTGTGTGGATCACAATAAACTGTGGAAAATTCTGAAAGAGATGGGAATACAGACCACCTGACCTGCCTCTTGAGAAACCTATATGCAGGTCAGGAAGCAACAGTTAGAACTGGACGTGGAACAACAGACTGGTTCCAAATAGGAAAAGGAGTATGTCAAGGCTGTATATTGTCACCCTGCTTATTTACCTTCTATGCAGAGCACATCATGAGAAACGCTGGGCTGGAAGAAGCACAAGCTGGAATCAAGATTGCCAGGAGAAATATCAATCACCTCCAATATGCAGATGACACCACCCTTATGGCAGAAAGTGAAGAGGAACTCAAAAGCCTCTTGATGAAAGTGAAAGTGGAGAGTGAAAAAGTTGGCTTAAAGCTCAACATTCAAAAAATGAAGATCATGGCATCTGGTCCCATCACTTCATGGGAAATAGATGGGGAAACAGTAGAAACAGTGTCAGACTTTATTTTTTGGGCTCCAAAATCACTGCAGATGGTGACTGCAGCCATGAAATTAAAAGACGCTTACTGCTTGGAAGAAAAGTTATGACCAACCTAGATAGCACATTCAAAAGCAGAGACATTACTTTGCCAACAAAGGTCCATCTAGTTAAAGCTATGGTTTTTCTAGTAGTCATGTATGGATGTGAGAGTTGGACTGTGAAGAAGGCTGAGCACCGAAGAATTGATGCTTTTGAACTGTGGTGGTGGAGAAGACTCTTGAGAGTCCCTTGGACTGCAAGGAGATCCAACCAGTCCATTCTAAAGGAGATCAGTCCTGGGATTTCTTTGGAAGGGATGATGCTAAAGCTGAAACTGCAGTACTTTGGCCACCTCATGAGAAGTTGACTCATTGGAAAAGACTCTGATGCTGGGAGGGATTGTGGGCAGGAGGAGAAGGGGACGACAGAGGATGAGATGGCTGGATGGCATCACTGACTCGATGGTCGTGAGTTTGAGTGAACTCCGGGAGTTGGTGATGGACAGGGAAGCCTGGCGTGCTGGGATTCATGGGGTCACAGAGTCGGACACGACTGAGCGACTGAACTGAACGGATATGTAATTCCATTTACACTGAAAACATGCTTAATGAATGGTCATTATTAGCTTCTTATGGTAACAAGAGTAGTAACTCTCCATGAGTAATCTGCTAACAGTCTCTAACAAGGTAAAATTTGGAAACTTTGTAGCAATTTTTTTTTTTTTTTTTTTTTTTTTGCTTCCTTGGTGGCACAGACTAAAGAATCTGCCTGCAATGCAGGAGACCCAGGTTTGATCCCTGGGTTGGCAAGATCCCTTGGAGAAGGGAATGGCTACCCACTCCAATATTCTTACCTGAAGCATTCCATGGACAGAGGAGCCTGGCTGGCTACAATACATGGGGTCACAAAGGGTCAGATGTGACTGAGCAGCTAACTTTCACAGTTTTTCATAGCAACTTTTTACATTGCTCCAATATCTGAGAACATCATCAGTGAACTCATTTTATTTCTATAGTATTTTTTAAAAAAAATATCAGTCTGCGATGGGTGGTTGTTTTTTAGTCGCTAAGTAGTTGTGTCCAGCTCCTTTCGACCACACGGAGTGCAGCACACCAGGCTTCTTTATCCTTCACTATCCCCTGGAATTTGCTAACTCATGTCCATTGAGTCATGAGCTATGTGTGATGGGTTGGGGAAGGAAGTTTCTTCATTACAGAGAATTTGAGAAGCACTAGAAAAAATGCACAGTCTCTCATCTCGGGGAACCCTGAAGACTGAAGCTCCTAAACTCAAGAGCAGAGAGGCAGTGGAATCGGGGAGCCAGACGTCATATGAGAGGTGTTGGAGAGGTTCTTCAAATGTCTTCAGTGGAGACAGATGTTGAGTATGGTTTAAGCCAGAGGCCACAGACTGAAACTCCCAGGTGGGCAGCAAAGATGAGTCATGGGGCCCGAGTCTAAAAAAAGTCCATGTCATTTTGATATGAAACATGTACGAACATTTGTCTTGTTGTTCTCAAACTATGTGGACTTCACTTTTTCATCTTCTCAATTTTTGCTGGAAATGTGTCATGGAAATAGCTCAGTGTGAACATGATTCCAAGAAACGAACAACAACAAAAACACCAGTGCAAGTTTGATGATGAATGATAAACTTATTTAGCCAAGTGTGGCAGACAGGATTCTAAGAGTCCTGCCTCGCGTTTGTGTGCATGGCCTGCAAAAGCCGTGGGACTGTCACTGTGATGTGATGTCACCCCCAGGAGTAGCTTGTGTCACACAGCTTGGCTTTAAGGATAGGAGAGGAACTTGGGTGGGCCAGCCCTAGTCAGGTGAGGCCTCAAAGGGGACTGAGCTCCTTCTGGAGGGAGAGCTGGAGCATGAGTGGGGTGCTCCCTTGCTGCCTTTGAATATGCAGGCCACGCGGTAAGGAATGCTGGCGGCCAGCAGGACTTGAGACTGTTCCTGCTCAGAACCAAGGGACAAGTGGGGAGTACAGGCATACGACCACACAGGACTCAGTCCCTGCCTGCACCACGCGGTCTGGAAGAGGATGAGAAAGCAGGCTGGCTGGCACACAGACGGTAGCTTTTATAAGACTGTGAGCAGGAAACGCAGTCATGCTGTTCCTGGGCTTCTGACCACAGGGCTTTTGACCACAGAGGTGTCAGCTGCCCCATGAGTGCTGTTTTAAGCCTCTAAGTTTGTGTGGTCATTGTCACAAAACAATAGAAAACTAACACAGCTAGGAAGCAGACACCAGGGTCAGAGCAGATGGAAGATTCTGGAGGGCTCCTAGTTGGTTAAAGGGGGTGGCTGCCACTTGATGCCAGCCTTCTGCTGCATGTGAAAATATGGAGGGGATATAAGTATACTTATAGCTGATTCACGTTGTGGTACAGCAGAAACAAAGCGATTATATTGCAATTAAAAAATAAAAAAGAGAAAATATGGATTCAGTGTTTGCAGATCTGTGGGCTCTAGAGAAGCCAAGAATCTGGATTTTTGTATGAAATGGCTTGAATTTTAACATGGAAATTCTACACACACACAAAGACACATACACACATGAAGTCAAGGAACCGCCTTCATGCCCTGACTCTAGAATGACAGTTTGCTACCAACAGTCTTAAATTTCTAATTTGTGCTGGTATGTTTTCTTAGAGTTAAAATTCCAATTTTCATTTGTAGGCCATTCATTGCCAAGTAAAATCCAAGATCTGACTTTGAGAAAATTTCGTCATAACTGGTGTTGGTATCTATCAACAGCTCTCTTTGCTTAGAAAGTGAAAGTGAAAGTCTCTCAGTTGTGTCCGACTCTTTGTGACCCTGTGGACTGTATACTCCATGGAATTCTCTAGGCCAGAATACTGGAGTGGGTAGCCTTTCACGTCTCCAGGATACCTTCCCAACCCAGAGATTGAACCCAGGTCTCCTGTATTGCAGGCGGATTCTTTGCTTAGAGGTGAATTGTTATTTCCTTTGGTTAAATATTAATGAAGAAAAGATACCTTGTAGAATCCACCCTTTTTCTCCATCATACTTCAGTCTCAAGAATTTTTGCCTGAAATGGAATGTGTGAATGTGTGGGCTCCAATAATGCCTCTAATAAATCCAATTTCAAGTTAAGCTGAAAAAGCACTGAAGTTCTTTCTGTTGTTTTAGAAATCTCTGAGAAGCTGACATTGTTCTTACAGTAGCTTTTCAGTTTCATTTCTTACTTCTGTGTGATATCATTATTTGTTATTCCATGCTGCCACCTAGTGAAATAGCAGAAGGGCTGTGCAGGTGAGTTCAAATTTTGTGCTTTTTGTATCTGAATTTTGGTGAGTATTGTGATTCTCCCAAATTATGTAGTGGCGCTTGTGGTAAAGAACCTGCCTAGCAATGCAAGAGACATAAAAGACGTGGGTTTGATCCTTAGTTGGGAAGATCCCCTGGAGGAGGGCATGGCAACCCACTCCAGTATTCTTGGAGACTGAGGTTCAGTCCCTGAGATAGGAAGGTCCCCTGGAGAAGGGACTGTCTACCCATTCCAGTATTCTTGCCTGGAGAATCCCATGGACAGAGGAGTCTGGCGGACTACAGGCCATGGTGTCGCAGAGCTGGATTCGACTGGGAGACTTTCACTTTCACACTTAGAGTGAAAGTATTGGTATAGGCTAGATTCCCTAGAAAATGAAGGGTCTATATAATATGAATGCTTTTAGTTTTTTAAAAAAGAACTGGAGAAGGAAATGGCAACCCACTCCAGTGTTCTTGCCTGGAGAATCCCAGGGTCGGAGGAGCCTGGTGGGCTGCAGTCTATAGAGTCGCACAGAGTCAGACACGACTGAAGCGACTTAGCAGCAGCAGCAGCAGCAGTTACTTTGTTAGATTCTTGGAGGTCTAAAATAAAATTCAAAAGCAGGTTATTTGCAGCAACATGGATGGATATAGAGTGTCATACTGAGTGAAGTAAGTCAGAGAAGGAAAAATATCATATGACATCCCTCATAGGTGGACTCTAAGTGGAATTTAAGGTGGAACCTAAGTGGAATTTAAGGTGGAATCTAAGTGGAATAGGTGGAATGATGCAAACGAACTTACTTAGAAAACAGAAAGAGACTCACAGACTTAGAGAATGAACTTACGGTTTCCAGGGGGACGGGATAGTTAGGGAGGCTGGGAAGGTCATGTACCCATTGCTATATTTAAAATAGTTAATGAACAAGGACCTACTGCATAGCACAGTGAACTCTGCTCACTGTTATGTGGCAGCCTGGATGGGAGGGGAGTTTGGGGGAGAATGGATACATGTGTATGTATTGCTGTGTCCCTTGGCTGTTTACCTGACACTACCTCATTGTTAATCAGTTATATCCCAATACAAAAAAAAAAAAGCAAAAGCTTGAAAAAAATTCAAAGGCATATTGTATCTTTGCAATGTAATATATGTAATGCCTTACATATAGCTTGTTTTGTTTTCAAAATTGTTGTGTTTCGTTTTTTAGAGATGTGGAGGTTCACAAAAACGGAGAAATTTCCTGGGAAAACAGGTCATCATTCTTTTGAATGTTTCTTTAAAGCAAAGTGTTCCTGCTGCACCAGACTGCACCCTAGTAAGTAAATTCTTATGTTCCTGCTTCCCCCCACCATTCCCAGTCTCCCCCCCATCTTGCGTCCAGTTCTGGGGCTTTAATTTCTCAGCAGAGGACTTTATATCTGAAGTTTCCAATATGTGACAAGCAGGTCACCTATTGCAATCATTCATAGATTCACGGCATCGCCTCTGCTAGAAATGACCTCAGACTTTAAAAACATGTACTTTTCTCTCTTTGGAGAAGAAGCATCACCTACATGGGCCCTGTGGCTTTCTCTGGTCTCAGAGCGTCTTTACAGTAATGCTGGGATGAGGCTAAAGTGTCTTGATGGCCATCGGGACACCAGGATGTGCTCCTTGTCCTGATAAGAGAGCTTGCTGGGGCTAAGCTGGGCTGGGGAAGAGATGCCACTCCATCAGAGGGGCAGGAGGACCCTGGTCAGAAGAGGGAACCTCAGCTCTGCAGCACTGGGGTGGTCTGCAGCCAAGGACGAAGTGTTTATCAGCAAACTCTTCTTCACCCAGCCTGTGGGGACTCACCCTGCATCTGTTCAGGTCATGCAGGGCAAGGAAAATATGTGCGTCTGCCCTTCCTTGGAGAAAATGGCAACCCATTCCGGCGTTCTTGCCTAGAGAATCTTGTGGACAGAGGAGCCTGGTGGGCTGCTGTCCATAGGGTCTCATAGAGTCGGACATGACTGAAGCAACTTAGCGTGCATGCATGCATTGGAGAAGGAAATGGCAGCCCACTCCAGTGTTCTTGCCTGAAGAATCCCAGGGACAGAGGAGCCTGGTGGGCTGCCGTCTATGGGGTCACACAGAGTCAGACATGACTGAAGCGCCTTAGCAGCAGCAGCAGCAGCAGCAGCTACCCTTCCTCTTCAGAGGTGCTGGCTGGAGCTGAGAGATGCTGAGCTACAGTTGGCAGCTGGCTTGATGGGGTTGAGCCTGCACCATCTTCTTTGACTCTCCAAACACCTTTTTCTATATAAGCCAAGAAAAAGAAAAACTGCTATAGCCATATCCTTATACTATTACTAGTCATTAGTGATCAGTTATTAATATCACACAATTAATTATAAAAATTATATAGCTACTTATTATTACTAGTAATTGTTAATTGTCTATATTAGTTTAATTCCATGTTAATATTTAGTGTACTAGTATACTATGGTTTTTCCAATAGTCATGTACAGATTTGAGAGTTGGGCCATAAAGAGGGCTGAGTGCCGAAGAATTGATGCTTTCAAATTGTGATGTGGAAGAAGACTCTTGAGAGTCCCTTGGACTGCAAGGAGATCAAGCTAGTCAATCCTGAAAGAGATCAATGCTGAGCATTCACTGGAAGGACTGATGCTGAAGCTGAACCTCCAATCCTTTGGCCACCTGAGGCAAAGAGCCAACTCATTGGAAAAGACTCTGATGCTGGGCAAGATTAAGGGCAGGAGGAGAAGGGGGTGACAGAGGATGAGGTGGTTGGATGGCATCACTGACTCAATGAACATGAATCTGAGCAAACTCTGGGAGATGGTGGAAGACAGAGGAGCCTGGCATGCTGCAGTCCATGGGGTCAAAAAGAGTTGGACTTGACTGAGTGACTGAACAGCAACAAAAACTATCTAATTATAACTGGCTGTGTTAATAATTAGTACTAGCTTTTCATAGCAGTAAAACCAGCAGTAGAGATAAAGATGATCGTAACCATAAACAACCCTCCAGGAAGCTTGAACAGTTCTGAACTCATCTACACCTAACAGCATGGTTTTCAAAATACATTCTAAAACACGGAAAGAATTTTAAGGAGAAACGGGTATATTTCTGCTAATGGTGAGAAAGCTTCAGTTCAGTTCAGTTCAGTCGCTCAGTCATGTCCGACACTGCACAGCTCTAAGCTTGCGAGCTCCGCTGGTTGCTCTGTGGCATGCGGGCTCCTTGCAGACCAGGGATCGAACCTGTATCCCCTGCACTGGGGATTTGGTGATTCAGATAGGGACAGATTTTACTCTGGGGATAAGCAGGCATACGGAAAAGCTTGGAATGAGTCTTGTTGGACATGGGCCTTTTTAGATTAGATACCCTGAGGGTAGATAAAAGATCACTGTGGCCACATGTTGCTGCTTAATTCTAAACTTGACAAGGTTTCTTTTGAGTGGAGGTCACTAAACATCTAATCTTTTTCTATTTTGGTTCATTCTTTCATTCACATTAACTCTGTGAATAGATTAGAAAAAAATTATGGAAGGAAAATAAGAGGGAAGGAGGATCATGATTGTGTTCCAGCTTACAAGTAGACAGAGTGTGACTGAAGGAAAAACGTCTATCTCCTGTAGTCTCCCACTGAAGACATTTTTAGAACTCTTCCTGAACAAGTATTTATCCAGCTCCTATTGGATGAGTCCCTTTGTCAGCAGGGACATCCAACCAGTCCATACTAAAGGAAATCAGCCCTGAATGTTCATCAGAAGGACTGATGCTGAAGCTGAAGCTCTAATACTTTGGCCACCTGATGTGAAGAGCCGACTCATTGGAAAAGACCCTGATGCTGGGAAAGATTGAGGGCAGGAGGAGAAGGGGACGACAGGGGATGAGATGGTCAGATGGCATCACCGACTCAATGGACATGAATTTGAGCAGACTTTGGGAGATAGTGAAGGACAGAGGAGACTGGCGTGCTGCAGTCCATGGGATCACAAAGAGTTGGACAAGACGTAGGGACTGCAGAGCAACAGCAACATTAGATGAGAGCCAAAATATCCCTGGTACTAGAGCCGGAATGGTGAATTGGAGACTTTGTCCCTGTCTTCAGGAGGAGGGGGGCCAGGCTGGTATCTTCCAGTGTCTCAGTTTCCTCCTACTCAAGCCCTAAATTAATCTCTTCTGTTGTTGCTGTTTAGTCGCTAAGTCGTGCCCAACTCTTTGTGACATTATGTACTATAGCCCGCCAGGCTCCTCTGTCCACGGAATTCTCCAGGCAAGAATACTGGAGTGAGTTATCATTTCCTTCTTCATGGGCACTTCCTGACCCAGGGATCAAACTTAAACCTCCTGCTTTGGCAGGCAGATTCTTGACTACTGAGCCACTAGGAAAATAGTTAAAATTTAACCTCTGCCCCATCCCTATTGGTGTGTGGCTTGGGATGGTGGTTTCATTCTGTTGAAATAACCCTGCTCAGTAAGCATTTTAAGGAGAGAGGTCATTACCCCGTCACCCAACAGTACTCAGAACTCAGAATGTTGACTACTTGGCACCTTTTGCTGGCAAGGTATGAGGTGCTCTGTGCCATAATCATGTAGGAAGACCCATGCCAGCCTGTCGCCATGGAAACCCACTGGGCACAGCCTAGTAAGTGCTGCCAAGCCTCTCCAGAGCCTTGTGATGGGGGGCCTGTAATCCAGAACCTCCTTGTCAAAGGGCCTCCTCCATGCATGTCTGCCTTGATTTCAGTGACTGCTCCCATGCACCAGAGATTTCTCCCCTGAAACTTGTCATGAGATAGTTCACCCTGTTTCTAAGCATCCCTGGCTATGCTGAGGGGGGGTCACTATCCCTTATTCCCAAGCCTCTCATTACTTTATTTAGTTAGTTCAGTCACTCAGTCGTGTCCGACTCTTTGGGACCCCGTGGACTGCAGCATGCCAGGCTTCCCTGTCCATCACCAACTCCCAGCTCTTACTCAAACGCATGTCCATCGAGTCAGTGATGCCATCCAACCATCTCGTCCTCTGTCGTCCCCTTCTCCTCCTGCCTTTAATCTTTCCCAGCATTAGGGTCTTTTCCAGTGAGTCAGTTCTTCGAATCAGGTGGCCAAAGTATTGAAGTTTCAGCTTCAGCATCAGTCCTTCTAATGAATATTCAAGATTGATTCCCTTTAGAATCGACTGGTTGGATCTCCTTGCTGTCCAAGGGACTCTCAAGAGTCTTTTCTAACACCACAGTTCAAAAGCATCGATTCTTCAGCACTCAGCTTTCTTTATAGTCGAACTCTCACATCCATACATGACCACTGGAAAAACCATAGCTTTGACTTGTGACTTAGGGTGCTGTAATTGGAACCCATGGCACTGTCTGGCATTAGAGACAACTTACCTGTAAAGCTCTACGGAATCAAATGAACTTTTATCTAAGAACCTGACGTGTTGGGTGAAAAAGTCTCTAAGGACTGCATTGCTGGAGAGCCAGCAGCCCACCTAAGAGTAGGGACTTCTGGGGAAGGACACCACCACGGTGTCTACGACAGGACTTGGTAACCTGGCCACCTTTTGGGATCAGAATGCCAGCAGGCCAGTACAGCCTCTGTTCACTGGCCACTGTTTCTCTCAGTGTGTATGTGTGTGCTTAGTCATGTCTGATTCTTTGGGACCCCATGGACTGCAGCCCACCAGGTCCCTCTGTCCATGGAATTTTCCAGGCAAGAATACCGGGGTGGGGCGTCATTTCCTACTCCAGGGGATCTTCCCAACCCAGGGATCGAACCTGAGTCTCTTGCATCTCCTGCGCTGGCAGACAGATTCTTTCCCACTGGGGCTGCCTGGCAAGCCCTGGTGTCTGACTCAGATCTGCCTTGAAATGTGCCTGTGCCTTGATTCTATCCACCACCACCTCAGCTCAAGCAAGACATCCTGAGCAGGAAGATGGATGCAGAACACGGTGTATGATGGAGTTCCAGACTGAGCTCCATAGACTTTTTGATGTCCTGCTCTTATTGCTGTTCAGTCTCTAATTTGTGTCTGATTCTGTGACCCCATGGACTGCAGCACACCAGGCTTCTCTGTCCTTCACTATTTCCTGGGGTTTGCTCAAACTCATGTCCATTGAGTCAATGATGGTATTCAACCATCTCATCCTCTGCGGTCCCCTTCTCCTCCTACCTTCAGTCTTTCCCAGGATCAGGGTCTTTTCCAATGATTTACAGGCAGCTGGAAACTCAAGTATCTCACTCAGAGTACAGGGTGTCCCACTGCCTTCAAATCCAGAAATGTGTAGAGGGTTGGACTTAGTAAGGCTCTGGTGGACTCTCAAATGTTCGGTGGCTCTGGCTCCTGGGAACTCGTTCAAGTGACGGCGCATCAGATTAGCTCCCTTTGGAAAGCCTGAGAGCGCTTTGGACAGGGCTGGAGAGTAATCCCACCCCAGCCTGGAGGAAGAACCAGAAGGTGAAGCAGAGGATACAGGTGCTGATCAAGGGCTTCTGGGAGAAGTGGGACAATGGGGAGGGGCAGGGGCATCTCCCGGGACCCAGGTGCCTTGGAAACCATCTAAGAAGGCCATCAGGGACCACAGCCGGTTTGGGGATCATGGACTGGGTACTTTGCGCTCAGGCAAGCACCTGCTTGTTTCCCAGGACTTGCTTTTGTGAACCAGAGGGATCTGTGAGAACAAAGACTTGTAATTCCTCACTTTTGCAATTTACATTTTTGGCAGGGCATAAGTGACCCCTGGGGAGAATGGTCAGGCATAGTCTAGATGCTCTCACAGTTACTATCTTTCGGTATTTAGTAACGGAATCCCTTTCTAAGAGGCACAAAGGCAACCAAACCTATCTATGCATGCTGTCATTGTTCAGCAACTAAGTTGTGTCTGATTTTGCGACCCCATGGACTGCAGCACACCAGTCTTTCCCCTGTCTTTCGCTATCTCCTGGAGTTTGGTCAGATTAACATCCACTGTGTTGGTGATGCTATCTAACCATCTCATCTCTTGCCACCCCCTTTCTTCTTTTGCCTTCAATCTTTCCCAGCATCAGGGTTTTTTCCAAAGAGCTGGCTCTTCTCATCAGGTGGCCAAAATATTGGAGCTTCAGCATCAGTTCTTCCAGTGAATATTCAGGGTTGATTTCCTTTAGGATTGACTGGTTTGATCTCCTCGCAGTCCAAGGCTGCCATGTTTGGCAGGCTTTAAAGGAGAAATTCTGGAGGAAAAAATCTCAGGCTTGAATCATGGCAATACCATGGGAATATTTGTAGCCCCAAGGGGATGACTTTGGATGCTACCTAACTCTCTGTACATAGATGTCAAGTCAGTGTATTGAATCTTATTTTTCAAATCTTATTTGCCTACCCACATAAGCTGCTTTTCAGAAACCTTAATAATAACATTTTACATGCTTACCATGCTTGCTAGCATCAGACTCTGCTCTATGAATTCTACACGTATAACTCATCATTTTCCTAACAATCCTGGGAGGAATGGATTCCTGCACCTTGCATTTTACTTGTAAGCAATTTGCCCAAGGTCATGCTGCTCTGAAGTGGAGGAAGTGAGGTTCAAACCAACGTGGTCTGAGTTTGGAGGTTGGTTCCTAACCACGACCTCCACTGCTTCTGATGATATTATCTGCTCATAGGATATTTCTGAATTTAAGCTGACCACAAGCAGTCTTAAGAAACAGCCCTAATTTACTATCTAATCATTGCCTTCTTCCTGCCCTGGAGCCCCACTGGAGGCTCTGATGATCTGACTTACATTTCTTAGGATAAGTGTATCTGTTAGGATTCTTTTTTTGGCTAAGATCATATAAAAAGCAGAATTTGTTAGAGGGATGTTGTGTGGATCAGGGAGGGGGAGGGAGGCTCGAGGATCTGGCCTAAAAACAGAAGAAGAGGGGCCACAAACAGAAACCTTGTGTGTGGTGGAGCGCAAGCAACAGGGCCCTGGAGCTGGAAGGATGGGCTCCATTGCTATGAGCTCCAACGGGAAAAGGAGCCCATTGTCCAAGCTCAGGTTCCGGGTCGCAGTGGGTGTACAGGATGGGGAGAGAAAGGTTGTGGTGGAGGACGCCTTGGATACCTCCTCCCAAGGTAGAAAGTGTGGGGCTTTAGCTGTGGGGAAAAGGAACTTCTGCCCTTCCAGAGCATGGGATGGGCAAGGCTAAGAGAGAATGGGCAGAGGAAGAGACAGATCTGAAAACGATTATCATAGAACGAGTAAGTGGTGATGTAAGACTTAATCTTGGGTAACAGGAGAGAGACTGGGGAGAAACTAAAAGGTCTAAGGGGATGACTTAGCAGTAGTGTTCTTCCTCTTTGTCCTTTTTTCTTCACGTTCTGAGACATTCTCTCTGACCCCAAGTATATATAAGTAACTCTGAGAATTAAAGCTTGTGTATTTCCACATCTGGGGCCTCCCTGGTGGCTCAGTGGTAAAGAATTCTCTTGCAATGCAGGAGATGCGGGTCTGTCCCAAGGTTGGGAAGATTCCCTGGGGGAGGAAATGACAACCCACTCCAGCATTCTTGCCTGGGAAATCCCATTGCCAGAGGAACCCGGCAGGGGTCGCAAAAGAATCAGACACAACTTAGTGACCAAACCATAATAACACTTCCATGTCTGTCTTCTGGCCTGAAAACTTTCAGCTGAGGACCATTTTTCTCAAGTCCTAAATCTCATCTTCATATGATTTTGTTCCCCAGTATTTTCAATCCAAACTCATTGTACTTTTACTAGAGATTGCAGCAAGTATAGTTTATCTTCTGAATAGAAATGTAATTTCGGAAGCAGGCCATTCTCCTTGATTACAAGCAAAATCAAACTTAATATTAGTTTGGATTTATTTGACTGTTAATATTATTTACTTTCAGAAAACAGACTAACCCCAATTAGCATGGTGAATTGTCTGCCCTGTAATGACCTGAGATTCCTTTCTATTACATTACTGAAATCATTTGCATAGTAATTACGGCTTAGCTATATTGGTGAGTGAGATTGTTTCCCTTCTGGTAATGTTGTATGATGGTCTCTCATTAATCACGTGGAAAACCTCAGCAGATGGCAGAATTAAGCAAGTATAGTAATATACTCCCACTAAACTCATGGTCATTTGAGGTTCGAAACCAACATTTCAGTCTGCTCCCCCATCTTCCCTCAAATGTGTTTTACTTTCTAAACCACTCAAGCAACAGAAAAACAACTTAAGTTGCAAATGTGATTGGTCTGGGGAGCTTTTATTTAAAAATTCAATATTGCAGTTTGGTGTTCTGTGATTACCTGGAGGGGTGGGGTGGGGGACGGAAGGGAGGGAACGGAGGCTAGGAAAGGGATGGGTGTATAATAATGGCTGATTTGCATTGCTTTTTGGGAGAAACCAGAAAAATGTAAAAACTAAAAAAATTTTAAAAATTAAAAATTAGAGTGAAAAGAAATATTCAGTAGTGCAAATTATGCATCTTGTCTTCTCCACTCTCTCTCCCTCCTCCTTTATTATCAACAGAGCCTGAAAGCAAATATGACAGGCTATCAGGACAATTGAGACTTATGTACCTGGGTGTGTGTACATGTGTCTAGGTGTGTGTTTGTGTGTGTACTTTGCCCTAACCAAACATAGCATAGGAGAATCTGAGTTTGCTTAATAAAACCAAACAAAACTGGGACTTAGACTTCACCTTACAAAAGGTCTGTATTTAAAAATGTCTTTGAACCACACAGTGCCCTGGATGCAATCAAAATATTATTTAGGGACTTCCCTGGAGGTCCCTAACAATTAGCTTCCCTGGTGACTCAGAGGGTAAAGCACCTGCCTGCAACGCGGGAGACCTGAGTTTGATTCCTGGGTTGGGAAGATCCCCTGGAGAAGGAAATGGCAAACCACTCCGATACTCTTGCCTGGAAAATCCCATGGATGGAGAAGCCTGTAAGCTGCATTTCATGGGGTCTCAAAAAGTTGGGATATGGTTGAGGGATTTCATTCATTCACTCATTCTGGAGGTCCAATGGTAAAGAATCTGCCTTGCAATGCAGAGGACATGGGTTCAATTCCTGGTCAGAGAACTAAGATTCCACACTTGGTGGAGAAACTAAGCTGCCACACCACAACTCCTGAGTCTTCCTGCTGCAACTCCTGACCTCACACGCCACAACTAGTGAGTCCCAGTGCAGCGCTGAGAGATCCCACATGGTGCAAAGATGATCCAGCGTGCTGCAACTAAGGACCCGATGCAGCCATGTAAATATTATTTAATATCTAGAGTTTTACATTTTTTAGAACTTAGTTCAACAAAAAGTCTAAATTGATGCACACACACACAACACGCGTGCGAACATAAGCACAGTCACAGATGCATGCACATCACCTAAAGTTTCTCTGGGACAGGCTGGTACAGGGGAAAGAAAGCAGGTGAGGAGCCAGGCAGCTCTGGTCCATTCTTGGCTCTGATAGCATGGAAGTCATTCCGCTTGAGCAGTGGTTTCCTCATCTGTGAAACAGCTGTAACAGTAACCTATTGGTATTAGCTGGGATACAAGGTGAACACCTTGGGCTTCTTAGGTGGCCCAGTGGTTAAGACTCTGCCAGCCAATGCAGCAGACACAAGAGACTCAGTTTTGATCCCTGGGTTAGGAAGATGCCCTGGAAGAGGAAAAAGGCAATTCACTGCAGTATTCTTGCCTGGAAAATTCCATGGATAGAGGAGCCTAGAGGGCTGCAGTCCATGGGGTGGCAAAGAGTTGGACACGACTGAGCATGCACACCAAATACCTTCGCAGAAACCTCCAAGACTGTGCCTTGCGTAAGACATAGGGATGCTATGCCCTTCAGGGGACAGTGAAAGTCAGTGACTGAGGCTCCCTGCTGCTCCCCATCCCTGTGTGGGGGGGTACCATTGTCCGCAAGATCCAGGGCAGTCATCTGCATTCCAGCCTGTGGGAGAAGGAGAAAGGGAAGGTGAGGGTGTGCCCCCTAGCTTTGAACTGCCTGTCTGGAAGCTGCACAATCACTTCTGTTCACACTTATTGGAGACAACATAGTCACCTAGGCGGCCCCATCTGGCTGCAAGGGGAGTGGGAGATTTTCATCCTCACTTTTGTTGTCCATGTGCTGACTTAAAACTAGGGAGGGTTCTGCTACTAAGGAAGGAGCAAGAATGGATACTGGGGCATGGCTAGCAGTTTGCCACCCTGCCTCACATGGCAACCAGGAAAATTGAATGAGGTCATAATAGCTGGAACAGTCCACATCTGCAAATCATAAACCCCTTTGCACACTCATATTTCTAACAGCCCCGTCATAATAGCCAGAATGTGGAAGTAACCCCAGTGTCCACGGACGAGTGAATGGGTAAACAAAACATAGTGAATACACACAGTGGAATATTATTCAGCCTTGAAAAGCTGAATAGCCTGCAGGTGGGTCTACAGAATTGAGGAACTTGGGGACATTACGCTAAATGAATACGACTGCTAAATGAATATGAATATGCTAACTGAATGCTAAATGAGTTACTTCGGACAGTCAAAATCATAGAAATAGAAAGTAGAATGGAGGTTGCTGGGAGCTGGAAGGAAGGGCAATGGGGCACCTTTAACAGGAAGAGAATTGTGGTTTTGTAAGATCAGTCCAGTGGGAAAATTAGCAGCCCCCACTACACGTCAAGAAGGGTTCCTTCCCTAAGCACTCAAGAGTCAAGGCATTGCTTGTATTCATTATACAAGATGACAACACAACAATAGCAATCTGACTCCTCATCTATGTATAGCACTAAACAGTTTACAAGACACTTCTGGATATAGTGTGTCAGTCAAGAGAGGTGATTCTTGCAAGAAAAAATGGCGGTGTCTCATAAACACAAAGATCCATCTAGTCAAGGCTATGGTTTTCCCAGTAGTCATGTATGGATATGAGAGTTGGACCATAAAGAAAGCTGAGCGCCGAAGAATTGATGCTTTTGAACTGTGGTTTTGGAGAAGACTCTTGAGAGTCCCTTGGACTGCAAGGAGATCTAACGAGTCAATCCTTAAGGAGATCAGTCCTGAGTATTCATTGGAAGGACTGATGCTGAAGCTAAAGCTCCAATACTTTGACCACCTGAGATACAAAGAGCCGACGCACTAGAAAAGACCCTGATGGTGGGAAAGACTAAAGGCAGGAGGAGAAGGGGGCAACAGAGGGTGAAACGGTTGGATGGCATCACTGACTCAATGGACATGAGTTTGAGCAAGCTCTGGGAGATGGTGAACGACGGGGAAGCCTGGCATGCTGCAGTTCATAGGGTCGCAAAGAGTGGGACCCAATTGGTCAACTGATCATCTGACCAAAACATAAACACAAAGGGGATAAGTATTAAGAAGAACTTGCAGAAATTTGTGAAATGGAGACATAGAACGGAGACATGGTAAGCTCCTTGGTCCTCGATGGCATCACTGAGTCACTGAATGTGCTCCTGCCTGAATCTTTGCCTGTCCTTGGGCCTCTGTGTATCTTTCCTTCTTACCTAAGGCAGTTGAGTTTGGTCCTCAGATATTTACAGCTAAACCCTTCCTGAGTGATGCAACTCCTCCATCACAGAGATTTTATCTGGGGGAATCCTTACCTGGGTGATTTACTAGAAGGAAGGAATGGCTGTGGGACAGGTGGAAAGCTAGACTATCTTTACAACAGAGTTAGCAGGTGGTAGAAATGGCATGACATTATTTCTGACTCCCGCTTGGAGTTCTTTCCACTACTGCAGGAGTGGGCAAGTGTTCACATAAAGTTCCAAATAGTAAGTACTTCAGATTTATAAGCCTTAGGTTTCTGCTGCAACTGCTCAGCTCTGCTGTTGTAGTGACAGCAGCCGAAACAGTATGCAGATAATGGATGTGCTATAATCCATAGATACGCTGAAGATGAATTAAGAATTCCATTTCCAAGTCTCCCTGTTTTCTTTGGCCTATTATTCAACAATAACTTTGAAAATGATATTTCTATATATTCCATTAGACTGGAAGTTAGGTATGGAGTTGAGAGTTGGACCATAAAGAAAACTGAGCACTGAAGAATTGATGCTTTTGAACTATGGCGGTGGAGAAGACTCTTGAGAGTCCCTTGGACTGCGAGGAGATCCAACCTGTCCATCCTAAAGGAAATCAGTTCTGAATATTCACTGGAAGGACTGATGCTGAAACTGGAACTGCAATACTTTGGCCACCTGATGCGAAGAACTGACTCATTGGAAAAGACCCTGATGCTGGGAAAGATTGAAGGCGGGAGGAGAAGGGGATGGCA
This sequence comes from Capra hircus, assembly GCF_001704415.2. Classification (NCBI taxonomy): domain Eukaryota; kingdom Metazoa; phylum Chordata; class Mammalia; order Artiodactyla; family Bovidae; genus Capra; species Capra hircus. Next base: position 111,766,971 of record NC_030813.1, read on the forward strand.
GAGGATGAGATGGTTGGATGGCATCACTGACTCAGTGGACATGAATTTGAGCAAGCTCCTGGAGTTGGCGATGGACAGTGAAGTCTGGCGTGCTGCAGTCCATGGGGTCACAAAGAGTTGGACACGACTGAGCGACTGAACTGAACTGAACTAGGAACCTTGGCTTACTGTGCTGGATTTCTGACAACTTGCCTTGTGATCTTGGACAAATCTTTTAACTTCCCAAGACCTCAGTTTCGTTACCTGCTGATTGAATGAGTTGCATGCAAAGACCTCAGAGGTCCTTTCCAATACTCAATACCCATTTGTTTCTCTTCTTCATTAGAGAGTGAGTTCGTGGAAAGCAGAGACACCCTGTGCCTTGTTCACCGTTTTATCCCAACGATGGGCACATGTGGCATAGAGCTCAGTGGGCGCCCAGCTAAACCTTGTGGAATGCATCTGAACTACTCCGGGTCTGATTGCTGCCGCTTTTTTCTCCATCAACTAATCTCTACATTCCCTTCCTTCTTTGGTTTCTGTGGTATTCCTACAGAATAACATTGGAGTGAGTTCTAGAACTGCTCTCAGAATTGGCTCTTCTCTGTATCTTGGATAACTACTCTGAGCCTCAGGTTCCTTATCTCCAAATTAATAGAATGATTTCCATGTCACAGAGCTATAAGATTGAGTAGGCTTGATCATGAATGTGAAAATGCTTTAGTAACCTTAAAAATATATACATGTACGAGTTATGATGATAACAGTATTGATTATTGTAAAGTTCTTGGCATGAACAGTGAATGCTAAGTTTAATTTAATTTTATGTCTATTAATAATAAGCATCTTGAAGTATTACAGAGGGGTAATGGTGACAACAATCTTCCCTAAACAAAAAAAAATAAAAAAAAGACTGCCTCTTCAGCCAAAATGTGATCATTGGAGACTGTAAATAAATTATCCCTTTCTATTCTCATGAGATATTCAAGAGAACCACTAATATTATTTTTAATTCAGAACAATTGAAAGACAATGAAAAATTCTAGGCTAGATTCTGGAAAGTTAAAGAGAAAGAAAAATCAGTTATGTTAGAGCAAGAGAAGTAATAGTAGAAAATTAGATATTAGGAAAAACAGTATATTTTAAAAGCAATTGGCAGTAATTCAATTCAATTGATCAATACTAAAGTTGGTGACAGATCATATCATCCTTCATATATGGTCCTGCTAATGTTTCAGATATAAAAATATCTACTAGAAAGATCTAAAAAAGGATATGTATATACTGGGCTTCCCTGGTGGCCCAGCTGAGAAGAATCCGCCTGCATAAAGAATGTAGGAGACCTGGGTTTGATCCCTGAGTTGGGAGGATCCCCTGGAGAAGGGAACTGGCTACCCTCTCCAATATCCTGGCCTGGAGAAACAAATAAAAAGAAGAAATAAGTAATGAATCTAAAAAATCTCTCAGGTAAGACTGTGTGCGCTGTGCTCAGTCACTCACCTGTGTCCGACTCTTTGCGACCGTATGGATTGAGAACTTCACAAAATACAGCAAGTGATGTCAGTAGTTGGTAAAAAGAAAAGTTTTCGAATACAGGTATAAAAATTTGGGCTGTATCACAGAGATACTCATTTAAGCCAAAGGAGGGAGAAAGTGTAGCTTGACTTATTAAGACAATTATACCATCAGGGTGCTTTTATTGCAAGGAAGAAATGATATACACACATTGCATTTACATTCGGCTTCTCTGGTGACTGACTTGGTAGAGAATCCACCTGCAGTGCAGAGAACTGGGTTTGATCCCTGGGTCAGGAAGGTACCCTGGAGAAGAGAATGGCTACTCACTCTAGTATTCTTGCCTAGAGAATTCCATGGACAGAGGAGCCTGGCAGGCTGTAGTCTATGGGGCTCAAAGAGTCGGACACGACTGAGTGACTAACACACTTTCCATTGTTTTTCATTTGCATATAATTTCCAAATGGAGGGTGCATCAACGTTGAGTTTATCCAGATTAATGAACTAGGTTATCTCTGAAAGGCCCATAAGATGAAATTTGTTATCTTGAATCTCATTTTCAGGGCTCTCCATTATGTAACTGGAGACTCATTTTGATTAAAGGCCAGTAATTCATTCAACAAATATGTGTTCATTCCCCACAGTTTGCTGGGAGCAAACAAAGTGGAGACACAACAGCAAACATGATTCTGGAGCAGGGGGACTTACTTTCCCAATACATCTTGTCTCATTTGTTCACTCATGGGGCTATTTATTCACTTTGGATGGCTAGTCTTCCCCAGGATCAGAAGTTCAGAGGAGGAAAAGCCAGCCACAGTCCCAGCCTTCTTGGCACTTACAGACTGGTGAGCAGAAGCAGCCATCAACTACCCTTACAACTTGCCACGTGCAAGGCACTGCATGGACAAATTATGTTCATAATATTTCTTACCACACTGTGATGGTGATACCATCTGACAGAGGAGGAAATCAAGGCTCAAAAGTGGTAAAAACAAAAACAAAAACAAAAACAAACCCAACCCTGCCCAAGGTCATAGAGCTCACAAGTGGCAGACCTGGGTTTTGAACCCAAAGACTACACTCTTACCTTACTCTGCAACACCACTTCCTATTGCTGGAACAATTTCTGGGAAAGATCAGGAGTGAAGAACCTTGGTGGCTGAAGTAATTGCTGGCTTGGAAGCAACTGACAGGTGAAGAAGTGAAAGGGAAGGCAAAGAGTTTGTCTCCAGTGTTTAACATTTATTGAACATCACAGGCTTCCCTTCTGGCTCAGCTGTTAAAGAATTCATCTGCAATGCAGGAGTCCTGGGTTCAATCCCTGGGTTGGGGAGATCCGCTGGAGAAGGGAATGGCTACTCACTCTAGTATTCTGGCCTGGAGAATTCCATGGATAGAGGAGTCTGGTGGGCCACAGTCCATGGGATTGCAGAGAGTCTTCTTACATGACTGAGCATGCAAGCACAGAGCTATTTACTAGCCAAAGCCCACATGGGATAGTGGCAGAGGGTCTGAGAAACTGGACTTGTCAGGGAGACGATCTCCTTCAGGAAGTCTGGAACTTCCTTCCACAGCAGACAAATGCTGTCACATCCCGATAGGAAGACCTTATATCCTCTTTTAATTAATTAAATTTGTTTAATTCTCAAGGCAAGGCTAGAAGTAGGTCTGGCAGGAGTTATGATCATCTGAGTAAAATTAAGTCAGTTTTACAGCATCACACAGGCAGTTAGGGGGAGGAAGGAATGCCCTGTGATTCTAGGTCAGGCACACTTCGCACTCAGTAGAGCAGCCTGTGACTCTAAAGACCAAGTGCAAACACACCCGGGGAGAGTCATCACAGCTGAATGAAAGGGACCCATATCAGAGCCAGAGTGAGGGCGAGGCTGGACACCCAGGCTAAGGAAGGGGAGGGGATGAGGCGGCAGAAGCAGGGATACTGGAGAGACCAAAGACAGACTTTCTCAGTTTCTAATTTGGCTGAAGAAAGTATGGACAGTTGCTTGGATCAGGGCTGGTATGTGTGTCCACCACTTTTCCCCTTAAGTAGGCACAGCAGACATACTCAATGGATTGGACTGGGATCACAGCACTGACCTTGATATGGCACTCCAGGCAAAAACTACCACCCACACCCAGATGCCATCCGTACATTAAAGAGTCAAAAGCTAAAATCTGCACATTCTCGGTCAAGAAACATACAGAGAGAATTCTTGAATACTAACCAGATATATCCTGAGAGTCCCTGGTCATTTTACTAAAGTATCTGAGCCTCAATTTCCTCATTTACAAAACAAGGACAATAATACTTACTTCACAGGGCTGTTGAAGGATTTAAAACCATAATCCCTACCCAGTATTTACTGGGTGACTATTTTTTAATCTTTATTATCAACGCTAGATGAGAGGTGACTAATGCCTCCTTACAAAATCCAATAAGTACCAATGTAAGGAAAAGACAGAATCCAGTCTCTAATTTGGTTCCCAACAGAGAAGCAAATTGATTGATTGATTGACTAATTTATTGATTCATTCAGTTCAGTTCAGTTCAGTCGCTCAGTCATGTCCAATTCTTTGCGACCCCATGGACTGCAGCATGCCAGGCCTCCCTGTTCATCACCAACTCCCGGAGTTTACTCAAACTCATGTCCATTGAGTCAGTGATGCCATCCAGCCATCTCATCCTCGGTCATCCCCTTCTCCTCCTGCCTTCAATCTTTCCCAGCATCAGCGTCTTTTCCAATGAGTCAGCTCTTCGCATCAGGTGGCCAAAGTATTGGAGTTTCAGCTTTAGCATCTGTCCTTCCAATGAACATTCAGGACTGATTTCCCTTAGGATGGACTGGTTGGATCTTGCTGTCGAAGGGACTCTCCAAAGTCTTCTCCTACACCACAGTTCAAAAGCATCAATACTTCAGTGCTCAGCTTTCTTTATAGTCCAACTCTCACATCCATGCATGACTACTGGAAAAACCATAGCTTTGACTAGATGGACCTTTGTTGGCAAAGTAATGTCTCTGCTTTTTAATAACTGTCTAGGTTGGTCAAAGCTTTTCTTCCGAGGAGCAGGCGTCTTTTAATTTCATGGCTTCAGTCATCATTTGCAGTGATTTTGGAGCCCCCCAAAATAAAGTCTGTCACTGTTTCCATTGATTCATTCATTCAAGAGTTATTGAGTGCCTGCAATGTCACTCTAGAGCAGACTCATTGGAAAAGACCCTGATGCTGGGAAAGATTGAGGGGAGGAGGAGAAGGAGGCAACAGGGGATGAGATGGTTGAGTGGCTTCACTGACTCAATGGACATGAGTTTGAGCAAACTCTGGGAGATAGGGAAGGACAGGGAGGCCTGATGTGCTGCAGTTCTTGTGGTCACAAAGAGTTGGACATGACTGAGCAACTGAACAGAACAGCAACAGAATCTGCAATGTCACAGTCATCCTATTAAACATGGGAAATGCAATGTGGGATTTGCAGTGGGGTTTGACATCTTTCCTACAGTCAACCTCTTGGGGATGCGATTGTGTAACAGAGAACTGACTGGGACTTTACTCTCTATGGTCAGTGACTTGGATCCAAGACTGAAGACAAAGAGGCACACAGTATGTGTGGTGTGCATGCTCAGTCGTGTCCGACTCTTTGTGACCCTGTGGACTGCAGCCCATCAGGCTCCTCTGTCCCTGGGGTTCTCCAGGCAAGAAGACTGGAGTGGGTTGCCATGCCCTCCTCCATGGGATCGTCCCGACCCAGGGATCGAACCTGTGTCTCTAAAGTCTCCTGCATTGGCAAGCAGGCTCTTTACCTCTACCGCCACCTGGGAAGCCCCAGGAGTTCATCTTTAGATTTCTACAAACCGGGGCTGCCTCTTTTGGTGAAGCTATAATGATGGTGCTTTGGATAATAACACAAGAAAATGTGAGACTCCAGAGGCTGAGCTCAGCCAAGGAGTTCTGTCGTCGTTTTAGTCCTTCTTAAATAAAACTTCAGAATCTGTACTGTGTCTTCCTTCTCCTAGATAATGGCGTGAGCCAGGAGAGAAAACACTTTTATGTTTTCACTAGTTAGGGCTTTCTGAGCAAAGAAATCTAGGACTTGGATTGAAGGACCGATTTGAGAAGTTAAAGATGGATTGAAAAACCTTAGGAGGCTTATCTCTCCATGTGTTCACTCGTCACACATGGACGATAAGGGGGATAAGACTCTTAGTTGTAAACTTCAGTTTGTCTTCTCTATACCCTAGAGATAGTTATTTAAATTCCAAAGTGTAAAAATTCTGGAATTTTCTCCTTGTTTCCCCCAAAGGAAAGCATATACCTTAAAGAAATTGAGGTTTTTCTCCCTCTCTCTGGAGCACAGGGAACAATATGCATATGCACTCCCAGATATATATTTTCAGAGTCCCTCCCCTGTGGTTGGGCACCTCCCTTTGTGCCTGTGAGGCTCACATTGCATCACCCCAGAAGGAGGAAGAAAGGGGGCATGAGGAATGCGTGTAGTTATTGTTGTAAGTGAAGAATAAGGATTGCTTTGACCGGAAACCTCATACGTGCATTCAGGAGAGTATATAAAAATACAAGTATTAAAACTTTCTCAGCTGGGAGCCTGAAGAGTGGTGTATTTCACGCATTGATGGAGGCAAACAGCAGATGGGACACCTAGATGTACAGCTGGGCCTTTCTGTACACGATGGGCCAGTGTCTGATGCAGGAAGGGGATGGCAGAACGAGGACATCTTCCGACTCCACTCTCTGTTTCAATCAGCAAAGAAATAAAGGGCCCATAATAATATCTGATCACATAGATCATACAGGGGTATGCTGGTTAAGTGTTTAACAACCAGTTCTAGGGGTGGGGTGGGGTCTTGATTTGGAGTGTTTGCCAATGTCTGTGGTGTAAATACTCCCAGCACACTGACTGCAGACTGGTACGTCAACCAGCTTGTGAAAGTCCTGAGAATGTGGCAATAGGCCCTCCCAAGCTGGTGCGAGCCAGCTGTTCCACACGACTGGCACACAGCTAAGACAAACAAGCTACAAGCCAGAAGGGAAGATATACATCGAAAGAGCAAGCAATAAAGGAGAGTTCCAAATAATATGAGTAGATGGTTCCCCTTCAGGAGCTAAGGTTTAATTGCCACACACTCCTCTCCCACCTCCCCCACCACTGACGGTGTGTTACACCCAGTGACTCTTTGCAAAGAATAGCACAGGGCAAGGGAATAAGAGCACCTTTACAGTGGAGAAACCTGTAAAGAAACAATAAAAGTTACATCATGTGATACGATGCCACCTGGATGTCCTGCACCCCTTAATTGGATGTAATGAGAAGATTGATTCATATCTGTATGTTTGTTCAAAAACCTCATAGCCTCAGGCTAATAATGAAAAAAAAAAACAAGTGAAAAAACAGGCAAACGCAGGTTATGTGATATTCTATAGGGTATTTGATCAACATTTTTACGACTCTCAAGGTCACAGCTACCAAGTCACAGGCCAGAGGAGACCAGGAAGACGCGACCGCTAGATGCAGCGTGGCACTCTGAGCTGGGTCCAGGCACTGTAAAGGGCAGTAGCAAGAAATAATGATGAAATCAAATAGAGTCTGGAGCTTGGTTAAATGTCAGGGTCTTGGTTTTGACAAGTGTACTGTGAAAATGTAAGATGTTTCCAGTGAGTGAAACTGGCTGAGGGATGTACAGGGACTCTGTAGCATCTTTGCAACTCGTCTGAAACTCTAAAAGTTACTGCAAAATACGGATGTTTATTGATATTTAAAAGACACAAGCATTGGAAGGGGAGGGGTGATGGACAGGGAGAGCACAGAGGGTTTTTATAGCAGTGAAATTATTCTGCATGGTACTTCATGCACGCTCAGTCACTTTGGTTGTGTATGACTCTTTGTGACACCATGGACTGTAGCCTGCCAGGCTCCTCTGTCCATGAGATTCTCCAAGCAAGGGTACCGGAGTGGGTAGCCATGCCCTCCTCCAGGGGACCTTCCCAATACAGGGATCGAACTAAATCGCTAGTGTTTTCTGAATTGCAGGTGGATTCTTTACCGCTGAGCCACCAGGGAAGACTGTATGATATTATAATAATGGATACATGTCATTATGCATGCATGCTAAGTTGCTTCAGTGGTATATGACTCTTTGTGACCCTGTGGACTGTAGCCCGCCAGGCTCCTCTGTCCGTGGGATTCTCTAGGCAAGAATACGGGAGGGGGTTGCCATGCCCTCCTCCAGGGGATCTTCCTGACCCAGGGATCGAACCAGAGTCTCCTAAGTCTCCTGCCTTGGCAGGTGGGTTCTTAACCACCAGCACTACCTGGGAAGCCCACGTGTGTCCGAATCCACAGAATGTGCGACACCAAGAATGAACTTTGATTTCGGTTACGAACTTTGGGTGATAATAATGAGTTCATGAAGGTTCATGGGTTTTCACAAATGTGTCCCTTTGTGGAGGAGGTTAAAAACTGGGGAGGCTGTGAGCATACGGAAGCTGTTTTTAGCTCAGTCTTTCTGTGAACCTAAAACTTTTCTTAAAAAATAAAGCCCGTTAGAAACAACAACAGCATCCAGGCAGGCGTAAGTCCTAATCTAAAAGGACTGTTAATAGCATTATATGCACACTTTCCTCATTGTAGGTGGATAATCTGTTCTCGGAAGGGACCGGGGTTCTAAGTGTCTGTCTTGAGACATGGAGTTTTTCCACGAAAAGAGAACACAGTGCTTCTCTGAGCTCTCAGGGGATAGATAGAACCTTCCATTTTGAAGATCTTTTATAACCCCTTCATTTTTTTCAAGCATAGTTGATGTACAATATTAGATAAGTTGCAGCTCTGCAATATAGTGATTCACAATTTTTAAAGCTTAGACTCCACTTATTACTACAAAATACTGGCTGTATTCCCTGTGTTGTACAACATATCCTTCCTTATAGCTTATCTTATACACAATAGCTTGCACCTCTTAATTCCTACCCTATTTTCCACTCCCCACCTCCCTCTGCCCACTGGTAGCCACTAGTTTCTTCTCTTTATCTGTGAGTTTGTAACTCCTTCATTTTGGAAGTCAGTTCCTTAAATCAAAAGAGTGCTTGTTTTTTCTTGCATTCTTTCAGATGTTTTCAGAACACATTCATTCTTGACCCAAGTAGAAATGTAGAGTGTTAGTTGCTCAGTCATCTCTGACTCTTTGTGACCCCATGGACTGTGGAGTCCACAGGGCTTCTCTGTCCAAGGAATTCTCCAGGCAAGAATACTGGAATGAGTATCCATTCCCTTCTTCAAGGGATCTTCCCGACCCAGGGATCGAACCCGGGTCTCCTGCATTGCAGGCAGATTCTTTACCATTTGAGCCCCCAGGGAAGCCCTGACATTAGAGTCAAATGGTGTCCTTATTAATCACACGTTGCGGTGAGATCAGCTCCAGGTAAAGAATGGTTCTGACTCAGTTCAGTTCAGTTCAGTCACTCAGTCGTGTCTGACTCTTTGTGACGCCAGTTGCCAAGTCATGTCTGACTCTTTATGACTCCGTGGACTGCAGCACACCAATCTCATGTTACCATCAGCTATACAAAACCCACCTGATTTCAGATCATTTCAAATAGGTCTATGTAGCTCTCTGTGAGCTACAGAAAGGTGAGAGAAACTCAGAGCAAAATTTCTTGGAGCTTTAGCTTCTTTAAGCTCTCAGAGAAACTAACAAAAACACATGCAGACTCATCTTTACTCCGTAACAAACACACACTGTTTCGTATTAAATTGATGAGAACTCTGATAATCTGTCCTATTGCTGGATGGGAGCCCACTCAGGGTGACTCAGTGACAACGGGAAAGCTCTGAGCACCTTACCTCCCACCCCAGGGCCCCTGTCGTTATAGCAGCTGTGAACAGCATGAGAACAGGAGGAGGACCCACAGTATCAACTGAATTAGGGCTGAAAGAAAAACAGACGTATCGATGGCCTTTTACCCAGCATCCTTTTGTTTGCAGCAATAACCCTGCCTGGAAAACTATCATTTATCAATGTCCTAAGTTTTCTATAGATGCTTAGTCTTTCTTGAGCAAAAATCTTTAAGATGTGGTTTAAAACTTTGCCTTAGCTTTAATTACCTATCCATGTACTTCTATTACGGGAATTGTAAAAGCTCCATTTTTTCTTTCCTTTCCTAAATCGGAAATCACTGGTGAACGAACAGCTGGGGTGGGCTCTCTACTCAGGTCTCAGGAGAACAGCTCCAGGTAAAGAATGGTTCTGACTCAGTTCAGTTCAGTTCAGTCACTCAGTCGTGTCCGACTCTTTGCGACCCCATGAACCACAGCACGCCAGGCCTCCCTGTCCATCACCAACTCCTGGAGCCCACCCAAAACCATGGTCATTGAGTCGGTGATGCCATCCAGCCATCTCATCCTCTGTTGTCCCCTTCTCCTCCCACCTTCAATCTTTCCCAGCATCAGGGTCTTTTCAAATGAGTCAACTCTTTGCATGAGGTGGCCAAAGTATTGGAGTTTCAGCTTCAACATCAGTCCTTCCAATGAACACCCAGGACTGATCTCCTTTAGGATGGACTGACTGGATCTCCTTGCAGTCTAAGGGACTCTCAAGAGTCTTCTCCAACACTACAGTTCAAAAGCATCAATTCTTCTGCACTCAGCTTTCTTCACCATCTAACTCTCACATCCATACATGACCACTGGAAAAACCATAGCCTTGACTAGATGGACCTTTGCTGGCAAAGTAATGTCTCTGCTTTTTAATATGCTGTCTAGGTTGGTCAGAACTTTCCCTCCAAGGAGTAAGCGTCTTTTAATTTCATGGCTGCAATCACCATCTGCAGTGGTTTTGGAGCCCAGAAAAAAATGCTTCTGACTAGATGGAAAATTAACATAGACTATGTCTCCCTGCCTTGAAAGCGTTCTTTGACAAGGATGAAGCAAGAGAGAGGGTGGTGGACCTGAGAATGTGAAGGAAACCGATCAGCTCCCGCAGACAAAACAGTGACTGGGCCACATTGTGGAAGAAAACAGACGGCTCAGAATGGGGCGAGGGGGCCCTTTAGGTGGAGGATCCTCTCTTTCTCTCTCTCTGTTTAATTTATTTAATTTTGGCTGTGCTGGGTCTTCGCTGCGGCACGTGGGCTTCCTCTAGTTGCGGCCGGTGGGGCCACCCTCTGGCTATGGCGCACAGTCTTCTCACTGCAGTGGGTTCGCCTGCTGTGGAGCAACCACTGTAGGGCTCCAGGGCTCAGTAGTTGTGGCTCATGGGCTTGGTTGCCCAGAGGCATGTGGAATCTTCCCAGACCAGGGATCGACCCCACGTCCCCTGCATTGGCAGGCGGATTCTTAACCAGGGAGCCACAGGGAAGCCCTAAGGATGCTCTCTTGTGTCTGCTTCTCTCTTCTCTGCTTTCTGCCAGTGGGAACCAGAGACACAGCAGCACAAGCCCAGCCCTGGCTGGAGACAGCTAAGAATGCCACTCACGCGCAGCTGCAGTGGGGAGCAAATGAGAGGTGGGGCAACCTTCCTTCCTCTCTGCATGCCAAGGAGGAGATGAGCTCAGGGCTCAGGAAGGTTCTTGCAGGTTGACATGTTCGATCCCTGCTCAGGGAACTAAGATCCCACATGCTGTGTGGCATGGTCCAAAAAACAACTTGATTAACTTTTTAAAGGGACTTGGCTACTCATGGACTTTTAATAACAGACTCAAATTTGAGAGTCGGCTGACTTTATGAAAAGGTTGAAATTCTTAAAATTCATATGTTGAAGTCCTCACCCCTAGTACCTCAGGATGTGACCTTCTTTGGAAATAAGGTCGTTGAAGATGCAATTAGTCAAGATGGATGGAGCAAGTGAGCCCGAATCCAATATGGTGGCTATCCTCACAAAGAGGGGACACTGGGGACAGGCACACACACAAAAAGAGAAAGCCATGTGAAGGTGAAGGCGGAGATGGGGGTGAGGCTTCTGCAAGCCAAGAACCATCAGAGATGGCCAGCTAGCCCCCAGGAGGACGGGGAGAGGCACAGGGCAGATTCTCCCTCACAGGTCTTTGAGGGAATCCACCATGTTGATAGTTTGATTACAGACTTCAAGCCTCCAGATCTCTGAGACAGTAAGTTTCTGTTGCTTGGTCCACCCCACTGTGGTCCTTTGTTGAGGCAACCCCAAGAGAGTATGAGTAATGCCGAGGCCAGTGTTGCCTGGTGGGGAGGCTGATGGGGGAACGTGTATTATCAGAGGCTCAACGTCCTGAGGCATCATCCCCTCTCCTCCTTCAACTCACTAGGAGGCCACCTGAGGCTGGACTCCAGCCTCTCCTCCTGTACAGACGGCATGGGGAGGACGCTGTGAGCATCCACGTAGCACCTCAGAGTTGCACCGTTAGAACTAGTGAGAGAGAGTGGGAATGTTGGCAGAGACTGTTCCAATTTCTGTGTCCCTCTACACCAGGAATAGAAGCTAGAAAACATAGTGGAAAATAATACAGTTTTCACAACAGTGATAAATCTGTGACATCTCTAAGAATTTATTAGAGAATGCACAAAACTCTACAGAGAGTAATTTAAAGCTTAAAAAAAACATAGCTAAACACCTGAAAACATGACTGGACCTTATGTTCACAAGTGGGATGCCTTGAAATTGTAATGGAGTCAAAATTCCTAAAATCAGTCTATGAATTAAACACAATTAAAATTTAAGCATTATTTTTTTTTAATCAAATTAGCAGACTCTCAAACTTGAGGCTGTTATTAAAAGTCTATGGGTAGCCAAGTCCATTTAAAAAATTAATTAACTGGATTTTTGGCCATGCCACATAGCGTGTGGGATCTTAGTTCCCTAACCAGGGATCGAACATTTGCCCTGTGCATTGGAAGTGTGGAATCTTCACCACCGGACTGCCAGGGAAGTCCCACCAAGTCAAGTTTTTAAAAGAAGAGAAAATAAGAGGGCATTCCTTGGCAGATATGAAGACATACTGCCATGATATGGTAACAAAAAGTGCTGGTGCAGGAATAACCAACTACAACAATGGGGTTGAATAGAAACTTTAGAAGCAGATGCATATATATCTAGGAATTTGACATATGAAAGAAATGGCAGATGTATCAAAAGGGCTTCCCTGGTGGCTCAGAGGTTAAAGCATCTGCCCGAAATGAGGGAGACCCGGGTTCGATCCCTGGGTCAGGAAGATCCCCTGGAGAACGGAATGGCAACCCACTCCAGTACTCTTGCCTGGAGAATCCCATGGAGGGAGGAGCCTGGTAGGCTACAGTCCATGGGGTCGCAAAGAGTAGGACATGACTGAGCGACTTCACTTCACTTCACTTCACTTCACTTCAAAAGGAAAGGGCCAGTTCTTAAGATGGTGATATTGGGAAATGGATTAATACTAGAGAGGAAAGTAGAGTGGGATCTCTACCTCACACCATATACAAAGGGAGAACTTTTAGACAATTTGAGACCTAAATGCAGAAGCATAGACGTGCAAGGTAATGAAACAATGGGAGAATTTTTGAATGGAATTAGTACCGAGTATGCACAAAGTGCTCTGGTAAATCAAGAAGGACAAAGAGACACAAATGCTAACACGATGGTCAAGAGTAGGGGATTCAGAATAGACACCTCGAGTGGCTCACAAGCATGGAAAAGAGTTCAGACTCACTCTTCATCATAGAAACGCCCAATTTAAACAGCAGTGAGACGTGGAAACAAGCTAAATGTCCGCTGGTAGAGGAATGGATAAAGAAGTGTGGTTCATATGCAACGGAACACTACTCAGCCACGAAAAGAGCAAGACCATGCCATTCGCAGCAACGTGGGTGCAACCTGAGATGCGCATCCTGAGTGAAGTCAGCAGACAGAGAAAGCAAACTACCATGTGGCATCCCTCACAGGTGAAACAGGACACAGATGAACCTCCCTATGAAACAGAAACAAAATCACAGGCATAGAGGTTAGATTTGCAGTTGCCAAAGGGAAGGGGGTTGGAGGCGGGTGGAGCGGGAGCTGGGGGTCAGCGGGTGTAAGCTTTTATGTGTAGAATAGATAAACAAGGTCCTACTGTATAGCACAGAGAACTCTATTTAATATCCTGTGATAAACCATACTGGAAAAGAATGTTAAAAATAAATGTATATATAGGCATATATGTGTATGTGTGTATAACTGAATCGGTTTGTTGAGCAGCAGTAATGAACACAACACTGAAAATCAACAATACTTCAATAAAAAATAAGCGGTAATGAGATACCACACTGCACCTGTCAGGTGGATTAGAATCGGATTGTTGCAGAATATGAAGTCTGACACGTTTGGCAAGGGTGTGGAGAAACAGGTGGGAGTGGATCAACATTCTGGGAAGTGATCTGGGGAGAAAGACGGCAGGACTCAGGAAGATATGATTCCTTAGGTTGTAAACAGATTTTTAATTAGAAACATGAACTTCTCAATAGATTTCCAGGCGGCACAGTGGCAAAGAATCTGCCTGCCCTTGCAGGAGATGCAAGAGACACGGGTTCTATCCCTGGGTCGGGAAGATCCTTTAGAAGAGGAAATGGTAGCCCACTCCAGCACTGTTGCCTGGGGAATTCTGTGGACAGCGGAGCCTGGTGGGCCACAGTCCATGGGGTTGCAAAGAGTCAGACGTGACTGAGCAACTGAGCATACACACATCCTGAAGGATATCAACAGTTGAGGTACCTTGAGGAATGACAGAAGGTGGGTTCACTGTTCTTTGGGCGATGTGGTCTGGAGGAGAAGGACATGCTCTGTGGCGTTAGACCCACCACCTCCAACTCGAGTGCTCTTTCTGCTCTACCAGGGACAACTTGCAGATGCTGTTAAGACCATTGCTGCCACGAGACTGAAGCCAGCCACAGCAGATGACTCATGCTCATTTCCAGCTCAGAGTGAAAAGCCAGGAGCACAGTCTTAAACAAAATAATGCTTTATAATGGACCTTCATAAATATGGCTAATATAGTCAGGCTTCAGAGGGTGGTGTCTCGGTATTGATTGAGAAGGTGGAAAGATCAGACCTATTGGAGCAACATGCGGATTTATTTGCATCCTTAGTCCTTGGCTCAGTTCCTGACATTTAGGGACTTAATCACTTTAACAGAAGGGACAATCTACTTGTTTCCCAAATCATGGGAAGATATATATATATATATATATATTGAGACAGTGACCTCAACTCTTTTTTGTTGTCTGAGAACCCTTTTATTCAAGAAACATATTTGACCAACTGTGGGCCAGGAAATGTGGCAAGTGCATCACATGTATCTCCTTGTTGAGTCCCCTCCCAAGGACCCACTTATAGAAGCTGTCAGATTCCTGTGTATGGAAGAACCAAGGCTTGGGAAGCTTAACTGCCTTCCCTCTATTCTTATGGAGCTTGCAAAAGTAAATAGGACATGCTTTCTTTCCTCAAGAATTAGCATCTTCCCTGGTAGCTCAGACGGTCAAGACTGCCTGTGACGTGGGAGACCCAGGTTTGATCCCTGGGGTGAGAAGATCCCTGAAGAAGGGAATGGCAACCCATTCAAGTAATCTTGCCTGGAGAATTCCATGGCTAGAGCCCATGGGGTCACAAAAGAGTTGGGTGCAACTAAAGGACTAACACACAGACAGGGTCAGTTACAGGCTTCCCAGGTGGCGCTAGTGGTAAAGAACTTGCCTGTCAATGCAGGAGACACAGGTTCAATCCCTGGGTCAGGAAGATCCCCTGGAGGAGGGCATGGCAACCCCTTCCAGTATTCTTGCCTGGAGAATCCCAAGGACAGAGGAGCCTGGAGGGCTACAGTCCATGGGGTCACAAAGAGTCAGATGGGACTGAAGCAGCTTAGCATGCTCACACCCACAGTTTTTAACCTGAAATATTTTAGGTAAAGAATAAAAAGTTGACTTAAGAGATCACAAAATGGAAATTTGGATTCTCTCTAATTATGGTTGGCTTCCCAGAGTTGGGAGCATATGCAGTGAATTTTGAATTGCGAAGTGAATTTGGCTGCTCCCATAGGAGAAAGAAATGGCAACCCACTCCAGTATCCTTGCTTGGAAAATCCCATGGATGGAGGAACCTAGTAGGCTACAGTCCATGGGGTTGCAAAGAGTCAGACATGACTGAGTCACTAATTTGTGAGTGTGTGTATGTGTATTTGTAGGAGAGAGAGTATGTGTATGAAGGAGATGGTCATATGAGTGTCTTTTTCCTGTAAAGAAGGACCACAGTCCCTGGCTGACTACTTGTTCTCTGTGGGTTATGTAACCTATGAAAGGGGATGGACCACTGCACATACAATGAGAAAGCAAAGATCAGACCTTAGGAGTTAAAGAGTGTATTTGGTGAAGAAGGCTATAGAGAGGCTATCAGAGAGGAGAACCATGGACATCTACTATTACAGAGGGCAAGAGGAAAAGGTTAAAGCATAGGATGACTTGGCACTTCGCTGGTGGTCCAGTGGCCAAGACTCCACGCTCCCAGTGCAGGGGGCCTGTGTTCCATCCCTAGTCAGAGGACTAGACCCCTCTTGCCCTGGCTAAGAATTCACATGCCACAAGAAGGATGAAAGATCCTAAGTGCTAAAACTAAAACCTAATACAAGCAAATAAATAAGCAATTTTGAAAAGCACCGGACAACTGGTCAACCATGCCTAAAGAATTCTAGTTTAAGAGCTCTACCAGGTATGATCAGCTGTGCTCTCATGGGTTATCAGGAAATCATTATCATTTACAAGCTCCAGTGGATGCTATGGTCTTTCCCGATGGCTCAGTGGATAAAGAATCCTCATACATGCGGGAGCTGCAGGAGACTCAGGTTCGATCACTAGGTCAGGAAGATCCCCTGTTGGAGTATGTCATAGCAACCCACTCCAGTATTCTGGAGTGGGCTACAGTCCAAGGGGTCGCAAAGAGTCGGACATGACTGAAGCGACTTGGCATGCATGCGTGCACAATGCGGGAGACACAGGAGATGTGGGTTCGATCCCTGGGTTGGGAAGATCCCTTGGAGAAAATGGCTGTCTGCTCAAGTATTCTTGCCTGGGAAATCCCAGTGGGCAATGGAACCTGGTGGGCTACAGTCCATGGGGTCGCAAAGAGTTGGGCACGACTGAGCGACTAACCACGCTTGCATGGGTACTGTAAGTGATGAAGAGTAAACAGGCTAAAGCAATCACAACCCGAAGCTGAGCGCTATTTGCAAACGGTCCACAAGATGGCACTATGGGCCAATAAGAACATTCATCTGGCTTCACAAGTGAAATATGCTTCCCTTCCTCTCGTTTTTCTTTCTTCTTTGCTAATAGGCTGCAGCCTGATCCCCTGCATTATTTGCCTATTAAAAACACTGGCATTTGGAAATAATATCCCTAATTTTCACTATTCGTGCTTACTCTTTGTGTAATCCTTGGTAGACTTTAGAAAACCTTCATCTGAATCTCAGTTCTAACACAGAAAGTTGGATCTAATCCCTAATTTACTAAAACCCCTCATAAGGCTGTATGTAGTCACTGCTGGCATTTATTGATCCTTGGGGGAGCTGTGAGGTTGGAAAAGACAGGAGGAAAGATAAGACTGAAAGGAGAGGAAAGGCCTCTAAGTTTGATGAGAAGAGCAAAGAACATAAGCTTCAGCCATGATCCAGCTGGCAAGGGAATAAAACAGCCAGGAAACCCACGGAGGTGCTTTCAAGGAAGAGAGCCTCATTATCCTGGGCTGCATATCAGTCAGGACTTTCACGTGAAAACCTACATTTAGAAATTATTGTTTCTGTGCAGAAAGAACGACTTAAATTAGGCACCAGGAAGAGGAGTTAACATGTATCCTTTGGATAAAGAAAATCGCCATGCAATTTTCCATTCATATGGCACTTAATCAGCCTCCAAAGTGCTTTTTTTTTTTTTTTCCAAAGTGCTTTTGTATCGCCATCATTTTGTTTGATTTTCAAAACTGCCTGGCAGTGGGCAGTGTAAGTGATGCCCACCCAGACCCCTGCCCCCCCCACCCCCCGCCACAACTTTGCACTGCAGGAGGCAGAGGCTCAGAGAGGTTAAGAGTCTTGTTCAAGCGTGTACAGCCATTGACTGGGAGAACAGGCAAGAAAATCTAGGTCTTCAGTTTTTTAATGTGCAAAAAGGGGCAGAGATGTGTTAAACATAATCACATAGTAAAGATCTTGACACAGAGTCAGTACACTCTAGCTAGTTTCCTTGTTTAGAAGGAATAGGTTAAAATGCCTATTTCCAATGATATGTATGTTAAGGATCTTTGATGGTAAAGACAAGCCAATTAACTTGTTAACAACCTGCAAAATTACCACCCAAACCCCTCCCTCTTTGCCCCCCATTGTGAAAAAATGAACTTATTGGAAGGACCCAGAGTAGCTGCAAAATCAGAAAGAAAGCAGAACAGCCTGGCTTCGAAAAGTACGTGCACATGTGCTCAGTCGTGTCTGACTCTTTGTGACCCCGTGGACTGTAGCCCACCAGGCTCCTCCGCCTATGGGATTCTCTAAGCAAGAATACTGGAGGGGGTTGCCGTTTCCTTCTCCAGGGGATCTTCCCGACCCAGGGATCAATCCCAGGTCTCCTGCGTTCTCAGGTGGATTCTTCACCAGAGCGCCACCTAGGAAGCCCTTGAAAAGTACAGAAAGCAGGAAAAGTTGGGATTGACTCACTTTGGGCCACAAGAATGCTTCACAGCTAGAGGGAACAAGTTTGCTTAACGGACAGTCCCTGCCGGGAGGAGGATGAGCTGTCTTGAAGGAGAATTGGAGTGCTACTGCAGAAAGAGAAAAAATAAGTGTCCAGCAGAAAAAAATGGAAAGGCTTTACACAGGGTGTCTCTCAAATGAAGGCCCTAACAACGTTGCTGTTGTTCAGTCGCTCAGTCACGTTGGAATCTTTGTGACCCCACAGGCTGCAGCACACCAGGCTTCCCCGTCCATCACTACTTCCCGGAGCTTGCTCAAACTCATGTCTGTTGTGCTGGTGATGCCATGCACTCCTCTCGGCCACTGTCACCACCTTCTCCTCCAGTCCTCAATCTTTCCCAGCATCAGGGTCTTTTCTAATGAGTAGGCTCTTTGCATCAGGTGGCCAAAGTATTGGAGTTTCAGCTTCAACATCAGTCCGTCCCATGAACATTCAGGACTGATTTCGTTTTGGACTGACTGGTTTGACCTGCATACAGTCTAAGGGACTCTCAACAGTCTTCTCCAGCACCACAGTTTGTAAGTATCAATTCTTTGGTGCTCAGCCTTCTTTATGGTCTAATTCTCACATCTGTACATGCCTGCTGGAAAAGCCATAGCTTTGACTATGCGGATCTTTGTTGGCAAAGTGATGTCTATGCTTTTTAATATGCTTTTCTTTCAAGGTCATAGCTTTTCTTTCAAGGAGCAAGGGTCTTTTAATTTCATGTTTGCAGTCTCTGTCCACAGTTGTAAAGCTAAACATTTATGTACCAGTCACTGTTACATTTGTGAACTCATTTAATTCTTTGATGACCGTATAAACCAAGTAATATAGTGTGTCCCATTTTATAGGGAAGAAAACTGAGGCACGTTTAACTAGGGTGGCAGAAAACCAGCGAGACCTCATCACATCAGAATAGACTTTAGAGGTCGCTGTAAAATCAAAAGGGTTAATATTAGACGAGACATGAAATTGTGGATATTTAGCCATTTTTAGCCTTGAAGTTGCCTCTGACTACACCTGGTACTTGTATGGCTGAGACTCAGAGTAGTGCCTGCAATGTGTGTGTGTGTGTGTGTGTGTGTGTGTGCACGCGTGTGCACGCGCGCATGCACTTGGTTGTGTCCAGCTCTTTGTGACACCATGGACTGTAGCCTGCCCAGCCTCTGTCCATGGGATTCTTCAGGCAGGAATATTGGAGCACATTGCCATTTCCTCCTCCAGGGGATCTTCCCGACCCAGAGATCGAACCTGTATCTCTTGTGCCTTCTGAATTTACCACGGTGCCACCTGAGAAGCCCCGTTCTGTGATACAGTCAGTGCCCAATGATGTATTTCATTATTATTAAATGATCCTGCCTGTCAGCAGGCAAGCAGACTTCAAAAACTAAAATCGCATGGGGCCGTTATTATTATTTGGGGTAAAAGCCCAGGAAGGGATCCTTTGATGAGAGCCACACTGCAGTTTCCCAAGGAGCAGGCGAGGCATCTGTCTGCTAGTTTCCCCCACTTACGGTCTGCATCTCTCTGTGTCTGCACCACTAGCTTCTCCTCTTATTTCTCAGACTTGAGACTTGTGTGAATTCTTTGGCCCTGAGAGTACAGCACGAGGTCTTTGTTTTATGGCCACACAAGAGCGTGTGCAGAAGCCCTTGACTCATCCTTTGGGGCTCAATACCCTCCCCTCTCTCACTGTCCCCCCTTCCCCCAACCCCATTGCTGGCCCTTGCAGCTCTGCCTCTGAAACTATGGTGAAAAAATGGGCTGCATAACCCAGAGCTGGAAAGCTTTCAGGGAGCTGCTTAGCTCAACCTTTGAGCCTTTTGTTGACAAAGAGGTGGGGCGGTTAGTCCAACAGTTGCAAAAAGCTGGGGGATGGCCCAGGTCTAGGAAGGGAGCTGCCCCTAGCCCAGGAACCCTCCGAGCCTCTGATGCGGTGGAACAGTCAGTGACTCCACAATGCCCTGGAGATCCCAGTGCCCAGCTCCACACACCACCACTGAAAGAGAAAAGAAAAACAAGGCCCACAGCCCAGTTACCCACTTCTTCCTTAAACTCCAGCCTCGATCCGATCTGCCTGAACAAGAAAGGCCACGCAAGAGTCAAGGGTAACTTATTTTCTGGAAGGAGATGAGAGGACCTGTTTTCAGCGAAACTGGTTTCCAGGAAGCATGTGGCTTCTTGATGCTGACCCACTTCTGGATTCAATCCTGGCTGCCTCGGTTTCGAGAATATCATCAGGGTAGCTTTCCGGCCGGGCAGTCCACGTGGAGACTTGGTCCGTCTTTAAAAGGCACAAATAGCTGCATTGCATAATGTAACCTGATGTTCTGACAACCCCGTTTAAGCTCAGGCTAAATTTAAAGGTCACCAATGTGGAGAAATAGTGGCAAGCGAATGAAAGCACCTTAAACACGAATTTCATAGGCATTTCCTCATTTGGAAAGTCTTACAGTGTAAAATAGAGGCAAAATTGCTCCTGAGTCTTAACAAAATACGTAAGCGTAGAATCTGTTTCTTGGGAACGAGATCACTTTAACAAAAATTATAAAACAGACAAGTGTGAAATGGTGAAGTGTGTCTTAGATGCTCCCTGAAATACTAATCATTCTTTCCCCCTATGCTTCTTTGGGCTTCCCTGGAGGCTCAGACAGTAAAGAGTCTGCCGGCAATGCAGGCGAAGTGGGTTCCATCCTTGGGTTGGGAAGAGTCCCTGGAGAAGGAAATGGCAACTCATTCTAGTATTCTTATTTATTTATTTTTTAGTTGAAGGATAATTGCTTTATAGAATTTTATTTGGTACTCCAGTATTCTCGTTGCAAATCCCATGAGCAGAGGAGCCGGGTGGACTACAGTCCACGTGGTCACAGAGAGTCGGAGACGACTGGGCAACTAGACAGCAATGCTTCCTGAGCACCTACTGTGTGTCAGGAACTGAGCAGAACAAACCTAATCCCTGCCTTCACAGAGCGCTCAGTTGGTCAGGAAAGAAAGACACAAAAACACGGAGTTATAAGAAAGGGAGACGAGGCTCATGAAAGAGGACATCCGTTCAGGAAGCCCACAGCAGGGGTAACCTGTCGTAGTAGAAAGAAGTGGACAGCACCAGCCCTTAGTGACGTCATGATCTGGCTGAGAGCACAGGGATGAGCAGGAGGAGGAAAGGTGTGACCCGGACAGGGGAACCGCATGTCTGGAAGATATGAGAGGAGAGAATGTGACTTAGCTGGCACTGGAGACAGTTCAGAGCAGGAGCAGCAAGTTTTTTGATCAGTTTTTGCTGGAGTATAGTTGCGTTACAGTGTGTTAGCGTCTGCTGTGCAGCAAAGTGATCAGTATATATACATATACATCTAGCCCCCCTTTCTTGGATTTCCTTCCCACTTAAGCCACCACAGAGCACTTAGTACATTGAGTAGGGTTTCCTGAGCTGTACAGTAGCTTCTCACTAGTTGCCTGTTTTTTATATATAGTATCAATAGTGTATTTATGTCAATCCCAATCTCCCAACTTGTCCCACCGCCCCCTCCACTTGGTATCCTTATGTTTCTTCTCTATGTCTGTGCCTGTTTTCCATTTTGCAAATAAGGCCATCTATACCATTTTGCTAGAGTCGACACATATGCATTAATATATGATATTTGTTTTTCTCTTTCTGACTTACTTCACTGTGTTTGACAGTCTCTTGGTCCATCCACACGTATACAAATGACCCATTTTTGTTCCTTTTTACGGCCGAGTAATATTCCATTGCATATACGTGCACATCTTCTTTATCCAGTCCTCTGCTGATGGACATTTAGGTTGAGGACAGCGAATTATAGCCCCCAGGCCAGATCCAGCTTAGTCCCTAGCTTCATAAATAAACTTTTATTGGAATCCAGCTGCATCCGTTTCCTCACTGTTCATGGGGGATGTTGTGTTGCAACAGTTGAGTAGCTGAGATGGAAGATGTATGGCAGCTAGGCCACAGTAGGCACTTAATAAATTGCAGCTGCTCTTATTATCTGCATTCCCCTTACGGCACAGATAATGACATTACTGTGAAATGGCTTATGGGAGAATAGAAAGTTCCTATCTTCCTAGGAACTTGGCCAAAGCAATAAGTAATTGTCAGACTTGGTTTTAGACCCATCCTAATTGATTAAAAACCATTTTGCAACAGCACCTGCAATGCTGACATTCATCTAGTCAGCAGCAGGGTCATGCTGTCATTAATGGCATCTGCAGCTAAAGGTCAACTCATGTGCAAACACTCTCTCTTCTGAAAAATTGATCAATCTCTGAATTCTACTCTTTATATATATATTTATATACACACATATTTTATGTATATCAGTTCAGTTCAGTTCAGTCGCTCAGTCGTGTCCGACTCCTTGCGACCCCATGAATCACAGCACACCAGGCCTCCCTGTCCATCACCAACTCCCGGAGTTCACTCAGACTCACGTCCATCGAGTCAGTGAAGCCATCCAGCCATCTCGTCCTCTGTCGTCCCCTTCTCCTCCTGCCCACAATCCCTCCCAGCATCAGAGTCTTTTCCAATGAGTCAACTCTTCGCATGAAGTGGCCAAAGTACTGCAGTTTCAGCTTTAGCATCTTTCCTTCCAAAGAAATCCCAGGACTGATCTCCTTCAGAATGGACTGGTTGGATCTCCTTGCAGTCCAAGGGACTCTCAAGAGTCTTCTCCAACACCACAGTTCAAACGCATTAATTCTCTGGCGCTCAGCCTTCTTCACAGTCCAACTCTCACATCCATACATGACCACAGGAAAAACCATAGCCTTGACTAGACAGACCTTAGTCGGCAAAGTAATGTCTCTGCTTTTGAATATGCTATCTAGGTTGGTCATAACTTTTCTTCCAAGGAGTAAGCGTCTTTTAATTTCATGGCTGCAGTCACCATCTGCAGTGATTTTGGAGCCCAAAAAATAAAGTCTGACACTGTTTCCGCATCTATTTCCCATGAAGTGATGGGACCAGATGCCATGATCTTCGTTTTCTGAATGTTGAGCTTTAGGCCATGTATATATATACATTATATATATCTATAGACATTACATAATATATATATATATATTAGACAACCAGCTCTCAGCTCTGCTTAGTGAAATTGGACTTTAAGAGTTGTTATTTGTCTCTCCAGTTATGATAGCCTCTTTTGTGGACATGCCCAAGGTGAACGTTTGCCTAGGCCAGGATTTGAGCAAACTCCAGAAGATAGTGGAGGACGGGGAAGCCTCACGGGCCACAGCCCATGGGGTCACAAAGAATGGGACACGACTTAGTGGCTGAACAGCTACGGTGGCTTACTGCAGTCCCGTGCTCTCTTGCCTACCTCTGCTTTTTCTCAAGTAGGGAGTGTTTCCCACTGCTGTTCGCTGCGATAAGGGGAGCCGCTACGCAAGCTTGGCTTTGAATAACACGGCATCACAAAGCACGAGGAGGACATCGTTGCATTTTCTGTCTTCAATCCTTTTACATAACAATGAGAAAAACTGGCTTTGGCTCCAGACTGATCTCCGATCCTTTTAGTTACCTGTTGCTGTGTAAGAAATGAGTCCAATATTGAGACTTACAACACCAATAACATTTTATTATTTTAGATCATGTGGGTCAGAACCTTGGGGGTGGCTAAGCTAGGTGGCTCTAACTTGGGGGGTCTCCTAAGATTATAGTAAAGAGGTCAGCCAGGCTGTAGTCCTCTACAGGCTCAATGAGAGTTGAAGATGCTCTTCTAAGATTCCTCGTTCCCATGGCTGGAAAGATGGTGCTGGCTGTTGCCATGTGGATTTCTCCATACTGCTGCTTGAGGCCCTCCATGACGTGGAAGCTGGCACTCCTAGAGCAAGTGATCTAAGGGAGGAAGGCAGAAATAACTATACTTGTTATGACTTAGCCTTGCAATTTCATAGTTAGAGCTGCTAGGCTTCTCTGGTGGCTGGGACAGTAAAGAATCTGCCTGCAATGAGGGAGACCCGGGTTCAATCCCTGGGTTGGGAAGATCCCCTGGAGAAGGGAATGGCAACCCACTCCAGTATTCTTGCCTGGAGAATTCCATGGACAGAGGAGCCTGGCAGGCAACAGTCCATGGGGTTGCAAAGAGTTGGACGTGACTGAGCAACTAACACTTTCACTTTGAAGAGAATAGCACAAATTGGGTGATTTTTATTTAGTTTTTTCCTTGTTTTAGGAAAAGTTATTTATTTTTAATTGGAGGATAACTGCTTTACAATGTTGTGCTGGTTTCCGCCATACACCAACATGAATCAGCCCTAAGTGTACATACGTCGCTTCCCTTTTTTTAAAAAAATTATTTTTAAATTGAGGGATAATTGCTTTACAGAATTTTGTTGTTTTCTGTCAAACATCAACATGAATCAGCCATATCCCCACCCTTTTGAACCTCCCTTCCACCTCCCACCCCATCCCACCCTTCTAGGTTGTCACAGAGCATCAGATTTGAGCTCCCTACATTGCACAGCAAATTCCCACTGCCTGTCTATTTTACAAACGGTAATGTGTATGTTTCCATGCTACTCTCTCCATTCGTCCCACCCTCTCCTTCCCCCACTGTGTCCACGGGTCTGTTGTATTGGGTGACTTTTAAAAGCAGAAACTTGTTTGTCATGGTTCTGGAGACTAAGTCCAAGATCAAGGGGCCAGCATGGCTAGTGACTGGTGAGAACTCTCTTCCCAAGTGCAAATGGCCATCTTCTGACCCTACCTACACATCATGGAAAGAAGGCAAGAGAACTCTCTGGACTGTCTTTCAATGGGGCACTAATCCCATTCATGAGGACTCCACTTTCAAAGGTCCTGCCTCCTAACACCATCACAGTGAGGGACAGGATTTCAACATAGGGATTTTGAGGGGGCACATATATTCAGTCTGTAGCATTGTGAAAGTCACACATTATCACTTCTGTTGTATTCTTCAGTCACAC
Organism: Capra hircus; assembly: GCF_001704415.2. NCBI lineage: Eukaryota > Metazoa > Chordata > Mammalia > Artiodactyla > Bovidae > Capra > Capra hircus. The sequence continues at coordinate 111,792,112 of NC_030813.1, forward strand.
ATACTAATGTTGATATAATACAGGAGTTATCTACACAACGGCATGGGTACCAAAAGGCCAGGGTCACCGGGGGCCACTCTGATGTCCATTGCAGGGTCTGCTGCTACCACTTATGAGCTGTGCAATTTTAGACATATTATTGGATTTCACTGTGCCTCAGTTTTCTAACTTGTAAAATGAGAATAATAATATTACCTACCTCATATGCAGGCTTCCCTGGTGGCTCAGACAGTAAAGAATCTGTCTGCAATGTGTGAGACTGGGTTCAATCTCTGGGTTGGAAAGATCCCCTGGAGAAGGGAACAGGAATCCACTCCAGTATTCTTGCCTGGAAAATCCCATGGACAGAGGAGCCTGCTGGGCTATAGGCCATGGGATCACAAAGAGTCAGACATCACTGAGCAACTAACACTTTCACTTCATATATAATATTTTGAGAATTAATACTAGTGAATCCCAAAGAACAATGCTTAACACATAATACATGCTAAGAAATGTCCAGTCAATATTTTCAAACCACTCTATTTCAGTCTTACTCAAAGAGACAGTTCACCTTGAGATAAAGGGTTAACATAAGAATATAAATCAATACATTTCACCTTCATTGAGGGAGTTGTGCTACCAAAAAAGAAAAACTTACTTGCAAACTAAAAAATAATAATAATTAAAAATGTCACTTAAACAAAATGTTGCATGTACTGATGTAGTTGATTTGCATTTTGGAGCAATCTGTTTAGAGTAGACAGAAAAGGCAGTTTGCCGACCAACAGCCAGCCCACAGATAACACTTTGAGTCATGCTTTCGTAACTTAAGGAGATCCAACCAGTCCATTCTAAAGAAGATCAGTCCCGGGTGTTCATTGGAAGGACTGATGTTGAAGCCGAAACTCCAATACTTTGGCTACCTGATGCAAAGAGCTGACTCATTTGAAAAGACCTGATGCTGGGAAAGATTGAGGGCAGGGGGAGAAGGGGACGACAGAGGATGAGATGGTTGGATGGCATCACCAACTCAATGGACATGAGTTTGGGTAGACTCCAGGAGGTGGTGATGGACAGGGAGGCCTGGCGTGCTGCAGTCCATGGGGTCACAAAGAGTCAGACACGACTGAGCAACTGAACTGAACTGAACTTCCTAACTCTTGGTAATCTTCCTTTCCAAACACAAGAGCACAAGCAACAGTGTTCAGTGTTCAATGTTTTCTCTTTTCCCTTCTCCTCTTAATTCCTCAAAATGTAGAGGGAGGCCCATGAGAGCAGGGAGTTTTGTAAAACTGACAAAGTATTATCACAGAGCAGAGGAAGGATGGGGAGGACAGACTAAGAGGGGTATTTATCTGACAAGTGGAGAAGTCATGGCAAGTTATGAAAGGACAATTATCTGTTTAATGACCAAGGGTTATTTCCCTCCATTTACTAATGTGTTACAGAATTTATTTTTGAATAAATGTAGCTCAGATGGTAAAGCATCTATCTGCAATGCAGGAGACCTGGGTTTGATCCCTGGGTTGGGAAGAACCCCTGGAGAGGGAAATAGCAGCCCACTCCAGTACTCTTGCCTGGAAAATCCCTGGTAGGCTACAGTCCATGGGGTCGCAAAGAGTTGGACATTACTGAGTGACTTCACTTTCACTTTCAACTTATTTGAATAAATAATTTCTTTTTAGTTCGAAGAAGTGAAGTGAAGTTGCTCAGTTGTGTCTGATTCTTTGAGACACCCATGGACTGTAGCCTTCCAGGCTCCTCTGTCCATGGGATTTTCCAGGCAATATACTGGAGTGGATTGCCATTTCCTTCTCCATGGGATCTTCCCAACCCAGGGATTGAACCCGGTCTCTTGCGCTGTAGACAGACACTTTACCATCTGAGCCACCAGGGAAGTCTTTTTAGTTTAAGTTCCTTAAAAGCAGAACTTGAGCCAAAGCCTTGCCTAGAGGATAGTCATCTCGAAAGTAATTCCAGGGAGCAGAAATTAGGGAGTAGATAGGAAAGGAAATACCACAGTGAATTGTCGAATTGGCCAGTTCTGTAGGGGACTGGTATTCTGTCTCACCAATTATCCATCAGCTTTCTTCTCCTGTTAGTCAAATATGATCTCCTGGTCTTAATTCTCCTTTACTGCTAGGTTGTGTATTACAGATTGCATGAGTTCCCCAAAGGAGTCTTGGGCTATGTCAGAAAAACTCCAGGCTAGGAAACAAGAAGTGTGGGATGTAGGTGGAGGCCAGGTGCTCTGTTATTCCTCAGCAGAGCTAGTCAAAGTCTGCTACTTGGAACATTCACAGCAGAAGCTATTTCAAAATGTAGGCCCAGGAAGATTCCTGTGAATCATAAGAAATGTTCCATAGAAGGTATGTAAAATAAAGAAACACATTTTGAAAATAAAATTTCAGTTTCAGCTGGAACCTATGAAGAACTCATAAGCTATTATTCCCATCCTTCATACTTATAAGAGAACACTGGATAAACTGAGAATCAGCGACTTTTCTCAGACCCATCAGAGAAGTCATATCAGATCATCAGAGAAGGCTGGATTCAGAGATGTGTGAATTCAGGGCAAACTGCCTTCTCCAAGAGTAGAGAGATAGAGATTTCCTTACTTTGAGTTAGAATCGTGAACTGGTGAGGGCATTTAAATGGCATTTCAGCAAATTGCCAGATATGGAGTGTGGATGAGTATGGCAGTGAAAAGCTGCTGGGGCTCATCAGTCTTAGACTTCCCCCCACCCAAAGTTTCATGAGCTTTAGCCCCAGGAATCCCATCAGATTCTCATGGTGGGAATCGGAGAAAACTCTCCTTGTAATAATAATAATCTCTGAGCTTATTTCACAATGGCTGCCAGAGCTTTCTTCATGACAAAGCCCTATTCTCTTAGGGAAGGACTTTCCTAGAGCCTTGTTACAGGAGGAGAAGGGGATTCTTCCCTACTCCAGCCTCCTTGTCCTACTTAAGGGAAGAAAATTCAATTTAATAAGTGAACAGGCCTTCAAGGTGATTGACTGGGAATGCTATAGCCATGGATGGGATGGGGAGCAGAGAGAAAAAAAAGCTATTCTTTTGAGGAAACGATATGAAGGTCACAGTCCCAAGATCCAGGCTCACTGAAAGGCTGATAGTTAATCAGAATGTTGTAGGATGCCTTCTCTTTCTCTCTGTCTCTCACATCTTACCATCACACTAGCAGTGTGGGGGATTACCGTGAAAATAACTGCAAGATACAAGCTCTCTCTGGGACAAGCTCTCTCTGGGGAAAACTACACAGAAAAGCCCAGAGTTAAGAAAGGAGACAGATTGAGTAACATTAGAGGAATTTGAAAGCTTAGGCATCAGCAGCTACAAGAGACATTAAATACAGCCTTTTCACTAGCCAGACTAGCACATATTATTACACTAATGACCTATTTACACTAGTCCCTATTATCTGATACCACATGTGTCACCTAAAGCAAAAAGTCACATGGTATGCCAAATCAAGAAAAAAGTACACTCTGTAGAGATGACAAACCCATCAGAACCAGACTCACACATGACATGGATGTTGAAATTATCCAACAGGAAATTTAAAATAATTGTGTTGCTGTTTATTTGCTAAGTCATGTCCAGCTCTTTTGTGACCCCATGGACTGTAGCCCACAAGGGTCCTCTGTCCATGGGGTTTCTTGGGCAAAAATACTGGAGTGGGTTGCCATTTCCTACTCCAGGGGATATTTTGGACCCAGGGATCGAACTCGAATATCCTGCATTAGCAGGTGGGTTCTTTACTAAGCCATCTGGGAAGCAAATGATTATAAGTTATATGCTAAAGGGAAATGTAGGCAACATAGAGGAACAGATGGGTAATATAAGCAGAGACACGGAGTTTCTAAGAAAGAATCCGAAGGAGGTGCTAGAGGATAAAACACTTACAGTGACAATGAAGAATGCTCTCGATGGGCTCATTGGTCGACTAGACGTGACCAAGGAAAGAATCAGTGAACTTGAAGACAGGACAATAAAAACTTCACAAGATGAAATGTAAAGAAAGTATCAAAGAACAGTGAGACAATATCCAAAGGTGTAACATCTGAGTAAAGGAAAATATCAAAAAGAGAACAGAGCAGAAGAAATATTTGATGTAATAATGGCCAAGAACCATAGATCCAGGAAGTCCAGAGAACACCAAGAAATCGACACCTAACAGCATCATAGTAAAACTGCAGAAAACTATAGACATAGAGAAAATATTGAAAAAGTCAGAAAAAGCATCTATCCAGAGGAGTAATAATGATAGATTATATCAGACTTCTCATCAGAAACTGTGCAAGAAAGAAGGGAGCAAAGTGAAACATTTAAAGTGTTTAAAGAAATATCTACCAATAGAAAATTCTAAATGAAACAGAATTATCTTCTGAAAGTGAAGGAGGATTACTTTCTCAGACAAACAAAATCTGAGAAATTCATCATCAGCAGATATGCGTGTGTGTGCCAAGTTGCTTCAGTTGTGTCTGGTTCTTTGTGAGCCTATGGACTGCAGCCTGCCACGCTCTTCTGTCCATGGGATTCTCCAGGCAAGAACACTGGAGTGGGTTGCCATGCTCTCCTCCAGGGGATCTTCCTGACCCAAGGATCAAACCTGCATTTCTTCCGTCTCCTGCATTGACAGGCTGGTTCTTTACCACTAGAGCTGCCTGGGAAGCCCAGCAGATATGTAAGAAATGTTAAAAGGGAGAAGGAAAATGGTCTTCAGGAAGAAGGAAGATGATGTAAGTTAGAAATGTGGCAGAGTGACAGAGAAGGAATAAATAAAGGTAAAGCGAAGGCTTTTATTTTTTTTATTCTTAGTCAGGTAACTGTCTGCTTAAAGTAATAGGAACAGTGTATTGGGAGATGACAGCATGTGGAAAAGTGAAATAAATGACATCAGTGTCCTAAAGGATGGTTGGGAGAAATTGATAACACTTTGCTAAGAGATAGCTATACTACTCATGAGGTGGTACAGTGTTTCATGAAGTGGATTTAGATTAACTGTAAATGTATATAACAGACTCTGGCAACCACTAAGACAGCAGATAAAATGAAATCATACTCAAATGTAAAGTGAAAACCTATTGACAGATCATACAGAAGGAAATCTAGGTGAATTTGAATTTGATGATGACTTTTTAAATACCTTATCAAAAGCAAATTCATGAAAAAATTGGATAACTTGGAATTGATTAAAATGAAAAACTTTTTTTCCTCTGTGAAAGACATGCTTACTAATATGGCAGGAAATCTTCCATTTCCCCAAATTGTCCTTCTCTTCTCTTCATCCACTGACTGTATTGTTTTGCCCGCTGGTCAAAATGGACCTAAAATGGACCTAAAATGGACCTAAAATGGACCTAATCCTTCCACCTGACACTCCATCGAAGCACCTGGAGTCAGGCATTGAGCCTATTTGAATCTTTCCTTTTCCTGCCTGTTGCTGCTGCTGCTAAGTCGCTTCAGTCGTGTCCGACTCTGTGCAACCCCATACATGGCAGCGCACCAGGCTCCCCCGTCCCTGGGATTCTCCAGGCAAGAACACTGGAGTGGGTTGCCATTGCCTTCTCCAATGCATCAAAGTGAAAAGTGAAAGTGAAGTCACTCAGTCGAGTCCGACCCTCAGCGACCCCATGGACTGCAGCCTACCAGGCTCCTCTGTCCATGAGATTTTCCAGGCAGGAGTACTGGAGTGGGATGCCATTGCTTTCTCCATTTCCTGCCTAACTCTAGACAAATAGGAGATCAGACTACCTGAGAGGGCTGACTTAAGGCATCTGAGATAAACATGCTGTGGTTTCTCAAAGCCCTCACATTAGAGCCTGTGAGCCTCTGCAGTAATCAGTGCCTATTCTGGCGAGGGCCACGGAGCTGCCTGTGTTTGAGAAGAACGGAGGACTTTAAAGGCGTTTTGTTAGCAAGTGTGTTTGCCTGAGGGTCTGCATAGTATGATTTTCCCCAAACCCCTCTAGAAGCTCTGTTTCCTCATGATCAGTGGTGAAATCCCCAGAACAGAATGGGTTGTGTGAAATTTTAGATTTTATGCAAGTTCACAGCTAGAACCCACGCACAATTACTGCTAAGCGTTTGATTTTGTCCCAGTGAAAGCCCCTCGGATTAGGCTTTTCAGAAGGAAGGAGAAAAGCCCCCTTATGAACTTCTAGTCTCCGTTGGCTATTCTACGACAGAATAGTCTTCATACTGCCAGCGCATTTACAATGTAAACGATTTCTTTTCAAGGTTAAGGTTTAAGAGCCCAGGGCCACTATTGAAATGGCAGGGGCAGAGCGGGAACAATTCTGCTGGCATTCTAAAAATAAGAAGCTTTATTTTCAAACTGCAGGATGGGGTTTAAAAGACAAAGTCTCAATAATTTACTTTTTTTGCCTGCCGCTTGTAGCCCTTTTCTGTCAGTCTGGCTTGGAGGAAGAGGCTGGTCCCATACTTTTCTTGCTCAGTAGCTAAGTCATGTCTGACTCTTTGTGACCCCATGGACTGGAGTGCCCCAGGCTTCCCTGTCCTTCACTATCTCCCAGAGCTGCTCAAATTTATGTTCATGGAGTCAGTGATGTTATCTAACCATCTCATCCTCTGCCGCCCTCTCCTTCTTTTGCCCTCAATCTTCCCAGCATCAGGATCTTTTCCAATGAGTCGTCTCTTTGCCTCAGGTGGCCAAGTTATTGGAGTTTCCGCTTCAACATCAGTCCTTCCAACGAAAGAGCAGTACTTTCTGAGAATCACATAAGATGAACTCTCTGGGATGCATATCCCCAACCTTCTCCTCCTTTTAGCGCTCAGGTGATGAGCTATTAGATTCGTGGTGGCTAAATCTTAGGCAGGATCATGCCTCTGCCAACTACAAGCTGGCACCTGCCATCCGCCTCTGCAAGGATTGAATCGTGAACCATGGCAGCCGCTGACCCTCAACACTCCCGGAAGGAGTTCAGGGTGAAGAGCAGGAATGGGGCGCTCTGTACTTTGGGAGAAGCTGGCAGGACAGGTCTTCAGATAGTTAGATATGTTCAGGAGAAGGTTTTATGAGGCCAATTCTTCCATCTCCTCATACCTAGAAAAGCACTAAAATCACTAACAGTGATGTCTGCCCCTTGTGACTAGCAGCAAGTCTTTGCCAAAGTGTGTGCCTGACTGCATGTAACCTCTTCACTAACATCATGCATAACACTGACCTTCCCCTTGCCTCTTTAGACCAGTTCCTTAGAGCTATCTGAGATGCTGTCTCCTGGGTTTATAGTCCTAACTTTGCCCCAAAATAATACCTAACTCACAACTCTCATGTCGCACTGTTTTTTGTTTCTGCCTCCATCAGCTACATCAGCAGGGAGAAAATTCTGAAAGGGAATCAAAGCTGCAGCAATTGATGAACTGGGCATTGAGGCCTTAGGGAAGAGCTTCCGTTTGCCATTCTAGAGGGAAAGAGGAGGCAGGAGGCAGGCTGGGGTTCTTGGTGCTTTTCATTTCTTCCTTCTTCCCAAATCTTGTCCCCAGAGGGCAGGAGACAGTGTCCTTTAGCAGAAGAAGGCATTCAAATTATTCCATGGGAGGGCGCACCATTAGCACCCAGAAAATTTGTTTGTCCTGAAGATGCTTTTCTTATTAGGAGTCATCTTGGCCCTCTCTGCATGGCGCCTTTGCCTTAACTCTTAGGAGGCATGAAGCTGGGGCTTAGGGGAATGAGTTTCTTGGAGGAGGGGAGACAGACAGAGGTCAGAGATTCTGGAAGAGTCTAGGAGTGAAGCACACTTTTCCAAGAGCATCTGAGGTGTGGGTGTGCATGGACTGGAAACTGACCCAATAGGAAGAGCAAGCACCTGTCACAGGCTCTCAGTTGGTTGGCGGTCAGCAATCAGGGAGACTGTGTGCTTTCTGTAATGGATCGAACCAGCAGACCCACCCAGACTGTGCTGGGCATTAGAGAACACTTTCACAGATTTTTAATATATATAGAAAATGAAAAAAACACTTTTGGATAGTTATATATATACATGCCTACGTGTGAAAAAGTGTGAAAATGTTAGTCTCTCAATTGTGTCTGACTTTGTACAATACTGTGGGCAATGACAGCATATTAAAAAAAAAAAAAACAAAGACATTACTTCGCCAATAAATGTTCTTCTAGTCAAAGGCATGGTTTTTCCACTAGTCATGTATGGATGTGAGAGTCGGACTATAAAGAAGGCTGAGTGCCGAAGAATTGATGCTTTTGAACTGTGGTGTTGGAGAAGACTCTTGAGAGTCCCTTGGACTGCAAGGAGATCCAACCAGTCCTGAATACTCATTGGAAGGACTGATGCTGAAGCTGAAGCTCCAATACTTTGGCCACTTGATGTGAAGAACTGACTCATTGGAAAAGACCCTGATATTGGGAAAGATTGAAGGCGGGAGGAGAAGAGGACGACAGACGATGGGATGGTTGGATGGCATCACTGACTCAGTGGGCATGAGTTTGAGCAAGCTCTGGGAGTTGGTGATGGACAGGGAGGCCTGGCGTGCTGCAGTCCATGGGGTCGCAAAGAGTCGGACACGACTGAGCTACTGAACTGAAATTGAAACTGTGGACAAAAGATGCCACCTGTCATTTCAGTAAACAAAGGGTGTTCTGGCCACAAACCACTGGCTGATGCAGCCCCCCTTCACCCCATGCTGAGCCCTGAGGGGAATTCAGCAGGGAGAGAAGCAGGATATAGGTCCAAGATAGTGTCAACCGATGCACCAACTAAAAGTCGAGACCTGTGTTTTATTTGGCAGACTTTCTGCAGATGTCAAACTTGGGAGTTAGCCTCTCAGATCTCTCTGAGGAGCTGCTTCAAAGTTAGGTAAGGGAGGAGCCAGGATACATCGGAGTTTTTGCAACAAAGACCAGGCTGTCAGAACATCGACAGATTACTGCCAATTAAAGAAAATCAGATAATCTCAAGGAATTTAGCACTTTTCTATGTATGGGAAGATGCAAAATTCTGGACTCCCTGAAATCATTCCTTTGATAAGCACCTTAGCTCTCTGGGGCCAGCATCCACTTTTCTCATCCCAAGCCCCCTCACGGTACACCGGGTACAAATTTGGGGGTGGCTGCAGGGGCTGAGGGCTTGGTGGGGCAGCTCGTCTGTTTCCACTCTGAGTTCCCTTCGGGGTTCGTTGTGGGGTGGAGCACAGGGCAGCTCTAATAGTCTGATGACTGCAAATCCTTTGTTTACTGATACAGCAGGCAACATGCTTCATTCACAATAGTCAAGATACATTACATATTAAAGGAATGATTTCGATGAGCCCATGCATTTTCGTCTTCTCTTACCTAGAAAGGGTTTCCCTCATGGCTCAGACAGTAAAGAGTTCACCTGGAATGCAGGAGAGACCCAGGCTTGATCCCTGGGTCAGGAAGAGCCCCTGGAGAAGGGAATGGAAGCTCCCTCCAGGATGCTGACCTGGAGAATTCCATGGACAGAGGAGCCTGGTGGGCTCCAGTCCATGGGGGTCTTGAAGTGTCAGGCACGACTGAGTGACTAACATAATACTACATACATAGAAAAGCCCTAAAACCCTTAACTTGAGATGTCTGTTTTCTTGTGATTAGTAGTAATCTTTTGGCGATGGCGCCCTGCTCCAGTACTCTTGCCTGGAAAATCCCATGGACGGAGGAGCCTGGTAGGCTGCGGTCCATGGGGTCGCGAAGAGTCGGACACGACTGAGCGACTTCACTTTCACTTTTCACTTTGATGCATTGGAGAAGGCAATGGCAACCCACTCCAGTGTTCTTGCCTGGAGAATCCCAGGGGCAGGGGAGCCTGGTGGGCTGCCATCTATGGGGTCGCACAGAGTTGGACATGACTGAAGTGACTTAGCAGCAGCAGCAGCAGCAGCAGTAATCTTTAGATGTTTGACTATAAGTTTTTTTTTTTTTTCTCAGCAAAAGCTCCTATAAACCCCGGCCCCTCTGTTACCTCTTAGGAACGATCCTTCAGAGCTACCTGAGAGGCTGCCTTCCTGGGTTACAGTCCTCAGTAAGGTTACCAAATAAAACATAATTCTCAATGTTTAGGCTGTGCATTTTTTTCAGTCGACAATATATTCTATATTATTCATTTATATATTTACCTTTTATAAAATATTTATATTATTATATTTAATGTTTATATATTACATACACTATATATTATTTGTGTGTGCGTGCTAAGCCACTTCAATCATATCCAGCTCTTTGTGACCCCCATGGAGTGTAGCCCTCCAGGCTCCTCTGTCCATGGAATTCTCCAGGCAAGAATTCTGGAGTGGATTGCCATGGCTCCGGCAGGGGACCTTCCTAATCTAAGGATCGGACCTGAATCTCTTCCATCTGCTGCCTTGACAGCTGGGTTCTTTTCCACTAGCACCACCTAGGAAGCCCCTATATGTTATAGAGTTACATATTACATTACATATATGCTGTGTGCAGTCTCTTCAGTTAGGTCCGACTCTTTGTGATGCAATGGACTGTAGTCTGCCAGGCTCCTCTGTCCCTGGGATTTTTCAGGCAAGAATACTGGAGCAGGTTGCCATTTCTTTCGCCAGGGGATCTTTCCGACCCAGGGATGGAACCCCCATCTCTTGTGTCTGTTGCATTGGAAGGCGGATTCTTTACCACTGCACCACCTGGGAATCCTCTACAAATTTCATATTAATAAACTGAAGACAGGGAGCAGCTATTTTCTTTGCTCTTTCAAAGTTCTGTGTTCTTAGAAACTTTACTATGCATAGCAAAATATATAGTCAATCAGCAAATATATCTTGCATTCACTTGCTACATGAGATGCTATGATGCCAGAAAATCTCTTGTCATAACCTCGTTGAACTTAAAAGCACCCAGGAACGCCCTTCATAGATAGATTTTTCCAACGATTAAATATGATTCTAAGCCAGGGCTTAGTGTAAGTATTGGGTTTATCTAAACCATCTATTGTTCTTAAACGGTGTCAGAAAGTTGTCACTTTGACTTTTCATTTTTCAAATCAGCTCCCACAGGGGTTTTGTTCACCTCTCAGGAAATTGGCTCCTGAAATGTAAACCTCTGGTGGTAGCTTTCTAAAGTCACATGGTCAAAGTATTATAGCAAAAACTGTAGGCACACATGTCTGAGATAAAATCTCAGTATCTTTTGCTAAGCTCTCTTAAAAAAAAAAATCCAAATGAGTTCTCTTTAGTAAAAGAGAAAAGCATGTTCAAATTTCAAGCAAACCTTATAGAGTTCATATTTCAGAACACATCATTTCTTTTTAAAAAATATTATTTATTTTTAATTGATGTTTGGTTTACAATGTTGGTTTGATTTCTGTCATACGTCAACATGAATTAACCACAGGTGTACATTTGTCCCCTCCCTCTTTATTCTCCCTCCCACCCTCTGCTTATTCCCACCCCTGTGGGTTATTACAGAGCCCCAGTTTGAGTTCCTTGATTCTTACAGCAAATTCCCACTGACTACTTACACGTTAGTGTATATGTATCTATGCTTTATTTCTTTGCCTTTGTTGTAGAAGGACCATCTTCCATCATCTCTGCATCTCCTGCGCTTTGAAGAATGTGTACCTCCTATTACACACCTGGAGATAGTTATTGAAATCAACTAATTAACTATCAAACATATGAACTATTTCACACAATGTCTAATACCCAAACCTAGTCACGATATTGGCAGCAAGGGCAACAGACATTTGGAAGCTTTTCAGTTTAGCAGGGAGCTTTGGCACATTTTAAAGCTCCATTCGTTACTTCCTTCTTCATTATCAAAGAGCATCATTATTTATCAATGCTCCCACTTAAGCAAAGGAGGTATTACCGACTGGATTAGTTGGAATCTTCGAGATATGTACCTGTGTGCCATCCTTTTGATGAATTTGACCTATAATTTGATCATATAAGAAAACATCTCAGCAGGGGCTCTCTGAAGAAACAGGAAAAAGCTCAGGAGGTGAGGAAGAAAGGAAGTCAGCAGGGTGCAGAGGGAGGGTGCTGTGGTTAATAAAAAAATTAAGGAGAAAGAAGATTTTCATCTACAATGAGAAAAGAGAAGACGGGGGAAAACAGCTGCATTTATACAAGATACTATGATTTGCTTCCATTTATGGGCATAATGGGAAAAAATAGCTTGAACATTGGGGTTAAAATTGGGTTGAATTGAAAAGAAATCCAACTGGATAGAATGGCAAATCTGAACTGAGATGTAAGATACCCTTGAACCGGTGTTAGAAATGTGAGGAAAATGGCCATACTTTAGGATCCTGACCTAGAGGAGTCGCCCGGGGTATATATTCATTTAAACTTCACTGGTTTCCAGCCTGTTAGAGTTCACAGAGACCTCGGAATTGGTGGCTGGCTGAACTGGCATGCTGTGACAGCCTGGGGAAGAGGATCCTGGGGCTTCTGAGCTGGTATTTCTCAATCCCAGTTATGCAGCTGGATCAGTATAAACCGAAGCCCCAGTCTGCCTTCACCACCATGCTGTCACTCAGCCTAAGGCACCACAATTCCCCATCTATCCCACATGGACACCTAGGCGTCATCACTCACACCTACTTTTCTCTCACCTTCCTTTTCCAGTCCATCGCCAAGGGCTGCCAATTTCACATCTTAAATGTGTCCCTAATCTGGCTGCTGCTCTCTTCCACTTCCAGACCATGAGTCCAACTCCCCAACATAATTTTGCATCTTAATTCATCTCTCTGCCCCCCTCATGCCTTTCTCACATCCAGTCTTCTAACAGCAGCCCGAAAGAGCTCTTAACACCCAAGTCAGATCTTTGGTGGCCTGAGAACCAGGCTTCTTTCCTGGGCCTATGCCTTCCACATCATACCCTTCTCTTCTGTTCTCTTGCTCATCCAACACCCTGAGGCCACTGTCTCCACTCTGCCCTGGATCTTCATTGAACAGAAGAGAGAGGAATGCCAGAGAAGAAAGAAGTGGGAGAGGAGAAAATAGGAGACCTAGCAACATGCTGGAAACTAACCTGGAGGAAGGGCAAGTGACACAACACGGTGGAGGAAGCAGGGCCTGGGGCTGCAGCGAGGGAGAGGGACACAGAGAGGGCCTGTGCTTACCCCGCAGAGCCCAAGAGAACCTGGGGACTTGGAAATGCCATGAGCTGCTGAAGGCCGGAGGAGACATCAAGACTGAAAATATGAGAATTGATTGAAAGTCTGATGCAGAACAGTAAGACCCCAGACCCCCCGAGCCCCAGCTCTTGGTGCCAGGAAACAGCCCTTCTTCCCTTCTCCATGGGGCTGGAGGTTAAGTCTCAGGCCTTGAGGATGCCAGTCAGAGGGGAGCGGAGTGAAACGGAGGCACATGGAGCGGAGGAGGGAGGCACTGGATAAAGGCATTTAATGAAAGTCTGCAGACTGGACGGGGAGACACTACAGCTTGGCCCGGGGACCCTGCTCCCTGACTTGCTTCCAGATCTTCACTAGTCAGGAGTGTCCCACCAGCCGTCACCAGCACACACACATCACAAGACTCTTCCTTCATTTCAGTTCAGTTCAGTCGCTCAGTCGTGTCTGACTCTTTGCAACCCCATGAACCACAGCACGCCAGGCCTCCCTGTCCATCACCAACTCCCGGAGTTTACTCAGATTCATGTCCATTGAGTCCATGATGCCATCCAACCATCTCATTCTGTTGTCCCCTTTTTGTCCTGCCCTCAATCTTTCCCAGCATCAGGGTCTTCGTAAATGAGTCAGCTGTTTACATCAGGTGGCCAAAGTATTGGAGTCTCAGCTTCAACACCAGTCCTTCCAGTGAACACCCAGGACTGATTTCCTTTAGGGTGGATTGGTTGGATCTCCTTGCAGTCCAAGGGACTCTCAACAGTCTTCCTCAACACCACAGTTCAAAAGCATCAGTTCTTTGGCAGTCAGCTTTTTTTATAGCCCAACTCTCACATTCATACATGACCACTGGAAAAACCATAGCCTTGACGAGACAGACATTTGTTGGCAAAGTAATGTCTCTGCTTTCGAATATGCCGTCTAGGTTGGTCATACCTTTCCTTTCAAGGAGTAAGCGATGCTTCTTTGGAGAAATGGAATTGCTCGGGGAAAGTGGCTGCCGATATTGACATTCTGACCATGCTGAGTCTCTCCAGTCAAAGACGCAGTTAGCCTCTAACCCACCGGAGTGAAGCTTGGCAGCACGGAGCTTCCACGCATGTCCTCATGCCTCATTCTGTGATAAATGCCCAGAGGAAAGACAGAGACAAAAACAGAGAACAAGAACCTCAGAAGAAACAAAGACAGCAAAAGGGCATTTAGAGACTTCATTACTGGTGTCTTTAGGGACGCAAAGCAAGATATTGAATCCACAAAACAGAACAGGATGACATAAGAAGGAGCAACAAGAATAAACAGTGCTTCGATTTTAACAACAGAATAATAGAAATGAAAAATTAAATAGAAAGCTTGGTGGAAATGTCAAGAAAATCTTCCAAAAACTGGAGCTAGAGTCAAAGATATGAACATTAAGATAGAAGAGATAAGAAAAATAGAGAGCCAATCTTGAGAATCAAATGTCCAGCCGATGGGGATTCCAGAAAGAGTGAAGAAAAGAAAAATTGGAAGGAAATTATCAAAGAATAGTACAGAGAAGTTTCTTGGAGTAGAAAGACACCGCTCCTGAGACCAAGGACGCCCTCGCATCCCCATCACAACGAATAAAAAAGATCCACATAAAGCACGTCATTAAGAAATTTTAGACAATTAGTGAGAAGAAGAAGAATCAAAGTTTTTAGGTGAAAAGCAAGTCACTACAAATAAATTCAGTTCAGAATAGAATTAGAAAATACAACAGTTACACAAGATGCTAGAAGACATAAAAATGCCTTCAAAATGCTGAAAGAAGATCATTTTCAACAAATAATTCACTATTAAGGTATCTTAATCAGAGAGAGAAGGCAGTGGCACCCCACTCCAGTACTCTTGCCTGGAAAATCTGGAAAATGGACAGAGGAGCCTGGTAGGCTGCAGTTCAATAGAAGAGTTGGACACGACTTAGTGACTTCACTTTCACTTTTCACTTTCATGCATTGGAGAAGGAAATGGCAACCCACTCCAGTGTTCTTGCCTGGAGAATCCCAGGGACGGGGGAGCCTGGTGAGCTGCCATCTATGGGGTCGCACAGAGTCGGACACGACTGAAGTGACTTAGCAGTAGCAGCAGCAAGGTATCTTAATAGTCAATTCTAAAGGAAATCAACCCTGACAATAGTCATTGGAAGGGCTGATGCTAAAGTTGAAGCTCCAATACTTTGGCCACTGGATGTGAAGAGCCAATCATTGGAAAAGACCCTGATGCTGGGAAAGATTGAGGGCAGGAGGAGAAGGGGGCGACAGAGGATCAGACGGTTAGATGGCATCACCAACTCAACGGACATGAGTTTGAGCAAACTCTGGGAGATGGTGAAGGTCAGGCAAGCCTGGTGTGCTGCAGTCCATGGGGTTCCAAAGAGTCAGACATGACTTAGCACCTGAACAGCAAGAAATCTTTCAGTCAAGCCTAACTGTAAACCAAGGTTATTCTCAGACCAGAAAGCATTAAACACTTTTACCTCCCACACGGCCATTCTTATGAAGCTATTGGAAGATACATATATTTTAGCAAGAAGGAAAGTAAGCCAAGAAATAGGAAGGCATGAGGGTCAGGCAATAGAGAACCCAGCAGAGAGGCAGAGAAACTCCAGGTCACAGGAATCTTGGAGGGTCATCCAGCCTCCAAGTCTCCAGCCACAGCTGAGGGAATGGGAAACCAGCTGGAGCCCAGGAGACTCTGGAAGCAGAGGAGATGGAGCTGGGAGCCCCGGGAGACTCAGGCATTTGAAGATGTTAGGATAGAGACCAGAGGGGAACACACTACTCACAGAGAGCCTGGAGAGGTGCAGTGATCCTCCCTTGAATACACAGTTGTATAGAAATCAGTGCATGCCTACCAGGAAACCGTTCAAGACCAGGGAAGGGACCACCCAAAAGGATTAGAGGGAAGTGTCCAGAACTTACACAGAAATAGGAATAGTGCCCGTCCCCATCTGCCAACCCAGAAAGTTCCCATCTGCCCACTCGTAATTCACAAGACGCCTGTGAATAACAGTTCAGCCTCAATAATGGTGAAAAACTAATCCTATCTGTCACCTTGTCAAAAACTCTGAGGTATGCAAAGAAGCAAGAAAATATAACCCCAAATTAGGAGAGATGTCAATTAATTGAAAATGACCCAGAAATAACACAGATGTTTAGACTAATATACAAAGCATTTAAAGTTGCTACATCTGTACAGCATTTGTTTAAGGAGCCAGAGAAGACCAAACATGGTGAGTAAAGCTATAGAAGAGATTTTCAAAAGGCCCAAATCAGAATTCTAGAGGTGAATAGTATAATGTCTGAGATGAAACACACTGGCTAGGACTAACAGCAGATTAGACATCATTAACCATATTCAAGATTACCTTGATTATGTAATAGCTGCAAGATAATTTTAAAATCCTAGAGGAAGCAGTTTTCCTATCTTCATTCTCATTTATAATCAACACTGGACTTTTCTATTGACAGTACCTTGAGTTAATTACAAAATAAGTTGGCATTGATGTTAAACCTGACATGTCCTTCATCAAAATAGACTCTTTTCAGGTCATAAGGATAAATGGCTGGCTCATTAGCCTGTCATGAGTAAATCCCCTTTCTCAAATATATGCATGCCATTTTTTTTTTTAACATTTTGTGCTACAGAGAACAGAGTTTTAGTGGGAAGAGCTAGGATGTGAAAGCCTGATTTTCAATCATATTCCCCAAGTATTTGTTGAACATGTCCTGTGTTCTCAGGTATTGTGAGAGGTCCTGGGGACCCACTGGTGAATAAGGCATGGTACCCATTCTCAGGATGCTCCAAATCTGATGGCAAGGGACAGACCAAAAAGCTTGCTATTTCAACGCAGTACACTAAGACCAGGATGGAAAGTAAAGGTGATGATGGAAGTGCACAGGAGCATATCTATTCAGGTTTGGAAGCCAGAGAAGACTTGCTGGAGGAAATGAGGTCTCCTCTGGGATCGGAAAGATGAACAGGAACTTACCCAGTGAAGAAGATGATTCCTGGAAGAGGGGCTGGCAGAGGCTCAGAGTCAAGGGAAGACAGGCATCTTTGGGAAACTCAGGGTGGTTAGAAAGTTTGAGGACTGAGTTTGGTGAGAGATATGCCTGGAGAGGTTCAGTGTACATACTGTCCTGAGGGGAAGGGAAGGATGGAAGAAATTTAGAATGTGACCACAGGTACTTTTAAAAATGCTGACTCAGGGGACTTCAGGTGGTCCACTGGTTAAGACTGTTTCCAATGGTGGGTGAATGGGTTTGATCCCTGATCAGGGAACTGGATCCCAAATGCCACAACTAAGACTCGGTGCAGCCAAATCAATAAATATTTTTTAAAAAGAAGTAGGTAAACTTAATTCATTTAAAAGTAAAATGTTGACTCAGGATGTAGTGACTTAAAGGAAGGGCAAGGAGAAGTCCTCTGCCTGTGTGCAGATCACCCCCCTGCTCACCTCCTCAGACCCCTTGCTCTATGCCTACTTTCATTATTGCCTCTTTCTGCATCTTCCTGTCTCCTCTGGCTCCCTCTCATCAGCACCAAAGCATCTCCCAGCCTCAGTCATCTTGGAAAACGCTCCCTTGATGCCTTTCGGCTGCCATTTCTCTCTCTCTCTCTCTCCATTAGAGTTTGCCTGAAGACCTGGCCACCTTCGCCTCCACCACTTCTGACTTCACCATCAACTGCTTAGCTTTCAAAAGCCATCAGTGTCTTTCGTGGGCTAAACACAATGGATTTCTTTTTAGCCTTTATATCACTTTTCATCCTGCAGCCCTTAACATGATTGGAATGTCTGGACACTTTCTTGAAATTCTTCTCTCTTTTTGCTCTTCCTTCTAGTCCCTTTCTGCCCACTCCTTTCCCTTTGTTAAAACATTGAAATAAAAAAAAAAAAGATATTACCTAGGGATTTGTGTTCAGGCCATTTTCTCCACTATTTACAGGATTTAAAATAATATTTGACTTTCTACTATTTATACAAGGAATGCATAAATATATTTGTTTAAAACCATTCATCATTTACAGATAAAGTCAAAGTTCTCCTTAAAAACCAGGGAACTTGATTATCCTTTGATGAGATACATTCCTGATTTTTGTTCCTCAGCCTTTAAAAAAAATTATTTGGCTGCACTGGATCTTAGTTGCGGCAGGTGGGAACTTTAGTTGTGACATGTGGGAGCTAGTTCCCTGATCAGAGGTTGAATCCAGGCCTCCTGCATTGGGAGGACTGGATCTTAGTCCCTGGACCACCAGGGAAGTCCCTGGTTCTCAGCCTTTACATACACTGCTATATACCCAAAGAAAATTTCCACTCTGACATGTTTTGATGATCCTTGTAAATAGAGATTTATTTCATTATTTTATTTATGTTTTTTAAGATTGCAGATTAAACCAGAATCTTCTTTGATAACCATCTGCAATCCTGAGCCTCTTCCGTCAGCCCAGAGGTCACTATTGTTTTGGTTTGGTAAAATGATTCTGGACTTTTATAAATCCACAAGCATACAGTTTGGTGGAGAAGGAAATGGCAACTCACTCCAGTACTCTTGCCTGGAGAATCCCATGGAGGGAAAAGCCTAGCCTGTTAGACTATAGTCCATGGGGTCACAAAGAGTCGGACACGACTGAGCGACTTCACTTCACTTTAACATCTTAAGTAAACATACTTTTGCAGCTAGTTTTTATACATTAGCAATATGTCTGGAAAATCTTTCCTTGTTAGCACTGATGGGTCAACCACCTTCTCTTAATATACAAATCACCATAGACACGGTGGCGTAACACAGCACACGTTTACAGTATCAGCCTAGAGTTCTACATGTTGGAAGGCCAAACTGGGCATCCCTGGGCTAACATCAAGGTACTGGCAGGGCTGCCTTCCTTCTGGGGACAGCAGGTGAGACTCTGTTTCCTCACCTTTTCCACCTCCTAGAGGCTGCCCGAGCTCCTTGGCCTGTGGCCTCTTCTCCATCTTCAGAGCCATCAGAGGAGCATCTTCAAATCTCTCTCTGCCTCTAACCATTCTGCTTCTCATTCACTGTAAGGAACCTTGTGATTCCATTGGGTCCAGGTAAACAATCCAGGAAAACCTCTCATTTTAAAATCCTTAATTGCCTGAAGAATCCCAGGGATGGCAGAGCCTGGTGGGCTGCCGTCTATGGGGTCGCACGGAGTTGGACACGACTGAAGTGACTTAGCAGCAGCAGCGGCAATCCCAGCATCTGAAAAGTCCTTTTCCGTGAGAGGTAACATGTTTCCAGGTTCCAGGGACCAGGACGTGGATGTGTCTGGGGGGTCATCTTGCTGCTACCACAAGTCCTGTATAATCTGGAGCTGTTTCCTTCTTCTACACATATAGGCTCTGCAGGTGACCCTCTTCATTTTCGTGAAGTGTTAATCTTTTAGTCATGTCCGACTCTTTGTGATACCAAGCACTGTACCTCACCAGGCTCCTCCGTCTGTGGAATTCTCCTAGCAAGAATACTGGAGTGGGTTTTCATTCCCTTCTCCAGGGGATCTTCCCCACCCAGGGATCGAACCCAGGTCTCCTGCATTGTAGGAGGACTCTTTACTGTCTGAGCCACCAGGGAATTCTTATGAATGATTTCCATTCACACTTCCATCTCCAACTTGAGCTGCATCTATTGGATGACTGAACGTCTCCCCTTTGATGTCCCACAAGCCCTGGAAGCCGAGCTGCCTTTCACTTTTGGGTCTTTGCACACTTTGCTATCTTTGCTTGAATGACCTTGTATCCTTTCCTCAAGAAACGAATCTTCTTTGTCTTTCAAGACCCAGGCTTGTGTACCTTTCTCCAGGAAACTTCTCGGGATTACTGTTCATATATTCTAGAACTACGCTTCTTGTGTATTCATTCTGTATCGTAGGTGCCCGTGTTCACGCATCAGCTTTCAGGGCTTAAGTGCTTCTGGTAATCCCAGTGTTTGGACTGAGTCTGGTACCCAGTGGTCACTCAACAAATATTTGTTGGATCTGTAAAGTCAATAAATGTTTGTTGAATACATGATGTCAGAAAGCACAGTCTTTTTTAAAATTAATTTTTATTGGAATATAGGTGCTTTACAATGCTGTGTTAGTTTCTACAGCACAGCAAAGCGAATCAGCTATATGTATACAGATATTCCCTCTTTTTTGAATTTCCTTCCCATTTAGGTCACAACAGAACACTGAATAGGGTTCCCTGAGCTACACACTAGTTTCTCATTAGCTATCAATTTTATGCGTAGTATCAGTAGTGTATATATGTCTATGCCAATCTCCCAATTCATCCCAGCCCTCCTCTCCCTTCTTGGTTTCCATACATTTGTTCTCTATTTCTGTTTCACAAATAAAATCATCTACACCGTTTTTCTAGATTCCACATATATGTGCTAATATATGATATTTGTTTTTCTCTTTCTGACTTATTTCACTCTGACAGTCTCGAGATCCATCCATGTCTCTACAAACGACTCAAGCTTGTTTCTTTCCATGGCTGTGTAGTATTCCTTTGTGTACATGTACCACATTCTCTTTATTCATTCCTCTGTTGGCAGAAAGAGCAGTCTTGACAGCCAGCATTTATTTTGAATCTGCTCTCAAAGTGCAGCTGCCTGCAGATTTCCAGCCCAGGAATGACTGACATTTCCCTGATGAAACGGTTTAGGAAGAAGGGTTTACAAGTTTGACATCATGCCAGCTTTCTGGGATGCAGGCTTGACTCTGCAGTTCCTTCTGTGTAATGTAAGTTAAGGAAAGGATAATGGACTTGCAAGACGTGAGCTTAGCAACCACGAGGAGCAGCTCACCTCTCATCCTGCAAGGTAAAGGAGAAAGGGAGGGTACCAGGATCTTAGCAAGCACAGCTGCAAAGAGAGGCATCCAATAGGGGCTCAGGGTCTGCACTATTCCTTGCTGGCTCATCTGTCCCTCCCCATCTCTTTGCAAATAGTCCTTTTATTATCCTCTCAGTAACTTATCCAACTTGAATATGCTTTCCACTTCCTGCCAACATGGACAGTGATCACATCTAATCTGTAACCAGGTCCTCAATATTAGTATCAAGCTTGCACCCCAGCACTCTATTTATGTGTAAGGAATGAGTATTAAATACTCTGTGATAGAATATTGCAATAGTTGTTCCCTTTTATAATGTCAAGGGGAATGTTTTTATGGAATTACGGAATGTTATTAACTGGATTTGATCTTAGATATTTTCCAGCTACAACCCATCATTTTTACTTAACAATTTTTTTCAAAGAAAAATATGTTTTAATCACAGATTCTAAAATTTTGGACACCTTTATTTGACTTTAAAGGACTAATATTCTATTTATTGATCACCCTCACATATTTGTCTATAATGATCTTTCCTAGGTGACACTTTATTACTTTGGCTCAATGTGCAATATATACAGATATATATATACATTCTAATATATATACAATGTGCAATATATACACATACATATATATTCTAATATATACTGGAGAAGGCAGGCTGCAGTCCATGAGGTCGCTAAGAGTCAGACACGACTGAGCGACTTCACTTTCACTTTTCACTTTCATGCATTGGAGAAGGAAATGGCAACCCACTCCAGTGTTCTTGCCTGGAGAATCCCAGGGACAGAGGAGCCTGGTAGGAGGTCGTCTATGGGGTCACACAGAGTCGGACATGACTGAAGCGACTTAGCAGCAGCATCAGTTCAGTTCAGTTCAGTCGCTCAGTCGCTCAGTCATGTCCGACTCTTTGCAACCCCATGAATCGCAGTACGCCAGGCCTCCCTCTCCATCACCAACTCCCAGAGTTCACTCAGACTCACATCCATTGAGTTAGTGATGCCATCCAGCCATCTCATCCTCGGTCATCCCCTTCTCCTGCCCCCAATTCCTCCCAGCATCAAAGTCTTTTCCAATGAGTCAACTCTTCGCATGAGGTGTCCAAAGTATTGGAGTTTCAGCTTTAGCATCATTCCTTCCAAAGAAAGCCCAGGGCTGATCTCCTTCAGAGTGGATTGGTTGGACCTCCTTGCAGTCCAAGGGACTCTCAAGAGTCTTCTCCAACACCCCAGTTCAAACGCATCAATTCTTTGGCATATATATACATATATATATATATGTTATCTAGAAGGAATTTTCCTGGGGGTTGTGCCAATGCTAAGAGTTTAAAAAAGTGGTTTGAAGAAAGACTGGTGTCATACAAGCTTGGATTTGGATCCTAGAGTTGCCATTAGTGGCTTGGTGACTTGGGCATAGTCAGTTTCCATCAGTTGCAAAAATGAAGACAATATTAATTATGTCACTGATTGGTTGAGAAGATGACATAGGCTGATGCATCTGAATCCCCTGGCATAGGATGTGGCCCTTGGCACTTGCTAACAGCCATTGCCATCAGCAAGATGTTCTGGTCCCAGGTGTTTGTTTTACTCTGTTTGGCCAACCAAACTGAGGTGAAAGGGAGCGAGTTCGGTGTCTGTAAAGGGCTTGACATGGCCTGGCGTCTGCTGCGAACGTTCTCACTGTTAGCCTGTGTTTAGAGGCCAGGAGCTCTTGCAGTCAATTCTCAGGCCTGTTCTTTTCTAGACTCTGGTTTGACATCTGTGGCTTTTCCTCTTTCCTTTTTCTATGTGTTTTTGTAACTGAAATTCTTCAGTCAAATCCATCTTATAGAGGACCAGCAAAAGGAAGGAAAAAAAAAAATGTAGTTCAAGGGAGCTTGACATTTGTTCCCTCCACCTTCTTTCCTAATCCCGGGTCCCTTGGGAAGATTCTAGCATAAAGAATCCTCCTGCAATGCAAGAGACCCAGGAGACTTGCGTTTGATCACTGGGTCAGGAAGATCCCCTAGAGGAGGAAATGGCAACCCTCTCCAGTATCTTTGCCAGGAAAATCCCATGGACAGAGGAGCCTGGTGGGATATGGTCCATGGGATTGCAAAGAGTCAGACCCGACTGAAGCGGCTGAACATATGTATTACTATTATGCTCCCAAGATAGGCACTTCAATGAAACAAACATCTGATTTAGAGATGCCTCCAGCAAGCTCTTACTTTAGAGTTTGTGGGTCTGCAGACCTAATCCAGCAAAGCTCCTGATACAGCAAACATTTCCTGAAGTCCCATTTCCTTCCCAAGTATTTCGGAGCTTGCAAACTCAGATATAATGAATGGAGCCATTAGAGTGAACAATCACTCAACAGCATAAGTTATTTTAATGGGCCCATCACTTGAAACTAAACTTCCACCATCTGTTCTACCCTTTAACTGCAAATGCAAAAAGAACACCATTCCCAATGGCATCATAAAAAGTTAGATATAAGTGATTTAAATGCATGTTTTGGTTCTGTATTCAGAGCGATATAGATCTGAAGGAAGGCTTATATTGGATGTATTTTTTTTTATGGCAAAATCAAAATTCAGAGGAGGAGAGTTTCTTTGTTCACAAAAAAGTAGCTTTTTCGTTAGTATGGAATATGCTCTGCCATGCCATTTATTTATTCCTTCTTCATCTCTTCTTTCCTTCCTTTTTCCCCACAAGTATACGGAATGCCACCATGTGCCTGGCAATGTACTAGACACCAGGGATGCAGAAGTTACCTGTGATAATCAGCAAGACTCCTGGCACCTCCAAAGGAAAATAAAACAGACTGCTTGATATAAATAAACATAAAAGTCATGTAAAAACTCAAACATCAATTTCGTGTTCTGCTTCAGAATGTTAACTTGATGGAGTGGGAAGAAGTTTGCAATGAGTCAGATCTCAGTTTTGAATTCCCAACTCCTCCACAATGTGACCTCTCTGAGTCTGTTTCCTGATCTGACATTTACATCATATCTGATTCTGTTTCATCACCCGGAAAATGGGAACAACATCTTCCTCACGAGGTGTGCTGTGATCGAACAAGTCACGTATGCAAAACTGCTCGTCTGGGGTGTGGAACTTTGTGGGCAATCTGAGTTCATTCTCCTGATTTCCAACATATTTTATTTTTTTATAGATTTTTTGGAAAATTACTTTCATACATAAAATGATAGATTCATGAAATACTAGAATAGGAAAGAGTCTGAGATGTATTCAGTTTCTTTACATCCAATGTTCCATATTTTATAGTCAATCTAATTTAAACCCAGAGCACACGAATAGCTAGCTCAGTTTTCAGTGGTCTCTAGAACATTCTAACTGTGATTCTGATTTTATTATTCCATCAGTTAAAAAAAGTAAGTATGCACTCCCTATATATGTATGTGTTTAAGGTATAGTGAACTTTTTGTATATTTGATAGTCATGTGCTACATTAACAATTGTACAAACTATGAAAAAATATATAATAGAAATAAAGAATGAAGTAACGATGAAGTAAGTAATATTTATTGTTGCATTAATTTTGATGGCTTTTACTACGCCAAAGGCATGCATCATAATGGCAGAAAGTGAAGAGAAACTAAACAGCCTCTTGATGAAGGTGAAAGAAGAAAGTGAAAAGCTGGCTTAAAACTCAACATTCAAAAGCTAAGATAAGGGCATCTTTTCCCATCGCTTCATGGCAAATAGATGGGGACAAAATGAAAACAGTGAGACACTTTACTTTCTTGAGCTCCAAAGTCACTATGGATGGTGACTGTAGCCATGAAATTAAAAGATATTTGCTCATTGGAAGAAAAGCTATGACGCTTCGTGTATTAAAAAACAGAGACATCATTTTGCCAGCAAAGGTCTACAAAAGCTATGGTTTTCCATTAGTCATGTTTGGATGTGAGGGTTGGACCATAAAGAGGGCTGAGCACCAAAGAATTGATGTTTTTGAGCTGTGGTGCTGGAGAAGACTCTTAAGAGTCCCTTGGACAGCAAGGAGATCCAACCAGTCCATCCTAAAGGAAATCAGCCCTGAATTTTCATTGGAAGGACTGATGCTGAAGCTGAAACTCCAGTAATTTGCCCACCTGATGCGAAGAGCCTACTCATTGGAAAAGACACTGATGTTGGGAAAAATTGAAGACAGGAAGAGAAGGGGATAACAGAGGATGAGATGGTGGGATGGCATTACCGACTCAATGGACATGAATTTGAGCAAACTCTGGGAGATAGTGAAGAACAGGGGAGCTTGGCGTGCTGCAGTCCATGGGATTACAGAGTCAAACAGAGCTTAGCAACTGAACAACAACAACAAAGGTATACATACTAGTCTCTATGTACACATTATATGCTTAGGTGAAATCCATTATTACTATGACTTTTTAATTCCACAGTTCAACACTCTAAAAAGTTTGAAGGTTTTTGACAGACTTCACTACTTCTAGCTTGTAATGGGGTTGAGTAACAGGATGAAAAGAACCAACTCAGCCATTTTCTTGTTTTCCTCTGGTACTCAGTGTCTGCAGATATATGTTTAGTCATTTCTCCATTTTGTGATGATTAGTTTGGTTGAAGATGGACAATAAAATGTCCAAATGCACTCATCCGGACACATGTCAATATGCTGACAGTGAATGGGTGTACAAGGAAGAAGCTTCTGTCCCTTGTCTTTGAGAGTCCTCTGCAGACACTGTGGGACTCTGGGAAACAGCTGAAGGAGGGTGAGAGTGTCTATCTGTCTACCAAATACCTGCAAAGATTTTCTTAGCTTTTTAAAAGATAACCAATTAAATAATTGCCCTAATATTTTTTCCCCTCTATCCTAAATGACGATCTTGATCATTTCACTTTGGAGGCCATTGAATTCATGGGAAAGGAAGGATTAGAGGCTGAGTCTACTGATTTCTCAGTGAATTTTTGTGCAAAATATAAAGGATTTTTATAACCAAATTTTTATTCTACTGTAGTTTAACATGTTCATAAAGGTATACATGGCCCAATGGTGCACTTTCTCGAATTTCCTCACAATGAACCTACATGGCCACTGTGTAGGTCAAGAACCAGAACCTCCCCAATGCCCTAGCGTGCCCTTGGCTTCCTCTTGGCCCCCAATAATTCCTATTTTGACCTCTAACTCCACAAATTAGATTTGTTTTAACATTTATATAAAGAGAATGATGCAATATGATCTATGTTAAGCCTGCATTTCCTTTGCTTAAGAGATTTCTCTGTGAGATTTCTCTGTGTTGGTTGGCGTCGTGGCAGTTCATTCACCTTCTTTGCTATGGAATTTTCGGTGCGTCTATGGACTACCATCTACATATCATTCTGCCCTGATGGAGAGTCGAGTTCTTTCCAGTGTTTGTCTGTAATGAATGGCGCCCCCATGGGCTCTCTTCTATACTTGGTGTGTATGTGCCTGCATTCCTGTTGGGTATGAGTTTAGGAGATACAAGTAGCAGTGTGATTGCTGAGTCATAGAGCAGACAGATATTGACCTTTAGTATTTGTATGAGCTTTCATATATATATGAAACAACTATTATTTCAACAATATTATGTAAGTAGCCACATAAACGGCACTCCACTCCAGCACTCTTGCCTGGAAAATCCCATGGACGGAGGAGCCTAGTGGGCTGCAGTTCATGTGGTCGCTAAGAGTCAGACATGACTGAGTGACTTCACTGTCACTTTTCACTTTCCTACATTGGAGAAGGAAATGGCAACCCACTCCAGTGTTCTTGCCTGGAGAATCCCAGGGATGGGGGAGCCTGGTGGGCTGTTGTCTATGGGGTCACACAGAGTCGGACACGACCTAAGCGACTTAGCAGCAGCAGCAGCAGCCACAAAAAAATGAGCAACATGCAACAATAAGAAGTTACCACCCCCTTCGCCCCGCCCCCTGCAGAAAAAAAAAAAAAAAAAAAAAGAAGTTACCACTCACACAAGATGTGGGTTGCCTGAGGTGCCACTGATCTAAATGGGACTCACCTGGACTTGGCTTCAAGCTGAGCACTGAGTTCAGATCTTTTCCACGTGTCTCCCATCTTCCTTGGATCAGAGACTCCTCAAGGCACACTCTCCCTAAATCTCAACCACATTCCCTCTCAAGTCTAGAATCAAGATGTTACGTCTAACTACAAAAGCTTATTTCAAGACTCTGCTCATATGATGTCCCTCAGTATCCCAGTGATTAATACAGGTCACATGGTCAAACCCAAAGGATAGGGGAAATTCTCTCCCACATCATGAGATCTTTGTTAGTGTGTGGATATATAATCCTATCACACCAAAATGAAGAATTTGAACCCATAATTCAGTTGACTGTATAATCTTCTGAAGAGTACCCATCCAATGTACACTGCGAGCAATGAATTTTCAAATTTCCCATTATTCTACATCCTCAACATTTTTGATATATTTTCACTCTTTTTAATGACAGCCACTCAGTGACATGGTTATAATTTATATTTCCCTAGTGATTAATGAGGCTGAGTACCTTTCCATGTGTTTGTTGGCCTTTTCTGAAGTGCTTGCTCAAGTCATTTATCCATTAAGAAGATTGGGTGGCGAGTCTTTTTGTTATTGATTCATAAAGTATATTCTGAAATGAGTCTTTTGTTGGTTATCTTTTTTGTACTCTGTGTCTTGTCTTTTCACCCTCTGAATTGTGTCTTTGGATGAAGATTTTAACTTTGAATCCAGTCCAATTTATCCATCTTTCCCTTTACGATTAATGCCTTGCATGTCCCACTTGAGAAACCTTGGCCGGCCCTCAGGTCATGAAGATATTCTCCTGTGTTTTTCTTTTAAAAGCTTTATTGTTCTTTTCATATTTAGATCTGCACTCTATCTGGATCTGGAATTGATTTTTATGTATTTTGTGATGTAAGGGTCCAGAGGCATATGGATATCCAATCAATCCATACCGTTTATTGAAAGACCATCTTTTTCCTCTGCCCTACCAATTTCATATTAAGTGTCCATTATGTGTTTAGCATTTCTGGACTTTCTGTTCCATTCCATTGGCCTAATTTGTCTGTCTAATGCCAATACTATGCTCTTTTAATCATTATAGCTTCTCAATATATCTTCATATCTGACACCATAAATCCTCTAGGTTTCTTCTTCTGCAAGATTGTCTTGACTTTTCTTGACCTTAGGTTTCCATTAAGAATGTTCAAACAAGCTTGTCAATTTTTATAGCAATCTTCTTGGTATATTGATTAAAATTACAATGATTAACTTGTAGAGAACCAATCATTACATTTTACAATATATGAACATGATATATTCCTCTATTTTTTTAAGGTCTTTAAAGTGTTTTCCTCAACATATCTTTTGCAGTATGGATTAGCTGAAAATATCTTAAAGTATCAAGCTCTGGCTCATTTTAACAGTTCTTCAAATCATCTCTTTCTGCTATTATTTATTGTAGTATAGAAGCAAGAAGAAGCCAGACCTTACTGCAACACTTTGCTTGAAATCTCCTTTAGATAAATATCCAAGTCCTTTGCATGATTTTGTTTATATGTAACTGCAGGACACAATTCAGACACCCTTTCTGCCGTGATTTAAAAAGGATTCCCTTTCTTCTGAATTCCACTCACTGATTCCTCATTTCCCTCTGTCCCTCATTGGCAGTGCTTTGACATCATATTTCTACCAAGAGTCTGTGATGATTTAGTCATTCTCTAAAGCTATGGTCCTTCTGGTGCAAGGACAACATGTAAATTTGTGACGTATCCCATATTTTGGGGACTTTCCTGGTGGCTCAGATGGTAAAGAATCTGCCTACAATGGAGGAGCCCCGTGTTTGATCCCTGGATTGAGAAGATCCCTTGGAGAAGGGAAGTGCTATCTACTCCAGTATTCTTGCCTGGAGAATCCCATGGACTGAGGCAACTGGAGAGCTACAGTCCATGGGGTCACAAAGAGTTAGATACAACTGAGCAACTAACATGTTCACTTTTTCACGTGGTTCTTCTAGCAGCCCTATATCGCTGTGAGTGTTTTATCATAAAGAAGGCAGAGCACTGAAAAACTGGTACTTTCAGATTGCTGAAGGTGATTCTTGAGAGTCCCTTGGACTGTAAGGAGATCCAACCAGTCCATCCTAAAGGAAATCAGTCTTGAATATTCATTGGAAGGACCGATGCTGAAACTGAAGCTCCAATACTTTGGCCACCTGATGCAAAGGGCCTATACATTGAAAAAGACCCTGATGCTGGAAACACTGGGGGCAGGAGGAGAAAGGGGTGACAGAAGATGAGATGGTGGGATGGTATCACTGACTCAATGGACATGAGTTTGAGCCAGCTCCGGGAGACAGTGAAGGACAGGGAAGCCTGGCATGCTGCAGTCCATGGGATCACAAAGAGTTGGGCACGACTTAGCGACTGAACAACAACAATAAGGCATTTTCAGATATGATATATGCCTTCTCTATAGTGACCCTTGTTTCCTTCTGAGTCCTCATGAAGAGTCATCAACATCACTATTTCTACTATTTTCTTTTCTTTTTTTTCCTGACTTCTTGCTGTGTCCCCACCTGGTGGAAAGAGGGTGAAAGAGTTCTCTGGGGTTTCTTTTTTCATTTATTCCTACATATACACAATGGAATATTACTCAGCCATTAAAAAGAATACATTTGAATCAGTTCTAATGAGGTGGATGAAACTGGAGCCAATTATACAGAGTGAAGTAAGCCAGAAAGAAAAACACCAATACAGTATACTAATGCATATATATGGAATTTAGAAAGATGGTAACGATAACCCTGTATGTGAGACAGCAAAAGAGACACAGATGTATAGAACAGTCTTTTGGACTCTGTGGGAGAAGGAGAGGGTGGGATGATTTGGGAGAATGGCATTGAAACATGTATAATATCATATAAGAAACGAATCGGCAGTCTAGGTTCAATGCAGGAATACAGGATGCTTGGGGCTGGTGCACTGGGATGACCCAGAGGGATGATATGGGGAGGGAAGTGGGATGGGGGTTCAGGATTGGGAACACGTGTACACCCATGGCGGATTCATGTTGATGTATGGCAAAACAAATACAATATTGTAAAGTAAAAACAAAATAATAATAATAAAATAAAATAAATTAAAAAATAAAAATATTTCTACTATTTTCAAGGCAACTAAGCGCAGGCGCATGCAGCGAGCCAGCACACTAAGCGCAGGCGGCTGGAGCGAGCCGACACACTAAGCGCCGCCGAGAGGAGCTACTGCACGTCTGAGGTCAGGGGCAGTGGCTTAGAGTGCAAGGCTGTGACGGAGCAGTAACGGCCGAGAGGAGCTACCCTGCGTCGGAGATCAGTGGCGGCTGGGAGGTGCTACCCCGCCTCCGAGGTCAGGGGCAGCGGCTGGGAGGAGACAACCCAGGTCTGAGGTCAGGGCGGCGGCCAGGAGGAGCTACCCTGTGTCTGAAGCCAGTAGCTGCCAAGAGGAGACACCCGGAGCCCGAGGCCAGGGGCGGCAACTGGGAGGAGCCACCCACGCTCAAGGTCAGGGATGGCGGCTGGGAGGAGCAACCCGAAGAGCGGTGGCTGAGCAGGCACAAAAGAGTCCAGAGGAGCTATCCCACATTGAAGGTCAGGAATGGCGGCGGTAAGGAGATACTCCTCGTCCAAGGTAAGGAGAAGCAGCTGTGCTTTGCTGGAGCAGCCGTGAAGAGATACCCCATGCCCAAGGTAAGAGAAACCCAAGTAAGATGGTAGGTGTTGCAAGAGGGCATCAGAGGGCAGACACACTGAAACCATACTCACAGAAAACTAGTCAATCTAATCCCACTAGGACCACAGCCTTGTCTAACTCAATGAAACCAAGCCATGCCTGCAGGGCAACCCAAGACGGGCGGGTCATGGTGGAGAGGCCTGACAGAGCGTGGTCCACAGGAGAAGGGAATGGCAAGCCACTTCAGTATTGTTGCCTTGAGAACCCCATGAACAGTATGAAAAGGCAAAATGATAGGATACTGAAAGAGGAACTCCCCAGGTCAGTAGGTGCCCAATATGCTACTGGAGATCAGTGGAGAAATAAATCCAGAAAAAATGAAGGGATGGAGCCAAAGCAAAAACAATACCCAGTTGTGGATGTGACTGGTGATAGAAGCAAGATCCGATGCTGTAAAAGAGCAATATTGCATAGGAACCTGAAATGTCAGGTCCATGAATCAAGGCAAATTGGAAATGGTCAAACAAGAGATGGCAAGAATGAACGTCGACATTCCAGGAATCAGCGAACTAAAATGGACTGGAATGGGTGAATTTAACTCAGATGACCATTACATCTACTACTGTGGGCAGGAATCCCTCAGAAGAAATGGAGTAGCCATCGTGGTCAACAAAAGAGTCCGAAATGCAGTACTTGGATGCAATCTCAAAAACGACAGAATGATCTCTGTTCGTTTCCAAGGCAAACCATTCAATATCATGGTTCCAAGTCTATGCCCCAACCAGTAGTGCTGAAGAACCTGAAGTTGAACAGTTTTATGAATCCCTACAAGACCTTTTAGAACTAACACCCCCAAAAGATGTCCTTTTCATTACAGGGGACTGGAATGCAAAAGTAGGAAGTCAAGAAATACCTGGAGTAACAGGCAAATTTGGCCTTGGAGTACAGAATGAAGCAGGGCAAAGGCTAAGAATTTTGCCAAGAAAATGCGCTGGTCATAACAAACACCCTCTTCCAGCAACACAAGAGAAGACTCTACACATGGACATCACCAGATGGTCAACACCGAAATCGGAATGATTATATTCTTTGCAGCCAAAGATGGAGAAGCTCTATACTGGCAACAAAAACAAGACCAAGAGCTGACTGTGGCTCAGATCATGAACTCATTGCCACATTCAGACTTAAATTGAAGAAAGTAAGGAAAACCGCTAGACCATTCAGGTATGACCTAAATCAAATCCCTTATGATTATACAGTGGAAGTGAGAAATAGATTTAAGGGTCTAGGTTTGATAGACAGAGTGCCTGATGAACTATGGAATGAGGTTCGTGACATTGTATAGGAGACAGGGATGAAGACCATCCCCATGGAAAAGAAATGCAAAAAAGCAAAATGGCTGTCTGGGGAGGCCTTACAAATAGCTGTGAAAAGAAGAGAGGTGAAAAGCAAAGGAGAAAAGGAAAGATATAAGCATCTGAATGCAGAGTTCCAAAGAATAGCAAGAAGAGATAAGAAAGCCTTCTTCAGCGATCCATGCAAAGAAATAGAGGAAAAGAACAGAATGGGAAAGACTAGAGATCTCTTCAAGAAAATTAGAGATACCAAGGGAATATTTCATGCAAAGATGGGCTCGATAAAGGACAGAAATGGTCTGGACCTAACAGAAGCAGAAGATATTAAGAAGAGGTGGCAAGAATACATGGAAGAACTGTACAAAAAAGATCTTCTCGACCCAGATAATCATGATGATGTGATCACTCATCTAGAGCCAGACATCTTGGAATGTGAAGTCAAGTGGGCCTTAGCAAGCATCACAACAAACAAAGCTAGTGGAGGTGATGGAATTCCAGTTGAGCTGTTTCAAATCCTGAAGGGTGATGCTGTGAAAGTGCTGCACTCAATATGCCAGCAAACTTGGAAAACTCAGCAGTGGCCAGAGGACTGGAAAAGGTCAGTTTTCATTCCAATCCCAAAGAAAGGCAATGCCAAGGAATGCTCAAACTACTGCACAATTGTACTCATCTCACATGCTAGTAAAGTAATGCTCAAAATTCTGCAAGCCAGGCTACAGCAATACGTGAACTGTGAACTTCCTGATGTTCAAGCTGGTTTTAGAAAAGGCAGAGGAATCAGAAATCAAATTGCCAACATCTGCTGGATCATGGAAAAAGCAAGAGAGTTCCAGAAAAACATCTATTTCTGCCTTATTGACTATGCCAAAGCCTTTTACTGTGTGAATCACAACAAACTGTGGAAAATTCTGAAAGACATGGGAATACCAGAGCACCTAACCTGCCTCTTGAGAAATCTGTATGCAGGTCAGGAAGCAACAGTTAGAACTGGACATGGAACAATAGACTGGTTCCAAATAGGAAAAGAAGTACGTCAAGGCTGTATATTGTCACCCTGCTTATTTAACTTCTATGCAGAGTACATCATGAGAAACTCTGTGCTGGAAGAAACACAAGCTGGAATCAAGCTTGCTGGGAGAAATATCAATAACCTCAGATATGCAGATGACACCACCCTTATGGCAGAAAGTGAAGAGGAGCTAAAAAGCCTCTTGATGAAAGTGAAAGAGGAGAGTGAAAAAGTTGGCTTAAAGCTCAACATTCAGAAAACAAAGATCATGGCATCTGGTCCCATCACTTCATGGGAAATAGATGGGGAAACAGTAGAAACAGCATCAGACTTTATTTTTTGGGACCACAAAATCACTGCAGATGGTGACTGCGGCCATGAAATTAAAAGACGCTTACTCCTTGGAAGAAAAGTTATGACCAACCTAGATAGTATATTCAAAAGCAGAGACATTACTTTGCCGACTAAGGTCCATCTAGTCAAGGCTATGGTTTTTCCTGTGGTCATGTATGGATGTGAGAGTTGGACTGTGAAGAAGGCTGAGTGCTGAAGAATTGATGCTTTTGAACCGTGGTGTTGGAGAAGACTCTTGAGAGTCCCTTGGACTGCAAGGAGATCCAACCAGTCCATTCTAAGGAGATCAGCCCTGGGATTTCCCTGGAAGGAGTGATGCTAAAGCTGAAGGTCCAGTACTTTGGCC
The DNA here is from genome assembly GCF_001704415.2 of Capra hircus. Lineage (NCBI taxonomy): Eukaryota > Metazoa > Chordata > Mammalia > Artiodactyla > Bovidae > Capra > Capra hircus. The sequence continues at coordinate 111,825,830 of NC_030813.1, forward strand.
ACCTCATGCGAAGAGTTGACTCATTGGAAAAGATTCTGATGCTGGGAGGTATTGGGGGCAGGAGGAGAAGGGGACAACAGAGGACGAGATGGCTGGATGGCATCACTGACTCGATGGACGTGAGTCTGAGTGAACTCCGGGATACGGTGATGAACAGAGAGGCCTGGCGTGCTGCAATTCATGGGGTCGCAAAGAGTCGGACACGACGGAGCGACTGAACTGAGCTGAACTTAGGGGACCAGATGATCTTAGTTTTCTGAATGTTGAGCTTTAAGCGAAATTTTTCACTCTCCTCTTTCACTTTCATCAAAAGGCTCTTTACTTCTTCTTCACTTTCTGCCATATGGGTGGTGTCATCTGCAAATCTAAGGTTATTGATATTTCTCCCAGCAATCTTGATTCCAGCTTGTGCTTTCTCCAGCCCAGCATTTCTCATGATGTACTCTGTATAGAAGTTAAATAAGCAGGGTGACAATATACAGCCTTGACATACTCCTTTTCCTATTTGGAACCAGTCTGTTATTCCATGTCCAGTTCTAACTATTGCTTCCTGACCTGCATACAGATTTCTCAAGAAGCAGGTTAGGTGGTCTGGTATTCCCATGTCTTTCAGAATTTTCCACAGTTTGTTGTGATCCGTACCGTCAAAGGCTTTGGCATAGTCAATAAAGCAGAAATAGATGTTTTTCTGGAACTCTCTTGCTTTTTCCATGATCCAGCGGATGTTGGCAATTTGATCTCTGTTTCCTCTGCCTTTTCTAAAACCAGCTTGAACATCAGGATGTTAACGGTTCACATATTGCTGAAGCCTGGCTTACAGAATTTTGAGCATTACTTTACCAGTGTGTGAGATGAGTGCTATTGTGTGGTAGTTTGAGGATTCTTTGGCGCTGCTTTTCTTAGGAATTGGAATGAAAACTGACCTTTTCCAAGGATGGGGTTAGGAGAGCATATGTATTGGTGAACCAGAACCCTTCCATGTGCCGCTGTGCCAGCCTCCAAATCCTATGAGGACAGGAAGTCCTTTGTCTGGGATCTGGCCCTATGTTTCTCTTATCTGGCTGTTGGTTCATATCTTTTAATACCCTTTGTAATAAACTTGTAGTTTGGTGAGTAAACCAGTTTCCTGAGTTCTGTGAGCCATTGTGGCAAATTAATGGAACCCAAAGATGGAGTCATGGGAACCTCTGATTTATAGACAGTTGTTCAGAGGCCCAATAACAACCTGGGATTGTAATTGACATCTGCAGTGGGGAGGAGGAGAGTCTTGTGGGACTTAACTTGTGGATCTGATGCTGTCTCCTGGCAGACAGTCAGAACTGAGTTAAATTGTAGGATACTCAGCTGGTGGGTGTGGGGAGAAATACCTCCTGCACAGTGTAACTGGTGACCCGGATATTACTTCCTTGCAGTGAGAGTCTGCTCACAGCACTTAGAGCGCCCTGCAGGCAAGCCTCTCTGGACTTCCCCTCCATCCTGCTAATCCTGAATTTGCAGCCAGCATACAGTGTCGGACTTGCCCGCGGGCTGTCACTCTTCCGCGTGCCCCGCCCTCCTTCCCGAGTCCACGTCTGTGCTTTTAGCCTGTTCGCCTGTCTCCTGTCCCCTGCCCTTCTTCTTCTTTCTAGAACCTACTTCAAAGGAGTTCATTGCCCAGCAGTTTGACTACTAATTTAATATTAGAGGCACTGCAAATAATGTTACCATACCGCCTCTGCATTCTTGTCTCTTTTTGACCTTTGTACACAAATTATAGTCAACAACTCACCCTTGACAGGGTGCATGATTCCAATTGTTTTAAAATGTAATTATCATTCTAATGAAGCAAGACCCCCAACCTGGGAGGTGTATGACTAAATCTTGGTGATTTTACCTGCCTACAGAGAGATAAGACAATATAATACGAGAATAAGTAAAGAGCTATTATGTTGGTTAATTGCGATTTTAAAACAACTCATTGTTTGGGGGAAATAATTCATAAATAGATGGGAATACAGAGAAATTATGGCACTCTCCATAAATAGATCTCTTTGATGACATTCATTTGTAAATACAGCTTTAGAAAGAAATAAGTTTCTGATTTTGAATATGCTTGGAATTTCATGCCTGGTCCCAGATTAATAATGATATAAAAATTCCCTTCATGATTACCATATCACTGTGACCCTGGGCTTTCTGACAATTTGGGGAAGTTTAGGGCCAAACTGGAGGGCTTCCCTGGTGGCTCAGTGATAAAGAATCCTCCTGCCAATACAGGATACACAGGTTTGATCCCTGGGTCAGGAAGATCCTCTGGAGAAGGGAATGGCTGTCCAGTCCAGTATTCTTGCCTGGGAAATCCCATGGACAGAGGGGCCTGGCAGACTATAGTCCATGGGATTGTAAAGAGCTGGACAAGACTGAGTGACTGAGCTCACACACAGGGCCAAACTGAAATAGTGAAAGCATTAACCCAGTTTTTTTTTTTTTTGAAAAAAAAAAGAAAAAAAAAAGAACTGGAATAAAATCAAGTGCCCTTTGCCTTCTAATGAACTGACATGCAACTGTATCCAATTTCCTCACTGCTTTCCCTTTGATCTCTTTAAGCTTTTCCTTGGTCAAACCTCTCCTGTTTGAATTTGCACTAATTTGTAACTCTGCGTCTTCCATCTGGGGATACAGATCTGTGCAGGCCCTCTTCCACGCTGGGCTAAATTTGCCCAGCACCTGGTTGAGCATATTGGTTTCGGCATATTTACCCAAATCGTTAGTAAAACATCAGAAACAGTCGGCTTCTGCGAATCAAATCATAAGCAGCGTCCCTGTCACTTACGCTAATACAAGTTAGACTTGAAGTTCACAAGCAGGCATGCCCTGCTTTCACTCACATCCAGGCAGCCCCTGGAAGCCTGAATTGGGCGCTCAAAACATCCGTAGAGCTGGGAGAAATTAGGAAGACACTTCAGCTGGTTTCAGTCTTACTTTTCATACATATTCTGTGGATAATTTTCCAACCCTTCCTTTTCATCTCGTCTTAACTTCCCCAAGTCCTTTGACTAGCTCTGTGTGGAGAGTTATTGCCAATCTCATTTCCTGTGGTCTTTTCAAATCCAATCTTTTTAGCTCCCTCTGTTTGGTGGAGGGATTAGAGCTTCTTAGCCTGAAAGCCAGTTTTGGAATGCAGGTTGAGGGTCAATGGTGAAGAGTGTTTCCCCCTTCCATTTTTGTCTGATGTAGCCTTTTTGATTTACATGTCTGGAAACCCACAAAAGCCTTCTTATTGTTATTGTAGCTGGAAAATGGCCCAGATCCAGCCCAATCCTTTGCACACACACACACACACACATCCTTCTTTCTGTTCCTGCCTTTTGTTGTAGAATTCATTATTATAATGCCGTGTTTACTTACATTTCTATCTGGTGATAATGAGCTTTTCAGGCCTTAAGTTTTAGGGTCCCTAGCCACAGTGGGAAGGCCAAGAAAAACAGAGGAAAAAAAATAGGAGGGGTGAGATATCTCACCCTGATTCTAGCTTCTCTGTCCAGGTTCTGAACACTTATCATTAACTCTTTGGGTCTTCCCCATCTTAAAAAAAATCAAGATTTAAGAATGAACCAGCCTGTTCAATTTCATGTGAGCTCATCCCAAATCTCATTCTTGATTTTTAAATTTTCAATGAAATCTTTTTGTTTTGTAAGAACAACTACAGGACAGGTGTAAGAACTTTGCCGTCAACATTCTCCTCACCTTAGCTGCACCCACTGTTGACATTTTTGCCATGTTTTTAACTTCTCTTTCTCTCAACACACAGAAAGATACACGCGTCCTTGTTCCTCTTTGCTTTATTCTTATTCTTATTCTTATTATTGTTTTGCTGAATCAGTTGTGGAAATTTGGCACCCTATCCCCAAATACTTCAGCATGAGTCTCCTAGAGAGACTACCATTCTCTTATATACTCACAATATGATGGCCAAACTCAGGAAATTTAAATTGAATGGAAATATTACCTAGTATACAGTCCAGATTCAGATTTTTGCCAACTGTCCCAGTGCTGCCTTAGGTACTATTTTCCTCTCTAATCCAGGGTTCAGCCCAGGATCATGCATGCGTCTAGTTCTCATTTTTATTTGGTCTTCTTTCTTGTCTTCCCCTCTATTTTGTTTTAAACAACATTGAAATGTTTGAAGAGCACAATCTGTTATTTTGCAGAATGTTTCTCAGTTTGCCTGACTGTTTCCTTGCAATTTGACTGGGTTTATGCAGTTCCAGTGGGTTTCCCCGGTGGTTCATCAGTAAAGAGTCCACCTGCCAATACAGAGGGCGCAGGAGACATGGGTTCAGATCCCTTGCCTGGGAACATCCCTTGAAGAAGGAAATGGCAACCCACTCTAGGGTACTTGCCCGGGGAATCCCAGGGACAGAGGAGGCTGGCAGGCTGCAGTCCACGGGGTCACAGAGAGTTGGACGTGACTTAGCGACTAAACAACCACAGTTCAGTCCCAGATCTTTGACCAATCCTTTGCATTTGCAGCTATGGCCTCAAATCTCTGACAACCTATCGTCCTTAGGCTTGAGGTGATAATTGTTATCTTAGTTAGGATAAGTGATTTTGTAACCCTAAGAAGATATAAAATGCATAAATATGACTATATATACAGTGAAGAAATAAGTTTGGTATTTAAACCTTCATGTAAATTGTGATTGTACAAGTGTGCTATGAAGTTTTGTACTGATTGCTCTGATAGAATGCATTTTGTAAGGTGTTTGAGACTTTTATGAGAATCTGACTTTCTACAGAATTTAGACTTGAGATTTCAATTTAAAATATTTGGAGGTTTTAATCTAATCACATTTACTTAAAAGCTTAAGAGCATCTAAGTTGCTAATTTATTCATTACTTTTGGAGACATTGAAATGCTTAACTGTATCTGATCTACCCAGTTTGTAAATTCATGTGTATTAAAGGGAGAGCTTTGGAGAGTTAGATTTTTGTTGATAGCTTCATGAGCCTGTCTTGTTGGCTGTTTAAAGTGCTTGAAAAAATAAAATATGTTCAATATCTGACCATGGTTTGACATGTTTAAGGTAATGTAATTAATGAAGTTTTAGATAGTATGAGAGATTTTAATTTGTTAAGTTTTTTAATTTTTGTGACTTTCACTTGATATATTTGAGAAAATTTGATGAACTTTACAAATAATGTTCACATGCTTAGAAAAAATTGATCCGTGACAGCAGTATAAATCAAAGACTAGAAGAAATGAGAGTGCTTTACATTTTCACATCTAATAACTAAACTTATAAGCAAATATATTGGACTTTAAAACTGAATTTGAAGTCTAAAGGAAAGATGGATTTGAAATTAAAAGAATGAAAAAAAATGACTATTAGTAAAAACCCAAGGTGTACCAAATACTTTTTTATCTCACAGCGATCCTCCTTTGGACATTAAAAAACAATTAAATAATTAAACAAAAATCAATTAAAACAATGAAAAAACCAATCACTTAATAGGCCAGAAAGTCAAAGCACAAAATGCTAAGTATACAGTGGAAAAGGCAGACACAGAAGGTTGGAGAAGGCAGATCCTCTGATCCTAGGATGGTGTGGGGCTAGGGATGCTCCAAGGATAGTGATGCTAGAACGGAGTCTTCCATGGTGAACAAGATCACTCAGCAGGGAGAAATGGGACGGCCTTTACCCCGTGAGCAGAGTGCGGAGGATTGTTCACTCTGAGTTGCTGGGATGCAACTGAGGCTGTGCAAGATCTAGCCAGATTTTACATGACTGAGACGCTAACAAAATTGTTTCAAATTATTCATTTAATATTCATTTATTTATTGAGTGCCTACAGTGGGCCAGTGTCTCTGTTTCTCTTTGACGTTAAAAACGATGGAAAATCAGGGCCCTCTCTGTGTCATGGCGCTTATTGCACTGCACCCAAAGGAATTGGTTCATTGATGTATCTTCTTCATAAGGTTAAGAAAACCTTCAGGAAAGGGACTTACCAGGTGGCACAGTGGTTAAGAATCTGTGCCAAGGCAGGAATGCAAGAGACAAGTTCAATTCCAGGGTAGGGAAGATCCCCTGGAGTAGGAAATGGCAACCCAGTCCAGTATTCTTGCCTGGGAAATTCCATCCACAGGGGAGTCTGGTGGGCTACAGTCCATGAGGTTGCAAAGAGTTGGACGTGACTGAGCATGCACCTTCAGAAAAGGGGTATTGGCTTTCACTTTTATGTATCCATACCACTTGGCATAGAGCCTAGAACATAGGAAACAGTGGACGAAGTCTTGTGAGGTGCATAAAATAAGTCACAAAATACATAAATAACCACGAGTAAACCAAGCTTGACAATTCAGTGTGATAAGGATTAAACTCTTATTTGACATATGTTGTCTAAGTGCTTACTGTGTGCTGTGTGCTTTTAAAAGAAACTTAGATACATCTGTGAACAAAACTGTCAAAAAAAAAAAAAAATTCCCCATGTCTTAGGCAAGATTCTCTAGATCAGAGCCTGAAATAGTTTTTCTTGGTCAAGTGACTGACCCAGGAAGTGCTCATGGGAGAAACGGAGTGAGGATTTGGGATAAGGAGGAAGTCAAGCAAAAATGTGGTCTCAACTGAGATGATCCTTAGCTTGATGCTATGAAGGAACTCTGAAGCACAAATAATGAAACATAGTCCCATCTTGGGACAAGAGGGGAGGGACTAGCCTTTTGCATCCCCATGTCCATCTCTCATTGACTGAGGTCTGTCCCCTTGAAGGGTACGGGATAGAGCCTCATAGGTGTCTATGGGACAGAGCCCATTAATAGGGCATGCGGCTACCAAGAGCCACTCTGGAGGATCACTTCCCGCCAAATTTATTTTTCCCTGGTCTTTTTACATTGAAGATGTTTTATATCCTCTTGAGGATGAGGATCTACTACCCCTGCTGGTATAGTAACTCTTTTCCTGGTGTGCTTCCATGAAAACCCTCAACTGACCAAGAAGCACTCTTCTAGGTCCCTTGGTGAAAGCATCCCCTTCTCTGGAAACCAGAACTTCTATCCCTGTGGAGTCTGAAGTTATAACAAAGGAAATACCTATTTCCTAAGAGGATCACTGGAGAAGGCGATGGCACCCCACTCCAGTACTCTCGCCTGGCAAATCCCATGGACAGAGGAGCCTGGCGGGCTGTAGTCCATGGGGCCGGTAGGAGTCGGACACGACTGAGCGACTTCCCTTTCACTTTTCACTTTCATGCGTTGGAGAAGGAAATGGCAACCCTCTCCAGTGTTCTTGCCTGGAGAATCCCAGGGACGGGGGAGCCTGGTGGGCTGCCGTCTCTGGGGTCACACAGAGTCAGACACAACTGAAGTGATTTAGCAGCAGCAGCAGAGGATCACCCTGCTTCCATCCTTAGGCCTCTCACCCACGCATTCTACCTATTGAACGGGTTTAGTAATTCAGTCATGTCTGATTCTTTGTGACCGAATGGACTGTAGCCCACCAGGCTACTCTGTCCATGGGATTTTTCAGGCAAGATATACTGGAATAGGTTGCCATTTCCTTCTCCAGGGCATCTTCCTAACCCAGGGATCAAACCCACGCATCTCCTGTGTCTTCTGCATTGCAGGCAGATTCTTGACCCTCTGAGCCATCTGGGAAGAGTACTGTAGTGGGCTGCCATGCCTTCTGATTGAACAGCTATCACTAATTATTGGCCATTGATTTAAAGTGTACAGTAAGTCCCCTACAGCCTACATACAAACTGTCAAGTTGGGAACTTTCAAAGATGTGAACAAGTGTTCCATCAACATCAGGCCTGAGTGAAATTGCAGCTTGCCCTCCAATTAGGTTAGTTGGGTAGCTAGGCTAACTTTGTTGAACTTACAAACAAATCGGACTTCAAATGCAGTCTTGGAATGAAACTTGTTTGCATGTGGGGTACTTATTGTATACCACATTATAAAGGATATCACCTCATATTTATCATTCTGGCCCCTCCGCTGCCTTCCAATGGTTATTCCCTTCCTCTATCAGGCCAGTAGTGTCTGGATAGTTTGCAATGCAGTAGGACTAAAAGATTCCATGGTTGTGTGCTCATAACCATCTTCACGATGTCCAGATGGTCAAGCTGCTTTTGGACTATGTAACGACAGAGAATGGAAAAATTAACATAGTGCTGCAACAACGCTATTAATGCTCACTATTACTTGTCCCATGAGGATACAGCCTACTTCTCATCTTCCTCTTTTATGAGGATGAAAAAGAATGCAGTCGTTTGGTTTAGACCATATTCATCTCCTCTAGTAAAGATACCACGTCTGGCCAACTTCTCATAAGAGTATACTTGGCTAAGTTTGTGTTAGCCCATGAATATCACGATCCATCTGGCTTTTGCACTAGTGACATAAATGGGATATGACAGGCTATTAAGGCTTTGAGGGTGACACTAACATCTGCCATACATATTCTGGAAGGAGACATTGTTTTTGATTTATTATCTTGGAGGGTGGACCAACTTCACAGACTTTCACTTGGCCTTTGTTGCTATCATAGGTCTTATTCTACAGGTTAATTTGAGAATTCTGCCAAATTGCCAAGTATGGCCATTTTGATTACACTTTCAGGAATCAGGGAATTAGCATTGGGTGAATCTGTGGAGCCAATGAATCCACTTTGAGATGGACCTGGGCAGGGAATTCATTTATTACTGACCCCTTAGTTCCTGGTTATTAGTGTCTATTCATAGCCTGTATCCTAAGCCCTTGAAAAACTTGACTATTTGCCTGTCCCCAGTACACAATTATTTGTGTAAATAGCTGTCATTCTTTTGTTACTTTCTGGGCAGAACTGGGAAAGCACTGCTGTGTACATTTGGTGTGTACACTTGTACACTTGCTTTGTGACACATTTTTTAAAAATTATATTTTTAAAATTCAGTTCAGTTCAGTTCAGTCACTCAGTCATGTCCGACTCTTTGTGACCCCATGAATCGCAGCACGTCAGGCCTCCCTGTCCATCACCAGCTCCTGGAGTTTAATCAAATTCATGTCCATCGAGTCGGTGATGTCATCCAGTCATCTCATCCTCTTGTGTCATCCCCTTCTCCTCCTGCTCCCAATCCCTCCCAGCATCAGGGTCTTTTCCAATGAGTCAACTCTTTGCATGAGGTGGCCAAAGTACTGGAGTTTCAGCTTTAGCGTCAGTCCTTCCAATGAACACCCAGGGCTGATCTCCTTCAGAATGGACTGGTTGGATCTCCTTGCAGTCCAAGGGACTGTCAAGAGTCTTCTCCAACACCACAGTTCAAAAGCATCAATTCTTTGGCGCTCAGCTTTCTTCACAGTCCGACTCTCACATCCATACATGACTACTGGAAAAACCATAGCCTTGACTAGATGGACCTTTGTTGGCAAAATAATGTCTCTGCTTTTGAATATACTCTCTAGGTTGGTCATAAGTTTCCTTCCAAGGAATAAGCATCTTTTGATTTCATGGCTGCAGTCACCATCTGCAGTGATTCTGGAGCCCCCCAAAATAAAGTCTGAAATTGTTTCCACTGTTTCCCCATCTATTTCCCATGGAGTGATGGGACCAGATGCCATGATCTTCGTTTTCTGAATGTTGAGCTTTAAGCCAACTTTTCACTCTCCTCTTTCACTTTCATCAAGAGGCTTTTTAGTTCCTCTTCACTTTCTGCCATAAGGGTGGTGTCATCTGCATATCTGAGGTTATTGATATTTCTCCCAGCAATCTTGACTCCAGCTTGTGTTTCTTCCAGCCCAGAGTTTCTTATGATGTACTCTGCATAGAAGTTAAATAAGCAGGGTGACAATATACAGCCTTGACGGACTCCTTTTCCTATTTGAAATCAGTCTGTTGTTCCATGTCCAGTTCCAACAGTTGCTTCCTGACCTGTGTACAGGTTTCTCAAGAGGCAGGTCAGGTGGTCTGGTATTCCCATCTCTTTCAGAATTTTCCACAGTTTATTGTGATCCACACAGTCAAAGGCTTTGGTATAGTCAATAAAGCAGAAGTAGATGTTTTTCCGAACTCTTGCTTTTTCCATGACCCAATGGATGTTGGCAATTTAATCTCTGGTTCCTCTGTCTTTTCTAAAACCAGCTTGAACATCAGGAAGTTCACAGTTCACGTATTGCTGAAGCCTGGCTTGGAGAATTTTGAGCATTACTTTACTAGCATGTGAGATGAGTGCAATTGTGCGGTAGTTTGAGCATTCTTTGGCATTGCCTTTCTTTATATTTTATAGTGGAGTATAATTGATTAATAATGCTGTTTCAGTTGTACACCAAAGTGATTCAGTTATACATCTATATGTATTTATTATTTCTCAATTTCTTTTCCCATTGAGGTTATTTGGGAATATTGAGTAGAGTTCTATGACACGTATACACTGCTTACCTAAAATAGGTATCCAACAAGGACCTACTGCAGGTGTTTTTTATGGAGACCTGGTTTTTCCTTCAGTCAGTACTCTCTGGATCTGAAAACTCTTCTGGTCTGTAAACTGGACCATCATGACTTTCCAGTGAGGTCAGCTGACCTCACTTATCCTTCTGGTCATCCATTCTCAGAACTTTTTGGATTGTGTATTTTAAGCAGTAGAGTTGTTGGTCATCCCTGTATTATATTGTCCCTGAGAGGGCCATGCTTTATGAACTATTTCCAAGATTTCCATTGGCTGCCATTCCAATGTGGGTGTCCATGATGGCAAACAGGTTCCGTGTGTTTCTGATTGCTCAGTTCTCCCACGTGATCCCTTCAACGTCATGCTCCCATCATCCTCATTCTACGGGGAGCCTGATTCTGAGATGGTATCTGCTGTCATCTGTCCTGACCTACAGAGGAAACTGCTCCTCAGTTTTCCACTGCTTTATGACTCTCTCCCCAGTGCCTTCTTTATCACCTTGGTGAACTAATTGTCCTCCAAACCATCCCAAGGAATATGTTTAGCTGATACATTTCTGGTCTTGTCTAACAGACTCATTGTAGCATCCTCCCTTCTCTGAGACTTAGGAATCCTTCCTCCCTGGTCTTGATGCTTTCTCTGGCATCTGTCCTTCTTACCAAGTGGGCCATTACTTTTTCCAGGTCCTTAAGAGCTACTCCAGCAATGTGTTACAGCCATTGCTTGAGGTTCATCCTTTCCAGGATGGTAGGTGTTGTACTACAGAGGAATGTCCCATACTGACAAGTCCTCCATTATCCAGCTTTGTATCCCTCCACGTTGGTCCAGCTTAATCAGGATCCACTCCCAATCACATTCTCTGGTCCTGGAAGTACATGTTAGCTTGGTTCTACAGCTCTTTTGGAATATAATCTCTTCCTTCACTTTGCAGTATTGGCATTCTCTAGTCAGGTCCAGCTGAGTTTTAACTCTAGTTATAAATCTGGTGGCCAGAAGGAAAGGTGGAAAGAGATTCTAATGAGGGCAAGTAAAATATTGTAAGTCATCGCTTCATTTTAGATCTCTAAGTAGTTTTTCAAGGAAGCCGATCTCTATCTTCCAAATGTAGGAAGGGACCACTTCTTCAGGCCCAGAAGATTCGGGGGGATTTTGGGGGTCAATGTTCTCAAATACATCTGTCCAGATAGCCCCATCTCAAGCCTCAGGGGGCTACTATTTTTGTATCTAATGACCTTTTTATTGGATATTTGCCTAGGCTGATGGTTCAGACTTCTCTAAAGTTCTGTCTTTCTTAAAATTAAGTCTAGTGCATGATCTTAATCGATGTCTGTATTTTAGCTGTTAGATCAAGGTCTTTATATACTGTCAAGGATACCCCATGGCTCTCCCACTTTGCTTGGAATTTTTTACTAGAAGATCTGACCCTGTCATTTTCCCTTTGCAATGGATCAGTGTTGCTTAGAAACTATCATCTGATTCTACAGTTTTTTTTTTTTCCAGGCAAGACTTTATTGGGGTCCCTGATGCAGCAGAGGGGAGTGAGAACAGGCAACATGTTCCCTTGCTTGTTCGCTTGCTGCAGGGAGCGAGCTTGTCCCTATATGGGGTGGGGTCGGGGTGTGCTCAGGGGCCAGGCTGGAGGGGTGGCTTGGGTGATCTGTCCACCCTCTGGTGGTGGTGAGTGCAGGAGGTATGTGTCGTACTCTGCTTTTGTTCCCAACATTTCTTATAGTTTCTATTTCTTCGGAATCTCTTGGCTGTCAAGACAAGGTACCAGTAAACTTACCTCTTTCCAACTGTTCATCAAAGGTAAGAACCCTCAGCCATTCCAACACTCGATTATGTTAAGAATGATTTATACTCCACCTACCACCAGCAATGGGGTCCCTATTACCATTCATCCAGCAAGTGACTCAATTTGAGAATCCCATCTTTAGAGTTTCCCAGGACCACTCACTTCTGGTACCAACTGTCTTTGGCTTGGTTACCTAGAAGCAGAGCGTTCTTTAGAAACAGAGTGCCTGTCCAAGGATGAGTATTCTTATTCAAGTGACTTACTGGGAAGATGCTTTTCAGAGAAGGTGAAGGAAGGGAAGCAGAATAGAGCAGGGATAAAACCACACAGGAGTAGAGGTAGTCTCAGCTGATGACCATCTTCCATCTACGCCTAGAGTGATGCTTTGGAAAACAGTTTGCACCACAAAGTCTTCCCCACCCCAAGGCAGTGGGCAGCTTTTTGGTACCTCATGGGAGTCAGTCTGGCTGACTATGATCTGGCTGTGACCTGCCTCTTGAGAGGAAGGGCTGTTTTTGTTGGGTGAAGAAAAGTCTATGAAGGACAGGGCACAGATGTGACAGGTCAGCGGGGAGTCAGTGGAAGGGAGCATGGTTAACAGAGGCTTTTTGAAAGCTGGATGAAAATAACAGTGGGTTTGCTGTGGGGAATGACCAAGTAGAAAGTGAAAATGTAAAGATAAATGAGGGAGGAAAATTACTGTGTCTCAGTGGTTAAGTGGGGACAGAGTCCAGTTTAAAAAAGAATGGATTCATCTAAGCTAAGAGCATGGCATTTCATCCACAGTAACACAGAGGAGGGATATATGCAGAGGCCAGAGGGAGGGGTGCTCACCTCCCCAGGCATGCAGCCCAGGAGGCTGCAAGGCAGAGACATGGATCTGACGGGTGCTTGTTGGAATAGGAAGAAGTCTCCCTGACAGAAGTCATATCTCATCTGCACCTTAGGGAGGAGTAACTTGGACCATAAAGAATTTGTCTGCAATGCAGGAGACCTGGGTTCAGTCCCTGGGTTGGGAAGATTCCCTGGAGGAAGAAATGGCAACCCACTCCAGTGATCTTGCCTGGAGAATCCTGCGGAGAGAGGAGCCTGGTGGGCTACAGTCCATGGGGTTGCAAGGAGGCGGACATGACTGAGTGACCAACACAATACTTAGAGAGGAGTAAGAGGCCTTGTTTAGACAGAGAAGAGGTCAGGGAAACTTTCTATTTTTGTGGTTTTCTCTTCTGAGGAATTTATATTGCTTTCCAAATTAAAGAAATCCCTCTGAAAATAATTCCAAACTTATCTTTCTGAGCCAAGGGAAACAAAAGAAATCAACATTTATTCAAGCTCTATTGGAGAAGACTCTTGAGAGTCCCTTGGACTGCAAGGAGATCCAACCAGCCAGTTGTAAAGGAAATCAATGCTGAATTCATTGGAAGGACTGATGTGGAAGCTGAAGCTCCAATACTTTGGCCACCTGATGCAAAGAACAGACTCATTGGAAAAGACCCTGATGCTGGGAAAGATTGAAAGCAGGAGGAGAAGGGGATGACAGAGGATGAGATGGTTGATGGCATCACTGACTCGATGGACATGAGTTTGAGCAAGCTCTGGGAGGTGGTGAAGGACAGAGAAGCTTGGCATGCAACAGTCCACAGAATTGCAAAGAGTTGGACATGACTGAGTGATTGAACAACAATATACCGGTGTAAAAAGCCAAATCCACACCACTGGGTGCAGAATGCTGAATTTCATATTGAAATTTTTCTGGAAGTCAGAAAAAATGGAAGACCAGTTCAGTTCAGTTCAGTTGCTCAGTTGTGTATGATTCTTTGTGACCCCATGGACTGCAGCACGCCAGGCTTCCCTGTCCATCACCAACGCCTGGAACTTGCTCAAACTCATGCCCATTGACTTGGTGATGGCATCCAACCATCTCATCCTCCGTCTTCCCCTTCTCTTCCTGCCTTCAATCTTTCCCAGCATCAGGGTCTTTTCCAATGAGTCAGTTCTTCACATCAAGTGGCCAAAGTATTGGAGCTTTGGCTTCAGCATCAGTCCTTCCAATGAATATTCAGGACTGACTTCCTTGAGAATGGACTGGTTGGATCTCCTTGCAGTCCAAGGGACTCTCAAGAGTCTTCTCCAACACCACAGTGCAAAAGCATCCATTCTTCAGCCCTCAGTTTTCTTTATAGCCCAACTCTCACATTCATACATGACTACTGGAAAAAACATAGCTTTGACTAGGCAGACCTTTTTTCGGCAACATCATGTCTCTGCTTTTTAATATTATGTCTAGGTTGGTCATAGCTTTTCTTCCAAGGAGCAAGCATCTTTTAATTTCATGACTGCACTCACCATCTGCAGTGATTTTGGAGCCCCCCAAAATAAAGTTTGACACTGTTTCCATTGTTTCCCCATCTATTTGTCTTGAAGTGATGGGACTGACCCAGCCTTGCTATATCACCTGAAGATATTTCATCCATCTGCCTACTTAGGAGCAAAAGTTCTTTACTGCCGGGGTCCAGGCCCCGCAGGATCCAGGGGAACCTGAAGGAAAAACGGCGTCGGCGATTGATTTAGAGAGAGATAAGGAAAGAATATTGTAGATAAGAAAATAGAGGACAGAAAGAGGCTGATATTCCTTGGTTTACATAGAAAGCCAATGAAACTTCGAGACAAGAAGTTTGCCCTGTTCACGGAGGCCGCAGGTGCCTTCCGGTCTCCTGAGGGAGTGAAGACGCAGAACGTCTTCCCTTTCAGGTCTTATAAACCCGGGCAGATAAGTGAATTCAGGGAGCCTCTATGCTCCAAGGGATCAGCCTGAAAAACAAAGTAAGAGAGAAAAAAAGAGAAAAAAAGAAAAACACAGGGTGACCAAGCTTCTTCGAGTGAGGCCCAATAGCTTTATTTTTAAAAGGTACTTTTATACCTTGTTTTATACATAGAGGGAAATGAAAGATGCAAAGTCATACAAAGTCAGCCCAAACATTACACCTGTTTTGTCTTTATCAAAACCAGGATCATTTCTGCAAACCTTTCCCCAAAACAATATTGTGTACATTATCTTCTGGCCTTGGAGGCCTGTGAACATTTTATGACTCTCTTTTGATAAAGGCTACGTGACCAAAAAACTTATTTTCCCTTGAAATGTTTTTTCTTATATTTCTAATCTATGTCAGCCTCAAAAAATATTGAACAAGTTACATTTCTCATGGAGCAAAGGTGCAGTGAGTTACAAGAAAGAACCAATTAGCTCAAAAGTCTGATGTGGTTAATTTCAAGGCTACACTTGTTTTTCTTACTTTCCAACTATGTTAACTAATGCACTCCCAGGTGCACAGTGGATAAAAGATATGGGAACTTAGCAACAAGCATTGGCCCAATAATGAAATCCTACATTAGCACTACTCTAGTAACTTTTAACTCTTTGAAAGGCTCTATGTTTTAGGCTTTCCATGCCTCTCCCAGTTGGGAGGCTGTAAATAATCATATGCGTAGCTGCAAGAGTCTGGATATACCTGCCAAGCAAGCTAGAATGCTAACAGAGGGGTTTTGATTGGAAATATTCCTCTCATGTCCAGGAGACTTATTAGCTATAGCCCTAAGTTAATTTTTTCCAGAGAAAGGTGGTCAGGAAAAGCCCCCTGTTAATGTCAGAGGAGTTGGTGAAAGTCATGAAATAGTAAAACAGACAGATTCTGGTTTTGGGGAGATACTCAAGAAAGCCTAGGGAGTCCGTTGAATCCTGAAGCCTTGCTTAACAGTTCTCTTCCACATGACCTTGTCATGGGTGGGATCTCCCGTGGTGGCTCCCGGCACTTTACAATCTTACGAATTCAGATATCATGACTTCTTCCCAATACACACCCGCAAAGTGCATTTGTTCCTGAGTGCATTTTGTATGTATTAATTGTGCATAGCTTCATTTTCCCCCCTCCAACTCATGTGTCTCCCTTACTCCGTGTTCCAGTGTCTGCTTTGGTGAGTATGTGCATCAAAGTCATGACCAATACCATATTGGCATCATGTTCTGCAATCTTGAACTTCATGACATTCTACCTAGACACCTATGGCACACACATAATCACAGTAATTGGGAAGAAAATGTTGATGATGCTGATGGTGAGGCTGAGATCATGTGATCTCAGTGCCTATAATGGTGCTCAGTTCAGTTCAGTTCAGTTCAGTCGCTCAGTCGTGTCCGACTCTTTGTGACCCCATGAATCGCAGCATGCCAGGCCTCCCTGTCCATCACCAACTCCCGGAGTTCACTCAGACTCACGTCCATCGAGTCCATGATGCCATCCAGCCATCTCATCCTCTGTTGTCCCCTTTTCCTCCTGCTGCCAATCCCTCCCAGCATCAGAGTCTTTTCCAATGAGTCAACTCTTCACATGAGGTGGCCAAAGTACTGGAGTTTCAGCTTCAGCATCATTCCCTCCAAAGGAATCCCAGGGCTGATCTCCTTCAGAATGGACTGGTTGAATCAGCACATAATAAACCTTTAATTTGTTGGGCAGATGGATGGCTGGTGGTAGAATGCATGAATTTATGAGTCACAGGAAATTGGATTCCTTAGATACTGTTACCCCTCACTTGGGTATGTTCTTCTAAGTGTAGAAGAACCAAAAATCTGAATCTTCAGCTATTAGCAAATGATGCCCCAAACTCAGATTCTCTGTACAGAGGCCCAATTGAGTCTCTGATACAGGGTTTTGGGTGAAGTAGAAAAGGGTAGTTTTATTGCTTTGCCAGGCAGAGGGGAACATAGCGGACTAATGCCCTCAAAACCATATGTCTCAACTTGGGGAAGATAGTGAGAAGTTTTATAGTAATCGTTCAAAGGGGGCATGATCAGCACATAGATGTTCTTCTGATGATTTGGTGGTGAGGCAAGTAGGGGTCAGTATCATCAAACTTCAGGTCCAGTTGGTCTGGGGTCTGCATGCTTGTGGGCAGTATACCATCAGTCGTTAACTTCTCCCAACTGGAAGGGGTTGCAGTATCTGCAAAGTAGCTCAAAGGTACTGTTGTGTATCCTTGGATGGGAAAACAGGACCTTGATCCAAGGCTGCTCTTGACTGTTAATTTCTGCCTGGTCTCGCATCCCCTCTCTTCCCTAATTAATGACTGCTTGAGTCTGCTTAGTGCAACTCAGGGAAGGTCATGGAGACCAAGTGAAGGCTATTTCCTGTAATCAAAGAAATGGGGGCTCAGAGAGGCCTTGTACCCAGGAGACCCACAGGGAATTTAGTGGTATCACCAAGTTTTCTTGTCTTTCTTTACTGGTAATTATGCTGCCCAGGGCTGAGTTGACTGTTCCCTCTCAAGAGAGGGGTTGTGATACAGTGAGAAGAATACAGATTTAGAAATCGAAGCCTGGTGTTAAAAATATAATTCAGTTATTTCCTAGCAGTGTTATCTTGGGCCAGTCACTTAACCCCTCTTGGGCTTTCTCTACATCTACAAAAAGCAGAATAATAATAGCCTCTATTGTACAGGATTTTGGTAAGGATTACACAAGATAATGCACTAGAAAATGGTTTGTGTGCCAGAAGCAACACAGAAATTTGCACTGCTATTCTTCTCTTTGATGCAGACGATGTCAGCTAAACTCTCTTTATGAATTCATAGGGGCTTAGCTTTTCAGATATGTTATCTTTTCATTTCTGCCTAGAAAAAAATGAAGATAATGTGAATGCTGGTAGTCCCCAGGAAAATAAGTGGAATAATGGCAGTCCTTCACCTCTGCAGAAGTGAACAGCCTACACGGTGCATTCCACACACAATTGGCGTCCAGTCTTCACAAGGGGCTCAGGCAGTGGCTGTTTGGGGTCCCTCATCATTGTCGGGAACTGTGCCCCCCAAAACATGTCCGAAGTAGACCCTGCTGCTGAATTCCCTGTGCTGAAAGGAGCATGGAAGCTGGAGTCTGCAGCCTGGTTCATTGTTGACTCCCACTGTGACGATTCATTCAATAGGTCAACTTGACTGGGTCACAGTGTGCCCAGGCTTATGGTCAAAGATTAGCCCATTATCCTGGGTGTTTCTGCATGAGAGTAACTTTTGAATTTGGTAGACCACATAAAGGAGATGGATTTCCCTAATATGGGTGCATGTGTGTGCTCCCACTGTGACGATTCATTCAATAGGTCAACTTGACTGGGTCACAGTGTGCCCAGGCTTATGGTCAAAGATTAGCCCATTATCCTGGGTGTTTCTGCATGAGAGTAACTTTTGAATTTGGTAGACCACATAAAGGAGATGGATTTCCCTAATATGGGTGCATGTGTGTGCTCTGTTGTGTCTGACTCTTTGCTACCCCATAGACTATAGCCCCTCAGGCTCCTCTGTCCAAGAGATTTCACAGACAAGAATACTGGAGTGGGTTGTCATTTCTTCCTCCAGGGGATCTTCCTGCTTCAGGGATTGAACTCACATCTCCTGCATTGGCAGGCGGATTCTTTACCGCTTGAGCCATCTGGGAAGATGATACGACTGGACCTCCAGCTAATCACTTGAAGATTTGGGTAGAACAGAGAAGTTCAGGAAGAGGGAACTCCACCTATGTGATTGCTTTGAGCTGGAACTTGGGCTCTTCCTTGGTATGGAGCCTGCTGGCTTTGGAATGGAACCTATGTCATCAACTCTCCCGGTTCTCAAGCCTTCACACTCAAATGCTATCCACGCCATCAATGCTCCTGAATCTCTGACTTTCCAACTGCAGGTCTTAGGGCTTCTCAACTTACATAATCGTGTGAGCCAATTCCTTATAATAAGTAAAATTGGATTGGTCAAAAAGTTTGCTTGGGTTTTTCTGTAGGATGTTATAGAAAAACCGAATGACCATTTTTGGCCAACCCCAGTGTATACACGTAGATAATATATGGATGTTTGTCTATGTAGCTATGTCTGTTTATATTTATCTCCTTTCCATTGGTTCTGTTTCTCTGGAGAACCCTTATATACCAATCAAGGTGAAAATTACTTATGGGAATAAAGCTCTCAATAGAGTGGAAATATTTATGGAAATATGGATGACTAGATGTTAGATAAGACTCCTCCCATAATAGTACTTCTAAAAATGCTAGATAAATTATTTTATTAATAAACATTACATTTTAGAACAGTCCTAGATTTATAAGAAAATTGCAAAGCTAGCACATTTCCATATAACCACAGGACCAGCTTCTTTTATGATTACCATCTTACATTAGTTGAGTACATTTATTATGATTAATTAACCAATATTGATACATTATTATTCATTGAAGTCCATAAGTTACTCAGAATTCCTTGATTTTTCCTTTATGCCTTTTTTTTTTTTCTTGTTTTAGGCTTCCATCCTGGAGGATACACATTACATTTGAATGTCATATGTCTTAGGACTATCTTGGCTGTAAGCTTCCCAGACTTGCCTTGTTTTTGATGATTTTGACTTTTTGATGATTTTTATGCTTTTGAGGATTACTGACATTTATTGGAGGATGCCCCCTTGATTGTTATTTGTCTGTTGCTTCTCGGCTCAGATGGTAAAGAATCTGCCTGCAATTCAGGAGACACAGTTCAATCCCTGGGTTGGGAAGATCCCCTGGAGAAGGGAATTGCTACCCACTCCAGTATTCTTGTCTGGAGAATCCCATGGACAGAGGAACATAGTGGGCCAGAGTCCATGGGGTCACAAAGAGTCAGATACGACTAAGTGACTAAGCACACACACACATATACAGGGGTTTTGGGAGATAGGTATGAGGAAATTACATAGAGCGCCTCTCAGAGAGCCAAGAAAAGTATGAATGAGAACAGAAGAACACAGAGGACTTAGGAAGTCTGATGAAAGTTCCAGAAAGAAATGGTAGGGAACAGGGAAAAGTCACATTAAAAAAAAAAAACAAAAAAACCTCTGAAAATTTCTACTGCCTATAAAACATACTATTTCTCACATCTACACGCCCAAATAAACCCCAAGCCAGATCAAAAAAAAAAAAAAGTATCACCTAGATACATAGCAAAATTGAAAATCAGTAAAGACAAAGAGAAGATCTTAAAACCAGTGAGAGAAGAAAGATAGAAATGTACAAAGAAACTGAAATTAGACTGACAACTGATTTCTGAATGGTAACAAAGCTAAACTTATTGTGGCAATGATTTCATTAAATATGTAAATCAAGTCATTATGCTGTACACGTGGTGCTGTAGGTCAATTATACTTGATAAAACTGGAAAAATAGTATCAAAGGAAGTTATAAGGCTGAAGAAAAGATTTTTCAAAGTGTCAAGAGAAGATAACTTTCAAATTATAACTCTAATGCAAGGAGATGATCTTTTAGAAATAACTTTGGAATAAAAACATATCAAACAAAATCTGTACTAATTAATTTCCATTAGGCTTCCACTAAAGGAATTTCTAAAAAATACACTTCAGAGAGATGAAAAATAATCCTAAAAGATATGAAATGCAAGACAGAAATGTGAATAAAGATAATGGTAAACCTACAGGTAACTCTCCAAAGACTGACTATAAAAGGCAGAGTCTATAATGTCTAATTTATGGAGGTATAAAAATTTGGCATAGATATAAAATTATGCATATTTATAATGTATAAATCAGGAAGGGTATTTGCAGTTAAAACACTCAAAAGTAATGTTGTTCAGGAGGAAGGTAAAGTTTTATGTCTCCCTGAAAAGTGAAAGTGAAGTTGCTCAGTCGTGTCCGTCTCTTTGCGACCCCATGGACTGTAGCCTACCAGGCTCCTTCGTCCATGAGATTTTCCAGGCAAGAATATTAGAGTGGGTTGCCATTTCCTTCTCCAGGAGATCTTCCCAAATCAGGGATTGAACCCAGGTTTCCCACATTGTAGGCAGATGCTTTACTGTCTGAGCCACCAGCCTTTGATAAGCTAAATAAGCGGTTTAAAATTTTCAAGAAAACTAACAGCATATTATAAAGTACATTTCCAAGCTAGTAAAGGAGAAAAAGTTGGATGTGTGTGTGGAGTGAAGAGGAATTCAATTAAGTCAGTAAGTGGAAAGGAGAAAAAAAATAGAAAAAAGATAAAATAGGATGTATAAAGTATAACAGCAGCAATAGTTTTCAACTCTCAATAATACGACACTATGGTGCCTCAGATGCAAGTTCTGTTCAACTGCAGCAATAGCTATAGAAAAAGATAAGACTGAATAATTTGGGGCAGGGTACACTGGGGTCTAATGTATCATTGTTCATTATTTTTCTTAAAAAAACTTATTAGGAAATTATCAGTGGAAGGAAACCTTTCTAAAGTTAATAAAATAATAGACAGAACATGTACAGCCAATGCTATACTCAAAGGTAGAAAGTTAAAAGGATTCTCTTTAAGTTCAAGAATAAGACCAGGATGGTCCTTTAACTTCTTCTATTGAAACTTTCTCTAGAAGCCATAACTCATGTAATTAGATAAGAATTATAAATTAATTTCAAAGTTTGGAAAGGTAGATGTGAAACTGCCATAATTCATATATAATACTGTCTACAAAGAAAATGTAAATGAATATACAAAGAAGTGAAAAGAATTAGTAGGAGTGTTTATTAAGGCTTATGGATCTAAATATAAAAGTTAGAACATTTCTTTAGATCCAAAAAAGAAAGTTCAAAAGATCAGAAAATAAAAATTTAACTATCCAGATATCACCCCAACCAAAAATGCAAACTACAAAGGAATAAGATTTTAGCAATGGCATACAAATTACTTTTTTGGTGACGAATTAAAAACTTTATTGAAGGACATTAAGAAGACCTAGCTAAACAGACATCGTATGTTTATGTATAGAAAGTATTCATGTTGTAAAGATGTCAGTTCGCCTCAAACTGATTAATAAACTCATTTCAATTCTAGTTTATATCTCAACAAGTTTTCTAGTAGAACATGATGAGAACATTCTAAAGTTGTCATAAAGTACATTGGTCGAATTTTCTGGTAAGCAGTTGCAAAGATGAGGTTAGAGGTTTATTGAGTGTAATGTCCATGAGAGATACAGGAAAGAGGGAGCTGGAGGGGGCAGATTAACCCTTCAGATTGATTCTACTCCTGTGAAAAGATAGGAGGAAGAAGGGAGAACCAGGCAAGGAGAGCCTCGGTCTGCAGAGTAGCTATCAGAGGTCTCCACTAGTCCATGGGCGACTTGGGTATATGGCTGCCTGGAGAGGACTCCCACTCAGGCCAGTGGGAGCCCTTCCTCAACCACCCTTGTATTTGGGGTCATTAACTGGGCCTGTCCATGGAGTGCATGGCCTTGGGTTTAAAGATGATGAAGACTCTGGAGTCACCTCCAGCTGGAAACAGTGCGCTGACTGCTCTCCCTATGGCTCGTTCTCTGGCTCGTTCTCTCTTTGAAGGGAGATCTCAGTTAAGTGTGTGCTTTCTCAGCTGCTGCAAAAGTCATTTTATCACTCAGTTGTGTTTGACTCTTTGGGACCCCATGGACTGCAGCATGCCAGGCTTCCCTGTCCTTCACCATCTCCTGGAACTTGCTCAAACTCGTGTCCATCGAGTTGGTGATGCCATCCAACCATCTTATCCTCTGTCATCCCCTTCTCCTGCCTTCAGTCTTTCCCAGCATCAGGGTCTTTTCCAGTGAGTCAGATTTTCCATTCAGTTGGCCGAAGTATTGGAGTTTCAGCTTCAGCATCAGTCCTTCCAATGAATATTCAGGACTGACTTCCTTGAGGATGGACTGGTCAGATCTCCTTGCAGTCCAAGGGACTCTCAAGAGTCTTCTCCAACACCACAGTTCAAAAGCATCAATTCTTTGGCGCTCAGCTTTCTTTATGGTTCAACTCTCACATCCATACATGACTACTGGAAAAACCATAGCTTTGACTAGGTGGACCTTTGTCGGCAAAGTCATTTCTCTCCTTTTTAATATGTTGTCTAGGTTTGTCATAGCTTTTCTTCCAAGGAGCAAGCGTCTTTCAATTTCATGGCTGCAGTCACCGCCACAAAAGAGAAAGTGCCAAAATCAGGAGGAAGAGATTTGCCCTTCTGAATAAGGAGACATAATAAAACTGTAGTAATTACAGTGTTACAGCATTAATATGGGGATAGTTAGGCAAGCCAATGGGAAGAAACAGGGCATCCAATATCTGATCCATACATATTTGGAAACCTGTTAGATGACCAAGCTGGCCCTACAGATTAGCTGGGAAAAGATGGGAAACTCTGCAAATGGTGCAAGGATGCTTTGTTATCTAGATGGTAAGAAGTGAAAATGGATCCTCGCTTTGTCTTAGACAAAAGAATATTTCAGATCGATTGAGTACTTAGTGTCAATGGCAAAACTTTTACAAGAAAATATAGGAGAATGTCTTTATGATCTTGAGATAGGAAGAACTTCTTAAAATCTGAAAAGCACAAATCATAATGGGGAATATTGATAAATTTCATACCTTAAAATTGACTTTTGTTCATAAAAATATATTATAAACAGAATAAAAAGGTAACCTATGAACCAAGATAACATACTTTTATAAAACTTTTTATTTTGTATTGAAGCATAGCTGATTAACAATGTTATGATAGTTTCAGGTGGACAGCAAAGGGGCTCAGCCATACATATACAGGTCTCCATTCTCCCCCAAACTCCCCTCCCATCCAGGCTGCCACATATCATTGAATATAGTTCCCGCTGCTATGCAGTAGGTCCTTGTTGGTTATCCATTTTAAATATAGCAGTGTATACATGTCCGTCCCAAACTCCCTGACTATCCCTCCCCTCCCCCTATCCTCCCCTGGGGCAACCATAAATTCATTCTAAAAGTCTGTGAGTAACAGAAAATGTTTTCAATACATAAAATTGAGACAGTACTAATATGTACAGTATGTTTGAAGAAAAGTTCTTGAGAACCAACCAGAAAAAAACCCCCAGTGATTCCAATGGGTAAATGGACTAAACACAAGAAGAGGAATTTCCCAAAAGAGAAAATGTAAATGGTCGATAAACATGAGGAAAGATATTCAATCGCCTTAGTAATGGAAGAAACACTAATTAAAATAGGATATAAAATTTTGCAACTATTATACTGGCAAGCAAATATCTTGAAAACACCAGTTTTTGGCAAGAATGTGGAGTAATGGGAGCTCTTGTACACTGCAGGTGGGAATGTTCATTGGCAGAATCACTTTGGGAAACGGTCTGTGATTATCTCATAAAGTTGAAGCTACGCACATCCTATGACCCTCGATTCTACCCATGAGTATTTGCTCTTTGGCAGTTGTCTTCACACTGTAGTGCAAATGTTTCCTGGGGTTTCATGAAGATTTTCCCAGGGCTCTGCAAGCATAGGTGTCTTCAAGTGAATTAATTTTTAGATCTTCAATATCTATCTGCACTCTTCTAAAATTGTTCTGTCTGATAACACAGTTTAGAAAAAAAAACTTTGTTGGTTCTCCCTTTTCACAATCATCCTTATTCTGTTGCTACAAAAGGAAACCTCTCACTGACCCTCTCTTACTCGGGTGCATCTCTCTGGGATGTTAAAAAAAATCCCTGGGGAGCGCCAAAAAGTCAACGCGAGATATTGTTGCCCTGAGGCCTCCGTCAATCAAGATACCATTAACCTGTGGTGAGGCTTTGTGATTTTTGTGGTCTTGTAAATTTTCCGTTAAGAGCAGAGTGTTGTGTTAGCAATGGAATATTTTGGTTCACATCAGGATATTCTGAATCTAGCTTCAGAGGTGACAATTTTCCTTGCCTCCTGAAATCACCAACTACTCTCCAAAATGCATCACTCTTGTGAATATCAAAGGTAGCAGTGTCTTATTTCATCCACAAGACAAATTTAGAGTAAGACTATATTTCTATCACGTGCCATGCACGCATCCATCCTATGTATCATCTGCCTATGTATTGTCTATGTTAGAATCATAATCAAAAGTAAAATGTTAGCCAGGGTTTCACAGCAACACTTTTGCTTAATTTGAGATAAGAAGTCAGATCTTTTTTTCTGACACAAAGTCTGGCCTGACTGATTGGTTAAAGCTAAAGATTAGTTTTGCCTGTTCAGTTATATCCTGGTTATTACTCATAAATTGAATGGATTCTATCTTCATTTCTAAAGTTTAGATCGAAATGTTTTAAAAGTACATGTTAGGATAAAAAGAATTTTATTAAAAATATTATATGAGCAATATTTGATTAGAATCAACAATATTCCCTTTTTTTAACCTTTCTAGTTTACATAACCTATAAGCAAGGGGTCTCTAAATGAAAAAATTATAGATACGATATTAGCCCTTGATAAATCTTTCTGGAACAAACATAGGATAAAAATTCTTTGTTCTGTTTCCCGGAATTTGATAAAAAGCATTCCTCAAATGACTGAAAAGGATTTTATGAGTCAAATACTTGACAGTTCTTTACTTTCAACAAAATCAAAAAAGGATCTCATCAAGTTGTCAGCTGAGGGATCATTAACAATCATTTTTAAAAATGCTAGATTACTAAGTGACTCTGCATAAAACCACAGAAGAATTCAAAGCATCAAATGATCTTTCTATAATATTCCTTTCCAGCTTTAATATCAATGGCAATATTTCTGTGCCATGAAGCTTCCTGTAATGTACAGAAACACCGCAGCAGCTGCAGGAATCTCTGTGAGTTGAAGGCAGCCTGTCAGCCTGGGTGTGGGAGTCTGGGCTGGGCGGTTCCTGGAGACACGCGCACACACTTTCCTGCATCTGTGCCTGGCAACAGGGCTGCCTGGGGCCTGCGGTTTCCTCCCCAGCCTCATCCGCTCCTTTAGGGTCTCTCTCTGCCCCACTTCTACAGAAGATAAAGTCTGATTTGAGAACAGGAAATGGTGGGTGAAAGTGCCAACTGCTCATGGATTTGTATGTGAATTTGCGTCACCATAAGGTTTTACCGTATTTGCTGTTGTTTCTTAGTTTCGAAGTCATGTCCAATTCTTTTTCAATCCCTTGGACTGTAGCTCACCCCTCTGGTGATGGGGTTTTTCCAGGTAGGAATACTGGAGTGGGCTGCCATTTCCTTTTCCAGGGAGTCTTCCTGATCCAGGGATTGAACCCGAGTCTCCTGCACTGGTAAACAGATTCTTTACCACTGAGCCACCTGGGAAGCCCTTTACCATGTTTCTACCATGTCAAATATTGCAGTCTTTGCAAACACTTAAGACTCTATATAAAATTTTTCAATGTTTACTTAAAAATATTTAAAGAAATAGTTTTGCTTCTCAAAGTCTTTAGCAGATACTCAGGCAAAAATAAATTTTTTTGAAGAGCTTTGTCTTAGGAAAATTCTTGCATATACACAGTAGGGCTCAAATACAAGAATGTTTTTCGTTCAAAACAGCAAAATGCTAGAATAATCAAATGCTCATTTGCACTAGAGTCAAGAAATAAGGTATGATGCATTCAAATGATGAAATATCATGTAATAATAAAATTTAAGAAATGAGACATATTTATCATTATGGTTTCAAAGTTGAGTGACAAGAGATAGTTACAAAATAATATATACACTATGATTTCTTTTATCTGGAGGAGGGCTTGGAAACCCACTCCAGTTTTCTTGCCTGGGAGATTCCATGGACAGAGGAGCCTGGTGAGCTACAGTCCATAGTATTAAAGAAGGAATTCATAGGGCCTGGACTCCATCTTAGGCCTGTTCATGCTGATCATGCTCGGCCACCTTTCCAATGGACTCTGAACTCTGTATTTGCTACTGCTAAGTCGCTTCCGTCGTGTCCGACTCTGTGTGACCCCATAGACAGCAGCCCACCAGGCTCCCCCGTCCCTGGGATCCTCAAGGCAAGAATACTGGAGTGGGTTGCCATTTCCTTCTCCAAAGCGTGAAAGTGAAGAGTGAAAGGGAAGTCGCTTAGTCGTGTCCGACTCTTAGCGACCCCACGGACTGCAGCCCACCAGGCTCTTGCGTCCATGGGTTTTCCAGGCAAGAGTACCGGAGTGGGGTGCCATTGCCTTCTCTGAACTCTGTGATTAGTGCCTATGAAAACAACAACAGAAGGATAAGACCCCCTCCAGACAGGGGAACCTTGAAGATCGTATCTAGGTTACTCATCGCCTAAGAGAAAACATACACTAATCACCCCTTCCTTCAGACAGGCCATCAATTTTTCTGTATCAATTGGAGTGTAACCTCGGGTTTACTCATTATTGGCTAATTGTTAGACTGTTTGAGCACATGAGCACATAGCACGTGAATGATGGAGTTACTGGCGTTGTATTTTCCTTGGTTTATGTGAGTCTCAAGGGATTTGGAGTGGTGGGTTCAGACACGTACACATGGGGCATAAAAGATTTTCACAATGCTGGTCGGGGTCCTTGGCTAAGAGGAGACTCTGCCTTGGGCCCGCCGGTGTAATAAACTGCGCTCCACTATCTGCATTGTCCTTCTGAGTGAGTTTGTATCCCGGAACGTGTGGCTACAACAGTATTGCAAAAAGTTGGACAGAAACAGGACTGAGCACACACACCCAAGAACACATGACTTCATTCATCCAACGTTCAAAGACAGGCAAAACTAAATGCAATATTGCTTGGGGTTTACCATGGAAAAATCATAAAGAAAAGCAAGAGAATGATTACTATAAGACTTAGGATAGCATTTCTTTTGGTTAGAAGGGTGAAGTAATGCATTAAACACAAACTGGGAATTTACAGGACTGCTATTTGTTAAACTGAAAGGCAGATACCAAGTTTTTTTTTTGTTAAAGATACCAAGTTTTAATCTTCTTCTGTTAAAATTATAAATATGCATTATCCCTTTACTTATAAACTGTTCTCCCGTATGTCAATTGTAAAAGTATTAATTAAAATATTATAAATGATAGTGCTTGTAGTTATAAAATTAATATTAAACATTGCAATACGATTATAATACAGCATTTTTTAGAAGCAGTGCAAGGAACATTTGGAAGAGATGAGAGGAACACAGGAGTGTCTGAGACTCACACCACTGTAAGGGATAAAAGTGGAGGTTAAGATAAGCGAGGAGCAGCCACAACGTCTCACAGATAGATATCTCTCATGCCCCTGTTGGGGTCTTCTCTTGTCCACCCCCCGCCCCACCCCATCCTCTCAGGAACCTCCAGGCAGCTGGGATGTTGGCACCGTCGGGAGGGTAGAGGTATTCTTGTTCTGCATGTTCTTTCTGTTCAGATACATGACCCGTCTGGCAGTTGGGGCACAGAAGCAAAGTCATGGTTAGGGTCTGGAAGGAAGGAGGCAGTTCATTAGCCTCCAAAATCCTGAAGGGCTTTATTAGGAAGCCCTTTATTTATCCAACTGGAAGTTAAGGCAGACACAGTGGTGATTAGGGGTCAGCGAGCTTGCAGGGGCAAAAGGCTCACTCCAGAGTTCTTGTGCTTTAGTTGCTCTGTCGTGTCCGATTCTTTGCAACCCCATGGACTGTAGCCCACCAAGCTCCTCTGCCCACAGGGTTTCCCAGGCAAGAATCCTGGAGTGGGTTGCCAATTTCTTCCTCCAGGGGATCTTCCCCCCAAGGATGGAACCCACATCTCCTGATTCTTTACCACTGAGGCACCTGGGAAGCCCCCAGACTCACTGATTCCAGGACTATGAGAACAAGGGCAACTCCAGCTGCCACCATCCTGTAAGCCTGTGCTCCCCATCGCACAACCTGCCCCGTTGAGAGCCTGCTCAGGACCTTGGCTCTGGAAACAGGCCGCCCCCTTCAGTCACTGTGGCCCCAGGTCCAGCCTCAGCAATACCTGGGGCACATGCTTTTGGCTTCCATGTTTCCTGTTATTCTTGCCCCTTGCTCATCCTTAGTGGATACATGGACTTGGGACCACTGACTTCATCTACTGCTTATGCGCTTTGAACTGGGTAAGTGAGGCCTGAGTAAGACCCCTTAGTTTAAGCTTGGCTCTGCCCAAAGATGGGACTCACTTATATACAGCCTTCCTCCGGTCTTCCTCCACTTGGGAACTGAGGGCTGGTTCCAGTCCACTGTGGAGTCCTGAGGAGACCTGCCATGCTGGGTTGAAGGACTCCAAAGAAGCTAGGATGGGCAGAAAAGTCCCACTGGGCAGCACTCGTCTCACGAGATATCCAAACTATTTACGGTAAGAACGGCTGAGGGCTTGGGCAGAACCTGAACGAAGAACATTCATTTGGGGTCATACTCAGTGAAAAGGGAGCCGGGCTGAAGCATTTTATCCCATATTCTCCCAAGCATTTTCACGAGCATTTTCATGAGCATTTCATCATTCTTTCCAATACATCATGCAAACAGATGACAAAGGTCCATCTAGTCAAAGCTATGGTTTTTCCAGTAGTCATGTACAAATGTGAGAGCTGGACTGTAAAGAAAGCTGAGCACCGAAGAATAGATGCTTTTGAACTGTGGTGCTGGAGAAGACTCTTGAGAGCCTCTTGGACAGCAAAGAGATCAAACCAGTCAATTCTAAAGGAAATCAAACACGAATATTCATTGGAAGGGCTGATGTTAAAACTGAAGTCCCAATACTTTGGCCACCTGATGTGAAGAGCCCATTCATTGGAAAAGACCCTAATGCTGGGAAAGATTGAAGGAAGGAGGAGAAGGGGACAACAGAGGATGAGATGGTTGGATGGCATCACAGGCTCAACGGACATGAGTTTGGGCAAACTCTAGGAGATGGTGAAGGACAAGGAAGCCTGGTATGCTGCAGTCCACGGGGTCACAAAGAGTCAGACCTGACTCAGTGACTCCACAACAACAAAATACTGACTATCCAATCTTCCGCTTGGGAAGTCATAATGCAGAGTTATATTAAAGGCTCTGAGAAGTTTTGCAATAAAGATTTCATGCTTTGTCTGCCAAACATGGGGGATCATGAAAATTCATTCTTCCTGCCTTCTTCCTTCCATCTCCCCCTCTCCCTTCCCTTACTTCATCTCTCCTAACATCCCAAATGACTAGACTTGTCTAGCATGCAATTTGGGTGACTTGGCTCCAGGGACAGGGCTCAATCCAGAATAGCAAGTGAGAGGTGGGTCTCCCAGTAATTACTCACTGACCATTTGGCTGACCTTGACCCCCTGGTGCACTCGAGGAAGCACAAATCAACTAGCTCTGTGACATCACTGAAAAGAGCATGTTGGAAGGTCACCCTGACAGATGTTCCATATTATTAGTTGAGTTGGATGAACTCATTACGCTTAATGAGAATGAATTTATGCCATTTTATTGACATAAATTTCCCAGTAAAACATAGATCTAAGTAATAGAATGGTCCCTGTGCACAATGCTCTAGAGTCTTTCAACATGTTTCCATGATAAATTACTTTACTTAATTGGCACCTTCTGTCATTCTGGTGACATTTTGCCTACTGATCACATAAACAGTTCTTGATTATCGGTGCTCTGCAACTGAGTCATAAGGTGGATGTTCCGAAACACTGTATGGTGTTTAAATCATTTATATGTAGTCTCGGAGTGCATTCCTTCCTTCTATAAACATTATAAGTAGACTGAGATCATGGTCCCCTGTTAAGTATGAGAAATAGAGGATTGAAGCAAAACCGATTTCACTTTTTCAACAGAAACTTATGAAATGTGGCCTCCTGCATGGAAAATGCTACCCACAGGATTTTCTCATCCTTGAGGCTTTTTTTTTTTTTTTTTTTTTAGTATTTTGCAACTGAGAAATCTGAGCCTTAGCAACTTTAAATTCTTCCAGGGTCTTTTTTTTTTTTTTTGCTGTGAGATTCCATTAGAGAGAAAATAAGCAAAATCTTGATAGAGATGAAGATAATGCGCATTTATGCATTGTCACACGTGTGCATCTTCCACACGTGGCTGTGGCTTTGTATACTTCACTGTACATTACCCTATAGATCACAGTAGTGAACTGTCTTTATTTCAAGCCCAGAGGCAAGTGTAAAAGCAGCAGTACATAGCCAATGGTAAAGGACAACCCACTCCTGTATTCTTGCCTGGAGAATCCCATGGAGAGAGGAGCCTGGTGGGCTGCAGTCCATGGGATCGCAAAGAATCGGACATGACTGAAGCGACAGCATGCACGCAGCAACAAATTCGACTTATGAATGTGCTCTCGGAACAGAGCTCATTGGTACCTAGGGGACTTCCTGTACATAAACAGCTCTGCGGGGGTGGGGTGGGGTCCTCTGAGTCACTTTTACACAGTCTCTTCTTGCCCTTAGCTGTGGGGGCTTCAGCATTTCAATATCAAAGGAGATTAGGACCATTAATCTGGTTGTAAAAGGGAACCAGAGACCTGTCTCAAACTATAATCAAATAGCAAAGTTTTATCAAATATAGGTTATTTAGGCTTTTACTGGGTGCAGCTTTTTATTCTTATGAGTTATCACAGGTTATATTATATGATATATATGGACTTCCCTTGTGGCTCTTGTGGCTCAGCTTGTAAAGAATCCACTTGCAATGCAGGAGACCTGGCTTGGATCCCTGGGTCAGGAAGATCCTTTAGAGTAGGAAATGGCAACCCACTCAGTATTCTTCCCTGGAAAATCCCATGGACAGAGGGGTCCAGCAGGCTACAGTCCATAGTGTCGTAAGAGGCAGACATGGGTTATTGACTAAACCACAAAACCACCATGTGATATCTAACATAATTACAGATAATGCATGTTGTATAACAGGTTATAAATTATTGTCACAGGCTTCTATTAGACGTAGGTTGCTGTTGCTTAGTTGCTAAGTTGCTTCCGATTCTTCGTGAATCCATGGACTATAGCCTGCCAGGCTCCTCTGTCCATGGGATTTCCCAGGCAAGAATACTGGAGTGGGTTGCCATTTCCTTCTCCAGGGGATTGTTCTGATCCAGGCATCAACCCACACCTACTGCATTGCAGGCAGGTTCTTTACCACTGAGCCACCAGAGAAACCAGACATAGGTTTTCTTAGACACAGATTAGGTGTGGGATGTCATTAGACTCTAGGTTATTTGGAGATGCCCATGTTTGGGGCAGCTGATTAGAATATGGGTGATTAAAGCTCCTTTTACTGAGCACGCACCGGGTGCCACCTTTGTCCCCAAGTCCCTCTCAGAACCCTCCATGGCCTGCCAGGCAGTTTGGAAAGCACTGGTTTAGGGTTAGAGCCAGGCTCTTGGCATTGGAAGCTGAGCATTCTGTGACCTTGGCAAGCATCTGATGACTTTAGCAAGCCTTTCCCTCTCCCAGACACAGTCTCCTGGGACACAGAAGTATTCAGCATCTTGCCCCCAGTCTGTCCCCCAGGATTTTCTGAAGACTAATGAAACCAAGTCCACAAAGTCTTTTTTATTCCTTGGGGAACAGGGAGATGAAGGGAAGAGAAGAGAAAAGATGCTATTAAATTAAATCATCAGGTCTGGCCACACGACGACAACATTCTTGGATCCAGCCTGCTGTGTTGGATCTATCCATTCACTTTTTTTTGTCCAATCTAAAAATGTTTTATTTATTTGAAATGATTTTCTTTTGCTACATTTATAAAAATTTTTTTTAAAGTTTTCTCTCACAGATCATCTGTTATTAGAGCTAATTCATGAAGCAGAAGGGCTCAGAGCCTCTCCCGCTTCCCGCTACATCAGGGAGGAATTGGAAAGTGATTGACAGTCTTGTCTTCCTTCTGGCAGTTCTTAGGCTTTCCTCCTACACCGTCAATTGGTGGGTGTCTGGGGGACCGCAGGGGCAGGGGAAGGATGAGATCACGTGACCAGCAGCTAAGCTCCTGTCCTTGACACAGGCTTAGGCAGTGATCCGGCCTGAGACAAGGATTGCTGAGTTACTGTAAAGAGAAAGCCTCTTCTAAATGTTCAGACGCCCTGGCTCTCACCGCAGGCTTGAGGGATTTGACTGTGAATACTTCTGGAATCCTCTCCAGCTTGTTCTTGATTAACCATTGAGATGACAGTACACATTTCAGCAAGAAGTAGACCTCACTGCTCTCACCAGAAAAGACTGAACAAGCCATTGTCCTGAAAGCCTGATGGATGGACTGGTTGATTCGTTTTTGTATCATTGTTGTGCTTTTGTGCATCACGCAGAGCATCCTGCAGAAAAATAGAGAAGCAGAGATGAAAACACAAAACCAGTGCAGTGGTCCCTTCCTAGATTTTAGAGGTGGGTAGATCATCTGATCTTGTAAGCAGGATGCAAGGATAAGCTTATGAATTTACTTCGAGAGAGGGTGCGTAGGTTTGATCAGATTCCTAAACGTTTAAAAGCTGCTTGTTCATGAACAAGGTCTGTTGTAAAAGGTTTTGTGTTAATGTGTAGAATGTATTCAATCAATCTGAGTCAGGTGGAGCAGTGATGGGATGTACAGGTGAAAATACGAACTTCTGAAGGTGGCCACAGATGGCCCAAGGAGAGAGTAGCTGGACAAAAGAAGCAGTAAGGATTTCTCCTGGGGTGTGTTAACCTGATGCCTGAAAATAGGAAGATGAATGGGACCACTGTGGGAGAAGAGAAGAGAAGAGGACAAATTGATGGTGAGAGAAGCCTGAGTGGAGAATATTGGTCTTCAAGGTTCCAAGGAGTCTGCAAATATTTTGGGAAGACAAGGCAAGTATGTTCCCCAGCCCTTATCACCCCTTGCTTAGTAGGGATGCAGGCATGGTTAGTTGCTTCAGTCATGTCCAACTCTGCGACCCCTTGGACTGTAGCCTGCCAGGCTCCTCTATCCATGAAATTTCCCAGGCAAGATTACTGGAGTGGGTTTGCATTTCCTTAGTAGGGAGGATCATAGCAATTTTTCTTTTACAGATGTTGTGCTTGGAGAAGGCAATGGCACCCCACTCCAGTGCTCTTGCCTGGAAAATCCCATGGACGGAGGAGCCTGGTGGGCTGCAGTCCATGGGGTCGCTAACAGTAGGACACGACTGAGTGACTTCCCTTTCACTTTTCACTTTCATGCATTGGAGAAGGAAATGGCAACCCACTCCAGTGTTCTTGCCTGGAGAATCCCAGGGATGGGGGAGCCTGGTGAGCTGCCGTCTGTGGGGTCACACAGAGTCGGACACAACTGAAGTGACTTAGCAGCAGCAGCAGCAGTGCTTTATAAATAAGGGTGAAGAAAAGTGCCCAACCTGCACACATTTGTGGCACCTAATTTAGTACTGAGCAATCCTAATTTAGTACTGAGCAATCGTCTGAGAGTGTGTTCGTTAAGTCCAATTTTTTCATAGTTCCAACAAAGTTAGCCTGGGTACCAAAGTAACACAATCAGCTATATACTGCTATTTTTACACTTGCTTCTGGACATCCTAGGCTTGAAATAAAGCCACTTGTACTTCTGTACTCTATACAGTACTGTATAGGAAAGTACACAAAATCACAACCACGTGTAGAGAAGGCACACACGTGACAATGTACATCAGACATGAACTTACTTCCATGGCTGAACAAGGCAACACACGTTCACGGTTTTGAAAGTTTGCAACCTGAAAGTTTGTAAGTAGGGGACTCACTGTATTATCTCCCCAACTTAAACTCTGAGGGCAGGAGCAGTGTCTTATTCATCAGTGCTTTTCCAGCACCTACCACAGCCTGCGTGGCCTAGACTTTGTATAATGGCCTCGACAAATCTTGCTTCCCTCATCCCCTTCCTGCCCCTCATCAAGAGGTGGTGTCTCTCTCTTCACTGCTTGAACACTGGCTGACCACGTGGCTTGCTTTGACCAGTGGAATGTGGTGCAGGTAACTTTATACACATTGTAGAGCTCTGGACTTAAGAGGCCTTGTGGCTTCTGTGTTCCCTGTCTGGGAACCCTGTGATCCCATGTCCAAGCCAGCTAGAGGCACCACCTGCAGAGACAGAGCCTGGACGATGAGAGAACAGGAGAGGAGAGACACAGCTACCCCCAGCCTCTCTGGTGATCTGAGCAGAGACACCGGATATAGACATGAAATGAACTTGCATCCTCCAGCCTAACTGAACCATCCCAGCCAACACCACGTGGAACAGACACAGACTGTTCCAACCCAGACCTGCCCAAATCTCAGAATGCTGATCAAATGAATGTTTGTGGGAATGCAAAGCCTCTAAGGTTTAAATTGCAATCCACTAAATTTTAAGAGCAACAGATTATTTGATACGAGGGCAGATAGATGACGCTTAACAGGCATGTACTGGTGAATGAATAAATGATGGAGCTAACCTGGTCTCCTCACTAAAGAGATGCAGATTATCCCTGAGGAATGTCAGGTTGATCAGTATATACTTGTTAACCACTCATCTGAGTATGTAGGGTTAACATAAATACTGCTATCAAATTTACTGTGTCGATTACGTGATATCAGCTCTTCCTGGTGGGTGTCTGGAAAATGTCCTGCTTTACAGGACAAGGAAGTGAGTTCTATGGACAGAGTTACACAGGGCTTCAGAGAGGTGGGTTGGAGGGACATATGGCTGCTTAGGGTG
Source organism: Capra hircus (assembly GCF_001704415.2). Taxonomy (NCBI): domain Eukaryota; kingdom Metazoa; phylum Chordata; class Mammalia; order Artiodactyla; family Bovidae; genus Capra; species Capra hircus. Next base: position 111,861,432 of record NC_030813.1, read on the forward strand.
GTCGAGCAAGGCTTCTGACGGGGTGACTTCTGAGATGAGGGGGTTTCCTCCACCATCTGGAACAGCAGAGAGAGCCTTGCAAGCAGTGGAAACTAAATGTGCAAAGACACAGAAGCTGGAGACGTTTCACAGCAGGCAGAGACCCACGAGCTGCTTCCAGGACTGTTTTGTTTTACTAGAACTTGCTGATGGTTTTAAGATTCCACATGTACCTGATGGAGTGGTGGATGGCAGGGGGCTGGTGGCTGACAGAGGAAATGCTGAGGAGGTGAGTTGGGACCTGAGTTTGGGCAGTCCTTTTGGTGCGCAGAAGTAGAAACTTTCCCTCAGGACACCGGCAACCACTGGAGGATTTTTTCTTTTTAATGTTTGATAGGCTTTATTTTTTTAGAGTAGTTTTAGATTCTCAGCAGTATTGAAGAGAAGATACAGACATTTCCCATATACACCCTGCCCTCACATATGCACAGCCTCCCTCATTATCAACATCCCACACCAGAGGGGCACAAATGATGAACCTCCACTGACACATTCTAATTCTTCAATTTCTACCATTTGTGTTAGGGGTCACTCTTAATGTATATCCCGTGGACAAATTTATGATGGCATATACCTATGACTGTAGCATACAGTGTAATTTCACTGCCCTTATGCTTATTGCAGGCTGTCAGGAACAGTTGCATAAACTGGGCACTGCTTGATCAGTTCATAGTCTGTGTATGTATCTATGTGGCCCCATGCTTTCCAGGTGCCTGGCACATAGTAGGTGTTCAATAACCTTACAATAAAGTGAATGAAAAGCTATCTTTCAAGATTCTCTGCTATTCCTTTAGCTCCTTCTGTTTATTTGTGGCCCAGGAAGATAAGATTGAAATATTAATATAGAGAAAAAGTGGTTTCTAGCCTAGAAGTTCTTTCCAAGTCTTTTTCAAACTAACAAATTCCCCAGCATCTGAATCCTAAGTCTGAACCTGTTGATTGTAGTTTGGAAAAGACTTCAGACATTACCCCCAACCTGAACCAGGACCTATGTTCTTCTCATTTTATCATCAAAAACTTCATCTTTTCGTAATTTCTCTTCTTAGCTGCAAGATCCTGGCAAGTTTGAACTTGGCACAGATGTAAAGAACGGACTATTGGACTACGTGGGAGAAGGGGAGGGTGGGATGATGTGAGGGAATAGCATTGAAACGTGTATGTTACCGTATGTAAAATAGGTGATCAGTGCAAGTTCGATGCATGAAGCAGGACACCCAAAGCCGGGTGCTCTGGGACCACCCAGAGGGGTGGGTGGGGAGGGAGGATGGAGGGGGATTCAGGATGGGGGGACACATGAGATTCATGTCAATGTATGGCAAAACCACCACAATATTGTAAAGTAATTATCCTCCAATTAAAATAAATAAACATATATATGCATATATAAAAGAGGAGCCTAAGGAGACATGATTGTAATGTGGTTTATGTGATTCTGGAAAAAAAAAAAAAGATATTAGGGGAAAATTGAAGCTATCTGAATAATGTATGGTCTTTAATTAAAAAAAAAGATGAAAATATAAGGGCTAGATCATAATAGATATGAAATCAGAGAAATTTCATATGGCAACTCATGAAAAAAATCCACTGGAGGATTTTAAGCAGAGGTGCGACATGACCTGATCTGTAAAGACAGCCCCCAGGTTGTGAGACTTATGGAGCAATCCAGGTTTCTGAGTCTGACCCCGGGTAGCAAGCTCTGTTTTCTGTTTGAAGCTGGCTGCCATTCTAAAAGGGCATTCCCCTAAGGCCAGTCCACGTCCTTGTCCATCTCTTTCCCATGCACAGAAGTCATCAAGTGTTAGTGCTGAGACTTTCCCATGCACAGAAGTCATCAAGTGTTAGTGCTGAGATAAGGATACCTGCTAACTCGTGTATTGTTCTTCAGACATTGACACGACCAAAAGATTCTTGGAATTGCATTTTCTTCTTTGGTTATAAAACAAGTATATAGTGCCTGAGCGTCTACAAACACTTAGTTAAAGACAGAAGATCCCCTGGAGAAGAGCATGGCAACCCACTCCAGTATTTTTGCCTGGAGATTTCCAAGAACAGAGGAGCCTGGTGGGCTACAGCCCATAGGGTCACAAAGAGTCAGACACGACTCGACTTAGTCCACAAAGACAGAAAAGACACAGAAAGTAGAATCTCACAATAAGGATGTGTTTTCAGAAATCCTTTGGACACATTCTTGAGTGAGCAACTGGTGATTTTCTGCAAATATTTTCTGTGGGCTCAGAACCACATATTAGGGGACTTTTACGAGTTGGGTGGACCCCGTTCTGGAATGCATTAGACTTCAGAGGCCAGGGAGGGTTTGGTTCTCCCTCTGATCCCCGGGATTTACGACATTTTTAATCAGGAAGAAGGATCTGCAAGATTTCTTCCAATTTCAAATGAAGGCAAAATTTATGTGCGGTCAGGTGAATTGGCCGTCTCTTTCTAGGAAAGGCCATTTCATTTCCAGCTTTCATTTAGAGTTGAGATTGATTTATCCCCTTGGTTAAGTACCACCTGGTACTTGAACTGAGGTGTTTGTGAGATGTTTATTAGACTGTGGCCTGAGGCTGGTGGTGTGCCTGGCCCAGTGGCCCACTGTCCTGTCCCCCCGCCAAGCCACTGCCAGGCTGCACACACTCATGCTCAAAGCAATGCCAGTCCCAGTGGTAGAATAAGTACAAGGCGATCGAACCTCTACCAACGCCTTTCCAAGAGCTCCAAAGAGGGTCTCCGTCTTGTTCCCAGTGAAACATTTTGAAACCTAGAGTTTTCATCTTTGCCATATATGTGTTTTGCTGGCATATTCCAGTCCCAAATTTTGCTTCTCTCTAAAGTGAAAGTGAAAGTCATTCTGTGAATCCAGGCCAGAATACTGGAGTGGGTAGCCTTTTCCATCTCCAGGAGATCTCCCCAGCCCAGGGACCGAACCCAGGTCTCCCACATTGCAGATGGATTCTTTATCAGCTAAGCCACCAGGGAAGCCCAAGAATACTGGAGTGGGTAGCCTATCCCTTCTTCAGTGGATCTTCCTGACCCTGCATTGCAGGCAGGTTCTTTACCAACTGAGCTATCAGGGAAGCTCTCAAAGAAGCCATAAAACTCTCTCTAAAGGTCTCACTCTTTTGTCTCTTCCTTTTCCTTGTTTAGCCCAAGTCTTTATCTTCTCAATCAACATCTTCCCCGCAGCCTTCATTATCTGGATCCAACCAGACAAAGAAGAGCCGGGAATGAAGGTCACCAGAATCTTCTTCCTGCAACAAAGGAGTGTTGGAGAAGTCAGGAAGAGTTCTGAGTTCTGAACCCGGGCCTCGGAGGCCTCTCTGCCTCTGCTCTGGTCACAAGTGCAAGCCAAGAAGCCTGCGGGAGGCTGAGGCTGTGGGAGGCACACAGGAGACAGGGCTGATGAGGGCATCCTTGACTACCCAGACCCCTGCGTACACACCAGTTGACCACAGCTGTGAGCAAGCCCAGGAGAGACCAGCCAAGCCTAGTCCAGATCAACAGAACCACCCAGCTGCCCCCAGAATTGTGAGTGTCAATTCAGAGCTATTGTTATAGGCCATTGAGTTTTGCTGTGAATTTCTGTTATGACACAGTACTGTCGCCATAGGTAGGCAATGGTGACTGTCCACTGTCTTAAGTGCATCTCGATCCAGGTTAAAGTCTAGCTTCTACCTCACCTAATCCTAAGGAGGTATCTTTGCCCACATCAACCTACCACGATCGTCCACTCAGCTGCATTTCCTTACCATAGAATTAGGCATCAATCTTAGTTCTGTCTTGTGACTTTTCCCATTGTCCTCTTGTACAGAAGAGGCTCCCTACTGAGGCAGGGAAATTTTCCCTCCTTCCCTTCTAGGTTCTTTGGTTGGCCTAATAATTAAATGGACATAGCATGGATTAATAGGGAAAAAAATCAAATTTCATTTCATTTGTACAGGAGACTCCCTCAAAATATGAGACTCAAAGAAATGACCAAGCTTTCATACCTTTTAGACAAAGAAACAGTAAATTTGTAGAGACTTGACAAGACAGAGGGGTTTGGCCTTGGGGTAGTAAATTAGTGAAGAAATAGCAAGATTAGTTTGTTCGGCCTTCTCGGACCTAAATTCCCTATTTCTGGTGGAGAGGATGCCTTCTACCCTCCTGGGACAGGGAGCGGACCTTCCACAGGGGAGATTTATCTCCTGCTTTCAGAGGGACAAGGGAGGGTCAGAGTGTCCTTCTTGTCCTGGCTGTTTCTCAGATAACTTTAATTCAAAGTAATCAATGTGCCAAAGTGAGATATTCAGAGGTGGCATATTCTGTTCCCCTTCATTCTGTGACCTTGCCATACTGCCCCCAGCAAAACTGTGTCCCATTTCAGCAACTCATGATGTAAGATCATCACGACTGCAGGGAAAAAAGGACTTTTAACAGTCTGCATAAAATCAATATTATTAATTCTTAAACTTGCCTCATGCATGTTGTTCCATGACAAAATGTTTGTCAAGAGAGAAACAAAAAGCAAAGAAAGCACGTGAGGGATTTCCCTGGTGGTCCAGTGCCTAAGACTCTTTGCTCCCAATGCACTGGGTTGGGGTTATCAAACCTGGTCAGGAAACCAGATCTCACATGCTGCAATTAAAGATCCCACATGCCACTACTAAGAGCCAGTGCAGCCAAATAAATTGATTGTTATTTAAAAACAAAAAGCAAAACCAAGCAGACAAAGTACTGGAGTGTTATCCAAGCAGGGAAGAAGTCCCCCAGGTTAGATGGCGCTAGTCCCCAAACCCCCTCCCCCTCCTCCATTGTGTCTGGAACCCTGCTTTCTCCAAGAAGAGATGGCAAGCTTCCTGAGGTCAGCATCCTTCTTGTCTTGCTTTCATATCTCTCTTGAGACCTTACAGGGCACCAAGAAAGAGGCCACCATAAATGACTGCTGGTGGAATACTTGGGTGTGTCTGACTCTTTGGGACCCCATCGACTGTAGCCGACGAGGATTTTCCATTCATGGGATTCTCCAGGCAAGAATACTGGAGTGGGTAGCCGTTCCCTTCTTCAGGGATCTTCCGGACCCAGGGATGGAACCCATGTCTCCTGCGTCTCCTGCATTGGCAGGCAGATGCTTTATCGACTGAGCCACCTGGGAAGTCCAATCACTGGCTACTTGACGGACACATTAAAAGGTTTAGAAGCACCTGCTCCTTCTCCCAAAGGATGGATATGTTGCAATTCTTGCCTGCTCTGTCGTCTTCCTCTCGTTTCTCCTTGATCACTGCCTTGGAAGAGTCTTCCATCCCAACCCCAGGGAGCCCATTTCATTTCCTAATTACTTTCCCTGCTGAGAACATTCTTGTCTTGCTGTATCTAACCCAAATTTCCCCTTCTGTAGCTTCAGGCCATTGCTCCTTAGTCTAAATCCTCTGAAAGGGAGAATAATTCCCTTGCTTAATTTATATTGTAATCTCAAAGCTGTTTATACATCGCAGTTTCTGCTTCCCCTGGAGTCTCCTTTCTTCCTAGATTAGAGGAATAAGATTTCTTTCTCTCCATTTCTTCTCTATACCTGCATTTTTGGTTTACAAACCTCTAAGGTGTTTCTAAGTGTTGTGTTGAGATATTTTTCTTTCTGGGCTGATGTATAATAATTGCTCTCATTTATTGAATATTTACTGCTGCCCTAGGCAGCAGGCTAAGCATTTCTACACACATTATTTTGTTTGACTCTCAGAATAAGGTGAGTGCTGTTATTAACCTTATTTAATCCATGAAGAACCTAAGCCCAGAGAGATTAAGTGATATGTGAAAGTACACACAGCTGATTAGTGGCAGAGCTGGGGCTTGAACTCTGGTCTTTCTAAGTACAAACTATTTCTTTTTGTTTTGTTTTTATTATCCTCTAAATTGAAGTAATAGTTGATTTTTACACATACCAGGCAATATGATGCTCCTGGTCCATTGTTGTTGCTGAGTTGCTCAATTGTGTCTGACTCTTTGTGACCCCATGGATTGTAGCCCACCAGGCTCCTCTGCCCATGGAGTTCTTCAGGCAAGAACACTGGTGGCCGTTCCCTTCTCCAGGGCATCTTCCCGACCGAGGGATCGAACCCACATCTCCTGCACTGACAGGCAGGTTCTTAACCACTGAGCCGTCGAGGATGCCCTTGCTGATCCAGGGGCCACAGCTAAAGCGGCATGAAGGGTAGATGATCTCAAAAGTAGGTTCCCTTCATCGTGAACATTCAGTGTTGTTGTTGGGATTCTTAAACTCGTTTGGTCAACCTCCTCCAGACTCTTGCCCACTTCTACCTGCATCCTTCTGCATCATGCCTCTATCAAGCCAATATCTTGACTTCCCATTGACTTTAATTATAGGCTCATTTGGTGATTTTTGGATGCTTGACCTTGCCAGATACTGCAAATGATACATCCTGATACGAGAGCATCCCAAATTTTTCCAGGATTAGCACATGGGAGGTATCATAGGATGCTAAGAGCCCACGAGAAGACCTGAGCTCACTAAATTGGAAACATGACGATCTCTGCATAGGAACCAAGGGTCACAGTTTCAAACTGAGGCTTTTGGTCTCTTCTGATAAGATCCCCATATGGATTGCTGTGGAGATACAGGGCAGAAATGTATTCATCCAGCCATTTGACAAATGCTGTTTGTCTCTGATATGCCAGGCATATTCTAGGTGCTGGGGACGTAGCAGCTAGCAAGACAAGAAATTGCTTGCTCTAATGGAGCTGCATTTCAGCGAGAGAATCAGATAAAAAATCAGCAAACAAGCAAATTCATAACATAATGTCAGGCAGTAATAAGTGCTGTGAAAAAAAATAATTTGTCAGGTTTAGGGAATGGAACTTGCTGGTGGAGGAGGGGGAGCGATTTTAGACAGAGTGGTTGGTAGAGATGTCGCTGGGGAGGGACGTTTGAGTGAGATGAGTTACACATAGGGCTACCTGGTGGCTCAAAGTTTAAGAATCTGCCTGTAGTGCAGGAGCCGCAGGAGACGCAGGTTTGGTTCCTGGGTCTGGAAGATCCCTTGGAGGAGAGCATGGCAACCCATGGCAAGTCGTATAGAGGAGCGAGGGGTGCAGAGCTCTGGAGGTGGGGACATTCCATGCAGGAGGCGAGGCTGGTGCTGGGGTTCTCACATGGAAATCACCCAGGAGTGTCCAGAAGACAGCAGATGCCCACAGGGGCCGAGTGACATCAGCAGTGGCAGAAGTGGAAGGAGGCGAAGTCAGTAAGGGAGGCAGGGGCTGCTCAGAGCCTGCTCAGAACTCACACCTGAGTTCTCCTTCAGGTGTGATGGGAGATCCCAGGACGGCTGTGAGCAGGAGATGGATCCTCTCGACTTGTGATTTTTATGACCTTACAAGGCGTTGGGAATCTGGAAGTCAGGCCATAGCCTATTTTTCTTTTTTTAAATCTTATATTTATTTTTGGCTGTGCTGGGTCTTTATTGCTGCTGAACAGGCTTTTCTCTAGTTTCAGAGACTGGAGTCTACTCCCTAGCTGTAATGAGAGGGCTTCTCATTGTGGTGGCTTCTCTTGTTGCCGAGCACAGGCTCTGGGCAGTAGTTGTGGCTCCCAGGCTTAGATACTCTGCAGCACATCGAGTCTTTGTGGACAATGGATCGAACCTGGGTCTCCTGCATTGGCAGGTGAATTCTTTACCACTGACTCGCCAGGGAGGCCCCAGAGCCTATCTTTGTAAATAAAGTTTTATTGGAACACAGCCATATCCATTAATTTACATGCAGCTTCTGGCTGCTTTTGCACTGCCAAGATAGACTTGAGAAGTTGGGACAGACTCACCCGTCCATCCTCTACGTGAGCACCAGATGGATCTGCCTACAGTGCGAATCTGACGGTGCCAGGCCCGCCTCCCTTGTATCAGTGGTTCTCTGTCATCTACAGGCTAAGTCCAAGCTCCTTTTCATGGAGAAAAAAAGAAAAGCTCGTGAAACAAACATCCAAATGTTCCACCATCTGCCTCCAGCCTCACCTTCTACTTTCCACACTATAAGCAATGACTTGGGCGTATTGAGTCTCACTCTATTTTCCTTCTGGGTTTCTGTCTGACTGTTCCCTCCACCTGAATGCTCTCCTTGCCTAGCCCCTTCCATCACTAGTTTGCCCCCTTTTATCCTTGAAGGCTCCTCTCAGATGTCGCTTCCCCTGACCTGTCTATGCAACCCCCACCCCTACTGGGATATGGAAGTACACCCCATCCTCTGACTTCCTGTAACCCTCTGCGTACACATTTGTATTGCCTCCCGAGTTTCTCTTCATCTGTCTCCATCCATTAGAGGGAAACTAACTCAGACTTCCTTAAGTGAGGAGGAACTTGAACACAGACCCGTGCTGACGGGAAGGTGGGGGCTGGTTGGGTTCCCGGGTTGGCCTGATCTGACGGCTTCGGTTCAGTCTCTCTGTTTTGGCCCTGTTCTCCTCCAGGTTCTGTCTTCCTCTCCACGTCGGATGCGTGCTGGTTGTAATAGTTTCATTGCATCCCGTGACCAGAAGGGCTTCCCAGGTGGCGCTGGCAGTGATGGATCGGCCTGCCAGTGCAGGGCATGTGGGTTTGATCCCTGGGTTGAGAAGATCTCCTGGAGAATTCCGTGGATAGGGGAGCCCGGCGGGCTACCACCCATGGGACTGAAGAGTCAGACAGGTGCTGCCTGTATCCACCATTAGAGGAATCTCCTTGAAGACAGTCCTGTTGCCTGTTTCCTATTTACACCCTAACACTGGGCCCAGTGCCTGATATGTAGTAGACACTCAGGAAAGCTGTGATGAAGGACTGAATTATAATAACATTAGAAACAATTTAGTTAGGAGAAAGACAACCTTCAGAGAAAAGCCACACTTGGGCCAAATGGAGAAAATATACTTCAAACCTCTTTATTCCCTACCTGCACAGCCAACCTTGGCCTTCATTATTCTGCATGATTTGTGTCCTCTTAATTATAGATGTCATTATCAAGGATTAAAATTAAGTAGGTGCCTAGTGGATGAATATTCAAAGAACAGGGAATGCCATTAAGAACACAGACTGATGGGCAATGAAGGAAAGCCCTCGGAGCTGTGGTTCCCACCTTCTGCTGGGTGCTGTTGGTGGCGGTCACTTAAATATTGAAAGCAGAAAGTCACCAAGTTCAGATATTACCCAAATGTGCTGAAGCTGTTGAGCGAATGATTCCTAGGAACTTTAATCAATGTTTTCAGAGTCCCTCAGGGGACAGAAACATTTAGACTTAATTAATACTACTTTCGGCACTCAGCACCTCACCCTGGGTCTGCAGGATGGTGGTGGAAAGCTGTGCTCATCTCTGCTAGTCAGTAACCTTCCTGGATGAACAACTTTTGGTTATGAGGGACCTGAACCCAACTGGAACCAGTCTGAGATTCCCAAGTTGCTTTCAGAGTCTAAGGAAGAGAGACTTTCCTTGGTTGTCAGTGGTTAAGATTCCACGCTGCCAAAGCAGGGGCCACAGGTTTGATCCCTGGTGGGGCTTCCCTAGTGACTCAAATGGTAAAGAATCTACCTGCAATGCAGGAGATCCATGTTTTATCCCTGGGTAGGGAAGGTCTCCTGGAGAAGGGAATGGCAACCCACTCCATTATTATTGCCTGGAGAATCCCATGGACAGAGGAGCCTGGTGAGCTACAGTCCATGGGGTCGCAAAGAGTCAGCCATGTCTGAGCAACTTCCTCTTTCATATGTAATTTATGGGTCTTCCTTAGAGGTTCAGACGGTAAAGAATCTGCCTGCCAATTCAGGAGACAGGAGCCATGGGTTCGATCCCTGAGTCAGGAAGACCCTCTGGTGGAGGAAATGGCAACCCACTCCAGGATTCTTGCCTGGAGAATTCCATGGACAGAAGAGCCTGGTGGTCTATAGTCCATAGAGTTGCAAAGAGTGGAACATGACTGAGCGACTAACACTTTCACTTTCAGGAAACTAAGATCCCACATGCTGCATGGCACAGCCAAATTGAAAAAAGAAAGAGTTAAAGGAAGAGCTGAAAGCCAGGCCTTGGGAAAGAAGGACAGACATGAGCACAGGGGGAACCAGATGGAGGGGTCTGAACTCCACCGCGATTTACTCCCTCTCCCTCTCGCTCTCCCCGCTCTCTGGGTTGGGGCATCCCTCTTCCCCTTGTTTTGTGTATAAAACTGGGCTCATTGCATCTGCAGCTCCTTACTTTGCTTCTTCTCAGGCTGGCCACCAGAGAGAAAAAAAACCCTCAGGAAATAATCTGATTGGACCAAACTTGAATGATATCTATATGGTTTGGACTCATTAGAGGCCATGGGCCATGGTTCAGTGACTGGACCAGCTTGGGTTAGAGATCCACCATCCAGACAGTTACTGTGTCCAGTGAGCTGACTTCATGCACCTCCTTCTGCGTCTGTTGGGAACGCCACGTGAAGAGGTGAGCATAGACTCTGAAGCTCCTTTTTAGCTGCACAGCCTTGGACAGTTATTTAACCCTTTGTGCCCAATCTGCTACTTATCTGAAAATGGATATGTTAATAATAATAATATATATATGTAGTACATAAACATGGGCTTCCCTGGTAGCTCAGGTGGTAAAGAATCTGCCTGCAATGCAGGAGACCCCAGTTTGATTCCTGGGTTGGAATAATTCCCCTGCAGAAGGGATAGGCTACCCACTTCAGTGTTAATGAGCTTCCCTTGTGGCTCAGACAGTAAAGAATCCACCTGCAATGTGGGAGACTTGGGTTCGATCCCTGGGTTGGGAAGATACCCTGGAGAAAAGCATAGCAAACCACTCCAGTATTCTTGCCTGGAGAATCCCATGGACAGAGGAGCCTGGAAGGCTACAGACTTTGGTGTGGCCAAGAATCAGACATGACTGAGTGACTAAGCACAGCACAGCACAAGGTATAAATACATGTTTTATACACACACACACACACACATACATACACAAGGGCTTCCCAGGTAGCGCTAGTGATAAAGAACCAGTATGCCAATGAAAGAGACCTGAGACATGGGTTTGATTCCTGGGTTGGGAAGATCCCCTTGAGGAGGGCATGGCAACCCACTCCAGTATAATTGCATGGAGAATCTCATGGACAGAGGAGCCTGGTGGGTTACAGTCTACAGTCCATGGGGCCACAAAGAGTTGGACACGACTGAAGTGACTTAGCACACGCACATATACACAAACATTTGAGGACTAAACTATGTGTGTGTATGTATAATATTTATTTTCACAATATTTCAATATCAACATTTGGGGGTAATTGAGATAATTGAGATAAAAATGGATAATAAGAATATATATCATGAGAACTAAATATAAACATATGTAGAATAAATGAAATGAAAATATGTATGTAAGCACTAAGCACTTTCTATGTATCCCTGGATATATTTATATGAATGTGTGCATATGTGTAGAATATTCATTTGTTCTCACATGGTCTCAATGTCCATATGATTATCACCCCCATTGCTTAGAACAATGTCTGACACATAGGAAAGGTTATGCAACATCCTAATGGCAGTTCTGGAATCGTGGCCCATGTGGGGCCCTGTCTCTTGGACATAGTTGACTGCTACTTGGATCCCACTGACACTGGCTGGATATGAATCCAGGAGGGCTCCATTCTGGGTCATCGGAACCAGTTCTGAACCACTCTCAGAAGTGAAGTGAAGTGAAAGTCACTGAGCCGTGTCCGACTCTTTGCAACCCCATGGTCTATACAGTCCATGGAATTCTCCAGGCCAGAATACTGGAGTGGGCAGCCTTTCCCTTCTCCAGGGGATCTTCCCAACCCAAGGATCGAACCCAGGTCTCCTATATTGCAGACGGATTCCTTACCAGCTGAGCCTCAAGAGAAGCCCAAGAATACTGGAGTGGGTAGCCTATCCCATCTCCAGGGCAATCTTCCAGATCCAGGAATTGAACCGGGGTCTCCTGCATTGCAGGCAGATTCTTTACCAACTGAACTGTCAGGGAAGCCTACTTTCCAAGGGCATCTTCAATTCTTGTGACTAAAGTCAAGCTTGGTTTGTGGGCCTGCACCAGCATGGAAAGTCAACTACCCTCTTCCTCCTCCACGGGCCATTGTCATGTCAATTCAGGAATTCAACTCTAGGTCAAGGTTATGGACACCATAAAATATCTTGCTTTGTATAGTTTGTTAGACTTGAAAATCATTAAATGTTATCTCAAGATAGATAGCATTAAGCCACATTCACTCCTACTCTGAACATTTTTGAAAGAACAGGTTGAATCAATAACCACATGATATAACATGCTACCTTCAGTTCACAGAGGCATCTGATAAATCCTGTTTCCATTTTCCCAGAGTGAGTGCCTTGTGAATGAGTTTTCTGGCTCCAACTATGGTGTTCTTGAGTGTACAAAGCTCTTCAGAATTCTTCTTCAGCATTCAAAAAACCAAGATAATGGCATCCACAGACATTCCTGGCAAATAGACCAGTCCATTCTAACGGAGATCAGCCCTGGGTGTTCTTTGGAAGGAATGATACTAAAGCTGAAACTCCAGTACTTTGGCCACCTCATGCTAAGACTTGACTCATTGGAAAAGACTGATGCTGGGAGGGATTGGGGGCAGGAGGAGAAGGGGATGACAGAGGATGAGATGGCTGGATGGTATCACTGACTCGATGGACGTGAGTCTCAGTGAACTCCCGGAGTTGGTGATGGACAGGGAGGCCTGGCTTGCTGCGATTCATGGGGTCGCAAAGAGTCGGACACAACTGAGTGACTGAACTGAACTGAACTGAACTGAAAGTGGAAACGGTGGTGGATTTTATTTTCTTGGGCTTTAAAATCACTGCAGATGGTGACTACAGCCATGAAATTAAAAGACACTTGCTATTTGGAAGAATACCTATGACAAACGTAGACAGTGCATTAAAAAGCAAAGACATCACTTTGCTGACAAAGGTCTGTATAGTCAAAACTATGGTTTTTCCAGTAGTCATGTATGGGCTTCCCCGGTGGCACAGACAGTAAAGACTCTGCCTGCAATGCAGGAGACTTGGGTTCGATCCCTGGGTTGGGAAGATTCCCTGGAGGAGGGCATGGCAACTCACGCCAGTATTCTTGCCTGGAGAGCTCCATGGATAGAGGAGCCTGGTGGACTACAGTCCATGTGGTCACAAAGAGTCAGACACGACTGAGCAACTAAGCACGCATGCATGGCCCTCAAGTATGGATGTGAGGGTTGGACCATAAAGAAGGCTGAGGGCTGTGCCATAACTACATATTGGGATGTAGTTTCCCAGGGAGAAAAAGGGGAGGGGAGTTGGCAGAGTGAATTAAACTTTCTTGTCCATGGTCTACGGTTTGTTTATTTTTCATAATAATAATTGGCAGGGTGAAATATTTTAATTTTCCTATAGCTATGTAATTAATATGTCCACATTAGAAATCAATTATCCTTGATAATTACCACTGGTGCTATGGCTCCTAAGCTGAGCGCTAGTCTTGCTAACGAACTGAACGAGACATAATTTCTTGTTGTTCAAAGAGACGATCAGCTCTAATCAGCAGTAAATTCAATCAAAACTTACTGACACCGATTGAGATCACATTAGAGTTTGTAAAAATAGGATAATTATGTTCATCTTGTAAGTCGCAGGTATTGTAACAGCTCTAAACTGTGTGCCCATTTGAATAAACACTTAACGTCTGCTGGCTCTATGCTGGCAGATGTCGAAACATATAATCTGCATAAATAAATTAGAAGTCTATTTTTCCCCTTCATAGCCCTTTAGTTTTGTGAGATTCAATTAGTGCAATCTTTTCTTTTTTTTTTTTTTCAATTTAATGAGCTCAGAATACCAGGCCAAGCAATGGCACATTGAGACAGGACAGCCTGTGGTAAAGAGTTGTTGGTGTTGCTGCGGCTGCTGCTGAGTCGCTTCAGTCGTGTCCGACTCTGTGCGACCCCATAGACAGCAGCCCACCAGGCTCCCCCGTCCCTGGGATTTGGTGTTACTTCTTTTTAAATCCCTCTTTATCATTTTTTTTAAACAATTATTTTGTTAAAGTATAGTTGATTTGGGTTTCTCTGGTGGCTCAGTGGTAAAGAATCTGCCTGCCAATCTGGGAGACACAGGAGAAGAAGGAGAGTAAGGTTCAATCCCTGGGTCAGGGAGATCCCCTGGAGAAGCCAACAGCAACCCACCCACTCCAGTATTCTTGCCTGGAAAACCCCTTGGACAGAGGAGACTGGTGGGCTATATAGCCCATGGGGCTGAAAAAAGAGTCGACCACAACTGAGTGACTGAGCAGGAGCTCACTAGTCAGTTTACAATGTGTTAATTTCCGCTGTGCAGCAAAGTAACTCAGCTAAACATAGATACATTCTTTTCCGTATTCTTTTCCTATACGGTTTACTATAGGATATTCAATATGATTCCCTGTGCAGTAGGACCTTGCTGTTTATATAGTTTGGTATCCTTTCTTCTTCTTTTTAAAAATTTATTATGTGTTTTTATTTATTTAAAAATTTGTATGGGAGTGACTCGACGGATGTGAGTCTGAGTGAACTCCGGGAGTTGGTGATGGACAGGGAGGCCTGGCCTGCTGCGATTCGTGGGGTCGCAAAGAGTCGGACACGACTGAGCGACTGAACTGAACTGATAGTTGCTTTTCAATGCTGTGTTGGTTTCTGCTGTATGCAAAGTCAGTCAGTTATATGTATATGTGTATCCCCTCCGAATTGGATTTCCTTCCCGGTTAGGTCACCGCAGGGCACTGAGTTGCTGTGCACTAGGTTCTCACGAGTCATCATTTTATCCATAGTATTGATAGGGTATCTATGTCAATCCCAGTCTTCCAATTCATCCTACCCTCTTTCCCCCTAAGTATTTAAATATTTCTTCTCTACATCTGTGAATCCCTCCTTATTCTTTAAAGGGAAATTTAATAGTGACTAAGATAATGGGTGCTGAAGCTAGGCTGGCTGGGTTCCGATCCTACCTCGGTGCTCAGGGCTGTGTCTTGGCCAAGTGCAGGGGCAAGGTTGGTGCTCTATCTTAACTCCCTTCATTGTAGACGCCCTGGGATGAGCCTCAGCTCATGACCGAGGAACACAGGAGTTCCTTGGTCTGAGTCGGCACAATTTTGATATCGCTTGCATCCCAGAGTGCAAGCACAAAATCGGGGTTGGGGGTATGAAGTTCCCTCTAGACTTTGCCCTATTTCTTACCCTTTGCTGGCCTTCCTCTCCTGCCCTGCCCTACTTTCCCTGCCCTGTTCAGGCTATCTGAAAGACAGTCCTTCAGAAACCACTTGCACTTGGCCCACCGTCTCTTGCTAGGAGTGACGTAAGACAGTGAGATTCCTCTATGTCTGCTTCACTTTCCTTTGGGCATCATAGTAGAACTTTGCTCCTGGGTTGCTGTGAGTTTGTTTCACGGAAAGCACGCAGAGTCGTGTCTTGTACGCCCTACGTGGAAGTAGATATTAGTAGTATTTTCATATTCACTTTATAACATATAAATACTGTCTTAATACAGTGTGGGGTTTAGTGAAGAGATCAGAGGGGACAGGTCTGTGTTCCTGACCATATGTCTTTTTCTTTATTTATTCAGCTGTATTGGGTCTAAATCGCAGCCTGTGACATCTTCACTCTGTCAGGTGGGATCTTTCACTATAGCCACACAGACTCTCTGGTTGTGGCATATTAGCTTACTTGCTCCACATCATGTGGGATCTTAGTTCCCTGACCAGGGACTGAACCCATGTCCCCTGCATTGCAAGGTGGATTCTTAACCACTGGGCCACCGGGGAAGTCCCCCTGTGTGTCCTTGAATAAGCCTTTCCTTAACCTCTTGGGACCTCCAAGTCCTAACCTTGGGGAATAAAGGTGGTGTGTACACCTGACTGGGCAGTTGCACAGATTTAAAGAGAGAATGCTGGTCAGATGAACAGCATTATGTGTGGCTCAATGACAGTTCCCACTAGTACGCTTCGTAGTGTGTCTTGCAAATCAGCTAGCATGACATTCAATTCAGCTAACACTGATCAGCAGTGGTAACAGCTAACATTGATTTGCCAGCGTTCCTCATCAGCCATGATCCTTGCCATGACCCAAGTATTATTACTGTCGCAAGCATCACTGTGCCAATTTGTCAGATTGAGCCATCAAGACCCATTGAGAGTTGGTGAGGCAGGAAAATTAAAATAGCTGATTTGGGGCAAAAATAGAACAAACCCCCATGTTTAGTCCCTATTTCTGTTCTGCGTCCACTACACTATCCTGTCCTGTGTTTGAGAGAATTGGGAGAGTTTGCTGGAGAAAAGGGCATGAGGACATGAGAGCTGTCCCGAGACATTTGAAGGAGAGAGGTGGTGTGGTACACGGTAATGACTAGGGTGCTAGGCCACGTGGTCTGGGTTTGAATACAGCTCCATCACTTAATGTGTGACAAGTCAGGTAATAGTCTCTCTCTGCTCTGCTTCCTCACCTGTAAATGTGTCTTTAGGAGTATTAAATGGATGTCTATGTCTGAAGCGGGGCCAGCTTTACCATCAGACATCGTAGACACCAGATTGGGGACAAATCCTTAAATTTTAGGGGTCCAGCATAATGTTTTAATTTCTGGTAAAATCAGAAAGGGAAAAAATGAACTTTTAAGTGGAAGTAAGTATTAATACATAACATTAATATATTCATGTTTATATGAATACAATCATAAAATAAAAGTTTATATTATTATTGCTATTGTTATTTTTCATGAAGGAAAGGATCCATGAAGGTAAAATATCTAGAATTCATGGGGGCTATAATGTGGCCTTGGTAGGGAGTATTTAGACCAGAGACTCCATCCTGGGTAGCTGTTAAGCTGTCTCCTCGTCACTGACTCAATGGACATGAGTTTGGCACCAACTTCGGGAGATGGTGAAGGGCAGGGAAGCCTGGTGTGCTGCACTTCATGGGGTCTCAAGAGTCGGACTCAACTGAGCCACTGAGCAGCAACAACCTCTAGGGGGCTCTGCGCAGTCAAATCGGAGTCCCTGGGAGGCTCTGCACACTCACACATTTCTTCCACGTTTCCTCTTTCCCTAAGAATCTCTCTGCTTTACATGCAACAAGCTAGAGAAAGTATCAGGCTTCCCAGGGCCTCAGTAGTAAAGAATCTGTCTACCAGCGCAGGATTCTCAGGTTTGATCCCTGGGTCCGGAAGATTCCCTGGAGAAAGGAATGGCTACCCACTCCGGTATTCTTGCCTGGAGACTCCCATGGACAGAGGAGCCTGGCAGACAATGGGGTCGCAAAAAGATCAGACACGGCTTAGGGACTAAACAGCAATAATAGAGAAGACCTCTGCCATGACCCAGGAGTCTTTGGGGAGTTGAGGCAAAGAGATGATGGGAAAGCCACAGGGTGGACCCCGCCACGTGGCAAATGCCACGTCCTGTGGATGCCACCTCTAGCTGTGAGCCACTAGTTCTGCAGTAAAGCTGCTAAACTTAGCAACCTTCTCCCACCCCATCCCTGGGCAGAATCACTCTGACACATTCAAGGCCAAAGACCCAACTGGGTCACAGTGTGCAGTAGTGGAGTATGGATCAGAAAGAGAGATGAGGTGACAAGTTCTTTATTCTGTGGAATGCACCTGGCTGCCTTGTTACTCAGAGTGTGGCTTGGTGGCACCAGAATTGCTAGGATACTGTCGTAAGAGCAGAATCTTGCATCCACCCCGGGCCTGCGCATGTTAAGGCACCAGGAGGTCTGCACGGACACTCCAGTTTGAGCAGCCCTGCTCTCATGGCACCCCACTCCAGTACTCTTGCCTGGAAAATCCCATGGACCGAGGAGCCTGGTGGGCTGCAGTCCATGGGGTTGCTAAGAGTCGGACACGACTGAGCAACTTCACTTCCACTGTTCACTTTCATGCATTGGAGAAGGAAATAGCAACCCACTCCAGTGTTTTTGCCTGGAGAATCCCAGGGATGGGGGAGCCTGATGGGCTGCCGTCTATGGGGTCGTACAGAGTCGGACACGACTGAAGCAACTTAGCAGCAGCAGCAGCTCTCACGTGTAGGCATCTTGGACCCAGATGTACAGTGATCTAGGGCTCCAGATCTAAAAAATCACTAATCTAAGCCCTAAGCTAAACATGGTGGTTTAGTTGCTAAGTTGTGTCTGACTCTTGTGATCCCATGGACTGTAGCCCACAAGCCTCCTCTATCCATGGGATTTCCTAGGCAAGAATAATTGAGTAGGTTGCCATTTCCTTCTCCAGAGGATCTTCCCCACTCAGGGACCGAACCTGGGTCTTCTGCATTGACAGTTGGATTCTTTATTGACTAAGCCACTGGTGGGAAGCTAAAGGGGTCAAGGTCCAGAATTCCAGTGTTTCTCGGAGGTTCTTCACCCACCCTGGGGAAAAATTCCCAACAGAGCTTTAGGACCTCATCTCTGGCTACCAAGGAGGGATGGTTTTGCCTGAAGTGTTCCCTCCAGGGAGATGGTGGCCACTTTGGTAGGTGGCTGGCGCAGGTGAGGGAATTCGGGGTCATGATTGTCTCTCTGTGGGTCTTTGAGGACCACCTGCTCTGTGTCTGGCTCCACTCATCTCATCTTGTTCAAGAAAAAACAGCAGGAAGAAGATAGAGCCAGCGGAGGGCACACCTCTGAGTGGGAAGTGTCTGTGATGCTTTTGGTGTCTGGACAAACACTAGGTGGAGATTTCCCAAGGGAAGGCAGGGCAGGACTAGATGTCTGTGTCGGGTGGAAATGAGCCTCTGTGAATATGATTCCTGGATCTGTGATAATGTCCAGCTTTCTGTTTTGGGGATGAAAAGAAAAAAAAAAAAAGATGTGGGACAGGGACTTTAGGACCTGTGAGTGTGAGTGTTTGTGGCTCAGTTGTGTCTGACTCTGCGACACCATGGACTGTAGCCCACCTGGCTCCTCTGTCCGTGGGATTCTCCAGGCAAGAACACTGGAGTGGGTTGCCATTTCCTTCTCCACAGATATAAATTTCTTGAAAATATTTGGGGTGGACCAAATGTCACCCGTGGGGGCTCCCAGGCGGTGCTAGTGGCACTGAGCCCGCCTGCCAATGCAGGAGACAGAAGAGCTGTGAGCTCGATCCCTGGGTCGGGAAGATCCCCTCGAGAAGGAAATGGCACCCCACTCCAGTGTTCTTGCCTGGAGAATCCCATGGACAGTGGAGCCTGGCGGGCTGCTGTCCATAGGGTCGCGAAGAGTCGGGCACGACTGAAGCGACTTAGCATTTAGCAAATGTCACGTTTCTAGATTTATCTAAATGGAGTCAACTCCGGCTCAGGACCACTGCACACCAAGATCCCTGAGAAGCCCAGTAACAGCCACTGGGTTCGGCTTGCTCAGGGGCCCCTGCTCACTCTAATATTGTTTTTTGGGGTTTGGTCCCCAGCCGTGCTGGCCATGCTCCTTCGCTACATAACGCTGGAGTCAGAAGCTGCCCCTCAATATCCTTTTGGCATCTCTGTTCCTAGTGGGTCTCAGAGATGCCTTAACTGGATTGATTTCATACTTCAGGGACCCCCACTCAGTCCCCTGGAATCACCATGCTTAGTGTCTGATCGCCCCCTCTGAGCCCCCTTGTAATGTCTGTCCTGTGGCCTCTGGAGTGGGCCCCAGCCTCTGCCCCTTGCATCCTCAAGGTCTGTGTCTTTCCCTTGTCCTGGGGGCTCCCGATCCCCAACAATGAGACCCTGTTCCTCCTTTCTCCTCGGAGCAAAAGCGCCTCCAAGCAGTATAGCAGCCACCAGCCCAGGGGGCAGCTCTGTCTACCCCAGAAACGCGGCCAGTTCAAGTTGCCACGTGCTCTAAGTGTAAAGTACACTCCAAATTTTGAGGACTTGGTGCCAGAGAGATGCACAATGCATCAGTAGTGATTTTTATTCTGGTCCTGGGATGGGGCTTCCCTGGTGGCTCAGATGATAAAGAATCTGCCTGCAAGGCAGGAAACCTGGGTTTGATCCCCTAGAGGAGGAAACGGCAACTCACTCCAGTATTCTGGAGAATCCCATGGACAGAAGAGCCTGGTGGACTACAGTCCAAGGGGTCCCAAAGAGTCGGACATGACTGAGCGACTAACATACACATGATGAAATAATATTTTGGATATATGGGGTTAAGTAAACACTATTAAAATTAATTTCACCAGTTTCTTCTTACTCATTTTGAGTGTTTCGCAGAAAGGTTAAAATTCCTACATGGTTCACATTATGAAATGGGCTTCCCTGGTGGCTCAGACGGTAAAGCGTCTGCCTGCAATGCGAGAGACCTGGGTTCGATCCCTGGGTCAGGAAGATCCGCTGAAGAAGGAAATGACAACCCACTCCAGTACTCTTGCCTAGAAAATTCCAAGAATGCAGGATCCTGGTGGGCTAAAGTCCATGGGGGTCACAAAGAGTCAGACACGACTGAGCAACTTCACTTTCACTTTCACATTATTTCTGTTGGACACCCTCCTTCTTAGAATTAAAAAGTCGGGGCCTGGAGCCCAAGTGGGCTCTTAACTCAGCTGGCCCACCCTTGTTGCTGCCCCAGGGAGCCTGGAATTCCGCACGCAGGCACCTGCTGCCCCAGCATCCTGTGAGGGCTGGAGGAGGAGGGTGAGGCCCTTTCGTTCTCTCTCTTATCTGTCTGTTGGGAGAGGGAAAGGGTTACTAATGTTCCCCTTCTCCTGGTGGCTCAGACAGTAAAGCATCTGCCTGCAATGTGGGAGATCAGGGTTTGATCCCTGGGTCGGGAAGATCTCCTGGAGAAGGAAATGGCAATCCACTCCAGTACTTTTGCCTGGAAAGTCCCATGGACAGAGGACCTGGTGGGCTACAGTCCACGGGGTTGCAAAGAGTTGGACACAACTAAGTGACTTCACTTTCTTGACTTTCTTTCTTTCTCTCATTTTACAGATGAGGAGGCTGAAGTCCAGAGAGGGGAAGCAACTTACCCGAAGCCACACAGCGAGGTATAAGAGAGCAGGGCACCCACAGCCCCTATCCACACCGCAGGGCCTGCTGCCACCTCCCAAAGGCAAAGGAGAGGTGGGAGAGAAGAGGGGACGCTCACTGGAAGAGGCAACTGGGCGCACTGACTTCTGCAGGTGCTCCTGAGGCGACTGCGGTGCGGCGGGTGTCCTGTGAGCACCCCTGTACTCCTCATCCTGAACTCTCATTTACATGTTTGCTGGCCTCGGTCCTCTTTCTTCTTTGTTTTGAGCCGAGCTGGGTCTTCCTTGCTTCGGGTGGGCTTTCTGTAGCTGTGTCTCACAGGCTTCCCTTGCCACAGTGGGCAGGCTTGATTGCCCACAGGTGGGATCTTAGTTCCCCGACCAGGGATCGAACCCTAGCCCCCTGCATTGCAAGGCGGGTTCTTAGCCACTGCACCACTGGCCTCAATTCTCGGTGCTTAGTTTGGCTGTGGCAGTGTGTTCTTCGGTTTGTTTACTCGTTCACTGTCTTTATTTTGGCTTCCCTGGTGGCTCAGAGGGTAACCAATCTGCCTATTATGCAGGAGACCTGGGTTCAATCCCTGGGTCTTGGAAGATCCCCTGGAGGAGGAAATGGCAACCCACTTCAGTGTTTTTGCCTGGGGAGTCTCATGGACAGAGGAGCCTGGTGGGTCATGGTCTATTCTATGGGTCTCAAAGAGTTGGACATGACTGAGCGATTAACTTTAATTTTGGCTGAAACCTGCTTTAAACCCCTTGTGAAACAAGGCAGGGTGCAAATAACCAAATAAACACAGATCACAAGGATTTCTGGGTCTCCCTGGGAAGAAGGTTGAAGAAAGAGTTCCCTCTGTCACACGGCACACAGCTGTGTACAGCCCTGGGTAGGAGTGGGGGTGATGTGGGATGGATACATTTCATTTAATAAAATACAGCCCAGCCTGGGGCTGAAAGGTTGTGAGAACTCTTGGTGGACCCAGAGAGATGCTGAAAGACACAGGATCAGGTTCAGTTCCCTCCAAGATCCCGTTACAACATCGGTTTCTTTCCCCCTTTCCCACACCTTGGGGGCGCACAGTGCTTTTCTGCATGAGAAACTCTAGGAGAAGAGGATTGTATTTCTTGGTGGAGTTTCATGAGGACTCGGGTCTAACTTTACCCTTGTCCTTATCTGCAAGCAACAGTAGAGATTTTGCAGGCAAATCAGGATGTCTTTTTAGACTGTAATAAAAATCCTGGGACGTTCCAGCTTTCCTCATGATTTCCTTGATACCATCCCAGTTCTGGAGTTGGGGGAAAAGTCTGGGACCCCAAGACCACCTTGCTTCTGCTAGCTGGAGTAGAGAACCACATCACAGAAGGATAAGATTACAGACAGCTGACTTCCACTGGATCAGCTCTTCCTTTAAAGAACACATCTTAAAAAAAAAAAAAAATCACTTCTAGGAAGAACGGATCAAACAGGTGTTCATTGGAAGGCAGGTGAAGTAACTCATGGGGACCCAGTAACTGCTGCTGTTTAGTCGCTCAGTTGTATTCAGCTCTTTGAGACCCCATGGACTGTAACCCACCAGGCTCCTCTGTCCATGGGATTTCCCAGGCAAGAATACTGGAGTGGGTTGCCATTTCCTTCTCCAGGGGATCTTTCCAACCCAGGGATCAAGCCCAGGTCTCCTCCCTGGCAGGCAGATTCTTTACCGTCTGAGCCATCTGGGAAGCCCACTGCAGACTGACTCAGCTGTCTTACCTTTAAAAAGACTGTAACATGATGGTTACGTGTGCCATACTTTTGGGGGCATCTATTTTTGTGCAGGGCACTTTGCTGTTGACACCCATTATTTTATTGAATCTTGATGGTACTCTGTGGATTGTGTGTTATTGTTCTTATTGTACAGATGAAACTGACGCTTACGGAGGTGAGGACTTAACTTGGTCTCATGGCCCAAGGAGGGAGGTGGGAGTTTCAAACAAGTTCTGTCCTTCTTCAAAAGCCAGATTAGGACAGAGAGACGGACTAGATGCATGCCAATTCCCCTTCCAGTTCTCAAATCAATACTACTGATTCAAATATTATTCACTAAAGCAAACTGGATGGGCCACATTCAGCTGACACACTAGACCAGCAAAGTTCTCCATATTTTCATCAAATAGGCACGTATTTGCTAAAGATAGGCAGACAGAAGGGGCCAGATGAGGCTGACTCCTGAGCTGCCTTCTCCAAGGGCTCTATTAATGGGAACAGACAAACGTCCAGGGCCATTCTAAGCCCACAAAAGCCAATCACAGGCCTAAATGGTACCCAGGGAACCTGTGAGCTACCCTATATACCTTCTTCTCCCAAATTACCTTTCTACGCAGTAGCTTGATCCCAGGTTTCATTACCTGGTAATTTCATCCTTCAAGAACCAGCTCAGCAATACCTTTGTCTAAAATGTCCTTTTTGTCTCCCTTTCATCCCTTCACTATGCTAGGAAGGCTTTGTCATTCCATTGCCAAGCTTGCACAGCATACTCTTTATTTCTGGAGCAGGACACACCCAGCAGAGCAGTCAGTAGCTGTTAGGAAGTCCTTGTCCAAGGATTCAGAGGGCCTGTGACAGGCCTCATCTGCCAAATGTGAGGATCCTCACCAGTGGAAAAGCGCAGAAACAAGTCACTTGCTTCTTCCTCAGTTGCCCACCTTATTGCTTTTGCACAAGCTAGGGTATCATATTTCAAAATGACCATTCTTCTCTAAACTCAGGAAATGAAAGGCAAATATTATGTTAATAATTTGAAGCTTAGCTTAACAGCTTCTGTAAAGGGCATAGAGCACTGAAGCTGGGCTGAGAGAAGGGGCAAGTCTCTGAGACTAAGAAAGAACGTTGCTGGTATTCCATCACTAAGTCGTGTCTGACTCTGTGACCCATGGACTGTAGCATGCCAGGCTCCTCTCTCCTTCACTATCTCATGACCATTGAGTTGTGCAAACATCCTTTTCCTCCCCACTCTACCTTTTTGAAAGAGATCTTGCTGCCTTCTGAGTTGTTAGGATTTGGGAAGGCACACATGAAAAAATGTCTAGAAACAAATCTGGGAGTGAGGAGGGAAGTAAAGTAAAGAAAAAAGCTCTGGATCCGTGGACTTTGAGAGCGCCTGAACAGAGAGGTGACCTTGAAGGTTTTAAATACAGATACAGGACTTTCCAGGTGGTGTCAGAGGTAAAGAATCTACCTACCCAATGCAGGAAACCCAGGAGACTCAGGTTCAATCCTTGGATCAGGAAGATCCCCTGGAGAAGGCAATGGCAACCTACTCCCCTGGTGGGCTACAGTCCATGGGGTCTCAAAGAGTCAGACCCAACTGAGCAACTGAGCACGCACGTGCAGGTAAAGTGGAGTGGGTGAGTCCTGGAGGGGAGAAAAAGGGAGGAAAAGTAATTTTAAGAAACGCTGGAATACACTGTGAATCTGATCATCCTTAAAGTTCTTTAAGAGCTGCATGATCAGAATTCAGCGTAGTTGATTTTCGAAGTGGAATACATCTATTAATACATGGGACACGGAGATGGACCAGACGGACTGGGGTCATGGGGTCTACAGAAGTCATGGGCGAAAGATGGTCCCTGCATGTGAAAGAGACTAGTGCCCTGGGGCTGAGGAGTGAGGCAGGACGAGAAAGCTTGGGTAACAGACCAGCCAGGAGGCAGAGCAGACAGCTGCCAGTCTGCCTTCTTGGGTGGAGTAGGGCCGTTCCGTGTGGCTTACCGGCTTTGCTGAGATCGAATGTCAGTCGACCAGGTCAGACATCTCACTGGGCTGGAAAGAGTATACTATTTTGTGGGGCAGCTGCCTCCAGGGAAGCCAGGATTGTGTCTGCTATGCTGGGTCTGGATGTGTCAACCTGGCCTGGAGTTGCTTTTGGAAGCCAGGGATGGGGAGGACAGGCTTGTCACACCCAAGAGTGAGCATCTCAACTTGGGCAGAAGGATGGTGAGAGGGGAGGAAACAAGAAAGTGAGCGCCGAGGAAGGGGTGGGTGAGCGGTGACAATTCCAGGGTGCAGAGACGGCCAAAAGAGATTTTAAGAAGAGAATTGTCCTAACGCTCAGTTTGAAATTCTTGGTTTTCCCATGATGCAAACCCGTTCTCCATCTCCCCTGGTTTCCCCCCAAATACGCAATAACATGTACTGTCCATGAGCACTCTGAGATTCCGTGTGAGCTCTCTGTTGGGGTCGGTGTTGCTGCGGTGGAGCAAGAATTCTCTTTTCTCCTATGAATGAAGACGTAGAAGCAAGGTTTTCAAGGCAGAGAAGACCACAAGAATGGAACTGCTCTCCCAATTGTTTGAAATATTGGCTGCAAGCATTGAGATTTTCATAGATTATAAAAGTTCTAATCTTAGTAAGATTTCAAGGGCCTGACTGGGAAAGATTCCCCTGGAGAAGGACATGGCAACCCAGCACTCTTTCCTGAAGAATCCCACGGACAGAGGAGCCTGGTGGGCTATATAGTCCATAGAGTCACTAAAAGTCGGATACGACTGAAGTGATTTAGGGCACATGCGTGGGTGCGCACATGTACACACACATACACACACACGCACATGCACAAGGGGAAAAGTGTGGGGGGATAGATTAGAAGTTTGGGATTCAGATATACACACTACTATATATAAAATAGTTAAACACCCAGTGTATAGTACAGGGAACCACTCAATATTTTGTAATAACCTAAATGGGAAAAGAATCTGAGAATGAATAAATCTCTATACACTCTACACATGTATATGCGTATTTGTATAACTGAATCAGTTTGTTGTACACTAACACAATGCTGTAAATCAGCTATATTTCAATCAAAAAATTAATTAAATAAAACAAATCTCTTTCTGGGGATTTTGTCCCACAAGAGGATGCAGGATATTTGGGAAGATCACTTACTCTGGGGCTTCCCAGGTGGCTGAGTGGTAAAGCACCTACCTGGCAATGCATGAGATGCAGAAAATACAGGCTCAGTCCCTGGGTTGGGAAGATCCCCCGGGGGAGGGCATGGCAACCCAGTTCAGTATTCTCGCCTGGGAAATCTCACGGACAGTGCTGGAGGACTAGAGTCCACGAGGTCGCAAAGTGTCAGACATGACTAAGAGATTAAGCAGCAACAACACGGCACAGATCGCTTACTCTATTTAATGCTTTAATGTGAAAAAGACTCCCAAACGTTCTGTTAACTTTGCCTATAAGAAGCCACCATATAAGATACACTACCATAGGATTAGTATGTATATGAAATGCACACACAGATAATCTTAACTTTGCAAAAATCTACCGTGGAGCAGACTGTAGCGGGTGAAGCCATTGAGTCTTATACCTCCGCTCAGGACTAGTCATATAAATCATCCCACAAGCTCATCCATCACATCACACGCCAGGAGTTATTCAGTGTCTTTTGCTGCTCATATAAACTGTCTTTCTTAGTAGCTTGCTTCACATCCAGCTCTGTTAACCCCTGGATGCCCATGGCATGTGGCTAGTCTTGGAAATACATGCTTTCTTTATGGTTGTGTCAGTGTCTAATCTGGCCAGATATATTTCAGTGTTTCCTCAATGTGCGTGAATGATCTGGGTGTTTACCAGAAGCTTCCTAATAAAACACTCTTTTCTCTGCTACAGTAGACTTATAGTTTACTTTAAAAATAACTCAGTTGAAATTTAATAGGAGGTTTTAAGGCCACATCTGATTTCAGCCATATAAATTCCAACTTTTACCAACACTCTTGGCTCGTCAACCTTGCGGTTTTCTGAGTGATTGAGATGAAACACCAGCTTGCCATTGTGCTGCGCCTTGTTAGTTCATTCACTACATATATCAAAGGGCTTCCCTGGTGGCTCAGCGGTAAAGAATTCACCTGCCAGTGCAAGAGATGTTAAGAGAATTGGGTTCGATCCTTGGATTGGGACGATCCCCTGGAGAAAGAAATGGCAACCCACTCCAGTATTCTTGCCTGAAAAATCCCATGGACAGAGGAATCTGGTGGGTTTATAGTCCAAGGGGTGGCAAAAGATTCGGACGTGATTTGGTCTAAACAACAACAAAATATATCAAAACTATACCAAACAAAAAACAAGCTGCAGTAGCCGTGTAATAAACTCATTGACACATGATAACCTGAAATCATTTAAACCCAGGGGCAAGAGTTTATAGGTAGAGTGTAGGAGTGACATTCTTAGTGAAAGAGGGGACAGAAAACACAAACCCTTTAATATATTAATAGTTTGTGGTTTAAAAAAATTGAAAATAAAAATCACTGAATCAATGATACTTATTTTCTGAACTCTAATGTAAAAGATAAATGGGTCTTCTGGCATTTTTTTTTTTTTTTGGCAGAAAAAGAAAAAAATAAGATCTAAGTACCTTTTCTGGAGGGAAAGGGAAGGAGCTAAAGCCATTGTTCAGGTCTACAAGTGAAATGTGAGCAAGAAGTCATTTGCGACATTCTCTTTTGCCTGAAAACAGTCTTGTGCAGTGTTAGTGTTCCCAACGCACAGATGAGGAAACTGAGGCCCAGGAGGCAGAGGTGGAACGTATTGTCACTCATCTACATCTCTCTGGCTCCCAAGTCCATCACCCTGCTGCGCTGCCCACCTCTCCCTGTGCTTCCCTGGTACAGAGGCTTCTGCCTTTTTAGGCGCCTCTGGACAGGAAACCCTGTAATAGCTCTGCAAGCTGTTGCCTGCATCCCTAAACGGTGTCTCAGCTTCATTAGGAAGTACGGTGAGACTGGCTTGATCTGTCCAGGACAGCGTTTGTTTTCAGTATGTTGTTGATTTCGGGATGTGTGTTCAGTTGCTCAGTCATGTCCAACTCTGCAACACTATGGACTGCATAGCCCACCAGGCTCCTCTGTCCATGGGATTCTCCAGGCAAGAATGCTGGAGTGAGTTGCCGTTCCCTTCTCCAGGGGACTTTCCCGACCCAGGGATGGAACTCAGGTCTCCTGCACTGCAGGTGGTTTCTTCACTGACTGAGCTATCAGGGAAGTCGAAGAATACTGGAGTGGGAGGCCATTCCCTTTGCCAGAGGACCTCCCCAGTCCAGGGATCGAACTGGGCTGTCCTGCACTGCAGGCAGACTCCTCGCCATCTGTGCTATCAGGGAAGCTGGCTAAAGTGGACCGGAGAGATCAACTCATTTTCAAAATCTGGAAAGCAGACTGAATCTTGGCAGCAGGGCTAAGTGACTGAATAAGTTGAACTTTAATTGCTCACTGGGGTAAACATAAGTGAAAGTCACTCAGTCATGTCCAGCTCTGGACTGTACAGTCCATGGAATTCTCCAGGCCAGAATACTGGAGTGGGTGGCCTTTCCCTTCTCCAGGAGATCTTCCCAACCCAAGGATTGAACCCAGGTCTCCTGCATTGCAGGTGGATTCTTTACCAGCTGAGCCACAAGGGAAGCTCAAAAATACTGGAGTGGGTAGCCTATCCCTTCTCCAGCAGATCTTCCTGACCCAGGAGTTGAACCAGGGTCTCCCACATTGCAGGCGTATTCTTTACCAGCTGAACTACCAAGGAAGCTCTAAACATAAGAAGAAAACAGACAGATGTTACAAAATCCTGCAGAGGGGATCACAGCATCAGGCAGAATTGAAGGCAGGGGATACAAGGAACTGAGAGCAGGACGGATGGTTGAAAGTCTTCATGGAAACAGGAAGGGCCCAGGTCTTTTCTCTAAGTAGGAACTGTCCTGTCCCACCTGGTGGAAAACTGGAGCTTGGCTCTAAGCAGAAGTGAAACCAAATGGACTCTGGACTCTGGGACCTAAGACATAAGATAGAGAAACACAGGAGCTTCATAATAGTAATAATAAATGTAGATTGAGTGGGAATCTACAAATTCAACTGTGAAATTCTCAGCCTCTGACTGTGCTATAAATGTTCATAGGCAAACTTACAGCCCTTGATGGGAGCTTGGAGGATTCTCTGAGTAGAAATAGTCAAGCCCAAAGAAAAATGTCTGCAGATACTGACAGTTTCAGGGAGAGGTCCCTCATAACGGCCGGGTCCAAGTCTTGTCATTTTATGGTGAACTCCATTACTTGGTAAATCTTGCCCACACACACGGGTCCCCGGTAGCTTCTAAAAGTCTCACTCCAAATGTGAACAGACAACTGAAGATCATCTGATATTTGTAAAAAAAAAAAAAATCTAGTATGAAAAATAGGCACCTCAACAAGCCATTAAAAGAAAGAAACCCAGAGGAAAAAGGAGCAAAGTGGTAAAAAGAAGAAAATTTACAACAACACAGCAATTAACAATAATGCCTTAGGGAGGTGAGGCTAGATAGTATGCCCATGAAAGGACTGTAAAGGAGTATTCAGAACAATTGAAAAGAGAACACTTGAAAATTAAGAAAATATATACTATTACTGGAAAGATTAAAAAGTCAATAAAGTAGTTGCAAGGTAGAGTTGAAACATCCCAATGAAAGCAGAAAAAGAGACAAAGAAAGTAGATGAAGCAAGGAGAATGAGGGCAGAAACCAGGAAAATAACAGAAGAAAACTCCCCATATTTTAAAAACAATATCAAGAATTTTTAAAAAGACCTTGATCGAGGCATATTAGAAGGAAATTTCAGAACACTGAAAAAAAAAAAAAAAGGATCAAAAATCTTCCAAAGAGAGAAACTAGTGCACCTGCAAAATATTAGGAATCAGAATGAAGCCACATGTCTTGGTAGCAGTCCTGGGAGCCCAGAGACGGAGGAGCAACTTTAGATTCAGAGGGAAAGTTCCCTCCATTCCAGGGCTCTATATCCAACCCAGGATTGTTCAAAGGTGGTGCTAGAGTAAAGAGGTTTGTAGCCATTGAAAATCTCACAAACCCCCCTCTTCACGGTCCCTTTCCGAGAAGGGTGTGATTCACAACAAAAAAGACAGGAGCAGAGGTTAGGAGAGGCGGGACTCTGGGAAGAGTGAGTCCCACCCAGCGGAGCAGGGAAGGGGTCCCCAGACGATGAGAAGAAACGGCTGGGGAGGACAGCTGGCAGCAGACTCAGAAG
The DNA here is from genome assembly GCF_001704415.2 of Capra hircus. Taxonomy (NCBI): domain Eukaryota; kingdom Metazoa; phylum Chordata; class Mammalia; order Artiodactyla; family Bovidae; genus Capra; species Capra hircus. The sequence continues at coordinate 111,891,475 of NC_030813.1, forward strand.
AAACCGCATCCAGAGAGTGCTAGAAAGCTGCGGAAGAGGTTTCCAACAGAGAAACAGCTGAGGGGTGTGTTGAGATTCCCATAGGGTTTGGAGAGGAATTTGTGATGAGTTGGTAGAACATTAAGCAGATTAAATGCAAGGCCATTATTAACTCAAGAGAAAACATTTCAGAAGGGAAACCTAATTAGCTGTGGATAGATTTACACAAATCAGTCTGATAAATACCAAATACAGAGTAGATCAAATAACTATGTTGGAGAGATAAACAGAGGGGAAGATCAGTGTGTGTGCATGTGTGTGTGTGTGTGTGTGTGTGGGTGTGTACACGCACTTGTAGGGAGAATGAGAGCTAAACTGCAATATATAAGAAGTAACGGTGGGTAATATCTGTCGGCTGGTTTTACACATGCCATGAGCTGTTGCAGCGCTCCATAATGTTGTGTATTGGTTAGTCACTCAGCCGTGTTCTACTCTTTGCAAACCCATGGACTGTAGCCTTGCCAGGTTCCTCTGTCCATGGGATTTTCCAGGCAAGAATACAAAAAGCGGGTCGCCATTTCCTTCTCCAAGTGCTTTATATGTACTAACTTATTTAGTTCACACAAAAAAGTTCCCGAAAGAGGTACAATTTTACTCCTCATTTTGTAACAACAGAAACTGAAGCATGAAAAGATTATAAATTGCTCCCCTGAAGTCACACAGCTTTGAACAGAAGGCAGAAATTTGAACTTGGCCAACTGAAGGTCAAAGCCTATGTCTTCACCTACTTCACACCACCGCTCTGCCAACCCGATGTGCAGCCCTTTGGATCAGTGGTCGGGCTTCAGCTACTGAATAATTGCTTGGGTTAAGGTATGAGTCCTATTAAATGCTAATGTCAGAAGGTCTAAAGTATCATTTTGAAGGTGTTTATACCCTCTACAGAGAGATATAGCTATTGTCTCAGCTGTCTATGGCAGAGACCCAAAGAGAAAGTGCCTGAAAGAAACGTGGAAACTTAGTTCTCTCTTGGGTAAAGTCCATGGTGGCCAGGCAGCTCTGCTCTGCAAGGCTGGCAGGGCCCAGGCAGGCGCTTCTGGCTCCTGACTCTACCATGTCTAAGACGCTGTCTTTCTTTCACAGTCTCTGATGCCTGCCAAGCTCCTCCTTGAAGAAGTGATTAAGAGGGGCGCATATGCCATTCTTTGGAGCACGTGTCCCAGAAGATGCTTGTATTTCTAGCACTTCACATCCATTGGCCAGATCTGAGTCACATGGCTGCAAGGGAGGCTGGGTGAGGATGTCTTTATTGTAGTTGACTCTAAGATCATCTAAAAATTCGATTTCTGTACAAGGAGGGATTAGTGTATCTTCATTACCTAACTTGACCCTTGTGAGAAATCTTCCTAATTCAAACCTTCTGCGCTTGTCTCATTGTGTCCTGGGATGTGTTTTAAGTATAAAGAGCATCTCTTACTGCTTTCATCAAAAGTCAGTGTTACTGGGGCAACACTGGAATAGGGAAAAAGCCAGTTGTCTATGTCTTGGAGTAAACACTCACCTCTCACCCTCTCTGTTATTCTTCATTAATGAAATCCACTTGGGTTTTGAAACCCTCAGTGGTACTGGCTTTGTGATGTTGGCAGTAACTGAATCTCTCTAAACCAGTGGTTCTCAACCAGCATGATTTTCCCCCCAGGGGACATCTGGAAATGTCTGGGACCTTTTTGGTTGTCCCAGTTGGGGGGAGGGGTATTACTGACATCTAGTGGGAGGAGGCTAGGGGTCTGGTGAACATCCAAAAACACACAGGACAGCCCTGCTCTGTAAAGAATTATCTGTTCCCAAATAGTGCTGGGTTGATAAGCCCTGTTCTAAATTTAGGCTCTTTCCAGAAAACTGGGGAGACAGCAATATGTGCTTCCTGGACTGTGGGTAAAGATTCACCGGCTCTTACAAAGGCTCTACGGAATGCCTGGCCCTTGGAGGGGTCCTCCTCTGTGCTCAGGAATTCCTAATCTTCTCTTCTCTGCCCAGCTTCTCTAGACTTACCTTCTTATCATTTTTAGCTCATAGTATGTATGTCTGTTGGGAAGGGAAATGAGAGGCATTAAATTTTATCAAAGAACGATTAGATGTCAAGATCTTTTTAAATGTAAATCACTTCATGGAAAGCTCTCCAAAACTGTGTGGGGTTCATATTACTGTCTCTGATTTCCAAACGGGCCAGTGTGTTCAAGGCGACTCCCCCCACACCCCCGGGGAAAGTGAAGTTGATCAGCGGGAGGGTGAGACTGTGCCTGTGTTTCAGATTTGGCACCTCCAGCCCTGCGACGTGGAAAGGCTGGGAGGTTAGAGGGAATCTGAAGAGCTGAAATGCTCTGGGTGGAAATCAGGAGAGATGCATGTGAAACAAGATGCAGATATGGGAGGTCAGGGAGTTTGACACACTGAGCCCCCACTCCCCTCAGACAGGGTTTTCAAAGGAAGCTTTTACTTCAGCTTATTCAGGAGGCTCAGCCATGTTGTCTTGTTCCCACAAAATGGCGGGCAGGCTTGTCTCTTTTTCCATTGTTGAATCCTAGGGATTGGGGTTTGTGTTAATTTCCTAGGGTTATTATAACAAAGACAAGCCTAGACAGTGTATCGAAAAGCAGAAATATCACTTTGCCAACAAACTCTGTATAGTCAAAGGTGTGGTTTTCCCAGTGGTCATGTATGGATGTGAGAGTTGGACCATAAAGAAAGCTGAGTGTCAAAGAATTGATGCTTTTGAACTGTGGTATTGGAGAAGACTCTTGAGAGTCCCTTGGACTGTAAGGAGATCCAATCAGTGCATCCTTAAGGAGACCAGTCCTGGGTATTCATTGGAAGAATAATGTTGAAGCTGAAGCTCCAATACTTTGGCCACATGATTCAAAGAGGTGACTCACTAGAAAAGACCCTGATGCTGGGAAAGCTTGAGGGCAAGAGGAGAAGGGGACGACAGAGGATGAGATGGTTGGATGGCATCACCGACTCAATGAACGTGAATTTGAGTGAACTCCAGGAGATAGTGGAGGACAGAGGAGCTTGGGTTGCTGCAGTCCATGGGGTCACAAAAAGTTGGACATGACTTAGCTACAAAATTATAAAAGATCACCACAAACTTGGTGACTTAACATAAATGTGTCCTCTCACAATTCTGGAGGGCAGGAGTCTGGAATCAAGGTGTCGTCAGTGCCGTGCTCTGAAGTCTCTAGGGAAGAATGCTTCTAGCTTCTAGTAGATTCCAGCAATCCTTGGCATCCCATGGCTGGTGGCAGCATAACTCTGCTCCTGCTTCTGACTTCACATGCTTCTTCCCTGCATGTCTGGTCTCCCTGTCTCCATCTTTCCTCATGGCCAGTCATCAGATTATGGCTCACCATAATCCAGTAGGACCTCATCTTAACTGGATTTCATCTGACCTGACTTCCAAAGAAGGTCACATTCACTGATGTCCTGAGTTAGCACTCAAATGTATCTTTGTTGGGGACAAAATTCAACACAGAACATGGTTTAAATAATGTATGTATTTTAATTAAAAATATAAAAAATTTTGGTTGCATTTTGCATCAGGTAGGATCTTAGATCCCCCCACCAGGAATTGAACCTGTACCCCTATAGTGGAATGTGAAGTCATAACCCCTGGACAGCTAGGGAATTCCTAAACAATAGCTTTAATGGATGAAAGCTAAATCACATTTTCTTAGAATAAATTTATTGTTGCTTAGTCACCAATGGTGTCTGACTCTTTGCAGCCCCATGGACTGTAGCATGCCAGGCTCCTCTGGTCTCTACTATCTCCCAGAGCTTGCTCAGACTCTTGTCCACTGAGTCAGTGATGCTATCTAACCGTCTCATCCTCTGCTGACCCCTTCTCCTCCGGCCTTCTATCTTACACTTTATAAAACAATGGCAACTTTGAACGTGTGAGAGAGCTCCAAGTACACTTCCAGGATCCTAACAATGCTGGTCCCTTCTCAAGAGAGGAGACTCCCACCACCCCTTCCCACCCTCCAAACCTCCTCCTTGATGCCTTCAATGTTTTAATACAGGCAAACTCTACAAAAACTTGCTTTAGAATTTGAAAACAATAATTTAGGAGAGAGGAAGGCTATTTATTTATTTTTCCTCTATTTATGCTTTTCAGTGGAGAAGGAAATGGCAACCCTCTCCAGAATTCTTGCCTGGAGAATCCTATGGACGGGGGAGCCTGGTGGGCTATAGTCCGTAGTGTTGGAAAGAGTTGGACATGACTGAATCGACTTAGTATGCATGCATGCTTTTTTTTTTTAATTAAAAGATTACAGATAAGAGCTCCTTGATTTTTGGAGTCAATTTGAAAAGAGAGACTTTTCTGGTGGTTCAGACAGTAAAGAATCTGCCTGCAGTTCGGGGTTTCTGAGTTCAATCCCTGGGTTGGAAAAAGCCCCCGGAGAAGGAAATGACAACCATTTCCAGTATTTTTGCCTGGGAAATCCCACGGACAGAGGATTTTTGTCTGGTCTTTATATGGTACATTTGCACAGAAACTCTTCATTATGCCAATCAAGGCAAAATCCTTTTACAATGAACCCTGCATCATGTTTTCCCTTCAAGACAAAGAGGAACGTTTATGCAATTAAAACAGACTGATTGAAAAAAATCTGTGTCTGGCAGAAGCTTGGATTTATATGTTCCAGCTCAAATGACTGGGGGACATTAGGAAGCTGCAAAACTGGGCAAAATCTCTCCCCACACCCCCCAGAACATAGTTTGAAGAGAAAAAAGGAGGTGGATTTCCCAGCCTTCAGCAGCCCGGCCCCCTCCTCATCGGTCTGCAGGAAAGCCAGGGCAGCTCCCTCAGGCCCTAATCAACTTGCTCAAACAGGCTGCAAAATCGATCTGACAGCCCATGAAAGGGAGTTTGGAAGCGCGGAGGGGAGGCTCCAGGGAGGGCTGAGATGCGGTAACGCGAAATTCTGTATTTTCAAGGATATCACCATGTTTGCCTAATGTCAAGTGCTGCGACAGGAGAAGGGGCCTCTGATCTTTAGGCTACAAACTAGTTGTGACAAGAACATTACAGTGTGTGTGTGCGTGCGTGCGTGCGTGTGTGTGTGTGTGTGTGTGTGTGTGTGTGTGTGTGAGTGTTTGTTTGTGTATATGGGAGTTTGAGTCCTGGGCTTGGAAACATTTATTCAAATCGGTGGAGAAGAAAGGTCTTTCGGAATGAAGACTAAATCTCTTTGACATGAAGAGTAACAGCGGTTAACATCTGTTGATCGTTTGCTGAATTGCTGGACACATTCAGTTGTTTCTTTCAATCACTATGATAATCCTTGTTGTTGTTTAGTCGCTCAGTCGTGTCTCAGCAGTGGTAGAAAAAAACCCGCCTCTCAGTGCAGGAGAGTCAGGAGACCTGGGTTCGATCCCTGGGCTGGGAAGGTCTCCTGGAGGAGGAAATGGCAACCCAGTCCAGTATTCTTGCCTGGAGAATTCCATGGACAGGGGAGCTTGGAGGGCTACTGTCCATAGGTCACAAAGAGTCAGACACAGAGGCTTGAGAGCAACAGGGATATTTAAAATAGTTAACCACCAGAAAGGCACAAGCTATGACCATTTAGAAGAGCTGGTCCCAGAAAAGTTTAGGAAGGCAGCTCCAGCTTGGAGGGGCCCTCAGGAAGCTTGAGGCAGGTACATTTTATCTCTAATTTAAAAAATTTTTTAAAGCAGTCAGTTTTATTTTACTTGGATTTAAAAATATTTTAACAGAAGTAGAGATGAAGGAATCATTGAACTTCATTTATTTGTTTGCTGCCTATGATCCTACAACTTTCTTCATGACTTCGGAGGCGGCTCAGTGGTAAAGAATCCACCTGCCAATGTAGGAGACTCAGGAGACACGAGTTCGATCCCTGGGTCAGGAAAATCCCTTGGAGGAGGAAATGACAACCCTCTCCAGTATTCTTGCCTGGGAAATCCCATGGACAGAGGAGCCTGGTGGGGTACAGTCCACGAGATCACGAAGAGCCAGGCGCAGCTGAGTGACTGAGCATGATCACTTGTATTCAGCATCCATTGGTGGTTCTTTTCCTGAAATGTAAGGAATTTGAGAAAAACACTCTTTCTCTATGCACATGTTTGGCCCAAAACAAGCATAGACTCACAAACTGGTATCCCCCCGTCTTTAGTTACTCTGAGCGCGTGTGTGTGTGCCTGTGTGAGTTTGAAAGGGAAGTTTCTCTGCTTGTATTCTTTCCTCAAAACGTATGGGGATCTATGCTCCTCACTGAGTAAACAAAACGTACACCAGATGCAGAGGGTATTAGGAGGATATCCCCACAGGTGAGAAAAGCACTCTTGAGCTCCCTCCCAAACTTTTCTGTCTGTTGGCTTCAGGGAAGCTACTGTGTTTAATGGATGCAAAGTATTTCAATGCTTAGGAGTTCAATACCAGGCAAGTCATCTCTATTGGGAAGGAGAGTTGGTTTCCCCTAAGACAGACAGCTCATAGTGTATGACAGGATTTGAACTCAGCTCTCTTCACTCCAAAAAAACCACTTTTTCTAACATTCCACACTCTTGTCCACACACTCCATCTTTTCTGCGAGGGCAGAGCCTGCAAACCTGCCCCCCGCCTAGACTCTGACACACTATCTTACAGGAGGTAAGAAATGTCAAAGGCTTTCTTGTGAAAATGTTTGTCAAGATGATGAAGCAATTTTCCAACAACTTTGAGAATTGGAATATGAATCATGAGGGTTGTGCTCAGTATTTCAAAAGGCTGTTGAGTCACCAAAAATGTGTTGCCAATGTCTGTCATTTCCCCTCTAGGGGAAATGCCCTAGAGGGCATTGCCAATGCCCCCTTTATAAGGAGGAAAACATTAAGACTTATGTTCTGGGATTTCCCTGGTATCCAGTGGCTAAGACTCTGCACTCCCAGAGAAGGGGCCCAAGTTCCATTCCTGGTCAGGGAGCTAGATTACACATGCTCCAACTAGAACCCAATGCAGCAAATGAATAAATAAAAATGAAGTGAAAGTTAAAGTCGCTCAGTCATGTCTGACTCTGCAACCGCATGTACTATTCAGTCCATGGAATTCTTCAGGCCAGAACACTGGGGTGGGTAGCCTTCCCCTTTTCCAGGGGATCTTCCCAACCCAGAGATCAAACTCAGGTCTCCCACATTGTAGGCGGATTCCTTACCAGCTGAGCCACCAGGGAAGCTCAAGGATACTGGAGTGAGTGGCCTATCCCTTCTCCAGTAGATCTTCCTGACCCAGGAATTGAACCAGGGTCTCCTGCATTGCAGGTGGATTCTTTTCCAACTGAGCTATCAGGGAAGCCCTAATAAATAAAAAGTAAGTATTTTTAAAAAAAGAGTTATGACCTAGATGCTCTTCTGGGGAAAGGATAGTGCTCTGAGTAATGCTTGGAGAAAATACCATTTATGACTTCAAGCATATTTTGCAAACTTTAGTTAAAATGTTGGTTCCCTAATACAGAAAAGACCGCATTTGAGACTTCATGAATTAGTAGTATTGCATGGCTGTTTTTTTATGAGTGGATTCAAGTGGCCTTACACTTGGGTCACTTGGATACATTCTGATACATACAACAAAACCCCATCAGTGTTTTCAACAGACAACCCAAAACCAACAAATGAAAAAAAAAAAAAAAAAGGCAAAACAAAACACACTGATGGAGATTCAAGGAGAATGCCCACTCCATCCATCCTGTTGAAACAGAAGAGACATGTAGAATTCTTTTCATCTTCTTTTTTCAAGTAAGAGGAAAAACCAATACTCCTCTTCAAATACAAACAGAAATTCATTCAGCGGCTCAGAACAAGACAAGTCCAGAGTGGACACACTTGCCTCCCCAGGGATCAGCTTAGCTCTTTTATGTCTATTTAGAAACCTGTGAATGTGTGCCTCCTGCTGTTCTCTGGCAGGCTTGAACTGCATACATCTTGCTACAATGTATTTTCCTAGTTGAGCCTGTACTAAAACATATCTCTTCCTTCTTAAACAGATTCAAACCCGGTCTGTGATAATCAGAACTGTAGCATTGGAAGGCAGTTCCCAAAGTGGGTCTGCACATCCACCAATGATAAAAGCAGATGACCGTAGGTGGTAGGAGGTAATTACCTATCCTCATTTTAACAGCCGTGTGTATTTTAATGAGAATGAGAACACAGAATTGGAACATTAAGTTGTGACTGTGTAGCTATGACTGCTTGGGACTATGCAGCTATTTATAGTCAATTAAAAGATGCTGAGAAAATAATGATCAAAATAACACATGAATATAACCAAGAGCCTGAACTATTTGGGAGACGATTCTATCCAGGTGAAATAGCATCCCTGAACATCTTCTGTACTAAGATCTCAGCAGATGGACACCAGCTTCTGCCCTTGAGGGAAAGAGGTAACTTTGGGAGTGCAGGGGAAGTCAGTGGAGAGGTTGGGCTTTAGAAGAGCAAACGCTTTTCCTTAAGTTTGATCAGCCTGATATGCTATTCTCAAAGGGAATTCACAAGCCCATTTTCTCTACTTGCCTACGTAAAACACAAATTTGAGACTCAGATCTCATCACTACTCTGAGGAAGAGTTACTTCTGTTGGAGCTACTTCTCCAACATGCTTGGAGAAGCATGTCTGACCTTTTGAAACCCCATGGACTGTAGCCTGCAGCCTGCCGGGCTTCTCTGTCCCCGGGCTTCTCCAGGCAGGAATACTGGAGTGGGTTGCCATTTCCTCTCTCAGGGGATCATCCTGACCCAGGGATGGAAACTGCATCTCTTCGTTCTGCACTAGTAGGTGGGTTCTCTACCACTCTTGCCGCCTGGGAAGTCCCACTTCTCCAATACCTTGGAGAAATAGAAGAGCAGGCAGGGGGCCTAGAGGAAGCCCTGCGGGGGCCTCAGCCGGGAGCTTTCTGCACTGGGTGTGTCCAGGTTTAGGTGGATGACTGTGGGGACTGGCCCAGTGCTTCCTGCAGGTCAAGGAAAAAGAGAAATGTTGGCCTGGCCATCGTCAACTGCCTGCGGCCATACTCATGTTCTGCTCATGAATGTAGCTTGGTATGTTTTTATCTCAACTGTGCCTTTGAAGAAAATGGGAAGGATTTTTTATTGTTAAGGAGTAAATATACACTGAATATTTGGCATTCTCCCCGTGGTGTTTGGAGAACGAAATGGCAACCCACTCCAGTATTCATGCCTGGGAAATCCCAAGGACAGAGGAGCCTGGTGGGCTACAGTTTATGGGGTCGCAAAGAGCTGGACACGACTGAGTGACTAAATGCAACAATAACTACCATGGTGTTCTTTAGACTTTTAAAAACCTACCTTGGACTGTTGCACTTGTTCTGACTCGACCACGGATTCTGTCCTTGGCACTCGATAAAAACAGAGGAATGTGGAGTGGATTTGTTCAAATTCCAGCTGATACTGATAAAGAAGGCTGAGCGCCGAAGAATTGATCCTTTTGACCCGCGGTGCTGGAAAAGATGGACAAGCCTGGTGTGCTGCAGTCCATGCGGCCACAAAGAGTCGGACACGGCTGAACAACTGAACAACAGCTGATACTTAGAACCTCCTCTCTGCCAAGGTTATGCCTTCAAGGATAAAAGAGTTGGATCAATGAACTTTTCAGTCCATGTTGGTATTACCTCCTCCATGAAGTCTTCCCTATCATATCTTATCCTTTCCTTCATTCTTTGATGTTCAATACCTTTTCATCTGGACTGCTCTTCCAGGTGAGGACACTGCTAATTGAGTTTTGGCTTAATCCACTTGTTCTTCACTCTGCACAAAGCCCAGCTCAGTGCTTCGTGTAAAAGAGCAAACCAGAAAAATGGAAATGGGGTTGAAGAAAAGGGAAGAAGCACAGAGATGGTACTCAATTCAGCAGGGCAGGGCCACGTGGTCACGCAAACAGCTCTGGAGATGAATGTGTCCAGCTAGCTCCGAAGGGACATTTACGGAGCACTCAGTAGCTGAGTGCTGGCTGAGCGTGGAGGAAATCCCAAAGCGAGTGTGCCTGCTCTAGATGTAAGGTTTGCTTGAGTCTGCATGATCACAATTGAACGTGCTGATTATTCCAGGGTGAGGTGAATGGGGTCCAAATATATATCAGGTCACACCTTATGTTCTGAGGTTGATGTGTCCTTAACCCTTTGAATTAGGATCCTTAGTGATGACCGTTTTCACATCTCTGTGGCTTTTGTGAAGTCTAGAGGGTTTGTTCACATTGTAAATGCTTAAAGGAACGGGGTAGAAGAGCAAGTACTTAGCTGTCCCTTGCTTATCTCAGAAACAAGCAGATGACCAATTTTTACGTGTTACGGCCTGGACGCAGAGGATGGGGGCAACGCTTGGCGCCGTGTTCGGTGCCATCGCAGAGTGGGAAAACGTGGTCTTCGTTGTCAACATGTGGGGCTGGAAGCTTGTCTCTGTCATGCAATGCTTGCGTTACCTCGGGCAAGTTATTTAACCTTTCTAAGGTCTAGTGTCTTCACTGGAAATGGATTTTATTCATTTCGTGTTTTTTTTTTAATTAATTATATGCGTGTATGCTTAGTCACTCATTTGTGTCTGACTCTTGGCAACCCATCAGGCTCCTCTGTCCATGGGACTCTCCAGACAAGAATACTGGAGTGGGTTGCCATGCCCTCCTCCAGGGGATCTTCCCTGCCCAGGGATTGAACTCGGGTGTCCTGCACTGCAAACGGATTCTTTACCATCTGAGTCACCAGAGAAGCCCAATTATATTTTGACAAAAATTGCAGAAATATTACAGAGGTCTTGTGTATTCTTACCTCAGTTTCCCCTCAATGGTTATATCTTACATGATTCTAATACAGTATCAAACAAGAAACTTGACACTGATACAATGTGGGTGTAATTCTGTGGCATTTTATCATGTGAGATCCATCTAATCCCCCACAACATCATGACAGTTATTCTGTCACCAGACAGATTTCTCTACCCTTTCATAGACACAACCACCACTCTTACCCCCATCACGCCTAAGCTCTGGCAACTACTCACGCCTTGCAAAATGGCTTTTAAAACTCTTGGTCCAGTCCTCAAATAATATTAACTGTTTTAATTATTACAGTAACTCTGGATCTCATTTGGTCCTATGACCACTTAATGAGTGCTATATCCATGCCCCCATTTTGTAGATGAGGAAGCCAAGCCCTTAAAGGGTTGGTGAGCATAACTGAATTGCCCATGGCCACAAAGAGGCTGAGGTGGATTTTGAACTCATATCCCCTATCCAGTGACTGACTTCACTAACTCATGTGGGTAACTGTGTCTATTAGTAAATTGCTTTGTACAACCTGCACAAAACGTTGAGGCCACTCCCTTCCAAAATGGTGGAGACATGCCCAAGAGTTTAAGAGATATCTCTGTCTTCCTTTAGGAGTGTCCCACTCTGGGTTCAAAATCCAGCAAGCACTTGGAGAGTCGTCTTAGAGCAGACACATCACTTTTCTCTCCAGGCTTTTTTAATATCTCACCTGGAAATGAAGACAGTTGAACTCTGGAGGGTAACCTCTTGGCTCTAACATGTAACGGAACACAAAAGACAGAGATGTTCTATTGGGGAAAAAAAAAATCTTGTGTGAATCAGTAAAGACAGAGACAGGAACAGGGAAACAACTAGAGCTGAAATCGAGCAAAAGTCGCTCAGTCGTGTCCGACTCTTTGCAACCCCATGGACTGCAGCCTGTCAGGCTCCTCTCTCCATGGGATTCTCCAGGCAAGAATATTGGAGTGGGTTTCCATTTCCTTCTCCAGGGGATCTTCCTGACCCAGGGATTGAACCCAAGTCTTCTGCCTTGCAGGCAGACTCTTTACCAAGTAAGCTACAAGGGAAGCCTGCTTGATAGTTGAGGATCTGTAACTAATGTGGGTAGGGCGGAAGACAAAGTTCAGCATGAAGGGGAAATGAGAGGGATCTGGGGTGGTTGGGGACTTTATCTAGAAGATTTCCACAATTCTCAGAAAGCTTAAACGGTTTTTCAGTGAAGAGTGCAGTTATTTGACTCAGAATTGTGTACAGGATACTTGTGTGTGTGCATGTGTGTGTGTGTGTACATGGACACAATTTATAAGCAGGCAGGCACCAGAGAGCGAGCCTCTAGTTTCACTTCTATCACTGCCAGGAAACACACTGGTCCATTTTGGTTTGGAGATTCTAGAATCTAAATGGAATTTGGGTTGAGATTCGAGGGTGGGTGTGAGCACGGGTGAGACTATAAGAGATGACTTGTTTATGGACTCTGAGAGGAGTCATTTAAGCTGTAAAAGCAAGATATGAGTCAGGCTCATTTTCTGTCTCTCTCGGCTGCCCCCAGAGGGAAGAGGCAATGGCTGAGTGCATCCATTCCAATAAATAAATAAATACACATTTTGCAATGATTGCTGTCTGCCAATATTTAATACACCTCCCAAGTGGGGAAAATGGCTTAGCGTCTCTCACCATCTTGCCTGCTCCCACTGTCTCCCCAGCTCCTCTCTCGGTCAAGGCTGAATGCTCTGTGAGTCAGCTGCGACACTGCTTCCCCCATTATCAGGCCGTAGACCTGCTCTCTAAATATTCCCTACTCCTGATTGTGCTAAGTGTGGCCTCCCAGGCTTCAGCAAGGGATGTTTTTTTTGTCAACATGCTGATGGCCTCACAGATTGTGTAGAATCCATGGGATGTTGAGACGTGAGGGAGAGGAGACTTCTTTGCCAGTTTGCCAAGAAGCGGGGTAGGAAACAGGGAAGAGAACCCCGGAATTGCTAAAATCAGTCCACTGGAGTGGAAAGGGTGAGGGTGGTTAGCTTTTGTAAACCATCCAAACCCATTTACATAAACACTGAACATTTGGACTGAAACAAGATCTTGGCTTCTCTTTCGCTCCAAATGGCCAGGGAGAAGGGAACACTGGCTTTCTGGGTCCCAGGGAGAGAAACCTGGCACCCTGCCCAGAATGACGATTTTACGTTTTAGAGAAACGATGGAGGGAAGACATCCTACAAGAAGCTGTTGATGAGTGAAGTGTGTGTTTGTTCCAAACGCCCTTTCCCAGTTAAGCCCCACCCCTCCGTTTCAGAGCTTCCCAGCTGCCCAGTAGCCTTGTTGAGGACAGTTTCTTGCACATTTCACTTTGAAGAGTTTCAAAGTAATTCTGCTAATGCAAGAGCTGTTCCTATTTTATGGATCAGAAAGCATTTGAAATCTGTCCTTTAGCCCAGTTAAGAGCATCAGAAAAAAAAAAAAAAAAGGCAGGCTTTTATAATAGCTAACTTACTCTTTGCCAGAACTGTTTTGAGTACTTTAAAAATATTAACTCATTTAATCCTCACAACAAACAGCCCTTGGAGGTATGTGCCTTTATTATCTCCATTTTCACAGATGAGAAAAACTGTAAGCAATTTGCCCGAGGTCACATAACTAATAAGCGATGGAGCCAGTGTTTCTTTCCAAGCTGTCTGACTCCAGGGCCCACACTTTGAAGCTCACTACTCTATGAGCAATGATCCCTACTTCCAAGGGTTGCTCTTGAGAGCAAATGAAATCATCAGGAAGGGTAAGCCACAATAATTATAGACATGGTGATGTGCACTCGGTTGTGTCCGACTCTTAGCGACCCCACAAATTGTGGCCCACCAGGCTCTTCTGTCCGTGGGATCTCCCAGGCAAGAATACTGGAGTGGGTTGCCGTTTCCTCCTCCAGGGCGTCTTCCCAACACAGAGATCAAACCTACGTCTCTTATGTCTCCCATATTGGTAGGCAGATTTTTTACCACCGCACCACTGTCCAGTATTTGAGTGTTGCTTCTATTAATGCTTCTGACTCCAAAATCAAAATGTCAAGAGCTTGTCTTCCTTCCTTCCTCTCTTCTTTCCTTCCTTGCATTTTTAATTTGTTACTAACCGGGGGATTTTTGGCAAAAACTAACGCCTGTGGGTGGCGATTTTTATTTTGGCTGGCCAAAACATCTGTCATGTCGCTAACACTTTGCAGGTTATTACGTTCAATAGGTACATCTCACACACCTGTAAAGTCTTCCCCAGCACCCTGAATTTCATTTTCACTTTCGTAATCGGAATCAATCCTTAAAGATGTTTGTCTTTTTTTTTTTATTGTAAAATCACATCATCTGAATCAGAACTATATTTTGAAGAACTGTCATCTTCTGAAACACTAGCATATGTCATTCAGACAATTGGAGACAGTATCTGCATAAAATTCACTAAAAAATTCATCTTCATTCAAAATTTCAGGATGCATCATTTTTGAAAATTTTATGGTAATAAGCTTGCATTTATAATATACATAAGATTGGAACAATAATGTAATTGAAGCACAATGTGAAAGATAACAACCATCATAAGTTGCATAATGAACCTTTGATCAATTTTAGGGTCTAACAACTTCCCACTACGATGTTAATTGTATTACTCTCTAAAAACATATTGATATGTCTCCAGTCAGTAACGTTTGGGTAACAAGAGATGTATTAATAGGTCTTTGGTCAATAACGTGTTAAAAGGCTCCTGAATGGGACCAAGAGTCCAGTCACCTACGACAGTCAACACGGAATGGAAGGCAGGCAGGGAGGAAGGAAGGAAGATGACGCTTTCCTTTCCTGTTTCAGTCCTTCTCTCAATTTTTCCTCCACAGCCCACACTTTCAAGTAAATGTCCCCCCCACCCATAAACCATTGTCTCAGACTCTGATTTATGAGGAACCCAGGCTAAAGTTTTGTCTCTCCCTTCCATCCTCCCTTTCTTCCTTCTCTCCTAATTTTTTTTTCAGAGTGATATTGATCTGTTTTCTTGGATAAAGAAATATTTTGAGCTTAGTAGAAGGATCTGGTTGAGAAGCCCAAGTGCAAATATAGCAGATTCGGAGCCAGTCCTGGCTTAGATGGTAACGAATCTGCCTGCATGTGGGAGACGCAGGTTCAATCCCTGGGTCAGGAAGGTCTCCTGGAGGAGGGCATGGCAACCCACTCCCATATTCTTACCTGGAAAATTCCACGGACAGAGGAGTAGCCTACAGTCTATGGGGTTGCAAAGGGTAGGACATAACTGAGCGACTAATGTTTTCATTCTTTCTTCACCCCATTGGTACTGCTCACCTCTGTACCTCAGAGGCCAACAGCCTGGCATACAACAGGGTTTCAATAAAAGTTGAATTTTTTTTCAGAAGTTGCCCAATCCTCTAAATACCTAAAGTGTAAAGTATATTTTTACATTAACAAAGCTATAAAGTTATGTTTTCATTTTTCTTTATTAATTTACATTTGCTGTCCTCTAGGTCTTACTTCTGGAGAAGGAAATGGCAACCCACTCCAGTATTCTTGCCTGGAGAAGCCCATGGATGGAGGAGCCTGGTGGGCTACAGTCCACGGGGTCCCAAAAAGAGTCGGACGCGACTTCATCACATGTGGAATTTCACTAGTTCAAGAAGACAAGAAAGGGAGGGGAAACACTTTATTACATATTGTGTGCTCACTTGCTTAATTGTGTCTGAGTCTTTGCGACCCCATGGACTGTAGCCCCCAGGCTCCTCTGTCCATGGGATTCTTTAGGGAAGAATACTGGAGACAGTTGCCATTTCCTCCTCCAGAGGATCTTCCCAACCCAGGGATGAAACCTGCATCTCCTGCACAGGCAGGGGGATTCTTTACCACTGAGTCACCTGGGAAGTCCCCATGATATATTATTGTATATTAATTTTGGCATGTCGGAAAGGTGTTTTTTTTTTTTTTTTTTTGTCAAATTCTAATTTTCAGGATCACTGGTCCACTGATCTTTCTCTCTCTTTAAATTCTTGATGTAGACCAGGAATGAACATTTGCAGGAAGAGACTGTTAGCCAGTGGACTAGGAGATGGCAAGGCTTAAGTAGGTCCAGCCGGCAAGGCTTTGACAAGTGTGTCCTGTGAAATGAAATCTTCCCCACAGAAGATCAAAGGTGAAAACAGAAAGAAAAACATGAAGATTTGAACAGGGGGGAAAAAAGGCAGCTCACTGGAGAATTAGAGACAAGACTACAAATCTAGAATAATGGCATTTGTGCTTTGTATTAATGGAGTAGTTTGTAGTTTCATTTATAAATTCACTGATTTCTCATTAGTTGAGTGTCTGCTGTGTGATGGGGACTCTGCCAGGGACATCTACGAATATTATATCAATTAATTGTAATTGAGAGTTGTAGTCTGTGACCTTCTTAACTGTATAAACTTGTTTTCTTTTCTTTTTTTTTTCTCATATTTAACATAACCAAGCAGTGATCATAAGGCATGCTTGTCAACATCCTTAACTGCCTTTCTAAGTGTGAGAAATGTCCTACATTATAGGTTTAGTCCTCGCCTAGATGAAGCCAGAAATTCACCTTCCATGCCTTTCTTGCTGGAATGTGACTTCAGCTCTGGCTAGATACTTGCATGAGATTTCAGTTCAGAAGCTAGCGAAGTGAAGAGTCATATGCTGGGCAAGATCCATCCTGGTGAAGCCAGGGTCAGGATCATCCAGCGGGCAGAGGTGCCTGAAGCAGAGTTTCTAGTGGTGCCATCCAGCAGCAGACATGTCATCATGGTGTCTGAGCCTAGAAGTGGTAGCCTTGGTGTCACCAGGAGAGCAGCCCTTTGCTATAACGTGGACATCATTACCAGATGAGTGTGTGCACGCGTGCTCAGTTGTGTCCGACTCCTGCAGCCCCAGGGACTATAGCTCGCCTTGTTCCTCTGTCCTTGGGGCTTTATCAGGCCAGAATACTAGAGCAGGTGACATTCCTTCCTGGCCCAGGGATTGAGCCAGCGTCTCCTGCATCGGCAGACGGGCTTGTTACCACTGAGCCCCCGGGATGAGTGGTCTCCTCCAAGCGCTGTTCTCCTGTTCTTGTTCAGCCTCTAAGTTGTGTCTGACTCTTCGTGACTCCATGGACTGCAGCAGGCCAGGCTGCCCTGTCTTTCACTATCTCCCTGAATTTGCTCAAACTCATATCTTTTGAGTCAGGATGCTATCTAACCATCTCATCCTCTGTCACTCCCTTCTCCTCCTGCCCTCAATCTTTCTAGCATCAAGGTCTTTTCCAATGAGTCGGCTCTTCACATCAGGTGGCCAAAGTATTGGAGCTTCAGCGTCAGCATCAGTCCTTCCAATGAATATTCAGGATTGATTTCCTTTAGAATTGACTGGTTTGATCTTGCTAGTCTCTGAACTTCTCCAAAGTTCCTAGAGCTTATCTGATTAAATCAGTCAGAATAATCCTACAAGAGATTCAATCTTGTGATCAGATTTCTAGAGTCAGGATGGTGGCCTGAGAATTCTTTGAAATATCCCTCTTTCACAGCAAAGACCTATAAATGATAAAAAATAACCTTGTAAATAAACATCAGTGAGTATACAATATTAATAAATAAATGATACTAGCACTTGAAAACAAGAGAAGATTCTTTATGGGCCAGAAGTTGTGAAAAATTCTTAGTAGAAGGGATAAGATGTGTTAACCAGATATTGCTGTTAAACCACCACAAAAATAATAATGACATAGAATAATAAATATTTACTCCTTGTTCATATATGGGTGTGAGAGTTGGATCATAAAAAGCTCTGAGCACCGAAGAAATGCTGCTTTTGAACTGTGGAGCTGGAGAAGAGTTTTGAGAGTCCCTTGGGCAGCAAGGAGATTAAACCAGTCAATCCTAAAGGAAATCAACCCTAAATATTCATTGGAAGGACTGATGCTGAAGCTGAAGCTCCAATAATGTGGCCTGATGCGAAGAGCCGATTCATTGGAAAAGACCCTGATGCTGGGAAAGATTGAAGGCAGGAGGAGAAGGGGACGACAGAGGATGAGATGGTTGGATGGTGTCACCAACTCAATGGACATGAGTTTGAGCAAACTTTGGGAGATAGTGAAGGACAGGGAATCCTGGTATGCTGCAGTTCATGGGGTCTCAAAGAATCAGTCATGGCTTAGCGGCAGAACAGCAACTTCGTTCATTAGCCTGGGGGAGTCATCTGGGTGATATTTTTTCAAGTGATGGGTTGAGAATTGGCTGGCATAAAGCTGGTCTAGCTGGACTCACTTTTTCTTGGCTCCTGGCCACAGGCTTAGTTTAGACCTTTCCTCCCATTTTCTTTCTTCTGAGACTAGCAGCTGTTTAGGGCATGTGTTTCTCACGGGGATGACAAAAGTTTAAGAAAGCAAGGTTAATCATTAAAGCAGATCTTTACTTTTATTAGGCCTGCTAACAACATCTCATTGGCCAGGAAAAGTCACATGGTCAAGCCTAACACCCAAGGTTCAGGGGTATGTATTCATTCCATGGGGGTTGAATGTGGCAAAGGTGAATATTTGCTGTAACAAGATGTATGATACCACAAGGCAACGTAGCTATTAATGAAGGTTATCACCCAGCCCAGTTCACAAAAGGGAGCTCCTAAGTCTCACTAAATATCTGAACAAGGCCCAGATTATGAAAGAGACCACAAACCTAAAAACTGCGAGTGTTTATATGAGAAAATAGAGTGAATACTTCAGAATAGGAAAGAAAAAAACTTTTAAAACTGTACTCAATATTATTTGAGAAGATAAAGAAGAGAAATTAAATCCCAGGGGGTTGTTATGTGGACAGACTAAGCACATGACAAACATCAGAGATCTTAAATTTAAAAAAATATAACCGTTAGAATGGAAAGCTCAACTGACAAGACGGATGCAGCTGGATAATGAATTGGTGAGTTTGAATATAATATTTGCATATAGTAAATGAGTGTTGAATGAATTCATGAATGAGGAGATCAAAGGAGAACCTTATTAGATCATTGTAGTCCAATGTTTCCTGGTGTTCAACATGTGTCAGTATTCCAGTGTGGCCAAATTTACTTAGTTATACATAAATATCTCGAATCTGTTCTACATTCTCACTTCCTAGTAAGAAAAGCCACCATTACCTTTGGCCAGAACTCATGACATCACTTGTTTCCTGATCTCCGATCATCTACTCTTGCCCTGTCCTGATCTATTTAGAGCATCCATCACTATCTTTTCTATGTTTTAGAGTCCTTCATTGGCTCCCGTTACACTCAGGGTCAAGTCCTGAATTTGCAGCATTGTCTAAAAGACTCCCTGGTGGCTCAGATGGTAAAGAATCTGCCAGCAACAGGAGACCTGGGTTCGATCCCTGGGTTGGGAAGATCCCCTGGAGTGGGGAATGGCTACCCACTTCAATATTCTTGCCTGGAGAATTCCACGGACAGAGGATCCTGGTGTGTTACAGTCCATGGGCTCACAAAGAGTTGGACACGGCTGAGCGACCAACACTAACATTAACGTGCACTTCCAGCCTCATCTCTCACCCTCTTTCCACATTGCTTATTGCATGCCAGGTACACTGGCCTCCTCTTATCAGTCAAATCAGCTGGACCAGGTCTAGACTTGGAAACTCTGCCCAAGGTGCTCCTTCTATTCAGGAAAGTCAAATCACTTCCATTCTCCTGTTGGCTTGGCAAGTTCCTCCTTTCTGCTGAATCAGTTTTCAGTTCAGTTCAATTCAGTAGCTCAGTCGTGTCCAACTCTTTGTGACCCCATGAATTGTAGCACGCCAGGCCTCCCTGTCCATCACCAACACCCGGAGGTCACTCAGACTCACGTCCATCGAGTCCGTGATGCCATCCAGCCATCTCATCCTCAGTCGTCCCCTTTTCCTCCTGCTGCCAATCCCTCCCAGCATCAGAGTCTTTTCCAATGAGTCAACTCGTCACATGAGGTGGCCAAAGTACTGGAGCTTCAGCTTTAGCATCATTCCTTCCAAAGAAATCCCAGGGTTGATCTCCTTCAGAATGGACTGGTTGGATCTCCTTGCAGTCCAAGGGACTCTCAAGAGTCTTCTCCAACACCACAGTTCTAAAGCATCAATTCTTCGGCGCTCAGCCTTCTTCACAGTCTGACTCTCACATCCATACATGACCACAGGAAAAACCATAGCCTTGACTAGATGGACCTTAGTTGGCAAAGTAATGTCTCTGCTTTTGAATATACTATCTAGGTTGGTCATAACGTTTCTTCCAAGGAGTGAGCGTCTTTTAATTTCATGGCTACAGTCACCATCTGCAGTGATTTTGGAGCCCCCCAAAATAACAGTGAATAATGACACTGAATCAGTTTTAACATCATCTTAAACAGGATGCAACTAAAATATCACTTCCCAGGCTCACCATGCTAGACTACTTTTCCTCATTATGTACTCTCACAGCACCTATTGTCCTCCTTGTGTGCCCACAGTCACAATCATAATTATATATTATGTACCATGCTTTGTTTAAAGTTGGTTTCTACGATAAGGAGTGAGTACTGTCTCAGACTGTAAAGAATTTGCCTGCAATGCGGGAGACTCAGGTTCGATCCCTGGGTCGGGAAGATCTCCTGGAGAAGGGAATGGCCCACCCACTTCAGTATTCTTGCCTAGAGAATTTCATGAACAGAGGAGCCTAGTGGTCTACAGTCCATGGAGTCACAAAGAGTCAGACGCAACTGAAGGACTAACGCTTTCACTTTCTCCAACGTGACTACAGGATATTTAAGGGTTGGGATTATGACATTTTTTTGTTCAGTCCTGTTACATGAACTCCCAACCCAATATTGAGTGAGAAATATGAATTATTGCATGTTTAAATAACAGGTATATCATAGTTTACCCAACTGAATTGTGAATATATACTACCGGACTTTGTGACCTTTTGTGATTGATTAAACCCTGTCTGTATAAGCAGGAACTGTAAGAACTTTTCTAGTATTTAGCTTACCAAGAAGAAGAAAATTAGTCTGTTGGTTATTCTAAGATTCACTCTTAGGTGATCAACTTGTAACATACTAATGTTGAGCTTTACCAGTAAAGCATTTCAGTGGTATTATTCAGGAAATACATCATTTCTTCTCCACATTAATTAAAGTACCTTTTCCACCCCGCCTCTTCACAGCTTCTGTCAAGCTTGGAGTGCCACCAGGAATATGATAGCAGACATTTTTTAGTTGTCTACCTAACATTCCATCCTCTTTGTAAACAGAAATCCAATTTTGTTCAGGTTTTCAACTCTAAGGCCAAGGACCTTATAAAAGACAGCACAAGCCCAAATCTTAGGGTGTCTTGATTAGTCTCAGCCACCTATGATAATTAATTATGGCTGTGTTTTCAATAAACAAA
Organism: Capra hircus; assembly: GCF_001704415.2. Lineage (NCBI taxonomy): Eukaryota > Metazoa > Chordata > Mammalia > Artiodactyla > Bovidae > Capra > Capra hircus. Next base: position 111,912,686 of record NC_030813.1, read on the forward strand.
ATTAAAAACTCTAGAAAAGTATAAAACATATTGCTAGTTGACTGTTCAAGTCCAAGATCAAGGTATCAACAGGGCCATGCTGTTTACGAAGTCGCTACTTGGGGGGAATCTGGTCCATGGCTCTCTCCTAGCTTTTGGTATTGTCAGCAATTCTTGGCATCCCTTGGCTTGTATGTGCCTTACTCCAATCTCTGTATCTTCACAGGACATTCTTCCAGTGTGGCTCTGTATCTCTTCTGCTCATAGGGACACCAGGCATATTGGATTAAGATCTATTCCAACTTAGTTTCACCTCATCTTAACTTGATGATGCTGGAGAATTGATGCCTTTGGATTGTGGTGCTGAAGACTCTTGAGAGTCCCTTGGACTAAAAGGAGATCAAACCAGTCCATCCTAGAAGAAATCAACCTTGACTCTTCATTGGAATGACTGATGCTGAAGCTCCAATACTTTGGCTGTCTGATGCAAAGAGCTGACTCATTGGAAAAGACTCTGGGAAAGATTGAAGGCAAAGAGAGAAGGGGGCAGAATAGGATGAGATGGTTCGATAGCATCACCTACTCAATGGACATGAATTTAAACAAACTCTAGAGGAGCCTGGCATGCTACAGTCCATGGTGTTGCAAAGACTTGGATACCACTTAGTGACTAAACAAGACCTTAACTTGATTACATCTGTAAAGACCTTATTGTAAAACAAAGTGAAAGAAGGTATGGTTCATAGGTAGTGGAAGTGAGGACTGTAATGTAACTTTTTGGAGGTATAATTCAACCCATTACACATTCTTCTGAAATTGAAGAACTGTTATTATTTTTCACTGGAGAAGAAAATGGCAACCCACTCCAGTATTGTTGCCTGGAAAATCCCATGGACAGAGGAGCCTGGTGGGCTACAGTCCATGGGGTGCAAAAAGTTGGACACAACAGAGCAACTAAGACAATGACAATATATACCACAGCATTTAACATCTTCATTCACAGAGCATTTTCTACATCTAGAATTACTAAGATAGATTCCCAGAAGAGGAATTCCTGGGTCAAAGTATGCAAATAAGCATTTAAAAGTTCTTCTACAAATTGCTATGTTCCTTTCTAAAGCTATAGATTTAAATTGCAATTAATAATATATGAGGGTGTCTGTTTTACCTCACTCTCGCATGAGGATTTTTTAGGGTGTTTTTTTTTTGTTTGTTTGATTTCTTTTAAAGGCAATCAGATATAAAATGGCTTATCAGAAAAAATAGCATCTTATAATGTGTATTGAGGGTGAACATTTTCTTATACTTTATTTGCTGATTACATTTCCCTTTTTGGTAAATTTTTCTTTCCTTGGCTAACTTACCTATAAGAGTCATCATGCTTTGCTTATTTGTTTCTCATATTTGTTCAGTTATTTTCTTCTTATTATTAGTCTTCTGGTTATCATTATATTTTTGTTTTTACCCACAAAAATTTCAATTGCCACACACAAGTGATTTTCAAAATGTAAATATTGGGTATAATGCAAGTACAAATCCATCAGGCTGGGTGCTGTCTGTATACTATACCAGCATCTGTCTGTCCATCTTTCTCTCTATGAATTATTTTATCATTCCTGATAATCAAAAACTTTCTCCCTCCAAAAAAAAGAGAATTAGATGGAATACTCCTTTAATTTTTACTTATAAATGTTATATTCTCTAATTCACCAGAAATGGCCTTTGGATTATATAATAATCTAAATATATAGTATACAAATTGTTAGGTGACTGTCCTAGCTCCATTCACTGAAAAATCCTAGCTTTTATGGGAGTTGACTTATTATGAATTATTTACCATGTATTAGTATATGATGTATTCAGTTCAGTTTCGTAGCTCAGCCATGTCTGACTCTTTGTGACCCCATGAACCACAGCACACAAGGCCTCCCTCCCTGTCCATCACCAATTCCCGGAGTTCACCCAAACCCATGTCCATTGAGTCGGTGTTGCCATCCAACCATCTCATCCTCTGTCATCCCCTTCTCCTCCTGCCCTCAGTCTTTTCCAGCATCAGGGTCTTTTCAAATGAGTCAGCTCTTCGCATCAGGTGGCCAAAGTATTGGAGTTTCAGTTTCAACATCAGTCTTTCCAATGAACACCCAGGACTGATCTCCTTTAGAATGGACTGGTTGGATCTCCTTGCAGTCCAAGGGACTCTCAAGAGTCTTCTCCAACACCACAGTTCAAAAGCATCAATTCTTCAGAGCTCAGCTTTCTTCACAGTCCAACTCTCACATCCATACATGACCACTGGAAAAACCATAGCATTGACAAGATAGACCTTTGTTGGCAAAGTAATGTTTCTGCTTTTTAATATGCTGTCTAGGTTGGTCATAACTTTCCTTCTAAGGAGTAAGTGTCTTTTAATTTCAAGGCTGCAATCACCATCTGCAGTGATTTGGGAAACCAAGAAAAAAAAGTCAGCCACTGTTTCCACTGTTTCCCCATCTATTTGCCATGAGGTGATGGGACTGGATGCCATGATCTTAATTTTCTGAATGTTGAGCTTTAAGCCAACTTTTTCTCTCTCCTCTTTCACTTTCATCAAGAGGCTCTTTAGTTCTTCTTCACTTTCTGCCATAAGGGTGGTGTCATCTGCATATCTGAGGTTATTGATATTTCTCCTGGCAATCTTGATTCCAGCTTGTGTTTCTTCCAGCCCAGCATTTCTCATGATGTACTCTGCATAGAAGTTAAATAAGCAGAGTGACAATATACAGCCTTGATGTACTCCTTTTCCTATTTGGAACCAGTCTGTTTTTCCATGTCCAGTTCTAGCTGTTGCTTCCTGACCTGCATACAGGTTTCTCAAGAGACAGGTCAGGTGGTCTGGTATTCCCATCTCTTTCAGAATTTTCCACAGTTTCTTGTGATCCACACAGTCAAAGGCTTTGGCATAGTCAATAAAGCAGAAATAGATGTTTTTCTGGAACTCTCTTGCTTTTTCTATGATCCAGTGGATGTTGGCCATTTGATCTCTGGTTCCTCTGCCTTTTCTAAAACCGGCTTGAGCATCAGGAAGTTCATGGTTCACGTATTGCTGAAGCCTGGATTGGAGAATTTTGAGCATTACTTTACTCGCGTGTGAGATGAGTGCAATTGTGTGGTAGTTTGAGCATTCTTTGGCATTGCCTTTCTTTGGGATTGGAATGCAAACTGACCTTTTCCAGTCCTGTGGCCACTGCTGAGTTTTCCAAATTTGCTGGCATATTGAGTGCAGCACTTTCACAGCATCATCTTTCAGAATTTGAAATAACTCTACTGGAATTCCATCACTTCATATGCGGGTCAATAAGCAAGAGTTAGAACCCTGTGTGGAACACCTGTTTGGTTCAAGATTGAGAAAAGAGTATGACAGGGCTGTCTGCTGTCACTCTTTTGTTTAACCTGTACACTGAGCACATCATGAGAAATGCCAGGCTGGATGAGTTACAAGCTGGAGTCAAGATAGGCACGAGAAACACCAACAACCTCAGATATGAGGATGGTACCACTCTAATGGGAAAAAGCAAAGAAGAATTAGAGCCTCTTGATAAGGGTGAAGGAGGAGAGTGAAAGAACCAGCTTAAAACTAAATATTGGAAAAAACCCCTAATATCATGGCATCTGGCCCCATCACTTCATAGCAAATAGAAAGGGAAAAGGTGGAAGTAGTGACAAGTTTCCTCTTCTTGGATTCTAAAATCACTGGGGATGGTGACTGCAGCCATGAAATCAAAAGGCAATTGCTTTTTGGCAGGAAAGCTATGATAAACCTAGATAGTGTGTTGAAAATCAGAGACATCACTCTGCTGACAAAAGTACATATAGTCAAGGCTATGATCTTCCAAGCTGTCGTGTACAGCTGTGGACCATAAAGAAGGCAGAATGCCAAAAAAAATTGATGCTTTTGAACTGTGGTGCTGGAGGAGACTCCTGAAGGTCCCTTGGGCAGCAAGGAGATCAAACCAGTCGATCTTAAGGAAGATCAACCTTGAATATTTACTGGAAAGACTGATGCTGAAGCTGAAGCTCCAGTATTTTGGTCATCTGATGCGAACAGCTGATTCATTGGAAAAGTCCCTGATGCTGGGAGAGATTGAGGGCAGAAGGAGAAGAGGGCATTAGAGGATGAGATGGCTGGATGGCATCACCAATGCAATGGATGTGAACTTGGACAAACTTTGGGTAGATGGTGAGGGACGGGGGCTTGGCGTGCTGCAGTCCACAGGGTCACAAAGAGTTGGGTATGACTGGGAGACTGAACAACAACAACATTTGTCTATTTTAGATTCAAACTCCTATACTTCATAGTCTTGATAGTATCTACCTCATTCCTTTGGATTTTCTAGATCTATAAGAACATGAGTTATAAAGAAAAATTTTTTTTCTCTTTTGAATATTTAACTTTGCTTTTAATTTTTTCCTTTCATCATAATTTCTCAAACAATGAATAATGATATAAAGCTTGTTTTTTTTGTTCTTAATGTTGCTATTTTATCTTCAAGTGATTGTCAGCTATTACTATGAAATATATATATTTTTCATGGTTAGCAGCTTTTCTTATATTCCTACTTGAATTTTTAAAATAGAAGTTGGTCACAAGTTTTATAAAGTGTCTTTGTACCATGTATTGAAATGACATACTTTTTTTTGCCTTTAACCTATTGCTACATGGTAATAATAGCTTATTATTTGCGAACCATTGCTAAAATTCTACATTACATTATATATAGCCCTGGTTTGCTTAATATTTTGTTTCATTAATTATTAACAATGGGCTTATTTATCATTAATTACTAATAGAAGAGCAGCAGTGGTTTATTTTTTGTCACAGAGACTTTACTCATATAAAAGAGAGAATTATATGGCTCAGAGCATTGGTCTGGAAAAGAACTGAAGGTCTGGGAAGGACTGAAGGAAAAGGAGAAGACGGTGGCAGAGGAAGAAATGATTAGATCGCATCATCGACTCAATGGATGAATTTGACCTAACTCCGGGAGGTAGTGGAGCACACGGAAGCCTGGTGTGCTTCAGTCCATGGGGTCTCAAGGCGTCAGGTATGACTTAGCAACTGAACAACAGCAGTAATAAAAGAATCTGGGGCTTCTCCAAAGTGAAGCTACTACTCATTCATTTATTCATCAATCTGGGCACCATTTATATATTTGATGTAAATCTGCAGGTACTTTCTGAGCCCTTTTTAGGCTGAACAAGAGTGGAAGTTCTAAGCTTAGTCTCTGCTGCCACAAAAGGCTTGAGTTCACATCCTAGCTCTGTTATTTACCGGCATGTAAACTTCAGCCAGTTACCTAATCGTGAAAAGCCTCAAGTTTTCTCATCTGAAAAATGAAATATTTATTACTAAATAAATAGCACCTACTTGAGGGTACACTGGGCTTCCCTGGTGGCTCAGTGGTAAAGAATCCACTTGCCAATGCAGGAGACATAGATTCGATCTCTGGATTGGGAAGATCCCCTGGAGGAGGGTGTGACCACCCACTCCAGTATTCTTGCCTGGAGAATCCCATGGACAGAGGAGCCTGGCGAGCTACAGTCCATGGGGGTCACAAAGAATCAGACATGACTTAGCAACTAAACACTACACCCTACACTTCCTCCACCACTTGAAGGTACATATGAAAATAGCATTTGTAAAGCTTTTCCAGTGTCTGCATATGCAGTCTTCAATACAGGTTATTAGGATGCGCTTACTACATCTGTTAGGATGCTCTTACTACAAGTGCTAACAGCTGATCATTAGTGCTTCCTGGGCCTCCACTTTCCCAACTTGCACAACGAGAGTGCATTTCCCTATTCCTCCGAGTCCATATCTGTATTCCTCTAATCGCCACATATGTTCCCCATCCCCCACCACTCTTATAGCCCACACCAAGTCTGCTGGGTAAGAACTGGATCAGCTTGAAGATTAACAGAGAAGCATGAGCCCGATAGCCAGTTCATCCGTGCCGTGACACCTGAAGAGCTCTTGGTTGGGGAAGTTGCAGTGAACACGTTTCTATAGGATGTCATTGCAGGACAGTACCCTGAATGCTCACCTCCCAGCTAAAGCCCCCACCTGACTTTTTCAAGTATGCATCAGTAGCTCCAAGCTGCAGAGAAGACGCAGAACATTCAGATGGCTGCACTTTCTCCAGAGCCGTCCCACGCCCCCTTGCACAAGCTAAGCTTCAGAGGTCTTGGCCTCGATTGCCTTTAAGTAAGAGCCTTATGCACACCGTGGGCTCCATCAGTATCTCCAAGGATGGGTGGCTGTTATTTTCCTGGTGAGCCGGATGATTTACTGTGTTTTGCCAAAATGTCTTAGTGTTTGACCTCTCCCCCTTTGGAGAAGCTGAGCTAAGTAGTCTTGTGTCCCTGTCCTCTGCCCCAGCCCTTTATAACAAGTCACATTTCAGAAGGCCCATGGGAATCGAGATCTCTCCAGCTGCTGAATGATATCGGCCTGAGACATATGAGGTTTGCTTTGCGTATTGTGTCAGCTGCAGACATAATTCACTAAACTACCCCCGACATGGAGGTGTCATCTAGTGATGCTTCTATTTACGAGGTCTCATTCTCGTATTGGCAAGCACTGCTGGGGAGACTTCAAAGGCTTGCGGCATGTTTCTCAGCTCCTTGGTTCCTCTCCATCTTGCCTTCTCCTTCCCCTTTCTGTCTGGGTTATGCTGGGCGACCCCAAGGTTTCTAGGGCCAATTAGCAGGTTAAAGCATATTGACCTGCACAACCACGGCGTTTACGATCACCATAACTCCTCATAATATGGAAGCTTATGCTGGCCCTCTTTGAGGCTTTGTTCACAGCCTGCCGGCGACAAGGTCATTCATTTATTATAATCAGAATTCTTGAGTGAACTATTTTTTAATTATGACTTCGTAGTAGAAGTTGTTACAGGTTGGGAAAGGAGGCCAGATGGGAGTTTGCAGCTCTTTGATGATGAGGCTGAATGATTTGCTTTGATCATAGAGACAACAGTTCATAAAAGAGGCTGGTCTCTTCCTGAAATTTGCAGGTAAACAGAGGTTTGAAACCAGTCTGCAATGAGCGATTTAGATCCCAGACAATGCTCTTCTTTGAACTGGATTTAGGGGCTATTGATTAACACAGCACAGGGGACTGGATGGATGAAAAAAAAAAAGGTGGCTTTAGTCCCCAGGGAAGGTGCATTGAGAGGTCACCAGCTTGATGCTCTGGGGTTAGATTTCTGGGTCTAATTTGGTGCCTGCACAGTGTTCAGGCAAATCGATATGAAATGAACAACACAGGTAACCTCAGAAGGAAGAACTCCTTAAGAGAAAGTGCTGATAGGAGAAAACTTGCAGGCTTTGGATACAGGAGAAACGAAGATAAAATCCTTCCTTCTCCAAAATAGGATTGCCCTGTATTATGTACCAATAATAGTGCTGTATACAGAGCTTGCGGGCTTCCCTGGTGGTTCAAATGGTAAAGAATCTGCCTGCAATGTGGGTTTGATCCCTGGGTTGGAAACATCCCTGGGTTTGATCCCTGGGTTTAATTCCAGGGTTGGGAAGATCCCCTGGAGAAGGGAATGGCTACTCACTCCAGCATTTTTGCCTGGAGAATTCCATGGATAGAGGAGCCTGGAGAGCTGCAGTCCATGGGGTCACAAAGAGTTGGACACGACTGAGTGGCTAACACACACACACACACACACGTATGGATAAAAATGTGTGTATACAGAGCTTGTATAGCTTCCTGAGTCAAACAGTGTTTCTAACCTAAAATCTACCTCATTTTCACTTTAATTTTAATCATATTTATTAAGTAATATGGACTTCCTTGGTGACTCAGACGGCAAAGAATCTGCCTGCAATGCGGGAGACCCAGGTGGGGAAGGTCCCCCGGAGGAGGGCATGGCAACCGTCTCCAGTGTTCCTGCCTGGAGAATCCCATGGACAGAGGAGCCTGGTGGGCTACAGTCCATGGGGTCGCAGAGTTGGACACGATTGCACGCCGCACAGCACATTAAGTAATACCGTTTGTTCTTTTATTTTGTAACATTTTGTGATTTTTTTTAAAGTAAAATACTGAATTTGTTGTCCTCCTTGCTGTTTAGTCTCTGAGTTGTGTCTGACTCTTTTGTGACCCCATGGGCTGCAGCCTGCCAGGCTCTTCAGTTCATGGGATTCTCCAGGCAAGAATATGGAGTGGGTAGCCATTTCCTTCTCCAGGGATCTTCCCAGCCCAGGGATTGAACCCTGGTCTCCTGCACTGCAGGCAGACTCTACCGTCTGAGCCACCAGGGAAGCTTGGCAATAGAGCGATGATTCTCAGCTGATGGAATGGAATAAAATGGATAATTTTGCTTTAGAAAAATTCTTCCCTCTCCATTTATTATGTGTGGTTACGGGGGTTCATTGCTTAAGCTGTTCTGTACTAAGTATCTTTATCTCTACAAATTGAACATAAATGCTTCAGTGGTCATTTTCATGGTTTAGTGATGTGCCTTTTGAGAAAGGAGCCCTGCTAGATGCCAGGCATTTGGGAAAAGAAGAAAGTGCCTCGGTGTCCTAAGTCGGTCCTTATTTACCCGAGGATGCTTTGGAATGCCTTCTCAGCATGCCTTCATAGAATACTTGGTTTTCCCAAGTAAATTATTTCAAAGCGATATTTTTGAATTGTAATGGGGCTTGTTTGAACATTTAAACACAAGAATTCCATTTGTTTAAAGTGTTTGTGCTTTTGGGGGGGCTCCAGGGGGTTCTGCCACGTGGGGGAACTGCTTAACTACTGGTAGTCAGCTTTAGAGATATTGGCTGAGTCGGGAGTATGCAGCGTTTCAGGTGTTCAGATCCTGTTGGTTGTGAATCTGGGGTGTGTGATTTGGTCAGTTTACTGGGCATGACCTCCCGATACTAGTCAAGTACCATCTGACTGAAACATAGGGAAAAGTCACTGGGATCTGATAGTCACTGCGAAAGAGACCTCGGTCTTGAATAAGCAAGCCAGTCGCCTTGGGCAACAAGGCAAAGGCCCAGCATCCCCTCTGCCTTGAGACTTGTCAGACCCTTGGCGCCTCGGGCGGAAATGCCGTCTGAAGGGCAGCCCCGTCAGCTGCCTTCCCTTGTTCCTCTCTTTTCAGGGGTCTGCGGCTCCACTTGTATTTCTGTGCCATGGCCTGTGCTGGGCACAGGCACGTGGAGGGGTTGTGGAAGCCTGGGGCAGGTGGTCCTGGTGGAGGAGATACCGAAAACTCCCTGCTATGCCAGAACCAGCGGAGGCTGGTGAAGTGAGCTGCGGGATTTCCAAGTGTTTAAGGACACCAAGGCACGCTACTTCAGGTCATCTCACTGGGTCATTACTCAACACCAACTGTTAGTTGGGCTGCCGTCACAAAATACCACAGACGGGGCGCTTCAACAATGGAAATGCATTTGTTCCCTTTTCTGGAAGCTAGAAGCCTGAGACGGAGGTGGTGGTGGGGTGGGGGGGTTGGCTTCTTCTGAGGCTTCTCTGCTCGGCTTGCAGATGGCCACCTTCTCACCAGGTCCTCAAGCAGTCTTTCCCTGCGTGTTGCATTGCTGCTTTTCGTTTGCACCCGATTCTTTGTGATCCCATGGACTGCAGTACACTGGGCTCCTCTGCCTGTGGGATTTTCCAGGCAAGAATAGTGGAGTGCAGCGGGTTGCCCTTTCCTTCTGCAGGGGAGCTTCTTGACCCAGGGATCAACCCTCATCCCCTGCAATGGCAGGTGGATTCGTAACCACTGTGCCCCCCGGGAAGCCTGTGTGTTGCATCTGTGTGCTCAAGTTCCCCCTTCTTATAAGGACATAGGTCTTACAGGATGAGGCCCAGTTCGTTTTATCTTGAAGATTTCTTGAAAGAATCTGTCTCCACTCAGAGTCCCATCCTGGGGTGCTGAGGCTTAGGACTTCAGTCTGTGAGATTGGGGCACGACATAGCCTGTTCTGCCTGTTATGTGTCAGGCCCTGGGTTAGCACTTGGCGTGTGATACAGACCAGACCCGGTTATCACCCTGGGACCTCGGTCTCAGCCGAGGGTAAGACCACCTGCCGAAAGTCAGAGGGGGATCTCTGTGCTGTGTCATCCGCCAAACCCAAGGGGCAGACTTGGCCCTTTGGCTCCTTTCAGTGATGCGGGCCACAGCTTTTGTGAAAACTCTTGCATGGTTGACTTCTGAGACAAAAGCCCCCTCTCAATATTGATGTTCCTGTAGGTATATACTGGCAATCGGCTGCTTTTTCCTCTGAATAGTCTTCCTCGGGGGCTGGGACGGTCTAGGACCTTGCTGCTTACAATGTGGTCTGTGGACCGGCAGCATTAGCAGTACCTGGGAGCTTGTAAGAAATGCTGTATCTCGGCTCTCACCCCAGAGCCACTGAATTGCTGTCTTGATTTCTCACGAGATCCTCAGGTGCTCTGCAGGGCCCTGAAAGTGCAGGAAGTGTGGTCTCTGGATGTCGGCTCCCACTGCTGCTGCCCACTTGTCAATCTCTTTTACCTCCAGAGTCCAACCTTCTACCAACTTCCACTCCTGTGGGTAGCTGCCCCTCGAGCATCTCCAAGATGTGCATGGGCATGGCCACTTACTGTGCCCCATCTAACTCCTCATCCCGTCTCCCTTGTCCATCCAGACCCCTGCCAGCCTTTCAGCTCCTCTTCGTCTTCTGCTTCTGAATCAAATCCAGCAAGTACGGCTGACTTTTTTCTTTCAAAATATTCCCTGTCTCTCTGTTTCTCTTCTTTTTTTTCAGTGCACTTGGCCACTCTGGGTTTTCACCCCCTACCCGCCAGGTCAATAGAAGCAACTTCCAGAAGATTTACTGGCAGGCAGCTTTTTCTCCTTATGATTCCTTTGTTTCTACTTGTAAACGCTCCCTCCCTCTGGTTGCCTGGCAACGCTCACTCCTTCCTTAGGACTCAGCTCAGGAAATCTTCTCCAGAACCCTTTCCTGACCTGCATAGTCACTCCAGGAATCCTTTCTTCTGTTTCCTTAGTAACTCTGGGCCTGTGTCCTCATCTGTGAAATGGGTTTATTAGAAGTGTTATAGAGAATAAATGAGTTAAGTTCACGGACACAAAATGTTGAATATGTGTTAAGTGTCATTTTTGCAAACATTTCCGCTTCCTGATGGGTGGTCTGGAAATTCTCTTTCCCCTTCGTCTAGACCGGGTTTTCTGAAAGCCTAGCCAGGTGGCTACCAGAGTCAGAGCCGGAGCCATACACGACTGGCTTTGAGCACAGGATTTAGAAAACAAGAGAAGCTACAGTGACTTTGGGGTATTACCTAAATGAGGAAGCAGAGGAGTGTGCCATCGGCTTGGCGGATTTATGGCTTTGAATTTGTGCCCAGAAGCTGTTTGCAGAGTGCATATTTTTAGAAATGTGAAAATAAATACGATTAAATTAAAGAGATGGGTCATGAATTTTTTTCTCAATGTATTTAGACTGTTCTCCGACTGATACAGTTTAGGTAATGACAACTCTTTGAATAATGGTGCCATATTTCTAATTAAACAATAAAGACTCACCAGTTATTACTTCAGTAGGACTAGGGGTCAAAACCCTAGAATGTAAAAGAAAAGAGATTTTAAATGGACAGAAGTGGCAATAAAATGGAAATATGCTCCCTTGACTCTTTTCTGTGTCTTAGTCACTCTTCATGGCCTAAGCATATGTCTGTTCTCACGTTTAAACAGCTTTTTGCTGCTTGATAGAAAAGTCAGCTTGGGAAGAAGAGAAAACACTCCCACTAGAATCAGGCAGAGGCAAGTCCTGGTTTATTAGCTATGTGGCGATAAGCAGATTTCTTAACCGCTCAGGGCTTCAGTTTTCCCCTCTTTAGAGTGGGGAAACTTACTCCCAAGCCCGCAGTTTGGCTTGGGAATTAAATTAGAGAACGGGTGTGTCACGAATATGCTTGTGCTCCTTCAGAGTCATGTGTCAGGGACGCTGCTTGATTTCTTTGTTTCTAAATCAAACCAAATATGGCTCAACCAACAAACCCACAGTTGAAGGAAGAAATACCCAACTTTTAGTGACTCCTTCCTAGGTTGTTCCAGGAGTTGGAGGAAGAGCTACAGGAGTTTCTCGGGCTGAGGACACCTTCCTGGGTCTTGGTCTCGCCGAGGACCGCGCGGTGCAGAGCTCTGCTGAGTGGCCAACCGCACCTTCTCATGGACACACTGAGCCACAGAGCCTCAGCTCCCGAAAATGTGGAAATGATGGCAAGATCTCAAGCACTCAAGCCAACCTGAAGTTTTGGGATTTTTTGGCAGGGGGGGCTGTGCTGCATGGCCTGTGGAATCTTAGTTCCCTGACCAGAGATTGAACCTGTGCCCTACAGTGGAAGAGCAGAGTCCTAACCGCTGGACTGCCAGGGATATATATATATATTCTTTTTGTTTTGACTGCACTGCATGTGGGATCTAGTTCTCTGACCAGGGGTCGAACCTGAGCCCCCTGCACTGACAGCACAGAGTCTTAACCACTGGACCACCAGGGAAGACCCCAAGTCAACCTGAAGTTTTGCCACTGTTCATTTATGGCATCTGGAAAGCACCCGAACATACTTCAGTATACAAAGTGTGATCTTATGTGTGTGTGTGTGTGTGTGTGTGTGTGTGTGTGTGTGTGTGTGTGGTGTTAATCTATCACCTACACATTGCTCACTTTCTAATCAGGAGTCCCCACACTGATGGGCAGAGACCCAAATGTCTGCTAACCATACTTGATCAATAGCTTAGGCTTTGCTGAGTAACTCAGTGAATGTCTGAAATGGTTTTTCACTAGTGAAATTGATCTGTTAACGTGCATGGTGCATATTAAAGATGGGCTCTCCATGGTGACGTTGAGAACAGGTGATCCAGTAGAACACTTTCCAGACACTCCCTGCCGCCCCGCCTGAACCCTGCGATGCCCCCAGCCTGCGCCCTTGGGGGTGATGTCCCAGTCTCTCGCTGGCTCTCTTCCTGTCTGCATCGCCTTCTTTACATCTCTGCTCTTTAAGAGCTAGCTCCAGCTGTGGAGTTGTTGGCACACGCCCCACAGCAAACAAGCAGCTCCTCTTCTCGTCTCCCTTTGCTGGGCCAACGGATGCAGTGACCCGAGGGCGTCCCACTTTGAAAACCATCCCTGGGTTCCCAGGTGCTCTTCATGGGTCTCCTTCGCCCACGTTTTGGGGACCCTTTGATCCTAACACCGAGTCACAGCAGGACCACCTTCCGGGCTGGTGCAGACCACAGGGCAGATTTCTGTTTTGGCCTTTGGTCTCTGTCTCTGCTTCCCAGTGATAACGAACCCACCTGCCAATGCAGGAGACATAAGAGATGTGGGTTCAATCTCGGGGTCGGGAAGATCCCCTAGAGGAGACACGGCAACCCACTCCAGTATTCCTGCCTGGAGAATCCCATGGACAGAGGAGCCGGGTGGGCTACAGGTCCATAGGGACACAAAGGGTCAGACACGACTGAAGTCGCTTGGCACACACGCACCCTGTGACGCCAGGAACCCTCAGTGAATCAGCTCCTACCTGGCCCATGCCTGGCCCTCCTTCCTCGGGGCTGAGCTTCTTCTCTTGGCCCTACTCACTCTCTCATCTATTAACACGACCTGAAGGAACTGCTTTAAAAATCAGTTTGCCCCAAGTTAGTTCAAAAGTGCCCAATGAGTATCACTTGAACGAGATTACAATTTATAAACATTTAACTCAAGGGCAGCTTCTAAACCTATTCATTCTTCCCACAGACTTTTTTTTTTTAATGAAGGTTTATTAGGTAATCAATGCTGGGGACACAGTGGTTTCAGCCTTCAAAAAGCCGTGTTGCCAGGCCTGCTCAGCTGCTTCAGTCGTGTCTGACTCTGTGAGCCAGGGGACTGTAGCCCCCAGGCTCCTCTGTCCATGGGATTCTCCAAGCAAGACTACTGGAGTAGGTTGCCATTTCCTCCTCCTGGGGATCTTCCCGACCCAGGGATCAAACCCACGTCTTCTGCATTGGCAGGCGGATTCTTCACCCCTGAGCCACCAGGATGCCGTTGGGTATACAGGTGAGCATCCATCAGCACCAAAACCATGTGCTAAGTGCCCCAAAGGAAAAGAAGGATGGAGAAGGGAGGAGGGGTGCCAGCACCCGGTGGGGGGGAGGCTCCTATAAATGGTACCAGTAGGGTTTCGCTCAGGTGCTTGATTCCCCCGTAGTTTCTATATGCTGAAGCTGGGTCTAGAGGCTCCACGGCTTGTCTACAGGACAAGGCATAGTTCTGTGTGTTCTGCTTATAAGTGTAAAATGACATTGCTTGTTCTGGAAATGCAGTCTTGTAAGTTGCATTTCATGGGTAAGTAGAACATGGTGCTATATTTAACCCTAAAATTGAAATGAACAGGAAGGACTATGAAATGAGACCACCTGGAAAGAACGGAAAAGCATCACTGAGACCTCCTGACAGCTGAAAGTGAAAACTCGAGGAAACAGGTTTGGGTGGTGGGTGGGGTGTCTGCAGAAACGGCTCAGAGCTTCAGAGAGGGGATGATGGAGGAACAAGAGGCCATGGGCACATGCCTGTAGCATTGAAACAGAAGGGGGATGGCCAGGGGGATGGCCAGGGTCCTGGATGTATCTCGTGCCTTTCCATCATGTTGGTGGTCTGCCCTGGACATGCAGGCAGACACCCAGACATCTCGGGAGAAGTTTTCTCTTGAAGATAGATGAAGCCCCTGCTTTCTTGGGGAAGGTTGTTTGCACTGCAAAGCACCTTTCCTTGGGTTGAGTCCCATCTGCCAGGGACTCACACCGATCTTCCTCCACATGCAAGACTTTGAGGGTCACTCTTGCCTGTGGGATGTTTCACATTTCAATTTGGAAAGCATAACGTGCAGAGCTTCAGAAGGGGCTGTCTGCTCTTTGTGAGGTTATCTCTTGTTCACTAGGCTGGTTCACTGCAGGGAGGGGTGTGTAGCCACAGACAGATCACCTGTGACTGGGGATCCCCATCTTTCTAACTATCAGGTGCCCCCAGCTTCACTCCATAGTCAGGGATGTGACTGCAAATGACAGACATGGGCTGGAGGGAAGCAAGTGAACTTCACAGACGTGAGGACAATGCTGCTTGTCTCTATGAGGTTCTAGTTAAGTTTCTTAACTTTTCTGACCTTCTATTTCTTTATCTATTGTTGCTGTTTACTCCCTCCATTGTGTTTGACTCTTTCGAGACCCCATGGAAGGAAGACCACCAGGCTCCTCTGTCCGTGGGATTTCCCAGGCAAGAATACTGGAGTGGTTTGCCATTTCCTCCTCCAGGGGATCTTCCTGACACAGGGATTGAAGATCAACTCTCCTGCATTGGTAGGCAGATTCTTTACCACCGACTGAGCCACAGGGAAGCCCTTTTTATCTATTAAATACAGATAATTATAACTTTCTGTGGTTCATAGTCAAAGCGAAGTAATAAGACATGGAAACCAAATGGTGTGTAACAAGCACTAGATAAATGTGAGTTTCCTTCCCTCCCTTCCCCTACAAGAGCCTGCTGAAAGTTCAAGGGCAGGCAGACCAGAGTCCCACTTCCACGTGTATCAAGAATTTCACTGAACTGGAAAAAATATATATGGAGAAACTAGTAAAAATGTTAGAAAACATTAGAAAATATATAGATTAAAATTGGTAACGTGGTTGAGATAGTTTTGTGAATTAATGTGAAACTGGGTGTATAGAGTCAAGGGTATGGTTTTTCCAGTAGTCATGTACAGTTGTGAGAGTTGGACCATAAAGAAGTCTGACTGCTGAACTGATGCTTTCAATTGTGTTGTTGAAGACTCTTGAGAGTCCCTTGAACAGCAAGGAAATCAAACTAGTCAATCCTAAGGGAAGTCAAACCCGAATATTTATTGGAAAGACTGATGCTGAAGCTGAAGTTCTGATACTTTGGCACTTGATGCGAAGAGTTGATTCAATGGAAAGGGATGCTGAGAAAGTGCCTGATACTGGGAAAGTGAAGGCAATGGCACCCCACTCCAGTACTCTGGCCTGGAAAATCCCATGGATGGAGGAGCCTGGTGGGTTGCAGTCCACGGGGTCGCTAAGAGTCGGACATGACTGAGCGACTTCCCTTTCACTTTTCACTTTCATGCATTGGAGAAGGAAATGGCAACCCACTCCAGTGTTCTTGCTTGGAGAATCCCAGGGACGAGGGAGCCTGGTGGGCTGCCGTCTATGGGGTCGCACAGAGTCGGACACGACTGAAGCAACTTAGCAGCAGCAGCAGCAGCAGCGCCTTTTCTGGGGCACTATCCACCGTGCCAGCTGGCCATTGGCTCTCTCCGTGAGCCTCTCAGTTTCACCAAAGAGGAACAACCCTCCCTACCCACTCCCTGTCAACAGGGAGAAGGACCAAAGAAGCGATTGTAGATAGAGGGATTTAAGAGGTCAAGGATGGATGGACAAAACAAGCTCTAAAATACTGTTGACTTTGAAAGTCTATGATTCTTTAATTGAAAAAATTAATTCTAATAAATAGTTTCACATTATAGAGCATTACTATTGTCCTGAATATTGATTTGGAAGGACTTATGCTGAAGCTGAAGCTCTAATACTTTGGTCACGTGATGTTAAAGACCTTGATGCTGGGAAAGACAGATGGCAAAAGGAGAAGAGGGAGGCAGAGGATGAGATAGTTAGACAGCATCACCGACTCAGTGGACATGAATCCTAGCAAACTCCTGGAGACAGTGGAAGACAAGGAAGCCTGACTTCCTTGGGGTGGGAAGCTGCAGTCCACGGGGTCACAAAGAGTCAAACATGACAGCGACTGAACAACAAAAATCATTGTTCAAAATGTACGTTGGCAGCAATAAATCTATATCTTCTTCTATGTAATTCGGGAGACCTGGGTTTGACCCCTGGGTTTGGAAGATCCTCTGGGGAAGGGAATGACTACCTGCTCCAGTGTTCTGGCCTAGAGAATTCCGTGGACTGTATAGTCCATGAGGTTGCAAAGAGTCAGACACAGCTGAGCAACTTTCACTTTCATGATTAACATAAAAATAAAATAAATGTGATGTTAAACATGGCTCATAAGTAAAGAAATGGAATAATTTTTATAATTCTGCCACCTGTTATAACAATAATTATTAACATTTGAGGTTCAATTAACTTGTCCTTGTTGGCTCAGATGGTAAAGAATGTGCAATGCAGGAGATCCGGGTTCAACTCCTGCATTGGGAAGATCCCCTGGAGAAGGAACTGGCAACCCATTCCAGTTTTCTTGCCTGGAAAATTCCTGGACAGAGGAGCCTGGTGGGCTACAGTCCATGGCTGTAACACTGATCCACTAACAGTTTCACTAACTTGTCAAAAGTAATTCGTCCCATAAATGTCTCTGTCTTTGTATTTTCATCTCATATCCTATCAGTTCAGTACAGTTCAGTCTCTCAGTTGTGTCCGACTCTTTGCGACCCCATGAATTGCAGCATACCAGGCCTCCCTGTCCATCACCAACTGCCAGAGTCCACCCAAACCCTTGTCCATTGAGTCAGTGATGCCATCCAACCACCTCATCCTATGTCTTCCCCTTCTCCTCCCGCCCTCAATCTTTCCCAGCATCAGGGTTTTTTCAAATGAGTCAGCTCTTTGCATCAGGTGGACAAAGTATAGGAGTTTCAGCTTCAACACCAGTCTTTCCAATGAACACCCAGGACTGATCTCCTTTAGGATGGACTGGTTGGATCTCCTTGCAGTCCAAGGGACTCTCAAGAGTCTTCTCCAACACCACAGTTCAAAAGCATCAATTCTTCGGTGCTCAGCTTTCTTTATTGTCCAACTCTCACATCCATACATGACTACTGGAAAAACCATAGCCTGACTAGGTGGACCTTTGTTGGCAAAGTAATGTCTCTGACTCTTTGCAACCCCATGGACTGCAGCCTAACAGGCTCCTCCATCCATGGGATTTTCCAGGCAAGAATACTGGAGTGGGTTGCCATTTCCTTCTCCAGGAGATCTTCCCAACCCAGGGATTGAACCTGGGTCTCCCACGTTGTAGGCAGATGCTTTACCATCTGAGCCACCAGGGAAGTTCTGGGATTCTGAGCCCCAGTCAAACACTGGTTATTGAGATCCTACCTCTCATTTATTAATTGGATAGTTAAGCCCTCACTGAGAGAAACCAACGTCTCCCCCAAATAGTCTTGGAAATGATGACTTGCATCTCCTTCCAAAATGGCCATGCCAAGTTCAAAGGTTAAGAGTTTGGCATTCACAAATGAACTTCAGGAAGAAGCAGAGACAGGCTCACAGACAGAGAGCATAGACTTGGGGTGGCCGAGGGAGGCTGGTGGGGGATGCTGTGAGTTTGGGGTTAGCAGATGTGAACTGGTGTATATAGGGTGGATAAACAATAAGGTCCCACTGTATAGCCCAGGGGACTATATGCAGTATCTTGTGACAAACCATAATGGAAAACAATACAAAAAACGAGTATATTGTAAGTGCATAACTGAATCACTTTGTCATATAGCAGACATTAACACAACAATACTCATGTTAAAAATGAACAAGTGAAAAATGAAAAGAATTTTTAAGCTATAAATAGATATTGCAATTATGTAATTATACATATTAGCTGTAATAAACTATTGAGAAGATCTCCTGGAGAAGGAAATGGCAACCCACTCTAGTATCCTTGCATGGAAAATCCCATGGATGCAGGAGCCTGGTGGGCTACAGTCCATGGGGTCGCAAAAAGTCGAACATGACTAAGCGACTTCACTTTCTTTTTTTTCTTTCTATAGCTTAGGAAAAAGAGCTTGGTAGTTTCATTGACCTGGGCTTGAATCTTAGGATCGGTTTCCCTGGGATTCAGGTAAATTATTTAATCTCTTTGAATCAGTCTCCCCATTTGAACAATGAGAATCTATACAATGGAGACTTGCTAAATACTTTAAATATTTAAAATTAGTCCAGCAAAGATACCTATCTATCCACATGGACATGCTATTTGGTGGGTAGCTGCAGGAGGCAGTTCCAGGGGTCTCTGAACTAGGGAGAGGTCGGGGCAGTGCTGACTGCTGAGACCTTCCTATCCGTTTCTCAGTTTCCCCACAGAGGGACTGTGGGCACGAACCTGAGTGGCTAGGTAGTAATTGGGGGGTGGGAGAAGATAAGGAAGATGGGTGGTTGGTAAGAGAACCTCAGGATATCCAATGACTGAGAAGAACCTTCCATGAATAACTAAGAGAGCATTTCCGTTGAATCAAAGAACAAGATAATGAGGTGGGAAACGAAATCCTTCCAGAGGCTACTCTATGCCGGCACTTGCTGGAAGGCAGTAGTTAAACCCAGGGCAGTCTCTGGAGGTAGATGGCCCTAGTATAATCTTAGCTTCATCACCTACTTGCTGTATGAGTGTGGGAAAATTTCCTAGCCTCTGTGTGACTCACTTTCTCCGTGTGTAAAGTGGTGACAATAATTGTACAAACATCATTTTGACGCTGTGAAGAATATACACCCCATGTTTGATGAAGTGAGTGAATCTCTAGGTTAAGTGTTAAGAATCATGTCTGGAAAAAAATTCAACACTCAGTAAGTGCTGGCTATTGAAATAATCATTAATATTATATTTGAACATTTCGTCAGTTATGAAACCATAAACTTTTGTTATGATTTCCATTTAATAAATTAGGAAATTGAGGTTCAGAGAGGTGAGGAAACCAGCCAAAGTTCACACATATTAAATCTTTTTAAATTTCAAATTATACTCTCCCATAAGTCCATACGTAGGGAAAAAGTGAAAAATCAGGTCACATGAAATGAAACAGGAAGGAAGAGGTTCTAGTGACTTATATGGACATCACGTCGTAGCATCTAACCAGGTGTTATTAAGTGGGGGATACAAAACAAAACAAAAAAGGCCAAGGCTCAGAGCAGCTTACTGCCTGTGCAGTGGGGTGCGGGGAGAGCGGCAAGGTGTGCTAGAGGCAGCTTGCACCAGCTTCCGAGGCTGACTGTTGAATTTTCAGGCACTTTGCCAGCCAACGGACATCCCCATGGAAGCTTGAAATCGGCATGGTTAGAATATTTACACCATGGAAACTGGCAAACACCCTGGAAAGATAAAAGCTAATGCAAATAGATCAGCTATGATGGAAGGGAGAGGAGGGAGGGGTAAAGAGTAGAAACATGTTTTTCTCTGGATGGGACTTTCTGTATAGTTTTGGCCTTTAGATCCTGCAAATATGCTGCTATTTAAAAAAAAAAATTCTTAAATTGAAAGTAATATGCAAAAGACTCTAACCATATGTCAAATTGGCATCACAGGCACAAAGCCCACATTTATTGCATGTGCTTTGGAATACTGAGATCCTCGGTGGAACATATTCTAAGGATGAGAAGAGGTATAAAGACATTTTCAACTTCCGCAAACAATTTTGTTGGTTACAGTAACTTCAGCTCTGATTTTATAATGTTGGTTAGAACAAATGAATAATCATGTTAATGCTCTCAGAAGTCATCATTTTCAGATAAGACACAACTATATGGTTAAAGGAAATGTTATTGAATTGAAGTGTCAATAAGGACACAGAATGATATATATATTTGGGATTCCCTGGTGGCTCAGCTGGTAAAGAATCTGCCTGCAATGCAGAAGACCCTGTTTTGATTCCTGAGTTGGGAAGATCCCCTGGAGAAGGGAATGGCTACCATCTCCAGTATTCTGACCTGGAGAATTCCATGGATTGTATAGTCCACAGAGTCACCGAGTCAGACACGACTGAATGACTTTCACTTCACTTCATTTATACTTATGTACACATATGCATTCATACACACACACACACACTCACGCTCACGCTGTTTTCCCTACATCCAGATTATGACCTCTCATTCAATTATCCACTAAAGGGAACTGGAGATTCTTAGAAAAATGGGAAATTCTAGGACTGAGGCCAAGATGAACTAGAAACATCTTACGCCAAAAAGCAAAGAAACTTTCAAAGTTTAATAGTGTAATGTAAAAAAGACCCAGGAGTCAGCTTAAAAATGGTTATAAAATGTTATGAGAATTTGAACATTAAAGCTGTAATTATTACAATAGGCTAAAACACTTGGGGCTTCCATCATGGCTCAGAGGGCCTCCCTGGTGGTTCATCTGGTGAAGACTCTGCCTGCAATGCAGGAGACCTGGGTTTGATCCCTGGGTTGGGAAGATCCCCTAGAAAAGGGAAAGGCTGCCCACTCCAGTATTCTGGCCTGGAGAATTTCATGGACTGTATAGTCCATGGGGTCACAAAGAGTCAGACAAGAATGAGCGACTTTCACTACTTGTGGCTCAGATGGTAAAGAATCTGCCTGCAATACAGGAGACCCAGGTTCGATCCCTGAGTCAATAAGATACCCTGGAAAAGGAAATAGCTACCCACTCCAGTATTCATGCCTGGGGAATCCCATGGGCAGAGGAACCTGGCAGGCCACAGTCCATGGGATTGTAAAGAGTCGGGCACTACTGAGCAACTGACACTAACAAAGCATTTAATCAATAAAAATCCATGAGTCTGTAATAAAGTTAACATAAAGAAATATCTCATTTGTTATTTGAGGCAATTTAAAAAATAACAACTGATTACTCAGGAAATTGGTAATTATATGAACAGATTTAACCATTTATTCTGTTTATCCAATAGAATTCATGCTTTTGTGTTAACAAATAGCCTTAGTTGATGACAGAAATTTCTGTTTTACAAGAGAACACCAGCTAATAAATAGGAATGGAATAATAGAAATAAAATATCTCATTTTTCAAATCCTCAAACTCTCTCGGAAATGTTGATGACGGAAAGATTTTCTATTGGCAGTAAAGTCATTAGATGAAAGCTTGATGAAGAACTAGACGTTTGCTAGTGCCAAAGAGATGTCTAATATGTTGCTATCTGTTTGCCAGCCTGCCTGCATGCGTGCGTGCTGAGTCACTTCAATCATGTCTGACTCTTTATGACCCCATGGACTGTTGCCCACCAGGCTCTCTGTCCATGGAATTCTCCAGGCAAGAATACTGGAGTGGGTTGCCATTTCCTCTTCCAGGGGATCTTCCCAACCCATTGATCGAACTGGCTTCTGCTTCATTGGCTGGAGGGTTCTTTACCACTAGCGCCAAGTGGGAAGCCCCTGCTATCTGTTTGTTAGATATTAAATACCTAATAAAAACTGTACAATGAAGTGCGCAGGATCCAATCTTAGCCTCCTGATGACTGTAAATTTGTCAGGGCTACCATGAAATGGCAACCCACTCCAGTGTTCTTGCCTGGAGAATCCCATGGACCGAGGAGCCTGGTGGGCTACAGTCCATGGGGTCGCAAAGAGTCAGACACGACTGAGCGACTTAACCATAACAAAACACCATACAGTAGATGGTTTCCATATCACAAATTTATTTTCTGTCAATTCTGGAGGTTAGAAGTACAAGAACAAGATCTCTGTAGATCGGAGTCTTTTGAGGCCTCTCTCCTTGTCTTTTCTCTATGGTCTTCCTTCTGTGTCTATGTCCTAATCTCCTCTTCTTCTAAGGCCACAGGTTTAAGGCCCACCCAGATGATTTCATTTTAACTCAATTCTTTCTTTAATACTCCAATACTTTGGCCACCGGATGCAAAGAACTGATTCATTAAGAAAAGACCCTGATGCTGGGAAAGACTAAAGGCAGGAGAAGAAGGGGCAACAGAGGATGAGATGGTTGGATGGCAACACCGACTCAATGGACATGCGTTTGAGCAAGCTCTGGGAGATGGCGAAGGACAGGGAAGCCTGGCGTGCTGCAGTCCATGGGGTCCCAAAGAGTCGGACACGACAGAGAGACTGAACAACAACGATCTCTTTAAAGACCCCATCTCCAAACACAGTTACATTGTGAGGAATTAGAGGTTAGCCTTTCAACATATGGATTGGGAATGAGAGGAGGAGGAAGGGATACAGTTCAGTCTGCAGCACATCTTGTGGATGGCTGCCTTCTAACTGCGACCTCACATGGCAGAGGGAGAACGGACGCAGGGAGAGGGAGTCAGAGAGAGAGAGAGAGAGAGAGAGAGAGAGAGAGAGAGAGAGCCAAGAGAGCTCTCTGGTGTCTCTTGCAAGGACAATCATCCCATCATTTGGGCCCAGCCCTTACAACATCTAAATCTAATTATCTCCAAAATACCATCACACTGGGATTCAGCCTCCAGCAATTCAGTCCATAGCAATTTGTTTAAAGATAATTGATTGTGGTGGCAGATACATGAACCTACATGTGTAATAAAGCTGTACTAATCTAAATAAACACACACACTTATCAGTACAAAGAAAACTGCGGAAGTTTGAGTAAGATTGGTTGTGTATATAATACATCACTTGGCCAACAACGTTCTGTTTAGTCAAAGGTATGGTTTTTCTAGTAGTCATGCATGTAGGTGAGAAACAGACCATAAAGAGGGCTGAGTGCCAAAGGATTGGTGCTTTTAAATTGTGGTGCTGAAGAATCCCTTGAACCACAAAGAGATTAAACCAGTCAGTCCTAAAGGAAATCAACACTGAATATTCTCTGGACTGATGCTGAAGCTCCAATATGCTTGCCACCTGATGCAAAGAGCTGACTCACTGGAAAAGACATTGATACTGGGAAAGACTGAAGGCAAAAGGAGAAGAGGGTGGCAGACAATGAGATGGTTAGATAGCATCACTGACTCAATGGACATGAATTTGAGCAAACTCCAGGAGAGAGTGAAGGGCATGGAAAACTGGCATTCTGCAGTCCATGGGGTTGCAAAGACTCAGACATGACTTAGTGACTGAACAACAACAACATGGATGTCTGTATCCTGACTGTGATATTCAACTGCAGTTCAGCAGGATACCACTATGGAAGGAAATTCGGTAAGCAGTACATGGAATTTCTGTGTCATTTCCTGCAGTCTATAGTTATCTCAAAGAAAAAAAGTTTAATTAATAAAGACAATTTACTATTTAAACAAAAGTAGTACTGTGTGATTTATAGCTATTTAAAAATAAGGTGTTTCAAAGTGATGACACCCACGTGAAAGAGGAAGCAAAGAATTATTGAAAATCTCTTATACAATATATACAATTGTGAACTATCACTAGAAGGTAGATTGCTACTTAGCGACTTAGCAGGCATGCATGCACTGGAGAAGGAAATGGCCACCCACTCCAGTGTTCTTGCCTGGAGAATCTCAGGGACAGAGGAGCCTGGTGGGCTGCCATCTATGGGGTAACAGAGTTGGACATGACTGAAGCGACTTAGCAGCAGCAGCATCAGACTGCTATAAGCTGAAGCTGTATATTATAAACCTAAAGCAACCACTATATCAACACAGTGAAAGCAATAGTTAAGCCAAAGAGGAGATATGGAATAATAAAAATATTTACTCTCAAAATGGATGAAAAGAAGAAAAATAGAGTAGACAGAAGGAGGGGCAAGTAGAAAGCAAATATAAAGGTGATAGATTTAAACCTAGTCATATTAATAAAATAAAGAAAAATGAATTGTATCAGTTTTAGAAAATTTGTTGATATGATGACTTACACTGATTTTTGAATGTTAAGCCCATCTTCCATTCTTGGGATAAACTCTCTTGATCACTGTGTGTTTGCCTTTATGCATAGTTGTATTTGGATTATTAAAACATTGCTTTGAATTTAAAAACAAAAAAAAACCTTAAAGATCTAAATGTAAGACCAGAAACTATAAAACTCCTAGAGGAGAATATAGGCAAAACACTCTCCGACAAATATCACAGCAGGATCCTCTATGATCCACCTCCCAGAATACTGGAAATAAAAGCAAAAATAAACAAATGGGATCTAATTAAAATTAAAAGCTTCTGCACAACAAAGGAAAATATAAGCAAAGTGAAAAGACAGCCTTCTTGATGGGAGAAAATAATAGCAAATGAAGCAACTGACAAACAACTAATGTCAAAAATATACAAGCAACTTATGCAGCTCAATTCCAGAAAAATAAATGACCCAATCAAAAAATGGGCCAAAGAACTAAATAGACATTTCTCCAAAGAAGACATACGGATGGCTAACAAACACATGAAAAGATGCTCAACATCACTCATCATTAGAGAAATGCAAATCAAAACCACAATGAGGTACCACTTCACACCAGTCAGAATGGCTGCGATCCAAAAATCTGCAAGCAATAAATGCTGGAGAGGGTGTGGAGAAAAGGGAACCCTCCTACACTGTTGGTGGGAATGCAAACTAGTACAGCCACTTTGGAGAACAGTGTGGAGATTCCTTAAAAAATTGCAAATATAACTACCTTATGACCCAGCAATCCCACTTCTGGGCATACACACCGAGGAAACCAGAATTGAAAGAGACACATGGACCCCAATGTTCATCACAGCACTGTTTATAATAGCCAGGACATGGAAACAACCTAGATGTCCATCAGCAGATGAATGGATAAGAAAGCTGTGGTACATATACACAATGGAGTATTACTCAGCCGTTAAAAAGAATACATTGGAATCAGTTCTGATGAGACAGATGAAACTGGAACCGATTATACAGAGTGAAGTAAGCCAGAAAGAAAAACACCAATACAGTATACTAACACATATATATGGAATTTAGAAAGATGGCAATGATGACCCTGTATGCAAGACAGCAAAAAAGACACAGATGTGTATAACGGACTTTTGGACTCAGAGGGAGAGGGAGAGGGTGGGATGATTTGGGAGAATGGCATTGTAACATGTATACTATCATGTAAGAATCGAATCGCCAGTCTATAGCCGACGCAGGATACAGCATGCTTGGGGCTGGTGCACGGTGATGACCCAGAGAGATGTTATGGGGAGGGAGGTGGGAGGGGGGTTCATGTTTGGGAACGCATGTACACCCGTGGTGGATTCATGTCAATGTATGGCAAAACCAATACAGTATTGTAAAGTAAAATAAAGTAAAAAAAAAAAAGAAAAAAAGAAAAAAACACAAAAAAACCTAGTCATGTTAAGAATCATTTTAGCAGAGATTGTCAAATTGAAAAAAAAGATGATTCATCAATATTCTTAGTACAATAAGCACATTTAAATAAAAAGGAACAAATAGTTTTAAAGAAAAACAACAGAAAAAGACATAGAAACTAACACCAAGCAAGAGAAAGCTGCAGTGTCTGTATAAACATTGGACAAATTAGACTTCAGAACAAAGAACCCCACATTTGAAGAAGGCCATTTCATAATGGTTAAAGGGTAAATTCAGAGTCCATCATGAGAAATGGTGGGCTGGAAGAAGCACAAGCTGGAAATCAAGATTGCCGGGAGAAATATCAATAACCTCAGATATGCAGATGACATCACCCTTATGGCAGAAAGTGAAGAAGAACTAAAGAGCCTCTTGATGAAAGTGAAAGAAGAGAGTGAAAAAGTTGGCTTAAAGCTCATTATTCAGAAAACGAAGACCATGGAATCCAGTCCCATCACTTCATGGCAAATAGATGGGGAAACAGTGGAAACAGTGGCTGACTTTATTTTTCTGGGCTCCCAAATCACTGCAGATGGTGATTGCAGCCATGAAATTAAAAGATGGTTAATCCTTGGAAGGAAAGTTCTGACCAACCTAGACAGCATATTAAAAAGCAGAGACATTACTTTGCCAGCAAAGGTCCATCTAGTCAAGGCTATGGTTTTTCCAGTGGTCATGTATGGATGTGAGAGTTGAACTATAAAGAAAGCTGAGTGCAGAAGAATTGATGCTTTTGAACTGTGGTGTTGGAGAAGACTCTTGAGGGTCCCTTGGACTGAAAGGAGATCCAACCAGTCCATTCTAAAGGAGATCAGCCCTGGGTGTTCATTAGAAGGACTGATGTTGAAGCTGAAACTCCAATACTTTGGCCACCTGATGCGAAGAGCTGACTCACTTGAAAAGACCCTGATTCTGGGAAAGATTGAGGGCAGGAGGAGAAGGGGACAACAGAGGATGAGATGATTGGATGGCATCACTGACTCGATGGACTCAGGTTTGGGTGGACTCTGGAGTTGGTGATGGACAGGGAGGCCTGGCATGTTGCGGTTCATGGGGTTGCAAAGAGTTGGACATGACGGAGCGACTGAACTGAACTCAACTGAAAGGGTAAATTCAACAGGAGAACATGACGACTTTAGACTTCTGTGTCACTGATAACAGAGCATTAAAATACATGGAGAAACAAGTGATAGACCTGACCTAAAAGAGTTGGAGCTTTTAATACCTCTCTTTCAATGACTGATAGAAGAGGTAAGAGAGAAAATCAATGAGGATGTTGTTTCGACAAGCAAACTGAGATGGAGAGGCAGGATCCAGTTCTCGAGCCCTTCTTGGTCTGTACCATGCTGGTCCATATGTGGTGGTCATCACACTGTGTCGCCATGTCACTGGGTGGGCTGGTGCTGTGGACCCACCCAGAATAGATACATGGGTTCACTGAGCACCGAGTCCCTGTCTTCCCTGATGTGCAAAAAGATCTTTCTTTCTTGA
Organism: Capra hircus; assembly: GCF_001704415.2. Taxonomy (NCBI): domain Eukaryota; kingdom Metazoa; phylum Chordata; class Mammalia; order Artiodactyla; family Bovidae; genus Capra; species Capra hircus. The sequence continues at coordinate 111,940,204 of NC_030813.1, forward strand.
AGAGAAGGCTTGAGGGGGAGGCCATTTATGCTGGAGCTGGAAGACCAGGTGAGATTTCAGATCTTGCATTTTATTATACTTCTTGGGTTCCAAAATCACTGCGGATGGTGACTGCAGTCATGAAATTTAAAGACACTTGCTCCCTGGAAGAAAAGCTATGACAAACCTAGACAGCATATTTAAAAAAAAAAACAGAGACATCACTTTGCTGCCAAAGTTCCATATAGTCAAAGCTGGGGTTTTTCGAATAGTCTTGTAAGGATGTGAAAGTTGAACCATAAAGGAGGCTGAGTGCTAAAGAATTGATACTTTTGAACTGTGGTTTGGAGAAGACTCTTGAAAGTCCCTTGAACTGCAAGATTAAACCAGTCAATCCGAAAGGAAATCAACCCTGAGTATTCATTGGAATGACTGATGCTGAAGATGAAGCTCCAATACTTTGGCTACCTGATGAAAAGAAAAGACTCATTGGAAAAGACCCTCATGCTGGGAAAGATTGAAGGCAAAAGGAGAATGGGGTGGCAAAGAATGAGATGGTTAGATAGCATCACTGACTCAACGGACATGAATCTGAGCAAACTCCGGGAGAGAGTGAAGGACCGAGGATCCTGGTGTGCTCCTAGTTCATGGGGTGGCAAAGAGTCAGACATGACTTGGCGACTGAACCACAACAGCAAGGACAAAAGGTCACTGCTCCAGCCAGCCCAAGAGAGAACCCCTGCCGCAGGCACACCAGGTGGCGTTCCCTAGGAGTGGTCAGTCTCTGGATAAATTATTGCCTTAAGTGAAACTGTGAGAATAAAAGTGCCCGACAGTGCTGGTCTAGCTTAGGGTTTCCTTAGGAAGCAGGTTTCCTCCTCCTTGTCTGCAGGTCAACATGCTTGACAGAAGCATGTTTCTGGTCCAGCTGTTTCTTTCCCTTCTTTGTGCTTTCAGGAATTTTCATCCTTGAATTTTAAAATGCAAATATCTCTCAGGATGACATGATTACATTACATGATCTAATACAATGGAAACGGCATTAGAAGTTCAACTCAGCTGCTTGTTAGCTGGCCTCTCTGCTCCTCCAGACGTCAGCTCTGTCTGTTTTCACCAGGATCCACAATGGTGGTTGCAAAAATGGAGTGAGATTGCGTGTTGTCTGCTCAGCACCTACTCATCTGGCTCTTAGCATTGCTACCTTCCTTCCTTCCTAATGAACAAAAATAGGAGGAGACCCAAACCAGAACAGACAGCAGAGAGAAGGGGCTGGCAGTTAACGTGAGAGTAAAATCTCTTCATCTGGATGGTTTTGGGAGGAAGAACTCTGCACTGAGATCTCTCAGCACAATTCCTACACATTATAAACTGCTTTGTCTTTCCTTTTTCCTGCCCAAAGCTACCCACATCAATAGAATCAGCTGAGATAAAACGTTTAAGATGAAGCAGCAAAGCCTGCCCTAAATGATAATCTTCCAGCATGTTGAAGAATTCAGTCTAACTTTGGGTGTCTAATCTTGAAGCGTAAAGTTAGCAAAACAGAATTGATAATGCCTCTCATCTTTGAAAGCAGCTGAAGGGTTAAATTCACTAAGCAGAGATTTAAAAATAACACCTGAATTATTTCAGAGCCATTTTCCTAAAGAGGCTACTGGAGTTACTCAAACAATCATTGTTAAAAGCTTTTTCGGTCCTTCAACCCCCCAGAGATCATTTAAGGAGAAGAATAAAACTTTATGTGAGGAAGTGAGCATCGAAGGAGGATACGGTAAGAGCGAAACAACTGCTCCGAATCGAGTGCTCACTAAATGTTATCTAAATGCACTGAGGAAAGAGACGCCAGGAAACTCCACAGGGGCATTCAAGACAGGGGTTCTCTGGACCTAGGGACTGTCACACAGAGAGTGAACTAAGTCAGAAAGAGAAAAACAAAGATCATATGTGAACACATATGTGTGGAGTCCAGAACAATGGTACAGGTGAACCTACTTGCAAAGCGGAGAGAGAGACATAGACACAGAGGACAAGCGCATGGATACCAAGGGCGGAAGTTGGGGTGGGATGGCTTGGGAAATCGGCATTGACATAAATACATTACTGTGTATAAAACAGGTAACTAGTGAGAGCTTACTGTGTAACGCAAACTCTACTCAGTGCTCCTGGGGGACGTACATGGGAAGGAAATCCAAAAAAGACGAGATATGTGTGAACACATAGCTGATTCACTTTGCTATACAGCAGAAACTAACACAACGTTGTAAAGCAACTATACTCCAATAATTTTTTTTTTTTTTTTAGGAGAGAGGTTCCTGACTGAATAATATACATGCAGAGTTTAGGAGACTGTATTTTTTAATTAAAGCAGTGCAAGAGAAATCATGTCTCCAGAGAAGTGTTTGCTAGTTATTTGATAATGTGATCATTATTCATTCTTAACCTCAGTGCTTTGCTCTTTACAATGGGTTCACTTTAAAGGGAAATCATAAAGATTCAATGAGAAAACTGACTAAGATGTCTTAGAATGGTGCCCAGTATACAATAACTGCTCAATAAACTGGCTCTTCCTAATTTTGTTAATTGTTCTTTCTGCATTAAACCTGAAGCATCTACCACATAATGGGCACAGTGTTAAGACACAGGGTATTAGGTTTAGAGCTGCAAAACAGCAGAGTCAATTTTAGCTACTCTAGACAGAAGAGGATCCTGCTTATCAAAGGATATTTGGTAGCTCATAGATTCCCTGGGGGGCTTCCCAGGTGGTGTTAATAGTAAAGAACCCACCTGCCAATGCCTGCCAAGGTATCCCATAAGAAACTCAGGCTCGATCCCTGGATCAGGAAGATCCCCTGGCAGAGGGCATGGAAACCCAGTCCAGTATTCTTGCCTGGGAAATCCCATGGACAGAGGAGCCTTGCGGGACATAGTCCATGGGGTTACAGAGTCTGACATGACTGAAGCGATTTGGCACAGCACACACAGTGTCTCTGGGAGGCCTAGCTACTGGCCAGCATTGGCAGTCACAATGCCACGTTCTTCCACGGGACTGAACCAGCGGATCCTCTGGTCTTGTCACTGGAAGAGAGGTTCTCAGCCTGGAGCCAGTGCTGGGGGTCAAAAGTCCTTCTTGCTGAAATGGCTTCCTCATGGTCTTGCCTTCTTCAGGATACTGTGCCTGAAGTGAAGTCTCCAGTGAGTCCTTCTGATGGGAGAAGCCTTAGTCACACACTTAGCTGCCTTAGCTGCGAGGAAATCTGGTAATGTGAGTTTCTAAAAGCCACCATGAACATCCATTACATAAGAACTCAATCTAGTGCCAATGTCAGAAAGATAAATACATTATTACAACATCAGGAGCATGGAAGGCTGCATTATTATCACCAAAGACTCACTCCCACTCCTTCAGAAGGACAGTGCGCTTGATGTTAGACTTGGCTGTGTGAACTTGCTTTTGTCTATGGAATTGTGTGTGGGGGTGGGGGTGGTCATTCGCCATATCCCAACAGAGGTTTTAAGAGTTACTGAACATTTTCTCTCTAGCTTTCTCTTGTGTTCCCACCCTCAACCCTGAGGACTTTATGGTTCTGAATGGGGGATTGCTTCTCAGCCTGGGTACTTAAATGAGAAAAAAATGAGGACCAGACCCAAACTTGATTGCAAGCTGGTAGAACCACTGCATTTGACCTGCTGCTGCTAAAATGCAACATGAGAAAGGAAGAAGTACTTGTGCTTGCAAACCTTTGAGTTTGGAGGTTGTTTGTTATGCAGCTTTATTGCAGACAGAGCTGACTGATACAAGGAGGCAAAGGAGGATACAGATGTATACCAAGTGCTGAAGGAAACAGGGACTGGGGTTTAGGACTTCAGCATCCTTTTGGAGGACACAATTCAATCCATCACAATGTTCATCTCTTCGAGTTGTTCTGTCCCATGTCATGCATTGGTACAGATGGGAAAATCAGAGGCTGAGAGGGGAATTGTAAGGTACGTCTGTAGGTTCAGCGATGAAATAAGACACACAGACTAAAGCAGTAAAAAGTGATGGAACATTAAGCCACGAGTCAAGATGCTATCACTCACTAGGTTGTGTCTGGGCAAGTCACTTCCTTGATTTCAGCTCAGTTTCCACAACCATAAAATAAAACAAACAATCTCAACTGGTCCATCTCTGCCTAGATTTTGGAAATTGTTGGATGTTCTGGGAAATCCCCCACCCTTTGTACTTTCATTGAAACTTTTCCTTCCCCAAAGCTTTCTGACCTTTAAGCCATGACCTTTGCCTGGTGGACTCTGAGTATCAGATCTGAGTATTAAATTGTACAATGGTGGAAATGAAAGTAACAAGCTTATAACAATAATAAAGCCAATTGGATCACTCTGAGAAAGGTCTAAGATATTATGTATCTAACTGATGAGAGGATTAGCTTGAGCTGAGCTGGTTTCTGAGGGGCCCAGTAGTTGATTAAGTTGGATGCTGGGGAATTCTGTGCTGTGTGAACTCCTTGGTGGAAAAATTTTGAGTAAACAAGTTATGAAAATGCAGGACAAGCAATTTCATCCTTTATTCCTAGAAAAGGCATCCTATTTCTTGTTCAGCTTCTTTAATTGCTTTACGAGAAAGATTTTTTTCCCCCCAGAGTAAAGTGTTTTAAATATTGCCTAGATTTAAAATTGGTTAAGGAGGTCAGCACAGAGCAATCCAGCTTAAATTTCCAAAGAGCCAATTGCAAAGCATATAACACTTAGACTCAGCTGGCTGCACAGATTTTATTTCCATGATGACAGTTTCACTTTAGTCCATTTCCCCCACACTTGGAAGGGGAAGGAATTTCGTATGAAATTAACCACGCACCATTTCTTATCCTGCCTTTGCCTTTCTAATTAAGGATTTAAGTTTGTGGTTGCCCTTCCAGCCAGCTTCACTCTGAACTGGAAGACTCAACTCTTTGGAAACAGAACTTGAGCTTTGGAGTTCAATAGTCCTTGGTTCAAGTTCATGCTCTACCACTTATAAGTACTGTGACTTTTGACACTTCATCTCTGAGATGCAGCTGTAAGATGTGGGCAATGAAATAAAATAGCAAGTTCAAGTTGACCTGTGCAGTAGTTGTCCAGTAAATTTTTGGTTCCCCATTCTTTCCATTTACTGAATCTTCCTTCTAAGATTCTGCTGCACCAGATGAAACTTTGAACCTGCCGCATTAAGTAGTCTGTCAATCTATCAATCTATCTCTCTATATCCATATTTTAATCACTTCATCTTTCCTTTTTTCTACGATCCCCAAATTACTCTTTCTGTATTCTGTCCCTGAGGCTCTCTGGGCACCTGGAATTTATTGTAAAATCCTATTCATGGGAATGTTTATAGAACTTAGACAATAAAACATTTCAAAGCCTGAGAGATCTTTGGGGTTTTAGCCCATATCTCTTAATTTACTTATGAAGAGAGGTTGAGAGAAGTGGGAGATGCTTCATGGTCTAGTGGAAACACTTCACTAGAGGTAAGGTTCCCTTGACCTTGAATACAGGGAATCTAAACAGACTGAGTGTTTTTCCGTATTTGTGTTTTACTGGGAAGAAAGATAATGCTAAAAGTGGTAAGATGATGATAATAATGTGCTTTTTCAGTCCAGCCGCTTAGTCGTGATTTCTTTTAGTCCTTGTCTTATACTTAATGCTGTGGACCACGAATTGCTTTACGTTCAGTCGGTCAGTCAGTTCAGTCACTCAGTCGTGTCCAACTCTTTGTGACCCCGTAGACTGTAGCACTCCAGGCTTCCCTGTCCATCACCAACTCCCAGAGCTTACTCAGACTCAAGTCCATCAAGCTGGTGATGTCATCCAACCATCCGATCCTCTGTTGTCCCCTTTGTAAGGTATAGTTCGGGCCAAGACAGAAAAGGAGAGACGACCTCAATGGAAGTAGGTTACCTTTATTCAGGCAAGGAGGGGCGACAGTCGGCCTAATGACCAGGCTGAGTGCCGAGAGGAATCAGGGAGGCTCCATATTTATAAGGAGGTTTGTGGAAGTGATAAGGGAAACATTAATCAGGTGGGATGTTTTGGGTATTCTTTAGTTGAAATGGCATTTGTAGTTGGGCAGGGGGTGATTAGTCTTCTAGCAGGTGTAGGGGATGGAAGGTTTCTGGACAGGGGGTGATAAGTTCCAGATAGATGCAACTGGAGCATCAGGGAGGGACCTAAAGTTCCATTTTGTTTTCTCTGAAGATAGATGATTCAGCAAGGGCCTTTGAGGCTGTTCTTTTCTTTTCTAGGCGCTAAGACTCCTTCACCCTTCTCCTTCCACCTTCAGTCTTTCCCAGCATCAGGGTCTTTTCCACTGAGTCAGTTCTTCACATCAGGTGGCCAAAGTATTGGAGTTTCAGCTTCAGCATCAGTCCTTCCAATGAATATTCAGGACTAATTTCCTTTAGGATGGACTGGTTGTATCTCCTTGCAGTCCAAGGGACTGCTGTTTTGATGATCCAATGGATGTTGGTGAAGTGATCTCTGGTTCCTCTGCCTTTTCTAAATCCAGCTTGAACATCCCAGCAAAACCCTTTGAGGCATATATTACAGTTTTATAGATGAGAACACTGAAGCTTCGAGAGGTTAAGTAATTTGCTGAAAGCAACACAGCTGGCAAGTGTAGTAGCCAAGATTTGAACATGGATTTGTCTGAATTCAAATTCATATTTTTAATCTCCTCCTACTGATCTCATCAGGCCAGAAAGTGGTGCTGTTGCTGCTGCTTCCTCCAAACGCTTATTGAGCATTTACTAGATGCCAAGCACGGGGTATTCTTGTGAGCACGCTCTAACACATTTAGTCCTCACACCAACCCAGTGAGGTCAACACCATTATTATCCTTGATATTTAGATGTGGCTGTCAAGGCACAAAGAGAGAAGTTAAGGAACTTGTCCCTGGAAAGTTAGACCAGAACCCCAGCCCAGGAATTCTGGTTTCAGTCTTCACTCCCAACAACTGCAGCTTATTTTGCAAAGGCCAGGAGTCTTGTAGGCTTGGCAGTGGACAGAGAAGCAAGGCTGTAGGAGGGCAATGGATATGTATCTGGCTAATGAGATAATACAAGTGAAGGTATCGGTTTGGCTGTAAAGTTCATTGGAGTTTTTCTGTTACATCTTATGGAAAAACTTGAACAAATTTTTTGGTGAACCCAATAATTTGTGAGTGCTAAAGCATCATCATAGTTACCATTACTCATTCTCAGCCTGGCCTGTGACATGATCAACTGCCAAGTTGTTCATCAGTCAGAAGGTCATCGGCTTCCCCCAGGATGTATAACCCATTCTCTGAGAGCTCATACCCAGAACAATCCAGAACTGGGACTGCAGTCCCACATGCCCAGAGGGCCCTGGGGAATGGTGTGATTAAGTGAAAGAGCTGGGTAAGGAACACTGCCACTGTTTATGGATTAAAACTATAAGAAGAGTCTATACTTTCGGGGGTGGGGGGCAAAGCCATTCACATTTTACTAGGCACACAAATCAGTTTCTTCACTTCTTTTCCAAATTTGGAAGAGAAACTGTTTATTGGAAACATCTTCTTCATCATAATTTTACCAACAATGGAGTGATAAATCACAACCCATTTGCTGGTCAGCCTCAGAGTTCAGGAGAGGTGGGCTTGGGGGTTTCCGAGGTGGTGCTAGTGGCAAAAAAAAAAAAAAGAAAGAAAAACAACAGCTGTCAATTCAGGGGACCTAAGAGACATGGGTTTTGTCTCTGGGTTGGGAAGATCCCCTGGAGTAGGGCATGGCTATGCATTCCAGTATTCTTGCCTGGAGAATCCCATGGACAGAGGAGGCTGGCTGGCTACAGCCCATAGGGTCTCAAAGAGTTGGGCACGGCTGAAGCGACTTGGCGTGCATGGACTCTGGGTTAAAAGACGGAGGCCTGGACTCACCAGAAGGGCAGATGCTGCTCAGCAGTCGTTTCAAGTACCATATGGGTCAGGATCTCTCAGGAAACTTCAAACACTTCACTCGTTTTAAAGTGGAAGAGAAGCAAAAGGCAAAGGAAAAAAGGAAAGATATACCCATTTGAATGCAGAGTTCCAAAGAATAGCAAAGAGAGATAAGAAAGCCTTCCTCAGTGATCAGTGCAAAGAAACAAAGGAAAACAATAGAATGGGAAAGACTAGAGATCTCTTCAAGAAAACTAGAGACACCAAGGGAACATTTCATGCAAGTTCAGTTCAGTTCAGTCGCTCAGTCGTGTCCGACTCTTTGTGACCCCATGAATCGCAGCACTCCAGGCCTCCCTGTCCATGACCACCTCCCTGAGTTCACTCAGACTCACGTCCATCGAGTCAGGGTTGCCATCCAATCATCTCATCCTCTGTCGTCCCATTCTCCTCCTGCCCCCAATCCCTCCCAGCATGCAAGATGGGTACAATTAAGAGCAGAAACAGTATAGAACTAACAGAAGCAGAAGATATTAAGAAGAGGTGGCAAGAATACACTGAAGAACTATACCAAAAAGAACTTCATGACCTAGATAACCACAATGGTGTGATCACTCACCTAGAGCCAAACGTCCTGGAATGCAAAGTCAAGTGGGCCTTAGGAAGCATCACTATGAACAAAGCTAGTGGAGGTGATGGAATTCCAGTTGAGCTATTTCAAATCCTAGAAGTTGATACTGTGAAAGTGATGCACTCAATATGCCAGCAAATTTGGAAAACTCAGCAGTGGCCACAGGACTGGAAAAGGTCAGTTTTCATTCCAGTCCCAAAGAAAGGCAATGCCAAAGAATGCTCAAACTACTGCACAATTGTACTCATCTTACACGCTAGTAAAGTAATGCTCAAAATTCTCCAAGCCAGGCTTCAATAGTACATGAACCATGAACTTCCAGATGTTCAAGCTGGTTTTAGAAAAAGGCAGAGGAACCAGAGATCAAATTGTCAACATCTGTTGGATCATTGAAAAAGCAAGAGAGTTCCAGAAAAACATTTATTTCTGTTTCATTGACTAAACTAAAGCCTTTGACTGTGTGGATCACAATAAACCGTGGAAAATTCTGAAAGAGATGGGAATACCAGACCACCAAACCTACCTGTTGAGAAATCTACGCTGGTCAAGAAGCAACAGTTAGAACCAGACATGGAACAACAGACTGGTTCCAAATAGGAAAAGGAGTACGTTAAGGCTGTATATTGTCACCCTGCTTATTTAATTTCTATGCAGAGTACATCATGTGAAATGCCGGGCTGGAAGAAGCACAAGCTGGAATCAAGATTGCCAGGAAAAATATCAATAACCTCAGATATGCAGATGACACCACCTTTGTGGCAAAAAGTGAAGAACTAAAGAGCCTCTTGATAAAAGTGAAAGAGGAGAATGAAAAAGTTGGCTTAAAGCTCAACATTTAGAAAACGGAGATCATGGCATCTGGTCCCATCACTTCATGTGAAATAGATGGGGAAACAGTGGAAACAGTGTCAGACTTTATTTTTTTGGGCTCCAAAATCACAGCAGATGGTGATTGCAGCCATGAAATTAAAAGACATTTGCTCCTTGGAAGAAAAGCTCTGACCACCCTAGACAGCATATGAAAAATCAGAGACATCAGTTTGCCTACAAAGGTTTGTCTACTCAAAACTATGGTTTTTCCAGTAGTCATGTATGGATGTGAGACTTGGGCCATGAAGAAAGCGGAGTGCTGAAGAATTGATGCTTTTGAACTGTGGTGCTGGAGAAGACTCTTGAGAGGCCCTTGGACTACAAGGAGATCCAACCAGTCCATCCTAAAGGAAATCAGGTCCAATGCTGAAGCTGAAACTCCAATACTTTGGCCACCTGATGGGAAGAACTGACTTGTTGGAAAAGATTCTGATGCTGGGAAAGATTGAGGGCCGGAGGAGAAGGGGACGACAGAGGATGACGGTTGGATGACATCACCAATTTGATGGACATGAATTTGAGCAAGCTCTGGGAGTTGGTGATGGACAGGGAAACCTGGCGTGCTGCAGTCCATGGGGTCACAAAGAGTTGGACACGACTGAGAGACTGAACTGAACTGAACTGAAGCAGGTACTGTGCTTAGTCACTCAGTCGTATCCTGACTCTTTGTGACCCCATAGGCTGTAGTCCACAAGGCTCCTCTGTCCATGGGATTCTGCAGGCAAGAATACTGGAGTGGGTTGCCATGCTCTTCTCCTGGGTATCTTCCCAACCCGGGGATCGAATCCAGGTCTCCTGCATTGCAAGCTGATTATTTACTGTCTGAGACACCAGGCAAGTCTAGGGGACTGTAAAGTCCTAAGGAGCACATTGAGACAGTGCTGACTTAATAACTGCAGGAAGCTGCTACACTGGAGGCTGGGCAGAGAGGACTGGGTTCTTACAGCCTAGGGCCGCAGCATCCAACTCGGCGGCCACCAGTTCCGAGTGTCTTTCGAGGGCTTGAAATGGAGCCAATCTGAATGATGAATTCCTCTACATATAAAATGCATCCTGGATTCAAAGTCTCCATTACATTAAAAAGGATGTAAATTATGGCATTAATGATGCTTTTAATATTGATGGTATACTGTGATAGCATTTTGGATAAATTGAGATGAGTAAAAGTGATTAGTAAAAGTTAAATTTCTCCTGTTTCTTTTTATCATTTTTACAGTAGTGACTAGAAAAGTTTTAATTACGTGTGTGACTCACATTTGTGGCTCTCATTATCCTTCTGTTACTGTGCTAACCTAGAAGTGAGGAGCAGGAGCCCCACAGCATGGGGACCCAGATGTGCAAGGAGGGGGTGTGGGCTGGCTGGAGCTTGCATCTCAGTGAGGGGTCCGGTTGCACTGCTTTGGAGGGTGTAGGAGAAACCACAGCTGTGACCACCTGCTCTGCTAGAGCAAGAAACCCCATTGCTGATGTGACAAAGACAGGAAGAGGAAGCACCCAGAAAGGTATGTGTCCCGCCGTCCAGACCCTCTCTTTTTTAACAGCTGTTACTGGCCGAGTCTAACAGGGAAGCAGCTGGCAAAAGAGAATTGTTTGCAGAGCCCCAGTGCCAGCATCACAGACCAGATTAGGACAGAATGGGCTTGGAGCGGAGAGCCTATAATTTATTTATTTGGTTTTAATTATTTATTTCTGTTTTGGTTGCGCTGGGTCTTTGCTGCTGCTGCACGCGGGCTTTCTCTAGTCACTTGAGTGGGAGTACTTTTGATTACTGAGCTTGGGTTTCTCATTGTGGTGACTACTCCTGGTGAGGAGCATGACCTCCAGAGTGTGGGCCCCAGAGCATGGGAGAGCCTGTAGTTTAATAACCAAAATGCCATTCAGCTATTGAAAAGAACGTGTTTGAATCAGCTTTAATGAGGTAGATGAAACTGGAGCCTACTATACAGAGTATAATGGTAAGTCAGAAGGAAAAACACCAGTACAGTATATTAACACATATATATGAGATTTAGAAAGATGGTAACGATGACCCTATATGTGAGACAGCAGAAGAGATACAGATGTAAAGAACAGATTTTTGGACTCTGTGGGAGAAGGCGAGGGTGGGATGATTTGCAAGAATCGCATTGAAACATGTATATTACCATATGTGAAACAGATCGCCAGTCCAGGTTCAATGCAGGAACCCCTGGTGGCTCAGACGGTAAAGACTGTGCCTGCAATGCCGGAGACCCAGGTTCGATCCCTGTGTTGGGAAAATCTCCTGGAGAAGGAAATGGCAACCCACTCTAGGATTTTTGCCTGGAGAATCCCATGGACAGAGGAGACTAGCAGGCTACAGTCCATGAGGTCGCAAAGAGTCCGACATGACTGAGCGACTTCAGTTTCACTTTTCACTTTCCAAGTTCTATGGGTGAAACAGGGCACTCAAAGCCGGTGCACTGGGATGACCCTGAAGGATAGGATGGGGAGGGAGGTGGGAGGGGGTTCAGAATGGGGGACATGTGTACACCCACAGCTGATTCATGTCAATATATAGCAAAAACCATTACAATGTTGTAAAGTAATTAGCCTTCAATTAAAATAAATAAATATTAATTAAAAAAATAACCAAAATGCCTGGCATTGGGACTTCCCTGGTCGTCCAGCAGTTAAGAATCTGCCCACCACTGCAGGGCACACGTTTGATCTCTGGTCTGGGAAGATCTCACATGCCGCAGGGCAATAAAGCCCATGTACCCACCACTACTGAGCCTGTGCTCTAGAGCCCATGTTCTACAATAAGAGAAGCCACCACAATGAGAAGCCTGGGCAGCCGAGCAAAGAGTAGACCCCACTGGCTGCAACTAGAGAAAGCCCACACACTGCAATGAAGACTCAGCGCAACCAAAAGTCAACAAAAGAAAATTAAAAAGGCCTTGTAAGACCTTCTTATCTTTCAAGAGAAGCAAGAATAAGTCTAGTTCTAAAGAAAAAAAAAAAAAACTAAAAATTTTCCAAGTTCTAAATGCTGTTGATTGATTACATATTTCCCAAAATGTTACATACCCAGACCAAGTACATCTGCAGGTCACTTTGTCTGTGGGCGGTGACTGGGGGACCACGGTCTGGATAGATGTCCTGAGATCCTCTCCAGCTCTATCTGTGGTTCAGTGAGCATTTGGTTGTGTGTCATAAAGACAACCAAACCAATCATCCCAGTCAATCCTAGAGGAAATCAGCCCTGAATAGCCACTGGAAGAACTGCTGAAGCTGAAGCGCCAGTACTTTGGCCACCTGATGTGAAGAACTGACTCAGTGGAAAAGACCTTGATGATGGAAAAGATTGAAGGCAAAAGGAGAAGGGAGTGGCAGAGGATGAGATGGTTATATTATATCACTGACTTGATGGGTGTGAATTTGAGCAAACTCTGGGAGATAGCGGAGGACAGAGGAGTCTGGCGTGTTGCAGTCCATGGGGTCACAAAGAGTCAGACAAGACTGCGCAACTCAACAACAGCAAGGGTGATCAAAGTTCCCTGGAGAGAGAACCTGAGGGACTGTGTTCCAGGAAGTCTTCCTGGGGGAGCGGAGACCTGGGCCGCGGCCGTGGATAGTCTTTCTTGTACAAAGACCCTCATACAATGTTCCTGGTAAATTATTTGCAGCTTTTCATCTGCTTGTTCTCTTAGGACTGCAAATACTGGTCCTAGCCTTGTTTATATCTGAGGGTGAGACTTACCTGGGCCGTGCAGTGAGCTTCTGATCCAGGCCCAGACAAGGTAGGGTCCATGACAAACCCTCCCAGAATCCCTCAGAGCCAAGTAACAACTTTCAGGTGAGAAAGTGGGGCATCTTGAAACCTTGCAGGAATGGAGTCTCTTCTCTGTTGAGCTTCTTTGTTGTTCATATCAAAAGGGGTGAATCTCAAACATACGAGTGTTTCCATTTTCAACTGTTTGTGTTTGTTTACTGATAAGGGAGGCATAATATCATGTAATAAATCTTTCAGAAATTAAAATGCTAATGCTCATCTTAAAAGTTTAATAAGGAAGACCCTTTAAGTATACTTATGCAAATCTAATGCAGAGTGATGATTAGCATTCTAAAATTTTGAAAATTACAGCCTGGATCACAGTGCTGTCCAGGCCATGCTTTTCTCTAAGGGGAAACAATGTGCATTCTATTATCTGCAGAAAAAAAAATTCTTGCAGAGAGACACTGTCTGGTTGAGGCTCTCCTCCAGGCTTGCAGGAGCCCTACTGCCCTGGATGGTCACTTTAGCCTTCTCCTTTGGAGCCAGCAGGAGGCTCCAGCTTTAGGAATCCCTGCATCCCCAAAAGCATTGGAACTTGTCAAGCTTCTGTGTGTATGTGTTTCAGTTTGTGTCTTGTGTCCATGTAATCGATTGGAGGGAGCTTTTGAATCCGGTTGGGATGAGTTGATGGTAGAGTCTGTAAAGCCTCTGCATTCATGGGACCTTGCTCAGGAAAATGCTTCTGAACATTTCTCTGTTGAATAAACTGCTAAGACTTGTGACTTGTGGATGAAATCTATTCCCTGGACCCCAGCTGTGGACACTGCCTGAACGCACAAGTGAAAGGTGACTGACCATAAAGAGTGACCTTGAGATGGCCGGCCACCTCCAGGAGGATTTAGGGTGAAATTGACCTATCAGGGCTTCCCAGGTGGCAGTAGTTGTAAATAACTCGCCTGGCAATGCAAGAGACATGAGATATGCAGGTTCGATCTCTGGGTTGGGAAGATCTTCCTGGAGGAGAGCATAGCAATCCACTCTAGTATTCTTGCCTGGAGAGTCCCAGGAGCCTGACGGGGGGTCTATAAGATTGCAAAGAGTTGGACACAGCTGAAGCGACCTCACATGCACACATATTTGTTGTGCATATTCTTCCTGTTATTATTATTATGCCTCTGGTCATCAGACACTAAATCCTAGAGACTGGGGACCACTGCCTTAGGAGATAAATCCTTGACCTTGAGAAACTCTGATCCAGGCTTTCCATCCTGCCCCTAGCTCATATGCTGGATGTGACTGGGAGATGTGTTGGGAGTATCCACAGGCATTCACCGTAGAGAAGTCAGAGGAAGATGGTGGATAGCTTGGGCTCCTCCTTACTGGCCCTTGGAAGGTCACAGGTTGGTTACTGACCCTTGAAAGGCCTAGAAGTTCCAGGTAGGATCAGATCATAGAGCATAAGAGACAAAGTGACAGGCCTCAGAAGCTCAACATTCTCTAAATTAACCCTGTCTGCACTAGCCACGTGCGTATGTGCAAGATGAACCATAGCCTCGACTCAATTCAATTCCTGTCCTTACAGCAAGGCTTCGTTTGGAACTCCTCTCTTCTCCAGGTAGAAAAATGCTTCTGTCCCTATGTGTTTCCACAGCCCACCCACCCTTGTCTCCTGGCCTGGGAAATCCCATGGACAGAGGAGCCTGGTGGGCTACAGTCCATGGGGTTGCAAAGAGTCAGACACGACTTAGAGATGAAATAACAAAAGTACATAATAGGAGTTTCCAAAATAATTTCTGAAATCAATCATTGAGTTGAATTTGACTTAAAACACAGCCACTATCTTCTTGACAGATGATCTGGTTTAGGAATAGTTTTCATAGTTACTGGTGTTTGTTTAGGGAAGTGTCCACAGATGCAGAAAATGTTGGAGGGAATTTGATATTTGAAGGGTTCAAGACACTTGAGCCCTTAAACTCTTCTGAAGAACTATGTGACATTGCAAAGAACTAGGCTTCGGAGAATTGAAATCTGTCTGCTGTGTGACCGGTGTTTCCGGCTACAAGGAGGGCACATCAACCCACTCCTATATCTTGCCTGGAGAATCCCATGGACAGAGGAGTCTGGCGGGCTGAGGTAACTGGGGTCGCAAAGAGTCGGACACGACTGAAGCAACTGAGCACGCTCTCCCGCCATGATGCTGTCCCAAGGGCTACTTTCCTGGGTCAGTCTCTTAGATGACTTTTGTAAGATGAAAGCAAAGGCTATCATAATGGAGACTGGAGAGACTGATGCCCTCAATAAATGGAAGTTAAGTTCTTATCAAATTTGAAAAACTAGATTCTCCCAAGTGAACTCAAGTGGCAGTACACAACATGGCTTTGAGTTTCCTCCTTCTTCTCCATCCTTCCCCAGTTCTGTGACCTTTCGCACTGCACCATAATAGTCCATTTCTTTGTAACCAACAGTCCTGTATTCAAAGATATATTCCCTCGACTGTGGGGAGTAACCTTTCAAATTCTGTGAATGGATCTCAGAGATCATTTTGGTTGTTATTATCGCTAGGAGGATGTTGGTCTTGAAGGACATAGAAGGGGTACAGTGCTTTGAAAAGGAGGTTCAGATCATAGTGTTGGGAATTCAAGTCTTAGTGCCAGGGAAATTGGCTCTTCTAAGATACGGTTTTTTAATCTTTGGACCCTAATGTTTGAGTTGGGGGTAGCGGATTTGTCTGTCCCGCCCCTTGTGGAAGGAAATCTACCAGCTTAATGCTGTTGACCCCTCTCAACCCTCCTGCCTGGGCAGTGGACAGTCTTACTGGTTGGATGGTTTTGAGAAGTGAAACCAGGGGCAAGGAAACCCTCTCCTTGCTCTCATGAAGGGAACACATATTTTGCTGACTCAGTTTGCTGTGGCATGGCAAAGCAGGTCTTGCCAGGAGGCCTGCAGGACCACAGGGCTACCTGTGATTAGCCAGCTATGTCTCTCTAATTAAGTCTTGGAAGCCTGTGTGCATGCAGATATAAGCCACATTCTCCACGTCGGTATAGTCCGTAATGATGTAATAGTCTGATATGCATATACTATAATCTACATCCAACTCTGAATTGATTCCAAACCTGGTCAGAAACGAGACTCTTTTACGGATTAAGACCCTCCTACTCCAGCATATAAGAGTCATCATTCATAATTCTCTCTTTGTCTTAACCATCAGGATATTCAGACCCTTAAGTGCTAAAGTGGTCAACTTATACAGAGTGAAGTAAGCCAGAAAGAAAAACACCAATACAGTATACTAATGCATATATATGGGATTTAGAAAGATGGTATCAATAACCCTGTATGAGAGACAGCAAAAGAGACAGATGTATAGAACAGTCTTTTGGACTCTGTGGGAGAGGGAGAGGGTGGGATGATTTGCGAGAATGGCATTGAAACAGGTATAATATCATATATGAAACGAATCGCCAGTCCAGGCTCGATGCATGATACTGGATGCTTGGGGCTGGTGCACTGAGATGACCCAGAGTGATGGTACGGGGAGGGAGGAGGGAGGGCGGTTCAGGATGGGGAACACGTATATACCTGTGGTGGATTCATGTTGATGTATGGCAAAACCAATACAATGTTGTAAAGTAATTAGCCTCCAAATAAAATAAATATATATAAAAAATAAAAACAAAAATTCTTGTATATATAAAAAAAATAAACTGGTCAACTTAAGTGTAACAATACACATTAAAATGCAAAAAAAAAATACAGAGGGATTTTGGTATGTTTTCTTTTCTTGTATAAAGAACTGGTGAAGTCACTGGACGAGTTGTGAATCAAAGAATCATCTGCATTTGCTCTGGTCCCACTTTCTCTTTACTCAGATTCTCTTAGTTCTCACCAGTTTGCCCTCTGCACCTTTTGACTTAGGTCAGTTGCCAGGGTGCGTGCTTTCCCTTGAGTACTTACATAACGTAAGACTGCAGACCAAACTCTTAGCTTCTGCATACTGTGATTAAAAAATAAGATTTTAAATACATGCACTTAATGGAAAACATTTCTGAAAAAGCTTCATCCCAGGAAGGGCTTCCACATGGCCCTGCCCATCTCAGTCTCTGAGAGCATCCATAGTTGCCTTTCTTCCTTCTGAGTCTGATGGCAGTGGGTTTATAGTCCCCTCTTCTCAGCAGCGAGAGAATCCTTTTGATTGGGGTGTGATCTGAAAACGGATTCCTTCTTTGAGCAGAAACTCAGAGGCTATTACATCAGCTGTAAAAATGATTGAATATGTTTCTTTTTCTCAGACGCGGTAGATGGTGTTTTATTGCTTAGCCAATCCAAGCCCACCATGATGGGGTTTACATTTTCCCCTCCTTGAGCCTCAGACTCTCCATCCTTGAGGAACCAAATATTGGTCCTCTGGCTTCTGATCCTCTCATCTCTAAGGGAGTCAGGTATCCATGGAGACAACGGAAGATTCATACTCAAAATAGACAACATTCATTTCTCTCTGAACAATACAACAGGAAAAAAGGTTGTGTTAGGTACCATCTGAATTCTTATAACGAATTATGACGGCCAGTTGCAGAATAGAATTGGAAGGGAAGAAGCCACCCCCGTAAACATTTTCTTGAGCATTTAAATGTAAAACTCATGGAATGACTGAGGTAATGCATTTATCATACAAGGGAGCATCAACTCTTCCTGAGCACTGGTGAATTTCTCCTACAACTGGGTCCTGCTGGACTTCAGTAGAACGGAGGTGCCTTTCATATTTTTGTGATAGTGACTCAGGCCGAGCCTGTCCTACTGCGTGTGACCTCACTCCCTAGCTGAGGAAGCTGAAGGTAGGGCCTAGCCCACTCTTTCATTTCGTGTTTTTCATGCCCCCCAAGGCCATCTAAGATTGTTTAGTCATTTTCTTTCTCCCTCAACTTGATTCCCTGGGAGCAATACTCTGAATGGTCTATCTGGAAGCCACATCCTTGGCTAGAGAAGAGCAGAACAGCTTGATTTGCAGCCCTACCAATATTTCACCTAGTTAAGAAGAAGTAAAGGTCCATACAGAGTGAAGTGAATCGAAAGAGAGGAACAAACGTCATACATTAATGCATGTATGTGGAGTCTAGAAAAATTGTGCAGATGATATTACCTGCAAAGCAGAAATAGAGACACAGAAGTAGAGAAAAAAATGTATGGATACCAAGGGGGAGAAAGAGAAGGTGGGATAAATTAGGAGATTGGGATGACATAGATACACACACTACTATGTATAAAATGGACAAGTAACGAGAACCTACTGTGTAGCACAGGAAACTCAATCAAATTCTCCGTGGTGACCTATGCGGGAAAGAAATCTCCAAAAGAAGGGATACATGTAGAGAAAGAGCTGATCCACTTTGCTGCTCAGCAGAAACTAACACATTGTAAAGCAGCTATTGCTGTTCACTTGCTCAGTCGTGTCTGACTCTTTGTGACCCCATGGACTGCAGTGCACCAGGCTTCCCGGTCCTTCACCATCTCTGAGAATTTGCTCAAACTCATGTCTATTGAGTCGGTGATGCCATCCAACCATCTCATCCTCTGTCGTCCCCTTCTCCTCCTGCCTTCAGCCTTTCCCAGCATCAGGGTCTTTTCTAATGAGTCAGTTCTTCACATCAGATGGCCAAAGTATTGGAGTTTCAGCTTCAGCATCAGTCCTTCCAATGAATATTCAGGACTGATTTCCTTTAAGATGGACTGGTTGGATCTCCTTGCAGTCCAAGGGCCTCTCAAGAGTCTTCTCCAACACCACAGTTCAAAAGCATCAATTCTTCGGCACTCAGCCTTTTTTATTGTCCAGCTCTCCATCCGTACATGATTATTGGACCTTTGTAGGCAAAGTAACGTCTCTGGTTTTTAATACGCTGTCTAGGTTTGTCAATAGCTTTTCCTCCAGGGAGCAAGCGTCTTTTAACTTTATGGCTGCAGTCACCATCCTCAGTAGTTTTGGAGCCCAAGAATTCCACAACTGGTTTTAGAAGCAACGGTTTAATTTCTTTAGTTCAAAATAGTGTGGGCATATTAACTACATTTTCTCTTTGACTCAATATTTATTTAGGAAAACTTTAAAAATTTTTAAGTGGTTAAGAATATTTGTCTAGGTTCCTGTTAAACATTTCTTATTATTATATTGCAATTAAAGCAAGCAACTCATACAAATTACTGCATTAGTAATTATCTTTTTTTGGATCTGTTATTTGAAACAATTTTGTGTATGTTGTTGTTGTTTAGTCCCTATGTCCTGTCCAATTCTTTTCAACCCCATGGAATGCAGCACTCCAGGATTCCCTGTCCTTTACTATCTCCTGAAGCCCAAGAAAATGAATCTGTCTAAAGATAAAAATGTATGTATTATTCCAATCTAATTACATTAATTTTCTGTTTCCAGTTTTTCTTGTTTAATCTCTGAAAAACTAAAGTGATATGTTGCCACTGTGCTTTAATCAAATTCTTAAGTTCTAATAGTCTTTTGCTTTATATTTTGATGCTTTATTGCTTGGAACATAATGGCGCTTTTAGTTAATATAAAATTTAATATTTTTTATCATAAATTTTAACTTGTCTAAAATTAACATGTATCTTGATTTCTTTTTGTTTATGTATAGTTGATAATTTCCCATCTGCTTAATTTAATCATTCTATGTCATTTTCTTCATATATGTGTTTTCTTAATGGCTGAATACTGATTTTTTTTTGCGTCTGTCTCTGTTTTGTGTTTTGCCTTTTAACGGGGAGTTTAAGCCAGTTAGGCTTATTATCATGGCCCTTAGTTTGACCTTATTCCTATTGCATTTTCTAAGTTTTATATGTTCTTATATGTAAAATACTAATACAAATAATTTATAATGTTAATTGTGGCAGATGTTTTATGTATGATATTTTATTTAATTTGCGACACAACTTTTTGAGTAGAAACTACTGACACGTCTGTTTTATAGATAAGACTACAGAAATCAGAGGAGTTTAGGCATTTGTAAGGTCATCCAGCCAGAGCATGCCACAGTCAGGATTTGCACCCAGGTCTGACCCTCCAGAGTTCAGACGTTTCACCACGCTTATACACATGTCCTTCTAAACACATGCATTAAAAAAAAAGATGTCTAGTCTTGGTATTTAGAGAAGAGAGCTTGTTTTTCAGCTCCCAATATTAGTACGATTTCTTGTTTTCTTCTAGTGTTTTGTAGTTTTAGCTTGAGTCTCTAATCCATCTGAAAATTTTATTTGCAGGCTAAGGTAAGGATGTAAAATTATGATTTAAAAATGTATAGCCAACAGTTTAAATATTAGTTTATTTCATGCTTTGCTCATAGATACAAAATGCCGTAAATGGAGATTCAGGCGTCGGTGTGTGTCTGAACCCTTGCCTGGTGTGCCTGCTACGGGGCTGAGGCTTCACCACCTTACACTCTGCTCTGGCGTCTCCGGGAGTCAGGTTCCCCCCATTGTTCATTTTCAAAAATGTTTCAGGCTGTACCTTCCAGTATTTGTTTTTGATGGAAGTAACATCAGTTGTCCTCTGTTTTAAGGGCAACTGCTAGGGGCAATTTTTAACTGGGTCTCGTTTTAAATCAGAAGTTATCCACAAACCTCTTTCCTAGGAATAGAAAACAGTAATGAACCTATCGACAGAACAGAAACAGCCTCACAGACACATGGAAAGGACTGGTGGCTGCCAAGGGGGCGGAGAAGTGAGAAGGATGGACTGAAAGTTTCGGCTTAGCAGATGCAGACTCTTATATTCAGAATGGATAAGCAACAGGTCCTTGTGTAAAGCACAAGGAACTCTATTCAAGATCCTGGGATAAACCACAGTGGAGAGTAATATACACATGGTGTCTAATCACTTTGCTGTGCAGCAGAAATTATCACAACATTGTAAATTGACTACACTTCAATAAAAAAATTGAAAGCAAAGCCACAAACCACAGTGTGAGACACAGTTATCTCTTGGTGGTGGTAATATAGGTGGTTTCAACTTTATTTTATTATTATTGTTACAATAATTATTATTACTGCTTATCAGTACTTTAAAAAATTTTCTACATGGACCAAGCTAATAAAATAATAGAAATATATTTAAAATATTAATATTGAGTATTAATATTTAAAACATTCCTTGAAACAAAATAAACAAATAAGCAATCTTGCTGGAGAGAAAAAATAATTCATCTGGATCTTTAAAAGTGATGTCAACTTTGTGCACCTATTTGAAAGAAAGGAGAGAATAAAGGATGCCTGGGCTTTGCCACTGTTGAGATTAAATTTGCTAACAGAGACAATCTTCTGTCTTTTAAAAGGTACTGTGTCTTTCCATTCAAAATTGCAGACTGAAGGACTTCCCCGATGGCTCAGTGGTAAAGAGTCCTGCTGCCAGTGCAAGAGTCAGGGGTTCGATCCCTGGTCCAGGAAGATCCGACGTGCCATGGAGCAACTGAGCCCCTGGGCCCATGTGCCACAACTACGGAGCCCACGTGACACAACTACGGAGCCCACGTGACACAACTACGGAGCCCGTGCTCTCGAGCCCGGGAACCACAAGCGCTGCAGCCCAACCTCCGCAGAGCATGTGCTCTCCAACAAGGGAAGCCGCCAGAATGAGGGTCGCGGGCGCCACAACTAGAGAGCAGCCTTCGCTCACTGCAACTAGGAGAAAGCCCACGAGCAGCAATGAAGACCCAGCGCCGCCAAAATTAAAAAAAACAAATTTGTATAAAAACATACTGCCTGGAGACTCTGTACCCTCATTATCTGAGTTCAGCAGTGACAGGTAAGCCGCACTGACCCTCCCGGGTGGCGACAGAAGGGCAGACTCCGTGGCTGACTTACACAAATGTCCACCCGGGAGATTTCTCCCCTCACTCCAGACAACAGCTTCCACTTTTGAATTTTTGCCAAGAATCTCCCAGGGTGCCCCTAGCAAAGGCAAACTCCCCAGACCCAGCTGCAGAGGTAACTGAAAGAATGTGCAAAGTAGCTACAGATGTTTCTAGCTGTTCTCTTGCCTTGAGCAAAACCACGGGTGAGTCCTTAAGACAGGCTAGGTTGGCCTCGTTTACACAGAAAGGGAGGTTTTCAGTGGGCCAGATGGGATAATTCTTTGCCTGCCTGTTGTATGTTCCTGATGTCATTTGTCTGAATGCTTTCTAATTGGCCAGATTCAACCTAGAGTCTGCCATAGAGTGAAGTATTGAATATTAGTGCATACATATGGAATCTAGAAAAATGGTGGTGATGAACCTATTTTCAGGGCAGGAATAGAGACACAGACCTAGAGAATGGGCTTGTGGAAGGAGAGGGTGGGGCGGATTGAGAGGGGAGCAATGACATAGATACAGTATCCTGTTGAATTAGATGCCAGTGGGAGGCTGCTCTATACCGAAGGGAGCTCAGCTTAGTGCTCTGTGATAACCCAGAGGAGTAGGAGGGAGGCTCAAAAGGCTCAAGAAGGCATACGACATACGTAAACATGCAGCGGATTCACTCTGCTCTATAGCAGAGACCAACACGATGTTGCAAAGCAATTATGCTCCAGTAAAAATAATAGTGCATGGTGGATTTTTTTCTGAACCAGGGGGGTTCTTCTGTAACTGAAGGAGGAGGGGATGGTGTGAGAGGCAGCTGTGTTCCTGGCTTGCCCGGCCAGGACTTTGGTTCCTGGAGAATTTTTCTGCATCTCACAGTCTCTGATGTTTGATTGTTCCTCATAGACAGCTTACATATGGCACTTATCTTGGTCTTATTTAGAATAAAAGTTCCAGGAGTTCCCTGGTGGCCCAGTGGTTGAGATTCTGGGCTTTCCCTGCCATGGCCCTGGTTCAATTCCTGGTTAGAAAACTGAGATCCTGCAAGCAGGCCTGGCCAAAAAAAAGAGAGTTCAAAGCCAAGGACATAGAAGAGAAAGCACAGGCTGGAAGCCAGTCACCTTGAGGGCTGGATCTTGGCTTTGTTGCTGTTTAGCTGGAATATCTTGGGCATCTTCCTTCATGTTTCTTCGCTTCAGCTTTCTTACCTGTAAAATGATAATATTAAGGGCTCCCCACCCAGGGGTGGGTGTATTAGAATCAATACATGCCAAATGTCTGGAATGAAAAAGACGCTAAATAAGTAGCAACGGTTGTGATTTTGCATATGTCTGTGTAGTTACAAAGCAAAGGAGAAGAAGAAAGATATAAGCATCTGAATGCAGAGTTCCAAAGAATAGCAAGGAGAGATAAGAAAGCCTTCTTTAGCGATCAATGCAAAGAAATACAGGAAAACAACAGAATGGGAAAGACTAGAGATCTCTTCAAGAAAATTAGAGATACCCAGGGAACATTTCATGCAAAGATGGGCTCGATAAAGGACAGAAATGGTCTGGACCTAACAGAAGCAGAAGATATTAAGAAGAGGTGGCAAGAATACACAGAAGAACTGTACAAAAAAGATCTTCACGACCCACATAATCATGGTGGTGTGATCACTCATCTAGAGCCAGACATCTTGGAATGTGAAGTCAAGTGGGCCTTAGAAAGCATCACTATGAACAAAGCTAGTGGAGGTGATGGAATTCCAGTTGAGCTATTTCAAATCCTGAAGGATGATGCTGTGAAAGTGCTGCACTCAATATGCCAGAAAATTTGGAAAACTCACCAGTGGCCACAGGACTGGAAAAGGTCAGTTTCCATTCCAATCCCAAAGAAAGGCAATGCCAAAGAATGTTCAAACTACCGCATAATTGCACTCATCTCACATGCTAGTAAAGTAATCCTCAAAATTCTGCAAGCCAGGCTTCAGCAATATGTGAACCGTGAACTCCCTGATGTTCAAGCTGGTTTTAGAAAAGGCAGAGGAACCAGAGATCAAATTGCCAACATCCGCTGGATCATGGAAAAAGCAAGAGAGTTCCAGAAAAACATCTATTTCTGCTTTATTGACTATGCCAAAGCCTTTGACTGTGTGGATCACAATAAACTGTGGAAAATTCTGAAAAAGATGGGAATACCAGACCACCTGACCTGCCTCTTGAGAAAACTGTATGCAGGCCAGGAAGCAACAGTTAGAACTGGACATGGAACAACAGACTGGTTCCAAATGGGAAAAGGAGTGCATCAAGGCTGTATATTGTCACCCTGCTTATTTAACTTCTATGCAGAGTACATCATGAGAAACGCTGGACTGGAAGAAGCACAAGCTGGAATCAAGATTGCCAGGAGAAATATCAACAACCTCAGATATGCAGATGACACCACCCTTATGGCAGAAAGTGAAGAGGAATGCAAAAGCCTCTTGATGAAAGTGAAAGAGGAGAGTGAAAAAATTGGCTTAAAGCTCAACATTCAGAAAACGAAGATCATGGCATCTGGTCCCATCACTTCATGGGAAATAGATAGGGAAACAGTGGAAACAGTGTCAGACTTTATTTTTTGGGGCTCCAAAATCACTGCAGATGGTGACTGCAGCCATGAAATTAAAAGATGTTTACTCCTTGGAAGAAAGTTATGACCAACCTAGATAGTATATTCAAAAGCAGAGACATTACTTTGCCGACTAAGGTCCGTCTAGTCAAGGCTATGGTTTTTCCAGTGGTCATGTATGGATGTGAGAGTTGGACTGTGAAGAAGGCTGAGCGCCGAAGAATTGATGCTTTTGAACTGTGGTGTTGGAGAAGACTCTTGAGAGTCCCTTGGACTGCAAGGAGATCCAACCAGTCCATTCTGAAGGAGATCAGCCCTGGGATTTCTTTGGAAGGAATGATGCTAAAGCGGAAGCTCCAGTACTTTGGCAACCTGATGCGAAGAGTTGACTCATTAGAAAAGGCTCTGATGTTGGAAGAGATTGGGGGCAGGAGGAGAAGGGGACGACCGAGGATGAGATGGCTGGATGGCATCATGGGCTCGATGGACGTGAGTCTGAGTGAACTCCGGGAGATGGTGATGGACAGGGAGGCCTGGCGTGCTGCAATTCATGGGGTCGCAAAGAGTCGGACATGACTGAGTGACTGAACTGAACTGAACTGAACTGTGTAGTTACAGGTGTGGGCAGGTTTGCCTGGGATGGAGGAGTTTCCCAGGAAGAGAGATGTTCAGTGTTACAACTGGGGTGGATCCAGGAAAGTGGATTTAGTCACTCTCTTGTGGGAGACAATTGCCAGGGTCCAGCCCCAGTGGATCCAGGGAATACGAAGTTGGGGACAGTGTCGGCGTCCTTGGAAAAATACATATTTAATTACAGATATAGAGAGAGATTAGAAATGGATAGTGCAGTAGGAGAATTAGTGGAGAAAAGGAGGCTGAATCTAGATGGGAATTCAGCCAGAGAAATGGGAGCAAGAAAGAAGCGACATGGGGGAATCAGTCTTTTTGGAAACTGATCCGATTTCTTTATTTTTGGGTTTGCTTATATACCTTTTGTTACATATAGGGATGAATATAGAGTCACGCGGGGGTCAGCAGTCCTGACCTTTATCAAAATCAGGTGCTTCACATAAAAAGGTCTTAGGGATTTTATGATCCTTTCTTTCTGATAACCAAAAAACTTATTTTTTCTAAGAGTGTTTTTTCTTAAACCAGGCACCACCCTCCAAATGAAGTTACATTCCTATAGGATGAGGGTGTAGTGAGTTACAATCAACAAAGGAATTTATTTAACCCAAGGTTAACGTGATTAATCTTAAAGGTTAATACTTATTTCTCCTATATGTTAGTTATATTCATTATAAGGGCAGGGAATATGGAGATTTAGCAGCAAACATCAGCCCAACAAATGAAAATCCTTTCACCAATGTTCCCCTTAAGATCTATTTAGTCTTAAGATAGTGATAAAGTTACATTTTTACATAGCAAGGACACAGTAATTTATAAAAGTACAGTGATCTACTACAAAAGAGAAAATTTACTAACTCAAAAAGTCTAGTATTGCTAACCTTAAAAACTACTATATTTCCTTTTCTATGTTCCAAATACATTGATTAATATATTCCCAGGTGCCTAAGGATATGGAGGCCTGGTGGTAATCATTAACTCAACAATGAGAAAAGCCCTATGCTAATTAAGACTTTCAAAATACTCCAAAACTCTCTGTGCTATTTATGGTTAAGAGGTAGTAAACAATCATGTGGCAGGAGTATGGATAATCCTGTCACACAAGCTAGTCTGTCAGCAGAAAGGTTTGACCTGAGACATCCTTGTCCCACCCAGAGCAGGGAATTAGCAGCAGTTATTGACACAACAAATGAAAAACCCTTCACCAATATAATTCCTAACCAACCCACTATACTAATAATTTGTAACTCCCCAAAAGAATTTGCCTTTAGTAAGTCTAAAACATCTCGTGCCTCTCAGATTGGGAGGCTGTAAACAATCACATGTGGCCGGACGAACCTGTACAGGCAGGCTAGATAACCTTCAGAGGAGTCCGTAAGCTGAAACACTCTTGTCATGCCCAGGAATTTTTATTGCCTTGGAGCTGCACGTTTACTCCTTCTCCAAGAGAAACGGTTATGGGGGAGAACATAAAACAGACTCTGGTTTTGGGGTAGATGCTCGGGAACAGGGGGTTTCCTGAGGCTTGATCACGCCTTTGCGTATGCCAAGCCCCCTTCCTCATGACTTTTGCCATGGGCGGAGTTCCTCACGCTGGCCCCCGGCAGACAATCATGATGAATTTTGTGTCAAGCATGCTAATCCGGTTCATGTCAATCTTTCCCTGAGTGAGGGCTCCTCAGAAGCTTTCCCAACACAAGGTCCAAGTTGCCATGATCAACAAATAGGGTTCGATCCCTTAGACAGTGCCTCAGTTTTCCAAAACTCCCTCTCTCTACCTTGGACTCCAAGGAGATCAAACCTGTTAATTCTAAAGGAAATCTGTCCTAAATATTAATTGGAAGGACTGATGCTGAAGCTGAAGCTCCAATATTCTGCCACCTGATGCAAAGAGGCGACTCGTTGGAAAAGACCCTGATGCTGGGAAAGATTTAAGGCAGGAGAAGAAGGGGGCAGCAAGAGGATAAGATGGTTGGATTGCATCACAGACTCAGTGGACATGAATTTGAGCAAACTCCGGGAGATAGTGGAGGACAGCAGAGCCTGTTGTGCTGCAGTCCAATGGGTCACAAAGAGGTGGTCAGACGTGACTTAGCGACTGAAAAACAATACTAACCAAATGTAAGTTTTTAAAGTTTCATTTTTGTGACAATCGACTTCAGTTAGGTCTCAGGAGTTCTATTAATTTCACATTCATTTGTGAATTTTTACAGTTTACACTTAAAGCATTAACACCTTCATTAGAACATAACAGAAGAATTTGCAACCCCCCAAAAGTGGACTTAACTCTCCCAACAAGAATGAAAAAGGAGAGAATGACTTATCTTTGGAAAAGGGCTCAAGATACAGCCTGTCAGCTCTGAAAGAGATTTCTCCCAAGAGATTCCTCCCAATAACTTCCTGCCAAACAGGTTTCCCTAACTCAGGAAGAAACACAGTCAGCCTGGAATAGCAAGGATTTCCTTTTCTGCAAATTCAATGAACTGCAGATCAAAAATATTTGGGAAAAAAGTTCCAGAAAGTTCCATAAAGCAAAATTTGAATTTGCCCACTGGCAACAATTTAACATAGCATTTACATTGTATTAGGTATTGTAAGTAATCTAGAAATGCTTTAAAGTATGCAGGAGGATGTGCGAAGATTGTATGAAAATTCCACGCTGTTTAATGTAAGGGGCTTGAGCATCCAGGATTTTGGTAAGGGAAGGTTGAGGGGGTGGGGGTGGGAGGTTAAAGGAAAGTAGGGGGGGCAGTTCTGGAACCAGTCACCTACAGATGATGAGGGGTGACTGTATTTTATGGAGATTCACTGAAGGCCATTGGAAAACAAGAAAATATTTCTTTCTCCAAGGATGGTAAAGTTCTGGAATGAATAGGAACTGAAAATAAAACAGGAACGAGCAAGGCCATAGCCATTGCTTCACTAGTTTCCTTAATTTATAGTTTTAATTATCTTTCCCTGATTCTCCTAGCTCAATGGCTTCCAGTGGAAAAACACACCTTTGTATACACACCAACAGTGCTGATACGGTAGGTTTTGTTTCAACGCAAAGTCCCCGGCATTCCCGATGATCAGAGGCACTGAGCTGACAGCAGTGATGGATCAAAGGAGGCGAAGCCAGAGAGCAGCTTCAGAGCAGCCACCAGACACTCAGATGCGCACGTGTGCATCAAGGCATCACCCCTCTGGGTGGAGTCTTTGCCACCAACACACAGTCACGGCACTTGTGTCTGCCCAGGGATTTCCTGTGGCTCACCAAAGAACAGACCTTGGCGGCAGGCGCTGATGCAAATCTGACCTTGCTGGATTTGACCTTGGGCAAGTGATTCAACCTCTCTGATCTTCTTGTACAAAACACCTGCATCCCTGCTTATGAGATGCAGGGCAAACATAGGAAGGGGGAATGAACGTGAGTGCCATTCTCATAACTGCTTGGAGTTTTATTCCTGATGCTTTGTGGACACTTTGTGTATACTCAGACTCACTTGGTTGGGTAGCATTTTATGCACTTGTCTTCTATCCCAGTTGTGAGCGCCTTGAAGGCAGGACCAGGTGAAGGAATCCCTTATAATGCCCAGCATCATGCTGGGCAAATAGCCAGTAAGTGAACTTCAACTTAATACACGCTCATCAACCTTCAACCCGCTTATTCTTCATGATTATGGAATTCTAATGGGGTGTAAAAAGGGAGTTGACCAGTCATAAATAATTGGCTTAATGCATTATGGTAATATTCCATTAGTGGATCATTATATTGAAATTAAAATCATGTTTTTAAAGAATAGTTAATGAGGTAGCTCATGATATAATATATGAAAAGGGTGGGATAGGTAATTATCTATTCTGTATATTACCAACATTGTAGTGTAGATGAACCTAGAAAAAAAAAAAAAACAGAATCAGAATATTAGCATTGGTTATATCAGGATAGGGGGATTACTCTATTTTCTTCTTGTCCCCATTTTCTCAAATGGTCTACATGAGCATGTGTTGTTTAACCATTAGAAAAAAAGCCTAGTAATTTTTTATGGCAGATGGAGGGGATATCCCACTACACAATGAATTTCTCAAGGAGGCTGCCAATCCTGCTTAAGAGAAATTGACCTTGTTGGCCTGGCTCTCATGGTGCCCATCCCCAAGTTGTATCAGTGTGAGCTGTGTTTTCCTGTTGTACTAAATGTTCATCTCAAAGTAAAAGGGAGATGGAGAAAGAGAGAGGATTTCCCTAAGGGACTGGGCCACTTATTTATAAATCCCTTGTTAGATGTCCCTGTGATTTCATTGCCCTCAAAGGATCTGCTTTGCTTTATTATCAGGTGAGTGACAATTTGTGGCTTCTGGTCAAACTCTCTGACACCCCCTGAAACATAAAGTCAGTGGCAGAAGGTGGATGCCAGGACCCTTCTCCCAGGCTGGACTCTTCTCTCTCCAAACCCCCCATCTATGGACTGTACACTTGACAATGAGTCTAACAGAGTGGGTCAGGGTCAAGGTGACATGATGGTGTCCTTCGTGAGCTCTGTGACCTTGGACAAACTGTTTAAGTGCTCTATACTCCATCTGCAAAATAGGGGGGAAATAACCTCATCTCATCACCAAAGATATTGCAAAGACTCAATGAGATCATGCTTATCTCATTTCTATCCTAATCCACCAAAGGTCAAACTACCACTGTGGTTCCTAAACCAGCCTGGTTTGGTGGAGCCCAGGCTTTTACCCCGAGGACCCAGTTTCAAAGCCCATCTTACCATTTATGAGCTGTGCAATCAACAGTGTTAACTAAACTGCTCACGCATCAATCTTCACATCTGCAAAATGGGCCCTTAATGCCTCCAAATGAGGATTTAAGGAGTAGAGAGAATGAGGAACACAGGCAGAGCAGCTAATGACTAAAGCTGGGCAGGTCGAGTGAGTCAGAAAAATGGTGTCAGGGTGACAGGCTGGAGCATCTAAGAAGGGCATCCATGACCAGACACCAGCCAAGTGTCACCATCCAGGAATTCAGAAGTGTGAGTCTATGGTTGTTAGATCCTGTTGGTTAAGAGAAGCAAGGAATTCTAGCGGATATACATGGAATCTAGAAAAATGGTACTGATGAGCTGATGTACAGGGCAGGAAAAGAGATGCAGACCTAGAGAATGGATTTTTGGACGTAAGCAGGGGAGAGGGTGGGATGAATTGAGGGGGTGGCATTGACGTATACGCACTGTGTACGCGTGTAAGCTCAGCTACTCGCTCATGCCAACTCTTCTGTGACCCCACAGACTGTAGCCTGCCAGTCTCCTCTGTTCATGGAATTTTCAAGGCAAGAATATTGGAGTGGGTTGCTATTTCCTACTCCACATGTATACACTACCATATGTAAAATGGGGCTTCCCTGGTGGCTCAGACAGGAAAAGAATCTGCCTACAATGCAGGAGACCTGGGTTCAGTCCCTGGGTAGGGAAGATCCCCTGGAGAAGGGAATGGCTACCCATTCCTGTATTCTTGCCCGGGAAATCCCATGGATGGAGGAGCCTGACAGGCTACAGTCCATGGGGTTGCAAAGAGTCAGACATGACTGAGGGACTGCTGCTGCTGCTGCTAAGTCGCTTCAGTCGTGTCCGACTCTGTGTGACCTCACAGACGGCAGCCCACCAGGCTCTGCCATCCCTGGGATTCTCCAGGCAAGGACACTGGAGTGGGTTGCCATTTCCTTCTCTAATGCATGAAAGTGAAAAGTGAAAGTGAAGTCGCTCAGTAAGTGTCCAACTCTTTGTGACCCCATGGACTGCAGCCTACCAGGCTCCTCCATCCATGGGATTTTCCAGGCAAGAGTACTGGAGTGGGGTGCCATTGCCTTCTCTGGACTGAGGGACTAACACTATATATAAGATAGACAGCTAGTGGGAAACTGCTGTACAACACAAGGAGCCCTGCCTGGTGTTCTGGGATGACTGCGAGGGATGGGAAGAGGAGGGTAGGAGGTGGGAGGTCCAGAAGGCAGGGGAGACACCTACACATTTAGCTGAATCGCACTGTTGTACAGCAGAAACAATATTATAAAACAATTATCCTCCAGTTTAAAAAAAATATTAATCCTTAAAAAACTGGAAATAGAACTGCCATATGACCCAGCAATCCCACTGCTGGGCATATACACCAAGGAAACCAGAATTGAAAGAGACACATGTACCCCAATGTTCATCGCAGCACTGTTTATAATAGCCAGGACATGGAAGCAACCTAGATGTCCATCGGCAGATGAATGGATGAGAAAGCTGTGGTACATATACACAATGGAGTATTACTCAGCCATTAAAAAGAATACATTTGAATCAGTTCTAGTGAGGTGAATGAAACTGGAGCCTATTATACAGAGTGAAGTAAGCCAGAAAGAAAAACACCAGTACAGTATACTAATGCATATATATGGGATTTAGAAAGATGGTAACGACAACCCTGTATGCAAGACAGCAAAAGAGACAGATGTATAGAACAGTCTTTTGGACTCTGTGGGCGAGGGCGAGGGTGGGATGATTTGGGAGAATGGCGTTGAAACATACATAATATCGTATGTGAAACGAATCGCCAGTCCAGGTTACATGCATGATACAGGATGCTCAGGGCTGGTGCACTGGGATGACCCAGAGGGATGGTAGAGGAAGGGAGGTTCAGGATGGGGAACATGTGTATACCCGTGGTGGATTCATGTTGATGTATGGAAAACCAATACAATATTGTAAAGTAATTAGCCTCCAATTATAATAAATAAACTTATATTAAACTAATAATAATAATAATAAATAAAAATATTAAAAGCCAAAACATTTGAATTTTTATTGAAAATTCATCCATTTTTCCCCTTTATTTTTAACTGAAGGATAATTACAATATTGTGTTGGTTTCTACCACACATCAACATGAATCAGCCATATCCATACATATATCCCCTCCCTCTTGAACCTCCCTCTCACTTCCCACCCCAACCCCTCTAGGTTGTCACAGAGCCCCAGTTTGAGTTCCCTGGGTCATACAGCAAATTCCCATTGGCTATTTTTTCTTCAGTCCAGTTTTATCACGCTTTTGTTGATCAATCTGTGCCCAATTTAAAAATAAACAACCAAAAAATACCCTTATCTAAAAGCAAACTTCAGGATGAGAATTAAGGAATCTCTGATGTCTCTGAGGACAAGGGTCTCTGAAGTGGTGGATTGATAGCACTTGCAATTTGAAGGTTTCCTCCAGAGGGGACTTCACGGTGTCACACAGAGGTGTGATCTTAATTTGGACTATTGATGCTTTTGAACTGTGGGGTTGGAGAAGACTCTTGAGAGTCCCTTGGACTGCAAGGAGATCCAACCAGTCCATTCTGAAGGAGATCAACCCTGGGATTTCTTTGGAAGGAATGATGCTAAAGCTGAAACTCCAGTACTTTGGCCACCTCATGCGAAGAGTTGACTCATTGGAAAAGCCCCTGATGCTGGGAGGGATTGGGGGCAGGAGGAGAAGGGGACAACAGAGGATGAGATGGCTGGATGGCATCACTGACTCGATGGATGTGAGTCTGAGTGAACTCCGGGAGTTGGTGATGGACAGGGAGGCCTGGCATGCTGCGATTCATGGGGTCGCAAAGAGTCGGACATGACTGAGCGACTGAACTGAACTGAACTGATGTTTTCTTTTTTTTAAAATTTTGACTATTTATATTCTTTATGTTAACTATTTCCCATTGACTGTTTACAAATGGCAGTGTATACGCTTCCACGCTATTCTTCCCGTTTGTCCACCCTTTCCTTCCTATCTCCTCCCTAGCCACACTATCCCTCTCCTTCCTCCACACTATCCATAAGTGTGTCCTCTACGTCTGCGTCCTCAAAGCTGCCCTGTGAGTAGACTCATCAGTACCAGCTTTCTAGATTCCACATATGAGTATTAATATGATATTTTGAAAACTCATCAGTTTTTAAATGTTAACAAATAACTAGAAGTTTTCCAGACATCTTTGTGCAGGCTGCCAGGGGTAGGTTGGGTTCCCAGTTGTTTGCTCACACCCTTGAGTCTGCAAGATGTAGAGTTTATTTCCCCACTCCACTGATGCTGGTTTGTCCTGGAGACTTGTGTTGGCCAGTGGATGCAGTGTGAGCAAGCGTGTGTCTGTGTGATTTGGCTTGACTTCTTTTACTTCTTTCAGAATCTGCCAAGAAAGTGTGTGCTCCGAAGACTGCCTGTTCTAGAGAGAGACCCGAGGGGCAGACCTGAGATACATTTGTTCCAGGGGATCCACAGTCCCATCCGGGAGAAAAATAAAATCTTTCTGGTCACTGGCTGCTGAGATTTGGAGGTTATTACAGAGCAAAACCCAACTGTGCACCACCATTGGGTTCCCATCATCATGAAACCACTCAGGCAAAGGACCTAGCAAGTGGCTGACACGTAGTGTGTACTTGAGAAATGGTTGCCCTTGGAATTATTCTGGGCCTGACAAATCATTAAAGTTAGGTTTAAGCCAGTGTTTTGTGGAATGTCTGTTTTGTGCCGACTTGCCCCCTGAGAAGCTTGAACACGCCCCTCTCTGCTACCTCGCATCTCTTATGTGCCCACAGGGGTAAATGTCACTTTGTGTTCTGCCATAGAATGACAGATTGCAAGATAAAGGGAAAATGCACGGTAAGCAGTGGTTTCATGATTTCTTGCTTGGGAGTTTTTAACTCTGTCTATTTCGGTATATATGATAGAGTTTAGATATTAAGGATTCAGATGGAAATGATTAAACCACTCAGTCCTAGAAAAGTCTAGCAGGACCGTGAAAGGTATTTAACAACAGAAACAAAAACTCGTCAGGACAGAGCCAAGGCAGAAGCAAGAACCAAGTACTCTTGGATCCCAGAGGGGACTACGGCCGCTGACCAGAGTTGGGGAGTCATCTCAGGGGCCAGGAGAACCAAACTGGGCCTTTAAGAGTGAATAGCTTTGGGGACGTTCCTGGTGGTCCAGTGGTTAAGAAGCCACCTGCCAAGGCAGGGAACATGGGTTTGATCCCTGATCTGGGAAGATCTCACATGCCAGGGAGCAACTAAGCCCAAGCACCTCAACTACTGAGCCTGCACGCCTGGAGCCCACACGCTGCAACAAGAGAAACCACTACAGGGAAAAGCCCACCCACCATGACAAAGGCCCAGGGCAGCCAAAAATAAATTGATTAAGAAAAAAAAGGATTGAGTAGCTCTGGTTATGTAAAAAGGTGGGGGTGGCATTCTAAGAGGGAGAAACATATGCAAAGACGTGTCTGACGTGAGCACTTAGTGTATTCAGACAACGGAAAGGAGTGTAGGTAGATGGTGGTAGGGCACCAGTGGGAAGAGGCTAAGGACACAACGTCAGGGAAGCAAGGACCAGCCTATGAACTGTGTTGGATGCCGTAGAGGTTTGTTTCCGAACAAGGCCGCCTGCAGTCTCTCCCCTTGTTGGAGGCACGTGCTACTTACCCACCACAGAGGGAAGTCTGGGCCTCTGCACCTTGATTCTGGGCTGCCTTGGTGGACAGCGCAGAGAAGGATGGTGTCTCAGTTCTAGGCACTGGCAGTTTGCTTCTTCTCCCCGGGAACCCAACCATCATTCTGTGAAAGCCTCATGGAGAGGCTGTATTCAACAGCCCTAAATTCCATCCTAATCGCCAGCTAGGTGATTGCGTCATCTTGAATGTCCAGCCCAGCCCAACCTCTGATGACACCATCCCCAACCAACGTCTCTGCCCCTAAGTGCAGACCGCCTGACCACTGAGCTCTCAGAATGTTAACTGATAATAATAAATTGCTTCTTCAGCCTCTGACTTTGGGGTCGATCATCTGTGCAGCAATAGATAAGTGGAACAGACGTCAAACAAATTGTCCCAGAAATCATCAGTGATGACTGCAGGTGGGTGACTTTAAAAAACGGATAAAAGAAAACCTGAAATGATGAGGTGGGCGGAGGATAAGCTGGCAGTCCTCTTGCTCTAGTGGGGAAGTTTCACTTACAGTAGCTGTTTCCCTCAATTTCCTTTGGTTGTGTTGCTACAGTACCACACATTTCCCTCCCCATGCTAATGTTCTAAGGAAACAGCGTGATGCTCTAGAGAGAAGCCAGGCTTTGTAGTCAAGGGAGCTGCAGAAACAAATTCCACCGACGTCACCGTGAGCTGAGAGATGGAGCAAGTCGCTTACTGAAGCAGACGGTTGGTCCCCTGCCCAGACGCCCTTTCTGGGACTAACCTACCCATGCCGAGATGCTAAGACTGTTGCCTTCCAGTTGATCTCTCCTCTGAAGGACAGCCCTTGGCTGATGGGGGCCCATCTTATTCTGAAGTTACTGTCTCCCAGACGCCCTTTCTGGGACTAACCTACCCATGCCGAGATGCTAAGACTGTTGCCTTCCAGTTGATCTCTCCTCTGAAGGACAGCCCTTGGCTGATGGGGGCCCATCTTATTCTGAAGTTACTGTCTCCCACACCCCCTCGGGGTGGCCCCAGCCAATGACTGACCAGTACAGGTGTACAGAAATCTTGCAGCTGAGTTGCGAGGGTTAGATAGCTCTGTGCCCCAAGCCTTCCCCTGCACCACGGACCAGGCTCAGGAAGTAAGCTTCCTGAGTTCGCAGCTTTCCTAGCTCTTTCCTCTTCTCCATCTTCCCCTCTCCACTCCCTTAAAGATTTTTTTTTTTTTTTAACTGAAGAAGACCCCCTTAGTAACTCTGTGCTCTGAATTCTGGTGCCAGGTTCTGCTTCTGGGAATCTCAACCTAAGAGACACACTCTCCCTTCTCTTGTCTTTTTCAAGCCCCTCTTTTCCAGAACTGGCTGAGATGATCTATTACTATGGCCTGGCACTTTATACACACCCAAATGAATGCTAACAGATTTCTTCTCTCATCTTCCTCATTCGAACAGAGTAGACAGATGCGACGAAAGTTCTTGAAACCCAAAGTCCTCAAATGAGTTTTCCATAATCTTTGTATTATAAGCTTTTTAGAAAAATAGGCAAGTGGGAGCACTGATTTATAAAAAAATGGGGAGATGAAGGCCTACTTGGTGGAGCTGTGAGGATTAGCTGAAAAAAAGGCTCCTCTGTCCATGGAATTCTCCAGGCAAGAATACTGGAGTGGGTTGCCATTCCCTTTTCCAGGGGATCTTCTTGACCCAGGGATAGAATCTGGGTATCCTGCATTACAGACAGATTCTTCACTGTCTGAGCTCTCAGGGAAGCCCGAAGTAATGTCTGTGGACCTTAAACTGAGATGTTTGGTACAGAGTAAGCACTCAGTGAGTGGAAGCTGCTGCCCTTGTAATTGACCAGCCATCGGGAGCCAGGCCAACCCTTGCTTTCCAATCCCTGTGTCTGTGGCCAGCAGAGTGCCCAGCACAGAGAAGGCATCCCTGTGTTTGCCCAAGTCAACTGCAGTGAGTGTGGAAGGAACTGTACTTTATAAAGATGAGCCGTTTCACAGTCCCGCTCCATGTGGGATTTGGGTCATAAATCCATGCTCAGTACTTCTCATCATCGTGGGCAGATTTCTCTCCCAGGATCACAGATACGCAGACTCATTTGCTTTGGTCGTTAACACAGTTTTATTATTGGCACACTTATCAGTAAAGCATACATAAAATACAGCTGTTTTATAACACACGAGCCACTGTGTCTTTACATGTATAGAGGAACATATTAATATGCGAATGGAAAAATTAGTTCTTTTATAAAGTTTCACATAAATACACTGGGATTGCCCCCAAAGAAAAGTCCCCATAAAAGAACCAGGTGAAGGCTTTACAAAATATTATACAGGAAATATACTATGAAGAGAAACAACAGTCAACTCAGATACACTAAAAAACAAGAAACCCAGAAGTTTCAGATTTATTAAACTGCCCACAAAATTAATGGATTACATGGCTTGAAAATATTTGGATCAACAGCAATTTTACAAACGAATACATTCTCAAGGGGCCAGGTGCCTTTCTTTACGTAAAAATCTGCCTTGGTGTCTCTGATGACAAAAAGACATTTCTTGTTTCTGCACTCGGGCTCGACTGAACCAACTCGGGCTCGAGGACCAATTGACATTAGCTTGGCCATAAATTACCCTGCTGGGCCCTCTTCGCTGTTACCCAAAGAAAGAAAAGGTGAAGGAGAGAGAGAGAAAAAAAAAAGGTACGTTTAAATTACTTTTCAAAAGCGGATTTTTTTTCCTTTTCTTTTTTTACTGAAACAAGAAACTCTCAGATGCAAGTCAAAAAGCAGAAAATATTTTACAATATTAAAAAGTCATCTGTAGTTGGATTCGGCATAGAATGGGATCCTGAGCACTGAGGGTTTACTGACAATCTGGCCTTCGTTGGATGGTTGGATGCGGGGTTGGCGAAAGGAAATTAACAAACATGGCTCAAACGGAGCCAGGAGAAGCGCTAGCATTTGCTCTTGTTTTAGTTATGATCAGTGCCAGTATCTGTGTTACCTGCGAAGGCCTCCAGGGAGGGGTCATGGAAGTTTATTTGGAACGGTCCTCTCAATTTAAAATAAAAAAAAAAAAGGAAGAAAGAAACTCAGATCATTGTGGTTTAGAAATCGGTATTTGCGTGGCAAAGTTTTAACGTCTTGCTCCTTCCTCTCCTGCAAGTAAGGATCTGAAATAGTGAGCGTGACCCACGGGGGCTATGGACAGTGGATTCTGGAGCCGGTCACTCTTACTGGGAAGCCTGGGGCGGGGGGTTCTCTGATTTGGTCTCTTGAGTGGCCGGAGGTTTACTGTTCCATGGGCTGCTGTTCCCCAGGGCGGGTGAATTGGTGAAGTCTTCCTCGTCGTCCATGCCGTTGGCCGCATCATACTGCGTGTTTTCTAATCTAGTGATTAGCCTTTCGTCCTCGTCCCCAAACTCACCTCCCATCAGAGTTGGCTCTCCTACCACCATCACATCCTGTGAACAGCAGCTGACATTATTACAGGGAACCTTGGGAGAGAGAAGCCCCTTAAAACACTAGCGGGAGGAGGCGCTGGGGGACCTGGGTCAGACACACCGTGTCCTGTACACCGGGGTCAAGTCTCAGTGTCGGGGGGGCCAAGACGCATATTGGATTTCTACAGGAAATAAACATCGCCTCCTGACGGGAAACAACCACGCGAGTTTATGTCCTTAGTGTGCAGCCTGACACCGGAGAACGAGCAATGCTAGCAATCTGCAGAAATAAAAAAATGGATTTTTCAAAATTAAAAAAATCCACGCTTTGCAACCTGCCGACACTGGGGACTCTTGAGAGGGCAGTGGGCGCTGTGCGAGGCCTCGGAAACGCCACCACTTTTACTGAGGGTCTCGGGACGGCTTTGCCAACTACTGAGAATAGTGGCCAACGCCGGGGAGGAGGCGGTTCTGCCGCCTTCACGCAACTCATTCCAAACGGCATCTTCTCTGTCCCAAGGACGGTATACGTTTTAATTGAAGACAGATCTCTCTTTTTTCCTACTCAGCCAGGCCCTTTTATGCAGCCAACATCCTTGACATTCTGCTACTTAATTATGGTAATTAATTTAGGTAAAGTTTTCGATAAAAACAATGTTCACACTGATTTGACAATTTGCATAGCTAATTAAGTCATTAGCAAAAACCTGCTGATTGCCAACAAGCCCTGAATTTACCATCTGTTATTCCATGGTGCCTGTCACCTATCCCCACACAGGCAACCCCACCACCAATCTGGGCAGTAAAGAGAACTAGTCTGTCCAGCTGGTGCCATTAAAGGAAGATGAAGAGAACTAATGATAATTATATCGATGAAGCTGGTCATCATCAGAGATGGAAGCGTGCAGGAAGAATCCATCTAATCACTCCTTTAAGTACAAACTGTCCTTCCATGCAAACAAGGAAGGCACCTCCTAGAGCTGGGAGCTTGGCAGAGGCCACTGCTGCAGAGGCTTGAGGACAGGGGAGAGAAAGCCTACCCAAGGCATGGCTCTGGCCTCTGTATTCCAAGGGGGCGCTATGGGCCCAGTGGCTGACCTGGGCACGGCACAGGGCATCCGTCAGGTGGATCCTGCTCTGCTAACTCTGAGCAACAATCTACTTAAGAGTGCTTGACTGCCCTCGACCTCGGCTGAAGCTGAAACATCAGGGCCAGCCAGATGCTTTTGGAGATGTAAGTAAGCATTTGCTGATACAGGTGCGAATTTGCCTTGACAACTGGGCAAACGCTCTTTCCACTGGGGCAAGAGAGGCTGCCTGGGGCAGTCTATGAGTGGAACACTGCCTGTGGTTGGGAGAAAGGTCCAGCTGTCCCTCCAGGACCCTTCTCAAATTTTGAAGGTGCCCACTGAACTAATCCCTTCGTGACCATCTGGTTTGTTTTGGAATGGAAAACCTTGTTTGTCTGATAGATCGATTCCCCTCAAATTAGAGGGAAGATAATCAATAGGTTTCACGATGTGTTTTCAGACTAATCACTCTTGTGAATTGATAACAAGGATGTTAAAGAGAAATGTCTCAGATGAAGTAAATGGCTCAAAGGTGACCTGAGTAGACTCAGCCATCGAGGTGCCGGCGGGGTATTCAACTGTGAGTCCCTAAGAACGTCCTTATGATGCCACCAGGAGCTAGATGTTACACTGATTTCTAAGAGCCTCACAAGGACTCTTGAAATGAGATGTAAAATAGACACAGACTTCGAGTGTCAAGAAAGCCGATGGGACGTTAAATGGAATGGGGCTTCCACCCGACCCCTTTGGGTGTTGGGGATACCAAAAGGGCCCCTTCATTGCAGGCCCTCAGGAGACTGTGCTTACAGTCAGGAGCAAAGGCAGGAGGCAAGGCCAGGTTAAGATGTGGCAAAGTGCCACACGAGGGTGAATCCCAGCTCGTGATCTGTGTGCAGTGCCCTTTGAAGGACTGGGAAAACACATGTATTTGGTGTCACAGGGCAGGAGAAGAATGTTAGAACCGACGCGTGCGTCTGCATTAGTACTGTGAGTCCAAGGTCAGCGAGAGAGGCTGGGGGAATGGGAGGAAGTAAGCACAATTTGGAAACAGAAGAAGCCGATTTAAACGTGATATTAGCCAAGAAGTTCCCAACACTCCAGATGCCTTCACTGTATCAGCAAACAACAGCCATTCCAGAGAAGTCCTCCGAAAATAGTGATTTGAATCTCTTCAAATGGGGCTCATACAGGCTCATAGTATGTTTGGGGTATCTCTGTTCCAGGAACAACTGGAAAAGATGCCCAGGCATAGATATTTTTGAGCATCTGAAATTTCAGAGAGATGCCACGTTTGCCTTACTGATTATAAAACATATCTTTAGCCAGATGCATAATTGTGGGTGTACGTATGTGAGTGTGTGTGCACACGTGTGCATGTGTGAGTGATGACTAGATGGCAAGTTATAATTAAACAGATGTGTGCTAAGGACTTTGTATGCACCTAGAGGCTTGAGGACAGTTACACAGTTATGCACAGGACTCTAGCTGGCTCTGCTAAACCTCCAGGCTAGCACATGGGCTCTCCACTCAGGTGGGCTTGCCTTGCTATCTTCACAAAATGGATGGAGACATAAGGCACGTTTTGCGTGCATGCTCAGTCGCTTCACTTGCGTCTGACTCTTTGCAACCCCATGGACTAGAGCCCACCAGGCTCCTCTGTCCATGGAATTCTCCAGGCAAGAATACTGGAGTGGGTTGCCATGCCCACCTCCAGGGGATCTTCCCAACCCAAGGATCAAAGCTTCATCTCTCTTGTCTCCCGCATAGTCAGCTGAGTTCTTTACCACTAGCACCACCTGGGAAGCCCAATGCACATTTGGGGCTTCTTCTAACGGGGTGTGTGGCATCGTTTTCCCCACACCCCCACATCTTTAAAAATCCCCCTGACCCCACATCATTCAACATCCACAGTGAGAGCTGAACTTCCTGCCTTGTCTTGTGGGACCCCCCCAAGGCGATATGGGTCCACCTGAGAGTAACCCGTGTGTCTCAACTCCCCACGAGGCAGACCCCTCTGCTCCTTGCTGGAGACCCTGGGATGCCACCAGCTGGTGCCCGTGTTACCTCTTCTCCCTAAGCCCCCGAGCAAGGACCACCAACCTCTGAGGACGGGGAGGGACTCCTTTCAGGGCCCCTCAATGCTTCTCCTTAAACTGGCCAGCAGGGGTCACTGCTGTGGACTGACACAGGTCTCCATCCCTCCCAGGGTTGAGGCTGCGGTTCAGGGTCGCTCCTAGCCCCTGCTCATGGAGTGAGAAGCAGAAGCCGAACATTAAACCTGAGCCCTTGCTGGACATACACGCTGCCGTCCTGCGCTGGGCGGACCACAGCCGTGGCCGCGGTAACACGCCCCCCTGTCCGTGCCTTCAGACAGGGCAGCTAAGGCCAACAAGCGGCATTTCTAGTTAAACAGGAAGGGGGTGTGGGTGATTCAGGACACACAGAAGGTGTGATCCTTACAAGCCAGTCAGTGCTTATCATCTGACATCCAACCAGCTGGGGGACCTGCTGAAATGGACACGTTTGCCTAAACTGGATGACTTCCCTGTTTCTCTCAGCCATTTGTAAGTTTCACTTAATGAAAACATCCTTCATTGCATGGTGAGGATACTGCTAACATTCTTCTTGCACTTTCTAATGGTGCCTTGCTTTTGTCAGAAGGGTCTTAACTCATTAAAGACCCACTCAACACAGGCATCTTCCAGCAAAATGCAATGGTTGGTTGGGAGGACAAGAATGTAATGGAGTAGAAAAAGTTAGGTGTTCTTTAAAAAACATTGCAATGCTTCTGACTAGGCCAGGTATGTGAAAATACACGGACAGGTAGCTGCTATTCTGTACCCCTGGCAGACATCACTAATGGATGGCCAACCACACCTAGTTCAGGCTCGGAATCTTTCTGGACACTCTACACTGTGAGTTGACCCCAGGAGACTGAGTTGGCAGGAGAGAAGCAACCTCTTCATCGTCCCTCCTTTAGACAGTGAGCTCGTCAATGACGGAGTTTGGGCATCTTTTGGTCTTTTTTTTTTTTTTTAATTTGTATCTTGGGATTATCACTGCCTGGTGTAGTATAGGGCACACAATAGGAGCTCAGAAAATGCCTGATGAACCACTCTGAATTCTTGCAGTCCTGTGCCTTTAAGTAGCTACGTCAGAGTTCCAGAAATCTCTGGAATGTACTTTCAATTGTTTATGGAAATTAACAACCTTTAGTTTCTAAAACTCTTGGATTAAATGAATGAATAGGCTACTTATGTATGCTTTGGGGGCTGGTTTATTTACATCTGGCCATTTCTTTTTCTATGCATTTTCCATTTAACTAAGCAGCGGTAGGTATAACTTATTGGCACCTTAATAAGAAGACTGCTTTTCTCCTTTGATTTCCACCCCCCTCACTCTTCAGGGATGAAAGCCCAGTTAAAAACAGAGGTGGCTCTGGTATTATCTAAAGACTGAAATTCCTAATGCTCTTAAAATTAAAACGACATCTATCCCACAGGCTGGCCACTCTCTCATGACCCTTTCTTTTCAAGGTACTGGGGAATGGCAACCGTATCCTCTGTCTGTGGAGGACAGGAGGAGAGGCCAGGTAATTCTCCGATACACTGATGGGGTTGGGTTTAGCCGAAGAGAACTGACCAATGGGACGTGGGGGCAAGTGGGTGGGGGGGCAGATTTGAAAGCCACACTTAGAAGTAAGCAGAGAACCTTCTGGAAAGGATGGTCCACTGTCACATGGACAGGAGACACAGCAGGATCAGAGCCTGAAGGAGAAGGACCACAGCCCAAGAGGGGAGACGAGTGAGAAAGAGGGGAAAGGTAAAACAAAACAAAACGAAACAAAAAAAACTGCATTGGAGGTGGAGGGAGCCTCCGAGAAAGGACACACTCTCAAAGACACAGGATCCAGAGGGCGCCTCTGAGGCACCACGAGAATCCCCGGGTTGGAAGGAAGGACAGTCGAGAGCCTGCTGGGGTGATGTACCAAGGGCCGCAGAGAAGGAAAACCCGCAGGCCACTGAAGAGGCAAGACGTGCTTCAAGGAACGTGGGAACTTATCGGTAAAAGCGGCAAGTGGTCTTTTTCTGGGATGAGGAATTCAATGTCCAGAAGGAATCAGGAAAAAGGGAGAGGACTGGGGAAGAAATCAAGAGGAGAGGAAGAAAGGTCCCATCTGCCAGGTTTGCCCTTCTGGGGACACCTTCGGCTTTCAGTCTCAGAGTTCAAAGAAGCCCCCTTCTGAGAGGCCCATTTCCTTTGTCAAGACCCAGAACTGAGAGAAAAGGGTCAAGACGTCAAGAGAGTTCAGACCAAACCTGGGGCTGAACCTCCCTCTAAGCTAATGAAACAAGGAAAGAGAAATCCAGTGAGCTGCACTGGCCTTGAGTTAATTACCTGAGTCTTAAAATAAGAGGAGATGCCCACGTCTCGGGGTGGGGGGGCAGTTTGGGGACAATCAAATGACAATCTGGAGTCTGAGTGCCCGGAGCTAGCTTTCCAGCGGAACACAGGGTCCCAGCGATGGTGCCCAGAGCCGCTTATCTGCCACAAGGCTCATCGCTCAGTGATATTTTAATTAAACCTTAGGTGACATATCTCCTGTCTGCGACTCTGATGGCATTTTCATTCCTGTCCCGCTGCAGCACAGACTCTGTGTATTGCTTTCTAGTTCCCAGTTTGCAGGGGCTGGTTTTCAGGACAGAGTCCTCCCCCTTCCCCCCAATTCCTGTCCCTGCCTTCCCCTTCCCCCACCCCACCTCCCGCCCCGCAGGGCCCAGAAGGTCTTTGCAGCTAAGAGTCTTTTCCGAGGGCCCCCCTGGAATTGGGAGACGGTAAAGGCAGGAATTGCCGCCTAAAAGGAAAGCGAGACTTACAGGTACCTGACTGGACAGACTCAGGTTGGCGGCCGTGGTCTTCTTCTTGCTGCTGGTGCTGTTGGCGGCGTTCCCCGCGCTGCTGTTGGAGGTGCTGCTTGTGGAGTTTTTCCTTTTCCTCCTTTTGGTTGTCGGTTGCCTTGTGGGTTCTGCTGCAATATGGAGAATGCAAAGAGGATCAGTTCCCGGGTGACCCACCAGGGTCCCTCCAGTGACGCCGCTTTTGTAAACTGAAAAGAGTAGGCTATTGACATTTTTTCCCCCATTTCTTTTAACTTGACAAAACCCAAAAGGAGAAAACTGATGCTCTAGTTTCAGCACGAAATGATGGAAACTCTTCTTTAACGTGTCTATAAAGCGATTTGCATTTAATTGTTCTTTCTGATTTCATCTCTATGTCGTGCACTCAGTTGTATCCCACTCTTTGCACATGGACTGTAGCCCGCCAGGCTCCTCTGTCCCTGGGACTCTCCAGGCAAGAACACTGGAGTGAGTTGCCATTTCCTACCCCAGGGGATCTTTCTGCCCCAGGGATTGAACCTGAGTCTCCCTCTTCTGCGTTGGCAGGTGGATTCTTTACCGCCAGCACCACCTTGGAAGCCCCTCTATATGTCTGGACTCTATCAGTAAGTCTTAGGGGTGAGTTATACCACTATCACAATTTGAACTTAAAATATTATTACCATTATGAATTTTGAGAAAAATATTTTATGGCCTACCTTCTTTTTATAATAAAAAGAGAGCTCTG
Source organism: Capra hircus (assembly GCF_001704415.2). Classification (NCBI taxonomy): domain Eukaryota; kingdom Metazoa; phylum Chordata; class Mammalia; order Artiodactyla; family Bovidae; genus Capra; species Capra hircus. The sequence continues at coordinate 111,984,995 of NC_030813.1, forward strand.
AGAATCTGCCTGCAGTGCAGGAGACCTGGGTTTGATCCCTGGGTTGGAAAGATCCTCTGGAGAAGGAAATGGCAACCCACTCCAGTATTCTGGCCTGGAGAATTCCATGGAATGTACAGTCCATGGGGTTGCAAAGAGTTGGACACGACTGAGCGACTTTCAAACTATTCACACTAAGATTCCTAGGGAGACTCCAAGGCCTGAGAAAAGTGTGTTTGTGTGTGTATGTGTGTGTGCACACACACATATGTGCACTCAGTTGTGTCTGAGCCTTTGTGACCCCTTGGGCTGAAGCCCACCAGGCTCCTCTGGAATTTTCCAGAATACTGGAATACTGGAGTGGGTTGCTATTTCCTACTCCAGGGATCTTCCCCACCTGGAGATGAAACTTGTAACTCTTGCATTGGCGGGTGGATTCTTTACCACTAGCAGCGCCACCTGTATGAAATTAGTTAAATTAGGGACCCAGTGAGTAACAGCAGCACCTACTGGCCAAGTGTCATATTGCAGCCAAGGTCTATTACACCTTGAAATAAATGCTGGAGTGAAAAGAAGTGTCCATCCAACCAGCCATTGATGTGGAACTTATGGATTCCCAAGCTCAGGAGAAATGCCCATGGTTTGCACCCTGGTGTTTAAAGGATGCAGCTAACTTGAAAATTCCTGGGGGGAAATGTCTTAATATGCTATAATCAATATTTTAATGAAAGGAAACTAGACCTCTTCCAGAAGGTTTAGAAATAGAAAAAAAAAAATTTTTTTTTTTGAACATGAAGGATGAGGCAAGATCTTATTGGAAGTGTACAGACTTATGGAAATGTGTAGTAAGAAGAATTTCATTTATTTATTATGCATTATGAGCATGACTCAATGTTTTCATATTTCTGATATTTTCGGTCATTATTTTATATTCATAGCAACTCTATTAGTTAGGTGCTATATAATCTTTGTTTTGAGAATGAGAAACTTCCAGAAGCCTGTTCCAGGCACTTACTAAATGAATTGGAAATGGTATGTAAGAGCTAACCCTATTCTAGGTCCAACACTGATGGGAAGAGGGTAAGCTAGGGCTGTACTGGAACTAAGTGAGGTGACCTTTGGCATTTTCTTGAAACATTTTTGCTGCTTCTATTGGATGATGGGGTGAGCTTGTTTTAAGGCTCATTTCAAAGACTACTGGGTCCATCATGTTATTCCTGACTTTTGATGAAGAAGTAGAAGGTTTCTATTTATACACTATTTTTTCTTTCATAAATATTTTCGTCTTAATGTCTGAAGATATTCGTCGACAGAGGCCTAACATCCCTATCCATGGAGAATTATGGTGCTTATTCTGAAGGTTATGGAAACGGGAAACAGAATTGTTCCAACTTAGGCAGCTGGAGGTGAGTTGAGTGGTACAATCTAAAGTTAAGCGAATACCCCAGTTTCCCCTGACCAGCGTCTTCTTCCTTTGAGTTGAAATCTGCTGCTTTTTATTTAAAAAAGATAAATTGTATTTTTTAATGGAATTTTGGGAAAATATGCCTAAAATGTTTGCTCTGTGTTGCTCCTACTGCCTGTACGTAGCTGTAGGAATGCAGTCATGAACTGAAGACATAAAAACTTACTGTGACATAGGTCTCCACTGATTAGTCTTGCACTAACTCTGGCAAGCTCTACTTTAAATCTCAGGCCTATTATATCAAATGGGAATAACAAGAAATATCTCACACCTCACAATAACCCTAGTGAAGATTCAATAAAAAAATAAAGAAAGGTCTGAGAGACTGTGATTTGTGACTGTTTTCATACAGTGCTGTAAGCAGAGTGGCTTGGCCAGTGCCTGGCATCTTGTAGGGGCTCAATAAATAGTTGTTGAGTTAATGACTGAATTAATGTATAATATATGAATTATGGGGCTTCCCTGGTGGCTCAGATGGTAAAGAATCTGCCTGCAATGCAGGAGACCCCTGTTCAATCCCTGGGTCAGGAAGATCCCCTGGAGAAGGGAAAGGCAACCCACTCCAGTATTCTTGCCTGGAGAATTCCATGGACGGAGGAGCCTGGTGGGTGACAGTCCAAGGGGTCTCAAAGAGTTAGAGATGACTGAATGACTAACACACACACACACACACGTCATATGAATTATATGTGCATACATCAGGAAATAGACGTTTTCAAGATCTGTAGTGAGTTAAATTTTTTCCCCATAAAACCCTATTGATATTGAAAGAGAAAATAAGGCCAATTTAAGTACATTTAATATCTTTGAAAAATAATGTTCTAAATGTTGAAAATTCCCCTAAGATGGGGATGCAACTATTCTATGTAAAGTAATGCTCATTTCCCCAGCTTTCTAAACATGTACTTGATTATATTGACTATGTCCTCTTTATTTAAAACCCCTGGCCAATTACCAGTGGAAGGTGACCATTATATTTCATGATTCAGAAAGCTATGTGCCTCATGTTAATAATTACTCTTCATAAAAACAATTTTTAGCGAACGGATACATTTTGCTTTTATGATCAATGAGGCTCAGCACACGCCTGGGAGTGAAATGTATTAGATAGAAAGACAATTAATGATGACTTGAAGCAGTAATTTCAGAACCCCAGCAGGAGACTACAGTATCTAAACTGCATCCTAGGGAAGTGAGAGAAACGGGGTCTTTTATGTATTTTCATGATCAGAGTACCCTTTGATATTATGTATCTTTAAAAATAGGGCAAAACTTTCTCCCTCCTTCCTTCCCTTTTTTCTTCCATCTATTCCTTCCCCCCCCCTTCCTTGTTTTTTCTCTTCTGCCCATCCCCCCATTCTTCCTTTCTTCTTCCTTGTCCCCCTTTCTTTTAGTAATTTCTGCTGCTGCTGCTGCTAAGTCACTTCAGTCATGTCCGACTCTGTGTGACCCCATAGACGGCAGCCCACCAGGCTCCCCCATCCCTGGGATTCTCCAGGCAACAGCACTGGAGTGGGTTGCCATTTCCTTCTCCAGTGCATGAAAGGAAAAAGTGAAAGTGAAGTCGCTCAGTCATGTCCGACTCTTCACGACCCCATGGACTGTAGCCTACCAGGCTCCTCCGTCCATGAGATTTTCCAGGCAAGAGTACTGGAGTGGGGTGCCATTGCCTTCTCTGTAGTAATTTCTACCATTCCTCAAAGGACAAAGAAAACTAAAGTAAGCCATCAGGGGTCACCAGTCTTGTCCAGTGGAATGACCACTGGCCTGGGAGAGAGTGAACCTTGATTCTTATCTTGGCTTTACCAACATCTTCTCAGTAACATTAAAGAAATCAATTTCCTTCTGTGAGTTTCAGGTTCTCCTAAATCTAGCAAGTGAGGAGACTGTGGAGCATGGCCACCACATAGAGGAAGGATGCTTGCCCTTCACCAACTCAGTGTCTTCGGATCCAACACCAGGGTCAGAACATCCCTTATAAACTACTTTGCCTGATACGTTTATAATCGCTCCCTTTTCCTATCCCTTCATCCCCAGAAGAAGCCTCGGAAAAAGTACGTAGATGGAGAGTGAAGAGTGAGGTCGTACCTGGCGGTGCCACCATCCGCTGCCACTTCTGAAACAAGCAGGTCTTCAGGCAGTCCCGCGGACTGAGGTTGTAAGTTTTATGTCTGGACATCAGTTCTTGCATTGGCTCCAGTATTACACACAACTGTAAGGAGTTCAAAGACAGGTGTTTCACTGCTTGATAATATTATTTGCAATAAATAATATTAACAGTCAGAATCCATTTCGAAGCTTAAAGACACTTTTCTTCCCTCCTGCCCCCTCCAACACCATTTTAAATTTTTTTTCTGTATAAGTGTGGAGGAAAAGAAATATTACCAACACTTGATAATGCTCACTCTCTTTACTATCATTTATAATATCATATTACAGCTGAGTGTGATTTATATATACACACACACACATTTCCCCACATATTCTATACTGATGGTTGGGTGGATACATGCAGTACTATTCTGAAATGACATGATTTTCTCTGGTTAAAGAAAAAAGCTCCTTCATATTAGCACAGCATGCTCAGATTTCTACTCTAGCTTCTGTTGTTTTTCCCGTTTGCATAACCACACACTGTGAGTTACAATGGCAGTTTATGTAGATTTTGTGGCAGTGAAGGCATCATTCAAGCATTTGAGAACAAAGTGGTAACTTCAGGTACGTTTTTTAATCCTAATTTTTATAAAAAACCGTGATGAACATGACTTCATTTTTATCCATGGACTCATTTGTATTTTACACAAGATGTGAAAATTGGTAATGTATACTCCCACATATATTCAGTGTGGAGTTTTTGCTCTGGTTCTGTACGTAGTCACCCTTCTTGCTTCCTTGAGTTAGACCTTTCAGCTCTACTGCAGTCCAAGACATCTGATGACAAAGATTAATGAATGAAACAAGAAGGTAAATCCAGTTAGGATTGCCCTGGGCTTTTCTGAATTCCTTCTCAGCTGGAAGCTTATCAGAACACTGCTGCACTGAGAGGGCTGTTGCTAAGAAGGCAAAGACCACCACCTGGAACGACGCATCCACGGCTGTTGCAACAATAGCAATGTGAACATTGGCAATGCACCTGTGCATGCCTGCGAAGTCGCTTCGGTCGTGTTCGACTCTTCGTGACCCCAAGGCCTGCAGCCCGCCAGGCTCCTCTGTCCATGGGATTCTCCGGGCAAGAATACTGCAGTGGGTTGCCACGCCCTCCTCCAGGGGATCTTTCCCGCCCAGGGATTGAACCTGCAGCTCTTGCATCTCCTGCAGTGGCAGGCGGGTTCTCTACTACTAGCGCCACCCAGAAAGCCCTGGCAATGTACCTGCCTGTGTGAAAAGACATCATTTTATTATGAAAGACAGACATTCACTCTCTGCCTTCATCCGCCCATCTTTTTTACTACCCCTTTCCCTTCTGCCCTGTCTCATCTGAGTATTTCCCTAGAGGCCACACTTCTTATTGCCCACTGGGTTCCCTCAACCCGGAATTCTTCCCTCCTCTCTTCCTGGTTTATGCCCACTCATCCTTGAAGGCAGAATCCCTTCTTCTGTTTCGCCTTCCTCCCCAGGACTGTGCACTTCTTCCCATGTGGGCTGAGCTGAATACCTCTCTAGCTCTCCATAAGCACACAGCTCTTTCTGCTCTATGAACTTATTTACATTTTGTAACCACAGCTTCCAAGTCTCTTCTCCACTTGACTTTGAACTCTTTGAATGCTGAAATGAGACTATGCCTTTTATCTCTGTGTTCCTAGACTTGGCTCAAATGAATGGATGTATTGAAAGAGCGTTTCTCAGAAAGACTGGAGGACCTTTCTATGCCAATGTTCCTCAAAGTCTAAGGCACACTTCTATCAAAATCAGATGAGTTGATTGTTAAAAATGCAGACTTCTGGGCTCTGCCCTTTCTGTTTTATTGATTCTGGAGGTGGGTCCCTGAATCTGCATTTAAAAAAAGCATTCCCTCATCTAATTCTGATAAGTATTATCCAAAGCTGAGAGCACTGCCCTGCAAATGCTGGGTTTTAGCAGAGATAAATACAGAAGCAAGCCATGCACAGATCTCCAAGGGTTTTCTGCTCAAATTTCCCTCTCTTTTCACCACCCCCACCCCACTTTCCCTCTTCTCAAGTCTAAGCATGATAATAAAAATTGTCATCATCTAGAAAAATACCTTGGCCCTTCCTAGCTATCAATGATCTAAGCCAAAACCATTAACCCCACTCAAGGGCCAACTGTAATCTCCTTGCATTTGCAGTTTCTTCAGGAAAAGAGACTAAGATTTCAAAGCTTGAGCAACACAGGTACAGTGTGATTCAAAGAGTCAAAGTCACTAGTGCATCAGGCTGCAAAGTAACGAGATCTGGGTTAGTTCCGATCCATCTTCAATTTGCCTATCTTCTTGTTTACTTGAGAGTCCTTTTTGAAAACTTTTTGAAACAACAGACTGGTTCCAAATTGGGACAGGAGTACATCAAGGCTGTATATTGTCACCCTGCTTATTTAACTTATATGCAGAGTACATCATGAGAAATGCCTGGCTGGATGAAGCACAAGCTGGAATCAAGATTGCCAGGAGAAATATCAATAACCTCAGATATGTAGATGACACCACACTTATGGCAAAAAGTGAAGAAGAACTAAAGAGCCTCTTGATGAAAATCAAAGAGGAGAGTGAAAATGTTGACTTAAAACACAACATTCAAAAAACCAAGATCATGGCATCTGGTCCCATCACTTCATGGCAAATATATGGGAAAACAATGGAAACAGTAAGAAACTTTATTTTCTTGGGCTCCAAAATCACTGCAGATGGTGACTGTAGTCATGAAATTAAAAGATGCTTGCTTCTTGGAAGAAAAGTTATGACCAACCTAAACAGCATATTAAAAAGCAGAGACATTACTTTGCCAACAAAGGTCCATCTAGTCAAAGGTATGGTTTTTCCAGTGGTCCTGTATAGATGTGAGAGCTGGACTATAAAGAAAGCTTAGCGCTGAAGAATTGATACTTTTGAACTGTGGTGTTGAAGAGTCTTGAGAGTCCGTTGAACTACAAAGAGGTCAAACCAGTCCATCCTAAAGGAAATCAGTCCTGAACATTCATTGGAGGGACTGACGCTGAGGCTGAAACTCCAATACTTTGACCACCTGATGGAAAGAACTGACTCACTGGAGAAAACTCTGATGCTGGGAAAGATTGGAGGGAGGAGAAGGGGACGACAGAGGATGAGATGTTTAGATGGCATCACTGACTCGATGGACATGATTTGAGCAAGCTCCAAGAGTTGGTGATGGACAGGGAGGCCTGATGTGCTGCAGTCCATAGGGTCACAAAGAGTCAGATATGACTGAGTGACTGAACTGAACTGAAATGAACACCTAAAATGTTAATAAAGAAAAACCTGTGAAAGAGGGAGGGTTCCTATACATTTAAGTCCATATTCCAGTGTGTTTTCCTCTATTAAGAATTCTTTACTGGAAATCAAAATATGTGTGCAAATTACAGACACTCTCAGGTCTTCCCTTGTCACTCATAGCAAACACAGTGAAAGGTTCCACATCCTCTCTCCACACAGAGATAAGACTGCATTATCCATCAAAGAACTACTATTAGCTTCAGACAGGGTCAGAAGATATTTGGATCTATTATTAAGTTAGAACAGTTAAGAAAAGCTTTCAGAGAAATTCTAAGGACTGGGGAAACTTTTTCTTTTCATTAAAAAATGTTGTAAAGATTTTAAAACCATTTCCTTGTGGTCAGTTCCCATTCTCGAGAAACTGATTTACAGTGGTTATAAAATTTCATGGATGGAGTGGAAAAAACATGGACTTAAAAACGGAGAGGTCTAGCTATAATCTTATCCTTGGCTGAAACACGTAATAATGCTGGCACTCGGTTTCATCTGTAAAACCATACATATCTCGGATATCTGAAAAAGTTGAGATGATATGCCTTGACACGTAAGCTCAACAAACAGTAGATATTATGATCAAATATTAACAAGCACAGCACACGTTGCAAACAAAGCACATTTCTATTACGTTAAATCAGCAATTTATTGAGTTTCCTCCTAAATTTCAGGCACTCTGCTTAGGACATAACTATGAGAATGATTGGAGAAGGCAATGACACCTCACTCCAGTACTCTTGCCTGGAAAATCCCACGGACAGAGGAGCCTGGTAGGCTGCAGTCCATGGGGTCGTTAAGCGTAGGACATGGCTGAAGCGACTTAGCAGCAGCAGCAGCAGCATGAGGATAATACAATCTCGGTCCCCAAAATTCAGTCCCTTGAAAATGATTTTTAGTATATTAAGAACACTGTCCTATGTTTGCACTTCAAGCTGCTTAGAAAATCACATCTTCCTGAAGCAGATAGTTTCACGATTACAAATTAGATGGCAAATATTTTTATTATATGACCAGTTACCTATCTGGACCTAGAATGGGTTGTCAGCGTTGAACATGCTAAGAAATGGAAGAGTTGCATTTATCGTGAGAACTCAGGAGCTCATTTTCTTTCTTTCCCTCCCTTTCCTCCTGGGTTTTTGGGCAACACTTCTTTCAGGTGCTAATCCTCAGGATTTATCCCTTCCCCTTTCATGTAAAAATATCTTCCCATCGCTGTAACTCACCCCAAAGGAATTTGCATCTCTGAATACTAATCAGGAATCCCCAAAGCCATTTTTCTTCTAGCGGAGGAGTACCAGGCTGGAGAGGCAGCGCGGACCGCCCCTTATTCATGTATGCAAATGAGCCTCCCGCTCTGGGAGCCTAGCGGCGCCTCTGCCCGGCTGCGTGCTGTAGGTGGCAGAACTAACTCAGACAAAAGCCTCCCTCTCAGGCAGCAAGCCAGTGCATCTTGGCAACAGCAGAAGCCTGAGGCCTTATGGAATGAGATCGGGAAGATGGTTCGTTGAGTAGGTTGCGGCAGTCACTCGCTAAATCCTTCCGGAGCCAGGATTCCTATTCTCCTTGAGGTCTCAGACCCCCTTGAGTATCTGGTGAAGGCTATGCAGCCCGTCTTCCAAATTTTGCCCAAAATATTTGGAGGTTTATAAACTCTCTTATATTCCCATCCGTTGTCTGTAGGTAAAGAGTCCCCTGTTAGTAATATACACTTAGAGACTATATAAGAGACTATACAAGAAGAGACAGATTTCAAAGGTGCCTTTGCCCCCACCTTCCACCCCCCCCCCCCCCACACACACACGCACACACACACCCCACTCCAACCTCAAATGCATATTAATGGAACTGAGCAGAATAGCAAAGAATTCTCTGATTTTAAAGAACAACGTTATCTGCCAAGTTGTGTCTGCTATAAAGTTCCCAGTCCCGGTCCCTCTGCTTGGAAAGAAAAAATTCAGACAATGACATTTGCAACACTGCCTTAGCCTGCCTGAGTCTGGTCTCCACCTGCGAGGCTGCTGGAGGGGTGAAAGGATCTAAAATAGAAGCAGAGGCTAGGAAACAGACTCGACGCCAGCGCTCAGAAGAAGGCAACTTAAGAGCAGAGAGACTAGTTTCCCCTACAGAGATGACAATAAACTGATTTCTTGACCAATGAACGGCCACCCAGAATCTACCTCCATCCTCGAGCCAATGAACTTGTGCCTGGGATGCTGGCTACACCCCTGCCTCCTTTGCACTCCTTGTCCACAAACACAGCCCGCCTCAAACCCTTAACCGATTTGCTGGAGCTGGCTACCGCATACAGCTCCCTAGTTGCAGTTTCTCTGCTATTCCTAAATGCACTCAATTTCTGGTCTTTTGAGCTTGCCTCAGTTTACCTCTTTTTTGTTTTTTTTTTAAGGTTTCTCGAGGATACCAGGGGAAACCCAGGGCATTGTGTGAGGGAACAGGAATCAGCAAGGCCTGAGATCTCTCTGAACAGGAAGCCCTCAAACTGGTATTCATTGCTTGGTCCAGTTAAGATCCCAAAGAAAACCACTGGCCAGCCTGGCAAAGCTCTGAGGATGGCTTGGGCAGACTTAGTGAGAGTTTTAGGCTGGGCTTGAGCCCTCGATGCTTCCAATTTCATTTTCTGGGATTATGGCCACAACGATGACTTGCTGACGGAATGAATGAATGGGTGGATGGATGAAAGAATGTTGAACAGATATCGTGGCCAGATTTATAGCAAAGAGTCATTTGCTAGTGCCAGACAAATTAGGCATTGTCCTCTCGGCTTAGAGGTGATGAATTTGTCCATTTAATAGAAAACTGATCGCCCTGTCTGTGCAGAATGCTTTGCACATGTATACATGCATATATGCAATTACTACATGTCCTGGTTGAGCCAGGTGACCTTAGCTCAGCCCCAGACTCCTGCCTTTTCATAGTAACAAAGAGCCTGGCAAATCTAGTCAGCATGCCATTTTGTTCTGTTTAAATATAACAGTTCTCCCAGAGAAATTTGATTCTCTTTATCCGTACATAACTATACACCCATACTCTTTCTTTTGGCTTATCTCCTGATCTGAACCTGGGAACGGGTGGTGCTTATTGAGTTAAAAAATGAAATGAAATATTAGTCACTCAGTCATGTTGGACTCTTTGCAACCCCAATACTGTAGCCCACCAGGCTCTTCCATCCATGGGATTCTCTAGGCAAGAATACTGGAGTGGGTTGCCATTCCCTTCTCCAGGGGGATCTTCCTGACCCAGGGACTGAACCAGGATCTCCTGCATTGCAGAGAGATTCTTTACCGTCTGAGCCACCAGGGAATCCCTGGTGAGTTGGCGCTGGCTTAAAAATTTGATACCTTTGGATTGGCCTTTGGCTAACTCCCAAGAATGGGTCCTGACCACCAACATTTTAATTCAGTCTTTCTGGGTGATGGATGACATGCTCTGAGCTTGAACCTCCCACTCTTCATATATAGGTTCATCCAGGATCATGGTGATCACAGCAGCTCAGGCCATTGCTCATGTTGTTCTTGCCTTAAAGACCTTCTTCCCTCCTTCTCAGTCATCTTAATGGGATATTGGCAAGCTGCAGCCAGTGGGTTTACTGTGACCAAGCCTTTGTATTGTCCTGAGCTGCTCCTATGTTGCAACATCACTGCTGAATAAGTACAACAGAGTCTATGTGACCCATAAACTCCCAAAATATGTACTATCTGGCCATTCACAGAAAGGTTGCTAACTTCTGTCCTAAACCAATGCCACTCAAAGGAGGTGCTGTGTCCTCGAAGGGATAAGGAGCTCGAGGCAGAGCATAACTCAGTGCATTGCTTCCTTCATTAAGAAAGTCTTGTGTCAAAAAGTAAGTCAGATGAACTAAACAATGTATTCAATAAGGTGGTCGATTCACATTCTAGAGCGAGCTCCTCCTTTTGGTGTGGATCACTAAGAGTTTGCAGTCTGGCCCTGGTGGGCAAACCATATTCGATTCACACAGTATGACTGTTGAGGTTCTCCAGGGTCCAGCCCAGAGCTAATATCTGTCTCTGACCATCCTCACTCGCAAAGGACTCTTACATTTGCAGCGCTTATTACTAATCTGTGTACATCCCACAGTTTATATTTGCATTGGGAATTTTCCCGTCTTGTGGATTTTTTTCATTGCCTTATCTCTAGCAAGCCCTATTCTACTTTTCTCTCCCTTTTATTTAACATGGTATGAGGTATACTCAAATATTTGTTGAGTCACACCTTAATAATCACCGTGGAGTATCTAACCTATGTCTGTCTCTGGAGTATGCACCTGCCATATATTATATCATTAACCCTCACCACTTCCTGCTCCATTTTAACAGGTGACAAAACTCAAAGGCTCAAAGCCATTAAGTCACTCTTGATATTAAAGAGTGTGATTCTTATAATGTATCCAAGCTTATATAACCATCTGAAGGGTAGAAAAGAGGTTCATGGTCAAGTCTGCCTGACTCCAGCCCTGCACTCTTAACCCCTTACTGCTCTGCTGTCCACCTCTCTGACTACGAATGGCCTAAGTCTCTGCCAAGATACCAAGTTCCAAGGCTTTCTCTGTCTTTTATATTGTTCCTTGTTATTGTGCAAGGAATAATGCACATAGAGAGGTGTGTCTATACGGAGACAAGGGTGATACAGAGGGGTGCAGACTTTGGCGCCAGATTCATATGGATTCAAACCCACATGTCTGCCATTTACTACTAGCTGTGTGTTCTTGGCCAAGAATTTCAGCCTCTCTGAACTGCAGTTTCCTCATCTGTAAAATGGGGACACTGATGCTTATCTCTGAAGATTTGTAAGAATACATGTAAATCCTTAATGCAATGCCTAGACTGAGGTCGGTACTCAAGAGATGGAAATTGACATTATGATAAATACTGGCTGCATCTATGGTGCAGTCCCACTGAGCCAACAGATCAATGTGTGATGTGACTGGTTAGCTAGTTGGGGAAGTAAATCACCTTGTTTCCCTGAGACTTAGGAGCTCCAGATGCTCCAAGGGATGGTAATCAGGCCAATGGTACGTGGAAATTTAGTCGCTAATGTCTCTGATAATTGGGCTTCCCTGGTGGCTTAGACAGTAAAGAATCCATCTGCAATGCAGGAGACTCGGGTTCAATTCCTGGGTCTGGAAGATGCCCTAGAGAAGGGAATGGCCACCCACTCCAGGATGCTTAGGGCATCCCTGGTGACTCAGATGGTAGAGAATCTGCCTGCAGTGCAGGAGACCCAGGGCTCTGATAATAACCCATTTTTAGCAATAAATACAAAATGTTCAAATCCACAGACCAGAGTCCTTTTTTTCTTTTCTGTTTCCCCCAGTAACTTACTCTTCTGGGTAACTCTGAATTAGAAAAATATCAGCGGATGGGGGAGGGCTGGTTAAGAACAAGTTCTTATCTAAGGGTGAAGGAGCCTCTCCTAATTAAGAAACACAGCACAAAAAGAGATCTCATATAAACAATAGAAAAAAATATAACTTACAGAATCTAGAAGGAAACAAAACAAGCGGATAATTCCCTTAGAAACAGATAAGAATGAATAACAGGTACCCACAGGGGTAAAACCCGCTCTGCCTTCAAGGATGAAAACCAGGGGAGAGGGGGGAAAGGCTTTCCCTGAGAAGCTGCGCAATTCCAGAACATCAGATTATGATTCGGGTTTATTTCCTGATAGGATTAAAGGTAGATTGATTGTCAAATTCAAAACATCCTCTCTTTTTATCTGAAGATTCAACCAGGGGAGCCTTTGCCTTTTCTCAATTGTTTTGCAAATTGATTACTCAGGGAAGTTATCACGTCCCTCCGCCAGAGATGGACACCTCTCTGCACACTCTGCTCCGTCAGCGAAGGGGGTGCAGTGGACCCCCTCCGGTCGTGGAGGGATGCGAGGGACGGTCCTCTGCCGGAGCAAGGACTCACGCATGCGCATTTCAAAATCTGTGCCTTGACCTCAATTTTGAGGCCACGAGGAAGGTTGCCTCTACGTGACGACGGAGGCCACTGGTTTTCTGACCCACCAGGGGAGAAGCGCTGGGTTATTTTCCTGAGCTGCAGAGCCACGCTCAGGGCTGGTTTATGCTGTACCAGTCAGGCCCATGATGAGATGGGCCAAGATTTCGAATGTTTATTCTCTTTCCTTCCGACCCATGGACTGAATGCCCCCGCCCGGTCATTCGGCACAGGCACCCCTTCCACGTTGCTCTGGTCATTTGTCTTCTTGTCCTTAGATCCACCCCTTCCTCCCTGCTCTCCTGCAGAGGACAGACCCCTGCATATTATTTCCCAGCTGCCTTTATCAACTGGCCTCGGGTGAGGTTGGGCCAGTTGAAGGAACCAGGGCAGACTAGGGGGAAGTGGGTTGAGCTATTTGAGTGGGGCTGCCATAACCAGGGAAGGCAAACCGGGTGGCTTGAAACAACTGAAACTTATTCCTTCTCGGTTCTGGAGGACGAAAGTCTGAAATCAAGGTGCTAGCAGGGCTGTGCTCCCTCTGAGCTTTCTAGGGAAGAAGCTCTCCTCGCATCTTCCACCTTCCGCTGGCCCTGGCTAGCCTCGGTGCTCTTCAGCTTCAGGTTGCATCACCGCAACATCTGCTTCTGTCTTCGCCTCGCCTTCCCCCACCTTGTGTCTCTGTGTTCTTTCTTCTCCTTACAAAGGCAGTAGTCGTTGGGTGTCCAAACAGGCACATCCTGAGGTTAGAGATTAACATGGATATTGGAGGAACAGCACTCACGGTACGGCATGGGTAAAGGTAAGTAAGGGTGTTTCTTGTCCTTTCTGTGGTTCAGATGGCCTCTCCAGCAACTGTCACCAAGGTCCACGATGGTCCCAACTTCTACCAGGTGGCCTGCCAGGAAGCCTCTTGCCTTTCTTTCGAGGAGGGCAGTAAATAGACTCAACGGCTGTCTCATCTTCCCCTGGTGGCTTTTCTAGCTCTAACACTTCTATCAATAGCTTGCCGTATTATATCTCTATTAAATTGCCTGCTGTGAGTTTTGTTTTTTTGGATAGACTCCGATTGGCGTTCATGGTTTGTCAGACATTAGGCCATGTCTAAAAGGTGTGTTCTTGCCTGGAAAATTCCATGGACAGAGGAGCCCGGCGGGCTGCAGTCCGCGGGGCCCCTGAGTGGAACATGACTGAGTGACTGAGCACAGAAAGGTGTGTGGAAGCGTCCTGGGTAGGGGCTAGGCACACAGCTGTGTCTCTGGTTCAAATGGCAGCTACTTAGTAGTTGGATGACCTCGGGTGGGTTACTTAAGCTCTTGGTGTTTGAACTTCTCCATCGGCAAAGTCAGGGTAACAGTGGTATCTAATGGTATCTGATTAGCATGTTAGGAGAAACACGAAAATCCACATAAATTGTGTCCCTAGGTTCTAACATATGGAAAGTGTTCTCTATACATGTTCATTGTGATGGGGCTGATCACCAATCTGTGAGGCAGGGGCTTCATGGAAGACATCTGGAAACTTGTCAGAACACACCTAGTAAAATTTAATGGGCACTCCTTGCTCAGTATATTAGGCTGGCCGAAAAGTTTGTTTGGGTTTCTCTGTACTATCTTACAGAAAAACTTGAACAGACTTTTTGGCCAGCTCAGTGTATACACATATATACACACACAGGTTAATTATTAGATCTTGGTGATACAGGGATGTGTAAAACGCTCAGTCCGCATGCCTCTCCTGTAAATAACCTGCTTTGACCACTGAGCCTTTGCCACACGTATCATATTCATGTGTTCCAGCTCTAAATCTGAGAGCACAGGAGCTGGAATGTTTCCAAGGGAAAAAGATGGCACCAGCCTGGAACTACCCTATGATCATTAATAAATATCTAATGAGGGGTGTCGGTTACCTAGAGGGCTCTGAGCAAAATTTAGGTACATTTAAAAAAATTCTTGCTGAGCAATTATTGTGCCCTCAGATGAACCAGGGGGCCTCCCAGGTGGCTCAGTAGAATCACCTGCCAATGCAGGAGACTTTCCCTGCGTCAGAAAGATGTCCTGGAGAAGGAAATGGCAACCCACTCCAATATTCTTGTCAGGAGAATTCCATGGACAGAGGAGCCTGGTGGGCTACTGTCCACGGGGTCACAAAGAGTTGGACACGACTGAGCAACTGAACACGTACACATACACACAAGCCCTGAAAATAAAGGTCAGCGGCTCAGAATTCCTCTAAGAGCCTCTTTATTGTCTGTCACTACATTAGGGTTCCCCAGAAAAAGACACAGAACTAATAGGAGATAAGGGTGAGTGTGTGCATGTATTTTAAGGAACTGGCTCACGTGACTGTGGTGGTTAGCAAGTCTGAAATCCATAGTTTCCAGAGATGAAATCTTAGGCAGTAGTTAAAGCTTCAGTCTCGAGATGGAATTCCCTCTTCTCCAGGAAACTGCAGTTTTGTTTTTAAAAACTTCGACTGATTGGATGAAGCTCACCCAACAGTAATGTATTTCACTTAAAGTCACCTGAGGGCGGCTGTCGTTCAGTCGCTAAGCTGTGTCAGACCCTTTGTGACCCCGTGGACTGCAGCACGTCAGGCTTCCCTGTCCTTCGCTATCTCCTGGAGCCTGCTCAGACTCATGTCGATTGAGACAGTGATGCCATCCAACCATCTCATCCTCTGTTGCCCCCTCCTCCTGCCTTCAGTCTGAGGGCTAGATGATCACCAATGCCAACCAGACGCAAATAACTTTACAGCAAGCCCTAGATTAGCCTTTGATTAAAAACTGGTACCCTAGCTAACCTGAGCTGAAATGTGACCCCTTCAAATTCCTACACTGACATCTTAACCCCCACTGTGACTATATTTGGAGATAGGGCTTAAGGAGGTCAACAAGGTTCAATGAGCTCATAAGAGCGGGGTTCAAAACGGACATATTGGTGGCCTTGTAAGAGGAGGAAGAGACATCACAGATATCTTTCTCTCTCCACGTCCACCATGGACAATAAAGTGAGAGAAGTCCTCTGCAAACCAGGAAGAGAGCTTTCAGCAGCAAGACCTTGATCTTGGGCTTCCCAGATTCTAGAACTGTAAGAAAATAGATTTCTATTGTTCAAACCACGTAGTCTGTGGTATTTTGTTAAGGCAGCGTGACGGTCTTAGGTCTGCCTGAAAGACACAGAGAACTATCATAGCCTCCCCACTACCCTGCAAGAAGTGGAGACCTGGGAAAAGATAAAATAAAAATCATTTTATTTTAAAAAATAATACCCAGTACCAAGCAATGAGTGTAATGTCTGTGGATGGAATGACTCCTTGAATCCATGAATACCATTGAATGAAAAACAAAAAGGCAATCAGATATGAGGAAATGAGTCCGATAATTTTTTAGTCTATTTTTTATCAGAGTGCAGAAGCCCCACAATGTGTTAGTTTCTGCTGCAGCAAAGCGAATCAGCTACGTGCAAACCTATATCCCCTCTTTTTTGGATTTCCTTCCCATTTATGTCTCCACAGAGCACTGAGTTCCCTGAGCGATCCAGCAGGTTCTCATCAGTCATCTATTTTATACATAGCGTCAGCAGTGTATCTATGGGTCAGATCTTGCTTCATCCACTTGGTAGTTATAGTAACCGGGGTACCAGGGGTGTGGTGGTGAAACAGCAGATACAGCCTCCCTCCCTGGAAGCTTACTGTCTCGATGGGAGACAGATGATAAACAGGAATCCCAAACGGGCTGCACATTATAGAGGAGAGGGGCAGGTGACACCAGGAAAGATTGCCGGGAGGCACTAATATTTAAGTTGAGGTGAGTCAGGAGCCAGCCAAGTGAGAGAGAATGCAGCCAGGACAAAGGTTAAGGTGAGCATCTGAGGCTGAGGGAATGCACATGGGAATGCAAGAGAGGACACAGAATCAGAGACCGCGGAACGGCGGCATCTGGGCTGACACGTGTGAGCTGCAGTGCAGAGGCAGGCAGGGGCCAGACTCATCAAGGCCCCAGTTTCTGCCCCACAGACAAGCCGGGACGGGCAACTGATGTGGCCTCCACGAATGCCACTTGGCTGAACCCTGAACCACGATATGGTAAACATCACGCTGTTCTTTCACCCGTGATTCCTGAGCCTGAGGAGGGCCTCATAGACATTGGGATGTGGCTGGTAAAACAAAAGCACCAAATGTCCCCAAAGGGAATCACTGGCTGCTCGGGCTCCAGGCAGTGGAGACTGCCCGCGCCCCAACCCCCAACTGAGCCAATCCGTGTTGATTGCCGCACTGGGAGCATTTGCACTGGTCCATGCGGTTCCTCATTGGAAAGACTGATGCTGAAGCTGAAGCGCCAATATTTTGACCATCTGATGGGAAGAACTGACCCATTGCAAAAGTCCCTGATGCTTGGAAAGATTGAAGGCAGGAGAAGAAGGGGACGACAGAAGATGAGATGGTTGGATGGCATCACCAACTCGATGGACATGAGTTTGAGCAAGCTCTGGGAGTTGGTAATGGACAGGGAGGCCTGGCGTGCTGCAGTCCACGGGATCACAAAGAGTCGGACACGGCTGAGAGACTGAACTGACTGACGCAGTCCCTCATCGGAAGGACGTAGTTTTTGTCACATGTTGGTTATTTTTTCCTGGGAACTGAGAAACTGTGTAGTTGTGCTGAAGCAATGTTTACGCACTGGCATTTATGAATGAGTCCTTATAATCTCAATACTGTGGGTGGGAGAAGTCAGATTTGGTCCTTGGGAGTTGTCAGTCACAGGTTGCAAGGAACACAGCTATCTGCTTGTGCAGTTGAAAGCCCGCTGGAGCATTAACTGCGTGCATACCCTTCCCTCCTGCCCTGCTGTAAATGCCCAGGAGGCTGTTAAAGACAGTGTTGCATCGTGGGGTTTGGGGTAGCACTCCCACGGCCACTGTCTGGAAGGGCGGCTGGGCTCCCTCTGATCGGGTTGGGCATGCGGACTTGTCTCTCTCGGTTCTGGGCACCCAGAGCACAGCTGTCTGTGCAGTGCCTGCCTGCCTGCCTGGGAGCTTCTGCCAGGCAACAGAACCTGACGCAAAGGGGAGGAGTGATTTCTTAGCTGCCTGACTGCTCCTCAGGCACCTCCATCATCACTCCTGTGGAACCTTGAATCAGCAGCCATTTCCCTGCCCAATGATGAAGAGGGATGGGTGGAAACCAACATTCATGTTGACAGTGGCAATGGTTTATGAAAATGGAGCTGGAAGAGGCTGGAGTTCACTCACTCAGCACTTACGTATTGAAGGCATACTATGCGCCCCATGTTGCAGTAGGTGTTGGGAATGCAGTAAAGAGGAATAAAGAAAATCACTCCCCTTAAGTCAGTCAGTCAGCTCGGTCGTGTCTGACTCTTTGCAACCCCATGGACTGCAGCACGCCAGGCCTCCTGGTCTACCACCAACTCCCGGGGTTCACTCAAACTCATGTCCATTGAGTCAGTGGTGCCATCCAGCCATCTCATCCTCTGTCGTCCCCTTCTCCTCCTGCCCCTAATCCCTCCCAGCATCAGAGTCTTTTCCAAAGAGTCAACTCTTCGCATGAGGTGGCCAAAGTATTGGAGTTTCAGCTTCAACATCAGTCCTTCCAATGAACACCCGGGGCTGATCTCCTTCAGAATGGACTGGTTGGATCTCCTTGCAGTCCAAGGACTCTCAAGAGTCTTCTCCAACACCACAGTTCAAAAGCATCGATTCTTCAGTGTTCGGCTTTCTTTATAGTCCAACTCTCACATCTATACATGACTACTAGGAAAACCATAGCCTTGACTAGATGGACCTTAGTTGGCAAAGTAATGTCTCTGCTTTTTAATAGGCTGCCTAGGTTGGTCATAACTTTCCTTCCAAGGAGTAAGCGTCTTTTAATTTCATGGCTGCAATCACCATCTGCTGTGATTTTGGAGCCCACTCCTCTTAAGGAACTACATTCTAGTGAAGGAGATGGATACATTTTAAAAGCAAAAGATATATGTTAGTGAGGCGTACCAAAGAGGGAAAAAAATCAAGGAGGGTGGAAAATTTGGACATTTTGGCTAAAGTCACTGTGCTTGGAAGATTCATAGCTCTGCAGAGTCTAATGGCTCAAACTCTTGGGTGTGTGACTATGTCAGGTTGTGGCAAAGGGAATTAAAATTGCTAATCAGCTGATGTTGAGATGGAGAGAGTAGTCTGGATTATCTAGATGGGTCCAAATATTGAAAAAAATTTTTTTTTAATTTATTGGAGTATAGTTCCTTTGGGCTTCCCAGGTGGCACTAGATTAAGAACCCACCCGCCAATGCAGGAGACATAAGACATGCGAGTTCAACACCCTGGGAAGCTCTCCTGGAGAAGGAAATGGCAACCCATTCCAGTACTCTTGCCTGGAGAATCCCACGGTCAGAGGAGACTGGCGGGCTGCAGTCCGTGGGTCAGAGTCTGACACGACTGAGCGAACAAACCATCGCCACCCATTCTCTTCATTTGCATCTCTGCTCCTGCCCTGCAGATGGGCTCATCTGTACCGCTTTTCTAGATTCCACGTATATGCAGTAATATACCATGTTGGTTTTTCTCTTTCTCACTCCTTTATTCCTAGACTCTGACAGGATCGCAGCCAATAGCAGTCGCTCGATAAACATCTAACTGAAGACAGGGATTATTCCGAAGCCCACATTCCTTCTACCACCCTCCTCTGCTGTTGCGAAGTTACGTCTTCCTTGAGCACACCGGTTTTGAAATCAAGATTGATTTAAAAAGAATCCTGCCAAGAGCGCTCTCCTGGGGCCGTCCTTGGGCTCCCCGTGCCTCTGTGACCTCCCTGGAACCCACGGCTCCCAGCGGTATCTTTCGGAAGCAGCCTGGGAAGTGACGGTTTCCTGGTCTCCCGTCTCTCTTTGCTATTTGGCGTGAAGTTTCAGAATGACATTTCCTTCCTCTTAATTTCTCCAAAAGGCCAACAACACGTTATTCAGGAGTCCTGCGTCCAATCCTAACACCCGATGCATCTGATAGGCAAGCTGCTCACTTTTTCTATTTGTGCAGCGGAGACATCTTATCGCTCCTCCCGCACCTCGAGTTTCCATTATGAAATGCATCTCCTATCACTCTTCACCTGTGTCCTTGGCAGCGCCCTCAGGTTCATGTGCCTTCTCAAACACTATTCGTCTTGTTCAAGTTCTTCGGGGTCCAAAATAAATCATCGCCCTGTCGCCCAGAGTTGCACGTGCCCCACTGGAGTGCGGCTGAGTAGACAGGTGGACGTAGGCAAACCAGGGATGTGGTTTAGGAAAGCCATACTATTGGAATAACTTTTATCTGGGAGTCTTCTGTCCAAAAGTACCCCAAAAGAATGCAGTTTTGCATCACCTAAGGAAACATGCCAACGGATCGTTTTTCCTGCAGACAGTTGGCAGCTCAAACTATGAGGGAAAGCAGAAGAGTGCCTAAAGGTGAGCACGGCACAGTTTTCATTTAGGAATGACAGGCTCTAATAAAAGGTTGTTTTTAAGGTTTCATGCTGGCTTAGCGTGATCCTCTTGGGCACTAAAAATAAACAGATTATACAGAGCTAGGGTTCTGGGGAAAAAAATCAGCTTCCTTTACTACCCTCCTCTTTATCCGCCCAACTTTCCTTTTTAATTTGTTTCTTTTAATTTTCAGTATGCCAAAAATAAGGTTTTCAGAAGCATAACAAATTATGGATTTCAGGCATCACAATACTTTCTCCAGGTACACACACAATGCACACTTATGCACAGGCATACCCACACGCACACACATGCATACGCTGAAATATGGAATATGCACACATACAATGCACACTTAATGCAAACACACATGCACACACATGTACACATGTATGCGATACACACACACACACCTTCTTTTCGGTTTCTATACCACGGCTAAAGCACAAATGCAGTGTTTTTCACAGAACTGGTGCTATTTTTAGACTAAATTGTAGGAAGTCTGCAGCTCTAATAAATGGACAAGAAGCACAGAAGCCGAGCGCATGGTAATACACCAACGTGAAAGCTAGCCTGGCCTTCAGCCAATGAACTGTGGTTAGACGCTGTAGCAATGGAGTAAGAACACCGCTTACAAAGGACTGATTAATAAGCTGACAAACGTCCAGGCATTTATTTCCTATTCTTTAGTGCCAGCGAGATTCACAGTAGCATGTTTCCAACTTTATTAGTAAAATCTCCCAGCCTGATACTCTATGGCATGTTCATGGAGGGCTTCTTAAATCTGCTGCAAATTATCTGGAAAGGTGAACATTTGATAAACATTCCTTTTTCTCTGTCACCCTAGCAGAACTTGTGTGTTTCTCTGACTCCATGACAGGTGGCATCGAACAATACCGTTATGTTTTCCCAAACTTGACACGTGCGGAAATTTTTTCCGACAGAGGGATTAGCATCTGCTGGTAACTGACTCGTGGCCACTGAGTGCAACTTCCTGGGTCATGTTTGTTTCAGGGAAGTTCTGTCCTTCTTGGTGGCATCTGCCCACTCTGTGCTCACTTTGACTTTCTTTGGGGGTCGGCCACTTTTGGGGGCTTCCCAGGTGGAGGTAGTGCCAGTGCAGGAGATGTAAAAGGCAAGGATTGACCCCTGGGTCAGAAGATCCCCTGGAGGAGGGCATGGCAACCCACTCCAGGATTTCTGCCTGGAGAGTCCCATGGACAGAGGAGCCTGGAGGGCTACAGTCCATGAGGTTGCAAAAGAGTCGGACACGACTGAGCACTGAGCACCAGCTGGTTAATGGTTCCCAACCCCCTCTTTGGGATAAACTGATGATATTAGTCATCAGGGAAGATGGTGTAAAATGATGTAATGTAAAATTATGGGATGGAATGAGGGTGATCAACTTCTTCACCTGAGACAGCCCCAGATTTTAAAATCAGAAGTCCTGCATCCCAGGAAACTGCTCAGTCCCACTCAAAGTGGGGTGTTGGTTACCCTAGATGGTAGACTCACCAGCTTGAGTGAAGGAAACTCGGAGGGGCTAGGGTGTAGGGTCAGACCCAGTTCCAAATTCCAGTGGCCCCTGTCAGCTCTGTGACCCTGGGTGACCCGTTAACCTCTTCAAGCTGCTGTGTTATCAAAATGGGGTGAATGCCTAGTCTTAGTGTGCTGTGAGGTTTAAGTAACGTAAGATATTTAAGTTGTAGAACACCATGCCCTGGCCCATTCCCACTGCCACGGTCGTTTCTGAAGTTATAAAAGCATCACGTGGGCAAAAATAAAAATAACTGCTACCTCATCTCTTGAATGAGACAAGGCAAAATCTGCATATATAGGGAATAATGAACTGTATTTATCTAAAATAGATAGCTAATAAGGACCTGCCGTCTAACACAAAGGACTCTACTCGATATTCTGCAATGATCTATATGGGGAAAGAACCTAAAAAAGAGTGGATATATGTGTATGTATCACCAGTTCACTTTGCTTGAAACTAACACACACACACACAGAAAGAAATAAACTTTAGAGCCGGGGTTGAGGGGCTCTTAGGTGGTCTGTGATGGGCTCTTGGAAGTGGGTTCTAGAAACGTGACGGCTAATGACACAGTCAAATCCTGCCGTCCATGGTGGTCCCTTCCTCTTAACTCCCATGCGATTTCCCCAGGAAAGCAAGACTTCAACTGACAAGTCCGCCTCCTTCACCATCTCCTGGCTGGACAGATGGTGCTTGAATAAAAGACCCTGCCCTCCACTGAAATTCTATTTTGGGGCTACATAAAAATGACAATGACTGGGAAGTCACAATTTTTAATTAAATGTATTCAGAGAGAGTACAGATTAATGCCTCTAACCAAGAGAGTATTTAATGCTCAGAGGCCAGCTCATGCCTGCTGAAGCAAAAATCTCCCTAGCAGTGGAGCTTTTAAGAATTGCTATTTCCTGCCTTAATAATACTCAAAACCACATTCATAACAATATAATTAGCAACACAGTTCCTATCATACAGCACGTGAGGACTCTGCATTATTAATTACACCAACAGAGCCTTCGCGCAGAGAGCCAAGCTCTAATTTTAGCTTTCAAGGTAAATGAACCTAAACGTGGGGGTTAGGGGAGCCCCGCAGAGCAGGGTGCCCGGCGCATAGCTTCCGTCTCTCTGGAGATCACTAAATAACAGCGACTGCCCTGTCCACAGCGCCTTAGGGAATGACATAGGTTTTAAAGTCCAAGCTTGAGTGAATTTGGCTGCACTCCCAAATTTTGTACACGGGAAAATATGACGAATATCCGAGCAGTGCTTATTCTGTCTAAGGCTCCATCTTTAAATCCACAGGACATCATGATACTTGTCGACAGATGAGCTGAGCAGGAAGGCCTTCCTGAGGGTCTTAGAGACCAAGTCTTACCCCAGTGGGCTTGGCCCACTATTTCCAGCCCCTCCTTCAACACTCCGGGTGACTTTGTAAGACTCTCGCCTCTAGCACCAGAAGCACTCGGGTAAGGAAGGCGCGCGTTTTGTCATCTCTGGTTTTGCTAAAGGCCTGTGCCGCTCCTGAGAAAGGAAATAAAATGCTGAAACAGTTGTTTGTTTAGTTGCTATGCCGTGTCTCTTTTGTGAGCCCGTGGCCTGCAGCCTGCCAGGCTCCTCTGTCCATGGGATTCTCCAGGCGAGAATACTGGAGTGGGTTGCCCTGCCCTCCTCCAGGGCATCTTTCCAACACAAGGATTGAACCCGAGTCTCCTGTGTTGCAGATGGATTCTTTACCACTGAGCCATCAGGGAAGCCCATTGAAACAGAGTAGCTCTAACTTATATTCCTTGTGCAGCTTATAAGGGCACCCATTTCTATATATCTTCACAAATGTCTTACCCTTGAAAAAATAAGTTTGCCAATTGGATAGACACAAAATGATCGGAAATTGTTATTTTCATTTGCCATCATGGATTATGAAGAGCACAGCTCAGCTGAGATGGCAACATGGAGGAGCACGTTAGACGAAGAACGAACTAGGGCAGGATCAGATGATGCTTCTGGGGGGTGCCCTGGCTCTCCATCTGTCTGCAAGGTACCCGGCCGCCCTCATCAGCACCTTCCCCACACTGCTCTTTACCGTGAGATCTCTCTGCTCAGAATGCCCAGAGTAGGCATTCCTCCACCAGAATCTAGCCCTTTGGTGTTCTCTTACTCTTTGTGCCTCCATTAAAAAGGCAGTAACAATTTAAAAAGACTTTCCCAAGGATCTACCAGAGATTAGATGGACACTAGGCTAGCTTCTGAGGATGCTGAAAAAAATAAGCCCTGTTCTTTAACTCAGAGGATCTCAAAGCCCAGTGAGGAAGATGGACAAGTGAAAACAAAACCGCTGAATATAATTCATTGTGAAAAACAAGAACATAAAAGAGACCTCTGTAGAGTCATAAGGGGCTTATTCTCTCTAACCCACTCCTGCCTGACAATGCACAAGCAGGTTGAGGAAAAGCAGCATCTCCCACTGTAGCTTTATGTTCCCACCCAGCATGAAGAGGAGCATCCGGTCTGGGTCTGGGTCTTACTCACTGGGTGAAACTGCGGTGACCTGACTCCCAGCACTTCGGTCCCCCTTAACACTCAGGATGGGCGTGGCTGAGATGCCTTGGCTCGGAGAAGGGAGTTGCTCTCTTTTCTGTGTGAGGGTCGGAAAGGAATGCCCACAGGAATGGAGGTGCCGAATGGACTTGTGGGCACGGCAGGGGAAGGAAAGGGTGCGCTGAACTGACAGCGTAGCGCTGACGTCCGTGCACTGCCACGTGTAACATGGGGTTTCCGGGGCCTCGGGGGCAAAGACGCCGCCTGCCGTTGCAAGAGACAGAAGAGGCAAGGGTCGTGGGTCAGTAAGATCCCCTGGAGGAGGGCATGGCAACCCACTCCAGCATTCTCTCCTGGAGAATCCCATGGACAGAGGAGCCTCGAGGGCTACAGTCCACGGGGTTGGAAAAGAGTCAGACATGACTGAGCACTGAGTACCAGCTGGTTAATCATCTCCAACCCCCTCTTCGGGATAAACTGATGATATTAGTCATCAGGGAAGATGATGCAAAATGATGTGATGTAAAATTATGGGATGGAATGAGGGTGATCAACTTCTTCACCTGGGAGAACCTCAGATTTTAAAACCAGACTGTCTGTTGTGTGCGGTAACGCTATGCGAAGGGCTAAGGATACGAGAAACAGTTACTTCTCTGGAGGAAGTTACCTCTCAGGAAGACAGACTAGCGAACAACAATGAAGTTACACTGTGAGAAATAATACAGAAATAGGTTTAGGGTGTAGAATTGTTGGGAGCTTCCCAGGTGGTAAAGAATCTGCCAGCCAATGCCGGAGACTCAAAAGACAAAGATTTGATCCCTGGGTTGGGAAGATCCCCTGGAGGCGGAAATGGCAACCCAGTCCAATATGGTTGCCTGGAAAATCCCATGGACAGAGGAGCCTGGTGGGCTACAGTCCATGGGGTCGCAAAGAGCACGCCAGCATGCATTCATGTGTGAAATAGATGGCTAGTGGGAGCTCAGCTCTGTGATGACCTAGAGGGTTGGGATGTGGGGGGCGGCAGGCAGGCTCGAGAAGGAGGGGATACATGTATCATATAGTTGATTCACGTTGTTGGATAGCAGAAACCAGTGAAACATTGCAAAGCAATTATCCTCCAATTAACAAAAATAAAGGAGATCCCAACAAAGAAGGTCCATTGAGCTAGGTTTTGAATGTGAAAAGGAATTTTCCAGACAGAAAAGAGGGAAAATCACATGCAGACACATAGGACATCAGGCCATAATATTAACAGTATATTTGAAGAGCGTCTGACATGACTTAGTGGTGGGGAGCTGGGGGAGCAAGACTGACGGAAAATGAAGCCCAGGGCCTATAACAGGTGTATTATCAGTATTTACTATTATATATTTTGCAGATATTAACAAGTATTTGGCAAAAGAATTAAAAATATCCCAGGTTGAAGTCATTTGGAATAAAGTATTGAATGAATTACGAAGAAGGAAATTTTCTGCAGGAATTCTCAGAGCCATCAGCTGAATTCCCAAGAGAAGGTGACAGGCTTTCCCAAATTTATTACTAGGTTGAACCTTTTAAAGCAAAAATCAAATTTGCCATTTTTGTACATAAGAAACAGTCAAATAGTGGTAATTTTATATGATTCAAACTAGCATTTTACCACCCAGCTCTTTGATCAGGGACTTCTGTTTTGGAGAACAGTTTGCAAAATATGAATAGAAGTGTTTTCCCATCCGTTTTCCCTTATGAAAACGGAATATGTCATATTTTCCTTGCATACCATCCCTACTTCCAGACTAATTGCTGTTTAATAAAAACTTTTGAAATCAGGCTGTCTGATGGACTTTTCTCCAGGACAAGAAGATCTACCTATAAATAGCAGAAATGTTTCCAAGTCACCCCTTAGGTACTTGAGGGCGTAATATGCAAAAAGGAGACTCAGATCAACAGACAGCCCAAGGTCAACAGACTGGACTTAGTGTTTGCTGTATCACAGGCCTCACCCCTGAATATTCATTGGAAGAACTGATGCTGATGAGGAAGCTCCAATACTCTGGTCACCTGATGCGAAGAGCTGACTCATTGGAAAAGACCCTGATGCTGGGAAAGATTGAAGGAGGGAGGAGAAGAGGACAGAGGATGAGATGTTTAGATAGTATCACCGACTCAATGGACATGAGTTTGAGCAAACCCCAGGAGACAGTGAAGGACAGAGGAGTCTGGCAGGCTACCGTCCATGGGGTCACAAAGAGTCAGACATGACTCAGGATGGAACAACAACAAGAAAGGCCTCACCCCATCCTGAAGACCAGAGCCAAGTAACAGACTGAGAAACTGTGTGATCCACCTGGACCACACAAGCTGGGTGCTCAGGGGAGCTGGGCTGCTGGTCAGATGCCCAGGTGGCCTCCACCACTGGGCAGAGAAGACAGAACGTTTTAAAGATGCATTTGCCTCCAGTGACACAAAAATCCCTGCCCCCGGGTGAGAAGGCAGAGCAGCGATGTGAAGCACAGGCACCCGTGTGACCCCACACAGGCCTGGGTAAGGACGTGTGTCCTCATGGAAAAGGAGACGGTCCAAGGGTCTGTCCGGGCTCCTGTCCGCCAGCCTCTGGAATCACGGGCCACCGATGGCTCGGGTGACGGACAGTGGCTAGACGAGGGGGTGGCAAGGCAGCTGAACACCCTCCTGGGGGCTTGAGGGGGCGGCAGGAAGGCCTAGATGGTGAGCACAGGTCAGGAGTCAAACATGTCTGCTTGTTAATCCTGTGCCCCGGCTTATCGCTGTGTGGCCTTAGGCCAGTTCCTCAGTCTCTCTGTGCTCAAAATGCAGCCTGCTTCTCAGGGATGCTCTGGAATTTAAACAAGACGGCGCATGTAAGGCGCCAGGCCCAGTCCTGAGCTGGCGCGTAGCCGGTGCTGGGCCACCAATTGTGTTACTCCAGGCTTGTTTTGTTTTTTCTTCTGAAGTCATATTTATACATTGCCTTTTTGGAGATTTTTAAAAAGTTGATTTTTTTTCATTGTTATATGACATGAAAAATCATGTTCGCATGACCATGGGTATTTTTTTTTTTAAGGACAGAGAGACTATCTTCCTTTTGATTCCTAGAAATATCAGTTTTTTAAATTTTTTTTTCACCTGAATGACAATATAAGAAAACCCCAGGAGACTTTGTCAGGGACAATACAGTTTACTTTTCACTGAGTAACAACTAGTTTCTCTTGATCTTCCCTCTTTTAGAAGGAAAAGGGTAGATTTCCTTAGCTGCTTCTTCCTGCATGAAGACCTCGATACAGAAGCGCTGCAACCCGAGAAGGCATAACTCCGGGGGGAAAATGTATTTCAAGCAAAAATTCTTTTAAATCCATGACAGCCTGGTCTGTTTTTCCTTCTTTGCTTCTTTACTGAGAAAACTGAGTCTGTGACTGATAGCACAGAGGGTGTTGGGAATTCGGCATATCAGTGTCTGAGGTCAACACTAGCCATTCTTGGGATTTCCTGGTGGTCCAGGGGCTAAGACTCCATGTGCCCAATGCAGAGGGCCTGGGTTCGATCCCTGGTCGGGGAAGCACACGTCCCGTAACTGGAACAAGAAAAAGGTCCTGTGTGCCACAATTAAGACTGAGTGCAGCCTAATAAAAAAAATTTTTTTTAAAGAATAAAACAAAACAAAAACCCTCTAGTCCCTCTTCCTGTTTTCCGTGGTTATTGTGCTGTGCTTAGCTGCTCTGTCCTGTCCAACTCTGTGAAATCATAGACTGTAGCCCACCAGGCTCCTCTGTCCATGGGGATTCTCCAGGCAAGAATACTGGACTGGGTAGCCAGTTCCCTTCCCCAGGGGATCTCCCAATCCAGGAATTGAACCCAGGTCTCCTGCACTGCAGGTGGATTCTTTACCGACTCCGCCACCAGGGAAGCCCTTATGTGGTTACAGATCACAGCAGTTTGCAAAGAGCTTTTGTGGAGGGTGGATTACTGTTCCTAATGTTCCCCTAACCATCCAGAGAGGAGGGTCAACGAAGATCCCTCCTCCTTTTTAACGGCAGTCAAAGCAAGACGATGATGTTATGTGCAATGCCCTGACCAGTGGCAATCAGGACTGGAGTGGGATTCGAGTCCGGGTCTTTTCCTGTCTGTCCCTGGCTGCCCTCGGTTTCTGAAGCCCCTGCTCCACTGAGTTGCCTTCAGCATAGTGCAGGGAGTTACTTATTACAGAGGTCACCCCCACGGTAAGAAAGGAAGTCCAACTGTTGAGGGAGGAAGCCCTCTTTCATTTATATCATGTCGCTTATTCCCTTTAACATCAGGGCTGGGACAAGGGACTTGGGCATGGGCGATATAGCATCTTGGTAACTGAGGAGGCCGGGTATGAATGTGACTTTGTGGGCACCTCCCCGTGAGTCACCCCCAACCCTCGCACTTGCTGATCTCAAGTCCTGGGATGTCTCATCTGCTTTCTTAACACAGCAGCAGAAGAAAGAGGGGTTATTCTCTGATGGTCTTGGACTGCATTTCTAAGCAACAAACTCTGTTTTGCTTTCTCCCAGCATCAAGGAGGCATTAAGAATAAAGATGTGCCTGGATAAAGAAGATGTGTAAATGGAATATTACTCAGCCATTATAAGGAATGAAGCAACATGGAGGAACCTACAGATTGTCATGCTGGGTGAAGAAAATCAGAGAAGGACAGGCATCATATGATGTCACTTATACGTGGAATCTAAAAGAAATTCTGCAAATGAACACACTTACAAAACAGAAACTCACAGACTTAGAGAATAAACCTATGTTACTGGCAGGAAGGGTCAGGGGAGGGACAGTTAGGGAGTTTGGGATGGACATGTGCACACTGCTGCATTTAAAATGGATAATCAAAAAAAAAAAGATAATCGACAAGGACCTACTGCATAGCACAAGGCACTCTGCTCAATATTATGTAACAACCTAATTGGAAAAATAATTTGAAAAAAGAATAGATACATATGTATATATAACTGAATCACTTTATTGTATAACTGAAACACATTTTTAATCAGTTATGCTATAATGTAATATAAAATGTGAAAAAGAATGTATATGTATAATTCACAGGGATAAATTAGGAGTTTGGGGTTAACAGATACACACAGAAGCGAAAGTGAGAGTTGCTCAGTCGTGACCGACTCTTTGCAACCCCGTGGACTATACAGTCCAGAATTCTCTAGGCCAGAATACTGGAGTGTGTAGCTTTTCCCTTCTGCAGGGGATCTTCCCGACCCAGGGATCGAACCCAGGTTTCCTGCATTGCAGGCAGATTCCCAGCTGAACCACCAGAGAAGCCCAACAGATACAAACAGCTATACATAAAGTAGATAAAAAAACAAAGTGCTACTGTATAGCACAGGGAACTATATCCAACATCCTATAATAAACCACAGTAGAAAAGAATCTTCCAAAGAATACATATATCTATATAACTGGCTTACTTTTCTGTTCACCAGAAATGAACACAACATTGAAAACCAACTATATTCCAATTAAAAAGAAATGATGGAAGACTGACTTTGTGAGCTGGGCTGCTGAGCATTGCATATGACTAAGAAATGAAAAATCCCTGCTCTGCACCCAGAGCCTTCCAATCCTGCTGCCCGGACTGCTTCTCTTTGCTATTCACTAGAATGAAATCAGGCAAGTCTGAGAAGGAAAAGCTATCATAATAGCAAAGATTCAGTGAGAGAGGAGGCGTGCTATCCTGAAGCTTCGCTCAACGTGCCCTTTCCTTTTCCCTTTCCACCATTCCCATCCAGGTCGGCATGGATGTTTATCCCACCCATTTGAGAAGCAGCAGCCGTGCACACATACGGCATCAAAAGTGGATTTTCTAGAATCAGCCCGCTCAAAGCAGCTGTGCGGCCTTGAGCACAAAGACTTCTTGAAGCCTCAGTCGCAGTTTCCTCGTCTGAGAAGTACCAGCTTGTGAGACTGAGTCGGTTAATCACTCACTCATTCATTCATTTACTGCTTCACTCACTACCTGGGTACTGAGTACCTGCCACGCGCCAGACATTGTTATTTCTTTGCTCACTAAACATTTACTGAGCTACCTACTCTGTTTACTGGGCACCTACTGCATGCCAGGCATTATTATTATTAAACACTGCGGGGTGTATTTTTTATTTGACCGTCAAGACAACCCTGTGGCAGTTCCTTTCATTATCTTCATGTTACAGAGGATGAAATGGCAGCAAAGACAGGTGCAATAACTCAGGGTCACATCCCCAGTGAGCGGCTGAACTGGGATGGGAATTCACACTCAGTCGTCCTGTGCTGGTCCTGGGGGATAAAGCGCACCACTCGGTCCCTAATCTGAAGATGCTCACAGCTTAGTAGCGAGACAGGCGTGAAAGTGGTTGTGATATGTAGGCACGGGTTCACAACAGAGCTATGACATATGGAGGGAACTCAACCCATCTTAGAGGTGGAGGTCAAGGAAACCTTAACAGATAGGGGATTTCAAGTGAAATCTTGAAGGACGTGTGTACTTTCTCGATGAAGGAAAGGAGGGGAGGAGGGGCAAGGCATTTCGGGTAGAGAGAGACAGGGGTACAAAGCACAGAAAAAATCAGACGTGTTTGGGAAACTGTCAGGAGTTCAGCAGGGTTGGAATGCAGGATATTTACAAGAAAAAGGAGGGACATGAAGCTAAAAGGATGAGCAGGGGCTTTAATTTTCTCTGGTCACATACACAGACTGGAGCAGTCGCTGCCCTCCTCCACGCCGGTAACCATGGTGATGATAGTGGTGATGATGATAATAGATTAGATTTGCACAACACCTAGCAGTTTATGAAACACAACCACATACGTTACAGTATATCATTTGATCCCATGAAGAAGGCAACACAGGGAGTATTTTTAATCCCCCTGTTACACAAAAATAGTTTGACCTCTAGTTGCTTACAAAAGTTTGTCCCAGATGTACTCAGCCACGCCCAAAGGTAGTGATCAAACTGCTTTTTATTTGTTTGCTTTGCATTTGCAGTCTAAGAGTCTACTGTTATTTTTCTTATAAAGCAAGAGCAAAAAAAAAAAAATCAATCAGATCCACTAAAAGTTCAGAGTTAATGTTCACCAAATAACCACGTGCTCCCTTGAATCTCCTAATCCCTGCCCCACTCCCCCATCCCAACTTCCAGTTGAGCCAAAGTCACATGACTGATTCTGACCGATAGGCTGGGACAAGAAGTGAGGTGTCATTTCAGGTTAAAGTAGTTACTTCCTTTCTTTTAATTGCTTTTCACCTGACACACGGACATCTTATCTTCTAGATGTGATAGCTTCAAGATGGCAGAGAGTGGCCAGCTCAAGCTAGAAATAAGTCTTTATTGGGTCAAGCCAGCTGCAATTTTGGGTCTTATCTTTACTCTGACATAGCCTAACCTGTCCTTCCTACAACAGTTTTCCAGTGTTGGCATTTATTCCTTACCTTCTATTAGTCTTTATCTCAGGTTGACACATATCTCCTAGAGAACAGAGACAAATGGAAGTATTTGAGAAAACATGCTATTGCTAATCCCATAACAGGGTTCGCTGAGCTCACTTCTCTTTCTTGCTCAAAAGTCTTCAAAGATTTTCCACTGCTCCGGCTGATGTCTGAATTCCTGAGCCTGGCAGGTAAGATATTTTGTGATCTACTCATCTTTGTATTTTATTTCCCACCAGAATTTCCTCCCCAATTTAATTTCCTGCCTCAGTGCACCACGTAGATTCCCTGCATATGTCCTTCAAGGATTATTTACAGTCCTCCTTCTCCTACTGGATTATAAGTTCCTTGAAAGCAGAGCTGTGGTGATTGTTTGGAAAAAGAAATACTTCCCAGGAAGAACTTGGCACAAAAGGAATGTGCGTGGAACTGAATGCCTTGGAAAAATGAATCTGTGAGAAAGGACCACTTTGCTCGGGACACTTTAAGACTCCCAAAGCAGTCTAGCTGATTTTTAAAATAAGGTCGTTTAGGTACTGATGAACCTATTTGCAGGGCAGGAGTACAGACACAGACATAGAGAACAGACTTATTTATGGACATGGTGGTAGTAGGGGAAGGAGAGAGAGGGATGGATTGAGAGAGTAGCATTGAAATGGTGGCTCAGAGATTAAAGCATCTGCCTGGAATGTGGGAGACCCGAGTTCAATCCCTGGGTTGGGAAGATCCCCTGGAGAAGGAAATGGCAACCCACGCCAGTACTTTCGCCTGGCGAATCCCATGGAGGGAGGAGCCTGGTAGGCTACAGTCCATGTGGTCGCAAAGAGTCAGACTAAGCGACTTCACTTTCACTTTCACGTGTGAAATAGATAGCTAAAGGGAAGGTGCTGTACGACACAGGGGTCTCAGCCTGGTACTCTGTGACCATCTAGACGGGTGGGATGGGATAGGACGTGTGGATATCTATGGCTGATTCGTGTTAATGTATGGCAGAATACTACAAAATACTGTAAGGCAATTATCATTCAATTTAAAAAAAAAAAAAAGAAGAGAAGGAACCCATCCTCCTTTCCTCTCTTCCTTCCTTCCCCAGTTAGTCTGAGATCCGGGCAGGCTTTATATTCTCTGGGCCTCATCATAGAACTGAGGACTCTTGTCTTCTCCTGATACCTCCCAAGGCATGCAAAGACCTAGTGGATAAAGATATCTCAGTACAAAATAGATAAAATCATATTCAAGTACAAAAAGCATCCCTTGCACTCTGTTATTATAATGATAGCATGGCTGGTAACTTTCCTCCCAACTTCCCCCGTGGAGAACTGAAAAGGCACTCCACGTGAAGGTTCAGCATCATCAGAAGGCATACAAGATCAGCATAAACGTCTCATTCTAGATGAATCCACTTCAATTATATATTTAATTCAGCTGGGCACTCCCCAGTGAAGGCTTATTCTGTATTCACCTGCCAAAGTATTTCCAATAACCTCATGGGGACAAGGATTTGCCAAAATTCATGCAACCTTTCTTACATTAATGCAGAAGAACTTGAAGGTTATTAAGTCCATGCTTCTGACAGCCCCGGCAGTTACAAATAAAGCAGCTAATGAGAAGAAAAACTGCCTCTACTGCCTTATTTTCTAATCCCCAGCCATCTTTACGCAAGAGTGCTGTGACAAATGGTACTTTTCACCTTTTTAGCACGCCCCCTTCTCCGATTACAGATTTAGATGGATAGCATGACCACAAGAGTTAAACTCCCCGAAGCAAATGATTGCCTCTAGCACCCACCATATGCAATTCGGGTGAAATTTCCAAGTGCCAAATGAAATAATTGCAACAGGGAAGTCTAACTCAGCAAGTGAATTTATAAAAATTAAAAGGTCTGTGAGGTGATGCTCATGGACCCATTTGTCACATTTTTCCTCATTAAGATTTAATTGAAATGAACTCTGGTAACTGTAAGAAAAGTTTACATTCTTATTTTAGACTAGCCGATACAAGAAGGTAATTTTTTAAGCATCCAGTTTCCACTTGGGGTCAGCTCCATGCCCTGCTGTTTCACAATGGACACTTGCATGATCGTACCAGTGAAATTCAAAATATAAGAAATATCATTATCGCAACCCAAAATGCAGTCGAGTTTTGACATCTCAGGAGCCTGGGTGTCTGTGTTTGAAGGCACAATTAAAACAACTTCTGAACCAACTCGAAAATGTGAATTGGCCCCCTACCATGTAAAACTAATTTAAAGGAAATGGAGAGTCAAAATATTGTCAGCTAACATAATTACCTTATATAGACGAAGTCATTCATTTATCTGTACTTCAGTGTAATTGTAGAAGTGAGTGTTAGTGTAAAACACACTCTTATGTCCACATAAGGGGTGGGGGAGGGTTAGAATATGAGAGTATCCTTGTCTGGACCCTGCTAAGCTGCTGATGCGTGGAATGTCATTGAACAGCTTGCAAGTCGCGTGATAGTGCTGCCTACCAGGAATCTCAGCTCCACGCCGCTGTCTTTCCCACCAACACTGCTGATTGAAAAAATAAATTCCCAAATGGTCCATGTCAAGGTCACCATCCCCGCCCCCACTGCTAACCCACTGTCTGGGTGCCACACAGCTCAGGGCTGTCTGACACTGCTGCCACGCCGTCCTTTTTATACATGATATACTTTCTTTGGGTTTCTAGGTCTTTCTCCTGATTGCCTCCCTCCATCTCTGATGACTTCTCCTGGGTCTCCTTTCAGGGTTCTCTCCCTCCAGTGCCGGTCCTTCTCCAACTTTTCTGCTCCAAGTCTTCCTGCCTCCTTGCTCAAGACCTTCCCACTGGAGTGCGTTGGATAATGTCCCCCAAGGGAATGTAAGTTACTGCAGCCACTATGGAAAACAGTGTGGAGAGTCCCTAAAAAACTAAAACTTGAACTACCATATGATCCAGAAATCCCACTCCTGGGCATACATACCTAGGAAAAACTATAATTCAGAAAGATACATGCATCCCAGCGTTCACTGCAGCACTATTTATAATAGCCAACACATGGAAGTAACCTAAACGTCCATCGACAGATGAATGGATAAAGAAGATGTGGTGTATATATATATAAAATGCAATATTAGTCATCAAAAGGAAATGAAGCAATGCCATTTTCAGCAACGTGGATGAACCTAGAGATTATCATACTGAGTCAGAGAGAGATGAATACCATATGATATCACTTATATGTGGAATCAAAATATGATACAAATAAACTTATCTATGAAACAGCAACAGACTCACAGACAGAGAGAACAGACGTGCAGTTGCCACAGGGCAGGGGGCTAGAGAGGGATGGATTGGGAGCCTGGAGTTAGCAGCTGCAAACTACTATACGTAGAATGAATAGAAAGCAAGGCCCTCCTCTACAGCTCAATATCCCGTGATAAACTGTAATGGAAGATAATATAAAAAAGGATGTATGTGTATGTATAACTGAAACACTTGGCTGTACAGCAGAACTCAACACATTGTGAATCAACTATACCTTAATTTTTAAAAAAGAAATATTAATACACGCACATTTGTGTGAGATTCAATGGACATGAATTTGAGCAAACTCTAGGAGATCAGGGCTTCCCTGTTGCCTCAGATGGTAAAGCATCTGCCTGCAATGCAGGAGACCTGGGTTTGATCCCCGGGTTGAGAAGATCCCCTGGAGAAGGAAATGGCAACCCACTTCAGTACTCTTGCCTGGAATATTCCATGGACTGAGAAGCCTGGTAGGCTACCGTTTACCTACCAGGCTTCTCAGTCCATGCGGTCGCAAAGAGTCGGACGTGACTGAGTGACTTCACTTTCACTTTCGGGGAGATAGTGGAGGACAAAGGAGCCTTGCACGCTGGAGTCCATGGGGTTGCAAAGAGACACAGCTTAGCGTCCGAACAACAACTGAGTAAATGTCTCTCCACTCCACCGTGAGCGTATGAAAGCTTGAATACCACTTTCCCTGCTCATCTCTGTTTCCAGCACCCCACACCATGCCTGGCACCTAGCAGGCTTCCTAAACATTTGCTACCAGAGTCGATGAATGCTCAGCACATAATAAGTGATCAGGATATTCTGGTCATTAATGCTAAGCTTGGTGAGAGCAGCAACACACCTTCATTTTTATAATCCCCAGGTTTTGGAATACAGTGAGCATAAGAGATTATCTTGTGTATTATCAAAAGTAATAACTATTCTTTTGACTTCATCTAATAATCAGCATTTTAAGTATATCAAAGGTATTTTTCTCTATCATAAAACCAGTGACAGTAAAGACTGTTTATACACACAGTCATTGCCACAGCTAGAGATTGCCTAAAGCCACTGGGAAATTAATAAGGAAATAACAGTTTTCAGAGGGGTGAAAGACCTCTAATAAGAAAAAGCTAAGTGAACACATGTAGTTCAAAGTTGAATCAACTGTATGTAAATGTAGTTATTGAAAGCACGGTTATAACTACTTTTTAAAAAATGAGGCAGTCCCCTTATCAATTTCTAGCTATGCCTAATGAAGTAAGCATGCCTGGTACTTTTAAGAACGAAGGAATAACATAAGAATATTCCTTAGACTCAGATTGGGGGTAAGGCAAACTCTAGAGTTTTCTAGAAAATTCTACATCTAGAAAAACCAAAGTTAACCTTTATTACATTTTAAAAAAGTAACTTTATGTGCTAATATGATCATATCCAGAGATTATTCCAGAGAGTCACATTAAAACTGTGAAAATACTTCCTTTTCTTAAAGAATTTATAGAATTTTCATGAGTAGACAAATCTCCCTCAGGATTCCAGACATTGGTTTCTACGTGTGCCTCTGAACATTAGAATATTTTTGTATTAAAAACCTCTATGTCATGTTTTAAGAGGCTCTTTGGGTGTATGTACTGAATTACAAACCACAGTGTTATTAAAAACATTTAAAAACATCTGCTCAGAGAGTCTAAAACAACACAACAGAAAGACTAGAAGGCAGTCACAACACTTTAGACCTGATCTTGTGAAGGATGAAACCAAATATCTCCTTAAACACCGGCACCTGTGTATTCCCTGAGACCCCCCTGAGTCAGTGATGTTCTTTTGGAAGCTCTCCAGATTCCTTCCTCCTAGAATTCACAGACTCCCTGACAAAGAGTCTTGGTGGGTGGCAAAATGGACCGAATGCTCAATGGACGAAATGGTCCAAGAATTAACATCTGTGAGCTTTGGCTCCAGGCTCCCTGTTTCTTCCTGGGCTTCATCCTGCACAGTGATCTTCAAGGTTGTAATTGCCAGGTAGTCAGATGTTAAGAAGACTCCCAGCTTGTATTCAATCCCTTTTTGCCAATATACCTGTCTCAAATACCTTCTAATCCAAAACATCAAAAAACAAACATGCAAACAAAAAACCAACTCGTGACTCTCTGCACTCAGCCCCTACCCTGACACCCACCCTACACAAAATCTTCATCCAGTCCCTACTCAGTACAGGTGTCCAGCACCCAGCCTGTTTTGACAACCAGACACAGAGCGGATACCTCCTTCTCCCTCACACCTTTTATCCTATCTACTCACTAACTTTTCTTCCTCAGACCTTTCAGATGCACTCATTTCTCTGTGTTCTTCACCTTCAACAGCTTTGCACTGATTTAGGGTAAAATTTTGAACATCATAGGGGTCCAGCCTCAGGTTGAACCATGCTCTCTATTTGGCTGTTTGGGTTCCAGCCACATTCAAATTTTTTAGTCCCTGAAATATCACTATATAAAAGCCCCCTGCCCATACCGGGTTTTTACTCATTTTGGGAGAATTTCCCCTCCATTCCCCGCCTACCTCCAACCTCCATGACTTTTACTTTCTCTCTTCTGACATGTGATTTCTTTCCTAGACCTTACTGTGATTATAATTTTACATTCATGAGTTTTATTCATTCAGTGAGTATCATCCCCATATGTCAAACTGTACTGACCTCAGGACCAATTAAATAGACCAATTACCTAGAACAAATTTAAAAATTTATCAGGACGTTACCCCTCAAAAAAAAAAAAAAAAAAAAAGCCCCAAGCCCAGATTTTTTCATGGGGGAATTTGTCCAAGGTAGTTTCATAGAGAACTTCTGCAATAGCTCTAAAAGACAAGTAACTTCAATGCCACATAGATATTCCTGGAAAAAGAAAAAAGAGAAATATTTCCTAAACATTTATGAGGCCAGGTTACCAACAAGACTCGGCACTGAGGACAAACATCATAAAAGGAGAACTTTAGTTGGATTTTTTTAAGACTGATGCAGAAACTGTAAATAAATATTAACACATGGAACCTGGGACACACCAAAAGCATCTGTGGCAAGTGGAATTTGTTCCAAGAATGAAATGATATTTTACTAAGAAACTTATCAAGGAAAATAGGTTTGCACACAGAAGAACTGCCCTGAATCCACTCTCAGCTCTGCCACTGATTGCTTGTCTGATCTTATTCAAGTTATTTAACCTCTGTAAATGTGAGGGTTTGTTTTTCACTTTAGAGTGAAATTACTAATAATACTGAGTTCTAGACTGGGTAAGGATTAAGTGAGTTGATACATGTAAAGATCTTAAAATACCACTTTGGATAACAACTGCACCAAGTTAGTACCAATTACTTTTATTAATATATCTAATCGCAATAATAAAAAGAGAAAAATAATATCATCTCCTTGGACACTATAAATACATTAGATAAAATTCAATGTCCATCTGTCTCTTTAAAGAGCTCTTCATAAAATAAGAATAGATATTACTCTAACATGAGAAATATGTCTATCTCAAATCATAAGCCATCATCCTGCTTAATGGAAAAAATCTAGAAGCATTCCCATTAAAGTCAGACACAAGATAAGGATGTCAATTATCCTATTATTTAATACTTTTCTGATGGTACTAGCCAATATAATTAGAAAAAGAAAAGAAAATATAAAAATTGGACAAGGCTTTGTAAAATCACCATAATCTGCAAATGAGATAACTTAGCTGGAACACCCACCGAAGAAGACAAACTGAAAAAAAAGTTCCTGAAACTATTAAGAAGATTCTCTATGATGCTTAGGAATAAAATTAATATATAGAACTCAATAACTTTTATAAATACAGTGAAACCAATTAAACTATAAAATAAATGGAAAGACCATATTTATGATAATGAACCCAAAACAGACAGAGCCAAAACCAGATGCAGATGCAGTTATCAAGAGATGTAAGATAAAATACATGTCTGTATCTATATACAAAATACAAATACATGTGCACATACATGCAAAAAAAAAAAAACCCTCAATACTTTACCAGGGGACACAAAAAGGACGTTAATATTGGAAAGGCTATCCAAAATTATGGATAGAAAGACCAAAGGTCATAATGACAGCAATTTCTCCAATGTTAATTTAATTAACTCCAATGTAAATTTAGTTTCCGTCTAGTCAAAGCTATGTTTTTTCCAGTAGCCATGTATGGATGTGACAGTTGGATTACAAAGAAAGCTGAGAGCCAAAGAATTGATGCTTTTGAACTGTGGTGTTGGAGAAGACTCTTGAGAGTCCCTTGGACTGCAAGGAGATCCAACCAGTCCATCCTAAAGGAGATCAGTCCTGGGTGTTCATTAGAAGGACTGATGTTGAAGCTGAGACTCCAAAGTTTGGCCACCTGATGTGAAGAACTGATTCACTGGAAAAGACCCTAATGCTGGAAAAGACTGAAGGCAGGAGGAGAAGGGGACGACAAAGGATGAGATGGTTGGATGTCATCACTGACTCAATGGACACCTCCCTTATGGCCGAAAGCAAAGGGGAACTAAAGAATCTATTAATGAAGGTGAAAGAGGAGAATGAAAAAGCTGGTTTAAAACTCAACATTCAGAAAACTAAGATCATGGCATCTGGTCCCATCACTTCATGGTAAATAGATGATGAAACAATGCAAACAGTGACAGATTATTTTCTTGGGCTCCAAAATCAGTGCGGATGGTGACTGCAGCCATGAAATTAAAAGACACTACTTGCTCCTTGGAAGAAAAGCTATGACCAACCTAGAGAGCATATTAAAAAGAAGTCAGTCCTAACAGAAATCAACCCTGAATATTCAATGGAAAGACTCATCCTGAAACTGAAGCTCCAATACTTCCGCCATGTGGATCAAAGAGCCGATTCATTGGTAAAGACCCTGATGGTGGGAAGGATTGAAGGCAGGAGGAGAAGGGGAAGACAGAGGATGAGATGGTTGGATGGCATCAACAACACAATGGACACGAGTTTGAGCAAGCTCCAGGAGATGGTGAAGGACAGGGAAGCCTGGCATGCTGTAGTCCATGGGGTCACAAAGAGTTGGACATGACTGAGT
Source organism: Capra hircus (assembly GCF_001704415.2). NCBI lineage: Eukaryota > Metazoa > Chordata > Mammalia > Artiodactyla > Bovidae > Capra > Capra hircus. Next base: position 112,025,235 of record NC_030813.1, read on the forward strand.
GACTGAACAACAACAAATACACTTTTTAAGTTTAGATGAAAAATATAAAAACTTTAAGAATTCTATAAAGAAAAATAATGATATAATCTTAATTCTACTAGATGCTAAAGTATGTTGTAATGGAAAGGTAATTTTTAAAACTTCCTTTGGGGGGACTTCCTGGTGATCCAGGGGTTAAGACTCTGCTTTCACTGCAGGGGGTGAATTTTTGATCCCTAGTGGGGGAATTAAGACCCCACATACTGTGAGGCACAGCTTAAATAAATGAATAAATGTGGTTCGGGATAAAGAAGATAAAGACAGGTTAACAGAACAAAAATTAGAGTTCATAAGTAGGCTCAAATAGTTAGGGCAAAGAAGAAAATGCCAAATTGAAATTTCAAATCAGTGGAGAAAATATGCATTAACTAACAGAGAGTGTTTAGACAACTGACTAATTAAATGGTAAAGAAATCTGCCTAGGATCCTACATACAGGATACCCAGGTTCAATCCCTGAGTCAGTAAGATCCCTTGGAAAATGGAATGGCTACCCATTCCGGTATTCTTGCCTGGAGAACTCCAAGGACAGAGGAGCCTGGTGGGCTACAGTCCATGGAGTTGCAAAGAGTCAGACATGACTGAGTGATTAACATTTTCACTGTCACATTGTATACCCCCCAAATTCCATGTGGATCAATTATTTAAGCATGAAAAGTGAAAGTGAAAGTGAAGTCGCTCAGTCATGTCCAACTCTTAGCGACCCTGTGGACTGCAGCCTACCAGGCTCCTCCATCCATGGGATTTTCGTGGCAAGAGTACTGGAGTGGTTGCCATTGCCTTCTCCAACATGAAAAAGTCCTCCAACTTTTAAAAGTGGCATTAGAAAGCATAGACTATATTTTAATTACTACTAGCTCAGAGGACTAATGCTAAATACGAAACACAAAACAAAGGAATAGGGGAAATACTGCTTCATTTGACATGTCAAAAACATTAGGACAAAACAACTTTATAGAAAAATTTAAAAATCCCCCAAACTTGTAATGTAATTTCAATTATCATAAAAAGTGTAGACTTCTTTAAATTATAAGAAAGGAACAAGCCAAAAGAAAAAGGGGTAAATTATATGAACAAATAATTCACAAGAAAGGAAATACAAATGGCTCGTAAGTATATGAGAAGATAATAAATCTCTCTTGTAATAAGAGAAAGGCATATTACAATGAAAATGAGATACCATTTTTCACCTACAATATTGGAACATAGAAAAATTTGATAACCTTTAGTTGTTGAAAAGTGTGGAAAATAGTCATTTTATATGCTGCTGGGGAAATGGAAACTTGGGACAACCTCTATGTTGAACAGCTTGACAATATCTATCAAAATTGCAATGTACGTGTCTTTTGACCTGGAAATTTTACTTCCAAGAATTTCTTCTATGAATTTAGTCTTTTAGTTGCTCTTGATTAAAATCAAATATGAGAAGACATTTGCACATCATTGTTAATAATAGAAAAAGATTAGAAATAACCCAAATGTCCATCAACAAAGTACTTGCAAAATAAATTATATCTCTAAAGTGATATACCTCTTTAGACTATATCTCTGCTGCTTTTATAAACAGGACCACTGCTCAGCTCTTAAAACAGTATGAACATTATATTACCATTTGTGCATACACGCATGTGTGTGTCTGTGCGTGTTTAAAACAGTATATATTTAAAGTATATGCAGAGAATATTCCAGGAAGAAAATGCAAGAAACTGATAATGTTGGCTGCTTCTAGGGAGGTGAACTGAGAGGTTGAAACTAGGTGTAAAAGGTGTATATTTAAAAATATTTTTACATTTAAAAAATTTTACAATATATATGAATATATTATCTATTCAAAATATAAATAATTAAGTCTTTAATGAGGTAATGAGGACTAGTTAAAAGACTTACAATGCCTGACACAGGGTCAGCACGCAATAAATGGCTGTTACATTTGCTATTATTATGTTAAATAGCAATTGAAAAATGGTGGTGGAAAATGGAAAAATCATGGAGTCAAGTGATTGTCTATCTTGGATATGAGGTGCCCTGTCCCTAAGTATTTGGAGAAGGCAATGGCAACCCACTCCAGTACTCTTGCCTGGAAAATCCCATGGATGGGAGAGCCTGGTAGGATGCAGTCCATGGGGTCGCTAAGAGCTGGACATTCACTTTTCACTTTCATGCATTGGAGAAGGAAATGACAACCCACTTCACTGTCTTGCCTGAGAATCCCAGGGACTGGGGAGCCTGGTGGGCTGCCGTCTATGGGGTCGCACAGAGTCGGACACGACTGAAGCAACTTAGCAGCAGCAGCAGTCCCTAAGTATTAGAATGAACCATATGAAATAGCCAATATTTAACAGCATTTGACATGCAAAAATTACAATTTCATATAATTCAACCCCAAATTACTTTATTCTTTGTAAATTAGACTGTAGGTGATCATGAGAATCATGGAGACCATTAGTTCAATGATTCCTCACCATTGAAACTTACCTGGTTTCCAGTTTGGAGAGTGAGAATTCAGAGTGAGTTAGAATAATGGGGAAACTGAACTACATGGATTCATTTGGTTCCTGCATTTTGGATAGCGGTGGTGGTGAAGTCGCTCAGTCGTGTCTGACTCTTTGCGACCCTGTGGACTGTAGCCTACCAGGCTCCTCTGTCCATGGGATTCTCCAGGCAAGAATACTGGAGTGGGTTGCCATTTCCTTCTCCAGGGGATCTTCCCGACCCAGGGATCGAACCCAGGTCTCCCACATTGGAGGCAGACGCTTTAACCTCTGAGCCACCAGGGAAGCTTGATACTTTGGATAGTGAGTATCTTGAATTGGATAAGGAAGAATTTATTTAAACTTTTATTAAAAAAAAAAAAACTCATTGCTGCTGCTGCTGCCAAGTTGCTTCAGTTGTGTCTGACCCTGTGTGACCCCATAGACGGCAGCCCACCAGGCTCCCCCGTCCCTGGGAGTCTCCAGGCAAGAACACTGGAGTGGGTTGCCATTGCTTCTCCGAAAACTCATTGATTCCTGAATTAAGAGAACAAGTTTGGACATTGAGGGTTTCGATAGTCAATGAGGGGTACCTATTTTGCAGAAGAATCTCATAGCTTTCAAAGCATTTTATTATAAGTGACCTCACATATTTCTTAACCTATGCAGGTGTTATCCCAATGCCCATCCCATTTAACAAAAGGGGAACTGTTTCTGCTTTCAACTGCAAGCCAGTGCCAACCAATGCAACACAACTGGTGTTGAGGGACCTGACAAGAAACTAGACCTACTGTAGGACAGGGCGCCTGTTCAGTGGGAAGACTACAGGTCACGTCTCTTCTAAAGCAAACACTTGTCCTTCCTGCCTTCCATCTGTTAGTGAGCTATCAAAAGCCCGGAAGCTCAGAAGTTACGTGTCAGCGGTAGGAGCAGCATGGATGGCTCAGATGTGTCTGAGTCTTTGTGGCCCTATAGACTGTAGCCTGCCCGGCTCCTCTGTCTATGGAATTCTCCAGGCAAAAATACTGGCGTGGGTTGCCATTCCCTTCTCCAGGGGATCTTCCTGACCCAGGGACTGAACCTGGGTTTCCTGCCTTGCAGGCAGATTCTGGACCACCTGGACCACCAGGGAAGCCCGCAGGGGACAGTAACAGCACTGGTCAGGGTGGCTACCATTTTGCATATGTTTGTAAATTCTGTTAACCAACATCAAGAAAACTCTAATTTTTCTACCTAAGTTTCCCTCTCATGGTAAAACCACTGAAGAATATGATAGGTGACCACAAACTCCTTCTGTAGGTAAAACGTAGGCAGACTCCCAAAGGGACATCAAAAAGGGAAGAAGGAAGACAACCGCTTTGATCAATTCCTACGGCTACAGACATTTATTCTACAAAAGCCACATTGTGAAGCTTCTGGAGTTGAGGCTGTTCTTATGCCTGAAGTTTCCATAATGATCTAAGGCTGTATTGAACCCAAAAGGGGTCAGTTTATCCCTCCCAAATCTTGGGAACAGGCAGGAAGAGAGGAGGGGGAAATGAGTTGCCTTCTCAGGTAGACTTCTAGTCTTATCCTATGACTGACCTAGGAAAAGTTTTAAGGAAATCAGAAGCAACATAGATGAGATTCTCATGAGCACAGAAAAATTCAGTATCAAATAAGGAATCTGTTGGCTAGAGACCACAGTAGACCCAGGGATACAACAGGTGCTCAGAGAACATTTGTAGACTGGATGGGACCAGGGTAGACCCTGGTATACAATAGGTGCTCAGTAAACACTTGTAGACTGGATGGGACCAGAGTAGACCCAGGGATACAACAGAAAGTGAAAGTGAAGTCGCTCAGTTGTGTCCAACCCTTTGAGACCCCATGGACTGTAGCCCACCAGGCTCCTCCGTCCATGGGATTCTCCAGGCAGGAATACTGGAGTGGGTTGCCATTTCCTTCTCCGATACAATAGGGTCTCAGTAAACGTTTGTAGACTGAATAGGACCAGAGTAAACCCAGGGATACAACAGGGGCTCAGTAAACACTTGTAGATTGAATAGGACCAGAGTAACTCCAGTACTTTGGCCACCTCATGTGAAGAGTTGACTCATTGGAAAAGACCCTGATGCTGTGAGGGATTGGGGGGAGGAGGAAAAGGAGATGACAGAGGATGAGATGGCTGGATGGCATCACCGACTCAATGGACGTGAGTTTGAGTGAACTCCGGGAGTTGGTGGTGGGTAAGGAGGCCTGGTGTGCTGCAATTCATGGGGTCGCAAAGAGTCGGACACGACGGAGCGACTGAACTGAACTGAAACCAGGTATATAAAAGGGGCTCAGTAAACACTTGTAGATTGAATAGGACCCGAGTAAACCCAGGGATACAGTAGGGGCTTAGTAACCACTTGTAGATTGAATAGGACCAGAGTAAACCCAGGGATACAGTAGGGGTTCAGTACATGTTTGTGAACTGAATGGATGTGAATGCGTCCTGAAAATGGGGAACCAAGACAGAAAGCAAACCATAAACCATGCTATACTAATAAGACAGCAGACCTGGGCCAACCTGCAACCTCCTGAGTGTAGTTTCCTCATTTCCAGCACAGATTCTTTAACATTTTATTTGTTGTATGTGTTAATATTTCTACTCTGTGCTCCTCCTTTTTAGAAGGCTTGAGTAGAAGTCCTTGGAAGTCACGCTCATCTCCTGTGTTTTATAGATGAGGCACATTCATCAGATAAAGTTAATGACATCCCTCCCTCGCCATCCCGACAGGATTGTTGATAATTACAAATAAGAACATCAGATCCATGGAGGAAAATGCTGCAGGCGCTCAGTTGGTAGTGTCAGGATGGTAACAGCCTTCACACAAGTGTCCTTGATATTCCAAGGCAACACTTGGATTTGGGATTTTATAAGTGGTTTCCTCTTTAAAACTTCCAGCTGATCAAGAAGCAAGTTGAGGAGACTTACCGTTACAGCTCTCTATTCAGGGGTGAAGAGACAAGATAGCTGCTCTCAAAACACCTGCATTTCAGTGACAGGTATGAGGGGGGAACAGAAAAGTGAAACTGATGGTTATGCAGGACAATCCAACTGATGAAAACTGCTTCGAGGAAAAGAAGCCAGGTAAAGGGGCGACAGAAGATAACTAGGCGGGGAGTCCTCTTTAGATTGGCTGACCAGGTGAGACCTTTTGGAGGAGCAGACGCGTCCTGAGACCTGACTAATAGGGAGAAGTGAAAGTGTTAGTTGCTCAGTCGTGTCCAACCCTTTGAGACCCCATGGATTGCAGCCTGCCAGGTTCCTCTGTCTATGGAATTCTCCAGGCAAGAATACTGGAGTGGGGAGCCATTCCCTTCTCCAGGGGATCTTCCCGACTCAGAGATCAAACCCAGGTCTCCTGCATTGCAGGCATTCTTTACCATCTGAGCCACCAGGGAAGCCCAAGCAAAAATCTGGCTGAAGAACCCCAGGCAGTAGGGTTGATGATGATGACATTGACGACAATGGTATTTACTGAGGACTCATTACATTCCAGGCTTTATTCTAAGCACCAGTGCCATTTTATTCAACCTTCTCGATGACTCACTGAGGTAAGGGACTATTATTATCCCCATTTTCTTGATGGGAAAATCGAGGCACAGAAAGGACAGAGAGTTGCCTGTGGTTCTATAGCTAAATGATCTGATAGAGCAAGTTAGAGCCCCTGCTATGTGGGGAGGAACTTAGCAGGTTGGAAAAGCAAAAGTTAGGCCGGGGCACTGGAGCTAGCTCTGAGATGAACTTGGGAAGGGCAGATCCTATAGAGCCTTGCAGGCCAGTGTCTGTTCTGTGAAAGTGTTTGCCATCCAAGGCATCTGTTGATAGTTATCTGTTGACAGTCTGGCAAAACAGCCTGGAGATCTCAGCGGAAGTGGCTGACCTAATCTTCAACCCAGCTCATGTTAGCAGGTGATATTTCTGCAACATGAGAGTGGGTGGGGTACCAGGCCCACACAGGATCCCACCCAGCCTGGCAGTTTACCCACTGAATGACCTTAGATGAGCCCCAGAACGGGAAGAGTGTCAGTTTCTTCTGTAAAATGAGGCCATGCACACCCACCTCCCAAACCAGTTATGACGATTAAACAAAACTAGAGAGAGAAGAACAAAAAGGTGAAAGTGGTAGTCACTCAGTCATGTCTGATTCTTTAAGACCCTATGGACTATAGCCCGCCAGGCTCCTCTGTCCATGGAATTCTCCAGGCAAGAATACTGGAGTGAGTAGCCATTCCCTTCTCCAGGGGATCCTCCCAACCCAGGGATCGAACCGCGGTCTCCCGCATGGCAGGCAGATTCTCTACCATCTGAGCTACCCAGGCAAGTTTCTGTCTAGCGCCCACTGTAGGCACTCAACAATCCTAGTTCTCTGCCTTCCCTTTCTCCTTAATTATGGTGCACACCCTCCATCCACTCCCAAGCTGCTGGTGAAGATCAGGACTGGGGGGTTTAACCTCCCTGCCTTCCCTCCTTTCCACATGCTTGTTTATTCCCTGCCTCCTCTGCTTCCTGAACTCTGCTGGGGACAGACAGTGAGGTCCTGCAGCCTAACAACCACAACTGCTCTCTCTAAGGAATGGGCGTTTTCTGTGGGTAGTGACACGGTGCCCATGCAAAGTTGGACAACAACAGAGACCCCGGAGAAAGGTCTCGAGCCTCAGAGCGATGCAGGGAAACCCCTCTTCATATCCAGGCTCCCTCCCTGGATGTGTGCGTGTGCTCAGTCAACTCTTTGTGACCCCATGGACTGTAGCCCGCCAGGCTCCTCTGTCCATGGGATTCTCCTCGCAAGAGCACTCGAGTGGGGTGCCATGCCCTCCTCCAGGGGATCTTCCCGACCCAGGGATCAAACCCACGTCTCCTTCATCTCTTGCACTGGCAAGCAAGTTATTTACCACTGAGCCACCTGGGAAGTCAGCCCTGGCTGTGCTCTTAAGATAAATTCAAACAGCTCTCCTCTGGTTGCCTGTCCTACATTTTCCTGACATATCTGTGACCCATTCTAGACAATTAGAAGCTGAAGCTTCAATACTTTGGCCACCTGATGCGAAGAACTGACTCACTGGAAAAGACCCTGATGCTGGGAAAGATGGAAAGCAGGAGGAGAAGGGGGCGACAGAGAATGAGAGGGTTGGATGGCATCACCAACTCAGTGGACATGAGTTTGAGTGAACTCTGGGAGTTGGTGATGGGCAGGGAGGCCTGGCGTGCTGGTGCCCACGGGATCGCAAAGTGTTCAGACACGACTGAGACAGTTAGGAAGGCTGTTTCTCAGGACCCGGAACTCTGGGCTCTGTCCTGCATTTCACTTTGCAGTCCCTCATCCATTTCCGACTAGAATCTCACTGCCCACCTTCCTATCTCCTCTGATTTTCGGTGTCTTGTTAAATGACAATTTCTTTCTCTTTCTCTAGTACCTGAGACTGGGAAATTACTTTCTTTAATCCCAGCCCTATTCGTACCTTTAAGGCCAAGCATTTTAGAAGCATGCGTGGCTCTAAAATAGTTTTCAGTTAAGACTGCCCTGTTAAAATACTCTATGTGTGTGTGTGTGTGTGTTCCTTTAATGTTCTGGTAGCCATTGCCTATGCCTGACTTTAGGAATTCGTGTTTTCTGGACACTGGGCTCTCTCTGCTGCTGCTAAGTCACTTCAGTCGTGTCCGACTCCGTGTGACCCTGTAGACGGCAGCCCACCAGGCTCCCCCGTCCCTGGGATTCTCCAGGCAAGAACACTGGAGTGGGTTGCCATTTCCTTCTCTAATGCATGAAAGTGAAAAGTAAAAGTGAAGTCGCTCAGTCATGTCTGACTCTTTGCAATCCCATAGTCCACGGCCTACCAGGCTCCTCTGTCCATGGGATTTTCCAGGCAAGAGGACTGGAGCGGGGTTATGATTATTTTAGCTCTTTAAGAGTGAACTGCTTTAATCCCCTGATCACGCAGTCATGTGAGCTACTTTTCCATCTCAAAACGCAATTAAAAGTGCCCTTTGGGTGTTCCAAGTTTTAATCATTCCACGTGTGCAGCGTTCCCGGGCTCAGAAGGCCTTTCTTGGCCTCCTCTCGGATGGAACTTTCCTCCAAGGAGAAGAAGGTGGAGCAGCGGAAAGTAAGAATGAGGTGGGAGGCCAGACCCCTCAGTCTTAAGGCACCACCTCTCCTGCAGGGGCTAGAAGCCGGTCCCCCACAGCAGTGGGTGGGGTGGGACGAAGGCTTGGGGCCAAGCCAGGAAGCATTGCCTCCAGGACCAGCTTAGCAACGTTAGGCATGGACTGACTTTCATCTGTAAAATGTGTATAATAATTGCTGTCTCATCCTTTTGCTGAGAGCACAGAGCAGTTCCTGCCTCACTAATGGTGTTATGATGGTCCAGATGGTGCTGAAAGGTGTCTGAATCCGTTCCATGTCTGACGCTCTAGTCAGTGCTTGTCCAACTGTGGGTCACGTGCCCTTGACTTGTGACCACGTGCTCCATGAGTCAGACAACACCCGTACCCCTTCATAGCCTGGTCAGTGGGTTGAGTCCACTGCATGAACTTGGATGAACTTGGACGTCCTGGCGATGTCCAACTGCTGTAGTAATTTTAAAGCTTTTAATTCTCGTTTTCTGAACTTATCACAAACTGATGATGAACTGCAAGCCTGCAGTGATCCATGCTTTAGGCTGTGAGCCCTTAGAGGATCCATATGGTGCAGGTGCTGTGGGGAGCCCAGGAGATTTGCTGGGATGGTCGCCCCCCCCCCACCATACCCCCACACTTCAGTGCTTAGGAAGCCTGTGCTGCTGGTATGCCCACAAGAACAGTGAACAGTCTGCCCAGGTGCCAGCCCATCACCATGGTGACCGCCATAGTTCATCTTGGTCTCTGAGCAAGGATCCTGTTCCGCCCTCAGGTTTGGCTTGGCATGTAGACAGGAAAGGGGGTTGGATTGCCATCCTTTCTCGTGCCATAAAACCAAGGAAAACATCCTGGCTGGCAGTCAAGCCTCACAAAACAACAACTCTTGGCAGGATTTCAAAGGGCTGACTCCTGCCACAGTCACTCTCCCTCTAAAAAGCCACTTGGTGTCATTCAGTTGAAGGTCATTTTCCAAAGCAAATTGCCTAGTTCTTCCAGGCACTGGACGATACTCCTTTGGTATCAGTACAAGCTACATGCAGGCACCAGTGCTCTTTAGGGCCTAAGAATCACAAAAAAAGTTTCATTCACTTGGGAAATTAAAGGTACAGGGTCAGAAAACATTAACCAAAAACTCAACGCTTTCAAGGCCAGTTGAGGATACTGTGTTTTTGAAGGGATACACTTCTTTAACAACAACAAAAGGTTATAAATAGCATTGAAAACACCCAGCGATGACGGTGATATGTTTGTAATAACATTTCTATTGAAAAGGGAGTTTCAAATATTTGGCACATGCCTCAGACTCTCTCCTGCCCCCCTTCTTGGCAGCTGTCATTTGCAAATCCCTTCTCTTTTTTTTTTCCCCCTATCATCTGGCTTCAGAATGTCAGTGTAGAATTCAAGGCCGTGACCTTTGTACAGGAGATGATACATGGAATGGGAGTTCTTTGGCTTCCTGGTGTAGTCATTTCAAGTAACACGTGCTCTTCACATGCATTATCGTTTTAACCCTCGCCAGAGGTGTGATTCTTGCTAGTCACAGTGTACGTAATCACTCACAAGTGAGAAAACTGGAGATCTGAGAAATTAAGGCAGTCAATCAGTAGTGACCTTGGAGCCCTGACCCACCGCTCTGGACAACACAGGAGGGGAGTAGGGTTTATTATGCTCCTTCTGTATGCTGTGTGCACGCGTGCTCAGTCACTTTAGTCATGTCCGACTCTTTGTGACCCCGTGGACTATAGACCGCCAGGATCCTCTGCCCATGGGATGCTCCAGGCAAGGATCCTGGAGTGGGTTGCCACGTCCACTTCCTCCAGTGTATCTTCCTAACCCAAGGATCGAATCCAAATCTCCTGTGTTTGCCATATTGAAGGTGGGCAGAGGAGCCAGGTAGGCTGCAGTCCATGGGGCCACGAAGAGTCGGACACGACTGAGCGACTTCACTTTCACTTTTCACTTTCATGCATTGGAGAAGGAAATGGCAACCCACTCCAGTGTTCTTGCCTGGAGAATCCCAGGGACGGGGGAGCCTGGTGGGCTGCCATCTATGAGGTCGCACAGAGTCAGACATGACTGAAGCGACTCAGCAGCAGCAGCAGCAGCAGGTGGATTCTTTACCCACTGAGCCGCCTGTGCCAGGCTCTTATAGTTTGTAGCTGATCTAATCTTATAAATCGTAATTTGCTCCAACCTGTGAGACATTATTCTTCTTGATTTTCAGATGACGAGAGTGGGGTTCAGAGAATTTAAACTTGTTCAAGACTGATATAGGTCATAAGGGGACCAGGATCTGGACCCACATTGCTCTGAATCTGAAGCACATTTGTTTTACTCACTATGTGGCCTCAACAGTTCAGCCTCTTCAGAGAATAGCACTGAGAGCAGGACATGGCTAGGGCATTTAGAGGAATGGTATTAATGACAGCAACAACGTGCATATGACTCAGTTTTCAACATTTAGAGAAATGATTAATTTACCCTCACACTGGTATTTGCAGCTATTATAAATGGTTAATATGATGACTATGTAGAAACAGGCAAAAGTGTTTACCAAATAACATTAAGAAATCGTATGTGTACTGATTACATTTATGCAGAAATTATGCATATAGATGGATAAAGTGTAAGACCCACAAAGAAAATAGCTTTTGGCTGGGATACAGGACAATAAGATGCTTTAGCGTTATTCGTTGCTCAGTCATGTCCAACTCTTTGTGACCCCATGGACGGTGGCCCACCAGGCTCCTCTGTCCATGGCATTCTCCAGGCAAGAATATTGGAGTGTGTAGCCATTCCCTTCTCCAGGAGGTTTTCCTGACCCATGGATTGAACCCGAGTTTCCTGCATTGCAGGCAGATTCTTTACCATTTGAGCCACCAGAGAAGCTCAAGATGTTTTAAAGCTGCATTAAACAAAACAAAATGCTTAAAGAAGTGTGTGCATCCAGGCATCAGGAAAAGCTGGCCAAAGAAAATAGGCAAAAATAATCACCCACTAAGAAATGTGTCCTCCAGAATTTAAAGAAGATATTTCCAAAATGATGAGATGGCCATAATGGCACTTAGGGCAAAAATTACATACTGATTCAGAGCGGTTTTAAAGTAAAAGCTTGACATTGGGAAGTCTGAGTATTTTAAGTGGAGATTTTGTACACTAGAGTGATCCAAAGGCCATGTTTCTTTCATTTCCTCAATGCATTCAACTCTACTTCTTTTTAGATTTCATGGTAAAGTTCTAGGTAGCGACTTTGAAAATGAATCACACATTGTTTTTAGATGCTGTAGGGCAAGTGAATTCATCTGAGACCTATTATTTTGTGTGTGTGTATGTCATTCAAAATCCAGCTTTCCATTCACCAAATTCCCATCCACCAATCATTCATTCAAGAGGCATTTACTGGGTGCCTACCAATTTCCCTGGTGGCTCAGACAGTAAAGAATCCCCCTGCAATGCAGGAGACCTGGGTTCGATCCCTGGGTGAGGAAGATCCCCTGGAAAAGGGAATGGATACCCACTCCAGTATTCTTGCCTGGAGAATCCCATGGATAAAGGAGCCTGGTGGGCTACAGTCCATGGGGTCGCAAAGAGTCTGACACGACTGAGTGAATCACTTATCGTGATCTAGACCTTGTGAGGCCCTAGAAATACAAGACAGTCAACTTGTCCTCGGGTTCCTCTGAGTCTCACACAGGAAACAAGGAAAGACTAAACATGGAGACAAAGAGGCACATGGAGAGACGATTCCTATGCAGGATCTGCCGAGAGGTAAGAAGTATCATGTGTGCAGGACACCAGGGGCACAGGGCAGGGGCAGGTGCCCCCACTGAGAGTCAGAAAGAGATGCTCAGAAGAGGTGATGGACGGTGGGTCCTGAAAGATGCGGAGAAGCTAGACTGGGGAAATCGGATGGAAGGGGAGGGTAGGGACCACGGTCCAGGCAGTAAGCCACACTGTGCCAAGGCGTGTAGGTAAAAGAGCATGGCCAGTTTGGGGATGGGCAGGTGGTCTGTGTGGCTACAGGATGACACACGACGTGGGGAAGGGAGGTGGACCAAGGCTGGGAAACGCAAAGGCCCCACCGTGGAGGGCTTTGAGAGCCACAGTCAGGAGCAGAGCACCTGATGGGTGGACTAGAAACTGCACAAGCGCAGCTTAAGCCATCTGCTGAGGCCCACACGGGTGCATAGTAGGAGCAGTGGGACATTTGGGGATGATCTGAGGGCCCCAGCTGAGGTTGGGCAGTGTGAACTGTGAACAGACCTACCTAATACAGTGTCTTCAACTCCTCACAAAAGGGAATGTGCCTTATCCATCCTTATTAACACCACACCGCGTTCCTTTTGTGCCCGGGGCCTAGTAGATGCCATCCAAAACGTCTCTTGGCCAGATGATTGACTTAAAATCTAAACACAAAGCCAAATTACCCCACCTTGTCAAGGGATAAAGCGGTGTCATCCTGCGGTATCCAGTGGGCAGAGATTGTCTGTTTCTACTGTTGACAGCAGATGAGTGAAAATGGCACATCCCACTTACGGCCAAGGCAGAAATTCGCGGGGGTTTCCTTTAAATGCTTACGGACAGGGTTTCTGCATTACCAACCTTCATTCTTTTTATGGGATAGGAAATGAAACAGACGTCAGTTATTTCAGTTTCAATTTTAAAGTCTTATCTTTGAAGCTATTTAAAGAAAATAAATCCTCCACACAGTAAACATTCACATATAAGAAGTGCATATAAGAAATCTGGGATGGTGGCAATTTCAAACCCTGAGTTAGAAAGGGTTTTCACTTTGATGAAATGGAAAAAAAGAAGGATAGGACTTCTGGGTGTTCTGACCAACTGGAGCTCTTCTCGTAAGCTCTGAACACAGGGGGATCTGATGAATGACTTGGTCCCACCGAGAAGAAAGGACCAGAGACCCTACAAGAGCGTGCTTGCAAAGAGAAGGGAGCTCCACATGAATGTCTCTCTCTGGAAATCAGTTAAGGGGGGGTTACACGCCATTTCCCAAATAGGGAAACAGGCTCAGAAAGGTCAAGTAACTTTTCCAAGGTCACACAGCTAGCAAGCAGCAGTCCTCATATATATACTCTTGTCTGTCTGACCCTTACGCCCAAGTTAAACAAGCTTAAAATTTACATTCCAGTCATGTGAAGCCAACTTTTTGGAAAATACCCTGATGCTGGAAAAGATTGCGGGCAGGAGGGGAAGGGGGCAGCAGAGGATGAGGTGGTTGGATGGATCACCCATGCAATGGACATGAACTTGAGCAAACTCCGGGAGATAGAGGAGGACAGGGAGACCTGGTGGCGTGCTGCAGTCTAGGGGGTTCTCAAAGAGTCGGACACGACTTAGTGACTGAACAAGTGAAACTGCCTTGAGTCCATCCATACCCCCAGTTTTCTCCACCCTCCTCTGATGCTACTCCTGGATGGGACCACCTACTCATCTTTCAGAATCAATTCAAGAGCCGGTTCCTCCTTCGAAACTTGGCCTTCCACCCCCACTGTCCAAGAACCTCTCTGTTCTTTGTGCCTGGAGTCAGACTGTGGGTTCTAATTCCTTCTCAGCCACTCACCAGCCCTGCGACCTTGGGGAAGTACCTCCCTAAGCCTCAGTTTCCTCACCTGCAAAATAGGGCCAACAAGAATACCATAAAGTTGTTGTGAGCATTAAAAAATAAAATAACTCCTTGCCTAGAGCACAGCAGTGTGCCTGGCATGCAGGAAACACTTGGTGATGTTAGCTAGCATTTTGTGCATTGCTGTGGCCAGGCAGATGTCTCTCCCAGCAGAGTCTTTTTTCTTTCTCCCTTACTAGACAGTGATCTCCGTAAGGATGATGGCTACGTAGTGTCTCATAGATGCTTGTGGGAACAACCATGAATAATGGCCGAAGGAGGATCTGGCGTGGTGAGGGGGTGGGGAGTACTGATGAACTCCACAGGCAGGTCTCATTGACCTGGACCCCCCATGCCTCTCCAAGGGCGCCTGGCCTTCCGTGGACCAAGGTCTTCAGGAGATTGGAAGGACAGCCTGTCTGATGCTGTGTCCAGCAAACATGGCACAGAACACATGCCTGAAATCCCACCTGCTTCTCCCCATTCTATATCTAGTGTTCCCTCCCCAGAACACACTGGTTGAGGGGCGCCATCACCCCCAAGATAGTAAATTTCTCCACTTCCAGGAGACGGTGGACACCTTCCTGAAACACACCACCCAGTTTCCGGGACTGCTAACAACCGCTCACTCTGCAGGCCTGTTTCTAGCCCGGCCGCAGCCAGGAGAACTACCCCTGGGACACAAGGTCAGCAAGCCCTGGCCTCCTGGAGGTCAGCAGGGGCATCCTGGGCATCCAGGGGAAGCGAGGCCGCACATGGTCAGGACGCCATCCCTGCTCTGCCTCCTCAAGCCTCCGCTCTGCTCTGCGGGGACCAGCGAGCCGGCCAGTGTGCCCCCGGGCACCACGCCCCTCCGGCCTTGACGTGCTGGAGGTGGCCGAGGGAACGCAGGCAACCTGACAACTCAAATTAAAGGATAACAGCCGGTCTGTGGCCACTTCAAAAGCATCAGGTCAACAGAGTCCCTAGCAGCGCGCTGCCAGCTGCTCCAGCAACGTCATCTGTGTTCACATCTCCGGAGCTGGGCCCTGTGCTTTGCCAGCTCCTTCCGCTAACTGGGGAGCCGGCTCCTTGTAACCCCTCCCACAGGCCGCCCGGAGAGCGATTGGGAATTTCAGGCAAAGCTGGGTGATCATAACTGCTTACCTCCTGTATTGCTTAATTTTGTTTCCTGAAAGACAAAGCTTATTGAAATTTCAGATGCCTGAAGTATTTAAAAATCTCCTATATCCCTCCTTTCCAAAGCAGGGTGCATTGATGTTTAAAATTCTTCCTCTGATTTAGAAGGCCCTGGATTAGTGTTTGCCCAGATAAAATGTCTGACTTCTTCCGATGCTGGGTGTGGCTAGTGAAATTTCTGGCTAACTCTGTTGAAACAACTCTTCAGGTGACTTTCTGAGGCTGGAGCCAAAAGCCCATTTCCTCAGAAGGATGGGAGAGCTTTTAAAGTAGTTTTTATAAATAAAATTATTTTGTTTCCTCTTTTTTTTAAATTTTTTTTGCTGCCCGGCATGTGGAGTCTAGTTCTCTGACCAGGGATTGAGCCTGTACCGTTTGCACTGAAAGTGTGAAGTTGTAATCACTCTGGACCATCAAGGAAATCCCAGTAAATGTGTTTTCTTATTGCTCAACTATATTGCAAATATTAGGTGATAAGAGTACTAGGAAAATGTTAGAGCCTGGTTCTAAAATGAAGAAATTAAGCTTTATTTCTCATTCTTGGTGACCACTGACGAGGCCAGGTCTTGTCATGCAAGCCCTGTGCACTGGTTTTGCTCTGAGTTTGAGATTCTGCTCAGCCATGACCTGCCAAGTGGTCCTCAGCTGCCCCGAGGGGTTGTGGATGGGAGGTTGGCTTCTACGTTGACCATCTTCCCCGCGAGACCCACGGGTCCCTCCCCAGGCTCTTCTCAAGGGCCTTGCACACCCCTCCAAGCCAGCACACCTCTCCCTGCCAGTTTCGCCCACCAGCCTGTGACCACTACCCGAGGAAGGGGGCCACAGCTCCATGATGGAGGTCCATCGCCTGGCACACTGTCAGGAAGACAGAGTGGGCTCAGAAAGTGCCCTGAACCAATCAATAGGTGAATGAGGGGTCGGGTGAGTGGAGGCAAGAAAGGCAAATGGCCACCAAACGAGGATGCATGAGCTTGGGAAGCCAAGTGGTGTTAGGAGGACTGTGAGTGAGAGGAGAAAGCCAGATGCCATGTTGCTCCAAGGCTGGAGGACAAAGATGGACACATAGCGGGCGCTCGGTAAACTATGACAACAAACACTGACTGGGCACTTTCTGGCCGAGACCTTGGGCTAAGCCCTTTGTGTGGGTTACCTCTCTTAATCCTCACACTGGGCTTCCCAGGTGGCTCAGTGGTGAAGAATTCACCTGCAGTGCAGGAGAGGCCAGAGACACGGGTTTGATCCCTGAGTTGGGAAGATCCCCTGGAGGAAGAAATGGCAACCCACTCCAGTATCCTTGCCTGGGAAGTCCCATGGATGGAGGAACTTGGTGGGCTCTAGTCCTTGAGGTCAGAAAGAGCTGGACATGACTTAGCGACTAAACAACAACGAATCCTTACATTAAACCCTACAAGGACCTGACATAACTTTTGGTGAAGGAGATTAAGGATCCAGTGAGAAACACTGACTTCTCTGTCAAGGCAGGAAAGGCATGATCCAATTCCTATCCATATCATCATTCTATGAGACAATACTGTTTGCAGCACCATGGATGGACCCAGAGAGGGTTATCCTAAGTGAAGCAGGTCAGACAGACAAAACTAAATATCATAGGCTGTCACTCTTTTGTGGAATCTAAAAAAACATGGTGCAAATGAACTTATTTACAAAACAGAAACAGACTCACAGACATAGGACACAAACTTACAATGGCCAAAGGGGAAGGGGTTAGGTTTGAGATGAACAGACCCACACCACCGTATACAAAATAGATAAACAACAGGAACCCATTGCACAGCACACGGAACTATATTCAATATCTTGCAATAACCTAGAATGGAAAAGAATCTGAAAAAAAAATATATGCATATACCATATATATTTATGAATCACTTAGCTGTACACTTGAAACTAACACAAACTGTAAATCAACTATATGTCATTACAAAAATAATTTTTAAATTATCACTGTACATTCTTACTAGAAAGACAGTGTTTTGCCATGGAGCACATAGGTTCTAGAGTTCAAGTTCCAGTTCTGCCATTTGGGGGCATGAAGCTGGGTGGCTGATTTTCTTTCTGTCCCCTGTGCCAGCTCCTTTATGGGAAAGTGAAAGTGTGCATGGTTTCACACGGGCCATTGTGGAGTCCAGCTGCATCAGGACAGCCTGCAGGACTTCACTGTAGGCGGTAGCCTTGGAAATGCATCTCTCTGTTGCCCCAAACCATACATGGTTCCCTATGTCATTATCACCAGAGGGCTTGATGCCATTCCCTCTCTGCTGGTATGATGTCCTTACTCTTTGCAGTTCAGTTCAGTTCAGTCACTCAGTCGTGTCCGACTCTTTGCGACCCCATGAATCGCAGCACGCCAGGCCTCCCTGTCCATCACCATCTCCCGGAGTTCACTCAGACTCATGTCCATAGAGTCAGTGATGCCATCCAGCCATCTCATCCTCTGTCATCCCCTTCTCCTCCTGCCCTCATTCCCTCCCAGCATCAGGGGCTTTTCCAATGAGTCAACTCTTCGCATGAGGTGGCCAAAGTACTGGAGTTTCAGCTTTAGCATCATTCCTTCCAAAGAACACTTGGGGCTGATCTCCTTTAGAATTGACTGGTTGGATCTCCTTGCAGTCCAAGGGACTCTCAAGAGTCTTCTCCAACACCACAGTTCAAAAGCATCAGTTCTTCGGCACTCAGCTTTCTTCACAGTCCAACGCTCACATCCATACATGACCACTGGAAAAACCATAGCCTTGACTAGACAGACCTTTGTTGGCAAAGTAATGTCTCTGCTCTTGAATATGCTATCTAGGTTGGTCATAACTTTCCTTCCAAGGAGTAAGCGTCTTTTAATTTTATGGCTGCAATCACCATCTGCAGTGATTTTGGAGCCCCCAAAAAATAAAGTCTGACACTGTTTCCAGTGTTTCCCCATCTATTTCCCATGAAGTGATGGGACCAGATGCCATGATCTTCATTTTCTGAATGGTGAGCTTTAAGCCAACTTTTTCACTCTCCTCTTTCACTTTCATCAAGAGGCTTTTTAGTTCCTCTTCACTTTCTGCCATAAGCGTGGTGTCATTTGCATATCTGAGGATATTGATATTTCTCCTGGCAATCTTGATTCCAGCTTGTGCTTCTTCCAGCCCAGCATTTCTCATGATGTACTCTGCATAGAAGTTAAATAAGCAGGGTGACAATATACAGCCTTGATGCACTCCTTTTCCCATTTGGAACCAGTCTGTTGTTCCATGTCCAGTTCTAACTTTTGCTTCCTGACCTGCATATAGGTTTCTCAAGAGGCAGGTCAAGTGGTCTGGAATTCCCATCTGTTTCAGAATTTTCCACAGGTTATTGTGATCCACACAGTCAAAGGCTTTGGCATAGTCAATAAAGCAGAAATAGATGTTTTTCTGGAACTCTCTTGCTTTTTCCATGATCCAGCAGATGTTGGCCATTTGATCTCTGGTTCCTCTGCCTTTTCTAAAACCAGCTTGAACAGATGGAATTTCACGGTTTACGTACTGCTGAAGCCTGGCTTGGAGAATTTTGAGCATTACTTTACTAGCGTGTGAGATGAGTGCAATTGTGCAGTAGTTTGAGCATTCTTTGGCATTGCCTTTCTTTGGGATTGGAATGGAAACTGACCTTTTCCAGTCCTGTGGTCACTGCTGAGTTTTCCAAATTTGCTGGCATATTGAGTGCAGCACTTTAACAGCATCATCTTTCAGGATTTGAGATAGTTCAACTGGAATTCTATCACCTCCACTAGCTGTGTTCATAGTGATACTTTCTAAGGCCCACTTGACTTCACATTCCAGGACGTCTGGCTCTAGGTGAGTGATCATACCATCGTGATTATCTGGGTCATGAAGATCTTTTTTGTAGAGTTCTTCTGTGTATTCTTGCCACCTCTTCTTAATATCTTCTGCTTCTGTTAGGTCCATACCATTTCTTTCCTTTATTGAGACCATTTTTGCATGAAATGTTCCCTTGGTGTCTCTAATTTTCTACAAGAGATCTCTAGTCTTTCCCATCAAAAGACTGCAGATGTGGGGACCAGTGAACCTTGCTGATCCCACAGTGAAGGTCACCATTTTACTGATGACAACAGAGGAGCTGGGTGGATGGGGGAGGAGGGAAATTCAGCATTTATTGCTCTGTGTTAAATGCAGCTGAAATATGTAATAGTCTGTTCAAAATCTCATCAGAGACTGAGCGACCGAGTCTAGGATGGACACCAAAGTCCCAGATTCCTTGGAGGTGTCAGCTGAGGACATGTAGTATGGGACTTCTCTATCTGCCTAAGGAGAGGCATCGTTAGATGGGTCAAAGGAAATCTCTCCCAGCCCCTGACAAGACGCAATGCCGCGCGGTGTGGGGCTGCCTTCTGAAATCCTGTGGCTGGAACAGCACTGAATACCCCCATGTCCTACCCACTCTGTGCCAGCAGCCCTTACGGGAGCCGGTGCTGAATGCAGAGCCTGGAGGTTGGGGAGAACACAGCCTCATCTATCCCGCTGAGAGCTCTCTCCTCCTACCCAGCCTCCTGGGCAGACCCTGGTTTCCCTCTGAGCAGGAGCCAGGGGGCCGTTTAGTGGAGAGCGACCTGGCTGAGGGCATCCAAGATGGCAGGCGTGTTGGCGTGAAGTGGCGGGGAGTGAAGCTGACTCTGGGTCTTGCTGGATTTGGTTCTGGGGCATCTAAACTGAATAGAAGACTCTTTTTCCTTTACTCAGGACGGAGGCCCTGCTATCCTCATGTTTAATCCTTTCGGGGTTCCTGGTCCCGGTAGCCTGGCCAGCCAGTTGCTCTAAGACCTGGTTCTCAGCTAACTCTCTCCCTCTTCTCCTCGGCCGCTCCCTTCACATCTCAGCATCACCAAACTGCTCGGTGTCCCATTCCCTAACCTGTGCCCCTTCCGCTCCCTCTGATGGAAAAGGCCTTCCTCCTCCTTCCTTTGGCTTTTCCTTATTCATTCTTTCACACTCTATGCAGGCATCACCTCCTCCATGAAACCTTCTCTGGTTGATTCACCAGAGGTGTCTATCTTGTACTCCCGTAACTCAGTCTGGAGACTTCTATCACGATATTCACCCTTTCATATACAGGGATCTCTCTTTATAAACCCTCATAGGGGAGGGTTTCTTCGTAACGGGTGCCATGACGTTTGTCTTTGAATCTTCAGCATCTAGTTCAGCGCCCGTCACATTGCAATGAGGGCACAATTTGGAAACATTTGTGAAAATCATTCTTCATTTACAGAAGTATTACCAAAGCATTTCAACATGTAGAAGTATGCAAACGAGACTGAACCTAGAGGACAGCGAATGCAAAGTAAGATTCACAAGCCTGCCCTTGAGGATAAAGAAACAATCGTATATTATTTTCTAGCCTTCAGATTTGCTAATATCAACCATTTTACTATTTTTGAGCTGAACAGATCCTACAGCAGAGCTGTTGTCCTTCTTGTTTAATTGACATTTTTAAAAGCTTAAATGTGAATTTACTATGAATCTGATTCTTTCCACTTCTCAGAATCAAGTGCCAAATAAATGAACACGTTCCAATGCTTTCATCTAATAGTAAACATAAGTTTTCAGGTAGATAAAAAGGAAAAAAAACAATGGCATAAACACTCCAATAGGGCGGGCCCCTGGAGAAGCAGGGTGATGTGGAAGCCAGCAACTCAGAGGCAAAGGGATGTGGCCCGTGGCCACTGCCTTCCTGTTGGTTCTGGAAGGCAGTGCTGGCTTTATGAAGGAGACCGTATCCTCTGCTTGCAGCGTGATGACTGCCACTCCACACTGAAAACCAGCGCTGACATATAGACACCGTGCACGTGTATGTGCAAGGTCACTTCAGTCGTGTCTGACTCTGTGCAACCCTGTGGACCGCAGCCCGCCAGGCTCCTCTGTCCATGGGATTCTCCAGGCAAGAATACCGGCGTGGGTTGCCATGCCCTCCTCCAGGCGATCATATACATACCACCCCATGTAAAACAGACCATTAGTGGACCTCTGCTGTGCAGCACTCAGTGCTCAGTAATGCCCTAGAGGGGTGGGGGTGGGTGGGAGGGGGGCTCAAGAAGGAGGGGGTATATGTACACACACAACTGATTCACTTTGTTGCATAACAGAAATCAACGCAACATTGTAAAGCAATTATACTCTGATCAAAAAGTGAATTTAAAAATATAAGTAACACTGATTTATAAAAATGAGTATAGAATATTTAAAAAAGAAGCAGTGTGATGTTTGTTACCCTGACCAACTATGTTACTGTAGTTGTTACCGTAGACCAATATAAAGATGTTTGTTACCAGAGACCAACTCTGGAGGCTGCATTACGTGAGCAGAGAGTTTTCCCTAACATTTAATTTTTTAAAAATAAAAATTCACGCTGTATCTAAACCAGAAAACTGATTACATGTTACACAGAGAGTCCCCAACAAGCCTTAGAAATAAATGTCTGTGTTCCAGCACCGAGGTGAGTTTTTTCAGGGGACCCTCTCTGGAAGGCACACTGAACCTCCTTAGGAGTGAGGAGTCCCTGGACGTAGACACAGAGACTATGAACTCAGAAACAGTACATTGGCGACTTGAGATAATCAGGAGGGACACAGCACCGAGGAATTTGATGAGAGAGACATTGCCAGCCTTTGAATAATTCATTCCGGGAGTCACACAAACGTAGAGAAGATGCTCAACCCTGACAAAGTCTTGGTTCAATCTTTTAGCTTTTTGTTAGTTAAATCCAGTCATCCATTGATCACGCACACACATGCACAGACAGTGGTATAAGACATACACACTGTGCTACTGTTCACAACTGCCAAGGCCTGAGTACAGCCTAAATGTCTATCAGTAGATAAACGGATAAATAAGATGCAGTACGCATATACAGTGGAATATTGCTCAGCCACAGAAAAGAATGAAATAGTATCATTTGCAGCAACACAGATGGAGCTGGAGATGATCGTACTAAGTGAAGTATGTTAGAAGAAGAAAGACAATACTTCTCAGAATAGAAATAATATCACATACAGGTGGAATCTAAAATGAGACACAATGAACTTATTTACAAAACAGACTGACAGCTCTAGAGAACAGCCTTGTGGTTGCCAAAGGAGAGATGAATTGGGAGTTTTGGATCTGGAGATGCAAACTACCATACACAGAATGGATAAACGACAAACTCCTACTATACAGCACAGAGAACTGTATCAATATCCTGTGATAACTATAATGGGAAAGAATACGAAATGAAAGAGAATGTATACATATGTATAACTGAATCACTTTACTGTGCAGTAGAAATTAACACAACATTGTAAATGAACAATGCTTGAATAAGATACATTTTAAAAAGACATATGTATTGTGCTATATTATCTCATTTTAATTCCTTGATTCAAGATACACATAAATCTCTAAAACACTTTTTAAACTCAATGGGAAATATCTTCAGCCCATTGGTCTTACCCTGAGGTAGTTGAGGGTGAAATTTGTCAGCCCCATCCTGGTGATGTTTTTGGACAGCTGATCCAAGACCTGAGGATCTTGTGCCTAAACAGGAAAAAAAAATCAAATATTTTATCCCTGCAAGACAGTATCAAGGAAGTCCTGACTGTGCCACTGCTGCTAAGACATGCATCTTGTCAGTTTTTCTCAGAGGGTAGGTTGCTGCAGATAATTTGTTTTACATTTTGAAGAAACGTGCATATAACGCTCAAGGTCACCTTTGGTTCAATGGTGCAAGACTCATTGCCAGGGAGAACTGAACTGAGTCAGATGGGAGAAAGGACTTTACATCCTCTGTGAGAGGCCCTGTGTCTTCCAGAGGAGGGTTATTAAGCCCGATCAGGACACCTCCAGGTCCCTGGCACCCCCTTAACCCTGAGGGGAGGTGGGGTCTGGGTTTGGCAGAACCATGTTTTAGGGTTACCCAGGTGGTGCTAGCGGTAAAGAACCTGCCTGCCGATGCTAATCCAGAAGATGTGAGAGACTTGGGTTCAGTCCCTGGGTGGAGAAGATTCCCTGGAGAAGGAAATGACAACCTACTCCAGTTTTCTTGCCTGAAAATTACCATGGAGAGAGGAGCCTGGCCAGGCTACAGTCCATGGGGTCACAAAGAGTTGGACATGACTGGAGTGACTTAGCACACAGGTGCACATGCTTTAGGACTGGCCTTTGCTGGGTGTTATGATAATAGTGTTTTTAAAAAAAGATCTTCAAATTTCTTATTCTAATCTCTATTAATTATTTACTGACATTATTTATGGGGGAAGGACACATTTTTATTTTATTTTTGACCACATCATGAGGCATGGGGGATCTTTGTTCCTAGACTAGGGATCGAACCTGAGACCCCTGCAGTGGAAATGTGGATTCTTAACCACTGGACCACCAAGGAAATCTCATGACAGTGTTTGTAGCAGCTTGGCGTTGAGTCCTATATTTGAAAATTTTGGAACTGCCATGAAATATATTAATACATATATATTAAAAATGTCTAACTCTCCTCCCCATTAAGCTGAGGCTAGAAATAGATGTCCTCAACAACTTTCATCCAGAAGGACTGTAAAGGTATGCATTCTATTTTCAGAAATACCAGCCACATTAAAAATATCAAGATGTCATGTTTTATGGGCCAACCCCCATGTTCTGTTTGGCGAGAAAAGAAAATAAATTCTTTCTGGATTCCATTGTAAGGTGAGTCTCTTAGTCATTGCTCTTTCTTTCTGTTTGTTTTTCCTTCTTTCTTGATGGATATAAACTATTGTTAAACAGAGGAAGTCTTAAGTAAACATCTCCTTGCCTCCTGTTCTGCATTCATGAGACTATCTAGGTTATACCAACATCTTAATTTGTTCTTTTTCTGTACTTAATGCAACCAATTGGCTTTGTGTATATAAATTTAAAAAAAAATCGAATGTAGGTGAAAATAGCTTGCCACTTTTCATCTCAATTTCTGAAATGAGGGTCCTCTGTAGACATACATGCGTGCATGCTAAGTCACTTCAGTTGTGTCGGACTCTGCGACTCTATGGACTGTAGCCCACCAGGCTCCTCTGTCCATTGGATTCTCTAGGCAAGAATACTGGAGCGGGTTGTCATTCAGTACTGGAGTGGGTTGCAGTTACAACTGTAATTGTGTTCTCTTTTCACCACATAGGGTCTTAAAAATCAGGCTCAAATCTCATTTTGCTCCAAAGCATTTTCCCAGAAACTGCTGGATCGTGTATTCTGGAAGAAGCATTTATTAACTCAATGCCTGCTGATTCCTTCTTAAGGGACTGATCTGATGAGTTTCTCTCAAGTCTTACCATTAAAACATCTCTCTAGATTGGCATCGAATCCACCCTTGCACCTTCCTGATGTCCAACCCATTTGATATGATTTACAGCCAAATGCAATCAAGAGGAACCCAGGTCTTCCTCCGGTTTCCAGCGCCGTGGTTAGGAGGCGTGTGGACACACACCCGAGGTATGTGAGCCCCACATCTTGTCAGATGGTTCCAATAAAAACTGGAGACTGTTTTTCCTACTCCTTGTTTTGTTTCTCTCATTTATACACAACAAGTTTATTAGCCCAGGCCGAGTGGTACTTGATAACAAATGCATGGAATTTAAGAAAAGTACAGACTGTTTATTGAGGTAACCTCCATTTGGAGTTTAAAATAATAAAGTAGGAAAGGAAATAGTCTCACAACTTACCAAACTCAGAAACAAAGGAGGGAAAAAGGGGCCTGTGGATGAAAATGATTGAAGGGAAAACTCAAAATTTAGAGTTAATTGTCTAAAGTGTGAAAGTTTCTGGGAGCTTTTCCATAGTGAGAAAACAGAGCTTCTCTTTTCTGGGTGAGATGAGGAGGGGATGAAAGGGAAGAAAGTGAAATAGAAATTAAGGTACTTACGTGCATGGCTAGAATGCTTCTTGGGACTAACTCTCTGTATTGTCTAATGGTAAAGTGCCACGTTTTTATTCTCATGAGGTCGTCAAAGGTGAACTCCAAGATCAGTCTGCCTTCTGTACACACCTGGAAGGGACAAACAGGGGGCTCAATGGTTATGCACTTGGTGATCACGACGTTTTTGTAATTCACATGTCAGCCACTCAATGCGGTCTCCCTGACTCCTCTTGGGAGGTGCTCGATCTTAGCAAAAACGTGGCACAGGGAAGGTGTCAGCTCTGAAATTAATGGGGTCAAAGGTCAGCACAGCAGCTCACCAGCCATGAGCTACTGGTAACTCAACTAGTTTTGGCAGAAACTCCATGAGCCCCTATTTCTTCATTTGTAAATATGCAGACAAAACCCATCTTATAGCAATGCTATGTCAAACACTCCTGGTAAACTGTGTCCCCCATAACACTAACATGCTTTCACCTCCTTTTTCCTCCACTTTCATCATCCTTCTAGAATAAGCGTTTGAGCTCTGTTCTAATCTCGGTTATCCTACTCTGGGAGAAAGTACCTAATAAAAGTATTCCTGTGTAAGTATGAGTTACTTCAAGGCCATCCAGGCAGGAGGAGAAGGGGATGACAGAGGATGAGATGGTTGGACGGCATCACCGACTTGATGGACATGAGTTTGAGCGAGCTCCAGGAGTTGGTGATGGACAGGGAAGCCTGGCGTGCTGCAGGCTGTGGGGGCACAAGGAGCCAGACAGGACTGAGTGACTGAACTGAGCTGAACTGAAGCAGAGGAAATTTTCGTTTCCAAAGAGAAATGTCAGAGGGTGGTGCTTAACCCAAGGCTGTGGGTTATCAGTTATGGATGTTTGGAAAGAAAGGCATTTTAGAGTAAATTCCTTGAATCACATTCTATTAGATATGACGAATTCTCCTTGTATAAAGGGCCAGGCTTTGGGGAACCAAATTAATCTAAGATAAATGTATATTATTAATGAGATATAGTGAGTCTTATAGACTGATCAGTGACAGGGTAGCATTTTTATCTGCTCTTGAAAGTCAGATGATTTTTGGCATGCAGTTCATTTTTCTTTTTTTTTGGCAGCTTACAGGATCTTAGTTCCCTGACTAGGGATCGAACCTGGGCTCATGGCCGTGAAATGGCCAAGTCCTAACCACTGGGCTGTCAGAAAATTCCGCAGTTTCTATTTTATTCACATTTCTCCTCACTGTTGTGCTGTGTGCTGAGTTGCTCAGTCATGTCCAACTCTTGAGCAACTCACTGGACTGCAGCCCGCCAGGCTCCTCGGTCCATGAGACTTTTCAGGCAAGAATACTGAAGTGGGTTGCCATGTCCTTCTGCAGGGGATCTTTCCGACCCAGGGACTGAACTTGCATCTCCTGTGTCTCCTGCACTGTAGGCAGATTCTTTACCTACTAAGCCATTGGGGAAGTCTTTTTTCACTGTTAATGACTTTGAAATGAAAGAAAATGTGGGAAGGCTTACGCCGCTCATTCTGTCTCACCTCTAAGATGGGAAGCAGTGACCGTACATTGGTCCAGTTTAAACAATTGCAGCTCGATATTCAGCCCACGTTTGCCTAGAGAGGCAGTACAAAAATGGGAGGCTTTTGCACCAGAAAGTCCTAGATTCAAATCTTGACTCTGTTTTCCACTTATTTTGCAACAGATTCCCCAAGTTTCAGTTTCCTCATCTGCAGAATGAGGATCAGAATACCCTTAGGTAGGGATGTTGGGAAAGCATATGAAGTGCAGTTTTGTGTATAGATTGCCGAGTATTGTTGCTGTTTAGTTGCTAAGCCATGTCCAACTCTTCGTGACCCCATGGACTGTAGCCCGCCAGGCTCCTCTGTCCACGGACTTCTCCAGGCAAGAATCCTGGAGTGGGTTGCATTTCCTTCTCCAGGGGATCTTCTTGACCCAGGGATTGAACCCATGTCTGCTGCACTGGCAGGTGGATTCTTTACAGCTGAGACACCACCGAAGCCCGCCTGGTATTGCACTTGACAGTAAATGATAGTTTAAAGATGGAAGACGTGCAACCGAGGAACCCAGAGCCTTGGAGCAGGGGTTGTTGTAATGTCCTGTCTGAGACCTGGGGGCTTATGAGCAGGGCATCGCGGGCTCTTCTGGGAAGAGCTAAGCCTCCACCTAACCCTGAGATTCCCACTCACTTTCTTGATTCAACCAGAACAGCTTCAGTTTTATCTGTTTTAAGTAGTGGACCTCTGATCAAGCCTGTCTGGAGAAAGATTGTTTAGACTAAAAAAAATTACAACACTTTGGAAATCATTGCACTTACACTTAAAGAAAAAATAACAGTCAACTGAATAGGGAATACGATCATTTTAGAAATAGTCTAAACTATAGTCCATGAAGATAATGCGCAATGCAAATCGTTCTTTTGAGCTTCCCAAGGCAGCGGTAGTGGTAAAGAATCTGCCTGCCAGTGCAGGAGACATAAGAGACACGGGTTCAATCCCCGAGTCAGGAAGATCCCCTGGAGCAGGGCACAGCAACCCTCTCCAGTATTCTTGCCTGGAGAATCCCATGGACAGAGGAGCCTGGTGGGCTACAGTCCACAGGGTCACAAAGAGTTGGACATTACTGAAGTGACATAGCACAGCACATCAACCTTTTATGAAATCTTAATAATCACTTCAAATGTCTTTTCTAATGAGTCAGTTCTTCGCATCAGGTGGCCAAAGTATTGGAGTTTCAGCTTCGGCATCAGTCCTGCCAATGAATATTAGCATCAGTCCTTCCAATGAATATTAGCATCAGTCCTTCCAATGAATATTCAGGACTGATTTCCTTTAGGATGGACTGGTTGGATCTCCTTGCAGTCCAAGGGACTCATTTGAAAAGACCCTGATTCTGGGAAAGAATGAAGGTGGGAGGGGAAGGGGACAACAGAGGATGAGATGGTTGGATGGCATCACTGACTCAATGGACATGAGTTTGAGTAAAATCCGGGAGTTGGTGATGGACAGGGAGCCCTAGCATGCTGCAGTCCATGGGGTCTCAAACAGTCGGACAGGACTGAGCGACTGAACTGAACTGAATAATGACTTCCTTCTTTGGGAATTTTATACCCATAACCATCATTTGTTGAATTCCGACTATGCCCTAGGCACTGGGTTAGGTGCTTTTGAATCTCTCTAATTTAAAGAACTATTTTTTTTAAACAAGAAAAACACCAAGTGGAGAAGAGTTAGGAACCTGTTGACAGAGCACCACTTAAGAAAGATGCTTAAAAAAAAAGAAAGAAAGATGCTAATAACACCTGCCATTTCCATTTCATCAAAGGTCTCAGAAGCACTGTCAGATAATTATTGATAATCTGGGTGAAGGCCTCTGACTCAGATCCAGTTGGCACAAGCTGTGGGTAATTCCAGGCATTTGGGCTCCCTGCCCTCAAACTCCTCGACTGAGTGGTCTTCAGGGCCTCATTTCTGGATCTTTGCCATGAGAGTCGAGCACAGTGAAAAGGGGGAAGACTTCAGTGTCCCCACACCACTCCTCCAGAGCCTTGCCTATCAGCATCAGACTTAATTTACCAAGATTTTCCAAAGAGTTACATAGAGATTAAGCCACACAATTCTTCCCTGTGTGTTAATAGGACAGAAGCCACCGGCAGGGGAGGCTTTCCCAGAAGAGGGGTGACTATAGCCAGACATGGGCAGAGAAGTGTCTTGACAAGGCAGGACAGGGATATAGGGGTGCCATAATCCTGTTTCTTTTAAAGAGAGGGGGTTATTGGCTGTTTAAGCAAATATTAGCCCAGTTGAAATGTCATGCTTTTTTTAAATTACCTAATCTATTTGTTTTGTGTTTATGAGACACAAACCCAAGGCAGAGAGAGTTTCTGGTTTACTTCTACAGGAATAGAATTTCATAAAGGGAAGGCCTGGATGGACCTCTTCTGATGAATTACTCAGTTGGAGAATCTCTAAGGCCATGTTCAACTGTGTTCTTTGTTTACTGTGATGTAGCAAACCAGCTGAGGACTCTTTTTGCCATCAAACTGCTAAGGGCCTACGAAAAGAAACAATGCAACAGCCTTGGGCTCCTCCTTTCTCAGCTAAAACCAAGGACTCAGGTTTATCTGGGACATAGCATGGGCAAGAGAGGAATCCTGAGAATTGAATCTAAGTCACTTGTGTTGAGTGTTTTCTTTAAGGGAAACTAAATGACTGAAGTGGCCTGAAAGTCACTTAGTCGTGTCCGACTCTTTGTGACCCCATGGACTGTAGCCTGCAAGGCTCCTCTGTCCATGGAATTCTCCAGGCAAGGACACTGGAGTATGTATCCATTTCCTTCTCCAGGGGTCTTCCCAACTTGGGGATTGAACCCAGGTCTCTGGCATTGCAGGCGGATTCTTTAGCATCTGAGAAGCCCTGGTGACTTCTTTGAATGAAAGGATGGGAGACAATTTGATCAATGCTGACTTTCCCCAAGCAGTTCTCCCCACAGCCTCCTCCCAACCCCTGCCCCCCTCATGGAGGTCAAAGGAAACTAAAGGTTTTGTGATTTATTTTATTTTACATGCAACAATCAGAAAATGAAATAGAGATGCTTAAGAAAAAATGTATATACATATATATATTCCTTGTTTGGAATAGTTAAAAAAAATGAGCATAGCTTACGAAGAGGAATTAATGTTTCTTCTTTTCAGAAAAACTCTGCACATTCCTCGTAATCAATACAATTAATGTAGCTTTTATCTAAAGTTGGCCTTTTTTAAAAAAAAAAAAGCTGCCTTTCACTTGGAATCCAAATTCAAAAGGGTCCCCAATTAAGAAAACATTTTCTGTTGTGCTGAATTCATGTTACTGTGAGCTCTGACATTTTGTTTCTGTGGTAACCAAAATCAGCTGATTAGTTGGCATGGCAACAGAAAAGATGTAATCCCAGCAGACACACTCTAATCAATGCCCCCAGCACAGATGGTCTCCGGAGGATCAACAAGAAAGAGGCTGGCAGGCATTCAGTGCGTCACGTGTTGGCTTGAGAGTAGGCCAGGAACAAGAGAACTAAAAAAGAACATTTCTCAAACTAACCCGGAGCTTTTTAACCCTTTTCTTTCTTTGCATAATAGTAAGGCAATACTGACCATGTCGTTGTATAACAAAATGATTCTCATGCAGTTTTTATGAAATATAATATGTTTGTTAGATGGGAGTGTTCATTTAATTTTTCTTGGTCTTTATGCTTAGAACAGTATGCATGGACTAAGGCTTTTAGATTAACAGTTGCATAAAGCTCAGTGTATCTTACTTGGAAATGCTGCACATGTAAATCCATAGTGGTTTAATTGCTAAGTTGTGTCCAACTCTTTGTGATCGCATGGACACCTTTGCCCCTCAGGCTCTACTGTCCATGGAATTTCCCAGGCAAGAATACTGGAGTGGGTTACTATTTACTTCTCCAGGGGATCTTCCTGACTCAGGGATTGAACCCGGGTCTCCCGCATTGCAGGAAGATTCTTTACCTACTTAGCCACCAAGGAAGCTCATATGTAAATACACATATATACATTTATTAGAGTGATATACTCATTGATGATATAGTAATTCCATTAGAGTCAGGATGAGAGCATAAAGGGCTTTCCAGGTGGTGCTAATGATAAAGAACTTGCCTGCCAATGCAGCTGGATTTAAGAGGCACAGGTTCAATCCCTGGGTTGGAAAGATCCCCTGGAGTAGGGCATGGCAACCCACTCCAGTAGTCCTGTCTGGAAAATCCCATGGACAGAGTAGCCTGGGGAGCTATATTCCATGGGGTCACAGTCAGACACGACTGAGGGCTGAGCACACACCCAAGAGTATAACATAATAAGAATCGTGAACCAACTGTCAGAGACATCAGTGAGGGTTCATACTGGAAAAAAGTCAAAGTTACTCATGTTCGACTCTTTGCGGCCCCGTGGACTGTAGCTCGCCAGACTCCTCTGTCCATGGGATTCTCCAGGCAAGAATACTGGAGTGAGTATCCATTCCCTTCTCCAGGGGATCCTCTTAACCCAAGGATTGAACCCAGGTCTTCTGCATTACGGGTGGATTCTTTGCCGTCTGAGCCACCAGGGGAGTCCAGGAATACTGGAGAGGGTAGCCTATCCCTTCTCCAGGGCATCTTTCCAACCCAGGAATAGACCTGGGGTTTCCTGCATTGCAGACGGATTCTTTACCAGCTGAGCTACCAGGGAGACCCACACTGGTTGGTATTTCCACGGTACTTTTCCACAGTAGCAAATAATTTCACAGTTAATAATTGAGATAAGGAAAGACCATAGCCTGTGTTTATAGAAATGATAAGATGTCCAATAATGGCTGTAATTATGGTTCCAGTTTGTGAAACCCAAAATGATGCAACATGTATCTCAGAGAGGGTCCTTTCAGTATTGGCCAGAATTCACATCCTCAAATATAATTCAAGGGTCTTTAATTCTGAAAACCTTGGGGATTGCTCTTCTGATTATTAAGCTTTGTTTCCAGTTTTATTCAAAGTTGAATACAGAAAAGAAAGCTTTCAGAATATATGTGTAAAAACTCTCATTACAGCATCTATAGTGTTCCTAGGGTCAGGAAATTGCAAAACATGCTTTGTGGTCCTGAGGAATATTAAGTATTACTGTTGATTAAGGCTGTGGCTGATTTTTGATTCACCAGTTGACCACATTTTCATAAAAGCAACTCAGAAATGCAGAGTCAAACGCTATTTGGAGAATTAGAGTTTATTGATAGTCTAAATTAGAACAATGTGAAAATGCCTACACATAATGTGCTAAGTGATACCATGTACTAATAGCAGGCTCCCCTTTAAAAAAAAATAAAGCATCAGCTACCAAACTGTTTTTCTTTGTGATACTGAAAGGTCATTAGCTTTCTGATTTCTACTAAATCACCATATTATTTCATTACACAAAGATGAGTTATTTTTAATTAATATAAGAACAAAAGAAAAATTGGAAAGATTCTTTGGGTAGTATAATAATCACCCACGGAGCAAAAAAAAAAAAAAAAAAAAAAGAGAGAGAGAGAGAGAAAATGAAACGCTTTGGAATATTCTAAAAATAAATGTGCATAATTAGCATCTGGACGAAGGCCACACAGCTAAGCTACATTTCCCAGAAAGTGATATTTTTCATCACAGTATAGAAATATTCATTACCGGAGCTGGCAAATGTATTGCCACAGAGTAGAGTCAGATGGGTGATCTAAATAATTAAAGCTTGAAACCCAGAGAGCTGAGTTCAGGATAATGTCCCCGTGTGGGAGGGGGTGCCATGTGAGAGGGAGTGCTCCAGCAGGGAGGAGGAGGCAACGGAGGAGAACCTTGGTTTCTTAATTTGAATAGTAAAAAAAAAAACAAACACCTTATCAATTCATAGGAAGAATGGGATTCTTTTTGATTTAAAACCAATCTGGCATGCACAGCATGATATCTTCAGAGCAACTGACTATGTTCACTTCTGAAAAAAGTTTCGGTCTGAGAAAGAAATGGAGGAAATATATGAAAGGCTCCTTGCAATATGCATTTTTATTTTCAGTGGCTACAGGCTTGGGAAGTAGCTCCTTCATTACAGCCAAGCTTAATTATCACGGGTTTCTTTTTTCTCTGAAAGCATAAGGAACTGGTGCGTTTTTCTTGAATGACCTAAAAGTAACAGGAGCTCACTTGTGTCCGACTCTTTGCAGCCCCATGGACTGTAGCCCGCCGGGCTCCTCTGTCCGTGGGATTTTCCAGGCAAGAGTACTGGAACGGGGTGCCATCTCCTTCTCCAGGGGATCTTCCTGACCCAGGGATCGGACCCGTGTCTCCTATGTCTCTTGCATCAGCAGGCGGATTCTTTATCGCTAGCGCCACGTGGAAAGCCCAAAAGTAGCACCGTGTATGTGTGTGTGTTAGTTGCTCAGTCGCAGAATACTGGAGTGGGTTGCCATTCCCTTTTCCGGGGAAAGTAACACTAAGCCTACACAAAGGACACTGAGGCAACAGAAAAAGGCTTTCCCTGCAGCGCTCGGGCTTTATAATGCTAGAAATGGCTCCTGTATCCACAAGGTGATGTAAAAGTTTGGTGTCTTCAAAAATAAGTGAGTCATGGGCAGAGTAAACCATCACCCAGGTGACCATTCCTTTCCACAGAGCAAAACTCTCAAGACCAGCACGCTCCAACACATGCAGTGGGAATCTTCCTTATCCCAGACTGACAGCTTTTCTCTCCGCTCAATGGTTAAAAAGGGAAAGTGGGAAAAACCCTCCTCCTGTTCCACATTTAAAATGTCTGTGGATGATAATCAAGACACCATAAACTCAATGGCATTGGATGATTCGTTTTTGCATTTATATAAGCATTTTCTTTGCCTGTGGTTTTTAACACCCCTGTGGGCACCAGAAAGGTGAAATTGCACCAAGATCAAAGAATACTTTAAATAATAAATGTTTTATATCTACTCTTTCAGCAAAATAGTGTGTAAGTAGCAGACACATCTTCAGTTTTATAATTTAGGCTTCCACAATTAACCCTGATAATTCAGCTTCTCTTAACTATAAAGAGAAGGATGTCATTTGTGTTTTCGGCTAAAAGAAAGAACTGGTCTTGTTGATGTTACAAATTAGTTTCACACTGAGTCTTAGTCAAAATGCAGTGAACTAGTGTTCACTAAAATAAACTTCCATTTGCCAGATTCTTTGACTAAATATTTATTCTTACTAATTTTTCTGCTTGGGAGATGATATAAAGGGATTGTCTATAGTGTTCCTTTTATACTTTTGTATTCCTTAAAGATTATGACTAGTTGAATTGTGGTTTGTTGATTTTCCCCCTGCTTCTTAATATTTGAATTCAGCTTTAAAAACTTTAACTTCAGTAACAAAGCACAAATACTGACTTCACAATAATAGAAGAATGTTCTTTTAGTTGTAGGATATCCCTGAGTATCAAAACCAAAGTTCTATGTAATGTATATCATCATGGGCTAGAGTGAATTACACATAGTATCTTTCGAGTGGTGTATATTTGAAAGTTACTAATAGTCTTTAACACATTACTGACCAGAGACATATTAACACCACAGGCATTAGTTTCTAAAAAAAATCCCCCAGACAATAATGTGTTAAGGGGCTTGTCACAAGAAAGAGATTTGAAGCATGTGTAGCGGCTGGATGGCATCACCGACTCGATGTACATGAGTTTGGGTGAACTCTGGGAGTTGGTGATGGACAGGGAGGCCTGGTGTGCTGTGGTTCATGGGGTCGTAAAGAGTCAGAAACCACTGAGCAACTGAACTGAAGTGAGTGATGGATGGCGGTCTTCCCTGGTGGTGCAGACAGTAAAGAATCCGCCTGCAATGTGGGAGAGCTGGGTTCGATCCCTGGGTCAGGAAGATCCCCTGGAGGAGGGCATGGCAACCCACTCCAGTATTTTTGCATGGGAAATCCCATGGACAGAGGAGCTTGGGGGGCTACAGTCCATGGGGTCGCAAAGAGTTGGATACAACTGAGTGACTAAGCATAGTGATGGATGTTAACTAAACTTATTAGTAATCACCTCACAATATGTATATATATCAAATCAACATGTTATAAACGTAACACAAATACACTGTTACGTATAAGTGGTGTAAGTGTTAGTCGCTCAGTGGTGTCCGACACTCTGTGAATCCATGGACTGTAGCCCTCCAGACCCCTCAGTCCCCAGAATTCTCCAGGCAAGAATAATGGAGTGGGTTGTCATTCCCTTCTCCAGGGGATCTTCCCAACCCAGGGATAAAACCTGTGTCTCCCACCTAACAGGTAGAGTCTTTACCAGAGAAGTCTGTTAAATGTCAATTATATCTCAATTAAAAAAAAAAGAAAAAAACACCTAAATTGTAATTTTGTAGCCTAAGTTTGATAGGCAGCCAAAACTCTCTTCTCTTTCTTGAAGGTTTATCCTGTTTGACTTTCTTGGGGTCTGTATCAAATGAACAGGGCTCCCCCAGAGAGTCTTGCTGGGTTACAAACCAAAAAGATGACCTCACAGGGCTGCTCGTATCTGACATGTGAGAGGTCAGCTTAAAGTTCCAGAAGAAAACCCTAATCAGCATCCTGCAGCACACCCAGAGAAGAGCAAGCCTTGTCGCCGAGCCCAGCCCGTACCTTGGTAAACATGGGCTTCCCATGCTGGGTGACCATCACGCACTGGTCGCAGTCCACGGTGATGGATGAGTTGTGGTAGGACTCTTTCGAGTGTTTGAGAATGTAATACAGGTCGGTCACCCCTCCTTCAAACACAGTGCTAAAATAACGAGGGATGAGGGTCCTGCCGATAGCTGGAAGAGACACAAAGAGAAACAAACCATCAACACTAATGTCCGGATCGTCCCATATACCCCACGCCACGGCCAGACCTCCAACTGGATACAGATCATAGCAAGAGGCAAAGTTTTTCTCCTTACCAACTGCCATATCCCTTACAGCTTACAGCTAATAAAATCGAATCTATTCACGAAGAATCTATGCAGTCATCTCTCCAGATCTGGCATCCATCAATAATGTAAGAGTTAGTACTTTAAACATAAAGGGG
This sequence comes from Capra hircus, assembly GCF_001704415.2. Taxonomy (NCBI): domain Eukaryota; kingdom Metazoa; phylum Chordata; class Mammalia; order Artiodactyla; family Bovidae; genus Capra; species Capra hircus. Next base: position 112,061,203 of record NC_030813.1, read on the forward strand.
GAAATGCTGATGACTTTTGACCTCATGGATATTCTCTAAGTTAAGATATTTTCAAAAAATAAAACATATCCAATCCACTTGGACTTTTCAATGGATTGCACGCCAGTTACTCAATCATGTTTTATCAGTAGTAGTAGTCATAATAATATAAGTTTTGATAATGTAATGCTTTGTGGGCTATGAATTATTTTGGGGCTTCACTCGCTCACTGGATCTTTAGCACAAAGTCAAAAGACTAGGGAACTGTAGGAAGCACAACGATTATCATAAAAGAAAAAGTTATTAGGAATGTTTGAAAGTCACGTGACTTATGAGGAGATAACTGGGGTCTCTAATGTCAAATCTGCAAACGCCCATAGGAGTTTGGGATGGACATGTACACACTGTTATATTTAAAACGAGTAACCAGCAAGGACCTACTGTATGGCACAGGGAACTCTGTTCAACGTTATGTGGCAGTCTGGATGGGAAGGGAGTTTGGGGGTGAATGGATATTATGTATATGTATGGTTGAATCCCTTTGCAGTTCACCTGAAACTATCACAATATTGTTAATCAGATATACTCCAATATAAAATAAAAACTTAAAAAAAATCTATCTACATTGAAACACTTTCCAACACCATGTCTCAAGCTGCTTTAATGAATGGATATCTTTAACAAGTGATCCCTATCTGTATACAAAGAAATCCATACCTACGTGAATGCACACTGCTCTATCTGCTTCTGGAGTTGAAAGAAAATCTCTTTCCAGAATCAAAGGGCCATCTTAAGAAAACTTGATACCTTCTACTTGGTCTAAATTGGTCTCTTTCATTCTGCGTGTCCTATCCTGTCCCATTTTAGTCTGAGGGATTCGTAAGTAGCTGGGTCTCTCTGATATATGATGCTTAGAAACAGCTAACAAGCCCTTGCTTTAGCAGAGATTTTAAATCCTCTTACACTGAAAATCCCAACTCATAATATCAGGAATTTTGCCTATGTGCAGATTTTGAGGCAAAGTACTAAAGCACTCTCAAGTGATTCAAGATTTTAATACATCTCTTACATTTACTATATAAGGCTTCCTGAAAGACAAAAATAATGTTTAAGATAAATACATTACCAAAGAGTGCTTTAGTAGGAAAGATCATTCAATCATCACTTGAATGTTTAAAAGTGTTTAATTTCATTTTAAAAGAATCAGTATTAATCCATTTTGTATGAATCTATATCTCTTTTGTACACGGATTTGGAAAAAATACTATAAAAAGAATACTCTGCCAAATGTTTTCTGAAGTGATCGCTAAAGAATCCCAATGTGAATGCCTAGTCTCTGAATAATTTATATAGTTGTTATTGCTTCATATTTACTGCAGTGAAATCAATCAACAAGTGTGTGCTGAATATTCCAGGATCTTTGGCAATTTCATCCTAAATAATCCTTATACATACACTTCCTAAATACTGCCTAATCCCCAATAGTGCATGTTTATCTGCTAAATATAAAATTCAAAGAAGAGTCATTTGAGTCCGTCATATCCTTAAACATATGCATAGCTGATATGTCATAAAGAAAACTTTGCTAATATGAAAAACCTTATTGTACTTTGCTAAACAGCTAAAATTAATTAAACGCATTTCAAATATTCCAAGTTAAAACTAATTACCATAAATCAGCTCTAGCAATTTGACATTTTGGGATCTGTACTGTGGAAAGTAAACACACACCATAAAAATATAGATGTAGGGTGAAAATATTTCACTACAATATCCAAGGAATTGTCACATTAAAAAGGTTGTGCAAATAAACATCATTGGATTAGCCACATTATCATTTATTCATGAATCATGCACAATTTAATTTCTCTGTAGTAGTGTTTGCTATATGTAAGCATTATTTTCATTCATAGTTTAAGGAAATTCAAATGGGAAAAACCTTCAAAATTCCTTAACTTTCAATTGAAATTTTTCAATCTTTTTTTGTGTGATGAAAGTCACATAAAACAAAGCGTACTATTTTAAAAGTATGCTTACTTTGCTGGGCAACTCTCACCATCACCCACCTCCTGAAGTTTTCACCTTCCTAAACTGAAACTCCGTCCCCTTTAAATACTAGCTCCCCCTCCCTGCCTCCTGACCCCCTGTTCCCTGGCATCTAACAATCTGCTTTCTGACTCTATGAATGTGACTACTCTAGGTGACGTGTATAAGGGGAATTATAGGGTATCTGTGTGCGTCTGGTATGGCCTCTCTGACTCCAGATAATGCACAGGCTCTATACTCAATAGACGTAGAGGGTGGCGACTTTGCTTCACTGAATCTGCTCCATCACTGAAGGAGATGATTGTTAAGGATACCTGAGGGTTGTTTTCAGTCCCGTGTCCTTTGTGGGACTACATCTACCATTTTCCCGCTGTCTGACCTGGACCGTCATGCACGAAGCTCTGTTATCCTCTGTGGTAGACTAGCTACTCTGATGACCCCACTGCATCACAGCAGTGGGGTTCACAACCTTCCATATGTAGCCTCCTCTTTTCAGATCGGCCTGGATCCTGTGATCTGCTTTCATAAATAGAAGGTGGCTTACTTCACTCTGTATAAGCTCTAGGTTCATCTACCTCATTAGAACTGAGTCAAGCCCATTCCTTTTTATGGCTGAGTAATATTCCACTGGAGCTTCCTAGGAGGCTAGTGGTAAAGAATCTGGCTGTCAATGCAGGAACACATAAGAGGTTCAGGTTCAATTCCTGGGTCGGGACAATCTCCTGGAGGAGGGCATGGCAACCCACTCCAGTATTCTTGTCTGGAGAATCCCCATGGACAGAGGAGCCTGGTGACTTCAGTCCACAGGGTTGCAAACAGTGGGACATGACTGAAGTGACTTAGCAATCACACATGCAATATTCCACTGTGTCTGTGCATCACAACTTCTTCATCCATCCATCTGTTGACGGACACCTAGGTTGCTTCCATGTCCTAGCTATTGTAAATCATGCTGCGGTGAACACTGGGGTACATGTGTCTTTTTCAATTACAGTTTTCTCAGGATATCTGCCCAGCCTTGGGAATGCTGGGTCATAGTGTAGTTTCATTCCTAGTTTTTCAAGCAATCTCTGCACCATTCTCCATAGTGGTTGTATCAATTTGCAGTCCCACCAACAGGGCAAGAGGGATCCCCTTTCTTAGCACTGTCTCCAGCATCTGGTTTTTGAAGATTACACAGAGTGAAATAAATCCAGAAGAAAAAGACAAATATCCTATATTAACGTATTTATATAGAGTCTAGAAAGAGGGTACTGATGAACCTACCCGCGGGGCAGAAATGGAAAGGCAGACACAGAGAACTGACTTGTGGACACAGTCGGGGAACCAGAGAGGGGGACGAATGGAGAGAGGGCACTGACGTGTGTGCAGTACCCTGTGTAAAACAGTCAGTGGAAACTTGCTGCATGATGCAGGGAGCTCAAATCCGAATTCTGTGACAACCTAGAGGGGTGGGAAATTAAAATACACTCGCTCCCTCGGAAGAAAAGCTATAAGCAATGTAGACGGCATGTTAAAAAGCTGCGACATTACTTTGTTGACAAAGGTCCATCTAGTCAAAGCTATGGTTTTTTCCAGTAGTCAAGTATGGATGTGAGAGTTGGACTATAAAGAAAGCTGAGCACCGAAGAATTGATGCTTTTGAACTGTGGTCTTGGAGAAGACTCTTGAGAGTCCCTTGGACTGCAAGGAGATCCAACCAGTCCATTCTAAAGGAAATCAGCCCTTAATATTCATTGGAAGGACTGATGCTGAAGCTGAAGCTCCAATACTTTGGTCACCTGATGCAAAGAGCTGACTCATTAGAAAAGGCCCTAATGCTGAGAAAGATTGAAGGCAGGGGGAGAAGGGAATGACAGAGGATGGAGATGGCTGGATGGAAATCACTGTCTCAAAGGACATGAGTTTGAGCAAGCTGTGGGAGATGGTGAAGGACAGGGAAGCCTGGCGTGCGGCAGTCCATGGGGGCGCAAAGAATCGGACATGACTGAGTGACTGAACAACAGAGAGGCGGGATGGAGTGGGGGGAGGGCGGGAGGTTCAAGGGGGAGGAGACATGCCTATACCTGTGGCTGATTCATGTTGACATATGGTAGAAACCAACACAATATTGTAAAGTGATTATCCTCCAATTAAAAATAAATAAATAAAAAAAATATATAAGGTGGCACAAGTAACCTTGTGTCTATTGGGGCCCAAACCTGGGAAGGCCTAGATGCTTCCACCTTGAGCTTAAGGGAAAAACCGGTTGCTATGTGCAAAGTCCAACTACTCTTAAAACTGCCATCCTGCAAGAAGCCCAACCTAGCCACGTGGAACAGTCGCACGAAGGGGAGTACAAAGGACAACATCCCCAGTTGAGCATCCAGCCAACAGCCAGCAGTAGCTTGCATGAGGAAGGACGTTCTGGACACTTGAGCCCCCAAAGAGCTGCCTTGAGCATGTCTCACATGGATCAGAAGCGAGCTGCCTTCCAGAGACTTTGCCCAAACTGCAGAATCATGGGTCAATAAAACAAGCATCTTGGGGCATTTCTAAATACAGCAAAGGTTAATCACAGCAGACTTTCAATCTCTTAGGCTACAAAGATGGGCGAATTGGAATTCTTCCCTGGAAGAGGATAGTTTTGCCACGAAAAGCATGTGAATTGTAGAAATTCTGTACAGAGGAAGCAGATCAGAGAGACTGACTCTGTGGACTGATGCGGGTCTCATCTTAGCTGGGACAGAAGCCAACTCCATCTCTTGGAGTTTTCGCTTATGCGAAATATGTACCCCTACTTTTTTGCTCGAGTTTGTGTTAGATTTCTGTGATTAGTGAACAGAGATATCTTGATTCATGTTGTCCTGTTTCAGCATGGAATAAAGAGCGGACACACAAAATAAAGAGAAAGTGATAAGAAAAAGTTGTCAAAGACTATACCTGTATTTTAATCGTTGCTCCTACAAACTTGGGTTTCCCTGACGGCTCAGTGGTAAACAATCCACCTGCCAATGCTGGAGACGCAGGTTCGATCTTTGGGTTGGGAAGATCCCTGGAGAAGGAGATGACAAGCCACTCTAATTTTCCTGCCTGGGAAATCCCTTGGACAGAGGAGCCTGGGGGGCCACGGCCCATGGGGCCGCAGAGCTGGACATGATTCAGCAACTAAAACACAGCAACAAACTTAGAGCCTTAAAGTCCACCTGTCTATCTACCCTCTATCATTTATCTATCATCTATTACTTATCTTATAGTTCTGACAGTCTGACGTGGGTCTTGCTGGGCCCAAATTAAGGTGTCAGCAGGGCTGTGCTCCTTTCTAGAGGCTCTAGGGGAGACTCACTTTTCCTGCTCTTCCAGCATCCACAGGCTCTCTCTTACTGCCTGACTGTGGCCACTTCCTCCATCTTCAGAGTCAGCAGTGGTGGGCGGGCTCTACGTGGTCTTATCCTCGCCTCCTCCTCTGCCTCCCTCTCCCACTGTGAAGGGCCCTCGTGAGTGCAGCGTGCCTGTACGTGTGCTCGGTTGCTTCAGGCGTGTCTGACTCCTTGCGACCCCACAGACTGTAGCCCGCCAGGCTCCTCTGCCCGTGGGACTCTCCAGGCACAAATACTGAAGTGGGCTGCCGTGGCCCCCTCCGTGGGGGTCTTCCTGAGCCAGGGATTGAACCCAGGTTTCCTGCATCTCCTTCCCTGCAGGCAGGTTCTTTACCCACTGAGTCACCTGGGAGGCCCCCCCCCCCCCCGAGCACACTGGGCCCACCCAAATAATCCAAGATCATTGCCCACCTCGAGATCCTTCATTTAATCGCATCTGCAAAGTTCATTTTGCCGAAAGGTAACGTCTTCATAGGTTCCAGGGGTTAGGACTGAACTTTTCTGGGAGGCTGTTATTCTGCCTGCCATCAAAGAGCTTCTGTTCTACAAGGGAGTGGAGTCAGAAACACAGCACACATATGCACAGCAGACGCAGCATTTAACGCGCAATGAATGGGAAGAGAAACCAGACAAAAGAATTGCATGTGTTTGAGGAGCCCGCTCGATAGCGCGTTCATTGATTTCCTCTATAAACCTGTACAGAGCAGGTGCAACGCTCCTTGGCAGGTGCTGGAAACAAAGATAGATTTTTGTCCTTGTCTCAACACCTCATTTCTAATAACAAATATCTAAGTATCTGTAACATAATGTAAAAATAAGGTTTAAAAATAGATTCGTGATTTTGAACTTTGCCGTTTTCTCCTGAATCCTGAATTTGATGTACGATTTTATTACTTTTGAGGCACTAAGATTAAAATGTCCTTTTAATTTAATAAATGGTGCATCCACACCACCAAGCCTAATATAAATGACTTTAAAGTGAACATTTCAGATTTAGACCCTGTGGACCCCTAATTCATCAGCCATACCAATTCTGAATCTATTTAAGTTGCATACTGTCCCACTCATAAGCTACACCTATGCTTTACATTGATACATTAATCCTTGGAATAAAAAATAATTTTAAGTATTGATATGATAAATCTACATTTGTGCCTCCATGAAAGGGATTGTATCTTTCAAATATACTTGAAAAGAGATTAAGATTCTAATAATTATAAAAGTGATTCTATTTTTCTAACACATTTAGGTCAAAGCTCCAAAAAACTGGAAAGAGGGAGTGTGGAGAGTCAGATAGCATGAGAAGATTTTCTGTGATATTATGTGAGTGGAATACTGTATATGTTATTTATCCATGTGTTTATGAAACAGAAAAGATCACAGATTAAATTATTCAGGAGTCTGAAATGTGTATAAAGAATGTTTAAACAATGCTCTACCTTGTAGGTAAACACGATTAGTTCAGAATAGCTAACAATTTGTGTGTGTGTGTGTGTGTGTGTCTGTGTGTGTGTGTGTATGCTATTTGCTAAGTTGTGTCTGACTCTGCAATCGCATGGACTATAGCCCACCAGTTCCTCAGTCCATAGGAATTCCCAGGCAAGAATACTGGAGTGAGTTGCCATTTCCTTCCTCAGGGAATCTTCCCAACCCAGGGACTGAACCCTGGTCTCCTGCATTGCAGACAGATTCTTTACCATCTGAGCCACCAGGAAAGCCCATTATCCAAAGGGAATTTGGTGCTGAGCTCTGAATTCCAGTTCCTCGGGAAGTTTTCCCTTGTTGTTCTGTTTGTCCCCAACTATTGGCCCCACTTCCCCAGAAATTCTTGCTGGGAAAATTGGAGGGCTGATGGAACTGTGGAGGCAAGATCTAGCTTCTCTTTTTTCTCATAAGGGTTACTTGTAGACATTGAGCTGTCTACAGGATACCTGTAGATATTAGCTGATTTCCCCCCTATTTAGAAACCAAATGGTACACATTGGTAGCTCTTAATCACTGAGAAGATATAAGCATCCGCCTTTTGGAGCAGTTTGTCTCTGCTAATAATTATGAAATGCTTTTCTTAAACTCTTGAGGATGTTTAGAAGGAATTCACATGAAGGAAATTGCAAGAAGAAAATAATCACATGAGAAAACGTTCAAACTAGTAACCAAAATACATATTAGAATAAAATTAAAAAGATTAATTTTTAATTAATCTCACCACCTGATGAGGCTGTGGTGAAATGAGCATACTCAGATACTTCTAGGGAAATCAATGTAACAATTACTCCTAGTGTGGGGAGTGTCTAACTCTCAGATAGCTTATTAGACGTGAGGCTAAGCTCTTGGTAAAGATCCTGGCCAAACTGAGGTTCTAGTGTTCAGATCTTACGTGCCCCCAAAACCATTGTCCATTGTGAAGACCTTTTGGTTCGGGGTCATCCCTTATATTCTAAATGCCTATAACTTCACCTTTCAAAGAAAATTCACTCCAAAAAATGTAAAAGGTTGAGGGAATTAAATGAAAATGGGGAATAAGAACAATGCATAACTAACAATATATTAGGACCACTTCACTCTTGACAATTATTTAACTAGTGATTTTCTACCTCATTGGAAAAGGAAATCATACTACCATACTGTGCATTAGTGCTTTTAATTAGGCATAGTTAATTATTATAAAGCAATTGATAACTATGATTTTTAAACTTTTTTTTTCATAAACATGACAATGGATAAACCGGTTGCCTAAATCTGAGTAGTTTTTGTAGAGTTGTTCTAAAGCTGCAGTACCTCAAAAATTCAAAAGGAAATTCTACGAGAGATACCACTACGTCATATGTACAAAATTCTACTCATAATACATGTGAAGATTCAGTCAACTTTAGACTTCTCTGAATTCAGAAATTAGTAAATGCATTATGCTAACATAATGGGAATGCTCCTAGTACTGAAATAAACAATACTGATGTTTTTATTTATGGTCCTTGTGACATCATACACAGTAGCTCAGCTGTGTGTGACTCTGCAGCCCCATGGACTGTGGCCCACGGGAGCCTCTGTCCATGGGATTCTCCAGGCAAGAATGCTGGAGTGGGTTGCCGGCTGCTCCTCCAGAGGAACTTCCTGTCCCTGGGATTGAACTTGCATATCCTGCGGCTTCCGCATTGACAGGAAGATTCTTTACTACTGAGCCACCAAATATAACTATATAATGAAAACGATGGAATTAAAACATGCTTGAACTTTGATGGCGGTGATACAGGATTAAGGCAGATTTCTTTGTCTTGATGAAGGTAAAGCAAGCCCAAATCACTTGACTTTCATAAATTATTTTCATTGTCATGTACCTTTAACTACTTTTTGTAAACAGAGAGATCTGATTTAAACAGTCTTCTTTCTTGCTATTTCAAAGATTCTTTCATTCAATATACGTTTATTAAGTACCTGCTATGGGCCCAACATTGTTCTAGGTGCTGGAGATAAATAGCAGACAAGTGGGAAGACAGAATAAAACTGGTAGGGAAGGAAGGCAGGCTGGTTTAGGTTGGCTGGTCTGCAACGCTGCAGTGGTGAGGTTTTGATGGAGCTGAGTCTAGGCTGGACAGGTCATGTGAGCATCTGGGAACGAAAAGGTCCTATAAGGCAAAAGCCCTAAGACAGAAATGAGCTGGAATTGAATGAGCCTGGTGTGTCCCAGGGTCAGAAAGAAGGAAGTGTGGCGGGACCACAGTCCCGGAGAGTGAGATGACAGGAGAGTTCAGAAAAGGAGGTGGGGCCAGACTATCCAGAAACTTCTTGGCTGCTGCAAAGACTGGCAGCTCAATCTCAGTGCAGATCAACAGCACTTTCAGGCTTTAGCCAATGATGTGATCAGACAGACTTACTCTGTTTTTCAATGTATTATATTATATTACGATCTGATGAAGTTGCTGCTTTTAAATGTGTCATCCATCTGTCAACACGGTTCCAAAATGCCACAAAATTTTTTGTTCCTCCCAGAAATCTAATAGGCATTTTTCTTCCGTTTTCTACCAGAAGACTTCTATTCGACACCACTTAGCAGAGATGCTGGAAGTACAGTGAAGACTGTGATAAATCTCATCCCGCTCTTAGGGAGCTTCTGGTCAAGTGATTCTTAGAGCTGTGAGTTCATTAATTAAGGACAAATATAATAGGATGCAACTCACGGCTTGTTCTTGTTCTCCATTGTTTATTCATTCTGGACACACAAATGGAACCCATACGTATTTGCTGAATGAGTGAGTGCAATCCATGAATGGATTTACAGTTTAAAAGTTCCAAGAATTTACGTGTAAGACTTCCCTCATTTCACCTTATTTAATTCACCCAGTGATTGGGCATAATCAGATAACTTTGGTCCGTGATTTTTTTTCAGCTATACCACAGAGTGTTTTTCTCACTTATGTGCCTCTCATGATGGGCAAAATTCTTTATTTCTTTGACCCACAGTTTTGATAACGACATTGTGCAAGGGAAGTCTACAGCCACTGTGCACCTCTCACCACGAATCAGTACCCTATAGGTATGAAATTGAAACCCTTGAGTAACTTCCAGATCAAATCCATGTCCTAGTTACTGTACCTAATGACACGAGCCAGTGTTGATGAGAAGAGTGAGGCGTCAGAGAAACCCCCGAGCTGAAGGATGAAAGTGAAAGTCACTCAGTTGTATCTGACTCTTTGCGACCCCATGGAATATACAGTCCATGGGATTCTCCAGGCCAGAATACTGGAGTGGGTAGCCTTTCCCTTCTCCAGGGGATCTTCCCAACCTGAGAACTGAACCTATGTCTCCCACATTGCAGGTGGATTCTTTATCAGCTGAGTCACAAGGGAAACCCAAGAATTCTGGAGTAAGTAGCTTATCCCTTCTCCAGCGGATCTTCCTGAGCCAGGAATCGAGCTGGGGCCTCTTGCATCGCAGGTGTATTCTTTACCAACTGAGCCATCATGGAAACGTAGACACCAATCAGACACAAGGGACTGGAGGGAGGCCAAGGAGACAGCATGTGTATAAGGAGCGTGTGCATTTCCCATGGTTTGGGCTGAGGCCTTTTTTTAATCTTTAAAAATTAAAAAAAATTAAAGTTTTCTCTTTAATGTAAGCTGTTTTAAAAATCTTTATTGATTTTGCTTCTGTTGTACATTTTGTGGCTGTGGGGCATATGGGATCTTAGTTCCCCGACCAGGGATTGAACTGGCACCCTCTGCATTGGAAGGCAAAGTCTTAACTATTGGGCCACAAAGGAAGTAGCAACCAGAACTTATATATTTGTACTTTAGAAGAGTTTGTCTGGATGAACAATTACATAACCATGACATTTTCTCACTCTTTCCTTAGGACAGTATGATATTCTTTTAGTTATCCAAATTTTATAAAGTAGTTTACATCTGGCAGATTTATTTCTGCTCTATTATTTTTATTTAAATATTTTCATAACTGATACAGATACTGTTTATTCTTCTAGATAAACTTTAAGATAATTTTGCAAGTCCTGTCCCTCTACCAAGAAAAACTGGAAGGAGGTTTGTTTAAATTAAATGTGCTAAAAAAAATTTGACATCTTTAGAATACCCAATCATCCCGTAAAAGAAGATAAAATGTCCATTTGTTTAAATCTTTATTTCCACCTCACAATAATTCTGTAGCTTTCTATAAGTAGATAGCTAACAGTGCTTGAATATTTTAGTTATGCTGAATGGTTAATGTAATTTTTTTCATTATTTTTCTGTTTGGAACACAGACACTTACTTGAATGCTCTTACTATTTTAATAGTCTTTTGGAAGATTGCTTTTTCTAGGTGAAGAAATCTATGTATTTCCTTCTTTTCAATATATTTATATCATTAATTTCTCATTTTACTACACTAGTTGGAATAGCTCTTCCAGGACAAAAGGGAAAATAATGAGGTAAGTAGTAGGCTTTCTTTTTTTCCCCTGATTTTTTTGAGCATTTCCTCTAAGAGTAAGGGAAGTACTTTTTGTTGATTTGAGATCTGATCGTTTAACTTACTATGGAAAGAGAAACAAATTATTTTTGTAACTCTTGTGTTTATGATTTTGTCCTTTTTAATCCTGATGAATGTCTAATTTGATCAAGTGCTTCCTCACTTATTATTGAGTTGGCTGTCTAAGTTCCTTTAGAAAATTACCTATTAATATATTTGCAGTTATTAAATAATTTTTGCACTTGGTATAAACCTTTTTCTTGTGCACACATATATTTTTAAATAAAGTTTTGTATAAATCCGTGATTTTATTAGTTTCTTTAACAAAGACCCATGAAAGCAGTGCTTTATATGAGGCGTTAGTCTAGGTACTAACTTAGAATGGTGGGGCAAGAGACCACCTCACATTTAGTCCAGGGACTCCGGTATTTTCTAATTCCAGTGCGTTTCTGAAGATCTTAAGAAGCACCCCTAGCTAGTTCCATACTTCAAAAATACTATTAAAAAAGAAAATGTTTAGCATGCTTCTCTGATTTGAGTAAAGTGAACTCAACTCATGGTGATACTGATTAGCTCCTGATTAGTGATTATGAATAACACTTAACATATGTGGGAAAAATATGATACCGTATACTAATAATTATTTAATAATGTAATAAGATTATCCATGATTATATTTCACACCCTCACTTTATAGCAGAAGAATCTGATGGCTAGAGAAGAATACTGCATAGCTACTTGGAGCCAGGGTAATATAAAGTAGAATGCTTATTCTTTTTTTTTTTTTTTTTTACTTTATTTTACTTTATAATACTGTATTGGTTTTGCCATACATTGACATGAATCCACCACGGGTGTACATGTGATCCCAAACATGAACCCCCCTCCCACCTCCCTCCCCACAACATCCCTCTGAGTCATCCCCGTGCACCAGCCCCAAGCATGCGGTATCCTGCATCGGACATAGGCTGCTTATTCTTTTTAACTGACCAAACCTTGTTTGTTTCTATGCCTGAATTTAATTTTTATTAATTTTTTAGTTACATGAGTGATCCACATGCAAAAAGTTAATACAGTGCGGTTGCAGAGACTCACTAACTGTTCACTAGATCTGATTTTTTTTTTCTAGGCGTAGAGTAGACCTCACTTCCTAAACTCCCTTATGGCTGGGAGGCTGCCTTATGATGGCGTTGAAACCAATGTCCAATGGATGTTTCTATTCTTTTCATTTTTTCCCACCAAGCAGACATCAAGGAAAACTATTCAACTTTCAGAAATAATGGATGAAATCATTCTATGTGTAACTGATAAGCTCTTTCCCAGCTGTAACAGCCAGGTGTTGAAGACCCAGGAGGGGATTCCATGGATCCCTGATAGCACACACTTTCTCCACAACTTCACCAGCACTGAATATTGTCAACTTTTGCATTTTTTCTGCCATTTAGATCACAAAGCATTTCCCTCACAATGTGATGACCCTCAACTATGCAGTTTTATGTATGTGTAGATGATGAAATTAAGTAATTAACCACAGACTTCCAACTCATGGGGTTAATGTTCCAAGTGAGTTATCCATATCTGACATTTTCAGATGGTTTGCCATTTTCTGGAACTTTTTTTTACCCCAAACCCCTTCATTTTACTAAAAGAAAAATAACTCCTCTAGGCTAGAGAAGCAAAAAAAAAAAAAAAAAATTCCATTCCTTGATTTTTCAAAGGTGCCAAACATCAAGAATTCTTATGAAATTATTTCAATATGATGATTTATTGGAACTGCTCAAGCTCAGACCCGTGGGGACACCATAAGTCATTCAATTCTGTGTTTTAATATCAGCACAGTTCAACTGAGTTAGAGGAAGGCTGCCAGAGAAACAGACATATGTGTATGATTTCAAACTTAATCGAAACCAGGGCTCGGCAACCTTTAGCAATGCCAAGAGTGGCGAAAGAGACCATTTCCTCTCTGTAGAGACAGGCAGACACGGGGAAACTGGGCCCGTCCCCAGGACTGGATATTACACAAGACGTTCCCTGTAAGGTGTTAAGTGGTCACTAAAATAGAAGCTAATAAAACATGACCCTTTAAAGTGGATTTTGAAGTCACGGGAAAGGTTTGTAGAATTAAAATAATAAACTGGCTGTCCCCACTGTTCTCCCAACTCCATTTCAGTCTCACCCATTCCCTTAATGTTTCCAGGCTCAGCACACCTTGAAACCATCATTCACGCAGCATCCTTTGCCTGTGACCCCCTAATCTTCCCTCTTCTGCTTCATCCTAAGGCCTAGGCAACCTTCAGTCTCAGCTCAAGGACCACATCCTATAGTGGAGCGTCCCTTTTCCCTTCTAGTTTTCCTCTCTGTCCTTAGTCCTCTTCTTTAAAATTATTACTATAATTTCGGCTGTGCCCGAGGTAAGTGAGATCTTATTTCTCAGACCAGGGATCAAACCTGTACCCCCTGCGGTGAAAGGGCAGAGTCCCAACCACTGGCTCGCCAGGGGAGCTCCTCTCCTTGGTACCCTTCAAGTGATTTTAAGCTTGAATGCTGTGGTCAAAGTTCTAAATTCATTGACTTTCTTGGTGACCTTGAACAAACCATTTATGCCCTTCACATCCCAGTTTCTTCATCTGTAGAAATGGGAGCAGCAGATCCACGCATTCAGTGAGCAGTTAGAGGTATTACTAGCATCATACGTGTAAAATATTTGGCACAGAGTTGGACTCTGTGAGCATTTAATGCATGTCATTGTTCCCATAACACTCCGTGTGTGCACGGACCATGCAGCTTTTACCCTGCAGCCCTGGCATCCTCCACTTTATTCTCTCTCCATCACTGACGGAGGTTCCCTGAAGGCAGAGAACATTTCTCCATCATCTTAGTATCACAGCACATTCGGGATGTGAATAGCTACTTAGGAGACGTTTGGCAAGTGGATGAAGGTAGATTTGGCATGTCTGCATAGAGAGGCTGCCAGCCCCAGCCTGGTTACGTGTACACGTGGGGTTTTAATGCAGAGGTGAAGCCACTTTCAGAGTTCAGGGCTGGAGGACCAACATCACAAGGAGAAGAAAGGAAGGTTTTAAGGTCCCATGTCTGGAATTTTCATATCTGGATGTTCTGGTCCAGATAATTAAGGATCAAAGATTAGTCATTTTGAAAGATTCATCTTGGGATTAAAGCTAATTTTGCATTTTATAAGTTTAAAAGTGTCTCAACTGAGACTCCTTAGTTTGAAGGGGCTTCCCCCTTACTGTATCTGTGGGACTGATTTACAAACATCCAAACTCCATAAACAAGAGCAGGCCTCTTTAAGAAAGACACTAAAGGGAAAGAACCCTGGAGAATGGGAACGACAACTCATTCCAGCCTTCTTGCCTGGACAATGCCATGGACAGAGGAGTCTCGTGGGCTACGGTCCACAGGGCTGCAAAGAGTTGGACATGACTGAAGCGACTTAGCATGCACGCATGAAAAGGGAAAGAAAGAGAGAAGGAAAGGAAGGAAAGAATGGAATGAAGGCAGAGAGAGAGAGAAAAAGAAAGACGGAAAGAAAGAAAGAAAGGCACCATCTGCAGGCCAAGTCGGCATTCCAGGGGCGTTTTACAGGGATGTAAAAATCCTTGGAAATGAGAAGCAGTAAAAGAGGTCAGCTTCGCATTCCACAGAAGTCCACTGGGGGCTGTGCTTCTGACCCTTAAACGGTGTCTACAAGCAAAGGAACAGCGATTCCGACAGTGAGTTCAATGTTGCGTAGGCTTTCTGGCAGCAGCGCTTAACAGCCCCACTGCACCCACCCGCATCTGGTGAAACCGCGTGGGTGCCAGCTGTTGGAGTCTGACACGCCGAGTGCAGGTTTCAGAGAAACCCGAGGATTCAGGCACGAGAAGGCAGCTTCTGAGTGCTCTGTGGGTTCTGGGATGGGTCTGGTTTGCCTGAGCCTTGGTACCCGGTTACCAGCATGATGCTAACATCTCTTGTGCGTTAAAAAGCAATTAAAAAAAAAAAAAAATCCCCTCACTACCCAGCATCATCCAATAGCCCCTCCCTGGCTGCCCAGCTCCTCTCAGTAAACAGACTGTGACTCGCCTCCCCTATCCCCAAGCTGAAAGGACGCTTTTGAGGGGAGGTGCCACCTCACAGGGAGGCGAGGGTCCTTGGACCGCAGGATCTGGAGCCGGGCCACTGCCTCCTGACAGGCACACGAGTCTGTCCTCACCCTCACTCCTCCCTTTCTCTTCTGTCACTATCAAGAACTGACAAAAAGGCCCAGGGACGCTCCTGGCCTTGTTGCTCCGAGGTCTCACTAGCCCTGACCTCGTTCGAGGAGTGGGCCATGAGGTCAAGAGTGTGCACTCAGAGCCTCCTGGCCTGAACTTGAATCCCATCTCCGCTGCTGTGTGACCTCGGGCAAGCTCAGTCACCCTGAACTCAGGTTCCTCATTTGTCAGATAAGGATGCGGACAGGGCCAGCCCCACAGGGGTGCTGTGCAGAGCACGTAAAAGCAACCACAGAATGTTCTCCCCTCTGGCTATTAAGTAATTATTAATCATATCCTAATTAATTTTCCTTCATAGAATTGATCACATGTAATATTTGTGTATTATCTGCTCCTTCGCTGGAATACAAGCTCCAAGAAGGGCGGAGCTGTGTCTGTTTGCTTCTGGCTGTATTGTCTCAGAACCCAGAGCAATATGGAACAAAGACTAGGAATTTACTATTTATAGAATGGCTGAATTTTGCATGGGTGAACAAAAAGACATCAGGCTTCCCAGACTGTGCTAGTGGTAAAAAAAAAAAAATCAAACCTGCCTGCTAATGCAGGATGAGACACAGGTTTGATCCCTGGGTTAGGAAGAACCCCTGGAGGAGGGCACGGCAACGCATTCCAGTATTCTTGCCTGGAGAATCCCATAGAGAGAGGAGCCTGGAGGGCTATAGTCCATGGGGTCACAAGGAGTTGGACTTGACTGAAGCAATTTAGCTTGCACACACGTTAAGACATTACTATCATTATTACTATTATTAGCATGCCATACCGATTAAATAGCATGGAGCATGCCTGCGTATTGAGGTTGTGTTCAACACACAGCGAATAAAGGCTAGAAAGAAAAAAGGAAGGAGGTGGTGGGCAAATGCAAGGAAGAGGAGCAAACACGTTCCCGAACAACTTCTGCATGGGAGGCAATGAGGCGAACGTGAGGCCAGCATTAGGGGAACGGGTGGGAGGGCCAGTGCCATTGAAATCCTTGGGTAAACACCCACATGTGAGCAGTGCTTGAGGACCAAGGAGACAAGGAGGACTCGTGTTGGGTGGGAGTTACTCCGGCTGCACAGGAGCGGCAGCAAGTTGGCTGCGTTTGGGATCTCGAGGCATCTCCTGAGCTATTTCCCAGGCTAGGCAATCAGGGGTGCAACTGCCTGCTTAGTAAAAGGTGCCCAGACCTTCCCATGAAGTGAGCTGGTGCTCGCCTCATCCTCTCCCTCATAGGTGGTTAGAGAAGAATCAGCTTGGGGTAGCATGAGAGACACAGCCATGAAACCAGATAGAACAGGGCCAAACCTACTTGCGCTGCTACAGGGAGCCACGGTGTAAGACAGTTAATGAGAATGGATCCATTTGCTCCTTGTCTCTGTAGACCCCTGCCCCTCCCCATCACGGTAGTTGTTCAGTTGCTGAGTTGTGTCTGGCTCTTCGCGACCCCATGGACTGCATGCAGACTGCCAGGCTCCACTGTCCTCCACTATTTCCCAGAGTTTGCTCAAATTCATGTTCATTGAGTCAGTGATGCTATCTAACTATCTCATCCTCTGCCATGCCCTTCTCCTTTTGCCTTCAATCGTTCACATCATCAAGGTCTTTTCCGTTGAGTTGACTCTTTGCATCATGTGGCCAAAGTACCGGACCTTCAGCTTTAGCATCAGTCCATGTCCCTACACATGTGTTATGTACCTTGGTGGCTGGTTATAAGCTAGTTCCATGGAGATAGTATTACTTACTTTCTAGATGACCTTAAGGATTAACTGAAATAGAAAAAGGCATTGACTATCTAGCTGAGCTCCCAGGACTCAATAGACTGTGGCAGGTAGGGGTACACAGTTGGGACCTCACACTCAGCAAGTCCTCAATAATTACTGAAAATGAGAACAAAGGTTGAAATCCAGATAGCTCATTAAAAATCATATAAATCTCTCACCATCAACATAATACTTTGGTCCCTTGATGCAAAGAGCCAACTCATTGGAAAAGACCCTGATGGTGGGAAAGATTGAAGGCAAAAAGAGAAGGGGGCGGCAGAGGATGAGAAGGTTAGGTAACAGACATGAATTTGAGCAAACTGCAGGAGAACAGGGGAGTGTGGTGTGTTGCAGTCTGTGGAGTCACAGAGAGTCAGACACGGCTTAGTGACTGAACAACAACAACCACCACAACCATCTACACACACACAAAAGATGATTCTAAGTGTTTTCACGAAAGGAACTTGCAAGACGGCTGCTTTTAAGGACAGAGGGGCTCAGGGTCTGTTCCCACCTTGCTCTCTCCTTTTCTAGCAAACGCAGAGCTAACTGCACTCACTGGTCTGCACTTCCAAACCTGTCCAAGATCCCAAAGATTAAAACCAGCAGAGCACAGTAACATGGGCACATTTTTCTTGCCTGCCTACCATTACTTTCTCAGTCTTTGGCAGCTCTTTGTATTCTTTTCATGGTTTACGTTGGAATGACAGCTGGCCGGAATGACAGAATGTACCTGGCTACTTTAATAGCATCTCTACAAAATTCTTCCTCCCTCCAGCTCCCCTTTTCTCCTTCCCCTCTTCCTCCCTCTCCCTTTCTTTCCTTTCCTCCAAGGTTTGTGTTTGCAGAATTTCACCCCCTTCCCCCAGAGGGACCATTTTAGCAGCATGGGTTTATGACTACTGTAAAGAAGAAAGTTTGAAAGGCAAAGTCAGAGACGTGATTCCCCAAGCTTTATAACAAACTCCTGTAAAACCTAACAAAAAACCACAGCCAGACATGAGCCGTGATGACAGAATGCAAGCCCATAAAGATGATGGAGATCAGACGGGACAGGCACTTTAGAGAAGCAAACACCTTCCTCGCAAACAGACAGAGCAGGCCTAACGCTGGAAAACCCTTCCCGGAAAGAAAAAAAAAAAAAAAAGAAGGTCTGAAGAAATAAGGACAAAAACATAAAATTCAAATGACAGCCCAGCCCAAGGAGATAAACCCAAGGCAGAAAGAATCCAATTTTACTAAATCAAACCGACATCTTTTCCTGACTTTAATTGACCTCAGTAAGCTGGATCCTAAACAAACATAAAATTAAGAAGTCGGTAGCATCCAGGGGGAGAAATGGACCATTCATGTGTAGACAATTGAAGTTTCGCTTTCTCGGAACTTTCTTGGTTCTGCACAGAAACGTGAACTCATTCACTCCATGGAGGTGGTGGTCGCAGTGCCCAGCGTGAGCTCGATTCAGGGTTCCTGAGCGTGCCCGTGGAAGGGTCAGAGCTGAGGCCTGGCTCCAGCCATCACGTATCAGTTCAGGCTTCCGTGGCGCTGTCATCATTGGAAAGAAATGTGCGCCGGAAGGGGAAGGGCAGCTAAGGGATGCAGCTTAGCAAGACGCCAAGGAAAGTTCTGTCCCCTGTTAACCTGGAAGCATTACCGTGGAGGAGGCGCCACAGTGACCTCTGTCACCCGAAGTCCCTTAGTCATCAAGGCATGCATGCTTTGAAAAAAATCTCCCCATAATCTGTCTGGTTTTCTTTTGCTGGACATTCTTGCTGACGCTTCTTCCTTCCTTTATTTTTTTTTCTGGGTAACTCTTCCTCTTCTTTAGCTTCTGACTTGGGAACTATTTCTTCCAAGGAGGAACTACTTCTCTGATTTCCACAGGTCAAGCTGCTTCGGTCTATTTCTTGCAAATTCTTTTGACAGCCTCCCCTTCTCTGTCATAGGATTTATCGTATCACAGTGGTTCTCCAACAGACTGCAACTTGGGGAGCTTGTTGAGATAAAGATTTCCAAACCTCACCTCCAAAAGCATTTGTTTCAGCAGGAGAGGGATGGGGCCAGGGTCTGGTATTTTTTAACAAGTATTCCAGATGCTTTGGTCACAGAGAATCCCTAGAGCATAATCAGAGACTCTGGTTTATCTAACTTCTCTCTGAGTCCTCTTCCTACGTCGGGTCCATGAGAACAGAAACCAAATCTGCGGAGGACTGATCTGAGCAATCGGCATTCAATAACAGCCACTCCCTGTTTTGTTTCTGTTCAGTTGCTAAGTCGTGTCTGACTCTCTGAGACCCCACGCATGGCAGCATGCAGGCTTCTCTGTTCATCACCAGCTCCCAGAGGCTGCTGAAACTCATGTCCATCGAGCCAGTGATGCCATCCAACCATCTCATCCTCTGCCGTCCCTTTCTCATCCTGCCTTCAATCTTTCCCCGCATCGGAGGCTTTTCCAATAAGTCGGCTGTTTGTATCAGGTAACCAAAGTATTGGAGCTTCAGCTTCAGCACCAGTCCTTCCAATGAATATGCAGGGTTGATTTCCTTTAGGATTCACTTTTTTGATTTTCTTGCAGTCCCAGGGACTCTCAAGAGTCTTCTCCAGCACCACAGTTTGAAAGCATCTATTCTTTGGCTCTCAGCCTTCTTTATGTTCCATCTCTCATAACTATACATGACTACTGGAAAAACCATAGCTTTGACTATATGGACCTTTGTCAGCAAAGTGACGTCTTTGCTTTTAAATAGGTTTACCATAGCTAGACTCCCTATATGTGTATGTAGGCATGTAGATGGCTGTGTATCTGTATATGTACATGTATACATCTGTATGTGCATATGTACACACACACACACACACACACACACACACACAGTCACAGAGTGAATATGGTATGGAGCTTTGTTTGGTAGGTTAGGTAGGTGGTAGGTAGGTTACCATTCCTCCGTTTGTTTGGTAGGTATGGTACGGAGCTGTGTCTGGCAGTCCTCCGTGTTTGACAGAGATGAGAATGATGTTGGCACGGAGCACTGAGGAGCAGAATCTCACAGCCTCTGGGCATGGAGCACTGAGGAGCAGAATCCCACAGCCTCTGGTTGTCATCACTGATTCTTCCATCATGTGTTGCCAAGAGAATGGACAGGATTCTCAGAAAGCAAAACCTTCACTTACTGGTGACTAGGTAAGAATGGCCACCTCTGTCCTGCCAGACACTCCACTGGGCTCCCCCTGCTGAGTCTTCCTGGGTGCAGACCCTGCCCAAGGAACCTCAGCACCACCCGGTGGGAGCGTTCCCCGGTGGCACTTCTGCTGAGAAAACAAATACTTCAGTTCCGAACAACCAAGACTGCGGTGGGGCCACGTGTCAAGATAATTCTAGGAAACATTGGAAAGACGAAGTCTCTTTTCTATCAGTCACACCCCCAAACTGTTATAAATCTGAGACTGCCCACACTCCACTTAACATGTTAGAATACAATTGAGTGCTGAGCTTTCCTCCAGGTTCATTATAGTGGGGACTTCGCTTGATGAATGTGCTGGAGATGAGGGACTTGCAGTAATCCAAGAAGGCAATTCCCAGAGCCAACAGGCCATTGTGAGCGTGTATGAATTGATAACCAGAGTGATCACTCGTGCAATTTCAGGCTGTGGAGATATGAACAATATCTCACTAGTGGATAATATCAGTTGTCAAGCATATGTTTTATAACCCCCAGGACTCCCTCTTGTTTTTGCAAGCTGCTGGTGGATATCTTCGATTTTTTTTTTTCCTAGCTGCATAAGACGTTGGAAAGGTTAGATTTCTTTTTTTCCCCTTCCTTGACCAGCGAGGTCAATAGTAGAAAAAATGTAAGCAGAAAAAAGTAGTGAAGACAGAAAAATAAAATTATGAAGAACCATTTCATCAGCCCTTTAAACACCACTGAAAACATTTCAAGTGCGTATTTTAGTATCTGTAGTTACTGTGACAAGAAACCTGCATATGTCAGAGGCACTTCTTTCTCTGCCTGAAAGATTATGAGGGTGAGATTTAATTGTCATGACATCTTTTAGCCCCAGTGTCTCAGGCTTCTGTAAGAAAGGAACCATGTCTGTTCACCTCCACATCTTGAATGCCCAAACCAGCACCCTCCACAGTTGCTAAATAATTGATGTGTTCATTCATCACCTTGGGTTTCTTTTTTTTTTTTTTTTAAATTTATTTATTTTAATTGGAGCCTAATTACTTTACAATATTGTAGGGTTTTCGCCATACATTGACATGAATCAGCCATGGGTGTACATGTGTCTCCCCTTCTGAAACCCCCTCCCACCTCCCTCCCCATCCCATCCCTTAGGGTCATCCCAGTGCACCAGCCCTGAGCACCCTGTCTCATGCATCAAACCTGGACTGGCGATCTATTTCACATATGATAATATACACGTTTCAATGCTACTCTCTCAAATCATCCCACCCTCGCCTCTCCCACAGAGTCCAAAAGACTGTTCTTTACATCTGTGTCTCTTTTGCTGTCTCACATATAGGGTCATCGTTACCATCTTTCTAAATTCCTTATATATGCGTTAGTATACAGTATTGGTGTTTTTCTTTCTGGCTTACTTCACTCTGTATAATAGGCTCCAGTTTCATCCATCTCATTAGAACTGGTTCAAATGCAGTCTTTTTAATGGCTGAGTAATATTCCATTGTGTATATGTACCACAGCCTTCTTATCCATTCATCTGCCGATGGACATCTAGGTTGCTTCCATGTCCTGGCTATTATAAACAGTGCTGCGATGAACACTGGGGTACACGTGTCACTTTCAATTCTGGTTTCCTTGGCGTCACCTTGGGTTTCTAAGAGTTGGAAGACAGGAACTGATCAGGTAGACTGGGATTAGGAAGCAACCCAGACAGATATGACCCAGGAAATGGGGTGATTCTCTGGGGATATGACCCAGGAAACAGGGTGAGTCTCTGGGGAAGGGGACAGTGAGAGATACGAGGCAAGGAGGAAGGAAGTTCTCTTAAGTCTGTGCTTCTGTCTCTGCTTTAAAAATAAAAGACTTAGAGAATAAAATGTAAGATAAAGACTTAGAGAATAAAATATAAAAGACTTAGAGAATGACCATATGGTTACCAGGACGGAAGAATCAAGAGGCAGGATAGCTAGGGAGTTGGGGATGGACATGCACACACTGCTATATTTAAAATGAATAACTAACAAAGTCCTGCTGTGCAACACAGGGAAGTTTGCTCAATGCTATTTGGCAGCCTGGATGGAGGGGAGTTTGGATACACAAACCTACACAGGATATTAACAAGCAGAGACATCACCTTGATGACAAAGGCGCATATCATCAAAGCGACGGCTTTTCCAGTGGTCATGTATGGATGTTAGAGCTGGACCATGAGAAAGTCTGAGTGCTGAAGAATTGATGCTTTCGAACTATGGTCCTGGAGAAGACTCTTGAGAGTCCCTTGGACTGCAAGGAGATCCAACCAGTCAACTCTAAAGGAAATCAACTGTGAATCTTCACTGGAAGGACTGATGGTGAAGCTCCAACTCTGTGGCCACCTGATGCGAAGAGCTGACTCATTGGAAAAGACCCTGATGCTGGGAAAGATTGAAGGCTGGAGAAGAAGGGGACGGCAGAGGATGAGATGGCTGTATGGCATCACCAACTCAACAGGCATGAATCTATGTAAACGTCAGGAGATAGTGAAGGACAGGGAAGCCTAGTGTGTTGTACTCTATGGGGTCACAAAGAGTTGGACATGACATACAACTGAATAAGAACAACAAATATATATGGCTGAGTCCCTCTGCTGTCCACCTGACACAACATTGTTAGCTGCAACCTAGCTGCAACATTGCTAACTGGCTATACTCTGATATAAAACAAAAAATTTAAAAAAAAAAAAAGAGGAAGGAAATTCTGGGTTGGCATTAAAAGACTCAAATGGTGTGGAAGAGGAAACCAATAGCTGCCTCAGACTAATACAAAAATACAGGCAGGGAATAGGTAAGGAGGGCTTTCTGAATCAACAGGGAATTGGCATTGCCAGGGAATGTTCTAGACTCTTGAGGGTTCTTCTTTGTGGAGGAATCTTCATTAAAGTGATACGCCTCACCTCTCTTTGCCTCTTTGCTTACTGCACCTGGGTGATAAGAAATCTTACCAAAGAGCTGACAGTTCAGAAGGCAAAATTAGGCATGTGTAGTCCTCGTCATTCTGCTTCCTTCTCTTGGATACAAGCTCTACAGGGAATGTGTGTTCCACTCAGCTTCTGTAGCGCCAGAATCTGCCCTCTAGGGTGACACGCAACGCTGGTGATGGCGTGAGTAAGTCTACTTGTTCTTGGACTTAATTTTAGGAAATCCATTTGCCTGGGGATATACGGTATGTTCTCCAAAGAGTATCTGTACCAGAATTATAAAGTCACCTGCATCTGGCATCTCCTTTGTTTTCTCAATTGGTTTAGAACTTTTAAGTGTTTAGAAAAAATGTGCCACTTATTGGAATCTCAATTCACTGGACAAATAGTTGGCAGGTAGCAAACATCTCAACCCAATTCAATTTCACAAATGCTTTTCACACACCTACTATGTGTACAGCCCCATGTTGCCTTTTGGAATGTTTACAGCAGTAACCAAGACAAGATTTCAGGCCAGGGTACCATACAACATTCTAGACTTGAGGCGGGGAGCAGATATCATGACCGCTGACTTAATGGCAAAACCCATTGCCCAGTGCCCCTGATTAGATATACAAGCTCTTTGATTGACCTAGGTTTCACATTACAAGGCGCATTTGCAGTCCCAAGTGTGTCTTGTAATGTGAGGCCCTTGAAATCAAGAACTCTGCCTTAGTCTTCACCTTGGTCTCAGTGTCTGGAACATGGATTAACCTAGAACATCATAATGGAATTGTTGGCTAGATGGATGGATGGATAAGTTCTACTGGTTATGGAAAGACTTGTGTTGTGAAGAAGGTAAAACTCATCTCCACCTCAAGTGATCAAAGTGACAAGTCAGAGAGAGAGAGAGAGAGTTTGAGCTCTTGTAACAGTTGCACACTAAATAAATCACACACATTTAGAAGATGTTTTTCAAAAATAGTAGAGTAGAGATTCTTTCTAGATGAAGAATCGTGTTTCAACAGTAAGATGCTTTGAAACAAAAATGAAGGCTGCTAGGTAGGTGGATAAAGAATGTGTGCAAAGATCTCCTGCTTCTTCCTTCCGTGAGTCTTTTCTTTTGGTCAGATGGTTAGGAAAGAATTAGTGGAACCATGACATTTGCTTGTTGATGGGGAAGATTATTTTTGATTCTCTAAATGACTGAGTCAAGTGTCAGTTGGAGAATGCCAACAGTGAATGCTTATTTAAATTCAGAGGAACCACAGATTGGATTGTATGTTTCAAGGGGAACAAATAAAGAGAAAAAACAAAAACAATGACTATCTGGCATATAGTGTGCCTTTGATATCTCTTGGCTGAATGACATAAGTGAAATACACACATGCTTAGAAAAAGAAAGCCCAGACAAGTAGAAACCGCAAAACACTGAGAGGAGGCAGTGGTTCAAGTTACAGGCAATAGCTTTGGGGTATCTTCTCCTGCACACCCAAAGTCCCCAGCATCTTCAGGAAGCCTTGGGAATTAAAGACAAAATAGCAAGAAGAGCAACAGCTGCTGGCTAACTTCCTAAGGCAGTTTTGAAAGAAAGCTTTCGAGTTCAGCTTTTGCTCTGCAGACAGAAGTTATGAAGGGTTTTGAACCTTGGAATGGATCTGTATTTAAATATTTCCCGGCTTTAAATTTCCATGACTGCTTTTGGTAACAGCCCAGTAATGCTTAATTTTCTCTGTTAATACGTGCATCAAATCACGGAGGAACTAAGAAGGAATTTTAATGGATCTGGTATGGGGTGAAAGCATGTTGTAGTTAGTGAGGAGAATGTACAAATCTCTGTGTGCAAAAGGAGTCATTTGTGTCATTTTCGAGACTTAATAAAAACCTCTACAAAAACAAGGTCAAATAAAAGCTATTGTCCTGAGTCTATAACCCTGTGTAATGATCTAAAGTCTGATAAACCTATCATTCTACCAATCTCCCATTTTAGCACGTTTATTTTTCGACGCCTACCTCTAGACAGTTCTAACCACCTCCCAAAGATGATAACTGCTCCACTCCCAAGCCAAATATATGACCAGAATGCAAGTTCCAAGAGGGAAGACTTGTACTTCTTATTCCTTCTGTATCTCTAGGGCCCAGACTATTTCCTGGCACAGGGCAGGGACTCAATAAATATTTGTTGAATAAATAAATAAATGATGATAGCTATGAATTTAGCAAAAACAACACTCACTGAAAGCAACCAGAGGAAAGCAAGGGGAAGAAAGCCATGCCAAATAATAAAAAGGACAAAATGTTCTGCAAAGAAATGCCATTTTATTGCTTTTAAACATGCTCTTTAAAATCAATGGCTATCAAGTGCTACCAATTAATGTGATACTTAGAGATATTAATACTTGCATAGATCAGTAAGGCCACATTTATAATTATCATGTTGCATATATACCTAGAAGTGGCTTAACGTACTGGAAATATTTTTTTAAGAGTTTAACACCCCAATCTAAAGAGTCTCTTGATGCAAATGAAAGAAAGTGAAAAAGTTAGCTTAAAACTCAACATTCAAAAAACTAAGATCATGACATCCGGTCTCATCACTACATCGCAAATAAGTGGGGAAACAATGGAAACAGTGACAGACTTTATTTTTGGAGGGTGGCTCCAAAATCACTGCAGATGGTGACTGCAGCCATGAAATTAAAAGACACTTGCTGCTTGGAAGGAAAGCTATGGCCAACCTAGAAAGCATTTTAAAAAGCAGAGACATTACTTTGCCAACAAAGGTCCATCAAGTCAAAGCTATGGTTTTTCAAGTAGTCATTTATGGATCTGAGAGGTGGACTATAAAGAAGGCTGAGTGTCAAAGAATTGATGCTTTTGAACTGTGGTGTTGGAGAAGACTCTTGGGAGTCCCTTGGACTGCAAGGAGATCCAACCAGTCCATCCCAAAGGAAATCAGTACTGAATATTCATTGGAAGGACTGATGCTGAAGCTGAAACTCCAATACTTGTGCCATCTGATGTGAAGAACTGACTCATTGGAAAAGACCCTGATGCTGGGAAAGATTGAAGGCAGGGGGAGAAGGGAACGACAGAGGATGAGATGATTAGATTGCATCACTGACTTGATAAACATGAGTTTGAGCAAGCTCTGGGAGCTGGTGATGGACAGGAAGACCTGGCATGCTGCAGTCCATGGGTTGCCAAGAGTCGGACACGACTGAGTGACTGAACTGAACCGAACACCCCAACCTCCTCTACCATGGCATATACAAAGGCAAAATTGGAAATAGTGACCAATTTTATTTTCTTGGGCTCCAAAATCACTGCAGTGGATGGTCACTTCAGCCATGAAATTAAAGGATGCTTGCTCCTTGGAAGGAAAGCTATGACAAACCTAGGCAGCATATTAAAAAGCAGAGACATTACTTTGCCAACAAAAGTCCATATAGTCAAAGCTATGATCTTTCCAGTAGTCATGTGTGGATGTGAGAGTTGGACCATAAGGAAGGCTGAGTGCTGAAGAACTGATGCTTTTGAAAGTGTTGGAGAAGACTCTTGACAGTCCCTTGAACTGCAAGGAGATCAAACCAGTTAATCCTAAAGGAAATCAAACATGAATATTCATTAGAAGGAATAATATTGAAGCTCCAATACTTTGGCCACCTGGTGCAAAGAGCCGACGCATTGGAAAAGACCCTTATGCTGGGTAAGACTGAAGGCAAGAGGAGAAGGAGATGGCAGAAGATGAGATGGTTAGATAGCTCCATTGACTCAATGGATATGAATCTGAGCAAACTCCAGGAGATAGCGGAGGACAGAGAGCCTGGTGTGATGTAGTCCGTGGGGTCATAAAGAGATAGACAGGATTTAGTGACTGAAGGATAACAGTCTTCTCTACAATTGCCAGACTTTCCTTTGTTTATTTTAAAGCAAATGGGTTTTAGTCTCGTGGAGAAAAGAACTTCACACTACATCAAATCAACAGGATCCTGAATTTGAGGTGTTTAAATGGATTATATTGCCGCTGGTAATGTGATGGTAGTAACTTAACTGTTGTTATCCAAACCCTTTCTGCCAGTTTTAGCTTCCCCAAAATATCAGTCCTACTGCTACCTAGAAGGCTGTTAATAGCTAACTAAATTTAAGTTCTTCTCAGGTGCTGGTCATTGGATTAAGTTTGTTTGTTTTAATTCAATTATTTCCCCTAATACTCTCAATGACATGACATCGTAGTTACGACTATTATCTGAATGTTATACATAAAGGGGCCCAGGCTCAGAGAGGAATGAGAGCCTAGAATGTCTGACCCCCAAATCGACCAATCAATAATGTTAACCCATCTCATGCCCCCTCTTTTATTGTGTAGGAAGGTTATGTGTCTCTCGTGTTTTTATTTAACTTTATGCACAAATGAAACCTCCCAGTACACCCAGAATGGTGTCAGCCGCATAACGGATGAAGAGTGAAAGTTTTGCTAGATTGATGCCACTGGAGAAGGAAACGGCAACCCACTCCAGTGTTCTTGTCTGGAGAATCCCAGGGACGGGGGAGCCTGGTGGGCTGCCATCTATGGGGTTGCACAGAGTCGGACACGACTGAAGTGACTTAGCAGCAGTAGCAGTGTGAATAAAGGGTGTGATAGTATAGTTGACTATTTTTTAAATATTAAAGAATCTATTTATTTGGAAAGCATCTCAAAGAGAATACAATAGTATCTTTTGGAGATGGCACAAATCTACAGGGATCTTAAAGATCGCCTAGTGTAACCATTTGCCAAAAGTGTCTGGCCAATTCACTAGTCTTTAAAATCTTTCAGTGGCTCTCCCATTGTTTGCAAGGCGAGGCTGTTGTCGTTCAGTTGCTAGGTCATGTCCAACTCTTTGTATCCCCATGGACTGTAGCATGCCAGGTTTTCCTGTCCTTCACTATCTCCTGGACTTTGCTCAAATTCAGGTCCACTGGGTCGGTGATGCTATCTAACCTTCTCACCCTCTGCCGCCTCCTTCTTCCTTTGCCTTCAATCTTACCCCACACCAGGGTCTTTTCCAGTGAGCTGGCTCTTCACATTAGGGTGAAGTGCAGACTCTTTAATATGATTTCCAAGGGTCTTTCATGACGGGGTCCCTGCTTATCTCTTTGATCTTATTTCTCACAAGTTCCCTTCATCCCCTGTTCCTCCTCATCCTCTCCTTCCTCCTCCTGTGTCCCTACTATTCACCCCACATCACAGAAAGATGCACAGTGTCTGGTCTAAAGTTCCACACCGGCTAGAACATCTAGTGCCTGGTCCCCATCCCCTTCTCCAAACCACTGCCTTCCAATCAGAATACACATCAGTTACCAGACCACCTAGAGAATGTGAGATTTAAGCCTCAGCAGCAATCCAAGCCCCTGGGTTTCATTTGCCCCATGGAACAACAGACTGGTTCCAAATAGGAAAAGGAGTACGTCAAGGCTGTATATCGTCACCCTGCTTATTTAACTTCTATGCAGAGTACATCATGAGAAACGCTGGACTGGAAGAAACACAAGCTGGAATCAAGACTGCCAGGAGAAATATCAATAACCTCAGATATGCAGATGACAGCACCCTTATGGTAGAAAGTGAAGAGGAACTAAGAAGCCTCTTGATGAAAGTGAAAGAGGAGAGTAAAAAAGTTGGCTTAAAGCTCAACATTCAGAAAACGAAGATCATGGCATCCAGTCCCATCACTTCATGGGAAATAGATGGGGAAGCAGTGGAAACAGTGTCAGACTTTATTTTTTTGGGCTCCAAAATCACTGTAGATGGTGACTGCAGCCACGAAATTAAAAGACGCTTACTCCTTGGAAGAAAAGTTATGAGTAACCTAGATAGTATATTCAAAAGCAGAGACATTACTTTGCCAACTAAGGTCCATCTAGTCAAGGCTATGGTTTTTCCAGTAGTCATGTATGGATGTGAGAGTTGGACTGTGAAGAAGGCTGAGCGTTGAAGAATTGATGCTTTTGAACTGTGGTCTTGGAGAAGACTCTTGAGAGTCCCTTGGACTGCAAGGAGATCCAACCAGTCCATTCTGAAGGAGATCAGCCCTGGGATTTCTTTGGAAGGAATGATTCTAAAGCTGAAACTCCAGTACTTTGGCCACCTCATGCAAAGAGTTGACTCATTGGAAAAGACCCTGATGCTGGGAGGGATTGGGGGCAGGAGAAGAAGGGGACGACAGAGGATGAGACGGCTGGATGTCATCACTGACTCGATGGACGCAAGTCTGAGTGAAACCCAGGAGTTGGTGATGGACAGGGATGCCTGGCGTGCTGCGATTCATGGGGTCGCAAAGAGTCGGACACGACTGAGTGACTGAACTGAACTGATCCTTTCTCTGTTTTGCATTAGAACAGGGTCACTGAACTTACTCTCAATGTACTGCCTTGGGAGACATGTCACCATAAACCCTAAAGTATGAAGTTGGTCAGGAGTGACCAGCTTATGTCGACAGCTTTGACAAGCCTTGATTTCAAAATTCTGCTAGCTCTGTGCCCCAATCCAGTGCTTGGAACCAAGGCAGATTCTCAGGAAAAGATCAAGCAAATACAGCTTGGACCCTTTTCCAGTGGCGCTCGGGGCAAAACTGCAGTTGGTTGCAGACTCTCACAAACATCTTTTCATGTCCTAGCTCTGTGACATGAGACAGGCTGTTTCTCCTCATGGGGCCAGTTTCCTCATCTATAAAATGGGAATGATAACAGCCCTCCTCTCGAGTGTAGTGAGTTTTCGATGAGGTCTTTGGAAGACAGACCATCAGTGGAGGTCCAGTTAACCATGTATTTAACGCACAGGAGCTTCAGTGCAAGGCCTCTCCTGCCTTCTACTCTGAACAGACGCCCACACCTGGAAGAAAACGCTGCAGAAAACAGGTCCCCTTGGATGGCCGCAAAGGGAGAACCAGATTACACACAGGACTCAGCAAGAACTGCAAGGAGGATGGGCACAGAGAGCGGCGTCTTAGCCTTGTTAAAGGCTGCTGCTGCTGTCTAAAGAGAGCTTCCCGGGTGGCGCTAGTGCTAAAGAACCCGCCTGCTAATGCAGGAGAACTCAGAGACACGAGTTCAATCTCTGGGTCGGGAGGATTCCCTGGAGGGGGGCATGGCAACCCACGCCAGTATTCTTGCCTGGAGAATCCCATGGACAGAAGAGCCTTCTAGGCTATACAGTCCATGGGTTTGCAAAGAGTCAGACACGACTGAGCCCCTGAGCACATGCTTTTAAAAGAAACTCTCCTGGGGAGGCTCTCCGAAATAAAAAAACACCCACTCTCCTCAATGTCTCCCTCCCTGAGGGCTGCGTATTTGTAGTCATGAGGGCTTCCTGGCAGCGAGACAAGCCCATGAGTCACGTTGAGAGCCCAGTGCCTAAAGGATTATTCCCTTCGGTGTCATGCCCACAGCACATAATTCCGCGTTCCATTTGCTACTTCATGTTTTTAAAGCTTCTGGAAAATAAATAATCATTGAGAGGACTAGAAATGGGTATGGATGTCGTGGGTGTGGTTCCTATTCCTAAGGCAATGTGCTTCTGGTCTCCCCCAGCCTAGCAGAAAATGGGTGGTTAATGTTTTCAGCATTAGGCGCATCCATCCATCCCATCCTTCCACACAAATGACTGCTCCACTAGGAACTCACTGGGACCTTCCTCTACCTTCTGGAAACAAGGGAAAAAAACCACAAAAACTAACATTCATCGTCATCATCATCACTACTGTTATCACTATCATGATTATTTTTAGCTGCTACTTATTATTACATATCAAGTCATTTACATGAATTATCTCCATTTGATTGATGGAGAAATCAGTGAAGATTTCTGGTGGAGAAAGATTAGATGAACTGTTCAAGTTCACGCAGATACTAAGTGTCCGAGAGTTAGGATTCCCAGTGCAGTAGGTTGCTTCCCAGGGGGCTCAGACAGTGAAGAACCTGCCCACAGCGCAGGAGACCCAGGTTTGATCCCTGGGTGGGGAAGATCCCCTGCAGAAGGGAATGGCAATCCACTCCAGTATTCTTGCCGGAGAATCCCATAGACAGAGGAGTCTGGCGCGGTCCCAAAGAGTCGTACACGACTGAGTGACTAACACACTTTTGCACAGGGTGCCTCCAAGATGGCACCCAGCTATCCTGGCCTTCTGGTATTTGAACCTGTGGGCAATCCTCTTCCCTTTAGTGTGGGCTGGATTTAGTGGCTTGCTTCTGGCAATACACCAGATTGTGGCAGAGGGGACGCGGCATCACTTCCGAGCTTAGGTGACTAAAGGACCATGACTTTCGTCACGGCTGGCCTGAATTGCCTGCTCACCCCGAGGAAGCCAGTGGCCAGGTGTGAGCTGCACTATGGCAGGACGTCTCTGGCTTGCAGACACCAAGGACGTAAATCTGCCAGTAGTCATGAGAGTGAGCCTGGAACAGATTCCCCCCAGTTGAGTGCTGAGATGAACGCAGGCCCAGCTGACATCTGGATTCAAGCTTTGTGAGGAACACTGGTCCAGAGGCACCCAGCAGAGACACACTGGGATCCCTAAACTACAGAGACTGTGGGATAATAAATGTTCACTCTTTCAACTGCTGTGTTTTGTGCTAATGGACTACACGTGTGCTACGTGCTAACTCGCTTCAATCTTGTCCGGCTCTTTGCAATCCTATGGACCATAGTCCGCCAGGCTCCTCTGTCCATGGGATTCGCCAGGCAAAAATACTGGAGTGGGTTGCCATGCCCTCCTCCAACTCAGGGACTGAACCCACATCTCTTATGCCTCCTGCATTGGCAGGTGGGTTCTTTACCATTAGCATCACCTTAGCAAAAGTCGAACTCTTACACCAACTTAGTTTGGTTGGAAAGGAAAGTGAAGTCCCTCAGTCGTGTCTGACTCTTTGAGACCCCATGGACTTACCAGGCTCCTCCATCCATGGGATTTTCCAGGCAAGAGTACTGGAGTGGACTGCAATTTCCTTCTCCAGGGGATCTTCCTGACCCAGGGATCGAACCCAGATCTCCCGCATTGCGGGCAGATGCTTTACCCTCTGAGCCACCAGGGAAGCTAGCATGGCTGGCCTCAAAGCTAAAGTGTTGGGCTCTTTCTCTGTGTCACTGTGTCCTTAGGACACCTGCCTTCGCATTGTAATGTTGCAAGTCAGTGCTCTGGGGACCTCATCCTAAGGATGACCCGCAATGGAGCAAAATACAGAAAGATTGGGAGTTGAGAAGGAGAGAAGAGAGAGTAGAGGGAAGCTGGTTAAGAAATCCCAAAGTCTGACCTTCTCACGCTCCACCATTGCTGGGCTCTAAGAAGGAGCTGAGGTGTGCACAGTTCAAGAACTGAGATACGCTGGGGCTACACTGTAGACAGGGCATCATATACAGTTGTAGTATATGGGCACTGCTCAGAGGCGGAAAAAAAAGTGAAAATGATGTGTTAGTCACCCAGTCATGTCCAACTTTTTTCGACCCATAGACTGTAGCCTGCCAGGCTGCCCTGTCCACGGAATTATCCAGACAAGAATACTGGAGTAGGCTGTCATTCCCTTCTCCAGGTGATCTTCCTGACCCAGGGATTGAACCAGGGTCTCCCACATTGCAGGCAGACTCTTTACCATCTGAGCCACCAGGGAAACCCATAGGTACTACAGTCGGCAAGAGTGAACTGAAATTGGCTATATCCTCCTGAAGGGGATTACCCTCCAACTCATACATGGGCTTCCATTGGCTGTGGTCATAACCATGTCTTATTAATAACAAGTGGACTAAGACAGGACTTGTGGAGCCTAGGAATAGCCCCAGGAAGCTGCATGGTGTCACTCAACAGGGTTTCTCTTTGTTTATCTTCCCTTTGAGTTTTCTTGTTGATTGGGAAAGTCTTTGTGAACATCCCAGGCAATCTCAAAGATGGTAATGATCTAACCAGAGGCAAGACAGAGGTGACTTTTGTTATTGGTGGTGGTGTTTCAGAAGCTTTACTTGGATCTGAAGCTTCAAAGCGGGAACTGGGTGGCATTCCTTTGCGGAGCCTGATAATAGCTGTAGGTGGGAGTCAATGAGAGAGGCCCACTGAGAGTACTCGAGGGTCACAAAGGGGACCGCTTTCAGAGCTCCCTGCACGGTATGTCTTTCCAGCGCCTGCAGACTCCTCCTCCAGGGCCAGAGTCCTGACGACTCTGTGTCCTTCCAAGAAGAGGGTCATGTTTTGTTTCCTTCAGGGGCAGAGAGGATCTGGAAATGTGTGAGGCTCTTCCTCTGGGGCACTGGCTTGGGGTGCAGGGCAAGTTGGGTTGTGCATTTGGACATAAGCTGGAGGAGGCAGGCCCATTGCAGGGTCTCAAGAAAACGCAGGGGCAGTGGTTAGACACAGAAAGACTGAAAAGTGTTGGATATCTGCAGCTGCTGCTCAGTAGCTCAGTCACATCTGACTCTTTGAGACCCCATGGGTGGTAGCCCACAGGCTCCTCTGTCGATGGGATTCTCCAGGAAAGAATACTGGAGCAGATTGCCATTCCCTTCTCCAGGGGATCTTCCCAACCTGGGGACTGAACTTATGTCTCCTGCATTGCAAACAGATTCCTTACTACTGAGCCATCTGGGCACTTCTATATCCTCCACCCAAGTTCTTCTCTCTACATCCTGAATCTATATTCAAGACCCACTTCAGCTCTCAGCCTTTAGGGGCTCTCACATAATGGACCTCACCAGCCATGTGGGACTCAAGGGGACTCCATTTCACTGCCCGGGGGTGACCTGAGTGACATCGCCTGCTTAGCAGCACCGCCAGGCATCGTCCCATGCTTCCTCAGGCCTCGGTGCTTACCCGTGCTGCTCCTCCCACCAGGACTGCTCTCTCTTCCATCTCCCTTTTATCCTCCTCACGATTATTTATCATTCTGGTGAACTCCTACACATACTTCAAAACCCAATTCACAGACCATTTCTTGCAGGACATCTTTCCTGACATCTGGTGACCTTCCCCCATCCCAGTATCCCCGGCTCTGTCAGAAGAGCCACTGTGTCCTCCCATAACAGCAGGTATTTCCTCTCACACAGCATGCATTGTGCTGTATTACAAGGATCTGTATTTATGATTGCTCTTTCCTATTCACTGAGAATTATAGCTGATAGCAGGCATTTCAGTATCCCAAATGCACACTCCAGGGGGTCAAAAATATTCTTTAAATGAATATATACATGTAACGGGAAAGCATGGGAGGAAGAGCAACCCCATGAAGAAGGTTGAAATGGTTTGTCCCTGAAATGTGCCTGCACGTGGAGGCACAGTGCTCTGCACTTTTTAATGAATTACTCCTGAAACCGTGTACAAGCCCCTGCGTCCTTGTCTTTTGAAGTAATGTGCTGCCTCCAGAGTTAATAGTTAGGAAATATGAAGATGTAGAAGCAAAGAATTGGTGTTGGGCTGGGGAACTGGCAGCAATTTAGACTAATTCTGCCACACAGCAGAATCACTGAACTCCAGGTTTCCTGAAGGACACAGATAAAGGCCTGACACACATTCTTAAGTTAGTTTTACAGGAAGCAGACCCCTCCTGAAGAAAATTGTTGACCACAGGAACATAGACTCTGGCTGCTTAAAACTAGAAGGTTAGTGATGCTTGAAATTCCACCTTGATGCCAACCAATCAGAGAACTGTCCACAAGCTGATTCCACCCTGCTCTCTAAATGCTGTAAGACTCCTCACTACATCCTTTGGGGTGGGTCACACAGTCTTAATGGCATTAGCCCACTGTGGCCTCCTGTGCCTGGCAAAGAGATAAAAGGTACTCTTTTCTACTTCATCCCAAACTCTGTCTCCATGTTTCTATTTGGAACCTGGTGAACAGAGGCTGAGTTTCAACATCTCTACACATTCCACTGAGGGTTCAGAGAACTGGCATCTGAGGACTGGCCCGATCACCCAGGCCCTGCAGACAGGAGGGCCAAGCAACTGATGTGAAATGAACACATGCCAGCAATTTACTGTTTGGATAATGTCCCTTCACTGTGCGTCTGTGCATGTATCACTAAAGAAACACACCTTGGTCCCCAGGTGGGTCATAAAAGCCCAGGGCAGCTTAGAAAGGTTCCTGAACGGGCCAGAAAGTCCCTGAGCTTTGGGTTAAACGCAAGGAAAGGAAGAGGAGGCTCTGTTCACAGTGTTTGGGGCTTAGTGAAATTGGACGCTACGTCTTGCCTGGCACCCTCTCCTTCTAACTTCTAAACCCTCATAAACTTCACAAGAATCAGAAACAGACGGTTGCATTCCTCTGATTCAAGTCATCAAAATATTGTATTGTAAGGATTATGTGAATTCCAGAGAACCTTACAGAAAAGCATTTCTTTATCTCATGCCCCCTAAACTCCAAATAGGATCCTCACAGCAGGGGAGAGTGTCATCTGACTTAGAATGTCTCGGGGCGGTTCGCCACGCCTTTAGCTACAATGGGAGCTCTGGCCCAAAGTAATTGATTCTAACCCAAATTAACAGCCAGCGAATTTGGTTCAGATTGATTTGCCATGCTCCATCTTCCTAATAATCATAGGAAGAGAAAAATAACTTCAGGGGAGGCCTTTCTCAACTTTCTCGCTTGACAAAATCCTACACATCCTGCAATGAGTCAAACATTTTTTTACCCTCTCCCCCAACATCAGAAAGAAAAAGAAAAAAACTCTCTCAAATGTGGCTACTCATGTTCCTATCCTTTCAAATGGCCATCACATGGAGCGTGAATAAATGTCAGCTCGTGGACTTCACTCAGAGGCTTGTAGGCAGTGCCTGAGTAAGACGGAGAAAAGGTTCTGGAGCCAGTGTAGGATCTCATGTACTAGCTTTAGTTGAGAGTATGAGATTGACTTGTGATGTTTGCTCTGGACACAGGTGGGTGGAGTGATGGGAAGCTTGCCGTGAGTGTACTGGTTAGTGCTGGAACGCAGTCATGCCCTGAAATGTTCCCGAAAACACGTGGGAATATTTATATCTACGTCAGCCATGCTTTCCAGTCCTGGTGTTGAAGGAAAAGGAAGGTGGAACAAAAAGCGATTCTTTTAGTGACATGTGCCCTTGCCCAAAACACAACAACGAAGTGTTCTGTGTGCTAACAACATAGCTCTTTAAAAAGTAAGACAAAATTCTGCATTTGTATAAAGCTTGATAAAAAAAAATTAAGGACAGAAAAGGTATGGATGTAACAGAAGCAGAAGATATTAAGAAGAGGTGGCAAAAATACACAGAAGAATTATACCAAAAAGATCTTCACAACTCAGATAATCACGATGGTGTGATCACTCATCTAGAGCCTGACATCCTGGAATGTGAAGTCAAGTGGGCCTTAGGAAGCATCACTATAAACAGAGCTAGAGGAGGTGATGGAATTCTAGTTGAGCTATTTCAAATCCTAAAAGATGATGCTGTGAAAGTGCTGCACTCAATATGCCAGCAAATTTGGAAAACTCAGCAGTGGCCACAGGACTGGGAAAGGTCAGTTTTTATTCCAACCCCCCCAAAAGGCAATGCTAAAGAATGTTCAAACTACCACACAATTGCAGTCATCTCACAAACTAGCAAAGTAATGCTCAAAATTCTCCAAGCCAGGCTTCAGCAGTATATGAACCGTGAACTTCCAGATGTTCAAGCTGGTTTTAGAAAAGGCAGAGGAGCCAGAGATCAAATTGCCAACACCTGTTGGATCATCGAAAAAGCAAGAGACTTTCAGAAAAACATCTATGTCTGCTTTATTGATTATACTAAAGCCTTTGACTGTGTGGATAACAATAAACTGTGGAAAGTTCTTTAAGAAATGAGAATACTAGACCACCTTAACTGCCTCCTGAGAAATCTGTATGTAGGTCAAGAAGCAACAGTTAGAATTGGACACGGAACAACAGACTGATTCTAAATTGGGAAAGGAGTATGTCGAGGCTGTATATTGTCACCCTGCTTATTTAACTTATATGCAGAGTACATCATGAGAAACGCTGGGCTGGAAGAAGTACAAGCTGGAATCAAGATTGCCGGGAGAAATATCAATAACCTCCAATATGCAGATGACACCACCCTTATGGCAGAAAGTGAGGAAGAACTAAAGAGCCTCTTGATGAAAGTGAAAGAGGAGAGTGAAAAAGTTAGCTTAAAACTTAACATTCAAAAAACGAAGATCATGGCATCTGGTTTCATCACTTCATGGCAAATAGATGGAGAAACAATGGAGACAGTGATAGAGTTTATTTTCTTGGATTCCAAAATCACTGCAGATGGTGACTGTGGTCATGAATTTAAAATATGCTTGCTTCTTGAAAGAAAAGCTATGACCAACCTAGATAGCATGTTAAAAATCAGAGACACTTTGCTGACAAAGTTCCATCTAGTCAAAGCAATGGTTTTTCCAGTAGTCATGTATGGATGTGAGAGTTGGACCATAAAGAAGGCTGAGCACCAAAGAACTTATGCTTTTGAACTGTGGTGTTTGGAGAAGACTCTTGAGAGTCCCTTGGACTACAAGGAGATCCAACCAGTCCATCCTAAAGGAAATCAGTCTTGAATATTCATTGGAAGGACTGATGCTGAAGCTCCAATACTTTGGCCACCTGATGTGAAGAGCCAACTCATTAGAAAAGACCTTGATGCTGGGAAAGATTGAAGGCTAGGAAAGAAGGGGATGACAGAGGATGAGATGGTTGGATGGCATCACTGACTGGATGGACATGAGTTTAAGCAAGCTCTGGGAGTTGGTGATGGACAGGGAAGCCTGGTGTGCTGCAGTCCATGGGTTTGCAAAAAGCCAGACACGACTGAAGGACTGAATGGACTGACTGAATGATAGAAAACTATTTCTGCACAGTCAGCAGAAGCACACAGTCATCACACGTGCACATACTTCACTTGGCGTGTCCAGCCCCTTCAGCTTTCTGCACCGAGACTGTTTTGGCATCTCCATTTTCTGCCAGGTTACACCTATCCTTGCCAGCATCAGGTTTCCCCCTTTTCCCTTCGGGTAACTTCTCTTCCTTCTTTGCAGGAACTGCTTTAGAATTAAATGTTCATGTCCTGCTTAAAATACCATGATTGTTTATGAAAAGTATCTGTAATAAAGCTGGACACAATTAAAAGAAAAAGAGAAATCTTGCCTCGTCTTTGCTGTATTATCATCTGACTCTGCTTTGCTCATTCAACTTTGTAGCAACCCTTCTGTTTTAATTGTTGTTCCTACTCGCCCATCAATTAGAAAACCAAGAAAGCCATTTGGAAATGTGTAGAAAAAGTAAATATGGTTTCAAATCTGGGCTCACGGGTTCTGCTATCAGTGAAATTCAAGAGCTTTGCTGCATGGGATTTATCATTCCCATATAGGGGGCTCTGGTTATCATTTGTCATGTCTTAGCTTCACAGATATGTTCCAGATAAACAGATGCTCTTACTAAGAAGTGGCTCCTTAAGACTGGAAGAAGAATGAAGGTGCTTAGTCATCCAGAACTTTTGTAGGGTTGAGGGTTGTTTTATATGGGAGCACATGTAGCATAAAGAGCCATTATAAATTATTAAAGTTCCCATTGACTTACACTGAAGGTCAAATCCTGAACATCGTGAGCATGTTATTCCCATTTCACAGATGAGAACACTGAGTCTCAGGGAGTGTTTAGGATCATACTACCATATCAAAGACAGAGCTGAGATCCCAGTCTGCCTGGGTCCACAGCAATGTAGACAATCCTCTGTCATTACCTGCTGCCCCAGCCATCCTACATTTGCTTCTTTTCTCCCAAAGTTACCAGATCAGAGAAATTGCAAGTGGAGAGACAGAGAGATCATGCTTAGCAGCCAAGAGGCCCATGGTAGCCAGCCCATGGGAGCAGGCTGTGGCCAGCCCACCAGTGTTACGTTTCTGGTAATCACTCTCTGATTATTTAGGAGATAAGCTGATCCCTGGACAATGCTGCTGCTGCAAAGTCACTTCAGTCATGTCCGACTCTGTGCAACCCCATAGATGGTGGCCCACCAGGCTCTGCCATCCCTAGGATTCTCCAGGCAAGAACACTGGAGTGGGTTGCCATTTCCTTCTCCAATGCATAAAAGTGAAACGTGAAAGTGAAGTCGCTCAGTCGTGTCTGACTCTTAGAGACTCCATGGACTGCAGCCTACCAGGCTCCTCCATCCATGGGATTTTCCAGGCAAAAGTACTGGAGTGGGGTGCCATTGCCTTCTCCATCCCTGGACAATAAGATGCTATAATTTATCTGATGATGCTTCCTGCTATATGACAACTTCTATTTGTGTATTTTGTTTTCAACTCTGTATCTTTATTCTTGGAGATTAATAAGACGAATCACTTTATTATAGCAAATCCTCTTACATTTTGACAAGGGGAGTGCAGAGTGGGGGTGGGGGGAAGCGGACAAGAGCGGCAGTTAGAACTGGGGAGAAGCCTAGACCCTACAATGATTTTAGAGAGAGATGACATTTCTCTTTAATTAATTTATAAATTATCTGTCAGCTCAAACAAGAACAAAAGGCTCTCAAGTAGCTTGGAGTATTACAGCTCATATATGTCAAAGTGGTTTAAACGGGATTTGCACAAAAGAGAGTGGAGAAGCCTTTTAGAAGGAAAAGCGATGTAATTGCACTAAGACTTCAGGAAGCACTATCTGGTTGCAGTCAAGTTTATTCCGCAAGTTGCACTCCCTGATAACAAAGAATTTCCAGATAGAAGTCCAGTTGGATCTGCTTTAATTGAAATCGGAAACCCCCTACTGATCACCAGCAATTTGGGTGCTGAGATTCCTCAAAACCACTTTGCTCTAGAATAAACAAAAGTGCCTTCTGCTTGTTGCTGTAAATCATCTGGGTTTGGAAACACTTTCACAGCCCAGCCCAGGCCAGGTAAAATATTCCCAGACTCTATATTTGTGGAGTTTAAATGCAGGAAGTTTCAGTCACAAAACCTGAGTTGTTTCTCAACCTCACATAAGGAATCCCAGTTCTCTGTGAGAAAGATTTGAATGCTCCATGGAAATTCTTTCCTGAGTAATTCCTTTTTGCAGCATCCCCTGCCATTACAGAAAGGAAGTTTGTTTGTTTGTTTTTTCCGCTAAAATTTTTTTAAACTTTTTATTTTGTACTGGGGTATAGCTGGTAAGCAGACAATGTTGTGGTAACTTCAGGTGAACAGCAAAGGGACTCAACGATACGCATACATGTACCCGTTCTCCCTGAAGGCTCAGATGGTGAAGAATCTGCCTACAATGCAGGACACCCAAGTTTGATCCCTGGGTCAGGAAGATCCTCTGGAGGAGGTCATGGCAACCCATCCCAGTACTCTTGCCTGGAGAATTCCATAAACAGAGGAGCCTGGAGGGCTACAGTCCATGAGCTCACAAAGAGTCAGACACAACTAACACTTCCTTATGGTCTAATACACATACACGCACACACATGCACACACACACACACACACACATATGTCCTTTTTAAGATTCTTTTCCATTATAGGTGATTACAGAATATTGAACAGAGTTCCCTGTGCTATACAGTAGGTCCTTTTTGGTTATCTGCTTTATATATAGCAGTGTACATATGTGAATCCCAGACTCCTAATTTATCTCCCGCTTTCCTCTTTGGGAGCCATAAGCATGTTTTCTATCTCTGTGAGTCTGGTTTGTAAATAAATTCATATAAGTGATGTCATATGGTATTTGTCTTTCCTTGATTTTCAAATTAACGTTCCCTGTTTCCGTGTCTTGGGAACCCCACGCACACTGCACTTTGAAAGTCTGCGTGTTCCCTCAGCTATCTGGCAAACATTAATCCACTGAGCTCCTCTGGCCAAGCACCTTGCTGGCTATCAGAGCACAGAGGCAGGCATGTTCTACTTTCTGCACGCAAGTCCATCATTTGATGCTCAACACACGTAAGGGAAGACTGTTTCAAGAAGACAAGGATGTGCGCTCTGTGACAGAAGCCAGCACAGGATGTTATGGGAGCAGAGACAATCTCCTGTTCGGAATTTGTAAGATAACCATTTAAATGCCTTATTCTTTTGTGATGTAAAAAACAGCAGTAAACTCAAGCTTGGATCTTCAACTTTGGAATGTTTCAGAGAAGAGTTTGAGAAAAACTTGAAAAAGACTGCAGAAGGAGGAAGAGACTAAAGAAGAATTATAATCCTCACTTAGTTTCACAGTTCTCACCCTGAATAATTCCACATAGAATTAGTTCTAGGGAAAAGGTTTCTAACATTGTCTGGCCAAACCAACCAAAGAAAAATAACAACACGAACCACCTCCCAAATTTCTGTTGCCATGTGAAATAGTTTAGAGGTTAAAAAGTTAATTGTGCTAAATTGGGTAAATAGAAATTTGGTGTAGGCACTCCTTGGCTTCAGAGAGAACTATAAGACAAAACTCAAGGGTAAGTGTAACATTCTAAATACAACCCTGGCAAAACAAAGCTTTTAATGAGAACAAGATAGCTATTATGATGGAAAAAAGAGAGAAATATACATAAAGTTAGAACCAAATAATTTTTTTTCAAATATTGAATGTAGCTTACATTTTACATTCAATTCACGCTTTCAACGAATGTGTAACTGGAGACTCAGAGGCGGTAGAACAGAAAGCACACAGAAAGGTGCTTTCAAGGTGCACACAGCCTGTTAAAATATCAGTAGGTGCAAAGAT
Source organism: Capra hircus (assembly GCF_001704415.2). Classification (NCBI taxonomy): domain Eukaryota; kingdom Metazoa; phylum Chordata; class Mammalia; order Artiodactyla; family Bovidae; genus Capra; species Capra hircus. The sequence continues at coordinate 112,103,366 of NC_030813.1, forward strand.
GACCGAACGCATCCATTATCCATCCGTCTCCAAAGGACGCTACAGTCGCCTCACTTTGTACAGTTAGTTAAACCTCAAGTTTTTATCTACGTATCTACCCATATAGTCATTAATTATTTGTTAACATCCATTACGTGCCAGCCTATTTTATACTTTCGTAGCACCCTATACTTTGGCCACCTAATGTGAAAAGCTAGCCCCCTGGGAAAGACCCTGATGTTGGGAAAGACTGAGGGCAGGAGGAGAAGGAAGTGGCAGAGGATGAGATGGTTGGATGGCATCACTGACTCAATGGACATGAGTTTGAACAAACTCCGGGAGATAGTGAAGGACAGGGAAGCCTGGCATGCTGCAGTCCACGGGGTCGCAAAGAGTTGGACACAACTTAGTGATTGAACAACAACAAATTTCTCTTTTACAAGTACTTATCACAATTGGAATATGCTAACTACTAGTATAATCAGCCATTTGGCATCTTAAGACTCTTTTATTCTATAAGGAATATGAGAGTTTAGCATCTCACCTTGTGGGTCTGCAAAAAATGCAGAATAAACAAAGAGATGAACACACAGAATAGTGAAGAAAAATCAGAGAGAACAGTAATATGGCCAAGTAAACGCAGTAATGGGAACTCTCTAGATGGTTAAGGGATTTTAAATAGTTAACTGAAATGATAAAAATCTCCTAAGTGTGCTGAGTTGTTAGAAAGGCTCCAGAGATGGTCCTGACTCTTTAAGGAGAAGGAAGAAGCCACAAGAACAATGCTAGGGATGTGCACTCATCCCTTTTCCTTCCCTATTGTTTCTCAGATCCCATGGGATAAAGGAAGATATTAGTAATATTTTTGGATTATTTACTACCAGTCAGGTGTTATTAAAACCACTTGTTATTTGTGAATTAATTTAATTCTAAAACAGAGTCTATGAAAATGATATTACTATGATCTCAGGCTACATATATTGAAGCTAACCAATAAAGAGGTGTAGTAACTTGGCTCAGATCTTGTAGCTGGCAATTGACAGACACAGGATTCAAACCTAAATGGTCTTGCTTCCAATGTTTCTCTGGACAGTGCAGATTCTACTTTAAAGGGCTCCTAATGAATGGCTTGTCTAACATTTTGTACCTAAGATGCGCATTTGAAACTGGTTCTTCTTAGGAAATATTGCCATTTTATTTAAAATTCAGCCATGACGTCTAGATAATAATATTGCTTTAAGCTGAGTCTATTTCCACTTGAGGCTCGGAGTGGTCTATGCAATGAAGCCAACCCACACTACATCACTGTTCTACCTGGTAGAGTCCAGCTATAGTTCTCAATATCAGGAAGTTAGCACAGAGCATAGTCGACACCATTGTCTTAAAGTGTGTGTGTGTGTGTGTGTGTTGCACACACAGGCGTGCATTTAGTTTACTTCCTATCCCAGCACTGCATATTTGGGGCAGACGGAATACCAGTCCCACACGACAAAGAAATCAAAATTATGATGCAGATCGCAATAAATCTAGAGAAAAGAAGATACAGATTAAAGTAATGAATAATCCTTATACCAGAGCGTGTGTGTGTGTCTAGATATGTGAACGGGTAGTGCAGGTGAGGGAACACGGAAAACTGATAGGAAAGTAATATTTAAAACAGTAACCAGAGAACAGAGAGCTTTCTTGGGGTTAAGACTATGCGCAACCAGAGAGTGAAGGGACGCGAGGTAATGAAATTTACGAACAGGCAATTCTCGAGTGGAAGGAAGGAAGAGTGCATCACGACCTGACTGCCAGAGCTAGTCTCAGCCCCGGAAATCAAATGGCCTCAGAAAAGAGAGTTTCTTAGAGGGAAAATCATAGCAGTTTCAGTACAGAGGAGAGCAAAGAGGTCGTCCCTACTCCATCAGGACACCTGGAAAGTCTGCATCGCCTAGCAAGACCAATACGACCGTAAACTACACAGTAACCTTGGAGATAACCCACAGAAAAATAATCTTTGTAAATAGAAGAGGGGAGAAAAGAGAGCAAAGAAGGTAAAAGATGAAAGAAAAATGCACTTCTAAGAAAAAGTAAATAAGAAGGAGAAAATGTCCCATACAAATTCATGAATTACAACAGCTTGTTAAGATTATGAATTTAGTAAATTAAAAATTCAGAAGCAAGATGAAAAAATTTCAGATGGAGATGAATTAAAAATTAAAAAGAAAATACAACAAAACAAAATAGATTCAAGGGATTAGATCTGACAGACAGAGTGCCTGAAGAACTATGGATGGAGGTTCATGACATTGTATGGGAGGCAGGGATCAAGATCATTTCCAAGAAAAAGAAAAGCAAAAATGCAAAACGGTGGTCTGAGGAGTCCTTAAAGATAGCTGAGAAAATAAAAGAAGCAAAGGCAAAGGAGAAAAGGAAAGATATACCCATCTGAATGCAGAGTTCCAAAGAATAGCAAGGAGAGATTTAAAAAGCCTTCCTCAGTGATCAATGCAAAGAGATAGAGGAAAACAATAGAATGGGAAAGACTAGAGATCTCTTTAAGAAAATTAGAGATCCCAAGGGAACATTTCATGGAAAGATGGGCACAATAAAGGACAGATATGTTATGGACCTAACAGAAGCAGAAGATATTAAGAAGAGGTGGTAAGAATACACAGAAGAACTGTACAAAAAAGATCTTCACAACCCAGATAATCACAAAGGTGTGATCACTCACCTAGAGCCAGACATCCTGGAATGTGAAGTCAAGTGGGCCTTAGGAAGCATCACTACAAACAAAGCTAGTGGAGGTGATGGAATTCCAGTTGAGATATTGCAAATCATAAAAGATGATGCTGTGAAAATGCTGCACTCAATATGTTAGCAAATTTGGAAAACTCAGCAGTGGCCACAGGACTGGAAAAGGTCAGTTTTCATTTCAGTCCCAAAGAAAGGCAATACCAAAGAATGTTCAAACTAATGCACATTTGCCATCATCTCACACACTAGCAAAGTAATGCTCAAATTCTCCAAGCCAGGTTTTAGCAATATGTGAACCGTGAACTTCCAGATGTTCAAGCTGGATTTAGAAAAGGCAGAGGAACAAGGAATCAAATTGCCAACATCGGTTGGATCATTGAAAAAGGAAGAGAGTTCCAGGAAAACATCCATTTCTATGCTTTATTGGCTATGCCAAAGCCTTTGACTGTGTGGATCACAATAAACTACGGAAAATGCTGAAAGAGATGGGAATACCAGACCACCTGACCTGTCTCCTGAGAAATCTGTATGTAAGTCAAGAAGTAACAGTTAGAACCAGACATGGAACAACAGATTGGTCCCAAATTGGAAAAGGAGTATGTCAAGGCTATATATTGTCACCCTGCTTATTTAACTTATATGCAGAGCACATCATGTGAAATGCTGGGCTGGAGGAAGCACAAGCTGGAATCAAGATTGCCGGGAGAAATATCAATAACCTCAGATATGCAGATGACACCACCCTCATGGCAGAAAGCCAAGAAGAACTAAAGAGCCTCTTGATGAAAGTGAAAGAGAAGAGTGAAAAAGTTGTCTTACAACTCAACATTCAAAAAACAAAGATCATGGCATCCAGTCGCCTCACTTCATGGCTATACATGGGGAAACAATGGAAACAGTGAGACTTTATTTTCTTGGGCTCCAAAATCACTGCAGATGGTGACTGCAGTCATGAAATTAAAAGAGGCTTGTTCCTTGGAAGAAAAGTTATGACCAACCTTGACAGCATATTAAAAAGAAGAGACATTACTTTGCTGACAAAGGGCCATCCAGTCAAAGCTTTGGTTTTTCCAGTAGCCACATATGGATGGGAGATTTGGGCTATAAAGAAAGCTGAGCACTGAAGAACTGATGCTTTTGAATTTTGGTGTTGGAGAAGACTCTTGAAAGTCCTTTGGACTGCAAGGAGATCCAACCAGTCAATCCTAAAGGAAAACAGTCCCGAATATTCATTGAAAGGACTGATGCTGAAACTGAAACTCCAATACTTTGGCCACCTGATGCAAAGAACTGACTCATTGGAAAAGACCCTGATGCTGGGAAAGATTGAAGGTAGGAGAAGAAGGGGACGACAGAGGATGAGATGGTTGGATGACATCACCGACTTGATGGATGTGAATTTGAGCACGCTCCAGGAGTTGGTGATAGATAGGGAAGCCTGGCATGCTACAGTTCATGGGGTCAAAAAAGAGTGGGACACGACTGAACAACTGAACTGATCGGGTGATAGATTCTCCCCAAAAACGTAGTATCAGAGGTTCTTTGAAAAACAAAAAATATAACTACCATATAATCATGCTATTGCACCCCTGGGAATATATCTTTGACAAGATATGTGCACTCTAATTTTCATTACAGTAGCCAAGACATGGAACCAACTTAAATGTCCATCAACAGATGGATGGGTAATGAAGGTATGGTATATATACATAACAGAATACTACTCAGTCCAACAAGGATGAAGCAATGCCATTTGCAGCAACGTGAATGGACCTGGAGATTATCATGCTAGATGAAGTAAGTCAGATAGACAAAGGCGAAATATCATATGATGTCACTTATACGTGGAATCTAAAAATAAAATGATACAAATGAACTTACTTTCAAAATGAAAGCAGACTCATAGACTTGGAAAACAAGTTTATGATTACCAAAGGGGAAAGGTTCAGGGGAGAGAGAAAGTAAGCGTTTGAGATTAACACACGATAACTGCTATATATCAACTAGATAAACAGAAAGGACCTGCCGCACAGCGCAGGGAACTCTACTCAAATTTCTATAATGACCGATATGGGAGAAGAATCGGAAAAGAAGGGATGTATCTGCATAAATGTGGTCCCTTTCCTCCTCGAGACCAGTGATTCTCCTCCACATGAGCAACCGCTTGGAAGGAGTTCCTACAAGGAAACCCAGGGACCTTTATTCCATACTGTAATAATGCGTTTAACCGTTGCCCCACCTAGACTGTGGGTTCCTGAAAAGCAGACATGCTCACTCTTCTCTGCATCCCCTTGGAAGAGTATAGTCAGCGGTCAGGCCTCTTCCCAAGTGGCGCTAGAGGTAAAGAATCTGCCTGCCAAACCAGGAGACCTGGGGATGATCCCTGGGCTGGGAAGATTCCCCTGGAGAAGGAAATAGCAACCTACTCTAGTATTCTTGTGGCTCAGCTGGTAAAGAATCCGCCTGCAATGCAGGAGACCTGGGTTGAGAAGATCCCCTGGAGAAGGGAAAGGTTACCCCACTCTAGTATTCTGGCCTAGAGAATTCCATGGACTGTATAGTCCATGGGGTTGCAGAGAGTTGGACATGACTGAGCAATTTTCAATTTCCTTTCCTTTTCTAGTATTCTTGCCTGGAGAGAAGCCTGGTGGGCCACAGACCTTGGGGTCCCAAAGAGTTGAACAGGACTGAGTGCACACACACACACGAAGAGATAATTGGTATCAAGATCAGCAGTCTTTCATTAAGGTTTAAGTCTGAATAAAAAGGAACACTTGGAGGGGGCAAGGTGGGAGAACTCTATCTTCTTTAGCTTTCCTAGAAGACAAGGATATTCTCCTGCTCGAACTGGAGACAGAGCCACCTCCAGGGGAATACCTTTCACCTCGAGGGGATCATAGATTTTTACACTTATTACAGCAATTTTCCGGTAGATGGCAGTAAGCCGTCTCGGTCTACTCAGTTTATTACAACAATTTTCAAACAGATGCAGATAAAAGTATCTTGAGGGAGAGACACTGCTTCCTAATTCCCATGGAGACTCCATGTGTATACCTGCAGCACCCAGGGCAGGAATTCAACATACCTATGTTCAAAATCTCACTCCTCTGATTGCTAGCTGTATGATCTTGGAAAAGTAATATAACTGCTTCAAGGTTCAAACTTCCTATCTATAAAAAGGCTTAACAGAAGTTCCTGTCTCATAGAGAGGGATCAAGGAGTTATTAAACAATACAAGTAAAACACTGAGCATGACTAACTGGCATAAAATAAGCCCTAAATGGTATTTTACATCATCCTCAGCAAATTAATATTACTGTTGTTGTTGTTAAATTGTTTTAAAACCTGCTTCCTTTGTATTTTCCAACCCAAGAAGGCAAATCAGTCTCAAAATAAGCAGAGTATGCAGATCATGCCTAAAAATATAGCAATTATTTCAAGCTGATTAGATATATTTTGTATTTTAAGCACTTCAAAGGGTGTTGTCTATTTCAAGTATTTGAACACAGGCATCTTAAAATAACTTCTGCATTTTGGTCTTTGGTGGAAAGTGATTAGTGATTTTTTTTTTTTTTAAAGCTGCCCAGTGATAAAACACATCTCACAAACAAAATGTAAGGAATTTATTTACTGTATTGCATGCTCAATCACTCAGTCGTGTCCAGCTCTTTGCAGCCCCATGGACTGTAGCCCACCGGGTTCCTCTATCCATGGAATTTTCCAGGCAAGATTTCTGGAGTGGTGCGCCATTTCCTCCTCCAGGGGATTTTCCCAACCCAGGGATTGAATTGGCGTCTCTTACATCTCCAGCACTGGCAGGCGGATTCTTCACCACAGTGGCCACCTGGGGAGCCCATTTATTATATTAGAGCATATCATTTCATCTGTCGACTCTTTCCTTACAGATAGCTCTGTGATGCCGTCTGAGAAATCACGTTTTAGCGCCTTGGCATAAAGAGCATCTTCCCTTGTTCTTTCTCTGGTATCTCCTCAACGACAAGCAACCTTTCCAAGCACCGCTTCTTGAGTAATTGTTTTTTGTCAATGTTTTGTCAACTTGTCAATTGCTTGCACACAGTTTATGAACATTCAAATAGCACAGCTGTCTACAGTCTGACGGAGAGGCTCATCCTTTTGGGATGCCTTTGAACATGGCAGCCCTGTTTGCGTGAGTTCTGTTCATGTCCAGGATGATAGAGAGAGAGTCCGTGGGAGATTTATTGCCACTCTTTTGGCAGATTCAGATTCTGACAGAGTTTCTTTGAATACAGAATGACGACCAGTGCAGAGACACGAATGGATGGGGCCTGTGCTTAGGTGCTTCATTTTCAGCTCCAGGTGTTTCCTTACGGACAGGTTGGCCAAGTGCCTTTGGCTCCTCCTGCCAGCAAGGTACCCGTTCTCACCACCAGCCTCATCATCAGCATTTCCCAGGAGCCGGTTTTTGTTTTATACTTTCTGATACAGCTCCTTTCTTTCATAATCCTACATTTTAGATCCCCATAATGTTCTCTTGATAAACTATATCTTTTCCATTCACCTTCCATATCAGATATTCAGAACAATTAACCTTCCTGACACTGGTTTTTTTTTCCCCCCTTTTCATTCTCACCATCACTCTGTTACCATTCTAAGTACATTCCAAAAATCTAATTTGCTTCCAGTGGTTTGCCTGATATAAAGGCATAAGTACAAACACTTAATTTGAGAAAAAAAAAACCTTACTAGTTTTGAAATAAAGCAACTTTCCATTCTATGTATCAGCTGTGTTCCATTTAGGCTGTGACCAAAGGGAGAAGGGTGGACAAGTGAAGGCCATGCAGAAAGTAGAGCATCTTTTAGGCAACAGACTAAACCCCAGTATTCAGACCCCGCCAATTCAGAACTAAGTGAGTTCACAGGGGTGGTCAAGGTTTCCTTTTACAATAGTTATAAAAAAAGGATCCGTTGGGTAGCTCCAAAGTATAAGCAGGGCTTCCCAGTTTGCACAAGGGTAAAGAACACGCCTGCCAACGCAGGAGGCACAGGAGATACAGGTTCAGTTCCTGGGCTGGGAAGATCCACTGGAGTGGGAAAGGTCTAGAAAATTCCACGGACAGAGGAGCCTGGTGGAGTCCATGGGGTCGCAAAGAGTTGGACATGACGGAAAGACTGCACATATGCACGAGTACCTGAGTAATCACCATGAGAACCGAACAGGGCGACTGTCAGAGAACCAGCTGCATTAAGAAGGGGACCCCATTCAGGCTGGAGCCAGGGCTCACACCTTTCAACCCTCTTTTAGCGATTCTACAGATAGATGGAGGTATCTCTGAAGGCTCTTTCCATCCCTGAATTTTGTTATTCTGTGAAGTAACCAAGCATCTGAGGACTCTAGGAGCATCAAAACAGAATATGTAAAATCAATAGGTTAGGGACTTCCTTGGTGGTCCAATGGCTAAGACTCTGAGCTCGCAACACACGGGGCCCGGATCTGATCCCTGGTCAGGGAACAAAATCCTACATGCCTGCTGAAACCAGAGACCCCGAGTGCCACAGCTAAGACTGAGAACAGCCAAATAAATAGATAAATATTGAAAAAATCAATAGGTTAATTACAAAATGCCTTCACCTTTTCATTACAGTGCATGTCCAAAGAATGGCTTCTAAATTACTATGACTTTCTCACGTCTTAATTTTTAAACAATAAGTATAATTTGGAAATCTCTCTACCCTTTCTATTTCCCTGGTTCTCACCTTGATTTAGAGACCTGTAAATTCTGTGTTAGGTCATTCTTCCCAGATCTTTACTCCATTTATATAATCGGTTATACAAACACATACTGTGCCATGCGATACTGCAGAATCTTCCAAAAGAATAGCTAGAGCAAACTTCCCCACACTGTGAGTCTTGGGCCTAGCAGTGTGACTTGCTTTGGCCAAAGGAATGTTGCTAGTCTGACATGGCCTCATGCATGTCTGTCATTGCCGTAAGGAGAATAGAGCCTGGGTAGCCACTGGCCCCTGAATGAACTTGCCCTACAGACTGCAGTCAGGCCCTGCCTCTCCTGGCAGAGGTGGTAGAGTTACCACTGACTTGCAGACCTAAGAGCAAGAAATAAATATTTGCTATTTTAAGCCACTGAGATCTGGGCTTTCTATGCAACGTTATCACAATGATAGCTGACCCTTCCCTGGCCTACCAAGTGAAAACAAACCAAACTCACTTGTATCTCCCTGTTCGGGTTCTTCCCCAGTTCACACCCTGGGGAGGTATTGTTTGCACTATAGACAATACTTCGGGCATTAAGAGAAGAAGGGGGAAATGGTGCAGCTGCTTTGGAAGAGTCTGACAGTTCCTCAACAGGTTAAACATGATTCAACAACACCACTACTAGGTACCTACTCAAGAGACACAAAAGCATATGCTGTCCACACATGAACTTGAACATGGGTACTCAGAGCAGCGTTACTCATAACAGCCCCAAAGAAAACAACCCAAATATCCGTCAGTTGAGGAGTGGCCTGTCCACTCAGTGGAAAAAGGTGTGGTCATAAAAAAGAATGAATTTCCAATATGCACTGTAGCATGGGTGAACCTTGAAGACAAGCTTAGGCAAAGAAAGAAGTCAGTTCCAAGGACCACATGCTGTATGCCCCATGAATGAAATGTCCAGAATCCATCAGGACAGAGAGGAGGTTAGAGGCTGCCAGGGGCTGGGAGAAGGGAGAAAGGAATATGACTGTCAATGGGTATGGGGTGTTGGGGTGTGAAGAAATGTTCTAAAATTGATTGTGATTATGGTTGTGCAGCTCAGTGGATATAGGAATAACCACTGAACTGTGTATTTTAAATAGGCAAATTGTACGACATGGTTAGGGCTTCCTGGTGGCTCAGAGGTGAAGAATTCGCCTGCCCATGCAGGAGAGGCACAAGTCTTGGGTTCAGTCCCTGGGTCTGGAAAATCACCTGGAGAAGGAAATGAAAACCCACTGCAGTATCCTTGCCTGAGAAAACCCACGGACAGAAGAGCCTGGCGGGCTATAGTCCATGGGGTCGCAGAGTCAGACGTGACTGCGCGACTGGCAAGCTATATGTGCTGTGCTGTGCTCAGTCACTCGGTCGTGTCCGACTCTTTGTGACCCCATGGACTGCAGTTCGCCAGGCTTCCCTGTCCATCACCAACTCCCGGAGCTTGCTCAGACTCATGTCCATAGAGTCAATGATGCCATCCAACCATCTCATCCTCTGTCATTCCCTTCTCCTCCTGCCCTTAATCTTTCCCAGCATCAGGGGCTTTTCCAATGAGTCAGTTCTTCACATCAGGTGGCCAAAGTATTGGAGCTTCAGCTTCAGCATCAGTCTTTCCAATGAATATTCAGGACTGATCTCCTTTAGGATAGACTGGTTGGATCTCCTTGCAGTCCAAGGGACTCTCAAGAGTCTTCTCCAACACCACAGTTCAAAAGCATCAATTCTTCAGCCCTTAGCTTTCTTTATGGTCCAACTCTCACATCCATACATGACCACTGGAAAAACCATAGCTTTGACTTGACAGACCTTTGTTGGCAAAGTAATGCCTCTGCTTTTCAATATGCTGTCTAGGCCTACACCCTAAACCCATTTGTACTGTTTTATTTCTCACAGTTTAACTTCATTATCGTTCACTAGTCTGTCTTCCTGAGAGATAACTTCCTCGAGAGAAGTAACTGTCTCTCGTATCCTTAGCCCTTCGCATAGCATCACCGCACACAACAGACGTTCAATATAGCTCCGCAATTCAAGCAGCTGATCCCAACTGTGGACACACGGGGACCTTAAAAGGCAGAGGCCTTGTTTTACGAATGGCGAAGTTCGGTCTCCGAGAGGACTAGGTAATTGCTGGAGGCCCCCAGCTAGTACGTGTGCCAATCAGGACTGAAGTTCAGAGCCCCAGCCTCAGATTCCAGCTCCTTTTCCTCCCTCATCAGCGGTGCAGACATTTCAGCTAGAGCTGATGAGACTTGAGAGTAGGTGGGAGAGCTTCCCAGCTGTTTATACCCCAGATTTTCTGGGAGGAAAAGAGCATCTCAGATGCATGCACTGCAGAACCTTAGGTGAGCAGGCACGGTTCCTGCCCTGTCCCATCTGTCTCACTTATCCAGCTTGGCAAGCCTTCTTACCAACTGGTGCCCAGAAAAACCGTAGAACCCCTCATGTGGTTACCTTTCATAGTGATTAATATCCGTAGCTTCCTTTCATGTGTCTGCCGGGCAAGTGAGAAAGATACTCCAGAGTCTGGTAAACACTATGCAATGCCTTTCACCTTGACACTGGAGCTTATAAGCTGATTTGCAGACTCTTAGGAATAAAGTACAGAACCCACACAAGCCCAACATTTTAATGCAAAGGGACTGTATCATATTTAATCACTCCTCTCAATTTTCCTCCTTTTTTTCTTCCTTAAAACTTCTCTTATTTTTTTAACTGAGAACTCCTCCAAATCACTTTAGTTTTTCTGAACCCCGCCATGGCTGGAGCCATTTCATTTATATTTATAGCTAAATTCCAACTGCATATACTCCACACATGATTAATTCACAGATGAAGGGCTCTGAAGTTTGAACATTCTCAGTAAGTACAAAGCAGGGCAGAGTTTAAAAATGGGAGCTGAAGCCAATAATTTGAATTTATTAAAAAAAAATTCAGAAATCACAGACAGTCTCTGGTTTAAAAATTTATGATCCCTTAGAAAACTACTTTTTTATGTAGAAAAGGAAAATATTAATCTTATGTTAACTAGGTGGTGGCAGGAAGCCAAGTCTCAGCTTCAAACTTTCTTTCTTTGTATCTTCCCTTAGCATTACCCTAGTGGGAACGTTACCCAGAATTCTCTGCTGTCAGATGACTGTAATGTTTGGCCTTCAGAGTGACCTGATACAAGAACTGCAGGTCTAGCTAGGTTTATACTGAGAATGAAAGACTTCCATTCCTCATGATGAAGTATACGTTTGACCAAAATGTTCCCTGTAAAATATACGACCAAACACTAATTGCATTCACATATTATAAACCTTTCACTTTCCTTAGGTTTCCGAAGACATGGACAGGTTGGCATAAATTTAAAAAAGAAGAAGAAGAAGAAGAAAAGAAAGAACATGTTTAGGTAAAATATACGACCAAAGACTAATTGGGCTGACGTGTTATAAGCTTTTCACTTTCCTTAGGTTTCCGATGACACAGACAGGTTGGCATACATTTTAAAAGAAGAAAAGAAACTGTTTAGGGACTTCCCTGGGAGTCCAGTGGCTAAGAATCCGCTTGCTAATGTAAGGGACATGGGTTCAATCCTGGTCCAGAAACTGAGATCCCACATGTCTTGGGGCAACTGAGCCGGTGCACCGCAAGCCTGAGGCCATGCTCTGCAACGAAAGAAACAACTGACCACAATGAAAACCCTATGGTCTTTTCTAGAGGAAGCCTTCGTGCAGCAGTGAAGACTCAGCACAGCCAAAAACAAATAACTTTAGAAACAAGCGTTTAACAGATTTCCCTTATGCAAAGGGCAGACGAAGCGTAACACATCTGCATTTGCTAGAGTAAGTCGTCTGCGACGTGCCTCCCTCACTCTGCTTTCATTGTATGTGCATTAAGACCTATGAAGGAATCATGGGAGCAGCTGCAGACCCACACTGCCCAGGTCCCAGCTCTGCCACTCACTAACACGTTTAAATTCTGTGCCTCAGTTTCCTCATCTGTAAAATGGGCTGCACTTACTGCAAAGGGCTTAGAACGGTGCTTTGCATATAGAAAACACTGAATCAGAATTCACCTCTTCTTTTTCTCATTACTGCTACTAGAACTTAAGAAAGCAGCATAAGATACAGAAAATTAAACTAATTAATGAATGCCGTGCCATCAAAGTGCCTGGGAGGTGAGGGTTATTTGCAACAGTACTTCAAGGGATTTATAAAGCTGCTGGCTGTAACAGAGAAAATATCTGTGGTAAAGAATACTTATCTTTTCCCTTTATCCTGTAGATGCCTGACTGGGAGTGTGTTGGGGGTCTCACTTTGTCCCCATTTCTGCTCCCAAGTGTGATTCTTGTCCTGGTTCTTTCTGAAATTGCTTGTTAACAGAGGCAAAAGCATGCTTCCTCTGATTGAAAGTTTGTCTTCTCTTTAATCAAGTGAAGGAATGTTTAGAAGTACAATCTCCAGAACCAACACATCTAATTTCCAGTCCTGGGGCCACCACTCTCGTATGCTGTGTGACCCTAGGCAAGTTTGCTGACCTCTCTGCATCAGATTCCCGTTTCTGTACAGCAGAGATGATGGTGGAACATACCCGATGAAGAAACGGGAAGCTTCAAAGAGATATACACACTAAGCACTCAGAACTGGGCCCGTGATAGAGCCGACTCTCAGCAGCACGCTTGCTGTTATTATTATCATAAACCTTCACATCTTGACAGTTTGCTTAGTGGAATTTTTTCATTCATCCAGTAAACATTCACTGAGGGTTAACCATATGTTGGGGTTCATGCTGTGTGCTGGGGTTGCAAAGAATCTAAATTCAGGACAATTTCTCTAAGATTATGTTTGGAAGGTGAAAAATATTTCCCAATTCTTTCACTAATAAAATTAGTCATTAGCACAATTTAAAAATAATATGTTCTAGAACTCTACTTATAACATTTAGTTTGTCTATGTTTTAAAATACAAACAAACAAACAAAAAGAACGCAAAAACCATACCAATGGGCTTCCCTGGTGGCTTATCTGGTAAAGAATCCACCTGCAATGCAGGAGACCTGGGCTCGATCCTTGGGAAGATCCCCTGGAGAAGGGAAAGGCTACCCACTCCAGTACTCTGGCCTGGAGAATTCCACGGACTGTATAGCCCGTGGGGTCGCAAAGAGTCGGACATGACTAAGAGACTTTCACTTTCACTTAAAATACCAAACCTGCCATGTATAGCAACAGTTGCTATCTTCCTTTTAGCATTGAGTTATGACATCTCTTTGCAAGTGGACACACCGAAAGATCCCAAGGTTTTCAGAGTCATTGCAAAGGTGGCTCCTTCTGATATCTGAATGCATATTTTCCTACAACATTGTCATGTAAATGTCCACACTCTTTATTCCTCCAAGACACAACACTTTCCACTCAATTCAAAGTTGTGCTTCCCAAATCAATATACAAAATCCCTTCTGGAAGTTCTAATTCCTTTGTTCTTATTTATGGGCCACCACATTCATGGGTAATTCATTTTTGCCAACTTTCCTCCCACATTTTTCCTGTGCTCCTATACCTTCCAAGGATCATAACTTCACTCTGTCAACTTAGTTGAAATCAGCTCACATGTTCTCTGGAGACATTGGGATAATTTTTCTTCCTGTGTTGTTACAAAGTTTCGAGAATGACTATGTTGTCTGGGGGGTTTCCCTGATGGCTCAGTGGTAAAGAATCCACCTGCAATGCAGGAGATTTAGGAGATGTGGGTTTGATCCCTGGGTCGGGAAGATCCTCTGGAGGAAGGCATGGCAACCCACTCCAGTATTCTTGCCTAGAGAGTCCCATGGACAGAGGAGCCTGGTGGGCTACAGGCCATTGGGTCTCAAAGAGTTGGACATGACTGAAGCACCCGAGCACACACCCACATGTTATCAAGGTCTTAGAAGGATACACATTTTCTTTTTAATTCCCCACCGGGCCTCAGACATTCATCCCTCCCATGACTTTAGATTCCACTCTGTGCCAGGCACTTGCCTTGTGGTGGTCCTGATGGGAAAGGTAAGATTAGCATTAGATGTGACGGCTCCTAAGACAAACGCCAACTTCACTGGGACGTGGTCCCAACCTCAATATGGGTGCTGATCAGTTGTGTATTTTAAGCAAAATTGTTTGCTATTACTTAAGTCAATAGCTTTCGTGAGTAAATCAAAATGTTTTAAGGTTTCCATAACTCTCTTGACTGTTGAAGAATTGATGTCTTCAAATTGTGGTGCTGGAGAAGACTCTTAAGAGTCCCTTGGATAGCAAGGAGGTCAAATCAGTCAATCCTGATGAAAGAAAATCAATCATGATTGATAAGAAAACCAATATTCAGGGTTGAAGAATATCAACCTAATTGATTAGGTTGATATTCTTCAACCCTGAATATTCATTGGAAGGTGATGTTGAAGCTGAAGCTCCAATACTTTGGCCACCTGATGCAAACAGCAGACATTAGAAAAGACCCTGATGCTGGGAAAGATTGAAGGCAGGAAGAGAGGGGTTGGCAGAGGGTGAGATGGTTAGAGAGCATCCCTGACTTGACGGACATGAATTTGAGCAAACTCTGGGAGATAATGGAGAACAGAGGAGCCTGGCAGGCTGCAGTCCATGGGATTTCAAGGAGTCAGACAGGACTTAGCAACTGATCAACAATACATACCCAAAGCATCTGAAACTAACGAACCTTGAAGAAATAAAATACCCTCGTCAGAACTTAAAAGCCACTTAGACTGGTTGATCCCAGGACCAAGAATAAGAACATCAAGTTTGAGCCCAAAGATATTGCTATGTTGCTGAGTGAGAAGCTGTGCACAACTCAATGTATAATGGCCAGGCTGGTATAATGGCCACCTCATCCCAATCACTTCCAGTGGGGAGCTTCTGAGGGTGGAGTGGACCTCACAGACACATATCTGGCAGAGATGCTGAGCTGCCAGACAAGGGTACCACTTGGGGAGTGTCCCCAAAGCCCTGCTCTCTGGGCTTTGGGAAAGAAGAAACAGCTTTAAGGAAGCCATACTCCAACACTCCAGGTGTGGAGCAAGAAGCCTCAGGAAGCCCCACTTTTCAAGGGAGCGGGCAACTCCTGTGGCACTTGATATTCAGGCGTTCACACAGCTCCCCCGAGGACACGGTTTTTATTTTTAGAGGAGCCTCCATTTGCTGACTGCCATGCAGGGAACACTCAGGAGGCGCTATTAGCAGTCACTTGTTTCAGTAAACATTGAATGTAACATATGCCTCTCAAGTAATGTGTATCCAAACATACAATTTACAAATAATTAACATCATGTTAATTAGTCACATTAATTTATGCCACTTTGTGGAATTATTTCCTCAGAGTGTTTAGGAACGCTGCCAGGAGCTTGAGCCAAACAGTGTGGAAATGTGCTTGAAGTTAACGCTTGGGAGTGGCTGTGAGGCACAGCTTGAGCTGCTAGCGCCCGGGCCCTGCAGCGGATCAGAAACGAACTGTCTCTCGGTCGTCCTGCCTCATGAAAACTCGGTCCTGCGGGCGCCCTCTCACCTTTCCTGACTCACACCTTCTTTTTCATTCTTAGGTTTTTGCTGATTGTGGCTGAGTGCCCCCTGTCCCCACCATCAAAAAAACAAACAAAAATGAAAAACAACACCAGCAGGTACACACAGGTGGGACTCAGCAAGCCCCGCTGGTGAGTCTTACACGTGGTGATGTTCTGCCTGCCAACTGGGGCTTGGTGATGAAAACATCAGCGCAAACCAAACCTGGGAATTAGGTCCTGTAAACAAAAGTTCTAAGACTGTGGCTTGGCAAAAGCAAAGTGTTAATATTCCAAATAAAGGGGCATCCCTGTAAAGTCTTCACCTGCCTTTGAAACACCGCCACCCTCACAAAGATCAGACCCCATTCTCCTCAAAAGGCTTAAAATCCAGAGAATAAGAGGGCTACAATCAGCTGAGGAATGAAAAAGGAAGGTTTTAAACAAAACAGATTTTGTAAAATTTTGCAAACAGAGTGCAAATAAGGCAGGGAACATGAACACACCAAACAATAATATTAAGTCAGGGAAATAGTGCTAAAGGACATGAGGGGATTGGGCTCATTTCCGGGGCTGAGTCATGGTGGGAGTAAGGCAGCTTCCTAATGTGGCTGGTCTGACATGATTCAGGGTCTTTGAAGCATGTCATGATTGCTCCTTCTCAGATCTGGCCATTCTTGTCAGTGACTCCAGCAGTGATTGTATCTAAGGTTTATTTCATTGGGGGAACTAAATTGGTAAGAGAAGATGGAATTTGGAACTCTTCCTTGAACTTCACAGTATTAATTCTGGAAAGCCCCAGACAAGCCTTGGAACGTCATTCTAAATGAATGACGCACAGCAATACTAAAATTCTATGACTGAGTTATACTCCCAGGGTCCAAATATGAGCACAAAGAACTTTACAAAAATTTAATGCAGACAAGCATTTGAGTGTGAGAATACTGACCAACATGTGAACATTATGGACAAGAGAAGGAACAGGAATCCAGGAAGCTCTCTTGAAACACTGTACGTTAGTGAAAACAAGGTCAACATGATGCCTGCTCCCTAAATCCCTGCTTTATCTCCTTAGTTGCAGAATAGGTCATTGCAAGCTGCCTTACTTCATTGAAACAGTGAGAAATTGAGAGTAAGTCAGCGACAAAACAATGGGGCATCTAGAGGGCCAATTAAGGAGCACGTAAGCTGTTGTTAATAGCACTCAGCATCATTCTGGTCCTCAGGGAGTTTAATAATCTAGCGGGAGAAGCAGATGTGTTCCTTTATATATATATATATATATATATATATATATATATATATATATATATATATATATAAAATATATAATTTTAATGCCAGTGAGGTACTGGGTTGGCAAAAAAATTCATTCAGGTTTTTCCGTAAGATGTAATGGAAAAATTGATATAAAATTTTTGGGTAGCCCAATATGCTATAAATGCAAAAAATTAGGCTCAAAAATGTACTGTGGGACCCAAAGGAAGCCATGATCCACTCAGAAAGTTAGAGACATTTAGCTCAGAGAAAGTTACTTTCTTGATATTTCACCTCTGCTGCCTAAAAAGATGCATTCTGAGCTTTCCATGTGGACACATGGATATGCAAAAATAGAGGGTATTTTTCCCCATGAGAAGCCCTCGATTCATTGGTATGAGAGCCACATTTAATCTATAACTTCCCCCAAAGTCTTGATTAATAACAATATATTTTAAGTGTTGCTTTTAAAATTTTATTTAGGGCCTATTTGATTCACTTTAACCTCGATTCAATTTGGTTCTCTTTAATATTTATCCAATAATGTTTCAGAATCCCAAAGAAGTGAATACATGAAAGTTGTTCCCTAATGTCCAGGAAACCATTGAGAATATAAAAGCAGCAAAAAATCATCCTAGGGTTTAAGGACGTTCAGAAACTTCAAAGAGATTTGAATGAAATCTGCACCTATTTTGCCCAATCTGAAATTGCGCTCGGCAGGAGAAGCGCTTCTCCCCATGTACAGATATCAGAAAATGCATTTGAAAAAAATAGATTCATATTTTAATTAAAAGGGGCCGTTCTGAGCCCAGCATGTGGAAGCGTGGCATTAATATTTGTGACACTAGCTACGGGGGATGGGGTTGCAAAGAGGGTCTTGCCTCAGCAGCAGGAAGTCAAAGTGGATCCTTCTTGAAACCCAAGTCTCGCAGACATTAAGGGATTTGTTCTGGCTTTAAAGTGCTCCCCAAGGACAAGGCATAGTGTTGGCAGGTCCAGAGAACCATTAGGAGGGCTACGGTGGGATCAAAGTTTACGCAGGATAGTGCTTCTACAGAACAAAAATGTGATGGATGTAGACGAGTGAGAGTCTGTGCATGGGTGTGTGTGTGCGTGTGTGTGTGTGTGTGAGCGACAGCCAATGACTCTGCCTATCAAGCAAACACGAGAATAAGTGTCAATTCCCAGTTACACAAATTTTAAAATGAGTATAATTTGCTCAACAGACTTCAGAAATGTGACGGTCTACTGAATACCGATGGTGTTTACTGGCATGATTTGTTCGATGGAGCATGACAGCCTTCCAACAGCCCCCTAGTTGGCATTTAACAAAAATGCACATATTCTGCCAACTTTCGGCAGCCACTCCTCAAAGCTGTGATGTGGACATCAGCCATCAGGGCTGGTAGCCAGTCCCGGCCCACTCAAGGCTGCCAGGCTTATTTATGAACATGCTTGTTTAAAATGGAACAGGTAAAAGAAAGTCACATTTGTGTGCATGAGACAATTTTTCTATGTCAAATGGACCATTTCCTTCTCATAAAGAAAATACTCATCGGTCTGTGTGTCAAACAGCTTTTACATGTAACCTGGCTCTCACGTGCTTGGCGTCACGTGGCCTTGACTTGTTTGTTAATGGAATGCCCTTACAAGCCCCGAGAGTTCAGTTCTGAGTCCCACGGGATGGGAAAGCAGAGAGTGTGGCATTTAGAGTCCCTATCACCCAGTGCCTTCTCTGGTCAGAGAGGAATAGGCCAGGAGAGGTAAGGGCAGGGCCTCTCAGCTTAGAATCTTACTGGGGTTGCATGTCCAACATGGCAGGCACCAGTGAGTCATCACAGGTGGCTGTTGAGGACTTGAAATGTGGCTGGGGAGACCAGGGAACTGAAATTTTTGTTTAAATTTAACTGATGCAGAGTTAAATTCAAAAATTTAAGCAGTGCAAAATACCTTTCCATCAAGCATGGCTATGATGCTGGAATGATCCATTTCCATCCATGTAGCTACTGTATCACACAAGATAATATAGTCATTTTGTAGCTGAGAGAGTGGGGCACATGTGTCATTTCTATGATGCTACCAAACATAGTGTGTTCATTCCTGTCAACACATTGATTCAGCTTGAATCGTTTTCCTTTGCAACAGACAGCATTATAATATGTTTATTTAAATATTTTATGCAGACAGCATAAATAACAGGTATTTCTACATAAATCATAATTGAGAGTTAAAATAATGGTGCTAGTTGTAAATCATTACATTAATTTCCAGTTAAAACAAATAAGTAGAGACAGATTTTAAAGTGCTAGGGGCAAATTACAAGCCACTTCTACAACCAGAAAAGTGAAGATAAAATAGACTAAAAAAAAAAAAAAAATCCCCCCCTTTAGACTAAAAGATGGAATACCACAAGTTTCACGGTATGTTGACTGTGATTTCCTGCAGCAGAAAAGAATAAAGCTGATTGTTGTGTAAAAGGGAAATGTAATAAAATGGACAATATAAAAAGACATTTTCAGCAAATATCAGCAGTTTTGAAAAGAGCTCCCCCCTCCAAAATGTGAACCAAAACCATTGCTATTAGAAAAGATGGTTCCTAGAAAATTTTAAATCACACATATAGTTTGCGTGCTCTATCAGCTAGACAGTGTCATGGGGCCAGTGCACACTCAGTCTTCAAAGTCTGTCCCAAATCTGCTTCCCTAGCCATCGTCATCCCACAGGCGTTGGTACGGGGAAGAGCTGGCTCCATGTTGGATCTGTTTCTTTTACTTTTGCTTCTGGATGCTTTTGTTCACTAGAAGGGTAATGTCCACACATAATGGCCTGCCTTAGGGAACCTTAGCCAAGTGCCTGAATGTTAAACCAAACTGCCTTTGTTCAAGACCCTGTCCACCAGTGAGTGGCTGCAGGAAGGAAGAAATAAACACATCTCTTCCCTGACGTTGGCCATTTCGGGAGATATTTGTAAGACTAACGGCCTTTTTACTTTACTTCCTCACCTTTTCTCCCTCTCTGTTCTATAAAAGAAAGTGGCATCCAGAGAGTGATGACGAGACGGTTATTTTGAGACATCAGTCTGCCCTCTTCTTGATCTGCCGGCTCTCCAAATAAAGTCGTATTCCTTGCCTCAACCCCTTGTCTCTCAGTTAATTGGCCAACAGGTAAAGAAACTGCCAAGAATTCACCTGCAACGCAGGAGACTTGGGTTACATCCCTGGGTTGGGAAGATCCCCTGGAGGATGGCATGGCAACCCACTCCAATATTCTTGCTTAGAGAATCCCATGGACAGAGAAGCCTGGTGGGCTACAGTCCATATGGTCCCAAAGAGTTGGACACAACTGAAGCAACTGAGCACGCACACATGCACATAACAAGCAGAGTGAGCTCAGACTTGGTAGCAGTGTGCCCCATCACCTCTCACTTGCCCCAAGCTGAACACCACCTCACTGGCCTTCTGGCTTCTCTCTTGCCTCCTTGTAACCCATTCTCCATATTGTGATCAATGAGATCTTTTAAAAATGGAAATCAGTTTTCTCATTCCCACCACACTCAGAAAACACACAAGACCCACGACAAAGCCTACAGGCCTTGAATAAGTGTCCAGTGTCATTTCTAACTGCCTTTCTCCCTGCATCCTCCAACCACACTGGCCTTCCTTCTGCTTCTTGGAAGGTATCCGGCTTGTTCCCATTTCAAGGCCTTCGGACCCACTGTCCCTTTGTCTGAAGCCCTCTTTCCCCAGCTCTGTATATACATCACTGATTAAGTAAATAAAAGGAATGTCAGGGGAAGAGTGAACTGGGTTAGACATTGGAATTTCCTCCATCCATTTTCTGTCATAGGCATTCATGCATTATTTCAACAAACAAACATTATTTAATTCCCGCACTTTGCCAGGCACTAGTTAGGAGTTGGGAAGCCAGATGTTTTTCTTAGAAAAATGTATCTCTATGGGGGGGGGGGGGAACGGCTTCTGTTTGTGTCTTCTGTTTTCCTAAATTTTAGGAAGACTAAATTTATCTACAGCAAAGTCATTCCAATGAGGTTATGTTATCAGTACATGGAACAAAACAAAACAAAACAAAACTAGGGCTCGTAAGCAGAATATGAAAAGTTAATGATGTTGCGAGTCTCAACCCAGGATGAAAACAGAAAACAGAAATTGCAATCTGATCAACGGATGGAAGATGTCAGCAGGGCAGGTTCCTCTTGAGCAGGGGCCGTGTCTTATTACATTTTGTGTCCTCCATGCCGGATCTGCGGTAGGAATTCAATAAATTCCTGCTAAATTGAAATCATCACTTACAATAGGCCTTAATAAGACTGTGAATTCCTTGAAGGCAGGAACTGTGGTGGTCGGTCTCTGCATCCTGGAGGCCTTCCTTTTAGGTACCCAGAGTCTCTGCAATTGTTTATCTGCATTGTGGCGAAAAGCTCAAGTCTTGAACCTATCAGGCAGGTGACAGGAGGTGTGAAAAGCAAGCCAGGTGTGAGACATCAGAGAGTGATGGGAATCGGGAAACTGGGGCAAGGCGCCCCATCTACAGGGCCCCAGTGTCACCGGATCTTCTGATTCTGTTTATTTCAAACACCTGCAATTTAGGCTTTTACTTGAAACCTCCAATTTCTCCAGCTGCCTGAAAACCGCATCTCATTAGCTCTCTTTACAGCAGAGAAGAGTAGGACACAGACGGGTTAAGCATCGTGTTGGCCCCAAAGTTCATTCGCTTATGCTTTGGAAGGGGGAAAGCTGGGGGGAGGGGATAGTTAGGGAGTTTGGGATGGACATGTATGCTCTGCTATATTCAAAAGGGATAACCAACAAGGACCTGCTGTACAGCGCAAGGAACTCTGCTCAACGTTATGTGGCAGCCTGGATGGGAAGAGAGTTTGGGGGAGAATGGATGCCTGTATATGTATGGCTGAGTCCCTTTGCTATGCACCTGAAACATTGTTTTTGAATTAGCTATACCCCAATACAAGATAAAGAAAATTAAAACAAAGAAAAAGCTTGTTCAGATTTCCCAAAAGAATCTTTTTGGCCAACCCAGTAATTCACCCAAGGTCAGTAAGTTGGTGTGGCAGGGGCTGAAAATCAAAGCCATTGATCTTTCCAATACACTGATTTTCCTTCTAACTTTCTAATTACAGACACCAGACTGGTTCTAAAACAAAGAGAGGAAAAAAAAATCTCTTTCTAAAAGGCCCACCAAATTGGCTTACATTTTAGGATGGGGTCATATTTTAAGCATGACCAAGAGCACCACCCAGACAACACCCTCCAAAGACATGTCCTCAATTATGTGAAGGTTCTGCTGTACCTTTCTCAAGTACAGCCAAAGAGTACACAGAAAGACCTAAGCTGTACAGAAAAGGTCTGAGATACACTTGGCAGTTTGATATTTCTCTCTTTGGTTTTTGCAGAGTTCATTTTGCAGACATGTGTTTCTGCTTAGAAATGCACAGAGGTGGATAAATCACTGGATTGGCGTCTCTGGAGCCAGCTCCATTAACTTTCCTGGCATGATCTCACCACTTGAGTCAACATGACTTAAGAGTTTATATAACATTTTATTAGGCTTTAATTCCATACTTTTCCTGAATTTCAATGTTCGTCTGTTGGTTAGAAAAGAAATGCTACTCGCGACTCAAAGACCGAAGTTTTCTACCTTTGTTATTAATTAATTTCTTTGGTTAATTTGAAGTAGTCAGGAGGGAGAGAGTTATGAACACTTCTAAAGAAAAAAATCATATATGTATTATATAATATTCATACACACATATATACATGTGTTTAGAATGTGACGATATAATCAGACTTCTGAGATGAGTAAATGGACAGAAGCTTAAAGTTCAATGTGAAAAATAAAACTGGGGTGGGAGATGGGAGGCAGGAGGGGGTTTCAAGAGGGAGGGGACATATGCATACCTATGGCTGATCCATGTTGATGTATGGCAGAAACCATTACAATACTGTAAAGTAATTAAAAATTTAAAAAATTTTAAAAAATGAAATAGGATTATTTTATTGTGATTGTATTCTTGGGTTTCCCTTGTGGTTGGTAAAGAATCTGCCTGCAATGCGGAAGACCTGAGTTCAGTCCCTGGGTTGGGAAGATCCCCTGGAGAAGGGAAAGGCTACCCACGCCAGTCTTCTGGGCTGGAGAATTCCATGGACTGGGTAGTCTACGGGGTCGCAAGGAGTCAGACACGACTGGGTGACTTTCCCGTCACTTCCCCTGTGTCAGATGGTTTCGTGACTCTGGTGATTATATTTGACTAACTTTGTCTTCTGACTCCTAACCTCTTTTTTTTAAACCAGACTTTTAGTAACTGTGTAGCTCAGAGTTTTCATTTAAGGAGAAAAGGAGATAGTGTGACCCAAACTATGCTTCCCCGGTGGCTCAGTCGATAAAGAATCTGCCTGTAGTGTGGGAGACCTGGGTTTGATACCTGGGTTGGGAAGATCCCCTGGAGGAGGGCATGGCAACCCACTCCAGGATTCTTGCCTGGAGAATCCCAAGGACAGAGGAGTCTGGTGGGCTACAGTCCATGGGGCTGCAAAGAGTTGGACACAACTGAGTGACTAAGCACACATGTGACCAGAACTAATTGGAAATGCATCTTTTGGACAGAATCATTAGACGAGTGGACCTCAACGCGTGAGAATTTTGCTCCCGGGGGGACAATTAACGATGTCTGAAGACATTTTTGGTGGTCAAGATTTGGCGGTGTTGCCACTGGCCTCCAGTGGGTAGATCAAACCACAAAACCGAGAAAGTGTGATACGAGAGTTTGCCCTGAAGAGAAAGAGATTATGGAGGTATCTTTCATCTCACAGGGAAAATGAAGCACTTGTTTCTCCAATTCCTCTGGTGAAGAAATCTTATTTTGTAGCTGATATGGGCAATGCCTCTCACAGTTGCAGAGAAGGCATTGAATTCCAGAAGCCTGAGCACAAGACCCATATTTTGCGCAGGCCATCGAGTGGTCTTAGGCGAAGCCTTTTAGCTCTTTGAAACTTCGCTTGTTTATGTATCAGTGGGGCTGCAGATGATAATGATAGCTGCCCATCTGATCTCACAAGATACTGGAGAAAATTCAATGAGATGATGCCTATCAGGCATGATCAGATGTCACCACTACCACCACCATCACCATCATTCAACATCCAGATGGACCACAAATGTCCATATTAAATTAACAGCTTCCTTTTTCATTCATTCTTTCTTTTTCATTTATTTATTCAGCAATTATTTACTGAATTACTTATGTAGCACCTGCTACAGGCTAGGCATCCTGAAGTTCAGGGGTTATAAATATGAGCAAAACATTCAAACCCTATTCCCTTGCTGCATCAATTCCTGTTCTCCAAGATCTTGTGATCACTGGACAGAACAAGAGAAATAAATACGGGAATGGATGCAGAAGAGTCCTGATGCCTCATCACATGGTCCCTTTCATAACTGGCGACCCTCAGAGAAAGATGCAACTGAGATCAAGAATGGCTGGAGAGATGTATGGGACTGGCTTAGGAAACAGGTCGCATCAGTTATTTGGAGTTTGGCCCAATCAGATTCAGGCACAGGCTCACTTTTTCCAGAAGAACCAGGAAGACAATCATTGTCCCAGAAAGGATTATAGAGAGCACTTCCACAGGACGGCAGGGCTCCTATGCAAATTTAATTCTCCTGAAGATCTGTGAATAGACTTCTGATTTTAAAGCCAAATGACACTCTATCCAGTCAGCCCATTCTAAAGGAAATCAGTCCTGAATATCCATTGGAAGGACTGATGCTGAAGCTGAAACTCCAATACTTTGGCCACCTGATGCAAAGAAGTGACTCATTTGAAAAGACCCTGATGCTGGGAAAGATTGAAGGCGGGAGGAGAAGGGGACGACAGAGGATGAGATGGTTGGATGGAATCAACAACTTGATGGACATGAGTTTGAGGAAGCTTCGGGAGTTGGTGATGGACAGGGAGGCCTGGCCTGCTGCAGTTCATGGGGCTGCAAAGAGTCGGACATGACTGAGAGACTGAACTGAACGGAACTGACCCCCTATCCTTCCCAGCCTTCCCTCCAACACCCGGGAAGCTTTACCTCCCAGCGTGGAGCATGAGGTGTGGCGCTGCACGCGGTGTGCTCGTGTGCGTTTGTGCATGTAGTGTGTCTGTTCCCACTGCTGGACAGTGACTGCGGTTGCTGTTCAGTCGCTAAGTCATGTCTGACTCTTTGTGACCCCATGGGCTGCAGCACGCCAGGCTCCTCGGTCCTCCACTATCTCCTGGAGTTTGCTCAAATTCATGTCCATTGAGTCATGCCAGACAGTGAATCAGGGAGCAAAAGGAAAGGAGAAACCAGTCTGGAGAAACAGCCTACCTGTGGCAAGCACCATCACCATGGCAATGGTTTTCAACTGCAGAAACGCATCAGAAGCTTTGGGAAAACTTTAAGGAAATACGGAGGCAAAGCACAGTGGTTAGGAAACAGTGAACGGGCTCAAACGCCAACTGCCACTGACCTTGTACGGACCTGGCAGCAGGTTGTTTAGCTTCTCCATGCTGCAGTTGCCTCATCTTTTATGCGGATAATATTGTGCATCCATAGGGCTGTTGGGAGGATTCAATGAGATAATCTATACAGAACAGAACGGTGCTGGCACCCAATAAGTGTTTACTGTGTAGTTGCTATTACTGTGTGGCTATCATTTTTAGCATTATCATCATCATCACCATCATCATTACAAGAGGCCCTGGGTTCTAGCCCAAAAGCATTCCATCACTTTTAAGGAATGAGGGACCGGGCATTAGCATTTTTTTCCAAAAGCTCCACCCATTTGAAAAATCACTGACTTAGTATGCAGTTGGCTTTCCATAGCGATTGAAAAATAAATAAGTGATGAAATGAAATACATCCAAATGCTGTGGAAGAGATCCAGAGTAGAAACTGAGTCAAGACAGAGTGAAAGCCAGAGAGATCCCTTGTCAGCAGGAAGACTGACCCTGCAGGATGTTGGCAGAAGGGCTCACAGAAACGTCTTCCCTTCGAACTTTAATTAATGTGGCAGGTGATGCTCATTCTTGGAAACTGTCCACACAGATTCCAGCCTTCAGCCAAGGGAAGCCCCTGATGAACTCTTGGTCTCCTTCCGGCCTTTCAATTATTTATTTCTCCTTTTTCTAAGGAAGAGGTAGAAGGGGAGAAGGTAACTGATTGCTAGAAAAGTCAAGATTTGTTCTGTGCAAATTCTTGTTGTGACTATCCTTCTGGGTCCACTTTACTCTGGAAGAGTTTGGTTGGCACCCCACCCAGGCCTTTCCTAACCACTAAGTCCACCCATTCCATAAACACACTGACTCTGGGCCTTCAGCACATCCCACAGGGGGATTAGATTCTTCTTGATCTCTGCCCCAAACACAGCACAGAAGATGCTCAACAATCGCTGTTGAAAGATGAAAACAATCCAAGCAAAACAGAGTATGGATCTTGGCTCCATAAGTCCTGGGGCTTCCCACGTGCCTCAGTGGGTAAGAATCCACCTGCCAAGGCAAGAGCTGCAGGAGATGTGAGCTCGAACCCTGGGTCAGGAAAATTCCACATGCCACAGCGCAACTAAGCCCGGGCACCGCAACTGCTGAGCCGGTGGTCTAGAGCCTGGGCCACAGCTAGGGAGCCCAGGTGCAGCAACTACTGACGCCCTTGCACTCAAGAGCCCATGCTCTGCAGCAAGAGAAACCACCGCGACGGAGAGCCGGTGCCCTGCAACTAGAGAGCAGCCCCTTCTCACTCTAACTAGAGAAAGCCTGCTCAGCAACGAAGACTCCGTGCCGTCAGAAATCAAAATAAATTTAAAAAATGATTTAAAAAAAAAAAAGCATTGGCCATAAACTTCTAGAGCCCCTATCCCTGACTGTTAGAAGCCCACCGTCTCCCACACCATGTCTTGCACCAATTAATATCTGGTGAGAATACATTATCCAGTCCTAGCAAACAGTGAGGAAGACGTTTAAAGTAGACTTCATGTCGCAGAGTTCTATTTTTGTTGAACAAGAGGATGATTCGAAACATCACAATAACAAACAGAGCAGAGGGCCTCGCCCACCAGGATCTGCTGCTAACTAGCTGGACCTCAGAAGAGAGCTTGAATTACCCGGAGCCTTCGCTTCTTGGAGCCAAGGAATAAAGAAAAGAAAGCTTTTCTTCTAGGAAGCCCAAAGTGTTTCCTTTTGTATGCCTTCCTTGATTCTCATAGTTCCACTTAAAAGAGAGAAAGGCAAAAATCCTATGATATTGCTTACATGTGAATTTATCTCTGAAATAGAATCTGCCTGCAATGCAGGAGAGCCCGGTTTGATTCCTGGGTCAGGAAGATCCCCTGCAGAAGGGATAGGCTACCCACTCCAATATTCTTGGTCTTCCCTGGTGGCTCAGCTGGGAAAGAATCTGCCTGCAATGCGGGAGACCTGGGTTCGATCCCTGGCTTGCGAAGATCCCCTGGAGAAGGGAAAGGCTGCCCACTCCAGTATTCTGGCCTGGAGAATTCTATGGACTATACAGTCCAAGGGGTGGCAAAGAGTCGGGCACGACTGAGCGACTTTCACTTTTCACTTCATGTGAAACAGGAACAGCGTTCCAGAGGCACAGCAGCACGGAAGCCCAGATGTTTGGTGTTAGCGCTTTTGTTGCCATTTGGTCACTGAGTCCTGGCCCACTGGTTTGCAATCCCGTGGGCCCTAGCCCACCTGGCTCCTCTGTCCACGGGATTTCCAGGCAAGAATACTGGAGTGGGGCGCAAAGAGTTGGACACAACTTGGAGCCTGAAAACGGCATTCTTGGCAGACAGGTAGGGGTTGGAAGGACAAAGTGGTATGAGGCTTACATAAAAGCGAGAGAAAAATGAGAATTCAAAAAGATTTGGGACATGAAATCAGGGCAGGGCAGCATGCCAGGAGTGGTGGGTCATTTGATGAGGTCAGGAACATGGAAATGAAGGTGGGAACAAAGACCCCCATGGCTGATCTGAACTAAGAAAGAGCTCTCGGGTTTCCATTTCATCTGTTACCAATGAGTTTTCTTCTTTTTTTTTTAAATCAAAAAAGACCACCCAATACCTCACCACTTTCACAGAAGAGATTAAAAAAAAAAAAAAAAAGTCTGCTATTCAAATCTGCATTCCTGCGGTGAAGGTCCTTTCCACAAGGCGTAAAACAATGGCCCATATTTAATTCTTTTCTGCCTTTCCCCATCCTTCAAGGGTCTTTATGGTAATAGATGCAGAATGGAGGCACACTTGTACTCTCCGCATGATTCCAGAAACTTCAGACTGGCTTCTCTGCAGAGATTCCCAATCTACTGTGCTGCGCCTGCCTTCTTCTTTTTTTTTTTTTAACAGCAGTGAGAGCTAAAATAGCGAGAATGCCCTCATCGAAAGGGTGCCCTAAGATAATCCACATAACTAGAATAGGCGCTGCCTTTTTTCATTGCATCTAAGGAGCTAATGCAATAATCACAGAGAGAACTAAGTGGGAGACAGCAGGATGCTTCTGTGTGCAGACAGACGGAGCCAGCAGAACAAGCAGATAAAGGAGCCTTGGGTGTGGGCACAGAGCCCAGGGGAAAGGAGTTCTTGGAGGGTCTGAAGTTCATAGGAGTCTCACCCTTTCCCCAGGGCATGGGGCTTTTATGACCTTAGACACTGGTGGCTCAGATGGTAAAGAATCTGCCTGCAATATGGGAGACCAAGTTTCAGTCCTTGGATGGAGAAGAACATCCCTTGGAGAAGGGAATGACAACCTACTCCAGTATTCTTGCCTGGAGAATTCCATGAACAGAAGAACCTGGCGGGCTATAGTCATGGGGTCACAAAAAGCGGGACACAGCTGAGTGACTGACATACACACACACTCCAGAGGGAAGCTCCAGGGATGTGCAGATTCTTGAAGTCTATTTCCATTGGCATTTCTGGCAGTTGAAAAACAGAAGTTTTGAGACCTACCTACACCTGAAAGCATGAGAGAGGATCGGGTGTGGGAGTTCGAGCCCTAAGAAAGGGCTGCTGCTGCTGCTAAGTCGCTTCAGTCGTGTCCGACTCTGTGCGACCCCATACGCGGCAGCCCACCAGGCTCCTGCGTCCTGGGATTCTCCAGGCAAGAACACTGGAGTGGGGTGCCATTTCCTTCTCCAATGTGTGAAAGTGAAAAGTGCAAGTGAAGTCGCTCAGTCGTGTCCAACTCTTCGCAACCTCATGGACTGCAGCCTTCCAGGCTCCTCTATCCATGGGATTTTCCAGGCAAGAGTACTGGAGTGGAGTGCCATTGCCTTCTCCATAAGAAAGGTCAGGGGAGGCTAAACGCCTTCCTGCTGGGTGACCAATACTTGGGCCACCTGATGCGAAGAGCTAACTCCTTGGAAAAGACCCTGATGCTGTGCCTGTGTGCCGGATAATCAAAGGGGGAATGAGGGCAGGCCCAGTAAAACAGTTCTGCAGTTCAGTTCAGCTCAGTTCAGTTGCTTCTCCTCCTGTCTTCGATCTTTCCCAGCATCAGAGTCTTTTCAAATGAGTCAGCTCTTCGCATCAGGTGGTCAAAGTATTGGAGTTTCAACTTCAACATCAGTCCCTCCAATGAACATCCAGGACTGATCTCCTTTAGGATGGACTGGTTGGATTTCCTTGCAGTCCAAGGGACTTTCAAGAGTCTTCTGCAACATCACAGTTCAAAAGCATCAATTCTTCTGTGCTCTGCTTTCTTTATAGTCCAACTCTCACATCCATACATGACCACTGGAGAAACCATAGCCTTGACTAGACGGACCTTTGTTGACAAAGTAATGTCTCTACAGGTGCTGGCTTAATGCCAGTGTTATCGAGCCACATGACAGGCTGATACATCTGAGAGAAGAAGGGTTAAGGCAAGGAAGAGACTTTATTCTGGGAGCTGGCTGACTGAGAAGATGGCAGGCTAGCGCCTCAAAAAACCATCTTGTCGGGGTATGGATGCCAGGTCCTTTGTGGAGTCAGAGAGAAAGAAGCAATGAGGAACTGAAGTCAAAAGGCAGAATAGAGAGGGAGAGGCAGTGGGAAAGTACACTGAAAGGGTCTCCAGGCTTGCAAAACATCTCCAAGGGAAGGGCCAGCCTTTGCAAGGGCTGTGTTGTTCAGTTGCTCAGTCATGTCCGACTCTTTGCGACCCCATGGACTGCAGCACGCCAGGCTTCCCCATCCTTCACCATCTCCTGGAGTTTACTCAAACTCATGTCCATTGAGTTAGTGATGCCATCCCTCTGTCGCCCCCTTCTCCTCCGGCCCTCAGTCTTTCCCAGCATCAGAGTCTTTTCCAAGGAGTCAGCCCTTCCCAGCTGGGCAGGGTCAGATCATCTCTCTATGAGCTGAACAAGGCACTTTAGTTTACAGTCGGGCAGACGGACAGTGTCCTCTGAGGCAGGCCATTATGTATGATGATAATAACAAAAGCAACGAAAAGGAAGTCAAAGAAACAGTTTCCAACACGGAGTCAGAACTCCTTCTCTGCAACACCAGGACTTAGGACCCTGTGTGTGGGGACTGCAGGAGGGAGGGGGCCGTGAGGGAACAAACCTCTGTCCACATAGGCCAGGCCAACCCAGGATCTCTGCTTGGAATATTTGCCAAGCCCAGAATGTGAACCCTCCCAGCACCCCCACCTCACCCACAGACTCTGAAGGAGAGTAAAGCAGCAGCTGCGTGTGGGGGACGGATGGAGGTGAGTAGAAAAGAGAGGACAATGCTTTCCTTGCCCAGTGCATCTTTCAGTCTGAACCAAGTCTGAGCTGCACAGCAGAGAATATCTAACTGGAGCTCAGGATATGGCTGTTACTCAACATTAGATGTTCCAGCAGGTGAACTGAAACTCAAAGTAGCCGAGTCATACCTGAGAGGGAGCAAACCAGCTTTCTCCAGGGACAAAAGGAGGAAAAAATCTGCAGTGGGTTAAATAGAAGCCCCACCCCACTCAGAAGTTAGGTCCACTTGGAACCTGTCATGTACAAATGTTAAGAGCTGGACCATCACGAAGGCTGAGCACCAAAGAACTGATATTTTCAAACTGTGGTGCTGGAGAAGCCTCTTGAGAAGCCCTTGGATTATAAGGAGATCAAACCAGTCAATCCTAAAGGAAATCAACCCTGAATATTCATTGGAAGGACTAATGCTGAAGTGGAAACTCCAACACTTTGGACCCCTCATGTGAAGAGCCTACTCATTGGAAAAGACCC
This sequence comes from Capra hircus, assembly GCF_001704415.2. Taxonomy (NCBI): domain Eukaryota; kingdom Metazoa; phylum Chordata; class Mammalia; order Artiodactyla; family Bovidae; genus Capra; species Capra hircus. The sequence continues at coordinate 112,134,857 of NC_030813.1, forward strand.
TGATGCTGGGAAAGATTAAGGGCAGGAGGAGAAGGGGATGACAGGGGATGAGATGGTTGGATGGCATCATCGACTCGATGGACATGAGTTTGAGCAAACTCCGGGAGATAGTTAAGGACAGGGGAGCGTGGCGTGCTGCAGTCCACGGGATCGCAAAGAGTCAGATACAACTTAGTGACTGAACAACAACATGGAAAAAGGGGGCTGTTTGCAGATGTAATCTAGTTGAAAATGTAAGATTATCTTGGATTAGGGCGTACCCTAAATCCAATGATAAGTCCTTATGAGAGGTTAAGAAGGGAAAATGGACCCAGAGACACAGGGGAGGGGTCCATGTGAAGACAGGGGCAGGGAGAGGAGCGGTTTGTCTACGAGCCAAAGCTTGCCAGGAGCCACCAGGCTCGAGAAGGGACACCCAAAACAATCTCAGAACTTCAACCCAGCAGACGCCTTGATTTCGGCTTCTAGCCTCTAAAATCGGGAGAGTAAGTTCCTGTTGTTTTCAAGCAGCCAGGTTTGGGGTACTTTTGTATGGAAGCCACAGGAAACAAAGACACCCTGGGGTAAATTTGAAGAGACGCTGGGAAGACAAAGTAAGGGCTTGTTTTACCGTAATCCACATGAAAAGCTTGGGCCATGCAGGAGTTATGGGGTGGGGAGTGGTTACCTGTCTAGCTCTGGCTTAGGGAGTGCAGTAATGAAGAGAAAAAGCCTCGCCAAGAGCAGTCATAGCCCCAGACGGCTGCCCACGGCAATCAGCCAGCCAAGGGACAGAGCTGAGAAGGAGAGAAGGCCTCCCAGGCCTGGAGCTGACCCCCAGTTTGCAACTCCACAAGGGGGTCTTGAAGCCTCCCCGAGGCTCACTTTCTAGCCCTGGAAGAAACCAGGCAGTTCTGCTGAGGGTGGAATCCCTGCCAGCAGTGCTGGCCCCTCCTCTGCTGGTCCTCTGGGTGGGTCTCATTTCCTTCCTACCGCAGAGATGTCTGCTGAAGCTCAAGTTTCGGGCTTTACTGTGGCTTTACCGAGCACCCTACTGGTAGACGACCCTTTTATGGAGACAGGCTCTTACAGAGAAAATCCACAATATTTCACAAAACCTCCGAAGTAGAAAGACCCGTGGGTCTTCACACAGCAGCAACCTGGACACACGCCCGTCCAAAAGCAGCGCTGCAATCTCTCCCCCTTGACTCGATTTGAAAAACAGGCGGTGGTTGTTTTCTCACAGAGCCTCGTTGTGTGTTTTATTTTTTTTTAATGGGAGACAGGGGCAAAGAAAGGGACCTTATTCTATCCACAAGGGTTGGGTGGGGGCTCTTCCCTTTGAGTTGGGGGTTGGGGAGGTGTGGCTGGAGGGGTGGGCGTGGGCATAAGCTGGTTAGTTAGATCCTGAACTGCCATGTCTGGCTGTTGGACTAAGATTGCCACTCCAGGGTGTCTGGGAATGTCCCAGATCACTCAATCTCATCTCAGTTTTGTTCATAAAGTGAAGCACAGAGAGGGTGAGTGATTTGTCAAATGACACACAGAGACAGGAAGAGATAGCACTTGTGTCTCAGCCCAGAACTCTTCTGTCTCTAGGCTTGGTCTCCATGATCTCAGGGTGACCTTTGTTTAGTATCTGACAGTTGCAAAGGCATTTCCATCACACCATGGGGGCTTCCAACTGTGGCTGAGCAGCGATGGGAGGTCGGGTATTTTTCGGGCTCTGCAGTGTGCAAGCCTCGGGCTCCATGCTTTTCCTGGGTTTTTCCCTGCTGCCCTCCTGATAGCCCCCAGGAATCACTTCCATCTTAGGGTTGAGGGAGCTGAAGTCGAGTGTGAGCATGGGCTTAGTCTTGTCTGATTCTTTCCAATCCTTTGGACTGTATAGCCTGCCAGGCTCCTCTGTCCATGGGACTCCCTAGGTAAGAATCCTGGAGTACGTTGTCATTTCCTCTTCCAGACGATCTTCCCCACCCAGAGATCAAACCTGTGTCTCCTGCATTGCGGGAGGATCCTTTACCCATTGAGCCACTGGGAAAGTCCAAAGTCGAAAGAGGAGAAAGGATTTGGCTAGTTTCCAGCAGACCTGGGCTCTCCATCTTTTCCTGTAATGTTTACTTTAGTAACTACTGGCATTTTCTGCCCCCTTTATTTTTTTGTTGTTGTTGCTTTATTTTTATTTTTAGGTTGTCTTATGGGACACGTGGGATCTTAGTTCCTCTACCAGGGATGGAACCCATGTCCCCTGCACTGGAAGCGAGGAGTCTAAACCACTGGACCACCAGGCGGGTCCCTCCATTTGGTGTTCTTTCTGCTACACTTGCCACTTCGACCCCCACAGAGCAGGTCGGAGGCAGAAGAATTAATGAAGGTTTTGCAATCAGGTAGAGTTGGGTGTCAGGCTGGACTCTGTGCTCAGACAGCTCCCAGAGCTTTGTTCTTTCTCAGCTATAAGGCTAACTCATGGATGGCATCGGAGAGGGAAATGGCAACCTACTCCAGTGTTCTGGCTTGGAGAATCCCATGGACAGAGCAGCCTGGTAGGCCATGGTCCATGGGGTTGCAGAGAGTCAGACACGACTAAAGTGGCTAGGCACTCATGCACGCATGCATGGATGGCAAATAGATTTCCTCTTGGGGAACAACTGTCTAGACATAGAGGCCAAGCTCAGGCCTGGAGGCAAAAAAGGTGCCAGGATCAATGAGCAATGTCCGCCTGGACGTGGTTGAAGGGGAGAAGGTGCTTGTCCCCCACCCCCATGTCCCTGGACCGGCCCCAAACTCTGCTCCCTGGGTGCACTTTTATGTAATGGAAGCACCTGATGAGGCCAGGAGCTTCCTTCCCACCGGGGGGCCTCCTTCTGCACCACTGGCCCCAGGCAGGACAACGGCCCAGAAACCGGGCGGAGGAGGAGGCTACTTTGGTTCACCACCGAGGCTCATCGGCTCAGACGTTCCAGCAGGCAGATGCTGTGGCAGACAAGGGCCAGGCGAAGACATCTTTTCTGCCTTTGTTCTCCTAAAAGCACCTGAGGTTCAAGGACCCTGGAATCCCCTCATTCCCTGACTGCTTACCTTCCTTTACCTCTGGGTTTCTCTCCTGTTGACCTATCCTTAATGGCCTCCCTGGGCCGCTCAGATGGTAAAGAATCTGCCTGCAAGACCTAAGACTCAGGTCTAATCCCTGGGTCAGGAAGATCCCCTGGAAAAGGGAATAGCAACCCGCTCCAGGACTCTTGCTTGGAGGAGTCTATGGACAGAGGAGCCTGGAGGGCTACGGTCCACAGGGCTGCAAAGAGTCGGACATGACTGAGGGACGGAACAAACAACCACTATTCTTGCCCAGAGAATCCCATGGACAGAGGAGCCTGGCGGGCTACAGTCCACAGGGCTGCAAAGAGTCGGACAGGACTGAGGGACTAACACTTTCACTTCACTTCAGAGGGTTTTGGCACTTGGTGAAACCTTTCAAGGCCATCCCACCGATGCTCTCCTCTGAAGTTCCGCCCTAGTCCCGGTGCCTGACGATCCGTCACATGCCGCCATATGACATGGCTTGTGCTTCTGGTTATTTCGGGCTCCCTCCATATGGGTTTATGTAAATGCTGTGGCAGAAGGAACTTTGTACTCAGAGAGATTTGGGTATGCATCTTCTCAAAAATTATTTATCTGTCTATTTTTGGCTGCACTGGGTTTTCGTTGCCACGCGGGTTTTTCTCTAGATGCGGCGAGCCGGGGTCACTCTTGCGTTGTGGAGTGCGGGCATCTCATTGCAGTGGCTTCTCTTCTGGCAGAGCACAGGATCTCGGGTGCAAGGACTTCAGTCACTGTGACACACCGGGTTAGGTTCCCCGCAGCATCGGAATCTTCCCAAACCAGGAACCGAACCTGTGTCCCCTGCATTGGCAGGTGGGTTATTAATCACTGCATCCCCAGGGAAGTCCTGGGCAAGAATACTGCCCTGTTAAATTTTTGAGCTCTGCAACCAAGGGGCATGAGTCATAGCCTCTGGGTGCTTGCTCTCCTCCCCTGTGAACGGGGTGGTGATATCTGCTGTGTTAGGTTCTCCAGAGGACTGGGCAGAATTTCAGATGCAAACAGCCTCACCTAGCACAGACTAGGTGCTCAGAAATGGTCTTCAGTAATGATGTCTCTGCATGATGCTCCTGGGTGATCCCACCATACGTTGACAGTTGCCAAAACAACAAAAATACCGGCAGTGAAACTCATGATAGTATCAGATTCACATCGGATATTGGCAGAAGAGTAAACTATTCAGGGCAAAGAAGGTTCAATTCATTTAAAAGAATGAGATCAGGGACTTCCCTGATGGTCCAGTGGTTAAGAATCCGCCTCCCAATGCAGGGGACGCGAGTTCAATCCCTGGCTGGGGAAGTGGGATCCCACATGCCACGGGGTAACTAAGCCCTCCAGCCCAAACTGGAGAGAACCCACGTGCTTTAACAAAGATCTCCCATGCCACAATCAAGACCCAACACAGCGACATAAATAAGTATTTTAAAAAATTAAAGAAAAATAAAGAACTGAGGTCATGAAACCCATGAGGATTCCTCGAATGCTGGGATGGAAAGGACACAAGACCTGGACTCTGGTTCTGAGACTAGAGGATCAGACTGGCAAGATTCATTTTCTTTAACCTCGATTTCAGTACCTGGAAAATGAGGATGACAGCACCCACGTCACGGAGGCTTGAACTAATCACGCGGGATAAATCACACTTAGCATCCGGAACAGAGTCAACGGTGGTAAATTAAAGCTACAAAGGTGGCTGATTTTTCAGGCTCTCTCCCGGATGATTGACTTTGCTAAGGAAGCCTCAGTTTTCTCATCTCTACAGTGATAATCACAAGATTTGTCTTATCTCCTTCGAATGAGATACTTTGTCCTGCAAGTTTTGAGTGGAAAGCAAATTCTGGACACAGTTGAGTAAGAGCTTTGAGATGTCTTCTTGTCCATCTGATCTCTTTTCTTAGAAGATTTACGATTGGAATATAGTAAGAAATGGACACATGTGCTTCTGTTGATTAAACACTAATTCAGTATATTTATTTATTTACAAGGACTTCCCAGGTGGTGCTAGTGGTAAAGAACTCGCCTGCCAGTTCAGGAGACATGACAGATGTGGGTTCGATCCCTGGGCCAGGGAGATCATCTGAAGGAGGCCATGGCAGCTCACTCCAGTATCCTTGCCTGGAGAATCCCACAGACAGAGGAGCCTGGAGGTTTACAGTCCATGGGGCCACAAAGACTCGGACATGACTGAAGATGAACACTAATTTAAAGGTATTAATAGCCAGCACTTAGCAATTCTCTGCAGAGAACCTAGCGCTGTCTGAAAAACTGCATAGTTGCTCTTTCATTTACTCTCACAATACCTTGTAACCTGGGAGGTGTAATATTTTTTAATATCCACTTTGCAGCTGAAAAGTATAATATGCATCAAGTCCTCACTCTAGGCTAGGATTCAGGCTAAACATTTTTCAGGGATCATTTTACTTTTTGGAGCTGTGGTTCTGTGACCACTCATGCCCAAATTCTGGAGACAAACACCCTGAGTTTGAATTTGGGCTTCTCCATCCCAAGATATTCAATCTTTGGGTCCTTATCTACACAGTAGGCATAATAATAGTACTTACTTTACAGAATTGTTATAAAGACTAAATGAGTTAATACAAGGAAAGCTCTTAGAGAAGACACATGCTAAGTGCTCCACGAATGCTAGCTGTCATTGATGACTGTCTTTCAATGAGTAAAATATGGAACAACAGCAATCGGTAACTAAGCAGCAGATGACAAGAAGTGAGAAGCTCAGGCTCAGCCTGGAAGAACTGCTTCAGGAGACGCCCAGACACATCCTCCGGCCCTGGCTGTGATGTATGGTTCACATCAAGAAGCACCAGCTAGCCACCATATCACTTGTCCAACCCACCCAATTTATGAAGGAGGACAGGCTGAGATTCAGAGAAGGTGACGGGCTCGGGGTCATGCTGCAATCAGAACCGTGAGACCCAGCCCAGGCGTCTCCACGCCTCTGGACTTGCCCTGGGCACGCTCCTCCTGGGCCCAGGGCTCTCTATGGCCCATGAGCCCCAAACCCATGCATCCATGTCTATTTTCCCTGCTTTTCTCATGATCCTGTATCATCGCCAGAATACAACATGTTGCCCATTGTGAGCTAGAGTCCTTAAAAAAAAAAAAACAAAACCAAAAAAACCCTCTCTATAAAAGGTGTTATGCACTGAATGTTGGTGTTCTCACACCAAAAAATTCATATGTTGAAATCCTACCCTTGGGTGTGATGGTATCAGGATGTGGGGCCTTTGGGAGGTAATCAGATGATGAGAATGGTACCCTCATGAATGGAGAGTGCCTTGTAAGGGGATGAAAAGACCGAAGCTTTCGGGACTCCCTGGGAGTCATGGTTAGGACTCCGAACCTCCAGTGCGGGGGAGGTGCTAGTTCGATCCCTGGTCAGGGAACTAAGATCCCACATGCTGTAAAAAAACCAAAACAAACAAAAAGAGCGAGAAAGAAAGACTGACGCTTTCCCTCTGCCATATGAGGACATGCGGAGAAGATGGCCATCTCAGAAAAAAGAGGGTGAATGTTGACCAACTGGAGGGAGAGTCATCTATCAGGGTCCCCACAATTCTGTAAGCAAGATGTTGTTCTTGGACACAGAACTGAAGGTCAGGCTAACTATGTGATTTGACTAAGATCTCAAGGCCAAGAGGTGACAGAACTGGGATGCTAGCCCAGAATTCCCAGTTCTTGTCCTTTGCCCTCTGCTATGCTTCTCTGATAGCAATGACTCTGCCTCCCAGGTTGGTCCAGCCTATGGACACCAGTTTCCTTCGTATCTGCTGCCCACCCCCAAACATGCAGGGATGGTGGCAGCTGCCTTTAGGGTAGCCAGGCCACACACCTGGCTCATCCTAGGCTTTCAGTCACCTAAAATCTGGACCCTGATTCTTAAGCAAGTTCTTGCAGTCTAGACTTCTTCTCATTATCCCCTAAAAGATAAATGGAAGTATCTGTCTTTATCCTTTGTAATTAAAAATGCATTTTTTTGTCTATTGATAAATATAGCTGTATATTTGATCTTTACATGGATCCACAGAGGAAGGTTTGGAGAAGGCAATGGCTACCCATTCCAGCATTCTTGCCTGGAGAAATCCCAGGGACAGAGGAGCCTGGTGGGCTACAGTTCATGGAGTCAAATAGAATTGGACACGATTGAGCACAGAGGAAGGTTCATGATGTTCTCTCCTTTACAGAAGACATATGTGAGATTCAGAAAGATGAAGTGCATTGCATCAGTTGTCAAAGGCAGACAAGCCTAATAAGTGACAGAACCAGAATTCCAACCCAGCTATTCACAGACTTTCTAACGTTTACTACCTGCTACTGTCCTGGACCGCTGAGAGCTTTGTGAATCTTCATTTTCAGCACCCACACTTCAGCCCTTTTTCCCAGGTTTTTGTCATTACTAGTGTAATAAACCTGTCTCTGTGTCTTCAGATATAGCTTTTTGTTTGCTTGTTTTTGGCTGTGCTGGGTCTCCATTGTGGCGCAGGTTTAGCTGCCTTGAAGTATGCAGGATCTTAGTTCCCTGACCAGGGCTGGAACCTGTGTCCCCCGTACTAGAAGGCAGACTCTTTACCACTGGACTTCCAGGGAAGTCCCTGCCTTCTGGATCTTGGTCAGAGGTCAGCAAACTAGGGCCTAAGGTTCATGCCATATACTGGCTCATCACCTGTTTTTATAATGTTTTATTGGAATATAGCTGTGTACATTTATTTAAGGATCTTCAGGAAGCAACAGTTAGAACTGGACATGGAACAACAGACTGGTTCCAAATAGGAAAAGGAGTCCGTCAAGGCTGTATATTGTCACCCTGCCTATTTAACTTCTATGCAGAGTACATCATGAGAAACGCTGGGCTGGAAGAAGCACAAGCCAGAATCAAGATTGCCGGGAGAAATATCAATAACCTCAGACATGCAGATGACACCACCCTTATGGCAGAAGGCGAAGAGGAACTCAAAAGCCTCTTGATGAAAGTGAAAGAGGAGAGTGAAAAAATTGGCTTAAAGCTCAACATTCAGAAAACGAAGATCATGGCATCCGGTCCCATCACTTCATGGGAAATAGATGGGGAAACAGTGGAAACAGTGTCAGACTTTATTTTGGGGGGCTCCAAAATCACTGCAGATGGTGACTGCAGCCATGAAATTAAAAGACGCTTACTCCTTGGAAGAAAAGTTATGACCAACCCAGATAGTATATTCAAAAGCAGAGACATTACTTTGCCGACTAAGGTCCATCTAGTCAAGGCTATGGTTTTTCCAGTGGTCATGCATGGATGTGAGAGTTGGACTGTGAAGAAAGTTGAGTGCCGAAGAATTGAAGCTTTTGAACTGTGGTGTTGGAGAAGACTCTTGAGAGTCCCTTGGACTGCAAGGAGATCCAACCAGCCCATTCTGAAGGAGATCAACCCTGGGATTTCTTTGGAAGGAATGATGCTGAAGCTGAAACTCCAGTACTTTGGCCACCTCATGCGAAGAGTTGACTCATTGGAAAAGATTCTGATGCTGGGAGGGATTGGGGGTAGGAGGAGAAGGGGACGACAGAGGATGAGATGGCTGGATGGCATCACGGACTCGATGGACGTGAGTCTGAGTGAACTCCGGGAGTTGGTGATGGACAGGCAGGCCTGGTGTGCTGCGATTCATGGGGTCACAGAGTCGGACACGACTGAGTGACTGAACTGAACTGAACTGAAGCCTACTTACATTCAGTGATACCAGACATGAGTAGGTATGACAGAGACCCAACAGTCTGCAAAGCGGTATTTCCTCTCTGACTCTTCATGAAAAATTTTGCACCTACTCATCTAAGTCATTGATGAAGAAGCTTAACAGAAGCAGCCTGAGATCCGCCCTGTGCCCACCACTGGAATCCTTTGCAGATGGCTTGTGATCGGCACTCCTTAGAGTCAGAGCTTGTCCAGAGCCAGGACACAATTTAGTGACATATACCCACCAGGATCCTCTGTCTAGGGGATTTTTCCAGGAGGAATATTGGAATGGGTAGCCATTCCCTTCTCCAGGGGATCTTCCTGACCTAGGGATTGAACCTGAGTCTCCTGCAATGCAGGTAGATTCTTTATGGATGAACAATGGGGAAGCTCTAGTATATGCCAGTCCAAGAAAAATGGCAGCCCCATGAGTCAAGAGGCTCACTAGCATAAGCCACATGACCTCGAATGGCATTTATTTTGCAAATCTCTAATTTCAGGGGCAGACTGCCCTGTGACTTCGCACACAAAAGTTGTCAGTCTTTACCACTATGCTCTCTGCCGACCACCCTTCAGGGTGTTTCTCAAGGTGGAGTCACAGATAGTGGCCTCCCTGGGATCTGTGAGACTGCTACAGTAACTTGCCAATAACAACAGTTCAAATCCTGACTCTCAGGACTCACTGACTATTAAATAAAAACAGGCCAGTTCAAGTCCATGGTAAAACATCACCCAGTGCAATTAAAGACGGCAGACTCTGATCAGAGGAAGCTCCTCTCAGTTTAAATCCGAGGTCCACTGCTCTCCACATACAGACCTTAGGCAAATACTCTACCCTAGGCAACAGGAGTCTTATCTATAAAACGCAGGTAATGACAATACTCACTTAAAAAGGTTTTTGTGGCAATTAAATTTGTTAAAATATGTCACTCAGTAAGAGATCAAATCAGTCAATTCTAAAAGGAAATGACTGTTGCTGAAGCTCCAATATTTTGGCCACTTGATGCGAAGAGGCAACTCTTTGGAAAAGACCCTGATGCTGGGAAAAATTGAAGGCAAAAGGAAAGGGGGGCAGCAGAGGATGAGATGGTTAGATAGCATCACTGACTCAACGGACATGACTTTGAGCAAACCCCGGGAGATAGTGGAGGATAGAGGAGCCTGGTGTGCTGCAGTGCATGGGGTCACAAAGAGTCAGAAGTGACTTAGCAACTGAACAACAACAGAGAGAGAATGCTAGAAAAGTGAAGGATGCTCAGGCGTGTCCGACTCTGCGACCACACGGAGTGTAGCCCGCTAGGCTCCTCTGTCCATGCGAATTCTCCAGGCAAGAATCCTGGAGTGGGTTCCATGCTCTCCTCCAGGGGATCTTCCCAAACCAAAGGCTGTATGCAGATTCGCTATCGTTATTTATTGAGTGTGTTGACCATACAATTGTATTCTAAGAGCTGTGCGTGGATTACCTTGAACCTGTGACCCTGAATTGCGGTGTGTGGGCTCCTTTCCCAGAAGGAAGAGTTAGTCAGAGCTGGTGTGTGGGGGATGGTGCAGAACCCACAGCCTGTGTTATCTTTGTGATATTCAGAAATAGATCTTTCACTGGATGATATCGTTACTCAAATACTCAAAAAAAAATTTTTTTTTAAGTAGCATGCATACAGAAACAAGAGCTTTGAGTTTAAACCCAATTTTCTCAAATTTCTCTGAAAAATTCAGAGGACGGCTTATTAAAATCATAGGTTTACCCCCCGAGAGCACGTCAACCGTGAGAACATCACCTGTCAAATGGATGTCGGGAGGAAAATTCTGGCAAATCTCTATCTTGGGAACTTAGACTCACACTCCCTTTCAGTCGATCACGAGTTTCTTCATCTGCACAGAGCCAGGCTCCCAGGTTTGTAGTGAAAGAGAAACAAGATTTTCTGTGTACAACCTGCTGCCCAAAGTGGGGGCTCCTAGCACCCTGAGAGCCCTCGGCTCCCCTGTCGCTGTCCCAAGGCATCTGGGTTCCCTCAGCAGCCAGAACCCAAGCCTATTCTGGGCACAGGTCAGTCAAGCCCCCAGAGACGGAGACCAATGTACAATCAGAACCCTGGGCTTAACGTGTGCAAACGGATGAACATCCTGTGCTGACTCTGGGAGCTCGAGTGTCTAGCAGCCCAGACAGAGGGGCCCAGTCGCTGTCCCACGGCAGGCGGGGTCCACGCCACTAAGAAGTGCCCAAGAGCTCGGGGGATACCGTGCAGCCCAGAGGTCCTCCTGCGTGCCAGAAGCTATCGGCACAGAGGGACTCGGCAAGCAGACAGGTGTCTGGAGCCGTGGTTAGATGGCACCAGCCAGGTCAGGGGTCTCCCTGGTAATTCCATTGGTAAAGAATCCACCTGCAATGCAGGAGACCCCACTTTGATTCCTGGGTTGGGAAGATCTGCTGGCGAAGGGATAGGATACCCACTCCAGTATTCTTGGGCTTCCCTTGTGGCTCAGCTGGTAAAGAATCCGCCTGCAATGTGGGAGACCCGGGTTAGATCCCTGGGTTGGCAAGATCCCCTGGAGAAGGGAAAGGTTGCCCACTTCAGTATTCTGGCCTGGAGGATTCCATGGACTGTATAGTCCATGGTGTGGCAAAGAGTTGGACAAGACTGAGTGACTTTCACACACACACACACACACACACACACACACACACACACACACAGACAGCCAGGTTCAAGAAGTCAGTTGCTTTCCACACAGGACAAAAGTGGGCTACAGCTGGCTGGCTGTTGTTTTAACGACTCACCATTTTCTTAGTTTCTGTAGGAAAAATGATGCCTGGGATGCAATTTCCAGAGCTGCCTCCCAGCTCCCTGCCCGGGTGTGTGGAGAACACCAAGACTTTGGTGATAGTGACAAAAAACCAGCAGCAACTGTTTGCCAGTTACCCGGTGCCTTAAAGACGCTCCCTCATTCATTACTCAGAGCTACCCCTATGAGGAAGGTATCATTATCATCCCAGTTTTACAGCAAAAACAAAACAAAACAAAATAAAACTCAGAGATGTTAACCAACTGGCCTGTGATCACACAGCCTGTAAGTGACAGAACCCAGTTAGAAATCAGTTCTAGTTCAGAACCAGCAATCCTAGCCTCTATCTCTAGTGATTCCCAGGATAAGTGTGTCCCCCAAAACCAACATTCTCTTGTGGCCAAGTCAGAGCAGGAGAAGAGCAGAAGGGAAGGAAGCCTGGTGGAAGTTGCTTGAAGTCTGGCAATGTTGTCTAAGAAGATGCTGAGGCTGGCGGACAGCACCCCAGACAGGCAAGAGTTAACAGAAGGGCAACTGTGCCCCTGTTGACTTGCGTTCCAGTTTCTTTTTTCAACTATCCTACTGGGAAGGACTGTAAGCCTTTCCCGCTCCTTATTAAAAACAGAAAATCTGTTTAGGCAGCAGCTACAGAACAGACAGATAGATACACATGAGCAAAAAGGAGCCAGGCTACAGGCAGCCAGGATCCATGGAGGCGGGGTTTGCACCAGCCAGTCAACAGGCTGAGGACCTCCAGTTAAACCCCCTGCCTCTGGCAGGGTTAGGAAAATAAGAAACAATGGAGAAACAATAGCTCATTTCATTCTCTACAGTAACAAGAAGAGAATGAGTCCTTCAAGGGGGAAAAAAAAAAAAAAAACAACTACTGCCTTCTTTCTTTCCCTTCCTCCCTGCCTCTCTCCCTTGCTTCTTCTTCCAACTCATCACTGAAAATTCTGATTTGTGACCAACAAGGTTTTGATTCTGAAGTGAATGTGTTAGTCGCTCAGTCCTGTCTGACTCTTTACAACCCCATGGATTGTAGCCTACCAGGATCCTCTGTCCATGGGATTCTCCAGGCAAGAATACCAGAGCAGGTAGCCATTCCTTACTCCAGGGGATCTTCCCAACTCAGGGACTGAACCCACTACTTCTGCATTGCAGGCAGATTCTTTACCCGTCTGAGCCACCAGGGAAGCTGTGATTCTGAAGGACAGTGGTAATTACCATAATATTCCTTTTCAGGGATAAGGGCATGAATCTGTTTCACAGTTAATATCTTTGCTTACCATCTATAAATACAAACTCTTTATGGGATACCCTCTTCCTACAACACCAGTCCAACGTCTTCAGCATGTGTATAATCTGCTCAAAGATTGTGTTGAAAACACTTGTGGATACTTACTAACTAATCAGTGAGTGGATACTTATTAACTAATTGGTGAGTGAATGAATACATGAATATCAGAAGTCGACTAGACGGCCAAAGTCAAGGTTATTTCTGCAACACCTCCCCCATTACCACCGTTAGATTTTGGGGCTGTTGTTGCGTGTCACTTTTAGATTAGTTAGCAATAAGAAACACTCAGGTCTTCTCAAAACCTGTGCTCAGATGTTCAGTCATGTCCGATTCTTTGCTAACCCATGGACTGTAGCCCACCAGACTCCTCTGTTCACGGGATTTTCCAGGCAAGAATACTAAAGTGGGTAGCCATTTCACAACCTAAGGTCTTCTAAAAACCTTCTTTTCACACACGCCTTCTGTTTAAGAATTCATTTTAGGTAGCTCTGAAATTTGCTGCAGTAGGTTTTGTGAAGCCATCAGAATTTTGCAGAGGTTTTTGGTTTCCTTATGCTGCTGAGTGTTCTATTTTTCTTTGCTGTTGACGAGTAAGTCCTGGCATGAATAAACTGTTATATGGGAACGTCTGGCCGTATCTGGACACACTATGGTTGCCACAAGTGATTAGGGAGTAATTGGCGTCTAGAAGCCAGGGATGCTGCCAAACAGCCTACATCTCATAGGACCTCCTCCTTTTTCCAGCTTCCCAGGTGCTTCAGTGGGTAAAGAATCCACCTGCAATGCAGGAGATACAGGCAGACATGAGTTCGATCTCTGGGTTGGGGAGATCTCCTGGAGGAAGGGATGGTAACCTACTCTAGCATTCTTGCCTGGGGAATCTCATGGACAGAGGAGCCTGGTGGGTTACAGTCCACGGGAATGCCAAGAGTTGAACATGACTGAAGTCACTGAACATGCATTATCATCTCCTTCTTCACCCCCGAATATAAAACTATCCACACCAAAAAGCCCCTAGTGCTGAGGCTGAGAAACCAAATTACCCTGACAAAAGGACTTCTTGAAGAGGAAGGGAACCCTGAATATCAAAATGAGGACACCTCTTCCTCTTCTACATGCCTCCCCTCCTTGCAGAGAGGCCTGTTAAATTTTGTGGCACCTCTGCCCAGAGCACAGAGAGAGCACACAGGAAAATTAGAGCAAAGATCAATAACAGTATTAACGATAATGACCCACATCTGTGCATCACTTTACTGTTTACAGAGCACGCACCCACAGGTTAACTCAACTGCAGCTGCACTGCTGAGGAAGCTGGGAGGTTGCCCAAAGAAGATTCCCATTTCATGCATTTCCAGAGTTAATAGTTTAAAGCAAATTAGAAATAGCTTAAATGAAATACCTTTGGTCAAACAGGAAAGCAATTACATGATACTACATGATAGAAAATTGTAATAATCCATCACAGGTGTCTACTTCCAAATCTCATGCTGGTTGCAATTCTTGCTGGCATCTCTACTGATACCCAGTCATGGAGGTTGTCTTTAGTCTTTGAAATGTCAAAGATGAGAGCAGTCACCATGGGGAGGTGATTGGAAGAGGGAACCGAGGTGTTCCCAGTGGTAAGTTATTGTTCAGTCGCTAAGTCATGTTCGACTCTTTGCAACCCCATGGACCACAGCACACCAGGCTTCCCTGTCCTTCACCATCTCCAGGAGTTTGCTCAAACTCATGTCCATCAAGTCAGTGATGCCATCCAACCATCTCATCCTCTGTCATCCCCTTCTCCTGCCTTCAGTCTTTCCCCATCAGGGTCTTTTCTAATGAGTCATGTCTTCACATCAGGCAGCCAAAGTATTGGAGCTTCAGCATCAGTACTTCCAATGAATATGCAGTTTTCCCTTTAGGATTAACTGGTTTGATCTCCTTGTAGTTCAAGGGGCTCTCAAGAGTCTTCTCCAGCACCACAGTTTGAAAGCATCAATTCTTCAGTGCTCAGCTTTCTTTATAGTCCAACTCTCACATCCATACATGACTACTGGGAAAACCATAGCTTTGACTGTATAGACCTTTGTCGGCAAAGCAGTAAGTTAGAAGCACATATCTTTTGTTGTGTTCCCATGTAACGGGCTAGACTGGGACTTGGTTTATATAATATCCATACGTACTATATTGCTTTGGCCAAAAAGTTCATTCAGGCTTTTCTATACCATCTTATGAAAAATTTGAACAAACTGTCTGGCCAACCCATCTTATGAAAAATTTGAACAAACTGTCTGGCCAACCCAATAATTTCATTTCTGGGCTGTATTTTTGCAAGGTAGGGATTGTCACTCACTCATGTACATATGGGTAAGGAAACCAAGAAGCTGAGCAATCGCCTCACACAAGTAAACAATGAAGGCACACAAATAGGAACAACCTGTGATGCAGGCTTTGAACCTTGGTCTGCCTGGCACACCATCCCCACGGCCCGCCCCACCCCCACCACGCCCTCAATATCTGTAATAACGAATTGCATTTCTTGGGATCTGCAAATGTGTGGTACCTTGCACACAGGAGGGATTGAATTAGTATTTGTTGTTGCTGTCATTTTTCTGGATAAAATTGTAGAAGAAATGAAGATCTCATTTTTTGACAGCACACGTACACACACACACACACACACACACACACACACATACATCTTGTTCTTTGTCAACAGTAAAGGAACGGCGGGTGGCTTTTGTTTCCGTTCAGCACTATGATAGCAAAATACCTAATTTATGGATGAGGAACCCCAAAACGAAGTCCTCACTGGCATTCATGTCTACATATAAGGAAGCCCCGTGAACCGTGAAGCGATCAGATTGCGGCTAACTTGTGCCTACAATTCTGAGCATTGTCACAGCGCCTCCTCTGCACCATGGATGTACTCGTTTTTAAAAACTCTTCATTTTGAAATAATTGTTGGTTCATCTGGCATTGTAAGAAATAATACAGAGAGATCCAGAATATTCTTCCCTCTAATTCTCCCCGCCGGTCTCCCTGGCAGAGCCCAAGTATAGGAACAACTGCATCCAGGGAACTGACATTGGCCTTGATACCTCAGCCCCACCTGAGTCAGGTGCACAAACATTCACACGTGTGTGGGCGTGTGCGCATGTTTGTGTTCGGTCACTCGGTCATGTTCCACTCTTCAAAACTTCATGGAGTGTAGCCCACCAGGCTCCTCTGTCCATGGGATTTCCCAGGCAAGAATACTGGAGTGGGTTGCCATTCCCTCCTCCAGGAGACCTTCCCAACCCAGGGACTGAGCCTCCATCTCTTGAGTCTCCTGCATTGGCAGGCGGATTCTTTACCACTGAGTGTGACCTTAATCTTATGCAATTTTATCACATGCATACTTTTTAAATTTTGTAATATGGTAAGAGCTCTATGCAACTTCAATAAAAGTCAAATAGTGCAAAAACACTGATGAGTCACATTCCTAATATAGATACAGTAGTTCAAAAGATTCACTGAAGATGTTCTCTGCCAGGCACTTTCATAAAATAAAAAACATTAGGCAGGAAGAGAAAAGAAAAACCCAGCTCCTGCTGTCCTGGCACTTCTGGTCTCATGGGAAAGGCAGGAATGTAGATAATTATAGAACCCAGCAAGTGAAAAATAAAAGAAGTCTTTCAACTACAGTTGACTCCTGAACAACACAAGGGATAGGTGCGCTGATTCCCAGTGAAATTGAAAATCCACATAGAACTTTATGGTCAGCCTTCTGATTATGCAATCCTGCATTGGTGGGATGCAGTCAACCGGGGATCATGCAGTATGGCTATGCATATTTACTGAAAAAAATGCACACGTAAGTGGACCCATACAGTCCAATCGCATGTTGCTCAAGGGTCAACTGCTGCTGCAAAAATAATCAAGATGAATAAAATTATATATCTTGGTGGTTATTATCAAAATGTTGGCCCTGAGCCCAAAGTCACTCAAACCCTTAACACTATATACATCTTAATATATTAATAGTGCCCATGCAGTATATGTGGAACATTTAAAAATATGAGCTCTAATGATCTATCAAGATGAGGTCTGTGTATCTTTTCCCATTGCAACAATTTAATTCAATATGTTAAAACATAAAAATAAATCAAAGGCAGGCTTGACTTATTTATACAGAGATTTCCCCATTTTTTTAGTACAAGATTATTTAGAATCCCATCGAATACACGTATCTGTCTGTGCTTAATTAAACAAAGATGTTTGTCAGATTAGGAAGGACTATTTGGCATATTGGCAGATGCTCATTAAGCTTTTATTAATGATAGGAAGATGAACAGTATATTTCATACCCACACGAACACCTCTGTTGGGAGAAGTCAGTTTTTATAACTGAGTATCATCACATCCTGGGACTTCCCAGGTAGTGCTAGTGGTAATGAACCCACCTGCCAATGCAGGAGACTTAAGAGATGTGGTTCCATCCCTGAATTGGGACTATCCCCTGGAGGAGGGCATGCAACCCACCCCAGTGTTCTTGCCTGGAGAATCCCATAGACAGAGGAGCCTGGCGAGCTGCAGACCATGGGACTGCAAAGAGTCGGACTGGAGAGTATTTCATCTCTTTCTGTATCCCATCCCTCTATCCCTAGAGAGTGGAGAGGGGGTTGAAATGGTTTTACCTGGGAAGAACTGAAGTACCAGAAGGCAAACCCCCCAGGTGAGGATCACGTGCCCAC
Organism: Capra hircus; assembly: GCF_001704415.2. Lineage (NCBI taxonomy): Eukaryota > Metazoa > Chordata > Mammalia > Artiodactyla > Bovidae > Capra > Capra hircus. The sequence continues at coordinate 112,152,462 of NC_030813.1, forward strand.
TGGTGACACAGGCTAGATCAGAATCCCTGCTTTGTACAAGACTGCATGGCAGGTGTTGTTGGGACTTATACAGAAGAGGAAACTTCTATTGACCAGTGAGCATCATTCACCTCTTAGGACATAGGTGGGTTTCTCAGGTGGCGCAGTGGTAAAGAATCCACCTGCCCATATAGGAGATGCAAGAGACACGGTTTGACCCTGGGTCGGGAAGATCCCTTGGAGAAGGAAATGGCAATCCATTCCAGTAAGATGATGCTGTTAAAGTGCTGCACTCAATATGCCACCAAATTTGGAAAACTCACCAGTGGCCAAAGGACTGGAAAAGGACAGTTTTCACTCCAATCCCAAAGAAGGGCAGTGCCAAAGAATGCTCAAACTACTGCACAAAGGCACTCATCTCACACGCTAGCAAGTTAACGCTCAAAATCCTTCAAGCTAGGCTTCAACAGTATGTGAACTGAGAGCTTCCAGATGTACAAGCTGGACTTAGAAAAGGCAGAGGAACCAGAGTTCAAATTGCCAACATCCATCAGATCATAGAAAAAGCAAGAGAATTCCAAAATAACCCATTTACTTCTGTTTCACTGACTATGCTAAAGCCTTTGACTGTGTGAATCACAATAAACTGTAGAAAATTCTTCAAGAGATGGGAATACCAGACCATCTTACCTGCTTCCTGAGAAACCTGTACGCAGGTCAAGAAGCAACAGTTAGAACTGGACATGGAACAACATATTGGTTTCAAATTGTGAAAGGAGTAGGTCAAAGCTGCATATCATTTAACTTCTATGCAGAGTTCATCATGCAGTACGTTGGGCTGAATGAAACACAGGCTGGAATCAAGATTGCCAGGAGAAATATCAATAACCTCAGATATGCAAATAATGTCATCCTAATGGCAGAAAGCGAAGAGGAACTAAAGAGCCTCTTGATGAAGGTGAAAAAGGAGAGTGAAAAAGCTGGCCTAAAACACAGCATTCAAAAAACTAAGATCATGTCATCCAGTCCTAACACTTCATGCCAAATAGATGGGGAAGAAATGGAAACAGTGACAGACTTTACTTTCTTGAGCTTCAAGATCACTGTGGATATTGACTGCAGCCATGAAATTAAAAGATGCTTGCTCCTTGGAAGAAAAGCTATGATAAATCTAGACAGCATATTAAAAAGTAGAGATAACACTTTACCTACAAAAGTCTGTATAGTCAAAGCTATGGTTTTCCCAGTAGTCATGTACATTTGTGAGATTTGGACCGTAAAGAAGGCTTAACACCAAAGAATTGATGCTCTCAAACTGTGGTGCTGGAGAAGACTTGAGTGTCCCTTGGACTGCAAGGAGATCCAACCCATCCATCCTAAAGAAAATCACTCCTGAATATTCATTGGAAGGACTGATGCTGAAGTTGAAGCTTTAATATTTTGGCCACCTGGAGAAGATCTGACTCATTGGAAAAGACCCTGATAAGGAAAGATTGAGAACAGGAGGAGAAAGAGGTGACAAAGGATGAGATGGTTGGATGGCATCATCGACTCGATCGACATGAGTTTGAGAAAACTCCAGGAGTTGGGGAAGGACAGGGAAGGCTGGTGTGCTGCAGTCCATCAGATTGCAGAGAGTCAGACATGACTGAGGGACTGAACAGCAACCCATATTCTTGCCTGGAAACTTCCAAGGACAGAGGAACGTGGTGGGTCACAGTCCATTGGACATGACTGAACATGTGCCTTTCTTTGGAATTGGAATGAAAACTGACCATTTCCAGTCCTGTGGCCACTGCTGAGTTTTCCAAACTTGCTGGCATATTGAGTGCAGCACTTTGAGAGTCAGACATGACTGAGGGACTGAACAGCAACCCATATTCTTCCCTGGAAAATTCCAAGGACAGAGGAACGTGGTAGGTCACATCCATTGGACATGACTGAACATGTGCCTTTCTTTGGAAGTGGAATGAAAACTGACCTTTTCCAGTCCTGTGGCCAGTGCTGAGTTTTCCAAACTTGCTGGCATATTGAGTGCAGCATTTTCACAGCATCATCTTTAAGGATTTGAAAGAGCTCAACTGGAATGCCATCACATCCACTAGCTTTGTTTGTAGTGATGCTTTCTAAGGCCCACTTGACTTCACATTCCAAGATGTCTGGCTCTAGGTGAGTGATCACATCATCATGATTATCTGGGTTGTGAAGATCTTTTTTGTACAGTTCTTCTGTGTATTCTTGCCACCTCTTCTTAATATCTTCTGCTTCTGTTAGGTCCAGACCATTTCTGTCCTTTATCGAGCCCATCTTTGCATGAAATGTTCCCTTGGCATCTCTAATTTTCTTGAAGAGATCTCTAGTCTTTCCCATTCTATTGTTTTCCTCTATTTCTTTGCATGGATCGCTGAAGAAGGCTTTCTTATCTCTTCTTGCTATTCTTTGGAACTCTGCATTCAGATGCTTATATCTTTCCTTTTCTCCTTTGCTTTTCACCTCTCTTCTTTTCACAGCTATTTGTAAGGCCTCCCCAGACAGCCATTTTGCTTTTTTGCATTTCTTTTCCATGGGCATGATCTTGATCCCTGTCTCCTGTACAATGTCACGAACCTCATTCCATAGTTCATCAGGCACTCTATCTATCAGATCTAGACCCTTAAATCTATTTCTCACTTCCACTGTATAATCATAAGGGATTGATTCAGGTCATACCTGTATGGTCTAGCAGTTTTCCCTACTTTCTTCAATTTAAGTCTGAATTTGGCAATAAGGAGTTCATAATCTGAGCCACAGTCAGCTCCTGGTCTTGTTTTTGTTGACTGTAGAGCTTCTCCATCTTTGGCTGCAAAGAATATAATCAATCTGATTTTGGTGTTGACCATCTGGTGATGTCCATGTGTAGAGTCTTCTCTTGTGTTGTTGGAAGAGGGTGTTTGCTATGACCAGTGTATTTTCTTGGCAAAACTCTATTAGTCTTTGCCCTGCTTCATTGCGCATTCCAAGGCCAAATTTGCCTGTTACTCCAGGTGTTTCTTGACTTCCTACTTTTGCATTCCAGTCCCCTATAATGAAAAGGACATCTTTTTTGGGTGTTACTTCTAAAAGATCTTGTAGGTCTTCATAAAACCGTTCAACTTCAGTTTCTTCAGCATTACTGGTTGGGGCATAGACTTGGATAACTGTGATATTGAATGGTTTGCCTTGGAGACAAACAGAGATCATTCTGTCGTTTTTGAGATTGCATCCCAGTTCTGCATTTCGGACTCTTGTTGACCATGATGGCTGCTCCATTTCTTCTGAGGGATTCCTGCCCGCAGTAGTAGATATAGTGGTCATCTGAGTTAAATTCACCCATTCCAGTCCATTTTAGTTCTCTGATTCCTAGAATGTCGACGTTCACCCTTGTCATCTCTTGTTTGACCACTTCCAATTTGCCTTGATTCATGGAACTGACATTCCAGGTTCCTACGCAATATTGCTCTTTACAGCATCAGATCTTGCTTCTATCACCAGTCACATCCACAACTCTGTATTGGTTTTGCTTTGGTTCCATCCCTTCATTCTTTCTGGAGATATTTCTCCACTGATCTCCAGTAGCATACTGGGCACCTAATGACCTGGGGAGTTCCTCTTTTGGTATCCTATCATTTTGCCTTTTCATACTGTTCATGGGGTTCTCAAGGCAAGAGTATTGAAGTGGTTTGCCATTCTCTTCTCCAGTGGACCACATTCTGTCACTCATCTCACACTCTAGTAAACTAATGCTCAAAATTCTCCAAGCCAGGCTTCAGCAATACGTGAACCATGAACTCCCTGATGTTCAAGCTGGTTTTAGAAAAGGCAGAGGAACCAGAGATCAAATGGCCAACCTGTGCTGGATCATGGAAAAAGGAAGAGAGTTCCAGAAAAACATCTATTTCTGCTTTATTGACTATGCCAAAGTCTTTGACTGTGTGGATCACAATAAACTGTGGAAAATTCTGAAAGAGATGGGAATACCAGACCACCTGACCTGCCTCTTGAGAAATCTGTATGCAGGTCAGGAAGCAACAGTTAGAACTGGACATGGAACAACAGACTGGTTCCAAATAGGAAAAGGAGTACGTCAAGGCTCTATATTGTCACCCTGCTTATTTAACTTCTATGCAGAGTATATCATGAGAAATGCTGGACTGGAAGAAACACAAGCTGGAATCAAGATTGCCGGGAGAAATATCAAGAACCTCAGATATGCAGATGACACCACCCTTACGGCAGAAAGTGAAGAGGAGCTAAAAAGCCTCTTGATGAAAGTGAAAGAGGAGAGTGAAAAAGTTGGCTTAAAGCTCAACATTAAGAAAACGAAGATCATGGCATCTGGTCCCATCACTTCATGGGAAATAGATGGGGAAACAGTGTCAGACTTTATTTTTTGGGGCTCCAAAATCACTGCAGATGGTGACTGCAGCCATGAAATTAAAAGACACTTATTCCTTGGAAGATAAGTTATGAGCAACCTAGATAGTATATTCAAAAGCAGAGACATTACTTTGCCAACTAAGGTCCGTCTAGGCAAGGCTATGGTTTTTCCTGTGGTCAGGTATGGATGTGAGAGTTGGACTCTGAAGAAGGCTGAGCACCAAAGAATTGATGCTTTTGAACTGTGGTGTTGGAGAAGACTCTTGAGAGTCCCTTGGACTGCAAGGAGATCCAACCTGTCCATTCTGAAGGAGATCAACCCTGAGATTTCTTTGGAAAGAATGATGCTAAAGCTGAAGCTCCAGTACTTTGGTCACCTCATGCGAAGAGTTGACTCATTGGAAAAGACTCTGATGCTGCGGGGGATTGCGGGCAGGAGGAGAAGGGGATGACCGAGGATGAGATGGCTGGATGGCATCATGGACTCGATGCACGTGAGTCTGACTGAACTCCGGGAGATGGTGATGGACAGGCAGGCCTGGCGTGCTGCAGTTCATGGGGTCGCAAAGAGTCGGACACGACTGAGGGACTGAACTGAACTGAACATGTGCACACACACACACACACACACACACGGCAGATGAGCAATCTGCTAAGTTCTAGACGTGCAAATAGCCCTATGGAATTATCAGTAGCTTCGAGAACTGCACAGTCTAAATAATAAGCCAGGGACTTCCCTGGTGGTCCAGTAGTTAAGATGTTGCCTTCCAATACAATGGGTGTGTGTTTGATGCTTGGTTGGGGAGCTAAGATTCCACATGCCTCAGAAATAACCAAAACAAAACATAAAATAGGAACAATATTGTAACAAATTCAACAAATACTTTAAAATGGTCTACATTTAAAAAAAAATCTTAAAAAAAATCTTGGAAATAGGTTAAACAGGAAACTCAAAATAAGATGTCAGGAATAAGGTTTAAGCATATCAATACTTGTAATAAATATGGTTAAGCTCATCTATTAAAACTGTTAGATAGGATTTAAAGGAACCAATACAGTTGTATACTGGTTACAGGACAGAAGACAGTCGGAAAAAAGGCAGCGAAAAAAGATATGTAAACAGGTGCTAATGAAAGGAAATATAACAACAAAAAAACTTAATATTAAAAAATAAATAATAAGCCAGGAATGAGAAGCATTTCAAGGCAGGTACAAGAATGATATCATGCTTGATTTTATAAAAGCATGAGGTCTAAGCCATGACAGTTTAAGGAAACCACAGGGAGAGGGGGAACTTGAGAGCCTGGCCAGGAAAGGGTTCTTGCACGTGGTGGTGTCTCCGCATTTGGTGTTGAGTGTGCCCGGAGCTGGGTGCAAGACGGAAAGCAGGACAGAGACCTGCCTCTGGGGTTTGAATCAGAGAAGCTGAACTCTGCCTCTTGGCTCCTCTCTTATTAGCAGCGAGAGAGTTCCTTAAGCTCTTGGAGACTCAGTTTTCATCTGTAAGTGGAGACAGGGCAGTGGGCACGGGGTAAGGTCATGGAGAGGTCTGCACGTGCTAATACCTGTGATGCACTTGGCATATTCAATCAGCTCTGGAGGAAGATTGTCACTAGGTGTGAGGTTGCGGGGAGAGGAGATAGAGTATGCATGAGGGTCAGAAGCATGGGCAGAGTTCAAGGGGCCTGGCGTGGGGCAGTGGACCTGAACCTCTTTCCCAGGCTGTGAAGGGTCATCTGGCCTCATCCAGTTACGTGGAAACAAATGAACACATGTGCATAGAGTGTGGTCACAAAAGTTACTAACAACCAACTGAACAGAACGGAGAGAAGCACTGAAGTGTATGGGAGAGAACTGCAAAAGATAGATGGCAGGAGGGACGGCTGGACCCGGCAGGAAAGGTGAGTGAAGCTGAGAGACACTCGCTGGGAGAGCAGGGGAATGCGATCCACACGCCCCACATTCAGAGCTTCAGCCTAGCAGCCTGGTGACACTGGTCCCGGCCAGGCAGGACCCCTCCTCGGGAAAGGACCTGAGAACTGAGCAATCTGAGTTTCCAGTTGCTTCCATATAGCTCCAGAACATGACTTGTTTTTAGATCAAATATCTCGTTTTGTATAATTACGCACTCCCATAGTTTGTCATTGCAGTGGCGACTCCAGCTATGTTATTATATTTTTATATTTATTATATGATTAGCAGCAACCCACTCCAGTATTCTTGCCTGGAGAATCCCACGGACAGAGGAGCCTGGCGGGCTACGGTCCACAGGGGCGCAAAGAGTCGGGCGCGACTGAGCGGCAAACACACACCCACAAAGTTCATTATCCAAACTGAGAGGCTTTTGTTCTGGCAAATGTGAAAACAGCTGGGATGCCAGGAAAATGGAGAGAAACTGAAATATCCAGCCAAACCAGAGCGTGTGTTCCAATTTCATACAACCCACGTAAATAACTTTATAAATGATATTACATTTCTGCTTTTTTGCTCTATTATAGAAACACTGGGAAATGGCTGGAAATATTTTCACCATGTTTGGTGGGTATATTGGGGACCATGTGAATCAGAACGTGGATCTCTGAAGAATTTGCAGGGAGTGGTCTGGGAAATGCCTCGAAGCTATACACAGCCATTCACCCAGAGCATCTGAGACAATTATGAGCAGTCCTGAGAGCTGCCATGTGGGAGAGATGGGCCATCGTGTCTGGACAGCAGTGGACAGAGAAAGGAAAACAGTGATTTCGGAGCTCAGCCCCAAATCAGAAGTCCCCAGGCAGGATGGCCAAGCCTGCCAGACAGTGACCAAAGAGTCCAGAGAGGGCTTCTCAACTCTGTAGATTCTATAGCTCTACAGGCCACAGTGAAGGATGACATCTTTGTGGCCTTTGTCTTCACCACGGGAATGCGACAAAGGTCAGCTCAAGAGTTCACATTTGTTGAGCAATTATTTTGCACCAGGCCTGCTGGTAAACTCCGTTCCTTTTTCACAGCTGCACCGAAGTGTAATTGACATACAACAAACCAGACACGTTATTGACTTGGAGGGATTCTTAACCCCACGTGGGTATCAAGTGTCCAATTGAAGTGCTCCAAATGTATAGTGTGTGACGCGCAATGCTGGGTACTGGTAGGGTTTCAGCCGGGTCCAGGGGGGCACCTTGTCCCGGCCTTCAGGTTTTCCAAGTGGAGTGAGCCTCTTTAGAGTAATGCCCTGTGTCTCTCTTGGGCCCCCTTCTTACTCTGTCTCAGGAAATGTGGAATGAATTATTTGGTAAACTCTGCAGGAGATTTTGAGAAAATCCAGCTTGGCCTCAGCCTCTCTTCTATGGAACAGACCTGCAGAAAGGACCCATTCCCTGCTCCTCTGCCGTCTGCTTTCAGGAGGGCCTGGGAGAGAGATGGATAGAAGGATTAGGAAATGATAGCCCTGCTTACATGGGATGGGTAAGCGTCTTCTCTGAGGACCCTAGGAGAGAATCCAGTTGATTCATGGGCCTGAAGTCCCATTTTCTAAACTAGACTTCATCTTTTAAGGCATTAACACTAGCAATTTTTTATTTCCATCTTCTTGAAAGTGAAAGTCACTCATGTGACTTTTAGCTACCCCCTTGGACTGTAGCCTGCCAGGTCCTCTATCCATGGGACTCTCCAGGCAAGAATACTGGAGTTGGTTGCCATTCCATTCTCCAGGAGATCTCTCTGACCCAGAGGTCGAACCTGGGTCTCCTGCATTGCAGGTGGATTCTTTACCATCCATCTCCTTGAATTCTCTTTATTGTCAAACAAGTATAGAGATGAACATGATGTTTATTAGGCTTTTCCAAATCTCAGTGGTGGGAAATCTAAGAAATATAAAACAGGGTCTCTGAGCTTATCACCAGGTTGGGGCAGGAAAACATATACACACACACATACATACATACATACAAACTTAGAAAACTGAAAGATATGAAATAAAACATTGCGTTATTTCAGTGCCTTGCAGAAATGTAAAGGGCACTAAGGTGATTTTTTTAGACCTTTCCTCTTTCATCCTTTTCATTCATATGGCCAAGAACTGAAAAACAATGCACAAAACAAAGTGAGTTTAGGGGAGTGACTGCGGTTGAATGCTTCTTTTAATTGTGGATGCTATGACATTGTGTAGTAAAGAAATAACAGAGAGAAGGAGAGAGTTGAGGATGAAGGCGGGGGAGAGAGAAGGGCACTTTTCTAGGCTGAAAGAGAATAATGATGATGACAATTAATAATGCTGAGCATAACACTTCTCAAGCATTTGCTATGGCCACGCACTAATCTTCTACCTTCATGAACTCATTTAATCCTCACAACAATGCTGTAAGGTCGATACTATTGTCTTTCATGTCAATTTCAAAAAGGAGCCAAATGAGGCAGACAGAAGGCAGTCCACGTGACCTTCAAGGGGCAAGAAGTGAGTGTCCCCGGGCTGCCTTCAGTCCAGCCACATGCTTCTAAACCTTTACCTTCTGCAGCCATGGAGCAGGGTGGTCAGGCAAGGAAGTGCGAGAAGGAGGAGGGGCATGAGAGTGATCCAGAAGGAACAGCTGATGAGGATAAAAGACCAGAGGTGGGGCAGGCAAAGACCCTTTCCCAGGACACCAGCCAACCAGCCTGACCAGAGTGGAAGGTCGGCCCCTGCCACTCTGAGCCTGGCAGGCTACAGTCCACGGGGTGGCAGAGAGTCGGACACGACCGAGCAACTGAGCACAGCCCATCTTCTAAGGACACAGACCGTCCCTTCTCTACTTGCATGCTCTCTTTCTTGTCCCTTTCCCTCAATCAAAGCTGATCTTAACTTCCACCTTCTAGACTCAGTGACGTGGAGGCAGGGAAACACCATATCTGCCCCTGGTTTATTTTTCTTTTGCCAACTGTGTTCAAAAATCACCTCTAGGAATGAGGGCTGATATTCGGCTCCTTGGAACTTTACTGTGGGGGGCTTCCCTGGTGGTCCATGGTTCAGACTCTGCACTTTCAATGCAGGGGGCACAGGGTCCATCCCTGGTTGGGGAACTAAGATCCTACATGCCACATAGTTGGGCCAAATTAAAAAAAACAAAAACACTTTACTGTGTAAACAACTAAACTAGTCACCATTTGCAGGATCCAGACAACATGCTGGGAGGCTACACAAAGGACTTACTTGCCGACAACAGAGAGCACTTGGGAAGGTTTGTTTCTCGTTTAGAGGTAGGAGATGAGACTCAGAAAGGCTAGGGAGCGTGCCCAGTGCTGCACGCAAGTAGGTAGAGAGGCACGGATTGGAATCCTGGTCACTCCTCCAAAGCCATGCTCTTGTCCCTTATTGAACACTTAGCTTTTCTCCACTGTTTCCACAAGTAGCAGAGGATATAGAAGAGAGGGGGGAGGGCAAATGCAAAAGAAAAAAAAAAAGAGAGAGAGAGAGAAAGACCCTCATGCAATCCAATGTACTGGCCATCTCCTATTTTATTCCTTAGAATCAACAGTCCCTGACTATTTACAGCCAAAGAGGGCAGAAACAGCCACTCACAGTTCAGTTATGTAGTAAACCTGAGAACCTACCATTAAGATGAAAGGTCACAAGAAAATAGACCTTTGGTGGGCAGAATTCTTAGATGTGCCACAGGATGCTGGTCCCTGCTTATCAATACAGTACTAATCCAGGTGCAGCTGCAAAGAGATTCTGCAGATGTAACTGAAGTCCCAGTTAATCAGCCTAAGATATGGAGGGTATCCAAGTGGGCTTGACCCAATCTCACGAGCCTTTTAAAAACAGAATATTCTCTGGCTGGTCACAGAAAAGGAAAAAGCTAAGAGTCCCTGGGACAGCAAGGAGATCATACCAGTCCATCCTAAATGAAATCAACCCTGAATATTCATTGGAAGGACTGATGCTGAAGTGGAAGCTCCAATTCTTTGGCCACCTGATGCGAGAGCCAACTCATTGAAAAAGATCCTTTGCTGGGAAAGATTGAAGGCAGGAGGAGAAGGGGGCAACAGAGGATAAGATGGTTGGATGGCATCACCGACTCAATGGATACGAGGTTGAGCAAACTCCAAGAGATAGTGAAGGACAGGGAAGCCTGGTGTGCTGCAGTCCATTGCGTTGCAGAGTCAGACACAACTGAGCAACTGAACAGCAAAAAGCCCTAAAGCCACAAGAAGTCAAATTCTTCTAACAACCTGAATGAGCTAGGAGCCTAACCCAGCTGATACCTTGACTTGGGTCTTGTGAGACCCTAAGTTGAACCCATCTGATGGGTGTCTTATAAAACTAAGGTGTAATAGATGTGAAGGAAATAGCAACCCACTTCAGTATTCTTGCTTGGAAAATCCCATGGACGGAGGAGCGTGGTAGGCTACAGCCTATGGGGTCGAAAAGAGTTGGACACGACTGAGCGACTTCACTTCTACATTAAACCACTGTTTGTTGTAATTTGTTACACAGCAAAAATATAAATAAATAAAAGAATATATGAATTTCGCAGTGATAATATTCATTATTTATATGTACTCTGCTCCTCATTTTAATAAAATATGTGCATCCCGGTTCTGCAAACCTGAGAACTGGGGAAATCTTTCCTACTTTTAGCCATATTAAGTTTAACCATCTAGAAACATAGGAAACAGCTGCCTGTTTATAAATGAAGACTTACAGTAACATGCAGACTAATTTATTTCCCAGACGGTTTCTTTTCAAAAAGGTTTTAATGTCATTTTGAACATTGCTCGTCAAAATGTTTATTTTATATAGAGAGCAAGAAGACAATTGTGTAAGATAGTTGATGGGATTTGAGTCTTAAAGAAGTAAAAAGTGTTTGTTCCCACACCACAATGTTTTTTAATCTGTCAGGAAAAAAGAAAAGCCTTAGAAACAAGTTAAAAAGTAATAAGAAGTGAGGTCTCAGTTTAGGTTCTGTCAGCCCTGAAATCTGGCTATTTCGTGTCTCTGAGGATGAGAGTCAGAGATGGGAAAATGGGTGCAATGATGCAGAAGGGAAGGGAGGACCAGGATCTGCCTGGTGGCTCCTCCCTCACTGATCACCTGAAGCTCCGCCTTCTCACTGACCATTGAGCCTCATCATGAGACGGCTATCAGGACAGCCAATATTTTATAAAGCATTTAGAACAGCAACAACTGTGGACAGATGCTCAGTGGATGTCTATCCCTGCCCCTGTGGACAACCTCCTGGTGAGCTGGAGATGCTGCTTCCGGCTCCTGATGTTTCTTTCCCGTGGCAGCAGCTCAGCTAGCTCAAGACTCCAGGCACGCTCAGTGCGTCTCCACCCCACCTCCTTCAAAAGAAGTCAACACTGGTCAGAACAGTCATCGTTAAGAAGTCTACGAACAGCAAATGCTGGAGAGGGTGTGGAGAAAAGGAAACCCTCTTCCACTGTTGGTGGGAGTGTAAGTTGGCTCAGCCACTGTGGGAAACGGTATGGAGGTTCTTCGGAGACCAAAACCATAGTCACTGTATGACCCAGCGACCTCATTCCTGGGCACATATCCAGGCAAACTCTAATATGAAAAGATACACGTACTGCTATGCTCACAGCAGCACTATTCACAGTAGCCAGGACACGGAAACAATCTAAAGCCCATGGTCAGATCAATGGATAAAAGACACGTGGTGCATACAATGGAATATTACTCGGCCGTTAGAAAGAACGGGATACGCCATTTGCAGCAACATGGATGAGCCTAGAGACTGTCATACTAACGGAAGTAAGTCGGAAGGAGAAAGACGGATACCACGTGATATCACTTACATGCAGAGCATGGCACAGATAAACCTGTCTGAGACGCAGAAACAGAATTATGGACATGGAGAACAAAGAGATGGTCGCCAAAGGTGGGGAGGGGGCGCAGGGTGGGGACAGGATGGAGTGGGAGTCGGCGCTGGCAGATGTAAGCTTTTATATGTAGCGTGGATGAATGAAGTCCTACTGTACAGCACATTGAACTACGTTCAATATCCCATGAGAAACCATAGCGTTAAAGACTATAAAAAGTGCATGTGTATTTACGTATAATTGAATCACTTTGCTGTACCCCAGTAATTAACACGACATTGTAAATCAACTATACCTCAATGAAGAAACAAACAACAAACAAACAAAAGGAAGTCAGCTGATCCTCCAGGGACCAACTCAGCTTCTGTAGGAGGTTTGCAAAAGTCTAGCCTTACTGCACCTGGTTCTAGGGCTCAGAATAAGGAGCCCACTTGGACAATGTACCTCATGACAAGCCCTCCAATCTGACCTCTTAATCAGAAAGGTGATATTTCAGCCTATTCTTCAATGCTCTATTTTCCTATTTGTTTAGAACCAAGATGGGAAATAGGACACTTGTTATTGGATTTTCTGTCCTGAACTCCCAATCACTACCCCAAACACTGTAACTCATCTCTATTTTATTTTGAGGTTCGTGATTGAGCTACTATGCTTCTAGACCATTTGCCTTAGTGGGTGTTCAGTTTTAGTTGCAAATCTCTCTAATAAATTACATTAAGCAGTTTTTGTTTTTCTATCTAACAAACTCACCCAACCTGGAAGCTCTACATTCCAAAGATAAATGAGAAGTAAACTTAAATAAATGCTTACGGGGTCCAGGAGATAATAATATGTCACTTTAAATAATCCATTACAAAAGCAACAATGCATTTATCTCCAAATATATTTCTGTTTTGGAAAATTCCACTTGAGATAACTGTACAGCTGGACAATGTCACATAGGGCTACTTCCTGCCTCAATACTAATATTATGCTTTCCCCATCCCTAAGAGCTAACGTAAGTAGTTTCAAGTATAACTAATAGATTACAAAGGTATACTACGGTGAGGTTAAAAAAAAAACAAAAACAAAAAAACACTGAATTCTGGGGGCATGAGGACACTGAACCACTGATGAGCAATGGGATATTGACTGAATTGCTTGATATCATTTATAAACTTCAGTTAACTAACCTGCAAAGGCAGTTGGTTGGACTGTAATCTCCCAAGTGCCTCCTGGCTCTAATTAACAAAGAACACATGAGTAGAATTAATCAGAAAGGTGGGGAAGGGTCCCCTGGAGAAGAGGGTGAATATCACAGTCACTGGGAATTGTTCACATTAGGGAGGTGCCATGATAGAATAAAGCAGAATTATGGATGAGTGTATTAATTAACGTTAGCCACTGTAACAGAGAAAACCCCAGATTTCAGTGGTTTAGCACAACAGAAATGAGTTTCTTGCTCACTGAGGACCCCAACTCCTGTCTTGTGGCCCCATCACCCTCAGCCCTCTAGTTCATCAATTCCTTCCAGAGTTGAAGTGAAATTCAGTGAAGAAGGTACATCCCTTCCTACCATTCAGCTCGGAAATAACACACATCACTTCTCTCACATTCTGTTGGCAGCAATGGGTCATAAGGCCTTGCCTGCTAAGTAGCTTCAGCCCTGTCCAACTCTTTGGGACCCCATGGACTGTGGCCTGCCAGGCTCCTCTGTCCATGGGAGTTCCCAGGCAAGAATACTGGAGTGAGTTGCCATTTCCTTCTCCAGGGGATCTTCCCAACCCAGAGATGAAAGTCCCATCTCCTGCGGTGCGGGGAGCCAGCACGAGCAGATCCAGCGAGGCTCGCTTAAGGCCCGACTCGCCTGAGGTTAAGGGGCCCGACACTGCAGCTCCTGCATTGCAGCCGGGTTCCTTACCGCTGAGCTGCCAGGAAGGCCTTGCCTAGATATAAAGAAAGGGGGTAAGGAATTCTAGTTCCTGGTGGGGTATGCACTTTGCAGCAGGAACTCTCTTCCACAGAAACTGAGAGTCCATCTTCGGGAAACAACGGCTGCATCTTTCGCAGTTAACATGCGATGTGCTCGTCACAGATATAAACCTTCTATTCTTCATGGCAACTTGCCTGTTAGCAACTGATCTCTGCTTTATCTGCTTTTAATTATGCAACACAAATGTGCCAAATAAAACAGCACCATTCACGATGAAAAGCAAGCTCAGCTCAGCTGAAATGGAGCGTGTGTTTTGCTCCGTGTACCGTTTTCGTTTTCAATGCGTGTGAGCAGAAATACAAGGCAGATGACTACGAGGAGAGAAAACGTGACTGCTGGTAGGTCTGTCCAACTGTAATAAGAACGAACACATGAAGAATGGCTGGATTCAGGTAGAATTCAACTCATCAAGAATATTCTACGAAATATGTATATATTCCTTGATTGCCCATTCATCATAGTTTGGCTTATTGAGCTGCTGACAGAGTTATATTTCTTGTTTTGTGTGGGGGAAAAAACACTTTGAAAAAGTGTCATGTTATTATTTAAGGTAGCTGAACTTTCTTTTAAATTTGCTCTCCAAGGCAAAGAAAAGTGTGAATTGAGTCAATGCAGGTTTGAGTCCTGTAGAGGCAACTGAACCCTTGGGTTTGGGGTTTAATAACATCTCCACCATACATTATCACTGATAATTGAGAAAAGCTTATTAAAGATATGATTTCAGACTTCTAGGCCAACAACAAATATTAACTGAAGCAAAAGTTGAAAAAAAATTTTTTTTTCTGTAATGGGCCAAACAGCAAATACTTTGGGTTTCAAAGGCCATTTAGTTTCTGTCTCAACTCCTGGGACAGGATAAAAAAGAAAAAAGAACCTTGCTATTGTAGCAGGGAGGCAGAAAGCAGCCATAGATGAGATGGAAATAGACATGGCTGTGTTCCAATAAAACTTTATTTACAAAAACAGATGATGAACTGCCTCTGACTCCCCAGGCTATAACTTACTGGCCCCTAAAATAAAGACATGGTAGTAGAAAGTCCAAAGTGGAAAACATCCTCACTCGTGGCTGGCAGGCGGCCTGTCTTCCTCTTCCACTTTGGACTTAAATGTTCCTAGTTTGTTTGGAACTTCGTCTATAAAATAGATAATGCTTTTCCATCAGCAGATAAACAGATAAAGAAGATATGGTGTATATGTGCAGTGGAATATTACTCAGCCAGAAAAAAGAACAAACTCTTGCCTCTTGCAGTAACATGGGAAGACATGGAGAGCATTGTACAAGGTGAAATAAATCAGAGAGGCAAAGAACGATACTATATGATATTTCTTCTATTTAGAATCTAAAAAATACAACAAACCAGTAAATATAACACAAAAGAAGCAGACTCAGATACAGAGGAGAAACTAGTGGTTACCAGTAGGGAGAGGAAGGAGGATTACAGGTGCAGAGGATTAAGGGGGCTGCTCAGATTTTGCAAAGAACCGACCTGCCAACACAGGAGACGTAAGAGACTCGGGCTCGATCCCTGGGTTGAGAAGATCCCCTGGAGGAGGGAATGGTAACCCACTCCAGTATTTTTGCTGGAGAATCCTATCCTGTGGACAGAGGAGCCTGGCGGGCTACAGTCCATGGAGTTTCAAAGAGTCAGACAAGACTGAAGCAACTTAGCATACATGCACGCGCAGAGGATTAAGAGATGCAAATTATCAGACATAAAATAAGCTATAAGGACATACTGTACAACACAGGGAATACAGTCAATATTTCATAATAACTATAACTGGAGTGTAATCTAATTAATTAATACTGGAGTATAATTAATAATGGAGTATAATTAAACATTAGGAGTTACTATATTGTACACCTGTAACTTACATAATATTGTACAGCAATTATATTTCGATAGAAAAAAGATAAAATAGAAAATAAAACAGATACTGTCTCTATGGTAAACAGGTGATGAAAGGGAAGGACATTTGCCAGCTGCTAATGAACAAAGTTTGACACCCAGAAGACCAAGTTCTAATTTTGGTTGTGCCGGTATGGATGCGATCTCACTTGCCTCATTTAACTTCAATAGGCCTTTGTTTCTGCTTCCCTAAAATGAGGGAGTCGGGCGAGATTACCTGGAATACCCTTTACATCTCTCAGGTTCTTTTTAGACTGAAATGCTAACTGTGCTGGAGAAAACGTCAGACTTGGACCCAGAGGGCACAGTCCTACGTCTTGCCAGGTATGCCATCTGGGATGAGCTACTTCAACTCTCTAAGTCTAGCTTCTCCAACTGTTCGATGAGCCTAATACACTTTATCTGACAGGATGAAGTGGGATACACGATGTGAAGATGAGTGGCAGGGCCACACCCGGATCTTGATGGTCCAGTGTGGTGGTGTTGTTCCATCCCTAAGTTGTGTCTGACTCTTTGCAACCCCATGGAAAGCATGCCAGGCTCCCCTGTCCTTCACTATCTCCCGGAGTTTGCTCAGATTCACGTCCATTGAGTCAGTGAAGCTATCTAACCATCTCGTCCTCTGTTGTACCCTTTTTGAAGGCAGGAGAGCCTTTAGTGTTTCCCAGCATCAGGGTCTTTTCCAATGAGTCGGCTCTTCACATCAGGTGGCCAAAGTATTGGAACTTCAGCTTCAGCATCAGTCCTTCCAACGAATATAGAGGGTTGGACTGGTTTGACCTACTGGCGGTCCAAGGGACTCTCAAGAGACTTCTCCAGCACCACGGTTTGAAAGCATCAGTTCTTCAGTGCTCAGCTTTCTTTATGGTCCAACTCTCACATTTATACGTGACTGCTGGAAAAACCATAGTTTTGACTAATATGGACCTTTGTAACCAAAGTGATGTCTTAATTTTTTAATGCGCTGTCTAGGTTTGTCATAGCTTTTCTCCCAAGGAGCAAGTGTCTTTTAATTTCATGACTGCAATGTGAGTTGAATCCAAATCCATGGCTAATTTAAGGAAATTTCCTTCACTTCAGTTATCCTAATGTGACCATCAAAGCTGTCCCAATCCCTTAGAATCTAGAAGCATTTTCCTGGAAGTGATCATCAAAATCAAGTAATTAAAAAATGTAAATGCGGCTGATCAAGGCTAAACGCAAGCCCTCAAGGATGTAATTTCCATGGGGCAGAAAGTTCTAACGGAGGAGCAGCCGTGAATGGGGATGCCCCCAGTCCTTTCGCTAGACGCTCGGAGACCTAGAGTCTAGCTTCTCCCTTCCTTGCGGCTGTTCCTTCATCACAGCCCGAGCCCAGATCCCACAGCTTGAGAGCACTGAGCCACTCATGGGTGAAAGCTGATTACCTCCCTTGTGCCAGGCACTGTGCTGGCCTCCGAGGGCATTTTTCTCACTGTACATTTACAGCCTTTCTCTGCAGTTGGCATGACACTTCTCATTCTCACTGATGCTGAGAGGCTGAGGAGGCACGGGCTTAAATAACTTTCCAAAAACAAAGCCTGCAGGGAGGATTGTTCGATTCCACAGAGACTGTGCTTTTGTTCTTGGGCCCAAATCTCAAGAGAAGTTAAAAATCTTTGGGTGGATCTGAATAAGTGAGGCAGGATGTCTGAAGCCAAACTTCCCAGTGAACCTGAAAACCAGGGTCTGCTTCCCCAAACCACGGGACTCTCTTCTAGAAGACGGATAAGACAGGAAGACAATCAGAATGTAAGTCAGGAGGATCAGGCTGTTCTTGACCCTGGAGCAGAGCTATGCACACTGCACGTGAGCTCTACATGGTTTTGAATGAACAAATGGGTCAATGAAGGACTGGTTTATATTTACGTTGCCAGCACCATACTGGTCCATGGATGAAATAAATCTTGTGCTGCCTTTTCTGTTTTTGTTTTTAGCCCATGTCCTAGCTCTTTGCCACAAATCACATTTTTCTGTCCTTACTCATCCAGATTTCAGCCTTTGGAAGCCTGACCTTCTATTTTCTTTGGCCTCCTACCTTTCTTCCCCACTGTCCTTCATCTTCATCCCAATTGCTTTCAGAAAGAAAGCCTCAGATTTTCTTCTCTTCCCACCCCGCCCCCCCACTGGTAGAATATTGGGTGAGAGGAAGGACTTTTTGTTTTTATATACATTTAAATCCTATGACTTTATAAACTTAAAAAGAAACATGAGTTCATTAACGCAACACCATGTGCTTCTTATTAAGTGTCCTATTTTCAGGCGCGGGAATAATAATAATGAGGAAGATGGTGACTTAAGACATACATAAACTGAGTCTGGATTTCTTTAGAAACCAAACAATAACAGGCGCTATTGGGAAATATATCCACCCATGCCAAAAAATGCTCACTCATTCATTCAAGGAGTTTCTTTTTTCCCCCATTATTTCCTTTGTTCAGGGTGCTATACTGAGCCTGGATCAAAAAGGAGACCACGGAAAAAGTTAAAATGTGAGAATACGTGACTCTAGGAACTGACTCAGGCGTTTTCAGGATAGGCAAGTTAAGCATGGAATTAACCTTGTTCATCATAAACAAAAACATGGGGAATAAACAGTTGAGTGGGAGACCTTCTTCAATTCAACTCATATTGCAGATATAAATACTGGAAAGAGTCTCATGCTTGTTCAGCATCCAGTAAGTGTTAGGCACTGGGCTGAATGCGTTTATATTAAATTTTAGCTGCAGACTCAGACTTTATGAGACAGATTGTAAAAATGAGTCATCAAGACTAAACTGAATTATTCCAAGTTACAAGGTGTGGAAGGGCAAGAAAGGGGGTTTGAACTCCGGTCCTTGGGGCCCCGAAACCCCCTGTTGCTACCACAACCACTCTGCATCCAGGAGGGATCTCTGGGCTGCAGGAAAAGAGTGGTTCCCCGGGAGCCGAATACGGGAACTTGGTATGAGGACAAAGGAAATACCCACCGAACGAACGTCTTTTTCATCAAGTAGGTATTGGCTCAGAGATCCCCCATCCCACCAAATTCAGGCAGGTGTTTATGTAGCCGCCAGCTCTGCAGGGCAGCTGCCTCAGGCCCCACAGCCCTAGGAAGCCCTGCATCACTGCAGAGCTCGCAGGATCCTGGGGCTGCAGCAATCACCCAGCTGGCTGAAGGGTAGCACACCCCTTGCTGTCACTGAGTATTAGGACGGGCGCCTGCCTTTAGTAAGCATTTAGCATGGACCAGTCATGCGGAGCTTTGATAAGCTCTCTGCCTACATAATTTTGTTTCACCCCTATAACCCTTGGAGGAGGTACTATTATTCTCACTTTGAGTTTATTGTTAATAAATGAGGAAAAGGTTGCTTAGGAGCCTGCTTTCCAAGGTCCACAGTTTGATTGCTAGTGAAGTTAGGAGGTGAGCCTGGCTTTGCCTCCTACCAAAATCTGCACTCATTTTTCTTTTGAAGATGAGTGCTTTACAACACTATGTTGGATTCTGCCATACTTCCACATGAATCAGTCACAGGTATACACATGTCCCCTCCCTCTTGAACCTCCCTTCCACCTCCCACCCCATGCCACCCTTTAGGTTGTCACAGAGCATCAGTTTGAGCTCCCTGCATCAAATAGCGAATTCCCACTGGCTATCTATTTTACAAATGGGGCTGTATACGTTTCAATGCTGCTCTCCCAGTTCGTCCCATCTGCTCCTTCGCTCACTGTGTCCAAAAGTAAAACCTGCATTCTTAATCTTTAATCTCTAAACCTGGTAACTACATGCTACCAACTACTACTACCAACCCAGATGTTCACAAATGGTCTCTGCGGCTTTGGGGAGCAGAATTCCAGGTGGGACGTGACCTGGGACCAGGAGCAAAATGGAACCCACAGAGAACAGGAGAAGCCAAAGAGGGTCCAGACGAGACCAGAGGAATTCATAAAAATGTTTAGGGAAGGATTGGAGTTAAGGCACATGCTACTTTTGTGGAGGATGAGATGGTTGGATGGCATCCCTGACTCAATGGACATGAACTTGGGCAAACTCTGGGAGATCGTGAGAGACAGGGAGGCCTGGTGTGCTGCAGTCCACAAGGTCGCAAAGAGTTGGACATGGCTTGGCAACAGAACGACAACTGTGGCTTTGTCTATGCACACACACACACACACACACACACACACACACACACACACTGCAGTGGGCTGTAGATACAATTTCTCTTTACTAATATTTGTGTCTAAGAAGTTCTGAATTGGAAGAGCGCATTCAGACATTGACAAGGAGATGAGCATGGGTGAGGGCAGACCAGCCAACAGGTGCGGGCACCTTCCCAAGGCCAGGAAAAGCAAGTTGAGCAGCCCATGAGCTTGTTTGCCAAGAGTCCACGTGGGGCCTTTTCCAACCGCACAGGCTGCTCACTATGGACTCTGTGGATGGGGGCTAGATTAACCTGGTTTACGGATTTCTTTGGGGAAGAGGAGGAGAAGCAGACCAAGGAGGGACTCGATGAGAGGATCGAGTAAGTAACTACTCGAGTAATTACTTATGGGTAAGTAATTCCTGGGGAAATTATGAAGAAAGGAGAAGCCTCACTTTAGATCCATAAGAGGAAATCAAGGAAAATCGCATCCCTTTTGAGCAAGGCTGGAGAGAGTTTTCCCCATTACCCTCAGGGATGGTGGGAAGGCGCGATCACCTTGGTGCCATGGAGGAGACCCCACAGGAGGTGAAGGGCCACGTGAGAGTTAAGGCCGCTTAAACGCAGAGAGTGGCAGAGGCCGCGGGAGCTGCCGCCACTGCCCAAGCACTGGACGGGTAGGAAACTGTAGGTTCTTATTTTTCCTTTTATTCCATTTTCTTAAAAAAGCACAGATGAGCATTTTACTCTGTAGCTATAATAACTGTTACAGCACTCGATTAGAATACGAGATCTGATAATAATTTTAAAAAATGATAACGTAGTTTCGCTTCTCTCAGCATCTTTAGCGATTTGCCCAGGAGACAGAGTGTGGGGCCTTTTCAATCTGGTTGTGTTCAAAACAGAGAATGGGCTGCATTTCAATGAGGTATGTGCTCTATGTAAAGTTCTCTGCTCCAAGTCTGCAGGCGCAATGTTAGAATAACAGGGTCTCAGAGCCTAAACTCAGAATCTCTGCCCCCTCTTCTTGCCCCTAGCAATCCTTTATTCCTCCTAACATATACATCTTCAAGTCTTGATATGTTATTTTTGTGGCTTTTTAAAAATGAGAAACAATATATCAGATGTCTAGCTTTGGATTCTGCATCAGGCAAGGTCAAGTCACAGAAACAAAACCCACTTTAGGAATCCCAAGCAGAGGGGGTCCAGTACAGGCACTGTCTTCACAGATGACAGAGGAGCAGAGACAACAACTCAGGGGCAGAGAGTGATCTAGAAATTACCCACAGCAGGACTATAGCCCATCTGCTTCCCGTAAAAATACAAGAGTAAGATCTCTAAGGGAGGAGTGAAACAGGAGGGAAGGGGGCATGGCACAGTCTTTAAAAACATGGCATAGCCATAGGACGTGACAAAAGCTGGGAAGAACCAGTTAGGTCTGAGACGGTGGAAGATTTGACTTCCAGTGGACCTTGAGCCTCTTTATACGCTCACTGTAATACATTGGCTAAATGACAGTCCCAAGGTTAACCACAATAGGTCAAAAAGTGGACAGTGGCCCAATTCCTGGAAATCACCACCCCTTCCCTGGAAAAATTGGAATAATCCTCCCACCTGGCTTCCCAGGTGAAAGTGAAAGTCGCTCAGCTGTGTCCAACTCTTTGCGACCAAACTCTTTGGACTATACAGTCCATGGAATTCTCCAGGACAGAATACTGGAGTGGGTAGCCGTTCCCTTCTCCAGGGAATCTTCCCAACCCAGGGATTGAACCCAGGTCTCCCACACTGCAGGCAGATTCTTTAGCCACAAGGGAAGCCCCAGGTGGCACAGTGGTAAAGAACCTACCTGCCAATGCAGGAGACCCAAGAGACTTGGGTTTGATCCCTGGATCAGGAAGATCCTCTGGAGAAGGAAATGGCAATCCCCTCCACTATTCTTGCCTGGAGAATCCCATGGACAGAGGAGCCTAGTGAACTGCAGTCCATGGGGTCACAAAGAGTCGGACATGACTAAATACACACACACACACACACACACACACACACATCCCTACCCATTAGCCTTTGGAATTGCCTAGCGCATAAGAACTAACCACATCATATGCCGAGACCTCTCACCTTCTGATGTGACCCACACTTTGCCTGTGAAGTGTGTGTCTCTCTAAATCAAACCACTTCTCACCTATCACTTTGTCTCTAAATTCTTTCTGTGACAAGACATCAAGAACTTGAGCTTCACTACATTCTAAGACCTGGTGCATGGTCTCAGTTAAAAGATATGGGTTCAAGTCCCAGTTTGGATTCTGGCTGAGTTCAAGCCCTGGCATGTGGGTTTGAGTCCCATCTGAGATGCATGGATGGTTTTAGCCCACCTGAGCTCTGAGGCTACAAAGGAAGACAGGAGTTCTGGATGCAAGGTCTCCTGGTAGGAGCAGGAACCACTCGTGACCTGTGATATGGAGGGAAGGGCAATTCCAGAAGAACCAACTCATAGAAGAGATTCAGCCTCTGCCACAGACAATGTCTGCATCAGCCAGACATTGCAGTCACATATGCAGAATAGCCTGTGAGCCTCAAAGGCAAGCACCAGCCAGGAGTCTGGTGGTTGCCCCAGGTCTTAGATGTAATAGGTGCAAACTTGGTCGACCTGGGTTCAAATCCTGGCTCTCCCACTTATAAGATTTCTGACTCTTGTTAAATTACTATGTCTGGCTCAGTTTTCTCATCTACAATATGGGAGGAAAAAACTCATCCACGTAGGGACAGCACAAAGATGAAATACTGAAACATGGCTTAAGCCTCCCTGTACTCAGGAAATGAGTAGCTTCTTACTATAGTGCAGGCTTCTCTGGGTTGCAGATAAATTATGATGCATTCGGAGAGCTAATGGTTTCTATTTGTTCATCTCCCTAAATCACTCACTGTATATTGTACAACCTAATGGAATGGACTGTGTCTGGGGGGAAAGTTCTAAGAGCAGTTAGGCCTTGATGTTGTAAATATGAAAATCTATTTGCGGAGTTCATCTTCCTTAAAGCCATCCCTCCTGAGAAATTAACAGTAGAAAGCAGCTTCCAAAGGAGGCTGCAGAAGGGGCTAGCCCAAATTGGGTGAAACCCATCTGTGCAATTCATCAACTTCAGTTACCCAACCAAATAAACAAAGATGGTTGGGCTAACCTCCGTGGCCAAGTGCTCTTAAAACAAGGACAGGCTGTCTTCACTCTCTAACTCATCACAAGGTTGGGTGTTATAAACAATGCCACACCAGCTACTGCCAAGATTTCCTCATCAAGTATCAAAATGTGCTTGGAAGAGCTATGGTTTTTTGCACCTGCTGTGATCATCTTGGGAGCTGGGATGGATCCTCCTAAGTGAGGACAGCCTTCAGGCTCGGGGGAAAGAGGTAAAACAAATGTAGATGCTAGCAATGAAGTCTGATTAGAAACTTCAACCTGAGAATTGAGGCCTGAGAAACATGGGAGAGAGACAAAGTTATTGAGAGATCATATTGGGTTAAACTTCCTAAAATTTTACATAATGGGATTCTAGAGATGCTTTAAATATAGTTTAAAACCACTCTGTACTTGTCTAGAAAGAAGCTTGAGTCAGATGGCCAGTTTCCCCCAGGTGGAAAAGCAGTTATCTTAGATTTCCTCTTATGCCTCTTAAATATAAGCACCTTCACTGCCTGCTATTTATTAATCCATACAATAGGCAAATCATTTCCATTAAGGATTTCCAAGTCTTGAGGCATAACTGCAGGATAGGCATTGTTATCTATATCTTAGAGATGATAACACCAAGGTGAAAGAACTTAGGTGGGTCTGCTGCTGCTGCTGCTGCTGCTGCTAAGTTGCTTCAGTCG
Organism: Capra hircus; assembly: GCF_001704415.2. NCBI lineage: Eukaryota > Metazoa > Chordata > Mammalia > Artiodactyla > Bovidae > Capra > Capra hircus. Next base: position 112,176,524 of record NC_030813.1, read on the forward strand.
TGTCCAATTCTGTAAGACCCCACAGATGGCAGCCCACCAGGCTCCACCGTCCCTGGGATTCTCCAGGCAAGAACACTGGAGTGGGTTGCCATTTCCTTCTCCAGTGCATGAAAGTGAAAATTGAAAGTGAAGTCGCTCAGTCGTGTCCAACTCTTCGAGACCCCATGGACTGCAGCCTACCAGGCTCCTCCATCCATGGGATTTTCCAGGCAAGAGTACTAGAGTGGGTTGCCATTTCCTTCCCCATTAGGTGGGTCATCTAAGGTCAAACAGCTTTCACGTAGCAGAAGTGTGAATCCAACCCAGGCTGTTCGTCTCTAAGGCTCTAAGGTCCTTCCTCTTTCAGCTGGACCACGTGTGGAAGAAGAATGTCACCTGCCACATCAGCAAACAAAGGCCATCACTGCTGTCAACCCAGCAGCCACTGCAGCCACTCCCGGCTGTGCACCCTGAGGGGGTTCAGGATGGAGGAAAGCAGGATACTGAACCCAGATACTGAAGGTGCATATCAGAGCGATGATTTCGGTGAGCCCAGATTCTTACATTTTCCCCTACATAGCAAAGGGCTAAATTCATTAACTTCAGACATATGGTTTTCTTTAATTAGGCGTTAGCTTGAGGTGTTCCAACTATCGAGTATTTTGTTGAAAAAAAAAAAAACTATATATTCGGGTTCCTTCCTTACTTCTTTGGGACAGTCCCTCAGAGCAAGCCAAGAGGCTGTCATTTGGGCTAAGTATTCGGCTCAGCCATGTTTGACTCTTTGCGATCTCATGGACTGCAGCCCACCTGGCTCCTCTGTCCATGGGATTCTCCAGGCAGGAATACTGGAGTCAGTAGCTGTCCCTTTCTCCAAGGGATCTTCCCAGTTCAGGGATCAGACCCACATCTCCTGCATTGCAGGCAGATTCTTTCCTGTCTGAGCCACCAGTGAAGCCCTCTTCCGGGCTTACGCCCTCAGAAATTTTGAGGAATAAAACACAATTCTCAGCTTTCCGGTTGTGCATGCTTTTCCCAATGGACAATGCTATGTCTCTTCTGTGAGAAAATATTATTCAATCATTCATTCATTCCTTAAGCAAATAGCTAATGAAGGCTAACCGTGTATATGGAACTGTACTGGGCTCTGGAACATCAAGAATAAGCATGGGGTGAACAGCTGTGCAAATGTAAGTCACTGCAGTAAGTGCACGCTCCCTGTCCTGAAGGGAAGGAGACTCTTCTGCAACTAAGGATTGTGCATGCTTGCTGTTGTTCAGTCGCTTAGCTGTGTTTGATTCTTTGTGGCCCCATGGACTGCAGTACACCAGGCTCCTCTGTCCTCCACTATCCCCTGGAGTTTGCTTAAATTTGTGTCCATTGAGTCTGTGATGTTATCCCCGTTCGCAAATATAAGTATGTAAATGATGCTACCCATTGGGTAGTAGAGGAGACATTTTAACCACAAGATAGAAAGAAGGCAATGGGATCAGGGATATAAGAACACACACGCTAGGGTCCTTTATGTAGGAACAACACGATATCTGATTTCAAGACTGAGAACTCTGCGTGGCCCATCTGAGCTCAGTCTCAACTTGGTGAGTGGGCTTTGGCAGTATTTTGTTTCAGGCCTTCTTTGGGGAATAGAGGCAGTTCACCACCTTCATTTTTTCCCCAGTGATCATGTATGGATGTGAGCTGCTGCTGCTGCTGCTAAGTTGCTTCAGCCATGTCTGACTCTGTGCGATCCCATAGACAGCAGCCCACCAGGCTCCTCTGTCCCTGGGATTCTCCAGGCAAGAACCCTGGAGTGGGTTGCCATTGCCTTCTCCACGGATGTGAGAGTTGGACCATAAAGAAAGCTGAGTGCCAAAGAATTGATGCTTCAAACTGTGGTGCTAGAGAGGACTCCTGAGAGTCCCTTGGACAACAAGGAGATCAAACCAGTCAATCCTAAAGGAAATCAACCCTGAATGTTCATTAGAAGGACCAACACTGAAGCTGAAGCTCCAGTACTATGGCCACCTGATTCAAAGTGTGGACTCATCAGAAAAGACCCTGATGCTGGAAAAGACTGAAGGTAGGAGGAGAAGGGGACAACAGAGGATGAGATGGCATCACTGACTCAATGGGCATGAGTTTGAGCAAGCTCTGGGAGATAGTGAAGGACAGGGAAGCCTGGCATGCCGCAGTCCATGGGGTCACAAAGAGTCAGACATGACTGAGTGACTGAACCACAACCACTTTGTACACTCTGATCTTCCCATATTCTCATTCTAAAATGAAAGGGAGAAGTTAACCCATTTCCTTCTCGTGATGAAGATCATTGAAAGGCATTTAGGTGTCTGACAAATTCAGGTTTCCATTCCTTCTGTTAGGGACCCCCTCTCTCCTTAAGTTAAGGATCCTTTGAGAAGCTGCTTCCTGTCCTGAGCTTTGTCTCTTTTCCCTGCCTGCTAGTTATCAACACTGCTGTGGTTACAAAGAGTTAAGTTCCTGACCTTTTCTCTTTGATATTCCAGTGACCTTACCATGGCCTTGGTGACATTCTGAGAATCACAGGATCTAAGTATTCTAACTATTATGTGAAAGAATTACCCTTTGCTTCATCATGAGACCCAGAAACATGTATTTGGGGGGAGAAATCTTATAGGGAAAGAAGCCTTATGTGTTATCAAAACATCAAGATATCTCGGTGTCTATAAACTTCTGTAGTTACACATCCTAATTTGATAAAGCAGAAGTTGAATGTAAATACATTGACTCATGCCTGGAGGATATAAAGGAGAAAACAATCTTCCGTTAATTGCTGAGACCCTCAGAATTGCCACAGTTGATGTCTTCCTATCAATTCTCTTGCTAATACACAAATAAATAAAAAGCTGGGTACAATCTTGTCCTTAGGGATCTATCAAGTCTAAATCCAACAGCATCGAGGAAAGGGGTTACCTCTAACCCAGCCTCTGAACGTGGAGATACGCAGGAACTGGTGCTCTGAGCATGTAATATTTATAATGCTATACAACTTTAATTTTTTTCTTCTTTGCTGTGGAAAGACAGAAATCTACTTGTTTTTCCTCTCTCTCTCGGTAAAGCTCAGCACAGCAGGAGGAAGGGAAAAAAAGAACCTCGTCCATTTGGGATTTTCCACTGCCCCCATCAGTCTAGTTAGAGAGCATAGTGAGGACATAGAGCCAGAAAGAGGCACAGAGATGAAGATTTGTCAGTTGGTGCATTTCAGAGAGGTTTCCGGGTCCTCACGCCTGATGCTGAGCCTGTGCTAAGCTGGCGAGCATGTCTGAGTCCCTTTTGCATTCTTCGTGGATACACAAAGTGGTCCTGACATGCTAGTTGCTCAGTCATGTCTGCCTCTTTGGGACCCCATGGCCTGTAGCCTGCCAGGCTCTTCTGTCCGTGGAATTTTCCAGGCAAGAATACTGAAGTGAGTAGCCATTCCCTGCTCCAGGGGATCCTCCCAATCCAGGGATCAAACCCTGCATTTCAGGCAGATTCTTTACCATCTGAGCCACCAAGTTCTTACACAGACATATGAAAATATGAGACTGATGTCTGCCCTAGAAATCAAAGACAGCTGTTCCTCACTGTGAGCGCTGGCATCAGCTCTTCTCCTCCCTGGGGTAGAATTAGTATAAAAGTATGTGCTCTCCAAATTTCCTCTCCTCACCTCCAAGTCCCATTAATTTTTACACTGAGAATTAGGTAATTCTCTGGGCCAGACACCCTGTAATTCTCAAGGAAAGTGGGTAAATAGATTTCGGGGACCTTGACTTGGCTTACTGCAGGACACTGGCAGGGAGGCTGCCATCGCATGAGACACACAGGGAATGAGTCCCAGAGAAAAACCAAAGACCTGACTATCTAACGTGATTTTATTTGAGACTCATCAATCTGGGGACCTAAGGAATCTTTAGCGAGAAGAACTAGGGACCTTTTTGTGGCCTGCACCCCTTTGACACTGACAAAAATCTATAGTCACTGGACTTAGAAAAATTCACAGATATACTAATACAAATGTTTAAAAATTTGTATTCTATTTTTATAACACAAATCTTAGCTCATTAGTAATACATATGACAAAGCAGTTAGTGCTAAGACGGTGGGGTAGAAGGATGTGAGCTCATATGCTCTGGTGAGAACTCCAAGATTGCAACTTGCTGCTGAACAGGAGACTGTTGGATCCCACCCCCCAAATAAAGACATCCCACATCCAAGGGAAAAGGAGAAGCCCCAATAAGGTGGTAGGAGGGATGCAATCATGTTTAGAATCGAACCCCATATACACCAGAGACTCTCAGAGGCCTCAAAAAAACCCTTGTGTGCACCAGGGCCCAGAGATCCCACAGAGACTGAGTCAGACCTGCCTGCGTGTGTTTGCCTGTCTCCTGCAGAGGCACGGGTCAGCACTGGGCACGGGTCAGCACTGGGCACAGGTCAGCAGAGGCATGGGTCAGCAGTGGGCAAGGGTCAGCAGAGGGCATGGGTCAGCAGAGGCACGGGGTAGCAGTGGGCATGGCAGGGACAGGGGCTATGGGTGCAGCAGATCTGGGAGGCATGGCACATGGCGTAAGCCGTCTTGGAGGAGGTCGCCATTAGCCCCACTATAGACCCACAAACTGGAGAACAATTTTACCAAAGACATTCTCACACTGTTATGAAAGTTCTAGGACTCACAACAGATTTCTAACTCTTGGGATCCAACAAAGGGACTGAGAAACCCCAGGGAATTTGACTTTGGAGGCCAGTGTGATTTGATTACAGAACTTCCACAGGCCTGGGGAAACAGACTCTTGGAGGGCAAAAACAAAATGTTGTATGCACCAGAACCCAGGAGAAAGGAGCAGTGACCCCACAAGAGACTGAGCCAGACTTGCCTGGGAGTGTCCAGGGGTCTCCGGTGGAGGTGTGGGTTTACAGTGACCTGCTGCAGGGTCAGAGGCCTGAATAGAACAGTGCTGGCATAAGTCCTTTTGAAGGAGGTTGCCGTTACCCCTACCATAGTTTGGCCATGGCCAAACCATAGGGAGGGAACACGGCCCATCAACAGAAAATAGGATTAAAGATCTACTGAGCATGGCCCCACCATCACAATAAGACCCAGATTCCCCCACAGCTAGTCCCTCCCATCAGGAAGATTCCACAAGCCTCTCATCTTTCTCCATACGAGGGCAGACAGAATGAAAATCACAGTCACAGAAAACTGACCAAACTGATCACATGGACCACAGCCTGGTCTAACTCAATGGAACAATGAGCCATGCCGTGTGGGGCCACCCAGACAGATGGGGCATGGTGGAGAGTTCTGACAAAACACGGTCCACTGGAGCAGAAAATGGCAAGCCACTTCAGTATTCTTGCCTTGAGAACAGTATGAAAAGGAAAAACGGTATGACACTGTAAGATGAACTTCTCAGGTTGGTAGGTGCCCAATATGCTACTGGAGGAGTGGAGAAATAGCTCTAGAAAGAATGAAGAGATGGAGCCAAAGTGAAACGAAGCCCAGCTGTGGATGTGACTGTCGATGGAAGTAAAGTCTGATTCTGTAAAGACAATACTGCACAGGGACCTGGAATGTCAGGTCCATGAATCAAGGCGAATTGCAAGTGGTCAAACAGGAGATGGCAAGAGTGAACATCAACATTGTAGGAATCAGTGAACTCAAATAGATCGGAATGGGAGAATTTAATTCAGATGACCATTGTATCTACTACTGTGGGCAGGAATTCCTTAGAGGAAATGGAGTAGCCCTCAGAGTCAACAGAAGAGTCTGAAATGCAGTACTTCGGTGCAATCGCAAAAACGACAGAATGATCTCTGTTCCCGTCCAAGGCAAATCATTCAATATCACAGTAATGCAAGCCTATGCCCCAACCACTAATGCTGAAGAAGCTGAACTTGAACAGTTATATGATGACCTACAAGACCTTCTAGAAGAAACACCAAAAAAAAGGTAGCCCTTTCATCACAGGGGACTGGAATGCAAAAGTAGAAAATTAAGAGAGACCTAGAGTAACAGGCAAGTTTTGCCAAGAGAACATACTGGTCATAGTAAACACCCTCTTCCAACAACACAAGAGATGAATCTATGCATGTACATCATCAGATGGTCAATACTGAAATTAGATTGATTATATTTTTTGCTGCTGAAGAAGGAGAAACTCTATACAGTCACAAGGACAAGACTGGGAGCTGACTGTGTCTCTGACTATGAAGTCCTTATTGCAAAATTCAGACTTAAATTGAAGAAAGTAGGGAAAAACACTACACCATTTAGGTATGACCTAAATCAAATCCCTTACAATTATACAGTGGAAGTGACAGATTCAGGGGATTAGATCTGACAGACAAAGTGCCTGAAGAACTATGGATCGAGGCTTGTGACACTGTACAGGAGGCAGTGATCAAAACCATCCCCAAGGAAAAGAAAGGCAAAAAGGCAAAATGGTTGTCTGAGGAGGGCTTACAAATAGCTGAGAAAAGAAGAGAAGCAAATGGCAAAGGAGAAAAGGAAAGATGTACCCATCTGAATGCAGAGTTCCAGAGAATAGCAAGGAGAGATAAGAAAGCCTTCCTGAGTGATCAATGCAAAGAAATAGAGAAAAGCAATAAAATGGGAAATACTAGAGCTTTCTTCAGGAAAATTATAGATACCAAGGGAACATTTCATGCAAAGATGGGCTCGATAAAGGACAGAAATGGTAAGGACCTAACAGAAGCAGATTTTAAGAAGAGGTGGCAAGAATACACAGAAGAACTGTACAAAAAAGATCTTAATGACCCAGATAACCTAGATGGTGTGATCACTCATCTAGAGTCAGACATCCTGGCATGCAAAGTCAAGAGGGGCTTAGGAAGCATCACTACAAACAAAGCTAGGGGAGGTGATGGAATGCCAGCTGAGCCATTTCAAATCCTAAAAGATGCTGCTGTGAAAGTGCTGCACTCAATATGCCAGCAAATTTGGAAAACTCAGCAGTGGCCACAGAACTGGAAAAGGACAGTTTTCATTTCAATCCCAAAGAAAGGCAATGTCAAAGAATGCTCAAACTACGACACAATTGCACTCATCTCACATGCTAGTAAAGTAATGTTCAAAATTCTCCAAGCCAGGCTTCAACAGTACATGAACTGAGAACTTCCAGATGTTCAAGCTGGATTTAGAAAAGGCAAAGGAGCCAGAGATCAAATTGCCAACATCTGTTGGATCATAGAAAAAGGAAGTGATTTCCAGAAAAACATCTACTGCTGCTTCATTGATTACACTAAATCCTTTGACTATGTGGATCACAACAAACTATGGAAACCTTTTAAAGAGATGGGGATACCAGACCACCTTACCTGTCTCCAGCGAAACTTGTTTCAAGTCAAGGAGCAACAGTTAGAACTGGACATGGAACAACAGACTGGTTCCAAATTGGGAAAGGAGTACATCAAGGCTGTATATTGTCAACCTGCTTATTTAACTTCTATGCAGAGTACATCATGTGAAATGCCAGGCTGGATGAAGCACAAGCTGGAATCAAGATGCTGGGAGAAATATTATTAACTTCAGATATGCAGATGACACCACCCTTATGGCAGAAAACAAAGAGGAACTGAAAAGCCTCTTGATGAAAGTGAAAGAGGAGAGTGAAAAATCTAGTCAAAAGCTTATTCAAAAAACTAAGATCATGGCATCCGGTCTCATCACTTCATGACAAATAAATGGGAAACAATGGAAACAGTGACAGACTTTATTTTCTTGGGCTCCAAAATCATTGCAGATGGTGACTGCAGCCATGAAAAGACGCTTCTTGGAAGAAAAGCTGTGAAAAAACTAGACATCACATTAAAAAGCAGAGATATCACTTTGCCTACAAAGGTCCATCTATCAAAGCTGTGGTTTTTCCAGTAGTCAGGTATGGATGTGAGAGATGCGCCATAAAGTAACTGAGCACCAAAGAACTGATGCTTTTGAACTGTGTTGGAGAAGACTCCTGAGAGTCCCCTGGATTGAAAGGAGATCAAACCAGTCAATCCTAAAGGAAATTAGTCCTAAATATTCATTGAAAGGACTGATGCTGAAGCTGAAACTCCAGTACTTTGGCCACCTGATGTGAAGAACTGACTGGAAAAGACCCTGATGCTGGGAAAGACTGAAGGCATGAGAAGGGGACAGCAGAGGATCAGATGGTTGGATGGTATCACCCACTCAATGGACATGAGTTTGAGCAAGCTCTGTTAGTTGATGATGGACAGGGAAGCCTGGCGCGCTGCAGTCCATGGGGTCACAAAGAGTCGGACACAACTGAGAGACTCAACTGAACTGATTATGTGTTCAAGCCACTGATAGGCTCCTGAAGTTATAAGTTTTGGACCTTAAGTTATCAATCCATTCTAGCAAAATCTATGACATAATCAAAGCTAACTACTAAGCACCACTTGTAAAATAATAATAGGAAGAAGAATGAGTTGGGAAGGAGATTATGGGGGAAAAAATGGAAAAAGTAAGTATAGAAAGTCCTAAACAAGGAATTTTTTGTTCCCTACCAGAAAGCCATGAATTTCATGCACGGGTAAAAAATAAGAGTTATAATCATGAAGCTGAAGCTCCAATACTTCCACCATTTGATGTGAAGAGCCAACTCATTGAAAGACTCTGATGCTGGGAAAGATTGAGGGCAGGAAGTGAAGTGGGTGACAGAGGATGAGATGGTTGGATGGCATCACCGACTCAGAGGAGGGATTCTGGGAAACTCCAGGAGACAGTGGAGGACAGGGGAGCCTGCTATGCTGTAGTCCATGAAGTCAAACACGACTTAGCAATTGAACAACAAACAACGTTTGTTAAATGATCATATTCCTGGCATCGTCCTGAGTGTTAGCTGTACCAGTACTCTAAATCTTCTCAGGGTATAGATACTTCAAACATGTGAGCAGTATAGAATAGACAGAAAAAGGCTATGCATCTAGGCTGTATGATGCTAGACCCTCCAGGATAAATAAGTTGCTATCAGTGTTTGTGCTGGGTTTTGTCTTCATGTCGGAGCTTACAACACATATCCCATTAGAAGTTTTAAGCCAGGTGTGTCCTCCTAAGTTTTGGACGAACAGGAGAAATGTCTTGCAGAAGGTAACGCGTAAGCTATCACAGTAGATCATTGCCAGATGTCTAATTTAGTGTTTTGCTTTTTTCACAAGAAGCACCCTTCATTAGGGACTTCCCTGGTGGCTCAGACAGTAAAAGCATCTGCCTACAATGTCGGAAACCCAGGTTCGATCCCTGGGTCTGGAAGATGCCCTGGAGAAGGAAATGGCAATCCACTCCAGTACTCTTGCCTGGAGAATTCCATGGACAGAAGAGCCTGGTGGGCTGCAGTCCATGGGGTCACAAAGAGTCAACAAGACTGACTGACTTCACTGTCACCCTACATTAAAATAAACATGAACCACAATGATACTTCTCACTATGCAGTGAGTCTTCTCTCAGTCAGATGTTATAGCACTAGCTGTTATGGGTCCATGTTCTTCTTCTTCTTCTTTTTTTTTTTTTTTACTTTTTATTTTGTACTGGGGTGTAGCCAGCTGACTAACAATGTTGTTAGTTTCAGGTGGACAGGGGAGGGACTCAGACATACATATTGATGTATCCATTCTCCCCCAAACTCCCTTCCCATCTAGGCTGCCACATAACAGAGTATCCTGTACTATACAGTAGGTCCTTGTTGGTTTTCCACTTCAAATATAGCCATGTGTACATGTCAATCTATGGGTCCATGTTCTTAAAACAGAGAGACAAAGGCTGGAGATAAGGAGGTAGTGGATACAGAGAACATCTCTCCTGAGTTTCTTCTCAAAATCAGAGCAAAAGTGTGAATGTGAGAGTAAATATAGCAACATGTTTGTAAAATGCTGTTTTCACAAGTGACTATCGGGGTCAGAAATCCATTAAAATCCTTCCAGTAGGTTATCCCAAATGTGCAGACCAAATCCTGGCTAAAGAAGCTTCCTCACAGTGTGGGCATTGCGCTAAGCTCTGCAGCTTTGGGGCAGAATAAAAGAAAATGTATCACGGCTTAGACGGGTTATCCCAGGAGTGGTCCATGGAGCTGCAGTTTTTCAGCTTTTGCTGACTCAGTGACCAGCAGAATGATTCATTCTGTGTACGTATTGCGGGCGGCTCGAGGTAATTCCCGTCCATTTGCATCTCAGACTGCTGCCTTGGGAGGGAGAGAAAAGGCTGGTGTGTCACGTCACCTCCTATAATTGCACCTTGCCCTGGTTAGTGTCAGCATGGGAACACGAACCTCAGCAGAAAGATAGAAAATATGTATGCTTGTACGGGAACTGATGCAGTCATGTTCCGGGGGGGCGCCGGGGACCGTCAACATTCCAACCTCTCTACGGTGATCAGGGGTCCTCATGGAACTAGAGACACATCAGGAAAGGAGACAGGTTTAGTAAGAAAACAGTTCTCAAAGCCTTTGAAAGAATGGACAGCCTTATAAAACCTCACCAAATGGGAGGGAGGTTCAAAAGGGAGGGGTTACATGTATACCTATGTCTGACTCATGTTGAAGTTTGACAGAAAACAACAAGATTCTGTAAAGCAATTATCCTTCAATAAAGAAATAAATTAAAAAAAAAAAGAAACCCCAAAAACAAAAGAGCCTCACCAAAAGAAAAGTCAGACCAAAAATTCATAGTGCTTTAAACTGTATCTAGAATGTTGACTCATTGGAAAAGAGCCTGATGCTGGGAAAGATTGAAGGCAGGAGGAGAAGGGGATGACAGAGGATGAGATGGTTGGATGGCATCACCGACTCGATGGACATGAGCTTGAGCAAGCTCCAGGAGTTGGTGATGGACAGGGAAGCCTGGCATCCTGCAGTCCATGGGGCTGCAAATTCGAACATGACTGAGTGACTGAACAACAAAGAGTTTTTAGTATAAGCACGATCAGAAACAAGTAGATCAGAGACTGGCAAATGTTTTCTACAAAGGGCCAAACAGAAAATATTTCAGGCTGGCCACAAGGTCGCTATGAAGACGGCTCCAATCTGCCCTTGCAGGGGGAAGCAGGCACAGACAAACGCAATGACGGGGCAAGGCTGTGTGCCGATAAGGCTTCACGGACGGACACTGAACCGCGAGTTGCATATGACTTTCAAGTGTTAGGAAACTCTTTTCTTCTTTTGATATTTTTTCCCCAAGCACCTAAACGTACAAACTACCAGTCAGGTTTGAGCTCACTTCTCCAGTGAACCACAAGGCCAGCTTCTTCAGGAAGTGGGGAGGGGGTGTGGAAAAGGCCGTTACAGTCTCCACGGACATCACGGCAACCAAGTCCAGAGCGAGCTTCGAAGACTACCAAGCGTTGCATCTCCATCTTTAGTAACAACGAAGTGCAAGCTTTCAAAATATCTTTGCACCACGCCATGTGTCTGCCCCAGCAGATCGCTACCCTCCCCAAATATATTCATACATTTATCCTTTCCCCCCAGATATGTCACTTTCAGTTCAACCACCAGAAAGCCTTTGCTGAGCACAAACTATACACGTGGCTAATAGTGACCTGTGGCCTCTACCTGTGACTTCACAGGTGCTTTTTTCCACTTTTGGCTGCTGAGCAGAAGTTTCTAATTACATTTCCGGGATGCTCTGCACCTCAAGGCTAGATCTGTGTGGTTCCCTCAGCCTGGACTGATCCAGCCTCCTCCACCTGCAAATAACTAACCACTATCTACCTTTCCAAATCAGCTCGACGACTGGATGCTCGGGGAGGCCTCCCAGGCCCGCCAGCATCTCCCCCTGGACCAGAGCAGGAGGTTCTGCCTGCTCTCTCCTGCCTCATCCTGCGCATTCCTCAGAGCAGCTGGAAGGACTTTGGAAAAACAGAAATCAAATCAAGATACTTCTTTGCTTAAAACCTTCCTATGACTTCCTATTAAACTTAAAGTGATGGCACCCACTCCCCACCATGGCCTCTGAGGCTTCATGAGACCCAACCTCTGCCCACCTGTCTGATGCTATCAGCATCACCTCGCTTCTCCTCCTCCACTCTCGTCTCAAATCCACCACCTGTCCACCCGCCACAGGGACCCTGCACTTGCCTTCCTCCGCCTGAACCCTGACAGCTCTGGCGCTGGGTCTGTTTGCCTCCCTGCCTTTAGGACCTCCGCAGCGAGGCTTCCTGGTGCCCCCAGCCCAGTTCTGGGAATAGCCTGGTAGGAGAGGTAGACAGTGCTCCTGTTCTTATCCGTCAGACATTCTAGCAGGAGCAGACAGAGAGGAAACAAGAAAACACACAAGTAAGACTGACCTAAGCAGTGCCACGTAATGTAAAGAAAATAAAATGATGTGACCAAAATTCCCTTGCCATTGTAGTGCTGCTGCTGCTCAGTCGTGTCCGACTCTGTGCGACCCCAGAGACGGCAGCCCACCAGGCTCCTCCATCCCTGGGATTCTCCAGGCAAGAACACTGGAGTGGGTTGCCATTTCCTTCTCCAATGCAGGAAAGTGAAAAGCGAAAGTGAAGTCACTCAGCTGTGTCCGACTCGTAGCGACCCCATGGACTGCAGCCCACCAGGCTCCTCCGCCCATGGGGTTTTCCAGGCAAGAGCACTGGAGTGGGGCACCACTGCAGCACCTATAAAGGTCCTTGGAACACTGGAGGTGTTAAGTAAGTGTTAGTTAAAATTGGATTCCTCTTTGTGTATGCACCTTTTTTTATAAAAGAATTTATTTTATATTGGAGTGTAGTTGATACTGTGTTAGCTTCAGGTGTACAGCACAGAGATTCAGTTACACATACGCAAGTATCTATTGGTTTTCAAATTCTTCTCCCATGGAGGTGGTTATAGAACACTGAGGAGAGTTCCCTGGGCTCTGCAGTGTGTCGCTGATGGCTGTCTACTTTAGACACTCTCATGTGTGCTCTATTTTTAATGCTAACACAAAAAGGATTATAATCTATGTGTTGTCCTGTGCTCTACTTTTTGCTGTGGATGATATATCTTAGACAGTTTTTCTCATAAGCTCATACAGATCTAGCCTATTAGTTACTGCTTTCATCCAATTGAATCCTAGTGATAGATCATTTCTTGTTTTTTTTTTTCTCTCTCTTTTTTTTTGGTAATTTGAAACATCATGTCACTGAACATTATGAATGTATATCTTGATTTACTGGGCACCACATTAGTGAAGGACATTCCTAGGGGGCGAAATTATTGGGTCAAAAGAATATAAGCCATATAATTTTGATCAAAAATATTGCCATTTGAATGCCCATACGCTCCCAGTGTACAACAATAATGCTGCTTCCATATACTTCACAGGGCCCCTCTGTTGTCAGACTTTTAGTTTGCCAGTCTGATGGATGTCTGCTTGTTCCATTTGACTTGCATTTCTTTAATTATGAATTGATGCTTTTGAACTGTGGTGTTGGAGAAGACTCTTGAGAGTCCCTTGGACTGCAAAGAGATCCAACCAGTCCATCCGAAAGGAGATCAGCCCTGAATGTTTATTGGAAGGACTGATGTTGAAGCTAAAACTCCAAAGTTTGTCTACCTGATGCGAAGAGCTGACTTATTTGAAAAGACCCTGATGCTGGGAAAGACTGAAGGTGAGAGAAGAAGGCGATGACAGAGGATGAGATGGTTGGATGGCATCACCGACTCAATGGACATGAGTTTGAGTAAACTCTGGGAATTGATAATGGACAGGGAGGCCTGGCGTGCTTCAGTCCATGGGGTCGCAAATTGTCAGACACGACTGTGTGACTGAACTGAACTGAATTATGAACGAGCCTGAGCATCTTTCCATATGTTTATGGGCTATTTGCACTCCTTTCTGAACTGTCTTTTCATATATCCTTTGCCCTTTATTCTTAAGTTGTTCACCTTTTTCCTTATTCCTTTCTGTGGATTCTTTGTAAATTAATTTGATTTATGATTCATATTATGAAAGTTTCTTTCACATTTGTCATTTTTCCTTTCACATTTGTTTTTTGTTTATTTATTACTGTATTTTTATTTGCTCTATGAGAAAGTTTTTTTTTTTTTTGTATAAATGCAAACATGCTATATTCTTTCATGGTTCCTTGGCAATGATTGTTTTTTGTAGTAAGGATCTTAGTGTCTCATCACTAATGAAGTCATTGTCCTAGCCCATTGTCCTAGTCTAGTAGACAAAAAGCCACAGACTGGGCTTTAAACGGCAGAAACTTATTTCTTCCAGTTCTGCAGCCTAGGAGTCCAATACCAAGGCCCTGGCAGATTCAATGTCTGGTGAGAACCCCCTTTCTAATTCCTAGAGAGACATCTTCTCCCTGTGTCTTCATTTGGTGGAAAGGACATGGGCTCTGTCTCTTATTCCTCTTACAAGGGCACTAACTCAATTCATGAGGGCTGCACCCTTGTGACCTAATCAACTCCAAGTAATCCCTACCACCTAATTCCATCACACTGGGGGTTAGCTTTTAACACATGCATTTGGAAGGCCAAAAACCTTCAGTCTATAGTAGTTATGTTAAAAACAGAATTCCTACAGTTGGCAGTTAAAGGCACTGGACTTCCCTCATGGCTCAGACGGTAAAGCGTCTGTCTACAATGCGGGATCCCTGGGTCAGGAAGAATCCCTGGAGAAGGAAATGGCAACCTACTCCAGTACTCTTGCCTAGAAAATCCCACGGACGGAGGAGCCTGGTGTCCATGGGGTCGCAAAGAGTCGGACACGACTGATCAACTTCACTTTCACTTTCACAGAAAACTAAGGAAGTCTTTCCAGTCAACGATGAAATCTCCTTCTTGATGTCTCTGATGAAAAATTGGTCAGTTTCTCCTTCATCCACCATAGGTATTAAATTTCCTGTTTTAAGAGGCAGCTCTTTATAGTGTTAAACAACTTCTTATCCATTTGTTCAGATAAGAGGTAGAGGAATCGTGGCCCAGGCAGAGGAGCAGGGTACACAGAGGTCAAGCACAGGAGGTGACAGCATCTTTGGGGGCTGCTCATCCTTCAGCTTTGATGTGAGCTAGTTCCTCCTAATACGAAGCCCAATGCTGTCTCCTGCTGACTGATCATGACTTTGTAATAAAGTGAACCCATTTGAAATAACAGATTCTGCCAATCTTTTCAGTCCATGCTGCAAAAATCAAACCAACACTCCCTGATAAGGATCGTTACTAACTAATGGTGTAGTGAATCCTGATACAGATGTCACTCTACACTGATATTATCAAGTAACAGGTTTTTGTTGTTGTTATTGTTGTTGTTTTTTTTTAACAGTTCATGGGAATAGTTCATGTATGAGTTTGCCTGTAAAATTAAGTTCTGAATATCAATACCACTTTCCACTTAATTTCTTCATGTAATTAGATATACGGTGGCCTGGTATCAACATCCATTATGCAAAGGAACCTATGTTCTCCTGGAGAATGTTTGAGATGGAGAAGTCTATGGAACACCTAGAAATAGACACTGCACTAACGTGGTTCCTTGTCTAACAACTGGGAGAGAACCAAGGTAATAATTCCAACCTTCAGAAATAAAAGCTATAGATAAGAGGAACCATGAAGAAAAGGCCAAAGATAGACTTATAGCTTAAAATGATCATTATTCCCAAGAAAAACTTCAGTCTTTCATTGCTCACTTCTCTCTTCTCTGGGAGGAAAATCAGGAGAAATCCGAGAGGCTGGAATTCCCATGATGCACTCTATTCCCAAGGTGGCTGAAGCTGCATCCACTGGTAACACATGGATGCAAGGCTGCCAGATTCAGCAGATAAAGGGGACTCACCCTGCGGTCCAGTAATTAAGACTGTGCTTCCATTACAGGGGGCACTGGTTTGATCCCTGTTCAGGGAACTAGAATACCACATGCTATGCAGCATCCCATATATATGTGTATATATATATAATACACATATGTATGCAGGATTCAACAAGGAAAAATGCAAGACATGCAGTTGAATTAGAATTTCAGATAAACACTGACTAATTTTTAGAGTCAAAATGTCACAAATATTGCAAATGTGCCCTACATTTGACCTGGCAACCCTCATGGATGGTAAACTTGTTTTTATTTTGTGAACTCCACATTCTATAAAGATGGTCACTGGGATAACTCCAAATTTACAAGGTCTTTATATTCTCTGTTAAAAACACTTGGTTGCTGTGTAAGAAGACATTCTTGTCCTGAGAAGTTCCAAACGTCTTAGGGGAAAAAACCTAACCACATGTTTCATTTGTATATAAACATATTCTGATCTGAGGAACAATTACCACACGCTTTCCACCTGGAAACTTCCAGTGGACTAAAAACGATCACTGTATTTGTTCCGTTCCTAGCAGCAATTTGTATTCAATCACATCATGCATGCAAAGATGGTCATGAGTCAGAGAGCAACACGTTATGCTGGGGAGAAGCCAGACTATGTAGTGAGAAGTCCATGGAAACCTCTTATCAGTGACGAAGTGGGAAGTGGTTGTTGTATAGTCGCTAAACCATGTCCAACTCCATGGACTGTAGCACTCCAGGCTCCTGTGTCCATGGGATTTCCCAGGCAAGAACCCTGGAGTGGGTTGCCATTTCCTCCTCCAGGGGATCTTTCTGACCCAGGGATCCAACCCCGAGAATCCTCCATCTCCTGCATTGGCAGGCAGATTCTTTACCACTGAGTCACCTACAAAGCCCATACGAAGTGGAAAGACTTGAGGTGAAAACAAAGCCTCATTGAATTGTTAACTACAGCAATCATTTCTGACTTCCCCTGGACCAGTTTGAATACAGAAGCAATCTAGATAATGCCTTCATAAAAAAAGTTAAAGCCCTCTGCTGAATATATACGAATAAATGTCCTCATCAGCTTCCACCAAGTAAAGGGACAAATGAGTGAGAAAATCACAGCCAATATCGAACCATGCTAATATAAATAGTTCTCATTTCGCCTGAAGTGTGTTTTCTATATATTAACTCATTTGTTACTTAGAACAGTCCCATAAGGGAAGAACTCTTATTACTTCCACTTTACTGCAGAGAAGCCTAACTCACAGAAGAGTTAAATCATGACCCCAGGTTACCCCACCTGCAAGTGGCCTGGATGAAATTCAAACCAAGGCAGAGAATGGGATGGATGCTTGCTTTCTATGAGGCGGCTTGTTCCTCAGATTATCTGACAAGGGAAAGACAAAACAGAGTGACAAAACAGAATAGCCATGTGGAGCAAATCTAATGGCCTCTCCAGAGGTCTCATTCTGATTATATCAGAATCCACACTGGCAGCCTCAGCCTCCACGGTGAAGACCTAACTGCTCAGTAGACAGCCTGCCAGCTGACAAGCATCACGTTTCTCTGAGGACCAGCCTCACCACCCATTATGCTCCTGGGCGTGAAGCAAAGGGGATGACGAGAGGGGAGTGCATTAGACGTCTGAAACTCGCCCAGTAGCCACATGACACACCACCCTGAATTGCCTGAACAAGCCTGCATGCGTGGTTCTAACAGCACTGAAGCTTCCGCCTGTTCCCCTTCCTCCACGTCCTCTCTTTCAGGGTACTCTCAAGAGGTAAGAACAAAGTGAAGGTGAGAGACGCTTCTATTGTGTTTTAGGCATTGTTGGATTTTATCTTCTTTTCCAAGCAAGATCTGCTTCCTTGCCAGCAGACCCTGGGAGGCAGGTTAGCACCATCCTTTGCGTCTCTACTTCATTCTGGAGATGAAAGAAATGGCTGATGAGGTCTAGATGCCTTCTTGGTCTGCACGGGGACTGAGGTGTGAACCCAGTCCCAGAGGAGTTTTTGCACACACACATGCCCCCAAAGGAAGACTAGCAACGTGACTGTGGCTTCCTTCCTTCCTGTGACGTAAGAGGCTTGCTGAGTCTGCTCTTGACGACCTCCTAAGCCCTGTCCCTCTCACTGTGCCATACTCGATTTCTCCCAGTCCTTGGATGTCTAATGTGCCTTCTCCATGGTCTGATGCAAATAATTCTTCCATATGGAAAACTCCTTCCCTCCACTTATCCTGAATGTTTAAGTTTAAACACGGTACCTTCTAGAAAGCCATTCTCAATCACAAAAACATTCTGGATTCCTTTTTCTCCCTGTGTATTTTTTATTTGCTGAGTATCAGAGAACCCACATTCATTGGGCATCTTCTATGTGCTAAGCTCACCCATGTTTGACTCTTTGTTACCCAGGCCAGAATGGAGTAGCCTTTCCCTTCTCCAGGGGATCTTCCCAACCCAGGGATTGAACCAATGTCTCCTGCAGTGGCAGACGGATTCTTTACCATTGAGCCATAGGAGAAGCCCAGGTGCAGGTGCTGTGTAAACATGCTAGGGTAGAATGGGTGTGACGTGGGAAGGACAGAGATTTTCCTAGAGAATATTAGTGGTCTGTTTGTGTCTCAGTGAAGTGACTGTCATGGCCAGTTTACATTTTCTGGTCACCGGATGGGCAGAGGGCAGTTACACACGAGAAACTTTATGAGAAAGTTTTCCCATGAAAGGGAAGAAAATTTCCCTTTTGGTTAAATTAACCAGGGTTATTTCCTTTTGTTTGCAACCCCAAACTATAACCTATCCACATAGCTATCTTACTGTTATTACGATTATGACTGCTACTGTTATTACAATTATTAGAAAAGAGGGTTTAATTAGCATTATTATGATGATTATTTCTGATGCTATAACCAGAACAGAAATTTCCTATGTAAATTGGCAGTAGATACTAAATCAAAGGCAAGCCGCATACATCTCTATTCACTTTCACATTTATGCCCACACCTGCTCTCTCTCTCTCTCTCTACATATATATATATACACGTTTACATAGCTTGTATAATTTATAGGTAAAGACTAAATCCTGGATAAGGTTCAAAGCAAGAAAAAATTTACAAATAATATACTGGGCTTCTGATTTAATGTCTAGCTTCAAGGTCAATGACAGTCACATAAAGAAAAATCTCTGATCAAATATCAGAGGGCAGAGAGAGATTCATTAAGAGTTTGGGACTCACATATACATACAACTATATATGGGCTTTTCCAGTGGCTCAACAGTAAAGAATCCGCCTGCCAACGCAGGGGACATGGCTTCAGTTCCTGGTCTGGAAAGATTCCACATGCCTCAGAGGAAGTAAGTCCCTTCACCACAGTTACTGAAGCCTGAGAGCCCAAAGCCCATGCTCCATAACAGAAGAAGTCACTTCAACGAGAAACCCGTGCTCTGCACCTAGAGAGTAACCCCCTCTTGCCACAACTAGAAAAAAGCCTGTGCATCAAGGAAGACCCAGCACAGCCAAAAATAAATAAGTAAACAAACAGTTTTTTTTAAAAAAGACTAGAACCAGTCTTGTGACTTTTCTGCCTCCCCACAGCAGACTGAATCAACGTCCACACCCTTCACATCTTCCCTGTGTTAGAATCACACATCCATGTGGCATTTGACTTGCTGGGTCTCCTATTGGAGTTGAGTGGGGTATATTTTCCCACCCTTTAAGATTGGGCATGACCCTGTAACACCCTTGGCCAATAGATAGTGACTGAGAAATCTCGAGGACAGAGCAAGTTCCCCTCTCTCCTTGACCTCTGATAATGTGCTATGAGAACCACTGACCCAAAGCTGCTGTTCCAAGGAGGATGAGGCACATTAATGCCCAGTAGGTGGGCCTGGCTGAGCTGAGCCTGACATAGGGCTGCCCCACCCAACCGCAGACCCAGGAAGCAAAAAGTAAACAGTTGGTGCTTCAAGTCCCTGGATTTTGATGTTGCACAACAATAGGCTGATATAGCTGAACAATGTATCATTAGCCCTTAGTGTACATTATATGATTCCTTGAATGACCATAAATCTGCAAAGTTAACGTCAGGGTCTGGTCCACTGGTGTTTCCTGCGCTCTTTAGGACAGTGTGTAACACATCATATTTAATGGTCTAGGAGTCTATCGCATGAGCTTATTGTATTACTCCAGTCCTTTGTCACCGATAAGACATAAGTTTAAGAGAAATAAGCGACCCTACATTAAAAGTGGTAGACATAATACATATGGGATGTTCTTCCACTTTTCCCAGTAACTGTAGAATCCATTTTTTTTTAAGTGAACCAAATAAACAGGCGAATCTTATGAACAAAAGCTCTGGTGTCACGTTATGCACTGTTCGAGAAATTCCCTGGTGGTCCAAGAGTTAAGACTCTCACTGCAGTGAGAATGCAGGTTCAATCTCTGGTCGGAGAAGTTCCCCGTGCAACATGGTGTGGTCAAAAAACTAAACCAAAGCAAAGCTGTAGGACAAAATATTTACTGCATTTTTGAATGGTGGAGGGTCCAATAATGCCAGTCAAAATAATTCTGAATTTGTGTATTCCTTTATTCATGGAATAAGCCTTTTGACAGAAAACTGACTTTCTGCAAAGATCCTGATGCTGGGAAAGATTGAGGACAGGAGGAGAAGGGGACGACAGAGGATGAGATGATTGGATGGCATCACTGACTCAATGGACATGAGTTTGAGCAAACTCCAGGGAGATGGTGATGGACAGGGAAGCCTGGCGTGCTGCAGTTTATGGAGTCACGAAGAATCTCAAAGGACATGAATTAGAGACTGAACAGCAACAAAGCGCCGTATTATCTCCTTGAGGTAGGAAAAGCAAGCTCGTGGTTCTTGGCCTGAAGTCCTTTATACTGTCCTGGGAGACACAATTCCCTGGACATCTCAACTTTAGTGCATCAAGTATTTGGCTAGATAGAGGGTTCTCTCCAGGGGGGTATAAAAGAAGAAGCATCTAACTAGGACCTGGGGAAAATCAGGAGACCTCTTGAAGCAGGTTGAGCTGATTGAATTTTAAAGGATGAGAAAGAGACAGTTGAGTGAATAATAAAATTGGAAAAGATAAAATAAAATTGACAGCATCTCTTCTCAGAGACATCATGGCCAGCAGGGTAACAAGGATGGCTTGGTTAGGAAGCAGCTTATTCCTCCAAAGTTCGCAGGTTGAGCACAAGGTTGGTTCTGTCTGCCTTCACTGGCTATGATTCTATCTTCTCCATATCCCCCAGCCCTCTGGGAAAATGACTGTATCTTTTACTTTGGCAAGTTCTCTGGGATAGAGCAAAGTGTGCAAAGTGTGCATGTGTGTGCAGTTTCTCAGTTGTGTCCAGCTCTTTGTGACCCTGTGCACTGTAGCCCACCAGGCTTCTCTGTCCTTGGGATTCTCCACAAGAATACTGGGATAGGCTACCATTTCCTTCTCCAGGGGACCTTCCCAACCCAGGGACTGAAACTGAATCTCCAGCATCTGCTGTATCGGCAGGCAGATATATTACCACTGAGCCACCTGGGTTTGGACAAAATATTCACAATTTTTATTTATTTGCCCTCCATCATAAAATTACTGATAATCCTATTGTACTTATTATAGGGGGCAGAAGCTGCACGTGGAAGTCTAGGAACTAATTGGATGAGACAAAAATTTGATATTTTGTGAATTATCTCACAACTCAAAAGACAATGCTGTGTGTCATCTTATGTCACTGAGAATTTTCAACTTAACATTCGTGACATATAAGAGGACCACTATCTTTCTATTATTTACATTTGGCCAAATAACTGAGCATGATAATAAAATAAAATTCTAATTTTGTGCTCTAACCATTTAGAGGAAGGAAAAAACCCTATAATTAAAATATTATACAAAATGACCAATGGATGCAGGGATAATGTAAAATAAATCCTGGAATTTAATGAGCTTTTTAATCATCACCAGTTAAGACAATTGGTAGGGCCTGTTATTTTCAGTAGCAAGCTCAAATCATTTCACGTGATAATTTTGAGGGTTAATTGTCTCAGTTTATTCAATGCAATCTTCTCCACCAGCTTTATTTTTATCTGCCAGTACACCAATATGCTGTAATTAGCATAAATTAAACTAAATGAATTCTGTGGGTTACTAAATTATTTTACACCGGTCTTTTTTTATTTTCCTCTCCAAACATTTAAAGGTTAGGGATGGGTGAATGGTTTGATGGCAAATTCCAACATCCAGCTGCTCAGGTTCAGCTCAGAAGAAAAAAACAGTGCTTAAAAATGGAATGATTGATTTTTAGAAATCTTGAGTAGGAAAATACATCGTGAAAAATGTCATCACACAAGATGTTGTATCATTATACACTGACCTTCACAGAGGTCCACATGACTCGTGGCTGGAAAGTGGGGAACTCGACATGCAAACTTAGGTAATGTAGAATGAGAATGATTCAAGCGTGTGCCTCAAAAGAGCGATTTCCAGGGCTGACTGACATGTGGTGACCTTGGATGGCTACGGGAACTTTTGTGCTTAACAAAGTGAGTTTTGTCTAATTTAGAAACCTGGTTCCTTTAACTTTGCCCTATTGGTGGTAACCCATCTTTCACTGAGAACCTCAGCGCAGGTCCCCTTGACTTCCAGTCAACTTTAGAAAGTTCTACATAATGGTCAGCCACTGCTCGACCTTCTTACTGTCGACCTGACCACGTACCAGGACAACATTCCTCCAGGGCCGCTGAGCCTCCGCCCCACTGACATTTTCCTACCTTGGACCCTCCCTGCTCCCACTTTCTACCTCTGTCCTGCAGGAATTCCCCTATCATTTACTACGAACCGTGAACTCCCTGATGTTCAAGCTGGTTTTAGAAAAGGCAGATGAACCAGAGATCAAATTGCCAACATATGCTGGATCATGGAAAAAGCAAGAGAGTTCCAGAAAAACATCCATTTCTGCTTTATTGACTATGCCAAAGCCTTTGACTGTGTGGATCACGATAAACTGTGGAAAATTCTGAAACAGATGGGAATACCAGACCACCTAACCTGCCTCTTGAGAAATCTGTATGCAGGTCAGAAAGCAACAGTTAGAAGTGGACATGGAACAACAGACTGCTTCCAAATAGGAAAAGGAGTACGTCAAGGCTGTATATTGTCACCCTGCTTATTTAACTTCTATGCAGAGTACATCATGAGAAATGCTGGACTGGAAGAAGCACAAGCTGGAATCAAGATTGCCGGGAGAAATATCAAGAACCTCAGATATGCAGATGACACCATCCTTATGGCAGAAAGTGAAGAGGAGCTAAAAAGCCTCTTGATGAAAGTGAAAGAGGAGAGTGAAAAAGTTGGCTTAAAGCTCAACATTCAGAAAACGAAGATCATGGCATCTGGTCCCATCACTTCCTGGGAAATAGATGGGGAGACAGTGGAAACAGTGTCAGACTTTTTTTTTTTTTGGGCTCCAAAATCACTGCAGATGGTGACTGCAGCCATGAAATTAAAAGATGCTTACTCCTTGGAAGGAAAGTTATGATCAACCTAGATAGCATATTCAAAAGCAGAGACATTACTTTGCCGACTAAGGTCCGTCTAGTCAAGGCTATGGTTTTTCCAGTGGTCATGTATGGAGGTGAGAGTTGGACTGTGAAGAAGGCTGAGCGCCAAAGAATTGATGTGTTTGAACTGTGGTGTTGGAGAAGACTCTTGAGAGTCCCTTGGACTGCAAGGAGATCCAACCAGTCCATTCTAAAGGAGATCAGCCCTGGGATTTCTTTGGAAGGAATGATGCTAAAGCTGAAGCTCCAGTACTTTGGCCACCTCATGCGAAGAGTTGACTCATTGGAAAAGACTCTGATGCTGGGAGGGACTGGGGGCAGAAGGAGAAGGGGACAACAGAGGATGAGATGGCTGGATGGAATCATGGACTCGATGGATGTGAGTCTGAGTGAACTCCGGGAGATGGTGATGGACAGGGAGCCCTGGCGTGCTGCGATTCATGGGGTCGCAAAGAGTCGGACACGACTGAGCGACTGAACTGAACTGAACTGAACTGCCTACCACTTCCCTCCTCTGCAGCTCTCCCCCTTTTCATGCCGTCTCCCTCCTCAGTCAGCAGCGTTTACTGTGCACCTATTAGGTACCAGATTCTGGGCCTTGTGCTGGAGATCCATTACTGGACAAAATAGAAATGGTGCCTGTTTCACGAAGAGTAGAGTTGACAGGAAAGACAGTAATTACAGTAAGTCCCCTACGTATGAACCTTAAAGCCGTGGACTTTCAAAGAGCCGAACACGTGTTCACATGTCCCATCATGGAAGTCAGTTGACATGTCCGGCGCACATTGTCACACGTGTACGCGTCCTCAACCAGAGACTGTGCTTTTGTGTTCTTTACTGTACAGCGCTGTGTAGAGTATTGTGTCTTTATTTCAAGACAAGATGCCCAGAAACAGGCATAAAAGAAGCAGCAATGGAGCTGCCACCGTACTACCCACGCGTCACTGGATCGTTTGTTTAAGACGGTAGATAGGACTGAATCCACCAAGGAACCTGAACCTGCGTCATCACCATCAAGTAGAGCCAACTTGCCACTTGCCCTGGTCTTCTGTTGCTGACGATCCTTCAGCTCCACTATCTCCAACCTCCTACCCTCTCCCTTTCAGTGTCTCTTCTTGCCTGTTCACTCAATGCCAGCCCCTTAAATGCCAGCTGTTATACTGGACTTTTCAAGGTACTGTGGTATAGGATGACAAATGAGCTCTTTATTTTTTAGTTTGTTTTAATGTATTACTTGTGTGAAAAGTATTATAAACCTACGCAAGTATCGTACTATATAGCTGATCGTGTTAGCTAGGTACCTAGGCTCACTTTGTTGGATTTCCAAACAAAGTGGACTTATGCATGTGCTTTTGGGACAGAGCTCATTCATATGTAGGGCACTTGCTATATGGTAAAGCCATCAACATCCTCCACTCGGGACAGTAGAGACTGTAAGAAGGGGGGGGGCCTCTCCTCCCCCCTCAGGTCTCCTTTGTTCTCTCTGGAAGCTCTGTCCCTCCACCACACTTGCTTTCCTCCAGAATGGGAGGGTGAGACAGGCATGACCTTGGTCTCCATGGGAAGGGAACGTGTGAAAATAGCAACATGCTCTACAAAAACTCACTCTGCAGGCCACCTCTTCCTGCCCTAGCACCTCCAACATCTTGAAGGCAAGAGCTGGCCATTTGCTCCCAAACTACAGGTCTGGATTAAATGGCAGCTCTTCCTTAGAACACATGCTTGGTCCAGGTCCAGGCCCTTGTACAGAAGGCATTCCATGATATGCATGCAAAGTCACTTCAGTCCTGCCTGATGCTGTGTGACCATAGCCCACCAGGCTCCTCTGTCCATATGATTGAGGCAAGAATACTAGAATGGATTGCCCTGCCCTCCTCCAGGGGATCTTCCTGATCCAGAGATCAAACCCACATCTCTTATGTCTCCTGTTCTTTCAGGTGGCTTCTTTACCACTAGCACCACCTGGGAAGCCAGTTCTATGATAAGCAGCTATTATATCCATCACCAATTTCTCATTTACTTGACCAGTGCCTCCTGCATAAAGATGCTCAATAAATACTTCTTGAACAAACTAAATGAATAAATAATGTGTTAAATTAATGAATTGTTTTTAACATTATGATATCTACCAATAAGGTAGATGATGTTTGAGTAGAAACTTGTGACCACATGAAACTATTCTGGAGTGCACAAGAACAGAAGGAAGTTCTGAATTTATCATGAGTCTGCTTCAAGGCCAAAGGGAACTTGATCTACCAGTTGAGAACCAAATGTCCATCAATAAGGGGCCATGGTCCCAAACACCTGACTAGAATGCCCATTTCACGAGCATTCCATGGGGTCTATCTCATCCACTGCTGAATCTCTGTTACTTAGCACCAAAAGGTGCTCATAATACTTGCTGACCATATTAAATGAAGGAGCTAAAATAAACTTGGGACTTATAAGACATTTTTGTTTGTTAAGGGTTTCTGTGCAAGAAGGCATCAGCTAGTGGCCTGCAGATGTGTTCTGTTGGATCTTAAGCTTGTTTTTCTAAATTTTGAATTGTTTACCAACATGGAGAATTTGACAATAGGAAAATATCTGACATTTAAAAAAAATTTAACCCTTATATTTTTGAGAAAATATGAGAGAGAATCTAGAAATAGCGCTAGTGGGAATAAAGCCAGGAGCCATTTATTTAGAAAGCTCCCATCTTGTTTGAGTGGGGCGTAAACTCTCCACCTCATGGTGGGCCACACCTGGTTGGCCTCATGCATCCATACACTCCAGAGGTTTTTGGTTCTGTGACTCTGATCTAAACAAGTGTCTTAGAGGAGAAGCAAGAGAGATCATTCGTGATTAGGTGCCCTAAGGTGCTCTTTGATTCTTAATAATTTATAGTTTAAATCCTTTAGCTATTTTCTAACAGAGTTTAAAATGGAGAGTGATGAGATGGGAAGAAAAATCACTTTAAAAAGGCTCTCTGCCTTTACAAATAAAACTCAAAATACTCTCCAACCAGCCAAGTAAGCTGCAAACAGGGTGGGGTGCGTTAGCTTGTTCTCCACGTGCTCCCTGCTGGCCTGCGGGGAGGAGAAGGGGCAGCCGTGACTACACACAGTCTAGAAAACGCTAGAAGGACGCGTGGTTTAACAGTGAGATCCACCGACACCTCCAAAAGTGGAGTGGTTGCAGTCAGAGTCTGGCGTCCGAGAGTCAAATCCTTCTCCTTTGGGTTAGACCTGTCAGTAACGTAATGAAGTGAAAACTGTTGTGAGTCTGAAGAGAATCCAGGCTTCCTGAGAAATCTGGAGTCATTTATGTGTGGGTAGAACACTAGAAGATGGCATGAAAGATAATTACTAGCGATCCAGATGGAAAAAAACAGACACCCAAGTAGAAAGCAAGCTCAGAAAGCCATTCCCTAATAGTTGACAAGATGGTTTTCTTGAAGGCTCTTTTAAGAAAACAAGAAAAAACAAACAAACAAACAAACAAACAAACAAAAACAAAACTGTGTTTCCAAGGATATTTTATTGGATTTGAATTAGGACAAAAGTCTCAGCAACTTATCCTTAAGCAATATTCAAGCTGAGCTTTATCATGATGCCAAGAGTTGTTCTTGTTTAATTTTTTCCCTCTTTTTGTTTCTAATCCACTGTTTATTGGCCCAGAACCATCTCAACATAATAGGTTGAGTCAACAGGGAAAGACGCAAAACTGAGGGTGGAGAGCAGTGGGCTCAAGAAAGGGCCAAAAAGGCAACTGACTCTGCCCTTACTGCCAGAGGCTGGGCAACAATCTCACTGCACACAGCCGAGCATCTAGACTCCAGCAATCTTGTGAAGTATCCCTGGCTGTGTAGGTGCTTTCTGAAAAACCCTAAAAAATAAATTTCAAAACATGCATTTACCTATCCATTCATTCAACAATGTTACTGGGTACCAGGTCCCATGAAGGTCAATACTGAAGGTCTTACAACCTAGGAGAAGGTATATACATATAAACCAATACTCATATTGAAATATGATAACTGGTATGCTAGGATTATTTCCAGGGCACCTAAAGTACATGGAAACAAGGGAGTATTTAGCCAAGGGGAAACTTCTAGGAGCAGTTTACCAGGTAAAAAAGAAAGAAAAATGGTGCCCAAGAAATGATCATGGGTATCCCTGGTTTGTTCATCTTATATAATGTACTATGCTTAGTCGCTCAGTCATACCTGACTCTTTGAGACCCCATGGACTGAGAAGCAGGCTTCTCTGTCCACGGGGATTCTCCAGGCACGAATACTGGAGTGGGTTGCCATGCTCTCCTCCAGGGGATCTTCCCAACCCAGGGATCCAACCCAGGTCTCCCTCATTGCAGACAAGTTCTCTAGCATCTGAGCCACCAGGGAAGCTCATCTTATATAACAGGTATCTACTTTTTCTAGGCACCATGCTTGCCACTGTGCTAGGCTCTGGTGCTTGAAGGTGTTAAAAGCATACAGCTTCTTTGGGCAGTTTGAATAGCCCAGGGATGTTGAAATGAACAACCTTGAGTGGCGATGTGATGGGATGATGATGAATGGATAGGCAGGGGCACCTTCCCTTAATAAATAACTTTATTTATTAGAAATAAAAAGATGACAAGCCAGATAGGGTTTTAGAAAGATCTCTCTGAATGCTGTATAGAGAATGGACTGCAAAAGGCAGAGACTAGGGGCAAGAGACCAATTAAGAAGATGGTCCAGTCGTTCAGGTGAGAACAGATAAGGATTTGATTTCAAAATTCACCGTAAAGCTACAGTAATAAAGACAATATGGTTCTGGTATAAGGATAAACATATAGATCAACTGACTAGAATTGAAAGTACAGAAATAAATCTTCACATTTACTGTCAATGGACTTTAAATGAAGTAGTAGAGACAATTCAGTAGGGAAAGATGTATTTTCAACAAATGGTGATGGGTTAACTGGATATTCACATACAAAAGAATGAGTTTGAACCCTTAAATCATACCAAACATCATAATGAGCTCAAAATGAATCATAGACCCAAAACAGAAAAATTTAGAAGATAACATAAGATTTTGGTTTAAGCAAATATAAATCACAACAAGATCTTTTTGACCCACTTCCTAAAGTGATGAAAATAAAAACAAAAATAAGCAAATGAGACCCAATTAAAAGCTTGTGCAAAGAACACCATAAACTAGACTAAAAGTTAAAAGAACTCAGACTAGAATAAAATATTTGCAAGCAAAGCAACCGACAAGGGATTAATGTCCAAAATATACAAACAGCTCAGGCCGTTCAATATCAAATAAACAACCCAGTCAAAAAGTAGGTTGTTCACTCGCTAAGTTATGCCTGACTCTTTGTGACCCTATGGAAGCATCACGCTAGGCTTCCCTGTCCCTCACTGTCTCCCAGAATTTGCTCAAATTCATGTCCACTGAGTTAGTGATGTCATCCAACCATTTCATCCTCTGCTGCCCTCTTCTCCTTTGCCTTCTTTCTCCATATCAGGGTCTTTTCCAGTGAGTCAGCTCTTCACATCAGGTGGCCAAAGTATTGGAGCTTCAGCTTCAGCATCAGTCTCTCCAATGAATATTCAGGACTAATTTCCTTTAGGATGGACATGTTGGATCTCCTTGCAGTCTAAGGGACTCTCAAGAGTCTTCCCCAACACCACAGTTCAAATGCATCAATTCTTCGGTGCTCAGCTTTCTTCACAGTCCAACTCTTACATCCATACATGACTACTGGAAAAACCATAGCCTTGACTAGATGGATCTTTGTTGGCAAAGTAATGTCTCTGCTTTTCAATATGCTATCTAGGTTGATCATAACTTTCCTCCCAAGGAGTAAGTGTCTTTTAATTTCATGGCTGCAGTCACCATCTGCAGTGATTTGGGAATCCCTCCAAAATAAAGTCTGACACTGTTTCCACTGTTTCCCCATCTATTTCCCATGAAGTGATGGGACCAGATGCCATGATCTTCGTTTTCTGAATGTTGAGCTAATCATTAGAGGACTGTAAATCAAAAAAACCATGAGGTATCACTTCATACCAGTCAGAATGGCCATCATAAAAATGTCCACAAACAATAAATGACAGAGAGAATGTAGAGTAAAGGAAACCGCCTTACACTGTTGGTGGAAATGTAAATTGACACAACCACTTCGGAGACCAATATGAAAGTTCCTTGAAAAATTAAAAATAGAGCTACCAATAGCAACAATCCAACTATGGGGCATATATCCTGAGAAAGCCATAATTCAAAAAGATGCATACACCCCTATATTCATTATAGTACTATTTACAATAGCCTGGACATAGAAGCAGTCTAAATGTACATCAACATAGGAATGGATAAAGATGTGGTGTATATATATATATATAATGGCATATTACTCACTCAAAAAAAAAAAAAAAAAGGAACAAAATTGTAACCTTTGTAGAGAAGTGGCTAGAGCTAAAGACTGTCAAACAGAATGAAGTAAGTCAGAGAAAAATAAATATAGTACACTAATGCATAGATGTGGAATCTCTGGTACAGGTGGACTTATTTGCAAAGCAGAAATAGAGACACAGACAGAGAGAAAAGACATATAGACACCAAGAAGGGAGGAGGGATATGATGAACTGGGAGACTGGAATTGGCATGTACACTGCTCTGCATGAAAGGATCACTAATGGGAACTGACTATATACACAGCGTTCTGTGGTGGCCTAGATGGGAAGGAAATCCAAAGCAGAGGGGATGGCTGCACACATACAGCTGACTCGCTCTGCTGTAAAGCAGAAACTAGTTGTAAAGCAACCATATTCCAATAAAAATTTTTGCAAGTTAAAAGATTCTTTAAATATAATATCAAAAGTACATCCCACAAAAAATCAATGATTTGCACCTCGTCAGATTACAAATTTTTGAACTTCAAAAGAAATTATTTAAAAAGTGAAAAGACAACCCAGATACATGGAGAAAGTATCTTAAGTTGTATGTTCAACAAAGGACTTTTACCCTGAATATG
Source organism: Capra hircus (assembly GCF_001704415.2). NCBI lineage: Eukaryota > Metazoa > Chordata > Mammalia > Artiodactyla > Bovidae > Capra > Capra hircus. The sequence goes on from NC_030813.1 coordinate 112,206,870, forward strand.
TAAGTAACTCTTGTATCTCAACAATAGAAAAGACTAGTAACACATTTGATAATGGGCAAAAGATTGAGTACACACTTCTCCAAAGAAGATATGTGAATAGTGAGAGAGTCAGTTCCTAGGCAGGTAGGTAGGAAGTCCAGGGTCCCGGAGGAGGAGAGGGGCATCTGGGGCTCCAGAAAATGAGACAGGGGTCTGGAATTTTCAAGCAGGAGGAAAGGAAAAACGTCTTTTTTTTTTTTTTTTTTCTTTACACTCCTTAGTCTTAGTCACATAAAACGTCTTTTTCCTTTAAGCCTGGAACTGATGATTACTCAACAAACAACTCAGTTTAAACTCTGTACTAAGGATTATATAACAACAATGTATCCTGCTTGAGGACAGTTTCTCCTTCCTGAAAACTTTCTGGTTAGTCCTTTTATCTTAAAATTATTTTAGTGAAGAATCCCAGGGACGGGGGAGCCTGGTGGGCTGCCATCTATGGGGTCGCACAAAGTCAGACACGACTGAAGTGACTTAGCAATAGCAGCAGCAGTAAGATCTAGACAGGGATCAAGACCATCCCCATGGAAAAGAAATGCAAAAAAGCAAAATGCCTGTCTGAGGAGGCTTTACAAATAGCTGTGAAAAGAACAGAAGCGAAAAGCAAAGGAGAAAAGGACAGATATAAGCATATGAATGCAGAAGTGAAGTGAACCGAAGTCACTCAGTCGTGTCCGACTCTTTGCGACCCCATAGACTGTAGCCTCCCAGGCTCCTCTGTCCATGGGACTTTCCAGGCAATAGTACTGGAGTGGATTGCCATTTCCTTCTCCAGGGGATCTTCCTGACCCAGGGATTGAACTCGAGTCTCCCGCATTGTAGACAGACGCTTTACCATCTGAGCCACAAGGGAAGTCAGAGTTCCAAAGAATAGCAAGGAGAGATAAGAAAGCCTTCTTTAGTGATCAATGCAAAGAAATAGAGCAAAGCAACAGAATGGTAAAGACTAGAGATCTCTTCAAGAAAATTAGAGATACCAAGGGAACATTTCATGCAAACATGGGCTCGATAAAGGACAGAAATGGCATGGACCTAACACAAGGAGAAGATATTAAGAAGAGGTGGCAAGAATACACAGAAGAACTGTACAAAAAAGATCGTCACGACCCAGATAATCATGATGGTGTGATCACTCACCTAGAGCCAGACATCCTGGAATGTGAAGTCATGTGGGCATTAGAAAGTATCACTATGAACAAAGCTAGTGGAGGTGATGGAATTCCAGTTGAGCTATTTCAAATCCTGAGAGACAATGCTGTGAAAGTGCTGCACTCAATATGCCAGCAAATTTGGAAAACTCACCAGTGGCCACAGGACTGGAAAAGGTCAGTTTTCATTTCAATCCCAAAGAAAGGCAATGCCAAAGAATGCTCAAACTACTGCACAATTGCACTCATCTCACATGCTAGTAAAGTAATGCCCAACATTCTCCAAGCCAGGCTTCAGCAATATGCAAACTGTGAACTTCCAGATGTTCAAGCTGGATTTAGAAAAGGCACAGGAACCAGAGATCAAATTGCCAACATCCGATGGATCATCGAAAAAGCAACAGAGTTGCAGAAAAACATCTATTTCTGCTTTACTGACTATGCCAAAGCCTTTGACTGTGTGGATCAAAATAAACTGTGGAAAACTCTGAAACGGATGGGAATACCAGACCACCTGACCTGCCTCTTGAGAAACCTATATGCAGGTCAGGAAGGAACAGTTAGAACTGGACATGGGACAACAGACTGGTTCCAAATAGGAAAAAGAGTACGTCAAGGCTGTATATTGTCACCCTGCTTATTTAACTTATATGCAGAGTACATCATGAGAAAGGCTGGGCTGGAAGAAACACAAGCTGGAATCAAGATTGCCAGGAGAAATATCAATAACCTCAGATATGCAGATGACACCACCCTTATGGCAGAAAGTGAAGAGGAACTAAAAAGCCTCTTGATGAAAGTAAAAGGAGAGAGAAAAAGTTGGCTTAAAACTCAACATTCAGAAAACTAAGATTATGGCATCTGGTCCCATCACTTCATGGGAAATAGATGGGGAAACAGTGGAAACAGTGGCTGACTTTTTTTGGAGGGATTCCCAAATCACGGCAGATGGTGACTGCAGCCATGAAATTAAAAGATGCTTACTCTTTGGAAGGAAAGTTATGACCAATCTAGATAGCATACTGAAAAGCAGAGACATTACTTTGCCAACAAAGGTCCATTTAGTCAAGGCTCTGGTTTTTCCAGTAGTCATGTATGGATGTGAGAGTTGGACTGTGAAGAAAGCTGAGCACCGAAGAATTGATGCTTTCGAACTGTGGTGTTGGAGAAGACTCTTGAGAGTCCCTTGGACTGCAAAGAGATCCAACCAGTCCATTCTAAAGGAGATCAGTCCTGGGTGTTCATTGGAAGGACGGATGCTAAAGCTGAAACTCCAATACTTTGGCCCTCATGCGAAGAGTTGACCCATTGGAAAAGACTCTGATGGTGGGCGGAATTGGGGACAGGAGGAGAAGGGAATGACAGAGGATGTGATAGCTGGATGGCATCACTGACTCTGAGTTTGGACTCCGGGAGTTGGTGATGGACAGGGAGGCCTGGCGTGCTGCAATTCATGGGGTCACAAAGAGTCGGACACGACTTAGCGACTGAACTGAACTGAACTGAGTAAGATCTTTACAACCTTGAGATAGTCTTTTGATTTATTGTAATAACCAATTAAAAAGGATGTAATTCCCTTGCTAATACTAGCGAAGGAGGCACTCTCCACCTCCCTTTCTGATGTTTGTGTCAGAAGCTTTCTCTGTCCATTTTTATACTTTAATAAAGCTCTGCTACACAAAAGCTCTTGAGTGATCAGGCCTGGTTCCTGGTCCCGAAGCTAAATCTTCTTTGGAGATCAGGAATCTGACATCGTTCACCATAATCTATCAGTAGCCAATAAGCAGATGAAAGCAACATTCAGTCACTAGGGATATACATACCACACCCACTAGGATGAGTATAGTCAGAAAGAAAATCACAAATGTTGGAGAGAATGTAGAGCTATCAGAACCCTTACACTTTGCTCAGAGAAACATAAAGTGACGCAAAAACAGTCTGGCATTTTCTCAAAATGTCAAACATAAAATTACCATATGACCCAGTAATTCTACATTTATGCATCTATGTAAACATATATATATATATATATATATATATATATATATACACAAAGATTTATACACACATCTTCAGAGCATCATTATTTATAATAGTCAAAGAGTGGAAATGACCCCAAAGTCTACAACTGACGAATGAACTTACAAATCACAGTGTATCCACACAGTGAATTTATATAATGGAATGCTGTTTGGCAACAGAAATGAATGAAGTCTTGATATTAATACATCCTACAACATGAATGAATCCCCAAAGTATGGTTAAATGAAAGACGCTAGACACAAAAGACCACATACTGCACAATGCCATCTATAGAAAAATGTACAGGAAAAAAAGTAAACCTTTAGAGACAGAAAGGAAAAGGAGTACGTCAAGGCTGTATATTGTCACCCTGCTTATTTAACTTCTATGCAGAGTACATCATGAGAAACGCTGGGCTGGAAGAAGTACAAGCTGGAATCAAGACTGCCGGGGGAAATATCAATAACCTCAGATATGCAGATGACACCACCCTTATGGCAGAAAGTGAAGAGGAACTAAAAAACCTCTTGATGAAAGTGAAAGAGGAGAGCAAAAAAGTCAGCTTAAAGCTCAACATTCAGAAAACAAAGATCATGGCATCTGTTCCCATCACTTCATGGGAAATAGATGGGGAAACAGTGGAAAGAGTGGCTCTCTTTATTTTGGGGAGCTCCAAAATCACGGCAGATGGTGATTGCAGCCATGAAATTAAAAGACGCTTACTCCTTGGAAGAAAAGTTATGACCAACCTAGATAGCATATTGAAAAGCAGAGATATTACTTTGCCAACAAAAGTCTGTTTTGTCAAGGCTATGGTTTTTCCAGTGGTCATGTGTGGATGCGAGAGTTGGACTGCGAAGAAAGCTGAGTACTGAAGAATTGATGCTTTTGAACTGTGGTGTTGGAGAAGACTCTTGAGAGTCCCTTGGACTGCAAGGAGATGCAACCAGTCCATCCTAAAGGAGATCAGTCCTGGGTGTTCACTGGAAGGACTGTTGCTATAGCTGAAACTTCAATACTTTGGCCCTCATGCGAAGAGTTGACCCATTGAAAAAGACTCTGATGCTGGGCGGGATTGGGGGCAGGAGGAGAAGGGGACGACAGGGGATGAGATGGCTGGATGGCATCACCGACTTGATGCACATGAGTTTGAGTGAACTCCAGGAGTTGGTGATGGACAGGGAGGCCTGGCGTGTTGTGACTCATGGGGTTGCAAAGTGTCAGAAACTGCTGAGCAACTGAACTGAACTGAACTTATCTAAGAGGCAGCAATGCAGAGTGTATCCATTTCTTAAACGGTGGTATTATTGGGGGTGATGGAAGTGTTCTGAAACTGGATTTTGGTTCTGCTCAAACAGCTATGTAAGCATAATTTTAAAAATATTGAGTTGTATACTTAACATGGGTCAAGTTTATGGTATACATAAAATAAACAGTAAAGACGTTAAAAAAAGAAGATGAAGAATGGAGGAACGTGATGTGAACCAACAATAAAAAAAATAGCACCAGCAGAATTTGAACTTGGAAACAAAAGAGATATAAAAGTGTGTGGCAGGAAAAAAAAAATTCTAGGATTGAAAGATTGAAAACAAGGATGATACTGATGGATCAACTTAATTGAGCAACTGTTATGTTCCAGACACTGTTATGGGTCTAATATGAATCACTGCATGGTTTTTTAGAAACCTTATTTGGTTGGGACTATTATTACCCATGGGATTCCCAGGTGGGTCAGTGGTAAAGAATCTGCCTGCCTGAAGATGCAGGTTTGATCCCTGGATAGGGAAGATCCCTTAGAGGATGAAATGGCAACCCACTCCAGTAACCTTGACAGGAAAATCCCAAGGAGAGTGGAGCCTGCTGAACTACAGTACAAGGAGTTGCAAGAGCCAGACATGATTAAACACTGAGCCCATTATTATCCATGCTTTATATATGAAAAAACTCTGCCGAGGCATAGAGAGGTTAAGAGGTTTTCTGAAAGTCACACAGTAAGTGGTGATCCGGTGACACTATCTGTGACTAGAAGAAGGGTCAAGTTTGCAGGCCACCCAGGGAATTCCTTATAATGCTTGGTAACCCTTTATTTCCACAGGTTATCCACACAGTGATCTTGATCCACATGGCGGGGAACATGCACAGCTCTTCTTTTCTGGCTGTGGATTCTGGCCGGAGCAAATCTATCCCAGCTTTGCCATTGCCTTCTGTAGGGATGTTCACTTACATATTGATGACCCCTGCCTGAGATCATCAGAAATGCCAAATGGTAAGGCCAGGACAATAGCCAGAGAGAAATTAAGAGCAGTTAGGACTCATTCACTACTGAGAAGATATTTAAAAGGCAATTAACAACTTCCTCCTGACAAGCAGCCAGAAATTGCCATGGAAAAGTTCACAGGGTGGAACACGGCTTCCTCTGGGCAGGAAGCAGGAAGCCATCTCCTATCTGTCTCATGCTAAGAAGTTTCACCTTGAGAAACTGGCTTTTCTTTGGTGACTAGTCCAACCTGTGTACTAAGTTGCTGGAAGATGAACTGGAGAGGAATAAATACCAGGCTGCTGTGTTTCTTCAGCAGAAATTTTACTTGTGCAAGGAATGAACAAGCAAGCCTTGCCTGCCTGCTCACCCCAGGCATGTTTGAGATGGCCGTGTAGCTGGACTCCAACACACGGTCCAGGCACATCTCTCCAGGGAGGGCATCGTGGTGTGGGCAGTGCATAGCAGAAACCAGCTGACTCCCCAGAGGCCTTTTGTCCACTTCCACTGCCAGCCCATCTTTCTGTGTGTCTCTGGCTGAGCACCATCACCTTTCTAGGCAGAGAATGAGAAGACTGCGGCAGATGGATGCCAAGGTCTCTTCAAGCTCAAAAGTTCTTTTCCCAGTGTAGAGTCTGAAATAGACCAGCCTGTTAACTGGGGGGTGTCCTCGACGCTCCAGTGCAGGAAAAAATAACAGTATAAAGCCTGACTCTTCCCCTATGGTTAGAATAGTGTGTTGGTTTCCCGTGGCTGGCTGCTGTCACATATTACCACAAACTGGGTGGCTGGAGACAGATTTTTTCATTCCCAGCCATAGAGGCCACAAGTCCAAAATCCTGATCTCCTCAGGGCCAGTTCCTTCTGCGGACTCTGGGGAAGAATGCGTTTCAGGCCTTTCTCCAGCCTGTGGGGCTGCTGCAGACCTTGGGGCTCCTTGTCTCAGAGGCACATAGCTGGAACCTTCACCTCTGTCTTCACAGGGCTTCCCTGTGGTCCTCTCCTCTGTGTCTCAAACCTCCTGCTCTTTTCGCTCCTGGAAACACCTGTCATAGGATTTAGGACACTCACTAAATCCAGGAGTCCATCTTGAGATCTTTAATTACATCTGCAAAACCTCAAGGGGCCTCCCAGGTATCTCAAGCGGTAAAGAATCCGCCTGCAACTCAGGAGATGGAAGAGACGCAGGTTCGATCCCTGGGTGGGGAAGATCCCCTTGAGAAGGAAATGGCAACCCACTCCAGTATTCTTCCCTGGAGATTCCCATAGAGGAGCCTGGTGGGCTACAGTTCACAGGGTCGCAAAGAGTTGGACATAACTGAGCATGCACACATGCAACGACCTAATTTCCAAATCAGGTCACATGCACAGGTGCTGGGGCTTAGGCCTTGAGCATATCTTTTAGGGGGACAGAATCACTCTGCTGACAAATAGCTAACACTTAGTGAGATTTTATATGGACCCTATGTGTCTCAAGGGGCTTCAGAGGCATAACTGCATTTATTCCACACCACACAGAACTTGGTGGTGATGGTTCCTGCTCATCTGAGTCTGACTCTTTGTGATACCGTGGACCGTAGACCGCCAAGCTCCTCTGTCCTTGGGATTCTCCCGGCAAGAGCTCTGGAGTGGGTCGCCATTTCCTTCTCCAGGGGACCTTCCCGACCCAGGGATCGAACCGGAGTCTCCCGCATCTCCTGCCTTGGCAGGCAGACTCTTTATTACTGATCTACCTGGGAAGCCAATAAAAAGTCACACACATCTTATAAATGAGGTTGCTAAGAGAATGACTAACTGGCCCATGTCACTCAGAGAGGAGGGGGACAAAAGACACCACCCCCGAATCTGCCACTTTGTCATAGGGGTTGTTTTAACCTGGGGGCAGTTTAGGCCTAGCAGACTCAGGGGAAGTGTTTATTTTTAACCTCTCCCTTAAGTGCCTAAAATAAATTTAAATTGAGGGCTTTCATCAGGAAGAGAGCTAATACCAAAGATAATTTTTTATATCAGAAAGTCTTATCCACATGGCATAGAAAACAGTGGTTCACCAAACATCTCGCCTTCTTGAGAGTTCTGTGCCTTGCCTTTGAGACCCTGGGCCCTTGTCCCCTCCTCCTTAGCCCAGGGTGGTGTACAAGCCTCAGTCACCTGACTTCCAGGAGGAGCACATGTCTTTGTGCAGCCTCTGTGCATAGCAGATTAAACTGGTCTGAGTTACAAGACCAGCCAAAGAGCCAAGAGGGACAGAAGAAAAAAGTTTTCCAGAGCCCAGAGGGACAGAAGGAAAAAGTTTTCCTTTCCAAAATCCACTATTCAGAAAGGCATGTAGAATGCTTCTGGAGCACCCATGCAAACAAGGTCTCGATACTGCCTCCCACAGAGGCACAACAAGACAAAGTACCAATTTCATGTAGATTATAGGGAACATCAGATCTCATTCATTTGTTTCTTAGCAAACAACACAGGAGGCGCTTAACATATCCTTCTTGATTAAATAAATGCCTGCAATGCCACAGACTTTGTATTAGACACTGGGGTAGAGATGTCAACAAGACTGCAATAGGATCTGGCAAAAATCAGAAATGGCTTTCTAGGCATAAAAGAATGACATTTTGCCATTTGCAGCAACAGGGGTGGACTTGGAGGGCGTTATGCTAAGTGAAATGAGTCAGAGAGAGAAAGACAATGGCTATATGCCATCACTCACGTGTGGAACCTAAAGACATACAACAAACCAGTGACCGTAACACAAAAGAAGCAGTCTCACAGATACAGAGAAAACACTAGTGGTTACCGGTGGGACGAGGAAAGGTGGGGGGCAATACACGGCTGGGGAACTAAGAGATGCAAATTATTAGGTATAAGACAAAAGACGTATGGCACAACGTGGGGAATGCAGCCAACATTTTACAATAACTATAAAGACTGTAACCTTTAAACATTGTGAATCACCATACTGTACTCCTGTAACTTATATTCTAGGCAAGAACGCTGGAGTGGGTTGCCATTTCGTTCCCCAGGGGATCTTCCAAACCCAGGGATCAAACCCAGGTCTCCTGCATTGCAGGCAGATTCTTTACTATCTGAGCCACCAGGGAAGCCTGCTGTACAGCAACTATACTTCAATAAAAAATAAATTAAAAAAAAAAGAAAAAAGAAATGACTCAAGCTAGACCTTATTCTTTGAGAGTCCCCTGGACTGCAAGGAGATCAAACCAGTCAGTCCTAAAGGAACTGGAATTCAGGAGTCAGTCCACAATATTCATTGGAAGGACTGATACTGAAGCTGAAGCTCCAATACTTTGGCCACCTGATGCGAAGAACTGACTCACAGGAAAAGACCCTGATGCTGGGAAAGACTGAAGGCAGGAGGAGAATGAGATGGTTTGATGGCATCACCGGCGTGATGGACATGAGTTTGAGCAAGCTCCAGGAGTTGGTGATGGACAGGGAAGCCTGGTGTACTGCAGACCATGGGATCACAAAGACATGGGTTCGACCCCTGGGTTGGGAAGATCCCCTGGAGAAGGGCATGGCAACCCACTCCAGGATTCTTGCCTGGAGAATCCCATGGACAGAGGAGCCTGGCAGGCTACCGTCCATGGGATTGCAAAGAGGAACACAGCTGAGTGACTAACACTGGCTAACACTAACATATGGACTAATTAGAACTAAAGGCAAGTGAGAAGAAGCAGATCCAAGCAAAGTTCTCTGCCTTCCCCTCTTTGCTTACAAGTATATACTATAAGTTTCTTAACTATTCAAAGTCATGGATGGTTAGGTTAGTTTGGAAAAAAGAAAGGCTAAAGGTAAGACCAAATCATAGTTAATGACTTTAGTTGCTTCATTTTTTTGCCTGAACTGGTGGTAAATAATAATGATAACAATAGAGATGACGACTAACTTCATTTCTCTCTCTTTTCCACTTCCCTTTCCACTGGGACTAGAAATAGGTGATTAAGAGATGATGACTCAGCATAAGAAACAATAGCTCTGCTTATTCTACAAGTTGGAAAAGGCAGGCCTGGTTAATTGGGTGTTGATGGAGAAAACTGGATCGCTACCTTGAATACCAAGCATACCCTGACCCCACTGTGCACGTGAAATGCATTCTGTAAGGGGATGCAAATAGCTGCATATTGTCATTACTCACTGCCTAGCTTCCATTGGCAGGGAAGTTTCCCCAGGGGAAGAAAAATGATTCCAAACTATGATTAAAACTCATACTTTAAGAATCTTAATAATCATATCAAAAAGAATTCTGTGTTTTTCCAAGTCTATGTGTTTAGCTACCCTGCGGTCCTACAAGTGAACAAAGAATACATATGATTATCTGACATTCATTCACTACCTTGTGTCTATTATACCCAAATATATTACTCGATAATCACTTCCCCCTTTGATGAATGGACTGTGTTGCTTGATATTTTGCCCAAATTACTCTACCAGTGACACGGCATGTACATTTGTCCCCTTTAAATATTCCTGAAAGTGGTAATGGGGGCCCCAAGGCTCAAAGCACTCAGAAGATCCTTTTCGCTGTTGTTCAGTCCCTAAGTCCTGTCTGACTCTTTTCGACCCCATAGGCTGCAGCATCCCAGGCTCTATTTTACCCCCCAAATAGGACTGCCAAGATTAACTAAAATATCAAGTTCCTTTGCTTTAAGCAGGGATTTAGAAACAGTGATAACAGTGCTTATCTGCTACAATCAGAAGCTCTATCTTTCAACAGCAAACAATGGGAAAACAAGTTCATTGTTATGTAATAAATGCAGTTTGGTAGACAAAAATCATATGAAATGTGGAACCCAGTGGGGGATTAATAAAGATATCCAGGTAAGTTTAAAAATGCAAATAAATTAGCAACATCATTCTTTCTGAGAGGGAAAAAAAAAAAAGCAACTGATGCATGTGAGTTTCACTGGGGTCGGGGGGGGGGGGCAGTAGTTGGTAACGGTGCAGGTCATCTACCTCCTGGACAAATTTGTGTTCAGCCTGCTTTGGGTGCTGAGCATTGTCCCAGCTACCAGAGAAATAGAAGAAAGGGAGGGACACAGAACATGGATCGTGTCCTCAGGGGGTTGCCAATCTAGACGGGGAATTTTTTAATTATGTAACGATGCGTATGTATGTAACAGATATGATTTTACGTAGATGTACATGTGTGTATATTCTTCAACCCACTTAATCAGCTGTCTAATGCAATGAAAAGGAAAAACAAAGAAAGTTTAAGAGAATTTTCAAGATAAGATTGAGTCTAAGAATTTTAAATGGCTTTAAACCAAATGCTATTCTGACAACTTTTACTCTCACTGCTATCTTTAGACACGAGCCACATGGGCAAACATTGCGATTTGCATATTCAAGGCAGCCAGTCTGGATATGTGTAGTCATTGACCTAATGGCTGTGCTATAATTTCTCCAAGTATATCCTATAGCTCATCATCCCTTGAGGGGGAAGAAAAAATGAGGATGGGGAGGGAGGCATGACCAACTTAACTGGGAAATCATTGAATATTTTTTCTCCATCTTATAGATTCATAACAAACCCACATACGAAAACCTAGGTGAAGTATTGCATCAAAGAACCTGGTATAATTTATGAACACCAGACTTTCCCAGACTTGCCTCCTCACGGACAGAATTCCTTGTGTAGCACCTATTTATTGGCATTCCAGAACATTCTCTCAAAAATACTGCAGTAATAGATAGCAAACATGTATCTACTGCTCTTAAAAGAATATCTGTAGCCTGCTTGTACTGTTGATCCCAGAGACACCTTCCAGAGATTAAACTGTCATATCCTGCCGTGTGCATTTGCAGAAACTAATGTTTATATATTGGAGAAAACTGTGACTATTGAACCTCAAAGTAAGTAGGTGTGTTAGAGGGAATAACCTGCAGTGTGAAAGGTTATGAGTAAATGCAAAAGGAAAAAATAAAAAGATTTTATACACAGCAGCCAATCTGTAGTTAAAGAGGCTTTATGATCTGCTTGGTTTTCCTTATTCCTTTCTTCTCGACATAAACGTGGTCCAATTGTTTTAGTCCATTCTTTCATGATAGCTTTGTTAGTTTCAAGTTGCAGATGATTCCTTCAGAGAAAGCAGCACACATGGTCAGCTAAAGGAAGCCATGCCTTTCAACTACAAAACAAGCGCCTGCAGAGAAGCATGGGGAGCTCCATAGCTTGATAAGAATCTAGTCAAAAGATCAATAAAGTAAGCCAAAATAACCTTATTTCCACGATGTTAGTTCTACAGCGAGTGAGTATGACTTTGGCCTTTTGTTCTTTGATAAGGCCTTCTGTAGCACAAGAAAAATCACTTAAAAAAAAAAAAAATCTCCTTCTCACAGGGTCCTAAGTTTCAGCTTTGCAACATGAGTAAGCGCTAGAGCTCTAGTGTACAGCTCGGGGCCTGCAGTTAACAGAACTGAATCCTACATTTAAAAGTTTGCTGAGAACGTGGGTCTTATATGAAGCATTCTTATCCTCCCAAATGACTAAAAATAATAAAATATAAAGAGACAGGAGAAAGCATTTGGAGGTGACAGATATGTTTCTGGCATAGATTATAATGATGGTTTCATGGGCGTATCCTTTCCTCCAAAGTCATCAAATCGTATATATTAATTACATACAGCGTTCTAGATATCAATCATATCTCAATAAAGCAGCTTAAAAAAGGAAATAGATTGATGCAAAAAGATAGGGTATGCACCAAATATATATCTTTATACATAAAAATAAGTAAATTTTATGGATATACATATTCACCATTGGCCTTCCCAGGTGGCTCAGCAGTTAAAAATCTGCCTGCCAATGCAGGAGACACAGGAGATGCAGGTTCGATCCTTGGGTTGGGAGATTCCCTGGAGAAGGAAATGGCAACCCCTCCAATATTCTTGCTTGGGAAATCCCATGGACAGAGGAGCCTGATGGAATATAGGCCATAAGATCGCCAAGAGTCGGATTCAACTTAGCAACTGAGCACAGGTGCATTCTCCATTACTCATCCAATTGATCTGCTTGAAAACGCCATTGTGTCTCACAATTCCACCCTCCCTGCTCCCGACCTATCGACAGTTCAGTAAATTTAGTAAATTCTCTCCACTAAATAGATTTTCATGTTTACAGTTATTGTTACTGTGAGTAGTGTTTATTGTGGTCTTAAATGTGGTAATGCAAGTAATGGACTTGTAACAGCATCTGGCCCGTGTAAAGATCCCCTGCGTGCTGGCTGTAGTTATAATTTGCCAGCAATTTGAAATTCAGTTCCTCTTTCATGCCTCACAACATTATCAAGTAGATAGTATTGTTCGTCCCATTTTATGGATGAGAAAACTGAAGATCAGTGACACAAAACAGCTTGAAGCAAAAAGCAACCAGATCCTCAATTATTTTATGCATGATCCAAGGTCAATTTAAATATTTATTGTCTTATAACTCGTTAAACTCCAACTGTTACAATGAGAAAATTAAAGAGTGGAGGAGTTCAGCAGCTACTTCAAGGTCATATGGAGTCAAAAGTGGAGCCTGGGGTGATGGCCGGTTTTCTGTGTTAATGTGGTTAGTAATTCAAGCTAAGAGTAATTTAAGTGTCCTTGGGAAGTTCCTTCCTCAATGTGAGTAAAGGCCATCAGCAGTTGACTTTAAGTCGGGGAGACTGTCCTAGTCTGGATGGGCCGAATTGTATTAACTGAAAGTCCCGAAGAGCAGAAATCATAGCCCTCAAGGAAGAAGAAAGCCTACTTAGGGCTACAGCACCAGCTCACACCTGTCAGTGCCAGCCTGCCCTTCCCAGGGGGCCCACCCTGTAATTTTTGGAATTGCCAAGCCAGCCCCCACACTCACATGACAATTCCTTACAATGAATCTCCTAATGTGCATCTGCTACTGGTTCTGTTTCTCTAGTTGAAACACTTGAATTAAGACCCAAATCTCTGTATCCAGAGACAGTTCAGCTCTGAACTATTAGCATCATGGTAACCATCAAAACTCAGCTTATCCCGATCAAGGAGGTCTTGGCCTATTGACTTAATTATGAGGGCTTCCCTGGCGGCTCAGTAGTAAAGAATCCACTTGCCAGTGCAGGAGATGTGGGTTTGATCCTTTTTTTGATCAGAAAGATCCCCTGCAGAAGAAAATGGCAACGCACTCCAGTATTCTTGCCTGGAAAATTCCATGGACAGTGGAGCCTGGCAGGCTTCAGTTCATGGTGTTGCAAAGCCGGACACGACTGAGCGCACACACCACTGCCAACTGTTAAAACTCAGCTCGTCTTGGTCAAAGACGTCTTGGTTTTATCAGAACCCTACTGGCTTGATTAAGCAGCTTTAACGAGACCCACCAGGAGTAAGTAATACAACCGTTCTTTAACTTGTAGAAATGCTACCTTTCTTGTACTAGTAATAGTACACAAATAGTAAAGTAAATTAACATTTACTAAGGAAGTACCACTTTCCAGCAAATGATCAAGATCTTTGAAGTCATAATCTTATTTCATGAAGATAGAGAGGTGGGATCCTACTCAATACAAGGACAAATTTTCTAAGCATAAAATCAAACCTGGGCTGATTTGAGAGGTGGGAAGCTTTCCATCTGTCAAGGTCTGGAAACTCAGATTCAAGGCATTTTGCAAGTTAGGGAGGGAATCTGGCACTGAATGGTAGCTAAAGATGACAAACTGTAAGCTCCCTTATTGCAAAAACTCTGTCCTCTGGCCATTTACATACTAAGCCTGCATAACATTATTTTAAAATTGGTGATAAAACTGTCCTCAAAGACTGAGTACGTGCAGGCTTGAATTTCTGGCAAAATTAAATCAGTGAACCTTATCTCTACTTTAGTAGCCTCCCCCAATAAGGGTGTCTGCAAAGATCCATAAACAGGCACTGAACAAAAATGCAAATTAAACCAGAGTCAGTTCTCAATTATCCACATTGCTAGATAGAGTAAATGGACAGATAATCCAAATCAGCAATCAGCGGCAAACTTGTTTACATTTGATTTTTAAATCCTGCACTCTACTGCTCCATGATTAAGAGGTGACTTTTGCTGAAAAACAAAAAAAAATCCACTGCCTTGGTAGAATTTTGCTTCCCCTATTTTCAATTTTTTAATGTTTGAATTGAAATATTGTTACTTTACAATGTGCCAATCTCTGCTGCACAGCAAAGTGATTCAGTTATAGACATATAGACATTCTTTTTGTATATCCCTTTCCGTTACGGTTTCTATATAGTTCCCTGTGCTATACATTGCTGCTGCTGCTGCTGCTAAGTCGCTTCAGTCGTGTCCAACTCTGTGAGACCCCATAGACAGCAGCCCACCAGGCTCCCCCGTCCCTGGGATTCTCCAGGCAAGAACACTGGAGTGGGTTGCCATTTCCTTCTCCAGTGCTATACATTAGGACCTTGTTTTTTATCCATTCTAAATGTAACAGTTTACAACTTCAGACCCCCAGTCCAGCCCTCTCCCTCCTCTCAATTTCCCTGGAGACTGCAAGTCTGTTCTCTATACCTGTGGAGTGAGTAAGTGTCAGTTGCTCAGTCGAGTCCGACTCTTTGCGACCCCGTGGACTATATCCCACCAGGCTCCTCTGTCTATGGGATTCTCCAGGCAAGAACACTGCATTGCAGGCCGAGTCTCCCACCTGCTCCTCTACCCCTGGGAATCTCTGAGCAAGGATACTGGAGTGGGTTGCCACTTCCTTCTCCACTACCTCTATGAGTCTGCTTCTATTTTGTAGATAGGTTCCTTTGTGCCATATTTTAGATTCCACATGTAAGGGATATCATCTATTTGTCTTTCTGACTCACTTAGTGCAATAATCCCTGGTTGCATCCACGTTACTGCCAGTGGCATAATTTCATTCTTTTGTGGCTGAGTAATATTCCATTGCATATATCAACCATATCTTCTCTATCCATTTAGGCTGTTTCCATGTTTTGGCTGTTTTAAAACAGCACTGCTATGACCCAGGCATCTAACCCACATCTCTTATGTCTCCTGCATTGGCGGGCGGGTTCCTTTTTTTTTTAATTGAAGGATCATTGCTTTACAGTATTTTGTGATATTCTGTCATACATCAACAAGAATCAGCCATGGGTACACCCGCCCTCCTGAACTGCTCTCCCATCGCCTTCACCACACTGCCCTTCTAGATGGTCACAGAGTCCCTGTTTGAAGTCCCTGAGTCACACAGCAAATTCCCACTGGCTATCTATTTTACATGTGGTATTGTAAATTTCCATGTTACTCTCTCCATATACGTCACCCTCTCCCCCTGCCCCTCCCACCGTGTCCACAGGTCTAGTCTCTATATCTGTTTCTCCACTGCTGCCGTGAAAGTAATTTCACCAGTACCATCTTTCTAGATGCCGTATATACGTGTTAGTATATGATATTTTTCCTTTCTCTTTCTGACTTACTTTACTCTGTGTAATAGGCTCTAGATTGGTTCACTTCATTGGAAGCAACTCAAACACATTCCTGTTTATGGCTGCGTCGTATTCCACTCTATATGTGTACCACAGCTTCTTTATCCATTAGCACCACCTGGGAAGCCCAGTATATGGATTAGCAAACCTAAGCTGTGCAGCGTCTTACTTTGTCAGTGATAAGACACCTTACATCCTAAATACGGCTCACACCGAACCTATTCACCGGGGAAGATTTGTCATCTTACCTTGTCCCTGAAACTTTGGTTTGCTCCCTTGACATGGTTAGGCTGCAGGACAGTCAGTTTCTAGATGGTCTAAGCCAGAAGGCTAGAGAGTGAAGGCGCAGCGGCCTTAGAGGTAGCTTCAAAGAAGTTTGAGGAATTGAAGATAAAGTAGGAAATTCATTGCATTCATTTCCTGCATTGCAAACCATGGCTCAGCAAAGGGAGAAAAAGCTTACCTTCATTTCTGTTTTGTTTCAATAAATAGTTAAAACAACATAAACCAGTTCAAGACAGAATGAAATGCTGTGTCCTAGACTAGAAAGTGGAAGGCAGAGACGCTCATCTGAGTCTGCCAGTAATTACCTGAGACGGTAGGCAAATCACTCGGCTTCTCTGTTTCCCAGTTTCTGTATCATAGCAACAGCTACTACTTGTGGAAAGCTATCTTACGATGTCTTGGTAACTTTTTAAAAATCACTTTTGCAATTAACTCAACAACCTTATAAGTTAGGTGGGATGAGCAACCCCATTTTACAGACGGCAAAAGAAAGGCATAGAAAGTAATGTGTCCAAGGCAGGCGTATGTAGTGAGGTCAGATCAGATTCCAACCCACACGCTTAACCATCATGCTGCACTGCCTCTCTGTCAGAAAACGTGAGAGTTAAATTAGGTGTTCTCTCCGGATCCTTTAGCTCTTATATTCTGTGATTCTACAACAGAGCAAAATATCTACTAAATAAACAATTTGAAAGGGCTAGGCTCAGAGGGGATGTCCATTTCCAGAAATATGTCTCCTTCAAGACCCAGATGGAATATTATCTCCTCTGCCCCGAGGCGCATGGCACAGTGTAGCCTCTGTGAGATGAACACTGCCCTCAGTCTCAGCTGCGGCTCTCATCACACCACGTGCACTATCACCAGCTCGTCCTCCTTACCTATTTGGTTGCTGACTCTTCCAGATCAAGACTGCTCAATGCACGTACATGTTCTTGTCACTTCCTGAGCTGACAGACATTAGGAGCTTTATTCTAGAGGAACAGGAGGGGAAATCCAGAAATCTAAAATGATCCACAGGTGGTGACACCATGTGCCTTTGGAAGAATCAGAAGTCTGAGGTCTGTTTACTCCGCCTGAGAAATCAAAGACTCCGATTTCAATAAGGACCTGTCCTGCTCTGTCCTTTGCCACTGCTCGTCCACATGGAGGAGAAGCAGAATGGCTTCTTGGAGAATTCAAGGTTACCACTACCTAGTCACTGGCCTGCCCTTGAGTTATTAGTGATGGGAAGCAACTACTACATAAAATATCTAACAGACAGATATAGAAGGGAGGAGGGAGGCAGGGAGGTAGAGAGGGAGGAACAATATACAAACGAACAATGGCCAGACTCTATATAAAACTCACCCACAACCTGAAGCAACCTGCCTGGGAACCCAACCCTTCTCTACAATGAACAACCCAGGCAGTGAGCCTGCTACAAGCCAGACTTGCAGGAAGCCTGATTGCTCTTTCTAGTGACAGTCCAAGAAAGCGAAACAATAACTTCTAGAACAATCAGTTTAAACTGGCCAGGACTCAATTAAAACTGACTACTTGATTGCTGATTACATTTTGTCCCTGCTTCCAACTTAGGATCCAGCATGAGAAAGCCAAATAGGCACCCCCAACCACCTTGGGATGACCACCTCCAGCTTCCCTAGGGCACGAGCCTCTAATCAGGGCTGACAGGAAACCTTCTGTTTCCCACTAGAAAGCTTTCCCACTTCTCTGCTTGCCTTTGATTCTTTCCCAGAACTCAGGTGCTGGTGACTGATTCCGTTACTGGAGCAGGCTTTGAATCAACATCCTTTGCTTTCCTCATTTGGCTGATATATAGATATATTGGGTTGGCTGAATAGTTAATTTGGGTTTGTCCATAACAAATGATGGAAAAACCTGAATCAACTTTTGGCCTGACCATATACAGATATACGCTGGTGGTTTAGTCACTAGGCCAACTTTTTGCAACTCCATGGACTGTAGCCCACCAGGCTCCTTTGTCCCTGGGACTTTTCTGGGCAGAAATACTGGAGGGGGTTGCCATTTCCTTCTCCAGGGGATCTTCCCCACCCAGGGATTGAACCTGGGTCTCCTGCATTGCAGGTGGATTCTATACAACTGAGTCACAAGGGAAGCCCATATACATACATGTATGTACACACACATATAATTTTATTCATATATATATACGGATATATTTCTCACATAACCAATGAACTGTTGTTTGTCTAATATTTTTCTTTAAACATATTCTCTAGAAAATTTTAAATTTCTTTTTAAAGTGCACTTCCACACTTCTATCTTAAACAGTGATAAACTAGTAATTTTCTAATCAGTACTAAATGTTTGTTAAGTTAAATCTCTTGATTCAGTTACCACCTGAAAACATGTCACATACTGCCAATTATTTAGTGTATGTAGCTTAGTTGAGTAAACACTGAGTTCAGGGGTAAAAAGCCTTGTGTTTGAACTCAGTTCTAACACGCACCTGCTCTGTGGACCAGGACAAGTGATCTAACCTCTCTGAGTCTCACCTGAGTCAGCAGGATTCTCATCTGCTGAATTCCTACAATTCCAAACTAGTAGGGTGATGGTGAAGATGACATTCCAGGGCACCTATGAAAACACCAGGCAGAAGTGAATGCTCAATGAATACATGTATATTCTAACAAACACAAAATAACAGGAAGTTATGAAAAAACCGCAGCGTCAGAATGAAGTTCCTTGAATTTGTTCAAATCTAAATTAGTATGTGGAGTCCACCATTGGTCAACTACACAGCAGCCAGGAAATGTTCATTTAAATGAAGTAAAGTGCTGACAATGAGAAGCTATTTAAACCACATCAGATGAATCACATGATATTATGTACAAGGAAGGCTTTAAGCAGAAGGAGGACCAGCCTGAGGGTCATTTACAACCAAACTGTCATTACTGCTAACATGTGTTCAATGCCTATTTAAGGTGTTTTTGAATGTCGCTTAGAATTCAAGCAAATAAAGAAAAAATATTCATCAGATGACAAAACAGTCCTAAATCCATCCTTGGACACCTTCCAGAAAAGACTGGCTCTCTTTCAAAAGCCTTAAATAGCCCCTAACAGTAAGAAATCTGGAACACAGAAATTGCGTACATATATTATAGGTGTACACATGTAATTATTTTTTAACAATGTTCATGATAATGTGGGTCAGCTTGCTTTAGAAAAATAGCATAATAATGGTAGTTTCTCTGTGCTCAGTTGCTCCATTGTGTCCAACTCTTCGTGACCCCATGGATTATAGTTCACCAGGCTCCTCTCTCCACGGAATTCTCCAGGCAAGAATACTGGAGTGGACAGCCATTCCCTTCTCCAGGGGATCTTCCCGGCCCAGGGACCAAACCTACATCTCCTGTGTCGCCTGCATCGGCAGGCAGGCTCTTTCCCACTGCACCTGTAGTTGTTTGCTGGTAGGTTATTTCATAAGTAACTGCACAGATTGATGAATCAACCGAAATGCATTTAAACGACGGGCAAGGCTGCTCAGTTTTCTCTTGGGGGAACATAGATGCAGAACTACGAAGACAGATGCAACCAGGGGCACAGATTCCTAATTCATTGACTCAAAGAAGACTGCCAGGCCACCAGAAATTGGAACAAAAAGGGTGATGCTATAGACAGTGCCCGGGGGGAGGAAGAGCAGAAGTTCTATTCTGCAGAGAGAAAGAAACAGCCTTGGCAGTTTCCAGAGCAAGAAGCTGGCATCCCGGGGTGATACAGATAGAAAGCCAGGCCAGAGGCTGTCTCTGTTCACGCAGCCTGCATGCAGGTTGGCGTGCGAGCCACGTCCCTCTCCATGAACGTGGACCACCAGGATGTGGAAAAGCAGGCAGGGGTGGCTGGGAAAGCAGGCAGGGGTGGCTCAGGACCCCTCTGCCCCAGGCACTCCTCACCAATATTCTCAGTTCTTCAAACACAAGAGATACCTTTCTGCTTCTAAAGGAGAGACACCGGTACATCATCTCATGAAATCTGTTTTGCCCTACCAATACCCATGGTCTCTTATATTTCCTGCAGGCCAATTTTCTATCTAGAGTGCAGGTGCCATCTCTCATATGTCTTCCTGCACGAAGATGCTGTCTCCACCGCCAAGTTTTCTCTGGCTTCCCCATTCAAACAAAGCTGATAGTTTATTCCTTCCCCCCTACCCCACCCCCATATTTTGCCATGCTTCTTTTCCTTCTCTCTCCCCTTATCCCATCTTTTTTCCCCTTTCATTAAACGCCTTCATCCTCATGTACAGAAGTAAGCAATAAACACGACTTTCAGATGTCCATAGCGGGCTTGATTCCCCCAGGGGAAATCTTTGCTTTTTCTCCAGTGGGATTTCATAAGACAGGCATTTCCTGTCAGTGGCCCCTTCTATGGCCGAGATTCTTTAGAAATAAACTTTCCTGAGCTCCCATGTCATATACTTCTCTGTAAAATTTGGGCTAGGTAATAATAATAACAGTGGGGGCTCCTTCTCACATTAACATTTTCTTATTACATGTTCATGCAGTTTACTAAATAGGATTTGCTCTCATTTTGAAAAGCAAAACAAAGAAGTTAAAAAGGAAGATGCACCCTCACTGGGGGAATGAGGGTGTTTCACGTTAAGAAGAGAGGTATGTGAGTGTGCTCTGTTGCTAAGTTGTGTTCAGCTCTTTGCAACCCCACTGACTGAAGCGCACCAGGCTTCTCTGCCCATGGGCAAGAATCCTGGAGCGGGTTGCTATGCCCTCCTCCAGGGGATCTTGCTGACCCAGGGATCGAGCCTGAATTAAACAGTTCAGGATATTGTCAGACAGAGCATGAATATCAACATGAAGCAGGATTAAGTACTCAAAACCTAGCAAGGGAAGAAGGGAAGAAAGCATTATGATCACCTTCAAGTCAGTCAAATATATCTAAGTCACTTCAGTCGTGTCCGACTCTGTGCGACCCCATAGACGGCAGCCCACCAGGCTCCCCCATCCCTGGGACTCTCCAGGCAAGAACACTGGAGTGGGTTGCCATTTCCTTCTCCAATGCATGAAAGTGAAAAGTGAATGGGAAGTCGCTCAGTCGTGTCCAACCCTTAGCGACCCCATGGACTGCAGCCTACCAGGCTCCTCCGTCCATGGGATTTTCCAGGCAAGAGTACTGGAGTGGGGTGCCATTGCCTTCTCTGATATATATATATAATTAGAAGTCTATACATAGACTATACATACATTGATGGCATAATTAGTAATCAATGCTATATTTACAATGCGTCATTGTCACATAGCACGATAACTAATATAATGTGCCTATCCCTCGTATTCATGTAATTTCTAGCTGACACAACATGAAAATGCCCCAGTACCTCTGTCTCCAAGGGGTACTACGGAATGGCCTCCTTTGGAGGGCCACTGATCACATGATCACTGGCATCCCTGTTTCCCTCAACGGGTACAGTCAAGGCTTTGGGCAAGATGAGAGCACAATAAATATTTGCTAAAAAAAGGAGAGACTGTGATGATCTCACGGACAAGTTGAGGATAGAAGGAAGAATTCTCAAACAAGGCTCTGCAGGACTTTTTGCCTCAGCAGCGTGCATGCAAATAAAGCACTAAACTCCACCAAGAAATTAAAGCCACATTCAAAAAAAAAAATCAAATGAGATCCTTTTTTTATTGGAAAGACTTGTATTTAGATCGATGGTCTGTTAATGCGTGAAAGCTGGTCTGTCATCAGTAGCCAGATCCTAAAAATACAGAAAATTCCCTGAATTACACAGAAAAGGCAAAAGTCGTCAACTTGCTGAAAATTAAAGCATTTTCCTTTTCATACTGTATTTCAGATGATTTCAGCTTTCAAAGCAACTTCATCTTTCACGTTAAGAACACAAACACAAACCCTCTAGCCCTCTCTGCTCACGCTGTGAATTCTCTTTCTCATGTTAAAAGAGGTTTTTATAAGTCCAGCCTTGATATATCTCCTCATTTATTATAAGGCTACATTGTTTAAAGGTAACATGTATGTGTTTACAGAGGATCGGCCAAGGTAACAGAGCTGGGTTACATGGAATTCAGTCCACAATTCAAGTTGAAAACTTACCATTTTCTCTTTGAATGGCAACTAAAAGAAGAAAATGCAAAACCACCCGCTCAGTCAGGGAGCAGGATGGGGAGGAGGGGAATTAGCAAATCTCTGAAAAATAAAGCCGTATAATCTGCTATATTTCAGGCTCCCTTTATCCTCCAAATCCCCCATCTTTGTTTAAGCTACAAACGGACTCTATAAAAATCAGCTCACTGGCCTCCCCTATTATACACCTCCCTGCACAAATCAAATGAAGCTTTGGCTGAAAAGCTGATAAAAAAAAAAATACACTACCACTGACACATGAGCAAGCTGATGTATTTAAAAAGCGGTTATCATTTCTAATTCTTTCCCTTCTCTGCAGGGACTAGATCATCTTTCCAAGGAGCACACACAAATCTGGCATGGAGCACACTTTGCCTCTGCATTTGTTTTCGGTAGGGATTTTCTCAGATCACCACTGCACAAAGTGTTTCATCATTAGCATCGATTTTTAACACCTTGGGAGGAAAGTGAACAGTGGTTAGTGTAACTGTTTAATACCAGGGCATAACCAAGACTATCATCTAATATTTGCTCTCCTGATCGAGTTTTCTCCTGGAGAAGCAAATTCCTCTTGGGCTGAAAACCACGCTGGCAAGGTATCATCCAAGTACTTGAGGTCTAGGCTGTTTTATTTTTGCTTTTTTTTTTTTGCTGTTTATAATGAATTCCAATTTCTGAACAGCAACATTGGAATGTAACAGATCCCTCTTGGCTTTTTTTTTTTTTTGCTCCTGGCTTTTCCCCTGATTGCTGGCAAATTGAGCAGGGGCTGGGGGCGGTGGGAGATCCTAAGGTAGGCAGTGTCTGTCTCTTTTGTAGATTTGCTCTAAATCCGAGACCCCTACCCAGATCTCAGTGCCTGCTTCACACAGTGCCATAGTGTCAGAAATCTCTGCTTCACGGTCATTACCACGGTTACAAGTGTATACTGTCTAATCTTTGCTCCGTAACACTGAATTCCGTGAAAGCAGAGACTCTTACTCATCTTTGATACTCTGTGCCCAGCCTCATGAGCTGGGTGTGAGAAAGACTCAATAACTGTATCACTTAGCCCATTATAGATTTTTTCATAATAATGCTAGCTAATATTGACAGAGTATGTACACTCCAAACCAAGTACTTTACATACATTAATCCCACTTACTCCTCTCTCCAACTCCATAAAGCACTGACTAATATCATCCTGTTTTTCAGATGGAGGCTTAGAGGGGCTAAGTCATTTGCCCAGATACGAAAGCATGGGATAGAGTCAGCATTTAAATTCACACAGGTTGCCTTCAGAGCCCCAGGGCTGACCCCCTAGACTCCCACCAAGAAATCCTCAGCATAAGAGAGTCAAGTCTACATTTCAGGGTAAATAGTACTGAAACCTTGGCTCCAGGTACTAAGCTCTTTGTTCTGAGACATCCTTCAGGCATACAACTATCCTGTTCATGAAAAATTGTCACTGTTCTCATCCCCTCTGATTGTCAGGAGCACGGCAACCTGGAGCTCAAGTGATCCTCTGGGGTAGTAGGGAACGTCAGAAGCCAAGCTTAAAGTCCTGTCTGTTGGGCAAAGCTTTCCCAGTGCTCCCCCAGGGGAGCTGGAATTGGAGGGAGGGAGGGAAATTAGGGAGAAAACAAAAACAGGAGCTGCTCTTGGTCATCAAAAAGAATCAGACAGGGAGGAAAATGGCAGAAGGGAAGTAGAGGGAGTCAAATAAAGCAGGCTGCAGGGTTCACAGGTAGGACTCAGGCAGGCATTTGTTGAACCAGAGTGGGATGGAATGGAATAGAGTGGATTAGTGCAGAAGAGAATGGGTGGCGGTAGAATGAGGTGGAGCAGACTGATTTGAAGCGGACTAAAACAAGTGACCAACTTTGCACCTGGCGCATCTGTGGGCGTGTGCAGTCGCTCAGTTGTGTCCGACTCTTGCAGCCCCATGGGCTGTAGCCCAACAGGCTTGCTCTGTCCATGGGGTTTCCCAGGCAAGAATGCTGGAGTGGATCACCATTTCCTCCTCCAGAGATCTTCCTGACCCAAGGATTGAACCTGTGTCTCCCGCATCCCCTGTGTTGGCAGACAGATTCTTAACCACTGAGCCACCTGGGAAGCCCTTGACACATAGATTTACTCATTGCTGTGAACTGAATTGTGTCCCCCCAAATTCATATGTGGAAGCCCTAACCAGGGCTTCATCACCCTTGATGTGATGATATTTGAAGACCTTTAGGAGATAATTAGGATTAGAAGAGATCAACAGGGTGGGGCCCTCATAACAGGATTAGTGCCCTTATTAGAAGAGGCATTAGAAAACTTGCATGCCCTTTCCCCTCTGCTGGGTGTATGCAAAGGAGAGGTCATGTGAGCAAGAGGCAAGATGGTAGCCAGGAAGAGAGCTCAGAAATCAGAAGTCAGGAATCAGATTGCCTAGAACTTTGATCTTGAACTTGCTAACCTCTAGAACTGTGAGAACATTAATTTCTATTGTTGAAAGCACCCAGGCTGTAGTATTGGGTTGGCCAAAAAAATCAAAATCATTTGGACTTTTCCATAAGACAGCACAGTAAAACCCCAAAGAAAATTTTGGCCAACATGATATTTCACTGTGGCACCCCAAGTTGACCAAAACACTCACATTTTCCCAAAAGTCTTTGTGAGCCCCCTCAGCCTGCTTCCATTTCCAAAACCCTCATCCTGGCCTAGGCTGTCTTCAGCTTGCAACATTCGCTGAGAAGGTTTCTTTTGCCCATTGGGCCTGCTCACTTCCATTCTAAAGCAGTCAGTCTCAGGAAAGCAAACAAATACAAGAGGGAAGAGCTATGTGCATATAGCTGAATCCAGTTATTTTACAGCAGAAACGAATGCAACATCATAAAGCAATTAATCTCCGATTAAAAGATAAAGTTAAAAAAAAAAATCCAAAGCTACCTGAGGCAAATTCAAACTCCTTTTTCAAAACTCACTTGATGTAAGAGACAGAGGGAACCCCAAACCGGTGCTCTGTGAAAACCTAGAAGAGGGGGATGAGGAAGAAGGGGGGAGGGAGGGCTCCCGAGGGAAGGACATACGTATATCTGTGGTTGGTGCATGCTGATGTATAGCAAAAACCATCACAATGCTCTTAAGTAATTATCCTCTAATTAAAAAAAAAAACCTCACATAGGTGGCCTTTCAAGCTGTGGGTGGGATTTGCAGGGTGTTCTAACAGGAATTCAGAGGCCTTGCCTTGAAAGGTAGATCCAATTCTTCAAAGCAATTTAGTTTGAACTATTCAGCCTACCCGGCGGTGCAGTGGTAAAGAAACCGCCTGCCAATACAGGAGCCAAAGGGAGACACAGGTTTGATCCCTGGGTTGGGAAGATCCCCTGGAGGGGAAAATGGCAACCCAGTCTAGTATTCTTGCCTGGAGAAGTCCATGGACAGAGGAGCCTGGTGGGCTATAGTCCACGGGGTCGCAAAGGGTCAGACACCATAGAGCAAGCACTCATGGGTTTAGGCTATCAACCTTGAGTTGCTCAGATTCTCTCTCTCATTATGGATTTGAACCTGCTGCACAGAGAAAAAAAAGTCTCCTTCCACAAAGAATGTTGTTTCGGGACACCCGGCTTTAAGATTGTTACCTCCCAGCCATGCCTTTTGAAAGGATTTGATACTTGGCTGGAGCCTTTTTACATAAATGCAAATACAATTATTACTTATGCATTTCAATACATCCCCAAATGGTAAAGGACAATACCACAGCACTCACAATAACAATGCCTCCCTTTTCCTGCCCCGCCAAGCTCCAAATGTTACTTCATTAGTGTGGATTTGATCACAATGCTCTTTGCCACCATAGCTTCTATTCTGAAACCCAAGGAGGTCGCAAATGCTGTATAATATATAATTATTAACCTACATCAAGCAAATTGGAGTGGCTCAGTATACTGTTTTCCTACTAAACCTGGTCCCTCGTTAATAACCTTAATTATTGTGCATGGACAGAACAGGATTTGTAGAGTACAGAAGCCTGAAACTGCTGCAGCAAAGTCATTACCATCTGCGGCTACAGTTCTATACAGAAGTCAAACTGGAAAATGTGAGAAACTGCCTAACACAAGAGCTGTATTTTGATAGGAGAAAACTGGGAGGATGCTTTCTCATCTGTTCGGATGAACAAATATACACATCTGAAGAATCAGCTGTTAGGGACCAGAATGGAGGGGGGGGGTAGGTGGAGGCGGGGATAGGAATAAGGGATGCATTTTTCCCTGAAAAGGGGTTTGTCAACAAAGCAAAACCAATGTAAGCTAAAAATGAACACTCTGCCCTTGGAAAACCAAATTATGCAAATCCATCCACTTGTACCTAGCTCTTGTTTCTCTGCACTGGTGAACTTTTTCAGTCTGGGGACAAAGGCACAGGGGGACGTTTGTAATCCTCTGGGTTAGGTGCTGAGGTTACAGAAAATCACTGTCAAGGAAACTAGCCTGGACTGGAGCCAGATACACGAGATTTTTAAAAAACCACCGGAACAAAAAAAGTAAAACTGTGAAGTAGGACAAGCATCAAACTCAGGCCACTGCTTAGAGGAGCATTCAGATGCAATGGAACAGCATAGCAACAGCAAAAATTGGCCCCAAATCAAATGAATTTACCTGGAGGTATGTACATATTTCCTATGTTTAATATTCATGCTGGACTTCCCTGGTGGCTCAGTGGTTAAAAAAAGAGAAAAATCCACCTGCGATGGAGGAGACACGGGTTGATCCCTGGGTTGTGAAGATCCCCTGGAGGAGACGACAGCCCACTCCAGTAATTCTTCCCTGGGTAACTCCTTGCACAGAGGAGCCTGATGGGCTACAGTCCATGGGGTTGCAGAAGAGTCAGACACGACTTAGTGACTGAACAACAAGAACAATAATAAAGGCAGGTAGGGATGAAGAGGGGTGTGACCTAGTCCTTCATGATTATCGGGTGTCCTGGAGTGGCAGATGATGTGAGCAGCAAAATTCAAATGAACCTAAACAAATATCCAATTATTGTACAGGAAAACTTGGTGTCTGATTCCTGAGCTGTTCTGGAAGTTCTCGACAAACACAGGATGCACGAATACCATCTAGG
Source organism: Capra hircus (assembly GCF_001704415.2). Lineage (NCBI taxonomy): Eukaryota > Metazoa > Chordata > Mammalia > Artiodactyla > Bovidae > Capra > Capra hircus. The sequence continues at coordinate 112,234,266 of NC_030813.1, forward strand.
AATTGGCTTGGAGGGGGGAATCTGGCTGTTGACAGATCAAGCAATGGCACTGAATTATAAACCCAAACATTGACACCTCAGGGTTTACTACATCTGCCTCAAAGGGAAGCTTTGGGATATGATGGAATAATAGAAGAGAAAGCCGTGTGAGATAGCAGCCATGGGTAAAAATTATTTGTGTGGCACCAGTGAACCCAGAATCTGCTTGCTTTCCAGCGATCCACTCTTACGACAAGCCTGGCCTTGTGACATAGCAGACTGGCCGAAGTACCGTGTCCTGATACGATGCTTACGCTGTCTTATCTATTGCACACAAACCACCCTAGTCATCAAGGCAGTAATTAACTTCATTTTGAAGTTGCCTAATTACCATGTTTATTCTTCACACTCTCATCACATATTGGCTTATTTTTTTTTAAAATATTGTTATTAGTGGTAACATAAAATAAATAAAATCTCCATGTCTGGGCAAAATGAAGCCGCAGCAGACAATTTGTTATGTGTCAGAGGCAGCCAGGCGCAGGGAAAGGAGAACAGAATTGGATTCAGGAGAAACAACCTGAGTTGAAATGTTGACTTGGCCTTTGTTTTCTCATCTGATAAATGAGACTAATGATACTGACCTTTACAGAGTTGTTGGGTGGATTAGAGAGATGAGATGCTTTCCGTGATACTGTAACCAAGTTTGTGGCCCAGAGGTTCTCCTTAAATGGCTGTAATGATAATGATGATGACTAATAAAAGCGGTTCGTTAGGTCAGATCTTTGAAGCAAGATGTGTGAAAACTCACACACTAGGGTGATTCATCCAACTACAGTATATTCAATCATGCTAATTAAGCCAATTAAGGAGTGAGTGAGCAAACAGATGAATGAATACAAGGAAGATGATGATTTAAGGAATATAGCTAACATTGCTCATCACTAAACAATTCAGGCCTTGAACCACTGGTCCCGAAAAACAGTGCCTGGTACTCAGAATTTGTTGGAGGGAGTTAAATAAAACATTTAAAAATATTCCCCAAAGGAATTTGCTGTATGTCTCTGGGAACTCAAACCGGGGCTCTGTGTCAAACTGGAGGAATAGGATGCGGTGGGAGGTGGGAGGTGGAAGGTGGGAGGGAGGTTCAAGAGCGAGAGGCATATGTATATCTATGGCTAATTCATGTTAATATACGGCAGAAACTAATATACTATTGTAAAGCAATTATCCTTCAATTAAAAATGAAGAAATTAAAAAGTATTCCCCAATGGGCAACTATACTCCAATAAAAATTAATTAAAAACAATAAAATTATTAATATTAAAAAAGTAAAAACAAAAAACATTTCCCAACGAACATTGTTACACTGCGGAGCACCCTTTCCTGGCCATTTGCCCTTACCTCATTCTACGTGGTCTTCCCTGCTGGCTCAGCTGGTAAAGAATCTGCCTGCAGTGCGGGAGACCTGGGTTCAATCCCTGGATTGGGAAGATCCCCTGGAGAAGGGAACGGCTACCCACTCCAGTATTCTGGCCTGGAGAACTCCATGGACTGTGTAGTCCTGAGGTCGCAAAAAGTTGGACATGAATAAGTGACTTTCACTTTCTGGAAGTATTTATCCCCATGCAGCCCTAGCCTACCCACCCACCTTACTTCTGTCATCAGGGGCCTTTCCTCTGGTATTGCCCACACTGTGCGATGCACCCTCTTCTCAGTTTGCCCCAAAGATAAGGAAGAGCTGGTCGCTCTTTTAAGGACTTAGCTGTGTAGTGAGCTGCTGTCATATGGGTACAAAAGAATGAGATGAGTTCATCATTCCCCCAATTTAAGGGCTGGTCAGGTACCTGGATTGCTGTGATCCACATGAAGGCTTTAGTGGCAGTCAATGAAGAAAAAGTAGATGTTTTTCTGGAATTCTCTTGCTTTCTCTATGGTCCAGCAAACATTGGCAATTTGATCTCGGGTTCCTCTGCCGTTTCTAAACCCAGCTTGTACATCTGGAAGTTCTCAGCTCACATACTGCTGAAGCCTAGCTTAAAGGATTGGTGATGGACAGGGAGGCCTGGCGTGCTGCAGTCCATGGGGTCACAAAGAGTCGGATACGACTCAGCAAATGAACTGAACTGAACTGAAGACCTGCAAAGAGCTGATTCATCACAAAAGATGCTGATCTGGTAAAGACTGAAGGCAAAAGAAGAAGGGGACGGCAGAGAATGACTCTGCATCAGTGACTAACGGGCACGAGTCTGAGTAAACTCTGGGAGATGGGGAAGGACAGGGAAGCCTGGCATGCTACAGTCCGTGGGGTTGCAAAGAGTCAGACGCAACTTAGCAACTGAACGACCACAACAGCATGCACCTGGGGGACACCAAACAACGACGCAGCTTACAGTCATTCCTGTCCTTTGCGCTCCAGGTCATTCTTCTCTGCTCTGACGTGGTGGAAGGTAGGGCATGGAGTTAAATGGTCCTGGAGGACCTGTGAGAAGACAGCCTCAAACTGACTCCCCAGATGAAGCGGCTGCTGTCCCCCACCCCGGGGGCCAGATACAGGGAGCCACCCCTCCCCTCTACCTTCCTTCCCTCCTTTTAAGAGATGGGCGGGTGTCCAGGGAGCTGGACCTAGGCAGGTGCGGGCAAGGGCCAGAGACTCCACAGCAGGAGGCCAGCCCCCACCTCCAGCTTCTCCCTCCCATCAGGCACCCTGAACCTCAGCTCTGGGCAGGAGGTGTCCCCACTACCCACCCGCCCTCTCTGGCCTCAGAACTGCGCACCTCTCACATGCATTGTTCTGGAACATTCCAACCTTCTCCGAGGACTTCACAGATCAAAGGCAATCAAATAAAATCCTTCCAGATGGAAAAGTTAATACTCCCCACACAGTATTCCAGAGTCTGTCCACACAGAAAGCCAGAGTCCGACTTTGACATCGTCTATTTGCCTATATGTTTTAAAGGCTCACTCCACCCTCAGCTTTGATGGGATGCTTATATCCATACTTGATCTTACGTAATATTTCTGCAGCACTTTGCATTGAATAAATGGGGCACTGAACAGGAGGGGATGTTCACACCTTTAGTAGAAGGTAAAAAGAAACACACAGAAGTAAGTATAAGAGGATCCGGGCAAGACACAGAATCTTCCTGAAGCCAAGATATCCACTGTGCAAGTTAGGGAACTTAATCTATACTTTACCTTTAAATTCTGAAACACTGACAGTGTGTTCTTCAGTTATTATTATTTTTTTTAAAGAAAACAAAACCAGCCAATGAACTAACAAACAAACCCCCAAACCTCTAAAATTTACCTCCTTTTGTCTTTAGGAAGTAATATAAAATAGGTCAGAAACTCACATCAACAGAGACCTCTACACAAAAATATTTGCTATCAAATATTTAAATTAAAAAAAAAAAAACCCGAACCAAAAATTGTTGGGTGTTTCTATGAGATCTTAATTTTGATTTAATCCCTTAAAACTGGAGTAACAAAAAAAATTTGTTAACCAGTTTATGCATCCATGGGTGCTAATTTGCTTCAGTCTTGTCCGACTCAATTCTTTCTAACACCATGGACTGTAGCTGGTCAGTGTCCTCCTTCTATGGGATTCTCCAGCCAAGCATACTGGAGTGGGTTACACACCCTCCTCTAAGGGATCTTCCTGTCTCAGGGATGAAGCCCACATCTCTGTCTGTCATGTCTCCTGAATTGGCAGGCAGGTTCTTTACTGCTAGTGCCACCTGGGAAGCCCCAACCAATTTATGCTTGGAGTCAATTTTAAATATAAACCTTGGCAATATAGACATTTTAATAAGAGTAAAAGTAGAAATTAAAGTGTAATTTTTGCAATAATAACTAGCGCAACTAGGAGTGCAGGAACATGGACTTCCCAATCTATTGCTGATAGGAGTGTAAACTGATACCAATTTTAAGGATCAAAATTTGGCCATATCTATTAAAAGTCTTTAAATATAAAAAAATTTTTAAAAGTCTATATTGCTTCTATCCAGCAATTTTTCTTTTGTGAATAAATTCCAAGGGGAAAAAAAAATCTAGGTTTATTCACAAAGATTTAGTGACAAGATATTTGGTAAGACAAACAGTACAAAAAAATTAAAACATGCTAAATAGTCAATAACAAACATCAGTTAATCATATGAAACTCACATATAAAATAGAATATTACACAGGCATTAAAAGGGATATCATAAACGAAAATTTTATGTTAAAAAGATGCTGATTGTTTATATTGAGCCAAGGGAAAGACAACTTACAAAAGTCCATGCCCTTACCATTCCAATGTTGTAAAGAGAAAGCATTTGAACATACATGACAAAGACTGGAAACATAAGCTAAATATTAAGTAATTAGGCACCGAGTTATAATAATTTCTATTTTTTTCTTTCTTTTTTCTTCTTTTTCTTTTTCTGTATTTCAGAATTGTCATCAATAAGCATAAATTGCTTATGGTTATTTTTTGAACAATTTATACTACCCAGAAAAGGATTTTAGAATAAGGATTTATGTCTTCCCATGATTCAATAATGCTTATAGACAGCTAGTTCCTGTAGTCATTTAAATGAGTTTATTTCTATCCCAGCTCACATTCAGTTTAATGGTTAAGATTAGCTGTTGACATATATACACTTGTTGTTTTTGTTCAATCAGCCAAGTCGTGTTGAGTCTGCACTCCCATGGACTGTAGCCCACCAAGCTCCTCTGTCCAAGGGGTTCTCCAGGCAAGAATGCTGGAGTGGTTGCCATTCCCTTCTCCAGGGGATCTTCCCAGACTAGGGATCAAATGCACGTCTCTTGCATTGACAGCAAGATTCTTTACCACTGAGCCACCAGGAAAACCCCAAACATACACTACTATTTACAAAATAAATAGCTAACTGTATAGGACAGGGAATGTTATTCCGTATCTGCTGTGACCTAAATGGGAAGGAAATCCAAAACGCAGAGGATATATATACACGCATGTATAGGATTTCCCAGGTGGTGCTAAAGAACTCACCTGCCAACGCAAGAGACTTAAGAGACACGGTTTCAACCCCTGGGTTGGGAAGATCCCCTGGAGGAGGACATGGCAGCCCACTTCAGTATTCTTGCCTGGGAAAGCTCATGGACAGAGGAGCCTGGTGGGCTGTAGTCTAGTGGGTTGCAAAGAGTCAGACACGACTGAAGCAACTTAGCACGCATACACACACATAACTGATCCACCTTGCTGTACAGGAGAAACAGAATATTGTAAATCAGCTACACTCCAGTTAAAAAGGAAGATTAGTCATTAAGTTCAGAGGTCTAGAGGGAGGATTTGGGGCTCCTTTTAGAATATCCTGCCCATGGTATCAATGGTCTGATGTGGCAAATTGTTTGGAAGCAATCTACAAATGGGACCTGTCGCTCAGAATGTATATCAGGGAAAACAAAGATTAGGGATTTCATAGGCTCTGTTGCTGGGTACACCACCGCCCCTCACCTAGCTTCTCACCAGAGGGAATGGCTCAATTTTCATCATCCTCAGACCAATGTACTGACAATGCTGCCATATTGTTAAAAATGAAGAAGAGGAAGAAGACACAGAGTGGAGGAGCAGGCAAGGGGGTGGTGCTTAAGGACGAAACATACACAGAGGAGCCAACACAGGAAATGATTTTCTTCAGCCTTCATGGAACTCATTGCTCAAGACTAGAAGCTCTCAGGTGGACTTTATGACTTTTGATATTTTTTCCTGCAGGACATAAAATTAATTTGTACCTTGCTGCACAAACCCACACTTACTTGTATCAAATGGAAAGGCACTTTCGTTTTCAGAAACTATCAATGAAAACTTTGTATGGCTACCAGCGTCCTCAGAGAAAACTGAAAATCTGTCTTGTATGTATTAAGTACAAGGAGACACAGAACATTTGGCAAATTAATGAACAAATGTTAGGAGTGTTAAGTATAGAACGAACGAATATGTGAAGAGATGAAGTTAACATTTGTGGTCCCATATTGAATAAATTCTTATCACGGATTGTTTACCCATAGGATATGCAAATCTTCTCCATGCAGGTTGGGACAGTTCTAGCAATTTGGGGTTCTTTGATGAAGGGGAGTAATTACATATTCTGAATCCAATTCTTCTAAACTGGAAAATCCTTATCACTTGGGGCATCTGTCCCCAAAATTTTGTGATAGAAGAAATTAAAAATTAATTTTTAAAAGGAGAGAGAGAGAGAAAGATAAAGAGATAGAGAGACTGAAAGAGACAGACTGCCTTCCAGTTTTCCCAAATGAAACTTTCCTATGGGGTCTCTTTAATTACACCAATCTAAGGGACCACCAAAGTAATCGTCCTTTAGAATGTTGAATTTTGCCCACTCCATCAGTTTCGGAAACTCCTTTGAGGATATTAATATTTTAAATGTTCTATCACAGGTAATTTTTTTGAAGAAGTTTTTTTTTTTTTTCAACAAGTGCAGAGCAGAAATGAAATTGTTATTGTTTTAAAATACACTAAAGCATAGCACTATTCATAAGAGGGAAAATACGGAAGATGCCAAGGTGTCCACCAGTGGATGAATGGATAAAGAAGGTGTACTGTAATATACATATATACGTGTATGGACTTCCTCGTGGTTCAGAGGGTAGAGAATCTGCAGGGGATCTGGGCTCAATCCCTGGGCTGGCAAGATATCCTGAAGAAAGGAATGGCTACCTATTCCAGTATTCTTCTTGCCTCGAGAATTCTATGGACAGAGGAACCTGGCGGGCTACAGTCCATGGAGTTACAAAAAGCTGGACATGACTGAGCAACTAACACTTTCAAAATAATATTACTCAGCAACAAAAAAGGAAATCTTACCATTGGCTACAACATGGATGAAAATAGAGGGCATTATGGTAAGTGGCAGAAAGTGAAGAAGAACTAAAGAACTCAATGAAAGTGAAAGAGGAGAGTGAAACAGCTGGCTTAAAGCTCGACATTCAGAAAACTAAGATCATGGCATCTGGTCCCATCACTTCATGGCAAATAGATGGGGAAACAGTGGCTGACTTTAATTTTCTGGGCTCCAAAATCACTGCAGATGGTGATTGCAGCCATGAAATTAAAAGACGCTTACTCCTTAGAAGGAAAGTTATAACCAACCTAGACAGCATATTAAAAAGCAGAGACATTACTTTGTCAACAAAGGTCTGTCTTTTCAAGGCTATGTTTTTTCCAGTGGTCATGTATGGATGTGAGAGTTGGACTACAAAGAAAGCTAAGTGCAGAAGAATTGATGCTTTTGAACTGTGGTGTTGGAGAAGACTCTTGAGAGTCCCTTGGACTGCAAGGAGATGCAATCAGTCCATCCTAAAGGAGATCAACCCTGGGTGTTCATGGGAAGGACTGATGTTGAAGCTGAAACTCCAATACTTTGGCCACCTCATGCAAAGAGCTGACTCATTGGAAAAGACCCTGATGCTGGGAAAGATTGAAGGCAGGAGGAGAAGGGGGTGATAGAGGATGAGATGGCTGGATGGCATCACCGACTCAATGGACATGGGTTTGGATGGACTGCGGGAGTTAGTGATGGACAGGGAGGCCTGGCGTGCTGTGGTCCATGGGGTTGCAAAGAGCCGGATATGACTGGGCGAATGAACTGAACTGAACTAGCGGTAAGTAAAATAAGTCAGAAAAAGACAAACACGGTGTAACTTCATATATATAGAATCTAAAAGACAAAGCAAACGAGCAAACAAAAGAAAACAGAAACAGACTCATAGATACAGAGAACAAATGTGTGGTCCCTAGCTCCGGGCGGCAATGGGTGAAATAGGTGAAGGGGATGAAAAAATATAAATGTCCAGTTACAGAATAAGTAAGTCATGGTGATGTAATGGTGATGTCATACACAGCCTAAGGAGTATGATTAATAACATTGCTATAACTTTGTGTGGTGACAGATGGTTACTATCCTTAGCATGGTGATTTATTTGTAACGTATAGAGCTATTAATTCACTATGTTATACACCTGAAACATATATGCTCTGTTTTTTATGAACATACTATTGCATGCCAAATATTCTTCAACAAAAAAAAACCCAAAAAATCCTATTTTTCAATTAAGTTGATTGCATTTTATATCTGAATACAAATTTTCCTGCCTTTAAACATTAAAATTAAAATGAACTGATGTGTTCATTACTTGGATTAAACGAGGAACATGAAATTAAAGATTCATGGGATACCGCGGTTCGACATGTGTGATTAGTGGAAACAAAACGTTTAAAATGTTAAAGTTGGAATTGGAGACAGGAAAGGGCTGGCAGAGATTTCACAGGACAGTCTCAATAAATATTTCTTGGTTTGGTCTCCTGAGCACTAAACCGGGACATCTAACATTTGAAAGAAATCAGCTTTGTTTTTGAGTCTCTAAAAAAGCAGTTTTCATCGTTTCTTCTGCTGGCAGACACCCAGCTGTTTAAATTCCTCTTTTGTCTTGTTGCCTTTGGTTATATTCCCTCTTACACTGCCCTAAACAGGTCACTTGTGAGCCCTGGAGGCTTGGAGGTGTCTCGAGCGACGCGTACTCTGCTATCAGCCGCTTAGCTACATCGCGCATCCTTTGTTCCTTGCCCACGGATCAGTCCCACCAGGGCGCCAGTAGTGTGAGCTGTTCTTTTGATTGTCCTTCCATATCCATTGCCTTTCCTGCTGCTCAAATCAGCACGCTAGGGACAGACTCCCGAGCTTTCGGCATCAGTCTGAGTTTTGTCTCATGCTAATGCTGTGCTTGTCTAAAACCACTGAGGGACCTCTCAGGCACAACCCCTCCTTGGGCTTGTCTCTGCCTTTGGAGAACTATATCCTGCAGGACACTTACTGATGTATACAAACAGGCACTTTTCCTCTATAGAAAGAGATGTCGTCGTCTGTCCATCTGTCCTAGAGGCATTTTTCATTCATAGTTTGATAGACATTTTAGTCCTATTGATGACTTGGACTATCTCTTTAATGTTATCTCTGTGCTGTATCTATACTTAAAAAAACCGTTATCTTCCTATTCCTAAATGTAACATTCCGTAATAAGTCTAAAATGCCTGGCACATCTGAGAAATGCCCAGTTATGCAAGACTCTCCCTATCAGGAAGGGCTGGACCTCAATTCAGTCCTTTAAAAAACGCATCATGGGAATTCCCTGGCAGGCCAGTGGATAGGACTCTGCCCTCTCGCTGCTGTGGGGCTGGGCTCAATAGCTGGTTGAGGAACTAGGATCCCACAAACCAGGCGGTATGGCCGAAAAAAAGAGAAAGACAAAAATAAAAGGAGTCCCATACTTAAAAAGCAAAAAGTATCAACTCTCTCAAATTATCAAGATCAAAAGCATACTTTGATAATTGATAGTAGACATACTCAAGTTTTTCTATTTCAGTTCGGATTCATATACAAAAACTCATGGGACTTCTGTCCCCTCCAGGGAAGGTGAGTTCACCTCTACTCTGAGACAGAACTTTTCACTTTGGAAAACTGATTTTCTTTTTTCCTTTTCAAGATCTTCCTTTTAAAGTCTGGTGGCTGGTCAGTGTGTTACTTTCATTACTAGTTCTAAATTATTCATTCAACTAGTTCTGGTTTATATCCAACTAGTTCTGGTTTATTCACCCAACAAATACTATGCTGTGCTGTGCTTAGTTACTCAGTCATGTTCCACCCTTTGTGACCCCGTGGACTGTAGCCTGCCAGGCTCCTCTGTCCATAGGATTCTCCAGGCAAGAATACTGGAGTGGGTTGCCATGCCCTCCTCCAGGGGATCTACCCAACCCAGGGATCAAACCCAGGTCTCCCGCACTGTGGGTGGATTTGTTATTTTCTGGCCACCAGGGAAGCCCAACAAATACTATCCTGCACGAACTGTGTCATCAGACGAAGCAGTGGATAATGGAGATGAAAAGATAAAGCAGCTACAGTCACCGTCTGAGGACATCGGCTGTGAGCTTCTAGCCGAACCTTGGGCAATAGGTGACTGAAGGCCACATAATGGAGGAAAGGGCCACATGACACCAGCACGTACAGAAGGGGGTGATCGACCCTCTGGAGGGAACTAGGGAGAGAGGCAGGCTCGAGGGGAGAGCACTGGTGCCCAGGCAGGAAAGACAAGAAACACATCCAAGCGGATCCTTTCTGTTGTGGTTCAGTGGCTCAGTCGTGTCCGACTCTTTGTGACCCCATGGACTGCAGCATGCCAGACTTCCCTGTCCATCACCAGCTTCAAATTCATGGCCATTGAGTCGGTGATGCCATCCAACCATCTCATGCTCTGTTGTCCCCTTCTCCTCCCACCTTTCATCTTTCCCAGCATCAGAGTCTTTTCCAGCGAGCTGGCTCTACCTATTAGATGGCCAATGGAGATTCAGCTTCAGCATCAGTCCTTCCAGTGAATATTCAGGACTGATCTCCTTTAGGATGGACTGGTTGCATCTCCAAGGGACCCTCAAGAGTCTTCTCCAACACCACGGCTCAAAAGCATCAATTCTTTGGCACTCAGCCTTCTTGATGGTCCAACTCTCACATGACTACTGGAAAAATCATAAATTTGGCTAGACAGATATTTGTTGGCAAAATGATGTACCTGCTGTTTGCCTGAGAGACACGTGTTCACGACACGTGACAACTCTGTGTTCACTTTAATTTGTCTCTTCTCCCAAGAGATTTTATTCATCCTTTCTAACTTGCTCAGAGAGGTTTAAGTTGATGTCACTCCTACAGAGATGGGTTTCAGCCTCCGATATTGCTCTCGCAGCATTCCTGACATTTTGCCCGCAACACTTACCGCAGTCGAAATGTATTCATAATGAGTGTTTCTTCCTTAGCTCTCTATACCTTGAGAATCTAAAGCCTGAATGATCTAGAATTGTCTTGGATCTAGATTATAAACCTCATGAGGGCAGGAACCAAGGCGGTCTCATGTACTGCATCTCCAGAGCAAAGCAGAGGGAGGGGCACCAAGGGACATGGTAACATGCTTAGTCAGCAAACACATGATGAGTAAGTGCACTGATTGCTACATGTCACAGCCTTGGGGTCTTTTAGCTCCAGATGGTGTCGCCTATAGCTTACAGGATTGAACTTGCAGAAGAAGCCACTTCTGCCAGGTCCTGAAGGGTCAGCAGAAGGAGGATTCCGAACCTTACAGACAGAGGACACGTGGCCAGAATCTTCCCTTCTCGATGAGCCGGTGCATTAAGGAGCAAGGCATAGGGACTTCCCTGGCGGGCCAGTGGTTAAGACTCTGCCTTCCAATGCAGGGGGTTCGGGTTCAGTCCCTGGTTGGGGAACTAAAATCCTATAGGATTATGACAAACAGGCCAAAACATAAGACAGAGGTAATATTGTAACAAATTCAATAAAGACTGTAAAAAAAAAAAAAAAAAAGCAGCAAAGGATAATAATGGAATCAGGTAGTTCTCATCACATTTTGTATAGGAAAACGTCTGCCTGCAATGCAGGAGACCTGGATTTGATCCCTGGGTCAGGAAGATCTCCTGGAGAAGGAAATGGCAACCCACTCTAGTATTCTTGCCTGGAAAATTCCATGGACAGAGGAGCCTGGTGAGCTACAGTTCATGGGGTAGAAGAGAGTCGGACACGACTGAGCAACTTCACTTTCTTTCTTTCATTTGCTCAAAAACCTGATAACCTTTTAAAAACCACAGAGAAACTCCTGAGAGCCAAGTCTCAGTTCGTTTGGGCTTCCCAGGTGCCTCAGTGGTAAAGAATCCACCTGCCAAGCAGGAGACAAAGGCTGGATCCCTGGGTCAGGAAGATCCCCTAGAGAAGGAAATAGCAACCCACTGCAGTATTCTTGTCTGTAAATCCCATGGAAAGGGGAGCCTGGCGGGCTACTACCTGTGGGGTCGCTGAAGGGTCGGACACGACTTAGTGAGCAAACACCTCCATCCCCTACTTTGCCTCGGTCAGGACGTGATTCTTCTACTCTCTTCCTTCCTCACTGTCCTTGCTCGCCTTGACCTCTGTCCACCTGAACTCTGCCCCCTGATGCTGTCATGCCTCTCAAGCCCTATAGCAGGAAATCACCTCTCTTCTTGGGCTTCACCTGGCACATAATACTTCTTTGATGATATTTGCCAGAAAGTGGTATATCATAGCTATACACTTGTCTCATTTCCCTGACGGGCAGACTTCTCAGATGACCCTCAAGATTCTCACCCCCTGGTGGGCACACCCTGCATTATCTCCCTCCACCTTCCACTCCATGTGTGAATAGCAATTATGATAGTGATGAGATGTTGCTCCATGATTATGACACATGAGATCACAGAGGGATTGTGCAGAGGTTATTTAAGTCCTTAAACAGATTAAGTTATCAGAAAAGAGACTCTTTTTGGTGGGCCTGACCTAATCAGGTGAATCCCTCATGTCAGAAGGGAGAGAGTCTCCTGATGATCTGAAAGACCAAGTCTCCATGTCGTGCAGGGGACACATTTAGGACCTCTAAATACTCTCTAATAACAGCCAGCAAGAATGGGGAACTTCAGTCCTACAACCACAAGAGAACTGAATTCAGCCAATAGTCCTGAGTCTCAGAAGGGGTCACAGTTACAACTGACGTCAGTTTCTATCCTATGAGACCCTGGGCAGAGGATCTGGTTAGCCAGGGCCTGGACTCCTGCCCCTCAGAAAAGGTGAAACAGCAAATGTGTATTTTAAGCTGCTAAGTTTGTGGTCATTTGATAGGCTGCAGCAGACAAATGAAACACCCGTTCGATTCTAATTTTTGGCACACTGTTGAATTCAAAGAATTTAGGGACATTTTATATTGTGCTTGGCTCTGAACTATTTTGAAGATGATCCAAAGAACAAAATTAAATTATACCTGGTCCCTATAAACCATGTTTATAAACCATGAAGAACTGTTAGCTGGACACTAAGTGGAATCTTGTGTTTTGTAAAGAGTCGAGAGATGTGAATTCGATCCTGGCTCTATCAACAAATAGCCAATTGCCTTGAATAAGTCAAAGCCAAGTCAACTTCTTGGTAGGTTATCTATCACTATTAAAATAGCTACTTGTATTCATTGGAGGTGCTGAAGCTGATGCTCCAATACTTTGGCCACCTGATGTGAAGAACTGACTAATTGGAAAAGACCCTGGTGATAGGAAAGATTGACGGCAGGAGGAGAAGGGGACGACAGAGGATGAGATGGTTGGATGACATCACTGACTCGATAGACACTGAGTTTGATGCAAGCTCCAGGAGTTGGTGATGGACGGGAGGCCTGGCCTGCTGCAGTCCACGGGGTCGCAAAGAGTCAGACACGACAGGGCGACTGAACTGAACTGCTGCTGTTGGTAAATCCTCATGCATCAGGGGCTGCATGTATTCCATTTACAAATACCACCCTGCCATAGCCAGATATACTTTATGTTCATTTTATAGATGAAAATAGTGAGGTTCGGAGAGATTGGGTATAATAACCAAGGTTATGGGTTACTGCATAAGGTCATAATTTGGAGGCTGTCTGTCTCACAGGTCTGGGCTATTAAAGTGAGGAGTTAACATAAGACCTTCTCCACGTGGGGCTTCCCTGATAGCTCATTTGGTAAACAATCCACCTGCAATGCAGGAGACGTTGGTTCAGTTCCTGGGTTAGGAAGATCTGCTGGAGAAGGGATAGGCTACCCACTGCAGTATTTTCGGGCTTCTGTTGTGGCTCAGCTGGTAAAGAATCTGCAATGTGGGAGACCTAGGTTCTATCCCTGGGTTGGAAAGGGAAGGCTACCCTCTCCAGTAGGGGCTTCCCTTGTGGCTCAGACAGTAAAGCGTCTGCCTGCAATGCGGGAGACCCAGGTTTGATCCCTGGGTTGGAAAGATTCCCAGGAGAAGGAAATGGCAGCTCACTCCAGTACTCTTGCCTGGAAAATTCCATGGATTGAGGAACCTGGTCGGCTAAAGTCCATGTGGTCACAAAGAGTCGGACATGACTGAGCTACTGAATGACCTCTCCAATTGGATCATTCTAGAGATACAGACATAATGTGATTTCCACAGCATAAGGCCCCGAGAAGACTCCTCCCTCACACCTAGAAATGAGTCACATCTGAGTTTCTGGCAGTGCAAACGTGTCCAGGTTTAGACAATGACACAAACCCAGTGCCCAGGCAGGGAGACTGCACAGATTTAAAGACCTGTTTACTGAGAACAGCGGAAAGGAAGTCAAGCATGAACTTTCTGAGCTTCAAAGATATTCTCAGGGCCCATTGGGGAATAAGCATAAATCTTCAAATTTATCCAAAGTTTAGCAAATTCACAATGACAAATGTAACAGTTCCTCTAAATTGAAGTTCATCTCTTGGCAGTTTTGGAGGCTTGGAGAAAATGCCAGCAACAAGGAGTTGGAAGGAAATAAATCTTTAGATTCCCTGAAAACATAGATAGTTATTATGGAAGACATATGGAGGATCCCATACTGTGCTGAAAAAGAAAATTTATAAATGTCAGCTTTGAGGCAGCAACGTTGGAAGGACTGAAGTGCTCCGCACTTAACTCTGATGAGCAAAATTATGCTGGAGGTATATGTTCCAATGAAGAAAGAATTCTTCTTAACCTGTGCTGTTTTTGGGAGGAGCGATGAGGATAGAGGAGAAGAAGACTCCAGAATTCAGAGCAAGAGGTTGGTTTTTTTGTTTTTGTTTTTAAATGGAAACAAGTAACATTTAACAGACTTAATTTTCTTGGGCTCTAAAATCACTATAGATAGTGACTGCAGCCATGAAATTAAAAGATGCTTCACCCTTGGAAGAAAAGCTAGGACAAACCTAGACATCATATTAAAAAGCAGAGACATCATTTTGCTGACAAAGGTCCATACAGTCAAAGCTATGGTTTTTCCAGTAGTCGTGTACGGATGTGATAGTTGGACCAAAAAGAAGCCTGAGCACCAAAGAATTGATGCTTTCAAACTGTAGTGTTGAAGAAGACTCTTGAAAGTCCCTTGGACAGCAAGGAGCCAAACTTGCCAATACTAAAGGAAATCAACCCTGAATACACATTGGAAGGACTGATGCTGAAGCTGAAGCTCCAATACTTTGACCACCTGATGCGAAGAGCTGACTCACTGGAAAAGACCTTGATGTTGGGAAAGATTGAGGGCAGGAGGAGAAGTGGACAACAGAGGATGAAATGGTTAGATAGCATCACCGACTCAATGGACCTGAGTTTGAGCAAACTCTGGGAGATGGTGAAGGACAGAGGAGCCTGGCATGCTGCAGTCCATGGGATCACAAAGAAATGGACAAAACCGAGCAATTGAACAACAACAGCAGCAGCAGCATTTTAAATTCTCTACTGTTTAAAAAAGATGCTGAGAAATGGGAATAAAAATGGACCTCAATATGGACACTGACAGCAAGTGAGTTCAGTTCATTTCTACAGTACAGGCAGTATAATACCTTTTTCCGGGCTCGTAGCAAGGATGGAATGAGGTACTGCCATCCAATCCCACTCAGCAAATATAAGCCATAGTCCCCCTCTTTCTCGCTTATAGCCACAGGCCCTGAGGGTGCAAAGGAGACCATGGTCCAGTCTTTTCCCTCCATGAGATTTCAGATGCTCCTGATTTATGAAATGCATTTATAAACTGCAAACCACGATCAGAACACTTGTCATTTGAACTCATCCACCAATGCAGGAGGTTACAGTTGGCCACATTTGAAAAACGTCAAGGCAAGAATCCATGAAGTATCTCTCTCTCTCTTTCTTTTTTAGCAAATTAGAAGATCAGAGCTAGAATTACTTTGGCATAAAAATTGGAATTGGTAACTGTCTTCTTTTTTAACTAAAACCACAGCTAATATTGGAAGATCTTGATTTTTTTCCCCTTTCCAAAGGGAAAGAAGTAATAAATAAAACTGGAATGTAAAACCAGGGAAAGTAGGAAGAGAAATGGTCTCATACACATTTCTGCTTTCCCTGGGGTTGGGTCTTCTCTTTGCTCCCTGGAGGTTCTGAGCAGGGATGGTGCCAATTAAGCAGTGCCCAGTCGGACTTCTCAGGTGGCACAGTGTGTGCAATGAATTCTCCTGCCAATGCAGGAGATGCAAGAGACATGGGTTGCATCCCTGGGTCAGGAAGATCCCTTGGAGTAGGAAATGGTAACCTGCTCCAGTATTCTTGCCTGAGAAATCCCATGGGCATAGAAACCCGGCGGGCTATATAGTACATGGGGTCACAAAGAATTGGATGTTAGAGCGTGCGTGTGTGTGTGTGTGTGCACGCACACATGCAAACACACACACACGCGCACACATGGTTGGCAACAAAGCCCAGAGTTGAGAATGGAGAAATACAGTTAGAAGCATCAACTGTCAACAGATGCAATGGGACCTCAGTAAATAAATTACGAACATCTACTGAGAAATACGTGACTTATCAGAACTTCCGTAACTAATGTCACTGCGGCAATGTTGAAGAGGAGTCTGGATTTAATAGATCTTTTAATATTTTCACAGCTGGGCCTGCTGGCATGGAGCTAGTGGGCCATTTTCTTAACTAAGGTATGGCACTGGTCTGACATTAGTTTAACAAGGTAATTATCAAGTGAAGAATAGCAGCCGCACTGCTGTGAACCTGAATAATAAAGCTCATAATTACTGATTTTGGGCCCATCTTTTTTAAAAAATAATAGAGCACTATGTACTAAAGCATTTTATAGGAAATACATTCAGGTACAGTGTCTAGAAGTACGGGGAACTATTAAAGATGTAATTAGCAGTTTATTTACATAATCAGTCAAACACCCTATATCATTTCTCTTATGGTCCTATTGAAAAGAAGCAAATCAGTGTGGGAACATTAAGTTAGGTCAGGAAGTTCCCCTGGAGAAGGGAATGGCTTACCCACTCCAGTATTCTTGCCTGGAGAACTCCAGGACAGAGGAGCCAGGTGGGTTACAGACCATGGGGTTGCAAAGAGTCGGACACGACTGAGCAATTACCACTAACATGCAGGCAACCTGGAAAAAGTTGATAATTATTATTATTTTAAAGCTTGAAAGTTGAAGTGTCCTAAATGCCTCAGCTGAAAACTGACTAAGTGCTTTTGACTTTATCAAATGCTAACACTCCTTCACACGTATGATGTGACAAGCATTTCCAAGGGAAGTGTTTCTGGGGCAAATACATCTCTCAGGTAACTAACTTCAATCTTCGGAATATTCAAAGTTTGCATTAATTCTGAAACAACACACAAATAGCCTTTTATTGAGAAACATCTTAAGTGGTTGATTTTTATCTGAAATATGAGAGCAACATGGAGATAGCATATATGTCTGTGAGGCAATATCCTCTCAAGCATTACTGACTAAGCTTCCCCATAATTTGATTTTAGAACTTCTGTCTTTCCACTGTCCTCAGTATAAGTAACCCATTCTCGCATAGCAAATGATGTGTTTTTCAAAGTTAAAAAAAAAAAGACAATCAAATTCCAAATCAGATTATTCAAAGGCAGGATTAAGTAAGATACATATATTTTGAGAAAAGTCTTTAAAAAGTAATGTAATGCTTTGATTGCTGTATATAATATGGGGACTTTGTCACATGAAAAGGGAGTGGCTTTATCACCAGGCTCCCAGGTGACCTTCTTCCTCCTTCTACAGATCTTCAGAATGATTATTAAAGTTGATTGCTGTCAATTTCAAGTCCTCCTGACTTATTGAAAACCCAAAGATAATGCTGCATCAGGGAAGTTCTCATCAAAGAATACATTAAAGGCAGCACCAACTGGGAAAGGACCAACTTCATAAAAATAAATAAGCACATTATAATGGTTATGTGAAGTGAATTCTCTTGGAATGAATAATAAAAGCAAAATACAAGTAGGCATTAAGTTCTGTAAGCTCCTAAATTTAAGTATTCCAAAACAACCACCTTGATTGAACAGTAAATAATGAAACACACCCCGATGGGTGATTTTGTCATGGAACCTCTATATTCATAATAAAATACACACGAACATTGTTTAATACAGTTGTAGAAGAATGCTAATTTAACCTGACTTCAACAAATGCTTTATTTTATCCCATTTGCATAAATAAGGTGCCCTCACAACCTGCAAACATAACACAATAGTGAAGAGGAAACTACACACTGGTTTGTGGGGGAGGGGGCTTCAAGATGGCTCATGTCACTAAATAAGAGCTTCACACACCTGTATTGTACCAAGGAAATACATTCCAGCTTAACACTGAGTTTTCAAAATGTTTTATGTTGAAAATAATATCAATGCTACATTTACATGTAGAATCTAAAAATGTGATGGTGAACATTAATAAGAACAGGTTTATAGGGCTTCCCCAGTGGTGCACTGGTTAAGAATCTACCTTGCAGTGCAGAGAACACTGGTCCGAGCCCTAGTCTGGGAAGATCCCACATGCTATGGAGCAACTAAGCCCACGCGCCACAGCTAGAGAAATGCCCTCATGCAACAGTGAAGACCCAGTGCAGCCACAAATTAATTCATCAGTTTTTTTTTAAAGAACAGGTTAATAAACAGAGGCGTAGAGCAGCAACAAGAAAAAAAATAAACGACCCGATCAAAAAATGGGCCAAAGAACTAAGTAGACATTTCTCCAAAGAAGACATACGGATGGCTAACACACACATGAAAAGATGGTCAACATCACTCATTATTAGAGACATGCAAATCAAAACCACAATGAGGTACCACTTCACACCAGTCAGAATGGCTGCGATCCAAAAATCTGCAAGCAATAAATGCTGGAGAGGGTGTGGAGAAAAGGGAACCCTCCTACACTGTTGGTGGGAATGCAAACTAGTACAGCCACTATGGAGAACAGTGGGGAGATTCCTTAAAAAACTGCAAATAGAACTATCTTATGACCCAGCAATCCCACTGCTGGGCATACCCACCGAGGAAACCAGAATTGAAAGGGACACATGTACCCCAATGTTCATCGCAGCACTGTTTATAATAGCCAGGACATGGAAACAACCTAGATGTCCATCAGCAGATGAATGGATAAGAAAGCTGTGGTACATATACACAATGGAGTATTACTCAGCCGTTAAAAAGAATTCATTTGAATCAGTTCTGATGAGATGGATGAAACTGGAGCCGATTATACAGAGTGAAGTAAGCCAGAAAGAAAAACACCAATACAGTATACTAACATATATATATGGAATTTAGGAAGATGGCAATGACGACCCTGTATGCAAGACAGCAAAAAAGACACAGATGTGTATAACGGACTTTTGGACTCAGAGGGAGAGGGAGAGGGTGGGATGATTTGGGAGAATGGCATTCTAACATGTATACTATCATGTAAGAATTGAATCGCCAGTCTATGTCTGACGCAGGATACAGCATGCTTGGGGCTGGTGCATGGGGATGACCCAGAGAGATGTTGTGGGGAGGGAGGTGGGAGGGGGGTTCATGTTTGGGAACGCATGTAAGAATTAAAGATTTTAAAATTTAAAAAATAAAAAACTAAAAAAAAATAAATAAACATCTGGATGAAAAAAAAAAAATCTAGCTAAGATCTGCTAATAGTCAAATCTTAGAAGCAATAGCTCACTAGACTTTCAGCTCCTCCCAGACAAGAACTTTTGCTCATCCATCTTCTTATCACAAGGGCACAGGTAGGTGACACGTGGAAAGTCCTTGAGAAAAGTTAAATAAATAAATAGGTATTTCAACTGCAACTGTGTCCAGAAAGATCCTTTCAATAAGGAGATTTAAGTACGGTTGTTGAGGACTACTTATTCTATGAAACTTGATGACACACTCAGACTTACCAGGAAGGTTAGCAGATTGTGTACTGAAATACTCCGCTAATCTATGGCCCAAACCATTAAAGGAAAAAACAAACAAACAATTGATCCTAGTATTTTAGGTTGGGTAGATATTTTTTTAAATTAATTTTTATTGGAGTTTAGTTATAATGTTGCATTGGTTTCTGCTTACAGCAAAGTGAATCAGCTATACCGATACATATATCCCTCTTTTTTGGATTTCCTTTCCATTTAGGTCACCATATATATCCCTCTTTTTTGGATTTCCTTTCCATTTAGGTCACCATAGAGCATTGAGGAGCATTCCCTAAGCTATACCATAGGTTTCTCATTAGTTATTTATTTTATACATAGTATCAGTTGTGTATATATGGAAATCCTAATCTTCAATTCATCCCAAGCCCCATTTCCCTCTGCTGGTATCATGTCTGTTCTCTACATCTGTGTCTCTATTTCTCTTTTGCAAATAAGATCATCTATATCATTTTTCTTCACCTATCATATTACTTTGCCAACAAAGGACCATTTAGTCAAGGCTATGGTTTTTCCAGTGGTCATGTATGGATGTGAGAGTTGGACTGTGAAGAAGGCTGAGTGCCAAAGAATTGATGCTTTTGAACTGTGGTGTTGGAGAGGATTCTTGAGAGTTCTTCAGACTGCAGGAAGATCCAACCAGTCCATTCTAAAGGAGATGAGTCCTGGGTATTCTTTGGAGGGAATGATGCTGAAGCTGAAACTCCAGTACTTTGGCCACCTCATGAGAAGAGTTGACTCACTGGAAAAGACCCTGATGCTGGGAGGGATTGGGGGCAGGAGGAGACGGGGACAACAGAGGATGAGATGGCTGGATGGCATTACCAACTCGATGGACATGAGTTTGAGTGAACTCTGGGAGTTGGTGATGGACAGGGAGGCCTGGCGTGCTGTGATTCATGGGGTTGCAAAGAGTTGGACAGGACTGAGCGACTGAACTGAACTAATATCATTTTTCTGGATTCCACATGCGTGTGTTAATATGTGATATTTGTTTTTCTCACTCTGACTTCGTTCACTCTGTATGACTGTCTCTAGGTCCATCCTGATGTCTGCACATGGCACAGTTAGGTTCCCTTATGTGGCTGAGTAATATTCCATTGGGTATGTGTACCGCATCTTTTTTATGGGTAGATATGATTTTCATTTGTTGTTTAAAATGTTAAGTCTAAGTCTCAGTTCTGTTTATGGACAAACTTCCAAATTGCTCTGTGACATTTCTGTTACTCTACAATACAAAATGAGTCACTACAGCTAGAGATTGTGATAGAAGAAATGTATTAAAACATGAGAAAAATTGTATGTGCAGTTAACGTGCCTGTGGGTTAAATAATCAGTTCCCATGGATCATATTGATACTATTTATGGACTTTCTGGTGGCTCAGCAGTTAAAAAGTTCGACTGCAATGCAGGAGCCCATGGGTTTGATCCCTAAGTTAGGGAGGTACCCTGGAGAAGGAAAGGGCAACCTGCTCCAGTATTCTTGCTTGGGAAATCCCAGGGATAGAGGGGCCTGGCAAGCTATAGTCCATGCGGTTGCAAAGAATCAGACACAACTGAGCAACCGAGCAGGCGCACACCCTTGCTCTATCATCTGTCTAATCCACAAACATTTATTGAAAACTTAATCTTTGCAAGATATCCTGGTAGCGTGCTTTCTGTCATGGCTTCAAAGAACCAAAGGTTTTAGAAGGTTGGAAAGACCCCTTTACCAGTTTGAGTCTTTCTCTCCTGGAAGCAGATCTGATTACCTTCTTTATGCCCCAAGGACTTTGTTAGCCTTACCCTTCCATTGTGAGGATATTATTGCACTGGACTTAATTGCTTACCTCCATTTCCCTTGTTAAACTGTAAGCTCCTTTCAGGCAGGTGATAGTACTCCTGTGTGCTCAGTACCTGCTCAAGTGCAGCAGTCAACTGTGGAAGGCCTGCAATGTGGACTTTGGATTCAAAATCAGGCAGGCTTTAGCCTACTGCCCCCCACCCACCACCACCCTACACCATGCTCCCACTGCTGAGGTGTTTTATTCTTTAGGTAAGACTCACGAGATGGAGAAGGCAATGGCACCCCACTCCAGTACTCTTGCCTGGAAAATCCCATGGATGGAGGAGCCTGGTAGACTGCAGTCCATGGGGTCGCTACGAGTCGGACATGACTGAGCGACTTCCCTTTCACTTTCCACTTTCATGCACTGGAGAAGGAAATGGCAACCCACGCCAGTATTCTTGCCTGGAGAATCCCAGGGACGGGGGAGCCTGGTGGGCTGCCATCTATGGGGTCACACAGAGTCGGACACAACTGACGTGACTTAGCAGCAGCAGCAAGACTCATGAGAACAGCTGCTGAATGTAAGCAGAGGCAAGACTCTTGTGCATAACAGGGCCAAGTAACACTCTTAGAGATTTTCCCATATAATGTATAGTGTTCACACTCCATTGGAACTGCTCTGGAATTGTCTAGATTTCATATTTGAGCGTGAACTGGGGTCCTTTGGTAGGGCTGCCAGCTTTAAAAAAGAAAGACACGGGGCTTCTAGTTAACTCAGATTGTTAGATTAACAACAAGTGATTTTGTAGTATTGATTATGTCCCATGTATTGCATTTGTATACTTAGATTTTATCTAGCGACACTACCTTCAAGATGAGGAGTAAATTGGATGGGAAGAGGGCCAGGTAAGATGTTTCTTAATTGAGTAGAACATTTATCTTCTCCAGCTCCCTGACAATAAATGCCAGTAGCATCACCTATCATTGTGACAGTGAAAAGTTGGCTACATTCATCCTGTTACCCACCATGAGGTAGTGCCATACTTTGAAAACCATAGGGAAGCAAATGGGAATAGGAATATACCCATGAAAGAGTCAAGAACTGTACATAGAAGTACTCCATAGATATCATAGCCACACAGTCTCAACAGTGAGACATCCTTGTCCATTTCTTGGCTAGAACCTCATTTAGACCTCTCAACCAAGCTCTTGAGAATAGTTATAAGTCTGACTTGCTTAAGCTGTATAATATTGTCAGTGAATTTTGTCCCCATAAGGAAAGATCCAACACTCCTCCCAGATTTCCTAACTGCTTGGCTTATAAAGGGAAAATAAAGTCACCAGATCCAAAAGGTCAATTACAAATGTGAGGATAATTATGCTTTCAACTTAAATAGTACTTTATGTAACACATTTTTCTGCCCATTACGTCATTTGATCGTTAGTGTGGTATTTATTAGCCGATGAGTGAATGGGAGATATGCTGAATCTATTGCTATGGCCAATTTGCATTTCTTGATATCATCAGTTTGAAACCACAGATGAGGAAAGATTCAGGCTCATCTTTCCCTCCAGAAGTCTGTTTGTTCCTTCATCAGTTGTAGGCTTTCTCTCAGGTCTTTTTTAAAAATATATAACTATTCCTAGATTTTGCATTAACATTACGAGAATATTTTCTCTTTGTGCTACTTAGCAGATTGTGTTAATTTAAGGCAAGAGCTTTTCATTAAATGAAATTAAAAGTCAATGAAAAAAATAGTGATGAACTGCCTTCCTCTCAAGACTAACTACCCCATGATGACAACGCGTGGTGAAAAGCAAGAATTCAGTGCATTCGGAATGCGTGAATCAATGAATGAGTGAAGAGAAAAATGATCTTAAATGAATGCCTGCTTAAGTAAATGAACTTAATTTGCTCCAAATCTTGCCAGCCCAATAAAGACTTCTGTTGAAAAGGATAACTCACTAGAATTGCAATTTCAAATACTAGACCTTTCCAGAAACCCTATAGTGCAGCTCCATCAGAGAATAGCATTTTCCTGAGTTACCTGAAGCAAAGACAATGATGTCATTATGTAATGGAAGTGCCACAATCATCCAGTAATGAACCATCAGGGCCCACTCTGAAGAAGTGTATTCCTTCTTCTCGGATTAAATTTTGAATGCATAGTTCCCTTTCTTCCATCTGGTCCTCAGCAAACAAGATATAGAACCCCAAAGTGCCTAGAACAGGATGGCACTCCTTGACCTCCGAGCAAAATAAGGGGTGGAGACTTTACCTTCTATGGACAAGGGGCATCATTGTAATAGTTTGGCACTTGTTTGTTTAAGTCACCATCTTCTATTAGTATCAACTTTTCTCCCAGTTGGTCATTAAATTCTCAAGGTTTCCCTGTGGCAGACAAAGTTGATCAAGCTTTGCCCAGAGCCAGAGATTTTCCTACTGTGTGTTAAATGATGAAAAAAAATAAAGGGAACTATCCTTTATATGTACGCCAAAGTGAAAGTGAAAAAGTTTCTCAGTAGTGTCCAACTTTTTGCAATCCCGTGGACTGTATAGTCCATGGAATTCTCCAGGCCAGAATACTTGAGTGGGTAGCTGTTCCCTTCTCCAGGGGATCTTCCCAACCCAGGAATTGAACTGGGGTCTCCTGCATTGCAGACAAATTCTTTACCAGCTGAGCTGCCAGGGAAGTAGTATCACTGCCAGGTGACTGGCATATCATAGGTTCAACTCATTCTCTTATTCATCCACCCATTCATTCATCCAAGCAAGAAACATTTGCTGTGCCTTTTTCATGGACAGCACTAAGCTAAGGTACGTGTTCTGTTCAGTTCAGTTCAGTCGCTCAGTCGTGTCTGACTCTTTTCGACCCCATGAACTGCAGCACGCCAGGCCCCCCTGTCCATCACCGGGGACATCACCGGGGAGACGTGATCGAAGATTAAGGTGTGTGTTACTTAATCTTATTTAATCCCTGGTGGCTCAGTTGGTAAACAATCTGCCTGCAATGCAGGAGGCCTTGGTTCAATTCCTGGGTTGGGAAGACCCTCTGGAGAAGGGATAGGCTACCCACTCCAGTATTCTTGGGCTTCCCTTATAGCTCAGCAGGTAAAGAATCCACTGGCAATGCGGGAGACATAGTTCCATCCCTGGGTTGGGAAGATTTCCCTGGGGAAGGGATAGGCTACCCACTCCTGTATTCTGGCCTGGAGAATTCCATGGACTGTATAGTCTATGGGGTTAAAAAGAGTTGGACACGACTGAGCAACTCTCACTTTCAACTCACTCTCAGTCTTCACAAGGACCCTATGATGTTGGATTCTGATCACCTTGACGTTATGTATAAAGAAACTGAGGTTCACTACCTCACACACCTAATTTCACACAGCTCTGGTGGAGCCGAAGCTCAAAAGGACCTAGAGTCAGGGATTTTGAACTCTACCTCCTTAAATGAAAAAAGAAAGAAAGAAAGAAAGAAAAGGAATGAAGAATTTTCAGAAGAACAAAATCACTTCACAGAGGAAGAACCCCTGGACTAATTGGCACATGCCTCTCAAGGAAGCTACGGGTCTCTAAATGCTAGCTACACAATCCTGTGACAAATTCTGTTTTCTTGGGCTCCAAAATCACTGCAGATGATGACTGCAGCCACGAAATTAAAAGATGCTTGCTCCTTGGAAGAAAAGTATGACAAACCTACTCAGTTTATTAAAAAACAGAGATGTCATTTTATTGACAAAGCTCCATATAGTCAAAGCTATGGTGTTTCCAGTAGTCGTGTACGGATATGAGAGTTGGACCATACAGAAGGCTGAGCACCAAAGAACTGATGCTTTCAAATTGTGGTGCTGGAGAAGACTCTTGAGAGTTCCTTGGACAGCCAGGAGATGAAATTAGGCAGTCCTAAAGGAAATCAACCCTGAATATTCATTGGAAGGACTGATGCTGGAGCTGAAACTCCAATAGTTTGGCCACCTGATGCAAAGAGTCGACTCACTGGAAAAGACCCTGATGCTGGGAAAGACTGAGGGCAGGAAGAGAAAGGGGGTGACAGAGGATGGGGGGGTGACAGAGGATGAAGTATATATAGAGAATATAGAATATATAGAATCTAGAAAAATGGTGTTGATGAACCTGTTTGCAGGGAAGGGATGGAGACAGACACAGAGAATGGACTTGCGGATACAGCGCGGGAGGGAGAGGGTTGGACAAACGGAGAACGTACGCTCTCAGGTGTAAGATGGATAGCTAGTGAGAAGCTGCTGTGCAGAGCAGGGAGCCCGACCTTGCACTTTCTGATGACCTGGAGGGATGGGATGGGGAGAGGGGAGGGAGCTTAGGGAGGGAGGCGATGTGTGTGTAATTATGGCTGATGCACACTGCTGTATGGCAGAAGCCAACACAACGTTGTAAAAAAATTTTAATAAAATATTCTTTAGTTGAAGAATAAAAACAAGAAAGAAAATATATAGGTGTACTATTAAAAAAACATACCCATGCTCACATCCTAATAGTTATTAAGTGTGGTCTCAAAACGCTAATTCAAGGAATCATTTTCCCAGAAACATATTTTTAATCGTGTAAGGTGATATTGCAGGGAGAAAAAGAAAGTGGGGGGAAATGTTTTCAGAATTCCGATATAGCAAGCAGAATAAAAACACAGCTGGACAAGGTGAACCAATATAAACCAGAAAAAAAAAAAATAGCAACCAGAGATAGGCAAGCTCCTCGGGCCTCATAGAATTTCTCTACCTTAAGGGCACACATCCAAATACACCGCAGAGAAAGCACATATTACAATGACGAAACTGAAGAACTGCATCAATATCGCAGCGCCATCAGAATTTTCAGAATAAAAGGGAAACAGGAAAAAAAAATGTAAAAGAGAGGTAAGATGTGTGGAAACTGCTCCACGGAGGGGCCGATGCGCAGGTCTTCAAACATCTAGTGGGATCTGACGACTAAGGAAACAGCACAGAGAGTGATGGCATGTCCCCAAACAACTTTCTGCTTTTGGATGGTAAAATAAATGAACCCCCAGAAGCCACAGAGGAAACAAAAATAGTCTTCGGGCTCATGTGACTATAAAGGTGTGCGGGCCTGCCAGAAACCTTTACTCTGGAAGGAACGTGGGACTCAGCATAATATAGGTTGCAAGACGGCAAATTACTGGGACCCGTCACCCTCAAATTACGAACAATATTTAAAGGATTAGCGACAACTGCGTTATCTGAGTTGCCCTCGATCTCAATCTAGAGGCCGAAGTACGCTCATCGGAATTCAACTGAAAAACAACAGCTGTTTATGGAGCTGTTTTCTGTATGCTGGAAACTCTGCTAAGAAATTTACATGCGTCATCTCATCAAGCCCTCACTTTGCAAAGGAGGCCGCTGATGCTTCAAAAGTGACTTGGACCAAATCACACAGGTAGTAAAAGACAGGTTGGCTCAGTGGTAAAGAATCCGCCTGCCAAGGCAGGAGACGCTGGGGACGTGGGTTTGATCCCTGTACTGGGAAGATTCCCCTGGAAAAGGAAATGACAACCCACTCCAGTATTCTTGCCTGGAAAATTCCATGGACAGGGGAGCCTGGCAGGCTACAGCCCACGGGGCCCCAGAGTCGGACATGACAGGGCATCCAGGCATGATGTCTGTCCAAATGAGTTGAAGCTGGGATCAAGCAGTTTGACAGCAATCAAGCAAAAGACAAAGGTGGGTCTGGATCCAGGTATCAGACCCAGAACTCCTGCCTGAACCACACACCTCTCCCTAAAAATAATGAGGGGGATAAAATGTTTTTTTTAAATTGGGGGCCAATGAGAAGTGCCCACAAATAAGATGGCATTTTACTATTTGTATCAGCCCTCCCCACCAAATTTCCAGAGCAAGGCCAACCTGGACATAGTGCAGAGTTGGGAGTCTTCAGCCCCCAAAGGCCAGAGCCCACACACACCCAGTCACTCTTCACTCCCTCTCCCACTTCACTCACCAGTGAGGACTGGGTTTTCTGCAGTGGAAAGCCTGGGAGGAGGTGGTCACTACAATGCTGCATTTCAGTAGGAATTGCCCAGCAAAGCTGTCTGTGGGCTCCCTGCTGCCCAGCAAGCTCTAGGTACTTGATAAGGACTTGACCACAGCAAGCCTCTCCAATGCACAGAAACTGCACTGGCGCCCAGGCTGTGTACTGTTATCAGTAACAATAGTGGGGACTTCCCTGGCAGTCCAGTGATTAAGAATCCGCCTTCCAATGCAGGGGACATGGGTTTGATCTCTGGTCTGGGAACTAAGACCCCACATATCACGGGGCAACTAAGCCCACAGGCTTCCACTACTGAGCCACCACTCTCCGGAGCTCACGCGCCACATCTAGAGAAGCCCGCACGCCACAATGAAAGATGCTGGATGTCGCAGTTAAGACCTGATGCACCCAAAGAAACAAATAAAGTGAAAGTGCTCGTGGCTCAGTCAGGTCCGACCCTTTGCGACCCCGCCAGGCTCTTCGTCCGTGGAATGCTCCAGCCAAGAAAACTGGCGTGGGTTAGCAATTCTTTCTCCAGGTGATCTTCCCAACCCAGGGATGGAACCCAGGTCTCCTGCACTGCAGGCAGATTTTTTACCCTTTGAGCCACAAAAGAAGCCCTAAATAAATAAATAAATATTAAAAAGAATAATAGTGCTGACTGCCACGTTGTTCAAATGCTCCAAGGATCTTTGATCACCTTTCATCATGAGCCAGTGATGGTAGTATTGAGTCCATTTTACAGATGAGGAAATAGAGGTTCTCTTTAATAATCAAGGCATAAGTTAAGACCCAAGAATGTTCACATTGAACTCTCGTGTGCTTTCTATTGTTGAATATATCCAACTGCCTCCCAGCCTCTCCACTGTCTCCATGGAACACAGGAGAACTTTCTCCATGTGTCTCTCCCAGCAGAGAACCCTTTCCTGGATGAACTGGGAATCACGTATTTCCTATAGATGAAGAATATAGCCATCGTGACCCTGGACGTTAGCCTAGGTCTCTTTAGGGGGTTAACCAGTGTCTTTACCAAAAGTGTCTGTGCTGGTCACCAGGAGCTGGGGAGACTGTGCCCACAGTTTGGCTCTGTGCCCAGAAAAGGTGCAAAGGGAAACCAACCCTTGCTTGATGCTGACGATGAGCAGGCAACCTAAGAGGTCACTTCCATACAAGATGGAGGAGAAAATCACGCACCACCTTAAAATTGCAAAACGAGCATGCAGAGGGCTCTGCCATCCCCTTCCTCTTCTCACTTGTCTTCTCCGTCAAATAAGACACATTATTATTTGCGACTGCTGTTTTCAGAAGTGTGTGAATTGACATGCACTTCTTCCCCCTTTGTGGTGGGAGATGAAAGGATAGTATGGGGCGGGGCGGGGTGCCCTGACTCTGACTTTGGAGGTGGTCGGCCTGAGGCCTCATGACTCACCAGCTGGGGCTCTGGGGGCCGAGGAAGGGTCCACTTCCAGAAGAGTCACTCTTCAGCTCTCCTGATCTTTAACTATGAACTTGCTGAGCGAGAGGGAATCTCTTCTGCCTGGCCCTCTTTCCCATTCGAGAGTCCACCTCACCCAAAGAGAAACCACCTCCCTGGACTGTGGGTTTCTCCAGCTGCTGGGAAAATACCTTCACGATGGCTCACGAGGCAGCGGCAGGCGCATAACCTTAGGCACTGCACAGCCCGATGGCAGACGTTTTCCAGTAACTGTTCCTCTGGGTCCTCTCCTCATCAACTACACCCCAGTCTTCTAGGAAGATAGCAGCAGTCTCCATTGGCAGTCCTGATCATACCCGACCTGGGGAGGGAGCCCACTCCCATCAGGAGAGTAGGGGCCCGGGTGGATGGAGCAACAGGGGCTTTCTTAAAAGGCAGAGCAATGGGACTTGGCCGGCAGGCCAGTGGTTAGGACTCTTCACTTCCAAAGCAGGAGACAGGGGTTTGATCCCTGGTCGGAGAACTAAGATCCTGGAGGCCACACAGCCAAAAAATAAATAACAAATGGAAGAGTAGTGTATCTTCCCAAACATAATTACTTCCTGAATTATTATATGATTAGGTGTGCCCCTCCCAGTGCAGTTCAGTTCACTTGTTCAGTCGTGACCGACTTTGAGACCCCATGGACTGCAACACACCAGGCTGTCCGTCACCAACTACCAGAGCTTGCTCAAACTCATATCCATCCAGTCGGTGATGCCACTCAACCATTTCATTCCCCTCCCAACTGTGCAACTTAAAATAGAGCCAACCACACCCTAAAACTTATTTGAAAACCAAGCAGAGCACTTTGGTTTGAGTTCTCCCCATTTAAAGAAGTGCAAAGACCTCGGTCAAGGGATGGTTTTGCCAGCATTCTGTTTGGTGGTATAAAATTTTCCCCTTAAATGTCATTCATATAGTCATTCAATGAGTATTTATTGGGCACTTGTCTTGTGCCAGTTTCTGTATTAACTTGATAACTCAGCAATAAATAAAACAAAGCCCTGGTGCACAGAGAGAGAAAACATTCTAATACAGGATGACAAGCAACAAATAAACAAGTAAACACATATTATAGGATTTACGGTAGCATCAAGATACGGTCTATTAGAGCTGAGAGACCCTCTGAAAACACAGAGATAGGGAGGGAGAAGGAAAAGTTTTTTTCTAATAAGGGTTAAGTAAACCTCACCTGGAATATTCCTTGGTACTTAGAACGAAAGTAATTTGCAGAAATGTCTTACATATATAAATGTAATAGCCAAGTCCTACTTTCTCCTTCAGAAATACACAGCTCTCAGCTCCCTGCAAGGTGTGAAAAAAAGGCTGCAGCCCCCAGCACGGGGCCAGCGTGCGTTTTCCCTGCCCAGCCGGCACAGTGTGCCTGGACCGCCAATGGGTTAAGGTAGCTGCGAGATGCTTGGAGCGCTGCATAAACAGCGCGTGTCAGACACTCCAAGCATCCTTCATCTTCCCTATCTCCCAGTCCTCAGCTGTCAATCAGCTGTCACTAGGCCGCACATCAGCAAGCGTGCACACATCACCCGACTGTCAGCAAAGCAGCTGATGAGACTCGCTCCAGACTGTCAATCATCTTTGTTTCTCTCTGCCGCTCGGGAAATATTTTGGCTCAGAGAAACAAAGAAGCCTGGGCAACAATGGCTCGTTGTCAGGCAGGCACTCCTGTATGTGGATATAAGATCTTCAACGAGCCCTGATCATGCCTCACCCCCCCGCAGATGATGTTGGGGTCAGGGGTGGATAGATGGAAGATTGAGAATCTGTTTTATTAGTAATTCTAGTTCCTCGAGCAGAGCCTGATGGATTCACACACACACAAATAAGCACAGGAACGTGAAACAATGATAACTTGAAGTTATCTGAGCTTATGCCTCAGAAAAAAAATAAGGCTCGGAGGATGGATGACTGCTAGGTTTGCAATTATTCATCATTGATCAGGCAGACTTTTGGGGAGAGAGAAACTGTTAGATTGCTGAGTTCATTCATCTCCCAGGGAATTCTGAGATAGTAGCTTTGACTCTCCCACTCTCTGGGGTGTGAGGAGGTTGCGAGCACCCACGCACAGAAAAGCTAGTGAACTCATTAGGACCCCCAGTGAAGTGGGTCTGCTGGCACTTGCAACAAGCGTCCTTATGTCGAATGTAAAGACATTCCGGAACAGCCCCTTGTCTGGCACAGTAGCTGCCCCTCTCATACAAAACATGTATTGATCATGTTCCCCACCTCTAGAAGCCTGCAATATACAAATCTAAAGAGACGCTCCTGGCTCTGAGCTTCCGTCGAGCAAGCTGTCCTGCTCCCCACGAGTTTGCCACTTTTTCAAAATCACCATGCATGTATTGGCATAATTAATCAACTTATCTCGCAATAGATCCAAATACTAAGTTATCTGAAGCCCTGTAACATTAAGAAAAAAAATACACTTATTGTACGCTAATTGCTTTGCAATACATTTAGAAGCCGTTAGATCTTTTCATGGTGTTCATCAAGACTGCTATTATCTATCAATTACCCAATGATCTGAACCAACCCGTTTGTACATACTGTGGCTGCTCCCATTATCAGCCCCGTGTTTGTGACATTTGGGATGTTTTACCCTCTGACAGACAGATCCTTTCCTACTGCACAACGCCGATTTCTGAAAACGCATCTCTTCTGATCTAACCGGACATTAATTGCTTTTGTGCTGATGTATCTATGCCTCTCAGTCTTCCAGCATAACTAGCAAATCTCATCTCTGACAAGTTGGCTGAACCTAATCAGGACAGATCAGCTGTTACCCAAGGTGCCACGGGCTGTAATTTGTGGTTCTTTACAGAGTTATCACTCGCCGGAAAGACAAGGAACTATAAATTCTGTCAACAGGAATCCCAAAGTGTGTGTTCCAAGCAGCTGGGGCCTCCCCCGCCCGCAAGAAAACATAGCACTTGTCAAATAAATACTTGAGATAATTGATAAGAGGGGATTAGAAGGATTCGGCTGATGCCGTGACTGTAAGACTTTTTTTTTAAAGGAAACTTCAGAAGCAAAACGGTACGTGTGAAGTATGAGTTGTCAAGGATAAAGAAGGTTTGCAGGGAAGTGAGGGGTAACAACTGTCCACAGTTCAGCTCCCACCTATCATTGGGGAACTTGGTTCACATCTGCCTCACTCTCGAAACAGGCAAATGCCTAGACATCCTAAGCTGCAAAGGAAACATCTCGCCACCTCTGAGTCAGGCTGCCGCCCGGTGACAATGCCTTGATCAGAGGCAGGAGGGCAGGGAATACTGCCAGCCTGTCAGCACCGTTCTATTCTCTGAAGACCCCTGTGGTTTTCTTTCGGGCGCAAAAAAAAAAAAGAGGAAATATTAGAGAAAATAAACTGCTTTCTTACTGTATCGCTTTGGTCCATCTTCCAAACAAAATGAAAGGGTTAATGTGGCATCATCTTCAAAAAACTCGGTGGCAAACGCGTCCCACCAGAGGTTGTCGCTGTCCTGCAAAGAGACAGATCATTTATTTAGCAGGCAAGAGCAGAACATAGCTCAGAGAGGAGCTGAGAAAGGGAAAAAGGCCGAAAAACTCAGTTACCCAGTTACCGGTGGCTTGGGACTCGGCATATGTGTGTGGGTGTTCTGGAAGGAGTGTGGGTGGGTGTGTGGTCACTCTTCAAATTAATTGCCTCAAATGGGGACCAAATTCCAATTCGACAAACAAGTTAATGCAAAGCAAGTGAAAATTAATTCTGGGGGACATATTTGGGGAGATTTAATAAACGTATTTTGGAATACTGAGAAAGTTTTTAAGAAAAGGGTTTGCACGTAATGTAAAATGTACTCAGCCTTTTTTCTCTTTCTTTCACTTTGCTCTTTTAAGAGCCCGACTTTACAAACAGAAACCACAATATTACAACCAGGTTAAGGAGACTACATTTTTTTAAAGATAATTTATTTAAAGAAAAAGAAAAGATTGTGTGTGGCTTGTGGCATTCCTCTATGTAAATATCCCTATGAAAGACACAGGTATTGCTGCCTGGATTTATGTAGAAAGATGAGTGTGTGCACAGGCTGACGTCACATACATGTGGAGTATTCTCGGGGACTGGTTTAAGATGACAGGCAATCACTAGCTCGTTATTAGATCAGTCATTAAAACCAGAACAGTTCAGCAGAAGGCAAACCATCCATAGGAACTCTGCTTGTTTGTCTTGGGTCGAGAGTTTCCTTTGTTCATCCAGAAAATACTTTGAACTTGACCCAGTTGAAGACCGTTAATGTCACTGCAAATCTTCAAGGGCAAGAGAAGGGCTTCCCTAACAGGGAACCGGGGGGAAAGTGTTGTGTTTTAAAGGGGGGGGGGGTCCAACCTGTGCCTCATTCTCTGTATAGTGCTTGATTTACTCCCAAATTATTTTTTAATTTTAATTTTTGTTAATCCATTTTTATTGAAGGATAGTTGCTTCACAATACCGTGTTAGTTTCTGCTGTACAGCAAAGTGAATCAGCTACACATATAGATATATCTTCTCTTCTTAGGATTTCCTTTCCATTTAAGTTGCCACAGAGAACTGAGTAAAGTTCCCTGTGCTATACGGTAGGTTCTCATTAGTTATCTATTTTGTACCTAGTATGAATAATATGTACATATACACATGTATATATAGACATATATGAGTGCTGAATAGTTGATACTTTCAATTGTGCTGCTGGAGAAGACTCTTGAAAGTCCCTTGGACAGCAAGAAGATCAAACCAGTCAACCCTAAAGGAAATCAACCCTGAATATTTATTAGAAAGACTGATGCTGAGGCTGAAGCTCCAATAATTTGGCCACTTGATGCAAAGGGCTGGCTCATTGGAAAAGACACTGATGCAGGGAAATATTGAAGGCAGGAGGAGAAGGGGATGACACAAGATGAGAGTTGGATGGCATCACTGACTCAATGGACATGAGTCTGAGCAAACTCAGGAGATAGTGAAGGACAGGAAAGCCTGGCATGTTGTAGTCCATGGGCTCACAAAGAGTCGGACACAGTTTAGTGCCTGAACACCAACCGCAACATGAGGCTTCCCAGGTGGCTTGGTGGTAAAGAATCTGCCTGTCAATGCAGGAGATGTTGGTTCAATGACTGGGTCAGGAAGATCCCCTGGAGGAGGAAAGAGCAACCCCTTTCAGTATTCTTGCCTGGAAAATCCCATGGGCAGAGGAGCCTGGTGGGCTATGGTCTGAGGGGTTGAAAATAGTTGGACAAGACTGAGTGTACACACACACGCACATGTATATATGTACTTTTGCCACCTGATGTGAAAAGCCAACTCATTGGAAAAGATCCTGATGCTGGGAAAGATTGAAGGCAAAAGGAGAAGGGAGCAACAGAGGATGAGATGGTTAGATGGCATCACTGACTCAAGGGAGATAGTGGAGGAGAGAGAAGCCTGGCGTGCTGCAGTCCACGGGGTCGCAAAGAGTTGGACACAACTGAGCAACTGAACGCCAGTATGCGTCAATCCCAACCTCCCAGTTCCTCCCACCCCACCCCCTGCCCACCTCATTTTTCTGCATCTTTGGGAAAGCAAGGACTAGGGTTCAGGAAGAGGGAAGGGTGATGGGAAGGGTCATATTTTGTCTCAGTCTGGTTTCTTTGCAAGCCCTTCACTCTACTGCTCCATGGTCAGGACTCATGCTCAGGAGGAGGTTCAGACCATACAGTAGGGCGGGTGGTATTATTAACACATCATTGGTGGGTCCGTCCTGTGCACAGCCCTCAGAGCAGGCACATCCTGACACAAGCTATGTGAACTTGAACAGCTTATTTTACCCCCATGAGCCTATTTCCTTACTTGGAAATTAAGGATAATGATAATGACAACAGTAATACATATCTCAACCAGAAGATACAACAGTTGTATTAATAATCTTGCACAGAAGATGTGGCATTTCAGTAAGTCAGTGGCTGTAACATGCCTAGCAGAGTGCTGGGAGCACAGTGAAGATCAACGCAATGCCCCTTTCACCTATCTACCATCTTTAATATCAATTCTAAAGGATGAAGCATTTCATGTTCGGAAGAACTCTACATCAAAACTGTTTCCAAATTGAGTACGTTTCCAAATCACTTTGTCTGTAACCCATTTCTTGGCAACAATATCTGTCTGTGACATAGTGGAAACTTATGAATGGATAAAGCGTTGTGGTACATACATATATGTGATGGAATATTACTCAGCCATGAAAAGGAACATACTTGAGTCAGTTCTAGTGAGGTGGATAAACCTAGAGCCTGTTATACAGAGTGAAGTAAGTCAGACAGAGAAAAACAAATTTCATAAATGAACACAAATATAAGGAATCTATAAAAATGGGACGGATGAACCTATTTGCAGGGCAGGACTAGAGACACAGACCTAGAGAACAGACTTTGGACACAATGGGACGAATTGAGAGAGCAGCCTTGAGATATATACACTCCTGCATGCTAAGTCGCTTCAGTCATGTCCAACTCTTTGCAACCCTATGGACTGTAACCCACCAGGCTCCTCTGTCCATGGGGTTGTCCATGCAAGAACCCTGGAGTGGGTTGCCATGCCCTCCTGCAGGGGATCTTCCCAACCTTAGGATTGAACCCATGTCTCTTTTGTCTCGTCCATTGACAGGCAGGTTCTTTATCACTAGCACCACCTGGAAGCCCGTATAAATGCTGCTGCTGCTGCTGCTGCTAAGTCAAATCTGTGTGACCCCAGAGAGGACAGCCCACCAGGCTCCCCTGTCCCTGGGATTCTCCAGGCAAGAACACTGGAGTGTGTTGCCATTTCCTTCTCCAATGCATGAAAGTGAAGAGAGAAAGTGAAGTCGCTCAGTCGTGTCCGACTCTCAGCGACCCCATGGACTGCATGCAGCCTTCCAGGCTCCTCCATCGGTGGGATTTTCCAGGCAAGAGTACTGGAGTGGGGTGCCATTGCCTTCTCCGCATATAAATGCTACCATCTGTAAAATAGACAGTCAGCAGGAAGCTGCTGTATGGGCACAGGGAACTCACCCCGGTGCTCTGTGACAACCCAGAGGGGTGGGATGCAGGGGAGTGGGGGGAAGTTCAAGAGGGAGGGGACATAACACTTGCGTACTGGTGGCTGATTCACGATGCTGTATGGCAGAAGCCAACACAACATTGCAAAACAATTATCTTTCAATTAAAAAAAAAAGAAAGAAATTAACCCACTCTCTTTCCCTTGCTAATTGTTCAAAGACCCAGTGACTAAACCAGTTCCTCCAGCTCCATCCTCCTGTCATCTCACTCTGGGTTTCTAGCCCTTTTGCTAGAAAGTAGACCAGTGGAAGGTAAAAGCCCAGGGGGCACCCAGGCTGATCTGAAGTCACTAGGAAAAAAGAAAGAATCTAGGCTGTCAGGAGGCGGGAGGACTGTCTATGAGCAGCCATATCGTTTCTGCAGGACCCAGACAAGGGAGTGCTGGCAGAAGTCAACGGGAGAGTGAAGACCCCAGAGGTGGGGGATGACGTTTGATTCAAACCAACTGTGATGGAACATGAGATGACTCAGTGTCTCGGGAAATGTCAGGACAGCTTTGGTAGGAGAAGGCTACATTGAATAACTATACACACATACACAAAATCAATCAGCTTTGGTCACAGATCTTGGGAGAACATTCCAAAAAAAAAAAAAAAAACGTAGTTTCACAGGACCAGACACATCACAGGTACATAATAGAATATACACACATGTGGGCTGATAGAATAAAGGAATAGATAAGAAATGGGACTTCTTTTTTGTGCCATCAAAGACAACCCAACTCAAGAAAGTCACGTACACGTTTCTGTGAGGTTTAGATGGCCGATCCTACTTTAGCTGTCAGTCAATATTTTTAAACTGGCACCAAAAAAATGTTTGGACACTATTTTTAAGCTCTAGTTGTCAACTGCCCTCCCAACACACATTTAGAAAGTTTTTAAATGAGTCCTTAGTTATGAGAGAAAAATTCTGATGGAAAGGGGGAATTAAAAAGTACTATTTTTAGGAAAAAATTAGTAAATGTCAAATACAATCCAGGCTTAGCTTGGCTTTTTTTCTGAAGGAAGCGGATCATGGAAAGAACATACATAGCCGCGGTAGGTAGAGGGGGTAGGGGGTAGGGGCAGGGGCACTGGGTTAGTAGTACCACCTGTAACTCAGTAGTTTCTAAGTATTTTTTTTCTATGAACTGAACCATCTTATATTCACAGCTGCCCTAGTTGTTCCCAAGGGGCAGAACAAGCAGTCTTTAGAGAGAATTTATACCTTTGACCTCTATGTTACATTGGCTTCAACACGTAAATTCTGCCTCTTATTCACTGATGACCTAAGTCAAAACCTCAACTTCCTTGCTTCTATTTATTCATTTGCAAACCGGGAACAATTATTGCAGTGGACTGTGGAGCCCAGGGAGTAACTGTCTGGCGCATAATTGTTGCTCAGTAAATGGCAGCTATTAATATTTATTATGGTCTTCTT
The DNA here is from genome assembly GCF_001704415.2 of Capra hircus. Taxonomy (NCBI): domain Eukaryota; kingdom Metazoa; phylum Chordata; class Mammalia; order Artiodactyla; family Bovidae; genus Capra; species Capra hircus. Next base: position 112,271,857 of record NC_030813.1, read on the forward strand.
TGACCTTAAGATATCTGTGAGTAGAGAATCTGAATTTTGAAAAACTTAAACTTCTCAGTCAAGATCATCAGCTAGAAAGTGGTGAAACCAAACTTCCCATACTGTGCTTTCCCTGGGCCACACACACACAACAACGTGGGAACTTTAGCTTCACCACTTTCTAGCTGATGAAAGTCTGCTAATTCTAGCCTTTTAGCCTTTTTTTTTTTTTTAATGGATTTAATCTTTTTAGAGTAGTTTTAGGTTCACAGCAAAATTAAGAGGAAAGTACAGAAGATTCCCACACCTCCTTGCTCACATACATGCAGAGCCTTGCTCACTATAGTAGTTCAATTCAGTTGTTCAGTCGAGTCCGACTCTTTGTAACCCCAAGAATTGCAGCATGCCAGGCCTCCCTGTCCGTCACCAACTCCTAGAGTTCACTCAAACTCATGTGGATTTGTATAATTGATGAACTGACCAGCCCATATTTTTTACCAAACAGTTCTGTTCAAAAAGTGATTTTCACCTTAGATTGAAGACAACAAGCAAGAGTAGAAGAGGCTGGCATTGGCTGCAGGAAATTTTGCTTGAGCAGATCTCCAGTTCTTCCAGATTTTGCCCCCTTCTCCCACCTTCATGTGTTTTTTTTTTTTTTTTTTCTGAAGATAAGCCTCCTCTTTAAACACCCCCTCCTGGCTAGTATAGTTCCTGGGATCAGTGAGGCAATTTTATGGAAGAAATCTGCATAGTAGCTAGGCCAGGAGTCCAAGGAGCAGCTGAAATACAACTATAAAAACCCATGCTGAACCAAATGTGAAATTTCTAGCAGAAAATCTAGCCATGTGACAGGTGGGATCTCAGTTCTCAGCCACAGAGCTGAGCTAACAACCTCACGAGCTGTGGGCAATGGTAAAAAAACCAGCGCTTCCATATTCGATTTCTAGATGTCAGTCATCTAGATGGCGTGAGCCTTGCAGACAAAGGCAACAGGGCTCTGCTTGACCACATGTGAAAGAGACCAAGGAAAGGTAACAGAAAGTGACTGATCATGATTCTGCCTTTCTACCCACAGGCTAGCACTTCTGTCTCCTGATTGCAAACATGCTGCCTCCATCAGCAGAGAAATGAATGATCCAGGAAGTTCCATTTGGAGCAGGCTGCATGGCCAAGTCCAGTCAGCTGACCAGCAAGAGGCTGCATGTAGAAAATGTCCAAGGGCCTTTTAGCAGCAAGGATTCCACAGAGGAGCTCGCAAAGCCTGGTTTCCCCTAAGAGGTGAGGGCAGGCAGGATGCTGCCAACTCTCCATGAAGGCAACCCCTCAATTCCAACCAATATGGAGATTAACCAGGAAGGGCCTTGAGACTCACCAGAGGGTCAAGATCAACCTCTCAAGATTCAGCAGTAAAGGTTATGACAGATACCCTTAAAAACAAACCAAGAGCCGGAGGTTTTGTTCTGGGGTGTGTGGGGGTGGCCGCACACACCAGGTACTGCCGATACAATAGATACAATATTTGGTGGATATGTTGTAAAACACATCCTATCCAGGTGTGTTCAGTTCCTTAGAAACCTGTCCGACTCTTTGAGACTCAGTCATAGCCCGCCAGGCTTCTCTGTCCATGGGATTATCCAGGCAAGAACAACTGGAGTAGGTAGCCATCCCTTTCTCCAGGAGATCTTCCCGATCCAGGGACTGAACCCACATCTTCTGCCTCTCCTGCATTGCAGGCAGATTCTCTATTGTCGAACCATCAGGCAATCCAGAGAAAAGCCATTATTATCCTTCTGGGGACCAGCATAGTGAGGAGTTGGCCTGTGTGGAGTCAAAGGACCCAGCAGCTTATCTTTTCAAACCAAGGGCCTCTTGTTAACCATTTCCTGGCCCCCCTAATCTTTGCATATATTGTGCTTTTGGACGGGCATGTCCAGCAAAGACCAAGTCTCAGTCCTTGGATTCCCTTTTCCCTGTCTTCTGTGCTAGAAAAGCTCGACACCTTACCCAGTTAAGAGTGTGGATCAAATTATAATTGAACCACTGCCTTGAAATATACTGGCTTGGCCAAAATGTTCGCTCAAGCTTTTCCTTCGGATGGTACAGAAAAACCAGAACGTACTTTTGGGGCAACCCAATACGTTTATCTAACCTTGTGACTGCCGTACTAGATACCTAAGGAAAAGTGAAAGTGAAGTTGCTCAGTCATGTCCGACTCTTTGCAACCCCATGGACTGTAGCCTACCAGGCTCCTCAGTTCATGGAATTTTCCAGGCAAGAGTACTGGAGTGGGTTGCCATTTCCTTCTCCAGGGGATCTTCCCAACCCAGGGATGGAACCCGGGTCTCCCACACTGCAGGCAGATGCTTTACCATCTGAGCCACCAGGGAAAACAAAGGACCTGGTATTAAGAGTCTCTCCATCCTCAACAGGTCTCCCATCTACAGTTAAGGAGTAGAAGAAACAGAGAGGCCATACCCGCATTGTGAGTAAGACTCTTCCTCGAAGACTGGAGGGAATCTTGAATCTAAACTCCATGGCGAGGGGCCTAGGACCTCATACAAGAGGGCCTTTCTGCATCACATCACTGCTGCCTCCCTTGTTATCAGTGGACGCACCACCCACATGTGTGACAAGCTCATACAGAGGCAGGAAGGACTTCTCACTCATGCTGCTGCTCCATTGAACCACCTGTGGGCATTTTTCTTGCTCTTTTCAGTGAAATGTTTGTTAAGTGAATACACTTCATTGATTGTAATGCAAATAACAGATTTTTATTTTATCAATTTTTAAAAACAGAAAATAGAGGATAATATGATGAAGACCCATGGGCCCATTATCCAGGTGGTTTGATAATTTAAATAATAGTTTGATAATTAATCATTATTAAAATAATTTTTTTCCTTTTTAAAAGGAATGAAAAGTTATAAATAAAAACTGATATTCCAGGTATCCACAGCCAGCTCTGTTTTTCTCTCCCTTCCCCCAGTTCAGTTCAGTTCAGTCGCTCAGTCATGTGCGACTCTGCGACCCCATGAATCGCAGCACACCAGGCCTCCCTGTCCATCACCAACTCCCGGAGTTCACTCAGACTCACGTCCATCGAGTCCGTGATGCCATCCAACCATCTCACCCTGGGTCATCCCCTTCTCCTCCTGCCCCCAATCCCTCCCAGCATCAGAGTCTTTTCCAATGAGTCAACTCTTCGCATGAGGTGGCCAAAGTAGTGGAGCTTCAGCTTTAGCATCATTCCTTCCAAAGAAATCCCAGGGTTGATCTCCTTCAGAATGGACTGGTTGGATCTCCTTGCAGTCCAAGGGACTCTCAAGAGTCTTTTCCAACACCACAGTTCAAATGCATCAATTCTTCAGCGCTCAGCCTTCTTCACAGTTCAACTCTCACATCCATACATGACCACAGGAAAAATCATACATAGCCTTGACTAGATAGACTTTAGTCGGCAAAGTAATATCTCTGCTTTTGAATATACTATCTAGGTTGGTCATAACTTTTCTTCCAAGGAGTAAGCGTCTTTTAATTTCATGGCTGCAGTCACAATCTGCAGTGATTTTGGAGCCCAAAAAATAACGTCTGACACTGTTTCTACTGTTTCCCCATCTATTTCCCATGAAGTGATGGGACCAGATGCCATGATCTTCGTTTTCTGAATGTTGAGCTTTAAGCCAACTTCTTCACTCTCCTCTTTCACTTTCATCAGGAGGCTTTTTAGCTCTCTTCACTTTCTGCCATAAGGGTGGTATCATCTACATATCTGAGGTTATCGATATTTCTCCCGGCAATCTTGATTCCAGCTTGTGTTTATTCCAGTCCAGCGTTCTCATGATGTACTCTGCATAGAAGTTAAATAAGCAGGGTGACAATATACAGCCTTGACATACTTCTTTTCCTATTTGGAACCAGCCTGTTGTTCCATGTCCAGTTCTAACTGTTGCTTTCTGACCTACATACAGATTTCTCAAGAGGCAGGTTAGGTGATCTGGTATTCCCATCTGTTTCAGAATTTTCCACAGTTTATTGTGATCCACACAGTCAAAGGCTTTGGCATAGTCAATAAAGCAGAAATAGATGTTTTTTCTGGAACTCTCTCGCTTTTTCCATGATCCAGGGGATGTTGGCAATTTGATCTCTGGTTCCTCTGCCTTTTCTAAGGCTCCCATAAACAACCGTCTCATGCAAATCATATAGCCCTTCATAGTCCATCTTTTGTGTGAAAGTGAAAGTCGCCCAGTGATTTCCGACTCTTTGCAACCCTATGAACTATATAGTCCATGAAATTCTCCAGGTCAGAATACTGGAGTGGGTAACCTTTCCCTTCTCCAGGGAATCTTCCCAACCCAGGGATCGAACCCAGGTCTCCTGCATTGCATGTGGGTTCTCTACCAGCTGAGCTACCAGGGAAGCCCATCCGTTGTGTATATATATGCATATATATACATAATACATAACTCCATTCACATGCAGTCCTGTTTTCTGTTTTTAATATTTCATTTAAATGATGTCATACATTATGTTTCCTTTTGTAAACTTGCTTTTTTTCAACACTGTGTTTTGGAGACCTCTCTATTTTATATATTAGAGTCTCTTCTTTTCTTATATAAGCTACATGGTAGCACCCTGAATGAACAGAATATATTTTATTTAAGCATTTTGCTACTAATGACCTCTAGACAGTTTCTAATATTTTGCCATCACAGCAATGCTGCAGGCAGTATCTTTGCGCGTCCCGTTGTGCTAGTGCGTAAGAACATCTCCGGGGTGAAGTGGCCACACCTAGGCGTAGAGTGTGTGCTTTCCCATTAGTAGATCCCTGCGCTTCCCGATTGGACACTTGTGGTCTGAACTCGCACAGGTAGAGTTGAAGCAAAGAGCATTTCTAAGTGATGCATTTCAGTGGCATCTAACAGCAGTATTACCATAATCACTAAACAGAGTCCGGCTCTGCTAGGAGAAGGATGAGCATCCAAACATCCAAAGAAGATGCGGTGATCAAAAAGCAGCACTTATAAAACTTTGCTTATCATTCTCTTAAAGGCAGAGTGTATCAGAGGGCTTCATTAGCCAAAAGGAGGGTTTCTTGCCACAACACAAGAAAGGAAGCACAGTTGCCAGGATCTTCCAAAATGGCTCATGAGACAGGATGAGTGAGGACCAAAGGCCCCAACATGTGGGCACAAAAGTGGGGAATGGGGCGGGGGGCACCTAATTCCATATGCCCTACCACCCGGCTTCTCATGGAGGTCACACCTCCCTTTTCCAAACAGAGAGGGCCTTTCAGAAATTGCTGTTGCTTAGCATCTGAGCAGGGCTTATTTACTAGTTAGTGAATATTAAAAAGTAAAGAGTGGATTCTTTTCCCTAAGCTGGAAAGTCACAATAGCAGAGTGCAGCCTTCAGGTAAAGAAAGACGAAATTAACTCAGCCTGAGCTCAGGCATGGAGCCTGGTGCTGACAATCCCTGTACATTTTAATTAGGTAAAAATACCAGTGGCGCTTCTCCACTCTAAATAATCCCCCATATGCATTTCCGCGACGAAAGCCCCCGGTCCTTCTGTCTCATCTCACAGGTGAGCCCACGTAGCCCCAGCAGCCAGATCATATACCGGGAGGAGAGATGCACTCGGGTCAAACAGCAGAAGAGTGTCTTAATTAGATTCAAAAATCCACAATCGCGTTTTGCTCCCATCCCGGATCGGAGTCCACTGCCGTCCGTGTCTCTCTCCGCCAAAAACAGGATCCGGGTGCCAGGGTTGCCCCCCGGGCAACTCTAACTTCAGTACTGACAGGTTATGTGGGATTTTTGCCAGAGTAATTATTTTTCAATTCAACAATAATGAGAAATTACCATGGCAACCACTTGTCACGTGGCACACATACACCCCCTCCAAAGAATGAACTATACATAAAGCTGTTGCTTGAAAATTGTAGGGTTTTTTTTTTTTTTTGCATTTTGTTTTTTATGAAAATAAACAGGTCAAAGTGGAGAAAAGGGTATGAAGGGGTCTGGAAACAGGGGGAAGAGGAGGGCAACGGCTTTCTTCTGTACCCTGAGACTCTAGAAAATGATGATCTCTCATCCCGCAGCCCTACCGTCTTGCACAGAGGCACACACAGACAGCACACTATTCATTTGCCTCTGACCACTGCGGTCACTCCCATCGGACACATGTCAGCTAGCTTCTCTCATGTGACTCCACAACCGAAGCGGACACACGCTTGGCCAGACTTGCTTTCTCTAAATGTCTCTGCCCGTCACAGGCATGTTTTGAGACAGAAGACCTTGACAATCCCAAATCTCCTGCCTTTCCCTTTATAGAGGAGGCCCCCCTCGGACTGAAGAGGGGTGCATGTCTTTCATTTTCTCCATCAATAAGGTCTTGCTTCCATCAGTTTCTCCAAGCGTAGGAGTCTTGTATCAAACCATGTTTATGTCAAATTAGCTACATTTAATAAGATGGTCGTACAGAGTGAGGTAAGTCAGAAAGAAAAAAAACCAACCAATGTTATATATTAACATATGTACATGGAATCTTGAAAGATGGTACAGATGAACCTATTTGCAGGACAGGAATAAAGACACAGCTACAGAGAACAAAGTATGGACACCAAGGAGGGAAAGCAGTGGGTGGGATGAACTGGGAGATTGGGATTGACCTTTAGACACGGTGGATACTACATAGATAACCAATGAGAACCTTCTGGATAGCACAGGGAAGTCTCTACAGTGCTCTGTGGTGACTCAAATGGGAAGGAAATCCAAATCAGGGGACATATGTATATATACAGCTGATTCACTTGACTGTACAGCAGAAAATCACACATCATTGTGAAGCAACTGTACTCCAAAAAAAAAAAAAATTTAAAATAACAATAAACAGTTCCATCGCAGTTATTGCAAGCTGGCCACCATTCTGAGCCAACTGAAAAACATAAATTCCTTGAAACCTCACAGTGAGCCTAGCAGATAAGTCTTACTATTCATTCCGTTTTACAGATGAGAAAACTGAGGCACAGAGAAGCTAAATATCTGTTTAAGATTGCAAAGCTGATGAGTAACGGAGAGATTTCAAACTCGGGCTCTTGAGTTGAGGCTCATATAACCACTCTGCTACTCAGCTATTCCTTTGTCCAGAATACTGTTCTTCAAAATTTCTACTGTCTTCTTAATTGTTTCCATATCCAATTAATGCACTGAATGTTTGAGGCTTCATCTTGTGAACAGACAGCCCAAAGCGAGGTTTTCCACCACATCTATGGAATTCTACACTGAAGCAGAGATAAAGGCAGTAAGATCACTTGCTCTCACCAGCTGCTAATTGCGCAAGCAAGTAATGGACACACAGAATTTTAAATCCCTCCTTTTTATTTAATGTTATGGATTTTTAAAAACTCTCATGTCCCTGGGGTTGTAGTTTTGATTTGCTTTTTCTCTCATGGTCAACTAGGATTTGTTTATTCTCAATTAAATTGTATTTTATTTACCAGTAAACGTTAGTTATCATTTTAACAGAGAAATTCTAAAACGGCAGCATGTTACCAAGAGAGTAAATCGCATGTCAGGGTTTCACTCACAATTCAAGGCTTCCTTTTTAGAAAGTACCTCCTGCATTTCACTTGGGAAAGATATGTATTAAAACAGTCAGAGAGACAGAACTTGGCATCTGGCAGAAATGATTCTATAGCTGTAGCTACATCAATGCCTCCCCTCGCCCCAAACACCTGGAAAATCCATGTATTTCAATCTCCATCCTTGACCTACAAAAGCATTAATTAATCGTAAAGAGTCCAAAGAGAAAGGCTATTTACAATAATCTAAAAATAATGAGTAAAATGTATACAGTTGAGGTACCAAAAATAAGCTTTGTACTTCTTGCAACTATTATGAAATCCTGGTGGTTCAGACGGTAAAGAAGCTGCCTGCAATGCCAGAGACCGGGGTTCAGTCCCTGGGTCAGGTATTCTTGCCTGGAAAATTCCATGGACAGATGACCTTGGTAAGCTACAGTCCATGGGGTCACAAAGAGTCAGACATGTCTGAGCGATTAACACTTTCACTTCACTTTTCTTTAATTGTTTTTAATAATCTTTTTTAATTAATTTATTTATTTTAATTGGAGACTAATTACTTTACAATATTGTGGTGATTTTTGCCATACGTTAACATGAATCAGCCGTGGGTGTACATGTGTTCCCCATCCTGAACCCCCCTCCCCCCTCCCTCTCCATCCCATCCCTCAGGGTCATCCCAGTGCACCAGCCCTGAGCGCCCTGTCTCATGCATTGAAATTCCTATCAGCTTTATGAGGGCAGGATCACTAGCTGTATCTGCGCATTTGCTATCATCTGGCAGGCAAGCAACAGATAAGCACTCGATTACTTGATTATTTAAATTGTTTCTTTTAACAAACAAATACTGGTTTAATTTAAAGCCAGCATATTCTCAAAACCCCAAAGAAGCACCATCGTATCTTCATGATGGCTGGACATATCTATTCTCTTTTTTGGTTCACGTGTCTGTTATTAATAGATGGGGTGTGTTAAATCTTCAAAGAGTGACAATGCGAGGGCTTAAGAGTTTCACAAGGAATTACATTCTAGTCCTCACAGTATCCCTATCAAGTTGGTACTTTTACTATCACAATTTAAATGGGGAAACTGAAAGCCCAGGAGGTTAAGATATATCCCCACTGGACTTCTCTGATGATCCAGTGTCTAAGACTCTGAACTCCCAATGCCCAAAGCTGGGGGCCTGGGTTCGATCCCTGGTCAGGGAACTAGACTCCACGTGGCCCGACTAAAAGTTTACCTGCTTCAACTTAAGATCCTGCCTGCCTCAACCAAGACCTGGTGCAGTCAAGTAAATAAAAATAAATAATCAAATATTTTAAAAGATATGTACCCAAGGCCAGAGACTGAGGAAGAGGCAGCCCTGGGATTTAATGCCTGGACACTGTGATTCTTAAATGTGTGTTTCTATCTGCAAAGCCTCATTGCCTTGTTCTCATCTCTATTATTCTGGTGTGAAGGACTAGTGTTTTCATCATAATTAAATTTTCTCTATTAGACGCCAACCTGGAAACGTGCACTCTGACATATCAAAAATCATACACTAGAGACCCTGAGCAAGCTCATTTTGCCGATGACGTCATGAAGAATTACTCTGGAAGCCTGGGTCTCGCTGGGGACAGATTGGGCGGTGAGCTCACATTACATCACACCCTCTAGGTGTGAGAGGTCCTGAGTGGCAGGGCGATCTGATGAGGCAGCGAGTCGTGTATCTTGAGAAAGGCACACCACAAAACCAGGCACAGATTTTCTGTCCCAACCTAAACATGGCAGACAGCAAGAGAACATTTCTGGAAAAGCCTGCAAGATGCAAAAGCTTGTTTTCGTGACCTGCCCAATTGCATGGGAATCAAATGACAGGGATCACTCCTAGAGTCCCCGCTGAAAACTGGAAGCTCGTGCTGGGACCGGAGCGAGGAAAGAAAACTGGTGTTTTCCCCTCTCCTTCCTTGGGAACAGGGGAAAAAAAAGGACTTTTGTTCACAAAGATGAACATAATCTCAAAACTCAGAAGGAGGACATTAGGTTTCTCTGGACCGTGGTCGAAGGCCTCCACGCTGTTCTCAGTTTACCCATCTGTTTATTAGGGCCTTAGAGCCCTTAGAGGCTGTGTCTGATCACAGCTCCCAGCTTCTCCTTGGGGCTCCTCTAAGTCCACCTGCCTCGCCGACTTCCCCATCTGTTAACCAAAGCCAGACCCGCCCCTATTTTCTCCACAATCCAAACCTGTTCTCCCCACTCTTGTCCAACTCAGTAACGTCACTCCAGATTGCTGTTCTCAATATCAATCTGCTTTTAGCCCAAACTTTTAGGACAGGTTCTTTTTTTTCTCTCTCTCTTTCATCCAGGATACTCTGATTGAAGTCGATGACAAACGGAACAAAATAGGACATATTCTTGATCCCTCTCTTTTCTGAAGCCCACACCTCCAATCCATCAGCAGTTCCCATGCATCTGTTTCCAGCCTATAACAGGGCCCATTCACTGTTCTCGTCCTCCACCCCTGCTCCTCACCTGGATCTCCAGTCCCTCCAGCCTGCACAGCAGTGCTGGCTTCCTAATCCTTCTTTCTGCCAAAAGCCTGTTTCCCTGTACAGTAAGTCCCCTACATACAAATGAGTTCCATCCCGAGAGCGCATTCCGAAGTCCACTTTGTAAGTGCAACAAAGTTAGCTGAGGCACCCGACTAACCCAGTGGGTGATATAGTACTGTCTAGAAATAGGTTTCCAATACTTTCCACACAAACAACACACAAGAGACAAACACAAACAATAAAGGAAACATCGTTCATCTTACAGTACAGAAAAGTACAGGAGTACCAGCTACGTCACCGCTGCAGTCATGCTTGCTTGCGGACACCCTGGGCTTGAAGCAAAGACACCGAGCACTGTCCTCTATACAGGACTGCCCGGAACAGTGAAGCACACAGAAGTGCACCCACCTGCAGGGGAGCACGCACGTGACAATGTGCGCCAGACACGAGGACTAACTTACACGGTCGGAGACACAAGCACGTGTTCGGATCTTTGAAAGTTCAAAATTTGAAGGTTCGTAGGTAAGGGATTTACTGGACCTGTGCTCTACAAAGAAGCCTGATATTTGAAAGACGCCCACGAGATAACATCACTTCCTGCTGAAAGCCTCTCGTGGAGTCCCGTGGCAGCTTATCGCCGTAGCGCACCCTGCCCTGCACGCCTGGGACTTGGTCCTTCCCCCTGGGCTCGGTTCGCCTCACTGAACGCGGCTCACAGATCTGGGCTCTTGCCGCAGAAATGTTCCTTCTGACCCGGGACCACACTCTTGGCCACCACAGAGCCCTCTGCTATCGCTCTTCCATCCACAAGAGGACACCTTTCCTCTACTTGACGTGTCTTTCTCTTCCTCGTCATTCAAATCTCAAGTCCTGTGTCACTTAAGAATCTGCCTGCCAATGCAGGAGACGCGAGTTCGACCCCTAGGTCGGGAAGATCCCCTGGAGAAGAAAATGGCAAGGCACTCCAGTATTCTTTCCTGGAGAATCCCATGGACAGAGGAGCCTGGGTGAATATGGTCCATGGGGTCGCAAAAGAGTCAGACACAACTGAGCAGCTAAACAACAGCAGCAACAATCCATAGGAGCTAACCTTAAAAAACCCAAATCTGTCAGTGGTTTTCTCTGCGAAGTCCTTATTATTTGCTTGTGTCTATTTGCTTGTTGTCTTCCTAGCTACTGGAAAACGTAAGCTCCTTGGGAGAATGGAATCCTGTTGCCCACTTTGCTGTAGAGCATGACACCTAGTGCTCTGCCTGGGGGCTCAGCTGGTGAATCTGTCTGCAATGCAGGAGATCCAGGTTCGATCCAGGGTCGGGAAGATCTCCTGGAGAAGGACATGGCAACCCACTCCACTATTCTTGCCCACAGAATTCCATGGACAGAGGAGCCTGGTGGGCTACAGCCCATGGGTTTGCAAAGAGTTGGACATGACTGAGCAACTAACGCTGGTACCTAGTAGGTGCTTAATAGCTGACAGCTTGAATAAATGAATATATGAAAAAAAATGTGTTAAGCAAGAAAAGAGAAAAATCTATCAAAGAAATCAATTGCTTGAATTTCCAAAGGGCAACTATTCCCAGACCCAGGCTTGTCACAACCCAGTTGGCTTCAACAACATAATAGAGTCCTAGAAACTTACCAGAATCTTTATTCCCTTTAATTTTTAAAATAAATATATGCCATGAATTAAAAGCATTAAAAAGCATTCATGCCCTTTGACTAGGTAATTCTATTTCTGGGAACCCATCCAAAGAACATAATCCAAAAATATGTAAATGCTTTATATGCAAAAGTATTCACCATAGGAGCCTTCGTAATAGAAAAATAACCAAAACCTAGGAACGATATGCTGCCTTACGAGGGACAAATGATACCAGAAATCACGATTTGGCCACTAGAAAAAAATTAGGAATCTTTAAACGTAATGTTTGCTTATGGTTTATAATAATACAGAGGTATGCTTAGGTTATAATGTAAAATAGAGACAGGACGATGGATACACAGAGCTGTGTGGCCGAATGGAGGTGACAAAGATGCAGCAGTGGGCCTGGGGCCTGAGTCTGTGAAAGAGACGGCCTTGCTTGGGAGAAGGGGAAGGGTGACCACTGGTAAGTAGTGTTGACTTTTCATATGTAAAATTAAATTTGATTCCACTTCACATTATCAATAATTTGGCCACCTGATGCAAAGAGCCAACTCACTGGGAAAGATCCTGATGCTGGGAAAGACTGAGGGCAGGAAGAGACAGGGGTGACAGAGGATGAAAGGGTTGGATGGCATCACCGAATCAATGGACATGAGTTTGAGCAAACTTCGGGAGACAGTGAAGGACAGGGAGGCCTGGCGTGCCGCAGTCCATGGGATTGCAAAGAGCTGGATATGATTTAGTGATGAACAACAACAACACATAATCAAATATAAATTCCAGATGGATCAACCATATAAAAAGAAAAACAAAGTTTTCAAACCATTAGAAGCAAAGAAAGACTATTTTGTATGACCTCACAACACGGGGGGGAAATTGGTAAACAAACACAAAGACAAACCGTATGAGAAGCAGGCAATCCATTTGAATCCATCAACATTTCCTGCGACGAACATTTCATGGGACAAAAGACGTTATAAACAGGCCACAATGTAAGTATGACCTGGATGAAGATTAGCCACTAGAATACACAACGAACTGTCAGAGATCAAGAATCAATAAAATATAAAAGAGGAAAAAAGTTATGAAAGTACCATTCCCAGAAAATAAATAAAGCAATGAAAAGCTGTTCTATTTCGCTTGTAGCCAAGAAAAGGTAAATTAAATCTAAGTCCTTGAACATCCATGAGATTGTAAAAAAAAAAAAAAAAAGTTAAAAAATTGAACAATACCACACGTCCCTGGAGAGCTGTGGAAATAGGAATTCTCATACACTGAGATCGCTTCTCAGGGTCTGAAAGCCCCAACGCATGAAGTGGACAGATGTCTGCATCCCCGCCCGCTCAGCACGTACGGCCCTCCTGGATGGACTTGCCCTTCACCCTTCCATCTCTTCACTTGCAAAACTCGTCTCACACCACCCTTCCACTAATTTCCAACTATCTTGACTCATTCAACCTCCACCAACTCTGGCCACCATCCTGAAACTCACCAGGATTTCCAAACTATAGAAAAGTCTCTGTTTTCTAGGCTGAGAAACAAAATTTTCAATGACTGTGAGCCTCATGCTGACAGAACCTGTAGTACAATACTTTGATTTTGTTTCTCATGATGTCTCGTTACTGCAGTCACGTCTCAATGACTCTCAAGTCCATGGATGTGAAGTGAAAGTCGCTCAGTCGTGTCTGACTCTTTGCGACCCCATGGATTATACACTCCATGGAATTCTCCAGGCCAGAATACTGGAGTGGGTAGCCTTTCCCTTCTCCAGGGGATCTTCCCAACCCAGGGATCGAACCCAGGTCTCCTGTATTGCAGGTAGATTCTTTACCAGCTGAGCCCCAAAAATGCCAGAGAATACTGGAGTGGGTAGCCTATCCCTTTTCCAGGGAATCTTCCTAACCCAGGGATTGAACCAAGGTCTCCTGCATTGCAGGTGGATTCAACTGAGCCACAAGGAAAGTCCATGAATAGAGCATCAAATACTCTGGGTTGGTCTGTGCTTTCCATTGCTTACCTCGCACACATTTATTATATGTTTGATTATGAACCAAACACTGTGCATTATCTGTTTCAGGCTTTGGAGCACGATCAGATACCTACTATTATTCGCCTTTTACAAATGAACAACAACAAAAAAGCTCAGAAAGGTCACTCAGCCTTCCCAGTCACACAGATGGTATATGTCCGTATCAGTGATCAAAGCCATGCTGCAGTTCCAGAACTCATTTCTTTTCACTGATATGAGAGAAAATATCAGTGGTAAGTCACATGTAAGACTCGTGCGTGAATGTCCATTGCTTCACCATTCACAATCAGCCAGAAATGGAAACCATCCAAATGTCCATCAGCTCATGAATGGATAAACAGAGTGGTATCGCCATATAATGGAATACTATTAGCAATGAAAGGATTTAAATATTGCTAAGTGCTTGAATATGGACCACAAAAACATTATACAAAGAGAAAGAAGCCAGACACAAAATGCCACATATTGAATGATTCCATTTGGATGAAATATCCATAATCCCAGCTCTGCTACTCACTAGCTGTGTGATCTCAGGCAAGTTATATAAGCTCTCTGTGCTTCTGCTTCATTGAGTGTAAAATAGATATAATAATTCATCATTCTCATCGGGAAGATTACACTAGATAATACATGGACCGATGACTGGAGTAATACCCAATAATGGGCACTATTACTAAGTGGTAGAGAAAGTCCCAAGGTCAGGGTTGGGTGGATATTAAATAATAAATATCAGCAGTGTATCTTACATAAGAGACCACACACTTTACAACCTGACCTCCAGGGGCTGGATTCCAATGCCAGCGTGTCTATGCTCTATAACTCTAGGCAGGTTATTCAATCTCTGCTGCCTTTGCTGTGAAGATGAGAATGAGGATGGTCTCGGCACCTTGTAGTGCTGTTGTGAAGATTAAACACACTGATACATTGATGTGCTTGGGCTTCCCTAGTGGCTCGGTGGTGAAGAATCTGCCTGCAATGCAGATGTGGGAGATGCAGGCTTGATCCCTGGGTCGGGAAGATGCCCTGGAGAAGGAACTAACAACCGGCTCCAGTATTCTTGCCTGGGAAATCTCATGGACAGAGGAGCCTGGCAGGCTGTAGTCCATGGGGTCACAAAGAGTTGGACAAGACTGAGCAACTGAGGCATGCACACTGATGAGCTTAGCGCAGTGCCTGGCGCACGAGACGTGTTTTAGCTTTGTTATTTTTTACCTCTCGTTCTCTCATTATTGTTTCTGCCATCAGTGTTAGGTGGCATTAAAGACACCCAAGATAGAGATCTCTAGCTTCAGAAAATGTGTTATCCAATAACCCAGCTGTCCCGGCATCGCCACTGACCGCGTGTGCACACAAGAATACCCTTCTCTGGCTGTCTCCCTCTTCAGCCTGCCAAGTCTGCAAGGGTGGGATCGATCCTTTGTTTTTCACCATCTCCCTGGTGCCTTGCACAATGCCTGCCTGGGAAAGAGCAAGTGTGTGCTATCCACCAAAGTGAGTTTTCAATGCAGATTGAAGGGAGAGCAGCTCTTGCCTTGCACGCCAGCCTCAAATCTACACTTGCATGTGGTTCAGGCTAATTTGCATCTCGGCATCTCAGAAGGCTCTGCATTTAGCCACTCAGTTTGCTCCCTTGTCAACAGGATATCACAACTTGCAAGGCAAAAGGGAGCTTTAGGGAACAGTGACTTGCCTGCCAGCACCCTGATTTGGGGCCTTCAGGATCTTTCATTTTCTCCTTCCATCTCCATGGAAGATAGAAAACTGGGTTCTAATTCTGATGCCAGTAATTCTTCGTTGGGTGACTTCACACAAGTACAAATCAAAGAATCTTAAGTCTTCCAAATGTCCCTGGAGGATGTGCTCGGACCTCCCTTTTTCTGTCTGTCAAATATGAGGATCTAAGGATCCTTCCAAAGGCATCCTGCCAGAACACTCACTTCCTCAGGGATTTGTTTTTCACCAAATGAACCTGCCCACCTTCTCTACTCTTGCTTTCAGGGAAAACATTTTTGGGGTATCACGGTCACGGCTATAGTAAAGGCAACATCGTCACCAAAGGGTGTATAAAGGGAAGATTTCCACCACCTCCCAGGGTCCCAGAATAGTCCCCATAAGGATGGCAAATGGATTTTAACCCAAGTGGCCTCTGATGAATGGGTTACTGTTCACGAGGACTCTGAATCCATTCTCACATGCAACAGATATTTATTGAGAACTTACTGTGGGCTAGACAATGTCCGAGGCATTCATGAGAAAGCAGTGAACAAAAAGGACGTAAATCTCTGTCCTTGGAGAGCATAAACCGCTGCTGCTGTTCGTTGTTTAGTTGTATCCAAATCTTTGAGACCCCGTGGACTGCAGCATGCCAGGCTCCCCTGTCCTTCACCATCTCCCAGAGTTTGTTCAAATTCATGTATATGTATATGTATCTGTATATCCAGCAGTGGATGACCCGCAATAAGCAAGATAAATAAGTGACTAGTGCACAGAAGGAAAATGAGAAAGCAGGAAATGGGAACAGAGTGTGAGGTGAGGAAGGGGCCGTGAGACTTTAGAGGGGGCAATCATGCATAGGCTTGCTGGCATGTCCCTCTCTTTTAATGAAATTGGGTTATAGCATGAGTTTCCACGGTACCACAAAGTGAATCAATTCTGTGTATATCCCTCCCGTTTGGACCTCCCTGCCACCCCCATCCCGCTCTCTGGGTCATCAGAGAGCACCAAGCTGAGGCCCCTGTGCCAAACAGCAGGGTCCCCCTCGCCATTCTCCCAGTTCTTCCCACCCTGCCCTCACGCCTGAGTCCCCCGTGTTCATTCTCTCCGTCTGCGTCTCTATTCCTGCCTTACAGATAGGTTCATCTGGGCCAGTTTTCTAGATTCCATGTATATGCATTTATTACTGTTGCTCAGTCATGAGTCGTGTCCACCTCTTTGTGATCCCATGGACTGCAGCACACCAGGCTTCCCTGTCCTTCACTATCTCCCTGAGTTTGCTCCAACTCATGTCCATTGAGTTACTGATGCCATCCCACCATCTCATCCTCTGCATTAATATACAAATATTGTATTTCTCTTTCTGACTTACTTCACTCTCTATGAGAGACCCTAGGTCCACCCACATCTCTACTAATGACCCAACTTCATTCCTTTTCATGGCTGAGTAATATTCCACTGAATGGCCATCATCACAAAATCTACAAACGATAAATGCTGGAGAGGTACAGAGAAAAGGGAACCCTCTTGTTCTGTTGGTGGGAATGTAAGTGGATACAGTCACCAGGGAAGGTCTCTTCACAGGCAAGTTTATTAACCTCAGCGCTACTGACCCTGGGCTGGAAGCTCCTAGTTGGGGAGGGGGCTGTCCTGTGCATTGTAGGGTGTTTGACAGCATCCCTGGTCCCTACCCAAGAGATGCCAACATGCCCCTCAACGTGACAACCAACACTGTCTCCAGACGTTGCCAGATGTCCTCCAGATTCAATACCACTGGTTTAGAGTAAAAACCTGAAGGAAGAGTGAGAAAGAGCCATGCAGAGGTCTAGAAGGATCCCGGGTCAGGCACTGGAGACAGAGGGGTGAAAAAGATTGATTCTCCCTTCTCCCCTCATCACAGCCAACTTACATCAAACAAATATCTTCTCACGTACACTTGTTCTTAAGAGAGTTCTCTCTTTCTTTTTTTAAATAAGTAAAAGAAGATAAGACAGAGTAAAATAAAAAAAACTACAAAGATATATTATGCAACACAGGGAATACAGCCAATATTTTATAACTATAAAGAGAGTATGAACTTCCTAGGAGGTGCTGGTGGTAAAGAACCCGCCTGACAGTGCAGGAGACACAGGAGACATGGGTTCCACCCTGGGTTAGGAAGATCCTCTGGAGGAGGGCATGGCAGCCCTCTCCAGTATTCTTGCCTGGGCTACGGTAACCGGGGTCTCAACAGAGTCAGACATGATTTAGAAACAAAGCATGCATCACATAAATGTAGTATAACTTTTTAAAATTATAAACCACTATACTGTACACCAGTAATATACAATATCGTATATCAACTATACTTCAATAAAAAATTATAATTAAAAAAAAAAGAGAGAGAGGTCTTGGTCCACAGAAGTGAGGAGACAGAAGTGCCCCACCCATGAGGTCAGGAGACGGTGCTGTGTTTAAGAAACTAAAAGGGAGGCATTGTAGCCAAGGGCTGAGAGCAGGAGAGAGGCCGAAGAGAAGCCTGGTGAGGGCCCAGGATCTCTTCCTCCAAGCAAGAGCTCCTGCAGCTACTGCTGCTAAGCTGCTCAGTCGTGCCCAACTCTGTGAGACCCCATAGACGGCAGCCCACTAGGCTCCCCCATCCTTGGGATTCTCCATGGGAGAGTACTGGAGTGGGGTGCCATTGCCTTCTCCAATGCATGAAAGTAAAAAGTGAAAGTGAAGTCGCTCAGTCGTGTCTGACTCTTAGCGACCCCATGAACTGCAGCTTACTAGGTTCCTCCGTCCATGGGATTCTCCAGGCAAGAGTACTGGAGTGGGGTGCCATTGCCTTCTCTGGCAAGACCTCCTAGGAAAGTTTTAAGCAGGAAAGAGTCACAATCAATTTAGATTCCAAGAACCTCCTATGAAAAGACCAATGACTGTCACTCCTGAATCGCTGTGTGGCCCTGGGTGAATTCCTTTGCTACACGGGGCCTCAGTTTTCTCATCTGTGAAATTGGGATTGGGGGCAACATGAGTAGCTGCTTCACAGGTTTGCTGTGAGGTATTATTAAAGAAGAGAATCTAAGCAAAGCATTTAGAACCCTGTCTAGAAGGCAATGCACACTTGATCATAATCTTAGCCTTGATGAAGAGCACGCTCCTTAAACAAATAAAAGCTCTTCTTTGCTTCCCTTTCTCTTGGAAGCTTACCAAGACCCAGTGAAATTTATTGTAGGTATAGCTTTCTTTTTTTAAAATTTTTTTGGCCATGCTGAGTGGCATGTGGGATCTTGGTTCCCAGAGCTGGGACTGAACCCATGCCCCCTGCATTGGCAGCAGTCTTAACCACTGGACCACCAGGGGATTCTCAGGTTTAGCTTTCACACGCATCCCCCCCCATCCCTGCCCTTCCCTGGCCCCCACCCCTGCCCTCGGGCCTCTGCCCCTAGGACCCTGTGTTTCTGCTTCTATGGCACCACCTACTTGCCAGCTTCTCTGCACACCTGGGCTGCAAATTTTCTATCAGTAGTTTTTATTGGGGCAAATACTTCCATTTGAAAACCAATGTTAAAGAGACCTTCTATTTCCGTAAATACTGTAAGGCCTCCTATAAGTATGACTCTCAGTTCTACCTTGAGAACGGGTTCTAAACCAATCAACTGTCACCTCGGGGGGTCATCAAACCACCCCCTCCCCCACCTAATGACAGTATCCTACTGTCTTTCCATTTTTGGCCGCACTTTGCAACTTGTGAGATCATTGTTCCCTGACCAGGGATCAAACCTGCACCCCCAGCGGTGGAAGCACAGCACACAACCGCTGGATGACCAGGGAATTTCCTTTACTGCTTGTTATCAGCCATATAGTGTTTACATGATGCTTCTACCTATAAATTATTTTCCCCCAATTCACGGTCCAGAGTATTTCCACCAGTGGACAACTGAAAGAGTTGTCCTTCCCAACCCTCCTGCCCCCACCCCCTCTGCTCCCCCACTATCTGCAGCAGCAGTAATTCCATCCCTCTTAACTTGGATACCAGCACCCTCATAGAGCCTAACACCGAGGAGAGAGTGACTCCTCTCTAACCCAGTCAGCATCCTCTGGAGGGGCTGATGCAAACTCAGTGATGTCACATGCTGTATCTCATGTGATTCTTATACCAAGACAGTAATACTAATAACACATGTGTTCTGTATATGAGCAAGCCAACAATGTGCTCCAAGTTTCCCAGAAAGCAAATATCAAAACCGTTTGGTACATACGAATCTTCTAACTTCCAGCGGCTAGACTTGTATTTTAAATAAAATCGGTATTTGCCAAAACTTTAAAATGTTTAGACTCAAAATATGCAGCGTAAGTACATACGCAAAAGTACTGCCCATGTGTTCTTGGGCTTGTTGTCACCAACAGCACCATGGTGATAGTAGCAAAAAGCTAAATACCTAGCAATCACTGAACACTTTATCTGGACGGGCAGTGTGCTGGGCACTTTACAAAAACTTGTTGTCATCAATAGCATCTGGTAATAGTAACAAAAATACCTAGCAATCACTGAACACTTCATCTGGACAGGAAGTGTGCTGGGCACTTTACAAAACTTGCTGTTGTTCAGTCGCTAAGTCATGTCTGACTCTTTGCGACCCTGTGGATTGCAGCACATCAGGCTCCTCTGTCCTTCAGTATCTTCCAGAGTTTGCTCAAATTCACGTCCATTGAGTCAGAGATGCTATCTAACCATCTCATCCTCTACTTCCGTCTCCTCCTTTTTGCCTTTTTTTCCCCAGGATCAGGGGGCTTTCCAATGAATCAGCTCTTTGCATCAGATTGTCAGAGTATTAGAGCTTCAGCTTCATCATCAGTCCTTCCAATGAATATTCCAGGTTGATTTCCTTTGGGATTGACTGGTTTGATCTCCTTGCTGTCCCAGGGACTCTCAAAGCATCAACTCTTCAGCACTCAGCCTTCTCTATGGTCCAACTGTCACATCTGTACATGACTACTACAAAACCAATCCATTAAATTCTTACAACATTCCTGAGATAGGTATCATTGTTCCCAACCGACCGATGAAGGAAGTAAGACTTTTGACCAAGCCCACTTCATCAGTGAATGATCAAGGTAAAATTCAAATCTAGGCAGTTGTGACGTTAATTTTATGTGTCAATTTGAATGGGCACTGAGTGCCCAGATATTTGGCTACACTCTATTCTGGGTGTTTCTGTAAAGGTGATTCTGGATGAGACTGAGTAAAGCAGATTGCTCTCCTGATGGGTGGGCCCTGTCCAACCAGTTGAAGACATAAATGGAACGGAAAGGCTAAGAGGGAATTTCACCAGCCTGAGCTCGGCCATCAGTCACCGCCTGCTCTCGGACTGGAGCTTGAATTGTTGGCTACCCTGTTTCTCAGGCCTTTAGACTCAGACAAGAGCCTTCCTGGTTTAGCTTTCCTTCGTCTTCCGCCTGTCAATTCACCATGCAGATCTTGGGGCTTGTCAGCCTCCATAGCTGCATGAGCCAATTTCCTGTAATAAATCTCTTTCTATGCATACATATATCCTATTGGTTCTGTGTCTCTGGAGACCCCTGACTAATATGCTGGTATGCACCTAAGCCCTGGTATGTTTCCATTCTCTGTATTAAGTAGAAATAGGATTCCTTTTATTCCAGGTGGCGAAGAAGCATTAATTATCAATAGGTTGCAGCAAGGGACTCACTAACACATTTCACTAGATGTAATTTGCTTTGTTCCAACATCTCAGAAGCAGGTTTTCCCCCTGCTCGCTTATATTTTAGAAAATCACATTGTAGAAGGGATCTGAGAAATGGTTTTGGATTTCTAGGAGCGTGGTGGTCATTGACGCTCTGACACACCCTGCATGGATGACCGTGGAAAAGTCAGATGACCTCTCTAAGGAGGAAGAATGTGGGTGATATACACCTAGGCCCCCCATAAGCCGTGAGGCTTAAAACAGATCAGGAATTGATTATTTCTAATTTCATTCATCCCCAAATCACACACACACACACAAAAGTTAGCAAGCAGGGGGGACTGCTGGCTTCAGGAGCAACGCACCATGAAAAATAGATACTAATTCCATTTCATCTGATTCTTGTCCAGTCATCTTAACTGAAGGCTAAAAATGATTCTGCAGTAATAAAGGGAATTATAATGCACAGTTGTGGAAGCTTGGAGAGCAGTTCCAGCACTGAAGCAAGCAATTACACATTGCAACAAATTAAAAACTCAGAGAAAAAGAGGGGAGGGAGAGGAAGGAAACCGAAGAGCACTCGAATCCCTCAAGAAACACTATTTAATAAAGCAAACTCTATTTTCCATAGAATTCCAATCAAGGGGCATTTCGGCCACATGGAAGCAATTAAAGACATCTATGATTTAATGAAAACGCGAAAACTGAGGACAAATAAAACAACTTCATAACATGAGGCTACTTCTCAAACCCCTGCCACCACACTGTAGGACGGAGAATGGCCGAAAGCTGGTACCAGTGACACAAACCTCAGATCAGCCTGCGTCACAGGCCCCCAAAGTGCAGTCTGCCATTTGCTGGAACACAAAGGAAACAGAGCTTTAAGCAAAACAAAGACCAAGCATAACTGCACCAAGCCTCCTCTGCGGGTGGCCTTTGAGACCAGGGCTCTCAGGAGGAGAAAATGCATGTGCGGTCTGGCTCCACACCACCCCCCACAGTCCCCCTCCCCCCTGCCCCGCTCTGGCCTTGGTGCACAGCTGGCCCCATTCCTTAGCAGAATGTGATCATCCTTGAGGCTCCCCTTCGCCAGCCATAAACACCCAACGTAATTTTGATTTTAAGCCATTTCCCTTACACAAAAGCATACATAAGTCACTTTCCTGTGAACTGGAGCTCTTTTGGCTTCAGGCGATGAAAAAGGAGACAAGTTTATCTCACTGACACCATTCCCTCTCCCGGAGCCCCTGGACCTTGCTCTGTGGCTTTTTCCCTCGGCTCCCAACATCTTACGCTAATACCTGTTTCCAGTCTTGTTTCTGGATGTTCCCTCTGCCTATGGGGCTGGTCTTCCAGCTCTCCAAACTTGAATCCTCCACTTATTCTACACATTATCATGTCTGATTTTTTTTTTTTTGAGCACTTATCACCATTCAGAATCTCTGCTATTAACTCATCAGTGTACTTTCTGATTTAACCTGCCCC
The DNA here is from genome assembly GCF_001704415.2 of Capra hircus. Taxonomy (NCBI): domain Eukaryota; kingdom Metazoa; phylum Chordata; class Mammalia; order Artiodactyla; family Bovidae; genus Capra; species Capra hircus. The sequence continues at coordinate 112,294,513 of NC_030813.1, forward strand.
CCTTGACCAATGTCTCCTCTAGATCATAAACCATGAGGAAGCAGAAGTGTTGATCATTTATCTCTTTGCCACCATATTCCCCACTCCCAGCACAGTCCCTGGCAGACAGCAGGCACTTAATAACATCAGTACAATGAATGCATAAAATGGTGTGCTGTTTGGAGTTTCTGAATTTGGGGAAGCACAGCTTTAGCCAAGAAGCATCTAATTTCTTCATTCATATGCATCCATTCTTTCATTTTTTTTTTAACCTCTTAATGTGTTTATTTTTAACTTTTTGACATTAAGTTTCCCTCTCAACAAAAAAGTATTGGTTGTCCCATCCCCTCCCCCATCCCCACCGGCCAGATAAGTCCCTGCTCTGAGGGCACTTGTTGCCCCTGAAATCTGGAAATAAATATCGAAAGAAACAGCATCAAGTGTTCATGTTGAGTGATGGCACAAAGTGGGCCCCAGAAATCTGTCAGGCAGAGCATTACTGGGTCTGGACAGCCTCGAGGTGTTGTGGAGAATGTGGGGGCTTGTTGCTGTGGTCACTTGTCCCTGGGCGCAGGGGCCGCGCCAAGTCCCACCCAGTGGCAGGCTAAGTGGAGGCCGCCTACAACTTGTCCAGGAAGTTGTCCAAGGCTGGGATGCCTTCCTTCAGGCCTTTGCGCTTGCGTGTCTCCGCCACCACCTGACTGGGGCGGCTGGTGTTGTCAAAGGGGTCACCGGGGAGGATCTGCCAGTGGTCGAACACACACTGGGGGAAGGCCTGGCCACCCGTGTTGGACCTCAGGTCAGCGGTGAAGCCAAAGGACTCATTGACAGGGAGGTAGGCCTTCACAACAAACATGGGAGTGCCGGCCACCTGGGTCTCCTCAAAGACGTGGCCCCGCTTTCTGTTCAGGACACCGTAGATGCCACCAACCACTTGTTCCGGACACTGGATCTCCACAAGATAGATGGGCTCCATGAGCCGGGGCTGGGCAGTCAGCACACTGATATACAGGCAGCGCCGAGCTGTGGGGATGATCTGGCCACCCCCACGGTGGATGGCATCAGCGTGCAGCGTCACATCATGGACGTCAAAGCGCGCGCCCCGCATATTCTCCTCGCACAGCGCCCCCTCCTTGGTGGCCCACTGGAAGCCAGCCACCACACTGTCCTTGATTTCATTGAGGTACTGTACACCCTTGGTGATGTCCGTGAGGATGTTGGGGCCCGTGCCATCAGGGCCGAAGCACCAGATCTTACGGGCCTCAGCCACGTCCCACTCGTACTTCTCAGCCAGGCAGCGGGCCCGCTGCTTGAGCTCCTGGCAGGCGGACACCTCGCCCTTGTCCATGTCCTCAGCCAGGCCATCAGGGAAGGGCCGCGCCTTCATGTAAAGCCTATTGTGCTTGTTGGGGGACTTGGACAGGCAGTGCATCCATCCTTTCAATATCTGTTGAGTACAAGTATGTTCCAGGAACTAGGGATACAGCGAGGAATTAAATCTGGGTCTTTGCCCACAAGGAGTTAGGAATGGAGATGAAGAGAAGGAAGAGGAGGCAGGCTACCGCAGCAGGACGTGAGGAGGAGAACATGTCAGGGCACCAAGAAGGGGCTGGCACTCGGCCAGGGGTAATGTCACCTGGCCTGAGGAATGGAATTTCAGAGGTCCTTGCTGTGAAGTAGGTTTGTTGTTGTTCAGCTGCTCAGCTGTGTCCAACTCTTCGCAGCTCCCTGGACTGCAGCAATTCAGGCTCTCCTGTCCTTCACCATCTCCCAAACTTTGCTCAAACTCACACGCTTTGAATCGGTGATGCCCTCCAACCACCTCATCCTCTGTCGTCCCCTTCTCCTCCTGCCCTCAATCTCCCAGTATCAGGGTCTTTTCCAATGAGTCAGTTTTTCGCATCAGGTGGCCAAAGTATTGGAGCTTCATCTTCAGCATCAGTCCTTCCAATGAACACCTAGGACTGATTTCCTTTAGGATTGACTGGTTGGATCTCCCTGGAGTCCAGGGGCCTCTCAAGAGTCTTCTCCAACACCACAGTTTGAAAGCATCAATTCTTTGGCACTCGGCCTTCTTTATGGTCCACCTCTCACATCTATACATGACCACTGGAAAAACCATAGTTTTGACTCTACGGACCTATGTCAGAAAAGTGATGTCTCTGCTTTTTAATAATGAAAAAGTGTAAAGTAGTATTAAGTAGGTGGGCATGTTAATTTCTTGTGATTGCTGTAACCAATGTCCACACGCTGGTAGCTTAAGACAGTGGAAACTTGTTCTTCCACAGTTCTCAAGTCCAGAATTCTTGAATCAAGGTGTCAACAGACTTGGTTCCTTCCAAACCATCAGGAAGCATCTGCTCCATGTTTCTCTCCTAGATTCTGAAGGTGGCCAGCAACCCTTGGCATCCTTGGTTTGCAGGCACATCACTCTGATTTCTGCCTCTGCCTTCACACGGCCATCTCCCTGTGTGTCTGTCTCTGCGTCTCAGGAGGACACCAGACGCTGGGATGTAAACCCACCCGAATCCAGTGTGACCTTGTCTTAACTAGGTACATCTTCTGAGACCCTATTGCCAAAAGCTCATGTTCTGAGATTCCGGGATTTGGGGAAGATGAGTTCAAGGAGAACACAGTCTTCAACCCAGGGCTGTTGGCTACACCTTCCTTAGCCTTTGATTCTGGGCAAGAGAATGCCTTTCATGAGCACCGTTTGTCTGATGGATTTAGTGTGACAGAATTTCACTCTCCGCTGAGCACACGGGTCTGCCAAAGTGTGAGGGGTGACCCACATTCTTCTTCTGCCTCTGATGGAGTCAACCTACTGGACGGAAGAGGGGCAAAGTAGGTCAGGGGCTGCATGCCACCTCGGCGATGCGTCCCCCTCGCAGCCTCCCTCAGCCGAGGGCTCCGTCGCCTCCACCTCTGCTTCATCTCTCGGTCTGGGTTTGGCCAAGGGGGAGGGGGCTTTTGGGGGACATTCGGCAGGAGGAGTCACTGTGAAGCCCTCGGGGACGCTGAGGAAACTGCCACCGATTAGCGCTCCTTCTGTGTGGCCGCTGAGATTCCAGCCTGGCCTCTCTGCTGTCCCTCCTGGTATAAACATGGCCTGGCTCCCAAGCTATTGCTTCTGTCTTCCTGCTCCATTTCCTTTCCAAGTCATCACCTTCGCTCTTCTCAGGGATGGAGACTGAGGTCTCTGAAACCCAAAGAGAAGGCCCCAGTCTGGAGACAGCTAACTGGTTCCCTCACTGGAGAGGATCACAGCCACTTCGAGGCAACCCGCGTCCCAGACGTGCCCCTGAACAGCCCCAAAGTGAGGCTCAGTAGAGAGATGACACGCAGGAATCCAACAGCCCACAGTCCAAATCTGAGCCCTGATCTTCATTAAGCATCTCGCTCTGGAGCAACGGCTTAACCTTCCTAGTGGCCACTGCCTCATGGATGTCAATTCCTACCAAATGGGGGTTAAAGTATATATTACATTTTAAAATAATGATGCATACAGCACAGGTCAAGATACAGTGGGGCTTCCCTGGTGGCTCAGAGGTGAAAATGCCTGCCTGCAATGAGAGAGACCTGGATTCGATCCCTGGGTCAGGAAGATCCCCTGGAGAAGGAAATGGCAACCCACTCCAGTATTCTTGCCTGGAGAATCCCATGGACAGAGGAGCCTGGTGGGCTATAGTCCACGGGGTCGCAAAGAGTCGGACACAACTCAGCAACTTCACTTTCTTTAAGACACAGGGGATGTACTCAATAAACGTTTTTTGAATTGCATGAAGAAAATCGAAAGATCTGATATAGAGCTAATAAAGTTACAGGAGAGAGAAAATATACTGGATTGAGGTCTAGAAAGAAATACCTGTATTTTCGCGGATATACAGGTTCAGTTTTCCTCCATGGCTGGTGCCTCCCCATTCTTCAAGTGACTTAAATGTTACCTTCGCAGAGAGGCCTTGCCAAACCAGGTTTACCTGAAAGAGGACACCTCTCCTCTAGACTCAGTCCATCTTTCTCATCCCCTTCATACAAATGATGGTATCTGTTTTATTTGCTCCTGTGTTTATTGTCTGTCTCTGGCTCTAGCTTTTTCCCTAATCCCGGGGCCTCGCATAGGGCAACACGTCCAGTGGACATTTGTCAAAAGAATGAACAAGGAAATAAATTAAATCCTGGGACAGCAAATGGAGATCCTGCCTTCGTTTCATCGTTTCAACTGTTTTAAAAAGACATGGGAGAGAACTGCACAATTTGCAGAAGAAAATGAAAGAAGGCAGAGGAATTTCACATTTAATTTCTACTTGCGGGATTATTCGCAGCAGGTTAAGAATAGTAGGAAACGTGTATTAATATATAATCTAGAATAAATTCAACTGATGCCTGAAATTCTGAGACACTTCTGGCTGTTTGTTTAGTAATTGAACTGAAGTGGGGGGAGAGAAGGAAGTGACAGCAATATTAACTTGCCCCAGTCACCCCTTTTCCTTGGCTACTCAGCACCTGAATGTCCTAAATATGTCTCTTGAAAAAAAAAAATGGCCTTCAAACATTTGAGGACACAGTCATGACCCCCACGGCCCTTCCTCGTCTCCAAACTAATCACCTTGAGACTTCCAACTCTTTCTCAAAGGACAGAGCTTCATTTCCTCTCATCCTCCAGGGTGGTGGGGCTGAAGTCAAAGAGATATGTAACTTGCCCCCCAGCCGCCTTCCTATGTGCTAACAGTCTGTGTGAAAGAAACAGGCAGGTAAACGCAGGCCATCTGTGCTTCGAAAGTGCGTTTAGATTTCCATAAAGCCATAAAAGGTTTCAGATGACACATTTGCTTTAAAAACGACGGATTCTTAAATGAGAGCGATTTCAAGAAGCCCAGGCATCCTGTGGTGCACTTGCGGAGGGAAAGCAAATTGCATGACCGCGGCTCATCTGAGCAGCGGTGAGGAATCCTGCCAGCAGTGGCCCAGGTTCAAATCCCTGGGCCACCTAAGCCAAGTTCTGCAAAGAGACTCCTCTCCAGCTCACTACCCCCCACAGCTAGATGGCCAGGCTAACTCATCCGTCCCGATGCGTTTCCCTGAAAAAACGGAACACAAAGAAAGATATAAAATGAGCTTTGTGAAAGCCATACATTTGTCCTAAATGTTCCCTCCTCTGAGTTACAGGGACACTATGAGATGGGGATGAAAAAGCTTTAGCCTGGGAGTCAGGTTCTTTAGGTCTGATTTTACAATGGGAAGGACCCACAGCTGTGAGCTAATTCAAGTCTCTCATTTCCCATCTGAGGTCATTGACACTGAAGCCACCTTCATTATGTATTGATTCATGTGATCTTGAATGAGTTGCTAGGACTTGCTGGCCTCAGTTTCCTAATCTGTAAAGTGGAGATGATGATCATATTATTTCAAAAGACTCTTGAGGGCTCCTTCAACAGCAAGGAGAGCAAACCAGTCAATCCTAAAGGATATCAACCCCGAATATTCACTGGAAGAATTGATGCTGAAGCTGAAGCTCCAATAACTCGGCCACCTGATGGAAAGAGTTGACTCACTGGAAAAGACCCTGATGCTGGGAAAGATGGAGGGCAGGAGGAGAAGGGGACAACAGAGGATGAGATGGTTGGAGGGCATCACTGACTCAATGGATATGAATTTGAACAAACTCCAGGAGATAGTGGAGGGCAGGGGAGCGTGGCGTGATGCAGACCATAAGGTTGCAAAGAGTCGGACATGACTTAGTGACTGAACAACAGCAAAAACAAATAGCTGTCACGATTCAGTGACATTGGAAAATGTATGTAACGTGCTTGATAGGGAGAAAGCACTCCATAATAGCCAGCTATTATTATTTTTCATTCAAATAGTGATTGTCTTTGTGCTATGTGTCAAACACTGCTTCAAGTAATGAGGATACAGCAAGAAATGAGATAATCCCTGACTTTATCCTCCTGAAGGCTTCTGGGAAGACAGACGTTAAAACATAAATTCACAGACACTGTTGATTATAGTTAGATGAGCACTGGGGCTTAAGATCACACAGCTAGTTGCTGGTTCACATGAAATTAGAATTTAGGTCAAAGAGCTCATAGATTTCTAATTTTCATGAGTGTCACTGTGACCATCTCACCCTTGCCAGCTGTACCACGAGGGAAGCTTAGTGAGAAATAATGCATGCAGGCTAAGTCATCGCTTCAGTCATGTCTGACACTTGCGATCCCATGGACTGAAGCCAGCCAGGTTCCTCTGTCCGTGGGATTCTCCAGGCAAGAACACTGGAGTGGGTTGTCATGCCCTCCTCCAGCTGATCTTCCCAATCTAGGGATCGAACTCGGGTCTCCTACACCCCCTGCATTGGCAGGCAGGTTCTTTACCACTAGCGCCACCTGGAAAGCCCAGGCGATATAACAGCAGGTGCATTAAGAACAGTTCCCTCTCCTAACTGTTGATGAGTCTGCAATGGAGTGCTAACTCAGCTTGGCCACTTACTTAGTGTCCGATGTTGGCAAGCAACTTAACATCTGTGTTTTAACTTCCTCATCTGTAGAATGGAGGCAATAACATTACCTATCTCACGAACTTAAATTCTCTATGTAGACAAGGAAGAAATAAGGACGAATGGAATTTACTGAATAATTACTGCTTGCCAGGTCACAGTTCCCGGGCCCTCCCTTTAAGTAAGATATGGATCATTTGGAACGAAGTCTATGGCCCAGCATGCAAAAGCAGACAAACTCTTTGGAGATGAGAGAGAAAAACATAAATACTGGTTTCAGAACTAAGCAGGATTATACTGTTTTAACCAAACTGGATTGTACTCTTGACAAACTATGGAACCTTTGATCGAGCTGTGAAACTCTCCAAGCCTCAGTTTCCTCATCTGTAGACTGGGGCTGGTAATTTCCACCTTGCAAATCTGGCTTGAGAATTAAATAAGAAAGAGGACATGAAGCACTTAGCATAAGGATGCAGGCAGTAAGTGTTCCATAAATGCTAGCAATTCCTAAGAAGAGAGGGAGTTAAAATAAAGGCGTTCAAGACACAAATTATGTCTCATCTCTGCTTAAATGCCCCCAGGAACTTCTCAATCGATGCAGAGGAAAAGGCAGCCGTTAGAATAGCCCACAAACCCCAAACAGCAAGCTGCCTGCCTCCCTCTGTCCTCCCCACTCACACTCCTTTCTGCAGTCACTCCACTCAGGCCAGCCCCATGCCTTAGACACACTAAGTCCAGGCCACCTCAATACCTTTAAACCAGAGCCTTCATGTAAAAGGCAGAGTAGCCCAATGATCTAGAATATGGGACTGAGGATCAGAAGCCTGGATTTGAATCCCAGCTTGGCCACTCACTTAGTGTTCAGTGTTGCCGATTTAACCTGCCATCTGCGTTTCAACTCCTTCACCCGTAAAATGGAAATAAGAATATCACCTATCGCTTAGAACTTTACCTCTCTCTGCAGGCAAGAAAGAAACAACAAAAGCAATTTAGTGAACAATTACTAGCTGCTAGTCTGCCTAGCTGATATATGATATCAGCACTCTGCACACTTCGTATGTAACCCTCATAAAATTTCAAGACAAAACACCACTCGTCCCATTTTACAGATAAGGAAACTGAGGCCAAGAGCATTAAAGCACACCCAGGACTCAGGTCCAAGCCTGGCTGGCTCCAGAAGGTTCTACTCTCCATGCAGATTTGGGGTTCTGCTCTCCATGGAGTGCCAAATTGGTTCATACTGCCTCAATATGGGTTCAGATCCCAAAGTCTGAGGGATCTGAATACGAGGGACACACATTTGTCTAGTGTTCCTCTAGGCCTGGGTTTTCCATCTTCTACTTGTCCAGCAGGCACATGTGAGCCAGACACACCATCTCCTCTCCTCTCACGCACAGCAGAGGTCAAGCAGGCAGCCCCACCCAGAGAGGAAGGGACTCAGCCCCCGTGGAACCTGCTTAATGAGGCACTATCTCATACACACGTGGGGTGGAGACCCCAAAACACTTACCATGTGACTTAAGCCCCCAAACATTTATCGAGCACTCAACCCTAACCCGAAAGGAGATCAGTCCTGGGTGTTCACTGGAAGGACTGATGTTGAAGCTGAAACTCCAAAACTTTTGCCACCTGATGCGAAGAGCTGACTCATTGGAAAAGACCCTGAAGCTGGGAAAGACTGAGGGCGGGAGGAGAAGGGGATGACAGAGGATGAGATGGCTGGATGGCATCACCGACTCAATGGACATGAGTTTGGGTAAACTCTGGGAGTTGGTGATGGACAAGGAGGCCTGGCGTGGTCCAGTCCATGAGGTCGCGAAGAGTCGGACACAACTGAGTGAGGAACGTAACTGAACAACCTCATGACACATGCTGCTGCTGCTGCTGCTAAGTCGCTTCAGTCGTGTCCGACTCTAGCGACCCCATGGACTGCAGCCTACCAGGCTCCTCCGTCCATGGGATTTTCCAGGCAAAAGTACTGGAGTGGGGTGCCATTGCCTTCTCCGTCACAACACGTGAGTGAATGAATAAAGTAAAAGAGCAAAGCACGTCTCTGACAGTGTTAAATCTTCGTATTTTTCCTTCCTCCCCGGCCAAGTATCCATCACCTCCTGCCTGAACAGGCAGGAGGTGAGGGAGGGCCTTGCGCCTGTTCAAGGCTGCTGTGCCAATCACTGACTCAGAAAGTGTTCAGCAGGGAGGCCAGGCTGCTGGAAGCACAGGGCACCAGGGCCCAGCATCTAGGTAGGCTCTGCGTGGGACGTGCTTGTCACCCACCCTGGAGCAGCTGGAAGAACGGGGGAAGAGGCAGAGCTGGATGGGAGCCTCTAAACAAAGCCCTATTCCAATTTGGCTTGAAACAAAGTCACAGCAAAGAGCGTCTATGTGCCTCTACCTGGGACTGGGAGAAACCAAGAGGTTAAATCCACTTCAATAACAAAGAGGGCACAGTAGGCAAGAGCTCTTCTTCATCGGAACCCAATCAGTGGATCCCCATGCCTTCACAGTCATGGATCTGAAAGTGGATTTTTTTTTTTTTTAAACTTGTCTTTAAGGCCCTTGTGATTAAAAATGTGAATCTAAGCAGATCACCAGCAGATGGGGAGATACTCTTCAGGCCTTGTGCCTCGACCAGCGCTTGCAGCAAACATGCCTTAAGATCTGCCTTTTGCCAGCCGCTTGACATTAGGTTGTGCTTTTTTTTTTAATTGGAGGATAATCACTTTACCATGCTGTGCTATTTTCTGCTGTACAATGAAGTGAATCAGCTCTATGTAGACATATATCCCCTCCCTCCTGGGCCTCCCACCCTCACCTCCACCCCCAAACCCCACCACTCAAGGTTATCTCAGAGCTCCGAGCTGAGCTCTGGACCATACAGCAGTCTCCCACTAGCTATCTATTTCACACGCGGTGGTGTGTATAAGTTAGTGCACTCTCTTGATTTGTCCCACCCTCCCCGTCCCCTCAAGCCCTTCACTTCGTGTCTACAAGTCCTTTTTCTACATCTCGTCTCTATTCCTGCCCTGGAAATACATCCATGTGTGCCATTTATGGAGGTTCCTTAAAAACTAAGAAGTGGAATACCCAGCAATGCCAGTCTTGGTCATATACCCTGAGAACATCATGATTCACAGGGACACATGTGCCCCAATGCTTGCTGCAGCACCATCTACAATAGCAAGGACGTGGAAAGAACACAAATGCCCCAAAACAGCTGAGTGGATAAAGAAGATGTGGTACAAACATACAAAGGAATATTACTCAACTGTTTAAAAACGCACAAAATTTGTCATTTGTAGAGATGTGCATGAACCTAGAGTCTGTCATACAGAGTGAAGAAAGTCAGAAAGAGAAAAACAATTATCGTATATTGATATAAAGTTTATCAATCACTAATGTATACTGTGGTGCTGGAGAAAACTCTTGAGGGTCCCTTGGACAGCAAGGAGATCAATTGAGTCAATCCTAAAGGAACTCAACCCTGAATATTCACTGGAAGGGCTTCTGCTGAAACTGAAGCTCCAATAATTTGGCCACCCGATGTGAAGAGTCGACTCACTGGGAAAAACCCTGATGCTGGGAAAGATTGAAGGCAGGAGAAGGGGCGGCAGAGGATGAGATGGTTGGATGGCATCACCGACTCAACGGACATGAATTTGAGCAAACTCTGGGAGATACTGGAGGACAAAGGAGCCTGGTGTGCTGCAGTTCATGGGGTCACAGAGTCAGACGCAAATTACCGACTGAACAACAAAATGCCACAGTACCTCCACTCCAGGAACAGTAGCAGGGACGGGGATGATGAGATGACTGCTGACAATGATAATAGTTACTGTCAGCTGAGTGGTTGCTGTTACTTAACAGGGGCCAAGCACCAGTGCCAAATACTTCACACGCTTTGTGTCATTGAATCCAGTCAACAACAGTGTGAGGCTCGTCCTCTATCATCCCATTTTACAGATGAAGTCACCGAGGCTTGGAGAGACAGCCCACCATAAAGACCTGCCTTGATAATCACTGCCATGTCTCTCTAATTTGCTCCACTGCCTGGACCTCAGTTTTGGACCTGCAGAATTGTGGGGTTTGGCACCAGCAGAAGTGATTTCCAAAGAAGTGTATCATGCCAGCCTTCCAGTCTTGCAGACCCCTACCCAGCCTTAGAGGGACACAAGGTGCATTTCCCTTTCTAGGGTCCCAGAGGCTGGTCCCTGCCTTCGGATCGGCAACAACAACCACCTCAGAATTTTTGCTTCTTTCCTCCATGACGAGGAGTGGCTCAGGACCCAGGAACTGCTTCAGAGGCACAGGTGGCCAGAGGCTGTGCAAAACAAGAACACTGTTTCCTTAAGCCCACGCCTGATCCTTCTCTCTACCTGTCAAAGCCTTGAACAGAACCCCCTACTCAGAAAACAAAAGTTCAAATTCCTCAGTGTGCTATCCAAGGCTCTCTGGGGTCTCATCTCAATCTGTCAGGGAAGCCCATCAATCTTTCCTTCGGATTCCTCCCAACGCCTCTATCCCAGCCTGCTGTATGCTTCACACACTTCTGCACTGGTTTTTATTCTCCCCAAAGCAGTGACAGAAACATCCATTTCCCCCCACAACTTTCTTTGCTTTTACACTAAAGCAGTGTTGAAGGTCTGGCTCCCTGGGCATAGACTGCCACGCCCCTCGGCCCCGTCATCCTCAGATACACTCCAGTCCCCTATGCTGTCTAATTCTCTGCAGTAAATGGGTGCTGTGATCTGAATGTCCTCCCAAACTCATATATTAAAACCTAATGCCCAATATCATGGAGGCAGGGCCTTTGAGAGTTGCTTAGGTCATGACGATGGAGTCCTCGTGAATGGGTTTAGTCAAAATGAAAAGACAGTACTTTGCAACTGGGAGAGAGCCCTCCCCAGGACCTGGCCATGCTAGCACCCTGATCGTGATCTTCCAGCCTCCAGTGTCGTGAAAAGTAAACTTCTTTTGTTTTAGGCCACTAGGCTTATGGAAGAAAAGTGATGACCAACCTAGATAGTATATTCAAAAGCAGAGACATTACTTTGCCGACTAAGGTCCGTCTAGTCAAGGCTATGGTTTTTCCTGTGGTCATGTATGGATGTGAGAGTTGGACTGTGAAGAAGGCTGCACGCCGAAGAATTGATGCGTTTGAACTGTGGTGTTGGAGAAGACTCTTGAGAGTCCCTTGGATTGCAAGGAGATCCAACCAGTCCATTCTGAAGGAGATCAACCCTGGGATTTCTTTGGAAGGAATGATGCTGAAGCTGAAGCTCCAGTACTTTGGCCACCTCATGCAAAGAGTTGACTCATTGGAAAAGACTCTGATGCTGGAAGGGACTGGGGACAGAAGGAGAAGGGGACAACAGAGGATGAGATGGCTGGATGGCATCACGGACTCGATGGACGTGAGTCTGAGTGAACTCCGGGAGATGGTGATGGACAGGCAGGCCTGGTGTGCTGTGATTCACGGGGTGGCAAAGAGTCAGACACGACTGAGCAATTGAACTGAACTGAACTAAGGCTTATGGTATTTTGTTACAGCTGCCCAAGTGGACAATTGAGGGAAAGGGTTATTATCCAGTTGTTAATATCATAGAAAGATCCTAAGACCCAATAGTGAATGAAATAAGCATTATGTAAAGTTATACATGTACATATGCAATGATCTTGATTTTGCACAAATATATTTATTTTTTAAAAGCCTGGAAGAAATTCTCTGGGTGGCTAAATTAAAGGTGACACAAAGAAAATGTCTGTTGGCATGAAAAACACGGCTGCATCCAAGACTCCCAAGGACCCCAGGCCGTAGATGTCCCCAGTGTTCGGAGTGTGTCAGGACCAGAGAAAGTGCAAACCAAATGCAACTTTCTTTCAGCCACTTCCTGGGTCTCAGTTCCACCACGGGCCATAGCGGAGCAAAAGAGGGCAGGGCCAGCTCCCAGGAGAACCCGTCGTGCTCTGCTGAGACACGAAGGGCCGTGTGGTGAGAGGGGACACGTCACCATAATACACAGCAGCAGGGGCCCAGGCCAGATCCACAGACAGACAGGCCAGAAAGCTGCGTACAAGCATCACCTATGTCGGTTCCGGCGGCGGGGCTGCCCCTGGACCAGGTAAAGGCAAAGACAACAGTGTTCTGCAGTGTTCCTCTGATGATAAGGAACTAGCCAAGCATGTGAGGCGGTCCCTGCCAAAGGCGGGATGGATGAACAAGACAGCGTGGAAAACACGCTTGCTGGCTGGCTTTTTGGAACACTCCCTGGCCTCCGCCCTCCACTCCCACCCCAGAAGAGAGAGAGAATGGCCTGGCTCCTCTGTCCTTTCTCAAGAAATCCACATTTCAGGGTCGGTTCCTGGAACCACACTAGATATTTTTGCTTATCCTGAAAGGTTAAAAACTCTGAATGACCCCTAAAGGAGCTTTCATTTGTCTCCTCAAGTTTTGAAAGCAAAACTCAAGGGACTTTCCCCAACATGAATTATGCAGAAGCTATGATATAATGAGATTCCACTTGCTGCTAAGGGACTCGCCTTTGAAAAATGTAATCAGATATTTATTTCCTGAAATTAACAACCACTAAGAGGGAGCTCTGATTTCTGGAACAAATATCTTAGGAAGGAAGTTTCAACATATACGTTTTAACTGAATTTCTTCTCAGCCAGAATGCAATTGACAGAAGCCTGTCTTCATCATGACCCACAGGCTTCTATAACTCGTAAGTCGGCCAGTCTACCAAGTAGGACTTTTCTAGGTTCTTAATACTCTTATCAACCACCCAGGTTTCCAGGGAGACTCATGAGTGGAGCTGCAAATGCTGCAGTCGGCATCATTATCCACCACGAAAGTTTGGAGCATCTGCCCTCCTACATGTATTTATTTGTTTATTGTCTGTCTTACCCCCAACTAGAATGTGAGCTCAACAAAGCAGACATTTTTGTCTGTAACCTTCAGCTTCCCAGCACTTGTGGGCCTCTAATACATACCTGCTGACTATTGAAGGGGACCAAATACGGCACCCCAAAATATGACCCTTTGGCACAAGGATTATTTAGAACTGAAGGCAACTGAGAAGAAGCGGATATAGGAAAGCTTTCTGCCCTCCTCCTATCTGCTTAAAAGTCAGACCTACCTGTGGTTGAGAATCTGCCTTCCAGTGCAGGGGATATGGGTTCGATCCGTGCTTGGGGAACTAAGATCCCACATGCCTTGGGGCAACTAAGCCTGCACTGTAACCACTGAGACCATGTGCCAAAACACAAGATCCCCCATGCCACAACAAAGAGCCGGCACAGCCAAGAATAAATACATAGACAGAAGGACATAAATGTGTGAAGGTTTCCCCCTCTCCTGTCTTCCAGAAAGGACAGAACTTAAGCACCAAATACAACTCTAGACCCTTATTAGTACTCGAGGAATCTACGTAATAAGCTGCTAACTGGCTCTTCTCTTCCATGAGTTCCCATATATTGTTGTTGTTCAGTCACTCAGTCACGTCTGACTCTTTGCGAGCCCATGAACTGCAGCATGCCAGGCCTTCTCGTCCTTCACCATCTCCGTATATTTCAGTTCAGTTCAGTTCAGTCGCTCAGTCGTGTCCGACTCTTTGCGACCCCAAGAATTGCAGCACGCCAGGCCTCCTTGTCCATCACCAACTCCTGGAGTTCACTCAAACTCACGTCCATCGAGTCGGTGACGCCATCCAGCCATCTCATCCTCTGTCGTCCCTTTTTCCTCATGCCCCCAATGCCTCCCAACATCAGGGTCTTTTCCAATGAGTCAAGTCTTTGCATGAGGTGGCCAAAGTACTGGAGTTTCAGCTTTAGCATCATTCCTTCCAAAGAACACCCCAGGCTAATCTCCTTTAGAATGGACTGGTTGATCTCCATATATTTACCTTCCCATAATTTTCTGCTCCCAAAAAATCAAAGTTCTTTTCCTTTGTCTTGTCAATTCTCTACAAATGTATGCTCTGTATTAAGATACTATGTAAGCCCAAGTTCTAACCACCTCTTTGAGTTAGTCCTCCCTGAATGGTCCTGTGTGTATGCAGGGTACACACTGAATAAATTCCTACTTTTCTCTCATCAGTCTTTCTCTAGTAAATCTGTTCCATTTGCAAGGCCTTTGCCTGACAACCTAAAATAAATAAAGGAAAAATATAGTTCTCCTCCCCTACAGGTTGACCCTCTCATGTATTGAGGAACTGGAGCCTGGGGATGCAAACAGGTCCCACCAGGAATAAATTTTTGGTCTCTCTGGCTAGACGACCGTGCACATATAAACACACACTCAAACAGAGAAATAATGCTTAGCAGTGCTTAGAAAATTTAGATGGGGAAGAAATATGCTTGGTTTGGTAAAAAATTCTCTGCGTATTTTTGTAAGGTTTGTATTGGTAAGATCATACATCTTGGGGAGAATATTTTTGGTTTGCATACTGTTAACCTTCACTTGACTTCTCTAGTGGCTCAGTGGTAAAGAACCTGCCCATCAGTGCAGGAGACATGGGTTCAATCCCTAAGTCGGGAAGATCCCCTGGAGAAGAAAATGGCAATCCACTCCAGTATTCTTGCCTGGGAAATCCCATGGATAGAGGAGCCTGGTGGGCTACAGTCCATAGGGTCAAAATGAGTCAGACACAGTGAACAACTGAACACGCATGCACACACACACCAGAAAAACTGGAGGCCCCTGCCTCTCCTCCCACACCAACTGGACCCCAAGTCCTGCAGGCCCTGGGTCCTACGTGATCCCATCCCTGGTGGATGCAGACTGATGCCCAGGACCCCTCCTTCTCGGCTGTCTTGCCTCAGAGGTGGGGTTGTCTTACAGGTGCTGAAAGGGAGGGAACCCACTGTTGATATTTAAATCAAGTAAGTCACAAGACAGAAATGAAAGTCTTCTGTGTAAGAGAGCTTGATCGTTTTCAAGGCTGCTGTGGAGGACAGAAGAAGTGCCCGGTGGGGAAGCGGCATTCAATCACATGTTCCCTCTTTTAGTCCATAAGTATGTATGGAACAGCTATGCTACGTGAGGGACTGTGCTAAGAGCTGGGGACACAGCGGGAACCTAAAGACACGGCCCCTGCCTCAAAAAGTATCTGGTCCAATACTGTAAAGCAAATATCTTGCAATAAAAAAAAAAAAAAATTTAACACCTGAAAAAAAGTCTGGTCAAGAGGGAACACAGAAGGGCAAATAGGTACTAATCTTGGGGTGCAACAGGACCTTATTGCAAGCAAAGCAGAGGATGCCGCAGAAGCAAAATACGGGCAAGCCTTCCTTCAAACCCTACTTTTGCCACTTAGGAGGCCTATGACACCGGCAGGCCATCAGCCACTGTCAAGCTGTGATCTCAAGACTCAAAAAGGGGAATGCTTTCACTGCCGTGCAAGACTGCTGCAAGGGCTCAGCGTGCTTCCGTGTACAAAGTGCTCAGCAAAGTTCAAGACCTACTGCAAGCACTCACCGCATCGTAAACATTCATATCAGACAAGGGGATGTCAGGACCTGCCTTCAGATTTGCTTCCCGCCATTTAGGATTGGGTGCGTGGGTGGCTCAGTGGTAGAATTCTCGCCTGCCACGCGGGAGGCCCCGGGTTGTTTGCCGGCCCATACAGCCACAGTGACCCCTCTTTAGGGCTTTCCAGATGGCGCAAGTAGTAAAGAATCCACCTGCCAATGCAGGAGATGCAAGAGACATAGGTTCGATCCCTGAGTTGGGAAGATCCACTGGAGGAGGAAATGGCAAACGACTCCAGTAATCTTGTCTGAAAACTCTATGGTCAGAGGAGCCTGGAGGGCTACAGCCCATGGGATCACAAGGAGTCGGACACGACTGAGCACATAGGCACGAGGTCAAGGTCATTTAGGACTGAGTGTAACTAAGCTCGGATACGGATGTTTCATCACCCTTCTTCCTCGCCCTTGGGGTGCTGCCTTCCTTGGCTCCTGATTGGAGTTCCCTGTACAGTGAGGGCTTCCCAGGTGGCACTAGTGGCAAAGAACCTGTTTGCTAATGCAGGATATGTAGTCCGAACCCTGGGTCAGGAAGATCTACTGGACAAGGAAATGGCAACCCACTCCAGTGTTCTTGCGGAGAATCCCATGGCCAGAGAAGCTACTGTCCATGGGGCCGCAAAGAGTCGCACACGACAGAAGTGGCTAAGCACATGTGCTCGTACAGTGTCTGGACACCGGAGTGGGGATCAGGAATGGAGACCCAGACAGACGTGTGCCAGCTGGCTTCAACACGTCCCAAGAGGTTCCCCAACAGCCTTTCTCCTGTGCTGAGCGTGCTTAAGGAGCTGTGTGCGAGCCTGTTAACGTGAGATTATAATTTTACCATGGGGGCATGATCCAAGGAATGGCTGAGGAGATTTCAGAGGTGAGAATGGAAAAGGGGTCCTACAGGGAACCTGTAGTCAGGTCCCTCCACCTCAAGCAACCCAAATTGATGCGAAATCAAAGTCAGAGGAAAGTGCTTGCTCCGCTACTTTTTTTTTAAAAAGACTTATTTACTTATTTGGCTACACCAGGTCTCAGCTGCAGCCTGCAGAATCTTCATGGTGGCATGCGGGATCTCTAGCTACAGCATGTGGGATCTAGCTCCCTGACCAGGGATGGAACCGGGGTCGTCTGTAATGAGAGTGCCAAGTCTTGGCCACTGGACCACCAGGGAAGTCCCTGTGCTAATTCTTCAAATGCTGAGCCTTCCTGTCCCTGGGAGATCTATGGAATGAGCTCTATTCTAGTCTCCAAGAAACCAGGAGACCCCAAGGGGCACCTTGGATCCTAAACTAGTCTTCCCCAAACTACCCTCTCTCCCGCCCCCACACACACCCTGGTTCAGGGTCAGCTTCCCGCTCTCTTCTGTAATTCAGACGCTCAGCACAGTGCCCGGCACGATGGCAGATGCAGGCTAAGCACTAGTGGATGGATGGGTGAGTGGGCACAGGAATGAGTGTGTGAGCAAAGGGAAGAAGCACCTGGGATCTGGCGCTGTCTGGTGTCAAACGACAAGAACAGTCAGTCCTGAAGCCCGGGCACATGCATAGGATGGATGTCATCCTGACACTACTGGCTGCAAAGGGGCCCCGCTGTGCAATTAACTCTTTCCCTCCTGGCCTGGGATGGGGGGGGGGAAGCCCACAGAAGCAGAGCCTTTATGCTAACAGGAGGTGGGGTCCAAAGAGCAGCCAGACTGGGTTTCATTTTGAAACGTACTGTAAGATTTTTTTCTTTCATTTTTCTGCTGTTCCAGCCACTGCAGCAGCAGATTTACGCTCCTAATTATGTTTGGCTTTGGTTAAATTAGTTTGCATTCCCTGAGCATACATTGGCTGGGGGGAGGGGCAGCAGGCAGGGGAAGGAGGTGGCCGCAGAAGATGCCAGGAGGCGGGGAGGATCTTCTTGGAGGAAGATGCTCACTCACAGCAACAGGCCAATCAACCAAGCATCAGGCAGCCAGCCCCACTGCACAGGGGCCCAGGGGTCCCAAAGGGGCAGAGCAAGTGGTGTTCCACCTAGAGCCCCATTCATTCATTCATTCCTTCACCCTGCCGGTATTTACTGAGAGCCCACGATGAGTCAGACGTCAAACTAGGAGATGGAGGAAACTGCAGTGAACTCTATAAATCAAGACTCCCTGACCTCCTAAGCTTATTCTAGGAGGGAAGTGAGACAAGACTCCAGCAAAAAGTTAAGCAAACCTTTTCAACACTAGGAAACCACTGTGTTAATAACAAGTGATAGGAAAGGACAGCCCTATTTTGTTTTTATTTACAGTAGCAGTTTCAACCAGCAATAAAACACTAATAAACAACTACTATTAATTTGCTTACTCAATGTTTACTACAGTCTAGACAGTCTTTGTGACTGTCTGGCTCCCTGCCGGGCTCCCATGTCCACGGAATTTTCCTGGTAAGGATATTGGAGTGGGTTACCATTTCCTACTCCAAGACATTCACGGAAAGTTTCATCTAATCCTCATAAAAACCCAGTGAGATGGGTACAGTTATTCCTGTTTTACAGATGAGGAAACCGAGGCTCAGAGAGGTCTATACCTTATCTGCTGGAAGACACACATCTGTGTGACCTCAAATGCAATGTTGCCCCCTGATGTCATTTTCAAAGATGTACAATCAAGAATAACAGCCAGTGATTAAAGCCCCCACTAAAGAGCAGGCAGCAGCCTGGCCGCACAGCTCTCCTGTCAGCGCTTACCAGCCATGTCCTACAGGCTGACAGCCTCACTGACTTGACTTACCTGCTACATGACATAACTAGGAAGGGGTGAAGGCAGCATTCAGACTTATGGCTGTGTGACCCTGCAATCTTTTGGCCTCCCTAGAACATAACACAAAGCAGTCTGATGGCACGAACCTGTATTTTCCTTGATAACCAGGAGGAAAGTTTCAGGTGTTAGAACGTCCTCGAGTCCCCATCCACTGACTCACTCACTGGAGAAGAACGCATGAGATGATGGCCCTTTGAGCTGTCTTTCTGTCCCAGCTAATCCAGATCTAAACTCAGCACTCTTACAAAGTTACTTTCGGGAATGAACCAGAAACAAAAATGCCTTGAACCCAAAGCAATGTGGCCATCGTGAAAGGGGTCTCTTGTTAAATTGCACATCCTTTGTAGAGACATAAGCAGGCAACTTAGCACTCAGCACTGTGTGTAAATGAGAGCTGTGCACACCTTCACGCCAGCCTTTTCTTAGCATCCTTACTGCTCAGCGGACTTCTCTTCTCTGTGGAAACCCCACTGCCTGGCTCCTGAAATCCATTTACATAACTACCTGTCATCATCAGCTGCTGGGGTAGCTCTCTCTGATGGATGGCCAAGCAGACACCTCACATACCACCACAGGGAAGGGCAGTGCAGAATTTTCATGACAAAACCTGTTCTTTGTGCTTTAATACCTTGCCTGTTTTTCACACTTGCAGGGAAAGCAAACCTGAAAGGGGGATTGTCCAATCAAGATTGTTTTAAACAAAATGCCATGACAAATAGAAGCAGCTGGTTTTGATTTATAAACACTGTAATCATCCCCAGGCCTTAGGTTTTCTTTTTTTTTTTTTTTTTTTTTTACAACATCCAGATCAGAACCAACTTAATTTTGAAAAATAGCTAACGAAGGAATTTGTTGTAGTACTTTCCTCCTTCTTGCTGTTGCAGAGGGGATTGGGAGTTGCATACGGATAAGCCGACACTTCATTGAAGATTACAAACGGACCCTTTAGGTATCCTGAAGTGCTCACCTGTAATAACTTGTGTACATTCATTTCACCAACCAACGTGGGCATTTCAGACAGTCACATGGAACAGTATCCACTTGCATGGCTAAAAGCTGAGGCTGCAAACATTTTTACATGTAATGTGTCTGAGTCTTTTTATATTTTTTTTATTACCAGAGGCAATAAAAATTTTTTTTTAATTTTTGTTTTTTGTTTTTTATTGAAGTTTAGCTGATTGACAATATTGTCTTAGTTTCAGGTGTATAGCAAAGTGATTCAGTTATATACATATATATGTATATACATATATATTCTTTTCATATTCTTTCCCCTTATCAGTTCAATTCAGCTCAGTTGCTCTGTTGTGTCTGACTCTTTGAGACCCCATGAGTTGCAGCATGCCAGGCCTCCCTGTCTATCACCAACTCCCGGAGTTCACTCAGACTCACGTCCATCGAGTCAGTGATGCCATCCAGCCATCTCATCCTCTGTCGTCCCCTTCTCCTCCTGCCCCCAGTCCCTCCCAGCATCAGAGTCTTTTCCAATGAGTCAACTTTTTGCATGAGGTGGCCAAAGTACTGGAGTTTCAGCTTTAGCATCATTCCTTCCAATGAACACCCAGGACTGATCTCCTTTAGGATGGACTGGTTGGATCTCCTTGCAGTCCAAGGGACTCTCAAGAGTCTTCTCCAACATCACAATTCAAAAGCATCACAAAATACTGATTATAGCTTCCTGTGCTATACAGTAGGTCCTTGTTTATCTATTTTGTTGGGTTAGACAAAAAATTCATATGAGTTTTTCATAAGATGTTTTGGGAAAACCCAAATAGACTTTTTCGGCCAACAAAATACATACAGTAGTGTGTATATGTGCATCTCAAACTTCTAATTTATCCCTCCCAACTCTCCGCCTTTGGTAACCATACGTTTGTTTTCTATGTCTCAGGTCTGTTTCTGTTTTGTATATAAGTGCTCTTGTATCTTTTTCTTCTTTTTAGATTCCACATATAAGTGATGTCATATGGTATTTGTCCTTCTCTGTCTAGCCCACTTCACTCAGTTTGACACTTTCTGGGTCCACCCATGTTGCTGCAAACGGCATCACTCCATTCTTTTTTTCGTGGCTGAGTAGTACTCCATTGTTCCTATACATATATCTCACATCTTCCTTATCCATTCTGCTGCCAATGAATATTTAGTTTGTTTGCATGTCCAGGCCATGGTAAATAGTGCTGCAATAAACACTAGGGTGTAAGAATCTTAAGAGACTTATGTAGATGAATTCCCAATATTGGAGGAGGAAAGTCAGTTGAACAGTCTTGATACTATAGTTTCTTATACTCCCACACTAATGAGAAACATACATGCTAAATAAGAAACAAAATAGGCATGGATTTGAGAATTTCATGTATTTTGAGACCATTATGGTCACCCTGGGCTTTTCATCCACTAAACTTTAATGAGTATTTACTGAATAACAGGAGCGTATACTACCCTTGGAACGCACGTCTTAGCAAGAACAATAAGGCGATTCAATGACTTTTACTTAGCAAATACCTACTGCATGCCAGGCTCTGACTGCTTTATCACTATTTAATCCTCAGCCTGGTGGGCTGCCATCTATAGGGTCACAGAGAGTCGGACACGACTAAAGTGACTTAGCAACAGCAGCAGCAGCAACAGCCCTATGAGATAGGTACTGATTTGCACCTTACATTTTTTTTTCCTTTAAATCTGATCTGACTTGAGTCCCAGCCATGAGCTTCTATTTCTCTCTAACATGTAGGAAAGAAATATTCATAACATCACACAGGATGAATTTCTCAGAACTATTTCACATTCTAAAGTGGATTGAAAGTGTCATGGAGTTGAAAACTGCTCCTGGTCTAGCAAGTCCCTTTCCCCAAAACCAATTATAATTACTCTTTCTGACCAACATCTCATTTCCTTTCAAAAGATGCATCGTGATTCTGGGAAAGACAGAGCCCGCAGACATTCCCTGCCAATCTAGGCAGAGAAATCTGGAAACCTAGCATTACTCCTGGTCATCATATTCCTGTTCCCTCCTGGTTACTGTGACCATCAATTCAACTTAAAATTCTCTCTGCTTAGGGGCTTCCTGGTGGTCCAATGGCTAAGAACACACCAGCCATGGGTGTTGATCCCTGGTGTGGAAATTAAGATCCCACATGCTATGGAGCACCTCAGCCCACCCACTGCAACTTCTAAAGCCTGCAAGTTTTGGAGTTCTCATACCACAACTAGAGAAAGCCTCCATCCTGCTATGGAGAGCCCGTGTGTGGCACTGAAGACCCAGAGTACAGTCAAAAACAATAAACAAGTAAATGTTGTTGTTTAGTCACCAAATAGTGTCTGACTATTTTAGCCAACTCATTAGAAAAGACCCTGACACAGAGAAAGATTGAAGGCAGGTGGAGAAGGAGATGACAAAGGATGAGATGGTTTGATGGCGTCACTGACTCAATAGACATGAGTCTGAGCAAGCTCTGGGAGATGGTGAAGGAAGGGAAGTCTGTTGTGCTGCAGTCCATGGGGTCACAAAGAGTCAGAAACAACTGAGTGACTGAACAACAAAAACGTCCAACTTGTTGTGACCCCATGGACTGCAGCCCGCTAGGCTCCTCTGGCCATGGGATTCTCCAGGCAAGAATACTGGAGTGAGTTGCCATTTCCTCCTTCAGGGGATTTTTTTCCTACCTAGGGACTGAACACCCCGTCGAAGCCAAATAAATACATAAAATTATATATAAAAACCTACAGCAGAGGAAAACACTCTTTTAAAAAAAGTTCTCTCTGCTTAGCACTGCAGGCAGGATTTATGAAAACTCTTGCAAGAAGCTTTGTTGAGAGAAAAGCAAGAAAGAATGCTACAGCACATTCTATGACTGTACTTTGAAGGCATTTTCCCCTTGCTCTGGTAGAAATAAACATGGTTTTCAGGGTTTAAATCTCAGCTCTGCCCCATACTTGCTGTGTGAATGTGAGTGAGTTACTTAATGTCTCTGGGCTGTCACCTCATCTGTAGAAAATGTACTCCAAAGATTTTTACCAAAATGAAGTAAAATTAAATTATGGGGTTACAACATAAGTATAATGCTCCATCACGGCCACTTCATAAACATTGGGTGTTCCTTCTCTTCCTCCTCTTTCCGTGTGTATTAACCTATTTTGTCTTTCCAGGACAATCTGCTACTGTAAGTTCTATGTATTAATGGGTAAGTGTCCTGTTTTGTGTTTTAAAAAGACATTCTCTGAAGTCCTAGGAGGGATGTTCTGTTCCTATTTTATTTATTTATTTATTTTTAATAGAAGGCTGGTTGCTTTACAATATTGGTTTGATTTCTGCCATACAGGAGCATGAATCAGCCATAGGTGTACATATGTCCTCTGATCCTATTTTATGGGTTTACCAGGCTGGGCTGATTCCCACCCAGGACACCCATTCTGTCCCATTTTGCTGCCTCCGAGGGGGGCTAACATTTATCTTCTCATTTATTTGCTAGGGAGTGAAATACTTCCCATAAGTGCAGGAGGGACACGCCCGCCTCTCTGAGGGGTCTTGAAAAGCAAGCCTTCCTCACCCCAAAGGAACAGCGCCCCTGTGGCCGATGTGTGTCACTGTGACAGGTTTTAGGGCTATTTGAGTAGAGGGTGGAGATGGCTATTTTCTCTGCATGGTTCAAGCGTTTGATTTTCCAAATCAGGAAACTTCATTTCTAAATGTGCTCGATAGAATCTTTAGGCTTCCTTCAGATGACAAAAGGGAAGCAGCTGAAAATTGGCACGCACTTTGCCTTTAATTTGAGCTTTTGTTCCCGTTTTCCTGGTCCTTGTGGTTTAGGAGATTAAATGCTGCTCCTGCCCTGCCATCCCCACTCCTGCCCCCCGCCCCCTCCCAAGAGCAAAAACATTATCAAAGCGCCCTCTAACCAGGCAGGGCAGGATGAGCCTGGTGACTTTAGAGCTTCGATTCTGAATCTTCTGGCTTCTGCAGGCGTACATCAAATCCTCAGAGTTCCTTCAGGTGGTGTTTTGTGCTTAATTATACGTAAAGGTTCTGTGGGTGGAATTCCATTTGAAGCCCAAATGACCCAGCCATCAGTTTGTAAGGAGCCATCAAGCTTCTTACTTTTCATCACTTGAGTCTTTACCCAGGATGTGATTTTCTTCAGGTTAAGGGGATTTTTGCTTGTAAGCACTCATAAATGCACGCAAAAAGTAGCATGTCTTACTCATGGAAGTAAAGACATCCGAATAGATCTCAATCTTCTGAGTAAATAATTCACAAATGATTACGAAGAGATTTGTAATGGCTGCTCTTCTTGACCTGTGTTTGCAGATTAGGTCACTCTGTCGGGGCAGACAGGATATGCAACATGCTTTTGGAGCAAGACTGTGTGAAGTATCAGTGTGAACCAGTGTGGAGGAGGACCACCAGTGGACTGGAGATGCAGAGGGGTGGGGCTCAACGGAGGAGGCGAGTCATACTCCCATTTTACAGACGTGGAAGCTCACTGAGGCCTTGAAAAGCTCCACAGGATGATGAGAGCACCAACAGCACTTGTCTGGGACCTGAGCCTCCTTTCCTCACAGTCTCAATAAATTCTTAGTTGCAACAGCCAAACACCATAGCTGCCTCTTTCAATAAATATGACCATATCCAAAATCCCCCAGAAAACTTTCGGGAGAAGAGTCTTAGCAAAAAGCAGCAGAGAAAACAGCCCTTTTAGAGCCCACTAAAGACCTTAAAGCCCACGGCAAGCAAAACAAACATGTGGCCTCCAGTGGATTAGGCAGGGTGACGTTGATGCCCTGGGCAGACTTGACATGGTTTGGCTTTAATCCCTTGAAATGCCAAACTGAAGTCTGCACATGCTGAAGGTACCTTGGGTGGCAGAAAGAGGGAGTGGGGAGATGCCCTATCTAAAGGAAGAAGTGAAAAGAAACTGCTAATTTCAGGACGACCGTCTCAAGTTGGCTGCCACTCCTTATAGACGTCAATCTGCTCAACAAACCCTCTCTTTTATGGAAAATGCGCATCTCATCTTCTCATATCTTCTGTAATGCCCCTCCACGTTCCTTGTCCTCCTTGCTTTCAGGATATTGACTAAGAGTTCAGGGTTCTAAAGCAGACATTCTGGGCTGTCCTAGGTGTCCTACTGGGCTGTGTGGTCCTAGGCCTGTTACTTAACTTCTCTGTGCCTCAGTCGTTTCATTGGCCAAATGTAAATAATAGGAGCATTTACCTAACTGGACTGACAGCATCAATAATGAGTTACTATAGGTAAAGAACTTAAAACACATACTAAATGTACAATGATCTGAGCTAGATCAAACCAGTCAATCCTAAAGGAAATCAACCCTGAATATACATTGGAAAGTCTGATGCTGAAGCTGAAGCTGCAATACTTTGGCCACCTGATGTGAAGAGCTGACTCACTGGAAAAGACCCTGATGCTGGGAAAGACTGAAGCCAGGAGGAGAAGGGGCTGACAGAGGATCAGATGGTTGGATGGCATCATTGACTCAATGGACATGAGTTTAAGCAAACTCTGGGAGATGGTGAAGAACAGGGAAGCCTGGCGTGCTGAAGTCCATGGAGTTGCATAGAGTTGGACATGATTGAGCAACTGAACAGCAACGAAAGGAAGTGGCAACCCACTCCAGTATTCTTGCCTGGAGCATCCCATGGACAGAGGAGCCTGGCGAGCTACAGTCCATGGGGTCGCAAAGAGTCGGACACGACTGAGCAAGTTCACTTTTTTTTACTATCTGACTTTTCAGATACTTCAATATGTTAGGAAACACTATGAACCTTCCCCAATGAGTGTGACTGGGAAACTGAATAGCTGTTAGACTTTCCTGGGCTCTAGTGTTCTCTTGGATAGTTAGGAACAATAATAATAACAGTAATAATACTACTAATATTTTTTGAGAACCTCTAAGCATCCTGGTTAATACTGTAGTCCCATGTGCCAGGCTTCCTATTCACATATTAGCAGCAGCACTTAAAAGCTGTCCAATCTTAGGCGAATTGATTTAATTGTATCTTAGTTTCCTTAGTTGTAAAGTGGGATTAATTATGCTCCCTCATCACAGGGTTATTATGAGAATTCAATGTGTGTATAGAGATGACTCCGTGGTTGGTGCAAAGTGAACTGCTCAACATGGTACCCTTGAGGTTTCTTGAAGGCTTTGCGGCCGTTATTTCTCTACATAGCAAATATGATCATGTGTGGTCGTAACTGCTATCATTTTATAGAGTAACTGGCCCAGAACTCACAGTAAGAAGACAACAGAGTCAGAACCATCTGGGAGGAGGTCCAAGACTCAAGATCTTGGAAAGAAGCAACTCCTAGGACCCTGAGTGATGAGATTTTGGGAATGGGAGGAAGGTCCAGGGGCAGCATCAAAACTACCCTTGGTTGAAACTCTGCAATTTTACAAACACTTTCCTGGTTGTTATTAGTAATTGCCAGGAAAACTTGGTAGACAGACCACCTCTGATAAAACCGTAAATACCGCTCTCTCCCCACATATCCTAGGGACCAGTGCCCAGTAGACTTTTCTCCGTCCAGCATTCTCTGTAAAGACAGAATCTGCTCCTGAATGTCCAGTTTCCCCCTAGAACATAGAAGGATCCCAGCACACTTTTCTTCCTCTGCTTCTGCCCTGGGATGCTGGACACTGTAGTCTATACAGCAGATTCTTATTCCTTATCTATTTTATATAGCAGTGTGCACATGTCAAACCCAGTCTCCCAATTTATCCCGCCCCTCCTTTTCCTCCCTGGTAAACATAAGATTCTTTTTTACATCTGTTTTGTATATAAATTAATTAGTACCATATTTTAGATTCTGCATATAAGCAGTATGAATTGACCACGTTCTCTTGTGAACTCGGTACTACGGTGTACACCCCTTGCTTAGTCCTTGGCATACAGGTAGGGTTGTCAGATAAAACATGAGATGTTGGATTAAACTGGAATTTCAGACAAATTAAGATTTATTTTTGTCTAAGTATCCCATGCAACATTTGAGATGTGCATATGCTAAAAAAGTACTCGATGTTTATCTGAAATTCAATTTTAACTGGCCATTCGGTATTTTTTATTTGTGAAATCTGGCAGCCCTACAAAGAATATAAATTGTGTTTCATTGGCTTGCTTTGTTTAAATAGTATTACACACAGCGTATGAATAGTGTATGAGTAAATTAAACGCCCTGTGTATGAATAAATTAAAATAGAAAGATTGAGGTCCAGAAGAGGAAGTGGCTGGACTTCTGGGGTCCAAATTAGAATGGCAGACCTCAGAAATGAATTCAGGCTTCCAGAACCTGTCAGAAAATAATTGTGGAAAACTTTGAGATGGACCAGAAGGATTCAGGGGTTTCCTGTCCATCCAGGTTCTCTCCATCTCTGAGTTATTCTAACTCTGTTGTTCTTATTTAGCCACCAAGTTGTGTCCGACTCTTTGCAACCCCACGGACAGCAGTATGCCCGGCTCCCCTGTCCTTCACTATGTCCAGGAGTTTGCTCAGACTCATGTCCATTGAGTCGAGATTCTTATCTAACCATTTTATCCTCTGCTATCCCCTTCTCCTGTCCTCAGGTTTCCCCAGTATCAGGGCCTTTCCAGTGAGTTGGCTTTTCACATCAGGTAGCCAAAGCATTGGCATTTCAGCTTCACTTGCATGAGGTTACTTATTGTGCTATGGACAGACCCAGCTCCACATCTGTGTATAAGCTGGCATCAGCGTTCCTTCAGCACACTTAAACATGTAGTTCTTTCAAATCTTCTTTGAACTGGTCATAACATCTCACCAGTTCCCTCATTTACTAATGAGTTAAATTAATCTTTACCATTATTATTTGGCATGCATATTTCATATTTATAAGATTCACTATTTTACCTGTTATAAAAAGTTATTCTTCTGCAGTGACATTCTTCTCTGGACAGTGAGTCTGGAAAGAAGCTTAAATGGTCATTTCTTTCGTCACACCCTCTCCTTTTCACCCTGCGTCCACGCCTCCATTTTCTACGTCTGTGTCTCCATCCCTTCCCTGCAAATAGGCTCATCAGCACCATTTTTCCAGATCCCACATACATGCGCTAATGTACGATTTGTGCTTTTCTCTTTCTGACTTACTTCCCTCTGTGTAACAGGCTTTAGGTTCATGCGCCTCACTAGAACGGAAAGTAGCAAGACTGACATATACACGCCATCAGGTGTGGAACAGAGAGCTGGTGAGAAGCTGCAGCGTAACACGCGGAGCACAGAGCCCGGCTCCTGTGATGACCTAAGGGGGTGGGATGTGCAAAGGGAGGGAGGTGATACGTGTAAGATTATGGCTGATTTAAAGAGGAGCTAAAGAGCCTCCTGATGAAGGTGAGAGAGTGAAAAAGCTGCCTTAAAACTCATGCAAAAAACGAAGATCGTGGCATCCGCTCCCATCCCTTCATGGCAAATAGATGGGGAAACAATGAAAACAATGACAGACTTTATTTTCTTGGGCTCCAAAATCATTGTGGGTGGTGACTGCAGCCATGAAATTAAAAGACGTTTGCTCTTTGAAAGAGAAGCTATGACAAACTGAGACAGCATATTAAAAAGTAGAGACATTACTTTGCCTACAAAGGTCCAGCTAGTCAAAGCTATGGCTTTTCCAGTGATCATGTACAGATGTGAGAGCTGGATGATAAAAAAGGCTGAGCGCCAAAGAATTGAGTCCTTCAAAATGTGGTGTTAGAGAAGACTCTTGAGAGTCCCTTGGACTGCAAGGAGATCAAACAGTACATCCTAAAGGAGATCAACTCTGAATATTCATTGGAAAGACTGATGCTGAACCTGAAGCTCCAGTACTTTGGCCACCTGATGCGAAGAGCTAACTTATTGGAAAAGACCCCTGATGCTGGGAAAGATTGAAGACAGGAGGAGAAGGGGACAACAGAGAATGAGATGGTTGGATGGCATCACCGACTCAGTGGACATTGAGTTTGGGCAAACTCGGCGAGATAGTGAAGGACAGGGGAGCCTAGCTGCTGCAGTCCATGGGACTGCAAAGAGTCGGACACGACTTAGTGACTCAACAACAACAACGGCTACTTTGCATTGTTTCATGGCAGAAATCAATGTAACATTATAAAGCAATTTTTCCCCAATTAAAAATAAATTTAAAAAAAATGATAATTCTTACAAGGGGACTAGGTGGAGAGGAACAGAAGAGAATGCATCTTGAAAAGTAAATCTGATGGCATCATTCCCCGGAAAACTTCTTCCCGG
Organism: Capra hircus; assembly: GCF_001704415.2. Classification (NCBI taxonomy): domain Eukaryota; kingdom Metazoa; phylum Chordata; class Mammalia; order Artiodactyla; family Bovidae; genus Capra; species Capra hircus. Next base: position 112,323,542 of record NC_030813.1, read on the forward strand.
CTTTGGAGACATGGCCCCAAGGATGAAGCCAAAACTCCCCATCCTGGGGGCGGTGCTCTGTGTCCCCCCACCCCTGGCCTTTGTGTGCGGCAGGACTCTCTCCCACCCCCATTATGAGACTGCCTCCAGTTCTCCCGACCCCTGTCAGCCTGATTTAGATGGATGCCCATCCTGGGGGCTCCACAGCCATCACACTTTTCTCAGTGCATTGCAATGCCTGCTTAACTGTCTGTAGCCTGCGTTCGATGGCACTTTGTGAGGGGAGGGTCCAGAACCTGCTTTGGTTGGTTTACTTGTACATCACCAGTTCCAGGCAGAGGGGCTTGACTCACAGACACTCAAAAATAAAAAAATAAAAATAACAATGCTAAGTGAATAAATGGCGCTAAGAGCGTAATAGAATCACTGACACACAGAAGAGAAGTAAGCTGAGGGAATGAGAAACACAGGACGAAGACAAGCAGATTCACATCAGCTTTATTTCCCTAGAAAAAACACTTCAGGGGACAAATCACTAATCCCCTTGTCCCCAGCCACCCCAGGTACTGATCCACTCTCACCCAAGTATTCCCTTCTATGTGACTGCTAAGTCACTTCAGTTGTGTCCAACTCTGTGCGACCCCATAGACGGCAGCCCACCAGGCTTCCCCGTCCCTGGGATTCTCCAGGCAAGAACACTGGAGTGGATTGCCATTTCCTTCTCTCTATCTGACTACACAGAACTAATTACTACATTAGTTGACATCATAGCATAGCAATTTTTGTTACTCTTCCTATGAAACTGAATTATAAAATTGTGCACCTAAAATTTATGTGTTTTCTAGTATTTCTTTAAAAAAAAATTTCCCTATTTGAAAGGATGAAAGAAAAAATACATTTCTGAACCTCAAGTGGCCACAATCTGGAAAAAAGCCAATCCATTTAGGAAAGGTGCTCCCGGGGAAAATGTAAACTCCTAAGTCTTGTCTAATGTGTCATCCCATCCCTTTCTTCAGTTACCAATTAAAAGCTTCCATAGAATGTCAGATTCCTGCAATGCCTCACCATTCCCCAGAGATAACCTGATTTCCAGCCCTCTCTTTCCAAAGTGTGCCCTCTCTGGAGGCTGTGCATTCCATTTGTAAGAGTCCCTTCCTGGACAGCCTCATGCTGGTGAATTAGCTAGATGGTGTTTACTGCAGAGATCTGAGTCTCAGAGAACATTAAGGATGGCTCTTCTCTACCATCCACTGCCCCCACCACCAACCATGCCATTTCCTCTGTGGATACAAGCTGATTCCTTTCTATGGAGAAAGAGAGCTGCAACCAGATGTTGGAGGCTCTCTCCGACCTGTTCTTCTCTCTGGACAAGTCACAGCACATGCCTAGTGATCAGTGGTCATTCAACAGCTACTGTCCCCTGTTCCTATATCAACGAACAAAACCTGGGCCCAAAGAACCCTCTCCCCCAAACAGTCAAAGGGTAAGCTGGAGTCACGATGTGTGTTTGGTCCTTCTGGAGGGGAACTTGGGGTGATACCCAGCTGTGGGGAGCAGTAGATGGTAGGGTACGTGTGCATCCCATTGGCAGCTCTCACCGGTAACTTGCACTCCCTGTGACTCTAACACCCACCTTTCAGAACACAAGGCAGGTCTGTTTCAAGAGGCACACTCAAGTACAGAAAGAATTCTATCAACGAACAACAGTTAAAAGATCCTGAGGGCTTATCACATGCCCAGCACCCTGTTAAGTGCTCTCTCTGCATCCTCTTATCCTCTCCTGGCCAGGCGTATATGGCAGGAACAACTGTCATCCTCATTTGAGAAATGAAGAAAGTGTCACAAAGATGTTTTGAAACTTCCCCATGGTCTTATAACAAGACGGTGGCAGCAACACTGTTCTATCAAACCAAATGATGGGACCCCCGACTCTGGAGAAGGGAACAGCCACCCACTCCAAAATTCTCGCCTGGAGAATTCCAGGGACAGAGGAGCAAAGAGTCAGACACAATTTCTTTCCAACTCTTAACAATTAAGCTGTTGTATTTGTTTGGAAATTTGGTGCTACAGATTTTATTTCTGCCATCTTATTGATCTCCTGATAATACTCTGAAGTAGTCAATTCCCTCAAAAAGAATAAGGAATGTGAGGAACTTGCCCCAGGCCTCATGGCTGCTAGAAAATGAAGGAGTGGCTTTGAATAGAGGTTTGCCTGTGGCCAGTTGCTGGTGGAACTGCAATGGGCATGGATGGGAAGGGTGGACAAGGACTCCAAGGAAGAGGGTCCAGGGCTGGTGTGAACTCCTGATGTCCAAGAGCATCAGCTCAGGCCAAGGTTTTAAGGGGAAAATCTCTGAGCTTCAGGAACCTTAAATAAGATCATCTTTGCATGCTTTCCTGAGACTGAAACTGAGTCATGAAACAGTCAGGAGGCAGTCACTTGGCCTAAAGGTCCCCTTCACCAATGGCATTGGGAAAAAATACATTTTGTGTCTCATGGCTTAAAGGAAAGGCAGTGTAAGACTGGTATCCTAGAGAGATGGTTTGAAGCACTTATATCTCAGGGACTTCCCTGGCAGCTCAGTGGTTGGGACTCTGCAATTTCACTACTGGGGTTTGATCCCTGGTCAGGGAACCAAGATCCTGCAAGTCACACAGCAGCGCAGTCCCAAAACATCAGCTTTGAAGCAGTTACATCTGAGGATCCTGCCTGTTGGATCACACCAGGAATAAAAGGAATTACTGTGTGTTGACCCCACGCCCAAGGTAAGAGAAACCCAAGTGAGATGGTAGGTGCTGCAAGAGGGCATCAGAGGGCAGACACACTGAAACCATACCCACAGAAAACTAGTCAATCTAATCACACTAGGACCACAGCCTTGTCTAACTCAATGAAACCAAGCCATGCCTGCAGGGCAACCCAAGAAGGGCGGGTCATGGTGGAGAGGTCTGACAGAATGTGGTCCACTGGAGAAGGGAATGGCAAGCCACTTCAGTATTCTTGCCTTGAGAACCCCATGAACAGTACGAAAAGGCCAAATGATAGGATACCAAAATAGGAATTCCCCAGGTCATTAGGTGCCCAATATGTTACTGGAGATCAGTGGAGAAATAACTCCAGAAAGAATGAAGGGATGCAGCCAAAGCAAAAACAATACCCAGTTGTGGATGTGACTGGTGAGAGAAGCAAGATCTGATGCTGTAAAGAGCAATATTGCATAGGAACCTGGAATGTCAGGTCCATGAATCAAGGTAAATTGGAAGTGGTCAAACAAGAGATGGCAAGAGTGAACGTCGACATTCTAGGAATCAGCAAACTAAAATGGACTGGAATAGGTGAATTTAACTCAGATGACCATTACATCTACTACTGCGGGCACGAATCCCTCAGAAGAAATGGAGTAGCCATCGTGGTCAACAAAAGAGTCCGAAATGCAGTACTTGGATGCAATCTCAAAAATGACAGAATGATCTCTGTTCGTCTCCAAGGCAAACCATTCAATATCACAGTAATCCAAGTCTATGCCCCAACCAGTAATGCTGAAGAACTGAAGTTGAACGGTTTTATGAAGACCTACTAGACCTTTTAGAACTAACACCCAAAAAAGATATCCTTTTCATTATAGGGGACTGGAATGCAAAAGCAGGAAGTCAAGAAACACCTGGGGTAACAGGCAAATTTAGCCTTGGAATGCGGAATGAAGCAGGGCAAAGATTAATAGAGTTTTGTCAAGAAAATGCACTGGTCATAGCAAACACCCTCTTCCAACAACACAAGAGAAGACTCTACACATGGACATCACCAGATGGTCAACAGTGAAATCAGATTGATTATATTTTATGCAGCCAAAGATGGAGAAGCTCTATACAGTCAACAAAAACAAGACCGGGAGCTGACTGTGGCTCAGATCATGAACTCCTTATTGCCAAATTCAGACTTAAACTGAAGAAAGTAGGGGAAACCATTAGACCATTCAGGTATGACCTAAATCAAATCCCTTATGATTATACAGTGGAAGTCAGAAATAGATTTAAGGGCCTAGATCTGATAGATAAGAGTGCCTGATGACCTATGGAATGAGGTTCGTGACATTGTACAGGAGACAGGGATCAAGATCATGTCCATGGAAAAGAAATCCAAAAAGCAAAATGGCTGTCTGGGGAGGCCTTGCAAATACCTGTGAAAAGAAGAGAGGCGAAAAGCAAAGGAGAAAAGGAAAGATATAAGCATCTGAATGCAGAGTTCCAAAGAACAGCAAGAAGAGATAAGAAAGGCTTCTTCAGCGATCAATGCAAAGAAATAGAGGAAAACAACAGAATGGGAAAGACTAGAGATCTCTTCAAGAAAAGTAGAGAGGCCAAGGGAACATTTCATGCAAGGATGGGCTAGATAAAGGACAGAAATTGCATGGACCTAACAGAAGCAGAAGATATTAAGAAGAGGTGGCAAGAATACATGGAAGAACTGTACAAAAAAGATCTTCATGACCCAGATAATCATGATGATGTGATCACTAATCTAGAGCAAGACATCTTGGAAAGTGAAGTCAAGTGGGCCTTAGAAATCATCACTACGAACAAAGCTAGTGGAGGTGATGGCATTCCAGTTGAGCTGTTTCAAATCCTGAAAGATGATGCTGTGAAAGTGCTGCACTCAATATGCCAGCAAATTTGGAAAACTCAGCAGTGGCCACAGGACTAGAAAAGGTCAGTTTTCATTCCAATCCCAAAGGCAATGCCAAAGAATGCTCAAACTACTGCACAATTGCACTCATCTCACATGCTAGTAAAGTAATGCTCAAAATTCTCCAAGCCAGGCTTCAGCAATATGTGAACCGTGAACTCCCTGATGTTCAAGCTGGTTTTAGAAAAGGCAGAGGAACCAGAGATCAAATGGCCAACATCCGCTGGATCATGGAAAAAGCAAGAGAGTTCCAGAAAAACATCTATTTCTGCCTTCTTGACTATGCCAAAGCCTTTGACTGTGTGGATCACAATAGACTGTGGAAAATTCTGAAAGAGATGGGAATACCAGACCACCTAACCTGCCTCTTGTGAAATCTGTATGCAGGTCAGGAAGCAACAGTTAGAACTGGACATGCATGAAACAACAGACTGGTTCCAAATAGGAAAAGGAGTACGTCAAGGCTGTATATTGTCACCCTGCTTATTTAACTTCTATGCAGAGTACATCATGAGAAATGCTGGACTGGAAGAAGCACAAGCTGGAATCAAGATTGCCGGGAGAAATATCAGTCACTTCAGATATGCAGGTGACACCACCCTTATGGCAGAAAGTGAAGAGGAACTAAAAAGCCTCTTGATGAAAGTGAAAGAGGAGAGTGAAAAAGTTGGCTTAAAGCTCAACATTCAGAAAACGAAGATCATGGTATCTGGTCCCATCACTTCATGGGAAATAGATGGGGAAACAGTGGAAACAGTGTCAGACTTTATTTTTTGGGCTCCAAAATCACTGCAGATGGTGATTGCAGCCATGAAATTAAAAGACACTTACTCCTTGGAAGAAAAGTTATGACCAACCTAGATAGCATATTCAAAAGCAGAGACATTACTTTGCCGACAAAAATCCGTCTAGTCAAGGCTCTGGTTTTTCCTGTGGTCATGTATGGATGTGAGAGTTGGACTGTGAAGAAGGCTGAGCACCAAAGAATTGATGCGTTTGAACTGTCGTGTTGGAGAAGACTCTTGAGAGTCCCTTGGACTGCAAGGAGATCCAACCAGTCCATTCTGAAGGAGATCAGTCCTGGGTGTTCATTGGAAGGAATGATGCTAAAGCTGAAGCTCCAGTACTTTGGCCACCTCATGCGAAGAGTTGACTCATTGGAAAAGACTCTGATGCTGGGAGGGATTGGGGGCAGGAGGAGAAGGGGACGACCCAGGATGAGATGGCTGGATGGCATCACGGACTCGATGGACGTGAGTCTGAGTGAACTCCAGGAGTTGGTGATGGACAGGGAGGCCTGGCGTGCTGCAATTCATGGGGTCGCAGAGTCGGACACAACTGAGCGACTGAACTGAACTGAAACTGAGGAAAACCACTTAGTCTTGATTCAAAAATCACTGAACCCTTTCACTCATGACCCATCTCCAATCCCGTTTTCGGTTTAAAAGTTTCTAAGTCTACATTAAGTCACTGACTCAGATAATTGAAATCAATTTCTTGGGAATCATATAGAAGAATATGATGGCTCTTGATAATCTAGAAGAAAGCTGACTTTCCAGGAAAGGAGAATTTGGGGGAAGAGTTGGAGCAAGTGTAAATTTGTATCATTAAAAAAAAAAATAGTTCAGAGTTAAAATTATAAAGGAGGGTTTGACCTCAGGGCAAAGTTCCTTCTTATTTTTAAATTAAATCAAACCAGTACACATTTAGCTAGGTGTGTAAATCTACCAAATTGCTATGGTTCTGAAGCCCTCACGTATAACTAATAATGTTTCAACCCCAGGGTCACGAAAAATAGGACAAAAATGGAAGAAGGACTGGGCTGAAGTTGAAAGTCTGGATTATGACTCTGTGGTTAAGTCTTATTGTTTCTTGACTCAACTGCATTGCAACTTCCTCATCTGTAAAAAGGAAATAACCCTGCTTATTTTAGGTTTGTTCATGTCCTAAATGAGATGAAGAGAGCAGTCACTTTCTTAGCACAGTGCTGGGCATAGGGCAGTTGCTTAAGAAATACTTCGTTGTTAAGATACAATGCTTGCTGTTCTTTTGATGTCTCTTACTAAGTAATACAGGTCTGAAATAGTTTTTGAATCAGTCACACAGAATCAACAGTCTGCTAACCTTTGAGAATTGTCAAGGTTACTGGAGGAAGCAAGTAGACTCCTGAAGACTGAATTGATTTCATCACTTGATTGAGTACACCTAGAATATAATTACAAGTTGCATCTTGGAGACAGTTGGCAAATTTTTATTGATCTATGTAAATGTGAAAATTGAGAAGATATATATTTTATAGAGTTAAATGTTACATATTTTACATAATGTATAGTATACCTACATGAATACATACATATAGACATGTATGTGTATGTACACACACAGAGGCAGAGTAAGAGGGTATGTGTGCTTAGACACTTCAGTAGTGTCTGGCTCTTTGTGACCCTATGGACTGTAGCTCAACAGTCTCCTCTGTTCAGACAACACTACTGGAGTGGATTGCCATTTCTTCCTCCAGGGGATCTTTCCGACCCAGGGATGGAACCCACACCTCCTGTATCTCTTGCACTGCAGGTGGATTCTTTACCCACTGAGCCACCTGGGAAGCCCACAGGGAAAGAAAGGGTGAAACAAAGGGAAAGAGAAAGATAAACAGACCTTTGCAAATGCTCTGCCCAGGAGTGGACAAGATGTCAAATAACAAGTACGGAAGAACCAAGTTCCCCAAGTTACCCTTTGCACCTCACTGCTGACTCAGATTTATTGAGGTTGATTCTGCACACACAAACACTACTTCATTGTTTCATTTATGCAATAAAAGCAGTGATTGGTCTTCAAAGAGGTGTGCTCCCAATAATAAAGGATGATTCGAAAGCAGGAAGAGAAAGCTCAATGACCACCCTTAACCTTGGGAATAATGTAGAAGCATACCGGGGCCAGGGCAGCAGCAGGAAGCAATAGAAACCGCTGAGGACTGTGGGAAACTGGAGCTCCCCATGGAAAGAAGGCGGCCTCCACGCGACTCTGGCCATGTGGGAGGAGACTCAGGTCTTCGTTGAGTCTTTCTGTTTTGTTTTCTTTTGTTTTGTTTGTTGTTCATGTTTTTCTTTGTTCTTTCTACTTTTTGTTTAGAAGCTGTAAACCTAGAAGTATTAGTCAGCTCTGGCTATCATAACAAAGTATGTCGATGTGGAGGCTTCATAGAAATGGATTTTCTCATGGTTCTGGAGGCTGGAACTCCAAAGTCAGGGCTCCGGCTTGGTCCAACTGAGGTGAGGGCTCTTTCCCTGGCTTGTCGACGACCACCCACTGTGTCCTCACATGGTGAAGATGGAAGGGGAGATCTCTGGAGAGTCTTCTAGAAGGACACTAATCTCACCATGAGGGGCCCCTTTTTCCACCTCATCTAAGCCTAATTGCCCCCCCAAGGTCCCATCTCTGAGTACCATCAAATTGGCATTAAGACTTCAACATATTAATTTAGGAGAGGGGGAGACACGTTTAGTCCATAATACTGTATTTGAATATTTCTAAACACTGGCTAGACCAACAAAATTCATTCTACATCAGCAAATGCCTGTCTGACTCAAAGCCACTGATGCTTTTGAATTGTAGTACTGGATTTTTGAGAGTCCTTCGGACTGCAAGGAGATTAAACCAGTCAATCCTAAAGGAAATCAACCCTGAATATTCATTAAAAGGACTGATGCTGAAGCTGAAGCTCCAATATTTTGGCTGCCTCATGCAAAGAGCTGACTCACTGGAAAAGACCCTGATGCTGGGGAAGATTGAGGGCAAAAGGAGAAGGGGATGACAGAGAATGAGATGGCTGGATGGCATCACTGGCTCAATGGACATGAATTTGAGCAAACGCCAGGAGATAGTGGAGGACAGAGGAGCCTGGTGTGCTACAGTCCATGGGGTCATGAAGAGTTGGACACGACTTAGTGACTGAACAACAAAATTCCACCATCCAAGCTTCTCCATGTTGTATCACTGGAATTACAATACTCACACATGCACACACACACACACACACACACACACACACACACACCCCGCAGTCATACACCACCCACTTTGGGAATTTTGTCAAACCCATATGCAGGGAGTCCACCCTTTCCTGAAGAGGGAGAGATGGAAAATAATGTGGAGACTCAGGACCAGCTAGTTTCCTTGATTGGAGTGGAGCAAAAACCCAGGTATGGCGAGAGACGAGATGAGGGATGGGGGTGAGGTGGGCTGGAAATTCACATTCACTTTGATTCAGGCTGATTCAAGAGGCAATTGGGAGCCATTGCCTCATTCTCAAGAGGGAAAATGGTGTGGCAGCAATTAAGGCAATGTTCAACTATATGTAGGATCAACTAGAATCAGAAAAGCCTACAGAGAGAAAAGGCAGGAGGAATATTGTGCCAGACAATATTCTTAGGGCTGTGCTATGAGGAAGAATTATTCCAGGCTCTGTTCATGTGTGCTGATTTCCAGCATGGAAACTGCCCTCCTGACGCTCAGACACTTCTCTGCCCCAACAACCTGCTTCACATTGCCTGCGATGCGGTCACCAGGTGTCACAGCCTCTGTGAAGCTCTCAAGATGATTATTATCGCTGTCATCATCTTCCCCAAACACATACTATGGGATCTGTTTTCTTTAGATCTCTCCATAATCTTCTTTGTAACCCCACAAGGGACATTACCATTTTGATTTGTCAGGATAAGAAACTGAGCCATAGTAAAGAAAAATAAATTTCCTAATATTTCCCATTGGCCTAGCCATGACTTGAACCCAGAGATGGCGAATTTTAGTCCCTGAGCAGCAGGTGAATCTCTTCAGCCTTGACCCCTTCTATTTCTTTGGCCCAAAGATGTCCCGACCATCTCTGGCTCAAGGAGAACATTGCCTCTATGTCTTTGGTAGCACTCATCATGTATAATAACCATCTGATTCCACATCCTTGTCTCCCCTGGAGACTCTGATCTCCTTGAGGACCAAGAGCAGAGCATCTCCATCTTTGTGTCTTCTGTAGCTCACAATACACATTCAGTACCCAACAGAAGAAGGTGTGAATACATGGTCATCAGACTGGTCTGAGTTCTGTACACCAAGAGGGATCTCAGGACACAGATGGTCTGTGCAGCTCCCCCTGCTTTAAGGGAAGAGACTGTGGCAGAGGAACCACATTATGGGTCATTTTCACCCCCAATTTATATGAAAACTCTTTCTATAGCAGTTTATCAGGACTCGGGAGAAAAGACAGCTAAGTCTTGTATCCAAACTCTGGATCCTCAAGGACATGGGAAGCCTTTGAGAATCTTGCACAGCTGTTGGAGCTTGCAGCTCTTTGGTGTGGAGAGGAAGCCCTGCGTGGAGTTTCCTAACTTGGGGTCAGCAGACAAATTGCCTGGATTGTACTCCCAGCCTCCTCCTCTATGACTTGAGTCATTAGAATAAGCGGCTTCACCTTTCCTGGCCCCCAGTTTCTCATCTATAAGAGTGCTAATCTTGAAAATATGTGGGTTATTTTCAAATGCCGTTGATACTGATTTCTAACATAATTCCACAGTGAAAAGAGAACAGAGTCTGCATGATTTCAATACCTTTTGATCATGAAATTTTTGCGCCTTGTTGTATGTCTCTGGATATGTTCCAGTGTCTCCTAGTTTACAGTCTATGGGAACTTGGATAGAATTTGTATCCTGCTGTTGTATGAAAATTGGATAAATCTTAATTATGTTGAATTGGTTCATAGTGCTTTTCAGGTTTACTATATCCTTCCACGTTTATGTCTCTTCATTCTACTAATTTTTGAGAGTTTGATATTGAAACTCTAACTAAAAAGCCTAATATATCTACTTAAAAAATAATAAAAATACATAGTGAAACTATATGTAACTTGGTTCTGTATTTTCCAAGTCTCCTGTAAGTGTGTTATCATATTTCAAAAAATAAAATACCATAATAATAATCATATCACAATTTTAAAAAGAAAAAAAGGACAAAAAAGAGTGTTAGTAACAGGACTATACCATAGTACTGCTTTGAAGAACAAACGAGTCAACATATGAAACACATTTAATAAATGCTTCATACAAGTCAATTATCACTAGCATGTTACTATTTCAAATTTTCTCAGTGCAACAAGGATTGGCAGTTCAAAAAACTAGTTTTGGGCCTGAATTTGTCCCATCCTGGGATGGCACCGACGAGTCCCTCTTACATGGGGCTGTGGCCCTGTTTTAAGTTTTCACCCCTGCAATGTAAACCTAAGATATGTGTGTCATTTCATCATTCCATCTGCAGACCAGGAGTGAATTCCTGCCTGCGTACTTCATGGGGTTAAAATGTATTGTGATCATGTCTTGAAAGAATGTAAACAGTTATGGTCTTATTCATTATTATATCCACAAGTAGAGAATGTTTCAAGAGCCATATGGCCTTAATTAATCATGGATAATACTCAAAGTCATCCTTCTAACCAGGAATAATGCTGGATGCTAAAAATAATCTCTACACAAAGATGAAATACAGCAAAAAAAAAAAAAAAAAGTCTCTTAGTGTATCAGAAACAGCCTTCTGCAAGGACGGGAAGCATACTTCCACTCATACTTTGCTTGCTTTCTTCACCCTCTTTCTTCTTGCTCTCTCACCATTCCTGCCTTGCCTAGCATAAATTTCCCTGAGGAATAGTAGCTCTTGGTGAATCACGACAGATTATTGGCTGCTTACAGCTAATGAGCTATTTCATTTGCTACACTGTAGAAAACCACCCAATCTTTCATCCTGATTCTCATGGCGGACCAAGCTAGAGAGGAACAGAACGCCCCCAACCTCCACTGCTGTATTCTTTAAATATTGCATTTAGAGAAATGCGGACAGCTAAAAATATAAGACACAAAGATCAGCTTTCTCTTCTCCCACATCCAGTCTTGTTTTACCCACGTCTTTCCAAATATTCACTTATCTGTCACCCTAGCACAAAAGAAATTGCTGAAGAATTGAATATATAGCAAAAAACTAAAGACTACTCAGAAACTATACGCCTTATCAATGGGGAACTTTCCTCCAGAATTTAGATATTTCAGTGAACCTATATAAAGGTAAGGTAGGCTTTCTCCAAAGCATATTTCTTCTCCCAGTTCCATATGTCAAATGAGTTTCTATGCTTAAAAAAGTGAGAAAACAGGTAACTTTAAATATCCAATGTAGTTGGTATAGTCATTTAAAAAGAAAAATGAAAAGGAAGAAAGAGCAGAAGATTCAGGAAGAGGAAGAAGAGGAAGAGAAGTAAAAGGAAGGAAGAAAAGAAAAGAGAAGGGAAAAAAAAAAAAAACCCTCAAGATCCCCAAGCTAGTGGACATCTCTTTCCTTAGAAACGCTCCTCTAGAAAACTCCTGTATCTTTAATTACAGCCAAATACCAGCGGAAACTTCTCTTTGTCTTTGGATCTCAAATATGGCTCTGGCTAGAGATCCCCAAAAGAGTCATAGATAGAATTTTATTAGTTTCAGCAACACAGAGACATGGCGGTTCAGCAAAAAGGCAGAGAGAAGCAAGAAAGCCCTGACTGGAGGCAGATTTTATGAGTAACCAGCGGAACCTGGGAGTCTAAACTATAGTGCAGTTGCTTCTTTTGAGATTTTATTTCAGAGACAGAACATGAGATGATTATGAACACTTCATCTTTCAGTATCCTTTAAAGCTGCTGCCAACAGAACTTTCAAACAAGAGACTTAAGACTCAGTTTTGATGTAGCAACTGCTATGCCAGAAGCCAAGGTCTATGGAACCCCCCAAAACAAAGGCTATCAGTATTTGGAGGCTTTGACCATGGAGATTAGTGAGAAGGTGAAGAAGAATATTTGCATACAATCTGCTAGTTTCAGGAAGACAGACTCTCTCCCCCAGTTGCCAGCATACTTTGTGAAGCATTTGAATGGTGTATTTTCCGTGTCTGTAGCGCAGGCCCTTGAAGCCACAGATGTAGCCAGTCCTAGTTGGCATCTCTGGCCAGCTCTCCCCAGAAAACCCGTGCTCTTTCTGCAGTATGGGATTGTCCCTCGGATGTGACTGTCCATCTAACACTAAACTGACAAATCCCTTTTTGCATCGTGTCACCCCGATTCAAGTTCTTCTCCACAGAATATAAGCCCATGAAACGTGTCTTTTCCAGGTCAGGATTTTTTTTCCAATGGATGGGTTTCTCTTTCTCTCTTGGGTTTCTACATGTTCAGGCTGAGATCACTCGGATACTAGAGGACAGCAGAACCACAGATGGAACGACCCGGGGTCTCTGAATCCTCATGTCCAGCATGGAGCGGCACTGAACCTGCTGTAATACAGAAACTGGCATTTTGAGGTTGCTTGATGTGAGAGTTGGACTGTGAAGAAGGCTGAGCACCGAAGAATTGATGCTCTTGAACTGTGGTGTTGGAGAAGACTCTTGAGAGTCCCTTGGACTGCAAGGAGATCCAACCACTCCATTCTGAAGGAGATCAGCCCTGGGATTTCTTTGCAAGGAATGATGCTAAAGCTGAAACTCCAATGCTTTGGCCACTTCATGAGAACAGTTGTTTCACTGGAAAAGACTCTGATGTTGGGAGGGATTGGGGGCAGGAGGAGAAGGGGACGACAGAGGATGAGATGGCTGGATGGCATCACTGACTCGATGGACGTGAGTCTGAGTGAACTCTGGGAGTTGGTGATGGACAGGGAGGCCTTGTGTGCTGCGATTCATGGGGTCGCAAAGAGTCGGGCACAACTGAGCGACTGAACTGAACTGAACTGGGGTTCCCTGGTGGCTCAGATGGGTAAAGAATCTGCCTGCAATGCAGGAGACCTGGGTTCAATGCCTGGGTCAGGAAGATCACCTGGAGAAGGAAATGGCAATCCACACCAGTATCCTTGCCTGGAGAATTCCTCGGACAGAGGAGCTTGGCAGGTAACAGTCCACGGTGTCACAAAGAGTCGGACACAGCTAAGAGACTTTCACTTTTCTTTCACTTTGTTACAGCAGCTCGTCTCATGCTAACTAATGCACTATTTGTGTATATAAACTTGAACTGCATTTTTGTTTAGCATGAAGGTTTAACTCAGCTCATATAATAAAAAATGTAAGGCAAATCCATTCAAGAAGCAGACATTATTGAGCACCAGTGCTAAAGGCTGATGAAGAATCAGGGTGAGCAGCTGCTGAAAAGGTCTCTAGCGTTCTCCAAGACAGAGAGGAGCTGAAGGCAGGTTAGGCACAGCTGCAGACAGCTATGCACTAAGACCTTCAACTCCCCACTTCTGAAAGAGGCTGCAGCCATCACCATTATTAGGGAGTGGGTCTCTGTCTCTCTCCTGTGGGATTTACGAAGACTCTTTGAGCACAGAGCAGTGATCAAGGTCAGTGCCTTGCAGGCACAATGACAACAAGCCTTGTACCTGAACGGTGTAGGTTCTCAGCTTTGGGAAATGATCTTAAATCTCTATTGGCCTGTCAAAAAAAAAAAAAAAAGAACTACATGGGAATCGCTGATAAACTGGTATTGATTTTCACAGATCACCCTTGTCAAAAGGATTTATTGATGTGTCAATGCGTGTTGCTGAGAGGATCATAGCAGGATGGCTTTGAAGGATTTATAAGAAATCTAGAGGCTTTAATACACTCGGCGGTAAATAACTAACAAGTATTGCACGTATCGATTCTTGTCATGTGGTCAATGCAATCTTTAGCCCACTAATTGTCAGTATTGACAAACAGTTCATGATCTAAATGAGCAGCTGGACACCCGCTCCAAGCAGAACATTTCCAAATGGAGTTTTCCCTGCTATTCTCAGCCTGATGTTCATGGAGCAGCCTTGCAGGTAATCGGCTCTAAGTAGAGGGAAATGTGTGGTAATTAATTCTTCCTTGCTGTCAAATGTCCCCAAGGGAGAGGGGAGGGAGGGGAGTCTGGTGGCAGCACACCAGGCTGGAACCCAGTTCCCTGACACATGCACAGCACTATCCTTCAAGGCTCATCTCAAATGCCTCTTCTTAAAAGTTGCTGTTTAGACACCAAATCACGTCCAACTTTTTGTGACCCCATGGACTGTAGCCCACCAGATTCCTCTGTCCATAGGATTTCCCAGGCAAGAATACTGGAGAGGGTTGCCATTTCCTTCTCCAGGGGATCTTCCTGACCCAGGGATCAAACCCATGTATCCTGTACTGGCAGGCAGATTCTTTACTACTGAGCTCCCTGGGAAGCCCACTTCTTAAGGGAAACCTTCCCAAATCATGCCACCCAGCAGGCGTTTCTACCGCTTCAGCCCTATGACAGTTCCAGGAAATTAATCACACACTTTCTATGTTGAGCTTTATTGTTGTTGCTCAGCTGCTCAGTCCTGTTTGACTCTTTGTGACGCCATGGACTGCAGCACACCAGGCTCCCCTGTCCTTTACTACCTCCCAGAGTTTGCTCAAACTCATGTCCACCAAGTTGGGGATGCCATCCAACCATCTCCTCTGCCACCCCCTTCTCCTCTTGCCCTCAGTTTTTCCCAGCATCAGGGTCTTTTCTAGTGAGTCAGCTCTTCACATCAGGTGGCCAAAGTACTGGAGTTTCAACTTCAGCATCAGTCCTTCCAATGAATATTTAAGGGGAATTTTACTACCTACGCTAAATTTTTCTATTACGACTACATCTTAGTTTTCCAATCCTGTATGAGCCTTTTAAATTTGGAAAGAATACATGGGACCCCATGATAGATCTCACTGAGGTGATGAATGCTATTAATGGTTGCTCTGGAAAAATTTACAGTCAAATGAGAAAGGTTTCCAGGGGCTACACAGCAGGTCTAAGGAATCCATGAGCTCCCCAAACAGATGAACCCAGGTTCAAATCCCAGTTTTACTACCTGCACTGCAGAGGTCTGGCCTCAAGTAAGCGTCTCAGTCTGTCATTGTAACCAACCTCATCTCAAGACTAATCAATTACAGCACAGGTTTGTTGTAAGGATTAAGTGGACTGATTCATGGGATGTGCTGTGCACGGGATATCTACTCCAAAAAGTCATTGGTGTCATTTAAGGTTTCTATGTTCATTTCTCCTTTCATGTTGCAAACATCTATTGAGCCCTTAGCAGGAGTCACATGTAGACCCATTACTATGCCCCCAGGTTCATCCATCCTACCAAGCCGAGCCCCCTTATTTATGACAGGTCCTCAGTACATGGTTTTTAATAGATTGATGGGGATTTCTACCACTGGGTAAAACAACCTTTAAATTATCCCACTGTATTATTTTTACTCAAGTATTCAAATAGTACTGTTGACTAAACTTTTCAGTGGTGTATTACAAGTCTCTATCATATACTACTTAAACTTGAGAAAAGTCCTTTAGAGAAAGGGCATTTATCAGATCATATTTTCTGCAATGATAATTGGATACAATCTGTTATTTTTGTAAAATTACATCACATTTTAAATAGAGCTAATCCATCCCTAAATGCACACTTCTCTCCCTTAGACATATAAGTTAAGTTTAACAGAGTAACCATTTCATTTATATTATAATACAAACACATGTGCCGACGTATATCTAGGGCTGCTGTAAAAGATTTTATTCTCCATTGGGGAAGAGTGCTATAAAAACGCAGTTATGAAAACCCAGTACAAAGAGCAAGGCTATCTATATACATGTATATTTGATCTGTAAAGGAGCTTTTCTTGAATTTGGAAGACTGGCTAATGAACACAAAAATATTATAATATTTTAGTTAATAAAATTATCAGAACTCATTCACAGTCTTATAGAAATCTTCCCAATTATTTTTCTTCTAGGCCCCCAATCTTGCCCCAATATGCCTGTATCATTATTTTGCTCATGGGGAAATTTGGGATTATCACACCCAGTCTTAAACTCTATCCCCTGGATAAAGTCTTCTGTCCCAACTTTTATAATTTCTCGCCACATTTCCTGACAATTGAGGTTTAGCACATTGACATTAGCGAGGCATAGAGTCCCCGTGACTGACACTCCATTGTCAGATGCAGCTTCTACAGACGTGGTACCCCATCTGATCTTACAAACGTCTCTGGGGCCAATTATCACCAGCCATTTGGGTGAGTGACAGGATGTCAGGGGAAAGTTTTCCAGATCACACTCATTCCCTCTCTCCTTTTCCTTCTCTCTGAACCCAGGAAGGGCTCCTTTTTATACCCTAAAAAGCACTGGCATTGATTCTTCAGCTGCAGCTAAAGTTCTAACATAGGCTTCCTTGCTTTGTTCCCCCAAGTCTAAACTTGATCATCAGCTCTCCAGAGGGGCTACAACCCTTTTTGGACCCAGAGTTTAAACTCTCGCAGGGTTTAAACTCAAGAGTGCTGACCCTCAAGGGAAAAACAGTATATAGTTGAGACCAGAACCAGTGAATTGTATATGAATATATACAATGAATACACTTTATTGAATATAGTGAGTCGAATATATATATAGCTGGGTTGTTCTGTTGCCAAGTCATGTCCAGTGCTTTCGGCAACCCCACAGACTATAGCTCGCAAGGCTTCTCTATCCATGAGATTTCCCAGGCAAGAATATTGAAGTAGGTTTCCATTTCCTTCTCCAGGGGATCTTCCTTATCCAGGGATTGAACCTGCGTCTCCTGCATTGGCAGGCAGATTCTTTACCCCGGAGTCACCAGGGAAGCCCCTACATAAATATATGTATACATGTAAACATATGTATGTAAATATGTTTACATACATATATATTTACATGGATAGCTACATACATATACTATTATAGCTACATATATATATATGTGTGTGTATTTGTATAAAATCATGGAGAAAATCCTTAAGAAAGAGTAACTATTCTGAAGTCTTTGAAAACTTAGTTGATAGTGAGCTAGGATTAGAAAGATTAATTCAAGAGAAGAAGAGCATAAAACTACTACAATATTTCATATTTCATTATTAGGAAAATGCACCACAATAATAGCTTTCACCAGAAGATTTCTTCCAATGAACACTAAATATTATGCCAACATTTCCTCATTAATCTTCTTTATAATCTAGCAAGGCAGTGAAGAAGTAAAAATTGATATTCAGATTCTGCCAGTGGGATCTAGAGGGTAGAAGGGGATATTGATGAGACGCTTCTGAGGCTAGATGTACCTCAATTTACTCATTTGTAAGATAAGAATATTCACATCATTTAACATACGAGATGGTTGTGAGGATTACGTGAGTTAGGACCCAGAAAGTGGTTGAGACGAGATCCCAACACATAGTGAACGTTCAGGAAACATGCGTGATATTTACACTGCTGTTGGAATGCATAGTGCAAGTGAAAGCAAGTCACCTCCACATTTCCTCTGGACACGTAACACCCAAGAGAGAAATAAACATCTCGGTTTCGCTCACCAGCACCTACTGAATAATGCTGCTGCAGAATAGACCAAACACCTGTAAAGAGAGTGCTCTGCATTTACAGAGCACTTCTCATTCACAAAGTAATTTTAGATACGTTGGCTTCTATGACCCTTACAACCAACCAGGGAGGTCAGGAAGACAAGGTTATTTCATGTAATAAGTGAGAAAGCAAAGAACCAGAGGGGATAAATGATATACCCAAGGTCACCAGCCAGTTAGTGTGTGTGTGCTAAGTCACTTCAGTCTGACTCTTTGTGACCATATGGACTACAGCCCGCCAGGCTCCTCTGTCCATGGAATACTCCAGGCAAGAATATTGGAGTGGGTTACCATTTCTTTCAAGACAAATGCAAAACCAATTTCATTACTGTGGAGTCCTTTCCACATGCAATGGATATGTCTACAGGATTTTCTTCCTACCCATACTGATCTTTATAATAGCACTAATTTATTTTCTTCTGGAAAATTAACTTCTGCCAACATGCAGAGACCTGATTGAATAGTAAACACACCACCCACAGAAAGTAAGAGAGTCCTATAGGCTCTTCCTCGTCCTGACCTGGTGCAGTCTGTGTCAACAGGGAAACCTAGATTCAGTTCTGGATTCTCTCTCCTATGACTTTGAGGCTTGAAGAGCAGGACATAAGGTTGGGAGAAAGGATGGTCTCAACCCAGTGATGGCAAGCAGTTATGATCCTGACGTTTCTGCTGCTGTATCCCGTGGTGTCCTCTGGTTCTCAACTCTCCCAAATTCCTCAAACTTCCTGTCCATCCTCAGAGAAACCCCTGTAATACATTGTCTTCTTCGGTTCACAAGAGTCACATTCTATTTTCTGTAAGAGCCTGAGCTAATGCAACACTACTGTCCCTTTCTTTCCCTTATCCATCCCACCAACAGACACACATATTTACAATTATCCAGTGCCTGCTGCCATGCTAGGAATGGTTTGGAATACAATTGGGCATCACTTCATGGGAAATAGATGGGGAAACAGTGGAAACAGTGTCAGACTTTATTTTTTTGGGCTCCAAAATCACTGCAGATGGTGACTGCAGCCATGAAATTAAAAGACGCTTAGTCCTTGGAAGAAAATTTATGACCAACCTAGGTAGCATATTCAAAAGCAGAGACATTACTTTGCCGAGTAAGGTCTGTCTAGCCAAGGCTATGGTTTTTCCTGTGGTCATGTATGGATGTGAGAGTTGGACTGTGAAGAAGGCTGAGCACCAAAGAATTGATGCGTTTGAACTGTCGTGTTGGAGAAGACTCTTGAGAGTCCCTTGGACTGCAAGGAGATCCAACCACTCCATTCTGAAGGAGATCAACCCTGGGATTTCTTTGGAAGGAGTGATGCTAAAGCTGAAGCTCCAGTACTTTGGCCACCTCATGCGAAGAGTTGACTCATTGGAAAAGACTCTGATGCTGGGAGGGATTGGGGGCAGGAGGAGAAGGGGATGACCGAGGATGAGATGGCTGGATGGCATCACTGACTCGATGGACGTGAGTCTGGGTGAACTCCGGGAGATGGTGATGGACAGGGAGGCTTGGCGTGCTGCGATTCATGGGGTCGCAAAGAGTCGGACACGACTGAGTGACTGAACTGAACTGACCTGAACTGGGGAAAAAAGGCAAGCACCTAAGAGAGAGTTAAAAAAAAAAAAAAAAAAGATAAAATGAAGTACCACAGTCAGGGATACAAAGTGAAGGGCATCAGAAAAATATGCAGATCAAGCTAAGCAGAGAAATAAAGAAGGCTTCCCGGGGGAGGGGCTTCATCTAGGTCCTAAAAAATGAACAGATTTTGCAACCCGTTCAAATATTTACAGTCTAATATTAGGAAGAAAAAAAAAATAACTGGTGCTCCATTCAAAAGCAAATTTATTTTCCTTCTAAGAGGCAATGAGTGATTGATGGAGAAGCAGAACATTTGTGGAAATATGATTCTATATATTCAGATCGTTCAAATGTGTTACTTAGCATTTGTTCATATTGAGCCTGAAAATTACCACAGAGCAGGAGGATGTGAACTTTAACAAACATTTTTAATTGTAAATAAAGAGCAAAGTATTGTGTTTTTCATTGCCTTCAGGATGACAGTGTAAAATCCTCCTGGGTTTAGAACCAGGTTTCCAACTGAAAGCTATAGTAGCACTATACTGGTTAGTATCCTAAGTAGAATAATGATTTCAGATTAAAAAGCAAGTCTGTAGTATCCCTCACACTAGTGACATTATTAGGGGTGAAGAGACATAGACTAGCCTCTTTTAGATGTTTCTCCTAGTTTAAAAAGATTTACACTATCCAAAATAGTTCACTGAAGTCTACAGTAGCCCTGATTTTTTAAATTGAGGTTAAATAAATCCAAATGGTTCTACTTAAGACCACGTGGTACTTACTGATATCTAGCATCCCTTCCAGCAAATCCTCTGTTTCCTCAAAGCTATGTTGCAAGATCCTCCTTCCACAGGACCTTTGCACAGACTGTAGTTTCTGCCCAACCACCCTGTTCCCTCCCCTTCTCTTCTTAACTGTGTATGCCATCCTTCAAGCCTCAAGCCCAAGCATCATTCTTCTAAAGAACTGCTTTACCCTGCCCTCTAGTGCTAGATACCACTTGTCCTCCAATAGATCACTTTGCTTTTCCTTCATAAGGTGAAAAAGTTATGATTATATACTGTTGATCTGTTGTGTGTGACAATTATTTGATTAATGATTCTCCCTGCAGGTTTTGGAAGAGCATTGACTATGTGTTATTTCCATGGTGTCAGCTTCAGTGAATGAATGGCTAAGTGAACATAGCTCTTTCTTCTTCTTCGTTTAATAGTTAAGCGGTATCTGACTGTTTTGTGACCCCATGGACTGTAGCCCACCAGGCTTCTCTGTCCATGGAATTCTCCAGGCCAGAATACTAGAGTGGGTAGCCTTTCCCTTCTCTGGGGGATTTTCCCAACTCAGGAATCAAACACAGGTCTCCTGCATTGCAGGCAGATTCTTTACCCACTGAACCACCAGGAAAGCCCATAGTGTGTGTATCTATTCATTCCAAACTCCTAATTTGTCCTTCCCCTTCCCCCTTTGGTAAGTATAAGTTTGTTTTCAATGTTTGTGAGGCTATTTCTGTTTTATAATTTCATTTGTATCATTTTTTTTAGATTGGACATGTAAGTGATGTCATGTCTTTCTCTTTCTGATTTACTTCACTTAGTATGATAACCTCTAAGTTTCGTCCATGGTGTCACAAATGGCATTATTTCATTCTTTTTTATGCCTGGGTAGTATTCCATCATATCATTTTGCCTTTTCATACTGTTCATGGGCTGAGCGCTGAAGAATTGACGCTTTTGAACTGCGGAGCTGGAGAAGACTCTTAAGAGTCTCTTGGACAGCAAGAAGATCAAACCAGTCAATCCTAAAGAAAATCAACTGTGAATATTCATTGGAAGGACTTGTGCCGGAGCTGAAGCTATAATACTTTGGCCACCTGATGTGAAGAGCCAACTCATTAGAAAAGACCCTGATGCTGGGAACGATTGAGAGCAGGAGGAGAAGGGGACGACAGAGGATGAGATGGTTGGATGACATCATTGGCTCAAAGGACATGAGTCTGAGCAAACTCTGGGAGATAGTGAAGGACAGGGAAGCCTGGCGTGCTGCAGTTCACGGGGTCACAAAGAGTTGGACATGACTTAGTGACTGAACACCAGTATTGCATCATACAAATATACAGCACCTTCTTGACCCATTCCTTGGCCAATGGCATTTAGGTTGCTTCCAAGTCCTGGCTTTTGCATGATGAACATGGAGCATCTGTGTATCTTTTCAGATTAGTCTTTTCTGGATACATACTTAGGATTGAGATTGCTAGATCACACAGTAACTCTATCTTTAGTCTTTTAAGGAACCTCCTGTTCATACTTTCCTTTTCTGGCACCTGCCACCCTAATTCTTACTGGTTTCTACCTGCGTCGCCTACGAGACTGCGAGTTCCTTACAAGAAGGGGCAGGCCTTACCCACCTTGGAGTTTACATTTTCGGGCATGGTGCCTGGTGCACCTTCTGTAAACTCTTGTTCAACTGAGAGGCTGCAAATCGTCCTTTGGGGAAAGGACTGATATTTCGGCAGATTCAATTCGAAATCTTGAACTTGACAGAAGTGAATCTGGCTGTTTCATTTTCTCCCCAGCTCAGCTTCCTACTCTCTTCTGACATGGAGATGTAATCCGTTTTCTCAAGTCTTCTACTTGATTTGATGGTACAGGTGTGAAGAATGTGCTGTTCAACCTCTTGTTCATATGGCTAATAACAATGTTTAAGAACAGTGGACCTGTCACTAAATGCCACTCTAGCAAATGTCATGTCTTTCTGCTCTTTGTTTACGATTCTTTATCTCTCTTAGGTCCCATGGGGATATTCATTTCCAAGCCCAATCTGAATTATTTTTGCAAGTCAGATTTTAGGAGACCTAAAGACCCAGCACAAAGGCCTGGTCACAATCTAAAAGAATTGTTACCTAAACCAGCATTCAAATTGTCATTTATTGCTCTAGAATACTAAAACACATTTACATAGCACTTTCTGTGTACAAGACGCTGTTCCAAGGACTTTATATATACTGGTATTAACTTTTTTTAATCCTCAAGTAATCCTCCTGTGAGGTGGTTATTATCCCCATTTTATGGATGAAGAAGGTGAGGCACATGGAAATTTAGGGGAAATATTCTTGCTCCAGAATTTGTACCATGCTCTACTGCCTGTGTGCTGATGCTTGGTTGTGTCTGACTGTGACCCTATGGACCAGGCTCCTCTGTCCATGGAATTTTTCAGGCAAGAATACTGGAGCAGGTTGCCACTTTCCTCTTCCATGTTCCCAACCCAGGGAGCAACTCTGCGTCTCTTGCATCTCCTACACTGGCAAGCTGGGAATACTGCCACACTTATCACTGTGCCACCTGGGAATACTGCCTCTAGGAAACTGCTTACTTAAACTCTCTGCAGCAACTCAAGAGTTCTGTTTTCCATCGCTGCATTCAAAAGTTACCCCAAAATTTGGTGGCTTAAAACAACAGCCATTTTATGAAATTTCATGATTTTACGGTCAGTGACTTAGCTGGGTGATTCTCTGTTCCATGGAGGATCAAACTGGTCCAAAGAGGGTGGTATTGGGCTGGAGTCAGGTCCATCTACCTGAATATCACACTGTTTGAACCAGTACTGAAAGGTCCTTGAGACTTCATCACCTGCCTGGCCCCCAGATGGGGACCGCTGGAAGGTGGTTTCTGCTGAGTCCTCTCCATCTCCTTGAAGTGCCAGGGCCTCTCTCAGGGTCCCTGAGCTGGGTAGTCACATGTCTCCAGGGAGACTCAGAACAGGGACCAGGGTGGAAACTACCATTCACCTGCAGACCAGGTCTAGCTGGCACCACGTCTGCTGTGGGTGCCTGTTCAAGGCAGGCACAGGCCAGCCTGGATTCAAGCAGAGGGCAAACAGACCCTGCCTCTTGACAAGAGAACCATCAGCAAATGTGTGGCCACCTTCATCTACACAGCATCCCCGAAAGGGTTGACTTTTAGAAGGTTAAGCCAAAATACAATATTGTATATTTTGGTCTTTATTTTTTTACTTTTTCAAAAAGTCATTATTCATGGGAGGGAAAGGGAGTAGGGTAGAACCAGAGCCAGGAGTTCTTTAATCAGGTTTCTCTACCCATGTTTTCTCATACCCATCCTAGAGAGCAATGCTGGCTCATTATGGTAAGGGTTCAAGCTCCGCTATAAGGAACCAGTGCACAGTGCTCAGAGCGGTTAGGAAACGTGACATTGAGGACTTGGGATTAAACTGGAAAAATGTGGGTTTTCTTTTGATTTAACTAAACTAAATCGTCCTCCCTGGTGGCTCTGAGAGTAAAGAATCTGCCTACAATGCAGGAGACCAGGGTTCAATCTCTGGGTTGGGAAAATCCTTTGGAGAAGGGCATGGCAACCCACTCCAGTGTTCTTATCTGGAGAATCCCATGGATGGAGGAGCCTGGGGGGCTACAGTCCATGGGGTTGCAGAATCAGACATGACAGAGCAGCTAAGCCTAGCATAGCAAAGGGTAACTTCTTATGGTTTCATGGGCTCACTGACTGGAATGAAGAGAAGACGCAATGTGTTGCACACCATTTACCAAGAGGGTTCCTTGAATTTGCTAAGAGCTGGGGGATGAACCACCCCCCTCCTTTGTACCTTTGTCTTCCCATTAGTAAAGTGAATGGTTAGTATTTTCCAAAGTGTTCTTTTTTTTTTGCTTTTTAAATTTTTATTGGAGTACAGTTGCTTGACAGTGTTGTATTACTTTCTGTGGTTCAGCAAAGTGAGTCAGTCATGCAGATACATATACCCCTCTGGTTGGATTTCCTTCTCATTTAGGTCACAGCAGAGTACTGAGTAGAGTTCTCCGTGCTATCTGGTGGACTCTCATGAGTTATCTGTTTTGTGCACAGTAGTGTATATATGCCAGTCTCACTCTCCCAGTTCGTCTCACTCTCCCCTCTCCTTCCTTGGGGTGTCCATGCATTTGTCCTCTACATCTTTGTCTCTATCCCTGCTTTTCAGACAGGCCCCTCTGTACCATTTTTCACCCTCTTACACTGTTGGTAGGAATGTAGATTGGTGAAGCCACTATGGGGAACAGCATGCAGGTTCCTTAAAGAAACTAAAGACAGAACTACCATACGACCCAGCAATTCTGCTTCTGGGGCATAAACCAGGAAGAAACTGTAATTCCAAAACATACATGCACTCCAACATTCATTGCAGCACCGTCTACAATAGCCAGGACATGGAAGCAACGCAAACATGCCTCAGCAGAAGAATGGATAAAATAGATATGACACACATATACAATAGGATGTTACTTAACCATAACATGGGAGGAAACTCTGTCATTTTCAGGAACATGGGTGGACCTAGAGACAATCCTACACAGTGAAGTAAGTCAGACAGAGAACGATAAATATCATGCATTCTCTTGAGAAACCTGTATGCAAGCCAGGAAGCAACAGTTAGAACTGGACATGTGACAACAGACTGCTTCCAAATAGGAAAAGGAGTATGTCAAGGCTGTATATCGTCACCCTGCTTATTTCACTTCTATGCAGAGCACATCATGAGAAATGCTGGGCTGGAAGAAACACAAGCTGGAATCAAGATTGCCAGGAGAAACATCAATAACCTCAGATATGCAGATGACACCACCCTTATGGCAGAAAGTGAAGAAGAACTAAAGAGCCTCTTGATGAAAGTGAAAGTGGAGAGTGAAAAAGTTGACTTAAAGCTCAACATTCAGAAAACAAAGATCATGGCATCTGGTGCCATCACTTCATGGCAAATAGATGGGGAAACAGTGGAAACAGTGGCTGACTTTATTTTTCTGGGCTCCAAAACCACTGCAGATGGTGATTGCAGCCATGGAATTAAAAGATGCTTACTCCTTGGAAGGAAAGTTATGACCAACCTAGACAGCATATTGAAAAGCAGAGACATTACTTTGCCGACAAAAATCCGTCTAGTCAAGGCTATGGTTTTTCCAGTGGTCATGTATGGATGTGAGAGTTGGACTGTGAAGAAAGCTGAGCGCCAGAGAATTGATGCTTTTGAACTGTGGTGTTGGAGAAGACTCTTGAGAGTTCCTCAGACTGCAAGGAGATCAAACCAGTCAATCCTAAAGGAGATCAGTCCTGGGTGTTCATTGGGAGGACTGATGCTGAAGCTGAAACTCCAGTACTTTGTCCACTTGATGCGAAGAGCTGACTCATTGGAAAAGACCCTGATGCTGGGAAAGATTGAGGCCAGGAGGAGAAGGGGATGACAGAGGATGAGATGGTTCGATGGCATCACCGACTCGATGGTCATGGGTTTGGGTGGACTCTGGGAGTTGGTGATGGACAGGGAGGCCTGGTGTGCTGCGGTCCATGGGGTCGCAAAGGGTCGGACATGACTGAGCGACTGAACTGACTGAATGCACATATGTGTAATCTACAAACTCGTGTTCTTGATCTCGATCTGTGAAGGCACAACCAATACTTTTTAAAATGATGCAGCATAAAAATAGAAAACAGAAGGCATCTTATGCAAGGAGGCAGATACTGGATCTCTGGCTTCAGTTGTGGTTGCCTATCCGCATGATGTGTGTGTGGGATGCTGCCCCCTAAACATATTTCTTCCCATAGGCAGCAGACAGAAAAGTTTGAAAGCCACTGGGCTAGCTGATCTTCATGATTCCTTCCAGATCAAAAAGAGAGGATTCTAGGAGGCATCATTTCAACCATGATTTTGTATAAAACAGAGGCTATATCTCCACTTTCTTTGAACAAGACCTTGAATAAAATGACTATTTGTTCTAACACACTTGATGTATTTATCATCTCATATATTATTGTTCAAACTCAAAGAACATTCTCTACCTTAGGTCAAATTTTTATCAAAAAAAAAAAAAAAAACCAAAACTTTCTTGCACCCAACCTTCCTGCCCTCAGGACAAAAATCTCTGCACAGCAAGTATTCCCAAACCCCAGCTCATAAATTCTGTATTCATTTCAGGCAATATTTTTGAAAT
This sequence comes from Capra hircus, assembly GCF_001704415.2. Taxonomy (NCBI): domain Eukaryota; kingdom Metazoa; phylum Chordata; class Mammalia; order Artiodactyla; family Bovidae; genus Capra; species Capra hircus. The sequence continues at coordinate 112,350,206 of NC_030813.1, forward strand.
GAAATTTTACTACCTCAAAAGCATCAGAACTATCCTTCCAATTTGGGATACAGCATGCACAATTCAATTTTTATTCAATGTAAATGATGTCTAGAAATTAAACCTCAAGAAAATATCTTAAAACACAAGTGTGAGCAATACTACATCAATTCTTAATTAATGCAGAGGATACAACCTACAGAATTAAAGAAATGATTTAGGGACACACATATCAGATCTGCAGACTGGGGAAAGTGAATGAACCGCAAGCTTCCTTTGATGCTGAAATTCCATGATTCAGCAGTCTGCGAACATTGACAGCCACAGGCTCTGAAGTCCTGAGTACACATGAACTGTGGATTGCCCTGATTCGTTGCATTTGGTAGGCTGGGATAGCGACCTAGTCATTTTTCTTCTCACGAATATTAAAAAAAAAAAATGCAGGCTCTTCCCTATATATTCAGCTAACAAGCAAGATACTTTTTTACTCTAAATATAAAGTTACTTTATTTTAGAAAATATTGATTTCCTAAACATCTGATGCGAAGAGCTGACTCATTGGAAAAGACCCTGATGCTAGGAAAGATCGAAGGCAAAAGGAGAAGGGGGTGGCACAGAATGAGGTGGTTAGATAGCATCATCGACTCAATGGGCATGAATCTGAGCAAACTCCGGAAGATAGTGGAGGACAGGGAAGCCTGACATGCTGCAGTCCATGGGGTTGCAAAGAGTCAGACATGACTGAGCAACAGAACAACAACAATGAACATCTAGAAACTGGCATTTGGGTAAATAGTCCATGAAGAGTTAAGTTAAAATGAGCTTTCAGGGGAAATGTTGGCTTGAAAAATTCTAGAAATGAAGTGACAAATATTTTTAAAATTCTTTTCGGGAAAATTTTCTGATTTCAACGTTCACATAATAATATATTTATAGGGCGCTTTACTTTTATAAAAGCACTTATTTTCACTTACTCAAAAATATTTATTGGGTGCCTGCTTTGTGCAAGGCTCTGCCCTGGGCAGTAGAGAACCAGACAAGGCCCCCTGGAGTTTAAAGCTTAGTGGATGGGGGTGACAAGAAGACAGAATGGAACCAGATCATTGCAGACTATGATAAGTGTTATGAAGGGGGAGGGTGGCGTGAACAGCTTGTGAAGGTTAGACATGACTTCAGACGCACAGGTCAAGGGAATCTCTCAGGAAGTGACATTTGAGCCCAGACCTGATAGGCAGGAAAGAATGCACCCCCCAAAAACACAAGGGCAGAGTTTTCCTGGCAGTGAACTTACTGGGACAAAGATCTCCAAGAGGAAACAGGCCTAGCATGTTCTCCAGGAGAGATGGGCAAGCACAGAATAAAGACTCTCGCATACCCAGCACTTTCTTTCCACAGGATATATGCATTTAAAGACCTCATTCTTAATCCTCCCAACTCCACCCACTGCCTGCTTGCTTAGTCACTCAGCCATGTCCAGCTCATTGCGACCCCATAGACTGTAGCCCGCCAGGCTCCTCTGTCCATGGAATTCTCCAAGCAAGAATTCTGGAGTGGATAGCCATTCCCCTCTCCAGGGGATCTTCCCAACCCAGGGATCAAACCTAGATCACCTATACGGCAGGCAGATTCTTTCCCAGAATCTGAGCCACCAGGGAAGCCCAATTTCAAGCCCTATTTGTCCCATATTTTGAGGAGTGGGGAAGAGGGAACTGAGAAAAAAACACATTTTTTTCTGCATAGTACATACTCAAAACAGGTTTTTTTGCTTTTGTTTTTGGCTGTGCTGGGGTTTCGTCGCTGACTGGAGCAGAGGGGCTACTCTCTAGCTGCAGTGTGTGAACTAGTCTGATAGTTCTGAAATCTGATTTTTAAAGTCCCTTTAGGACAAAGATCAGACTGATCATGCGTGATTGTATAAGGAATTGTTTTTTCCTTTCCCTTGAGCCTGATTTCTCCAGATGCCAAGTTTCCATTAGCAATGATCTTGTCATGCTCTAAATATTTAGGTTTTGTTTTAATTTCTTAATCATTATTTGACAATTTAAAAATGGACTGACTAACCACCAAATGCTTTACAGCTGCAAAAGAGAAAGAAAACAACAAAAAAACCTCTTTTTGTCCAAAGAGGATGCTCACGTCTGGAAGTGAGAGTTGTTGGTGTCGCTCAGTCATGTCTGACTCTTTGCGACCCCAAGGACTGGAGCGTGCCAGGCTCCTCTGTCCATGGGATTCTCCAGGCAAGAATACTGAAGCAGGTTTCCACACTCTCCTCCAGGGATCTTCCTGACCCAGGGACTGAACTTGGGTCTCCTGCATTGCAGGTAGATTCTTTACCATCCGAGCCACCTTTGTTAACAGAAGATGCCTGAGGCTAGACCTGATTTTCTCCAAAATATTTTAGCAACTCAGCACCTCATCCCTCCTCCTCCATCAGCACTCCCTGCACTGTGGGGACAGCAAAGGGCTGGAGGCGGTTAAAGAGACACTCGTAGGGCGCTTCCTGGAGAAGGCGCTGATTTAGCTCTCCTGAGGGTTTTAGTGCTTCAGGACCATGACTGCTGCTTTGGTTCTGGCTTTTCAAAAAGTCTGAACACAGACCACAGCCTTTTGCATCGACTATTTGAAAGAATTTTATCTTTGGTACCCGAGAATTGAAACCATTCCAATGTTTCCAACAAACAAACAAAAATAATGATAAGGAAATTATATCTGAAAAAAAAAATCACTGAGCAAATCCCCTAAGCTCTTTAAACCTCATTCTCTACAGTGAAACTCAGGGCCACTCTTATTAAATAATGAAACGTAACTGCCGGAAGGAAAGCATCCTAGAATTCGAGTGTGTTCTGAGGCTTCCGACATGTTCTTCTCTCTCTCTGGAAAGTTCTGGTCACTTTCTCCATCTGATAAGTCTGTAAAGAGCCTTCAGATAAGGTGGTTTTGGTCCCAAAGAGACCCGGACTGAAATCTCTCCTACTTCAAGAGCTCTTTTGTCAAACGATTGTAAACGAAAGATTAAACGAGGTCATCTGGGTCCTGTTCGACTCTTTGTGACCCCGTGAACTGCAGCCCTTCAGGCTCCTCTGTCCATGGAACTTTCCAGGCAAGAATACTGGAGTGGGTTGCCATTCCCTTCTCCAGGGGGATCTTCCTGATCCAAGATTCAAAACCAGGTCTTCTGAAATGCAGGTAAATTCTTTGCCATCTGAGCCACCAGGGAAGCCCAGTCTGTTCCATGAATATTAAGAACCATTTTTACAGTAGATGTTCTTGTCAAAAAAATTTTATTGAGGTATAGTTGATGTACAGTATTATAAAAATTTCAAGTGTACAACATACTGATTTACAATTTTTATAGGTTATTCTCCATTTAAAGTTTTCATAATATACTCTTGAGAGTCCCTTGGACTTCAACGAGATCCAACCAGTCCATCCTAAAGGATATCAGTCCTGAATATTCATTGGAAGGACTGATGCTAAAGCTGAAACTCCAATACTTTGGCCACCGGATGTGAAGTGCTGACTTATTTGAAAATACCCTGATGCTGGGAAAGATTGAGGGCAGGAGGTGAAGGGGACAACAGAGGATGAGATGGTTGGATGGCATCACAGACTCAATGGACATGAGTTCGGGTGAACTCCGGGAGTTGGTGATGGACAGGGAGGCCTGGGGTGCTGTGGTCCATGGGGTCGCAAAGAGTCAGACACGACTGAGTGACTGAACTGAATACACTGGCTGTCTTCCCTGGTCAGAGATGCTTTTTTATCTGGTATAAGAAGGCTTGGTAGTTGGTAAGTGAATGGAACATTGGTTGAAGCTGAGACAGCGTGGCCTGCTAGCACTGAGCATGCACATCAACCATATGTTTCTCAAAAGGAAGGAAACAGGTCACCCAGCCTTGGCAAGTGGGAGATGCCTTGCAATCACCAACTGGATTTTTTTTCAGGTCTGATCTTCTTATACCCTCTAGACACAATCTTAGTTCTCTGTGCTGTGATCCCAAGTGAACAACTAGATTTCTTGGGCACATACAATCTATCAGGCAGTATTCTCTATGTTTCACAACAGCCCATTGCAACAGGTGTTGGTGTCTTTGTGGAGATCACACAGCTGGTAGCCTCAGTGATGACCGTGACACTGTACGGTCCAGCTCCAGAGTCCACGGGGCCTCGCTAGCCCACGGCCCCTGCACTCTCTCCATCGGGATCCTTCACACCCTGTTCTGCACCCAGCTGGTCTGTCTTCCTGGACAGCTGAGCCCCACCGGGTGAGGATCACCTTGGATTTTGATAGGCAACAGGCACTCAGTCCATTTGGAGACTATTTCCAAACCCTCATTTCCACGGATCAGAGAATGAGGTCAAGAGAGGGTTAGTGAACTGCCCAATGGGCACAGCGGACGCTAGAATGCGATCTCCTCTCTCTGCCACTTTGTAGCCATTTCATCAAGCCACACTGGTTTCCCTGCTTAATATCATCTTCCTACTCATTTGACACCTTGTCTCTGAAGTCACAGCCCCCACCTCCATCCCCATCAGGTCTAAAATCAGTTTCTCTGAATCTGATTTAAATCTATAATACAATGAGAATTTAAAGTATTTTTTTAAACTGAATACTAAAAGCATCCAGATAGAAGACACGATACAGAAGCCCAGGTCAGCTGAGCTGCTATCTGTACCCCCCAACCCCCAGTACTTGGCTTCGTAATTATCCCTCTGACTGAGGTTCTGTAAAGCCGCATCCTTGAACTTGAAAAGAAAAACAAATAAATACACAACTAGCTCCGCTGATGAGCAAGGTACTGCAGCTGCTGAAAAATCTCTGACATCTAACGCACCGTCACATCGTCATCCGTGATGTTTGTTTCTTCTTCCAGCCGAGATGAAGAGAGAACGGGATTGTGCTTCCAGCGTACAGTCTTACCTAATTATGCCAGCTGATCACTTAAAAGTAATGTTTGCACACAGATCGGGAAGACGCTTACAAGAACCAGCTGGTTGATAAAGGCTATAAGTGAGGATTTGATTCCTTTTCAAAGACGTGTTAACTATTTACATCTATTTTTAAACACCGCATCACAACACCAGTTACTGGGTGGCACCGTCAAGGGATGCTGTACTTGAGTTCCAAACTTAGAGATGAGCGTACTGCTCACCATGTAAAAAGCAAGATGCTATCGTTCACTGCTTTACTGAATACATCTGAATGAGGGCTGACCACTGCCTTCCGGTTTTTAGACACAAATGAAAGCCTAATGAGGATTAGGGCTTCCCTGGTGGCTCAGCCGATAAAGAATCCACCTGCAACGCAGGAGACCTGGGTTTGATCCCTGGGTTGGGAAGATCTCCTGAAGAAGGAAACAGCAACCCACTCTGGTATTCTGGCCTGGAGAATTCCATAGTCCACGGAGTCACAAAGAGTCAGACACAACTGAGCGACTACATTTCCTTCTAATGAGAATTAATCTCATCCCGTGGACACATGTACTTTCTTACAAAGCAGAAGGGTACAAGCTAATCACCGCCAGCTTCTGGACATGGAAGACTAGTTAGAATACTGACAAACAAGCCATCGCACATCATTACTTCATGGGCAAGTTGAGGTGAGTTCCTGTCCTAGAAGCTACCATAGTTAATCCACATAACACTGTTTTATTTCATCCACAAAACCACCAAGTGTGGTATTATCGCCATCATTTTTTTAATTTGAGGAATCTGAAGTGCGTCTCTGTCCAAGAGGCAACGTGAAATGTGAACGGAAACCTGTGTGGTCTCAACTTTGTCCGAGCCTCGAAGTCTCAGTCCCTTCTTCGTCTCTCTCCCTACTCTCACAGCCCAGAGTTTTGCCACCTTGAATCCATCCAGTGTTTAAAGCGTTCCAGAGCATGCGCATATGACTGAAGGCGGATCTTACCTCAACAGACAGAGGACATCTCAGTCTGATAACCGCACGAGCGAGACGGGAAGGAAAGTGTTGCCCCGCAGAGTAAGACATGCCAATGGGACCTCGCCGGCACCGACAGACCAGGCACAGTGCGATGCATGGGGGATGGGGCATCCCTGGTGGCTGAGAAGGTAAAGACCCTGCCTGCAATTCAGGAGCCCTGCATTGATCCCTGGGTCAGGAAGATCCCCTGGAGAAGGCAGTGGCAACCCACTCCAGTATTCTTGCCTGGAGAATCCCATGGACAGAGGAGCCTGGTGGGCTGTAGTCCACAGGGTCCCAAAGAGCTGGACACAACTGAGTGAATAACACACACACAGACAGACACAGACACACACCCCAGAGAAGTATTTGCGGCTCAGTAGGAGCTGAGATACTATGTCTGGGAAGTTCGGAGAGGGCAGGCTTCCTGGAGAAGGTGGCTGTAGAGACAGCCTTGAAGAATGATGAGTTCACTAGACAGGTAGTGTGGAAAGGACACTCCAGACAGAAAGAAAAAAACTTTGTGGCATAATGAGATGTCAGGACTTGAAGTATGCAACTCCAGTTATTTTATCTGAAGTATGAACCCTATATGTGGTCATTCATTGAGTGAAGATTTACACCAGAAAGAAAAAATAAGAGTGAAAAAACAACTAGCTCTGAGATAGCAGCTAGGGTTCTCCAGATTAGTGATGCCAAGTGTGAAAAGCACTCAAAGACCTTGATCTTCCCTGAGACTTTAAACCTCCAAGGCAAGTGTGGTACTTTGAACATCTATTGGCCGTGTCCTGTCTGCGATCCACCTAGGTCTTCGGGTGACCATATAGTATCCAAAATAAGACCAATGCAAGACCTTGAGGATGATGCAATGTTCGCCAAAGCAAGACCTTGAGATGAAGAGGTATTCATGTCTGAAGATGAGGATGATACACGAGGCAGTTCTAGTTCTGGCCTTGTAGTGAGATGGAGGAACCACATTTCTCTAGGAAAATAGGAAAACGCCCTGAGCCCAGCTCCACAATTTTAGGCAAGGGCCTTCACCCTCTGCTATTTGTTTTTTTCACATCTACATCATGGAGTTGTCATGAGAATTACATGATATACGAGCTTCGTTATATAGCCAAATTATTTCCCACAGAGATTAATAAATAGCAATTTTCTTTTCATTTTCTCTAGAATGCCTTAATATAATTAAAGCACTCCAAATTTAGTTTACTTATGAATCACCCATAGAACTGATTTTAGACATGTATATGTATGAAGCTCACATATATATTCATTATAATTATTATTTATATATAAATCACTGACATCTATAATGTTAGTTTAGCTCTAATGTTCTAGCTAATCTATTTATGGATTATCATTTAATAAAGAAATATGTACAAAGAAGATAGATAGAGTGAGCTAGCTATAACATTAAGAGAAAAACAATACTCAGAAATGAGCAAATTGACTTTAATCATATTTATGATTAAATAAAGGTCATCAGAGCACATCTATTTCCAATAGTGCAGTATCTATAAGCTTCCAGCCTTAATTTCAGTATAAACAAAAGAAAAAGGATAAAAATTAAACTCAGTTTAGGTGATCCTGGCCTTTTAAAATAAACAAGTCCCTATTACATTTATAGATGACACTGATTTACAATTACTACTTCCACAAATCTGTGAATTTTGAAACTTCTACCCCACCCCTAAAATATGAATATTCAGCAGCAAATGGATGGATTACATTCTTATGAAAAGGCCATCACCTTTCTGGTGAGCAGCAATCCCTTCTGCCTCCCTCTGGTGAGCAGGGCTCCTCCCGCAGAGGGTTCTTCAAGAAGCCTTTCCTACAGCTGCCAAAACTGAACTCTACTGCACACCTTGAAGCAGGAAAATTCTCTGTCTAAGCCCGTTTCTGATTCATGAGCTTATTCATTTGACTGCAAATGCTTGAGAAAAATCTGCTTTTTTCAACAAGCATAAACATTCTGGGAAGAGTCAGGACAATAGGAGGAAAAAGAGAAGAGATAAAAACACGTACACACACACAGACACACACACACAGAAAAAGTACTGCATTAAATGCCAATGGCAAAAGTTAGGGAGGTTTGAAGCCTGACATTTGAACTGCAAGGACTTGACTGGTGACTCAAGATTGATTAAATACAGAACTAGGCTTGATGGGTGGAATGGTTCAATCATAATCCTGACCTGGAGAAGGGACCTACAGGAAGGTTCCTGGGGGCGAGAGTCACCCAAGAAAGCACAAACCCATTCACAGAAAAGGCATTTAGAGAATTCTCATTTGCTATTCATTTTTACATCCTGCCATATTTAAAGGAGGACCCATAAAATAAAAACAGCAACCCCCACCACCAGGAACCAGAATCCAGATCTGGAGGTGTGCTTAAAGAATCTCCTTAGAGGAACGGTCCTTCCCCCTGGTCCACAGAGAAGGCAGCTCCACTCCGGGTGAAAGTGTTTGTCCCTCAATCCTGTCTGACTCTCTGCGACCCCATGGACTGCAGCCCACCAAGCTCCTCTGCTCATGAATATTGGAGTGGGTAGCCATTCCCTTCTCCCAGGGATCTTCCCAACCCAGGGATCCAACCTGGGTTCAAGCTAGGGAAACTTCAAATAGCTGGAGGGCAGCATAGAAATGGCCAGTGTGGAGAGGCTGTTGGGGGGCTGATGTTTTCAAAGGGAATTTGGAGTTATAAAACATGCAAGAAATAATTATCTTCACTCTTCAACATATTCAGAATTTTTCTACCTTACTTGGGAAGGAAAAAAAAAAAAAAGAAAATAGAATGAACACCAGGATAATAGGTTAAGAAAAGTCTATAATTCTCACATGCTTGGCAACAGGTCTGCAAGGCTTTCAATTTAGTTCATAAGATTTGCTAAGCAGATTAATGCTGAAGATTCTTCATTTTTGAAAGAGGTAAAAAAAGAAAAGAGAAAGAATCCGGAATATGAATAGATCATGAAAATGCTCTTGTCTGCACACAATTCAATATTCACATTTCACCTGAACTGCAAAATCAAGATTATTTTGTTCTTATTCTAAAACTTTGCACGTATGTCTGACCTTAGATAACAGGTGGAGGAGCAGACAGAAATCACAAAGATTCAGGGAAAAGCCCAGATTTATCAGCATCTGGGGTGTAACCCTGTCCATGTGACATGCCATGGTTGGTCCAGACCTCAAGACCCTTCAGTGACTTTCCTGTCTCTTAAGTCCTAAGTTAGACACACTCTCCCATCAGGCAGAAATGCCTGGGTTTCTTCCCTTTGACTATTGACTTACAGTCTCTTCCTGGAATCTTTCCGTTGCCCCAGTCCCCACTTTGGCCAAATTATTTCCTTTCCTTCCCATCCCAAGATTTTAGTTCCTCCTCTTTCCAAGGATGGTTCCAGCTCTCTGTCTGCTCTCCAATCTTTCCCTTCTAGGAATCCCTCCACAAGTCTTAGTTCTTATAGACAGTTTTTCTTTTTAAACCCATCTCCTTTTATTTTTATTTTTCCAATTTATTAGGCTGCCTTGGGTCTTAGTTGAAGCAAGTGGGATCTTCATGCCAGATCTTTCTAGGAGCACACAGGCTTCTCTCTAGTTGTGGCCTGCGGGCTCAGTAGTTGTGACTCTCAGGCTTACTTGCTTTACAGAATGTGGGATCTTAATTCCCAGCGGTGGTGGAGGTGATTTAGTTGCTAAGTCATGTCCGAAACTTGCAACCCCATGTAGCCCGCTGGTCTCCTCTGTCCATGGGCTATTCCAGGCAAGAATACTGGAGTGGGTTGCCATTTCTTTCTCTGGGGACCTTCCTAATCCTGAGTTCCATATCTGAGTCTCCTGCATTGCAGGACAGATTCCTACCCACTGGACCACCAGGGAAGTCCCCTTATAGACACTTTTATATCATCATTTTGTAGGTTATCCGTGCTGAGCCATCACCTTGCGGGCATATGTGCAAAGTCACTTCAATTGTGTCTGACTCTTCGTGACCCGTGGACTAATATAGCTTGACAGGCTCTTCTGTCCATGGGATCCCCCAGGCAAAAATACTGGAGTGGATTAACATGTCCTCCTTCTGGGGATCTTCCCGACCCAGGGATCAAACTCACATCTCTTACGTCTCCTGCATCGGCAGGTGGGTTGTTTACTACCGGCACCACCTCAGAAGCCCAAGACATCACCTTAAGAGAAAATCATTCCCAAACTTCTAATCAAACACTCCAGCCTGCCTGCACCCTGCGCCTGCAAGAGACAGGCCTGCATATTAATACTCCCTTCTGTAAATTCCTTTCCTCAAGCCAAGCTGATGGACACACTTTTTTTTTTTTCTCAGCCCCTGCACTTGCCTGCCTTTAGGATTTTGCCCCTATTTCCCCCTAGTCTTAGATACACCACTCTCTGTACCTTTCTGGATCCCTCTGGGCAGGCAAACTTGCAGCCCTCACTCTGTAACCTGCCTGTTGAGGTACAGTCACGTGGTCGTATCAAGGGTGCCGTCTACATGCGTGACTTCATCACGGGGTAGAAAAATCAACACTTCAGAATCCCTTGAAGGTTTTTCCTGCATCTCAGACTCTGGATAGAACATGATAGATATCGAGAGGTAGTAGTACCGGGTTGGACAAAAAGTTCGTTCATTTTTTTTTTTTTTCATAAAATGTTATGGAAAAACTCAAACTTTTTGGTCAACCCAATATATTGACGGCGGAAAAAAACAACAACAAACAAACCTAGAAACTTCCATTTTAGGGTTGTGGCAGGACTATGTGCCTTCTTAAAAAAGTCTATCTGAAGAGATAGAGAAGGAATAAAGGAGGTGCAACTTCAGGGATGAAAGGAAGCAGAAGAGGTGAGACAGGTGAGATCATTTCATAGATTTTTGGAAGTTAGAAATTGAATGGAAACACAGTAATATCTTCACTAAAAGTGGAGACACCTGGGATATGGCAGCCTGCAGAGAGAGATACCAGACGGATGTCTATCGTACAGATCCTCAGAGAGGCTCAGAAGTTGGATGTGTGCACGAAAAAGGCTGGTGAAGCCTAGAACTGGAAATGGGCTCTGCTTACGGAGCACTTACAAGATCAGGTCCCCCTCCATCCTCCCTTCTACCTACTCAGAACTGCTAACCGCCTCCCACCAACAGTAGATCTCATTCACCTAAGCAAGGAGCTGGAGAGTTCTTGTTTGGAGAAATTTAAAGGATCTGGAAAACAAGCTCAAGAAACTCAGGTGGGTGTTACCAATGAAAATGCCTGCTGGCTACCCAATCCCTCAGTGGTGAGACCCACAAGGCAAAAAGATTTACCTGCCCTCAGAGCTTGTGGGCTTCCCTGGTGGCTCAGTGGTAAAGAATCTGCCTGCCCATGCAGGAGACATAAGAGATGCCGGTTTGATCACCGGGTAAGGAAGATCCCCTGGAGGAGGGTATGGCAACCCACTCCAGTATTCTTGCCTGGAAAACTCCATGGACAGAGCCACCTGGCAGGCTACAGTCAATGGGTCACAGAGTTGGGCACAACTGAAGTGACTTAGCCCCGCAGAGCTTGTAATGAGCTTTGGGGGCAGAACATTTTGAATATCAAAGGGTAACCAAGGAGTCACAGAGTTGAGCAAAGCTTCCAACATGAAGCAGAAATGAACACCAAAAAAATGAGGAGAAAACCCAAAGGAAAGAGACAATGCAGGAAGGAGAAGAAAACTGTTTTTAAAAGTACTGTTTAATTTTTAAAACCATGTGTCTATAGGCTGTTTGAATAAAATATGGGTCAAGATGAAAATAGAATGCATTCTTGGGAGGATAACAGACATGGGTTTAAAATATGATTCCTATGTTTAAAACCTATGTGTAACATTAAAAAATAATTGAGGTTCTCTGACCTGAGTTCTTGCATCTATGAAATTACTCTGGTAATATCCCAACTCATGAGTTGTTCTGAGGATTAACAGGAGCGATGAAATGCAGAGTGTACTCTCTGCAAAACAAATGATAGGCATCGAGAGAAGTTTTTATTTCCACGAGTTCTCACCATTTTTGGAGTGCTAAACCCCTAGGAGAACTTGATGAAAGCTCTGCATCCTCTCAGTGGAAAAACAAATGCATCTATCTGTACAGATAAGAGTTTACACGTAATTTCAGAGGCCTCTCAGATTCTCTGAGGCTCAAAGAAAAGGACCCCTCCGCAGGTTAAATAATTGATCTAAATGAAGTCTTTAAGGGCATGTGTGTTCCTTTTCATTTCTTTTAAATCAATTTCAATGCTCAGCAAAAGAGGCAACTCAGTGAATGGGATAAGAACTGGATCTAATCGTGTCTGTGTCAAACAGAAATGATTTGGCACAAAGAACATGAGAAGGGTCCACGGACCTGAGGAGAACCAGCCGGAACTCCCAGGGACCATTCTTCCATTCGGTCCATGAAAGGAAGATGGCTGATCCAATTAGCCTTTGCTGACCTCAGACCTGACGAGGCTTATTATTTCCTTCGGCGACAGGGCCTAGGGTAGGGGCTCCTAATGGTTCTGGCAGAGCGAGATTCTAGAAGACCTCGTTTCCTCTCTCAGAAAGACCCGTGGCTCTCCTGGAAATGCTGAGCAGTCTTTTCGCAGAAGGGACTGATGGCCTTCATGGAATCTATTACCGAGCAATCAAGCAGTCATTAAGCATTTATGCAATGGGGTTGAATAAAAAGATACAGAACGTGGGGGCTGCCTGACCTGGTTTTAGAGCCTGGCTCCATTAGTTCTAAGCAGGATGGCCTTGGGCAGCTTAGCCTCTCTGAGCCTGTTTTTCCGTTTTGAGTGCAAAGGCCTCAAGGAAAGACTGCTGGTGGGCTGCCGCCTATGGGGTCGCACAGAGTCGGACACGACTGAAGTGACTTAGCAGCAGCAGCAGCAGCAGTACCTTCCTCTGGAGGAGAGAAAGCAGTCAGGAGACTGGTATGGCTGGAGCACACAGAGAGAGGGAGAGAGAGGAAGTCACCGTGACCGTGAGCGCCAATACTTTGGGCACCCGACGTGAAGAGCTGCCTCAATGGAAAAGACCCTGATGCTGGAAAAGATTGAGGGCAAGAGGAAAAGGGGACAACAGAGGATGAGATGGTTGGATGGCATCACCCACTCAATGGACATGAATTAGAGCAAACGCCGGGAGATAGTGAAGGACAGGGGAGCCCAGCTTGCTGCAATCCAGGGATCGCAGAGTCAGACAAGACTTAGCAACTGAACAACAGCAAGAGAGGAGCCGGGTCCTATAGATCTCAGTGCTGTGCTGTGCTGTGAGAAGTTGCTTCAGCTGTGTCCAACTCTGTGCATCCCTATGGACTGTAGCCTGCCAGGCTCCTCTGTCCATGGGATTCTCCAGGCGAGAATACTGGAGTGGATTGCCATTACCTTCTCCGGGGGATCTTCCCGACCCAGGGATTGAACTAGCATGTCTTATGTCCAACCTGCATTGGCAGGCGGGTTCTTTACCACTAGCGTCACCTGGGAAGCCCACAGATCTCAGAGGGAAGGGCAAAGACTGGAGATTTTCTTCACAGTAATTAATATGGCTCAGTGGTAAAGAATTTGCCTGCCAATGCAGGAGACACAAGAGAAGCGAGTTCGATCTCTGGATCAGGAAGAATTCCTGGAGAAGGAAATGGCCACCCACTCCAGTATTCTTGCCTGGAGAACCCCAAGGAGAGAGGAGCCTGGTGGGCTACAACCACAGGGTCACGTAGAATCAGGCTAAGCATGCACGCCTGCCTCGGCCTCGAAGTAATATGAAAAGCCATTGGAAGGTACCAAAGAGAAAACAGACATGATCTGACCTATGTCTTCAAACGCTTACTCTGGCTACCGTGTGGAAAGGATGGTGGGCAGAAGCAGACATCCCCTTGGTGGCAGCTACAATCATCCTCATCCAGAGGCCAGAGGCAGGGATGAAGGCAGTGACGACAGTGGGACCCAACCCAGGAAAAGTCAGACTCAGGAGAGTGTGTCCCTGAGTGTTCTAGAAGGAAAGAAACAAGCAAGGAATCCTGGTAGCTGCGGACAATGTCGCAAGAGAGGTTTCTACTATAAAGGACTTGACAGAGCAAAGGTGTAAGCTGGCCCCTTCTTCCTCACTAACTGGCCCCCTGCTCAGCATGCGACTGCCTAGGAAGAAAAAAAACAACAGCCCATATATTCTAGTCTCACCAGCAACAAGTAAGCCCGTGTGGCCAATGGGTTAAAGTACATCATGCATCCTTGGCAGATGTCCTTGGAGAAGGGGGCATGCCCTCCCCTTTTGCCTTCCTCTCCGCATCTTGATGAGGATGACCAGAGCTAGAACAGCTGTCTCAGGTGGAGTAGGACCTGTGTGTTGAGGTTGGCAGCTCTCAGGAAAGAAACCTGGGTCCTCACCTATCCTGGTGAGTCTACACCAGCCCCGGACTGCCCACATTCCTGTGGACAATAACTAAACTTTCAACTTGTTTTAAACACTATAATTTGGCATATTATTCTATCCCTCACAGTTGCCCTAATCCGAACTGAATCAAAGGGTAATAAAAATAACAACAGCTAATTTTTTTGTTTGATAAGAGAACCTTTTTCACATAAATGCTCCATCATTTTTTTTTAATGTATATATTTATTTTTGGTTGCACCACACCTCATGTGGTGAGGATCTCAGTTCCTTGACCAGGGATCAAATCTACAGTTTCTGAATTGGGAGCGTAGTCTTAACCACTGGGAAGGGAATTTCCAATGACAAGTTTTAATATGTTTGTTGAATGCTTGCTGGGTTCCAGGTAATCTGCAAAGTACTTGACATCACATACCATGTTCTTTTGTCTTTACGATCCCAAGACAGACGTACTATTACTGTCTCCATTTTAAAAAAAGAAAGCTAGTGCAGTGAGAGCTTTCATAATCTGTCTACAATCACTTGCCCAGCTTATAATTAGGAGAGCCAGGGCAGCTATAATTTGACCAATAAAGGGGGAGGACAAACGGATGAAAACATACAGGGAAAGGAGGATATCTTAGTTATTCTTATCTGATGGCGCTGCATTCTGACATCTTTAATGACACTGAAATGTAATGGAACTCAGGTTATATTCCTTCAGCTAGACTAAAAACTAGTTTTTAAACTATGCCATTCTTTAAAGAAAATGTTTATGACTTTGGCTTTTGCTAAGCATGCTGCCACTAACTCTAGTTTTACCGTGTAAGGTCAAAATTCATAGTGAAACAAAATAATATGCCTTAAGGCTTGAAATTGATTAGAATAGAAATAAGGAGCTGATTTTGAATTTTTGAGCAGCATTTTAATTATCTAACTACAAAGCTCTGAGAAAGACTATTGCCCAGACGCAGATGATAAGAACTGAGGGTCTCGGTCGATGTCATGGACACTGCTGACAAAAGGGAACATAAGTGACCTAGGATGGCAATGAGGTTGAGAGCCTCTCTCCTTCCCAGGGAGCCAAGCTTCAAGACCATTGGAGGAATTCAGAAAAAGTCTGTAAGGTGAGGGACTCAGGAAAACTTACCTAACTGAGCACCTACTGTATGATTTCAAACTTGAATGTTTCTGTTTCACTGCTAAGAAAGGTGAAACAGTGATGAAAGATCAGACAGGCTAAACCTCAGACTGGGGTTTATTAATCCATGCTGCATGAATGAATAAACTTTGCAAGAGGTCACAAACCTAAATGTTTAGCTTGTAATGTGTTTTGGGGGGGAAAAATGAAGAAAATGTCAAATTTTTACCACCAGGATTTCCGGACTCTCTTGCAAAATTAGATCTAGTACCACTGGGCCATTAGGCGAACATGATGTGGCTTCATTAGAATAGAATAGTGATTGTTGCCTTCACACAGGGCAGTGGTAGGCAGTCTGTGACAGAATGCTATCAGAACACTGTTGTCTTAACCCCTAAAGGCACCAGCTCTAGAAGGTAAGATCCCTAAGAGAAGGATTTGCCTTGTCCACTACCCTACTTCCCGTGTCTACACAGCAAGTGGCAAACGGGATTACTGACTGAATGAGTAAATGAATACATGTGTGTTCAGTTACTAAGTCGTGTCTGACGCTTTGCGACCCCACGGACTGCAGTACACCAGGTATCCCTGCCCTTCCCTGTCTCCTGGAGTTTGCTCTAATTCTCGTCCATTGAGTCAGTGATGCTATCTAACCATCTCATCCTCTGCCCCCTCTTCTTCTTTTGCCTTCAATCTTTCCCAGCATCAGGGTCTTTTTCAATGAGTAGGTTTATATTCTCCCTGAATTTCAGAAGAGGAAGTTGAAATTCAGAAAGGCTAAGTGACTCACCCAAAATCACAGTAGAGATGGAATTTAAACCTTAGGCCCATCGGCTTGGCTTCTATATCACAGTGACAATGAATAAAGAGGCACTTCTTTCTAGCATCTCCTGCATCTAACAACTGGAGCAGGAAATGGCCACCCACCCCAGTATTCTTGCTGGGAAATCCCATGGACAGAGGAGCCTGGTGTACAGTCCGGGGAGTCACAGTCTGACACGATTTAGTTACTAAACCATCACCACCACGTTTAAGAATATGATCCTTGATTTTCACAATCAAGGTCACATGTATATAGCCATGAAATACCTAGATTGCAAGTTTACAACTTGAGATTTGAAAACGTATTTACCTATGCATGTAGCCACCATCCTATCACAATGTGAATCTTAATATAACCCTAGAAACTTCCCTTTCAGTCAATCTTATCATCACTCCAAAGGTCGCCTGTGTTCTTCTCAATTGTCATGGATAGACTCCCCTAATTTTGAATTTCATATAAAGGGGATTATAATTCATACTCTTTTTTTAAGACTAGATTGTTTTTATTTTTATTTTTTTAAGAATTTTATTATTTTACATTTTCATTTTGACTTTATTTTACTTTACAATAATTCATGTCAATGTATGGCAAAACCATACTCTTTTTTTTTCTGGCTTCTTTCATGTAACATAACATTTTAAGATTCTCTGGTGCCATAACCTGATTTCACGAGCACACCAGTGGCTCCCTTTGGCCGTTAAAGATACAAGACCCACGTCACTGAAGCCTGCAGCATGAGCTGTGCACCATGACTTCGGAAGCACACTTGGAATCTGAGTGCACGTCTTGGTGAGTATTTGCAGAAGGGCACTCACTGCAAAGCCCCCAGTGCACACTCAAGTCACACCCTGGCCTCCACCATCTCCCTGCCATACCAAGCAGGTAACTTTCAGGGGGAGGACTGTAATCTGTTCTCTGCTGATGCTAATAAATGGTTCAGCTGTCTGGGCACTGAGTGAAGAAAAAAAGCAAAAACATAGTTCATGCATTTTGGGAGAACTTAGCCCAAAAGTCTGACAGGCATGGCTGTATCAGTGACTTGGCCTCAAAAAGCTTCATTTACCTTGGTTGGTTTTTTGTTTTTAATTTTTTTTTTAATTTTACTTATTTATTTTTAAAAGTCTTTATTGAATCTGTTGCAGTATTACTTCTGTTTTATGTTTTGAGTTTTTGGCCGCAAGGCACACAGGATCTTAGTTCCCCAATCAGGGATCAAACCCGGTACTGGAAGGTGAGGTCTTACCCAATGGACTGTCAGGGAAATCCCTTTCGTTTTCACTGAAATGCAGTTGGTTGACAATGTTGTGGTAGTTTCAGGTGTACAGCAATGTGATTCAGAATATGTATTCTGTTTTTTACATTCACTTCCATTGCAGGTTATAACAAGATATTCGGTAGAGTTGGAATTGTGCTGTGAGTGAGAAAGTCCCATACCGGAGCCAAGTAACTTTCCCAAGTGTGTCCTGCAGGCAGGATTCAAAAATGCCATGCTGACCACCAGAGCGGATGGAAGACAGAGAGAACTACACGCTTCTTGAGCTTCTTATGTTCCAGACACTGACCACTCACGCTTCTGTGGTTGCTGGGCCATGCCTCCAGGGGCTGCAAATAACCTTCATTATACATAGGGGAAACTGAGGCTGAGTCGACAAAGTCATTTTCCTGAGTTAAGGAACGTGTCACGATCTGCTCAGGTTAAGGAATTTGTCAGGTATTAGTTGGGGGTGGGCAGCTAATTAATGGTAGAACAGATATTTAAAATGAATCGAGCCTCTGTTCTTTATACTAAATGTACAAACTGAAAAAGAGACTGTTTCTGAGAGTTATCTATGTCCCAGACTCTGTGCTATGAGCCTCACGTCCATTTTCTTATTTAAATATGAAGAAGTTATTAGACTTGATTTGTAGATAAGGAAACCTCTCTTCTGAACCTAGCTCCTTATGAACAGGTCCACTAATAAATAGTAGGCACACACACACACTTTTTTGAAAGTGGTCAACATTTTCTTTTAATTAATTACTTTAATTAAAATTAAAAGACACTTGCTTTCTTGGAAGGAAAGTTGTGGCAAACCCTGACAGTATTAAAAAGCAGAGACATCACTTTGCTGACAACAGCGTGTATAGCCACAGCTATGGTTTCTCCAGTAGTCATGTACAGATGTGAGTGTTGGACCATCAAGAAGGCTGAGTGCCAAAGAATTTTTGAATCGTGGTACTGGAGAAGACTCTTGAGAGTCCCTTGGACAGCAAGGAGATAAAACGAGTCAATCCTAAAGGAAATCAACACTGAACATTCATTGGAAGGACTGATGCTGAAGTCCAGTCCTCTGGCCACCTGATGCAAAGGGCTGATTCATTAGAAAAGACCCTGATGCTGGGAAAGATTGAAGACAGAAGAATGGAACAACAGAGGATGAGATGGTTGGATGGCATCACCAACTCAATAGAAATGAGTTTGAGCAAATTCCAGGAGATCAGGAAGGACAGGGAAGCCTGGCGTGCTGCAGTCCACAGGGTCACAAAGAGTTAGCCATGACGTAGTGACTGAACAACGAACAAACGTTTTCTTGGAGCTCACTAATTCTCTGGATTGAAAGGGATATCAAAGGTCCCCTAAACCTTTGTATATTTAATACTTTATATTACCTTTTCAATTTATAAAGTACTTGCAAAATCATCTCTTTTATCTTTGCAGCAGTCCTATCATAAAGGAAATATTATAGATCCAGCAATCCTATTACTGGGCATATATCCTGACAAAACTATAACTGGAGAAGATACACACACTCTCAGGCTCATGGAGGCACTGTTTACAAAAGCCGAGTCATGGAAGCAACTTAATGTCTGTCAACAGATGAATGGATAAGAAAGATATGGTATGTATATATAACGGAATGTTGAAAGAAAGTGAAGTCGCTCAGTCGTGTCCCACTCTTTGCGACCCCATGTGCTATAAGTCCATCAGGCTCCTCAGTCCGTGGAATTTTCCAGGCAAAAGTACTGGATTGGGTTGCCATTTCTCAGCCATAAAAAATAATGAAATAATGCCATCGGCAGCAACATGGATGGATTTTGCGATTATCATACTTAAGGAAGAGAAAGACAAATGCCATATCCTATCTTTTATGTGAAATCTAAAATATGACACCAATGAACCTGTTTATGAAACAGAAACAGACTTCCACCAGAGAGAACAGACTTGCGGTTGCCAAGGGGGAGGAGGCTAGGGTAGATAAGGATTAGGAGGCTGGGATTAGCAGATGCAAGCGCATAGAATGGATAAGCAGCAAGGTCCTACTGTACAGCACTGGGAACTATATTCAGTACCCTGTGGATAAACCATTATGGAAACGATTATGAAAAATATGTATACGTGTAACTGAGTCACTCAGCTACATGCAGAAATGAACACAACACTGTAACTCAAGTATACTTCAATAATTTTTTTTTTTAAAGAAAGACAATAAAATTACTTCACATTTGAGGAGTTAAGGATTTAAGAAGTTAAGCAACTTGCTCCAACTCATCAGCCAATAATAATGGAGAAGTTAGGCACGGGACCCAGTGAATCCTCAGCACCAAGTGGTAAACTTGAGAGGGACATGACTATAAGTGACAAAGTGTAACCTAAGTTTATATATGTACTGTGTATGATCACAGTGACGTAAATATACACACACCACACATTCTATTATGAATGAGACTGGTTACAAGTTAATGCAAAAAATGCAATTTTCATCTTTCCCAGCCATTGAACGTTTCTAGGAAAATCCCCATGGACAGAGGAGCCTGGTGGGCTACAGTGCATGGGGTCACAAAAAGTCAGACACGACAGAGCAACTAAGCACATAACATGTAAGAGAGGAAAATTTATAGAAGGCCCACACTGGGGAGAGAAAAGGGTCGAAGAGCTAACCCCACCTACCATGTGGCTTGAGTAGCACATCTACTAACCTTGCAGGAAGGTACTTTGGGATTTTGAGTGGTAGGATAGAACAGTGGTTCAGAGAAGGCAATGGCAATCCACTCCAGTACTCTTGCCTGGAAAATCCCATGGAGCCTGGTAGGCTGCAGTCCATGGTGTTGCAAAGAGTCGGACACGACTGAGCGACTTCACTTTCCCTTTTCACTTTCATGCATTGGAGAAGGAAATGGCAACCCACTCCAGCGTTCTTGCCTGGAGAATCCCAGGGATGGGGGAGCCTGGTGGGCTGCCGTCTATGGGGTCGCACAGAGTCGGACACGACTGAAGCGACTTAGCAGCAGCAGCAGCAGCAGCAGCACTGAGCAGTGGTTAGATCATGACCCCTGACCTCCACCTCAGACAAACATGCCCAACTCACAAAGACTACCAAATGGATTATAGCACTTGGCAGAGTAGAGATGATAAAGACACACAGACACACTATGCGAAGCTCTTAATATGTCCACTCTTCTTGTCTGAAAATGGACAAAGACATCTCCTTCTCTTCCACCTGAGGAAGTGGTACGTTAGCTCACTTTTCAGCTCCCAGCTCCCTGACCAACCCCTCAAAGACCCAGCCAGGAAGGAACTGGTCCCAGGAATACTGCCTCAGTGAAGAGGATCCAGAGGTATGCTGGGCTGCAGCAGTGGTCCCTGGCTTTGGTGTGCACCCTCAAACCCAGGCTCCATGAGACAGACTGCATCTCATGCAAACTCATAAACCTGTGAAATTGTGTTTTGATTGGGTACACCACATATGCCCTGTCTTATCTACCCAAGTCCCTAAGGAAAATTATAGAATACCATTTTTTTTTTCTTAGCTCTCATAGAAAGATTCTGTTATTACATTTTTTAAAATTCAGGGCAGGCATAACCATAGCTCTAGCCCTGACATTTCTGAACAGCCCTGAATTTCCAGGGAAAGCCTAGCTAACACAACCAGTATACTGAAGTCTGTTTTAGAACATAGAGAATGTGAGTGGAGTCCTAATATCCCAGGGAAAAAAATAATTATTTCCCCCTCAATATCTAAAGCAGATGAACCAAATATTTAAATTAGATGATGACATGATTTATTCAAACTCTCCCATTTGCTGAAACTTCTTTTTCAAAGGCATTATCTATCATGTGTGCAACTATCTCACAGGTGTTTGATAATCCTTTAGAACACGTTGCCTGTGAGTAAGATTCTAATTCTCACGTAGTTACCTTTGAGTAATACTTTTCCATTCTGACCACAAGCAACACCCACTGAAAATACCCACTGTGTTGTATATTACATATTCTAATCTAGATTTAACAAGGGCTTTTTTTTTTCTCCCTTTACCCTTCTTGAAGACAGGATGGAATATGTGAAAACTGTTTTGTCAGTTCTGAAGCCCTGCACAAATATCAGTTGTTGGGCTAGAAAATCAACTTTATATTTATCCTTGAATCAAACAATCTCAAAAAAAAAAAAAAATCAAGAGTTAAGAGGAAACTAGGAGGTCACAGAATCCAACCTCCTGTTTTCAAGTGGGCCCCCACAAATGAAAACCAGATGACATTTTCAACAGACCACTTTCAAATTAAATGTCAGCTGCATACGATGCAACTCAAAACATCATAAACTCTTAGAACACAAAGCTCTTCCCCATTTTCTCCAAGAGGCCATCAAGGACCACATGGAATTCATATATGCATCCTGGAAGTCTATAAAAGGGGATCGCTCTGTACCTCTTGGGGAACTCGTCTATTTTCATGGCTTTGGTGAGCACGCTTTAAAGCTGTAATCTTTCCACGTGCTTTTGAAGAGTCACCTTTGTAATTCTACTGCACATATTATTTTTTGCTCCTGGTCAACAGATATAAAGCATAATAAAGCAATCTAAGCCCAGAATTCCGATTGCTGGTTGAGAATTTAAACCTTTGGCTGCCAGATACCTCCAAAGTGCAAATTAGAGTGGTTTCTTGACCTTGAAGATGCATGTTCAATGAAAGACAAAAGAAAAAAAAAATCACACAATGGGTGGGACAGAGAATGTCAGAAAGATAAAGAGAGAAACAGCAAAAAGGAGCTGACCCAGCAGCAAAAAAAACTAACTTACAAAATATACCTTTATCCAGTGCAGCTTTTCATCAATTAACAAAATTATGTTCTACATAGCTATTTAAAATATATAAACAAGTTGACCTACATTTGTACACTTCCACTAAAGCATATTTAAAGTTGTATAATATACACATTGACTAAGATACTCAAAAATATTCTGAATATGCACATCACTGACTTTTGAGTGGAAATTTAAAATTTACAAAAAAAAAAAAACACAACACCTTTCACAAACATCATCATGTTTGACACTCCACACAGCAGCCCTCGGGTAGTGAATATTATTAAGACATCCATCTGGGGACTTCCCTGGTGGTCCAGTGGTAAAGACTTCGTCTTTCAATGCAGGAGGTGCAGGTTCAGTCCCTGATTAGGGAGTTAAGATTCCACATGCCTTGCAGCCCAAAACACAAAAACATAAAACAAAAGAAATACTGCAACAAATTCAATAAGGACTTTTAAAAGATTGTCCACAACAACAGCAAAATATCTTAAAAATAAAAAATCCATCTTAGTGACAAGACACAGAGCTTGAACTCTGGAGACCACGGCTTGGATTCGTTTTTTTTGTTTTTTTGTTTTTTTTAATTTTATTTATTTGTTTTTGGCTGTGCTGAGTCTCTGTTGCTGCATGTGTGCTTTCTCTAGTTGGGGACAGTGGGGGCTACTCCAGACTTGCGGTGTGCAGGATCCTCACTGAAGTGGCTTCTCTCGCAGTAGAGTGTGGGCTCTAGGGGTTGAGGGCTTCAGCAGTTGCAGCATGTAGCTTCAGTAGTTCTACATACCAGGCTCTAGAGCACAGGCTCAGTAACTGTGGCTCACGGGCTTAGCCACTCTGTGGCATGTGAGATCTTCCCAGACCAGGGATTGCCTTGCGCCTCCTGCACTGGCAGGGGAATTCCTTAGCACTGAGCCACCAAGGAAGGCCCTGGATTCATATTTTTAAAACCATACCAATTTCTCTCTCCGAAGGACAGCTGGGCATAGAGTTAGACTCCCAAGCTGAAATCTAAGCTCTCAGCTCTCATCACCCAGTTTTCCTTACCTGCCATACAGCTGTTGTGAGGAGTACGTGAACAGATGTATATCAAGCTCAGGAAACCTAGCAGAGTAAGTTTACTATAAAAGGAAACAGTGATCATTACACGTCAACAAAAAGGAAATAGGAAAGAAAAAAGAAAGTCTACCATAATTACACCACACAAACAGCATATTTTTCTTCTTTGCTGTCCTTTTCCCTTCCCTCACTGTTAGCATATTTGCAACCATTCAGTTTATACAAATCTGTACTCTATTTCTCAATAGAGCATAAACATTTTCTCACAAACACCATGTTCAATATCTACACCTGGTAAACTTATAAGTGATCATTTCCTTAGTTTTTAAGCACCGAGGTTGTTTCCAATTTTAGCTTTAAAAATAATGGTGCAATAAATGTCTTCCTGAATTTAGCATTTTCCACACACTGGGCTATTTCCTAAGAATGAATGTTTCATATACGTGCTTCTTCAGAGTTCGAATCACGTCTTTCCTCTTTATTGTTAAGTCCCCAGAGACTAGCGGAGAGTCTGGTTCAAGAACTACCTGACGAATGAATGAATGACTTCAACACGTTATACATTAAACACTGGGTGTAAGTGTAAAATATCGTCCACGAAAATGTAGATGCCAAGTATTAACAACTGTAGAATAGTTTCATTCCATACATTACTGAAGGCATTATCAAATGGCATACTTTTATTACCAAAATCTTCGAAAAAACTTTTTTATAATTTTATCATTAATTTTTATTCTGGGCTGTGCTGGGTCCTTGTTGCCATGTGGGCCTTTTTCTAGTGGCAGCTAGCGGGCGGCTACTCTTGGTTGACTGGCTTCTCTTGCTATGGAGCACGGCCTCTAGGGTGTTTAGGCGTCCGTAGTTGCAGTTCACAGTCTCTAGAACACAGGCCCAGTGGTTGCGGCATGAAAGCTTAGTTGACTGCCACATGTGGGAACTTCCCAGACCAGGGATGGAACCTGTGTCTCTTGCACTGACAGGCAGATTCTTTACCACTAAGCCACCAGGGAAGCCCGATAAAATTGTGTTTACAATTTTTTTATTATTAATTTTTGGCCCCACCGTACAGCTTGTGGAATCTTATTTCCCTGACTAGGGATTGAACTCAGGCCCCAGCAGTAAAAGCATCAAGGACAAACCACGAGACCACCAGGGAATTCTGCCCCCACCCCCACCCAATGCCCAATATTTTATTTCTTCAAAAACCAAGGTGCTGGCCTCTTCTATGAGGACCGATTAATAGTGGGTCAGCTAGCAACAGGTCTAGAGATTAAAGTAAATCCTTTCTTCCTCTCCGTTTCCCTGGCTGCCTCATTTCAAATTCTTTGGCCGATGACATCCTTTCACTAAAAGGACATCCTTTTGCTCAAGCTTTATTTACATTTCTGGAGTTCCACATCTGGAAAAGAGACCTTAAAACTTGACTTCACAAGGACCCATGTGGCTCCCTCCTGGCCCTTTATACAGTAAAGATATTAAGAGTTTGTCTTTTACTTTTCTCGTAAGTTTTTTTTTTTCCTAATTCTGCTTTTTTATTGTGTAATTAGGATAAGTCCTCGAGGCACAGAAGTTTTTCATTTTTGAGAAATCAAACTGATTGACTCGTTGCATTCAAGAAAATATTCCTCCTGCCTTGGAATAGGAACACAGACATAGAGAACAGACATGGGCAAGGCGTCGGGGGAAGGAGAGGGTGGGATGAACTGGCAGAGTCGGTTTGATATATACATGCTACAGTATGTAAAATAGAGGGCTAGTGGGAAGCTGCTGTATAGCAGAGGGAGCTTAGCTCATTGCTCTGCGATGACCTAGAGGGATGGGATGGGGAGGTCGAGTGTCGGGGGAGGTCCAAGAGGGAGGGGATATATGTGCATATTCATAGCTGATTCTCTATAAACTACCTTTATCCAATGACGTAGGTGCTTTCACCCACCTTCCCAGGTGGCACAGTGGTCAAGAATCTGCCTGCCAATGTAGGAGATGCGAGAGATACAGGTTCGATCCCCGGGTCGGGAAGATCCCCTGGAGGAGGAAACGGCAACCCACTCCAGTATCCGTGCCTGAAGAGTTCCACGGACAGAGGACCTGACTATAGTCCATGGAGTTGCAAAGAACTGGACATGGCTAAGCACACACACACATACACACACACATACACTCACACACATAGCTGATTCACGTTGCTGTACAGCAGACACTAACACATTGTAAAACACAACATACTCAAAAAACAAAATTTAAGAAAGAAAAGAAACCATTCCTCTGGTCTTTCTAAACTTGAATCTTGATGGTGAGGACTCCCTGACAGTGATTCAAAATGCTCCTTCCCTAATCTTATTGCCGAGCGTCTCTTCTCATCCTCCAGAATCTCTGAAAACATTGCTTTTCCCTGACGTCTACTGCCTAATGTCTTCTCCGCCTGCATTCCTTTAATTTCAGACTTAATACTGGATTAAACATTCAAAGCAAATGGAATGCGGCCTGTGGCTAAAGGTGCAAGGGGGAAAACCACGTCACGTCGTGTCTGCTAATGGTGGGTCAAGAGCAAATACCTATAAGCAGATGCAGGGGAATCCATGGGCCACGGGGGGCCAGTTCACTCTGGCTCTTTAAGAGTTTCTAGAGCACATGGCCATTCTAACTGGTGTAAGGTGATACCTCATTGTAGTTTTGATTTGCATTTCTCTAATCATGAGCAATGTTGAGCATCTTCCCAGGTATTTGTTGACCGTCTGTATCTGAGTCAGGGAGGTAGATGAACCAGCGCCTGTTATAAGGAGTGAAGTAAGTCAGAAAGAGAGAAACAGATACAGTCTATTAGCCCAAATATATGGAATTTAGAAAAATGGTACTGATGAACTCATCTGCAAGGCAAGAATAGGGACGCAGACACAGAGAAACTTGTGAACACAGCAGGGAAAGACAGGGTGGGACAAACTGAAAGAGTAACATTGAAACACAGACATTACCATGTGTCAAACAGATAGCTAGTGGGAATCTGCTGTATAAATATAGGGAGCTCAAGCCACTGTTCTGTGACAACCTAGAGGAGTGGGATGGGGTGTGAGGGGAGAGGGAGGCTCAAGAGGAAGGAAATAGTTGTATATTTATGGCTGATTCATGTTGTTGTGTGGCAGAAACCAACATAACATTGTAAAGCAATTGTCCTCCAATTAAAAATAAATTTTAAAAAATTGAGTCTATACAATAGACCCATCCAGTGAATGTTTCTGGCCAGCCCTAGCCGAGAGGTGCTTTCCTAGGATTTGGGGTCTCAACTGCACCATGCTGTAAAATCCAAGAGATGGGTTGGTACCAGGTCAGTGGTATTTGTTCTTGAAGCTCTAGAGGGCCTCGTGGGAGGAAAGTGGGGTACCTGGGATGAGCAGATCCCCTAGTTTCAAGTTCACACGCCAAGCCTCCATGAGGAAGAGCAGCTTCGGTAACCACAGCCACACTGAGCTTGAGACCCTGACTGCATGTGAGGATGCTATGGCCACAGCTGTTCCCTTTGAGCATGGGTGGATGAGTAAGCCTTGTCAGTAACAGCTTTCTCTATCAAAGGAGTCCAGACAGCAGTGAGTAGGGGTCACTTTTCTCCCTCGTGTCCCTTTAGCACAAGGCACAAGGGCCTGAGACATGTCAAGTGCTCAGTGAATATTTGTTGTGGTTGTCAGTATTCAAGATCATATAGGCTGTTTGCAAAATGCACGATTACCTGTCATTCTGCTTTCACTGTTTCTTCTCCCAGCAGCATTCTATGCTGCTATAGATATATAACGATAGTTATATGTAGAAACAAGGAAATCAATAATATTAGCTTAAGGATTTATGTAAATTTACCACGGGCCAAGCGCTGAGCTAGGTGACTTATATATCCTGTCTCTTTCAGTTCTTAACTTTCCGGCCAGGTAGGTATTGGTAATTCTAGTTTATGAGGTCACTGATGAGGCAACTGAGTGCCCGAGGAGTCAGTTTGCCCCAGAAGAGATGAGCCAATACTAAGGAACAAGACTGGCTTTTAAGGCTTGTCTTTCTGATCTCAACTCTCATGCTTGTTCTACAGCACCGCACTGTCCCACTACTGACATTCTGCCTATTGTCTAGTACACACGGTTTGCCAAGTTAGTTTGATGAGAAATCTCATGTAACAGGCAAGTCCATCAGCATGGCTCATCAGTTTTAACAATTTCAAACAGCTAGTAGCCCAGTAGTGGAAGGTTTTATAAACAGAAGGTGAAGTATGCTCTTCCTTGTGCTGTGGATATACACAAGACCAAAGCCTCTAACAGAACTGGTTGCATTTTAACTTATTGGCAGTAGGGCTAAAGATTCTCTGTTTTTTATGGCCTACATGCATAGAAATCAGACTTTTTGAAGGATGTTTTGTTACCTTCTGCGGTAGTTTGTGAGAGTGTTTCTAGAGCTATAACAGTACTGAATATGTAAATTTTGGAAACATGTTAAAAATACTGAAGAGCCACCACGTGTAAGCCTTGCTCAGAGCAGGTAGAAGGGATCCTGCTCTTGCAGTTGGTAGATCCTCAGAGCTCTTTACTAACTCCACCATGCTATCTACATGACAAGGGAGCCCTTCTTTGTATTAAGATGCTAAAGCCACATCGCATGGACAATGCAAATGAGTGAGCGAACAGTGCTTTGTCATAAAAATATATAATTTATTTCAGCAGTTTCTGTGAATTTTTGATATCAAAGTGTCTTTATGATGCTGACAGTCATCAAGCCGATGTTTGTCAAAGTACATTTCCCAGATGTCTAAATAAAACAGTTTTTGCTTTGATGAGTTTTATACTGAGAGCTGGAGAAAAGACTGCACTCTATTTGAATTTTTCTACGTGTGTAGTATATGTCATGTCTTTTTTTCAATTTGCCTCTCACCCAAAATTTGAATAGTTAACATTCTATTAATTGTTGAATCCCCGTTTACAAAAATAACTCTTACAAATGTTTTTATAAGAAGATAAGGGAAGGAATAATGATATGACAGGCAGGAAAGTGTTTTAAAAATAACAGATTCAACTGATAAATGGGCAAAAGCAAAAACACAATTCAGAAGCAAGAAAATGTAAAGATTAACAACATATAGAAAAAAAATTACCCTCATTAGTAATTCTCATAATGCAGATGAGACTATTAATGCCAAATGGGTTTTGTCAATTAAGTCAGCAAAGCTTTCTTTTAACGATATTTAACAGAGGCCTGGGTGTGGTCAAATGGCCAAGCCCATCTGTAATAGTAGAGCTAATTACATGACCTTATGGGGAATTCAAAATTGTCACACCGTATGAAGAGTTTCAGGAATCTCCACACTGACTGTAACTCCCTTGAGGATTCGATCTAAATTATGAGAAAAAAATCCTTTTAACTGAAGCTATTCACTATAGTGCCATTAAAATAATAGCAATTGTTAAAACTCTAACAAGGGGACTCAGCCATACATATCCCTTCACTGTCTACCTGCAGCTATCACAACATTGTTAAAGACCTATACTGCAATATAAAATAAAAAGTTAAAAAAACAAACAAAAAGGATCATTGACAAGGAAGAATATCCTCTACCCCTTTCACTCTAGCTGCTGTGAACTTTAAGTCTTTGGAGGTTCAGTTGATTTTTCAACAGAGGCTTTTTTTTTTTTGCAGGTAATTGGAACTTGGAATTGGACCCACATATAATTACTCTAAATAAAATAAATACAATTGACTGCAAAAGAAGAAAAATTAGCAATAAATGGAATCATCTTAATGACTGAAAAAACTACTCAGCAAGTGTGAGAAACATTTTCTGAGAAGTTCTTTAAAAGCAGTATTTTTAAACATTTGTTATAACAAATGCAAATGAAGAAAGCAAAACATAAGTGTATAGTACAAGCACCGTCCCCTTGTGAAAAACTAGAAGAAAAATGCTGAAAAAAAATAAGCCCAATACTTAACTGTCAAGGTCTTTGAGTGATGAGATGCTAGATGGCACTTATATTTTAAATCTAGGTTCTTGTCTCTCCTTTCTTATACTCTATAAGAAGATACTACATTAAAATGAAGTACAAAGTAAATTATAGAAAGCAGAAGAGATGGAAAAGAATTATGTAAAGGGTCTGAGTGACAAGTCACCACTAAAAGCTTAACATTTCATTCAAAACTAAGGCTCCATAACATGGTTCCACACACAGAGATTACCCAGTCTGGAGAAGCCCATGTATATACAAGACAATCAAATTAATGGCTTTTTTACCAGAGCTAATTTGAAATTTTAATATGCTAAAACAATGTCAAGAATCTTGGTATTCAAATATTTGGCAAGACTTTCTGCAAAGACAGTAGATGTATTCCATGTGTTTCCAGAGAAATAAAAATGTACGCATGGGTGGAAGTTGCTAGAAGGCAGAGTCCAGATTACCATGGGAAAGAATTATTCACCTTTAGAGACATCCCACCAAGGAGTGGGTGGCCTAATCCTCCTTAACTTGAACAGGATTGTAACAGAGGCTGCAGGGCCATGTGCTAGAATGTAGGAAAAATCATTTCCTTCCTAAGCCTTCTCCTTCCTCCATCTCACTAATCCCCAGCTCAGTAAATGCACCAATACACACATGGGTGCTGAAGATACATATTGAGACCTTCTCTTCCCTGTGCCAACCACATTCAGTCCATCAGCAAAATCCATCTCAAATTCAGCCACTTCTCCCAACCCCCCTGCCACACTCTGGTCCAAGCCAGCATCTTACTTTCGAGAACGGAGGAGCCCCCTAACTATCTACACTCTTTCCCTATTCCCTGAAATTCACTCTTGGTACAACTGCCAGAATGATATATCTACAGATTAAGTCGGTTTAAACCCCTCCCACTTGTAGCTTTCCGAAGAATTCCCACACCACAATTAAGTCCCAGATCAAAACTCCTTTCCCCAGTGTACGGGGCCTAATGAAATCTGGCCTGCAAGTGTCTCTTCAACCTAATCTTGGGCCATGTGCTTCAGCTGTTTTGTCTGGCTCACTGTCTTTCTCTCTCCCTTTCCTCTGTATTTGCCCTTGGCCACCACTTAGAATGCTCCCTGCCAGATGTCCATAGGGCTGGCTTACGCACAGACATCTTTGCCTAAATATAAGTATCAGCTCGCCAGGAAGGACTTCCCTGACACCGCATCTCAAGTTGTCCCTAATATCTTCTCTCCCATCAGTCTCTTTTCTTTCTTCTTCTTATTGCTGAGATCATGACTTGATACTTTCTTATTGATTTCACCCAGTGCAAGCTCCATAACAGAGGGACCTTATCAACTGTACTCATTTTGTTTCATTCAAAATGCTTCGTATAAAGCAAGTGTTTAGCTAATACAGATGGAATGACTGTTTGATATCATTTTTGTCATTGTTGTTTAGTCACAAAGTCATGTCTGACTCTTGTGATCCCATGGACTGTAGCCCGCCAGGCTCCTCCATCCATGGGATTTCCCAGACAAGAATATCAGAATGGGTTGCCATTTTTTTTCTCCAGGGGATCTCTCTCCCCAGCTCAGAGATCAAACCTGATTCTTCTGTATTGCAGGTGGATTCTTTACTTCTAAGCCACCAGAGAAGCCTAGATACACTTTACCAAGAATCCCACAACAGGAAAAGCAACACAAAGTCACTAGGCTCTAAGGAGCCCAGTGGCTCACTGTGAAGCCTTTTCAGAGAGTTGTGTGACTTCCTGCAAGCCCTCTGGCCCTACTGATGATGTACTGATGCATTTTTAACTCCACGAAATAGAGCCATTTAACATAAGAGTGACTGATGGATACTTAAGTGACATTTGATGACACAAATATTTCCTGATTGTCAAAAATAACACATTCTTGATGTGTAGCTATTGAAGCAGAGCTATCAAGAATGTGAGGACACTTGTCCCTAATTTCCTTCTTCTCATTCTTTGACTATTTCATGGATCCTGTTTCCTACTGGCGAGTCAGCACCCTGAAGGTAGGCACTACCTACCTACCTACCCTGAAGCTCTTAGCCCCATACCTGCTCCATGTTATATTTGATCCCACCTAATAAACAAGCCAGTCACATAGCGGGCATGTGCAAACGGGTGAGTGATCTCCAAAAAGTGTGAAAACCATCCTTGTAACAATGTTCTCCAAGAGTGTAGGGCCCTTTCAGCCTAAAAACTGCAAGAAATATGAATGAACTTTGATTCCACTCACCCAGCTGTTCCATTAGGCACGAGGGTAACTAGGAAGGACCAAAGAATGTTCAAACAACTACACAGTTGTACTTATCTAACACTCTAGCAAAGTAATGCTCAAAATTCTGCAAGTCAGGCTTCAATGGGATATGAACTGTGAACTTCCAAGTGTTCAAGCTGGATTTTGAAAAGGCACAGGAACCAGAGATCAAATTGTCAACATCCATTCAGTTCAGTTCAGTTCAGTTCAGTCTCTTAGTCGTGTCCGACTCTTTGAAACCCCATGACTTGCAGCACACCAGGCCTCCCTGTCCATCACCAACTCCCGGAGTTCACTCAGACTCATGTCCATCCAGCCATCTCATCCTCTGTCATCCCCTTCTCCTCCTGCCCCCAATACCTCCCAGCATCAGAGTCTTTTCCAGTGAGTCAACTCTTCTCATGAGATGGCCAAAGTATCGGAGTTTCAGCTTTAGCATCAGTCCTTCCAAAGAACACCCAGGACTGATCTCCTTTAGAATGGACTGGTTGGATCTCCTTGCACTCCAAGGGACTCTCAAGAGTCTTCTCCAACACCACACTTCAAAAGCATCAATTCTTCAGTGCTCAGCTTTCTTCACAGTCCAACTCTCACATCCATACATGACCACTGGAAAAACCATAGCCTTGACTAGATGGACCTTTGTTGGCAAAGTAATGTCTCTGCTTTTGAATATGCTATCTAGGTTGGTCATAACTTTCCTTCCAAGGAGTAAGCGTCTTTTAATTTCATGGCTGCAGTCACCATCTGCAGTGATTTTGGAGCCCCCAAAATAAAGTCTGACACTGTTTCCACTGTCTCCCCATCTATTTCCCATGAAGTGATGGGACCAGGTGCCATGATGTTTTCTGAATGTTGAGCTTTAACAAGAGAATTCCAGAAAAACATATACTTCTGCTTCATTGACTATGCCAAAGCCTGTGACTGTGTGGATCACAACAAACTGTGAAAAATTCTGAAAGAGATGGGAATACCAGACCATCTTACCTACCTACTGAGAAATCTGTATGCAGATCAAGAAGCAACAGTTAGAACTGGAAATGGAAACAACAGACTGGTTCCAAATCGGGAAAGGAGTACTTCAAGGCTGTATATTGTCACCATGCTTATTTAACTTATATGCAGAGTACATTCTGCAAAATGCTGGGCTGGATGAAGCATAAGCTGAAATCAAGATAGCTGGGAGAAATATCAATAACTTAAGATATGCAGATGACAACACCCTTACGGCAGAAAGAGAAGAGCAACTATAGAGCCTCTTGATGAAAGTGAAAAAGGGGAGTGAAAAAGTTGGCTTAAAACTCAACATTCAGAAAACAAAGATCATGCCATCCAGTCCCATCACTCCATGGCAAACAGACGGGGAAACAATGGAAACAGTGAGAGATTTATTTGGTGGGGGCAGATTCCAAAATCACTGAAAAAGACCCTGATGCTGGGAAAGATTGAAGACGGGAGGAGAAGGGGACGACAGAGGATGAAATGGTTGGGATGGCATCACGGACTCAATGGACATGAGTTTGAGCAAACCCCGGGAGTTGGTGCAGGGGGAAGCTTGGCATGCTGCAGTCCATGGGGCCGCAAAGAGTCAGACATGGTGGAGTGACTGAGCTGAACTGACTGAACTACCTAGGACCGTGGGTGGCAGGCGAGGTTTTGCAGGTGGGGAACACGAAGGCTGTGCTAGAAAGGATGAAGACCTTTGGAGCTCTGCCTGGGGTGAGGGCAAGGGGCCATTTCAGTTGCGAGTGGCCAGTTTCTTGCACAGAAAACTACCTAGCCATGGGCACCGGGTGGTAATGAAAAGATCACAGCCTTTGAAGCCCCATGGGCCTGTCTGAATCACAGCTCTACACCTACTAACTGGGCTCTATGGACAAGCTATTTATTTTAGCTGAGGTTCAACTTCTCCTGTGTGCGAAAATATCATGGTAATACCTAAGTCACAGGAATATCCAGAAGATTAAGTCAACTGATGTAAGAA
Source organism: Capra hircus (assembly GCF_001704415.2). Lineage (NCBI taxonomy): Eukaryota > Metazoa > Chordata > Mammalia > Artiodactyla > Bovidae > Capra > Capra hircus. The sequence goes on from NC_030813.1 coordinate 112,383,772, forward strand.
AAAGCTTCTAAAAGCATCCAGTAGATGCTTAATTTACATGAGCTTATTTCCTCCCTTCCTTGAGCACAGAGGAGGATGCTGTTTTCACTGCATAGATTTCAGATGTCAAATTTCCCACACTGCAGAAATTTCAAAAGTCTGAGTATCCAAATGAAAACCACCCTGTTACCCCAAATCACCATTTCCTTCATGTTCCCACTCCAAGAACTAGTTCTAGAAGGAGAACTCCTTTTGACAATGCTTTCTTGGGCTCAGCATGAAAAGATGAGAGCGAGGTCCCAGCAAGTTTCTGGAATAGATGGAAGTAAGACAATGGAACCATTACAGGTCAAGCACCAGAGAGTGAGTTCAGGTTGGGACGTGGAGAACTTAAGGTGTCTGTTCAACATCCAAAGAGACATTTTCAGGAAGTGATTGGAAGAACATGTAGGTCTCAAATTCTGGAGTGAGTTCATGTCTGCAGATAGGTGCGATGGTACAGCTGTCTGTTAAAACCATAAGCTTGTGTGTGTGTGTGTGTGTGTGTGTGTGTGTGTGTGTTGGAGAAAATATGTGTCAAGTGAGAAAAAAATTTCAGAATGACTATTCTAAGAAATACCCTCATTATGCAGGAGTAGAAGCAGTGGGGACTGATGAATGATATTCTTGGAGGGGAGCTGATATTTAACAGTTGCCAATCTCCATGGCGTGAATACTCTAGATAGCCAATTCCAAGCTATCAACACGACTCGGAGGGGCTCACAAAGTTCCTGAAGAATTAACCACTGACTTTCACAAGCGAGTATGAGCCACACAAGGCAGGAGGGGGAGGATAAAAAGGACTGAACACGAAAACGGCCAGGGGAGTCGAAGAAGAGCGAGGAGGACGGTACCCTGAAAGTCGAGGGTCTTGAGCCTCTCAGTACGGACTATTGCAATCACAAAAGAGAGATCCAGGAAACAAACACAAAAGTATCCTTTTGCTAATAGGTGGGTGAGGCATATCCTTGAGAGGTACAAACAGCAAAGGGGGAAAGGGGAAGCCCAGCTTCAGTGGCTTGGCAGGGAACAAATAGAAAGGGATTAGAGACAAGTCTAGAAAAGCCTTTCAAGATTCTGGCTTAGGAAAGGCAGGGGAGACATAAAGTGAGGCTGACAGTGGGTGCAGGGTCTGTCTGAGTGCAACCCAAGAGGTATGAGCTCCTAGAGAGAGTACGGCAGTCAGAAGATGGTTGAGGACGATTGCCACCCATGTCGACTGGCCAAGGAGAAGGTAGGGTGGTAAAGAGCACCGCCACGTGCTAGAGAGAGGAAGAGAGTTCAGGGAACGTTCTGTCTGCTCTGCTGTCATCTTCTCCAGCAGGAAGGAAATCAGGACGACCAGGCTTGGCTGCTGAGATCAGAGACAGTGGGGAGAAGTCCCGACTCTATCACGAGATCTCAGGCAAGACTCACCTCCACAGCTTTAAAATGCAGATGATAATAACCTCATCTCATGGGGTTGTTATGAAGATGCAGTTATCTAGAACTTGTAAAGGACCTGTCAAAGCACCCTGCCTAGGGTGGACCCCAGATCCGTTTTAGTTTGCTTCCTCCCTTTCCGCGGGCAGTAAGGCATTTACACTAATATTACAAAGATATCCTGTGCTCTTTCCTCATCAGGGAGGAAGGAAATGTGCCTTCTGCTGGGTAAATCATGCCGTTTCCAGGGCATAAGGGATAAACAGGATGGGCTTGCCTCCCTCCTCACACACCACAACAGCGTAGTGAGGCGGGGACATTCACATACGTGGGCTGAGCCAGACACAGCCACATGGAGGGGAATCCATTCATAAAACACTTGAGGGTCATCTGGGCAAAAGATGTTACATGGACGTCTGTGGTCGTTACCCAGTACATGTTCTGTTGGTATGAATCACGAGAGGTTATGAAGTCGGTATAACTTCAGAAGATCATACCTAGGAAATTAACTTGCTCCAGCTTTTCCTGCTTTGACATTAGCTTTTATGATCTCATTTCTTATACGAACTCAATACTAGAGTAATATTTGCTTTAAACCCCTTAAATAGTTCCCTGGGGGCTGAAAACTCAACCATATTTATTTTCCTACAGTAAATATAAGAAAGTTAGGCAGTTACAAAAGTGTAAAAGTCAGTCACTAATATTTAAATCAAATAAGCTGATCCAAATATTTTAAGTAACAGTGGTTACTGCACCCTGGATTTCATATAAATATTGAATTAGGCTTATTTATATTAGTTAGTCAGAATTTGGAAAATGGAAAACGGAAAGGTCACTTTAAGTTTAGTGAAAACTTGGGCCCAGAGTTCCATAACAGGATAGGTAGGCATCATTTCTCAGGAGGGGGAAACCAAAAGCAAGCACTGGAGCTTCCAGAAAACACTGTCGTTGTTTTTTCAAGTACATAGGCGCTGTTATTCTTCCTGCGGCACATGGAATGGGAAGATTTCCTCTTGTGAATGATTCTGTAAGGTTTAAGAAGCCAGATTTCCATAATTGTTAAAAGTCATCAATTTTGTTAACACATTCATAACTATATCCTATTTGTAAAAAGATGTAATGTCAAATAAATCAAAAGTCACAATTGATATAACTTCCTGTTGTCGGTTCTCCCATCCATCTAAAATAACAATTATTATCATTTGGTGATATAATTTTGGAGTTAATCCTTCCAGATATTGTTGATTTTCCTGCACCTTTAAATATATTTGACATCTATGTATATGATTTATATTCAAAATAGTTATGCATTACATATAAGTGTATATATATATATAACTGTTATACAATTATATATATATATTTAAAACTGTTTTTGATTGGGTACAGTAATTTATCCATAATACACTCTATGTTTTCTGAAACGTGCCATTTTTTTTACAATAAACTATATCTTTCAGGACTTTCTGTCAATGCATTCTATTAATATATCATTCCATGCAATGTCACGTTTTACAATGTACAGAGGCTCATTATTATTTAGGTTTTGTCCTATTCCTGAAGAAATATTTGCAATATATATATATAATATATATATTAGTTTATAGGGCTTCCCTGGAGGCTTAGCTGGAAAAGAATCCACCTGCAATGCGGGGGACCTGGGTTTGATTCCTTGTTTGGGAAGATCTCCTGGGGAAGGGAAAGGCTACCCACTCCAGTGTTCTGGCCTGGAGGAGTCCACGGACTGTATAGTCCATGGGGTCGCAAGGAGTGGGACACGACTGAACCCCTTTCACTGCATAATCACTATTCCCTATATAAACATAAAGGTGCTATGTGGGCTCAGTCACTTCAGTCATGTCCAACTCTGCGACACCAGGGACTGGAGCCCACCAGGCTCCTCTGTCCATGGAATTTTCCAGGCAAGAATACTGGAGTTGCCCTTTCCTCCTCCAGAGAATCTTCCCAACCCAGGGACTGAACCCATGTCCCTTGTATCTCCTGCATCAGCAGGCATATTCTTTACCAGTAGCGCCACCTGAGAAACCCAAACATAAACATATGTATATATGCATGTATATGCGTGTATATGCATGTATATATGTGTGTATATGTATGTATATGTGTGTATATGCATTTATATATGTGTATGTACATATATACACATATGTATACATCTCACTTCTAAAATCAATAAGAAAAAGACAACCCACTAGACAAATTGGCATAGGGATTAGCCAGTTTGCAGAAGAAAATACAGATAAAAATATGCTCCTTCTCAGTATTACCTAGGGTAGCAGTCCTGAGAAAGTCCCCAAGATCATTTCAGGGGAAACGTGAGATCGAAACTCTTTTTGTCATATTTTCCCTTATTTGTCTTTTCCCTTGTGCTGACATTTGCAATGATAGCATATAGCAATGGTGGAAAAAACTTGGAACCTTCACACAAAATCAAAGCACAGCATCAAACTAGACAGGAAGAACTGTACTCTTTACCAACTTGCCCTTGGAGTTAAAAACATATATTTTTTGATGAAGGAATAAAAATTATAAATTGTATTATATCTCTACCATTGAACAGCAGCCTCTCTATTTTTCTGTGCAACAAAATGAGACAGATGAATACTATCTCTAGGAGGAACACTTGTGTGATTGTGGTAAGCTCAACTAGTGGCTCATTTCGTTCAATTCTATTTCAGGTGAAAGAGCAACTGAAAACTAGTTATTTAGAAGCCTATTTGGCAGAGATTTTCTCCAAGAACAGAGTGAACTGATCACTTTAAACAAAACGACTGATATTTGTTGCCAACGACAAACTTTGAACTTTTGAGCAAAAGTTAAATTACAGTAAACATATCTGCCACTGTGAGCTTGATAGCTTTCCATTAGTAAAGACTCTTCTGATGAGATTGATGGTGATATTAACAAACGTGATTTTTTTGCTATTGCATAATGAGAAGTGAACCAATTTGGAAGATTTGCAAAATGCAGTGAACCAATATTTTCCAAATAACCAATGCATGACATAAATTCACGAGTGGGTACAACATTCAGAGTGCAAAACAGACTGATGAATTTTAATATTAAAAAGATGCAAAGTTCAATGATATGGTTTCAGAGTCTACATTGAAATCTATCTTTAAAGAAACTATTAGGTTGCAAAACTATTAGGTTGGCCAGAAAGTTCTTTCAGGTTTTCCATAAGGTAGTATGGATGAACCCAAACAAACTTCTTGGCCAACCCAATACCACTTGTAGAGTTTTGGTATGGGAACAAATTATTATTTCAAAAGGCTATGAGCATATCCCCCTTTTCCCAACCACAAATTTATGTGACACTGATCGTCTCCATATTTCCCTTCAACTGAAACAACCTATCAGCTGACTGAACAAAGCGGCTGATGTAAGAAATCACCTATTCCATTAAGCAAACACCAAGAGATTTGCAAACATGCAAAGAGAGGCCCATCTTCTCACTTCTAATTTGTTCGAGAAAGTGTAATTCTTCTATTTAAAAGCTGTCGTCCATGTCAACTTCCCTGGTGGTCCAGTGGTTGAGACTCTGCACTTTGAGTGCAGGGGACATGAGTTCAATCTGTGGTTAGGGAGCTAAGATTTCACATGCTTCTTGGTCAAAAATAATAATAATAATAATAATAATAATAAAGGGCTTTCCTGGTGACTCAGACTGTAAAGAATTTGCCTGCAATGCAGGAGACCAGAGTTCTATCCCTGGGTTGGGAAAATCCTCTAGAGAAGGGGATGGCTACCCATGCTAACATTCTTGCCTGGACAATTCCATGGACAGAGGAGCCTGGCAGGCTACAGTCCACGGGGTTGCACAAAGCTGGACATGACTGAGCGACCAACATTTCTCACGTTAATTTAAAAAATGTCATCATGTTAACATGTAATAGGTTTACTATTGCCACTTTTAGATAAAAATTATTTTTTTAATTTCTCAGCTTTAATTTATCACATGGTAAATCTTGATAGCTATCACCCACAGATACAAAATCTCCTAGGGGCCCTCAAACATTTTGAAGAGTATCAGGAAGCCCTGAGAACAAAAATCTGGAGAACTTCTGATCAAGAAAGTGAAGGTTAAATTTAGAAACCAGTTTTTGACCCATCAGCTTAGCTAAAATTGTCCAAATTAATAATAATAAACATCAGTAAGGGTAGAGAAAGTGAATATTCTCATACTCTGATTGCTAAACGGATTATAAATTGGTACAGTTACTTTAAAGGTCAATTAGGCCAGGTCTATTTTAGAGGTTGGCAAACTTTTTCTATGAAGAGCAAAAAGCAGGGGGAGCCTTATTTATATTTAACAGCTTATTTATATTTTTAAATTTATTTTATTGAAGTACAGTTGATTTATAATGTTGTGCTAATATCTACTACTACTACTGCTACTACTACTAAGTCACTTCAGTCGTGTCTGACTCTGTGCGACCCCATAGACGGCAGCCCACCAGGCTCCCTTGTCCTTGGGATTCTCCAGGCAAGAACACTGGAGTGGGCTGCCATTTCCTTCTCCAATGCATGAAAGTGAAAAGGGAAAGTGAAGTCGCTCAGTCATGTCTGACTGTTAGCGACCCCATGGACTGCAGCCCACCAGGCTCCTCCGTCCATGGGGTTTTCCAGGCAAGAGTGCAGGAGTGGGCTGCCATTGCAGCCCGTGCTATACAGCAAAGTAATTTGGTGATGCATATTATATATATATACACACACATTCATTTACATTTTCTTTTTCATTATGGTTTATCACAGGATATTGAACATATTTCCATGTTCTATATGGTAGGATTCGGCTGTTTTTCTGTCCTAGGTATAGCAGTTTGCTAACCCAAACTCCTAATTCACTCCTCTCCCACCTTGCTCTGTCTTGGCACCTTGGCAATCCCAAGTCTGTTCTCTGTGGCTGTGAGTCTGTTTCTGTTTTGGGAATAAGTTCATTTCTGTCATATTTTAGATTCCACGTATAAGTGATATCGTATGGTGTCTCTCTTTCTGATTTCACCTAGTGTGATAATCTCCAGGTCCATCCATGTTGCTATAAATGGCATTGTTTCATCTTCTATGGCTGAGCAATATTCCGTGTGTGTGTGTGTGTGTGTGTGTGTAGCATATATATATATATAGCCATTCAGTTGCCCAGTCACGTCCGACTCTTTGTGACCCCATGGACTGTGGCACACCAGGCTTCCCTGTCATTCACTATTTCCCTGAGAATTTGCTCAAACTCATGTCCATTGATTCAATGATGCCATTCCACCATCGCATCCTCTGTCACCCCCTTCTCCTCCTGCCTTCGATCTTTCCAGCACCAGAGTCTTTTCCAATAAGTTGGCTCTTCGAATCAGATGGCCAAAGTATTGGGGCTTCAGCTTCAGCATCAATCCTTCCAATGAATATTCAGGGTTGATTTCCTTTAGGACTGACTGGCTTGAGATATATATATATATACATATCATATACCATAATTCTTATCCATTCATCTGTCAAAGGACATTTAGGTTGCTTCCATATCCTGGCTATTGTAAACAGTGCTGCAATGAACATAAGGTGCATGTATCTTTTCAAATTATAGGGTTTTTTTCCCCACATATATGCCCAGGAGTAGGACTGCAGCATTATATGGCAACTCTTTTTAGTTATTTGAGGAATCTCCATACTGTTTTTCATAGTGGCTGCATCAATTTACATCCCATCAAGAGTGTAGAAGGGTTCCCCTTTCTCCATACGCTTTCTAGCATTTGCCGTTTGTAGACTCATTAAAGACTTTTTAAATTTAAAATGTATATACTCATGCTTCAGTTACTCTGCTCTGCAGTACCTTTAAAGAAATGCTCACATTTTTGTACTGTTTCAGTTCAGTTCAGTTCAATCGCTCAGTCATGTCTGACTCTTTTCGACCCCATGAATTGTAGCACGCCAGGCCTCCCTGTCCATCACCAACTCCCAGAGTTCACTCAGACTCACGTCCATCGAGTTGGTGATGCCATCCAGCCATCTCATCCTGGGTAGTCCCCTTTTCCTCCTGCCCCCAATCCCTCCCAGCATCAGAGTCTTTTCCAATGAGTCAGCTCTTCGCATGAGGTGGCCTAAGTACTGGAGCTTCAGCTTTAGCATCATTCTTTCCAAAGAACACCCAGGACTAATCTCCTTTAGAATGGACTGGTTGGATCCCTTATGTGCTAAATACTGCCCTAATCACTTTACACATTTATCCCATTTAATTCACACAACAGTTCTACAAAGTAAATCCTGTTGGTTTCTTTATTTTCTGGATGAGGAAAATGAGGCCTAGAACGGTTATGTAACACCTAAGGTTGCACAGCTAATCCATGGATGTTTGCCGAAACATTATTTTGCAGAGCAAGAAAACAGAAATGACTTAAATATTTACAGACGTTAAACATGATGTCTGTTCTGGTCGGTGTCTCCCCTTAATAGACCTTCCAAAATAGAGTGGAATGAAATTTCTGATTTCATTTCTTGGTTTATTCAAATTTTCTGAGTACATTTGAAGTCCCAAGCTCTCCTTAAACATTGTACTGACTGCCAGGCCATCATAATCCCGGTTCTTCTTAATCCGAGGGAAACATTATCCCTGGAAATTATGGCGTCTACTGTTTCCTAGCCTAGCTTCTCAAGAAGGCAATGGCAACCCACTCCAGTGTTCTTGCCTGGAGAATCCCAGAGATGGGGGAGCCTGGTGGGCTGCTGTCTATGGGGTCGCACAGAGTCGGACACGACTGAAGCGACTTAGCAGCAGCAGCAGCAGCAGCAGCAGCAACCTCGCTTCTATATCCTGGTCGACCAGCAGTTCTTTAAGGATTAAGAATGAATGGCTCTTGGGGACCTCCCTAGTGGTCTAATAGTTGAGACTATGCCTCCCAATGCAGGGGGTAAGGTTAGATCCCTGGTCAGGCGGCTACAATCCCATATGCCTTGTGGCCAAAAAGACCAAATCATAAATCAGAAACAATACGGTAATGCATTCAATAAAGCCTTTAAGAATGGTCCACATCCCCCAATCTTAAAAGAATGAATCACTCTTGGGCTCCCTTTTCATTCTTTGGCATCTGTCACTCTCTATCAACTCCACTGTTACTATCCCTCTTTTTTTCTGTAATTTTATTGAGGTGTAGATAATTTATAACATTGAAACTGCTGCCACTCTTGCCCAAGCCACCATCATTGCTTTTCTGAGCTGAAAAGTCTCCAGGTTGACGTACCTGATCCTATCTTTTCAGTCGCCAAGTCATGTCTGACTCTGCAGACCCCATGAACTACAGCACGCCAGGCTCCTCTGTCCTTCACTATCTCAGAGTTTGCTCAAATCCCTGTCCTTTGAGTCAGTGATGCTATCTAACAGTTTAATCCTCTGTGGTCCCATTCTCCTCCTTCCCTCCATCTTTTCCAGCATCAGGGTCTTTTCCAACGAGCTAGCTTTTCGCATCAGGTGGCCAAAGTACTGGAGCCTATTTTACCCGCCTGCAGCCTTGTTTCCTCCACAGGGTCCAGAGTGAGCTTTACAAAGTTCAATTCAGATCAAAACCTCCACTCAGCAGCTTCTAGCAGCTAGTCATTACATAGAATTGCAAATCCTCACCAGGGCCTTCAAAGCTTGACTTCCTGAATTCATCTCCTATTGAGGTCCTGCCTAACTCTGCTTTGGGTACCCAGGGGGCTTGCCATTCCCCTCACAAAGAAATTTCTTCTGTAGAGCCTTTGCACAGGCTGTTCCCTCTGCCTGGATGCTCTTCCCTGCAATGTTGGCAAGGCCCATTCTTCTGTCTTACAGAAGTCTCTGCTGCAAAGGTCCCTGCTCATCCTACCTAATCAAATAGACCACCTCCACCAGCTCCTTCATCCTCTCTTCCTGTCCTCAGTTTTGTCTTCTTCAAATCACCTATCAGAACCTAACATGTCTAGTTTTTATGCTTGTTTACAACCGCTCTCTCTTCAGCCCAGTCTAAAATAGTGCATGGGACATACTGCTCAATACTTATATTGATAGAATGAGCCTCAACTTTCTTACTTCTAAAATGGAGATACTACTGTCCCTTACAGGACTGTTATTAATAGCAATTACTGCTTATTTCATTATGAAAATATAGCAAGTGATGCCAGGCACACTGCTAAATAGCCTGCCTGCATTATCTCACATAATCCCGACAACAACTCACTGGACTGATATTGTCATTATCGCCCACTTTGCAGATGAGGAAACTGGGGCACAGAGGGCATGAGTCACGTGCCAGGTTCCCAGCTCTGCATGAATCACGGAGGGAATAGTCAAAGCCAGGAAGGAGCTGCCTCCGGAGCTAAAGGGAATGAGGGACGGCAACAGGCTGAGAGCTCAGTGCTCTCTATAAATGCGAGAAATTACTGTTCACATCACCACGGGCAACGACGGCACTGGGCAGGATGCTAAAAGGGCCCCGGGGATGGAGGTGGTCCTCTTCTGGGGGAGCTGAGTCTCAGTGGGTCAGCGAGACTCAGAGGGACCGCTCAGGTGAAAAAAGGACTTCCCTCCACCAGGGACTTTCTTAAACACACCCTAGGAAGGGTGTTTGTTGAGTCCGTTCTCTGATCAGATAACAATTTGACACTCACTCTTCCATTTTCTGCTGGCAGCAGACCCAGTCTGTGACTTTTTATCACCCATCAGTTATCTGTGTGGCCTGGAAGGAACTCCGGGTAAGGTACAGGAAAAAGGTGGGGGTATTGTTGGGGCTTCCTGCTGGCCAGCGCACTGGCCTATTGTTGGGTTTATTTTTTTAGACTATCACATCACAGTGATTTAGGCAACATCCTTTTTCCATCCTGGACCTGATACAATATTTATTGAATTCTACAAACTGCGTCAATAGACAATTCTTTCTGTATCATTGCCCACGTTTTTCCTTTTTTGAAATCCATTAAAAGATTTTGCTAATTGCCCCGTGATCAACCAACCCTTCAAACTTGAAATCATAAATTTTTTAAAGGGGCTTCCAGTAGAGCCTTGCTAACCTACTATGTATTTTTTAAACAAAGAAAACAGCATTTTTTTGAGATTCCAATGTGTCAGGCACAAGGCGATGCATCATCTGATGAACATCCTGCCACACCCTGCAACCATGAATATTTCCCATTTTACAGATGAGGAAACTGAGTTAAGAAAAGAGATGGGATGGCCCTTCTCACTAAGTCATAGACGTGTCCTGTGATCCCTGGAGGTCTGACTACAGATCTCTATGCTTCAGATAAGAGAAGTGACTTGCCCTTGAAATATTTTGCTACTTTAGTTTGAGATCAATGGGGTTCTAGGAGTAAGGACTACACAGAGTAAGGATCCTATTCTCCCTGTCTATATACATACAACATACTGGTTGTATGTGTGGGTGACTCACCCAGGTACCAGAACGAATTAACCAGAAATGAAACCGAGTTTTGAAAGCCATGAGCAGTATGGCAACATTGAAGCTGCCACAATGCTTCATTTCTTTCTTCTCCTCCTGATTATTTTGATTTGATTACAGAATGAGCCTTTACAAGCAAATCAGCATCGTGAGAACTGTTCTTTGCATCCTCAATACGCTCACATCCCTTTTCTCTCCGACTGTCACTTTGGATTCTTGAGCCGCGCAGAATCGCAGACTCTAGAGACTAAGTACAGAGAGTGTGCAGAGCTGGGAGGGGCTGTCTTCATTTCATTCAAAATAGGAAACTGAGGTCCAGAGGAGAGGGTGCCTTTTTCTGGGCCACATAGTGACTTGGTGGCAGAGGAGTTACTCGAAAAGAAAAGCAACCTTTGTTGAAAACCTGCCTTGGGTTAGACACATTGCATAATAAAATAACAATAATCATAACAATATTAAAAATAATAACAGTGAATATGTATCAAGTTCTTGGGCTTCCCAGGTGGCACTACCGGTAAAGAACCCACCTGACAATGCAGGAGACGTAAGAGACACGGGTTTGATTCTTAGGTAGGGAGATCTCCTGGAGGAGGGCAGGACCACCCACTTTAGAATTCTTGCCTGGAGAGTCCCAAAGACAGAGGAGCCTGGCAGGTCACCGTCCATGGAGTCGCAAAGAGTTGGACACAATTGAAGCAACAGTACATAGGCAAGTACATCAGGCTCTTAACATCTGTCAAGTACTATGCAAAATGCTTAAGGCAATTTTTTAAAAAAGAATTTAGTCCTCTCCACCTTGGAGACAAGTACTCTAATTATCCCCACTGCTAAGTCACTTCAGTCGTGTCTGACTCTGTGCGACCCCATAGATGGCAGCCCACCAGGCTCCCCCGTCCCTGGGGTTCTCCAGGCAAGAACACTGGAGTGGGTTGCCATTTCCTTCTCCAATGCATGAAAGTGAAAAGTGAAAGTGAAGTCACTCAGTCGTGCCCGACTTCTCAACTCCATGGACTGCAGCCCACCAGGCTCCTCTGTCCATGGGACTTTCCAGGCAAGAGTACTGGAGTGGGTCGCCACTGGCTTCTCCAATTATCCCCACTAGGCAGGTGAGAAAACCTCTGAGAGAGACCACTCAGTCATAAGATAAGATTCAAAGGCCCAGGCCTGTCTGGCAACATGGTCCTTGCTGTGCTATAAACATGGGGGAATCCACATGGAATGAAACTCTCCAAAGCCCTAATTGAGCCACAGAGGACCTTCTTCACTATAGATTTCTTCTGAGACAAACGCTGAGAAAGATAGATGGATCTAGGGAGGCCAAGAAGTAACATTTTTCACCATCCCCACAGGGACCTTCCTTTCCCTACTGTTTCCTGTAACATTTAAACACAAACGGTGGCAAGTAGGCAGACTTCCTTGATGGCTCAGTGGTTAAGACTCAGGGTTTCCAATGCAGGGGGTATGGGTTCAACTCCTGGTCAGGGAACTAAGATCCCACATTCCAGGTGACATGGTAAAAAAAAAATTTTTTTAATGCAAATGGGACTTATTAATTTAAAAAAAAGCTGGGGGGGGGGACCATGAAAGCCTTTTCAACTAAATTTGAAGCCTTGATCATTTAGGCACAAGGAGACCCACTGTTACAAAGAAAATCCTCTCCTATGAGCAGATATATGATTCTCCCAGCTCAGAGGATATCTATTGGATGTGCGTGCATGCTAAGTCTCTTCAGTCCTGTCCGACTCTGTGCAACACGATGGACCACAGCCTGCCAGGCTCCTCTGTCCATGCGATTCTCCAGGCAAGAATACTGAGTACAATACCATGCCCTCCTCCAGGGAATCCTACCAACCCAGGGATCCAACCTGAGTCACTTGCGTCTCCTGCATTGGCAGGCAGGTTCTTTATCTCTAGCGCCACCTAGGAAGCGTGTCTATTAGATGGGTCAGTCGTGTCTGACTTTTTGCAACCCCAAGGACTATGTAGTCCATGGAATTCTCCAGGCCAGAATACCGGAGTCGGTAGCCTTTCCCGTCTCCAGCAGATCTTCCCAACCCAGGAAGAGGACCAGGGTCTCCTGCATTGCAGGCGAATTCTCTACCAGCTGAGCCACCAGGGAAGGCCATCTATTAGAAAGAGACCCCAAAATCTCAATCAAAATGATCCATCTCTGCTCAACCTGAAAGGAAACAACACCTGCTCATCCCTGAATAGAGATGGCCGGTGTGGTGCAGTGGTTTTTAAACACCTACATCCTCATAAACAAGACCTAAAGGCTATCATTCATCAGCTATGTGACCTCAAGCAAGTCACTCAATGTCTCTGGTCCCATTTGTTCATCTGGAAAAGCACACGTGGAGTGAAAAAAATCACTGGTCCCTCCCATCCAAACGCTCTATGGTTCCTTGACAGAGTATGCTAAAATGAGCTCATTGAAAAGGGCACTGGTTTCATGAGCAGCCTATCCAGTGAGAGGCTTTATAATGTTGAAGCAATATTGGCAGCGATCCCACATCTGTAGACCAAATCACTCTTGGTGAATTTATTTCATATCCAGCAATAGATTGACCTTGGCAACACAGGTGTTCTTTACCACTTGGATCCATATCTTGCCAGTAGAGAAAACTGGATATCCCAGGATATGGCATAACTGATGCTGCAAAAAATCAGTCTAAAATAATTTCCCCCCCAAAAAAGCAGCTGTTAGTCTTGAAACAAGGGTTTTTAGCTTAAAGGTAATGAGCATGTTAACCAAACAGAACCACCCATCCCGTGCATTAACCTTCATTAGGGTAAGGAGGTTTCTCTCTTATGTGAGTACGAGTCTATAAAGAACATACATATTAAAAATAACTGCTGGACTGTTCATAAAATTGCTTGTCCTGCAACTGAATTCTTACTGTTATCTTTTTTCTACTGTTAAGGAAACTCAAGCACTGACTCACTAAGTTGACCAAAAGAGAGAAAAACTGTGGAGACTGAATCATGGAAACTACAGCGAGTCCACACTAGGCCAACTGTACCCTGAATCACCGTGAGTCAGTCTCTCGGCCTCAGCACCACTGACACTTGGGGCTTGACGACTCTCTGTTGTGGGTGCTGTCTTGTACGTAGTCTGATGTTTATCAGCATCCCTGGTCTCTACCCATTAGATGTCAATAGCTCCGCACTCTAGCTGTGACACCTGAAAATCTTCTTGGTGAGGCAAACTCAGCCCCCAGTCAAAGCCAGAGACACAGATGTTCGAAGAATTCAGGGTGGGTGACGACGCTTCAGCTGCCCTCAGGACATCGAGCTCAGGCTCCGATGACTCCACTTTTAACTTTCTGGGTACGACTCTCCTTCTAATCATGCTGAACCTCTGTTTTAATATTCTCAAATCTTTTCCTCACAGGTTATAAAGTCACAGACAGCTTTGGGTGGCTTCCAGATGGTACTTCAGTCCCAAGCGTGATTGATATTTCTGCCACAGGGTAGCAGCAGACACTTCCCAGGCTCACCATGCAGCGCCTTGCCTCCCTTGAACATATCTGTTCCTCTGCCTACAATGCTGTTCCTGTTTAACCATCCTTCTAAACCCATACACCTGCTGTGAATACATGTTCTTGAGAACTCTACCTGGGAAGCTGCTGCATTACACTGGGAGCTCAGCCTGTTGCTCTGTGCTGACCTCGAAAGGGTGGGATGGGGTTGGGGTGGGAGGGGGTGTATGCATACGTATGGCCGATTCATGTTGTACAGTAGAAACTGTCACAACACTGTAAAGCAATCATCCTCCAATTAAAAAAAAAAAAAATGAATTGAACTGACTCCCTGTTCAGTTGCCACAGCAACGGACTACATCGAGCTCCCCCACTGCCTGAGACCTCAGTTTCCTCATCTGTAGGCTGGGCACATTGAAGCCTCACTCGCATGTCCACTATGAGAAGTAAAGGACTTTAGGTGCCTGCCACCTAACAAGTCCTCAATGAAAAGTTCCTTTATCTGGTTGTTCTTACCAATCTTCGAAAATGGCTTGACAAGAATGGACCCACTGTCTGGACACTACAATCTTCACACATTTAATATACAGAAGTGGACCTGCAAACCTTCAAGTCTTTTTTTTTTTTTTTTTTTGAGAAATTCCATTTTCCTCACTTTGGATCATTATATTTTTCCTTTAAGTACTTGGAGCTACGAATACAAGTTGGATTCCAGGGTAACTATAGAAACAGCCCTATCTTGCGTGAATCAAAGAGCCTCCAGCTCTGGCCTTGGGTGAGTTCTCTCAGAACAGTGCTATCTGCAGCCCACACTCTTTGCCACCAACAGGAGTTTTTTTCCAAAGGCTTCCCGTTTCCCACGGGAATATAAGGAAACGGGAATTATTAAAGCAAGCGATAACAGGAGAGACAGGAACAATGCCCCAGTCCTCCGCCCCCAAGTCCAGCAAACTCGAAGTTCTTTGTGTTAACACTCAGAAGGATGCCAAGCCCAGCAGAGATTGGTGACCAGCAAAAGGAAGAGGCTCGGGAAAGGGAAGAGGATACACAGGGTCACGGGCAGCTGAGCTGAGGGGCCATTCGTCACCAGCCCTTCCCAGGCAGCCTGCACGCTTCCAGTCACAGAGGGCACCAGCCCTGGCCGGCCAAGGACAGTGCGGCGAGGAAAAAAAAAAAAAAAAAAACCTTGGCTTTGCTTCATTCGTTAAGTGAACAGATGCCTTCAGAGTATTGATGTACGGACTAACGATTCCAACATTCAGCGTGCTGAGAGCTTACATGCTTAAAGGGCAAGAGTTACACATCAACAAGTTATTAATTTAACTCCTCTTTGAAAAGGTGCCAGAGGGAGAGAAGGAAGGACCCAGGGAGCGTGTCATGTTTACGCCTGTGTAACTTCAGCCCCTACTTTCTGAGCCGGTGGATCTGAAACATCAGGGCATTCTGAAAGCCAGGCTCAGCAGCTTATTACCATGCAGATCCCCTGGCCCCCTGCTCAGCTGTTCTGCCTCCTGAGGTCTTGGTCTGGACCAGAGAAGCTTTATTCTTCCAGATCACCCGCCAAATCTGGTCACATGACCGTGTTCTGCCCAGTTGGATAACGGAAGTGACATGCCCCGCCCCAGCCCTGGCTCTCACACCCCTCGTACCATCT
Organism: Capra hircus; assembly: GCF_001704415.2. Lineage (NCBI taxonomy): Eukaryota > Metazoa > Chordata > Mammalia > Artiodactyla > Bovidae > Capra > Capra hircus. The sequence goes on from NC_030813.1 coordinate 112,399,767, forward strand.
GCACACCCCATGGTTGTTGGCTGGTTGCATGCAGAGGACCCAAGGGAATCCTTGGGCAGGGGAGGCAGTAGAGCTGCTCAAAGATGGGGGTCCTGGAACCATCAAGTGGATCAGATTCCCATCCTTCTTCCCACCAGCCCTGCGGACTGTCACAGGAGTGAGAGAGAGAAAAAAAAAATTTTTTTTAATGAAGGCACTGAATTTTGAAGGTTTTCTTAGTGTAGTTAGTCTCACTTGATGAATCTACATTACTCTTTTCTACTCTACATTTTTAAAAATTACTTGTTTTTATTTGGATGTATCCTTGGAAGAAAAGTTATGACCAACCTAGATAGTATATTCAAAAGCCAAGACATCACTTTGCCGACTAAGGTCCGTCTAGTCAAGGCTATGGTTTTTCCTGTGGTCATGTATGGATGTGAGAGTTGGACTGTGAAGAAGGCTGAGTGCCGAAGAATTGATGCTTTTGAACTGTGGTGCTGGAGAAGACTCTTGAGAGTCCCTTGGACTGCAAGGAGATCCAACCAGTCCATTCTGAAGGAGATCAACCCTGGGATTTCTTTGGAAGGAATGATGCTAAAGCTGAAGCTCCAGTACTTTGGCCACCTCATGTGAAGAGTTGACTCATTGGAAAAGACTCTGATGCTGGGAGGGATTTGGGGCAGGAGGAGAAGGGGACGACCGAGGATGAGATGGCTGGATGGCATCACAGACTCGATGGACGTGAGTCTGAGTGAACTCCAGGAGTTGGTGATGGACAGGGAGGCCTGGCGTGCTGCGATTCATGGGGTCGCAAAGAGTCGGACATGACTGAGTGACTGAACTGAAAGGCTTAGTTGCAGCATGCAAGATCTTTAGTTGCGGCATGCAGGATCTAGTTCCCCGACTAGGGATTGAACCCAGGCCCCATGTATTGAGAGCACAGAATCTTAGCCACACTAGGGAAGTCCTTATTCTATAGTTTCATTAAATTTTCATTCTAAAGATCCGAGTCACAGTTTTTAAGGGCAAAACTGGTAAACACAGAAGAAAGTCGAGGAGTGATTCATCACATTAAACTTCAATCCCACTCTCAGATATGAGAATGGACACTCCTTCAAATATAAGAGGTCTCTTGGACTTTCACTGCACATCCAAGATTATGCCTTAAACCTCTACTCGTGTTGGAGCCAAACTAATACAGCAAATGTTAGACTCAAGCAAAATGTATGGACTAAAGACTAAGGTAGGTAATTACGCAGAGAGGAGTAAAGGCCCCTCTCAGGAGATACAAAGCAAACAGGAGTACAAAGAAATCTGCCACAAAGACAGAAACTGGGGAACCGTAACCATCTCTTTAAAAATGGCCCATGCCTACGGGACTTTCCTGGTGGTCCAGTGGTTAAGATTTTGCCTTCCAATGCAGGGCGTGTGAACAGGGAGCTGAGATCCAACACCAAAAAAAACAGAAACAATACTGTAACAAATTCAATAAAGACTAAAAATAGTCCACATCAAAAAAAAAAATATATCTTTAAAAAAATAGTCCATACTTTGAGCTCACTTGGCCATCTTGAGACCCCTTTGCCTTCGCTACTGCCTCCCACCCCACCCTCCCCAACCTCTCCCCCACGATCCCCCTCCCCTCCCCCGCCCTGAGCAGTATTTAGAAACTGCTGCTGCCTGCCCTGTTGCAGGAGTTTCCGCACAGCAACTGCGTTGATTATTCTGATGTCAAGGGACCTGGGACTGGCCTGGTGGTGGGCTCAGCTCCACACACCCTGCTGGACATGCAGCCAGGGAGTCTCCACTACCAGCCCCCAGGGTGGTGAAGAGACTGCAGCCTCCAAGAGAAGGGCTGTTCCCATCTAGTAAATGTGTCCTCCTCACCCATCAAACCAGTCAATTCTAAAGGAAATCAACTCAACCCTGAAAATTCACTGGAAGGACTGAAGCTGAAGCGCCAATACTTTGGCCGCCTGATGCAAAGAACTGACCCATTGGAAAAGACCCTGATGCTGGGAAAGACTGAAGGCAGGAGGAGAAGGGGATGACAGAGGATGAGATGGTTGGACGGCATCACTGACTTGATGGACATGAGTATGAGCAAACTCTGGGAGATGGTGAAGGACAGGGAAGCCTCGCATGTTGCAGCCCATGGGGTGGCAGAGTCGGACGCAATTTAGCAACTGAACAACAATAACAACTGTGAAACAAAGACTTCAGATGGAGGAAGAATCCCTCCAAATCCCCTCTTCCCCTTTGGCCCAAGTCAGCCTCACACCAAAAGAGCAGTTGACTAAGGATTCATGCATCAGCATTCCACCACGTGGCAGTCTCCAGTCACACTGGAGGTGATCCAGTTTGACTTTGGAAAAGGGAAGGGCCGGGGCATGCATCCCAGAGAACTGAAGGATGGAATCTTCCACTCATGCTTCCAGCCACACTGGCCTTCTCACTGCCCCCCCGACACTCCAGACTCATCCCCACCTTTGTGCCGGCTGCTCTCTGCTTGAAGTATTCTTCCCCCAGACCTCCCCGGGGTCCGGGCCTCTGCTTCCTGCAGGTGGCCTCTGCTCAGAGACTTCCCCTATTCACCCTTCCCAAGTCAGCTGCCCCACCCCAGTCTCTCCAACCACTCGTCCCATTTTATTTTCCTCCAAAGGCCTTATCACCACATGGAAGTATGATAATTGTTGTTCTAGCCAAACAGGATATCTACCGGGGACTGGGTGATAAGAGCTGCCGAGAAAGCAAAGTGACTGTGCAGAATTTTTTAGTTTTTTTCTAAGTGCCATTTAAAAACAATCAATACACAAAACAGCATCAATATGGAAAATACACTTGAAGCAAGGTTAATGAAAACACAGATTATAAAGTAGCACACTTTACTATGACACAAGGATTGGGGTATAATCGGCCAACACAAAACTTTTAGGGGATGCAATAATAAGCGATAGCTCTCTTTCACTCTTCAAAATTCTGTGCACTACTTTGTATTATTTTATCAGGCTTAAGAATACATTTGAAAATAAATACATACATACATCAATTAAATCTAATAAATGAAGATCACTGCAACATTTGGAGAGACCATAGAGGCTGTCTAGTCTAATACCCTGTATTTGCAGATGAAGAAACTGAGCTTCAAAGGGAAGTGAATTGCTCAAGGTCATACTCAAGGTTAGTCAATGAGGAGACAGAATTAAATGCAGAACTTGGACTCTAGGCCCAATGCCTTCTTCACTGCCCTGTGTTTCACAGTTTCAAAGGAGTCTTTTAAGAAGGAACACATCCTTCATCAGAGGATGAAGACCAACATTGTCATAAGCATGCAGAGTGTAACACAGAAGCATTTCTTGTTCACATGGGGCACTGCCTGCCCAAGACCTTCCACCTCCATGCTTGTCTTTAGCCCGGTCCCTTCACCTCTTTGAAGCCCTGTTTCCTCTCATGGGATGACGATGGTCATGATGGTGATGATAAGGATAAGGGTGAAGAAGAGGATGGTGACGTTATGGGTGATACTGATGTTGGTGATGATAACTGGTACCACCATTGATCGGGCACCATGCTCCATGCCTCACTGTTTCATTTAATTCATAATCACACTAAGATGTGGGCATAGCTATCATTATATTATTATGGTTGTTGTTGTTATTATTATACTTTCATTAGGTGCAGAAGCTGAGGCCTGGAGAGGTTAATGAACGTCCTCAAAGACACTCATAAGTATGAATATGATCTTAACTGGAAATTAATCTCAGGCAAGACAGCTCCAGAGATAGACTTCCGGTACACAGATGGCAAAAATCCTAAAAAATAATTCACAAATGACTGAAGTTTGGGGAAAGGTGGATCATGCTCTGCTGACCCCTCTGAAATGGAGGTGCTGATATTGACCAAGCTTCTTCAGAGAGGGGGCTGCTGCGGGCTTCATGTTGTAGCCCCTCAAAACCCGGGTGTTGACATCTTCACCGCACAACGTGGTGGTATTTGGAGGTACTTTGGGAAGGTGATCAGGACAAGAGGGCAGAGCTCCCACAATAGGATTAGTGTCCTCACTGGCTTCCCTTGTAGCTCAGCTGGTAAAGAATCTGCCTGCAATGCAGGAGACCTGGGTTCGATTCCTGGGTTGGGACAATCCCTTTGGAGAAGGAAATAGCAACTCACTCCAGTATTCTTGCCTGGAGAATCCCGGTGGACAGAGGAGCCTGGCAGGCTATGTCCATGGGGTCACAAGAGTCGGACACAACTTAGCAACTAAACCACCACCACCACCTCACTGGAAGAAAGAGACCAAACTAGAGCCTGCTCTGTCAATTGTGTGAAGCTACAACAAGAAGGCAGCTAACCACAGTCAGGAAGAGTGTCTCATCAGACACCAGGCCTGCCAATGTCTTGATGCTGACTGCCCAGACTCCAGATCTGTGAAAAATAAATATGTTGCTGAAGTCACATACTCTGTAGTATTTTTGTCATAGGCGCCCAAACTATAAAGAGAAAGCGAAATCTTAGGTATGATGGGGCTTCTAAAACTACCATGGGGGACTTCCCTGGTGATCCTGTGGTTAAGAATCCACCTTCCAATGCAGGAGACTCTGGTTCAATCCCTGGACAGGGAGCCAAGATTCCACATGCCTTGGGACAATCACGCCTGTGTGCCACAACAAAAGATCCCTCATGCTGCAACTAAGTTCCGACACAGCCAAAAGAATAAATACTTTGAGAAATAAATAGAAAAATAAAACTACCACGTTATATGAACACTATGTAACAGTATAAATCCTCCTCGTTCTCACAAAGGCCTGATAAGATAGCTATTGTCATTGTGCATGCGTGCTAAGTCACTTCAGTTGTGTCCAACCCTTTGTGACTTAGGAACTATAGCCCACCAGGCTCCTCTGCCCATGGGACTCTCCAGGCAAAAATACTAGAGTGGGTCACCACGCCCTCCTCCAGGGGAATCTTCTCAACCCAGGGATAGAATCCACATCTCTTAAGCCTCCTGCATTGATAGATGGGTTCTTTAGCACTAGCACCACCTGGGAAGCCCATTGTCACGATCACTTTGCATCTTGAAATCAAGAGATGAAGAAACAGACTGTTGGGTAACCTGATCATGGGACGGTTGACCTGAAATCCAAATGCAGACAGTCTTGTCCTAAGGCTGAATCTTAACCACTACACTGTGAGTGTTTCTATTAATAAAACATCATTCTTACTGAGACCGGAACTTCCTAAGTCACAAGGGTACAGTCCAAGCGCTTCATCCGTCGAGTGTGGAGCCTGTCATAACTGATACAAAGGCATTCCCTTCCCCAGTGATACCTTCGATCACCCTCCATCTTAGCAATCTGAAGACACAGCTTTTTGGTTCCAAATTTAGAAGGGGTCTAGAAGATTAATGTGGAGATTCTAGAACAACACGCAGCAAGTTCTTTGAGTCTGTTTCCCTACCTGCAACCTTTTCTCAACCATACATCTCAGTCTTTAGGGACTTGTCCATTCAGACAGTGACAGGAGCTGATGTGAGCGGGAATGCCAACCAGCAACAACACTGGAAATGAGTGGGGCTGCTCCCCCACCATCCCTAGATGCTAAGCAAGTCACTGGATTTCATACAAGACAGCTGTTGGGGCAGGTCCATACATTCAGAGGAAAGGAGGAGGTGCAGAAGATGTGGTGGATTCAAGGTGCTGAGAAAATGAACCATGCCCGTATCAGTATGAAGGACATGCTGAGAAAGACCAGGCTCCACACAGACAGGCATCAAACATTCACCATAGCAAAAGGACTGGAAGTCTCACAACCAGATTCAGAGATAGTCAGAATCAGAAGGAAGCCAGCATGTCACATTAGTCCAACTTTCTAATCCTGGGTAAGAAAAATGACCTAGGAGATGAGCAGCTCCTGAAAAATCACATAGCTGGTTGGGGGCTTGACATCTTACGGATGTGAAGGATGGTGTGTGCCAATGGAAGGTGGCCACACATAAGGGCATCGTTCTCAGTGGGTCACTACTTCCTCTTGTTGTTGTTCAGTCGCCAAGTCATGTCCAACTCTTGGCAACCCCATGGACTGCAGCACACCAGGCTTCCCTGTCCTTCACCATCTCCCAGAGTTTGCCCAAGTTCATGTCCACTGAGTCATGATACCATCGAACCATCTCATCCTCTGTTGCCCTCATCTCCTACCTTCAGTCTTTCCTAGCATCAGGGTCTTTTCCAATGAGTCTGTTCTTTGCATCAGGTGGCCAAAGTATTGGAGCTTCAGCTTCAGCATCAGTCCTTCCAGTGAGTATTCAGGGTTCATTTCCTTTAGGATGGACTGGGTGGATCTCCTTGCAGCCCCAGGGACTCTCAAGAGTCTTCTCCAGCACCACAGTTTGAAGGCATCAATTCTTCGGTGCCCTGCCTTCATCATGGTCCAACTCACATCCGTGGGTCACTCCTACTCCCCTTAAAACGACTCCTCCACCAAGCACAAAGACCCCTTCTGTTCTGGCCACACTACCTCTGCTGCCCACCTCCCTCCTTGTGTCCACTTGGTATCCACAACCCTGACCCCCCCAGGTTCCCATCTCAGGGCCTTTCCACACCCCACTTTCCCAGCCTTCACTCGAGCGTACACACGCTTCGCTCGGCAGTGGGCTGAAGGCAGCACAGATCAGTGCTCTTGGTGTAACATCTGCAGGAATTTTGTGAAACAGTGGCTTATTTCCAGTTAAATACGTTATATTAAAAATGACTGTACTGAATGCTCTCAACTTCCAAGTTATTTCTTTCCATGTTGCTGTTACTGAGCTTTTGGGATTATTCATGTGTTCTCTTCCCACATGATGGATACCCCACCATCATGTGGGCAGCTCTTCCCAATGCCACGTTTAATGACTGCACATTGGTAACTTTAAATTGGCCACAGTGGGAGTATTTACACCACTGAAATCAGTCAGTGCTATAAATCAGGACTTGGGGGTTTTTTTGCTTTGTTGATTGTCTAAACTTACAAAAGTGATCGATAAATCACTGGCAGTGCAGATTAAGCATGTGCTTCTTGTTGGAAGCCATTACACCATGAATAGTACATTTGAGGAAATATCCTTCCAGAATCTAAAAACCCCTCTTCCGTTGTGGCTCAGCTGGTAAGGATTCTGCCTGCAATGTGGGGGATCTGGGTTTGATCCCTGGGTTGGGAAGACCCCCTGGAGAAGGGAAAGGCTACCCACTGCAATATTCCGGCCTGGAGAGTTGCATGAACTATATAGTCCATGGGGTCACAAAGAGTCGGGCATGACTGAGTGACTTTCACTCACTCTTATTCAGAAGAGAAGTAACTCATGCCACTGAGGAAAGAGAAATTCAGATATTCATCTCTGTTGTTTCACTTTCTTCTTATTCATTAGTGTGAAAGAAAGTATGTCAACTTTCATATCAAAACCACTCTTGTCAATTAAAATTATAGTTTGGCTATGAATACAAGAGTTCAGCACACACCAGTGAAAGCATTTGGGAGAATTAATTGGTTCTATGGAATCTATGACAAAGAGCATTGTATATTTTATTATTATTCATAAACTGGGAACTATAAATATTTCTATCAGTTAAATTTATAATAAACATACATATATATACATATGCCTCCTTTTTTCTTCTTTTTTTTTTTTTTAGAAAACTAGTCATTGGAAACAAACTAAATGTCCATCAACAGTGGAATGCATAAAGCTGTGGTACATATATACAATGGCATATTCAGTTCAGTTCAGTTCAGCCGCTCAGTCGTGTCCGACTCTGTGCAACCGCATGGACAGCAGCCCACCAGCTTCCCCCGTCCCTGGGATTCTCCAGGCAAGAACACTGGAGTGGGTTGCCATTTCCTTCTCCAATGCATGAAAGTGAAAAGTGAAAGTGAAATCACTCAGTCGTGTCCGACTCTTAGCAACCCCATGGACTGCAGCCCACCAGGCTCCTCCATCCATGGGATTTTCCAGGCAAGAGTACTGGAGTGGGGTGCCATTGCCTTCTCCGGATATACATTACTATGTATGTATAAATAACTAATGAGAACCTGCTGTATAGCACAGAGCTCAGTGCTCTGCAGTGACCTAAATGGGAAGGAAATCCAAAAAAGAGGGGAGATTTGTAGCTGGTTCACTTTTATATAAAGCAGAAACTAACACAACATTGTAAAGCAACTATATGTCAATAAGTTTTTTTAAAAGAAGAAAACTGGTCATTAAACAGCAACCCACACATCAGGCTGTCACTCCTACACTTTCTCTGGGTCCTGCTCAAACGCTACCTTCTAGAAGAGGTCTTCACTGATCACATTAGCTGTACCCACCACAGCTATCCCCAGGGGCCCCACGTTGTCTCCACAGTATTTATCACTACTTACTACTGTATTATGCATGGATCTGCTTACTTGCTTGCCATCTGGTTTCCCCACTGAACTCAGAGTTATAAAACAGCAAACAACACACTTTGTTCTGTGGACATTGCTTCTTTCCCCCCACTGGTGGTGGTTTAGTTGCTCAGTCTTGTCCGACTCTTGTGACTCCATGGACTGTAGCCCACCAGCTCCTCTGTCCATGGAATTCTCCAAGCAAGAATACTGCAGTGGGTTGCCATGTCCTTCTCCAGGGGATCTTCCTGACCCAGGAGTCAAACCCAGGTCTCCTGCATTGCAGGCAGATTCTTTCACCCCCCCACCCATGCACTGAGAATAGATGTCTGGCATACAGCAGGCACTTAACCAATATTTTTGAAAAAAATGAATGAATTCAAAAGGTCTTCTCAGATTCTTAAGTAAATTCATGGTGTCGTTGGTTACAAGTAAATGTAGATAGGGCTACTCAGATGGCATCATGGTAAAGAATCCACCTGCCAGGGCAGGAGACACAAGAGACACAGGTTTGCTCCCTGAGTGGGGAAGACCTTCTGGAGAAGGACATGGCAACCCTCTCCAGTATTCTTGCTTGGAGAATTCCATAGGCAGGGCAGCCTGGCAGGCTACAGACCATGGGGTCGCGAAAGAGCTGGACACGACTGAGCGACTGAGCACACAGATGCAGATAAGCACTCCAGACCCCTCTCGTTGTGTTACAGCCAAGAGGATCCTTTGCAAGTAGACTGCAAATCAGTATAAGGAAAGAAAAAGATTTTACAGCTTCTGATCACCGTTGTGAAACTAGCATCTACTACTTTACGGTCAGTATTGTTCAGCAAAAGATGACACAGCCTACACATGTGTTTCTTATGACTTCTGTAAGAAAGCACGGAAAGCAGATGACCCATCGTATTGGAAGCAAAATTGCCCAGATCACCTGTGGGGTAACTTGCCACATTCTAAGTGTTCCACCAGCAGCGGAACAAGTGGCCAAGGAGGGCAATCAGGCCAGTGAGATGCTTGCTCGCTGTTTAGGGAGAGTCAGATGAGTCAAGAGGTAGGTTGGTAAAAATGCCATGAAGGAGGCTGGCCCATGTGCCTAAAGGGCGCCTGTAGGCCTCTGGGGATGTTTAGCCCAACAATGAGAAACACCTAGAAGTGTGGGCTAATTCAACTCCCAACATTTGGAGAGTGGAGGACTGTCTTACGAAAGACTGAACTTGGTCTCTACAAGCTTAGAAAATGACTCATGATTGAAGGCACCTAAGACTTCAGTTTAATCTTTTCTATTCCTCTCAACACTTGGAACCTCAGACAACAGGTTGAATTGCCTCAAAAAGAGGTGGGCTTCTCCAGATGGGAAGTGCGAGAGCAGAGGAGCGGAATGGGGTAAGGCTGATGGAAAAGAGAATCTGACATCCAGCACGTGGTTAACCCTGGTGATGTCAACAGTCTCTTCACCGGGAGACCTTGTGACGAAACCCCGTCTTTGTTCTGCTTTCAATACTTCACCTCATGCCTTAAAAAGATAAACAGAAACCAGGTTGTTTTAGTTCTAAAAAAGTTTTCTAAAAAAAGAATGAAAAAGCAAACGAAAGGATAATTTAATATTATTTTATATCATATTCTTTAGTCTATGTTTAGTCTTTAAACTTAATATTCTGGAAACACAGCAGTGGTGGCAGGAAGGTAATTTTAAGTGATTTTATTGAGGTATAATTGACAAGCCATAAAAATGCACATGTTTTCATTTTTAGTATATTTACCAAGTTGGACATTCACCCTCATAACCGTTTCCAGCTTACTTCTCTTCTGCCCGTGGCAGAGACTCCTGTTTCCACCCCATCCCACCCACATAATCGTATAATACATAGTCATTGGTGACAGACTTATTCAGCATAATATTTTTGAGGTTCATCCTTGCCAATAGTATATATTAGATTTATTAGATTCCATTCCTTTTTATGGCTTCAAAATATTCCATTGTATGAATATATCACATTTCATTTATCCATTCACCAGTTCACAGACATTTGGGCTTTTTATGTTTTTGAGTCTTATGAACAATGATAGCATCATTTTAAAATATCTCCAACTCCCCACGTAAACCAGACAGAGTTGGGCAATACCAAAAACCCATGGAAAACACAACAAAATTAAATAACAAGACCAAAAGCGCTTTGGTTATGGATCATGGTAAAGCACAGGTTAGCGAATATGAAGGTCTCAAAGTCCAGTTTTATATCCTACTTAATGAAAAAATGTTTAGAACATATTTTAAGCTGAAAAAAGGAGGTTGCAAAATACTGCTTGCAGTAAAATCCCAAATATTTCTATCTGTAATAATCTGTAATTAATTATTACATTAATTCTAGGGTGCTCACTTTTTTCTAGTATCAATGGCCCTGGGCTCTGAAGTCTCAATGCGTGTGTTAGAATAAGATTTTAACTTATCGTTTCTGTCAAGCCATCACTGTCATTGTACATGTGCCAATATCAAAAACAGGAACATCAAGATTTTCAGATTGGGTGTGAATGACTTGGGAGAAAATGAACGACCAAAAGGATCACTTTTGAACCTCTCAGAATCAAATGGTTCAAGATCAGAACCAGGGAGACTGTGCATCCAGCAAGGCGAGCTAGGTTTCTGAACACTGAATTAAAAATAAGGCAAGTTCTGTGTCACTGAAGGACTGATGCTGAAGCTGAAGCTCCAGTACTTTGACCACTTGATGGGAAGAGCCGACTCACTGGAGAAGACTTGATGCTGGGAAGGACTGAGGGCAGGAGGAGAAAGGAGGCGACAGAGGATGAGACGGTTGGACGGCATCACCGACTCAATGGACGTGCATTTAAGCAAGCTCCGGGAGATGGTGATGGACAGGGAAGCCTGGTATGTTGCAGTCCATGGGGTCGCAAAGAATCAGACAAGGCTAAACAATAACAGCAACGTGCTGCAAAGTCTGCTCAGAGCTCAGCACCAGTGGCCTTTTTTCAAACCAGTTATTTTGAAGTGTGCTGTCTCACCAGCATTCCTGATGGCCCAGAGACAATACAACATGGAAACCCATGGACAGCTGTGAGTCAAAGAACAAAATGCCAGACTCTGAATATGAACAGTCTTAGGAACATCTAACCAATGTATTTCATTTATATTCCTGTTTATGTACGCATGAGTGAGGTTGGATTTAACAAGGCAAAGTCTGAAAGAGCTTTCTCAATGAGGGTATAATGAAAGTTTTATGTGATAAGAAAAGGTGACATGAACTCCAAGACACAGCAGGTAGAAGAGAGCACGGGTGACCCCAGGACATTAGTGTTTTCAGAATCAGGGCAAGGAGAAGCAGAAGAAAGCCAGGACTCATCTGATGGCCCAGAAAATGTGCCCCCAAAATACCCAACAGGTATTCACTGGAAAGTGAGGCAGACCCATTTGAAAATACCCGCTGGAAATGATAGGGAAAACACCAGAACACTGAAAGCAAAAATGTCTATTAACACTATGCAAGGAAGAGGGTTGTGACTAAAGTCAGGGTTTCCGGGCTGGTGGCAAAATTCTGACCTTCTAGCCAGATAATCTCATTTTAACACCTTATGCTTTACAAAATTAATGGGCTGATTTTAAAAGAAATTTTTAGATATTACCATGGTTACTTGATAAAAAGCAGATTCTGTGCTCTCCTCCAGATCTACCGTATCAAAGAACTGGAAACCAAAGCTGAGAAATACTAAAGACTGTGCAAGTATATGGAGGAAAACATTATGATTCATTTACTTTAAGTTATTTTTGAAAATTGACTGCATTCTAGAGAGAATTAGATGTTTAGTCAGTACTAATATCTCTTCAAATTTTATAAAGGAAAACTTTGTTCAATAAGTGTCTCCATCTAGAGCTACCTCCTAATCTAGACTGAGATTGGGGAGGCCTGTGTTCTTGGTGGTGACTCAGAACTTACCACCATAAGGATCAGGGAGGCCTCACAGAGGGGAGACATCCTGCCATGTAAGCCCACAGCCTAGGACAGGCCATCCCCAGGGAAGACAGTCAAAGGCAGAGTCTAGCTTTTGGAGTGATGCTTCTTATGAAAGCAGCTCACACTGTAGCCACGCCCTCATCCACATAAAGAGCTCGTTGTTATGTTCTGTCGCCAAGTCCTGTCCAACTGTTTGTGACCCCATGAATTGCAGCATGCCAGGCTTCCCTGTCCTTCACTGTCTCCCTGAGTTTCAAACTCACGTCCAGTGAGTTGGCGATGCTACATAACCATCTCATCCTCTGCCTCTCTCTTCTCCTTTTGCCTTCCATCTTTCCCAGGTACAGGGTCTTTTCCAGTGAGTCGGCTCCTCACATCAGGTGGCCAAAGGATTGGAGCTTCAGCTTCATCAGTCCTTCCAATGAATATTCAGGGTTGATTTCCTTTAGGATTGACTGGTTTGAGCTCCTTGCTGTCCAAGGGACTCTCAAGAGTCTTCCCCAGCACCACAATTTTCAAAAGCATCAATTCTTTGGTGCTCAGCCTTCTTTAAGGTTCAGCTCTCACATCCATACGTGGCTACAAGTCCCCAAAATACCTCACATCCTCCTCCTCTAGTTCCAATTTGAGACACTGAGAACCCTTAGTATTAGATAAGGGTTGCATTATAGGAGGACTTCGCAGGTACATAAGGGTTGCACTGAGGCTTCATCTGGCCTCAATGAGGGAGGCCAGATGCACAGAAGCAGTGGGCTGGGGCTATGATCCACATCTTTGCTGCAATCCTGCCACCCTCCTAATGGGCCTTCCCACAACCAGTTCAAAGCCACAAAATCACCTTGCATGACTGTGCTTTAGAGGCACTGACCATTTGGGTAAACTGACTATGGAGACAGAAATTCTTAAGTGTGCTTCCTGCAATAACTCCATAAACATTTAGCATTCAAGATCTATTTCTTTCTCTGAAACACCTATGGAGTTGATTGATAATTTATGCAAGGATGATATTCTGCTACATTTAAATCTAGGGTGCATACCTCTGCCCTAACACCACCTCTAATTTTCCATACCTCATTTTCCTTGAAGGAGTCAAAATGAGGCAGATACAAGAGAGCCACACTAGCTAAAGCCTGAAGTTGAAAAGATAAAGAGCTGCTAGGGTCACCTGAACGCCACCATATTGCTCCTGCTCTGTATAGTATTTTTCTCTACTAATAGACGATTAAATGTAAATCCTAACGTACATTCTATTTTACATGCAATGTGGGTTAGTTACTGTTGCTATGGAAACCTTCACTTTTGCATTGACTGATTTTAATTCTGTGACATTTGCTGACTTTAGTACAATGTAAAGTTTATAAATATAACATACAGGTTTGTAAAGGGTTTTTTCGAAGTATTCAATTTGCATAGATAATTCCATCACAAATCTCTAGCTACTTTAAGGGAAAAGGCATTAAACGGATGCCAACTAGCAGTAATCAGCAAACAACAGGCTATTTCCAGAAATAACTATTTGTATCGATCCTTGAAAATCTCCTTTCACTCACCAAATGCCCCATGCGTTGTATAAATCTTCTAACCACTGATTTTAGTGATAATTTCCCAGTGTGGAATGAATAAAGTAATTCTGTTTATTGAAAACACTTTCAAATGCTACCTCCTTTTACCTTTAACATTAACCTAAAGAGAGACAGGCCAGATATAGTTTAAAGAAATGACCTTGCTTTAGGGGACAGTTCCAATTCAGGGCAAACAATTCTTTGACTTCCACCTGGACATTCAAGGTGTCATTCCAACAAACATCCTATTTTCGTTCTCCTTCCTAGCCTTAACCATTTTTGCATCTTTGAAACCTAGTATAGTCCCCTTATGTGGAATAAATGCATACTCTGTAAATGACCCTAAATTTTTTGATTCTTTGATTATTGCACTTAACATGTTTAGAAACTGAGATCCATAATCATTATGCAAAAGTCAGAAGTCATCTAGCAACTAATTTAAAAATTAAATACGTACATAAGAACTGACTGAACGTTCATGATGGATACTCAATACTTTTGAGGTAGTCCCATACGCATGGGTGAAAATCCACCTCAATGCTATCGACTCATAGAGAAATAAATTATTTTGTGAGTTTACCCAGGGGATGTCTGGATTCAGGCTGTGTTATTGTTTAGTTGCTAAGTCGTGTCCAACTCTTTTGCAACCCCATGGACTGCAGCCCACCAGGCTCCTCTGTCCATGGAATTGTCCAGGCAAGAATACTGGAGTAGGTTGCCATTTCCTCCTCCAGGGGATTTTCCTGACCCAGGGATTGAACCCGTGACTCCTGCCTAGCAGGCGGATTCTTTACCACTGAGCCACAGGGAAGGCCTCTAGAAATATAAAAGAGAGCAGATATCGGAAGCATTATAAATGGTTTCGTGAAAGTCTGCACATTTAAGAAAAGGAACAAATTTAACTAATATTTATTGAGCTTTCGTGTTGAGTCAAACACTGCTTGGCAAACTCAGGGCAGTCAAGTTTCTACAGTTGTACCTGGCGAAGGGAAGTGGAGATGAAAGAAAACCGTGACACTGTAATTAAGGCTGACGGGGAAGAGGCAGACAGGCTGGCAAAATGGCAAATGGGCTTAAGAGAATCACAAGGGCTTTTCAAAGATGAGAGGCACTTGAGAGAAAACAGGGCCACTAATAACCAAGAAGAAACAGGGAAATAATGAGACTCAGAAATGGGGACGAGAAGAAATCCTTGCTTAAAAAAAGAAAAAAAAAAACGCGAATGTTGAACAAACTGATAAGTGATGAAGATGCTATGAAATTAGATGCTCATCAAAAGTAGGCAAAGGGAAGGGGCTTGGGAAATGCACACCTCAGGGGAGGCAGAGAAGGCTACAGAGGAATTCAACAAAACTGATGGACATGGCAGACGCTGTTACTGCTATTTCACGTGGATTCTGGAAACAGAGAGTGAACACCATTGAACTGCACACTGATTTGGGGCTTGAAGACACAGATGTGCGCTATTGGCAAGAATGAGCAGAGATAACGTCTGGAAAGGGTCCATACTCTTATTCCCAGGGCCTCAGAGTTAGGCTCAAGACCTCCCCTAAAGCCTTCCATCGGCAATGCATTGCCAACCATTGTCCCTCCACATTCATCTGACCCCTTTATGGGCTCCAAGGTGATCCAATTCATTATTATTATTTGCCTGAAAACCTGTAATATCCTTCTCTAACTTGTCTTCTTGCAGCTGCTATTAAATCCCCCCCAAGTCATTCTGCATTCAGCAACCTGAGTGATGTTTTCAAAATACCGTTAGAATGACTGTATTCTGGGGGCATGGGATCCAAGCATGGAACACCGTGAGAACAGAACGGTGCCTCTTTTAAGGATGCAACTCTCAGGCTTCCCTGGGGGTCCAGTGGTAAAGAATCCGCCTGCCAAGGCAGGGGGCCTGGGTTCAGTCTCCGGTCCAGGAAGATCCCACATGCCTCGGGACAACTAGACCATGTGCCATATCTACTGGAGCACCCCCCCCCCCCACACACACACACACTCTCGTGCTCCACAACAAGAGAAGCTACCACTGAGAGGCCCGAGCACCACAATGAACAGTAACCCCCGCTCGCCGCAACTAGAGAAGGCTCACGAGTGCAGCAACGAGACCCAGGGCTGCCAAAAACAACAACCAAACAAATCTAAAAATAAAAGCAGGCACTCTCTGCACGCCTGCAGAGACTTCCCCGAGCAGAGCGCAGCCGATCACATCCTACCCTGCCCCAGACTGACACCTCAGGCCTCTGTTTCCTCCAACTGGAATGCTCTTTCTCTTCCTCAACACATCCACATCCTCGAATCCCTTATGAGACCAGTTCAGATCCAACCTTTTCCATGATACGTGCTCAGACTTTCTACTGCATTCATTATATTCTAATGGCAGTAGACCATTTTAGCACTACCTTTAAAATTCTAATTCTACAGTGATACGCATGCAGTCTCTGGATGATTTCAATACCTTTAGACCATGAAGCTTTTGTACCTTGTTTTACGTCACTGGGTATTTTTCGGTGTCTCCTGGTTTATAGTCTATGGGAACTTGAATGGAATAGAACTTGCTATTGTGTGAAAACTGTATTAATCTTAACTATGTTGAATTGGTTCATGGTGATTTTCAGGTCTACTATATCCTTCTACTTTTTTGTATATCTCTTCTGTGAATTTTTGTTTTTGATATTGAAACTCCAACTAAAAATCTTACTTTACTTAAAAAATAACTGTAGTATATAGTGGGACTATATGTAATCTTGCTCTGTATTTTCCAAGTCCCCTGTAAAGGTGTTATCATACATTCATAATTTTTAAAAGAAAAAAGAAAGAAAAAAATAAAGCAATTACAAATTAAAAAACATTCTTTATGTGTTCAGTTGATGTATCATGAGTATCCATCAGATTTTAGGTCCTATGTTAGACTAAATTTTTTTAAATAAATAGTCTTATTTGTACATCTGGGCAATTTCCATACTGCAGAAAAGGCAATTTGCCAGGGAAATAGGAGGAGGGTCTGAAATTCCAAACACTTTGCCAAGCCCTGAGGGGCACGTGTCTGCCAGGAAGACCAGAAAGTTTTCCTTTTGCACAGAGGCTTACCCAGTGAGAAGACCTTTTTTAATAATTCATGTAAACATAACATATAGGCCACTAGGCCTAGGAGGACAGGCCCTGTGCTCATCGGTGTGGACCTCAGTTATTAATAAAAAGTGAACGTGTTAGCTGCTCAGTCATATCCGACTCTTTGGACCCCATGGATGTAGCCCATCAGGGTCCTCTGTCCATGTAACTCTCCAGGGAAGAATACTGGAGTGGGTAGCCTTTCCCTTCTCCAGGAGATCCTCCCAACCCAGGGATCGAACCCAGGTCTCCCACATTGCAGGCAGATTCTTTACCATCTGAGCCACCAGGGAAGCCCCCAGTTATTAACAGTTGTGTTTAAACTTCTGGGCCTGCTTCTTTTCTCATAGCCTTGATCCAGTCAAGAAAGGTCTCCAGCATCACTTCTGCACAGGGCCCTATGTTCCATGTTGCTGATACAATGATGAGCCATGCATGGTCCCTGATCTCAACAAGGCCAGGATCATGTGGACTCATGGTAGATTCTCTTTGTACATATGCTGGTTCCCACTGAAGACCCGAAGTCATCACCAACGGAAAGGTTTTAGCTGTGCCTCATCTTATGACCCGGAGAAGGCAATGGCACCCCACTCCAGTACTCTTGCCTGGAAAATCCCATGGGCAGAGGAACCTGGTGGGCTGCAGACCATGGGGTCTTGAAGAGTCAGACATGACTGAGTGACTTCACTTTCACTTTTCACTTTCATGCATTGGAGAAGGAAGTGGCAACCCACTCCAGTGTTCTTGCCTGGAGAATCCCAGGGATGGGGGAGCCTGGTAGGCTGCCGTCTATGGGGTTGCACAGAGTCAGACACGACTGAAGCGACTTAGCAGCAGCAGCAGCATCTTATGACCTGAGGCTTGCTTGAACCTGCAGGGGCCTCAGTTTTCCCACCTGTAAAGTGGGGCACCACCTGCAGAGTTAGAATTGAGGGTGAAGATCACCTCTGGGCTTGGGTGCACCCAGGATCAAGCCATAGTGAGACTCTTGCCTGCTGTGAAGCCCTGGGCTAATTACAAAGCCCCTCTCAGCCTCAGTTCCCTCATCTGGAAAATGGGGGTAATAACCCTACTGACTACACTGCTGTGCAGCTTAATTGAGGCAGTAAGGTTAAAGCACTCAGCTGGGAGGCTAACAGGCAGAGACACTCAGCAAACACGCGTCGTGATCATCACTGTTCCTGATCTTGAGTTTTTGAGATATTGCTTTTTTCTCATCCAGCTCCCTGCCTTCAGTTTTACGAATTCCTGGGATTTCTTTGGAAGGAATGATGCTAAAGCTGAAACTCCAGTACTTTGGCCACCTCATGTGAAGAGATGACTCATTGGAAAAGACTCTGATGCTGGGAGGGATTGGGGGCAGGAGGAGAAGGGGAAGACAGAGGATGAAATGGCCACTAGGCCTAGGAGGCATCACTGACTCGATGGACGTAAGTCTGAGTGAACTCCAGGAGTTGGTGATGGACAGGGAGGCCTGGCATGCTGCGATACATGGGGTCGCAGAGAATCGGACACAACTGAGCAACTGAACTGAACTAAATCACTCGAGGCTTTGTGTGATCTGTTTTCTTCGTAAATGTCTCTTAATATTGTCTAGCTCATAGTGGGAGGAGGCAGATTTTTATTTAATTAAGATTCATTAAATGAGAAAAAAAATTACAAACATTAATACGGTGAACTCCTTGGTAAGGATGAAATTTTCTACCCTATATACAATTTCTCATGGCCGAGGCCCCCCCACAAAGGATTATTTTTGCACATCTTGACTTCTAAGTAGTCTTAGAGGAGTCCCCTTTTCTTTCCTCCTCACCCAAGGTCTAGGTTATAGCAGATTAAAGGACCTGGCTGCAGCCATCACAGGGGGCATGAATGCCTCATGACTGATCTCCCTGTCTTGGGATGTTTAAGCAGCTTAGTCAGCATCACTGACTCAATGGACATGAGTTTGAGCAAACTCCAGGAGATGTTGAAGGACAGGGAAGCCTGGCATGCTGCAGTCCATGGGGTCGCAAAGAGACAGACACAACTGAGCGACTGAACAACAGCAAAGCAGCTTAGCTCTTCTACAGATCATCGGATACAGAGAGTCGTCTTAAAGTTAGCAGTGCCCTAGATTAAAACATAAATATTAAGACCATAAGTGTTCTTACTACAAAAAGAAAAAAAAATAAAAAGGAAGCTTTTGGAGGTGATAGGTATGTTTATGGCAACCCACTCCAGTATTCTTGCCTAGAGAATTCCACGGATAGACCATGAGGGTCACAAAGAGTTGGACACAACTGAGCAACTAACTTAACAACAGCAAAAGATATGTTTATGGAATAGATTATAGTGCTGGTTTCACAAATACACACTTACCTCCAAACAGCAATGAAAAGTATGAATATTTAGGTCACCACTGACGCTATAACATAAGCAACTTGGCGTGTGAACGGCCGTGTGTGTCTCAGCACCTGAGTCTCTGCTAGGATGACCTCCTCCTCACTGCTCTCAACAGACCAGGCTTGCCCCTCCTAAGCAGACATTCAGCTGACTGGCTTCCCCATTAGGCTGTGTGCATCCTGAGGGCAGGGCTTGCTGGTACAGCTCTGCCACTCAGCCCATAATAACTCAGTTGGTGACAGAGGGTTCAATGAGCCAATGCAGTCCCGTCCTACACACCCAGGGTGTCATGAATGTTCCTTTTTAAATGGTTTAAAAGTGAAACAGCGTCCAACTCTTTGCCACTCCATGGACTATCAGTCCATGGAATTCTCCAGGCCAGAATACTGGAGTGGGTAGCTCTTGCCTTCTCCAGGGGATCTTCCCAACCCAGGGGAAGAACCCAGGTCTCCCACATTGCAGGCAGTTTCTTTACCAGCTGAGCCACCAGGGAAGCCCAAAATTGTTTTAAAATCAAAGCAAAACTAAAAGTAACAGCAGAGTCCTTTCTTCTCTCTTTTTCCCCCCGACCCTGTTTTAAAAAAAAAAAAAAAGTCACAGGAACTATAGAATTAGGAATGGAAACCATTCCCCAGCCTTCTCTCCCCACCTTCCCCAATCTCCTGTTGTACCAGCAGTATCTGGTGGCCCTTCAAAGAGGCCTTGGGAGGCCTGATGATATTATATATGGCTGGGCTCCCTGGAAATACAGTGGAGCAAATTAAGGCAGAGTTTTCAGTGTCTGACTATAAATGTCTTGACATATTTTTCCTTCAGATGAACGCCTGGAAATATAATAAACTATACTTTAATGTTTATTTGTTTCAAGTACAGTATATTTTTCAACAGACAAATGTGAAGTTTTGAGTCTGGAAAAAAAATAGGTTTAAATCACCCTCATAGCAAGCGATTTTTAAAATAGTACACACAACTACTCATTTCAAAGCAGTTTAATGCACTTAGCCGACAGGCGTTAACAGTCTTTTCGGAATAACCTAACACCTCAAGCTTTATTTTCCAGTCTTGATTCAGATGAATTTTAACCTTTCTTAAAAAAAAAAAAAAAGACATCAAAAAACTAACGGGTACTGAGAGCCCCAGTGAACTCGGTACTTTGGGGATATCCTGCATTCGCATTTTGAGGTTCTTTTATGATGACCGGAAAAAACAATCCCTGGACCTTCTTTCATGTGCAGGTTTTAAGACAATGGTGTCCAGGGGGTGAGGAGGGCAGAGTGGAGCTCAGCCCCAGCCTGTGTGTGCAGAAAAGCAAGAAAAGTCTTGTGGTGACTCAGCAAGATCCCCCCAGTGAGGGAGGCGGGGAGCAGAGGGTGGGAGGCTCAGTGGGAAGCGTCAGCAACACGCGATACACCTCCTTTGTATGTTTCATGGGGGAGATTAAACACAGAAGCAAAGAGTCCACCTAATGGGAATCCGAGTAAGAACAGCGGGAGAAGGATGCCTTGGGGTTCATATCTCCTGGAATCTGGGACTGTCAGAAGAGGAAACAGGATCCGGAAAGGGGAAGATTCATCTGAGGTCACAGGCTCAAGTTTAGGGAGGAAAGACAACGTGAGAAGAGGCTAAAAAAGAAACATTCTGGAAACGAACAATATTTGGCCCTCTGTGGCATGAAGTTGCAGATAGGGAAGGGCAGGGCCACCACAGCCCCTCCCAGGACCACCTGGTCCTGGCCGTGTCCCTCCTCCGTCTCATCGAGGTTCCAAGATGTTCCTTTGATGTTGACCTCTGGCTCTGCCCATCCTCCACCAAGGAAACTGAGGCTCAGAGACTCATATGGCATGGCCTGGCAGGGGTGGCGAGACTGGGGGGGGGGGGCAAGGATTTCAACCTTCTGCACCTTCTCTCTCCCCAGGCAGCCTCTTCACTGGACTCCCTGCTGCCTCCCTCTGGGGTCCTGGTGCCAAGCTGGCTGCCAGGTAATGTGGGGGGGGGGCGGGGAGAGGGGGGGTGCCTTTCCCAGGGGCCACAGCTCATCACTTCCGATTTTCCAATTCTGTCAAGGCAGGAGGAAAAGCCAAGGTTGGCGACCTTGGGGGCCCACCAGCTGCTAAAAGTTTAGTAGACCCACCGCAGCCTCACTGGCGGGCAATCAAGTGTCCCCAGGCAAGTTACATAACCTTGGCTTACGGTAATTTTGCGTCTTAAAAAATGCCATGAGAATCTATCCTTTACTTCAGACACACTAGGCTAAAAATAGCTAGCCGGCCAGTAAGTGCGTGTCATTTCTCCCCATCCGCTGATCCATGCCCCTCAGCGGACAAACATGCTCCCAGACAGACCACCAGTCCGCCCTGCATGAAGTGGCCAGAGTGATCCTGCCAATGGGCGCAGCACACGGTTTCACCACCCAGGCCAAAAGGTACCTTTGATCAGTTCCCTTTGCCCGGTGGTAGAAGCTGGGGTTGGTGGAGTCCTTCCTACATAGTAGTGATGTGATGGACCAGCTGGTCTAAAAGCTTAAAGCTCTCCCATCCCGTGAAATTCCCTAGAACATAACCTAGCAGGGGAGGACTACTCTTGCATCCTTTTCCAAATGAGGAAACCAAAGCACTGAGAAATTAAATGATCATGCTGGGGTCCTGCTCATATCACCATGCTGAAGTCCAATAGACAGTCTTCAAAGGATAGAGACCAGGGCCTCACTGGATATAACAAAGCTTCACAATCGGCCCTCACTTCCTCTCCAGATCTATTTCCTACCATAGTCCAGCCCCACCCTACACATACATATGTACTCATACATACATCCCAGGGCTTCCCAGGTGGTACTAGTGGTGAAGAATCTGTCTGCCAGTGAAGGAGATAAAAGAGACGTGGGTCTGATCCCTGGGTCAGGAAGATCCTCTGCAGAAGGAAATGGCAACCCACTCCAGTATTCTTGCCTGTAAAATTCCATGGACAGAGAAGTCTGGCGTGCTGCAATCCACGGGGTCACAAAGAGTCAGACACAACCGAGACTGAACACAGCACGTATACCCTAGACCTTAAGCCCTAGGTGTGCTCACATCCGCACCCTTCCTCAAACAGACCATCGCCTTTGGAGACTTGCTTTCTATGCCTGTGCCTTTCTTTCAGCCAAAAGCAGCCTTCTCACCACTATTCTCAAATTAGCGAAATTCCCATTTATCCCTCCCAAGATCCTCCTGCCCTGCCAATCCCTACTGTGGCCTCACTCGGACCTTTCAAGTCACGCATGCTGCCCTCTCCACCTCCAGACCAGTAATACCACATACAGTAGACTTCAACATCCTGCAAACAAATCAGCATCATCACGGTGATAAACACCGAGAGACCGCAGGCACTGTGAGCATCACTATATAAGAGTTAGCTCACCCGAGTCTCATAAAAACCCTATGACATAGACTGTATCACCATCCCACCTTATCCATGAGCACAGAGGGGTGAATTAACTCCCTCCAGGCCACACGAACAGTAAGGAGGGAAACAAGTCTGCTGGACTCCAGAAGTGAATCCACAGTGTTCATGCTGTGGTAGGGGACATAGTCTAGTGGCTGCTCTGTCCTAGAGCGTATGCCTGTAAAGCTTATCTATAAAATGCAGGTGTGTTAGCTGCTCAGTCGTGTCCGACTCTCTGTGACCCTGTGGAGTGTAGCTCGCCAGGCTCCTCTGTCCATGGGATTGTCCAGGCATGAATACTGGAGTGGGTAGGCATTTCCTTCTCCAGGGGATCTTCCCAAACCAGGGATCAAACCCAGCTCTCCTGCATTGCAGGCATATTCTCTATCATCTGAGCCACCTGGGAAGCCCGTAAAAGGCATATCACACGTAAAAACAGTGATAACTCAGAACCTAGTTACAAAATGGTGACCACTGTGAAATCTGCCTTTAAAAAATGACTGCCACTGGTCACCAAGTCTGTCAATTGCCAAGATGCATAAAACACGAACAAGGTCGTACCTGACCCCAAGGATCTCTTCGATTCAGTGAGGAAAATAAGGTAACATTACATACATCTCATAACATTGCCCACTTTATGAAATATCACTTTTGCCCTTGAATTGAACATTTGTCCTTCAAACAGTCTCATAAATTAACTGGCTGTATGCCACAGTGCTGGTTCTAGATCAGCACTAGCTCTTAACATGAATTCAACCTCCCTCTTCCCAGTAGGAATTTTGCAAAAATCTTTTGATTTACAGGTATTGCACAAGGTTGTGCTGACTGCCTTTGGACTCAATACAAGAGAAAGAAAAACACGGGGAAAAGGATCTGCTCTCAAGCTAAGAGGGAAAAGCTTTCTTAAAAGGAGACAGGGAGCCCTGGGTGCAAGCTTTCTAACTAGTATTAAATCATCATGGTAATCACCATAGTCATCATGGCTAACTTCCTTATATCAGAAGCCCTCCATCTTACTAGGGACAAGATTGATTATTAAGAATACTGTTTCCTTGAGTTCAAATCTAGGTGCAAAGAAGCCAGAAAATTTTTTTAAATATGTCTTCATGTTCAGTCTTAAAACAGAAACATTTGTGTAAATAATTCAGACAACTCAAAATCATATTTTAAGATTTAAGAACACAGTGAAACACTCATAATTTTAATTAACAGAGCTGGATTCAAAGGGGTGCTTGGTATGTCCCTAAACATATAAAGACTGATGCATATATGTGTCTGCACTAGACTGATATGCTAAATTGTTCACAGCAATTTTTGCGTGATAGAACTAAAGACAATTTTTCTCTACCTCTTTGTGCATTGTTATACTTTACAGATATTCTGTTCCTCACACACCAAGTTCTTATAATCAGAAAAAGTAGATCTATGTCTTAAAACATATTCAACTTTAAATAAATTGGCAAGGAAGACAGCCATTAATTTCAAAGCAATAAAGCTTAGTCATGTATCTTTCAACATCAATAGCATCATGCTTTTGGACAAATTGGAAAACTGGAAAGGAAGAAAGGGATTTGAAAAGCAGACGTGTTTATAGAGCTGAAGTGCAACTTAGTGATCAGTCGGAGTGTTTGATATGGTCACTTCCTGAGTGGTACCTGGGTAGCCAGTGTCATGCTTTAGAAAACTGAGACTACTTCTGAATCCTCAGCACATCATCATTCAGGTAAGCACATCCTGGGTCTGGTTTCAGAAAACCCACAATCTCCACAATCAGACGTTGGTCTAGATGATCACTCGGATCTAATTCCAGCCCTGAAATTCTGGGATTCAGCCAACTGAGAAGTCATAGTCTCTGTCTACTGTTCTGTTTAAGAACCTTTTAAAGGCAGGTGATATGCACCAACTGCTTGGTTTTAATTTCAACCAGAAGTTTCAGCCAACTGTAGGATAATCATGGCCAATGTTATAAGGCATAGCGGGGCGTGTGTGCGTGTGTGTGTGTGTGTGTGTGTGTGTGTGTGTGTGTGTGTACTGCCAAATAGTTAGCCTTGTTTATTTGTCTAACTTTTGCTTATCTACATAGATTTTGAGTCTCAAGATCAAATCCTAATGAGTCCTAAGAAATGAACCATATTTGGAAGTAAAATTTAACAAGCACTACTCTTTTAGAAAAAATAACATATAGGGACTTCCCTAAAGAGAGGTTCAGTGGTTAAGAATCCACTCTTCTGTTGCAGTTAGATCCCTGGTGAGGGAACAGAGATCATCCCACATGTTGTGTGGTACAGCCAAAAATAAAACAAAAATAAATAAAATAAAAATTTGCCCTTCCCTGCAATAAAGAAAGTCAATAGATAACCAACAGAAATTGGAATAAAAAATTGAAGACCTATAAAAAATATAAAATAAATATAAATTCAAATTACATTTTAGTTCATATATATATAATTAGAATACAAAACAATGTAATGTTTAAGCTGGGCTTCCCTGGTGGCTCAGATGGTAAAGAATCTGCCTGCAATGCAGGGAGACCTGGGTTTGATCCCGGGTCAGGAAGATCCCTTGGAGAAGGGAATGGCTACCCACTCCAGTATTCTTGCCTGGAGATTCCCATGGATAGAGGAGCCTGGCGGGTGACAGTCTACGGGGTGGCAAAGGGCTGGACACAACTGAGCCAGTTCCACTCACTAATGTTAGAGCTATGCAAGCTATTTCTCTCGAAAGTTAATTACAAATGATTATTAATGGGGAATTCTACATAAAAATCACAGGCGGCCTAGTCAGTGAAATGACGTGTAGGAAGGTATGCATGCGTACATTAAGGAATTCAGTAGGAAAAGTCAGGGAGATTGGACCCTGAAATTGATGAGACAAATCGGCACATGACCACGTGCGGTCTCACGCACAAGGAAAGTGGAGGCAGGCAGTTTTACTTCCCATCACCATGACCCCTCTGGCCAGAAAGATACCCGCACGTGGTATCTTTTAGATACGGTTTACAGCAACACCATTTCCACCCGTGTACATCGCCCCGTGTTAAGGAGGAAGCTGTAAGGTGTCCCGGTGGATCGGCTGGCTGGGCTGTTACCAGTCCAGACACGCAGATGGGGCTGTAGGCTTCGCCCAGTGCCTGACATTACTCCCTCGCAGAAGTCTGGGCCAGGCTGCATTTGGAGAAAGTGTGCCTCTTTAGACAGAACGACCAGTCAAGGCCAGCAGGTGTGCGCTCTCCAGCCCTCCTCGGGGCCCCTGCTGAGATGGCCCAGCAGAGGCACTGCGGAAGGGGAATATTTCAGTGTCCTGTTGACCCCGCTGAGTCCCTAGCTAGAGCAAACCCTGAACACAGATTGTTTTCCAACAGAAAGGGGTGCATATGTGTCCCATGCAAAGGTCATTTCTTAATCTTGACACTTGGTATGTCGAACCCAGGTCTCCTGCATTGCGGGCAGACGCTTTACCCTCTGAGCCACCAGGGAAGCCCTCGGTATGTCTAAGAGATACTTATAACTCAGACTTTGAGGGAAATCATGGCCACTGGAAACTGTGTGATAATTCTCACTAGTGAACGATGGTACCATTACGTGTTATAAGAACCCCAAGCCCACAAATCCTATAACATATCACTGCAAGTTTCATTTACTAAATTGAAATCTGCTTATGTAAGCCAAGTAAGACATGTTTTTAAAGATACCTTTATGACCACCAGAGGGGACAGGGGAGGGTGAGGAGTATGGGATTAACAGATACATACCATTTTACATAAAACAGATTAACAACAAAGATTTACCGTATAGCACAGTATTCTGGCCTGGAGAATTCCATGGACTGTACGGACCATGGGGTCGCAAAGAGTCAGACACGACTGAGAGACTTTCACTTTCACTTCTCTTTCACAGTGAACTATATTCAATATCTTGTTGTAACTTACGAAGGAAAAGAATATGAAAAAAGATAGATAAATAGATAGTAGATATAGATGCTTCCCAGGTGGCTCAGTGGTAAACAACCTGCCTGCCAACACAGGAGACCCAGGTTCAGTCCCTAAGTTGGGAAGATCTCCTGGATAAGGAAATGACAACTCACTCCAGTGTTCTTGCCTGGGAAATCCCATGGATGGAGGAGCCTTGTGGGGTGGGGGAGAGTGGAGTGGTTGGAGTCCATGGGGTAAGAAAAGAGCCAGACATGATTTAGTGACTAGCATGACCACGGATAGATACAGGTATGCACATATAACTGAATCACTCTCCTGTATGCCTGAAACTAACACAGTCTGTAAAGCAACTATACATTAATAAAATATAAGCAAATACTATTAGAAAATCAACGTTTTGCATGACTTATATGACTTATTTTGCAAATGGGACAGAGAACCAGGGCAGCATAATCATCATCACCATCCCCCTTCCTACCGTCATCATCACAGTTCCCACTTATTGAGCACTTACTGTATACCAGGCATTTTTACACACGTTAGCCATTCACTTGCCAACTTAAAACTCAGGCTAAGAAAACAAGGGTTCAGCACAGTTAAATGACCTCCCTAAGATCACACAGCAAACAAGAGGGAGAGTCAGGGTTTGGCTCAAATCTGATTTATTGTAAGCCATTCATCAGTACAGATCTTTACATTCCACGCATGCTAAAGGGAAAAGACAAAAAAAGTTGTGTATGTTTCCCAACCAGGAGTTTCATACGTACACAAACACAATCTGATTGGGTTCAGGATGTCTCTCTCTCGTCTCCTCTTTGACTCTGTCATATACACATGCCCACGTTGCACGGAAACATACCCAAACACATCACACAGGTCCTAGTTAGGCTCAGTGGTAAAGAATCTGCCTGCCAAGCAGGAAATGCAAGTGACACAGGTTCAATCCCTGGGTCAGCTTCCTGGAGGAGGAAACAGCAACCAACTCCAGGATTCTTGCCTAGAAAATCCCATGGACAGAGGGGCCTGGAGGGCTACAGTCCATTGGGTCACAAAGAGTTGAACATAACTGAACACACACATAACATACACTAATATGTTCCCATATTTTCTGTTATGCTAAACACCTGAAAAAAGCTAATTCATGGCCCTGAAAGCACTTTCTCAACTCACAAAGTGCTCCAGGAAATGTAAGGTGTTATCACAATTCACATCATAATTCATGGCTGTGAGCCCTCCAGTAGATCCAAGGAGAGGAAATGTAGAAAGAGCAAATGAGAAAAGTATAAATGCTTTTCATCAGAAGTCAGGAGATTCCCAACAGATTCATACCACCCAGAGGGCAAAGTTCTCAGTTCAACACTGCCTGCCTTCACAGAAGAAATTCTTTTCAGGCTGCTTTTTTTTCCCCCTGGCAGATATAGCAGAACATTCTGTGAATTTTCACCCAGCTATTAGGTGCACAGATTCTTCTCCAGCTGGAGCTACAGATTATTGTTGGGAAGACTGAAGGTAATATCCAGTGTCAGTATAGAAAGCCCTTGATGTCATTGTCCAGCCACTCAGTCGTGTCCAACTTTTTGGGACCCCATGGACTGCAGCCCGCCAGGCTTCCCTGTCCTTCACCATCTCCCAGAGCTTGCTCAAATTCACGTCCAGTGAGTCAGTGACGCCATCCAACCATCTCGTCCTCTGTCGTCCCCTTCTCCTGCCTTCAGTCTTTCCCAGCATCAGGGTCTTTTCCAATGAGTCGGCTCTTTGCATCAGGTGGCCAAAGTACTGGAGCTTCAGCACTCGTCTAGCCAGTGACTATGCAGGGTTGATCTCCTTTAGGATTGACTGGTTTGATCTCTTTGCTGTCCAAGGGATTCTCAAGAGTCTTCTCCAGCACCACAGTTCAAAAGCACAATATAATTTCCTTTATTCAATAGATGAACTTTGCATATCAACTATGTGCAATGAGGCATTGGGCAGACAATTATAAAGGAGATGGCTGAGCCTTTTGTCCTCACATGGTACACATTTTATTGAGGATAAGCAGACACTTAAATAAACTACAAGCAAGAAAATACCAGCTTGCCATAATTCCTTCATAAAAAGTGATCAGGGCATGGGATAGAAAGTGAGTGAGGTTGTATGTCTGGCGAGAGGCAATTTTAACTGAGGTGATTAAGGGAGTCTCTCTGTGACAGGGGTTGACCTGAAAAGGCCCTACTAAGTGCTAGGAATCTCTTTCATGGTCATTATTTTCTTTGGGACATTGAATCAATTACCTGCAAATCAGGCCAACACCATGCCAAATTCCAATTCATTTAGATTTCCCAATACTCACACATTCAAAAAAGTAGATCATGGCATTTGGTCCCATCACTTCATGGCAAATAGATGGGAAAAAATGGACAGAATTTACTTTCTTGGGCTCCAAAATCACTGCAGATGGTTGACTGCAGCCATGAAGTTAAAAGATGATTGCTCCTTAGGAAAAAAGCTAAGACAAATCTAGACAGCATATTAAAAAGCAGAGACATCACTTTGCTTACAAAGGTCCATATTGTCAAAGCTATGGTTTTTCCAGCAGTCATGTATGGATGTGAGAGTTGGACCATAAAGAAGGCTGAGTGCCTAAGAATTGATGCTTTTGAATTGTGGTGCTACAGAAGACTCTTGAGAGTCCCTTGGACAGCAAGGAGATCCAACCAGTCAATCCTAAAGGAAATCAACCCTGAATATTCATTGGAAGGACTGATGCTGAAGCTGAAGCTCCAGTACTTTGGCCACCTGATGCAAAGAGTTGACTCATTGGAAAAGACTTTGATGCTGGGAAAGACTGAAGGCAGGAGGAGAAGGGGCAGCAGAGAATGAGATGGTTGGGTGGCATCACCAACTGGATGGACATGAGTTTGAGGAAGCTCCAGGAGTTGGTGATGGACCAGGAAGCCTGGCATGCTGCAGTCCATGGGGTTGCAAAGAGTCAGACAATACTTATATAAGTGTTATCAAAAAGGAATCTGTATGTGTATTCTCCTGCTAAGGGCGAGGGTGTTGAGGTACAGACAAGCTTGGCATGCTAATGGATCCAACTAAGTCTCTTTTGGCTGGAATTTGCTGAACATCCATCAGGAAGCAGCAGATCAACAGAGTCTTCAAGCAAGAGAGTGGATTTTAGAGCTTATTCCAGTGGGAGGGGAGCTGGAGAGTGATGTGCTCTGATTTCTGCTTCAAAAATATCACCTTGGCTGCTTATGGGAAAACAGATTATGTATTAGGAAGAGGGAGCAGAGAGGATAGGAGATCATTCAAATTCAAAAGAAAGCACGGGGACCTGTGGTGTCCCCAGAACAGGGGTGGTTCCCCTTCTTCACAGGAATCTACAACTGTGGATGAGATGGTTGGATGGCATCATTGATTCAATGGACATGAGCTTGAACAAACTCTGAGAGATAGTGAAGGACTGGGAAGCCTGGTGTGCTGCAGTCCATGGGGTGGCAAAGAGTCAGACATGACTGAGTGGCTAAACAACAACCACATCGTTAATGCTCAGCATTGTTTTTAATTGGAAGGCTGAAACTTCAAACTAGATTGGTTCATAGTGGTGCTGGAGAAGACTTTTGAGAGTTCCCTGGACTGCAAAGAGACTAAACCAGTCAATCCTAAAGGAAACAAACCCGGAATATTCATTGGAAAGACTGATGCTGACGCTGAAGCTCCAATACCGTGACCACCTCCTGTGAAGAGCTGACTCATTGGAAGAGACCCTGATGCTGGGAAAGATTGAAGGCAGGAGGAGAAGGGGGCGACAGAGGATGAGATGGTTGGATGGCATCACTGACTCAATGGACATGAGTTTGAGTAAACTGTGGTATATGGTGAAGGACAGGGAGGCCTGGTGTGCTGGAGTCCATGAGGTCACAAAGAATCAGACACGACCAAGCGACTAAATAGTAAGAACAAAAACTGTCAGTGAAGCGAGGGCAAGGGGTGGCTGTCAGGGTTCCATCAGCGGGTAGGAAGCCTTCACCAGCAGACTTAGGGTAGTCGAAAGATCCAGACCTGGAGACACCCATGCACAGACTTGGTCTTCACCTCTCTGAGCCTCAGCTTCCTTATTCGTTAAAGGAGAACCAGAACACGGGCATCTGGGGCTGGCGAGTGCATCACAGGAAGAGATCCATCTTATCGCTAGTCACGGGCAGGCATTTACTGTAAAGACAGTAGCCTCGCAGAGAGCTAAAGGAGGCTGCAGGGTTAGGAAAGCAACCTTGTGTTCCACGAGGAACTCTGATGTGGACAGACTGTCTCTTAGCATCAAACTAGGACAACGAGAGACCAACACAAGTTGGAAGGGCTCTTCTCTCTTTGCCTTTCTTTTTCCTACGATTCTTAGTTGATTACCTGCAAAGGAAGCCAATATCATGCCAGATTCTAATTTACTCTCCTAATCTGGTATCCCACCAAAGTTGGGTTAGTTTTCTCCTCATCCCACTGATGTTTAAAATAATTAAACCACCGTCTCCCACAGAGCAGACCTGAGACAAGTCAAGCGCTGAATGGAAACCTAAGTATTTTAAGCTGAAAAAAAATTAAACTCTTAGATAACTAAACATAGTATCCCACAACAATTCCAGTGACTCTTCAGATAAGATCACTTCAATGAATACTGAAACTATCCATTCTTCAGTAGATAGATGTGATTGCGGTCTCTTTTTTGAGAACCGGGGTATATGCTCCAGCTCTGACTCCATCCTTTGGAATTTCACAAGGGCCCTTTTGAAATGAGTCAGATATTTGAGAGGCAAGTAATCCAACCAGGTTAGTTAGATGGGGTCAACTTTCCAGCCACTGCCAAAGTCAATCTATCCAAGGAAAAAATGTATTCAACCAATACATTTCCACAGGCAAAACTAGAATCCTCACTAGTATTTCTTATCTCAGAGAAGTGACGCGGTTAAGAGGATAACTTCTAAAACTAAACTACCATCCGTGCGAACTTCGATAATCTACGTAACCCTTAGTTTTTCCTCATCAGTAAGGCTTCAGAGGTTAGAAGTTCCAATTACAGGTGGTAATTATGACGGCGACGTGAGTTGACCTACAGAACGTACTGAGCACCTTGGCCCTCAGATAGGGAACCCTCCATAGATATTAGTTACTATCATCATGACTACTTTTCAGAAAGCTGTGCATCTTTCAACAGTCAAAGGCACAATGTCTTAACCCAACAGTGCAGTTCAGTCGCTCAGTCCGACTCTTTGCGACCCCATGGACTGCAGCACGCCAGGCTTCCCTGTCCATCACCAACTCCTGGAGCTTGCTCAAACTCATGTCCATTGCGTTGGTGATGCCATCCAACCATCTCACAGGGGGCTTCACTGTAAGAGTTGGTTTTGTATTCTGCCCTTGGTTACCAAATGGTAAGCTTCTAAACACAGAAAATGTCTTAATAGTCTTTGCATTTCCAGACTTTGATACTGTCATTGCCTGAAGTAGGAAAATTCTTGAAGGACTGGCTGAAGTTTGTCTCAAGTATTAATAGTTGCCTGTGTTCAGATGCACGTGGCCAGAATTTAAATGTAAAAAGAAAACCTAAGTTCAATTGATAAGAAAAAAGGAAAGAAAGCGAAAGAAAGGAAGAGAGGGAGGGAGAGAGGAAAGAACAGAAAGAAAGAGGAAGGAAGAAGAAAAAGGAAAGAGGAAAATAGATTGTTTAGGAAATCACAAAGATATATGTAATACCTACCTTAGCTGAAAATGTTTTTAAAGCCTCGTTTTCTGCTACCTTCAAAAAGATTGTTTTTCCAGATCAATTATACTCCATGACCCACCAACTGAATCCAAATAAGTAAGTTTATGAATCTTGTTCTGGAGAATATCTGGCATTGTTTGTTTTATGTTGCGTTTGCTTGCTCAGAAAGGGGGTGTTCCGTGTTCCACATGAAAATGAGTTAATGTGGACAAACGTAATAAAAGGAGATTTATAGCCCTATCTCCATACAATTTAAATTAATTTCTTTCTGAAACCCAAACAAAAAGCTAAATGCTTAAAGGATGCATACTGTTTAAATCCTATATCATAATTTACACACCAAAAGGGGAGAGATTTAAGTATGCATTGATTTTAGGCTGATAAGAATCTGTGTTGAATGGTGTTGAGAGATTTTTTTTTTCTTCTTGGCCTCCTACGAATAGTTAGTTTGCAGCAATTTTTAATTAAAAACAGTTCCCATAGTAAGAAAATGGAAAAAAAAAAAAAAAAGGCTTCAGGAAAATAAAATCGGTACAAGAGTCCTGCGATTTGTTTTCTGAGGCCTTGTAGAGATCTTGAAAAATAAGAGAGGTTGGGAGTTCTCATTTAAAAAAAAAAACAACTCAGTTTTGGTTTCATTTAACATTTTCAAAATAGCTTTCCTTACCACTACTAACCCACCCTCGGCCCCCCACTCCTCACCACCCCTCTTCGAAAAACTTGGAAAGTTCTGTGGTTAACACTGAAAATCATTCATATGCCTCAGAGTAACAGCACCATTTTTCTTTCTAAATTTCTAAGAGGAAAAAAAGAAAAAAAATCCAAGTTTATCACAAAGCAGTTTTCATTTTTTTTTCCCACCTATCCAAAATACCTAATCTCATTTTAACTAGGCTCCATCTGAACATCAATGATACTCAGCTAGCCCATGAATAAACATGATGTTACAAGGGAAACTCTGTGACTAAAGTATATAAAAATGCAGCTGAAAGAAAAGCCTGCGAGCCCTCCACCCCCTTCCACCCCCTCCCCGGGGAGTTGGAGAGTGGAGCTGAGGCGGGGCTAAAGCAGCAGATTTAAATTTCAAGGTCTTCAAACATTTTCGACATTCATATTAAATCCTGTAAAACTAAACACCGTAATTCTAAGAAAACCCTTGTGTGCTCGGTGGCTTCCCATTGTAATCACCGTCTTCTCTTTGGGAGTGGAATGTGTAATACTGATAAAAGGGGAAAAGCCCTCAAAACAAAAGAAACACATCATGGTACCCACACTTTCCTGATGCTTGTGGCATTTATCAAAATCAACAGACTGCCAACATGAAAAAAAAACTATATACTCACAAACCTCTTCACTGGAACAGACACATTTTTGGTCTTTGAATGAGGAAATAGGGTATAGAAAAGTTACCTACAGTAACCAAAATTTTTATAACTTGATTAAAGTTCCTTAAATTCTATAAAATCCGACATTACTGAAATCCTTTCACTAAAAATGAAGGTCACTATGATGATCTTACATTTTACCTGTACATACTTTTTTTATCTTGCAGCACAGACCTCAGGAAATAAAAATAACACTGCTTCTTCTATCATTATTGAAGCTTGTTACAGAATAAATTCTGAAATCTTTAGGACATAGTTTTATGTCCTATCTGATTATACTCTGTGTGCAGCGTTAAACAAAAAATTATGCAGTTCTGTTCTTCCAAAAACACATTTGAGACAGCAAGATCGTTCAAATAGTAAATGAATTTGCGAAGACCTCAGGTCAATTCATGGTAACATACACAATGGAAAACAGCGTAGCCCTCTTCCCACTGGCTGGGATACAGATCAACACTGAGAAGAAACTCCAAGAGTTTCTCTTATTTTCAGCTAAGAAGAGGGGGGAAACATCCATGCATTTCTTTATGAAATTCCACTGAGATTCTGGTGTTGCAAAAAAATTTTTATTTCCCAGAATAGCTGGCAGCATTGAAAACATATTTATGTTGTGTTCGTTTGCTTTGTAAAGCGTTTATATTCCTTTAAAAAGAAATGAGGTCCCATAATTTCTTAGACACTTGCTTTCCTTGGCCACAGAGATTACAGATCTTAATTGCCTCATGATGAAATAAATGTGGAGAGGCGGAGATGCGCAGTTTTAGGGCACTGGGAAGTTGGTCCCTAAAGCAGCTTCAGGAGGTACCAGCACCCCCAAAGGCATCAGAATTGTCCTTCTCAAGAATGATGCCAATTTCAGTGACACTGGGCTTCCCTGGTGGCTCAGAAGGTCAAGAATCAATGACACAGCTAAACTCTCTCTCCTCTGTCATTTACTGCTGCGTGATCGCGTGTTCACAGACGTTTCTTGTGCACCTACTTTGTCGCAGCAACTGCTTGCTTCCAGCGCCGGCCTTAAACGAGACTGCCAGGGTCTCTCTCTGCAGTCTTTTCTCCACTATGGCTCTGCTTTCACATTACCATTTGCAATTCTGAACTAAATACCCTGAGCCAAGAAATAATGTCTTTGCTCATTACTCTGGTTTACAACACTTTGTTCATACTGAAGGAAACTAAACCCTGGACTTCGAAAGAATCTGGATTTTCAAATTAAAGGGGCCTTGCAGGGGATTTGCTGATGAGGAAACAAGATCCAAGCCAACAAGTTAGTAAGTGAAGAAACAAGTTTGAAACAGGATTAACTCCCAATCCTGGGTTCTTTAAGACTACCCAGCTCCTGAAGGGCTCTGACTGGATTTAATTGGAAGAAATGCATCAATCCCAGAAAAGAATGTTCTGGGGGGGGGAGGGCAAGAAAAAGCAGGAAGGTAGGTGGGCGCCATGCTTCTTCTTCACGACTTTCTTTCCTTTCCATAAAGAAGGACGTTTCCAGGAAATTTCTGCCAACTTGGTTACAATTTTTTTCATCGCAAATGGGATGTGCTACAATTTCTTTCTAGGCAAGTGTACATTCAAAAAGGAATGGAGAGTCGAGCGTGTTACCTAGGCGTGTGTGTGTGAGTGCAAGTGTGTGTGTACATGTGTAAGGAGTCGATGAAATAACACCAAGTAATGTAGAAGCAGGAACCAGAAGAGAGAAAGAAAGAGGGGTCAGCCTCTCTTGCCCAAAATGGATGGATGCACAGGTTACATTCTAAAAGTGATCCAGCAACCATCTACTTGATTTCTGCACGTGATTATAAACTGATAACTCTTGCTGGATATTACTGTACTTTATTCCAGCCCATCTCTCTCTAGGGTTCAGAATAACTTCATCATAAATAATCATCCTTGGTAAAGGCACAATGCAACTTTTTCAAGAAAAGTTATTCTTTTCTAAACCCTTTTTTTTTCCATTATAAACTTTGATCAGTCGAATACTGAATGTTAAGATTTCTGTATCTTAGGAGTACTTATTTGATTCTCTCCTTTTTTTCATTATGACATGAAAGCAAACTTATGGCCTCGGGTTCATGACATCCTTTACTGCTTGGCAAAGCAAAACGGAAGCGTCAGAGTAATTATTTGGATAATTACTTTAAAAATCTAACTAAGGGAAGAAATGTTTAAGGTAGGCTCTAGAACATTCAGTTCTACAAACAGTTTTCTGTGCTTTTTTCTCAGCCAGAGAGGTTTTAAAACATCTTTAAGATCTGTCATAGATAGATTTCCTTTTCTAGTTTCTCGAGCTATGAAGCAGCTTTTCTACTTAAAAGTAATACCCCAGGATCCAAAAGTTAAGAATTCCCGAGTTTAGCTCTCACAAAAGATAATGTGCCATTTTTAAGAAACAGGCCATGAATGAGGGGCTTTCAAAGGTTTCCTCTCAAATGTGAAACAAATGTAGGCACCTTATTGCATCCTACAGAGTTTTATGAGGACCAGCGTAGAGAAGTCTTCCAGATAAGTATGCTAGCTCAGAACTGGCCAGGTGATAATTAAGGGACACAGGAGAACACAGACACGTCTGAGAAATCTGCCTGCTCCCCTAACAGAGAAGGTTGTTGGGAGGAAAACCTCCTCTTATAACTCCACAAAAACTTTCTAAGATATAAGATGGACACGGGTTGTTTTTAAATTCTGCTGCTCTTCAACAATCGATCCATCAAGGCCCCTGGTCTCTTTATTAAAAAAAACTAATCATATTTCAAGGCATTTTTTTACCCCAAATCTGTGTTGCCATTATGTGTGCCTGAACTAGAAGACATTCTCTATCCTCCTAATTTAGAAAGCAGGCTGTGACAACCAACAGTTTGGGTAAGAGTTGAAGATTCCAATACACAGTCGCAAAGATCGAAATGAACATTGAAATATACAAACTATAACATACATACTCAACAACACATATATCATTTATATCCAAAGGCTCACCACCCTTTGCACAAGAGTTTACACTTGTGCCAAAGCTACTGGCTCTTGGGGAGAGCAATAGTATCAAGTATATGTAAGATCTATGATGTATTAACACATAAAGAAAACAGCAGTGATAAAGACAGCTCAGCTACTTTTTTTTTTTTTTAATCAGTCCTAGCCCAGCAGTTAGCCAGTCAGAAAGCGGGTCACATCTTGATAGCTACATTAAATGCATTAAAGATCAGGAGTTCTCTATGGCTCTGTTGACAAGTCAAGAAAATGTATTTTATTTTCTCATACAACCTTAACTGACTCCCTCTTTGGAAATGAGAGTCAGTCTTCTACCTAAAATTCTACCAATGCTAGTCCCCAAAAGCTCTTTGCCAGCGACCCTCCAGGTATCCATACTCTGCAGAAAGGACAAAATTCCCAGAGATTTCTACTTTCTAAAGTGACTCTGTGACAAACTCCTTCTCAGAACACTTCAACACAAAGCCCGAACTTAAAGGCAAAGGGGCAGCCTAGCTGTAGGACCTGTCAGCTCAGCCAGGAAGGAGGAAAAGACAGCGGGCGTTAAATATTTAAATCGCAGGAGGCAGTCTGGAGTTTTTGCATTTACAAAGTTCTCAAAGTCCTGTCTCTCCTGGCTCCCAGAGTTGCTAGTGAGGAGGTGAGGCTCCTCTCTCAGGCACCAGATCACAAAATTTGCCAAAAACTCAAGCTGATTTGATTTCTGAGCCAGCTCTGGTGGAAGGGAGAGCCCAGGAGATACCCCTACCCTCCCTGGGAGAGAGTCAAGAACCCCTTGCCCCCAGCAAGTGGTTTCTGAATTTAACAGGGAAATAGACAATCACGTCCCTCCAGGGCCAGTTCTGAAAAGTACCACGGGTGGCTCTACTGCCCTTTTCACCTCAATCCTGATGACTTTGAAAAGCAAACACAGGTCAAAGCAGACTTCCTCTGGGATTTGCTATTTTTTTAAAAAAATATTTTGCTGGATGCCAATGAGCATGGAATCTCTTAGAAGTCTATCTCAAGAAACACTAAGAGGGGACCGACCCGGAGCCTGCAAGACGCTAGAGTTCTGGGAAAGCAGCATTTCTGGAGACCCGACAGGCGAATCAAGTGCTGGGTTGTCTATCTCAAGATTCCAGCAGAAACTGTCCCCACCTTCCAAGAGTTGATGTGCAAGAAACCCAGCGTTCAAACTCGTGGCTTCATCCTGGCGCTCATTTCCACGTACGCGGTAGGATCTAGCGGGACACTTCCCGCAGGATGCAGCCAGCCACGCAGGGAAAGCTCGGGCACAGTTTGGGGGAAGAAAAAAAAAAAAAAAAAAGACAGCAACACACACCCAAGGTTGAAGTCCTTACCTCTGTGCGGGACTGCAGCCTCTTGTTCATTTCATAGATTCGGTATTCTGGTTGAACCATATAGGGTGTGTGTCTCCTATAGAACGGTCCGAAAGGAGAAGAATAGAAGGGGTCATGTGGTGTGCTGGACATCTTGCCTGCTTGTCGAAAATCAAGCCAAACAGAGTATCAGTAACGTCCATGCAGAGCACATGGGCTGTGTTCTTCCCACTACAAAGTAGCCGCACGCACACGCTCGCACACACGCGCGCGCGCGCATACACACACGCACGCACACACACACACACTCACACACAGAGGCAGGCAGGCAGGCTGAACACAGTGGCTGGGAACTGCCGTGGGAGCCTCTATAGCGAGAGACCAGAGAGCCGGAGGCAGGGAGGAGGGAGGTGGGAGGAGGGAGGTGGGAGGAGGGAGGGGAGGGAGAGCCGGAGAGCTGGAGCTTCAGAGAGGGAGGGAGGCTGGGAGAGAGGAAGGGAGGGAGGGAGAGGGGAGTTGGATGGCTTTAGGCATCACTGCTTGTTTTTAAAGAAGCAGTTTGTGGAGAGGTCATTTCCTGTCCACACCGTAGACTAGTTCAAAAAATATCCTTCTCCTCGCAGTCTGACAGAGGTCTAAGGTTTGGTGGGATTTTATTTTATTTTTCCCTTTCCCCTCCAGCCAGGACCCTTCACAACCTGATGGCTGGGCTTGTTAGCATATAGGTGGTTTAACTGCTCCCAGCTGAGCCACTCAGCCCCCCACCACGACCATTGTCATGGATCAGAGAGGTGATGGCTATAAAACACAGAACAGGGGGTGTCCGGGTCCCCCAGAGCTGAGCTGGTGGTGCACTCCCAGGCAGGTTTCCCTCTGCACTAAGCTCCCTCTGTAGTTTTGGTTTTCCTTGCTGTTTGAGAGCTTGGCAGAGTCTTTGCATTTCAATCCGTCCCTTGGAGCCCCCTACTCCCGTCTGTCACCCTTCTTCCCAGCCCACTCCCTCTCCCGGGGCCTAGATTCAGGTCACTGAAACATTTTGAGGTTCAAAATAATGATTATTTGGAATGTGGAATGCCCAAGAAACACCCATGGTGCAATGGTCTTCTTTCCCTAGGAGACAGAATAAAGGAAACAAAATCTCCCAAAGCAGACCTCCAAGTAAGATGGGAAAAGCAAGACAGAGAAAACTCCTGCAAAAAATGTCCATGGAAAATTCAGTTGAGTAGGAAATTGCGAATAATTGAATGGTTTATCCCCAAATAACATGTCCAACTCTGATGGAGGCAAGGCCTTTATTTTCTAAGATGGGTTATGTCCATGAATCTTTTCTCAATCATGGTATATGATAACTGGAAGAAAGCCTGCACCACCCACGGGAGGGGAGATGATGTCTAAAGTGATTAAATAATCTATATGACAATCAAATTCTGCTGGAACCAATGATAACCAGACATCTACCCCTTAAACAAAGTCCAGATATAAAAGCACCGAAAGTATGAATGTTTTGAGCCAGTATCTAGCTAGGTCAGTGGTATTAAAGAAAGCAAGCAGAGACCTCCAAAAAGCTTGATGCATGTAAGATTTGAATGTAAATGCATGCAAATGAGACATTTCTTCTTTTTAGTAAGCAGGTTAATTGACTTTCTGCCCCAGCCATGGCTTGGGGTATCTTCAAGTCACTAGCCAACAGGGGATAGGTATTGCTAATTCTCCAATTTACACTCTTAAGAATACTCAGGCATCAAAATGCCTCCAAACTGCAGTCTTGATTTGTCCTTCTCCATAAGTGCATAAAATATTTGCAGAGTCCACCTCAAAGTTACAGTGCAACCCAATACAGTAACTGTCTCTTGCCAGGGCGAGATTAGGGAAGGCCTTACGTGCAGTAAGGCTGCTTGGAAGGCTTCCTTCCAGAGGACCCCAGGGCAGGCCAGCATGCTGGGTTTCAGGTTTCATTACAAATCCAAAAGCTGGACCAAATTTGCTGCAAGGTTTGTCAAAACACACAACCTTCTAAAGACAGAATTTCAAACAAATTTGGCTTGATTTATGTTTTGGAATGATGGCCACTGCAAAACCTAACCGTTGCCTGTGTTTAAATTCCCCAACTCAAGGCGGCCCACGAGTTCAGTGCCGCCCAAGTGTGTGTTTACGTGGCTGTCTCGGTTGGAGAATTAAAGTAACACCGAGCAGGCCGGTGCAGTCCCATACTGATCAAAACTGGGAAAAGCTCAACAATCCATTTAGGGAATCCCTTTCCGAATAAGGTGGAGTTTTGCTCTCATTATTTCTTATAGACGGTTCCAAACGGTTATTGGAAATATTTCTTCCTGTTAATACCTAAAGATTCCAAGTTCGGAAATATCTGATACTGTTCACGCATCCACAATTCTCTTCTGACTTGGGGTTCATCCTTATTACAAGCCGAAGGTTGATTATAGAAAAGGAAGTAAGCTTGCCCACGTTTTCCCCTTCAGTGTTTTCTCCACTGTCGGTGGGGTAATGCCCAAGCTTGTTAAAACTTTCTCTCTCTCTCTGCCTCTCCATCTCTTTCTGTCTATCTCTGTCTCTCTGTGTCTCTGTCAAACACACACACACACACACACACACACACACACACAGAGTTTGTTTGTTCATTTGCTATACTCAATCTGCCTGTGGTTACAATCTCATTTCATGCTGGCAAGCATTGGCCCTTTAGTCCCTTGCTTCTGAAAACTCCTACTCACCCTCCTCTCCAGTTAAAGTGGCCCCGCTCTGTGAACCTTTTCTTTTTTTCATTGTCCATTCACTGATGCGTTCATTCCACACATACTTCATTGGCATTGGCACAACTGGAACACTGGCCAGAGAACATCTCAACCCTGGTTCTACCGCTTACCTGTCTTATGAACTTGACCAAGTGCCTGATCTCTGTATGCCTTGGGAACCTTATTCCTAAATTGGGAAAAATAAGAGTAGCAATCCATAAGACTGCTGCAATGGATTAGATGAGATGATGCACCAGAATGGATTAGAGCCCACACATATGAGTGCTCAAAAATATTGCTATTAGGTACATAACATATGCATAGGTGCTGCTGCTGCTGCTGCTAAGTCACTTCAGTCGTGTCCGACTCTGTGCCACCCCATAGACAGCAGCCCACCAGGCTCCCCCGTCCCTGGGATTCTCCAGACAAGGACACTGGAGTGGGTTGCCATTTCCTTCTCTGTGCTAGGAAACATAATTTCAAATTGTAATGTATGCTATGAAAGAAAAAAAATGAAAGAGATAAGAAATACTCAATAATTTCCCCCTTTGTGTAAACTGTATTTTCTATTTTCTTCTATTGGAGGATTTATACATAGATGTAGTAATTGCTATTTTTTATGAAGTCCTTACTATGTGGCAGGCACTGTGCTGACTGGTTTATGCAAACATTCTTTGCTAATCTCACAACAAACCTATGTGATTGATGGAACTGCTGTCCCTATTTTACAGATATGGAGACTAGGACTTGGAGAGGCTAAGAAACTCCTTCAAGATCAAATAATTGATGACAGTGTCAAGACTCATACCAGTCTGCCTGAGTCTTAAGCATTTTGCTACTTTGAACCTCGGTCCCTCCTGCTCCTCTTTAAAGCCTCTCTGTTCTTTATCCCCAGCGGCGAGCAGAGTACTGAGCCCTTGGGTAGGTACCCAAGCCATGCGTACAGAATTAATTAGGAAAAAAGGGCAAGCGCATGAAATGGCTCTCATCACCGGTATTTTATTTTTTGTCCTGCTCAGTGTCAGATACCCATTGTCCCCACCACCCCACTTCTACCCTGAAGCCTTGCCAAACTACTTCTGCTTTTTCCATCGTCCTTATCTTCCAGCACATACTCTCAAAGTCACACCGTTAGATGTTTATTCCTTTGCGTGATCAAGTTACCTGCCTGGGTTTGCCACTTCCCTGCTTCTTTTGTTTCTCTGGTTTTTCTTACTCTTTTCTTAAAATTTTTATTTGATATTGGGATATATTTGATTTACAAGGTGGTGTTAGTTTCAGATGTACAGCAGAGGGATTTAGCTATACAGATGCATATGTCGGCATTGTTTAGTTATTCAGTTGTGTCCAACTCTTTCTGCAGTCCCAAGGACTGCAGCCTGCCAGGCTCCTCTGTCCATGGGATTTCCCAGGCAAGAATACTGGAAGTGGGTTGTTATTTCCTTCTCCAAGGGATCTTCCCAACCCAGGGATTGAACCCTCATCTTCTGCTTGGCAAGCGGCTTCTTCACCACTGAGCCGCCAGGGGTTCCCACATGTGCATATCTCTGTTCTGTTTCAGAATCTTTTCCCATATAGGTTATTCCACAGTCCTGAGCAGAGTTCCACATGTTACACAGTAGGTCCTTGTTGAGTATCTGTTATACACATATGTATATATTTGTGTGTCTCTGTTAATCCCAACCTTCTTATTTATCCCTCCCCCACCACTAAGGGACCAGCTATGACTCATCTTATTCTGTCACAGGGTTAAGCCTGAGAAGTGAAAGAAATGTGCTCATTTGAAGCCTGTAAATCAACTCTTTTGGGAAACCATAAAGAAATTCAAGAAGCAATGTTTGTGTACCATAAAAGAGTGAACACGTCTAACCCCAGCGCAACAGTTCTGTTACCCCTCAAATTGAACCATGCTAGTTTGCATATAATTTTGCATGCTGAGTGTTGAATATGCCCCCAAAGTCCTCTCAACAGACATTCAGGATGCCCTAAAACCTGGCCTGACCTTTGAGTTTGCGGCTTCATCTTACTATAGTCCCCCTAGGTTTAACCCACAGTTTATTTTTCCTTTCACTTGAAATACTTGCCAACAGCTTACAAAAACAAAGAATTTCATGTAAAATCTAGATTTTCATCTTCTCCTGAAAAGAAGCTCTGCACCCCTTGGCCCCGTCTCTGCCAGCAGGGCAGCGTGCAGTGGGACCGTTAGCACCTGTCCATCCTCCAGGGTTTCCATCACTCCCCAGCCGTCACCAGCCTGTGTCCCTAATTTCCATTTGCCTGTCTGACTCATCTAGATACTGAAGTCATTTTCCCTTTCCTTAATCTATCCAGTTGCAAGGGCTTCAGTTCCTCCTGCTAAGCTGTGTTTGCTTTAGAAAGCCAGCTTTCCTCTTTTGTTGCCTCTCTGCCTTTCCTTGCCTATATCTGTGCCTTTTACTTTCTCTTTCTGCCTCTTCATTCCATAAGCATTTAGCTAACATATACATGCAAAATACAGCTGAAATGTGACAGGCAGATAAAATAAACAAAGACATGAATATTCTCTTAGAGGATGCACTTTGGAACTTCAGTGACTTGGCTTGAATCTTGCATTTAGCTGTGTGATCCTAGTCACTTAACTTCTCTGTGCCTCAGTTTCCTAACCTGTGAAATGGGCTAATAGCAATCCTATGGTTTTTATGAGAATTAAATAAGTCAATAAAAGTGCAAAATTAAACCATACTATTTTGCATATAATTTTGCATATTGAGTATTGAATCACCCCTAAAAGTTCTCTGAACAGACATTTAGGATGCAATAAATTGACTGGAAGAGTGCTTGGCACTTGGTAAGTGTTCATAGTTGCTACTGCTATTATTAGAAAAAGTAACAGGGATTACTCAACCTCAGAAATACATGTAAAATGACACTGGAGTGTGAAGGACAGGCTCAGATAGGAAGTAGGCATTAACACTAGAGATAAGGCAGAAATAAATCTAAGGCATCTTAAGGTAGGTATCTTCAAACTTCATCAAAGAAAAGCTAAATAATGTACAAAGAGCCTTCAAGGAAGGAGGAATCTATTCAAACTGGTAAAGTCAAAGAAGGCTTCACAGAGAAGTTGGCATCTGTGTTTATCCTTGAAGGATGTGTCAGAGAGACAAAGGTGAGAGTCTTCAGAAAGTCATGACAAGCAGAGGGGACACTAAAGAAATGAAGATATTTGACATCAAGAAAAGTCAAGAAACTTTGCAAAAGTAGAAATAGTGAAAAATGTTGATGCTCTCTAGAAGGCCTTAGGTACCATTTTAAGAAGTTTGCAGTCTCTTGCATGGATCCTGGGGAGCCAATCAATGACAAGATAAGCCGTCGGTTTGAATGAGAGGACATACAGATATGAGGAGGGTGACAGGGACTCAGACCCAAGACCTGAAGGAGGCTCTGGGAGGTTAATTTCAGCCCCAGGAATCCCTAAAACAGTTACTAAGTAATTTCTCTCTGGAACAGAGGAAACAATACCCCAAAGGGATGCTGAAAAACTTCTCTCCTTACTTTTGGGTATCACCTGAAATTAAGATGATTGATGACTTAACAGAACTCCTAAAGGCCGACTTCTCATCTGGATCAGTTGTCCTGATTCAGGCATTTAAAATTTATAAGTGGAGTCTGCAACTCAGGAGAGCCTTGCTGACGGTCCCAAAGATCTTGGAAATCTGTCTCAACCTCGAAACTTTGGAGACATCTTGGATTTCCTTTTTTTGTGATGTCTACAGTCATTCTCTACCGTTCGCTTGCCTAAACTAAATTCACTAAGTATTTGCAGTGGCTAAGAAGGCTTCCCTGGTGGCTCAGACAGTAAAGAATCTGCCTGCAATACAGGAGACCTGGGTTTGATCCCTGGGTTGGGAAGATCCCCTGGAGAAGGGAATGGCAACCCACTCCAGTATTCTTGCCTGGAGAATTCCACGGACAGAAGAGCCTGGTGGGCTACAGTTCATGCGGTCAGAAAGAGTTGGACAGGACTGAGCTACTAAGCACAGCAGAGCATAGCACAAGAAGGCTGTAGCTGCTGAGAACA
Source organism: Capra hircus (assembly GCF_001704415.2). Taxonomy (NCBI): domain Eukaryota; kingdom Metazoa; phylum Chordata; class Mammalia; order Artiodactyla; family Bovidae; genus Capra; species Capra hircus. The sequence continues at coordinate 112,444,750 of NC_030813.1, forward strand.
GCTCAATGGTAAAACCCAGCCCCACAGCATCGACCACCCAGTATTCACTTCATCATTCTGTAAGTCCATGGAATGACATCCATGACCAATTACCCAAATGTCCTATCCATGGGCCATCACTTTCTATCACTGAATTCTGTTGCTTTGGTCTCTGTCATTATTTGTAATCATGTCTGTATTGGCTATTTCCTTTCCTCTTGCTTGTGTCTGCCCTGAAATCATAAATTCCATGAGTACTGGTGATATGTCGGTTTTAGCCACCCATGTGCGCTCAGAATTCAGCATGCTGCCTGCTTGTGGGTGCTCAGTGTATTTTTGTAAAATAAATAGGTAAACACTTATCAGAATGAATCCGAGGAGCTATCCTAGCAATTTACATCCCTTAATTCTAGGCCAGTTTATCCATAATATATAGATAAAAAGCTATTATAGAGGGATGTGTAAAAGCTATTATTCATCCATTCATTTACTCACTCGGAAAGCATCTAGTGGGCATTTATTACAAGTCAGTTACTATGCTAGGTCCCGGCCAAACAAAAATGGGCAAATTTGATAGCTGAAGAAACTCCATTTTCAGAAGCCTCTACCCCATAAGGTTCTCTGTCATCATCTTAAATTGTTCACTGTCCAAAAGACCTCAGAGTTGCTGTTGAGGCTTCTGTGATCTACTACTGACCCATGCCAGACCATGTGGTCAAATGTCAAAGACGTTGCCCTCTGGATTCAGTCTTGCACTTCCTCATGGTGTGAATTAGATTTCACACAATTATTAAATCGCTGAAGTTAGCTTCAGTTTTCTTTATTCGTAAAGTAGAAATAACAGCACTAATTTCATGGGGCCATTATGGGAATTTAGGAAGAATACTTGCTACTCAGTAACTAACCCTTACACAAGTTTTACGAAGCTTGAGGCATTGTTCCTTGTACTTACAAATACTAACTAATTCAATCCTTGCAACAAGGATTCCTCTTATTTGATAGATGAGAAAGCATAGACATAGAGAGGCTGAGTAACTAGTCCAGGGTAACCCACATGGTGGTGGGTAGGGTGGGACTGAACCCTGGCATTCTGGTCCTCGCTGTTGAGGCTTTCAGCCAATATCATCCACAGCCTCCTGTCCATCTGCACCCTAGGTTGTGAACTGTTTGAAAACAGAGAGCAGACCTTTTCTAGTATATGGTAAAACTTCCCTGGTGGTTCAGACGGTAAAGCATCTGTCTGCAAAGCATCTGTCTGCAATGCAGAAGACTTGGGTTCCATCCGTGGGTCAGGAAGATCCCCTGGAGAAGGAAATGGCAGCCCACTCCAGTACTCTTGCCTGGAAAATCCCATGGATGGAGGAGCCTGGTGGGCTACAGTCCATGGGGTCACAAAGAGTTGGACACAACTGAGCGACTTCCCTTTCACTTTCAGTATATGGTAGCACAGACAGGCAACATACTTTGCCATGAAAAAATGAAAACGTAAATGTGAACGTGAACACAGTGGATAATTTGGGACTCTGTTGTTTAGTCATTACGTCATGTCTGACTCTCTGTGACCCCGGGGACTGTACTCTGCCAGGCCTCTGTGTCCCTGGAATTTTCCAGGCAAGAATACTAGAGCAGGCTGCCATTTCCTACCTCAAGAGGTCTTCCCAACCCAAGAATCAAATTCGCATCTCTTGCTTCTCCTGCGTTGCAGGCGGATTCTTTACCACCGGTACCACCTGGGTGGCAGGTATTTCACACGTGCCTGAATGACAGCCTGCACTGGTGAAATCTCTATTACACAGACTCTTTTCTAACATACTAAGAATTATTATCCAGGATATCAAGTTTGCCCTCTGTTTTCCCAGACCTTACTTTCAGTGCCACTTCCCTGCCCCCCAAAGCATCTGTGCCCCCCTTCACCGCCCTAACTGCCAGAACCCCATTTGCTTTTCCAGATCTCAGCCATGGACCTGTGCCCTCGACCCATGGGCTTCCCAGAGAGACTGCAGGTTGGCTGCCAACACCCTGAAGACAGCAAGGCTGCCCAGCCCCCCAAGGCCTGCCAAGGACACATTTCTACCTGCAACGTGGACCTGGAGAGTCATTCTAGAACAAAGAAACCCCAGAGGCCTGAACTTACTCAGAATTGACTTCTGAGTCCTTCTATTATCGGGACTGACATTTGAAGTGTGAGTATGTTTTTCTTTCATAAAAGCCCTACTCTAATCCAAGATCAAACGATTTATTTTGGAAAATAACTGCACATAATGGTACATTTTCCAGCCCCGGCCAGGTCTCCCCTGTCATTTGCCATCGCCTTTGAAGCGCTTAACAGCCGAGGTAACTTGGGGTGGCAACTGGGCTCCTGAAAGCGGCACTGTGTGTCTCTGCCATTTGCTGGGGACGCATCACTTACCCCTGCTTTTATCATCACACTTTTTGCTTTTATCTGCTTTGTTTCCCAAGTGGATTGTCATTGCCTAGCTTTCTACGCTTCGTTTCTAAGGGTTGGGGAGGATGTTCTTATGTGAATGGCCTTTAACTCATCCCATTGTTCCCCCAGAGTTGATACTTGCATTTTTTCTCATTTTTCTCTAATGTAACAATCCTCACATGGGTATTCTCATTCTTTCCCCCTCCCCCAGGCCTATGAAGGTATAACTGATCAATAATAATCGTATCTCTTTAAGCAGTGCAATGCGGAAATTGGACATGTGTATACATTGTGAAATTATTCCCACAATCAAGTTAATTAACACATTTATCACCTCACACCTTTTGGTTGGTGTTAATGATTATAGACCTTTTTGCATGCCCACATTTATCCACAACAACATTCTAAATATAAAATTGTCTTAAGGCAAAGGGTACGGTCCTTATAAACCTTTAGTGACATGTTAGTAACTCAGTTGGTAAAGAATCCACCTGCAATGTAAGAGACCCCAGATTGATTCCTGGATCAGGAAGATCTGCTGGAGAAGGGAAGGCTATCCACTCCTGTATTCTTGGGCTTCCCTTGTGGCCCAGCTGGTAAAGAATCTGCCTGCAATGAGGAAGACCTGGGTTCAATCCCTGGATTGAGCAGCAGAAGGGAAAGGCTGCTCACTGCAGGGTTCTGGCCTGGAGAATCCCATGGACTGTATAGTTCATGGGGTCGCAAAGACCGAGCGACTTTCACTTCACTACCAAATTGCCCTATAAATGAATAGAAGGGATAGAGTGCTACCAGCAGTTTCTAATTCTGACTTATTATGGAGGTAAGCACGATAGATGCTTGTAAAGGAAGTTCATACAGGTCTTCAAAGTATGAAGGAAAAAGAGACGTGTACCTGGCTTTCTCTGTTGTTTACACTCTACAGAAGGACCCAGCAGGTCACCTCTGGGTCAGCTCCCCCGCCCAGCTTTCACACATCCACGGGATGGTGGTAACGGGACATCCTCTATACAGGACTGTGGCTGGCAGACAAATCCCTGACTCTTTCACAATCATAAGAATACAGAACAGTGACTATCTGTCATTCATCCTTTAGGCTTGGTTGTAAATCTCACTTCTTTAGAGGGAATTTCTCAACTCCCCAATCTATATTTCAGCTTTTTATTGGTCTCATTAACAAGACTAAGAGGCCCTGAGTGCTCTGCGTAGAAACTAGTGCCCTCAGAGTACTTTATACTTAACACATCATGACAAACTAGGTCTGGGTACAATGACTGTGCTCAGTAGCTCAGTCATGTCCAACTCTGTGACCCTGTGGACTCTAGTCTGCCAGGCTCCTCTGTCCGTGGAATTTTCCAGGCAAAAATATTGGGCTGTGTTGCCACTTTCTGCTGCAGGGAATCTTCCTGACCCAGAGATCAAACCCATGTCTCCTACACTTCCTGCATTGTAGGAAGATTCTTTACCCGCTGGCCAATTGGGAAGCCCAATTGATTATTCGTATGTTGTAAATATTTCAAAATCTATAGCATATCGTGAGAAGTGTTATCATTTACAAACTAATTTCAAAGTGAATTGATTTTGAGAGTCCCTTGGACAGCAAGGAGGTCCAACCAGTCCATCCTAAAGGAAATCAGTCCTGAATATTCATTGGAAGGACTGATGCTGAAGCTGGAACTCTAATACTTTGGCCACCTAATACAAAGAACTGACTCATTTGAAAAGACTTTGATGCTGGGAAAGATTGAAGGTAAGAGGAGAAGAGGATGACAGAGGATGAGATGGTTGGATGGCATCACCGACTCAATGGACATGAGTTTGAGTAGGCTCTGGGAGTTGGTGATGGACAGGAAGGCCTGGCGTGCTGCAGTCCATGGGGTTGCAAAGAGTCGGACACAACTGAATGACTGAACTGAGCTGCACTGATAGCATATTGTGAGAGGTGTCATCATTTACAAAATAATTTCAAAGTGAATCAATGTTTTATATACACAATGAACTGTATGCTCAGTTCAGTTGAATAAACATCTGTTGGCACCACAATGCATTAGGTACTAGTTGAGTATCAAAGACTGAGATGGTTAATTTTATGTCAACTTGACTGGACTAAAGGGTGCACAGATATTTGGTCAAACATTATTCTGGGTGCGTCAGTAAAGGTGTTTCTGGATGAGATTAATATTTGAATTCAAAGACTGGGTGAAGCGACACTGATGTATGTGTCTGCTTCTGTGCTAGTACCACACTGTTTTAGCTACTGTAGCTTTGTAGTATAGTCTGAATTTTGGGAACGTGATTCCTCGAGCTGTCCTAATGACTGGAAATAAAGTCACTGTTGTGGTTGTTGCTGTTCAGTCACTAAGTCATATCATGTCAGACTCTGTGACCCCATGAACTGCAGCATGCTATGCTTTCCTGTCCTTCAGTATCTCCTGGAGTTTGCTCAGATTTATGTGCACTGACTCAGTGATGCCATCCAACCATCTCATCTTCTACCATCCCTTTCTCCTCTTGCCCTCAATCTTCCCCAGCATCAGGGTCTTTTTCAATGAGTCAGCTCTTTGCATCAGGTGGCCGAGGTAGAGGAGCTTGAGCTTAGGCATCAGTCCTCCCAATGAATATTCAGAGTTGGTTTCTTTAGGATTGACTGGTCTGATCTCCTTGCAGTCCAAGGGACTCTCAAGAGTCTTTACCAGCACCACAAACTGAAAGCATCAAGTCATTAGACTTAAATATATTAACGACTCTATTTCCATAATTTAGAGAATAACGATGGTCCATGACATGATCTTTCAAGAGAGATTTGTAACATCACCTTTGGATGCTCCTGTGCATGCGTGCTAAGTTGCTTCAGTCGTGTCCTACTCTTTGTGACCCAATGGACTGTAGCCCACCATGCTTCTCTGTCTGTGGGATTCTCCAGGCTAGAATACTGGAGTGGGTTGCATGCCCTCTTCTAAGGGGTCTTCCTGACCCAGGGATTGAACCTGTGTCTCTTATATCTCCCATATTGTCAGGCACATTCTTTCCCACTTGTACCACCTGGGAAGCCCTGGATGCCCCTAATCACCCACTTGAGTATCTGGGCGACTATGCATATAATACTTTTAAACATTTTTTTTTTCAAACTAACAAATAAATTGAGATTGGTTGGTTGCTTTCAGTGTTACCGGACAAAGGGAAGAAAGAAAAAGATGAGCTCAAGGGCTCAGATTCTCCATTCAAGTGCCATGTAAATGATCTAAAGCCTTCTATGTGTGTCCCAAAGGAGAGGCTTATCTCCTATAGCTGCAGGACTGAGACTGCAGAAAACCAAACCCAAAGTCTCATCCAATGACCAGCCAATAACAATCTGAGAGGTTCAGCCTTGTAGATGGATTACTGTTAACATGAGGACCCTGACTGGGAAGAAATGGAATCCTGAAAGTTGGGACGGGGATGTGTGGGAAGACCTTGAGGATGCTGGGGACTTTGTGCCCCTAAATTCTGATGAGTCTTCTTCACTAGGTCAAGAGGTTTCTTCATCTCCATGGGGACTGCTTCTCCATCCCTGGCTGAGGGGGTAACCTTGCGTGGTCTGGGGAAACAGTAATGACCAGCCTTGAGGCAGTTGTGTGAGACAGCCCTGATTCTCCTCAGAACCAACCCCCACCGCTATGCCATGCTTCTAGACCCATAACGAGACTCAAGTCCGCAAGTTCCTCAAGGTGAGGCGCAAAGCATGACCCATGAAGAAGCACACAAAACTGAAAAGAACTACTTGAGCGTCCTTGTCTCTATTAATTTTTATTGGAGTATAGTTGCTTTACAATGCTGTGTTAGTTTCAACTGTAAGCAAAGTGAATCAGCTAAGCATATACCTATTTCCCCTCTTTTGTGGATCTCCTTCTCACTTAGGTCACCACAAAGCACTGAGTAGAGTTCCCTGCCCTACTTAGGTTCTCGTTCGTTATCTATTTTATACACAGGATCAATGGTGTATATATGTCAGTACCAATCTCCCAATTCATCCCATCCCCCTTTGCCCCCTTGGTGTCTATATGATTGTTCTCTGCATCTGTATCTGTTTTGCAAATAAGATCAGCTATACCATTTTTCTAGATTCCACATGAATATGTTAATACATGATATTTTTCTCTTTCAGACTTACTTTGCTCTGTATGACAAGATCCATCCACACCTCTGCAAATGGCAGAATCCCATTCCTTTTTATGGCCGGGTAATATTCCACTGTGTGTGTATATGTATATACACACCACATCTACTTTATCCATTCCTCTATTGATGCACATTTAGCTTACCTCCATGTCCTGGCTATTATAAATAGCACTGCTTGAGTTCTCTAACTTATATAGACACAATCTGAGGGATACGAGTGGGAATGGGTATTAAGGGTGTGGACTGTTGGTGGAAGAATCATAAAGTTAGATCAGGCCAGGCATTGAGATGGGCTCACTGATCTGGGATTCTGTGTCCCTTCAGGGAGTTAGAAGGGACTCTAACAGTTTTGTTGGTTGGTTGGCTGGCTGAAATGTGGACATGGAAAAGGTGACCAATGGTGGGCAAACTAGAAATGCTGGATCTTCCTGAATTTAGTGTAGATAAAGAGATATATAGGTTTAGGGAAACTGGTGTGTTCAATTGGATTTGTCACGTAAGACCTACCCACTCACCTTGTGAGGGTCCAGAAGACACACATTTCACAATTACTGTGAGAAGTAAAGTTTGGCGGGGGGGCAGCTCTAGCACCCTTGAAGTTCTCTTTGATCACTTTTCTATTTAGACTAGACCTCACAGTGTGAACCACAGTCCCTGAATCAGGAAATCTAAACGCACTGAGAGTAACTGGACTCCAGGATGTTATGGCCAAATGGAACTATTCAACTACCAGAGGCGAGATGGGTCTGGTTACCATCATGGGCAGAGGCATCAAAACACCAATCAGAAGAGTTTAATTCACCCAGCCTGTAATGTTGGCTATTGATCACGTGGTTCCTAGCAGTGACATGGAAACCTACTAAATTCTTATTTGCCCTGAATAAACAGCAAAGTTCAAGGTGAAATGAACAGAACTATCAATTGAGTCATAAAAATAGAGACTCACAGCCCCTTTATTAATTCCCAGACTAGAGCCAGTCGACAGGCCTGGAATCCCTAAGATTGGTCCTTTCGAGGAAGGCTCCCGGTACACTGCCAAAATTTATATTGTTAATCATTCTTCCACACCTCCCCAAAAGGATCTGTGAGTTTTTATTGTGGTAATTGTGCATTATAGAAGAGGAAATAATCAGACTTTTAGGGGACTACTGAACTGAAGTAATTACAAGGAACCCAAAACATTACCAAAATCCGATAGCTAGTGGCTATTGCTGTTGCTGTTGTTGAGTTGTGTCTGACTCTCTGTGACCCCATGCACTGCAGCATGCCAGGCTTCCCTGTCCTTTCCTATCATGGATTCTTTTCCAGCTGAGCTACCAGCTGTAAGCCACTGTCTCCCGGAGTTTGCTCAGATTCATGTCCATTGAGTCAGTGATGCAATCTAATCATCTCATCCTCTGTCTTCCCCTTCTCCTTTTGCCTTTCATCTTTCCCAGCATGAGTTGGTTTCTTGCATCAAGAGGCCAAAGTATTGGAGCTTCAGCATCAGTCCTTCCAATGAATATTCAGGGTTGATTTCTTTTAGGATTGACTGGTTTAATCTCTTTGCTGTCCAAGGGACTCTCAAGAGTCTTCTTCAGCACCGTAATTCAAAAGCATCAAATCTTCAGTGCTCAGCCTTCTCTGTGGTCCAACTCTCACATCTGTACATGACTACTTGAAAAACCATAGCTTTGACTATACTAGTTAGCGTACATTCTTATTTAGGTCATGTGATCAATGAAATGTTAGCTCAGGTTCATCTCATGGTAGAACCATGGGTCTCCAATCCATACCTCAGTTTTGGAATGCATAATTGAAATAGACTTGCTCAGCTACCAGCAAAATTCCTACTTCATTTCCCTGACTTGTGGATGGAGGGCTATCATAATGGGAAAGACCAAGTGGAAGTCATAGAACAGCCTCTGCCTAGGAAAATAGTAAAAATGAAAGAAATGCGACATTCTTGGAGATTAGAGCCACCATCAAGGACCAGAAAGAAATAAGGATGGGGATTCCCAACACATCCCCATTTCACTTGCTCATTTGGTCTGTGCAGAAGACAGATGGGTCTTGGGGAATAACAATGGCTTATTGTAAGGTTCCCTGGGTGGTGACTGCAACTGTAACCGCTGGGCAGTTGGGCTTCCCAGGTGGCAGTAGTGGTAAAGAAACCGCCTGCCAATGCATGAGACGTAAGAGATTCAGGTTCAAACCCCAGATTGGGAAGATCCCCTGGAGGAGGGCATGACAACCCACTCCAGTATTCTTGCCTGGAGAATTCCATGGACAGAGGAGCTGTCTAACTCTCAAGCCTGAGAGAAGGACATATGCAAAGTCACAGAAGGAAAAATCAGCAGAGGGCAATGAGAAACTTCAAATGCCTGAAGAATGAGCACAGCAAAAGAACGCAAGCCAAAAATTAAGGAGGCAGAGGAGACAACATTATTCACATACAGTTTCTGGCATGAAATAACAGAAATGATAGAAAAATGATATTATTTAAAATCATATACTGCTTTCTGGTTTCATTGACTTAAAAATAAATACAGGATGTCTTGTTGGTGATGGATGATTCAATTCAATGACCCAGGCTATAATCAGATGCCTTCAGTGTTTAGGGGCTTCCTGCATATCTCAATTGGTAAAGAATCCGTGAGCAATGCAGGAGACCCTGGTTTGATTCCTGGGTTGGGAAGATCCGCTGGAGAAGGGATAGGCTACCCATTCCAGTATACCTGGGCTTCCCTGGTGGCTCAGCTGGGAAAGAATCTGCCTGCAATGCGGGATACCTGGGTTTGATCCCTGGGTTGGAAAGACCCCCTGGAGAAGGGAAAGGCTACCCACTCCAGTATTCTGGCCTGGAGAATTCCATGGACTGTATAGTCCATGGAGTCGCAAAGAGTTGGACATGACTTTCGCTTTTAGAGTTGAGCACTGAGGGTCGCAAGATGACTGCCCTTAAGGAACTTAAGGTTGCTGGGTGATGCACAATGGAATTACTGAATGGTCAGGATAGCATTGGAGGGCACTGGGAGGCTGGAGTAATTCAATCCAGTCCCTGGGAACTAGGGAGTCTTCCCATAATTGTGAGCACAACTCTGTGCGTCTTTTCATATTGGAAGCATGATATACACTCTTACTCATTTCTTGTACTGAAACGCCAGCTCCCTTTCCCTGGAAGAGCTGCACAAGAACTGGCCAAGCGTTGCAGAAAGGAATCAAGTGAGACATCACCTGAAAAAGCAGACAAAAATCTCATAGCTGTTTCTCATATTATGCATGCCTGAGTGTGTGCTAAGTCACTTTGGTCATGTCTGACTCATTGCAAACTTAGGGACTATAGCCTATCAGGCTCCTCTGTCCATGGGCTGCTCCAGGCAACAATACTGGTGTGGGTCACCATGCCCTCCTCCAGGGGATCTTCCTGACCCAGGGATCAAACCCACGTCTCTTATGTCTCCTGCATTGGCAGGTAGATCCTTTGCCACTGGTGCCACCTGGGAAGCCTTATGTTACATACGCTAGATTTAAATAAGACTGAAGGATCCCTTTAAAGCTATTTAATAGTTTTCTAATTATAACTGTAGTGATGGTCATTACAGTACTTCTTTTGTTTTTGTTTAAAGGGTTGTATACTCTTCTCTGTATTATACTGTTTTCGTTTTGAAGTATAGTTGATTTACTGTGCTGTGCTAGTTTCAGGAATACAGCAAAGCAGTTCAGTTACACGTACGTAACAAATACATACATTCTTTTTCAGATTTTTTCCATTATAGGTCATTCCAAGATACTATAGTTCCCTGTACTATATAGTAGGTCCTTGTTATTTATCATCTCACATAGAACATTTTAAATATTAAGAAAATTAAAGAACAATAAAGAGGAAATTGGAAACCAGTAATTCTACCACCCAGAGAAATAATCACTAACACTTTGACATATTTTTTTCCTGGGATTGTTTATGTATCTGTAGATGATATTTATATATGACTGAGATAGGGCTTCCCTGGTAGCTCAGCTGGTAAAGAATCCTCCTGCAGTGCAGGAGACCTCAGTTTGATTGCTGGGTTGGGAAGATCCCCTGGAGAAGGGCATGGCAACCCACTCCAGTATTCTTGCCTGGAGAAGCTACATGGACAGAGGAGCCCAGGGACAGACTAAACACTGGTGAGCTACAATCTATGTGGTCTCAAAGAGTCAGATGTGACTGAGCAACTAAGCACAGCAGAGCACAGCATAATTGAGATAAGATTATATATAAAATTTTATATCTTTTTCACATATATATGACCGTTTTTGTATATCATTAATATTATTTTCTTATTCACTAATCTTATAATATTCTAGTTTATGGGGTTATCATGATTGATTGAAACATTTTCTTATTACTGGATTTTTAGGAAATTTCCAATCACTTGCTTTTTGAATAATACTGAGATGAGTATTCATTGTAAATCTTCAACCTTTATACGGTTTCCTTTAGTCTAGGTCCTCTGAGATGCAGACACAAGACAGGATTAGAAATGTAGGAGATTTATTAGGGGAATCGCCTGAGGGAGAATGAGGAGGGAGCTGGTAGGAGGCAGGAAGAGCTATGCCAACAAGAGGCAGGTCTAACTCCTGCAGAGGAGAGAGGAGGGAGGACGGTTGACTGGAAGAGCCTTAGTCTGAAGTGCAGTTCTAAGAAAATTCCAGAAGTTCAATGGACCTTGCCTGCGAACGTGCTCAGTAGTATCCAACTTTTTGCGACCCCATAGACTGTGTAGCCTGGAGGCTCCCCTGTCCATGGGATTTTCCCGGCAAGAGTATGGGTGGTGGTGATGGTAGTGGTTTAGTCGCTAAGTCGCATCCGCCTCTTGCGACGCCAAGGATTGTAGCCTGCCAAGCTCCTCTGACCATGGGATGCTCCAGGCAAGAATATGGGACTGGGTTGCCATTTCCTCCTCCAAGGAGTCTTCTTGACCCAGCGATCAAAGCCTTGCCTGCATTGGCCAGTGGATTCTTTACCACGAGCCGCCTGGGAAGCCCCACAATGGACCTAACTGAAGCCACAGTTCAGCAGAGAAGTCCCCCATCTCCTTGCAGGAGCATCCTACGTATGCATCTCTGCTGCTCTCAGCCATTGGCTGGCGCCCACGGTCAGGGGCGGGGCCTGGCTGGGCAGCAATGGCGGATCTCAGTGCAGGGCCGCTGGGCCTGTCAATCAGTTCTGCTCCTGGCATTCAGAGAGCTGAGAGGCTGAGGACATCGTCATGGCTGCCATGGGAGACAGTCCCATGAACAGGATTCTACAATCTAGAAGTAGACCCAATTTCAAGCTTTCTGCATAATATTAAAAATTATTTTCCTATTTGATAGACATTCTGCAGTTATGAGTACAAAATATTTTTTTGTTAAAAAAAAAAACCCTCCACAACCTAATTTTAGGACCATGTCTTCCTTCTCAGAGACCCCCTTTACAGTTGGGTTTTTGACACCTCTCAGCAAAGTTCTTGCCATCATCGTCTGACCATTCTCTCTTCTTTTAGACATTTTGTTTATATTCCCAGGTTCACATTCTGAAGTACTGCCCGTCAAGACTTCAACTTCTCTCTGTTGGGAGGTGGAGGCAGGGCACACCATTCAACCTGTAATGTTGGGATACTGTAGAAAATTTTCCCAGTGAACAGGAAGGAAATAATAACATTAGTTTTAAGTAAAAGCTAAATGTATTCCATTTAAAGTATTCTTTATTCTAAGATTATATCTCCCTATCATGCTTTTGAACTGTGGTGTTGGAGAAGACTCTTGAGAGTCCCTTGGACTGCAAGGAGATCCAACCAGTCCATTCTAGGGGAGATCAGTCCTGGGTATTCTTTGGAAGGAATGATGCTAAAGCTGAAATTCCAATACTTTGGCCACCTCATGCAAAGAGTCAACTCATTGGGAAAGACTCTGATGCTGGGAGGGATTGAGGGCAGGAGGAGAAGGGGATGACAGAGGATGAGATGGCTGGATGGCATCACTGACTCGATGGACAAGAGTTTGAGTGAACTCCGGGAGTTGGTGATGGACAGGGAGGCCTGGCATGCTGCAGTTCATGGGGTAGCACAATTCAAGAGTTGGACAAGACTGAGCGACTGAAATGAACTGATCTGATCTGAACTGATCCTTTCAGTATTAAAACATTATTTGTTTTAGTAAATGATAGTGAGAATAAATAGTATAGGACTCTTTTTTTCAGAGGAAAGAAATGAAATGCTGACCAATTTTACAAACATGTTTGAAATTCTACTTATTCAAAAAAGAATGAACTCCAAAATCTGCTGCTTACATGACCTTATTAGGAAAACAAATTGCCTTAGTGTCTAAGAAAAATGTATTCTCTGTTTAATTTATACCTGAACATTAACTAATGCCAAACTAGGAGTTTTAAAGGATTAAAGATAAAACAAATAATTATCTCGTTTATTTCTTAGTAATATAATTTTGGAAAACTCTTCCTAAAATTATTATATACAAATTTTTAGTGATAAAGATGGGCTTGAGAAATCTTTACTATTTTGGGGATTCATTTTGTAACACATAGACACAGCTTTTGAAAACTAGGTTCTAAGTTCAAATTATTTCAAGACTTGATTATCATAGTTGTCAGGACTGAAGAATTGCTTTGGAAAAGCACACATCATGCAATGTGTATTTGGGAAGACGTTTATGGTTATTGATAACAGATGCACACATTCATACTTTAAATGGCATTCTTGATAATGTCATAGTTGGAGTTGGGCAGATCAGCCATCTTATTATTTTTAAACCCTAAGTATTTATCTTGATCTGTGGATTCAATAAGGTGACAGTGTAAATTCCATGAAATATTACTAAAGCTAAACTCCTTTCCTATTTTTGGTTAACATTAGAAAATCACAGAAGGGCCCAGTGGTGGAAGATAAACTTAGTGGTAAAGGTGGGATGAGAACAGGTAGTTTGCATATTTTCAAAATCTCTCTCCACCACAAGCATTTTAATTGCTGGTGAAAAAAATAGCCATTTTTACAGTGGACTTCACAGGTGTCATCTTAATCAAGGGACCACAGTTAGCATTAAGAGTAATAAGGCTCACTGACATCATGTACCACTTGATACGATATACTGAGAAGGGCATATCACTTCTACGAAGTTCTTACCAAAAAGTGGAAAACCTTAGACAAATTACAAGAAAATATTAGTTAGACTTAAACTGAAGGACATTTTACCAAATGAGTGATCACTAGTCTTTAAAGCTGAAAAACAAAGACTGGGAACCATTAGAGATTGAAGAAGACTAAGGAGACGTAACAACTAAATTAATATGTGATCCTGAACTGGATCTGGATATATTTTTTAAAAAAATTCTTTAGTAGTGAATCTGGAAAAATTCAGATTAGGTCTGTAGAATAGGTGATGGTATTTTATCAGTGTAGTTTCCTGGTTTAGATCACTGCAATATGATTCTCTAAGATGTTAATATTAGGTGAAGCTGGGTAGAGCATATATAAGAATTCTCTGCCTTATTTTTGCAACTTTTCTGTAAGTGTATATTTTTTAATTAAAAAGAATAAATATAATAATAGAATTTGAATCCTTACTTTCCAATACCTGGCAGAATTTTTGCCTCATCCACATAAGAGACCTTGCTATGTAAAGGCCTCAAACTGTATTTCTGCTCCAAACTATGCTTCTGTGCACCTATGTTTTTGCATTAGCTACTTTTACCAACAGAAATTCACTCCAACACATTTGAATGCATCCTGGGTGTAAAGGCCACTGATGCCCACAATTGTTGAACTGAATGCCATCATTACCAACCTGCTTCTCCTTCTAAGTGATTGAGTTCAGTTCAGTTCAGTCGCTCAGTCATGTCTGACTCCTTGCATCCCCATGGACTGCAGCACGCCAGGCTTCCCTGTTCATCACCAACTCCCAGAGCTTACTGCAACTCGTGTCTGTTGAGTCGGTGATGCCATCCAATCATCTCATCTTCTGTCGTCCCCTTATCCTCCCACCTTCAATCTTTCCCAGCATCAGTGTCTTTTCAAATGACCCAGTGCTTTGCATCAGGGGGCCAAAGTATTGGAGTTTCAGCTTCAGCATCAGTCTTTCCAATGAAAACTCAGGACTGATTTCCTTTAGGATGGACTGGCTGGATCTTCTTGCAGTCCAAGGGACTCTCAACTCTCAAGAGTTTTCTCCAACACCACAGTTCAAAAGAATCAATGCTTTGGTGCTCAGTTTTCTTTATAGTCCAACTCTCACATCCATACATGACTAACACTTTCACAGCATCATCTTTTAGCATTTGAAACAGCTCAACTGGAATTCCATCATTTCCACTAGCTTTGTTTGTAGTGATGCTTCCTAAGGCCCACTTGACTTTGCAGTCCAGGATGTCTGGCTCTAGGTGAGTGATCACACCATCGTGATGATCTGGGTCGTGAAGTGTTTTTTTGTATAGTTCTGTGTATTCTTGCCATCTCTTGTTAATATCATCTGCTTCTGTTAGGTCCATATGATTTCTGTCCTTTATTTTGCTCATCTTTGCATGAAATTTTCCCTTGGTATTTCTAATTTTCTTCAAGAGATCTCCAATCTTTCCCATTCTATTGATTTTCTCTATTTCTTTGCACTGATCACTGAGGAAGGCTTTCTTATCTCTTGTTGCTATTCTCAGGAACTCTGCATTCAAATGGGTATATTTTTCCTTTTCTCCTTTGCTTTTGGCTTCTCTTCTTTTACAGCTATTTGTAAGGCCTCCTCAGACAACCATTTTGCCTTTTTGCATTTCTTTTTCTTGGGGGTGATCTTGATCCCTGCTTCCTGTACAATGTCCTCTGTTCATAGTTCTTCAGGCACTTTATCAGATCTAATCCCTTGAATCTATTTCTCACTTCCACTGTATAATCATAAGGGATTTGAATTAGGTCATCCTGAATGGTCTAGTGGTTTTCCCTACTTTCTTCAATTTAAGTCTGAATTTGGCAATCAGGAGTTCATGATCTGAGCTACAGCCAGCTCCCAGTCTTGTTTTTGTTGACTGTAGAGCTTCTCCATCTTTGGCTACAAAGAATATAATCAATCTGATTTTGGTGTTGACCATCTGGTGATGTCCATGTGTGGTCTTCTCTTGTGTTGTTGGAAAAGGGTGTTTGCTATGACCACTGTGTTCTCTTGGCAAAACTCTATTAGCCTTTGCCCTGCTTCATTTTGGACTCCAAGGCCAAATTTGCCTGTTATTCCAGGTATTTCTTGACTTTCTACTTTTGCGTTCCCGTCCTCCATAATGAAAAGAACATCTTTTTTGAGGTGTTAGTTCTAGAAGCTCTTGAAGTTCTTCATAGAACCGTTCAACTTCAGCTTCTCCAGCATTACTGGTTGGGGCATAGACTTGGATTACCGTGATATTGAATGGTTTGCCTTGGAAATGAACAGAGATCATTCTGTCATTTTTGAGATTGCATCCAAGTACTGCATTTCAGACTCTTTTGTTGACTATGATAGCTATTCCGTTTCTTCTAAGGGCTTCCTGCCCAGAGAAGTAGATATAATGGTCATCTGAGTTAAATTCACCCATTCCAGTCCATTTTAGTTCATTGATTCCTAAAATGTCAATGTTCACTTTTGCCATCTTCTGTTTGACCACTTCCAATTTGCCTTGATTCATGGACCTAACATTCCAGCTTCCTATGGAATATTGCTCTTTACAGCATCGCACCTTGCTTCCATCGCCAGTCACATTCACTACTCATTGTTGCTTTTGCTTTGACTCGATCTCTTCAATTTTTCTGGAATTATTTCTCCACTGATCTCCAGTAATATATTGGGCACCTACTGACCTGGGGAGTTTATCTTTCAGTGTCCTATCTTCCTGCCTTTTCATACTGTTCCTGGGGCTCTCAAGGCAAGAATACTGAAGTGGTTTGCCATTCCCTTCTCCAGTGGACCACGTTTTGTCATAACTCTCCACCATGACTAATTCATCTTGGGTGGCCCTAGATGGAATGGCTCATAATTTCATTGAGTTAGACAAGGCTGTGGTCCATGTGATCAGATTGGTTTATTTTCTGTGATTGTGGTTTTCATTCTGTCTGCCTTCTGATGGAGAAGAATATGAGGCCTATGGAAATTGAACTTCTAAAATGTTCCCTCAGATGTATGGTGAGCCCTAATTGAACTTGCCAAAAACCCATAGATGAAGGGCAGGTCCTATATTCTGACATTTCTTTTGAAGTTGAGCAAATACATTCCAAGACATCAAATAATTTGCACCCTTTTGAGTAACTGACTCAGGCTTGTCTGTTTCACACTAAAGGAACATTTGCTCTGGCTCTTCTCCTTAGCCACATCCTTAAATTTAGTAGCTATAAAAGTATCTTTCTTTAACAAATTCATCATGGTGCCCGAGCTGAGTTGTCTAAATCAGCATCAATGTTGAAGTCTGTGCAGAAGACTGGGCTGACTGTTATTACTCAAGAGTGTTCTTTTTAAGTAGGTCATTGTGATGGTTAATTTTGTCTTTCAGCTTGCCTAGGAGACAGGATACCCAGATATATAATTAAACATTATTCTCTGTGTTTCTGTAAGGCTGTTTTTAATCGAGATTAACGTTTATGCTGGTGGACTTTGAGTAAGGCAGATTGCCCTCTGTAATGACAGGGTGGGCCCTGTCCAATCAGTTGAAGACCTCAATAGAACAAGAGATTGGCCGAGGCGGCTCAGTGGTAAAGAATCTACTTGTCAGTGCAGGAGACGTGGGTTCAGTCCCTGGGTGGGGAAAATCTGCTGGAGGAGGACAGGGCAACCCACTTCAGTATTCTTGCCTGGAGAATCCCATGGACAGAGGAGCCTCAGTTCAGTTCATTTCAGTCACTCAGTCGTGTCCGACTCTCTGCGACCCCATGAATCGCAGCATGCCAGGCCTCCCTGTCCATCACCAACTCCCGGAGTTCACTCAGACTCATGTCCATCGACTCAGTGATACCATCCAGTCAACTCATCCTCTGTCATCCCCTTCTCCTCCTGCCCCCAATCCCTCCCAGCATCAGAGTCTTTTCCAATGAGTCAGTTCTTTGCATGAGGTGGTCAAAGTACTGGAGTTTCAGCTTTAGCATCATTCCTTCCAAAGAAATCCCAGGGCTGATCTTCAGAATGGACTGATTGGATCTCCTTGCAGCCCAAGGGACTCTCCAGAGGAGCCTGGTGGGCTACAATTCATGGAGCTGCAAAAGAGTTGGCCACATCTGAAGTGACTTAGCACACACGTGTGCAAGTGAGAGAGAATCCTCCAGTAGCCTTTGGACTACATCTGCAACAGCACCTCTTTCTGCCTGAGCGGGATCTATATCCGTCTATCTCTGCATGTGAACAAGCTATGTCACTTCAGCTGTGTCTGACTCTTTGCAATCCTAATGACCGCAGCCCACCAGGCTCCTCTGTCCATGGGATTCTCCAGGCAAGAATACCGGAGTGGGTAGCCATGCCCTCCTCCAGGGGATCTTTCCAACCCAGGGGTAGAAACTGAGCCCCATGTCTCTTCAGTCTCCTCCGTTGGCAGGCAGGTTCTTCACCACTGGCACCAGTGGGGAGGCCCATCTCTAACTCTACATCTGTCTACACTTGCAGATGTCCCGCCGGGTCTCTGGAGAACCAAGTTCTGATAGAGGCTAATAGAGTTGTCTTATGCGTTCTTGTTTGTTCTCTCCTTTTTGTGGTGTGCTGTGTCGTATGTGGGATCTCAGGTCCCCAACCAGGGATCAAACTTGTGCCCCCTGCAGCGGAATCATAGGGTGT
Source organism: Capra hircus (assembly GCF_001704415.2). Lineage (NCBI taxonomy): Eukaryota > Metazoa > Chordata > Mammalia > Artiodactyla > Bovidae > Capra > Capra hircus. The sequence continues at coordinate 112,463,099 of NC_030813.1, forward strand.
TAACCACCGCATCCCCAGGGAACTCCATCCTAAGTGTTCTTTATATAAATGGGTTCCTTTGTCATTTGCCTCTTGCCCACCACAGTCATTTGGGGGAGAGGCCAGAGGGCAGTACAGTTGGAGTATCTGCAAGTTTATCTATAATTACCTCAATGATACTGGTACACATTCCACTGATTAACTTTGAAGCTTCTACTTTAAAAATGGAAAATACATTTCTACATGCAAGGAAATGGCTGAAATATTGACTAACAGGCTTTAAATGTAGACTCCTCCTGGTGTACTGGTCATTTATTGGCTAAACACCCACGTAGCACTAGCAACATTTAACAAACATACGAAAAAACTGTAGGTTGTCACTTACTTTTCCTCTCCCAGGATGGGTATGGGTTACTTCTCTCCCAGTCACGGAGTAATTTTAACTTTGCCCCTGGTATATTTACTACAGTAGCGTGTTTCTTAAGACAATTAAACAATTTTGGCAGCCCTTTTTAGTCTCCCCATAAATGGTAACAGTGTTTTCATAGAATTCCCTTTTTGTCAACCTTCAATAGTCAACGTGGTCAATGACCCAGATCTCAGATCACATTCCCTTGAGAGGCACATATTCTTCTGAGCTTAAAATCTTAAAGACATTTCTCTTTTGCCATTGAGGTCCTCTTACCAGATTCTTTGTTTCAGCTTCTGCTATATTACCATCTAAGAATCCCAGTTATTTTGCTTGATGGGAATTTTGATGCATCAGTTTCAGTAGCTTAAAAAATAAGTTTATTGGCTACTGGAACCTAATTTGATTACTCATTTTTTCCCCCAACATGGTTCTTATAAAGAGGTTGAAGCCATACAATTTTGCTATTTAGAGGATTCAGCTGAAGGTAATGGTCAAGTTGAATAATTCAGGATCAAAGGGTTTGGGACTTCCCTGGTGGTACAGTGCTTAAGAATCCACCTGCCAGGGAAGAGGAAATGATTCTGATCCCTGGCCCGGGAAGATTCCACCGACCACTGGGAAGCTAAGCCGGTGTGGTACAACCACTGATTCTGCATGCTGCAGCCACTGAAGCCTGCGTGCCTAAGCCTGTGGTCTGCAGCAAGAGAAGCCACTGCAATGAGAAGCCTGTGCACTGCAAGGAAGAGCAGCCTCTGCTCACTGCGACTAGAGAGAGCCTGCGTGTAGCCGTGAAGACCTAGTGCAACCAAACATAGGTAAACAATTTTTTAAAAAGAAAAATCAAAGCCTTATATCATGAAACTTTTTCTATTTTCTTTACTCACCTCCCTTTTACTTACACTCTGCTCACGAGCATGTGGCTGGCGACAGCTTGACTCCCAGGTCCCTGGTGGTTCAGCTGGTAGAGAACTTGCCTCCAATATGGAAGACCTGGGTTTGATCCCTGGGTCAGGAAGATCCCCTTGGAGAAGGGAATGGCTGCCCACTCCAGTATTCTTGCCTGGAGAATTCCATGGACAGGGGAGCGTGGAGGGCTACAGTCCACGGGATTGCAAAGTATCATTCGCGACTGAGCAACTAACACACTTTATTTTATTAAGGGAAGGGTGTGCCAGGGCAAGCCTGCCTGGCAGACGGTGTTCTGATTGCTGTCTCATCCATGGTTCCTCTGGCCTTTATGTGCCAGTCTCTCCTGAGGTGGCTGAATCTCAGCCTTTCTCATTCCATTGCCTTGGGAATACTGAAAAAATGCTGAAAGCCTAGACTTGCTGGGTCAGAGCCTTGGAGAAGTCACCAGAAGCCCCTCACAGGGTCCCTGCTGCCTGTGAGCTTTGCATGGCACCCCAGTCCTGCGTATGTGCTAAGTGGCTTCAGTCACGTCCAACTCTTGTGCAATTCTACGGACTGCAGCTCTCCAGGCTCCTTTGTCCACGGGATTCTCCAGGCAAGAGTACTGGAGTGGCCCACCCTGCCCTCCTGCAGGGGATCATGGGGTTGAACCCATGTCTCTTACATCGAACTTGCATTGGCAAGCAGGTTCTTTACCACCTGGGAACCCAGTACTGGGGACACAGCTTTTCTCACTTGCTATTGGAAACAATCTCTGAAAGTCATCTATAAAATTCCATGTAAGATCCGCCTTTTTGAAATGAGACATTTCTGGCCTCTTTCTTTTACCAGATACAGTCTCTTCTCCTGGACACTTCCTCCTCTGTAAGCAGTTCATGAAGGTGTTCTTCACGGGAAAGGATGTGAACTGGGCCGCTTGCACTGTGACTGCCCCAACTCTGCCTGCCTCCCTCTAGTGGCAGCTTTGGGAATGGCAGGTACACAAATGCAAATTCTAATTCCCACCACATAGTGCCCTTGTTTAAAATCTTCCAATCTTTATATCACTTAGAATAAAGCCTCATTATTTACCAGACTCTGCAAGGCTAAGCACCATCTGGATTCCTTTACCTCAATGACCACTTCTACTTTTTTTGTTCTCTCAATACTTCCGCCTTCATTCTGACTTCAAATATTACAGACTAGCACAGAGTACATCATGCAAAATGCTGGGCTGGATGAAGCGCCAGCGGAAATCAAGGTTGCTGGGAGAAACAGCAACAGCCTCAGATATGCAGATGATACCACTGTAATGGCAGAAAGTGAAGAGGAACAAAAGAGCCTCTTGACGAGGGTGAAAGATGAGAGTGAAAAAGCTGACTTCAAACTCAACATTCAAAAAACAAAGATCATGTCATCTATTCCCGTCGTTTCATGGCAAACAGACGGGGAGCAAATGGAAAGTGACCGACTTTGTTTTCTTGGGCTCCAAAATCAGTATGGACGGTGATCACAGCCGTGAGATTAAAAGATGCTTGCTCCTTGGAAGAAAAGCTATAACAAACCTAGGTAGCATATTCAAAACCAGAGACACCACTTTGCCAATAAAGGTCCGTATCGTCAAAGCTGTGGTTTGTCCAGTAGTCATGTACGGATGTGAGAACTGGACTGTTGAGAAGGCTGAGCGTCAAAGAATTGATGCTTTTGAACTGTGGTGCTGGAGAAGACTCTTGGGAGTCTCTTGAACAGCAAGGAGACCAAACCGGTCAATCCTAAAGGAGATCAGCCCTGAATACTCATTGGAAGGACTGATGCTGAAGCTGAAGCTCCAATACTTTGGCAACCTGATGCGAAGAGCTGACTCATTGGAAAAGACCCTGATGCTGGGAAAGATTGAAGGTGGGAGGAGAAGGGGACGACAGAGCATGAGATAGTTGGATGGCATCACCAACTCAATGGATGTGAGTTTCAGTAAACTCCGGGAAATAGTGGAGGACCGGGAAGTGAGCACGCTGTAGTCCATGTAGTCGCAAAGGGTCAGACATGACTTAGTGACTGAACTACAACCACAACTACCCTTTGAGGCCTTCCCTCTAAGGGTGGCATGTGGTGCTAGCAGTAAAGAATCTGCCTGTCAATGCAGGAGATATAAGAGATGTGGGTTTGATCCCTGAGACGGGAAGATCTCCTGGAGGAGGAAATGGCAACCCGTTCCAGTATCCTTGCTGGGGTTGCAAGAGAATCAGACATGACTGACTAAGCACCGCAAACATCACAGCCGCCCTTAGAATTTCTGTCCTGCTTGCTTTTTGCCCTCTGGGGGCGTCTTTCTCAGATTCCTTAAGCCCAGCTTCTTCGCATCACTCGGATTTCAGCTTAGATACGACGACCTCAGAGAAATCTTCCCTAATTGGTTGCCCAGTCTTTCTCCATCACGTGGTCATATTTTATTAAGCTGAATTTTCATGGTAGTCATTGATACTTGACATTTTCTTGTTCAGTCTTGTATTACCTCTTTTGCAACTTAGATGTAAGCTTCATACAAGCACAGTGATTATTTTTTTTTAGCTGTGTTCCCAGAATTGATAGTAGTGCCTGGAACAGAGCAGAGAAAGGCTCCAGTATGCATTTATTAATGAATCAATCTTGCTACTCTCCATCCAATATCTGCAGCAGAGAATTAATCAATTGTGGTGATTTTTTTTTCCCCACTGCATATTATAGCATCAAAACGACAGTTTGCTAGAGATTCTGAGTTCACCCCACATGCAGAGGTAAATTCCAGATAAAGAGCTACGTGTAGACATATAGAGATGATATTCAAAGGTGAAAATTTTTATAACATGGCAATAGGAAAAAATATTTCAATGACAAAAGTATTCCGGAGTCAAATATAAGACTCAGAAGCTGGTACAGAAGCAGTTGTCAAGTCTGGCAATAAAATGTTAAATGTTTGCATGGCACAGTAAACCAAGATAAACAGTAAGTGAAACATTCGATGAAAATATCCGCAACATAAATAATGAAGGATTAATAACCTTAAGTTTTAGTTCTCACAAATCAATAAGAAAAAGAAAAGAATATAGAAACTAGAGATTAGATTTTCACAAACAATTCACATTATACAGATGGCCAATGATAATGGGGAAAGGCATTTAACCTTACTTAAAATCAAGAAAATGGAAATCAGCAGAGAATTTTTTTTTTCCTACTAGATTAGTGAAACAAGAAAAGATTCAATGCTGTTGTGAATATGGAGAAATGGCCAAAGTTATGAGGCAAAAAAGAGTGAAAGTGTTAGTCATTCGTGTCCAACTCTTTGCAAACCCATGGACTGTGGCCCGCCAGGCTCCTCTCTCCATGGGATTTCCCAGGCAGGAATAGTGAAGTGGGCGACATTTCCTTCTCCAGGGGATCTTCCTGACTCAGGGATCAAACCCAGGTTTTCTGCATTGCAGGTAGATTCTTCACTATCTGATTAACCAGGAAAGCCATCATGGAAAAGAGTATAAATGTGTAGCGCCTTTTGAAAGGCAATTTGCTGGACGTGAGTCTAAGTGAACTCCAGGAGTTGGTGATGGGCAGGGAGGCCTGGCGTGCTGCAATTCATGGGGTCGCAAAGAGTCGGACACGACTGAGTGACTGAACTGAACGGAACCAAAATATATACTGCATGTGACAATAACTTCATACTTATGAATTTATAATAATTGACATTTCTTTGAGTGAGACGGAGATTAAGTACTTTTCATGTTAATTACTCATCTCTATATTATCCTGTTCTGAACCTGCTAGTTTATGGCTGTGACCTGCTTTGCTACCATCAGATTGTTAGCTGAGAAAGATTTGGAGGTTCAGAGAAACACAAAAAGGGCATAAAAATTTACTTCTTCGCACACTGATTACTGAACTCCTTTCCCTTTTCCATTTCAGTGCTGGAGCCGGTTCTACTGAAAGAATCACATAATGACAACCGTTTCTCAGCAGTGGTCCCATCCTAGAAGCCTGCATCCCTCATAACTTATTAAAAAGGATGAAATGATTGTAGTCACATGCTCAAGAATTGTAATCCATCATGCATGTTTTAATTCAATGAGTAAACATTTTTGACAGGGCTTCCTTGGAGGCTCAGTTGGTGAAGAGTCTGCCTACAATGCAGGAGACCTGGGTTCAATACCTGAGTCGAAAAGATCCCCTGGAGAAGGGAATGGTAATCCACGTCAGTGTTCTTGCCTGGAGGATCTCCTGGAGAGAGGAGCCTGGTGGGCTACAGTCCATGGGATCACAAAGAGTCAGACACATCTGAGTGACTAACGCTTTCACTTTCTTTACCTTTGCCAGGTACTGATTTAACCATCGTTCTTCAGCCCTTTTGCTCTCTCTTGTAAAACATGTACAAGTCCTTCAGAAGCAATGGCAGAGGAACGGAGGTGAGTGACCAGGGACCACAAAAGAGATGCCTAAGTGAGCATGCAGTGATATCTGAGCCAGAAGGAGACTTCTGTTATTAAACATTTTTAAAGCAGAACCTCAAAAACTCTAAAATCCTTCATGTATTGTTCAGTTAAAGAAATAAAAATTAACAAGATGCTATGTGTAGAATGTTTCCACTTTCACAAAAAAGTATAAATATATATGTACTTTTATACATATTTATGAATATACATGCATATTTACAGCAGTGAATCTGACCAGAAAATGTTCTGGATACCCCACATTAATTTTCTTAAATGGTGGCAGTTCAGACTACTTTCATTTCTCTTTTTCTTATTTTGGTTTTCTAAATTTTCTGCTACCAACACAGAGTACCTCAATAATCTCAAAAATGAAAAAAAAATAAATCCCTTATCATGAGCATGAGTAGTTAAAGTGAGTTCTATTAAAAACGTTTTCTTAAAATTCTTTGTCACTTCCTAAAATTATTCATAATTTTTATGTTTGAAATTCATAATTTTATGTTAAGTCTCTTAGCTGCTCTAAGCTTTAGTTTCTTCACTTGAAAAGAGCAATAATAAGTCATGCATGTGTGTGCGCTAAGTTGCTTCAGTCGCGTCCAACACTTTGAGACCCCATAGACTGCAGCCCGCCAGGCTCCTCCGTCCATGGATTCTCCAGGCAGGAACACTGGAGTGGGCTGCCAGGCCCTCCTCCAGGGGATCGTACCCACCCAGGGGTCGAACCCTCACGTCTTGCATCTCCTGCACTGGAGGTCAGTTTCATTACCACCAGCGCCACCTGGGAAGCCCCAGTAAGTGATAGCTACTCCCATAGACTCTTCGCTTGAATTCAATAGTATCAAGTAAGACAAGCCCTTAGAACAAAGCTGCAGGTTTAGTAAATACTCTTGAGTGTTAGTTCATTTCCTTTTCTTCTGCTCCTCTTACATGGCAAATGTTAAAGTCACATAAACATTAGAGCGTCTCTAAAAGCCCTAACAATATACCCAGGAGTTTCCAGAAGAGTCCGTTTCAAATATTCCATCCTATCGTCAGACAGTGTTTGTTGACTTTTATTTCAGATTCATGATTTTCATTAGGCTCATGAATTTTTGCTCATCTTATCACAATATCTAATAGTTTTGAGCACTTACTATGTCTATCCAATCTTCTGAAATGAGAAAAAATAGCTTTGAGAGCGTGACACATGGCTGCCTGAAGCTTTCAGCCTCGTTCATAGCCAAAGCCTCTTATACAGTTAACTGGAATGTTATCTGCCTTCCTTAATGGATAGGCAGCCTTCGTTAATTGGAATGGTAAAACTGCTCTTCAATGAATATGTATTTTTCAATCCCAGTGACACTAGGAATTAAATATAAAAAGGAAAAGTCCTAAATGCACTTTATAAAGTAAGTATGACATTGATACTGAAAATTCATAAAATTATTCAGAAAGTTCAAAAAAGAAAAATAAGTATTCACACTAAAAATTTTCAATGAAATATTAGCAAACAGTCCATTAAAACTATACATTAAAAACATGTGTCCCTTTTTTGAGGAATGTAAAAGTGGTTCATTACTAAGAGTTATCTTTATAAAATTCATCAAATTAAAACACCTGAGAGACAAATCATGATTATATACCAGAGATGCAGAAAGAACATTGCCAAAATCCATTTACAGATTTTAAACATTGATATCTTAAATTTTAAAAAATGATCAAGGAAGAATTATTAGATATTTCCTTATCATATGTAAAAATTATTTTTGTTGTTATTCAGTTGCTCAGTCATGCCCGATTCTTTATGACCCCGTAGACTGTGTTTCCCAAGCAAGAACACTGGAGTGGGTTACCATTTCCTTCTGCAGGGGTTTTTCCCAACCCAGGAATCAAACCCACGTCTCCTGAATTGGGAAGCAGATTCTTTACCAATGAGTCACCAAGGAAGCAAAAATTACATACATAACCTTAATAATAAAGCCAGAGATATTCACTAAAATTAGCCTTCAAACGTGTGATATCCATCACCTTCATATAAATGCATTCATGTAATCCATTGTATGTAACATTTGCAATGACTAATACTTCCCACAAAATATTACATAGCGATGCATTTCACTCTTCTTATTCCTGAGGAGTGGAAGAGTCTGATTTTGTTGCTAAGGTCGTGTGTGCTATTTTTACATTAGTTATATAATAAAGCAGAATATTAATATAACAGAGGCATTAAGATAAAACGTGAGAGTAAAGTGCTAGTCACTCAGTCCTGTCTCTTTTGTGACCCCAAGGACTGCAGCCCGCCAAGCTCCTCTGTCCATGGAATTCTCCAGGCAAGAATACTGGGGTGAACATCCATTCCCTTCTCTAGGGGAATGGCTTTATATAGTTAATATCCATTAATATCTTAAATAAAATTCCCAAAGACCCAAAAGTAGACTTAAACTCTACTGTTCCTATATAGAGAGGCTATTTTTGCCTGTCAACTTACAAAGATAATACAATCCCAGTAGAAATATCAGATTTTTTTTTTCTCAAACAATACAAGTGGATTACAGATTCCATTTGAAACTATAAACAGGCAAGAATAGCCAGAAAAACCCTGGAACTGAGGAACTCCATGGATGATAATCCTATCATATATGGAAACACACTACCAAGATTTGGTATATCTAAAATTGGTGCATAGACAGGCAAATCAATGAAGCAAGAGAGAAAACAAAGAAACAGACAAAAATTACAGCTACAAATTTAGTATGTGATACAGATATCTTCTCAAATGAGTGGAGGAGAGATCGACTTTTTGATAAGTAATATCAGGATCATTGGATAATCAGATGAAAAAGATAAAAATGTATCAATTTCTTCCACCATATACCAGAATAGATTTCAAATGGATAAGATATTTAAGTGTGAAAAGATTAAAACCCAAGCACTAAACAAAACCATGCGTGAACTCCACTACAATGTAGGGTTAGAAAAATGTTCTTATTATTCAAAATCCAAAAGAACTATAAATAAATGTCAAACTATGAAAAGAAAAAAAAAGTTTTCATGTTAAAGATGCCAAAAGCAAAAGGGAAAAAAGTCAAGTTGGGAAAATATTAACTGCTTGGTTGTGATGGTTTAGTTGCTAAGTCATGTCCGACTATTGAGATTTCATGGACTGTAGCCCTCCAGGCTCCTCTGTCCATGGGATTTTTCCAGGCAGAATATTGGAGTGGTTTTCCATTTCCTTCTCCAGGGGATCTTCCCGACTCAGGCAATGAACCTATGTCTACTGCACTGCAGGCAGATTCTTTACCATCTGAGCTACCAGGGAAGAATCATTAATGCCTTGTAGAACAACAAATATATATTTATAAATATTGCTGACATACATTTGTTGTTGTTGAATTGCTCAGTCATGTCTGACTCCTTGCAACTCCATGGACTACCACATGCGAGGCTTCCCTGTCCTCCACCATCTCCCCGAGTTTGCTCAGATTCACATGCATTGAGTCAGTGATGCCATCCAACCATCTCATCTTCTGTTGTCCCCTTCTCCGGCCTTCAATCTTTCCCAGCATCAGGGTCCTTTCCAATAAGTCAGCTCTTTGCATTAGGTGGCCAAAGTATTGGAACTTCAGCTTCAGCATGAGTCCTTCCAACGAATATTCAGGATTGATTTCCTTTAGGATGGACTGGCTGGATCTCCTTGCAGTCTAAGAGACTCTCAAGAGTCTTCTCCAACACCACAGTTCAAAAGCGTCAATTCTCCAGTGCCCAACCTTATTTATGGTAGAACTCTCACATCCATATATGACTACTAGAAAAGCCATAGTTTTGACTATATGGACCTTTATCAGAAAAGTAATGTCTCTGCTTTTTGATATGCTGTCTAGGTTGGTCAAAACTTTTCTTCCAAGGAGCAAGTGTCTTTTAATTTCATGGCTGCAGTCACCATCTGCAGTGATTTTAGAGCTCAAGAAAGTTAAGTCTGTCACTGTTTCCATTGTTTCCCCATCTATTTGCCATGAAGTGATGGGACTGGATGCCATGATCTTCATTTTTTGAAAGATGGGTTTTAAGCCAGCTTTTTCACTCTCCTCTTTCACCTTCATCAAGAGGTTCTTTAGTTCCTCTCCACTTTCTGCCATAAGGGTGGTGTCATCTGCATATCTGAGGTTATTGCTATTTCTCCTGGCAATCTTGATTCCAGCTGTGCTTCATCCAGCCCAGCATTTTACATGGTGTACTCTGCATATAAGTTAAATAAGCAGGGTGACAATATATAGCCTTGACGTACTCCTTTCCCAATTTTGAACCAGTCAGCTAACATACATAGAATTACAAAAAAAAAAAAAATTGTAAATACCTACAATTTACAGAAAACAAGCTAGAGAATAAACAAATGATTCACAGAAAAATAAACATAAATAACTTGATCATGTTGCTGTTCAGTTGCAAAGTCACATCCGACTCTTTGTGACCCAGTGAACTGCAACATGCCAGGCTCCTCTGTCCTCTGCTATATCCCAGAGTTTGCTTATATTCATGTCCATTGAGTTGGTGATGCTATCTAATTATCTCATCCTCTTGCCATCCCTTTCCCTTCCTGCCCTCAGTCTCTCCCAGCATCAGAGTGATTTCCAATGAGTCGGCTCTTCACATCAGGTGATCCAAGGTATTGGAGCTTTAGCTTCAGCATCAGTCCTTCCAATGAATATTCAGGGTTGGTTTTCTTTAGGATTGACTCGATCATGTGAATGTTCAATTTCACTCATGAAAGAAGAGATCTGCTTCAGATTGATTGAGATGTCTTTTCTTGACTACTAGGCAGCAAATTCAAACTTTCTTCTGAGTTTTTTGGTAAAAATCCTCTGGTGGTGGTTTAGTAGCTAAGTCGTGTCCAACTCTGTGATCCCAGGACTGTAGCCCACCAGGCCCCTCTATCCATGAGTTTCCTGGGCAGGAAAACTGGAGTGGGTTGTCATTCCCTTCTCCAGGGGATCTTCCCAACCCAGGAATTGAACCCAGGTCTCCTGTACTGCAGGCAAATTCTTTCCTGGACTGAGATACCAGGGAAGAACCTGTAGACGAGCCTTTTCAGGCAAATAAGCACTTTCATATATTGCTTATGAAAATAGGAAACGGTACTATTCTTAGAGAAGAGGATTTGGCAACATCTAAGAAAATTTTATGTGCATTTAAACTTTGACTTTAACAACCCAGTTTTCAGAAATGTATCCCATAGATACACTGGCAAGATAAAGGAAGGAAGGACAATATTATGATTTCAAGGGTATTTATTGCAGAACTAATTGTAACAGCAAAACCAGGAAAAAGACCCAATGTCCATCAGCAGGATACTGATTGAAGAAATTTGCATGTATTCATACGATGCCGTAACATGCAGCTTTATAGACTCACAAGGAATAATCTATCTGCATGCTACTACGGAGTGAGAGCCAGGATATACCATGGGAAAAGGCAAGGTAGGCAAAGTATGTGAATGGTGTCCTGTTTTTAATCAGAGGGAATATGAATGGATGTATATATCTTCTAATATTAATAAAGAGCAAATGCTGGAAGAAGAAATAGAAGAAAATGAGGACCTACGAGGGATTTTTGTAGATTTGACTCTCAAGCCATGCAAATAATTTACATAATTTAAGACGAAATTTAACTTTTAAAAATCAGTAAGGAAGAACGCATAGTGAAATGAAACAGATGAACTTCGCTGGGTGTCCAATTTGTGTCAAACCCACAAGAGAGAAAGCATTCCAAGTGACTGTAAATACAGTAATTTGACTTTTCATCCCTAAGGAGATAAAGAACTACACCTCCCACCCCCGTCGCCTATAGCAACGTTATTTTGACACTGTTGCATTTGCTTTGAGAAATAATGCAATTGCGTAATTATGTGAATTGTAATTTTATCATAACTGTGAAGGAAGGACTATGAAATGAATGACTCATTTTATTCAAAAGAAACTAATAGTAGAAAAGAGAGAGGAAAGCAATCTTTAGGTTAAAATAAGTTTAAAATCCTTATCAAACTATGGTAATATATGAATATTATTAAATTCTGACTCACGCTAACAAAATGTTTTTAAAGAAATGATTTTATGAGATAATCTGAAATTTAATAAGACTGGACACTTGATACTAGTAATTTATTGCTAATTTGTTCATGTATAATAATAAAATAGGGCTATGTTTTTAAAGGTGCTTTTAACTTTTTTTTCAGTTTTAGAATGATTTATTTTAGAGCAATAGGAGTTGAAGGGCTTTCTTGATGGCTCAGACTGTAAGCAACCTGCTTGCAATGCGGGAGATCTGAGTTCAAGAGCTGGGTCGGGAAGATCCGCTGAAGAAAGGAATGGCTACCCACTCCAGTATTCTTGCCTGGAGAATTCCATGGACAGAAGAGCCTGGCAGGCTTACATACAGTCCCTGGGGTTTCAAAGAACAAAACTTTCAAAAAGCTTCCCCAAATCAATACAAATATTAATGGCAGTGTATAAATAAGGGACATGAGCAAGTTATTAAAGCAAGAGGATCCCTACTGGTGGAAAAGCATATGAAAACACGCCTAAATTTATGACTAAGAAGATGTTAAAGTGAAAGTCATGAAGTATGAATTCTTATCAATAAGCTATGCAGTATTCAACACATTTCAAATTCTGAATGTTTATGAGTATGAGCTTTTACCATTTTAACGTATATATGGGCACATTTATATATAAAATGCCTTGACACTGAGGATTAGCTCATACTAATAACCAAGGGGGAAGTGGGTGGAAGTATGGATGAAATAAATTGGCCATTAGCTGATGATCTTTGAAACTGAGGGATGAATTCCTGCAAATGTATTATTTTATCTATTCAATTTTTGTGTATGTTTAAAATTTTCCCAAAATAGAAAGAATTAAGTCATCATTACTTTGCAGAAATAAATAAATGATTTGCTTGATTTATAAAGGAAGCATAAATTTATAAGAATGAAGCTAAAATCCTAAGGGACAATTAGATTTTGTGAATCTGTCACTTTAATAAATTGAATATGAATTATTTAAGGTGAAATACAACTCTTGAGTAGTGTTTTCTGTGCATAAGAGCCAATCTCAGGGACATGAAAATACACAGATAAGCTGTGCCCTGGAGGAAGGCAACTTGAACTTTGAAATTCCTTCTCACTGGGAACCTGAATTTAAAAATATAAAGTATTTAGAACAATGCCTGGTACGTGGGTAACACTCAGAAAATTTAGGAATCATGATTATCATCAGCCTGGGCATTGGAAAGAGAAAGGACCTAGTTCAAATTTTGACCTCTCCATTTATGATCTGGGGATTAGTTATTTGGTTCCATTTTAATAAGTTCATATATTTTATACATACATACATACGTATATATATTTATGTGTGTGTGTATATATATATATATATATATAGAGAGAGAGAGAGAGAGAGAGAGATAGTATTTAACAGAAAATTTCTTCTGTGTGCTAGCCCCCCAAAACTAGGACATTGCTCTTAAGGAGTTAAAAATCTGCAGTCTAAAGTAACTATTTCTTCAAAATTGCTAAAATTGCTCTTCCAATAAGCATGGATCATAATACTTTCACTGAATCAGTTTGCAAATGAAGTAAAATAGGTTCCAAGCATCTAAACAGAAAAATCCCCAAAGTGGGGGGAAAAAAATCTGTTTGCAGCATCCATTTAGTTGAAACTAGCTTTAAAGGATATTGAAGTGCTAAGTTTTCTTCTTGGCTCACCATGCTGACTGCCGATGTTGATTTGCTCTCTGAAGGGACCTGCTTTCAACAAACTTCTGGTGCTTCCTAGTAATCCAAAAGGGGTTGGATTAATTCATAAAGTGCAATTTGGATTTGTAAATCAAGCCCTAGCACGTTTTGTTAATGCAACCTGATCCCCAGAAGACAGGTACCATTCATCTTTCATTCATGCATTTCCTTCAGTAATTAGTTCTGACGCTTACTATGTGCAAGGCATTGAGCTAGGACTTGGGACAATCACAAAACACAGACACAAAGGAACTTATATTCCAGCATGAGCAGACAAACAGTAAATAGTGTACTTAATCAATGAATGAATTAAGTTAGATGGTGAAATGTGCCCTGGGGAAAAAAAATCAAAGAGCAGAGAAATATAAACACAGTGTTTAGTAATATTTATTGATTGGTTTCTTTATCTTTGACTATTACTAGTAAATTGTTGGCTACACTTCTTAAGTGAAATCAACCCTGAATATTCACTGAAAGGACCGATGCTGAAGCTGAAGCTCCAATATTTTGGCCACCTGATGTGAGGAGCCAGCTCATTGGAAAAGACCCTGATGCTGGGAAAGATTGAGGGCAAAAGGAGAAGGGGGCGACAGAGGATGAGATGGTTGGATGACATCATTGACTCTGTGAACATGAGTTTGACCAAACTCCCTGAGATAGTGAAGGGCAGGGAAGCCTGGTGTGCTGCAGTCTGTGGGGTTGCAGAGTTGGTCACGACTTAGCAACTTAACAACAATGAACAACACCATTTCTCTGAAAGCCCCAGATCCTTTTCCTTTGTCTGGGCTCTTCTTAACTCTTTATTACTTTTTGTTAAATTGGTATATACGTTCCTGGGTCCAGCCACTCTTTGGAGTTTTCACTTCTTCTCTTTAAAGTCTCCATATACACCTAGAATTAACCTTTTCTCCTGTTAATCTCTTTTCTTTCCATTTAATTCACAGACCCCAGACACTGTACCTAATACAGAAAAGGAGAGGTTTTTGTTTTTGTTTTTTTTTTTTTTGTCCCCTCTCTTATATTTGCAAACTCATTTGCATTGGAATCTCCTGGAAATTTTGAAAAATTAGTGCCTAAGTCTCACCTTGATGGACATGTATGTAGGTAGGGGCTGGAAGGTAATATTTTGTGAACCTCTTATATCTGGCTTCTGGCCTCTGTGTGCAAACAAGATGAGAGAATCCAAGGTCACCACTTTGTACGGAAGCAACAGATGATGGTCTTGTCTCTGTTTTAGCACTTCCAGTTGGTTTCCTTCTTTGAGCCTATTGCACAGTTTCCCAGAGGTGGGAACCTGCCTTTTATTTATTGGTTCCTCTGAGCAGGTGCCACAATTACCCTTTCAACCATTAATGAGCAAAAAGGGCCTGAAGAGGAGGCAGCTGGCACCATCTAATGGCCTGCTTCCACTGCAACTTGGTTAGCCTCGCTGGGCAGAGCAGGGAAATAATACAGAGAGCACATCGCAGCTGTTTATTGCATGTCTGTTCTTTGTATGCTGCTAGATGGAGAACCTAAAGCCTGCTGTCATGGTTCTGAAGGCCACTTAACGGGCCAGAGAGCAGAGTAAACATGGCATCAGGGCCTCTCAAATGACAAACGTCAAGCTTTAGTCTAGAACCACATGCTGAGGACTTGACACAGGACTTACAGAGTCCACTTTGGGCTGGGAGGGCAGTTTCTGGGACAACCTTTCATGCTAAGAACTACACACAGAGCTGAAAATCTCCCTCTATCAAATCCTTCCTGGGCTTGCCATTGCTCAAAAGACGAAGTCCAAATTCCTTAATTTGGCAGCTAAGGCCCCGCACGTTCCGTCCCCATGCGTTTATGTGTCTCTGCCTTTAGACACGTGGGTTCCAGGCTCACTGTGCCTGCCTCACTCTCCCTCCTTTGGTTGACAGACTCTACTGTTCCCTCCAGAGCCAGCTCGTTCATCACTTCCTCATGCCACCTGGATTCCCCATCAGAATTTATATCCCCGCATAAATCCTCCATGACCCCTATACCATTCCATTCATTGGTTTACATGCCTTTCTCTCCTACGAGGCTGTGAGATCTTTAATGGCAAGGCTATGACATATAGTATTTACCTTTGAAACTCCCAGAGCTAAAAACATGGTTCGGTTCGGTTCGGTTCAGTTCAGTCACTCAGTCATGTCCGACTCTTTGTGACCCCATGAACCACAGCACACCAGGCCTCCCTGTCCATCACCAACTCCTGGAGTTTACCCAAACTCATGTTCATTGAGTCAGTAATGCCATCTAACCATCTCATCCTCTGTCATCATAGATACTTAAAAAAAAAAAAAACTTTTCAAAATAAATGACACTACCTATGAAGTGTTGAATGTGAACCTGAGCCTTCTAGATCTATTAATAGCTTCTTATTATTAATAACAATAATTTGAATCTCTCAGGAAACTCAGACAGGGGCTCTGTATCAACCTAGAGGCATGGGATGGTGAGGGAGATGGGAGGGAGGCTCACGAGGGAGGGGATATATGTATACCTATGGCTGATTTATGTTGAGGTTTGACAGAAAACAGCAAAATTCTGTAAAGCAATTATCCTTCAGCTAAAAAATAAATAAATAAAAGTCAGCATTGGAGGAATAAGGAAAATTACACTATCAGGAAACAATCGTAATGTAGATTTTGTGGGCCGTTGGTTTGGTTTCTTTTTCTTTCTTTTTAATTGGAGTATACTTGATTGACAATGTTGCATTAGTTTCAGATGTAGAGCATAGTGATTCAGTTTTATATCTATATATATCTATATATCAGTTCAGTTCAGTTCAGTCGCTCAGTCGTGTCTGACTCTTTGCGACCCCATGAATCGCAGCACGCCAGGCCTCCCTGTCCATGATATATGTATATGAAGTGAAAGTGTTAATCCCTCAGTCATGTCCAAATCTTTGTGACCCCATGAACTGTAGCCCACCAGGCTCCTCTGTCCATGGAATTCTCCAGGCAAGAATACTGGAGTGGGTCGCCAATCCCTTCTCCAGGGGATCTTCCTGACCCAGGGATGGAACTCATGTCCCCCTCATTGCAGGTAGATTCTTTACTGTCTGAGCCACCAGGGAAACCCAGTTTTCAAATCCTTTTCCATTAAATGTTATTATAAAATACTGAATATAGTTCCCTGTGCTGTAAGTGGGTCCTTGTTGTTATCTACTTATAGGCAGTGGTATATATCTGTTCATCTCAAACTCCCAGTTTATCTCTCCTGCTCTGCCACCCTACCACCTTCCCCGTTGGTTATCTTAAGTTCATTCTTTTTTTTAATGC
The DNA here is from genome assembly GCF_001704415.2 of Capra hircus. Classification (NCBI taxonomy): domain Eukaryota; kingdom Metazoa; phylum Chordata; class Mammalia; order Artiodactyla; family Bovidae; genus Capra; species Capra hircus. Next base: position 112,479,896 of record NC_030813.1, read on the forward strand.
GTGAGAGTCTATTTCTATTTTGTAAATATGTTCATTTGTATCATTTCTTTTAGGCTATACATATATGTGATATAATATGATATTTGTCTTTCTCTGATCTGGTTTCTTTAATAAGTCAGGGATAGCATAGGGTTCTCTTTGAATAAAAGAGACTTACATGTATATTGCAATCAAATGCATTGTGTAAGCCTGTTATAAATGTATCTATGAAATGATTGGGAAATCTGAGTATAGGGAACGTTACATAATATTAAGTTATTATTGTTTGTTCGGTATGAAAGCATTATTTTGATTATGTGTGAAACGTCGTTGTTTATGGGCAGATTCATGCTGAAGCTGAAGGACTGATGCTGAAGCTGAAGCTCCAATACTTTGGCCACTTGGTGCAAGGAGCCAGCTCTGGAAAAGACCCTGATGCTGGGGAAGACTGAAGGCAGGAGGAGAAGGGAGTGACAGAGGATGAGAGGGTTAGATAGCATCACCAACTCAGTGGACATGAGTTTGAGCGAAGTCTGGGAGATAGTGGATGAATGACAGAAGCCTGGTGTGCTGAAGCCCATGGGCTTGTAAAGAGTCCGGCAAGGCTTAGCGACTGAACAGCAGCAACAAGGGCAGACTAAAGAGGTGTGAAGGGTTTTCTCTAAAATACTACAGCAGAATAAGCAAATAGTTACATACATACAAATAAAGCATTGCTGGGTTGTGTGGTATAATCAAAGTATATGTTTAATCTTTGTCCTCTGTTCCTGGCACTGAGTGCCTAGAACACTTCGGACTTCCTGAGTGGTGGGACTGTTTTTTGTTTTCACAAAGAGCCCCTTTCAGCTGCACCTGGGTTTATATTATTGAGGTGATTCATGGTGGTACCCTAGCTAGCTTCAGGATGGGGTTATATCACCCAAGGAACTAACCGTATGATTAGAAAGTTGGAACTTCCCGCCCCACCCTCAAATTTTGGGGAGGGGAAAGGGTTGGAAATTGAGTTCAGTTCCCAATAGCCATTGAGTTGATCAATCCTGTTTACCCAGTGAAACTGTATGTAAAACCCGAGAACATCAGAGCTTAGGCAGCTTCGGGCTGGTGAACACCCTGCGGGGCCGGAAGGGTGGCACACTTGGAGTGGGCAGGGGTGCTCTGCGCCACCTGTTTGCTCCCACTTGATCCTATGTCCCATTTCCATCTGGATGTCACTGGGGCTTCATTCATCATAATAACATGGCACCTTCCTATTCTGTTTGTCCTTTTGGTGACTTATCAGACCTGATGGGGGCTGGTATGGGAACCTCTGAGGCTGCAGTCAGACAGGCAGAAGTTTAAGAAATAGCGATCCCATTGGCAGCTGGCGTGTGAAACAGGGGCAGTGCCATGGGACCAATCCCTGGACTTGTGAAGTCTGAGCTAACTAGAGGGAGTTAGTGTCAGAACGGAGTTGCAGGACACCCGGTTGGTACTGGAGACCTGATTGTAGCTGGAAATAATCACAGGGAACTTATGGCAAGATGTTGACAATGGTTGGGTTTGTGTGGGATGGTGCTTGGTAATTCCATGGCGGTTCCAAAGTGGTTGTCTGAGGAGGCTTTATAAATAGCCAAGGAAAGAAGAGAAGCAAAAGGCAAGGGAGAAAGGGGAAGATATACACAACTGAATGCGGGCTTCCAGAGACTAGCAAGGCGAGATGAGGAGGCCTTCTTAAATGAATGATGCAAAGAAATAGAGGGAAACAATAGAATGAAAAGACTAGAGAGCTCGTCAAGAAAACTGGAGGTATCAAGGGAACTTCATGCCAAAATGGGTATAATAAAGGACAGAAACTGTAAGGACCTAACAGACACAGAAGAGATTAAGAAGAGGTGGCAAGAACACACAGAAGAACTATACACAAAAGGTCTTAATGACTTGGATAACCATGATGGTGTCATCAGTCACCTAGAGTCAGACATCCTGGAGTGTAAAGTCAAGTGGGCCTTAGGAAGCATTACTGAAAACAAAGCTAGTGGAGGTGATGGGATTCCAGCTGAGCTATTTCAAATCCTAAAAGATGATGCTGTTAAAATGCTGCACTCAATATGCCAGCAAGTTTGGAAAACTCAGCAGTGGCCACAGGACTGAAAAAGGACAGTTTTCACTTCAGCCCCAAAGATTACAATACCAAAGGGTGTTTAAACTATCATAAAATTGCCCTCATTTTGCATGCTAGTAAGGCTATGCTCAAAATCCTTCAAGATAGGCTTAAGTAGTATGTGAACCAAGAACTTCCAGATGTACAAGCTGGGAGGCAGAGGAACCAGAGATCAAATTGCCAACAGTTGTTGGATCATGAAGAAAGCAAGGGAATATCAGAAAAAAAACATCTACATCCGCTTCATTGATTACGCTAAAGCATTTCACTCTGAGGATCACAACAAACTGTGGACAATTTTTAGAGAAATGAGAATACCAGACCACTTTCCCTGTCTCCTGAGAAACCTGTATGCAGGGCAAAGGACAACAGTTAGAACCGGACATGGAACAACCAACTGTTTCAAAATTGGGAAAGGAGCACGTTGAGACTGTATATTGTCACCCTGCTTATTTAACTTGCATGCAGAGTACATCATGCGAAATGCCAGGCTGATGAAGCACAAGCTAGAATCCAGAATTCCAGGAGAAATATCAACAACCTCAGATATGCAGATGATACCATTCTAATGGCAGAAAGTGAAGAGGGACTAAAGAGCCTATTGATGAGGGTGAAAGAGGAGAGTGAAAAAGCTGGCTTAAAACTCAACATTCAAAATACTAAGATCATGGTATCTGGTTCCAACACTTCATAGCAAATAGAAGGGGAAAAATTGGAAGCAGTGACAGATTTTATTTTGCTGGGCTCCAAAATCACTGTGGGTACTGACTGCAGACATGAAATTTAAAAATTCTTGCTCCTTGGAAGAAAAGCTATGACAAACCTAGACAGTGTATTAGAAAGCAGAGACATCTCTTTGCTGATAGACAGCCTTATAGTCAAAGCTATGTTTTTTCCAGTAGTCATGTATGAATGTGAAAGCCAGATCATAAAGAAGGCTGACCACTGAAGAACTGATGTCTTTGAATTGTGGTGCTGGAGAACTCTTGGGAGTGCCTTGGACTGCAAGGAGATCAAACCAGTCAGTCCTAAAGAAAATGAACTCTGAATAATCATTCAAAGATCTACTGCTGAAGCTGAAGCTCTAATAATTTGACTACTTGATGCAAAGAGCCTACTCATTGGAAAAGATCTTGATGCTGGGAAAGAGTAAAGGCAAAAAGATAAAGAGGTGGCAGAGGATGAGATGGTAAGATAGTATCACCAACTCAATGGACTTGAGTTTGCACAAACTCTGGGAGATAGTAGAGGACAGAGGAGCCTGGTGTGCTTCAGTCCATGGGGTCACAAATAGTGGGACATGACTTAGTGACTGAAAAACAATAATATCTCATGGTAGTTGATTATACTTTTCTTCTACTCTTGTGTGTTTCAAAACTTTTCTAACAAGAGCATTAAAAAATCTAAAAAATGCTCTTTCTAGATTCATTTATCTGTTCAAAGAGAGTATTTGTACAATGTAGACATCCTAGTAATACATGATGCTATCTCATAATGATTATGATTTGCATCTGTTTATGACTGATGATGTTGAACATCTTTGCGTGTGCTTATTGGACATCTGTGTACCTACTTTTTCAAAGCAACATTCCAAGGCATTTTCCTGTAGGACATGAGAACCTCTGTGCACAAACGGTCTTATGGAAGAAAGTTCACGGCAGCTTCATCCACAATAGCAAAAAAATTTTTTAAATCTGCAGACAAATGGGTAAGAAAGCAGTGGTACATATACAAATGGAATATTACTCAGCCATTAAAAAGAATACATTTGAACCAGGTCTAATGAGGTGGTTGAAACTGGACCCTATTATACAAAGTGAAGTAAGTCAGAAAGAAAAACACCAATGCGGTATACTAACACACATATATGGAATTTAGAAAGATGGTAATGATGACCCTATATGCGAGACAGCAAAAGAGACACAGATGTAAAGAACAGACTTTTGGACTCTGAGGGAGAAGGTAAGGGTGGGATGATTTGAGAGAATAGCATTAAAACATGTATATTATCATATGTGAGACAGATAGCCAGTCCAGGTTCAATGCATGAGACAGGGTGCTCAGGGCTGGCACACTGGGATGACCCTGAGGGATGGGATGGGGAGGGAGGTGGGAGAAAGGTTCAGAATGGAAAACACATGTACACCCATGGCTGATTCATGTCAAAGTATGCCACAAGCCACTACAATATTGTAAAGTAATTAGCCTCCAATTAAAATTTAAAAAAAATTTTAAAAACCACCCAAAGTCTACCAGCAGATGAAGAAATAGTGGCATGTTGGGTGATGGAATATTACTCAGCATTGAAAAAGAAACTGTTAATATACAACATGGGAGAAGGCAATGGCACCCCACTCCAGTACATAAATGAGTCTTAAAAACCCTGTATTGAATAAAAGGACCCAGATACAAAAGGATGCATATTGAGTAATTTTGTTAAGAATTTCGAGTTCAGGCAAAATTAGTCTGTGGATATAGGAGTGAGAACAATGGTTGTCAGGGGAGATGAATGAACAAGGGTAGGAGGGAACTTCCTAAGGTGATAGCAATGTTCTATTATCTTGTGTGGGCTATTGGTTACACAGGTGTATACATTTGTCAAAACTCATCAAATTCTACATAAGATCTGTGTGCTTTACCCTATATAATTATACCTCAATTTCAAGAAAGAGAGAGAAAAAAAAATCCAACATAAAGGAATGTGTTGCTAGCAGTAGAATTTCAGAGATTAGCGAGACAGGCATTTTATGTCGGAAGGCCACACCTTCCGGGTCTCTCTGCCAGGTGTGTGTCCGGTATGGAAGAACGTGGGACCCCCTTAGAAATCTGAATTCTGCTTCGCTGAATTCTGCATCAGTGCAGAGCAGCAGGTCACCTCTGAGATCTGAATGAGATCTGAACTCCTCTTGATGCAGTCAAGACCCAGAATTCTTACTCTGATACCATGGAAACCACACAAGCTTTCTCTGTAGGCTGCACAAGTGACCTCTCCATTGCCGTCACCGGCAGAGATACTATTAGCTATAAGCGGGCTGCATTTGACTGCAAGGATCACAGTGAATAGGCATATGATACTCCTCAATGTGCTAAGTCACTTGAGTCGTGTGAGACTCTTTGCAACCCTATAGATTACAGGGAGCCAGTAGGCTCCTCTGTCCACGGGATTCTCCAGGCAAGAATACTGGAGTGGGTTGCTCTGCCCTCCTCCAGGGGATCTTCCCTGCCCAGGCATCAAGGCGTACCTCTTATGTCTCCTGCATTGGCAGGTGGGTTCTTTACCACTGGCGCCACCTGGGAAGCCCACGTTACCTCGTAATACTAAGAGCTTATCCCACTAAATTCAAGGTTCTTATTTCTCACGTCAATGTACCTGTGAGATTCCTCTGGGAACAGGGACAAGAGGTCATTAACAAGAACGGCTAGGTGAGAACTGGGCTTGTTTCCTCAATTTTGAGATGGCTATATATATATTCGGGGATTTAATGCCCTAGAAATATATGACGTTAGTAACATTTGTTTAGAACACAGCAAAATGTATTCATCCTTCCTAGGACTGCTGGGCCTGCCATATCAAGGGACCTCAGATTCGGGGCTTAAACAACAGAAACTTATTTTCTCACAGTTCTGGAGGCTGGAAGTCCACAGTCAAGATGTGAGCAGGTCTGGTTTCTTCTGAGGCCTCTCTCCTTGACGTAAATACGGCTGTCTTCTCCCCGTGTACGCATGTGGTCTTGCTGCTGTGTGTGTCTATTAACCTCCTCTTCTTATAAGGACACCATTCACATTGGATTAAAGCCCACCCATAGTGCCTAATTTTAACTTCATTAGCTCTTAAAAGACTCTGTCTCTTCCCATCGTCACCTTTTAAGATACTGAGAGTTAGGAATTCAACATATGAATTTTGGGGCATACAATTTAGCCTATAAAATCAGAGGAAGTAGGCATTCGCCCCACCTTGCTCATAAGACAGGCAAATCTCAAGAAATTAAGGGACGAGGTCAAGACTGGGAAGTAGGAAGGACGGGTGTGGTGGACAACGTCCCTTGGGCCTTATCATTTGAATGCTGCCAGGCTGACTTCAAACTGCTGATTCCTGAACTTCATCCACAGGGGACTCTCTCTGAAGCTTGGAAGGCCACTTTGCCTGACTCTCAGAAAGAGGCACTCCAAATTAGCAACCCAAGGTGTAGTCCTCAATCCGCTACTGATGGGAGCAGGTGTAGAAATACCCCAGCGCCCTCGCCCTTGATTGGGAACCTCTGAGATAAGCATCGATGCAGCCTTTCTCGTTTGCCCGGAGAGATTAAGCTTGCGCTGGTCTCTGTGGTGGCTGGCTTGATGGCATGCCAGAGTTGGCTGCCTTCCTTTCTCCGTGTCATGTCCCCAACGAGTGTACCCTTTACCTGCCAAGTAAATTCCTTGACCTTGAGTCCTTGGGTCAGAATCTGGTTCTAGGGAACTCAAGCTAAGACCTTGAGTTTCAAACCTAAAGCTTTCTATTTCAAGATCTGTTCTAGCGCACTATAAATTACAGGTCAAGCTACTCGGAATTGTGTCATTTGACCATTTTTGACCTATAAAAATGGCATAATTATGCAGTTCAACTGAATCATAGTGGAGGTGTTTGTATAGCGTATGCATATAAATAACCACACAAAAACGCATGCAGAGAGAAAAACAGGCATATGTGCGTGTAAAATAAACATAAAATACGCTTTATAATAGAAGAAGGCCGCTGTCTCTGTCTTTTTAAAACACAGGTCTTTGTGTGTCTCCTCTTCTTTTAATCCTTCAGTAATTATATCACCACCACAGCAGAACTCAAGCTCCATGAAATGATACTGATATCCCACTATTTTCTGGCTCCAGGCCTTTTTCTCCTGTCTGATCTCAGCCCTCTTTGTTTTGTCCTCATATCACTAACCTGCGTAGAATTACACAAAAAATGAAAGAGGAAACGGTGTGCTATTTTGCAAGTTTTTACACTTCCCCACTGGTAAATCCTCTTTCCTCTTTAACAAATCACCAGCCAGAAGCTTTTTCCTGGGTCCCTTTTCCCACACTGAATGCATCCAGCCCTCCCGGGACCACCTCTCTGTCTTGGAGATGAATCCACAGTTGCATTAATAATACTGAACTGCAGTATTTTTACTTGCTTGACCATCTCCTCTCTCAGAAGACAAACTCCTGAGGTCAATGCTTGGTTTTGACCGCTTGTATGTCCAACATCTCTCATAGTACCTGGTGAATGGTAGGAACTTATTAAGTGATGTTAAGAGATGTCAGAACTTGAACTTTGTCATCTAGGCTTTAGTAAAACATCTTACAGAAATACACGAACAATGTCCACTTTTTAGGTTGCGTAGAGACGATCAGCTCAGAAGGCAAACTTAAAGATGTGTAACCTTCTGGATAAATGAGTAGGAGTATAGGATTAATAGATACAGACTACTATACAAAAAATAGATAAGTAATAAGAATTTACTAGAGAGCACATGGAACTATAATCAATGTCTTGTAATAATCTATAATGGAAAGAATTGGATCACTGCAGATGGTGACTGCAGCCATGAAATTAAAAGACGCTTACTCCTTGGAAGAAAAGTTATGACCAACCTAGATAGCATATTCAAAAGCAGAGACATTACTTTGCCAACTAAGGTCCATCTAGTCAAGGCTATGGTTTTTCCTGTGGTCATGTATGGATGTGAGAGTTGGACTGTGAAGAAGGCTGAGTGCTGAAGAATTGATGTGTTTGACTGTGGTGTTGGAGAAGACTCTTGAGTGTCCCTTGGACTGCAAGGAGATCCAACCAGTCCATTCTGAAGGAGATCAACCCTGGGATTTCATTGGAAGGAATGATGCTAAAGCTGAAGCTCCAGTACTTTGGCCACCTCATGTGAAGAGCTGACTCATTGGAAAAGACTCTGATGCTGGGAGGGATTGGGGCCAGGAGGAGAAGGGGACGACCGAGGATGAGATGGCTGGATGGCATCACAGACTCGATGGATATGAGTCTGAGTGAACTCCGGGAGATGGTGATGGACAGGGAGGCCTGGCGTGCTGCGATTCATGGGGTCACAAAGAGTCGGACATGACTGAATGACTGAACTGAACTGATATCAGATTCTTACATATATATCAGAAATAAGAATATATATATAAAAGAATCTGATATATATATATATATCTCCAAATCATTTGTGGTATACCTGTCATTGTTCCATGATCCAGCACATGTTGGCAATTTGATCTCTGATTCCTCTGACTTTTCTAAAACCAGCTTGAACATCAGAAAGTTCACGGTTCACGTATTGCTGAAGCCTGGCTTGGAGAATTTTGAGCATGACTTTACTAGCATGTGAGATGAGTGCAATTGTGTGGTAGTTTGAGCATTCTTTGGCATTGCCTTTCTTTGGAATTGGAATGAAAACTGACCATTTCCAGTCCTGTGGCCACTGCTGAGTTTTCCAAATTTGCTAGCATATTGAGTGCAGCACTTTCACAGCATCATCTTTCAGGATATGAAAGAGCTCAACTGGAATGCCATCACCTCCACTAGCTTTGTTCGTAGTGATGCTTTCTAAGGCCCACTTGACTTCACATTCCAAGATGTCTGGCTCTAGATGAGTGATTACACCATCATGATTATCTGGGTCGTGAAGATCTTTTTTGTATAGTCTTCTGTGTATTCTAGCCACCTCTTCTTAATATCTTCTGCTTCTGTTAGGTCCAGACCATTTCTGTCCTTTTTTGAGCCCATCTTTGCATGAAATGTTCCCTTGGTATCTCTAGTTTTCTTGAAGAGATCTCTAGTCTTTCCCATTCTGTTGTTTCCCTCTACTTCTTTGCACTGATCACTGAAGAAGGCTTTCTTATCGTTTCTTGCTATTCTTTGGAACTCTGCATTCAGATGCTTATATCTCTCCTTTTCTCCTTGGCTTTTCACTTCTCCTCTTTTCACAGCTATTTGTAAGGCCTCCCCAGACAGCCATTTTGCTTTTTTGCATTTCTTTTCCATGGGGATGGTCTTGATCCCTGTCTCCTGTACAATGTCACAAACCTCATTCCATAAGTCATCAGGCACTCTATCTATCAGATCTAGGCCCTTAAATCTATTTCTGACTTCCACTGTATAATCATAAGGGATTTGTTTTAGGTCATACCTAAATGGTCTAGTGGTTTTCCCTACTTTCTTCAATTTGAGTCTGAATTTGGTAATAAGGAGTTGATGATCTGAGCCACAGTCAGCTCCTGGTCTTGTTTTTGTTGACTGTATAGAGCTTCTCTATCTTTGGCTGCAAAGAATACAATCAATCTGATTTTGGTGTTGACCATCTGGTGATGTCCGTGTGTAGAGTCTTCTCTTGTGTTGTTGGAAGAGGGTGTTTGCTATGACCAGTGCATTTTCTTGGCGAAACTCTATTAGTCTTTTCCCTGCTTCATTGCACATTCCAAGGCCAAATTTTCCTGTCACTCCAGGTGTTTCTTGACTTCCTACTTTTGCATTCCAGTCCCTTATGATGAAAAGGCCATCTTTTTTGGGTGTTAGTTCTTTTTGGGTGTGGAAAATTCTGAAAGAGATAGGAATACCAGACCACCTGACCTGCCTCTTGAGAAACCTATATGCAGGTCAGGAAGCAACAGTTAGAACTGGACATGGAACAACAGACTGGTTCCAAATAGGAAAAGGAGTACGTCAAGGCTGTATATTGTCACCCTGCTTATTTAACTTCTATGCAGAGTACATCATGAAAAATGCTGGACTGGAAGAAACACAAGCTGGGATCAAGGTTGCCGGGAGAAATATCAATAACCTCAGATATGCAGATGACACCACCCTTATGGCAGAAAGTGAAGAGGAACTAAAAAGCCTCTTGATAAAAGTGACAGTGGAGAGTGAAAAAGTTGGCTTAAAGCTCAACATTCAGAAAATGAAGATCATGGCATCCGGTCCCATCACTTCATGGGAAATAGATGGGGAAACACTGGAAACAGTGTCAGACTTTATTTTTGGGGGCTCCAAAATCACTGCAGATGGTGACCACAGCCATGAAATTAAAAGACACTTACTCCTTGGAAGAAAAGTTATGACCAACCTAGATAGCATATTCAAAAGCAGAGACATTACTTTGCCAACTAAGGTCCATCTAGTCAAGGCTATGGTTTTTCCTGTGGTCATGTATGGATGTGAGAGTTGGACTGCGAAGAAGGCTGAGTGCTGAAGAATTGATGTGTTTGACTGTGGTGTTGGAGAAGACTCTTGAGTGTCCCTTGGACTGCAAGGAGATCCAACCAGTCCATTCTGAAGGAGATCAACCCTGGGATTTCATTGGAAGGAATGATGCTAAAGCTGAAACTCCAGTACTTTGGCCACCTCATGTGAAGAGTTGACTCATTGGAAAAGACTTTGATGCTGGGAGGGATTGGGCGCAGGAGAAGGGGACAACAGAGGATGAGATGGCTGGATGGCATCACTGACTCGATGGATGTAATTTTGAGTGAACTCCGGGAGTTGGTGATGGACAGGGAGGCCTGGCATGCTGCAATTCATGGGGTCTCAAAAATCGGACACGACTGAGCGACTGAACTGAAGTGAACTGTCATTGTTCAGTTGCTAAGTCATGTCCAGCTGTTTGCAATTCCATGGACTACAGCGCACCAGGTTCCCATGTCCTTCACCATCTCTAGAGTTTGCTCACATCCATGCATTGGGTCAGTGATACAGTCTAACCGTCTCATCCTCTGTTATCCCTTTCCCCTCTTGCCTTCTTTCTCTCCCAGGATCAGGGTCTTTTCCAATGAGTCAGCATTTGCGTCACTTTGCCAAAGTACTGGAGCTTCAGGTTTAGTATCAGTCCTTCCAGTGAATATTCAGGGTTGATTTCCTTTAGGATTGACTGGTTTGATCTCTTTGCAGTACAAGGGACTCTCAAGAGTCTTCACCAGCCCCACAATTTGAAAGCATCACTGAAGCTAACACAATATTGTAAATCAACTGCTTGTTTTTCAGCCACCCGGTCAGCCACCCAGTCATGTCTGGCTCTTTTTGACCCCATGGACTGCAGCCCGCCTGGCCTCCCTGTCCCTCAGCTACCTCCTGAAGTTTGCCCATGTTCATGTCCATTGCATCGGTGATGCCATCCAGCCATTTCATCAACTATAAAGAGGGCTTTGAGGAATTACTTAATCTATCTTTCTTTTCCCTGGATTAGCTGTTTAATTCTGTGCTTCACAAAGTTTTTATATGTAAATAAATATTATATTTTTAGAAAAGAGGAGGTGATGATGGGAAGTCTTGGATCTACTCATTGGATCTACTCATAATGGATCTACTCATTGAGGAACCTCTCAGGACCTGTGATATGCTAATATATAGACAAAATCTCTAAGAGGAGGTATGAATGACCATATACTAAACTTGTGTGATCATAAAGTTCTTTAATCACATGAGATCCTGAAGACAAGCGTATTATGAGATATACTTTGGGAAATGATAATTTTGTAATCAAAATAGATGTATATTTGCCTAATTTTGAGAATCAATAGACTCAAATTCTTGTTTTCTTCAAGATATTATTTTTATATTTAACTTTAATACCAATTGGGACTTCCCTGGTGGCTCAGATGGTAAAGCGTCTGTCTACTATGCAGGAGACCGGGTTCAATCCCTGGGTTGGGAAGATCCCCTGGAGAAGGAAATGGCAATCCACTCCAGTACTATTGCCTGGAAAGTCCCATGGACAGAGGAGCCTGGTGGGCTACAGTCCACAGGGTCGCAAAGAGTTGGACACAACTGAGTGACTTCACTTTTAATACCAATTACATTTTTTTTAAGTGACTTGAATTTCAACTCTTACAATGTAAGCTATATCAGTCAATACGTATTTATTGAGAACTTACTTTGCAAAACTGGGCAGTTCTAGCTAGCAGGCTTCTGAAGGTACACGTCAGCATGTATGTCGAAATCAATATGTCCTGTCTTACGCTGAAGTCTTACGTTCACTCACCCTTCTGAATTTTATATTCAAGAATTGCAATATTTCTTTCTTATTATATAATTTGAACTCTCTTTTCAGTGCAGTTTCTACTGGACAGAGATCTAAGAGTTTGTCAGCTCAGTATCCTCACTGTAAATGAGAAGAGTGAGACAGAGGAGAAAGCCTGATCCAAAATTACAGAGCAGTTACAGGTGCAGGTGGGCTCCAGCTTAAGGCCAATCACCCACCTTATTTTCATTCCACCAGCCTGGCTCCCTTTGTTCCACTCTGAGCTCTCAATGACTTGACTCAAATCTTTAGGTTAGAGAGTCCATATCCCTTGAGCCTGAAAGATTCTTGGTAGAATGTAAAGAATTGCTTGTGGTCCCAACACCCAAAACTTTAATCCACAGAAAGTGGCTGGAATGGAAACAAGGCTGGCTTTAAATCTCATCTCTGCCACTAACTAAACAGTGTGAATGGGACAAGTTCCTTAAACCCTGGGCCTCAGTTTACTCGCCTCTTGAATGGGGACAAAGCTACTGACAACTTCTGCAATAATAATGCAGTTGTGAGTGTTTGCTTAGTTGCTCAGTGGTGTCTGGCTCTTTGCAACCTTTTGGAATGTAGCCCACCAGGCTCCTCTCTCCATGGGCTTCTCCAGGCAAGAATGCTGGAATGGATTGCCATTTCCTCCTCCAAGGGAAACTTCCTGTCAGGGACTGAACCCAAGCCTCCTCTGTTACCTGTGTTGCAGGCGGATTCTACCTGCTGAGCCATCAGGAAAGCCCAATAATGAGGTTACAGGAACTGGGAATGAAACACTTGGCTTTAAGTGCAGCTCAGTAAGTAGTGCTGGAACTAAACATCCTTCAGATCATTAAATGAATTCACTAGGTTTAGTCTCATCCCTGGTGACACATAGGATCTCAGCAAAGTTGGTCAGTACTTGGCCAGCAGGTTACTTCTCTTCTCAACAGAACCCTTTCCTGGAGCTACTCTGGGAGAAGAGGGGAAAGAGACTGCAAACAAGATGCAAATTAACATCTAACAATCTGTCCCATTACAGTCTGCAGTCACTCATTGTTTCACTTTATCGCTGTGTGCTTGCCTTATTTTTAAGCCCTTTGAGAACAGGAAATATGTTGTGTTCCTTTTTGTATTATCCAAGCATAATACATAAAGCTGCTCTTAATACAGAGCCTTGCGTATCCTAAGCACCTATCGCCTATAGGCTAGAAGGAGGAATAAATAAATGAATGAATGAGACGGACAGCATCTCCACCCCAGTGCGGGCCTTCTCTAGCCTCATCTCCTCTGCGTCTGCCTGTGGTCTCACGCACCAGGCCCCCTCCCCTCCCTTTAACCATCTGCTTCTGTCTTCTACCGGGCAGTTTTGTTTTTCTCCTACCAGCACTGAATCAACACTTGCTACAAAACGAGGCAGCCAAGCGACACTTAGGCAAAGAATTATCTCCAGCATCTTAGCAGATCCCAGCTAAATAAAGCACATCATACATTTGACAAAAATGCAAGATTGTGTCTATCTCTCAAGTCGGAGTGAATAGAAGGGCCTTGAGACATGAAGAAGAGGAGAAAAAAAAAAACTATTTGATACTTACACACTGCAGACCATTAGGCCAGAAACTAGAAAATGAGGGTGATCTGTTAGTGAGGAATGTGTCACACCAGGAGTGCCTGCTGTCCATGGAACACCTACCTTCAGACCCAACTCCTAGGCTATGAGGAAGGCTGCCAGCCCCTGCCATCTGAGTCTCACCGCTGACACCTGGGTGCGGCTTTCTCTACTTTACGTTTATGACCACGTCTCCAATAACTAGCCTCTGGGACTTGGCTCTGAAGACACATGTCTGTAATTTCTCTTCCCATCTTCCGGGAAGTGAAGGTTAGGCGGGGTCACTGTCAGGGGAACTGTATCAGGGCAGTCCTTTAGAAAGACGATATAGGACACACATTGCTGTTTACGGGCTGGCTGGCAGCACACAGAACGAGTCCCTCTTTATACAGTCCTGCCTACCGAATTTCGTCCCTGAGTTGGGTTCACTCACCTGCCGTGTATGCATGGCCGACTGTCATATACCTGTGTAACTTTCTAGTTGCTCTGACTCTGTACTTAAGACCCAGCAAGTCCTCTCTCTGCCATCCAGGCTTTCACATAGCAGCCTGAAGTATCCGCCTGGGAGACCTCTGAATTGCCTTGTCTCTGTGGGATTTCAGATTTGGGGGAACTTGAATTCAAAGTGCAGGTCCAACCCTAATGGCTGAGGTGTATAACATGTGGAAACTGGCTGAGCATCCTTTCCTGGGGCAGGGGGAAGGGAGGACGGGGAATCATCTTGTCCGTGCCTGCATGCTAAGTTGCTCAGTTGTGTCTGACTCTTTTCGACACTATGGACAGTAGCCTGCCAGGTTCCTGTGTCCCTGGGATACTCCAGGCAAGACTGCTGGAGTGAGTTGCCATGCCCTCCTCAATTATGTCCAGACAAAATAATTTGTGATATAATGGAATGGTTGGAAACAAGCGAAATGTCCCACAAGGGCTGATTATAAAAATTATGTTGCACCCACACCTGGGGAGCTTCTTCTCCATTTCTGATTTTCCCTTTGATGTGGAGGGTGCTCACAAGGACAGTCTCCATCCTTCTTGGTCCTCTGTTCGAGCTTCCATGGGAAAGGAGGGATGATTCTCTAACTGGTGATTAGGGGAGAATACACAGGACAGACCGAGGAGCCCTCTCTTACGAATGAGATGTTCATAGGGGTCCATCTCCACAGAGGCAGAACCTGCCTGTCCAGCACTGCCTGGGGCTGGGTAGGAGACTCTGCGTTGTTCTGGGGTTCAATGTCATGAAGGCTGTGTGCGTGCTTGCTAAGTTGCTTCAGTTCAGTTCAGTTCAGTTCAGTCACTCAGTCATTCTGACTCTGCGACCCCATGAATCGCAGCACGCCAGGCCTCCCTGTCCACTACCAACTCCCGGAGTTCACTCAGACTCACGTCCATCGAGTCTGCGATGCCATCCAGCCATCTCATCCTCGGTCGTCCCCTTCTCCTCCTGCCCTCAATCCCTCCCAGCATCAGAGTCTTTTCCAATGAGTCAACTCTTCGCATGAGGTGGCCAAAGTACTGGAGCTTCAGCTTTAGCATCATTCCCTCCAAAGAACGCCCAGGGCTGATCTCCTTTAGAATGGACTGGTTGGATCTCCTTTCAGTCCAAGGGACTCTCAAGTTTCTTCTCCAACACCACAGTCCAAAAGCATCAATTCTTTGGCGCTCAGCCTTCTTCACAGTCCAACTCTCACATCCATACATGACCACTGGGAAAATCATAGCTGTGACTAGGTGGACCTTTGTTGGCAAAGTAATGTCTCTGCTTTTGAATATGCTGTCTAGGTTGGTCATAACTTTCCTTCCAAGGAGTAAGCGTCTTTTAATTTCATGGCTGCAGTCACCATCTGCAGTGATTTTGGACCCCTCAAAAATAAAGTCTGACACTGTTTCCAGTGTTTCCCCATCTATTTCCCATGAAGTGATGGGACCAGATGCCATGATCTTTGTTTTCTGAATGTTGAGCTTTAAGCCAACTTTTTCACTCTCCTCTTTCACTTTCATCAAGAGGCTTTTTAGTTCCTCTTCACTTTCTGCCATAAGGGTGGTGTCATCTGCATATCTGAGGTGACTGATATTTCTCTCGGCAATCCTGATTCCAGCTTGTGCTCCTTCCAGCCCAGCGTTTCTCATGATGTACTCTGCATAGAAGTTAAATAAGCAGGGTGACAATATACAGCCTTGATATACTCCTTTTCCTATTTGGAGCCAGTCTGTTGTTCCATGTCCAGTTCTAACTGTTGCTTCCTGGCCTGCATACAGATTTCTCAAGAGGCAGGTCAGGTGGTCTGGTATTCCCATCTCTCTCAGAATTTTCCACAGTTTAGTGTGATCCACACAGTCAAAGGCTTTGACATAGTCAACAAAGCAGTAATGTCCAATTCTTTGTGACCCTATGGACTGTAGCCCACCAGGCTCCTCTGTTCACGGGATTCTCCAGGCAGGAATAGAGGAGTGGGTAGCCATGCCCTCTCCAGGGGATCTTCCTGACCTGGGATCGAGCCCACATCTTCTGCATTGACAGGCAGGTGCTTTAACACCAGTGCCACCCAGGAAGCCCTTAAGGAAGGCTGCTGCTGCTGCTGCTGAGTCGCTTCAGTCGAGTCCGACTCTGTGCTGCACCATAGACGGCAGCCCACCAGGCTCCCCTGCCCCTGGGATTCTCTACCCATCTTCAACTGTTGGCCACCTTGCCCGATAGCAGCCCCATGGGCGTGGAGGTGACACTTACGTCTCAAATAGCTCACAGCTCAGGTAGGAAAGATATTGTCTCTTTTGCAGGTGTTCCCAAAGCTCTAACATAATACCACGGAATAACATGCAAGAAGCTTAAAACAATAGGTATATGTTTATTTATACATGTTAATAGATACAGAATGATAGAATGACATCATTATACGCTGTTATAGAAAAGAAATATGAAGTAGAATGTGTGCTGAGATTTTGGTTTTGTTTAAAGTACATATATTTACTTGCATATAACATTTCACAGTAGATCAAAAACCTGAAATGGCAGCATGAACCTTTAATAGCAGTTATCCTGGAGTGATAGAATAATGAATGTTTTAAAAATACTCTTTTTTTAGATTACATGTACTTTTAAGAAGTCTGCAATAAAAGTATATTCCTATTTTATTGATTAAAAGTGCCACAGTTATTTATTTCCTAAAAAATAGAAGCCATTCTCAAAATCATCAGAACACAACTGTTTCACAATTACCTTTTCATGAGCTCATCGCCTGGTTTGTTAGCGAAAGTCAGAAGCAATTGTATATTTGGTTGGGGACCATCTGGTGTCACTGACTTGCAATGGGCAAGTTTCCACAGGCCTTAAATCCCTTTGAGTTTCAGAACAGTCAAGAGGGAAGAAAAAAAGCTACTTCAAAATCTGAATAATTCTACATGCTCAGTATGTGTCAAATAAAAAAAAGGGAGAGGGTGATTAATAAATAGAGCCCAAGAAAATATAGGATCATCTAACTAGAAAGAAACTTAGACCTGCTCGAGTTTATTGGATGGAAGCCCTGGGCCCTTCCTTGCCTGTTTCCCTACGGCAGATGTTGGTAATTGATAGCTGCCTCTTTAATGCGGGAGACCTAGGTTCGATCCCTGGGTTGGGAAGATCCCCTGGAGAAGGAAATGGCACCCCAATCCAGTATTCTTGCCTGGAGAATCCCATGGACAGAGGAGCCTGGTGGGCTACAGTCCACGGGGTCGCAAAGAGTCAGACACAACTGAGCGACTTCACTTCACTTCACTTCTCTCAATGCCAATGTTTGTCCCAGTCAAATCGCGCAGTCCGAGAAAGCACAATGCATTTATCAGCCATGGCAGGGCCTGAGGCACTGTGAGCCCATCTCTTCAGTGACTGCACCCCTGAATTCACAGATGAGGAAACTGAAGCAAGAGTCAGTTCAGTGATTTAGGGAGAAGCTCACTGCTGACAACAGAGAGCAAAAGTGTTAGCGGCTCAGTCCAGTCCGACTCTTTGTGACCCCAGGACCCCCTCTCTCCACAGGAATTCCCAGGCAAGAATACTAGAATGAGTCGCCATTCCTGTCTCCAGAGGATCTTCCTGACCCAGGGATCGAACCCAGGTCTCCTGTATCGCAGGTGGATTCTTTACCATCTTAGCCACCAGGAGAGTCTTGATAACAGAACAAGATGCCGAATCTTCAGCTCACCCAGTGACAATGCTTTCACTGAGCCCTCTGCATGAGCAAGTTGCTGTCTTAGGCCTTGTGGAGCTGCCTCGGTGAATAGGGCATTTATCTGCCCTGGAGAAGTTTACAATGTACCCAAGGGAGTCTTTGACGCATGACAGAAGGTAATAAAATCATGTAGAACAGGAAAAAAAAATGACGTATAATGAGAGAACATTGGAAAGAGGAAAAGAAACTAATGTGATTGAAAGGATTCAGAAGCCCAAGGATCAATCCACTATACTGTGAAAAATGCACACTACAAATATGAGTCTAGCTCATCAATAGGTGTTCAAAAAGCACCAATAGAATCAGCTAGTAGATGAATATTAAAAAGGATATAATCTATAAGAATATATATAATGTATTTAGGCTGCAAGATAAATATCCAGAATAAAAACACTACAATGAGCATGTATATTCATGAAAAAGAGTAACTACTATCAAACTAAGAATAATTGTTTTCAAATTTTCTTAGTGTTTGCTGTTGTTTGTCCTTGCTAACAAGTAAGTTAGTGAGTTAAAGAAAAATAATCAAAAATTAAGAAAACCTTTACACTAACTTATTTCTTATCCTTTATGAATTAGAAAAGACTGTTCATTCACTTTTGGCAGTATAATAGCTCAGCATTTACTTTAATTACTTATTGGTTTTAAAATATTATTTAGAATGTTCCTATTACTATAATATCTCTAAGGATATGCCATTATAAAGTTTTGAAGCCTTAGAGGTGTTGAAAATACAATATAAATATGTTTGGGTGACCAAAGAAAAATGTGGGAAAATATTTATTAAATGGATGAACCACAAGGATTAAAAACTCTTAATACATAAACAGCTTCTATAAATCAATAAGAAAAAAAGGTATGTTTTTTTCCCTAAATAGCATGAAAATCATAAATGAAAAAACAGAAAAGGCCATGATCATAAAAGGAACGTCATTTCTGTATTAATCAACTAAATGGAAATAAAACAATGAGATGTAATTTTAATCAGATTTTCAAAGATTGAAAATTGTCTCATGTTGATAAAGGGGTATGGAGATACCATTTCACATAACTGAGGGATTTGGCAACATGTATCAAACTTTAAATGTGCAAACTCTTTGATCCAATAACTTCACTTCTAAAGTTATCCAAAGGAATCAATAAAGATTATGTGAAAAGATGCTTAGTAGTAATTGTGAAAATAATAATGAAACAGTAGCTAATATTTATTGAAATAGCTACTAGTCACTATGATATTCAGTTTCCATTCATGACCTGTTTTAGTTCCTAAACATCTTTGAGATAGATATTGGTATTATCCCCATTTTATAATTGAGAAAACTGTTTCTTAGAGAAGTTGAGAAATTTAACAAACTTCCTTGGGGACTGTGAATAAAAAGTCATTGCACCATTCTTTATAATAGCAGAAACTTGAGCACAACCCAAAAGATTTGATGGTTAGTTTAATAAATTAAGGTGCATTTAGACAATAGGATGATACTACTGAAAAGAATGAAGTGGATATCTATATATTGACATGAAGAGGGAACCATAATACATTATTGAGTGTAAAAAGGAGATTACAGATGCTATATATTTGTTTAATATACATAAGCATTTCATTTATGTACTTCAAACTGTTCACAACAATTATCTTTAAGGGGAAAGATTATGAAATCTATAATTTAATTATAAAATAATTTATAATAAATTATAAAATTATAAAATGTGTATTATTTTAATTACAATAACTAGCATGTGATACTACTGATATTCTCCTGGGAGAACGCCCCCTTTCTCTGCGTCCTATACCAAATGTGAAATATGACAAAACAGTAATGAAAACAGGGCCCAAAATAACATCACCATTACTATGAAGTTTGTATCAGAGGCTCCAGCCTTCCCCATCCCCTACCCTGGGACACAGGTTTTAAGGCTAGGATTATTGCATGTGAGGAGTTAAGCCAAGATCACATCTTTCTCCTTTTATACTTACCAATGAGACTAAGTCATTTTTTGCCCTCAGCTGGCATAGAAAGAGTAACGGGCCAGAATGAGATGAAGGTGATGATGGGCAAGTAAGATCAGGTGGAGAAGTGTCCCCCCTCTTCCAAAGATTACCTACCTAGGGTGGGCTGAGTGAGTGTCCCCAGATATATTCAAATCTTAAATTCCCAGAACCTATACAAGGGCTTTTCAGATACGATTAAGTTAAGGATCTTGAGATGGGGAGATGATCCTAGAATATCCCACATGTGCCTTAAATGTAATCACGTGTCCTGGGGAGGTAGAGGGAGGTTAGAGACAGAAAAAGCCACGTGTCAACAGACACAGTGGGAGAGAGAGAGAGAGCTGAGGATGGGGTAGTGTGATCTGAGGATGGGGTACAGCAGCCTGAGGATGGGGTACAGCAGCCTGAGGATGGGGTACAATGGTCTGAGGATGGGGCACAGCAGCCTGAGGATGGGGCACAGCAGCCTGAGGATGGGGTACAGCAGTCTGAGGATGGGGTACTGTGATCTGAAGATGGGGTACAGCAGCCTGAGGATGGGGTATAGCAGCCTGAGGATGGGTACAGCAGCCTGCGGATGGGACACAGTGATCTGAGGATGGGGTACACTGATCTGAGGGTGGGGTACAGTGGTTGAGGATGGGGTGCAGCGGTCTGAGGATGGGGCATAGTGATCTGAGGATGGGGTACAGTGATCTGAGGATGGAGCACAGCACCCTGAGGATGGGGTACAGCGGTCTGAGGATGGGGTACTGTGATCTGAGAATGGGGTACTGTGATCTGAGGGTGGGGTACAGCGGTCTGAGGATGGGGTACAATGGTCTGAGGATGGGGTACAGCAGTCTGAAGATGGGGTACTGTGATCTGAGGATGGGGTACTGTGATCTGAGGATGGGGTACAGCAGCCTGAGGATGGGTTACTGTGATCTGAGGATGGGGTACAGCAGTCTGAAGATGGGGTACAGTGGTCTGAGGATGGGGTACAATGGCCTAAGGATGGGGTACAGCAGCTTGAGGATGAGGTATAGCAGTCTGAGGATAGGGTACTGTGATCTGAGGATGGGGTACAATGGTCTGAGGATAGGGTACTGTGATCTGAGGATGGGGTACAATGGTCTGAGGATGGGGTACTGAGATCTGAGGATGGGGTACAGCAGCCTGAGGATGGAGCACAGTGATCTGAGGATGGGGTACTGTGATCTGAGGATGGGGTATAATGGTCTGAGGATGGGGTACTGAGATCTGAGGATGGGGTACAATGGCCTAAGGATGGGGTACAGCAGCCTGAGGATGAGGTACAGCAGTCTGAGGATGGGGTATAGTAGTCTGAGGTTAGGGTACAGTGGGCTTAAGGACTGAGGACGCGGCCTGGGGTCAAAGACTGCAGAGGCCGCTGGAAGCTGGAAAAGCCAAGGCAACGGGTTCTCCCCTCAGATCCTTCTCAAGGATCTTGCCCTGCCAGCAACTTGGCTTGTGCTGAGCAGACTTCTGACTCCCAGAACCGTAAGCCAACATGTATGTCTGTGGTGCCTAAGTCGCTTAAGCCTGTGTTGTTACAGCGGCAACAGGAAACTGATACATGCTAAAAATTAAAAACAAAGTATTCAGGGAGCTCTGAAACTGTAATTTGGCATAAAATAACCAACATCCTGTCTCTTTCTTACAAATATTCCTTATGCTTAAAGAAGGGATTTCCTTCTCTCAAATACAGTGAGGTATTTACCTGACTGAGTGGATAATGGAAAGAGCATATCAGTAAGTTGTCCAGATACTATAAACCCCCAAAGTTGAACATTTTACTATGTTGCTCTCAGCTTCTCTTAAAAGAATCATATACTCTAAGTCTTCTTCCATATATCACCCTGCACAGATTTGAGTCTTCATTTTGTTTGTAATTGAGGCTCATACATGTGATTGTGTAAAGTAGAACCTGTGTGCTCAAATGTCCATAATGTATTGAGACGTAATATCAACTCAGTTATCAACTATTTCAAATTCCCCCAGAACCTCTGTGGCGTCTGAATTCTCTGGCCAGATCATTCCGATTGTTTTGTCTTCTTCACTCTTGAAATCCTGATACATCACCCTACTCCTGCTTCTATGCTGTGGTTAGCTAGAGCCAGCACTTCTTAATTGCTATTTCTAAGGTACAACAAAACAGGAAATCAGAAAACCAAGCTTCTTATGATATTTTCGGAAATAAAAAAGAACTCAGCTTTCTAAGATGCTGTCTTGTGAGTAAAGTGCTTCTATCTGAGTAGAAAACATGTGCTTGGTTATGCAAAGGTGCAGTGGAGCAATTATCAGTATCTGAAAGGATCTGTTTGTCTGTCTGCCAGGCTATAAGCACTCTGAAGGCAAGAGCTGTATCAGCAATAAATCTCAAAGTAGTAAATATTTAATACGTTCCTACTACGTATTAGGAGCTTCCCAGGTGGCTCCGTGGTAAAAAATCCGCCAGGTAATACAGGAAACTCAGGTTCGATTCTTGGGTTGGGAAGATCACTTCCAGAAGGGAGTGGCAACCCACTCTAGTATTCTTGCCTGGAGAATTACATGGACAGAAGAGCTTGGTGGGCTACAGTCTATGGGATCTCAAAGAGTTGGACATGACTTAGAGACTGAAGAACAACAACTATGTATCAAGCATTGTATAAAATGCTTAGAAATCTCATTTAATACAGACACACACCCCCACTTCCTACGGTAGTTACTCCATTCTTATTTGACAGAAATGGAAACTGAGATCAAGAGATGAAGTGACCCATCTGGAACTAATAGGGAAATGATACCTTGTTGTGGGCACTACCCCACACTGGGGTCCCTGTGAAAAATACAATTCCTAGCACTTAGTAGGTGCTCAGCAAATGGTGTTGGAGATGAACACACCGCATGACTCCAACCTCCTCTTCTTGGAGCGTATTCAGGAGAGTGCATGGCCGGTAATATCCAACTCAAATGTTCGTGAAATGAAAACCTTGAATCATGCCTGTCACCGCATGCCTCTCCTTCCGATGGTGCAATGAAAGGGCAGAGCATTCACCGCGGATTCCCGGGAACAGAAACCACTAACAAATGTATCTTGTTAGTCTGCTGGCAGGAGCAAGATTCTTATCAGGAATGTTGTATTTCTGAAGACACCAGAATAATTTCCTCCTAATAAATTTCCATCTTATTCAGAGAAGCTAAGATTCTGCCAGGAGCTCAGAGCCTCCTGGGGGCAGGGCTGCGACAACTTTCACGGGCGGATTAGATGCGCGTGCACGGCTCTGAAAGGCAGGCAGAAACTCAGCCATCAAGGCACATGGGACATTGAAAACAGCTCAGAAGCACACGCGGCGTTGGTCTGGGTTCCCAGCACCCTTCTCAAAGGACCTGAAATGTGGTGAATGGACTTTCTTCCCTTCCAGCAGAGGAGGAACTGAGTCTGTCTGCCTGATCTTTCTTGCGAAAAGAAAAAGAAACATTTTCCTGTATCTTTTTTGAGATTTGATTTATTGAAGTTTGAAACACTGTTAATACTGCATTTTTATTTAATTTTCTATTTTTTTCCATAAATTCCCATTTACACTAGCACTTCCTCCTGCTGGAGGAAATTTCTAAAGGTCCTAATGGATTAATTCTTGCAAAGATTGTATGATAGTTTTAATTGTTAAATGCAGATGCCATTTCTTTAAATAAATAAATTCAGTCTCTCCCTTATCTCCTATGTTTTCAGTCTCCCCCCTCCAATTTTCTAATAAATAGAAGTTGAGTCTTAGATTCCTTTTCCTCTTTTTACTGATTCCAAACTATATTTAAACCCTAAATTCTTTTCTCTGTTCCCCAGGGATCACCAAGCAGCCTCCTCTGAACAACACGAAGGCAATGAAGAGAAATGGGGTGGAATTTTTTCTTCTTAAAAAAAAAAAAATACCATTCCAGCCAGCAAACTAATTCCATTTGTGATTTAGAGAGACTTGGCACCTTCCCCCTAGAACCCCCTTGGGGAAAAGGATGAATGGCCATCTCAGCGTTGCATGAAAATTAGTATCAGGCCACAAATTATTTGACCCTATTAGAGTTTTCTTTTAAGTAAATTAAGGTTATATATCACCATCTTCCAAGAGGTTTGGGTGCTTCGAATCCTCCAAGTTAAGAGAATTTTCAAGATTTCCTGAAATCCAATAGTAAATATGATTCAAAGACATGGATGTTACAAACACAGCTTCCTTTTTGTGGCAGCCTCACTTTAAAAAGAATAATAGAAATGAGATGATGAATCTTATAGCCAAAGGATTTTCAGCAAAGAAAAGAGATCATACAGTCAGCAAATTATGCATCAAGAGTCCACCACCAATTCCCTAATCCATCAGGTCACCAGGAAATTTAGGAGAATACTCGTGTGTGTGTGTGTGTGTGTGTGTGTGTGTGTGTGTGTGTGCATGCACAAGCAATCCAAAGGCAGTTAATATTTCCTCCAGCCAGACGCGTTCGCATTAATGTTCTGTCTATTTCTTCAGTAATCATGTTTAAGCCCAATTTTATTGTGTTTTCTACATCTCCCAAGTAGCAAGTTGATATTAAACTCCAGTGTTCATGCACTATTGAGGAATCTATACATTACTGCCCAGCATGGAGACTACACCTTTGACAATATCCTCTTAATTTCAGAAAAAAATTTTACTAGTTTAGGTGGAAAACCTACTTTA
Source organism: Capra hircus (assembly GCF_001704415.2). Classification (NCBI taxonomy): domain Eukaryota; kingdom Metazoa; phylum Chordata; class Mammalia; order Artiodactyla; family Bovidae; genus Capra; species Capra hircus. The sequence continues at coordinate 112,504,514 of NC_030813.1, forward strand.
TGGATAGTCCCCCACCCTCTGCAATGATTCCTTTCCGGGGTCATCTTCACTCCATTTCCCAGGATTCCAGGCCCCGCCCCCTCCCCGTTTTCCTTTTGAAAGTTTCATCAAGAACTGTCGCCTTCTGCTTACAGTTCCAGCTTCACTTACAAAAGGAGGTTTGTCCCTACAGCTGCTCTCGTTCCCCCTCCGCCCCCCACACCAGTAGTAAATATGATCGATAGTATTTATTGATTATTTTAAAGGAAGAGAGACGGGACAGAAGAATCAAGTGGTTTTTTCCCTGCCTTTACTCCACTCCACCCACATCACCATTTCAAAAGCCCATCCATCGCAGGCTACTGGCCTAAGTCCACCCTGGATGACATCAGGGGAAGAGCCCTGTACTGGGACTAAAGAGAATTAAGTCCAGCATCCTGTTCTGTCGCCAACAGGCAGAACTAAACTTACTGGGACCTCACGAGCAACTGTACACAGGGCTTAGACCTCCGGGGCATCAGTTATTTTCATTCCCAGGATGCTTCATGGGGTGGATACGGGTACTAACTCCATATCCGACCAGGAAACAGAGTCTCAGATTTTCTCAAGGGAGTCTCTGAGACTTGAATCCAGGCATCAGGACCCAGTGCTGCTGCCTGCAAGTGGACCTCACCAGCCCTAGTGTCTGTCTGTGAAGTGAGAATGTTGACCATTCAACCTCGTTTCCACATTTCCTGGCAGTTCTAAGAGTTTGTAAAATGCTCTGTCTCTCTAGTTTTAAGTCACTTTTTAGAGGGCTTCCCTGGTGGCTCAGATGGTAAAGAATCCAACTGCAGTGCAAGAGACCTAGGTCCGATCCCTGGGTTGGGAAGATCCCCTAGAGGATGAAATGGCAACCCATGCCATGAACAGAGGCTCCTGGAGGGCTACAGTCCATTTGGCTGCAAAGAGTTAGACACGACTGAACAACTAACACACAAGTTTGTGAAATTCTCTCTTTAGTTTTAAGTCAAATTTTAAGGAGGAAGCCAAAGATCCAGTCATGCTGTGAGAAACAGCTCCACGCCCAGGGTCTACAGTGAAGTTCCCAGAGGTTTTGTGTATATATTCTCAAGCCTAAGACTTTAACACAAATCCCAAGCAAAATGTAGGATTAAGAAAAGTGCCCAGTGCCAGCTGACAGTATGCATGGTGAGATTACAGATGTTTTCATTCTTAATTTCTGTCTGCTGAAAAAACACATACCACATTTGTAAAATCTTACTTTTTCTAAATGTCTTCCATCAGAGAACTGTGTATAAATAGCATCTGCTCATTTTTCTAAAATATCATTGTTTCAACACCTAGAAAAATAAAGCTCCAGAAAGATATATAGCATGTTGTAGACATTTTCTCTGGGTAGTCAGGAGCTTGAAAGTCTTTTATTCATTTATTTATTTATTTATTTTTGGTTGTTGTACTTAATTTTTCCATGAATTTGTATGACTTTCATAAAAAGAATAAAGAACAATAAACTGAATAAAATTTTTTAAAAACCACAAAGAAGAAATCTGCTCCTTTTCCCCATGTCTTAAATTCCTACAATTTCAAATTGAGGAAGAAAGCAAGATGTGGAGCAGTGGGTGGGAGAGAAATTTCCCTGAGATTTAAACCAAAATGCACAGATTCCTAAGGTGTTTAATTGAGCAATGTTGTGATGGGGAGAGAAAGTCTTGGAAATTTTCCCCAGGATTTTTCTCCAAGACAGCTGATGGCCTGAAAATGAGATTATAGAGTCTTTTTTTCTTTTAATTACACACTGCAGCTTCACAATCCCTTCTTCAGAACTCTGAAATCCCAAGTACTCTGAAAATTTGGAAGGCTTCTTTAAAACTCATATGGCTGCATATCTAACCACTATTGAGTGTCTTCATCCCACTTAGGGTGGTTATTAGTATGTTTTCTTGCAGAAATAGTCAGGTTAGGATACTAAGTCCTCATAACTTCTGCTGTTATCATTTGCGTGTTGTTTAGCTGCTAAGTCATGTCTGACTCTTTTGAGACTCCATGGACTGTTGCCCGCCAGGCTCCTCTCTGTATGGGATTCTCCAGGCAAGAATACTGGAGTGGGAAGTCATTTCTGTCTCCAGGGGATCTTCCTGAACCTGGCCTCCTGCATTGCAGGCGGATTCTTCACTGTCTGAGCCACCAGGGTTCAATGCTCTTTAAACCTTACAAGAGAAAGTAGCTCCATCAGGTACCTTCCATTCTCTCTCTTGACTTTTCTGCTAAGGATATTCCTCATGACACAAATGATATGGACTTGTTGAAGAAAAATGATGCACAATCTTGGGAGGATGGGACCTAGGGGGAGAACTTCTGTGACCAAAGCAAAATTTTAAGACCAGTGGAAAATAATTGTCAGATGAATAAACCACTTGTTTTCTATCTTTGCTCAGAAAATAGCCCTACCTTTCAAATCAGAACTGTCCTCCTATGTTCTTACTTTAAATGTACTTTTCTTTGATTGGTGATATTTTTCAAGGTGTTGATACACATAGAGGATGACAGAGTTGAGTGTATTTTTATAGATGGGTGCTCTAACCTTCATAAACATTCCAGGCGATTACAGTCACTAGGATGCCAGATCACAGATCAAAAAGCAAAATCACCTTAAGCCTCCTAACTTGGGTAAATGACTCTCTTTTATCAAATATTTATTTTTCTAACCTTGCAACACAAATAATGTAGTAGAAGAAAGATGTTTCGGAGGTGGTACCAATATAGAACAGGCTGTTCAAGGAGAAATAAGGCGTACATCTTGCAGTTGACATCTTTAACGAAACTGAGCAAATTCCTGGGCATTTTGTCCTGTCAGATCACCCATCAAAGTAATATTCAGTCACACATCAAGCCAGGACTGGCCTCCTGCTTACCTCAATGAGCCTTCTGTAAGTCAAGGTAAGAGTAAGTAAAGATCCAGTTTAAATTATTAAAAATCAGCCAAGGGGATTATTCTGAGCTGAATGTTAATGTCTCCTCAAAATTCTTATATTGAAATTCTAACCCCCATAGTAATGTCATTTGAAGGCAGGGCCTCTGAGGGTAATTAAGTTTAGATGAGGTTATAAGGGTGGGGCTCCCGTAATGGGATTAGTGTCCATATAGGAAAAGAAGGGAGGAGAGACAGAATCCTCTTTTTTCATCATATGAGGGCAAAAAGGCAGCCCTTAGCAAGAGAGCTCTTACTAGGAAGCAGATCAATCGGTCCCTTAATCTTGGATTTCTTGGACCCAAGAATTAGGAGAAAGAAAGTCTATTTTGTAAGCCAACCAGTTTATGGACTTCTGTTGGAGAAGCTCAGGTTGACTTAGACAGGGTTTATGCCTTCAGAAGAAGATTCACATGCTGACCTTTCCCAGAGCAAAATTCGGTGAAATGACTTCTTGAGAGCTAATTGCCTTGTTTTTTCCTTTGATGCCAAACTTTGCAAAAGCGAACAAAACAAAACCTAGAAAACAAGCAAGCAACTGAATATTACCTCTTAGCTCTACCAATAGGTCTCCAGATTGGTTAGTTTTCTTTTGACTCAGAATATGTGAGCCCCAGGGCTTGGTTTAAATACAAGGAAGGAACTGTGAAGAGGAAAGAATTGAAGGGACAGGAGAAGGCAACTGAGGCATCTTCAGTTCAGTTCAGTTCAGTTGCTCAGTCGTTCTGACTCTTCGTGACCCCATGAATCGCAGCACGCCAGGCCTCCCTGTCCATCACCATCTCCCGGAGTTCACTCAGACTCACGTCCATCGAGTCTGTGATGCCATCCAGCCATCTCATCCTCTGTCATCCCCTTCTCCTCCTGCCCCCAATCCCTCCCAAAATCAGTCTTTTCCAATGAGTCAACTCTTCTCATGAGGTGGCCAAAGTACTGGAGTTTCTGCTTTAGCATCATTCCTTCCAAAGAAATCCCAGGGTTGATCTCCTTCAGAATGGACTGGTTGGATCTCCTTGCAGTCCAAGGGACTCTCAAGAGTCTTCTCCAATACCACAGTTCAAAAGCATCAATTCTTTGGCGCTCAGCCTTCTTCACAGTCCAACTCTCACATCCATACATGACCACAGGAAAAACCAGAGCCTTGACTAGATGAAGCTTAGTCGGCAAAGTAATGTCTCTGCTTTGGAATATACTATCTAAATTGGTCATAACTTTTCTTCCAAGGAGTAAGTGTCTTTTAATTTCATGGCTGCAGTCACCATCTGCAGTGATTTTGGAGCCCAAAAACATAAACTCTGACACTGTTTCCACTGTTTCCCCATCTATTTCCCATGAAGTGATGGGACCGGATGCCATGATCTTTGTTTTCTGAATGTTGAGCTTTAAGCCAACTTTTTCACTCTCCTCTTTCACTTTCATCAAGAGGCTTTTTAGTTCCTCCTCACTTTCTGCCATAAGGGTGGTGTCATCTGCATATCTGAGGTTATTGATATTTCTCCTGGCAATCTTGATTCCAGCTTGTGCTTCTTCCAGTCCAGCGTTTCTCATGATGAACTCTGCATAGAAGTTAAATAAGCAGGGTGACAATATACAGTCTTGACGTACTCCATTTCCTATTCGGAACCAGTCTGTTGTTCCATGTTCAGTTCTAACTATTGCTTCCTGACCTGCATACAGATTCCACAAGAGGCAAGTCAGGTGGTCTAGAATTCCCATCTCTTTCAGAATTTTCCACAGTTTATTGAGATCCACACAGCCAAAGGCTTTGGCATAGTCAATAAAGCAGAAATAGATGTTTTTCTGGAACTCTCTTGCTTTTTCCGTGATCCAGCGGGTGTTGGCAATTTGATCTCTGGTTCCTCTGCCTTTTCTAAAACCAGCTTGAACATCAGGGATTTCATGGTTCACGTATTGCTGAAGCCTGGATTTCAGAATTTTGAGCATTACTTTACTAGCCTGTGAGATGAGTGCAATTGTGCAGTAGTTTGAGCATTCTTTGGCATTGCCTTTCTTTGGGATTGGAATGAAAACTGACCTTTTCCAGTCCTGTGGCCACTGCTGAGTTTTCCAAACTTGCTGGCATATTGAGTGCAGCACTTTCACAGCATCATCTTTCAGGATTTGAAACAGCTCCACTGGAATGCCATCACCGCCACTAGCTTTGTTCATAGTGATGCTTTCTAAGGCCAACTTGACTTCACTTTTCAAGATGTCTGGCTCTAGATTAGTGATCACACCATCATGATTATCTGGGTCGTGAAGATCTTTTTTGTACAGTTCTTCTGTGCATTCTTGCCATCTCTTCTTAATATCTTCTGCTTCTGTTAGGTCCAGACCATTTCTGTCCTTTATCGAGCCCATCTTTGCATGAAATGTTCCCTTGGTATCTCTCATTTTCTTGAAGAGATCTCTAGTCTTTCCCATTCTGTTGTTTTCCTCTATTTCTTTGCATGGATCGCTGAAGAAGGCTTTCTTATCTCTTCTTGCTCTTCTTTGGAACTCTGCATTCAGATGCTTATATCTTTCCTTTTCTCCTTGGCTTTTTGCCTCTCTTCTTTTCACAGCTATTTGTAAGCCCTCCCCAGACAGCCATTTTACTTTTTTGCATTTCTTTTTCTGGGGATGGTCTTGATCCCTGTCACCTGTACAATGTCACGAACCTCATTCCATAAGTCATCAGGCACTCTATCTATTAGATCTAGGCCCTTAAATCTATTTCTGACTTCCACTGTATAATCATAAGGGATTTGATTTAGGTCATACCTGAATGGTCTAGCGATTTTCCCTACTTTCTTCAATTTAAGTCTGAATTTGGCAATAAGGAGTTCATGATCTGAGCCACAGTCAGCTCCTGGTCTTGTTTTTGTTGACTGTATAGAGCTTCTCCATCTTTGGCTGCAAAGAATATAATCAATGTGATTTCAGTGTTGACCATCTGGTGATATCCATGTGTACAGTCTTCTCTTGTGTTGTTGGAAGAGGGTGTTTGCTATGACCAGTGCATTTTCTTGACAAAACTCTGTTAGTCTTTGCCCTGCTTCATTCTGCATTCCAAGGCCAAATCTGCCTGTTACTCCAGGTGTTTCTTGACTTCCTACTTTTGCATTCCAGTCCCCTATAATGAAAAGGACATCTTTTTTGGGTGTTACTTCTAAAAGATCTTGTAGGTCTTCATAAAACTGTTCAACTTCAGTTTCTTCAGTGTTACTGGTTGGGGCACAGACTTGGATAACTGTAATATTGAATGGTTTGCCTTGGAGACAAACAGAGATCATTCTGTCATTTTTGAGATTGCATCCAAGTACTGCATTTCAGACTCTTGTTGACCATGATGGCTACTCCATTTCTTCTGAGGGATTCCTGCCCGCAGTAGTAGATATAACGGTCATCTGAGTTAAATTCACCCATTCCACTCCATTTTAATTCACTGATTCCTAGAATGTCGACATTCACTCTTGCCATCTCTTGTTTGACCACTTCCAATTACCTTGATTCATGGACCTGACATTCCAGATTCCTATGCAATATTGCTCTTTACAGCATCGGACCTTGCTTCTATCACCAGTCACATAGGAGAAGGAGTTTCTAAGAAGAGGAGGTAATGGATTTCCCTGGTGGTCCAGTGGTTAAGACTCCATCAGGGGACATGGGTTCCATCCTTGGTCAGGGAACTAAGATTCCATGTGCCTCGGGGAAACCAAGCCCCCATGCCACAATTTTGGAACCCACACACAGCAACAAAGAACTCATGTGCCAAAAAGAAAGGTTCCTTTGGACACAGTCACAAATAAATGAACATTAAAAAAATAATAAAAGCCATCTTCTTTAAAAATGAAGAGAAGATAAGAGCAGGGCCATTGATATCAAGAGCATCAGGAGTATCTGGGATAAATCCCGGCTCTGAGACCTGAAGACTGCGTGTCCTTGAGTTGGTTATTCACACCCTCTGAGCAGCTTTCCCATCTTTGAAATGAAAGTATTCATTGCCCGTCGATACAAGGGTTAAATAAGATCATATATGTAACATAACAAGCAAAGTGCCAGGCACATAGGTGAGAACTCAATAATTTGCAGTTTCATTATTTCCCCTAGTACCCCTTCCCCCATACCTCCTGCTTTGCACTTTTAAGATTAAAGGAATGACAAACCATAGTCTCAGGCTTCCATTTGTGGGTGAGCAGAGCTAATCTCTCCACGATTCTCGCAGAAAGCCTCACAATTAAAAACTAAAATAAAATGTTCACACTCCAGATTTTATTTTAACCAGCCCACAAAATTTTTTATCCATCTTTGCTTTTCAGAAACCCTGCAGCTGATGGCAGGGAAGTCAGCAGAGCCGCCTTTAGATGTCTCAGGTTCTTGAATTTTCTGCTGCTCATTAGAATTCCACCTCACCTATCGCCTGATCCCACAGGCCCCTGACAGCAAAGCCTGCCGAGCCGAGCCTGCTCTGGTTTTATTCATTTGTTCATCAAACATTTATTGAGCATCTTCTACAAGCCAGGCTCCACGTTAGGCTCCAGACCAGCAGTGGATAAGACAACATTTGTATTCTCACAGCGGGCAGGGGAGTCAGACATACAAAAAAACACAGTGAAGAAGAGGCAGGGATTGTTTATCAGGAAGCAGAGAGGAGAGGGCTACAGATGATGCTCTTCAAAGGATGGGAGGGTCAATAGGAAAGAGGCTTTAGGATGGAACATCCTATGTGATTCATCAGAGAAGCAAGACTTGCCAGAAACCTCTCCCCTCAGTCAAGGAGAGTCCCAAGAAAACGCCCCCTGTGTTTTCTCTCTCCTTTATTCTCGTCCATTATCACTCCCCCTACTTTCTTACAGTCACTGCCATATCTTTAGCATCTTAGAACAATGTCTGGCACGTGCAGATGCTTGTCATGGTCTGAACTGTGTCTTTCCCTGCCCTATCCCCAAATCACATGTTGAAATCCTGTATGCTGTGTGCTCAGTTGCTAAGTCGTGTCTGGCTCTTTGGTGACCCCGGGAATGTAGCCCACCAGGCTCCTCTGTCCATGGAGTTCCCCAGGCAACAATACCGGAGCGGGTAGCTATTCCCTTCTCCAGGATATCTTCCTGACCCAGGGATCGAACCCATGTGTCTTGTGTTTCGTGTACTGGCAGGCAGGTTCTTTGCCACTGGCACCACCTGGGAAGCCCTGATGAAGTCTTAACCCCTCAGGATGGCAGAAAGTACTTGGAGATAGGATTTTTATCAAGGTTATTAAGGACAAATAAGCTCATCAAGAGAGACCCTAAGACAATCTGACTGGTGTCCTTATATGAAGAGGAGATTAGGACACAGGGAGAAGATGACCCCCTACATGCCAAGGAAAGAGGCCTCGGGAGGAAGCAACCCTTCCCACACCTTGATCATGGACTTATAGCCTCCAGAGTTGTGAGGAAATAAACTTCCACTGGTCTGTGGTATTTTGCTATAGCAGCCCTAGCAATCTCATAAAATGTTCAAACCGTGTTTGTTGAGTAATGTTTGTGTTATTGTAACTGAGTTAGTTGGACCGTAAAGAAGACTGAGCACCGAAGAATTGATGCTTTCAGACTGTGGTGCTGGAGAAGACCCTTGCGAGTCCCTTGGACTGCAAGGAGATCAAACCAGTCCATCCTAAAGGAAATCAACCTTGAGTATTCACTGGAAGGACTGATGCTGAAGCTGAAGCTCCAATACTGTGGCCACCTGATGCGAAGAACTGACTCACTGGAAAAGACCCTGATGCCAGGAAAGATTGAGGCAGGAGGAGAAGGAGACGACAGAGGATGAGATGGTTGGATGACATCACTGAATCAATGGACATGAGTCTGAGCAAACTCCAGGAGATACGAAGGACAGGGAAGCCTGGTGTATCGCAGTCCATGGGGTTGCAGAGAGTCGGACATGACTGAGTGACTAAACAATGGCAAATATACATAAACTTGAGTCCTCATTTAAGTCAGGAGTTACAGGGTGAGCTACATGAAAAAGCTCTCGGGATAATGTGAATCTTTGCTTCACCTGTACAGTTCCAGAACCCCGCAGAAAAGCGGTGCTGGCCCTAGAGAGTCAGGGTGCATGTCCAAGGAATGAATTCAGGGAGCCTGCACACAGGCATCTTCCCAGCAAGGAACGATCAGCCACTTGCTTGTAAACCTGAGTCACCACATCTGAGAAATGGGCATGATTGTATGACCTCTGGCTTTCCTGCGTGGTGCTGGGCAGGGAAGAAATGAAACAACAGATAACTCACTGCCTGCACAGACCCTGAGCCAGGGGCCGCTCTAAGTCTTGCAGCAGTCCTGGGAGGCAGACCCTCAAACTACAGAGGAAAATGGAGTCCCTGAGAAGTCAAATGGCTTGCTCCAGGTCACACAGCAGGATACAGGAGGGCTGGGGTGTGAACGCAGGCCGGTGGGTTCATAAGTACAGCCTGCAGGACGTACCGGCAGCTCATTGTCCTTGCTGTCCCTCCCTGCCGCTGTCCCTCCATCGCAAGGTGGCCGAAAAGTGCCAAATGAAAGATGCAACAGATGTCAGAGAGCAGAGCCTAAAGGCAGCTTTTCTGAGTGAATAACAAACATACTAAAAGGCTAGCAAACAGCAACGGGGCATCCCACAAGCGAGAGGAGAGTAGCTGTCTCTACTGGGAGGTGACAACAGAGCGCGGTCTTCACATACAAGCCGAGGAAAGCAACAAGGAACTCTGCCTTGCCCATGAAATGGAGCCCGCTGTTCACAAGCTCCTCAGGAGAATGAGCTGTGACCATCACTGCTGTTCAGTGTGAAAAATGTTCCCCAGCTCCCTTAACTGGGCCCTAAACTCCCGCCGTGTTCGCTTTGCCTATTTACCACTTTCCGTACTCTTCTTCCTTTTAGGAAGGCAGATTGCTCTCTCTCCCTCCCTCTCTTTCTCTCTCCTGCTAATCCAGGCTCCCAGGATTTCATCCCCAAGAAGTTAGTCAAAGGCATTTTCCCCAATAAATCAAGTCTCCCTTAAGATGAATTCCAAGGCCAGCTGTTCTAATCCCGAGTGCGTCACCTGCTCTGCAAGCGCTTTTACGACAGCTATTGTCTGCACGTGAACGTTATCTGCTTTGTTACGTGAGCCTTGGCTTCAGCTTAAACTCTCAGAAGAAAGATCAAATGGGTTCGTCTTGAGAATATGATCGAATTGCTCCTTCCTTTTCTGGAAATACAGACGAGCTCGGGCTGTGGCTGTATCTGGAAGGCCAGCCAGCACTTCTCATAGAAGCCAGGGTGCCGTCTGCCAGGCACAGTGACCAGCAGGACAGTGTAGGGGTCAGTGCCCAGGGTTGAGATGACAAAACAAGAGCTGAGCCACCCCCTCTGCCCGCTACCCTGGAAAGATATCAAGTGGAGGTCTACCTCTAATAGGGGCTTCCAAGGGAGTGTGCATGCGTGCTAAGTTGCTTCAGTCATGTCTGACTCTTTGCCACCCCATGGACTGTGGTTGCCATGCCCTTTTCCAGGGCCAAGGAAGCCCGCCTTCCCACGGAACACTAGACAGTGAAGGTGAAGGACAGCATCTTCAGTGGAGGTCTTTAACAGGGGGATGCAGCCAGGACTCTTAAAACCATGCCACCTGTATATATAGATTATGGAATATTACTCAGCCATAAAAAGAAGGAAAGATGCCACCGCAGCAGCATGGACGGACCTAGAAATTATCATACTAAAGGGAAGGAAGCCAGACAGAGAAAGATAAATATCTTATGATATCATTTGTATATGAATCTACAAAAAAAATGATACAAATGAATTTATTTACAAACCAGAAACAGACTCACAGACATAGAAAGCAACCTTACGGTTATCAAAGGGGAAAGAGGGCGATAAATTAGGAAAATGGGATTCACAAATACACACGACTGCATGTAAAAATAAACAACAAGGATTTCCTGTTTAGCATAGGTTACTACATTCAATATAGTAACTTCCCTTAGGGCTTCCCTTGTAGCTCAGTTGGGAAAGAATCTGCCTGCAATGCAGGAGACCTGGGTTCGATTCCTGGGTCGGGAAGATCCCCTGAAGAAGGAAATGACAAGCCACTCTAGTATTCTTGCCTGGGGAATCTCATGGACAGAGAAGCATGGTGGGTTATAGTCCATGGGGTTGCAAGACTTGGGTATGACTTAGCAACTAAACCACTGAGCCACTATATTCAACATCTTGTAATAACCTATAATGGAAAAGAATCTGAAAGAGAATAGATATACCTACATATATGTATATCTGAGTTACTTTGCTATATACCTGGAACACTGCAAGTCAACTATATTTCAATTTTTAAAAGTCATTAACTAATAAATAAATAAAATCACACCATCATGGTCCTTAGACTCAACCCAGTTTCTTACAATAAAGACCAATGAAGATTGAAGAAGATAAGGATATACCTATGGCTAAGAAGGAAAACACCTTATCAGAACTGTGATGAGCTCAGACTAAGAAGTTCTTTTTCATGAAAGAACCTTTCATTAAAGACTAGCATTTTAGTCTAGTCTCCATTTTTTCCTCTGTTCATGGAATCACATATATATATTTTTTTCCTTCAGAGTTGAAAAGAACCTTAGAAATGTAAACCGTTCATAATATTTTGCAGAAGAAAGTAAGCCCAGAGAGGTAAGTGACTTAGCCAAGGTCACTCAGCTAGAAAAGGGCCAGGCCAGGATCTGGTGTCCTGACTCAGCTCGGGTCTCTCAGATTTGAGAATTTCCAGACTCAGCTTCCTAGAAAAAAAAAAAAACCTCCTCCAATGAGGAGGTATAAATCCCCCTCCCTCCAAATGACAGGATCCTGTTTCCCTTGATCGGGCTTCCCTGGTGGCTTAGACGGTAATGAATCTGCCTGCAATTTGTGGGTCGGGAAGATCGTCTGGAGAAGGGAATGGCTACCCACTCTAACTTCAGAGTAAATGCTCACCTTTGTTTGCTAGAGGGACTGGGGTTCAGAGAATTCTAGAGACCTGCAGCAGGGCTCCGGGAGGGTGCATGAAGAGGCCAGATGTCAACCGCAAGGAGACTTACTCCAAACCAACCCCAGGCTGAATATCATCCCCCGCCCACTTCTGCCCGGTTTTCCCTGTCACCTTTTGCATCCTTTCTTGTAGCTGCTTGAGGTCTTTCAATGTTGGCACTTGCAAGACCCTGAAAATGAGCACCTCCTTACATTTTTTTGTCCTGGGTGCCTCCCCAGCCTCCCCCAAGTCCTTCTTGCCATTGCACCCCTTATCCATTCTACAGGAAGAAAGGTCTTTGCAGAATTTAGTTCCATGCCCTGTTTAAATACATCACTTCTCCCCTTGGTCCCGAGGTAGAGTCCACATTCCTTCACTCAGTGCATGAGTTCATTGAGGAGCCCCTGGAGAGGACAGGAGGTCTCTGCTGCAGTGGCCCATCTTCACTCCCTTGCAGCTCCAAGGACACCCCTGGTTCCCAGGAAGCTTGATCACAGCTCATCCCTCATTCTCTGTTCCTCACGCTTCTGTGAACCTCTCTAGATGGCCTTTCCTTCTGACATGCCTGGCAAAAGCTAGCAGCATCACTCCTCCCCCCAGCTTTCAATTTTCTTCTGAGTATCTGGTAGATAGGGGTTCCCTAACAAGAACAACAAGAAAAGACCTCATCCTAAGAGATAAATGGGGAAAGTGGGGGTGGGTGCCATCCTTTATCTCACCGAGTACCAAATAACTGTCTCCCACAATCTGCTCTTGACCTCTGTCTACAATTTCATTCAGCTTTTCAGTCATTATCTTAATAGGCATCTACCTGTCATTTACCAAAATGCAGTTAAGTGGGGTGATCATTTTTCTGAAGATAAAAATGACATCTCTCTCTTTTCTTTTTCTTTCTCTTAAAGGTGAAGTTTGTCCATTATTTTAACTCAAGCTCTTTGGGGCTCTCTAGGATGGTTCCATGTTCTGGCTTTGTAAAACTTGGGGAGGCAGAGAGCTAAACCATCAACTAGAGAATCTGATCACTGCAGACCTAGACTCCTGGTAGTTCAGTGCAAATGAAAACAACAACTTTCTTTTAGTTTTAATTGTCTGTGTAATTGCCTTACCTCAGAGAGACAGAGGCTCAGAATCTCAAGAAAGGTGGATTTCTTTTCTTCAATCAACAACATTTATTATATGCCAACTGTATGAAGCATCTCGACATTAAGTCTTGAAGGGTACCCAGGAGGAGCATTATAGATGCTGTTAATGAACCTCTAAACAACCTAACTACAGAATCAAGTTCATTGGAATGCTTGATAAGTGCCAGGCAGTACACCAGTTGCAAGGATTCAATATGGGGAATTAGGAGGTAGTAAGCAAGAATAAAAGCAAGCCAGAAATGTGTGTATGGTGGAGTAGTATCATATTTTGCTATACTGACATAAAGGTGGCAGGAGTTTGGGGGAGGAACAGTCAAAATGCAGACGTTGTCAGCCAACACTTACTGGAAATTTACTCTATGCCAAGTCTTACCTCTTAGACTTTCACCCACCAATCATCACAGCTCAAATGCCACTTCTTCCATGAAGGATTCTGAGCCCTTAGTTCAGTTCAGTTCAGTTCAGTTCAGTTCAGTTCAGTCGCTCAATCGTGTCCGACTCTTTGCGACCCCTTGAATCGCAGCACGCCAGGCATCCCTGTCCATCACCATCTCCTGGAGTTCACTCAGACTCACGTCATCGAGTCCGTGATGCCATCCAGCCATCTCATCCTCGGTCGTCCCCTTCTCCTCCTGCCCCCAATCCCTCCCAGCATCAAAGTCTTTTCCAATGAGTCAACTCTTTGCATGAGGTGGCCAAAGTACTGGAGTTTCAGCTTTAGCATCATTCCTTCCAAAGAAATCCCAGGGTTGATCTCCTTCAGAATGGACTGGTTGGATCTCCTTGCAGTCCAAGGGACTCTCAAGAGTCTTCTCCAACACCACAGTTTAAAAGCATCAATTCTTCGGTGCTCAGCCTTCTTCACAGTCCAACTCTCACATCCATACATGACCACAGGAAAAACCATAGCCTTGACTAGATGGACCTTAGTCAGCAAAGTAATGTCTCTGCTTTGGAATATACTATCTAAATTGGTCATAACTTTTCTTCCAAGGAGTAAGCGTCTTTTAATTTCATGGCTGCAGTCACCATCTGCAGTGATTTTGGAGCCCCCCAAAATAAAGTCTGACACTGTTTCCACTGTTTCCCCATCTATTTGCCATGAAGTGATGGGACCGGATGCCATGATCTTCGTTTTCTGAATGGTGAGCTTTAAGCCAACTTTTTCACTCTCCTCTCACCACCTTAGACAAAAGGAATCATCTGCTACTTGACGTTTCCAGGAAAAACAGCTATTTGGCATTATCATCATCCTGTCCTGTGTGGAGATGAGTTATTTGCAAGTCTGATTCAGCCTCTAGCTCTTTCTTCAGGTTCAGAAAGCTTGCTTTACTCATGTCTTTATCACTGAGACCATTCATCCCCATGACTTGTACAGAATAGTTTTCAGCTCAGTTCAGTCAGTCTTGTCCAGCTTTTTGCAACCCCATGGACTGCAGCACACCAAGCCTCCCTGTCCATCAACAGCTTCAGGAACTTACTCAAACCCATGTCCATTGAGTCAGTGATGTCATCCAACCTTCTCATCCTCTGTCATCCCCTTCTCCTCCTGCCTTCAATCTTTCCCAGAATCAGGGTCTTTTCAAATGAATGAGCTCTTCACGTCAGGTGACCAAATTATTGGAGCTTCAGCTTCAACATCAGTCTTTCCAATGAACACTCAGGACAGGATTGACTGATTAGATTCCCTTGAGGTCCAAAGGACTCTGAAGAGTTTTCCCCAATGCCACAGTTCAAAAGCATCAGTTCTTCACCACTCAGCCTTTTTTATAGTCCAACTCTCACATCCATACATGACTACAGGAAAAACCATAGCTTTGACTAGATGGACCTTTATTGGCAAAGCAATGTCTCTACTTTTGAATATGCTGTCTAGGTTGGTCATAGCTTTTCTTCCAAGGAGCATGTGTCTTTTAATTTCATGGCTTCAGTCACCATCTGCAGTGATTTTGGAGCCCAAAAACTAAAGTCTCTCACTGTTTCCATTGTTTCCCCATCTATCTGCCATGAAGTGATGGGACAAGATGTCATGATCTTAGTTTTCTGAATGTTGAGTTCTAAATCAATTTTTTCACTCTCCTCTTTCACTTCCATCAAGAGGTTCTTTAGATCTTCTTTGCTTTCTGCCATAAGGGTGGTGTCATCTGTATATTGGACATTATTGATATTTCTCCCGGCAATCTTGATTCCAGCTTGTGCTTCATCCAGCCCATCATTTCACATGATACACTCTGCATATAAGTTAAATAAGCAGGGTGACAATATACAGCCTTGACATACTCCTTTCCTGACTTGGAACCAGTGTTCCATGTCCAATTCTAACTGTTTCTTCTTGACCTGCATGCAGATTTCTCATGAGGCAGGTCACGTGGTCTGGTATTCCCATCTCTTGAAGAATTTTCCACAAAGTGTTGTTTTCCACACAATCAAAGGCTTTGGCATAGTCAATAAAGCAGAAGTACATGCTTTTCTGGAACTTCCTTGTTTTTTTGATGATCCAATGGATGTTGGCAATTTGAACTCTGGTTCCTCTGCCTTTTCTAAATCCAGCTTGTACATCCGTAATTTCACAGCTCACATACTGTTGAAGCCTGGCTTGGAGAATTTTGAGCATTACTTTTACTAGTGTGTGAGATGAATGCAGTTATATAGTGGTTTGAACATTCTTTGGCATTGGGAAACTGACATTTTCCAGTCCTGTGGCTGCTGTTGAGTTTTCCAAATTTACTGGCATATTGAGGGCAGCACTTTCACAGCATCATCTTTTAGGATTTGAAATAGCTCAACTGGAATTCCATCATCTCCGCTAGCTTTGTTTGTAGTGATGCTCCCTAAGGCCCACTTGACTTTGCATTCCAGGAGGTCTGGCTCTAGGTGATTGATCACACCTTCATGGTTATCTGGGTCATGAAGATCTTTTTTGTATAGTTCTTCTGTGTATTCTTGCCTCCTCTTCTTAATATCTTCTGCTTCTGTTAGGTCCATACCGTTTCCGTCCTTTCCTGAGCCCATGTTTGCATGAAATGTTCCCTTGATATCTCTCACTTTCTTGAAGCGATCTCTAGTCCTTCCCATTCTATTGTTTCCTGTATTTCTTTGCATGGATCGCTGAGGAAGGCTTTCTTGTTTCTGGACATGCACTCATCTTCTCCTGTGAGAACTCCAAAATTACAACTCGCTGTTGAACAGCCATCGACAGGACAATGTTGGCTCATACCCCCAAAAAGATATCCCAGGTCCAAGGGCAAAGGAGAAGCCTCAACAAGATGGTGGGAGGGGTAAAATCACATTTAGAATCAAGCCCCATACCCACCAGAGATGCTCGGAGGGCTCAAACAAACTTTGTGTGCATCAGGACCCAGAGACTGAGCCAGAAGTGTGTTTCACTGTCTCCTGTGGGGATACGGGTCAGCAGTGGACTGCCGCAGGGGTGGGGCTCTGGGTGCAGCAGACCTCGGTATGGCATAAGCCCTCTTGGAGGAGGTCACCATTAACCCCACCATAGAGCTGCCAGAAGTTCCACAGGACTGGGAAACAGACTCTTGGAGGGCACAGACAAAATCTTGTGCACACCAGGACCCAGAAGAAAGGAGAAGTGACCCCACAAGAGACTGATCCAGACTTGCCCATGAGCGTCCAGGAGTCTCTGGTGGAGGTGTGGGTTGGAGGTGGCCTGTTGCAGGGTAGGGGCACTGAGTTCAGCAGTGCTTGCTTGCATGGGACCTTTTGAAGGAGGTCACCATTATCTTCATTACCTCCACAACAGTTTGGCCTCAGGTAAAACAACAGGGAGGGAACACAGCCCCTCCATTCATAGAAAATTGGATTAAAGATTTACTGAGCATGGCCCCACCTATCAGAACAAGACCCAGTTTCCCCCTCAAGTCAGTCTCTCTCATCAGGATGCTTCCATAAACCTCTTATCCTTATCCATCAGAGGGTAGGCAGAATGAAAACCACAAGCACAAAAAATTAACCAAACTGATCACATGGACCACAGCCTTGCCTAACTCAATGAAACTTTGAGCTATGCTGTGTGGCATGGAGGTCATGGTGGAGAGTTCTGACAAAACGTGGTCCACTGGAGAAGGGAATGGCAAACCACTTCAGTATTTTTGCCTTGAGAACCTCATGAACGATATGAAAAGGCAAAAATATAGGACACTGAAAGATGAACTCCTCAGGTTGGTAGGTGCCCAATATGCTACTGGAGATCAGTGGAGAAATAACTCCAGAAAGAATGAAGAGATGGAGCCAGAGTAAAAACGACACCCAGTTGTGGATGTGACTGGTGATGGAAGTAAAGTCCATTGCTGTAAAGAGCAATATTGCATAGGAACCCGGAATGTTAGGTCCATGAATCAAGGCAAATTGAAAGTGGTCAGACAGGAGATGGCAAGAGGGAACATTAACAGTTTAGGACGAACTAAAATGGACTGGAATGGGTGAATTTAACTCAGATGACCATTATATCGACTGCTGTGGGCAAGAATCCCTTAGAAGAAATGGAATAGCCCTCATAATCAGCAAAAGAGCCTGAAATGCAGTAGTTGGATGCAATCTCAAAAATGACAGAATGATCTCTGTTCATTTCCAGGGCAAACAGTTCAATATCACAGTAATCCAAGTCTATACTCCAACCAGTAATGCTGAAGAAGTTGAACGGTTCTGTGAAGACCTATAAAACCTAGAACTAACACTCAAAAAAGATGTCCTTTTCATTATAGGGGATTGGAATGCAACAGTAGGAAGTCAAGAGATACTGGAGTAACAGGCAAATTTGGCCTTAAAGTCCAAAATGAAGCAGGGCATAGGCTAACAGAGTTTTTCCAAGAGAATACACTGGTCATAGCAAACACCCTCTTCCAACAACACAAGAGAAGATTCTACATGTGGACATCACCAGATGGTCAATACCAAAATCAGATTGTTTATATTCTTTGCAGCCAAAAATGGAGAAGCTCTATACGGTCAGCAGAAACAAGACTGGGAGCTGACTGTAGCTCAGATCATGAACTCCTTATTGCCAAGTAAGTAAAGTAAGTAAAGTCGCTCAGTCGTGTCCGACTCCTTGCGACCCCATGGACTATACCCTACCAGGCGTCTCCCTCCATGGGATTCTCCAAGCAAGAGTACTGGAGTGGGTTGCCATTTCCTTCTCCAGGGGATCTTCCCAACCCAGGGATCGAACCTGGGTCTCCCGTATTCCAGGAAGACGCTTTAACCTCTGAGCCACCAGGGAAGCCCAAATTCAGGCTTAAATTGAAGAAAGTAGGGAAAACCACCACACCGTTCAGTTCAGTTCAGTTCAGTTCAGTTCAATCGCTCAGTCATGTCTGACTCTTTGCAACCCCAACACCATTCAGGTATGACATAAATCAAATCCCTTATGATTATACAGTGGAAGTGACAAACAGATTCAAGGGATTAGACAGAGTGCTTGAAGAACTATGAACGGAGGTTCATGACATCGTACAGGAGGCAGTGATCAAGACCATCCCCAAGAAAAAGAAATGCAAAAAGGCAAAATGGTTGTTGGAGAAGGTCTTACAAATAGCTGAGAAAAGAAGAGAAGCTAAAGGCAAAGGAGAAAAAGAAAGATACACCCATTTGAATGCAGAGTTCCAGAGAATAGTAAGAAGTGATAAGACAGCCTTCCTCAGTGATCAATGCAAAGAAATACAGAATAGTTTTAATAGCTTTTAATACTTTTCAAGTTACTCTCGGGGCTCATGGCTTTAACCTCCTTCTATTTCCTCAAAGAGACTTGGAACATCTCTGCTCTGCTTTTTTAGAGGTTACTTTCATATTTGAGCCCTAAGGGCCATTTTATTTCCCCTCTTTCCAAATTTGTGAGGTATCACATCACAGATCACAGATATGATAAAAATAAGAAATAAAAAGTATTTGTTGACTGTGAAAATGTGTTATCGGGGCTGAAACCTCAACATGGTGATTGGAAGGTGTTGAGTTGGAATGCAAGGACATTCTAGTAGAGAATGGTGAATTATAAGAAAATGAACATGAATTTGAAAACTTTGCCATCTCTGGGTTGTTCCCTGAATCAATTATGACACCTCTGGGTCTTTGGTCCATAATGGCCGTTGGGGAGTCGGGGGCGGGGGGTGGGGACTGAGATGCCTTGGTCAGTTTTTCCGGCTGCCTATTTTTTATCCTTCTTTTAATATTTTAATATCTAACATGAAATGGTGGGAAGGACACTGAGAGAAAAAAAATGATAATAAGGAAGCAAAGAAGGAAAGATGAAAGGGAGAGAGGAAGGCAAGAAGAAAGGACTATACATTTGCTATCCAAATCCTGCATTCGAATCCTGGCTCGGCCGCTGACCACCTACAATACTGAGACAAAATGTTTTTCTTGCTGTTCCAAACCTTATGTTTCTCCTTCAGGAGAACATGACTACTTCCCAAGATGGTAACTTACAGGACTGACCGAGAGAATATGTATACAAAAAGTCTAGAACACGGATTACATAAAATGTCAGTCAAATCACTCTGGAAACCTACCTGAAATGAACCAGCAGAGTGAAGTTTTCCCAGGCACAGGTGGTCTTCCGCCCACACACACACATGACACCATCACAACACTGACCATGTCCTACTATTCTTTTTCCAGGTCCTTGTCTCTTACTAGGCTAGAAATTCCTCCACGGCAGTCACCAACCCATATTCATTCATGAACTCCTAGACCTGAGATGGCCTCTTACACAAAGGCGGTCTTTCCAAATATTTGCAAAATGAATGAATGAATGTTATCAAAAATCTCCAGACCTAACTAACTCAGAAAATAAAGACGTCATTATCATTCCTATTATAAAACCTCTCTCTCACACTGGGTAATCCTTTTACTTTCCGAAGCCCTGGCACATATGGCACCTCGGATTTGCACTCTACAATCCCCTGATGTTTTTACTGCTTACCTCACCTGGGCAGGTTTTTGCTGATTATCTATTATGTACAATCACCCAAGAAGAGTCTCATGTATATAGGACCTGTCATATCTATTTGTTTCTTCCTTCTTTTACAGAAAGGAAGCGTAGAAGAGTGGTGTCCTGACTCCTAACTGATGTCAAAAACTACATTTCCTCCCACAACTTTTGGTTTTTGATTCTTATCTGTCATCAATTATAATTTTATGGCAGAAATTATTTAGTTTTCTATGTATTTGTGAAGATTTTAAGAGTTATAAACTGGCTTCTCTTATGTGTGCGCAGAAAAAAAAAAAGTAAGAGGATTTATGGGAAGGGAATGAATAGGACAAAAAAAAAAAAAAAAAAAAAAGATCTCTAAAGGAATTCAGAGTTTAAACTGGCTCTAAATCCTTCATGCTGAAGGCCAGAGCAGACTTCAGGGTTTAAAATTAATGTATAACTTTTTCAGAGCCCTTTTCTTTGTTTTAACTTAAAGGATGCAATGTAGCAAGGTCAATGGACTTTCCCATTAATATTATTAATGTTAGTTTAATGAAATGCACAGATTTGTAAGTGCAGTATTTTTTTTTTTTTCAAATTTTGGCTGTTCTGGATCTTTGTTGCAGCACATGGACTTTCTATAGTTGTGGTGTACCAGGAGATTCTCTTGCCAACGAGCATGGAATCTAGAGCATGTGGACTCAGTAGCTGTGGCAGGCAGGCTTTCTAGCTGCAGCATGTTACTTCCTTGATCAGGGATGAAACCTGCATCCCCTGCATTGGAAGGCTAATTCTCAACCACTGGACCACCAGGAGAGGCCCTTAAAAAATGCAGTTTTATGAGTTTTACAAATGTCTGTGTATACCCTTAATAACCCCATTGCAATCAACATATAGAACATCTTCACGTCCTCAGAATTTTCCTCTCTGACCTTTTTTGGATCCTCTCTTACATCCTGTTTCCCAAATCAAGGGATCTAAATAGTTTGACTCCATGGATTATTTCTTAGAATCTGATGAAAGCTGTAAATCTTTCTGCACTGAGTCAGGGAGGGGGGAATATGTAAACTCATCACAGATTAAGGACCCCAGGGGAGTTTTATTAATTCTTTTATCTGTTCATTCAAAAATCTTTATTGAGCACTAACTAGGTGCTTGGGAGCGGGGTTGGGCAGACAGTGGGAAAGAAAGATAGCATCATTCTTGTCTCCTGGATTCACAGCAAGGGGAAAGGCAAGAAATAAGAAAGCAAACCAATAAAGAGAGAATTTCCTACTGTGACGAATGCAACGATGGCAACTGTCAACCCAGGTGTAGTGATAAAGGACAGCATGCTGAGGCCCTTCTATAGATTCAGGGAAGGCCTCTCTGAGATGGGAACTGTTTGGTGGAGACCTAGACGTGAAAGGAAGCTGGCCGTGCAAAGAGGTCCAACTGTTTGATTGCTGCCGTATCTGAATTATCTGTTTCTTCCCCTTTATCCACTCAAGGCTAGAAGCTGCATGCTTAGTCGTGTCAGACATTGCAACCCCATGGACTGTAGCTCTGCAGACTCTTCTGTCCATGGAGTTTTCCGGGCAAGAATGCAGGAGTGAGTTGCTATTTCTTTTTCCAGGGAATCTTCCCAACCCAGGGATGGAACTCAGCATCTCTTGCATGTCCTGCATTGGCAGGCGGATTCTTCAGCACAAGCACCACCTAGGAAGTCTATCCACACAAATTCTATCCTAAAATATAGAATGGTAATTTCACTCACTTACAAAGCAGTCCCAGTGTTAAAAGAACATTTATATTTTCACATGGCTTTACTTTTAATTCCTATGAAACTAGTTTTCTGTCAGTGCTTTCCTCGAGGAGTTTTACAGTATCTGGTCTTATATTTACATCTTTATTCCATTTTGAGTTTATTTTTGTGTATGATGTTAGAGAATGTTCAATTTCATTTTTTTAAATGTGTAGCTGTCCACCACTATTTATTGAAAAGACTGTCTTTTCTCCATTGTATATTTTTGTTTCTTTGTTATATATTAGTAGACCATAAGTGCATGTGTTTACTTTAAGAAAATTGAATTTTTAATTTAAAAACTACCAAAAAAGAAATCACAAAGCCCAGATGGTTTTATTGTAAAATTCTTTCAAAAGTTAAAAGAAGGATAAACAACAATTGTAAATAATTTCTTTCATAAATTGTGGAAGAAATAAATCTCAATTTATTTTATAAAGCTAGTATTAACAAAACCAGAGACAGTACAAAGCAAAAAACTGCTGATCAGTATTCCTCATGCACACAAGCACAAAAATTCTTAACAAAATACTAGCAAAGAGAATTAAACAATATATAAAAATAATTATACAACCTGACTAAACTGGGGTTTATTCCAGCAATAAAGTTCAGTTCAGTCTCTCAGTCGTGTCCAACTCTTTGTGATGCCATGAATCGCAGCACGCCAGGCCTCCCATCCATTGCCAACTCCTGGAGTTCACTCAGACTCACGTCCATCGAGTCCGTGATGCCATCCAGCCATCTCATCCTCGGTCGTCCCCTTCTCCTCCTGCCCCCAATCCCTCCCAGCATCACAGTCTTTTCCAATGAGTCAACTCTTCGCATGAGGTGGCCAAAATACTGGAGCTTCAGCTTTAGCATCATTTCTTCCAAAGAAATCCCAGGGTTGATCTCCTTCAGAATGGACTGGTTGGATCTCCTTGCAGTCCAAGGGACTCTCAAGAGTTTTCTCCAACACCACAGTTCAAACGCATCAGTTCTTTGGCGCTCAGCCTTCTTCACAGTCCAACTCTCACATCCATACATGACCACAGGAAAAACCATAGCCTTGACTGGACGGACCTTAGTAGGCAAAGTAATGTCTCTGCTTTTGAATATGCTATCTAGGTTGGTCGTAACTTTTCTTCCAAGGAGTAAGCATCTTTTAATTTCATGGCTGCAGTCACAATCTGCAGTGATTTTGGAGCCCAAAAAAATAAAGTCTGACAATGTTTCCCCATCTATTTGCCATGAAGTGATGGGACCGGATGCCATGATCTTCGTTTTCTGAATGTTGAGCTTTAAGCCAACTTTTTCACTCTCCTCTTTCAGTTTCATCAAGAGGCTTTTTAGCTCCTCTTCACTTTCTGCCATAAGGGTGGTGTCATCTGCATATCTGAGGCGATTGATATTTCTCCCGGCAATCTTGATTCCAGCTTGTGCTTCTTCCAGCCAAGCGTTTGTCATGATGTACTCTGCATATAAGTTAAATAAGCAAGGTGACAATATACAGCCTTGATGGACTCCTTTTCCTATTTGGAACCAGTCTGTTGTTCCATGTCCAGTTCTAACTATTGCTTCCTGACCTCCATACAGATTTCTCAAGAGGCAGGTTAGGTGGTCTGGTATTCCCATCTCTTTCAGAATTTTCCGCAGTTTATTGGGATCCACACAGTCAAAGGCTTTGGCATAGTCAAGAAAGCAGAAATAGATGTTTTTTCTGGAACTCTCTTGCTTTTTACATGATCCAGCGGGTGTTGGTAATTTGATCTCTGATTCCTCTGCCTTTTCTGAATCCAGCTTGAATATCAGAAAGTTCACAGTTCATGTATTGCTGAAGCCAGGCTTGGAGAATTTTGAGCATTACTTTACTAGCATGTGAGATGAGTGCAATTGTGCAGTAGTTTGAGCATTCTTTGGCATTGCTTTTCTTTGGAATTGGAATGAAAACTGACCTTTTCCAGTCCTGTGGCCACTGCTGAGTTTTCCAAATTTGCTGGCATATTGAGTACAGCACTTTCACAGCATCATCTTTCAGGATCTGGAACAGATCAACTGGAATGCCATCACCTCCACTAGCTTTGTTCGTAGTGATGCTTTCTAAGGCCCACTTGACTTCACATTCCAAGATGTCTGGCTCTAGATTAGTGATCACATCATCATGATTATCTGGGTCGTGAAGATCTTTTTTGTGCAGTTCTTCTGTGTATTCTTGCCACCTCTTCTTAATATCTTCTGCTTCTGTTAGGTCCAGACCATTTCTGTCCTTTATCGAGCCCATCTTTGCATGAAATATTCCCTTGGTATCTCTAATTTTCTTAAAGAGATCTCTAGTCTTTGCCATTCTGTTGTTTTCCTCTATTTCTTTGCATGGATCGCTGAAGAAGGCTTTCTTATCTCTTCTTGCTCTTCTTTGGAACTCTGCATTCAGATGCTTATATCTTTCCTTTTCTCCTTGGCTTTTCGCTTCTCTTCTTTTCACAGCTATTTGTAAGCCCTCCCCAGACAGCCATTTTGCTTTTTTGCATTTCTTTTCCATGGGGATGGTCTTGATCCCTGTCTCCTGTACAATGTCACGTACCTCATTCCATAGTTCATCAGG
Organism: Capra hircus; assembly: GCF_001704415.2. NCBI lineage: Eukaryota > Metazoa > Chordata > Mammalia > Artiodactyla > Bovidae > Capra > Capra hircus. The sequence continues at coordinate 112,528,884 of NC_030813.1, forward strand.
CACTCTATCTATCAGATCTAGGCCCTTAAATCTATTTCTCACTTCCACTGTATAATCATAAGGGCTTTGATTGAGATCATATCTGAATGGTCTAGCGGTTTTCCCTACTTTCTTCAATTTCAGTCTGAATTTGGCAATAAGGAGTTCATGATCTGAGCCACAGTCAGCTCCCAGTCTTGTTTTTGTTGACTGTATAGAGCTTCTCCATCTTTGGCTGCAAAGAATATAATCAATCTGATTTTGGTGTTGACCATCTGGTGATGTCCATGTGTAGAGTCTTCTCTTGTGTTGTTGGAAGAGGGTGTTTGCTATGACCAGTGCATTTTCTTGGCAAAACTCTATTAGTCTTTGCCCTGCTTCATTCTGCATTCCAAGGCCAAATTTGCCTGTTACTCCCAGTGTTCCTTGACTTCCTACTTTTGCATTCCAGTCCCCTATAATGAAAAGGATATCTTTTTTGGGTGTTACTTCTAAAAGATCTTGTAGGTCTTCATAAAACCTTTCAACTTCAGTTTCTTTAGCATTACTGGTTGGGGCATAGACTTGGATTACTCTGATATTGAATGGTTTGCCTTGGAGACGAACAGAGATCATTCTGTCGTTTTTGAGATTGCATCCAAGTACTGCATTTCAGACTCTTCTGTTGACCATGATGGCTACTCCATTTCTTCTGAGGGATTCCTGCCCGCAGTGGTAGATATAATGGTCATCTGAGTTAAATGCACCCATTCCAGTCCATTTTAGTTCACTGATTCCTAGAATGTCGACGTTCACCCTTGCCATCTCTTGTTTGACCACTTCCAATTTGCCTTGATTCATGGACCTGACTTTCCAGCTTCCTATGCAATATTGCTCTTTACAAGGTTGATTCAATACTTTCAAATCAATCAATGTAATCTACCACACTAACAAGTCAAAGAAGAAAAAAAATCACATTATCCTATCTGTTGATGCAGGAAAAATACTCAACAAATTTCAACATCTTTTCATGATAATACACTTAGAAACTTATGATAGAGAGGAACTCCCTCAATTGATAAGGGACATCTTAGGTGTGGGAAAAACAAAACAAAACTATTATCATTATACTTAAAGGTGAAAAGCTGAATGATTTTTCCTTAAACTCAGGAAGACAAGGATCTTTGTTCTCACTACTCTTTTCAACAAAATAGTAGAACTTACTCAGTGTCACAGAAAAATAAAATAAAGGGCACATGGTTTATCTGGAAAGCAATAGAACTTTCTATTTGAAAATAATATAATTTTCTATATAGAAGAACCCCAGGACTTAATTTAAAAATTTCCTAGAACCAATAAGTGATCAGTCTGATCACAGGACAAAAAATAAGCATATAAAACCAATTATGTAGCTATTTAATACCAACGAACATGCGGATACCAAAATAAAAAATACAACTCCACTTATATTAAATAAAAAATTAAGGAAATATTTAGATGTAAATCTAACAAAGCATGGGCAAAATTCGCATGATGAAAATTACGCTGCTGATGAACGAAATCAAAGCACTGAATAAATGGGGAGACGTCCTATATTCATGGATTGGAAGACAATATAGTAGAGATGCCAATTCTTCTCAAACCCGTATACAGGCTTAACAGAATTCTTGTCAGAGTTTCAGCAGGATGTTTGTAGATATAGATGCAGATTATTCTAAAATGTATATGGGAAAATAAAGGAACTACAATAGCTGAAATAAGTTTGAAAAATGGAAACATTAGACTTGATTTCAAAACAACTATAGAGTTAGAGTAATCAAGACTGTGTGATAAGGATGGGAATGAAAATGGACAGAAAGATCAATAGATCAGAATAGAAGATCCAGAAATAGACCTACACAATTATAATCAACTGATCTTTTTGGGGAAAAAAAATGCCAGAGGAAAAATAGCCTCTCTAACAGATGATTCTGGAGCAGTTGAAAATGTATAGGCATAAAAATTAACCTCTACCTAAATTTCAGATCTTATACAGAAAATTAACTCAAAGATGGTTGTGGTATTACATGTAAAACCATAAAACATATAGAAAAAAATTAGGAGAAAATATTTGGAATTTAAGGCTAGAAGGAAAACTGATTAATTTGGACTTCATCAAACTTAAAAACTTTAGCTGTATGAAAGACCCTGTTTACAGAATGAAAAGGCCAGCCACATTTGAAAGAAAATATTTGCAAGCCATATATCTGAAGAGGGGCTAGCATTTAGAATATACAAAGAGCTCTCAAGCTTGATACACACACATGCAGAAAGCATATAATCTAGTTTCAAACAGGCAGGATACAAGAAAGAATCTTCACGAGAAGAGATGTTGTGTTGAATTGTGTCTGGTGCTTTGTGACCCCATGGACTGCAACATGCCAGGCTCCCCTATCCTTCACTATCTGTCTCCCAGAGATTGCTCACACTCATGCCCACTGACTAGGTGATGCCATCCAATCATCTCATCCTCTGTCATCCCTTTCTCCTCCTGCTCTCAATCTTTCCCAGCATCAGGTTCTTTTACGATGAGTTGATTCTTTTTTTTTCATTGTTTTTTGCATCAGGTGGCCAAAGTATTGGAGTTTCAGCATCAGTCCTTCCAAAGAATATTCAGGGTTGATTTCCTTTAGGATTGACAGGCTTGGTCAGCTTAGCTTAGCCATGGCCATATTCCTAACACACAGAAACTGTGATATAAAATGTGTTCTTTTCATGTACTAAGTTGTGGTAATTTGTTACACAATAATAGATAAGTAATGCAGGTAGAAACTTGATTGGAATATCCTTCCTTCAGATAACAATTATAAGGCCTAGAAAAAATGTTCTTTAAAATCACTATGAAATGAGTTAAATATATTTCAAACACTGATATCTACAAAATATGTTGTTGTTGTTTTTTACTGTGGATGCATTTTATTATTTTTTGATTATAAATTTATTTATTTTAATTGGAGGCTAATTACTTTACAGTATTGTATTGGTTTTGCCAAACATCAACATGAATCTGCCACGGCTATACATGTGTTCCCCATCCTGAACCTCCCTCCCCGTACCATCTTTCTAGGTCATCCCAGTGCACCAGCCCCAAGCATCCTGTATCATGCATCGAACCTGGACTGGTGATTCATTTCATATATGATATTATACATGTTTCAATGCCATTCTCCCAAATCATCCCACCCTCTCCCTCTCCCACAGAGTCCAAAAGACTGTTCTACACATCTGTGTCTCTTTTGCTGTCTTGCATACAGGGTTATCGTTACCATTTTTCTAAATTCCATATATATGCATTAGTATATTGTATTGCTGTATTTCTTTCTGGCTACTTCACTCTGTATAATAGCCTCCAGTTTCATCCACCTCATTGGAACAGTTTCAAATGTCTTATTTTTAATGACTGAGTAATACTCCATTGTGTATACATACCACAGCTTTCTTATCCATTCGTCTGCTGATGGACATCTAGGTTGCTTCCATGTCCTGGCTATTATAAACAGTGCTGTGATGAACACTGGGGTAACACGTGTCTCTTTCAATTCTGGTTTACGTGGTGTGTATGCCTAGCGGTGGATTTGCTAGGTTGTATGGCAGTTCAATTTCCAGTTTTTTAAGAAATCTCCACACTGTTCTCCATAGTGGCTGTACTAGTTTGCATTCCCACCAACAGTGCAAGAAGGTTCCCTTTTCTCCATACCCTCTCCAGCATTTATTGTTTGGAGACTTTTGATAGCAGCCATTCTGACCAGCATGACAGGGTACCTCATTGTGCTTTTGATTTGCATTTCTCTGAAAACGAGTGATGTGAAGCATCTTTTCAAGTGTTTGTTAGCTATCTGTATGTCTTCTTTGGAGAAATGTCTGTTTAATTCAAGATCCAATGCTGTAAAGACCAATATTGCATAGGAACCTGGAATGTCAGGTCCATGAATCAAGGCAAATTGGAAGTGGTCAAACAAGAGATGGCAAGGGTGAACGTCGACATTCTAGGAATCAGTGAACTAAAATGGACTGGAATGGGTGAATTTAATTCAGATGACCATTATATCTACTACTGTGGGCAGGAATCCCTCAGGAGAAATGGAGTAAGAATCACGGTCAACAAAAGAGTCCAAAATGCAGTACTTGGATGCAATCTCAAAAATGACAGAATGATCTCTGTTCGTTTCCAAGGCAAACCATTCAATATCACAGTTATCCAAGTCTATGCAACAATCAGTAATGCTAAAGAAACTGAAGTTGAAAGGTTTTATGAAGACCTATAAGACCTTTTAGAACTAACACCCAAAAAGATGTCCTTTTCATTATAGGGGACTGGAATGCAAAAGTAGGAAGTCAAGACACAGCTGGAGTAACAGGCAAATTTGGCCTTGGAATGCGCAATGAAGCAGGGCAAAGACTAATAGAGTTTTGCCAAGAAAATGCACTGGTCATAGCAAACACCTTTTTCCAATAACGCAAGAGAAGACTCTACACATGGACATCACCAGATGGTCAACACCAAAATCAGATAGATTATATTCTTTGCAGCAAAAGATGGAGAAGCTCTATACAGTCAACAAAAGCAAGACTGGGAGCTGACTGTGGCTCAGATCATGAACTCCTTATCACCAAATTCAGACTGAAATTGAAGAAAGTAGGGAAAACCGCTAGACCATTCAGGTATGACCTCAATCAAAGCCCTTATGATTATACAGTGGAAGTGAGAAATAGATTTAAGGGCCTAGATCTGATAGATAGAGTGCCTGATGAACTATGGAATGAGGTACGTGACATTGTACAGGAGACAGGAATCAAGACCATCCCCATGGAAAAGATGTGCAAAAAAGCAAAATGGCTGTCTGGGGAGGCCTTACAAATAGCTGTGAAAAGAAGAGAAGCGAAAAGCCAAGGAGAAAAGGAAAGATATAAGCATCTGTATGCAGAGTTCCAAAGAAGAGCAAGAAGAGATAAGAAAGCCTTCTTCAGCGATCCATGCAAAGAAATAGAGGAAAACAACAGAATGGGAAAGACTAGAGATCTCTTCAAGAAAATTAGAGATACCAAAGGAACATTTCATGCAAAGATGGGCTCGATAAAGGACAGAAATGGTCTGGACCTAACAGAAGCAGAAGATATTAAGAAGAGGTGGCAAGAATGCACAGAACTGTACAAAAAAGATCTTCACGACCCAGATAATCATGATGATGTGATCACTAATCTAGAGCCAGACATCTTGGAATGTGAAGTCAAGTGGGCCTTAGAAAGCATCACTATGAACAAAGCTAGTGGAGGTGATGGCATTCCAGTTGAGCTGTTTCAAATCCTGAAAGATGATGCTGTGAAAGTGCTGTACTCAATATGCCAGCAAATTTGGAAAACTCAGCAGTGGCCGCAGGACTGGAAAAGGTCAATTTTCATTCCAATCCCAAAGAAAGGCAATGCCAAAGAATGCTCAAACTACCGCACAATTGCACTCATCTCACATGCTAGTAAAGTAATGCTCAAAATTCTCCAAGCCAGGCTTCAGCAATACGTGAACCATGAACTCCCTGATGTTCAAGCTGGTTTTAGAAAGGCAGAGGAACCAGAGATCAAATTGCCAACATCCGCTGGATCATGGAAAAAGCAAGAGAGTTCCAGAAAAACATCTATTTCTGCTTTCTTGACTATGCCAAAGCCTTTGACTGTGTGGATCACAATAAACTGTGGAAAATTCTGAAAGAGATAGGAATACGAGGCCCCCTAACCTGCCTCTTGAGAAATCTGTATGCAGGCCAAGAAGCAACAGTTAGAATTAGACATGGAACAATAGACTGGTTCCAAATAGGAAAAAGAGTACGTCAAGGCTGTGTACTGTCACCCTGCTTACTTAACTTCTATGCAGAGTACATCATGAGAAATGCTGGATTGGAAGAAGCAACAGATGGAATCACGATTGCCGGGAGACATATCAATCGCCTCAGATATGCAGATGACACCACCCTTATGGCAGAAAGTGAAGAGAAGCTAGAAAGCCTCTTGATGAAAGTGAAAGAGGAGAGCGAAAAAGTTGGCTTAAAGCTCAACATTCAGAAAACGAAGATCATGGCATCCGGTCCCATCACTTTCATGGCAAATAGATGGGGAAACAGTGGAAACAGTGTCAGACTTTATTTTTTGGGGCTCCAAAATCACTACAGATGGTGACTGCAGCCATGAAATTAAAAGATGCTTCCTCCTTGGAAGAAAAGTTATGACCAACCTGGATAGTATATTCAAAAGCAGAGACATTACTTTGCCGACTAAGGTCTGTCTAGTCAAGGCTATGGTTTTTCCTGTGGTCATGTATGGATGTGAGAGTTGGACTGTGAAGAAGGCTGAGTGCCGAAGAACTGATGCTTTTGAACTGTGGTGTTGGAGAAAACTCTTGAGAGTCCCTTGGACTGCAAGGAGATCCAACCAGCCCATTCTAAAGGAGATCAGTCCTGCATATTCATTGGTAGGGCTGATGTTGAAGCTGAAACTCCAATACTTTGGCCACCTGATGCAAAGAGCTGACTCAATGGAAAAGACTCTGATGCTGGGAGGGATTGGGGGCAGGAGGAGAAGGGGACGACCGAGGATGAGATGGCTGGATGGCACGACGGACTCGATGGACGTGAGTCTGAGTGAACTCCGGGAGTTGGTGATGGACAGGGATGCCTGGCTTGCTGCGATTCATGGGGTCACAAAGAGTCGGACATGCCTGAGGGACTGAACTGAACTGAACTGAACTGATTCTTTGGCCCACTTTTTCATTGGGTCGTTTATTTTTCTGGAATTGAGCTGCAGGAATTGCTTATATATTTTTGAGATTAGTTCTTTGTCAGTTGCTTCATTTGCTATTATTTTCTCCCATTCTGGAGGCTGTCTTTTCACCTTGCTTCTAGTTTCCTTTGTTGTGCAGAAGCTTTTCATGTTAGTTAGGTCCCATTTATTTATTTTTGCTGTTATTTCCAATATTGTGGGAGGTAGGTCTTTTAACCACAATAATACCTAATTAGAAATTAATACTAGTAAGACTGTCATACTTGGTAATTAAACCGTATATTTTTAAGTGGTCCATGAGTCAAATAATAAATACAAAATGTTTTTAGTCAAATAAGTTTAAGAATATATCAAAAATTATATGAGACAATTTGTGGTAAAAATATTTCTGAAATTCTTACTTAAGAAAAAAACTCAAATCAACTATCTAGTTTCCAATCTTAAAAAGCTAAAACAAACAAGAAGAGGAAAAACTGAAACCCTAAGAATGTGTAAGAATGGATAGATCATGATTGATATCAATGAAATAGAAGAAAAACAAGGAGTAGAGAACATTTAAAAATTAAAACATGCGTTTCTTAAGAAGATCAATAAAATTGATAAATCCCTATGGACGCTGATCAATAAAAAGGAAAATATATAGATAACCAATCTACTATGAAAGAGAAGGATCTCCTGAAAATCCTATACACATGGAAAGGAAAATAAGAGAACGTTATGAATAGCACAATGCCAATAAATGCAGCAATGTTGATAAAAACATGAATACCTTAAAAAATACAAAACAAAACTGACAAAGATGAACTACAAAATCTGAACACATTTTTATTAGAGTAATTAATTTGTTATGAAAAATCATTTTGCACTAAAATATCTAGGAGCAGGTAATTTCTATCAAACAAGAAAAGGGCTCTACTTTAAAGGAGAAATGATAGCAATTCTATACAACCTCATTCAAATGAGAAGAAGAAGATGGAACACATACTTACTTATTTTATTGAAACAGCACTATTTGATACCAAAACCTGACAAAAAATGTACAAGAAAAAAGTATATGTCAATATCCCTTATGTACATAGATGCAAACATACTTAGAAATTGTAAATAATATAAAAATATAAACACATTAAAAGGATAATATATTATACTAAGTGGGGGTTAAGCAAGATTGATTTAACATTTAAAAATCAAAAAATTTACACTACAGAATAGAGAAAAGCATGGTAAACTCAATAAATGCATAAGATTTTATATTTAGCCATAATAGTAACTCTAGGAAAATTAAAATCAGAAGAGAAATTCCTCAATATGTTAAAAGGCAACTATGGAAAATCTAGAGCTACCATCATACTTAATAGTGAAATATTAAACTAATTTATCATAAGTTCAAGAGCAAAGTAAAGTTACTCATTCTCACCTTTTCCACTGAACATTGTAGTAGAGGCCCTAGCCAATTCAATACAGCAAGAAAAAAAAAGATTAGGAATTAAGAAATAAAACTTCCCTATTAATTTTTATGTGGAAAATCATAAGTAATCAACCCCTCTCCCTCTCAAAAAAACTAGAACTAGTAAGTGAGTTTAGCAAGATCTTACAATACAAGCAAGTTCAACATACAATCATTACTTTTTTTCTGTGTACTATTAACAAATATTTAAACAGCCAAAAAAGTTTCTTTTTATATTCTGCCAAAAAAGTTTTTTATTAAAAAAATTTTTTTTATTCCAGTTAGTTCAGTTCAGTCAGTCACGTCCAACTCTTTGCGACCCCGCGAATCGCAGCACGCCAGGCCTCCCTGTCCATCACCAATTCCCGGAGTTCACTCAGACTCATGTCCATCACGTTGGTGATGCCATCCAGCCATCTGATCTTCTGTCATCCCTTTCTCCTCCTGCCCCCAATTCCTCCCAGCATCAGAGTCTTTTCCAGTGAGTCAACTCTTCACACGAGGTGGCCAAAGTATTGGAGTTTCAGCTTCAGCATCATTCCTTCCAAAGAACATCAAGGGCTGATCTCCTTCAGAATGGACTGGTTGGATCTCCTTGCAGTCCAAGGGACTCTCAAGAGTCTTCTCCAACACCACAGTTCAGAAGCATCAATTCTTCGGTGCTCAGCTTTCTTCAGTCCAACTCTCACATCCATCCATGACCACTGGAAAAACCATAGCCTTGACTAGACAGACCTTTCTCGGCAAAGTAATGTCTCTGCTTTTCAATATGCTATCTAGGTTGGTCATAACTTTTCTTCCAAGGAGTAAGCGTCTTTTCATTTCATGGCTGCAATCACCATCTGCAGTGATTTTGGAGCCCCCCAAAATAAAGTCTGACACTGTTTCCCCATCCATTTCCCACGAAGTGATGGGACCAGATGCCATGATCTTCTTTTCTGAATGTTGAGAGTTAAGCCAAATTTTTAAGATGCCCTTTTCATTATAAGGGACTGGAATGTAAAAGTAGGAAGTCAAGAAACACCTGGAGTAACAGGCAGATTTGGCCTTGGAATATGGAATGAAGCAGGGCAAAGGCTAATAAGAGTTTTGCCAAGAGAATGCACTGGTCATAGCAAACACCCTCTTCCAACAACACAAGAGAAGACTCTACACATGGACATCACCAGATGGTCAACACCAAAATCAGATTGATTATATTCTCTGCAGCCAAAGATGGGGAAGATCTATACAGTCAGCAAAAACAAGACTGGGAGCTGACTATGGCTCAGATCATGAACTCCTTATTGCCAAATTCAGACTTAAATTGAAGAAAGTAGGGGAAACCACTAGACCATTCAAGTATGACCTAAATCAAATCCCTTATGATTATACAATGGAAGTCAGAAATAAATTTAAGGGACTAGATCTGATAGACAGAGTGCCTGATGAACTATGGACGGAGGTTTGTGACATTTTATAGGAGACAGGGATGAAGACCATCCCCAAAGAAAAGAAATGCAAAAAAGCAAAATGGCTGTCTGAAGAGGCCTTACAAATAGCTGTGAAAAGAAGAGAAGCAAAAAGCCAAGGAGAAAAGGAAAGATATAAGCATCTGTATGCAGATTTCCAAAGAATAGCAAGAAGAGATAAGAAAGCCTTCCTCAGCAATCAATTCCAGTTACTAGTCATCATAAATATGTCAGAGGCTTGGGAATCAATTAAACCAGATAGACAAGAACTCCTTTCTCAAAACTACAGAAAGTTTTTTTAAAGAGCTATTTATTTGTCTTACTAACGGCCACACTGGGTCTTTGTTGCTGTAGGGGGCTTTCTCTAGTTGAGGTGATTGGCTGTCGGGGGGCTACCCTTCATGTAGCCCAGGCTTGTCACTGCTGCTGCTGCTCTTGTTGCAGAGCGCAGGGCTCTACACCCATGAGCTCAGTAGTTGCAGCTCACGGGCTCTAGAGCACTGGCTCAGTGGTTGTGGCCCATGGGATTAGTTGGTGTGCGTTATGCTGGATCTTCCCTGACCAAGGATCCAACCTGTGTCCCCTTTATGGGCCGAGTGACTCTTCACCACTGAGCTACCAGCAAAGCCCACAGAGAGAAATTTTAAATGATCTAAAGAAATGAGAAGATATGTCCTTACTACAGTTAAAAAATGCTTAATATTTTAAGATATTAACAATAGTTCCCCAATAATTCAACACAATCCAAATCACGATTTCAGCAGATTTTTAAAATAAAAATTTGCAAGTTATACATAATATTTGGGTTTCTCTTATGGCTCAGCTTGTAAAGAATCCTCCTGCAATGCAGGATCCCTGGGTTTGATGCCTGGGTTGGGAAGATCCCCTGGAGAAGGGAAAGGCTACCCACTCCAGTATTCTGGCCTGGAGAATTCCATGGACTGTATAGTCCATGGGGTCCCAAAGAGTCGGACACGATTGAGTGACTTTCACTTTCACTTTCTTTTACACATAATATTTATACAGAACAGTAAATGACCTAGACTAACCAAATCAGTCCTCAAGAAGAATATAACTAAAGGACGCACACCATGTTTTCTAAATCTACCACACTGCTATAGTAATCAGGAGAGTATAGGATTTGCAAAAGGATAGACAAATCTTGAGAAACCTATATGCAGGTCAGGAAGCAACAGTTAGAACTGGACATGGAACAACAGACTGGTTCCAAATAGGAAAAGGAGTACGTCAAGGCTGTATATTGTCACCCCGCTTATTTAACTTCTATGCAGAGTCCATCATGAGAAATGCTGGGCTGGAAGAAGAACAGCTGGAATCAAGATTGCCGGGAGAAATATCAATCACCTCAGATATGCAGATGACTCCACCCTTATGGCAGAAAGTGAAGAGGAACTCAAAAGCCTCTTGATGAAAGTGAAAGAGAAGAGTGAAAAAGTTGGCTTAAAGCTCAACATTCAGATAACAAAGATCATGGCATCTGGTCCCATCACTTCATGGGAAATAGATGGGGCAACAGTGGAAACAGCGTCAGACTTTATTTTGGGGGGCTCCAAAATCACTGCAGATGGTGACTGCAGCCATGAAATTAAAACAGACTTACTCCTTGGAAGGAAAGTTATGACCAACCTAGATAGCATATTGAAAAGCAGAGACATTATTTTGCCAAGAAAGGTCTGTCTAGTCAAGGCTATGGTTTTTCCTGTGGTCATGTATGGATGTGAGGATTGGACTGTGAAGAAGGCTGAGCACTGAAGAATTGATGCGTTTGAACTGTGGTGTTGGAGAAGACTCTTGAGAGTCCCTTGGACTGCAAGGAGATCCAACCAGTCCATTCTGAAGGAGATCAACCCTGGGATTTCTTTGGAAGGAATGATGCTAAAGCTGAAACTCCAGTACTTTGGCCACCTCATGCGAGGAGTTGACTTACTGGAAAAGACTCTGATGCTGGGAGGGATTGGGGGCAGGAGGAGAAGGGGATGACAGAGGATGAGATGGCTGGTTGGCATCACCGACTCGATGGACGTGAGTTTGCGTGAACTCCGGGAGTTGGTGATGGACAGGGAGGCCTGGCATGCTGCGATTCATGGGATCACAAACAGTTGGACACGACTGAGTGACTGAAGTGAACTGACTGAGACAAATCAATCAATGGACCAGAATGAAATTCAGAAATTGATCCTTTCATGTGGTCGTTTAACTTCCCCAAAGGTGCAAAGCAATTCCACAGAGAAAGATAAGTTTATTCAACAAACGGCACTGGAATGAATAGATATCCACATAGAGAAAGAAACACTTACATTCTTACTTTGCACCTGTATGCTGTGCTGTGCTGTGCTTAGTCACTCAGTCAAGTCCAAGTCTTTGCGACCCCATGGACTGTAGCCTGCCAGGCTTCTCTGTTCATGGAATTCTCCAGGCAAGAATACTGGAGTGGGTAGTCTATCCTTTCTCCAGGGGATCTTCTCAACCCAGGAATCAAACCAGGGTCTCCTGCGTTCCAGGCAGATTTTTTTACTAGCTGAGCTACCAGGAAAGACCCTCTTACTAGTATACACAAAGTTCATTTGAGAAAGATTGTATTTCTAAACATAAATGTCAGAAAGGTAAGTCTTCTAGAAGAAAACACAAAAGAAACTGCTCACAGCCTTTAGGTAAGAAAACGTTTCCTTGAGGGGACATGGATATCATGAATCATACAAAAGAAAGAAAATGGTAAGTTGTACTTTATCAAATTAAACTCTTCTATCCACCAGTACGTGAACCAAGAACTTCCAGATGTTCAAGCTGGATTTAGAAAAGGCAGAGGGACCAGAGATCAAATTGCCAACATCCATTGGATCATAGGAAAAGCAAGAGAATTCCAGAAAAACACCTACTTCTGCCTCATCACAACAAACTGGAAAATTCTTCAAGAAATGGGAATACCAAACCATCTCAACTGCCTCCTGAGAAACCTGTATGCAGGTCAAGAAGCAACAGTTAGGACTGGACATGGAACTGGTTCCCAATTGGGAAAGGAGTGCATCAAGTCTGTATATTGTCACCCTGTTTAACTTATTGCAGAATACATCATGAGAAATGCTGGGCTGGATGAAGCACAAGCTGGAATCTAGATTGCCAGGAGAAATATCAGTAACCTCAGATACGCAGATACCACCCTTACGGTAGAAAGTGAAGAAGAACTGAAGAGTCTCTTGATGAAGGTGAAAGAGGAGAGTGAAAAAGCTGGCTTAAAACTCAATATTTGAAAAACAAAGAGCGTGGCATCCAATCTCATCACTTCATGGCAAATATATGGGGAAATGGTGGAAACAGTGACAAACTTTATTTTCTTGGGCTCCAAAATCACTGCAGATGGTGACTGTAGCCATGAAATTAAAACACTTGCTCTTTGGAAGAAAAGCTATGACAAGCTTAGACAGCATATTAAAAAGCAGAGACATTACTTTGCCATCTCGTCAAAGCTATGGTTGTACCAGTGGTCATGTATGGGTGTGAGAGCTGGGCCATACAGAATGTGAGTGGTGCAGAATTAATGCTTTTGAACATGGTGTTGGAGAAAACTCTTGAGAATCTCCTCAACTGCAAAGAGACGAAACCAGTCAATCCTAAAGTAAATCAGCCCTGAATATTTATTTGACGGACTGATGCTGAAGATGAAGCTCCAATACTTTGGCCACCTGATTCAAAGAGCCAAGTCATTAGAAAAGACTCTGATGCTGGGAAAGGTTGAAGGCAGGAGGAAAAACGAATGAGATGGTTGGAAGGCATCATTGACTCAATGAACATGAGTTTGAGCAAGCTCCAGGAGATGCTGAAGGACAAGGAAGCCTGGCATGCTACAGTCCATGGGGTTGCAAAGAGTCAGACATGACTGAACAACAAATTCACCAGAAGATATCATTAAGATGACAGTCAGGACAGAGACAAGGAAAAAACATTTGCATATGAATGTCTGATAAAGGAGTTCTTTCAGGCTATATATATAAACTCAATAGGCAAAAGATATAAATAAATGCTTAACTAAAAAAAGATACGGGAATGACCCGTATTTGAAAAAATGCTTCACCGACACTGTGAAGCACATAAATGAAAATAAAAACTATAACGACATACCACCACACAAGAAAAACCAAAATTAGATAGATGGTAACATGAGATGCTGTTAGGGTGAAGAGTAACTACAGTGTTAACATTTCTGACGGCAATGCAAATGCTACCACCATTCACAAAGTAAAAACTCACTTCTCCATTGATCCAACAATATCTCTTCTGGGAATTTATACAAAAGAAATTAAGATAAATGCGCACGAAAACTTGTGCATGAATATTCCTAGCAATTTTATTCATAACTGCTAGAAATTTGAACCACCCCCAAAACCCATCAATAGGAGAATGGATTTTAAATTTGTGGTAAATGTATATGATAAAATACAATTTATTAATTAAAAAGAACAGACTACTGATAGAAATAACACAGATGAACTTTATAGACATTATATCAAGCAAAAACAGAAAAAAGCTACACACACATGACTACAAGTACAAGAAGACAAAATTAATCTGTGGTGACAGAAGTCAGAAAATGAATGACTCAAAGTGGAGCATAAGGAAATTGTCTGCGTTGATCAAAAGATCCCATATTTTATTTGGGGTGTTTAATTATAAAAATTACTCAAAACTAATTGAACCATATACTTAAGATTTGTGCAATTTATTGTCTGTAAGTAAAACCTCGATACAAAAGAAGCTAAAATAAGATTATAATTTCTATGAAAAATATTTCATATCTTCTTCAACATGTTTCATATCACTGATTTGCTAATAGCTTAAGCATAATCTGTTCAGAATCATTAGCAAAAATTGATGAAAAGTGATTTCTCAAATTGTCTCAACATTGCAATTTTATCTTCCCCTCTTCCCCCATCCCAAATTTCTTATCTGATCTGCTTAGATTGTCCTTATTTTGAAAGTGAAAGTGAAAGTGAAGTCTCCCAGTCATGTTACTCTTTGCGACCCCATGAACTGCAGCCCAACAGGCTCCTCTATCCATGGGATTCGGAAGAGATGAGGTATCATCTCTGCCTCCTGGGTCTTCCTTTAGGCTGGCTTGGATAATATTATCTTTAATGCAAGTTGGTTTCTTTACAGGAGTTTTCCCAAGTGGCTTGTCCATTTTGTGAAGGTTAGTTTAGTTATAATTTCTTGATACAACAAGGTACAGGAATCCCTCAATATTCAAAATATGGTTAAAACGAATAAAGAGTAAGTTCTGCATGCTACAGGGCCTTGGATCTCTCCACTAGGACTCCTGTCCACGTGTTAGTGACAGTTAGAGCCCCTGCCTGTTTCACTTGGGGACTTATGAAGGACCTCAGTGCTAGTCAGTATATTAAAAATGAGTAAAGTTCGTTTTATTCTGAAAAAGAATGAACACAAATGGCAGATTGATCCATATCCAGCAGGGCACTTATGCGTTCACTTCACTCTGTTTATCACCTACCTTGATTTTTATGCTGACTTTCTATTTAGGTCTTGGGGACTTCCCTGGTAGCTCAGCTGGTAAAGAATCTGCCTACAATTCAGAGACCCCAGTTCAATTACTGGGTCTGGAAGATTAGCTGGAGAAGGGATAGGCTACCAATTCCAGTATTCTTAGGCTTCCTTGGTGGCTCAACTGGTAAATAATTCGCCTGTAAAGCGGGAGACCTGGGTTCAATCACTGGTTTGGGAAGGTCCCCTGGAGAAGGGAACGGTTACCCACTCCAGTATTCTGGCCCTGAGAATTCCATGGACTGTATAGTCCAAGGGATCACAAAGAGTTGGACATGACTTAAGTGCATTCTACTTATTACGTTCTACGTACTAAGGTCTTAGATCTTAGCTGCTCTGGTGAGTTTCTCTGACTCTCCAGGACTGATCAGATGCCTCAGGGTCTTTGCACAAGAAAACAGGCCATTATATTTCAAGGTGAGCCTGCTTGTCAATACTGATCTAGACAGTGGCATTAAGTACCCTTAAAATCTTCCTACCTTATTTATTCAGCTAATCATGTTCCCTCTGCTGTTACATGCACAGGGGATTCACTGGTGAACGGAACAACCAGATATCTCCCTACCCATGGTGGGGCAGACAGATGATTAAAAAATAAATGATGCGATGATAAGTATACAAGAGAAAAATAAGGCCAGAGAGGATGCGAAATATGAAGAGCAGGCTTGATAATGGCATCTAGCGGTCAAGGAGGACCTCACTCAGAATGTGGGTTTGAGCCAAGATCAGAAGGAACCACATGAATACACACAGGAAAATTGTTACAAAGAAAGGAAAGAGGCTCCTTGCTAATGGAGTGAGGGCAGAAACAGGGAGAGAAGCAGTCAGGTTCAAGATCATTTTGCAAGTCCACAGATCTTTCTTGCAGATGGATCAGAGACAGCAGGGATACGGAAAAGGAAGAAGAAAAGGTGGCTCTCAGCTTTCTGCTTTTAGCTAATCGGCGAACGGCAGTAGCCCTTAGAAGGATGGAGAAAAATCACCCTGGCTCAAGAGTTCATATTTGACCTGGTAAATTTGAATGGTTAGGTATACAGTGGCCCTCCATTTTTACTTTGAGGACATTAGGGCTCTCAGAGTATAATTTACTTGCTGAAGTAGATTGTCTATGTCTCCTCACTTGCAATGTGACCTTGAGACACTTTTCATCAAGACAGGAGTCTATTTCTCCACTCTTTGGGTGTGGGCTTAGTTATGTGACTTACTTTACCAAGTCAGGTGTCAGCAAATATGACAAAAAGTGGAGGTTTAGAAAGTCATGTTGCCTAGATCAGGACCTCCAACCATGGGGATGAGCTGGGGTAAACTGTTGAAAGGTGAGACACACAGCACCCCATCAACCTAGCTGATATTACTGAGGTCACCTTACACCATCCAACCCTATCAGACCCAGCCCAGACTGGGTGGTGAGAAATAAAAAAACAATGTGCTTGAATCTCAAAATAATCTGAGCAAAACATAATTGATACACTTATTTCAGATGGAGAGCTGGTGAGTGACCAAGTCAAGCCTTGTGGCTTCTTTCTCCTAAATTCACAGTTTCTCCATCATTCCTGTACTAATCTCTTTGAATAGTAGCTCGTGCAATGAGAACCAGGAACATTCTGGGGCTGTGGCCTCCAAGCTGCCGTTTTAAGCATGTATGCATTAAAATCCACACCCTTTGTTAACTGTGCAATCTCTCTCCCTGCCCCCTCTCTCTGTTGCTGAGACAATGTTGCTGTAAAAGCAACGAACAGAAATCCAATTCAATCTCTGGGGAAATTTATAGAAAAAAAATCTTGCTATGCCAGTGCTTTTTCCATGGCAATATGAAGCGTATGGGATCTCAGAAGAAGCATCTATCACAATATGTTGCATTGCAGTGCAGGAATTGGCATTTTTTCCAATTTCTCAAAGCAATGCTAAGAGCAAACTAAAGGTATGAGGTCCAGGCTACTGCTGACATGCTGTCCCTTTCAAACCATTCTGCTGGCTTAGGGAAAAGGAAAAGTAAAAAGCAAAAGACAAATGAAAAATCTCCCAAGGCCCTCAAATGTCGATACCAGAAGTCTCTCTGAGCTGAAACTCAAACCCAGAGCATGTTCACAATAGCAAATTGTCAAAGGGGGTCCCAGCACTGCAGGGACCCCCAACAAAACACAGGGGCTGAAGGACAGTATCCCAGGGCCCCACAAGGAATGGGAAGGAGGGAACACAACTGCCCACGCTGGCTTTAGAAATGAGGAGTCCCTAGTCCCAGCCTCCCCTTTACTGCTACCCAACTGCATGGCATCGGACGAGTCTCGTAACCACAGAGATAACGCATGAAGCCATCATTAACCACGAATACTCTAGCATGTGACTCTTCTTGGAGCGAGGGATGAGCAGAGGGCTGTGTCCCCAGGGAAGGGGATGGGAGACGGGTACATTGTGATGTGATGGGAGAGGGAGTGAGAGGGTCTCCTGGCAGCTGAGAACACATGGAACTGAGGTCTCTCAAATTAGCCAGAGACCACCCAGAGAACGTTGGGTGCTTGGTTTAGATGCTGAAAGGGAGGAGGGCAAGGACTGCGGGGCGTGGAGGGAGCCTTCCTGCTGATCACCACGCAGAGGCCTGGGATCTAGTAGATCCTATCCAGTGCCGTGGGCCCTGCTTTTCCAGTGAGGAAACCGAGTCAGAAGGAGGGAAGTGACTTGATCCCGCTCCATAGCTGGTGAGTGATGGAGCTTAGACCTAAACTCAGGCCTGCCTGTCTCTAAACCACATGTCTTCCATCATTTTAATCTTGGAGTATAAGACTGGAAAATGATGCCTGTGGATATCGTCTAAACTATCATCGAAAGGATAACAAGGCCCTTTCCGACAGAACGCAATGCTAGTTTATTACAAAACACCCTTTAAGGGATGAAATGGGCTCTTCCTCTTCCTGCACCGATCAGTAGAGTCTCACAGCTCCTCTTTCCTCTCCCGTTCCTGTAATCGAGTGTGGGTGAGACAAAGCGGTGCCTGGGAATGTAAGGGCCCAGAATGTTAGTACTAGAGGTGGGAATCATTGTGAAGAGAGGCCCTCCCCAAATCCCAGCTTCTTTTTAAAATTTTTTTTAAAATTTAAATGAAATATAGTTCAATTATAATGCTGTGTTAATTTCAGACGTGTATATATATTCATATATCTTGGGTGTTCATTGGAAGGACTGATGTTGAAGCTGAAACTCCAATACTTTGGCCACCTGATGCGAAGAGCTGACTCATTGGAAAAGACCCTGATGCTGGGAAAGATTAAGGGCAGGAGGAGAAGGGGACGACAGAGGATGAGATGGTTGGATGGCATCATGGACTCAATGGACATGGGTTTGGATGAACTCCGGCAGTTGGTGATAGACAGGGAGGCCTGGCATGCTACAGTTCATGGGGTTGCAAAGAGTCAGACATGACTGAGGGGCTGAACTGAACTGATATATTCTTTTTAGATTCTTTACCATTATAGATTATAGCTTATTATAAGATATTATATATATTCCTACACTCTACAGTAGATCTTGGTTGATTATTTTATATATACTCATATTTCATATATTATATATATATTTAATACCAAACTCCTAATTTATTCCTCTCCCCTCTTCCCCTTTGGTAACCATAAGTTTGTTTTCTGTGTCTATGAATCTATTTCTGTTCTGTAAATAAATTCATTTGTATCATTTTCTTAGATTAAGCATATAAGTGATATCATATATTTGTCCTTCTCTGACTTATTTCCCTTAGTATGTTCATTTCTAGGTCCCTCTGTGTTGCTGCAAATGGCATTATTTCATTCCCCAAGTCACTTAAAATTATATTCCAAACCTTTGCGTTAATATTTGACATTAAGTGAAATGGTTTAGTTCCACTTATTTGTGTGTTTTTTCTGTACAGCAAAGCAACAGAAACATTACTCAAAATTTAAAGACTACAAATCCAAAAGTTTTCCCAAATAAAAATAATTTGTATCCAGTAGGTGGGACACACATACAGAATGACCAATGATATTAAAAAAGAAAGAAAAAACCCTTGATGGTAAGCAGAGGTCAATGGGGTTATAAAGGGCAGCCCAGGTGTGTGTTAGGATGGAATTGGGTGCTGGAAAGACGCAGAAGAGCAAAATCAGGGTCAGCGGGAGGGGCAGGGATGGAATGCCTGCCAGGAGTTTCAGAAAAGGTGAGTATACAAATCCAGTGAGGTTAGATGAGAGTTCCAAGAAAGCTTTACCAGAGACTTCAAAAGAGGGAGAAACTGAATTTCAGCTTTATCACGTATTGGACCTGTGATACCGGTAACATAACCTCCTTGAACCTCAGTTTACCCCTCCTGCCCTCCTGACAACTAGGGAAATGCTTATCACTTGCAGGGGAACTAGAGAAACAAATGAGATAATGCTGTTTCTCAAACTCCCCTTTTCAGAAGGACCAAGTGGAGGAGTCTATCCAGATATGGACCCTCAGAAGTGCAAATCAAAACCACAGTGAGGTACCATGTCACACCTGTCAGAATGACTGCTATCAAAGAGTCTCCAAACAATAAATGCTGGAGAGGGTGTGGAGAAAAGGGAACCCTCTTACACTGTTGGTGGGAATGCAAACTAGTACAGCCACTATGGAGAACAGTGTGGAGATTCCTTAAAAAACTGGAAATAGAACTGCCATACAACCTAGCAATCCCACCACTGGACATACACACCGAGGAAACCAGAACTAAAAGAGACATACGTACCCCAGTGTTCATCGCAGCACTGTTTACAACAGCCAGGACATGGAAGCAAGCTAGACATCCATCAGCAGATGAATGGATAAGAAAACTGTGGTACATATACACAATGGAATAGTATTCAGCCATTAAAAAGAATACATTTGAATCTGTTCTAATGAGGTGGATGAAACTGGAGCCTATTATACAGAGTGAAGTAAGCCAGTAAGAAAAACACCAATATAGTCTACTAACGCATATATATGGAATTTAGAAAGACGGTAACGATGACCCTATATGTGAGACAGCAAAAGAGACACAGATGTAAAGAACAGTCTTTTGGACTCTGTGGGAGAAGGCGAGGGTGGGATGATTTGAGAGAATAGCATTGAAACATGTATATTATCATATGTGAAACAGATTGCCAGTCCAGGTTCTATGCATGAGACAGGGCGCTCAGGGCTGGTGCACAGGGATGACCCTGAGGGATGGGATGGGGAGCGAGGAGGGAGGGGGGTTCAGAATGGGAAACACAGGCATACCCATGGCTGATTCATGTCAATGTATGGCAAAAACCACTACAATATTGTAAAGTAATTAGCCTCCAATTAAAATCAATAAATTAATTTTTAAAAAGTAAATGGATTGTTGTTCAATTGAAAAAAAAAAAAAAAAAGGACCCTCAGGCTCCTTTCCTGAAGTTTCTGAGGCCGGGGACAGTGCTTTCAACTAGTGTTCCAGAAGCTTCAAAGCCAAAAGATGGGACTGGGGTTTTGTCTCAATTTCCCCTCCCACCTCCAGCAAGCTTCCACCCTAGTCACTTTGAATCCACCTCAATATTCTCATTTTTTCTTATTTTTAACTCTTCACTTTGAAATAATTTGACTCGTAAAAAAATTTGCCAAAAGAATAAGAATTATCTTATGCTTTACATTCGGCTTTGCCAAATATCAGTCTTACGTAGCCATAATATTCAATACAATAATTAAAATTAGGACATTGACATTAATCCAATCCTCTATGCTAATCCACAGCCCTTATTTAAATGCTGCCAATTGTTCGATTCATGCCCTTTCTCTGCTTTGGGATCTAACTCTGGCAAATTCCAATAAATTAAATATAGTGTGAGGCTAGGAAAAGCCTCTTTGAGACAAGTCCCCAACAGCCCTGTAAACAGAAAGTTCTTCAATTCCGTTTTACAGGGACCCTCTAGAGAGCTCCCCTGATGCCTCTGCTACTGCTGCTAAGCCACTTCAGTCGTGTCCGACTCTGTGCGACCCCATAGACGGCAGCCCACCAGGCTCCCCTGTCCCTGGGATTCTCCCGGCAAGAGCACTGGAGTGGGTTGCCATTTCCTTCTCCAATGCATGAAAGTGAAAAGTGAAAGTGAAGCCACTCAGTCGTGCCTGACTCTTCGCAACCCCATGGACCACAGCCTACCAGGCTCCTCTGTCCATCGGATTTTCCAAGCAAGAGTACTGGAATGGGGTGCCATCGCCTTCTCCCCCCGATACCTCACATGGCCCTTATAATAAAGAGATCTAGGTAAACACTGAGATAACAATTTTGATGGTCTTGGCCCAGGTTAGTAGGATAAGTAGAAGCATACAGAAAAATCACTATCGGTATATAAGCACTCAGGGAAAGGGTGGTGAAAGGCAGAAGCAAGCTTCCGCAGAGAAGAGCCTGAGATGCTATGGGTGTTACCTTGCTTCTCCCTTGAGCAGCGTCACCTCCAACTCTGACCATCACCAGGCACAACCCTGCCTGCCAGTCAAAGTCCATTCAATGGGGACTTGCTGGTGGTGGTCTAGTGGTTAAGACTTTACCTTCCATTTCAGGAGATAGGAGTTCAATCCCTGGTCCAGGAACTAAGATCCCATATGCCTCTCAGCCAAAAAGAAAAAAAAAAAAAAACACACACCAAAAACAAAAAACCTAAACATAAAATAGAAACAACATTGTCACAAATTCAATGAAGACTTTAAAAATGGTTAACATTAAAAAAAAAGAGATTCATTTAATGAGATGATGCGTGGAAACGATTTAGTTCACGAACACATGAAGAGGACTCAATGAATGTTGCTTCTAGTGTGTTTCTCTTCCCAAACTACTCTCTTCTTGAAATTTCTTGATTCAGTCCAAGAAGGGTGACACTCCCAGTTTGCAACCCCTTTCTGTTGTCTGAGTCTTTCCTGTAGCTCTGAACACATCCTGATTTATATTGTAGTTATCTGTGTACTTCCTTATCTGTTAACAATTGCCCCAATTAGATTGTAAATTCTGATCCTTCTGTTGCCTGTGCGGATCACGCTGTGGGTAGCTGGCTTCCGAACGCACTGGGACATCCAGCCTGCAGATTCTCTTTTTTAATTTACTGCCAACTCTCTAGGCTTTAACTTGTCTTAAGCATCTTCCCATAAACCTGCCACTTCGCTCCATGGAGGAGGCACCTGTTCTAAACTAGCCTCTTACAGGAGGCAAGTCCTCTTCTCTGCAGGAAAAAAGGCATGCCCCTATTCAGGTAGACATCTTATTAATGATGAGACTTCGGGGCATAGTCTGTAGTTTGGGTACTGTCCATCGCCCTTAGGTAAAAGAGAGACAAAGTTTAAGGAGGTTGATGACAGTTTCTAACACTTTGGTGTTTCACATCTTCAAAGCACTTTACACAAATCAACTAATGAACACTTCCAATCACACAGCATGCAGTCTCCCCTGGGGATTTGGAGGCTCTAGGCTTCAATTCTGCAGCCTGTGATGTGAAAGGAGTGGGCAATTTCAAGTTAACAATCGCATTTATGATTGCGCTCCTTTAAAGACAGGCGATCACATCTCCTGCCTTTCACTGAGCAAGTTCCTGGCTGGCTATTTGTTGACTGACTGAATCCACTGATAGCAGATCCTTAGATGAGGCTCTTCCTCTGCCCTCCTCCTTCCTCAGGTCTCATCCAAAGGCACAGGCCAAGTTCATTCTAGAAAATTCTTTCCAATGCTGCATTAGATCATTTAGTGTAAAATGTCTAGGGCCGAGGTCCATTATAAAAATTAGGTGCAAGGTCTGAAATCTGTTCCCAGAAAAACACTAAGTGCACACAGCACTTGCTTCAAATGTTCATGTGACTTTTCAGCGCCCTCTCTGAAACCCAAACTCAGACTCTGCTTCAACAGTTGTTTGGAAGCAGCCAGCTTAAAAAGGATCACCTATGTCCAGTTCAGGGAGAAATAATCTATTCTGCCAAGAATACTTTGGTTCCACTGGTTTAAAAGCTAAATTTGTAAGTGCAGTTTCCCTTTTCAGATGAGGCATCAGGAATATTTTAAAATGTTCTATGACTGTGTTTCGCTTAAACATCATTAAGCGAAATTGTGTGCTTTCCTGTCACAGCCATTTGCAATGACCTTAGGGACTTGTTTTTCTTCTTCTCAGTCTCATCTAATGGCAGAGTCTCATATTTGGGAAAATAGGAAAGGTTCTGCCTGTCTTCTTAGCTAGAGGATGTGTCGTTAGGAGAGAAAACATTTCTGAAAACTCCTTGGCAGTGCCCACAGTGATGTTAACTAAATTCTCCATAAATATCCCCCAACAGAGTTCAACAAATGATGTCAAGAAGCCCTGACATCCCAACACCTAATTCCTTTTTGAAAATCAGGAAGGAAAATAAATTGTAGGCATTTGATGGAAAAGAGCCTCACTTTCTAGGAAAAGTGAGCATTTTGAGGTGGAGGCTTCCCTGGTGGCTCAGATGGTAAAGAATCTGTCGGCAATGCAGGAGACCCGGCTTTGATCCCTGGGTTGGAAAGATCCCTGGGAGAAGGAAATGGTAACCCACTCCAGTATTCTTGCCTGGAGAATCCCAAGGACAGAGGAGCCTGGCAGGTACAGTCCATGGGTCCTGACGAGTCAGACAGGATGGAATCTGAATGACTAACACATACACTGGGAGAGAAGAAGGCAAAGAAATATCAAAAGGAAGTTTGAAGCTCCTTGGGAGTAGCCCTCCAAAATCGATAGCTCATATTTCAACAGTCATTCTTCAAATGCAGAAATGTAAGATTCTTTCTTAAAGATCTTCTCCAAGAGCCTAGGCAGTGTCAAGGTAGGGTCCTCACTTCCTGGTGTTTGGGGAGAGGAGGAAGGAAGGAGTAAGCAACTTTGCAGTCTAGAGAGTGGATTCCATGAACTAAAGCCAAGGATGAAAGGGTTTTCCATGTCCTCTGCAACTGATGTGGAAATTCGGCCCTGCAATGGCCCAGGGGACCTTGAACAACTGAGAGGCCCAGCTGTCTTTAGATAGAACAGGAACTTAGGAGTTCAAGTCTGTGATTCTTTTCTTTTTAAAATTTTTATTGAAGTGTAGTTGATTTACACTGTTGTGTTAGTTTCAGCTATACAACCAGTTTTTACATACACACACACACACACACACACACACACACACACACACATACTGGAGTAGGATATGGCAACCTACTCCAGTATTCTTGCCTGAAAAATTCCGTGGACAGAGGAGCTTGGTGGGCTACAGTCCATGGGGCCGAAAGACTGAAGTGACTGAGCACAGCATACATATGTATATATACACACATACATAGGCACATATAAATATATTTTATGCATATACATCCCATTCTTTTTTATATTATTCCCCCCACAGGCCATTACAGAGTATTGAGTAGAGTTCCTGTGCTCTACAGTAGGTTCTTACTAGCTAGCTACTCCAATATTTCGGCCACCTGATGCAAAGAGCTGACTCATTTGAAAAGACTCTGATGCTGGGAGGGATTGGGGGCAGGAGGAGAAGGGGACGACAGAGGATGAGATGGTTGGATGGCATCACGACTCGATGGACATGGGTTTGGGTGGACTCTGGGAGTTGGTGATGGACAGGGAGGCCTGGCGTGCTGCGGTCCATGGGGTCGCAGAGAGTCGGACATGGCTGAGCGACTGAACTGGACCGAACTAGTGTCAACGTGTCTATCCCGGTCTCACAGTTTATCTCCCCTGAACCCTTTGCCCTCTAGGAAGCATAGTGTTAGTTGCTCAGTAATATCCGATTCTTTGCGACCCCATGGACCATAGCCCACCAGTCTCCTCTGTCCACGGGATTCTCCAGGCAAGAATACTGGAGTGAATTGTCATTTCCTCCTCCAGGGGATCTTCCTGACCCAGGGCTTGAACCCACCTCTCCTGTGTCTCTTGCATAAGGTGGATTCTTTACCACTGAGCCACTGGGATAAGTTTCTGGTGAGGATTAAATAAGGCAGTTAAATATATGGAAGTATACCTCCCTTGCTTCATAAAAAAAATTGTAGTGGTACACTTGCCCACTTCAAACACACATTAAATTTTTTTTTTTTTAAAGAATTCAAATGAAAACTATTAAAGACTTAACTAATATGATTCTCCATTAAAATTAGATGTGCAATATTAAATAATCATTTTTAAATTTGAGGTTTAGGAAATATGCTTTTTGCTTTGGTTTGGTTTTTTTTGGAAAAGAACTTTAAAAACATTTTATTGGAGTATATAGATGCTTTACAATGCTGTGTTAGTGTCCGCTGTACAGCAAAGTGAATCAACTGTATGTCCACATACATGCCTTCTCTTTAGATTTCCTTCCCATTTAGGTTTCCGTTGAGAGGAGCTCCCTGTGCTATGCAGTAGGTTTTCATTTTTATCTGCACATACTAGTGTATATATGTCAATTCCAATCTCCCAGTTCATCCTAAGCTGCTTCCCCTCCTTGACATCTTTATATTTATTGTTGACATCTGTGTCTCTACTTCTGCTTTGCAAACACATTCATCTGTACCATTTTTCTAGATTCCACCTGTATGTGTTAATATGCATTTGTTTTTCTATTTCTGAAGAGAATATGTTTATATTTTAGAAACCACTTAAAAAAGACACTTCAGGGTAAATGTATTGAAAGAGATATGAATGACACGTCGCCTCCACTTTCTGTGGAATGTGTGTGAAGGTTAGTCACTCAGTCGTGTCTGATTCTTTGCAACCCCACAGGGTGTAGCCCATCAGGTTCCTCTGTGCATGGAATTCTCCAGGCAAGAAGACTGGAGTGGGTTGCCATTCCCTTCTCCAGGGGATCTTCCTGACCCAGAGATCAAACCCACATCTCCGGCATTTGCAGACAGATTTCTTTATCACTGAGCTACCTGCAGTTACCAATTATTGCAGCCGCCAGGCAAGCTGCACTGGTGAGCCCTGAGGGAACTCAGGAAGGAAAGAATGCAGTCACCAAACTGTATCCACTCCCTACCACGAGCCCCAAGGGAGCCCAGGACCTGAAAAATGCAAGATATTGGCCCCAGATAGCTGAGTTAGTTAGTTAAGTCGCTCAGTTGTGTCCGACTCTTTGTGACCCCTTGGACTGTAGCCCACTGGGCACCTCTGTCCATGGGATTCTCCAGGCAAGAATGCTGGGGTGAGTTGCCATTTCCTTCTCCAAGGGATCTTCCCGACCCAGAGATCAAACCCAGGTCTCCTGCATTAGAGGCAGACGCTTTAACCTCTGAGCCACCAGGGCTGAGGTGTATATCAAGGCAACGATTTCGCTGAGCTCAAACTTTTGCATCTTCCCACACATAGGAAGGAGATCAGTCCTGGGTGTTCATTGGAAGGACTGATGCTGAAGCTGACACTTCAATACTCTGGCCACCTGATGCAAAGGGCTGACTCATTGGAAAAGACCCTGATGCTGGGAAAGATTGAGGGCAGGAGGAGAGGGGGACGACAGAGGATGAGATGGTTGGATGGCATCACCAACTCAATGGACATGGGTTTGGGTAGACTCTGGGAGTTGATAATGGACAGGGAGGCCTGGCGTGCTGCAGTTCATGGGGTCACAAAGAGTCGGACACGACTAAGCAACTGAACTGAAACGGTACATAGAAAACCACTAAATTCCTTAACTTGGGATATCTAGTTTTCTTCAATTTACAAAAAAACTTTTGATGATTAGACTACTTGCCCTTTGTTGCAAAACTTCTGTTTAACCTGGCTCTTCCCCTCACCTCCTCAGAGGAGTTCTCTCAGGGTGACTTGAGACGCTGCCTCCCTGGTTTAAGTCCTAAGATTTCCACTGGATAAGACATAACTCTCAATTTTTACATTGGGTGTATTTTTTCAGTCAACACCACTCTATCCTAGGCCCCTGGCTCAGAGCCCATAAGATGCCATTAATTTTTTATATCTCTACTTTGCTAATTTTCTCTATTTTTGAAAGTTCCTTTCCTTGTTCCCTCCTCAGCTGTGGTTTCATATATGAACCTGTTTCTTATGAATTATGTCTTCATTTTATTCAAAGATCAAGATATTAACCTCCTAGAGCGACTCTCCCTAGCAACAAGCTGCTGCGGAGATAAGGAAAAATATTGGCACCCATGTCTCTCAGCTTAGCTCTCCTTCACAAGATGGAAGGTGGCTGGTGCCCCCTTGGAAAGGTCATTTCTAATGATTAATCCAAACATACGAACAATAAATTTTACTCATTAAGCATGGGTTTCCCTGGTGTCTCAGACGGTAAAGAATCTACCTGCAATGCAGGAGACCTGGGTTCAATCCCTGGGTCAGGAAGGTGGCCACCCACTCCAGTATTCTTGCTTGAGAACGCCATGGAAAGAGGAGCCTGGTGGGCTACAGTCCATGGGGTCACAAAGACTTGGACAAACTGAGCGGCTAACACTTCTACTCTCATTAAGCATAATTCTCAAATTCTGGTATTTTAAGATAACTGAAAATTGGAAGGCAATCCTAATGCTTTCTTTTTCTGGGGAAGAAGTGTGAAAAAGCCATGCTCAACACCGAGAAGCTATTAATTTTCCTCTTCTCCTGTTTCTGCTATCACTACCAGATGGCGCAGAACGCCGAGCACTGCGTGGAGGTGCCGTGCGTGCATTATCTCATCACTGCGCACAATAGTCTAGGAGATAAGCACCCTAATCATCCCCGTTTTACCAGCAAAGAGATGCGGGCTGAAGGAGGTTAAGTCCTTCAAAGTCCTAAGAGTAGCAAGTGGCTAGAGGCCAGATTCAGGTCCAGTCACTTCTCATCCCAAACCTTTTCTCTCACCCTCACTCTGCCCTGCTTTATCGGCTCCATGGAAAGGAACTGTGTAGGATTCTAGAATAGTCGACAATATATCGATTTGCATAGTATAAGGTTTTGAGTACAGTGAAGGAAACGGATAACAGAGAGAACTTTACCATTTTGGTCTTCCATTTGGAAAAGCAAGCCAGCAACCAGATGTACATTCACATGTGCGTGCGCAGGTTGCTTTAGTCATGTCCAACTCTGTGACCCTGTGGACCGTAGCCCACCAGGCTCCTCTGTCCATGGGACTCTCCAGGCAAAAATGCAGGTATGGGTTGCCATGCACACATCCTCTAAATTTGTGTGCTATATGCGAGATGTCAAGGATGCTAAAAATGATGAAGATGTCATTTTTTAAAATTCGCAGTGTAAAGGGGGAAAGAAAAGTAAATGTGTATACCTTTATTTAGAAGTTAGGACAGAGATACAATTGTGCATGTACTCAGTCGTGCCCTACTCCTTCTGACCCCATGAATGTAACCCGTCAGTCTCCTCTGTCGGTGAAATTTTCCAGGTGAGAATACTGGAGTGGGTTGCGCTCTCCTCCTCCAAGAGATACAATTACAAGAAGTAAAAACAAATTTCTTGAGGATGTCAGGAAAGCCTCCCTTGAAGAAGTATCTTCTTGAACTGGCTTCAAAACATGTCATCCTTCAGGAAAAAAAATGCACTAATGTAGAAGTCTGGGCAAAGGCAAAAGCCTGCAACCCTGGCAGGAAGGGCATGGCAGGTAAGGGCTGGGAGCAGAGATGAGGCTGCGGAGCAGTGGGTCGGTGTCAGATCAAGAGAAGTATCACTTACCTTGTACATTTCTGTCAATTTCCAACTCAACTCTGCCAGACCACGTGCTATTAAATGGTGGTTGTATCAGTATGGGTTGTTCAGAGAAACAGAACCAATAGTGTTTATATTATAGTAATATATAATTACATGTATATGTATTGTATGTAATTGTAAGTTATATAATTGCAAATGTCTTTATATATGTATGCCATTATATTATGCATATAATTATATTATTATACTATATTTATAAAGAAATTTATTATAAATAATTGGCTCTCTTATTCATGGAAGTTAGAAGTCCTGAATCTTCAGTCAGAAAGCTGAAGACCTGGGAGAACAATGGCATAGTTCCGGTCCAAATCTAAAGGCCAGAATAACCAATAGTGTAAATTACAGTTTCAGGTTTGAGTCTGAAGGCTAGAAAAGACTGACCATGTCCCCTCAGCCAGCCATCCATCCACAACCTTTTTGGCACCAGGGACATGTTTTGTGGATGATATTTTTTCCATGGACGGTGCCCAGGATGAGAGGGTGGGTGGTTTCAGGATGATTCAAGACTATTCCATTTATTGTGCATTTTATTTCTATTATTATTACAGCTCCACCTCAGATCATCAGGCATTTGATCCAGGAGGTTGGGGACTCCTGCCACCAGCTCAAAGAATGTCACAGAGAGAGAGAGTGAGTATTTTCTTCTCAGCCTTTAGGTTCTATTCAGGCTGTCCTTATAAGGGTTGGATAGGCCTGCCCACAAGGAGGAGGGCAGTCTGCTCTTCTCAGCTTATTGGCTCAAATGCTAATCTCATCCAGACACACCCTTACAGACACACCCAATGTAATTAATCGAGGCAGGCTGTGACCCAGGCATCAGAGTGTCCTAATGTCATTTCTTGGAAATACGGTCACCGATGCTAAGAAATGTGTCTTAATGTGTTTTAAAAGCAGAGCCGTTATTAAACTATGACATACTATATATGTTTCTGTGGTGGCGCAGCTGGTAAAGACTCCACCTGCAATGTGGGAGAACTGGGTTTTTGATCCCTGGGTTGGGAAGATCTCCTGGAGAAGGGAAAGGCTACACACTCCAGTGTTCTGGCCTGGAGAATTCCATGGACACTATAGTCCACAGGTTTGCAAAGCGACTCTCGCTCTCATACTATATAAGCATTTCAGTGTTAGTATTTAACAGAAAGGCAGTGGGCATGGTAGGCAGCAAATAGCCTTTGATGCCATGCACAAATCATGGTCAGTTTCCATCCTTCTGGCCTGTTGCTTTAGAGGCTTGGTTTTCTTATCTATAAAACAAGGATAACTAGAAGTGATATGCAAAATATTTAGCAGTGGGTTTGTATTGGAGTAACAGGCAAATTTGGCCTTGGAATGCAGAATGAATCAGGGCAAAGACTAATAGAGTTTTGCCAAGAAAATGCACTGGTCATAGCAAACACCCTCTTCCAACAACACAAGAGAAGACTCTACGCATGGACATCACCAGATGGTCAACACCGAAATCAGGTTGATTGTATTCTTTGCAGCCAAAGATGGAGAAGCTCTATACAGTCAACAAAAACAAGACTGGGAGCTGACTGTGGCTCAGATCATGAACTCCTTATTGCCAAATTCAGACTTAAATTGAAGAAAGTAGGGAAAACTGCTAGACCATTCAGGTATGACCTAAATCAAATCCCTTATGATTATATAGTGGAAGTGAGAAATAGATTTAAGGGTCTAGATCTGATAAATAGAGTGCCTGATGAACTATGGAATGAGGTTCGTGACATTGTACAGGAGACAGGGATCAAGACCATCCCCATGGAAAAGAAATGCAAAAAAGCAAAATGGCTGTCTGGGGAGGCCTTACAAATAGCTGTGAAAAGAAGACAGGTGAAAAGCCAAGGAGAAAAGGAAAGGTATAAGCATCTGAATGCAGAGTTCCAAAGAAGAGCAAGAAGAGATAAGAAAGCCTTCTTCAGCAATCCATGCAAAGAAATAGAGGAAAACAACAGAATGGGAAAGACTAGAGATCTCTTCAAGAAAATGAGAGACACCAAGGGAATATTTCATGCAAAGTTGGGCTCGATAAAGGACAGAAATGGTCTGGATATAACAGAAGCAGAAGATATTAAGAAGAGGTGGCAAAAATACATGGAAGAACTGTACAAAAAAGACCTTCACGACCCAGATAATCATGATGATGTGATAACTAATCTAGAGCCAGACATCTTGGAAAGTGAAGTTAAGTGGGCCTTAGAAAGCATCACCTTGAACAAAGCTAGTGGAGGTGATGGCATTCCAGTTGATCTGTTCCAGATCCTGAAAGATGATGCTGTGAAAGTGCTGTACTCAACATGCCAGCAAGTTTGGAAAACTCAGCAGTGGCTGCAGGACTGGAAAAGGTCAGTTTTCATTCTAATCCCAAAGAAAGGCAATGCCAAAGAATGCTCAAACTACCGCACAAATGCACTCATCTCACATGCTAGTAAAGTGATACTCCAAATTCTGCAAGCCAGGCTTCAGCAATACGTGAACCGTGAATTCCCTGATGTTCAAGCTGGTTTTAGAAAAGGCAGAGGAACCAGAGATCAAATTGCCAACATCCGCTGGATCATGGAAAAAGCAAGAGAGTTCCAGAAAAACATCTATTTCTGCTTTATTGACTATGCCAAAGCCTTTGACTGTGTGGATCACAATAAACTGTGGAAAATTCTGAAAGAGATGGGAATACCAGACCACCTAACCTGCCTCTTGAGAAATCTGTATGGAGGTCAGGAAGCAACAGTTAGAACTGGACATGGAACAACAGACTGGTTCCAAACAGGAAAAGGAGTCCGTCAAGGCTGTATATTATCACCCTGCTTATTTAACTTCTATGTAGAGTACATCATGAGAAATGCTGGACTGGAAGAAGCACAAGCTGGAATCAAGATTGCCGGGAGAAATATCAATAACCTCAGATATGCAGATGACACCACCTTTATGGCAGAAAGTGAAGAGCAGCTAAAAAGCCTCTTGATGAAAGTAACAGAGGAGAGTGAAAAAGTTGGCTTAAAGCTCAACATTCAGAAAATGAAGATTATGGCATCTGGTCCCATCACTTCATGGGAAATAGATGGAGAAACAGTGGAAACAGTGTCCGACTTTATTTTTTGGGGCTCCAAAATCACTGCAGATGGTGACTGCAGCCATGAAATTAAAAGATGCTTACTCCTTGGAAGAAAAGTTATGACCAACCTGGATAGTATATTCAAAAGCAGAGACATTACTTTGTTGACTAAGGTCTGTCTAGTCAAGGCTATGGTTTTTCCTGTGGTCATGTATGGATGTGAGGATTGGACTGTGGAGAAGGCTGAGCACCGAAGAATTGATGTGTTTGAGCTGTGGTGTTGGAGAAGACTCTTGAGGGTCCCTTGGACTGCAAGGAGATCAACCCTGGGATTTCTTTGGAAGGAATGATGCTAAAGCTGAAGCTCCGGTACTTTGGCCACCTCATGCGAAGAGTTGACTCATTGGAAAAGACTCTGATGCTGGGAGGGATTGGGGGCAGGAGGAGAAGGGGACGACGCAGGATGAGATGGCTGGATGGCATCATGGACTCGATGGACATGAGTCTGAGTGAACTCCGGGAGTTGGTGATGGACAGGGAGGCCTGGCGTGCTGCAATTTATGGGGTCTCAAAGAGTCGGACATGACTGAGCGACTGAACTGAAGTGAACTTGTACAGGCACCCAGCAATTAAAAGAGAAGTCAGCCATAGGGGAGGAGGGGTGTATCATTATGTACCATCAGCACATCCACCCTAGAACTGATCACATCCACTTCACGGGAGAGAGGTGGGGGTGAATTGGTGGAGAAATTGACACAGAGACACCTAACAATGTCCAGACAGTCAAGAGCTCATCTTCCAACTTCTCAAGTCTGAAAGGTACTGTCTTTGTTTCCTAATCAAGCAGACATGGTTTCTCTCAACCTTGCCTCTCTGCAGCAGGCAGAGATGAGCTCATTTCACATAACCTCTGCAGACTCTGCTTCTGGTCTCCACGGTCATTCAGGGAAAGTCAGTTGGCTTCAGGTTTTATTGTCAGAGGCAGCGAAGCCTGAGGCTCATCCAAACAACTTACCCTGAGGTTTGGTTGACCTCAAGCAGCTAAGCTGTTTCTGTCAGTGGTCTAGGGTCTACTGAAGGAGGAGACATGTTTTTACAAAGAGCTCCCCTTTTTTATGCAACTGAAGAACCTTGGCATTCATATTCTAGGTTTCCACAGAGGAGCCAGTGGAGAATCAGGCACCGTTTTTTTTCCTTCACATCAGCCCCGTGCCCACAGCTTCAGAGCAGACAACGAGAGCCAACCTCTTACAACATCTCAGTTCAGTTCAGTCACTCAGTCATGTCCAAGTCTTTATGACCTCATTGACTGTAGCATGCCAGGCTTCCCTGTCCATCACCACTTCCCAGAGTCTGCTCAAACACATGTCCATTGAGTCAGTGATGCTATCCAACCATCTCGTCCTCTGTCACGCCCTTTTCCTCCTGCCTGCAATTTTCAAACAAAGTTCATGGGGGAGGACTCTTGTAGAAGTGGGCAGAGGGGAAGGGCAGCCTGTGGTGCTGAAGGGGGAAAGCTCTTATTTCTCTCGGTGCTTTCCAAACTGTGAGGAAAAATCTTGGTTTTCTTCTGTTTCACTACGCACATTGCTTCACCACTGGTCACGAAATGTGTGAAATTTTGGTACCAAACAATTCTCCTACTGCGGAAGCTGGAGTCCCTACAATTTGATTTGATTTGATTCTGACACTATCTACCAGGAGCTAGCACTGACTCTCGAAGGTTGAGGGCTCCATCCTACAAGACTGCCCATCCGGAAACATTTCAGATGCCAACTGCAAGTCCAGATTGTAACCTGTACTTGTAACCAACCAGCTATAAGTCAAAGTTTCCCAGGACCTCCTCCTCAGGTCCAATAATTTGCTAAAATGGTTCACAGAACTTAGGGCAACAGTTTGTGGTGGTTGAGGTGCTTTAGTTGCTCGTTCGTGTCTTGCAACCCCATGGAATGTAGTCTACCAGACTCCTCTGTCCATGGGATTCTCCAGGCAAGAATACTGGAGTGGGCTGCCATTTCCTTCTGCAGGGGATCTTCCTGACCCAGAGATCAAACCCAGAGCCTCTGTGTTGCAGGCAGATTCTTTACCAACTGAGCTACCAGGGAGGTCCACGGGCAACAGTTTCCTTATTAGCTTAAAGTGTGAAAGTGTTAGTCCCTCAGTTGAGTCCGACTCTTTGCTACCTCATGAACTGTAGTCTGCCACACTCCTCTGTCCATGGGATTCTCCAGGCAAGAATGCTGGAGTGGGTAGCCATTCCCTTTTCCAGGGGACCTTTCCCACCCAGAGATCGAACCTGGGTCTCCCGCATTGCAGATGGATTCTTTACTGTCTGAGCCACCAGAGAAGCCCCACTTATTAGCTTACTGACTCGTTATAAAAGAATACAACTCAGGGCGGCCAGCTGGACTGGATGCACAAGGCTGGGGATGGGGGATGGGACACAAGCTTCCACCACCATCTCCAGATCCACCGTCTTCCCAGAACCTCCGTGTGTACATCAGCCCAGAAGCTCTCCAAATGTCATCACGGAGGATTTTTATGGAGGCGTCATTACGTAGTCGTGAATGATTACATCATTGGCCACTGTGATTAATTCAGCTTCTGGTCTCTTTTCTCTCCCTGAAGGTCAAAGAAAATGGCTGAAAATACTAACCCTCTGCTCTGATGCTTGGTTCTCCTGGCCGCCAGCACTCTTCCTGATTCTTTGCAGAAACTCCAGTCTCCAAGCATCTCATTAGTGTACAGGAGAGAGTTATCATTCAGGGACTCCAGGGGTTTCAGGAGCTCTGTGCCAGGAGGCAAGGGAAGGAGTGTGTGTGTGCATGCTAAGTCACTTTGGTCATGTCCCACTCTGTTCGACCCTATGGATGGTCACACCAGGCTCCTCTGTCCATGGGATTCTCCAGGCAAGAAGACTGGAGTGAGTGAGTTGCCATGCCCGCCTCCAGGGGATCTTTCCAATCCAGGAATCGAACCCACATCTCTTACGCCTCCTGCATTGGTAGGAGGGTTCTTTACCCTTAGTGCCACATGGGAAGCCCAGGGGAAGAAGGGCAGAGACCAAACACGTGGTTCTTACTATGCCACAGGTGCAGGCCTCGGTTAACTCAGCAGAAACCAGAGGCTGGGTGGCCCTTCAGAGTCATCCCAAATTGGCATAAGGAGCTGGCTCTCCAGTTCCCCAGGGCAGTCAGTCTTAGGATGTGGGGTCCCAAGGGAGAGGGGCCACCTTGGGTGAAGGGGCTCTTGGTTGCTGAGAGCTGGCAGCTGAAGAGCTGTCGCAGCCTTCCCCCAGCTGGGGCCATAAATCTTTCCGGCCTGAAGGGGACCAGGGGCCACAGCACTGCAAACCCCACAAATGTTGCCCATTCTCCTATGCTCACCAAATCCCTTGCTCTCCTCTACCCCTGCTCATATAAACACCTCTCAAATGGGATCATCCCTGAATGGCTGACTTTAGTCTCCTGCCCTGAACTTCTGCCTCCAGCTTTCCCCACTGTTTCTCAAAGAAAAACCAAATGCTAAATGGATGTACCCTGGGCTAAACTCAGCACAGTCCGCACAATATCTAAGGTCAGGACTTCCCTGGCCCCACGTAACATAGGAAGAATCTGAGTCCCAGTTAGATTAGATAACTTACCCAAGGTTGCAGTTGCTAATCACCTTGTGTGCACACATACCAGCAAGGCTGCTTTATCACAGATGGATCTCAAAGGGTGGCCTTGAAGGGAAAACAAGTCACAACAGGGCAGTCCGAGGGGGTCTGTGGGAAGAGAGAGCGTTGATCCAAATGGCAGCTTCTGGGAGTGGCAAGGGTCTGAATTGCTTCTTTGTGTGTCCTCCCCAAACCACCCTAAATCACTTGGGCTGCAAGGAAAAGACACCGCTCTTGGCTAGATCTCCCTTTTGCCACCACTAAGTCCCTGCAGATGGTGACTGCAGCCATGAAATTAAAAGACGCTTACTCCTTGGAAGAAAAGTTATGACCAACCTAGATAGTATATTCAAAAGCAGAGACATTACTGTGCCGACTAAGGTCCGTCTAGTCAAGGCTATGGTTTTTCCTGTGGTCATGTATGGATGTGAGAGTTGGACTGTGAAAAAGGCTGAGCACCAAAGAATTGATGCGTTTGAACTGTGGTGTTGGAGAAGACTCTTGAGGGTCCCTTGGACTGCAAGGAGATCCAACCAGTCCATTCTGAAGGAGATCAACCCTGGGATTTCATTGGAAGGAATGATGCTAAAGCTGAAGCTCTAGTACTTTGGCCACCTCATGAGATTACTTGACTCATTGGAAAAGACTGTGATGCTGGGAGGGATTAGGGGCAGGAGGAGAAGGGCACGACCAAGGATGAGATGCCTGGATGGCATCACGAACTCAATGGACGTGAGTCTGAGTGAACTCCGGGAGTTGGTGATGGACAGGGAGGCCTGGCGTGCTGCGATTCATGGGGTCGCAAAGAGTCGGACACAACTGAGTGACTGAACTGAACTGAGCTGAAGTCCCTCTGAGTTAGAGATTCTCCATCACCACTGGCCAGACTCATCCTTGCCTCCTCCCACCATGGCTCGGGAAGTCCCACTACACAGAGTGGAAACTATTAATCAAACATGCTAAGAGACTTGGCAGCAGGCACCCCAGATGGCGTGTGTGTGTGGGGGACTGCCCCTCCCTAATTGCATGATCTTAGTTCCCTGATCAGGGACTGAACCTGGGTCACTACAGTGAAAGCAATGAGTCCTAACCACTGCACCACCAGGGAACTGTCCCCAGATACTTCTCAGCGCCCACACTCCTGTAGGTCTACACTCTTTCACTGTGCCTTGGCAAACCTCCCCTCTCTGCTTGAGGGGCTGTTTTAGAAAATTATTACTATTATTACCATGAAAGGAATCCGATGAGCCAATGTGTAAAATTAGAATGTAGAGACTAGACTCACCCTGCCCCCTCCCTCCACGCCCCAGCTCTGTCCCAGGCTTTGCATTAAAGGGACTCAGGCAGCGGTGCCCACAACTGTTAGTCGCTGAACTTATTTTTAAAAGAAAGAAAAGAAAAAGAGAAGCCTAAACGACGCTATTATGGTGGCTAATTAAATGTCTTCTTTGCTCGTACAATGCATTCATTTTTGAGGATCATTACTTCCCGCATAGCTTCTTTCAAGAGCTTGGTTTAAGGTTTCATGTAGGGAAACCACAGAGCAAGGCTGAAAGCCACAGGCCATGTCACCACCAATGGCAGCCTGTGGGTTTGCCAGGAAAACTCCAGGAAAAGAGCATGATTATGGAGCTGCTCTTCTTCTAGGAGCACATGAACCGCAGAGCGAGGGGAGCCGCTACCCACTTTATAGGAGATTCCACAAGTTTATAGATATGGGTGTGTTTGCCTACATAGCCTTTAGCTAATGTTCAAAATTCAGGGTGTTCATTTTCTTCTGAATATTCACTTATTTCTCAAAGAGATGTGAGGTGCCCTAGGGAGTCCCAGACACTCTGATGGATGTTGGAGGAGAGGGCAGAGGGTCGGCAAGACTCAGAGGTGGCTCTGGAGCAAAGGCAGTGTAGGAGCTCGACCCAGTGGATCAGGGTCCTGGAGGCAGGAGATGGTGGCCTGGGGACCGTGAGCATCTTTTTCCAGCTTTATGTGGTCTTGTTTTGTTCAACAAAGTTGGCCATTGTGGGATCCTTTACGTCTTCCGTGCATGCTCAGTCATGTCTGATTCTGCGACACCATGGACTGTAGCCTGACAGGCTCTTCTGTCGATGGGATTTCCCAGGCAAGTATACCGGAGTGGGTTGCCATTTCCTTCTCCAGGGGATCTTCCTGACCCAAGGATCGAACCCGGGTCTCTTGCAGCTCCTGCACTGGCAGGCTGATGCTTTACAGCTAAGCTACCAGGGGCGTTCAGCAGACATCACAATCAGGGTTTCTTCCCCCAGCCCTGTCGTGAGACAGTTACCTTCCTCGCACTGGCTGGGCATTATATTTTTCCAGATAGAACCTGAGGCAGAGAGAGGAAGGGAGTTTACGCTGCCTTCTTTAGTGCCATTGTGCCAATCAGCACCCCATAGGTGCCCAGTAAATATCAACTATAACAACTAAAATAGGGACCCTCAGACTTGTTACCTCCTCCTTCCTACATTGTTGGTAAAGTGTGTGTAAAGGTGTAAAAGAAAATGGAGTTACAGCAATTCCCCCGCATACTAACAAGTTCCATTCCGAGAGTACATTCCTACGTCCAAATTGTTTGTTAGTCCAACAAAATTAGCCTAGGTATCCAGCTAACAGAATCAACTATATAATATTGTAATAGGTTTATAGTACTTTTGACATACATAAACAAACAAGCAAATATAAGGAAAACATTTTTCATCTTATGGTACAGTACCTTGAGAAGTATGGCAGTGTGGTACAACAGCTGGCATCTAGGGACTGCAATTGGGTGAACAGGCAAATATCAGCTATATCACCACTGCTTTACACTTGTTCTGGACATCCTGGGCTTGAAACAAAGATTCTGTACTCTATAGTACTGTACTGTAAAGTACACAAAAGCATAGCCCTTGCAGAGGATGCTCGCGTGTGACAATGCACAGCGGATCCGTGAGCTTACTTATGTGGTTGGACGTGCAAACACATTAGCAACTTGAAGGCTCATATGTAGGGGATTCACTGTATTCTAAACTAAAGTGAGGTTGCAGAAACAAGTGCCAAACCTTAGAAAATGTAATACTGGTTGTTACAGAGAAAACAAATGGCTAACATATTGTACCTAGCGAAGCTCTGTGTGCCCTCTTTTTCTAATCAGATTAGATACTAAACGTGAGCCCTTCCAGATCTCCAAAGTGTGGCCAAGAACTGCAGGGCTATTTTGGACTAAGGTTCCCTAGCTGGAACAGTTAAAGATTTTATCCATTACACAGACTTTTCAGGCACCGAACAAAAACATTCATCCAAAGTGAAACTCTGCACGGTAAATATTTAGGTAAAGGCCAAGTCCAATTTCAACAGATGATACCTGAAAGTAAAAAAAAAAACAAAAAAAAACAAAAAAACCTGCTGACATTTGGAAATGTGTGTTGGCTAAAGCAAATAGGAATGACAGTATATTTTCCCATCAGAAAACGATAGGAGTTAGATATGAGATTTGAATGACCAGGGGTACTCACCGCACTAAAATAGTTCATTTTTGGTCTTACCTTTTTGAAAGTACCCAGAAAAAGAAAAAAAAGAAAAAGAAAGAAACAAAACAAAACTGTTAGTGAGAGAAACAGCTCAACAATAAAAACCCCTCACGGATGCTGTGCTGCAAAAGTCCAGTTGTAATTGGAAGCAAAACCCAGGTCTGAATCCTTCTGCCACCCCCCACCCCCCGCTTTTCCTCCCACCCTCCACTCTGTAATGATGTGAATGCTCAAAAGTCAAGACTGGGTTAAGAGGGGGCCAAAAAGAATGTTTTAGATGAAGTCAGATGTGACCCCTGGAATCAGAGGCATTTGCTGAGCATGGT
Source organism: Capra hircus (assembly GCF_001704415.2). Taxonomy (NCBI): domain Eukaryota; kingdom Metazoa; phylum Chordata; class Mammalia; order Artiodactyla; family Bovidae; genus Capra; species Capra hircus. Next base: position 112,568,339 of record NC_030813.1, read on the forward strand.
TTTAATTACAGGGGCTCAGTCAGCTTCCCAACCCCTTTCTTGGTGCACCTCTAAAAAGGTGCATGGCCTGCCAGCCTGCCAGCAGGAAGGGTTTATAGCCTCGCACCCCGTTAAAGAAAATAAATAAATCAGAAGCCCCTGAGGCAGTCACATGTTTAGAAGCAATGAAATTGCAACCTATTTGCCTTTTCTTAGACGTTTAAATTCCCAGCCCAGGCACAGCCATACAAGCTAAGACTAAACCTTATTGTGAAGGAATTAAAATTCTTTAGCTCTGATGCAGTCTGGCTCATGGCATATGGCCCATAGCTGAAGCCCAAGGGCTCATCCTGTGTTTTCTGATCTCTCATAAAATTGTCAAGCCCTAATGGAAGGAAAGAGTTTTGCGTCTTAAAAAAATCTTGGTACTTCATTGCAAACTCAAGTTCTTTAAGCAAAGCAATTGGTTGAACTCTACGAGTGAGGCCACTTCGAGATGCAAAGGAAATGAAGTCTATAAATGCTGGAGCTTGGATCTAATATCACTGGGTGGGGTGGGGTTGGGGGTGAATTTCTAAGTCTCTGGGAAGGAAGACATGAAAGAGCTTAGGACTGAAAGCAAAGGAAGAATCACTAGCCACGGAATGGGAAAGAGTATCTAAAGATGTTTAGTTTTTAAAGAGAACAGTGCAAATCATCAGAATTGGCCTCTTCAAATAGTTGAAGTTCACTGTTGTTGTGATCGCTAATTTTATGAGTCAACTTGGCTAGGGGATGGTGCCCAGTTACCAAACACCAGTCTAGCTATTGCTTTGGGGTATGTTTTGCATATGATAAGCCATACCCTGGGTTAGATATCCTGATGATAACTCAGTCAGGAGAGTGAATAAAGCAGATTACCCTTCATAATGTGGATGGGGCTCACCCAATCAGTCAAAGCCCTAAAGAGAAAACATTGAGTGTCCCTGAAGAAAAAGAAATTCTGCCAACAGATGGCCTTCAGACTCAAGGCTTCAACATCAGTTCTTCCCTTGGTCTCCTGGCCATGGCCTGTCTTACAGATTTAAAACTTACTGACCTCCAAGAGCCAGTTTCATAAAATAAGTCTCTCTCTATGTAAATGCACCTGAATGGTTCTGCTTCTCTGGAGAACCCTGACAAACAGGGCTGGTATGTGAAGAAGAAAGAGATCTAGGGTTTGGCAGGTCCACTAAGCCCTTTTATGATTCCCATTCATCTCTTTAAAGCCTACAATAACCTTGCAAAGTAAGCAATTCCTCTGTTTTCCTGATTATAAAAACTGAGGTTTTGATCGTTTCCAGAATCACAAAGCAGGAAAGTGGTAGATCTTGTATTCACTCAGGTCTATCTTTCTCCTATGCCCATGTCCTTCGAAGGACATCACTTGGCTTTCCTCTAAGGCTTGAGGCCTTGCGCCTCCACAGAGACACAGAGAGAAGCTGATCTAGAGAGAAATCAAGAGAGAGAGTCCTAATGGCATCAAGGCCTTGGCTTCCATGCTGAGGCCAGTTCTACCTGCCCCTCCATACCAGGTACATGCTTGATTTTTTGCCATCTTTATGGAGGTATAGTTGATATACAACAGACCAAGCATATTCAAAGTGTATCATTTGACAAGTCTTGACTTATGTGTACTTCCACGAAGCCAACACCACAATTCAGATAATGGATATCCCATCACCCCCAGAAGTTTCCTTGTGCCCTTTTTGAAGAAAGGGAAATTCCTCCAATTTCCCTTTCATTTGTTTCTGCCAGCCACCATTGATCTGCTTTTAGTCACTATATGTTACTTGGAATTTTCTGAAATATTACATATAAGTCAAATCATTCCATACATTGTCTTCTTAACAGGCAGGATGTTCTAGCTGTTTACATACATCATAATAATCTGGAGATTCATCACATTGTGTTGATAAATAATTCATTATTTTTGATGACTCTAGTGGGACATGAATTTAATTCATTATTTTTCATGCCTGAGTACTATTCCATTGCATGGCTATACTACCAGTTGTTTATCCATTCATTTACTGGTGGAATTCTGGGTGGTTTCCAGTTTGGAGGTGTCACAAAGAGTGCTTCTCTGAGCATTCTTGGACAGGTCTTTACGTGGACGTCTGCAGAGGTCCAGAGACAATGACTTATTTTGTACTCTCCACAAATTCAGCCATGCTTTTGCATGTGCTTATTTGCTTATCGTCTGCAGTTGCTTTTAAATTAAAATGGTGGAATACGTAGTATGTTGGCTTGCAATACCTGAAATGCATATCTGATAGTTCCTGAACCTGCATTCTTATATAAATTCCTAGGCGTTAGTGATTAGACATAAAATAGGTATATGTTAGTGCTAGTCTTTTGTAGAAATGGCTAAACTGTTTTCCAAAGTGGTAGAACTATTTTACATCCCCATCAGCAGTACATTAGAATTCCAGTTGCTGTATATCCTTGCCAAAACCTAAAATGCTTATTCTTTTTACTTTTAGCTATTTCAATATATGTGTGGGGGGTTTCCCTGGTGGCTCTGACAGTAAACAGCCCACTTGTAGTGTAGGAGATCTAGGTTTGACCCCTGGACTGGAAAGATCCCCTGGAGAAGGGAATGGCTATCCACTCAACTCTTCTTGCCTGGGAAATCCCATGGACAGAGGAGCCTGGTGGGCTACACTCCATGGGGTCACAAAGAGTCAGGCATGACTGACTAGCGCACATTTAATTTTTATTTTAATTTGCATTTCTCTGACACCTAATGGTATTGAAACTCTTTTCACTTGTTTGTTTTTTGTCAGTATATCAGTGTCTATTTTAAATGTGTTTCCTATTTGAGAAAATGAGATTTATTTTCTTATTCGGTATTGAGAGTTCTTTATATATTCAGGGATACAAGTCCTTGGGCTTCCCTGGTAGCTCAGATGGTAAAGAATCTGCCTGCAATGCAGGAGACCTGGGTTGGATCCCTGGGTTGAGAAGATCCCCTGGAGGAGTGTATGACAACCCACTATAGTATTCTTGCCTGGAGAATCCCCATGGACAGAAGAGCCTAGATGGCTACAATCCATGGGATCGCAAAGAGTCCGGCATGACTGAGTGGCTAATCCCAAACACAGTCGTTAATTAAATATGTGATTTGCTATTATTTTCTCCCATTGGCTCCTCTTATCATTTTCTTAGCAGGATATTATACAGAGCAAACATTTTTAATGTTGATGAAAGCCCATTTTATAATTTTTATTTTATAAATCATGCTTTAGATATTATGTTTAAGAAATGTTTGCCTTACCCAAACTCAGAAGACTTTCTTCTATAAGTTTTGTAATTTGGAGTTTTATTCAAACTATTTTGAGAATCATTAGGAAATAATCAAAAAAATTTAAAAAATACAATTTTTGTCAAATGGGTATCTAATCATGTTAAAAACGTTTTATTTCTCCACTGAGCTGTCTTTGCATCTTTGCTGAAAATTAATAGATTCTATATGTATAGGTCAGTTTCTGGATTCTCTGTCCTGGTTTGTTGCTCTATTTGTCTGTCCCGAAGGCACTACCCCATTGTTTCTGTTATTGTGGTGGATTAATAAGACACATTGACCTGGAGGAGGGCATGGCAACCCGCTCCAGTGCTCTTGCCTGGAGAATCCCATGGACAGAGGAGCCTGGCGGGCTGCAGTCCATGGAGGGTCGCAAAGAGTTGGACACGACTGAGCGCCTGAGAACAAGAAGACATACAGAAGTCAGGTAGCAAAAGTCCTCCAATTTGGTCCTTTTTCAGACTTGTTTTAGCTATTCTGTTCTTTTTCATTGAATTTTAGAATCAACTTCTTAAATTCTACCAGAAAATTACATTGGGATTTTGATTATAATTGTTAAATCTATAGATCAATTTGGGGAAAACTGATTGCTTAATAAAACAAAATCCTCTGACCCATAAACGCAATACAAATTTCCAGTTTTGTTTCTGTGCTCTTTAATTGTCTCAGTTTTGTAATCTCCAGTATACAGGTCTTGCAACCACCAACTGATTGGGATAAACGATTCCTCTTGCTCAATAACGTAGAATCACAAACCAAACAGCGTTCTGTCTTATTTAAAATTTTTGATACTTCACTAAGCACAAACTTTTGCATTAATTTTGGTATTTTAAGAGATTACCCTATAATATCATTTGTCTTTTTGTTTTTTTGGTGCTTCTTTAAGTTCTGGGACTGAGGTGAGTGTTTCATATAGTCCACCCTCATTCCAGCTCATCCCTGTTTCATATCTGTGCCAAGTCACTTCAGTCATGAGTGACTCTTTTCGACCCTATGGACAGTAGCCTTCAGGTTCTTCTGTTCTCAGGATTCTCCAGGCAAGAATAGTGGACTGGGTTGCCATGCCCTTCTCCAGGATGTTTCATATTTACTGATGCTAATTTTTAAATTTCAGTTTCCAGTGGTCCTTCTTAGTATATAGAAATGCAATCGACTCTTGTGTATTGATCTTATATCCTACAAACTTCCTAAACTAACTTTTTAGTTTAGACACATTTTCTATAGACTCATTTAGATTTTCTACATATTGTAGTTGGACATGTTTCCAGTTTTCTGAAAGAGATTGAATAGAATTGTTATATTTTTCTGTTAAGTCTTTGGTAGGATTCATTATGGAAACCATCCAGGCCTGTTGTTTTCTTTGTGGGAAGGCTTTTAACTACAAATTCAACTTTCTTAACAAATGTAAAGTTTTTTTGTCTCTTTTTCTTTCTTAAGTCACCTTGTGTGTGTGTGTGTTCAGTGGGCTTTTCTGTCCATGGGATTTTCCTGCAAGAATACTGAAGTGGGCTGCCATTTCCTCCTCCAGGGGGATCTTCCTGACCCAGGGATTGAACTACCATCTCCTGAGTCTCCTGCATTGCAGGTGGATTCTTTACTGCTGAACCACCGGGGGAGTCCTGATGTAACTTTATTATCATGCTGATTACTAGAGAATCTATTTATATGTCATGTTTCACATTCCTGATACTGCTAATTGACTCTTTCTTTCTTTCTTTACTGATCATTCATTTCTCTTCTAGAAAAAAAAAACCATTCTGAATGTATTGATTTTTAAATTGCTTTTCTGTTTTTTATTTCATTGATTTTTCAGTTCAGTTTTTACTAGTTCATTTTACTTTGAATATCAGTTGCCCTTTTTAGTTTCTTAAGATAGGCAGATTTGACTATTTTCTTTTCTAACATAGGTGTTTAGTGTTGTAAATTTTTTATTTAACCACCGCTTTAGCTGCATCCCACAGATTGTATTATATGGTGCTTACATTTTCATTCATTTCAAAATAATATCTAATTTCCCTTTTTACTTCTCCTCTTCCCTGATAGCTCAGTTGGTAAAGAATCCGCCTGCAATGCAGGAGACCTCGGTTCGATTCCTGGGTCGGGAAGATCCGCTGGAGAAGAGATAGGCTACCCACTCAAGTATTCTGGCCTGGAGAATTCCATGGACCGTATAGTCCATGGGATCACAAAAAGTCGGACAGGACTGAGCAACTTTCACTTTCACTGACACTTGAGTGTGTTACTTAGTATCCAGTTATTTAGGATTTTTTCATATATATTTCTATTTTTGGTTTCTAATCTATTAGTGAACTCAGATTTGGCTGCTCACCACTCAAAAGCCACAAATCAAGAGGCAAGTATCAGTGGAAGGGAAGTTGCTTTAATTAGAAAAGTTGGCAATCTGGGGAGAAAGTAGCCTCATGTCCCAAGACCAGCTCCAAAGGTTCTGCTCAGCCATGACAGCTTTCAAAGGGAATATAAGGCAGGGTGGGGAGGGGGCCTGTCTCAGTGAATCTCTGAGGCAGGAGTTTGGATTCTGCATCCTCTTCCATTGCATGCAGACTGGCTGACTCTTCAGATGTTATCTTGTCCTCGTAGGACTGACCAGGGGGCTGCTTCATTCTCACTTCTCTTTATCTACAAAAAGAACCAACAGGTTAAGCAAGGCATGGTGTGCGTTCAGAAGAGCATAAGTCAAGGGCGAGGTTAAATTGCCTGGTGATCTGATTCTTACAATTAGGTTCTTTTAATGTTAGAGGGGAACAAATATGGGCCAACAGGAAAGGGGCAAAGAGCTGCTTTCAATAAAAAAACAATATGTTCAGAGATTATATTTTGCATGAATTTAATCTAAATTATTGCAAGTTTTTGTGACCTAGAGTACAGTGTATTTTGATAAATAGTGCATTGCACTCAAACGTTAATTCTGCTGTAATGCATACTATCAAGGTCAGTTAGGTCAGGCAACCAGACGTGTTGTTCAAGCTTCCTCTATCTGTCTTAATTTGTCGTCCAGTTGTTCTGTAAACTACTGAAAGAGAAATATTGAAATTTCCTAATCTGATGTGAACTTGTCTGGTTCCCCCTGCAGTTTATCAGTGTGTGCCTCATGCATTGAAGGCACTGCTATTATGCACATACATTCAAGATCCTCTGGTATGTGGGTAAATTTAAAAAGCCCAGGAGAGCATCTGTGGCCCCACCGTGCCCTTGCTTGTACTGTTCACCATCCTGAGGTCTCACCCTGCTTCTCCATGACTAGGAATAAACAATATGTCTCCCAAACTACACTGCCTTCAGAAAGAATTATTCAAACACATATTTTTAAGGCATATGTGTTCCTCTTTTTAAGGTACTGGAAATCTCACTGGGGAAGCAAGACCGTGACGCAAGAGGAGGAGCCAAGGCCCTTTGTTAACAGCCAGACCTGGCTCAGAAATACTCTGCAGGAGTCCAGGCGGACTGGAGTTCCAGCAAGCCTGAGTCTTGCACGTGCTTCCGCTCTTTTGTTCTTCCTTCCTCCTCCCTCCCTCTCTTTCCCTCCCCCATTCCTTCCTTCCTTCCCTTCCTTTCGTATTTCCTTTGTACCTAATCAGTGTTGCTTTCTTTGTCAAAGAGGATGCACCGTTTATTCAAATAAGATCCCTGTCCTCGGAGCATATAAAATGATGGCTTGAAAGAAGTGGGACTTGAGTTGGGCCTTGAAAGACAATAGCTGAAGGATGTATTCTGTAGGATGAAGAACGTATTTGGTACATTCACTATAAAGCGAATTCTGTATTTGCTTGTAAGACTCGAAAATTTTACATCTTCTATTTGATCCTTGTTGATCAAAAAGTAAGGTGCTTGGTTTTTTCCCCATTGTTACTAAATCATATATACTTAATAAATGTGCGTTAAGGAGGAGATACTGATAGGTAAATAAACACTGCTAATCACATCACCTATATATAATCACTGCAGACATTTTGGTATTTCTCTAATTTTTTCCTGTTTATTAAATGAGATCATATCCTAATCTTTTCTTGATATTCTCTCCAGAATTTTCTATTTGGTTGTAATTTTTCAATAGTGGCTAGATAACAGTTTATTTCAAAGTTGCCCTATACTTTCTATCTAGATTAATAAGTTTCCCTTATTTAAAATATTCTGACAGTAGATTTTTATGAATTCTGTCTTTGTTATCTTAATGTTTTATAGGTGAAGAGAACTTTTTGAGACCTTCTCAATTTTCAGACAAGAAACTGAGTGTGTGGGTGATTAACTGAGTCCCTAGAGCTACAGCTCCCAGTCTTTCCCATGCATGAGGATCACCTGGGGATCTTATGAAAATAAAGATTGTGATTCATACAGATGAACTTATTTGTAAAGCAGAGATAGAGACACAGACCTAGAGAATAAACATATGGGTACCAAGGGGGTAGGGGGGTGGAATGAACTGGGAGATTGGGATCGACATATGCGCACTACGGTCTATAATAGGTAACTAATGAGAGCCTTCTTTATATCACAGGGAACTCGACTCAACATTCTGTGGTTAACTGGATTGGAGGGAAATCCAGGAAAGAAGGAATATAGCTGATACACTTTGCTGTACAGCAGAAACTAACACAACATTGTAAAGCAACTAAACATTAATAAAAATCTAAAAAAAAAAGAAAAGATTATGATTCAGTGAGCTTGAAGTGGAGCCTGATGCTCTTCACTTCTGATGACCTCCCAGGAGATACATGTGATGCTCAAAATATGATCCATGGATCAGGTGAAGGATTTGAACCCTAAAATGTCTGTCTGCAAAGCCCAAGCTGACCAACTACTTAGTAAAGACTCTTAACTAGGATAAGGCTCCAGTGATAACTAAGTCCAATGGGAGGAAGCTTTTATATGTAATTGAAATTTAATTTGATTATCTTAGTTGGAGGATACTTTTGGAAATATGCAGGCTCTGGCTGAGTACCAGTATATGGAGAGATTTAAGGGAAATTCAGTAATGGAGGAGAGTAGCTATCATCTGATGACCTTGAAGGTCCTTCCCATCCTAAGGTTAAAGTTTCATACATTAATATTGAATACTTCAATGTTTATCTGAATAGTTAGCTCCTTAGCCACTCAAGATGCAAGGAGCCACTTTCTGATAGAAGTTGCATTTCCAGTCAGGAAAAACCAGATGAAACTAGTACATTTCTTTTTTTAACCAGACCTGGTAGGAGTTAGAGACCCAGGAGATGGCCAGAGTTGTCACATACTTGTCACATGAAAAAAATTCTCTCCCCACCTTTTTTTTTTTTAAATAAAACCTCACATTTGAGAAATTTTCAGAATATAATTTGCATTTGAAGAAAATGTCAGAATTATTTAACACAAGAGGGTAGCAAAAGTAAAAATGTAAATGATGGGGGTCTCTTTACAAAAGAAAGATAGTGTTGCTTCTTAGTACAGACACATTTCTCTTTACAAGGTTTTCAAATGATAATGTTCTCCTTGAAACATGTTAAATGTCTGAGTCGTAAATTTCAAATTGTCACTGTCTGATGTGTTCCAGCCTGAGAGAGGAAGAGCCTGCTTGCTTTTCACGCAAGCTGCATTAAAACTACTGAAAGTTCCCATTTGTGGTATTGATTTTATTTAAGTTTTCCAAACACTGGAGGCCCTGATCGGTAATATGTAGGTGGGTAGATAAGAGGCCAGTGGTAAAGAACCTACTTGCCAATGCATGTAGACGTAAGAGACGCAGGTTCCACCCCTGGGTTGGGAAGATCCCCTGGAGGAGGGCACGGCAACCCATTCCAGTATTCATGCCTGGAGAATCTCCATGGACAAAGAAGCTTGGCGGGCTGAGGACCATATCGCATAGAGTCAGCCAGGACTTAAGCAACTTAGGTGCATGCACGTAAGAGGCAATGCCTTAGAGACACCTACCTGGTGCAGCCCATCTGCTTCCAGCGTTCTGGACAACCATTTCCAAGGACCTGTCAGACTTCCCTCCATGGGCGGGACACCTGCTGCTCAGCCTGTCAAAAATCAAGCTCACTATCCACCCTCCCTGCCAAACCAGGTCCTCCTCCTGATTCTGAGTAAATTTGTTTCATGTCAGTTTCCTTTTCTACAAAAAACACCGATTAGATTCTCCAACACCTGACCTCTACCTTTACATCAAGTACGGTTGATTCCCATGTTACAAAGGGTTCAAAAATTTAATCCCCACTGACTCCATCCAGTGGGGAAAGGAGTGCGTCAAGGCTGTATATTGTCACCCTGCTTATTTAACTTGTGCACAGAGTACATCATGAGAAACGCTGGACTTGATGAAGCACACGCTGGAATCAAGATTGCCGGGACAAATATCAATAACCTCAGATATGCAGATGACACCACCCTTACGGCAGAAAGTGAAGAACCAAAGAGCCTCTGGATGAAAGTGAAAGAGGAGAGTGAAAAGTTGGCTTAAAACTCAACATTCAGAAAACTACGTTCATGGCATCTGGTCCCATTATGTCATGGCAAATAGATGGGGAAACAGTGACAGACTTTATTTTCGTGGCTCCAAAATCACTGCAGGTGGTGACTGCAGCCATAAAATTAAAAGACGCTTGCTCCTTGGAAGAAAAGGTATGACCAACCTAGATAGCTTATTAAAAAGCAGAGACTTCACTTTGCCAACCAAGGTCCATCTAGTCAAGGCTATGGTTTTTCCAATGGTCGTGTATAGGTGTGAGAGTTGAACTGTAAAGAAAGCTGAGTGCCAAAGAATTGATGCTTTTGAACTGTGGTTTTGGAGAAGACTTTTGAGAGTTCCTTGGACAATGAGGAGATCCAACCAGTCCATTCTAAAGAAAATCAGTCCTGAATATTCATTGGGAGGACTGATGCTGAAGCTCCAATACTTTGGCCACCTGATGCAAAAAACTGACTCATTGGAAGACTCTGATTCTGGGAAAGATTCAAGGTGGGAGGAGAAGAGGGTGACAGAGGATAAGATGGTTGGATGGTGTCACCGACTCAATGAACATAAGTTTGAATAAACTCTGGGAGTTGGTGATGGACAGGGAGGCCTGGCTTGCTGCAGTCCATGGGGTTGTAGAGAGTCAGACATGACTGAGCGACTGAACTGACTCCATCCACGTTCCCGCTTATTTAGGATGACTTACTGCTATTCCATCAGGTTAACATGGGAATTAGTAACCCCATTTTACAGATGAGAGAATTGAAGCCCAGAGAGATTACGGTTTGTCCCAGATCAAAGAATAGTACTATTAAGCTGAGAATGAAAAAACAAAAAAAAAAAGAGTGAGGGGAGAAGGGGAGGCAAAGCCCTCCTTGAAGATTTTATCCCATAAGCAATTTGAAAGGGTAAATGTATTTTAAGAACATTCAGGGGTAGTGATTAGGATTAGGAAGTAAAAATTCTTATATATATATATATATATATATATATACACACACACACACACACACACACACACACACATATATATATATATACATATATAAAGAGAGAGAGAGAGCTAGTGTTCAGTCACTCAGTAATGTCTGACTCTGTAACCTCATGAACTGTAGCCCACTAGGTTCCTCTGTCCATGGGATTTTCCAGGCAAGAATACTGGAGTGAGTTGCCATTTCCTCCTCCAGGGGATCTTCCCAACGCAGGGATTAAACCCAAGTCTTCCGCATACTGCATTGGCAGCTGGTTTCTTTGACACTGTGCCCACCTGGCAAGCCCATATATTTCATGATATATATGTTTGTGTTAGTCACTCAGTGTGTCCGACTCTTTGTGACCCCCATGGACTGTAGTCCACCAGGCTCCTCTGCCCATGGAATTCTCCAGACAAGAATATTGGAGTGGGTTGCTGTTTCCTTCTCCAGGGGATCTTTCTGACCCAGGGATCGAACCCAGGTCTCCTGCATTGCAGGCAGAGTCTTAACCATCTGAATCACCAGGGACTGCCAATCATTATATATATATATACACACACACACACACACACACACACACACGTGTATCATATATCTGTATATGATGTATATGCATGTATGTAAGATGTTAATGAAAAAACAAGATCTGAATCACTTTGCTGTACACCAGAAACTAACACAACATCGTAAATGAACCATATTTCAATAAAATTAATTTAAATAATACAAAACCCACATTCGAGTATGATCTGATGTTCCCTTTTGAAACAATGAACTCCCTTTACAGTATACAATTATATTTAGTCCAACATCCGCTGCTCTGCTTGCTGAAACATACCCTGGTTTGTTTCTGAAAAAGTTACCTCTTGCCTGCCAGTAACCCAGAACCTTCTGGGAAGGAGCCGGTGCCAGGGTCCAGGCCCCCCCTCTGGCTGGTTCTCTGGGGGCCGCATGTCCTGAGAGGCCCAGCCAAGGCCAGCAGCTGGCCGCCCAGGTTTCCCAAGGCCAGTGTTTTCATTGCAATTTCCTTTTCTCCATCACAGAGGCTGAGACGACACCGCACAGAGAGCAGAAGAAGCGGAGTTCAGAAATGAGGCCTCGCAATGCTTTTGCCTGATGAGACGGTTAGAGAGCGTCATCGACTCAGTGGTCGTGAGTCTGAGCAAACTCCGGACGTTATGAAGAACAGGGAAGCCTGGCCCGCGGCAGTCCATGGGGTCACAAAGAGGAGGATGCCACTGAGCGACTGAACACCAGCCACAACAAAGGTTTTGAACTTAAGTAACTTTTCTTAAACTGTAGTCTACTCCTGGTACTTTGCAGTTACCCAAGATACCAGTCTCTCCCTCCTCTATCTTCTGCTTTCTTTTCTTAAGCAACTTGAGTGTTTTAAAATGGCCGTTGAAAGACACCTAAATAGCATACCCTCTCATGGCTACTAAATGTGCAAAATTGTAAAAATAATCCAAATTTGGCAAGATTGTGGGGAATAGGCTCTCTCCTACACAACTTCCATAAATATAAACTGGCATATACATATATGTATGTGTGTATATATATGTGTGTGTGTATATATACACATTATATATATAAGCTTAAAAATGTATATATACCTTAGCATTCAAAAATTCCACTTAAACATTTTTATCATAAGTAATCTAGAATGCGTGACACAAATTAGTCAGAAGAAGCATCCACAATTGTAGTTTATAACATCAAAAAATTGAAGGCAAGCAGCCAAAAATAGGAGACAGAGAGTGAGACACCCACACAGCACAAACCAAGCAGGATTTAAAATATTCCTGTAGGAGAATATTGACTTGTCAAAATGTTCATAGAATACCACTGAGTGAAATAAAGACTATGAATTATAGGTACCGTATTGATTTTGTTTTCTTGCTTTTAGTTGCTTAATTGTGTGTGACTCTTTGTGACTCCATGGACTGTAACCCTGAGGCTCCTGTGTCCATGGCATTCTCCAGGCAAGAATATTGGAGTGGGTTCTCATACCCTACTCTAAGGGATCTTTCTGACCCAGGGATTGAACCCAGGTCTCCAGCATTGGCAGGTGGATTCTTTACCACTGAACCACCTGGGAATTTTACTTTTGCTTATGAAAATGTAGATTTATATTCCTGTACAGATTATGAGGAGGGTATCCCCCTGTATATTATCAGTACATTTCAAACTTTTTCCTTTGTGATTGTATTTATTTTTAAAATGTGCTTAATATCACAATTACAAAAAGACCATTTAAGTTTTTTAAGGAAAAATAAATCCTTCATTACAGAAAAATTATAAAAACAAAGAAAAGACCCCATATATAAATAATGAAGGGCATATAGTCATTCTCATCCTCATCTTACATTTCAGGCTTTTTCTAGTTACTTTATGTTACAGCAGTTAGAATATACGCACAATTTTGTATCCTGCTTTTCTCAGGATATTTTGGGGGTATTACTTGATAGTTGTGTTGGTATGTAGTGTTTTCTAGATCATCGTCAGATATTTCTACCCATCATTCTTAGTAGTTATGTAACATCCCATGTTGGTTACCATTCCATGAATCTGTTGTACTTTTATTTAACCATTCCCATATTGTTGGACAAGGAGGCTGCATAATCCTTCAAAAATAAACTCCGCATCACTGCAAATTTTGGATGGTTCCCTTACGTGAAACCCCCAGAACAAGGCTCATTTCTTCACCTAAGGAAGGGCTCTTCCAAAGGCACTATGTCAATTATGCAACTTCAGAGGGTGAGCTGCAGTGTGCCCTGGGCTGCCCCGCACCAGACCCGCTTCTTACTGTAGGAGCTGTGAGCACAGCTCCCTCTGCCCGAGCTCTGCCGGGACCATTCTTTCAGGTGTGATGGAAGTAGAGAGCTAGTGATGCCCAGAAGGAGGCTGGGACAAGCCCGAGGGTCTGCTGGGGAAAAGTTCAGAGACCGAAGCTGGATAAGATCTTTGCAGTTACTCCTGAGTGCAACCTAAGGCTTAGTGGCCGTTGACTGAGTCAATATCTGACCTGGAGCCTGGTTGGCTGAGGCACTGAGCCATTTCCTTGGGTCCAAGGCTAGAAAGTGGAGACCCTGTAATGGATGGTTGCTGGGGTTGGGGCTGGGGGTGTTTTTCCCCCTGAAAGAGAGAGAGTAATGGAGGGAGGTTGACCTTGCATCAGGAGGCCTTTGGTTCTACCAGCCAAATATATGACTCTGAGGTCTTCCCGACAAGATGGGGCCAACAATACCTGCCCTGCCGGGGAGGCTGAGAGCCATCGATGAGAAAATGGATAAGAAAGTCCTTTGTAATCTCTAGTGAAGTGTCCCGATGAGGGTTAAAGATATTCCATGCTTGATAAAGGTAAGGAAATGGCTAGGGTGCCTGCTTATCCTGGCAGTTTCTTCATTTGTCCCACTTTTGTCAAATGCCTGCTGTGTGTCAAGTCCTATTTTAGATGCTTGGGATGCAACAGCGGACAAGACTAGAAGGCCTTTCATGGAACTTTACATCCGACCAGGTGGAGACAAACACTGCTGTAAACAAGAGACCTTCAGAAAATGGTACCAAGAGAGAAATAAAAGGGAGTGATGCAATAAAAAAGCAGGACCAAGAAATAGGGCTTTCTTCTGTGAGCAGAAGCTCTCTGACAGGTGTGTCAACCTCGTGTTAAGTTCTGAAAGGCAGACAGCAGCATACCAGCTGAAGATCAGGCAAGCTGTTCCAAGGAGAAGGGACAGAAATGACCAGAGCCCGGAAGTGGGGACAACCTTGAAGGGCGCTCTAGACTGAGTGTGTGTGCTCCCCCAAATTCCTGTGTTGAAACCTAATCCCGAGTGTGATGATGTTAGGTGGTGGGACATTTGGAAGGTGATTAGGTCATGAGGGTGGTGCTTTGTGAGTGGGATTTATGTCATAAGGAGAGGCACCATTAACTAGATTTATTGTGAGCATTTTGTAGTACACGCATATACTGAATCATTTTGTGGTACACCTGAAACCAGCTCATGTACAGGTGACTCAGTGGTAAAGAATCCACCTGCCAACACAGGAAATGCAGGAGACACAGGTTCAGTCCCTGGGTGTGGAAGATCCGCTGGGGAAGGAAATGGTACCCAGTTCAGGATTCTTGCCTGGAAAATCCCATGGACAGAGGAGCCTGGTGGGGTACAGTCTATAGCATTACAGAGACGAACACGACTGACCACATACTCCTACACCTGAAACCAATACAATGAAAGAAAAAAGTGTGTCGCCATGAGCTGATAATTGATGAAGATGGTTGATAGTTAATATAGCACAGGGGTCCCCGGCCTCTGGGTGCCGGGGTCCAGCCCCGGTGGGTCCAGGGAATTCGAAGGTGGGGACGGAGTCAGCGTCCTGGAAAAAACTTATTTAATTATAGATATAGAGGGAGATTAGAAACAGATAGTGTAGTAGGACAATTAGTGGAGAAAAGAGGCTGAATAACTGGTTTACATGGAATCCCAATCACCACCTACGTAGGCCACAGGCGTCTTTCCATTCTCCCAAAGGAGAGGAGGCACTGAGGCCTCCCCGGCCCGATCTCAGAAGCCCAGGCAGAATTAGCAGGCTTGGTGAGTACCCACATTTCAGATGGGAATTCAGCCAGGAAAGCGGAGAGCAAGAAAGAAACGACACGGGGGAATCAGTCTTTCCAGAAACTGATCCGATTTCTTTATTTTTCAGGTTTGTTTATATACCTTTTTGTTATACACAGGGATGAATACAGAGTCACGCGGGGGTCAGCAGACCTGACCCTTGTCACAATCAGGTGCTTCATATAAAATTATACGAAGGTCCTATGAGTTTCATCATCTTTTAGCCATGAGACTTGCTGACATTTTATGGCCCTTTCTAATACTGGTCAGTTAACCAGAAAACTTATTTTTCCAGGGGTCATTTTTTCTTAAATCAGGTGCCACCCTCCAAATAAAGTTGCATTCCTATAGGGTGAGGGTGTAGTGAGTTACAATCAAGAAAGGAATTTACTTAACCTAAGGTTTAACATGATTAATCTTAAAGGTTAATACTTATTTCTCCTATATGCTATTTATATTCATTATAAGGGCAGGAATATGGAGATTTAGCAGCAAGTATTGGCTCAACAAATGTAAACCCTTCACCAATGTTCCCCTTAAGATCTATTTTGTCTTAAGATAGTGATAAAGTTACATACCATAGTGATTTATAACAAAGTACAGTGATCTATAACAAAAGAGAAGATTCATTAACTCAAAAGTCCAGTATTGCTAACATCAAAAACTACTGTATTTCCTTTTCTATATTCCAAATACATTGATTAATATATTCCCAGGTGCCTAAGGATATGGAGGCCTGATGGCAATCATTGACTCATCAATGAAAAAAGCCCTACGCTAATATTCCAAACTCTCTGTGCTGTTTATGGCTGAGAGGCTATCACACAAGCTAGTCTGTCAGCAGAGAGGTTTGACCTGAGACATCCTTGTCACACCCAGGGCAAGGAATTAGCAGTAATTATTGGCAGGACAAATGAAAAAACCCTTCACCAATATAATTCCTAATCAACCTACTAATGCTATACTAATAATCTTCTAACTTCTCAAAAGAGTCTGTATTTAGAAAGTTTTAAAACATCCCGTGCCTCTCACAGTTGGGAGGCTATAAACAATCACATGCGGCCGGACGAGCCTGATCAGGCAGGCCAGAGAACCTCCAGAGTTCGTAAGCTGAAACACTCTTGTCACGCCCAGGAATTTTTATTAACTGGAGCTGCAAGTTAACTCCTTCTCTGAGAGAAATGGTTAAGGGGGAGAGCTCCCCGTAAAGTACTCTGATTTGAGGGTAGATGCTCGGGAACAGGGGGTTTCCTGAGGCTTGATCAAGCCTTTGCGTATGCCAAGCTTCCTTCCTCATGACCTTTGCCATGGGCGGAGTTCCTCGCTCTGGCTCCCAACCTCTGGGATCTAATGCCTAATGATCTGAGGTGGAACCGTAAAAGAAGTGAAGTGGAATAATAATGGAAGTGAAGTGTACAACAAACATAATGCATTTGAATCAATCTGAAACCTCCCCCCAACCAATACGGGCAAAAATTGTCTTCCATTGAATCTGTCTCTGGTGCCAAAAAGTTTAGGGATCACTGATACAGCATACCCTTCTCCCTACTTTGGTATATGTTTAAAATTATCCAAAATTAAAAGCCTAAAATACAAATTTTATAATAATGAAAGAAGGAAGCTGCAGAGCTTCCTTTCTCTGTCATGTGAGACCACCTGCCAGCCAAGAAGATAGTTCACTGTTGAACCTAGCCTTGATGACACCTTGATCTTGGGGACTTCCAGCCTCCAGAGCTAAGAGAAAATAAATTTCTACTGTTAAGTCACTCAGGATGTGACATTTTGTTATAGGAGCCTGAAGCAAACTTAATGAGCCCATAGGTCTGTATCAGATCAGTGCAGTCACTCAGTCATGTCCAACCCCATGGACTGCAGCACGCCAGGCTTCCCTGTCCATCACCAACTCCTGGAGCTTGCTCAAACTCATGTCCATCAATATGGTAATGCTATCCAACCATCTCATCCTCTGTTGCCCCTTTCTCCTCTTGCCTTTGTTATGCTCCGAGCCTGTATCTCCAAACCGACCGACA
Source organism: Capra hircus (assembly GCF_001704415.2). Lineage (NCBI taxonomy): Eukaryota > Metazoa > Chordata > Mammalia > Artiodactyla > Bovidae > Capra > Capra hircus. The sequence goes on from NC_030813.1 coordinate 112,585,708, forward strand.
GAGCAAGTCCACCACAGTATTGCAAACGCAAGAAGGGAGTCTGTTTATTCCTAGCGCGCTAGGGCCCAAGTCTCATCCCACACAAGGGAATCTGACAAGAGCCCCGAACAAAGGAGTATGGCGGCTTATATACAGGCAGTTCTTTGTCTCAGTTACAGGAGTAGCTGGCGTTACATGAATGGCCAGGCAGGATGAGCGCATATCCTGTCTCTTTCTTGTAAACATGACTCAGGTCCTAGAGACCGTCGTTTGGTCCCTAACAGCCTTCAGTCTTTTTGAGCATCAAGGTCTTTTCCAGTGAATCAGTTCTTCGCATGTGGTGGCCAAAGTATTGGAGCTTCAGCTTCAGCATCAGTCCTTCCAATGTATGGTCAGGACTGATTTCCTTTAGGATGGACTGGTTGCATCTCCTTGCAGTCCAAGGGACTCTCAAGAGTCTTTTCCAACACCACAGTCCAAAAGCATCAATTCTTTGGTGCTCAGTTTTCTTTATGGTCCAACTCTCACATCTGCACATGACTACTGGAAAAACCATAGCTTTGGCTAGACAGACTTTTGTTGGCAAAGTAATGTCTCTGCTTTTTAATAAGCTGTCTAGGTTGGTCATAACTTTTCTTCCAAGGAGCAAGCGTCTTTTAATTTTGTGTCTGCAGTCACTATCTGCAGTGATTTTGAAGCCCAAGAAAATAAAGTCTGTCACTGTTTCCATTGTTTTCCCATCTATTTGCCATGAAGTGATGGAACCAGATGCCATAATCTTAGTTTTTGAATGTTGAGTTTTAAGGCAGCTTTTTCACTCTCCTCTTTCATTTTCCTCAAGAGTCTCCTCAGGTCCTCTTTGCTTTCTGCCATAAGGGTGGTGTCATCTGCATATCTGAGGTTATTGATATTTTTCCCTGCAATCTATAGGTCTGTATAGGTTTGTTTACAACTTGCTCCTTGGTTAGCAGAATGTCTGTAGTTAGGTCATATGCTAAACAGGGGTGAGATTGCCCTCAAAAAGCAAAGACTGGTTTTTTTATGTGACATAAAAAGATTCTGCAGTTTCTATGTATAAAACACAAATATATATATGATACATACACAAATACACAGAGTATCTGTGACATTAAAATGTCATGGGAGGAGTTGATTAGGAAACCAATATCTTCAAAAGGTCCTTGAAGAGTCAATTGTGAGGGACTTTCCTGGTGATCCAGTGGTTAAGAATCCTCTTTCCAATGCAGGGGACATGGGTTCAATCCCTGGTCAGGGGACTAAGGTCCCGCAAGCTGTGAGGCAGCTAAGCCCTCATACTGCAACTGAGACTTCATGCAGCCAAATAAATAAAAATAAAACAAATGAAATAAATTTTTAAAAGCGTCTACAGTGAGAAATTTACTGAGAAATATTGAGTTAGAGCCAGTCAATGATAAGGGTTTTTTTTTTTTTTTTTTTTTTTACAGCAGAAACATGAATTCTAAATCCTCAGACACGGTCCTTCCAACATCACCTACCATGAGCTCTCAAGAGACACATACAGAAAACCAACATGGAAGAAGGAAGCTTGTTACTAGCTGAGACTTTGGTCATTCCAGCTAAGTTGTGAGACTCAGAAAACTCCCCCCAGAAAGAGGTTCAGTAGGAGAGAACTTACTTTTCCTGTCACAGAAATGAGTCCTAGAAGTAAGGAGTCCAAGACTGACATGGCAGCTTCGCAATGACCTTGAGCACTGGTTCCTTCCTCATGGTCTAAAAATGGTTGCTTGAACTCAGCCATCCTGTCTGAAGCCCAAGCAGCTGTAAGAAGGAGAAGCAGAAGAAGTCATATGTCTTTCCTTTGAGGACACTTTCAAGAATTGGTGCATATCAATTCTGTTTACATCCCATTGCCCATAACTCACTCAACGTGACCTTTCCCAGTGGCATGGGATGTCAGAAATCAGCTCTTTATTCAGGGCAGTTCAGCTCAGGTTGGATGCTGTCTTATTCAGGAAAAGAACAGACGCCGGGGGACCTCCAGCAGTCTCTGCCACAATGTGTAAATCTCATGCGGACCCTCTGTCCTGGGCGGTCTGACCTATATGACATGTAATCAGGAGTTCTTGGCCTGGGTGAAAAGAATTTCCTGGGTTCCTGTCCCTGAGGCCGTCCTCTAGTTGCTGATGAATTTTTTAAGGCAACAATGAACCAGGGAGATGCAGATGGCACATTTTGCTAAAGAACACTGGCTCCAGGTACCATTTTAATTTAAATATTGGAGAGAGAGACTGAGAAGGGAGAGAGAGAGGCATCATTATTTTTTCAGATTTCTTTATATTCTTTTATAACATTGTATCACCCACTAGTATGATCTGATTAGAATTCTAGAACCTGATTCATCCTCCACACTCACTATTTTTTCTTGCCAGGGGTGGGGGAGGAGGAAGAGAAGCTCAGGCACTCCTTCCTGGTGGGAGGTCTCCCGGGAGAGGTCCACAAGGGAGCGCATGGAGAAGTGAAATGGAGTCGCTCAGTCGTGCCCGACTCTCTGTGACCCCATGGACTGTAGTCTGCCAGATTCCTCGTCCATGGGATTCTCCAGGCAAGCATACTGGAGTGGGTAGCCATTTCCTTCTCAGGGGATTTCCTCAGCCCAGGGATCGAATCTGGGTGTCCCACACTGCAGGCAGACTCTTTACTTTCTGAGCCGCCAGGGAAGTCTAGTTCACAGAGAGCCCAACTAATTAAGGAGAAGATTCCAGAAGGGATCTTGTGGATATTACGTGCTGAGTGCTGTCATCACAGTATGAATAGTGACTCAGTAGTAAAGAATATGCCTGTAATGCAGGAGACGCGGATTCCATCCCTGGGTCAGGAAGATTCCCTGGAGAAGGGAAAGGCAACCCACTCCAGTATTCTTACCTGGGAAATCCTATGGACAGAGGAGCCTGGCAGCTACAGTCCATGGGGTCAAAAAGAGTCAGACATGACTTCACGACTTTACAGCAACAATAACATGTGGATGGAAGGAAGAGAGGAGGGGCAGGATCCATAGATACCATGATGTCAGAGGTGCCAGAAATGGGAAAGGGACATTTAAAGCAGAGCAAAGGCCTTAAGTGGTGAGGATGGGAGACACATTTGGGGGGGTGCTTCTTGTTTGAGGTGAAGCTCACAAGATGCAAAGAATGGTAGAGGTGGAGGGTGGAGGGGGAAAATCTGTTGCAGATGGATTTGCTTTAGGGAGAGAGTGGCAAGCATGGTTCCAGTTACTTGGCTCTAAATGTCCGTTTTGAAGTTAATAGATTTCGGTCATTAAGAAACAAAGAGCTGGACCAAGAGGTCATAGATAAGCACTGAACCTGGGAAGTTTTTGAGCCCAAACTCTTCTACACCTGGGAAATAACTTTGAGAGCTACAGGGCATGGGGGGCTAGACGTTGGAGAACCCATTCCACAGCATTGTTGAAACCAAGGCAGTACTGGGTTGAGTCGTGTGCCCCCAAAATTCACTTGAAACCCAAGACTGTGACCTTAATTGGAAGTACAGCCTTTGTAGGCGTGATCAATTTGGTGAAGATGGACTTGGGTGAGCCCTAAATCCAATATGGCAGGTGTCTTTATAAGAAGGAGAAAAGGCATACAGAGATGAGCAGGAAAGATCATGTGATGATGAAGGCAGAGATTGGAGGAAGGGTCTACAGATGCAGCAAGGTCAGCCAGCAACCCGCAGAAACTGGAACAGGTGAGGAAGAATCCTCGGCTGGAGCCCTCAGAGGGAGCACAGCCCTACCATCACCTTCATTTCAAATTCTGTCCTCCAGAACTATGGAGGGATAAAATTCTGTTGCTTGAGTGAATGAAGGAGTGCTCAGTTGTGTCTGGCCCTTTGCGACCCCATGGACTGTAGCCCACCAGGCTGCTCTATCCATGGAATTCTTCAGGCAAGAATACTGGAGTGGGTTGCCATCTCTTCCTCCAGGAGATCTTCCTGACCCAGGGATCAGACCACCCTCCCCCAATGTTGTCTCCTATGTCTCGTGCATCACAGGCAGATTTTTTTTTACCACTTGAGCCATCAGGAAATCCCTCTTAGGGATTGGCTTGGGCCAGTCTGCTTATGGTACTTTTTAATGCAGCTCAGAAGTCAAGCACACCAACCCTGAGTGAGCTCCAGTGGCTCACCAGCACATCAGCAAAGGAGAGAGGTCTTGGGTTGGTGGCCCTTCCATGCAGTATGTGCGCTTAGTCATGCCTGACTCTCTGCAATCACATGGACTGCAGCCCCCCGGCTTCTCTGTCCATGGAATTTCCCAGGCAAGACTACTAGAGTGGGTTGCCGTTTCCTTCTCCAAGAGATCTTCCCAACCCAGGGATTGAACCCATGTCTCTTGCATCTCCTGCATTAGCAGGCAGATTCTTTAACACTAGCACCACCTGGGAAACCCATGCAGGGATGGGGGTTACAGGGAAGTGACCTGACAGACCAAAGGTGGGAGATGCAGAGGAGAGGACACAGCCAGATTCACAAGTGATAGGACACGCCTTCAAGTCCTGAGAGGCCACTGGATAGAGCCCTCCAGGAACACAGAAATAAAGAGAAGCAAGGCGCAGGCTGGCTTCGGTTGCCATGGCAAATGCACTCTCTCTCGCCTCACAATGCACCCCCCCCCCCCGATCCTGCCACTCCAGACTGTAAATCCTTCCATAAATGCCGGGCACATAAAAAGCACGAATGCCCCTAGTCATTCTTATTTACCACTCCTATTTTAGAAACAAAATTAATTTGTACAATGCATCAAAGTGAATATGCCCTGAAGTCTAGAAAGCCAGTGAGCTGGAGCATTTGTGGCTGGTTCCATTGGTTGGGACGCCATGAGCGGTTCATGGGCTCGGGACTTGTCGGTTCAGCTCTTGTGGTTTGGTGTCAGGCTGACTTGTGCCCTAGGATCCTTGGACTTCCCAGGTGGTGCAGTGGTGAAGAATCAGCCTGTCAATGCAGGAGATGCTAGAGACTCGAGTTCAGTTCCTAGGCTGGAAAAGGAAATGGCTACCCACTCTTGCATTCTTGCCTGGGAAATCAGGACAGAAGAGCCTGGAGGGCTACAGTCCATGGGGTCACAGAGAGTCGGACACGACTGAGCACACAGATGTACACACATAGGATCCTCATCTGCAAATGAGGGCATTGAATTGTCCAAGCCAAGATCTTTTCTGTTGGAAAACTCCTGCAGGAAGGCTGGCCCTGAGCAGTCGGTAGCTGAGAATGATCCCTTGGCCATCCTCTGTCTTGGATGGGGCACCCAGGGGTGCCGCTTTGCGCCTTGCAGGACAGGAGGAGGAGGGTAAATTGCAGGAGGGTCTTACAGCACCATCACACGGACTTCTCTTGTGACCCAAATGTCTAATTCTACTTTTCGTCTATCATTTGGGGCAAAATAGCATGTGTAACAGTGTTAGCTAGTGTTTATTGAGTCAGGCACTATCCTAATCACCTTTGAGTTTTAACCTATTTTTTGATGATTTTTTTTTTTTTGATGTGGACCATTTAAAAAAGCTTTTATTGAATTTGTTACAAATTTTTTTTTTTGGTTTAGTGTTTTGACCTTGAGGTGGCTCCCCAAACAGGGAAGGAACCCACACCCCTACATTGGAAAGTGAAGTCTTAACCACTGGACCCCCAGGGAAGTCCTACCTTTGAATTTTTAAATGTTACCCTTCACCTTGTATCTATCAGGTGGGTACCGGCATCTCTCCCACTTTACAGCAGAGGGCGTTCGGTACAGCGGCGTTCAGGAGCTGACCCTACATGCCCTTAGCTACCATGCGCTGCTGTCTTCCTAAATATGATTGGAGTAAAGGGACTTTATTTAACATCAAGAGATGATGGACCAGGTCTCACAGAGCAGGACCATGTCTGCAGGACTTTAGAGGGAGAGCCCCATCGTCTTTATGTATATGTCTTTTCCCATCCATCCCGCCATGGGTCAACCAGCCATCTTGAGGACACCCCTGAGGCAGTCAATTGAAATTCACACTTGTGGGGTACAACTGCCTTTCCTTCAACATCACACAGCTGCCGCTCCCTCCTCCCACATGGTCAGGATCCACGGTTGTCGCACTGAGCCACTGGAAGTCCTCAGGACTCATGGTTACAAGTCCCTGTTGGTGTAGTCAACCAGGAGGGTCTCCAGGAGCTGTGGTCAATCCTATGTACAATGTCATCTGGAAGAGAAGATGAGGCCCTGGAGGGGCAGTGTGGGGAGACGGTGACGGAATTGCTCCAATGTCTCAAGCCCCGTGCAGCCGAACCAGGACCCAAGGCAGCTAGATGAGCACAGTGGGGCCCATGGCAGCCGCATCCGGCCCCACACAGCCTCTTCTCTGTGCTGCTCTGACTTCTTAGCTCCAGGAAACATCTTCCTTGGCCCTTGCCAAGGGAAATCGCTCCTCCCTTCTGTTGTTCTAGAATGGAGTGGTTGACTCCACTCTGTCAACGTGAGTGGTCCCTAGCCCTGCTTCTCACGTTGCGAATGATCCCTGCCTCATGCCCACCCCAAGTTCACGGATCACTGCGCCATTCAAACGCTTCTTAAGGACCAAGTGCTTGGTTGACACAGTGGAGGAAGGAGAGGGTGGGATAAACTGGGAGAGCAGTATTGAAACATAAACATTACCACCTGTAAAGTGGACAACCAGTGGGAATTGGCTGTATGACACAGCGCTCAAACCCAGTGCTCTGTGAATACCTAGAGAGGCGGGATGGGGTGGGAGGTGAGAGAAACTCAAGAGGGAGGGGACTTATGTATACCTATGGCTGATTCATGTTGTTGTAAGGCAGAAACCAACACAGTATTGTACAGCAATTATCCTCCAATTAAAAATAAATACATTTTTTTCTTAAAAAAAAAACAACTGCACTAGGAGGCTCAAGGTTCGGTGCTTTTCAAAGAAGAGTTAAGGCTGTTCCTTGCTCCTGGGGGCTGCTGGATGATCACAGATTTCTGATCAAAGGGAAAGAAGCTTCTTGGAGATCTTGTCAAAATAAATAGCTTCCTGGATCCCCTTGGGGAGAGAGGATTTCTGCAGGTCTGAGGTGGAAATTAGTTTTACTGTGCTGCCAGGGGGCACGCTGTGAGCATGGACTGGTGCCCCGGAACTCCTAGGGCAGCAAGTGGTCCCTTCAGACAACCAAAAACCCAAGGTCGCACCCAGGCCATGTGATAACCAGCTCTTGTCCAAACGGAGAGCTTTTTTGTCTTTAGCCAACTTTGGTTTTCTTCCTTTCCCTTCATTCCGGGTGTGCCTGAGCTTGATTTCATAAGAACAATGACTCAACACTGGCTCACATTCTCTTCCCAGCCACCTCTTCTTTCCTGAACTAATTGGGGCCTTTTTCATTTCGTCAACCCACTCTAAAAGGTGTGCGTGTTGAGGAGGAGTCAAACAGCCTTTCTTACTGGTGGTTCTGCTCTCAATTTTACATACACACGACAAAATACATGTCCTCACTCTTTTCTTCCACTTCAGGTTCAGTTCAGTTCAGTTCAGTCACTCAGTCGTGTCCGACTCTTTGCGACCCCATGAATCGCAGCACGCCAGGCCTCCCTGTCCATCACCATCTCCCGGAGTTCATTCAGATTCATGTCCATAGAGTCAGTGATGCCATCCAGCCATCTCATCCTCTGTCGTCCCCTTCTCCTCCTGCCCCCAATCCCTCCCAGCATCATAGTCTTTTCCAATGAGTCAACTCTTTGCATGAGGTGGCCAAAGTACTGGAGTTTCAGCTTTAGCATCAATCCTTCCAAAGAAATCCCAGGGTTGATCTCCTTCAGAATGGACTGGTTGGATCTCCTTGCAGTCCAAGGGACTCTCAAGAGTCTTCTCCAACACCACAGTTCAAAAGCATCAATTCTTTGGTGCTCAGCCTGCTTCACAGTCCAACTCGCACATCCATACATGACAACTGGAAAAACCATAGCCTTGACTAGATGGGCCTTAGTCGGCAAGGTAATGTCTCTGCTTTTGAATATACTATCTAGGTTGGTCATAACTTTTCTTCCAAGGAGTAAGCGTCTTTTAATTTCATGGCTGCAATCACCATCTGCAGTGATTTTGGAGCCCAAAAAAATAAAGTCTGACACTGTTTCCACTGTTTCCCCAGGTAACGAAGTGTAAAACTCAGTCCCTTATCTAAGCTTCATATATATCAGTCCACAAAGCAGCTTTTACAAACTTTGAAAGTCTTCACCAGAGAGGGTCATATTTATGCCTCACAGTAACTATGATGGAAAAGACCTCCTTATTCCAGGTTGAAATGTTCCTAAATTCTTTAATCATCAAAGCCTTTGGGGATGGAGAGCTGAATCACTACTTCACTGTATGGATGTGTTAGTGGCTAACCTTGGGTCCACTTACTCAATCTACCGACGCGAGATTGCATGAAGCAAAATGCAACATTTATTGCAAAGGCACCTGTACAAGGAGGACAGGTGGCTTGCGCTCTAAAGCCCTGAATTCCCTGAAGAGTTTCAGCAAAGCATGTTTAAAGGCAAGGTGAGTGAGGGGCATCTCAGGACGTGTGATCAACTTGTGCACAGTTCTCTGGTTTGTTGGTGGTGATCAGTCCTTAGGCACCAGAAGCTCCAGGGGCTACATCTCATGATCATCAAGGAGCGGTAACTGTGGTTGTTCAGCCACTCAGTCGTGTCTGACTCTTTGCAACCCCATGGACTATTGCACGCCAGGCCTCCCTGTCCTTCACTATCTCCTGGAGCTTGCTCAAATTCATGTCCTTTGAGTCAGTGATGCGATCCAACCATCTTGTCCTCTGTTGTCCCCTTCTCCTCCTGCCTTCGATCTTTCCCAGAATCAGGGTCTTTTCAAATGTGACAGCTTTTCACATCAGGTGGCCAAAGTATTGGAGCTTCAGCATCAGTCCTTCCAATGAATATTCAGGGTTGATTTCCTTTAGGATGGACTGGTTTGTTCTCCTTACTGTCCAACTTCTTCCATTTGGTGGTGGGGTTTTTTTCAGCATCTGAACAACTCAGCAAATATGCACCAGATACTATTATTTAGATACTTCAGAGAGGAGCCAAAGCAGAGGATACATGGGCTGGGTCTGTCCTGGGAAGAACCGATAAGGTCCTGCTCCATTAACAGACCCTCTGTCCATGATCAACTTTGGTTTCCGTCTCGCTCTTTCTTATACTCCTGCCCTAGATATCAAATCCAGAGGTGCTGTAGCTTTGGGTATTTTGGACTTTTGGTTATTTTGGTGAACATTTAAACTTCAAAGGGAGAAGACTACCATGACCTACAATGTGTCCTTCTCTCCAGCAAAAAAAAAACAATTTAAGGAAGAGACCCCATGGCTTAGCAAATCCAGCCACGTTTTCTGAACACGTTCCGAGTTCCTGCTTCATGAGAATCCACATTTCCACATACTCGGTCCTACCTTAAATTCAGAAAATTATTCTTTTTTGGGGGGAAGGATACCTCCTCCTCTATCTGCCAGTGGGACCTCTATTCCCTCAGCTCCCCTTTCTCAGTTACCATATCCTGAGTGTTTCCTTCCAAAAGACCCCAGGCACCTCCAGTTCCCCGTGTCCTGAAGGGAAACAACTTCTCTCCAGAATCTATTTCAAAACTCTCCTCACCTGCTTGCTGCTTTGTAAGATTTTATGTTTCCCCCTGAAGACCTCCTCTTTGGATGCTATGGATGCTATGCTCATTCTCAAACATAAATGAACTGGGATAATTTATTATGTCCTCTTTTTCTAAATACCAAACTGGAAGGAATGTACTTATGCATGAAACGGTTTGAAAGTGTGAAAAAGGAGAGGGGTTATACTGTTTCAATTCTCACTACCATGATTTTACAGAGAACACTTTAGTGATGACAATATCTGATCTTTATGTTTAACTTTCCAAATGCTTTCACATATATGATCTCATTAAATTCTCACCCTAAAAACAGTGGAGGAAAAGTTCTACAACCGAAAGATCTGAATCCGAGCCTGCCCTTTACTTCTTACTAGCTTCCTGAACTTCAACACCAGGCATAATCTCTGGATCTAATCAAGATAATATAATGTTACCTCAAGGGTATTTAAGCTTCTGACCATGTGTGGAAGTACACTGTAAGCCAATGGCCTCCAAAGGCCTCTAAACTCTACTTCCTGTGAAATTACACCTGGTAAAGTGTCAACTTTCTCCTGTGGTCCTACTGTGCATTATCTTATTTCCCAAGCAGGCAGTGTTAAAATGACTTTAGCTAACCTATAGGCTCCTTATTCATTTCTGTGGCATCTGAGTCGGGTGCCCTACCATTGTTCAATAACAATTTATTCAATGAAAGGATGGATGTCTAGCAAATGGGGTCATTGGGATCATGTTTACATCACTATTTTCAGTTAAAACCCTTCATTTGGATTGGGGTCTCCTTCCCTAATTGTGTTCTGAGCGCTGATCAGAATGGAAGAGTGAGCTTAATTTTTCAGGATACTCAATAAAATATCTCCACACATCTGTTGAGACTTTTGCCCTTGATGAAAACTACAAACATTATAAATATATGCACATATATGGAATAATTATTCTGAGAAAAACAGGATGAGGACTGAGTGAGGCTAAGAAATAATGATCTCTTGTTACTGAAATAAGGAAGAACAGATAGCTAATTGATTTGCTGAGAAGTTATCCATGGCTGGAAGTTAACCTGGGATTTGATCTCTAGTTATAACACACGTGCAGCAAGATGAAACATGAGCTTTTTCCTTTTTTAAGGCATCACTGCTGTTCAGCTCCTCCTCCCAAGAACTCTCCTAATTCATGCATGAGTCTAGCTTCTCTCACTCACTGACATTCAGTAGTTGAGGCCCGCCTCCAACCCATAATATCAACCTGTCACTTTGGTGAAGTAACTCCCATGCTGGAGGGCAGGGGAAAAATCAACTGAGAAGAAGCCAGATGAAACATATAACCGGGGCACAGCTCGACCCATTCTTCGCAATGTCTTCGACATCCACAGTTTGCCTGATTGGAAAGCAGGACGCGAGGATGCCCGATCGCTTGCTCCCCCCAGTTCCATGGAGCCAAAAGCTTCACTTGCGGCTACTCACGCCAGTTGCCTGCTGACCTTTTATGGGTTGCAACCCCGCGTGCTTGAGCAACTGATTTGTTCCAGCTGCAGCTATATTTTCTACCTTCCTTGTTACTTAATTGATCCTGGCTGTGCCTGGCCCTGGAAAGAAGCCCTCCTGGACCTTGCAACATATGCTATATATCCTGTATGTTCTCCTGTGTCCTGACAAGGAACATAAAAATCAGAAATGGCAGGAGATGAGAGGAGGGGGGAGTCCAGCGGAACAGGATGCATGCAAATCGCTTGGGTTGTCTCCTTGTGTCTCTCAACCTCAGTCCACTGCTCCCTGGACCAACTGACTTTCTTCCTGCAGACAGCTCATCTCTCAAGACAAGCTATCTCTTCAGATTTTAGAAAACTATAATCACCTACAGACCTTTACAGACAGAAGAACAAAAACAGAACAGCAAATGGTTTCCTTTCCTTATTCTTTGTTCTTTATGCCATATGCATTTCTAAGTTCTTTTCTTTCGCTTTATATATATATATATATATATTATTGAAGTATAGTTGACTTACAGTGTTTCAGTTACACATCAAGGGGATCCAGCTATACATATACACATATATTATTTTTGAGATTATTTTCCATTATAGGTTATTACAAGATATTGACTATAGCTCTCTGTGCTATACAGTAAACCTTCGCTGTTTGGTGCATATCTATTTTTTTAATTAGAAATCTAGCATTCTATTCATACTCCGTCAAACAAGCGGAATCAAAATGTCAGACATTTTTTAGTTAGCAAAAATTCACAAGTTTTCTAAAATATATATATGTATGTATACAAAAGCTTTTCTACTACACTTGATAAAGGTTTAAAAAAGAACATCAAAGAAAGAAGAGATGAAGAAATTGGAAATCATTAACTAAATAAATGGGGGCACTAAATAGGAAATAGAAAAAGTGAAACAAAGTAGATAAAAAGATCACATTTCTAAGTTCTAAAGAAAAATGTAGGAGGCTCTTTTATTTATTGTACAACTCATGTAAAGAATCTGCCTGCAATGCAGGAGACCCGTGTTTGATCCCTGGGTTGGGAAGATCCCCTAGAGAAGGAAATGGCAACCCACTCCAGTATCCTTGCCTGAAGAATCCCATGGACAGCAGAACCTGATGGGCTACAGTCCATGGGGTTGCAAGAGTCAGACACAACTGAGGGACTAAACCACCACCACCAAGGACTTGATGGAGTGTTTGCCTCCAGGGAAAGAGAACTGAGTTAGAGTTCTGGCCCTGTTGGAGCTCATAGTCATACAAGGGACAAAGATACAAAAACGAATAGCTGCAATATCATGGGATGTGTCTTAGTCTAGATCACCAGTGCCCAATGCATGGTGAGTGACCTCTAAGTCTGCCAAGACACTTCAGTGGGTCTGCAAGGTCCCACTGAAACTGACATGGTATTTGCCTTTTCACCCTCTTTCTCTTGTGAGTGTGAAGTGGAGTTTCCCAGAGACAATGTGACATGTAAAGTCACAACGGATCACAGAAGTATACAGAACAACCGAGTTGGCTTCTGTTAAACCAGACACCAAAGAGATGTTCAGAATGTAAAACAGCACACTCTCCTCGTGATCATTTTCTTTTCCAAAATAGAGCTGTCTTTCCTAAAAATGTTTCCATGATTTACTATGATTTTTAAATGAATTAACAAAGAATTCTCAGAATCAATTTCTTATATAGTTGCTGTTCAGTTGCTAAGTCGTGTCTGATTCTTTGCGACTCCATGGACTACAGGCTTCCCTGTCCTTCACCATCCCCAGAGATCACAGAGTCAGACAGGACTGAGCCACTGAGCAAGTACAGAGTTTATAATTTTGCTGTGACAAATATGTTCAAAGAATGAAGAGAAGAAAAAAATCTTCCAGAATCTAGAGTAAGAAGCTGCCTAATCATGTAGAGAGGAAAATGGTGAGGTCTCAATAGAATAGGTAAAATTTAGGATAGGTTTTGGAGGTTGAGTTGAAGTTTGCAGAGAAAGAAGGAAAGAAGAATGTTTCAGGTAGAAGTAGCTGCATGCTCAGAGACATAAAAACAAGAAATGGCCAAAAGGAAGAGAAATGATAGCCCAGATCTAAATAGTGATCGGCACTATTGTCAGAAGATGATTGCTGATTAATGACCAAATCAATGCTCCAGGGTAAAGTGTTAGGGATGCCAGGGCAATGGGGGGTCAGGGAAGGTTGCTCCAAGCTCAGAGAAAGCTTCAGGTGCAAGATCAGGATAGAAGCAAAGAAAGAAATAGCTGCAAAGGCTAGAGAGGTTTGAGGCTTTGATTTTTAATCCATTGGGATATAATTCTTTAAACTTGAGTATTGAGGAATTTGTCTTTCGGGTATTTGTCAGCCTGGGGAATGGGCTTCTTCCACTTCTTGGGGAAATAGAAGGGAGCCTAAGTATTTTTAATATAAAACTTTATGTTGTCTGTATAAAAGCTCTTAGGAGAAAGACTTGAAAATCTCGTATGGCCTCAGCATCCCTGAGGAAATTGTTCAGACTCACACTTCCTGTTATACTGCAAGAGCGCTTTGAGAGCGAACACATCTGATGAATTCACCCTCTACTGCACCTGGCCAGGTATGGATCAGGCTAACCAGCTCCTCTTTCCTGCTGTGATAGTACAGAGAGAGGAAAATGAGATTTAACTTCAAATGAAGTATGGGTGGGAAAAATCTGTATATCATATAAGGGCATCAGTAAATGCCTTAAAAAAAAAAAACACTTTCATTTCATATCGGAGTAAAGCTGATCAACAATGTGATAGTTTCAGGTGCGCAGCCAAGTGACTTAGCCATACACACACATGTGTCCATTCTCTGCCAAGCTCCCCTTCCATCTAGGCTGCCAGGTAGCACTGAGTGGTTCCCTGTGCTATACACTAGCTCCTTGTTGGTTATCATTTTAAATATAGCAATGTGTACATGTCCATCCCAAACCCCCTAACTACCCTTTCTCCCCATCCTTCTCCCCTGAAACCAAGAAAAATATGAAATGCTTCACGAGTTTGCACATCATCCTTGCACACAGGCCACCGTGATCTTCCCTGTATTGTTCCACTTCCAGTATATGAGCACCTTTGGTTGTTGTTGTTGTTCTTTGGGCTAAAATGATAAGAACAAAGATTTCTAATGCTGTGTCCAGATAGAATTTATTTTAAAGCAGTTCGTTGTTGCTTTTCCATTTTGGTTTTTGCAGAAATTGTCACCGCTCTTTCGATTCCCACTTTGCCGTGTTGGGATTGCCCAGAGTGTGTGTCCCATAAGAAGACTAGAAATAATTTTAAATTGAATAGATCCGTGATGGTTTTAGGTTCCCTGGCAAAAAGATTCGCATGGGTAAATCGTTTTCACTGAAAAGCAGTTAGGAGAATAGGTGAAGAGAGGAAATGGACCAATTTTAGTTTTCTTTTCTGACTACAGCTTCTTTAAAGACCAAAGCTGAGGTTTGCAATTGGCAGCTAGGAGAAGCTGACAGCTGCATCTTTTCAGATTGGGGCACAGACTACCCTCTAACTCTTTACTTTTTGTGCCTGGAAAATGTGACTCTACTCAAAGATTTCAGGCAGAAAATAGTGTTTGTTTATTCTTCAAAGACTTTTATTGGTTTCTCTTGCTGTCTTTCTGGATGTGCCTAGAAGGGACCATTGTGTGCAAAGCTTGTCAGCACCATTATTTGTGATTCAGAATACATTTATTAAGCCTCTGGTATAGACCTGTCCCTAGAGTTGGCAACAAGGATGGCAGAGACAGAGTTCTTCCTGTCCCAGAGATCACCACATTTACTGAGGGAGTCAGGAGGGCCAGCTGCTGTGGGAGCGACAGTGGGGACTCCTGGGCCCCCTGGGGTGTCAGGGCAGATGCTCTGAGGGAGGGGACAGCCTGAGGTGAGATAAGAGGGACCAGACAAATCACCAGGGACCTGGGAAGTGGTCACACACAGCGAGAAAGATGACGAGAAATCAAGGGACAGTGTGGGGTCTCCTGTAGCCACAGTAGCTTCCAAAGCCTGCAGCAAAGTACATTCTGGTGAGCAAGGAGGGAGCATCTTGAGAGAGTTAGAGACACAATGTGTGGGGCCTTAGCATCAGGGGAGGTGGTGCATCCATCAGGGTCCTGACAAGTGCAGACAGAAAGGTCCACTCACAGAGCAGGGTTAAGGGACCAGTGACGCCAGTGGGTTGCAAGCACTAGGAAACAGACGAGGCCAGGACCTCTCCCAGGGGAGAAAACAGTGAGACCGGGGCTGCGAGGATGGCCACCCACCAGGACGGTGAAGATGGTCACCCGCCAGGACATGCTTTAAAGGGACCAAGCTATAGCTGGAACTCGGGCTCTGCAACAGGGAGGAGATGCGAGGCCACACCTTGAACTCTGTTTCCTGTAGCTTCCACCCTATCCAGCCCCTCCACTGGCCAAAGTCAACCAGTGGCCAGAGGGCAGCAGAGCTCTGGGAGGCAGGGGTCAGTGCTCAGACACAGAGCATCCACAGTATCACGTTCTGTATCTAAAGCACAATCAGTCAGTGTTGACCTTCACACAGATATTAGGAAGGTTATTTTATAAGTTTTAAGACATGCCAAGTGAAACAGGATTTAGATAAGTATTACAAACATAGGTAATTATGATAAGCTTTTAGTAACAGCTGATGGGTTTCCTGTATTTTGTTAAAAACACATACATTGCTAAAACCACCTTCTAACATTTAAGACCTAGATCTGTTCTTCCTATAAGCCCTGAGATGTTTATTTGATTCAATGATATTTGGTGGGAATTCAGCTGAATTTTCCTTAGTGATTTATATATTCCTGTGAGGCACATTAGGAGGAATCATGTGAATGGAAGAACAGAATGTGGAGAAAGAAAACATTTGCTGAATACTTACTTAATTCAGTTCTGTTCAGCCGCTCAGTCATGTCCAACTCTGCGACCCCATGGACCGCAGCATGCCAGGCTTCCCTGTCCATCACCAGCTCCCGGAGTTTACTCAGACTCATGTTCATCGAATCGGTGATGCCATCCAACCACGTGATCCTCTGTTGTCCCCTTCTCCTCCCGCCTTCCATCTTTCCCAGCATCAGGGGCTTCTCCAGTGAGTCAGTTCTTCGCATCAGGTGAATACTTACTATGTGCCTACAATCTCATTTCAACTTCACAGCCACCCTCTAATTTTTTCACACACTGTAGGTGAGATTACCTCAGAAGCTCATTACAAACTCATGGAACCAGGAGTCAGACCTGAGTCTTTGCGATGACAAAGCCCATCCTGTTTTCGGAAAACCCATGTCTTGTGTTAACCTGTCATGTGGTCTCATACACTAAAGGTTCCTGTTGGAAAACAGGCAAATTACCTCTTTTTTTTCCTCCTCCTCTTCCTCTTTCTTTCTTCCTTCTTTCTTCCTTCTTCCTCCCTCCTCCACTTTCTTGCTTCCTTTCTTTCTTGCTATTATTTTCTAAACTCAACGTATCACAGGCAACATTTTTTTCATCTCCCATCTCTGATGCTTCCTTGAGAAAACAAATCCTATATGATAAATGGTATAACCTTTAGCTTAAATAGCTACTAAATAGATCAGCATTGCAGAAGCTCATTCCTACATGAGCCATCTGTGTGAAGAACTCCTATGACAAGAAAACAGAAGCCTGTTTTTAGAGGCTCCTAAGGAAGAGAACAGCTTATTGGAAAGAGTTTCTTTGCAGGGATCATATTTGCAAAACTTGATCTGGAAAGAACACAGTAAGGAGGTATGTGCATTCTGTCTTACCTGTAATGGTTCCAGTGTTATTTGAGTTTTAAACTTCTGGAAAATTTTATCTTCTATTGATTCACATTTTGCCATGGAATCCAATTCTTCCCTGGATGTTTCAACTGAAAAATCATCAATGGAACTATTAGAGCGACAGGAATAATCACTACAACTTGACCATTCACATAGGCTGAGGGAACCCAGTTTGAGATAAGTCAAGTCAAGGTTAAATCAGAGAGTGAAGACCAGATGTTTCTATATGCTCTCCCTATTCATTCATTCATGGAAATCAATGCTTTAAGACCATCTGAGTTTCCAGGTGCTCCACAAAGCATTATTTACTATGCTGGTGCCCACTGAACACTTTTTAAGCTTAAAATTGAAAGAACAGACTTAAGTCAAGGCCCCAGGATTGCACCCAGCTCATCACAGGATACCCAACAAATGTGAGCCTCTCTGAGCATACTGTCCTCATCACTCCTGCCAGATACACCCTAATGGTCATTTCTTAGATGGGGAAACAGTGGAAACAGTGGCTGACTTTATTTTTCTGGGCTCCAAAGTCACTGCAGATGGTGATCACAGCCATGAAATTAAAAGACGCTTACTCCTTGGAAGGAAGGTTATGACCAACCTAAACAGCATATTAAAAAGCAGAGACATTTCTTTGTCAACAGTCCATCTAGTCAAGGCTATAGTTTTTCCAGTGTTCATGTATGGATGTGAGAGTTAGACTGTGAAGTAAGCTGAATGCCAAAGAATTGATGCTTTTGAACTGTGGTGTTGGAGAAAACTCTTGAGAGTCCCTTGGACTGCAAGGAGATCCAACCAGCCCATCCTAAAGGAGATCAGTCCTGCATGTTCATTGGTAGGGCTGATGTTGAAGCTGAAACTCCAATACTTTGGCCACCTGATGCAAAGAGCTGACTCATTGGAAAAGACTCTGATGCTGGGAAAGATTGAGGGTAGGAGGAGAAGGGGACGACAGAGGATGAGATGGTTAGATGGTACCACTGACTCAATGGACATGTGTTTTGGTGGACTCCAGGAGTTGGTGACAGACAGGGAGACCTGGTGTGCTGCGGTTCATGGGATCACAAAGAATCGGACACGACAGCAACTGAACTGAACTAAACAGTCTGAGCATCTTCTACCTCACTGAACTCTGATTTCGAGTCTTTCCATGTCACGTGCATTTCTTTTCCCATCTTTACACTTGTTCACTCAGCCATCAAATAGTCATCAAATGCTCACCATAGACCCCCCCATTCCTTCTCCACATGCAGTTCCCAGAATTCCCGTGTCACAATCCAGCCACCCTGGCCCTCTGCGGCCTGCAACAGGCTGGTGTCTCTCAAGAGAACCTCTGAATTGGGCTTCCCTGGTGGTTCAGCTGGTAAAGAATCCACCTGCAATCCAGGAAACCCCGGTTCAATACCTGGGTTTGGAAGATCCTCTGGAGAAGGGATAAGCTACCCACTCTTGTGTTCTTGGGCTTCCCTGGTAGCTTAGTTAGTAAAAGAATCTGCCTGCAATGTGGGTTCAATCCCTGGGTTGGGAAGATCCCCTGGAGGAGGGCACAGCAACCTACTCTAGTATTCTTGCCTGGAGAATCCTCATGGACAGAGGAGCCTGGCAGGCTGCAATCCATGGGGTCTCAAAGGGTTGGACACAACTGAGCAACTAATCACAGCACAGCACCCTCTGAATCAGATAAATGAAGATAATCAATTTGATGTATTTGAGAAGGCATGAATGATGCACACCATCACAGCTGGGTCTGACAAGGGAGCCATAAATACCTTTCAGAGCAGGGCTCCATCAAGTCTATCAACACATACAAAGTTTCAGTGTAACCTTTAAGGCTTGGTAAATGCTGTTCCCTCTGGCCACAGCGCGTCCTCCAAACTGTTTGACCCAGGAGACCTCAAACTCAAGTTTCAGCTAAGAACCCAGCTACCCCGAGGAAGCTTTCTTTTTCTTTTTGAAGATTTTGAACATATATAAAAGGAGAACAAATATTGTAATGAACCCCATCTACCCATCAACCAAGCCCAACACTGTCATCTCATGTCCAGTGTTGCTTGCTCTATGGACCTAGGAGTGGGGAGCCAAGTTGGGTGGAGCTGGGGTTTTGCCCAAAGGATCAGCAGGGAGCACTAGATGGGTTACAAACACAGAAATGACATGGTCAGATCCGCTTTCCAGGGAAGATCACTCTGATCTTTGAAGATGGATGAGAAAGGGGCAAGACTGAACTTGGGGATATCGAGGAGGAAGGTGTTGTTGGGAAGTAGGAGGAAACTTAAAACGCATTGGGGTTGGGGTCCCTGCATGGGCAGATGGAGTGAGCTACAGTTGATCTGTGTAAGGCATGCTTCAACATCAGCAGGGCATGGGGGCAAAAGGTTCCAACCCGGGGAGTTTGAGAAGCCTCCTTGTAGAATGGTATGGTGTGAGCGTGTTCTTGAAGCCAAGTAAAGACAAGAAGCTATAACTGTGCCTCCATGCAAAGAGAGCTTACCCAGCAAAGAACATTGTTTATGGTGCATTGGTAATTAAACTTGACCCTCTCTTCGCTACACTCCACCGACCTTCAGTTAAAAGGACCCCAGCATCTGTGTGTTGTTACTGTAATGAACGGCGTTTCCACCACCGCCCCTCATCCGAATCCCCGGCAAGTCTACACGGTTCTCTCAGAGTCATTACCGTGGGTGCTCACACTTCCATCATAAAACCTCACATGAATGTTTCTCACCACCACTTTGCTTTCTCATTGAGGCTGTTCAAATGTCAGTGGTTTTAGCACTGAACTTAACCTTTACGTATTTTCACCAGAGTCTCAGAAACACAGCCTGTGCTGGATATTCTTCACGGCGGTGGGTGGGAATGTTTTATACACATAGTGATAAGCCAAGAATTCTGGCAGCACCATTGAATTGCCTTTGAGACATCATACATGTTTGAGCAGTTTCAATAAGGCAATGGGGCTCCATTGCACTCAATGCCAAGTACATAAGAATCATTCATTTATCATTCATTCAGCCAAAAAAAATTTTGTTCACTCGCTTAGTCATGGCTGACTCTGCAACCCCATGGACTGCAGCACACCAGGCTTCCCTGTCCATCACTAACTTCCTGAGTTTACTTAAACTCAGTTCCATTGAGTCAGCAATGCCATCCAACCATCTCATCCTCTGTCATCCCCTTCTCCTCCTGCCTTCAATCTTTTCCAGCATCAAGGTCTTTTCCAATGAGTTGGCTCTTCACATCAGGTGGCCAAAGTACTGGAACTTCAGCTTCAGCATCCGTCCTTCTAATGATTATTCAGGACTGATTTCCTTTAGGATGGACTGTTTTGATCTCCTTGCAGTCCAAGGGAGTCCAGAGTCTTCTCTAACATCACAAGTCTTCTCTAACACCACAGTTAAAAATCATCAATTCTTTGGCATTCAGCCTTCTTTATGGTCCAACTCTGACATCCATACATGACTGCTGGAAAAACCATAGCTTTGGCTAGGTGGGCCTTTGTCGGCAAGGTCATGTCTCTGCTTTTGAATATGCTGTCTAGATGTGCCATAGCTTTTCTTCCTAGGAGCAAGTGTCTTTTAATTTCAAGACTGCAGTCACCATCTGAAATGATATTTGGAGCCCAAGAAAATAAAGTCTGTCAATGTTTCCATTGTTTCCCCGCCTATTTACCATGAAGTGATGGGACTGGATGCCATGATCTTAGTTATTTGAATGTTGAGTTTTAAGCCAGGTTTTTCACTCTCCTCTTTCACCTTCATCAAGAGGTTCTATAGTTCTTCTTGCCATAAGGGTGGTGTCATCTGTGTATTTGAGGTTATTGATATTTCTCCTGGCAATCTTGATTCCAACTTGTGCTTCATCCAGCCCAGCATTTCTCATGATGTACTCTGCATATAAGTTAAATAAGCAGGGTAAAGAATACAGCCTTGACATACTTCTTTCCCAATTTGAAGCCAGTCCATTTTTCCATGTCCAGTTCTAACTGTTGCTTCTTACCCTTCAAACAGGTTTCTCAGGAGGCAGGTAAGGTGGTCTGGTATTTCCATCTCTTTCAGAATTTTTCACAGTTGTAATCCACACAGTCAAAGCATTTATCATAGTCAATGAAATTACTGAGGGACTATTCTGGGAAAAGCACTCCTAGAAGCCATGGGAATATGAGACTGAACAAAATAAAGTGCCTGTCCTCATAGAGATTAGATTCTAGTGCAAGAGATATATCATCGTACAGATAATGGATCAGGAGGTGATAACTGCTATATCAAATTTGAATTGTGTTAAGAATTGGATAGAAGCCATTATTCCAGTGGCTTCCACCAAATGGAGAGGCTGTATTTGATGTAAGTGGTTAGGAAGGAGTGTCAGTTATCTTTTTCACTTCAGAAATTCTGAAAGATAATTGACCTAAATGTGTCTGAGAATTTGCTTACTTTCTGAAATGTGTCTGTAACTTCAAAATCAACACTGGTAGCACTTTCCCAGTCATTCATGGATTTTTGCAATGTGGAAAATTTTGAATCACCTGGTGTGTGCATTTCCAGCTGAGGTCCAAGGAGGCAAGGCTGTCTTCCTGTCTTAGTTTCCATATCATAAACAAATGTCCTTTTGAAGGCCCATTTAGTGCAATGTTTTCCGCATTTTTGTGCTTATTCTTGGTGATTTGTTGTTTAAATGGCCCCTGGAGCGTAGTGTTGAAGTGAGATGTAGTATTCTTAAGTTCAGGAAGGTGCAATATGCCTTATGGAGGAAATATGTGTTAGAGTGAGCTTTGTTCATTTGCTGTGGTCTGAATCTAGAAGTAAAGAATCCACAAATACATTAAATAAGGCGTCTTTAAACAAAAATGCAGATAAAACAAAGCCATATGATGATTAACTGACTAAACAATGCGGACTGAGCTTCCCAGGAAACTAGCTTTATGCTTCCTCCAGGAGCAATGGTTCAGTGCTCACCAATGGGGGTTAATGGCAACTTCATAGAACATTACTTCAGCAAAGAATAAGCACTGACTATATCTCTCCTCTGCTTTTCTTTCTAAGAGGCAACTAATATTGTTGAATATGGATTTTAAATCCAGGTCTACTAGTTACATGTGTGATATGGGGGAAGATTGTGAACCTCATTAGGCTTCAGTTTATGATCTGTAAAACAGGAATAATACAGGGTTATAAGCAGGGTTGTTGCGAGGATTAAATAAAATAATAAATGAATGCCAATTATTTGGCAATAGCTACTTAAAAATATCATCTAAATTTTCTGCATTGAGGATACCTTGCTAGAGAAAATTTTATAATGGGAGATAATTACTTGAATTTTTTTTAAAAATAAATGTCTTTGTAATTGAAAAAAAATATGGCAATCATATGCTCAGAACTGAAACATACAGAGGGGCATGCATGGATAATGACCTCTATCTTACCCTCGGTCTCTTAGTTCTTCTCAGAGGCAACCATTGCTAACCATTGTATATATTTCTAGAAATTTTAGATGCAAACATAGGTCTTTATGTATCTAAAAGATTTCATAAAAAATAGCTTCATTTTAAAATGTAAGAGTCCTTACAATTCTTCAGATTTAATAATTGATGGTTACAAGAACACTGGGGTTTTGCGCTATGATTTGCTCTCAAGAAGGGGTTTGCCCCATCTGGACAAATGCCCCGTTAGAAGCAGTTAGAGACTCAGCCACTTCACTAGCAAAGGGCATCCATCTAGTTCTGGGTCCCTCACCTCTGCAATGCTGTCTCCAAACCTCAGTCAATGCAGTGAATTCTGTCTACTTGCATCCACTATCTCATTCTTCCTTGCTCTGAGAACTTGCATCACTTCAGATATGAGTTGGCAATCTGTTCCTAGGGATGACTTATGATTGATCTTAAACAACCAGTGTACTCTCTCTCCCAAAAAACTAGTTTCAAAGTTACTATGTGACCCAGGTCCCCAGGGAAACACAAAGAGAACATTCTCCTCCTTCCTGTTGTTGGAGATTTGGGTGTGTGAACTCACTATAGCCATTTTGCACATCTTCATAAGAGGAGGCGTTGCTGACACACTGGGGTTGGCCAACTGGAAAGATGAAGAAGAGCCTGGACCCTGGTGACATTGCTGAGTGCAGTGTTGAGGACTGTGATCTTTCCCACAACAACCCTGTTTAGGCATTAAGTATATGCTTAGGAAGGGGTGAGCAGAAAAGAGGGGTGTATGATGATTAACTCTGCATCTTACACAAATGTCTTTGGCTGAAGTATGGAGAGAGTGCTGGAGAGGATCAAAGCAGGGAGTGAAGGCTCTTGGGAAGTCTGCTGCAAATGTCCAGTGAGAGGGGGTGCTGACTTGGCCTAGAGAGGAAGTAAGGCAGTGAAGTCTGGTGGGGGTGGGGGTTTCAAGAAAGGGGGAACAAATATGGGCGAGCACTCAGATCCCCAGAGTGAGGGGTCAGAGTGCCTCGTAAGCATGGGGGCATGGCACTTCTCGAGGCAGCAACATCCCCTGAGACAACGGAGAAACAGAAAGGACAGGGAGGGGTAAAATCAGGAGTCTGATTATGATAATGCTGAAAATAAAGTGGTTTGAGACATATCAGCTGAGGCTGAATAAATGACTGCATGTATGGATACAAAAGAGGAATGCCCATTAGCTCTATAGACCCAAACAAATATATTTAAATTTTCAGGTTTGTAACTCTTCTGTATCATCCTTAGCCCTTGTACATGATAGTGATGGTAATGGTGATGACGGTGTTGATGATGGTGTTGGTGATGTTGATAGGTAACACTCATTGAGATTTACTCTGTTCTAAGCACTTTGCACCCATCTCACATGCTAGTAAAGTAATGCTCCAAATTCTCCAGGCCAGGAATCAGCAGTACGTGAACCGTGAACTTCCTGATGTTCAAGCTGGTTTTAGAAAAGGCAGAGGAACTGGAGATCAAATTGCCAACACCCGCTGGATCATGGAAAAAGCAAGAGAGTTCCAGAAAAATATCTATTTCTGCTTCATTGACTATGCCAAAGCTTTTGACTGTGTGGATCACAATAAACTGTGGAAAATTCTGAAAGAGATGGGAATACCAGACCACCTAACCTGCCTCTTGAGAAATCTGTATGCAGGCCAGGAAGCAGCAGTTAGAACTGGACATGGAACAACAGACTGGTTCCAAATAGGAAAAGGAGTACGTCAAGGCTGTATATTGTCATCCTGCTTATTTAACTTATATGCAGAGTACATCATGAGAAACGCTGGACTGGAAGAAACGCAAGCTGGAGTCAAGATTCCTGGGAGAAATATCAATAACCTCATATATGCAGATGACTCCACCCTTATGGCAGAAAGTGAAGAGGAACTAAAAAGCCTCTTGATGAAAGTAAAAGAGGGGAGTGAAAAAGTTGGCTTAAAGCTCAACATTCAGAAAATGAAGATCATGGCATCGGGTCCCATCACTTCATGGGAAATAGATGGGGAAACAGTGGAAACAGTGTCAGACTTTATTTTTGGGGGCTCCAAAATCACTGCAGATGGTGATTGCAGCCATGAAATTAAAAGACGCTTACTCCTTGCAAGGAAGGTTATGACCAACCTGGATAGCATATTCAAGAGCAGAGACATTACTTTGCTGACTAAGGTCTGTCTAGTCAAGGCTATGGTTTTTCCTGTGGTCATGTATGGATGTGAGAGTTGGACTGTGAAGAAGGCTGAGCGCCAAAGAATTGATGCGTTTGAACTGTCATGTTGGAGAAGACTCTTGAGAGTCCCTTGGACTGCAAGGAGATCCAACCAGTCCATTCTGAAGGAGATCAACCCTGGGATTTCTTTGGAAGGAATGATGCTAAAGCTGAAACTCCAGTACTTTGGCCACCTCATGCAAAGAGTTGACTCATTGGAAAAGACTTTGATGCTGGGAGGGATTAAGGGCGGGAGAAGGGGACGACAGAGGATGAGATGGCTGGATGGCATCACGGACTCAATGGACATGAGTCTGAGTGAGCTCTGGGAGTTGGTGATGGACAGGGAGGCCTGGCATGCTGCGATTCACGGGGTCGTAAAGAGTCGGACATGACTGAGAGACTGATCTAAACTCGTTGGTGGGCTTCCCTGGTGGCTCAGTGGGTAAAGAACCCACCTACCAAAGCAGGAGGTGTGGGTTTGATTGTTGGTCTAGGAATATCCCCTGAAGAAGAAAATGACAACCCACTGTGGTATTCTTGCCTGGAAAATCTCATGGACAGAGCAGCTTGATGGGCTACAGTCCATGTGGTTGCAAAGAGTTGGACACAACTTAGCAACTAAAGATCAAAAACAAACACTTTGGTACAGTATTTTACTTTTTTGTTACTAATCCATTTTAGGCCCAAGATCACCTAGCCAACCAGTGGCAGAAACTTGATCCAAACCCAGACAATGTGTTTCATAATATGGGTTGTTAATAATATTTCACTGATAGGTTGCAATGAATATTACATTTAAAAATGATACCAACTTATGTTTATGAAG
This sequence comes from Capra hircus, assembly GCF_001704415.2. NCBI lineage: Eukaryota > Metazoa > Chordata > Mammalia > Artiodactyla > Bovidae > Capra > Capra hircus. The sequence continues at coordinate 112,611,087 of NC_030813.1, forward strand.
CACTTATTATATGCCAGACACTGTTTTAAGTGCTTTGTATGGATTAACTCATTGAATTATTACAATATTAGGAGCTAAATACCAGTACTGTTGTCCTCGTTTTACAGATGAGAAAATGGATAATAATTTGCTTATATCAGACAGAGGATGAGATGGCTGGATGGCATCACTGACTCGATGGACATGGGTCTGAGTGAACTCCGGGAGTTGGTGATGGACAGGGAGGCCTGGCGTGCTGCGATTCATGGGGTCACAAAGAGTTGGACACGACTGAGTGACTAAACTGAACTGAACTGAAGTAAGTTAAGGAGAAGGCAATGGCAACCCACTCCAGTACGCTTTCCTGGAAAATCCCATGGATTGAGGAACCTGGTAGGCTGCAGTCCGTGGGGTCACTGAGGGTCGGACACGACTGAGCGACTTCACTTTCACTTTTCACTTTCATGCCTTGGAGAAGGAAATGACAACCCACTCCAGTCTTCTTGCCTGGAGAATCCCAGGGATGGGGGAGCCTGGTGGGCTGCCATCTATGGGGTCACACAAAGTCAGACACTACTGAAGCAACTTAGCAACAGCAGCAAGTAAGTCAAAGGTGAGATTAGGACCCAGAAAGTTTTTCTTCAGAGTCCATGATGTCCATGATGTTTTCTTCAGAGTCCATATGTTATTTCAGACTCACAAAGTGTCTGAGGTAATTCTTGCTACAAGGCAAGCACAGGATGCCACTGTCCAGGATATTAAAACAAATTTGTCTCGGGACTTAACCAAAGACATTGATGCCTTGCAAAAGATGAGTAGCTAAGCCCATAGCTCCATTAAAGGCTAAGTGCTAAGATATAAGAACATCTATCACAAAGTAGATGCCCAACAAATGTCTGTTAAATGAATAAATAAATGATTGAGCTCAGGATCAGAAAGCTAACTAATCAAAATGTTAAGACCTGTTCTGTCACTGTTCCTTGAATCAGCCTCTTGGAAATGTCACTTCTCTTCTTGGGTCTCAGTTCACTCACTTGTAGAATGTGTTGGTTGAACCGTTAGGGAGGACAAATGGTCTACCTGATCCACACCATCATTTCCTTCTCCTGGCCAGACGTTGCTAATCCATCACCACACCATTTCCTACTCCTGATCCTTGGCCAGACATTCCTAATCCATCACAGCACCCCTTCCCTCTATGCCCAAGACCACCTTCAAGGCCATGCTCTTGGAAATCATCCAGCACCACCACTCCAGGTTCAATCTGTGAGCAGACCCTGACTGAATTCCATGACCTCTGAAGTCCTTCCCAACTCTGACATCTCATCAGTCTGTGAAAGAAAGGCCTCCTTTTCTTGAGATCGTCTTCTGCAGGAATCTACTACTTTCAAATGTCTTTATTCAACCCCAAACCTACAGCCTTGGCTGGATGGGCCCGCTGAGAGGGGAGAATAGGAACCACATGCTGATGGGGTGGTAATCTGTTCACACGTCTGGTTGGTAATGTTGAAACTGCCGTGGCCACTCAAGGCCACATACTGCTGTCAGCAGCATCCTTCATGAGAGGCGTTCCCAGAGTCCTCAGGAGTACTCAGCTTTTTTTTTTTTTTTTTCTCTTTTCACAAGAATCCTGCCCCTCCTAAATTCCTTTCCAGTGTGCCTGTTCTCAGCTGCTGTCTAGAAGCCCTGAACAAACCCAAAGGAGAGGGCTCTTCTGACCCCCTCAGCCTCCCTCCACATCCCTAGAAAAATGGGATTCATCTTCTGAGGGGGAGGGGGAGGTTGTGGAGCCTCCTCTTGCTTCCCTCCGCCTTCTCTTGCAGCTGTACGCTGAGCCTTTAGCGAGCCCTTTGACCGGACACATATTTTCAACAGCTTTGGAGCTATTTTGCACCATCTGCTTTTCAGTACTGAAATCAACAGCTCTATCTTGGAGAAACATTTTGTATCTCTCCCAGTCCCCTCTCAACACTGAATGAAGACCTGCTCTCATTTGAAGAAGGGGATAACAATATTTATAATATGGTTTTATACGTGTGCAGACACCAAACCAACCAAATGAGCCTTGCTGGGTGCCTGCCATCAATCAGTCCCCACACACACCGTGTAGATTGGCTACCAGACCAGGGACTCAGTGGGAGAAGGAAGGACTGGAAGATCCCACTTAACTGCCAGTATGAGCCTCAGCAAGTCTTTTCGCCACTCTGAGCTACAGGTCCTTCATCTGTTCAGTGTTTCCGTGGAACCATTTTCTCGATAGCTACAGAAATGCGACCCCTCATGCTCTGAAGATAGGAAGGGACTGGCAAAGAGAAAGAACAAGACAGGGTGGTATAAGTATCTTACATTAGAGCAGTAGTTCTCAATCAGGGGACATTTGGCAATACCTGGAGATGTTAGTTGTCACCATTGGGGGACACTATGGTATCTAGAGGGTTGATGACAAAGATCCTGCTAAGCAGCTTACAATGCATAGGACAGCCTCACCCCCTCCCTACACACAGCAAGCAATTCAGTTCAGTTCAGTTCAGTCGCTCTGTTATGTCCCACACTTTGCGACCCCATGGACCGCAGCACACCAGGCTTCCCTATCCTTCACCAGCTCTTAGTTTACTCAAACTCGTGTCCATTGGGTTGGTGACGCCATCCAACCATCTCATCCTCTGTCATCCCCTTCTTCTCCTGCCTTCAATCTTTCCCAGCATCAGGGTCTTTTCAAATGAGTCAGTTCTTCACATAAGGTGGCCAAAGTATTGAAGTTTCAGCTTGAGTATCAGTCCTTCCAATGAATATTCAAGACTAATTTCCTTTAGGATAGACTGGTTGGGTTTCCTTGCTGTCCAAGGGACTCTCAAGAGTCTTCCACAATAGCAAGCAATTATTTAGCACAAAATGTCAATAGCACTTAGGGTGTGAAACCCTAGATCCAAAATGTGGAGCTCTGGATCCTGGTCTTAACTCTGCTGTGAATATGCTCTCTGATAAAGAAGCATTTAACCTATCTGGGCTTCTGTTTTCTTACCTCTGAAATGAAGACATCAGCTTAGAATTGCCTGCCACAGAGTGAAGGAAAGTTGTAACACACTTTTCCTAAAGCTATGGTTATTTATGTAGAAATTTTGTCCCTATCACTGATGTTGTACTGTGCTTTGTTGGAAAGGATGATAAACACGCCCTTCTTTTAAGAATGCCCGTCGTCAATAACTTGAAAAACATCAACATATTTTTAGCAAAATGAAAATTCAACTTCCATATCAGTTCCACAAACTTTAAAAATTTTGTTGATGAAATCAAATTTGGAGGAACTTAGCTTACATGATCTCAAAGGTCTCTTTGAGGGTTGACAAGCTATGATTCTGTTCAAAGTGATTGAAAGAAGACACTGGAAGGTTGATGGTTCATGAAGTGTTATACTTTCTGAAAAACATAATGTAAAAACCAAGCTTCATTCAGTAAACCAGGAGCTACTCTATGGATTCCAGGTATTGGAATTAGGAGGTTTTACAATCACTGGAAGAGCTGGGAAGTGAAGGACAGAGCAGCCACCACTGAAAATCACAAGAAGCCACTGCTGACATCTTTGTTGTGAAGCACAGAAGCAGGTGGTTCTCAAGAATTTGTAGGAAGACTCTTGTAAATTTCATCTTCCACAGGACATCTACTGCAACTGACCTGAGGAAATCATGGATTCTGCTCTTTAACCTTCCCAGTCTCTTGAGTTCTTTTTAATGGCAAATCGAGGGAAGTGGATTTGGGATTATGTGAGAACTGTATATTGTCACCCTACTTATTTAACTTCTATGCAGAGTACGTCATGAGAAACGCTGGGCTGGAAGAAGCACAAGCTGGAATCAAGATTGCCGGGAGAAATATCAATCACCTCAGATATGCAGATGACACCACCCTTACGGCAGAAATGAAGAGGAACTAAAAAGCCTCTTGATGAAAGTGAAAGAGGAGAGTGAAAAAGTTGGCTTAAAGCTCAACATTCAGAAAATGAAGATCATGGCATTTGGTCCCATCACTTCATGGGAAATAGATGGGGAAACAGTGGAAACTGTCAGACTTTGTTTTTTTGGGCTCCAAAATCACTGCAGAGGGTGATTGCAGCCATGGAATTAAAAGACGCTTACTCGTTGGAAGGAAAGTTATGACCAACCTAGATAGCATATTCAAAAGCAGAGATATTACTTTGCCAACAAAGGTCCGTCTAGTCAAGGCTATGGTTTTTCCAGTGGTCCTGTATGGATGTGAGGATTGGACTGCGAAGAAAGCTGAGCACCAAAGAATTGATGCTTTTGAACTGTAGTGTTGAAGAAGACTCTTGAGAGTCCCTTGGACTGCAAGGAGATCCAACCAGTCCATCCTAAAGGAGATCAGTCCTGGGTGTTCATTGGAAGGACTGATGTTGAAGCTGAAACTCCAATATTTTGGCCACCTCATGCGAAGAGTTGACTCATTGGAAAAGACCCTGATGCTGGGAGGGATTAGGGGCAGGAGGAGAAGGGGACGATGGAGGATGAGATGGCTGGATGGCATTACCGACTAGATGGACATGAATTTGAGTGAACTCCGGGAATTGGTGATGGACAGGGAGGCCTGGCCTGCTGTGATTCATGGGGTCACAAAGAGTCAGACAGGACTGAGTGACTGAACTGAACTGAACTGAGAGTTGGACCATAAAGAGCTGAGTGCTGAAGAATTGATGTTTTCAAATTTTGGTGCTAGAGAATACTCTCGAGAGTCCCTTGGACTGCAAACAGATCAACCCAGTCAACCCTAAAGGAAATCAGCCCAGAATATTCTTTGGAAGTGCTGATGCTGAAGCTGAAGCACCAATACTTTGGCTACCTGATGAGAAGGGCCAACTCATTGGAAAAGACCCTGATGCTGGGAGAGCTTGAAGGCAAAAGGAGAAGGTGGTGACAGAAGATAAGATGGTAGATGGCATCACCAAGACAATGCACATGAATCTGAGCAAACTCCAGGAGATAGTGGAGGACAGGGGAGCCTGGCGGGCTGCAGTCCCGGAGGCTGCAAACACTCGGACATGACTTAGTGACTAAAGAGCAACAGCAGTCTTTACTTTTCCTCTGCAATGGTCGGGGGACCTTAGAAGGGATGGTAGGCTGACCACATTCAACACACACACTAAACAGTCACACGTACCATCTCGTCTCCCACCCACTTCATTCTGCTCCATCCCTACACAGATGCCTGGGGTCAACCACACTGAGACCCGGACAGCTTGCCTCTGAATGCGCGCTTCTCAATTGCAGGAGAGACGAATTTGTAAAAGGGGGGCTGCCATGAGTGAAACAAATCAACACTGTTTACAAAAATGCCTGATTTTTAAAATAATTCCTGGCCCGATTTGCAAAGATTGTTGAGATGCTTGTTGGAGTTTTCAATTCCCCATTAGCATTTTGTAAGCCAACAAGTCCCTGAGATTCAAATCCTGTGACCAGCACACGAAGCTATAAAACACTGTTCTGCTGATGCAGTAATTGCCTGACATGGCTACCTGGTTCCAACTCCTGCTTAGTATGCAAATCTGCTCCAAGAATGCATTTGACAATCACTTTTCTGTCCGCAGAAACTGCCCCTTGACAGAAAATGTATTCCTAAAATGACTTTTCTTGTTTTTGCCTTTAAAACTAAAGCTTGCAAGTCCAGTGGTAGCTGAGAGCAACAACATATGCTTATAATTATGATTACCATCAGGGAATTCAGCCTTACAGAGGGAAGGGAAAGAGGCCCGGCGAGGCTGAGCACAAAAGCTCTGAAATACAGCAGAGGAAGTGTGCTCAGCTAGGTTGGCTATTCTGGGTAACAGGAGAAACCTGATTGTGGAAAGCAGCACTGGTTTCCCTCCAGACTCGAAAGAAATGTTGCGTGGGCAGAATGAGAAATGCTGACAGACAAAATCAAGCCTTAGGGATTTGCCTTTCACGGTGGGCTAAAGGAGCCCTCACAAAAAGGCAGCCTTGTCCTGTACCTGCCCGCAGCATGGACCTTTAAACCCGGTGGCCACTCACTCCAGCCCTGTACAACTGCTGTGCTGCCCTGCTCCCAGAGAGGGCTTGGGGTCCACTTGCTTCTACTCTGGTTCCCTGGCATATTTCTGGATCCCAAGCACGAGTTTGCAATCAAAGAAGCAAGCCTTTGAATCCCAGCTGTCAAGCTGCATGATTTGGGCAGGTAATGCAACTTCTCTGACCTTCAGCCTTTCAAACAGGGATGGTAACACCCACCTCCCAGAACCATCATGAGAATTAAATCACACAGACAAAGTAATGTCTGGTGCCCACTGGTCACTTAATCAGCGATGACTGCTATTCATTGCATTGTTGGGTTGGCTCCTGAGCTTCTTGGTGTCACTTACTGCTTATGGCTCCATTTATTTTTTAACATTTCAATTATATATTTTTAATTGAAGGATAGTTGTGCTACAATACTGGGTTGGTTTCTGCCATACATTAGTATGAATCGGCCATTTGTTGCTGTTGTTATTCAGTCGCCAAGTCCTGTCTGACTCTTTGAGACCCCAGGGACTGCAGCAAGCCTGGCCTCCCTGTCCCTTATCTCTCAGAGTTCTGCCAAGCTCATGTCCATTGAATCTGTGATGCATCTAGCCATTTCATTACCCTCTTCTTCTCCTGCCTTTCTCCACCCTTCCCAGCATTAGAAGCTTTTCCAGTGAGTCAGCTCTTCACATAAGGTGGCCAAAGTATTGGAACTTCAGCTTCAACATCAAGCCTTCCAATGAATATTCAGGGTTGATTTCCTTTAGGGTTGACTGGTTTGTTCTCCTTGCAGTTCATGGGACTTTCAAGAGTCTTCTCCAGCACCATAGTTCAAAAGCATCAATTCTTCAGTGCTCTGCCTTCTTTATTGTCCAACTCTCACATCTGTACGTGACTCCTGGAAAGACCACAGACTTGACTATACACAGCTTTGTCAACAAAATGATGTCTTTGCTTTTTAATACAATGTTTAGGTTTGTTCTCCAGGAGATCTTCCTGGCCCAGGAATCAAACCCAGGTCTCCTGCATTGCACGCAGATTCTTTACCATCTGAGCCACCAGGGAAGCCCTCTGGTCTCTGGGAAGGGAATGCAGATACAGCCAATGTATAGCCTGGTTGGGGAGCTAACCCCCCATCTCACTCTGCTTTCTCCCTCAGATCTTTCACCACTTTTTTCCACTGGCTGAAACTACCAGGCTGCTTAGGACAAGAGATCTTGCAGATATAGTTCATACACAGTCATGGACAGAGGTCAGGGTGGAAAAGCATGAAGAATAGATCTGGAGGGATGAGCTGAAAATATTCTGCACCCTTCTGGTCTCCACAAACCCTTAGGATGGATAACAGGACAGAAAAACGTGTAAATGCATAATTGCAACCCCGGAGTTCAATGCAATCTTCAACAGACAACAAGAGGGAGAAAGTAAGTTCGGTGGCAGAACTAAATCAATCATCACCAGGAGAGAAGCATTTGCTTCTTTCCTCAAAGCATTCTTAGATCATCATTTGGGCAGGGGAAGGAGTGATAATATTTTTGAATCAGCCAAGACACAGAGGTCTGAAACAATATAGAAAACTATATATTCATCAGGGTTAGTGTAGACTCTCCAGGGGAAAGCAGGTAGTGATGAGGTCAAGAAGCTAAACCGGGGCCAGACCCTGGAGAGACCTACAAGTACTTTATTAGGTAAAGAGTGTTTTGGTCTCCCTAAGGCAATGGTGAGACATTGAATAATTTTATAAGATTTTAATTTAAGAAACTTCCTTCTGGCAGTTGGGGAAATAGATTAGAGAAATATGATTTGGTGGCAAAAGATCTTTTAGGAGACTATTTCAGTGGCTTAAGTGAGAACTAAGGATGATGTAGTGTAGGGAGCAGATCTGATAAAGCTCCCTGGGTGCACAGGTAGAGAGTGCAAAACACCTGCAGATCACTGGCTTGAAGTGGAGCCAGGACCACTTAGGAGGCGGATGACACAATGAAAAGGAAGGTCATCACTAATGGCTTGTGATGATAAACACACTTAGATACCTAGATATTAGGCATTCGAAAAGGCAGATGCTTTTCTAGCAACATCACACCATAACATACTCTTTTCTTATCTCCTGAGAGAGAAGCTTGAGGAGAGACTCAAACTAGACGGATATTGTACATGGGCTTCTGAATCTAAATGACCGCAGATTTATAAAATCGTAAGACTAGCACAAAAAAGCAATTAGATAATGGACGAATACGTAATAAAGAAAAGTTAAGTGCCATGGACGAAATTTCAAGTTGCAAGGAAAATCTCTGTACTCTCAAGAGTGAACTCTGAGTACTTCTAGACATAAAAGTGGAAAACTATCTCTAGGGGTCCTGTATGTATGGTAAAGAAGGAAACTGCCAAACTGACCAGGTTTGGGATTTATTTAGCTAACAAGCTCTGATTTAATACTTAGTATGTGCTAGGAACTATAAATCATAGAATCATATTAGGTAAAAAACCCACCTGCTAATGCAGGAGATGTAAGAGATGGGGGTTCAATTCCTGGGTCAGGATGATCCCCTGGAGGAGAAAATGGCAACTCATCCAGTATTCCTGCCTGGAGAATCCCTTGGACAGTGGAGCCTGGTGGGCTTCAGCCTGTGGGGTTGCAAAGAGTTGGACACCACTGAGAGACGGAGCATGCACATATTATATTATCAGGCTCTTTTGATTCTCTTTAAAAACTGTTACTGTTACTATTATTACTATAGTCTTTATAATACAGAAGGATTCTACTCTTTTTTCCTATTCCTGTCCAGGCTGGGTTGACATGAACAGTAATCAAGTTTCTGCACTGCCCAAATATGCCTCTGTTAAGAAATGAAATGGGACCCAAATTCCCCTCCACACTGTGAAACCTGATGGAGGGTGATATCCATCTAGAAAAAGAAGCATGTTTTGTTGTTCATCCACCCAGGAAAGTTTCTTTTTTTTTATTTTAATATATATATTTTATTGAAGTATAGTTGACTTACAATGTTTCAAGTGCACAGTAAGGTGATTCAGTCATATATATACACATATATTACTTTTCAGATTATTTTCTGTTATGGGTTATTACAAGATATTGACTATAGTTCCCTGTTCTTTTTTTTTCTTTGTATATATATTTTTTTAATTTTAATTTTTACTTTATTTTACTTTACAATACTGTATTGGTTTTGCCATACATTGACATGAATCAGCCACAAGTGTACATGAGTTCCCAAACATGAACCCCCCTCCCACCTCCCACCCCATATCATCTCTCTGGATCATCCCCGTGCACCAGCCCCAAGCATCCTGTATCCTGCATCGAACATAGACTGGCGATTCGTTTCTTACATGATAGTATACATGTTTCAATGCCATTCTCCCAAATCATCCCACCCTCTCCCTCTCCCTCGGAGTCCAAAAGTCCGCTCTACACATCTGTGTCTCTTTTGCTGTCTCACATACAGGGTCATCATTACCATCTTTCTAAAGTTTCCTTTTTCCCTGATTCACACAGAGGCTGGAAGCTGACCCAAATTCAAATCCCACTGAGGCCAGAGCTGCTCAGGAGATGAAGGAGGAAACAGAACAGGTTCTATCTTGAAAGCAGGACTCCATCTTGGGCTGGACTGTGGACTTTGAGCTCTCTGTCCAGAATCTATGGAAACAACATACTAACTGGAAAAGCAGGCCCCCAGAAGGAAGAGCCCCATGGTTCTCCATAGCTAAAAGAATACCCTAATTGTCTGTGTAACCCAATAGAGCCATACATTCTATTATGCTTATTGGGGTATGACCACAGGCTTATTGATAATTGCCCACAATTAACTACTAGGCTTAAGGCATATGAATCACGGATTAACTTTGATTGTCAGGGGTTGGGGAGGTGGATTTGGGCACGTACACTTAGGGTATATAAGGTTTTCACAAAAACTTGTTGGGGTCTTTGGCTAAGAGGAGACTCTGCCTTGGGCCCGCCGGTGTATTAAGCTGCACTCCACTATCTGCATCATCCTTCTGAGTGAGTTTGTTTCCAGGAACACGTGGCTACAACAGAGACACTAGGATCTCAACAGTCTGTCAAACACTTTCTTGTCAACCAGGATCCTCCACTCCAAAGTTCCACAGGTGAGAATCTAGTCCCCTGTCTCCTGTTGACCTTTTGCTCTGAGTAGACTAATCACCCCAACCACAATGAAGATTTCATGAAGGCAGCCATGGAATTAAAAGACACTTGTTCCTTGGAAGGAAAGCTTTGAGAAACCCAGACAGTGTATTCAAAAGCAAAGACATCACTTTGCTGACAAAGGTCTGTCTAGCCAAAGCTATGGTTTATCCAGTAGTCATGTGCAGATGTGAGAATGGGACCATAAGCAAGGCTGAGTGCCAAAGAATTGATGCTTTTGGACTGAGGTGCTGAAGAAGACTCTTGAGTATCCTTTGGACAGCAAAGAGATCAAACTAGTCAACCCTAACGAAAATCAATTCTGAATATTCATTGGAAGGACTGATGCTGAAGCTGAAGCTCCAATACTTTGGCCACCTGATGTGATGAGTCAGTTCATTGAAAAAGACCCTGATGCTGTGAAAGATTGAAGGCAGGAGGAGAAGAGGGTAACAGAAGATGAGATGGTTAGATAGCATCACTGAGTCAATGGATATGAATTTGAGCAAACTCTGGGTGATAGTGGAGGACAGGGGAGACTGGTGTGCTTCAGTCCATGGGGTCACAGAGTCGGACACGAGTTAGTGACTGAACAGCAATCCAATCACAAACCTATGATCACATGATCCCTGCTAACCTCTCAAAACATTTGTGTCCTACTGGGAGGTCCTAGGGTTAGGATTGCTGCAGAATCTACGTAATAATGAGCGATATACATTTGAAGCAGTTCTGTAACTCAAGGAAGCAAAATATGGTAAAACAATGAAACTTTCCATCAAATATCAATAATTGAGCTCATTTGGGAGGTGGAAGGAAGGTGCTAGACTTGTTAGCTCACTAACCATTGCCTTGCTTTATCTCTCTCTTCCTGAGTTTGGAACCTGAAGTGCAGTGCATCAAGACTCCTGTCCCCAGAAAGCCAAGAGCCACAGAATAATTCTCCATGGAACCTGATGCTTCCATAGCACTGCCTTCTGATCACACCTGTGACTCAAATTGGACTTCTGCAGCCCCATCCAGAAGATCTGAACTCTTTCTAACGAAGCCCAAATTTCAGGAAATGTGTCCTTGATAAAATAGACTCACTCTCTGGTGTTGGTTCTATGTGTCTTTTGAGATGAGAAATGTGTATTTCTTATCTTATCAGTAAACAGGGATGCGCAGTCATCAGTGATTCTGCCCCTCCAAATGTGAATTTCTGAGCCCCGAAGGTACCCAGGGAGAAGAAGGCCTGCTATCTAGAAGCCATTTATCTACAGTCACTTCCTAGAGTGAGTACTGAAGAGCTGCGAGAGGGGGAATGTTAAAAAAACAGGCAAGACATTGGCCCCCAGATAGCTGAGATGCATATGAAGAGAATGATTTCAGTAAACCCAGACCCTTGCAACTGCCCATACATACAAAAGTGCTAAATTTCTTAACTTGAGATATCTGGTTTTCCTTAATTAACAATACTCTTTTGATGTTCAGATGATCTGCTTTTGTTGCAAACTTCTATTAAGCCTGACCCTTCCCCCCACCCCACCCCCACCCCCTACCAACTCTTAGGATTGCTTGAAATGTGTCTCTGGGACTTGAAAACTTCCCACCAAATAAAAGATAACTCTTAGTTTCTAGGCTGCGTGTATTTTTTCAGTCAACGCAGATAGGCGAGATCAAGCTATTCATCTTGGTTGCCTAAGAAATAAGTCGCAAATATAGTAAGATCAGAGCAACATGGGCTTGGGAATTGAACAGAATTGAGTTCAATGTTAGAATAGCCACTTATTTGCTATGTGGCCTTGAGCAAGTTGTCTCACATCTCTGAGTCTTAATTTCAAGATATGTAATATTGAGAGTGCCAATAATTACAGGTATTGCTGTAAAGATGAAAGGATTCCCTACAGAGTGTCAAGTGTAGTTGCTTGCAAATATTAGGCACTTAATAAGATACCTGGAGGAACTGGAAGATTTATTTCTGTCCAGCTTATTTCCATGTCCCCAGAGAGACTTCTCTCAGGTAGCAGTCAACAGGTGACACTAGAGAGACTTCATTGGTGACCCCCCGGATAGTTCAGTTTGTTAAGAATCCACCTGCCATGCAGGAGACCCCGGTTCAATTCCTAGGTCGGAAAGATCCCCTGGAGAAGAGATAGGCTACCCACTCCAGTATTCTTGGGTTTCCCTTGTGGCTCAGCTGGTAAAGAATCTGCCTGCACTGCGGGAGACCCGGGTTCGATCCCTGGGTTGGGCAGATGCCCTGGAGAAGGGAAAGGCTACCCACTTCGGTATTCTGGCCTGGAGAATTCCACAGACTGTCTAGTCCATGGGGTCACAAAGGGGTGGACAAGACTGAGCGACTTTCACTTTCACACTCACCCAACACTAGCGTAGAGAGGAATAACATGATTGTATGTGCTTTATTAAGTATCACTTGCCATTGTGATATTGTGACCTATAATAAGGAATTTGATCTTCATCCCATTCCTGGCACAGAGATCTTAAAAACCCTTGGAATTTTCTAAATGAATTGGGCAATAAAACTCTTTTGTTATGTTAATGAGATGCCTTTGGGAAATCCCCCAGGTAACTATGAGGGCTGGTTGCCAGGGGTACACATTCAGTTTCAGCTCAGTTAGTCGTTCAGTCTCAGCTTAGTTTAGTCGCTCAGTCATGTCCGGCTCTTTCTGACCACATGGACTGCAGCACACCAGGCCTCCTTGTCCATCACCAACTCCCAGAGTTTACTCAAACTCACGTCCATCCCATCAGTGATGCCATCCAGCCATCTCACCATCTGTCGTCCCCTTCTCCTCCCGCCTTCAATCTTTCCCAGCATCAGGGTCTTTTCCAGTGAGTCAGTTCTTCCCATCAGGTAGCCCAAGTACTGGAGCTTCAGCTTCAGCATCAGTTCTTCCAGTGAATATTCAGGACTGATCTCCTTCAGAATGGACTGGTTGGATCTCCTTGCAGTCCAAGGGACTCTCAAGAGACTTCCCCAACACCATACTTCAAAAGCATCAATTCTTTGATGCTCAGCTTTCTTCACAGTCCAACTCTCACATCCATACATGACCACTGGAAAAACCGTAGCCTTGACTAGATGGACCTTTGTTGGTAAAGTAATGTCTCTGCTTTTTAATATACTGTCTAGGTTGGTTATAACTCTTCTTCCAAGGATCAAGCGTCTTTTAATTTCATGGCTGCAATCACCATCTGCAGTGATTTTGGAGCCTCAAAAAATAAAGTCTGACACTGTTTCCACTGTTCCCCCATCTATTTGCCATGAAGTGATGGGACCGGATGCTACGATCTTAGTATTCTTAATGTTGAGCTTTAAGCCAACTTTTTCACTCTCCTCTTTCAGTTTGATCAAGAGACTTTTTAGCTCTTCTTCACTTTCTGCCATAAGGGTGGTGTCATCTGCATATCTGAGGTTATTGATATTTCTCCTGACAATCCTGATTCCAGCTTGTGCTTCATCCAGCCCAGTGTTGCTCATGATGTACTTTGTATATAGGTTAAATAAGCATGGTGACAATATACAGCCTTGATGTACTCCTTTCTCTATTTGGAACCAGTCTGTTCCATTTCCAGTTCTAACTGTTGTTTCCTGACCTGCATACAGATTTCTCAAGAGGCAGGTCAGGTGGTCTGGTATTCCCATCTCTTTCAGAATTCTCCACAATTTTTGGTGATCCACACAGTCAAACCTTTGGCATAGTCAATAAAGGAGAAGTAGAAGTTTTTCATCTATTCCCTTGCTTTTTCGATGAGCCAATGGATGTTGGCAATTTGATCTCTGGTTCCTGTGCCTTTTCTAAATCCAGCTTGAACATCTGGAAGCTCACATACTGTTGAAGCCTGGCTTGGAGAATTTTGAGCATTACTTTACCAGTGTGTGAGATGAGTGCAATTGTGCGGTAGTTTGAGCATTCTTTGGCATTGCCTTTCTTTGGGATTGGAATGAATACTGATTTTTCCAGCCCTGGGGCCACTGCTGAGTTTTGTACCAAGGGGTACAAAAACCTTGGTGAATAGATTTGAACTTTCAATCCCTACCTTAGACCTCCAGGGAGATGAGGCTGGAGGTTGAGTTCCATCACCCCAGGCCAAAGATTAAATCAATCATGCCTAAGTAAAGAAGCCCCCATAAGACCCCAAGAGGTAATGGTTCAGAGACCTCTAGATTGGTGAAGCAGAATATATCTATCTCTGTGCTGACAGACTGGGGCTCAAAATCCATGGAGACAGAAACTCCTGCATTTGAGATCTTTGAGTCTTTGCCCTAGGAATCTTTTCATCCAGCTATAGATACATATAACCAGTTCCTGAATTCTAGGAGCTGCCCCCCAAAATTAATCAAACCCAAGAAGAAGGTCACAGAAGCCTCTATTTGTACCCAGATGGTCAGAAGTACAAATAACAACCTGGACATGTGATTGGACTGGAGTGGGTACAGAATTATGGGACAGAGGCTTTAACCTGCGGAATCTGATTGACCCTGTGACTCTTGTTGTTGCTGTTCAGTTGTTGCTGCCCAGTTATGCCTGACTCTTTGTGACTCCATGAACAGCTGCACGCCAGGTGTCCCTGTTCCTCACCATCTCCCAGAATTTGCCCAAGTTCATGTTGGCATATTGGACAACTTCTGACCTGGGGGGCTCATGTCTTCTTGTCATATCTTTCTGGCCTTTTATACAGCTCATGAAGTTCTCACGGCAAATATATCGGGATGGTTTGCCATTGGATCACTGCCTTGTCGTGGTGAAGGGGCTTGCGTAACTCAAGGAAAATAAGAGCCATCCCAGATGGACGGGTCACGGCAGAGTGTTCTGACAAAACATGGTCCACTGGAGGAGGGGCTCTGATGCTATCCCCAGCAAATACCTCAAGTCCCCTACATATAGCCTCCAGGTTGCAAACTTTCAAAGATATGAACATGTGTTTGCATCTCCAATCATGTAAGTTGGTTCATGTGTCTGGTGTATGTTGTCTGCAAGTGGTTGTGTTTTTTTACTTTATTATTCAGTACTGTAGAGAGTACAGTCTCTTTACTGCAAGCCCAGGACGTCTGGAAGCAAGCATAAAAGCAAAAGTATGTAGCTGATTGAGTTGGGGGTACCTAGGCTAACCTTGTTGGTGTGTGTGTACTCAGTTACTCAGTCATGTCCGACTCTTTGTGATCCCATGGACTGTAGCCTGCTAATCTCCTCTGCTGGACTTGCAAATTGGACTTAGAAGTGCACTCTTGAAATGGAACTCATTCGAATGTAGAATTGGTGTTGGAACTAGAATTGGCATTCTTTTCTCAGAAGAGACCAGATTAACCCTGCTGTCCATACAAACAACCATACCCTTACCCGTTATTTCTAATCCTTGACCCTTTGTCATATTTGGGGTGTAGAACTTGTTGATGTTTGGTCATGTTAACAACATGGCTTTGTTTTATGAGCTGCCAGTACTGAACGTGGTTCTCTGTGCACTTCCATTGTGTTTTTATTTGAGCTTTCACATAAACTTCTCTTCTGTGTTGATGTGACCTTTCAAACCCCGTCCTCTGAGCGTTTGAGACAAGATGAGGACATGCAAAGCGATGAAGCTGAACTTGCACGTTTTTTCATTGAGAGGAAAGTGAGTCCAGGCAAACAGCTCCCGTGCCAGGAAAGCCTATTAAAATATTAAATGAGGAGTTAGTGACAGGTTTAACTAGCCTGGTGGCACACCTCCAAATCTTAACTTAGTAAGGTTGGTTTTGGCTGTAACAAACCAGCTGTCACAAGCTGTGAGAGACCATTAATTACGTACAAGAGCACTGATAAATTAATGCCTAATGGCTGGAAAAAATTAGGAACTCTTATTTGTTTAATGCACCCTCTTCCCGCTTTTAAAGGAGTCCTGTTGGAAAATGACACTGAATGAAGTTTGTGGAGGTGTGAAAGTTGAATAAAATGAATCGTCATAAATGTGTGAATGTAGCACTCACAACTAAAGATTGGGGGACATTTCTAACAGGTAACTTTTGCAAAGGAGTGCCTCTCCAGGCATCGTCCATTGCTGTCTGGGAGACCAGTCTTAATGGGTCAGGCCGGCTTATAATAAGGCCCTTTTTGTACTTCACTTACTTTTGATTTTTTCCAAAATGTAGCACCTTATCCTGAATATCTGCACTATAATGATGATAGCTACCATTTATTGTATGGATGTGAGAGTTGGACTGTGAAGGTGGCTGAGCGCCGAAGAATTGATGCTTTTGAACTATAGTGTTGGAGAAGACTCTTGAGAGTCCCTTGGACTGCAAGGAGATCCAACCAGTCCATTCTGAAGGAGATCAGCCCTGGGATTTCTTTGGAAGGAATGATGCTAAAGCTGAAACTCCAGTACTTTGGCCACTTCATGCAAAGAGTGGACTCATTGGAAAAGACTTTGATGCTGGGAGGGATTGAGAGCAGGAGAAGAAGGGGATGACAGAGGATGAGATGGCTGGATGGCATCACTGACTCGATGGACGTGAGTCTGAGTGAACTCCGGGAGCTGGTGATGGACAGGGAGGCCTGGTATGCTGTGATTCATGGGGTC
The DNA here is from genome assembly GCF_001704415.2 of Capra hircus. Taxonomy (NCBI): domain Eukaryota; kingdom Metazoa; phylum Chordata; class Mammalia; order Artiodactyla; family Bovidae; genus Capra; species Capra hircus. The sequence continues at coordinate 112,627,815 of NC_030813.1, forward strand.
TCAAAGAGTTGGACACGACTGAGTGACTGAACTGAACTGAACTGAACCATTTATTGAGCACTTATGAAATGACATGTAATTGCAAAGCCTGGGGAATTCTCCTACTAAAGTATGATGTTAATAAGACATAGGGATCACAGACATAGAAAACAAATGTGATTTCCAAAGAGGGGATCAGGGAGGGGGGAGAGATAAACTAGGAATTTGGAAATAACAAATACACACTTGATATCTGATCACCATCAATGCCTAATCAAATGTTCACATTTTCTACCATCCCCCAATGAGGTCTGATCACCCTGGCCTGCTCTCACCTAGAGTCATCTTGAGTTGGTTTAGCAAGTTTCTCCCTGCTCCTGATGTTTCCTCTTGGTAACTTTCTACCCATTCACCCAAATCCTGCTCCTTGGCTCTAAATACCGTCCCCCTCCTTTTTTTTCCTTATTGCAATTGAATTTGAAACTGATCTCTCATACCTACTACAACCCCGCTGAAGTGGTCCCTACAACTATCATGTTAGTCCTAAATATGGTCTGCAGTACCATTTTAAGAAGTGACAGAAAAATCATTTCTTTAACACCAGACACATGTATTGAATATCTACTGTGTTACAGATATCGTTAAGCACAACTTGCTAAGCACAGTTTTGTGATTTGTAGGAGTGATTCTCAATGGGCAGACACACTGGTGAGACTGTGGTAGATAAATTCCCTCTGCCCTCTATGCTGAGACGCTGTGGGTGATGGTTCCCTCATGAACTCTGTAAAGAGCCTCTCCTGCTAATGAGAGAATGTTATATCCTTCAGGTATGTCAGGTGGGGAAAAATGAAGACCATCAACCTAAACAGAGTCAGAGCTAAGTTTCTCTTGTCAAATACAACCATCATTTGCTGGAAATGGAAGACTCCTCTGTGCTATTATAATCATACCTGCCAGACAGCCAGGAAAAGAATGACAATACCCACAAGTTCCCATGATGTACTAGTCTTTTTCTGCAGCAGAATCACTCAGTCAATGTTGTCACACTATGAAAACTCCCAGACAGATATGAAATCTTCCATAAACCACTAAAACTGAGCTTTCAGTAATTAATTTGTTCTTAATTCCTTAATATAAACATAGCATCAGGTGTTTGTTTATTCAATGCCATGCTTGAAACCAAGCCCTGTGGCGAGATTCTTAACCCAAGTGAGGAAGTTGTTGTTTAGCTGCTAAGCCATGTGCAATTCTTTTTAGACTCCATGAGAAACTTAATTCTCTTGGACTCCAAAATCACTGCAGATGGTGACTGAAGCCATGAAATTAAAAGAAGTTTGCTCCTTGGAAGAAAAGCTATGACAAACCTAGACAGCATATTAAAAAGCAGAGATATTACTTTATGGTCCATCTAGTCAAAGCTATGCTTTTTCCAGTAGTCATGTGTGGATGTGAGAGTTGGACCATAAAGAAAGCTGAGCATCAAAGAATTGATACTTTTGAATTCTACTGTTGGAGAAGACTCTTGAGAGTTCCTTGGGCTGCAAAGGGAGCTAACCAGTCCATCTGAAAGGAAATCAGTCCTGAATATTCATTGGAAGGACTGATGTTGAAGCTGAAATTCTAATACTTTGGCCACCTGAGTGAAGAACTGACTCATTGGAAAAGACTCTGATGCTGGGAAAGATTGAAGGCAGGAGGAGAAGGGGACGACAGAGGATGAGATGGTTGTATGGCATCACTGACTCAATGGACATGAGTTTGAGTAAACTCTGGGAGTTGGTGATGGGCAGGGAGGCCTGGTGTGGTACAGTTCATGAGGTCAAAAAGAGTCAGACATGACTGCACAACTGAACTGAACTGAGACATTAGCCTGCCAGGCTCCTCTGTCCATGGGATTTTCCAGGCAAGAGTACTGCAGTGGGTTGCCATTTCCTTCTCCAGGGGATCCTCTGACCCAGGAATTGACTCGCACCTCATCCATTGGCAGGCAGATCCTTTACCACTGAGCCACCTGGAAAAATAAGTGTGGATTAGCAGATGGCTAAATTTGAATCAATTTGCACAAGATTATGAGTAGTTTAGCAACCAAAATGTTGGCTAAAACACTCACTTTCTCAAATTTATAGCTTGCACTGCTAAAATTCACAAACCCTCTTTAACTTTTAGGAAGACTGTTCCTGACAGGCAGAGTCCTCTCTATGATGGCCAGATTTCTGTGTCACTGTGGCCAGTCTCGTACACCCAGTGATTTAACCAAACAGTATATTGTCACCCTGCTTATTTAACGTCTATGCAGAGTACATCATGAGAAACGCTGTGCTGGAAGAAGCACAAGCTGGAATCAAGATTGCCGGGAGAAATATCAATAACCTTAGATATACAGATGACACCACTCTTATGGCAGAAAGTGAAGAGGAACTAAAAAGCCTCTTGATGAAAGTGAAAGAGGAGAGTGAAAAAGTTGGCTTAAAGCTAAATATTCAGAAAACGAAGATCATGGCATCTGGTCCCATCACTTCATGGGAAATAGATGGGGAAACAGTGGAAACAGTGTCAGACTTTATTTTTTGGGGGCTCCAAAATCACTGCAGAGGGTGATTGCAGCCATGAAATTAAAAGAAGCTTACTCGTTGGAAGGAAAGTTATGACCAACCTAGATAGCATATTCAGAGAAGGCAATGGTACCCCACTCCAGTACTCTTGCCTGGAAAATCCCATGGACAGAGGAGCCTGGTAGGCTGCAGTCCAAGGGGTTGCTAAGAGTCAGACACGACTAAGCGACTTCACTATCACTTTTTACTTTGATGCATTGGAGAGGGAAATGGCAACCCATTCCAGTGTTCTTGCCTGGAGAATGCCAGGGACGGGGAGCCTGGTGGGCTTCTGTCTATGGGGTCGCACTGAGTGGACACGACTGAAGCAACTTAGCAGCAGCAGCAGCAGATAGCATATTAAAAAGCAGAGACAGTACTTTGCCAACAAGGTCCATCTAGTCAAGGCTATGGTTTTTCCAGTGGTCATGTATGGATGTGAGAGTTGAACTGCGAAGAAAGTTGAGCACCAAAGAATTGATGCTTTTGAACTGTGGTGTTGGAGAAGACTCTTAAGAGTCCCTTGGACTGCAAGGAGATCCAAGGAGATTCATGGGGTCGCAAAGAGTTGGACACAACTGAGCAACTGGACTGAACTGAACTGAACTGAAGATAAACCACATGTATAACAAGGTGAAAGTGAAGTTGCTCAGTTGTGTCCAACTCTTTGCAGCCCTGTGGACTGCAGCCCACCAGGCTCCTCCGTCCATGGGATTCTCCAGGCAAGAATGCTGGAGCGGGTTGCCATTTCTTTCTCCAGGGGATCTTCCTGACCCAGGGATTGATCCCAGGTCTCCCACATTACAGGCAGATGCTTTAACGTCTGAGCCACCAGGGAAGCTCACGTATAACAAGGTACTGATGTTTATTTTTACTATGTTAGCACAGAGAAAAAGTTGTTCAGTCAGTTCAGCTCAGTTCAGTTCAGTCACTCAGTCATGTCCAACTCTTTGTGACCCCATGAATTGCAAGGGGTCATAAAAAACTTAATCTCTTACTTTATGGTGCTTCTCTTTAAATGAAGTGGAAACAAGGCAAGAGAGTGGAACTCTGGTCTACTCTCTCTTTTTTCCCCACACTAAACAGGGAATAGATCTGGGTGGGTGCTATCTGGGGTGGGGGGAGTGGGGAGGGACCCTAGGCTGATGTTCTCTAAAGACACTTACTCCTTTGAAGAAAAGTTATGACCAACCTAAGTAGCATATTCAAAAGTAGAGACATTGCTTTGCCAACAAAGGTCCATCTAGTCAAGGCTATGGTTTTTCCAGTGGTCATGTATGGATGTGAGAGTTGGATTGTGAAGAAAGCTGAGCACCAAAGAATTGATGCTTTGGAACTGTGGTGTTGGAGGAGACTCTTGAGAGGCCCTTGGACTGCAAGGAGATCCAACCAGTCCATCCTAAAGGAGCTCAGTCCTGGGTGTTCATTGGAAGGACTGATGCTGAAGCTGAAACTCCAATACTTTGGCAACCTCATATGAAGAGCTGACTCATTGGAAAAGACCCTGATGCTAGGAGGGATTGGGGGCAGGAGAAGAAGGGGACAACAGAGGATGAGATGGCTGGATGGCATCACCGACTGTATGGACATAAGTTTGAGTAGATTCCAGAATTGGTGATGGAGAGGGAGGCCTGGTGTGCTGTGATTCCTAGGGTCGCAAAGAGTTGGACATGACTGAGTGACTGAACTGAACTGAACCTATGTTTGCCATGAAGATACTTTGCAGATGTGGCTCATATCTAATATCTATAATCAGAAGACCTTAAATAAAATAGATACCCTTGCTAATGTGGATAGGCTTGAGCCAATTGATTGAAGGCCTTAAGAGCAAAAACTTCAGTTTTTTAGAGAAGAAAATAATTCTGCCTCCAGACTAACATAATTTGTTTCATGTTTCCAGTCTGCCCTGTATATTTTGGGCTTTCCAGCTCAAACAATCATGGAAGTCAATTCTTTAAAATAAATCTCTTAATATATAGACACACACATTTATGTAATACATAGATATATGTAGGTAATATATGTACAAACAGTGTATGTAATACATATTATCTGTGCTATGTGTACATCTGTTATATATTATATTTCCTCTTCTGGAGAACCCTGCCTGATATACCATATGCATTTAAACCTCCATCACCATCACAGAATTGACTTCTACAGTCTGAACCCCTTGTATTTTTTCTGCAGCCCAAATCTAAGCTTGCTTCTGATACATTTACTTCTAACTACTTTTACTGTCTTATGATTTGAACTTGAAGTTGGATTCCATATTCCTTGCTGTAACTTTTTGTAGGAGGCTTTGTCTGTTTTCTGCACAGATCCACTTGGATCCTTTTAAATTTGCTGTGTGTCCTTCCACAGGATTGTGGAGTGTTTTTACTTGAGAGGACCCACATATATAACTCCCCTCTTTGGAGGTCCTCCTTTGAGTGACTGGAGTCTCTCTCCACAAGCTCAGGAGCCTAGGAGTTGATATCTTGCTGTGTGGCTCTCAGCCAACAACTAGCTGGTGTGGGAATAAAAACCTCCAATTCCTGTGCCTTAAACTGGGGCAAACTCTAAAAAGTACTTTACACTTCAGAGGTCCCCTATGGGATCCAACTGAGGCTGGGACTCTGCCTGAAACAGTATCCTTGCTTGATTTCCTGCCATTTCTGGTCCCGATTCTGCCCTGCTTCATCAGCGTCTTCTAGAAATGCTTCCTTATCTCCAGGCTTATTTTTGGTGAACTCAGCCTAGGACACTCATTTCATCTTCCTTTCTCTGTGATCCAGATTAAAAAAAAAAAAAAAAAACTTTATTTTTAAAATTATTTTTAAGTTGATATGTTGTATTTTCATTTTCATTCAGTTCAAGAAAAAAATTTTTTCCCCTGACCAGGGCCAGAAACCACACCACTTGCGGTGGTAGCACTGACTGTTAACCGCTGGACCAGGGAAGGCCTGTGATCTGGATTCTTATTCTAGTTATGTTTCCTTGGGAGACCCTGAACAGATCGCCTCGGTCTAAGCCAGCAGATACATCAGTGAGGAGGGCAGCTTTGAGTGGTTTCTGGTACCACGAGTACAATCTGGATGGATCCGGCAAAACCTTAACTACAGACTGCAAAAGCCAAGGTAGAATTTCAAAATGACACATTCCCAGGATCTCAGAGTTGGAAAAACCTAAAGATATTGAACCCAAAGTTCTACCTACTCACGAATTCCTTTTTCAACCTCTCTGGAACGTGGTCACTCAGATCCCTTTTGACTATTCTTTACTTGTTAAAGAACGAAGTCTCATTGTTGAACAGTCCTGTCATAAAGTTTAATCTTATGCTGAGTGGATCTATCCTCTTATGAACTCTCCCCATTTAAACTAAGAAGTCTTTGCTGTTTATAAAAACTACATCACAAAAGGAAGGATTCCAGTGCTCCTAGGGTCTGGGCTCACCACAGCACAATTCTTTAATATGAAAATTCAGATGTTTTCTTTTATACTTAAGTTTAATCCAAGTGCGTGCTCAGTTTCTTTGGTCGAGTCTGACTCTTTGTGACCCGTATGGAGTCACAGGCTCCTCTGTCCCTAGTTTTCCCAGGCAAGAATACTGGAGTAGATTACCATTTCCTCCTCCAGGGGATTTTCTCAACCCAGGGATCAAACTCTTGTCTCCTGTGTCTTCTGCATTTCACCCAGATGCTTTACTGATGAGCCACTGGTTCATCCAAGACCTCTCCCATATTTCCCTGTTTTCTGTAAGGGAGAAGGGGCCTCAAGTCCCAGGATGGGGAAGATAAGACATTTCAATGCTCAACAAGGCAGAGGTTTGGGATTTTAAATCAGCAAACTTCAGAAAGGCAACTTGCATGTGTGCTGATAACATGTGAGAAGCTCACAACTCTATCCAATAAAATATGGAGGATTCACAAAAGGGTGGACAGTATTTGTGCAACTGTGGTACTCAAGGTCCGCAAGGAGCTACAGCATTATCCAGAGGAGGTCAACATCAAGGGTCTCTTTGCTGGAGGCAAGTTTGTTTTCTAGAAAACATGGCATTAAAGTGAGTGTTTATGTGGAGACTGATTTCCCAAAGGGTGTGCAACTCCTCCTTTGTTCACCTGAAGCACTCTGGGATGTTTAAGTTGAGTCCTGACTTAAGGCTCTCACTGCCTGGGTGACCATCATCAGGGGCTTCACTCATTCTTTGAGAGATGTACCAAGGCTCATTGCCCTCAGCTCACACTCCCAGTTCTTCCCATCTTCTGTCCCACGGCTTCACTTCTCCTTCCTACCTGAGCTCCTCTCTGCATCTTCAGTTCAATTCAGTTCAGTCACTCAGTCGTGTCTGACTCTTTGCAACCCCATGAATCACAGCACGCCAGGCCTCCCTGTCCATCACCAACTCCCAGAGCTCACTCAGACTCACGTCCATCAAGTCAGTGATCCCATCCAGCCATCTCATCCTCTGTTGTCCCCTTCTCCTCCTGCCCCCAATCCCTCCTAACATCAGAGTCTTTTCCAATGAGTCAACTCTTTGCATGAGGTGGCCAAAGTACTGGAGTTTCAGCTTCAGCATCATTCCTTCCAAAGAAATCCCAGGGCCGATCTCCTTCAGAATGGACTGGTTGGATCTCCTTCCAATCCAAGGGACTCTCAAGAGTCTTCTCCAACACCACAGTTCAAAAGCATCAATTCTTCAGTGCTCAGCCCTTTTCACAGTCCAACTCTCACATCCATACATGACCACAGGAAAAACCATAGCCTTGACTAGATGGACCTTTGTTGGCAAAGTAATGTCTCTGCTTTTCAGTATGCTATCTAGGTTGGTCATAACTTTTCTTCTAAGGAGTAAGCGTCTTCTAATTTCATGGCTGCAGTCACCATCTGCAGTGATTTTGGAGCCCAAAAAAATAAAGTCTGACACTGTTTCCACTGTTCCCCCATCTATTTTCCATGAAGTGATGGGACCAGATGCCATGATCTTGTTTTCTGAATGTTGAGCGTTAAGCCAACTTTTTCGCTCTCCTCTTTCACTTTCATCAAGAGGCTTTTTAGTTCCTCTTCACTTTCTGCCATAAGGGTGGTGTCATCTGCATATCTGAGGTTATTGATATTTCTCCCGGCAATCTTGATTCCAGCTTGTGTTTCTTCCAGTCAAACATTTCTCATGATGTACTCTGCATATAAGTTAAATAAGCAGGGTGACAATATACAGCCTTGACGTACTCCTTTTCCTAATTGGAACCAATCTGTTGTTCCATGTCCAGTTCTAACTGTTGCTTCCTGACCTCTGCATCTTGCTGTCCTTCAAATGGGTTTCCTCATCAAGGGCTGAAATTGGAATGTAAATCAGTGGTCCCCAACCTTTTTGGCACCAGGGACTGGTTTCGTGGAAGACAATTTTTCCAAGGACTGGCAGGGAGTGAGGGTGGTTTGGGGATGATTCAAGAGCATTACATTTATTGTGCACTTTATATCTGTTATTATTATACCAGCTCCACCTCAGGTCATCAGGCATTAGATTCTGAGGTTGGGGGTCCCTGATGTAAATGATTGTTAAATTCAGTGCCTTTCCTCAGCACTCATAGGTTGATGTTATTTGTGCCCACCAACAATCTACCCTTAAGACCTCTGCTTCATTCCCCCAGGCCCCCTTCTCCAGTCTTACTATTCTTCTCCCTGTTCTTGAAATATACCAGGCAACTCATGCCCCGGGGCTCTTGTATCATTCTCTTCTGCCTGCCACTGTCTACCCCCACAGATTGCCATGGCTTCCTTACCTCCTGGAGACTTTTTCTCACATGTCACATTACTAGACAGACCCTCTCTCACCACTTTTGCACACTTCCTAATCCCCGACTTTGCTCTACTTTGCTTAATGGTACTTATCACCTCTCTATATGGTTATAAAGTGTGTATTTTATAACTTACTTACTTATTGTTTCTCTCCCCCTATATGAAGGTACAGTTTCCCAAGTGGCTCAGTGGTAAACAATCCTCCTGTCAATGCAGGAGACGTGGGTTCAATCTCTGGGTTAGGAAGATCCCCTGGAGAAGGAAATGGCAACCCACTCCAGTATTCCTGCCTGGGAAATCCAAGGGACAGAGGTGCCTGGTGGGCTACGGTCTGTGGGGTGGCAAAAGAGTCAGACACAACTTATCAACTAAACAGCAACAACAACCTCAGAATAAATCACCAAAAAAGCAGGATATTTGTCGAATTTGTTCATGGCTACCACCTGACAACTTAAACTATGTCTAGCATAGAGTGTAACTACTCAATAAATATCAATTTAATAAAAAAATAAATTTCCATGTCACCAAAGTTCGGAGCTTAGGTTATCTCTTTTTTGCAATTTTTTGTTTGCAAAAGTCACACAATGCTTTTGTATCTCTGCTTCTGCTTGTATAGGTATCCTCCCTTAAAGTCAACAATATAATGATTTTCTTACGTTATCATTCAAACCAGGGACACATTTTGCATATGCAGGAAAATATGCATAAATATATTCTTTTTAATAATTTTACTCAAATATTAGCCTACTATGAATAGTATTTTGCTAACTGAACAATAATGTGTTATTCTTAAATTATCAGTATAAATGAAAATATTTCATTTAAAAAATAGTTGCTTGGTCTCCCCTTGAAAAGGTGTACCAGAACTGATTTAACCAGCTCCTTGCTGATTGACAGTTAGATTATTTCTGTTGTGTGTATTCTTTTCTCCTTCATTATCTTCACTATTTTCAAGTATTGATTTGGATTATATGAAATTGCTCATAGTGAATCATTTTGGGTTTACCTAAGCAATAGTGTCATTTGATTTAACCTGATTTTTTTTGAAAAGGATAAATGGCTAGAAGTGAAATTCCTGGAATAAAGGTGATGGACATTTATAAAATGAATCAATATTTCCAAATCACCCTTCAAGGAAAATGTGCGATTCTGGTTCCAGTGTGTCAGAATTCCTATTTCTCCGCACTCCCTGCTGGCATCAAATGTAAATGTCTCTAACTTTATCAGTGCCATAGGTAGAAAATGATACCTTGCAATATAATTTGCACTACTTTTATTGTTAGGCTGAGAATTTTTCTACATATATAAGAACTAATTGTATTTTTGATTTTGTGGCCTTCTATTGAAATCTTCTGTTTTTGTTTTAGATTTTTTTCTTTTCTTATTGGTGTGTGTGTGTGTGCTAAGTCTCTGCAGTCATGTCTGACCTTGCAACCCAAGCACTGTAGCACCCCAGGCTCCTCTGTCCATGGGATTCTCCAGGCAAGAATACTGGAGTGGATTGCCATGCTCTCCTCCAGGGGATCTTTCTAACCCAGGGATCGAATCCAAGTCTCTTATGTCTCCTGCGTTGAGAGGCAGGCTCTTTACCTCTAGCGCCACCTGAGAAGCCCATTGATTGATTTGTAGAGGCTGTCTATAAAGAGAGGATCTCTGCATCTGCAATATGAGTTGCAAACATTTGCTCCTACTTTGTAGCTTGTTTTTGACTTTATTTCTTATTTCCATGGTTCTACTTTTTTATTTATGCAGTTAGATTTATGAGTTTTTCATGTTGTAATAAAGAACTACTTCCTCTATCCAAGATGATTTGTAAAGATTTTTCATATTTTCTTCTAGTGTTTTATGGTTTCAATTTGTATTGAATCTTTAAAAAATATGGAGTCCACTTTGATGTATGAAGTATGGTCAGTAGCCAGTTACACATATTTTTTTCAGATGGATATCCAATTTTCCCCAAATCCGTTTTAGATATCATTTTTACCTTTTTTTATATTTTAAATTTTCATATGTATTCAGGGTTATATTCTGGGATTCCTGATCTATGTCATTATAGTCTGTCTGCTTGTGTAGCTCCGCTGTCCATGGGATTCTCCAGGCAAGAATACTGGAGGGGGTTGCCATTCCCTTTTCCAGGGGATCTTGCTGACCCAGGGATCAAACCTGCATGTCTTTTATCTCCTGTATTTGGCAGGTGGGTTCGCCACCTGGGAAGCTCTATTTTAGAGGTCAGGATATATTTAAAGTATATATTCATAAAGCTGTATATCGTGCAAACAGTCTCTGTTTTTCTATTTGTTCACATTTTTATTAAGATGAGCTACTATTTTTAACATCTATTTATGCAGTTCAATATCCTTTTAGCATCTTTAGAGATGATCCTATAATTTTTCCCTTTTGATATATTCCTATGATGAATTGGGCTTCCCCGGTGGTTCAGATGATGAAGAAACTGCCTGCAATGCAGGAGACCCGGGTTCGGTCCATGGCTGGGGAAGATCCCCTGGAGAAGGAAATGGCACCCCACTCCAGTATTCTTGCCTGGAGAATTTCCATGGACAGAGGAACCTGAGGGAGGTGGGTGGCTACAGTCCATAAGGTTGCAAAGAGTTAGACACAACTGATTCATTTTCACTTTATGATGAATTATATGGATAGACTTCCTAACCTTTCAACATTTGGGAATTAAGCGTCAGTTGGTGCATTATATTTTCAAGGTGTTGCAGGATTCTGTTCATTATTGTCTTAGTTAACTTGGGCAGCTATAAGAAAATGCCAAAGACTAGGTGGCTTAAACAACAGACATTTATTACTCACAGTTTCAGAGGCTGTAAAGCCCAACATGATCAGCTTGCTGGTTAATTCATTTTCAGAGACAGCCCTCCTCCAGACTTGTAGGCAGCTGCCTCTTCCTATGTATCGCATAGGAGAGAGAGAGAAGGAGAGTGTTCTCTTGTTTCTCTTCTTACAGGGCACAAATTCCATCACAGAGGCCCACCCCTATGACCTCGTCTAAATCTGACCACCTCCCCAAGCTCCCACCTCTAAATACCATCACAATGGGAGCCAAGGCTTCAGCTTATGAATGTTGGGGAGATACAATTCAGTCCATAGAAGTTATCAATACGTGCAAATTGGTATGCTCTGCAATTTACTTCTTTTCTCTTTTTCTGTAAGGTTTAGGTTTAAATATTATGCTAATCTCATGGAAAGAGAGCTTCAAAAAGGGTTCTATATTTCTGTGTTCTAGAACACTTTAGGTTGGACTGGATTAACCTCTTCCTTACAGATATGGTATAATTGTCCTCTGAAATCATTCGAGATGCTAGTTTGGGGGGTGTAGCACTTTGAATGTCGGAGAAGGCAATGGCACCCCACTCCAGTGCTCTTGCCTGGAAAATTGCATGGACGGAGGAGCCTGGTGGGCTGCAGTCCATGGGGTTGCTAAGAGTCGGGCACGACTGAGAGACTTCACTTTCACTTTTCACTTTCATGCATTGGAGAAGGAAATGGCAACCCACTCCACTGTTCTTGCCTGGAGAATCCCAGGGACAGTGGGGTCTGGTGGGCTGCCGTCTATGGGGTCGCACAGAGTCGGACACAACTGAAGTGACTTAGCAGCAGCAGCAGCACCAGCAGCACCAGCACTTTGAATGTGCTCATAGATTTAATGTACATTAATGATGCATAATGCCTCATTAGCCTTTATTAAATCTTCATGTGTGGGACCCTAGCAAAACCCTTGAAAGACCCTAGAAATCCATCTACTCGGTCATATGGTTTTTGTACAAAGTAGTGTTTTTAATCACAGTTGGCTAAGGCCTTTTGTGAAGGCCTCTTTCTTTTTCTTATTTTTGTTTTATTTATCTATTTTTGACTGCACTGGGTCTTCATTGCTACACATGGGCTTTCTCTAGCTGCAGAGACTGGGGCCACTCTCTAGTTACAATGTGTAGGCTTCTCATTGCACTGGTTTCTCTTGCAGAGCATGGTCTCTAGAGCATGTGGGCTTCAGTAGTTGCAGTGGGTAGGCTCAGTAGCTGAGGCTCATGGGCTTAGTTGCCTTGTAACATATGAGAGCTTCCTGAACCAAGGATCAAACCCATGTCCCCTGCATTGGCAGGTGGATTCTTTACCTCTGGACCATCAGGGAAGTCTTCAAATGTGTCTTTCCAAGCTGATTTCTATGTCACTCTTCTGGTTTTGGCAGGTGATGTCAGAGTGACTGCAGGCAGTTTTGGGGATCTAGCTGAGGGGAACACGGTAACCTCGGTAATGTGCCACTCAGACCCATCTTTCAAGAAAAGACTCACAAGAAAGCATAGTCAGGAGACAGTCTCTGTCTGTCTTCTCCTTCACGGTCTATTTTAGACATAAAGAGACTTCTTGCTCAAGACCACTCCTCTCCTAGGACAGCCCTCTTCTCCAGTGACTGAGTGAGGAGGCATAGAGGGGCTCAGGTGCTCAGCTCACTGCTGAGCCATCTCTAAGGCTCTCAGCATCACAGCCTCTGTGCTGTCCTGCTTCCTCCCCACTCCAGATGTTTATCCCTAATGAACACCTTGCACCCCTAACTGCCTCCCAATATCTGCCCCTGAAGAGTCTAATCTGAAATAGGAAAGTAGAAATCAGTATGTATTTCAGTCAGTTCAGTTGCTCAGTCATGTCTGACTCTGTGACCTGATGGACTGCAGCACGCCAGGCTTCCCTGTCCATCACCAACTCCCAGAGCTTATGTCCATCCAGTCAGTGATGACATCTAACCATCTCATCCTCTGTAATCCCCTTCTTCTCCCATCTTCAATCTTTCCCAGCATCAGGGTCTTTTCTAGTAAGTCAGTTCTTTGCATCAAGTGGCAAGAGTATTAGAGTTTCATCTTCAGCATCAGCCCTTCCAATGAATATTCAGGACTGATTTCCTTTAGGATTGACTGGTTGGATCTCCTTGCAGTTCAAGGGCCTCTCAAGAGTCTTCCCCAACACCACAGTTCAAAAGCATCAGTTCTTCAGCACTCAGCTTTTTATATGGTCCAACTCTCACATCCATACACAACTACTGGAAAAACCATAGCTTTGACTAGATGGACTTTTGTCAGTAAAGTAATGTTTCTGCTTTTTAATATGCTATCTAGGTTTGTCATAGCTTTTCTTCAAAGGAGCAAATCTTAATTTCATGGCTTCAATTGTATTCTGCAATGATTTTGGAGCCCAAGAAAATAAAGTCTGTCACCGTTTCCATTGTTTTCCCATCTATTTGGCATAAAGTGATGGGACTGGAAGCCATGATCCTAGTTTTCTGAATGCTGAGTTTTAAGCCAGCTTTTTCGCTCTCCTCTTTCACTTTCACCAAGAGGCTCTTTAGTTCTTCTTCGCTTTCTGCCATAAGGTCCGCCATAAGGGTGGTGTCACCAGCGTATCTGAGGTTCTTGGTATTTCTCCCGGCAATCTTGATTCCAGCTTGTGCTTCATCCAGTCTGGCATTTCGCAGGATGTACTCTGCATCTAAGTTAAATAAGCAAGGTGACAGTATACATTTAGTTTGTTTTTAATGGAATACCACACAGATACAGAGACACACACGCACTATGGATCTTCAGTCACTTCTGTGTATTATCTGTGTGTGTGTGTGTGTGTGTGTGTGTGTTTGATGGCACTGTGTCTTTGTTTGCTGCCTGTGGGCTCTCTCTAATTGCATTGCATGGGTTTCTCATTGTGGTGGCGTCTATTGTTGCAGAGCACAAGCTCTAGAGTGTGTGGGCTTCAGTAGTTTCAACATGTGGACCCAGTAGTTTGGACATGAGGGTTTAGTTGCTCCAAGGCATGTGGAATCTTCCCAGAGCAAGGATCTAGCCTGTGTTCCCTGCACTGGCAGGAAAATTCTTAATCATTGGACCATCAGGGGAGTCTCTCTGTATATTGCTTTGCTCTTGCTAGCTCATATGGTAGCAAAATCACTGCAGATGGTGACTGAAGCCATGAAATTAAAAGACACTTGCTCCTTGGAAGAAAAGCTATGACAACCCTAGATAGCATTTTAAAAAGCAGAGACATTACTTTGCCTATAAAGGTCTGTAAACTCAAAGGTATGGTTTTTCTAGTAGTCATGTATGGATGTGAGAGTTGGACCGTAAAGAAGGTTGAGTGCTGAAGAACTGATGCTTTTGAACTGTGGTGTTGGAGAAGACTCTTGAGAGGCCCATGGACTACGAGGAAATCCAACCAGTCCATCCTAAGAGAACTCAGTCCTGAATATTCATTGGAAGAATTGATGCTGAAGATGAAACTCTAATACTTAGGCCAACTGATGCGAGGAACCGACTCATTAGAAAAGACCCTGATGCTGGGAAAGATTGAAGGCAGGAGAAGAAGGGGATGACAGAGGGTGTGACGGTTGGATGGTGTCACTGACTCAATGAACATGAATTTGAGCAAGCTCCAGGAGATGGTGAAGGACAGGGAATCATGGCATGTTGCAATCCATGGGGCAAATTCATATCGCACTGTAATCTCTGCTGTTTTTTTCATATCGGATGCCAGGTAAGTATATCTAGTGGGAAGCGGAAGGACATTGTAAGTCACCATGACTGAGCAATAGAACAACAGTAACAAGCTGATATGGTGTATAGAAACAGCTTACAATTCCCTTCCACTTCCCACTAGATATACTTACCTGGCATCCAACATGAAAAAACAGCAGAGATTACCCTGAGATATGAACTTGCCCCACGGCACCCTGTTCTGGAAGTATCTGGTATGGAGAAGAAATAAAGTTTGAACTGTATAAAGCCAGCAGCTCATCTGTGGGAGTTTCCTGTCAAACATTTACCTTTGTAAGCAAAGAATTTCTTTTCAGTCAGTACCAAGTCAAAATGAAAGATTTCTCCTAGGAGGAAAATACTCAGTAATGCAACATATACGTTTATAAGAGTACTACACTTAAAAAAAGAATCAAAGTGTGCAGAATAGAACATACCAAGGACTTCCCTGGTGGTCTGGTAGTTAAGATCCACCTTCCAACGCAGGGGACACAGGTTTGATCCCTGGTCGGGGGGCTAAGATACTACGTGCCATGGAGTATCTAAGCCCAAAGGACTGCAGATCCTGAGTGCATGCCACAGAGATCCTGTGTGTAGCAACTAAAACGCGATGGAGACAAGTAAATAATGTTAAGAAACAGAATGTACCAGGGTCCTCATGTGTAGGACACACATCAGAAGCAGTAGTGAAAACAGAAAGTATATCTGCATTTTGGTTCTGTCTCCTGTGAGAAGACACCTTAGCAAAGCTGGGAGGTTGTAGACAAATGTCACGCCAAATTACCACCAAAAACTGAAAGTAATTGAACAAAAAAAGCATTCTACTGACAAGACTACACTTACTTATCAGTGTGTCAATGCATCTAGCTTATGAGTAATTCGGTTACGCAGTTATGCAGCTCAGTGGAACATAACAGTAATTTAAAAATGCATTTGAATTGTTCTGGGGCTTCCCTGGTGACACAGCTGGTAAAGAACCCACCTTCAATGTGGGAAACCTGGTTTTGATCCCTGAGTCAGGAACATCCCCTGGAGAAAGGCTACCCACTCCAGTATTCTGGCCTAGAGAATTCCATGGGCTGTATAGTCCACGGGGTCACAAAGAGTCAGACTCGACTGAGCAACTTTCACTTTCACTTGTCAGGTAATGACGAACATCAATCCAAACAGTGTTTAAGATTAAACACTGCAGAGGAAATCTTAAAATACCTGAAAACACATATCTTGTTTATTAAAGAAACTTAATAGCTGTTTTCCCAAATTTTCCAACCATCCTGAAATGTTTTTATATTTTCAGTAATGAGCTGTGAAATTGGAAGACATTGAAAGAGACAATAACAAAAAACAAATTTAGATAAATATTGCTAGAAGAAATAACAAATTGATTTCTTGCCTTTCTGTAGAGAGTGGTGCTCAAAAATCATTGCTATATGAGGAGATCACAAAGTCTGTAGAACTGTAGAGGAAAATGTATTATAGACAAATAAATTAAATTTTATGTTATTTATCCAAGCCTTGCAATATTTGGGTTTGGTGTTTTTAACTTTTCCTTTTTTCATTTCCAATAAGTGCTTCCTTTCCTCTTTTTTGTTTGCTTCAGAAACTTGTATATTTTTATAAAGAGAGTGACCAAATTGCTTAATTATTGCAACCCCAAAAACCAGAATCTACTTCTGATCTTACGGGTGTGTGTTTGTGTATGTAAACACATATGTCTTCATCTAATGGCCTTTGGTCTTCTGAGAATTTCTATTTCTTCTGGGGTCAATTTTAGTGATTTGTTTTTCTAGATAATCATTTATTACACTTACTTTATTCTCCTTTTCCAACTTATTTGCACAGTGTTGAGCAATGCAGTTTATAATTTTTCTGTCTGTAATAATTTACCTCTTATGGTTTAATTAGAATGTACTTTCTGGCTTTCCTAAGTTATCCAATAAATATATCTACTTATTGCACCCTTTCCTTAGAAACTCAGCTTTTCTCTCTGAGTTCACCAATATATTGAAAGAATTACTTTCTGCTCTTATTTCTATCAATAGCTTTTGTTGGGCATGACTTTTCTAATTCTTTCGTTTTCACCCATTCTTTGTTTTAAATGCGTTTGTTTTATCAATACATGATTGGGTTTTGTTTTGTAATTCAATTGTATTTTTAAAACCAAAGTATTTAGCACTACTAAAGTGGGGAATAGGCATAAGATGTACTGTAACCAATATTTTGAAATAACTGTAAATTGAAAATAACATTAAAAAGTGTATAATGAAAAAAAAATTATGACATTTGGCCTATATGTAGTTACTAATATGTCTGATTTGTTTAGTTTTAATATTGGCTTTATGGCACATTTTCAATTTTCATAGATTTTCTTTAATTTCTAAAAAACATTCTACTATATTGTGTGTGTTACAGTCTTTTGATCATTTAGAAGGTTTGTATATTCTGCTAGCACAAGGACAATTTCTGTACAACCATAACAATGTAATATATTTAAGCATTTTCTTTTTTTATTTTTTAATTGAAGTATGATCACTTTACAGGATTTTGTTGTTTTCTGTCAAGCAGCAGCATGAATCAGCCGTAGATGTACATATGTCCCCTCCCTCTTGACCCTCCCTCCCATCTCCCTCCCCTTCCCACCCCTCTAGGTCTAGGTTGATACAGAGCCCCTGTTTGACTTCCCTGAGACTCCTTATCAGCATCAATTGAGTTTCTATTCTAACAGTGACAAAACTGATACATGACCACATCTTCCCTTGCCCCATCCTCCAATTTTAGTTGGTTATAAGATATTTTTAATAAATTATCATCTTTAAAGGACATATTTTTACTCTTGGTTATAAAGAACAAGGAAATAAACATACAGTTCTTAATTTTTTTCTCACCCTTCTCTCCCAACTCATGTAATTTGCATAGTCTGTACACTGCTAATATTAATAGCATTTATACTCTACACTGATTTTTTATTTAGTCTTTATTTTACTTCTAAGCATAATACTATGAGTTTCTTTTTATGGATTTCTGTGCTATGGATTAACATCTCTTGGTTGGCTAAAAATCATTCTCCAGTAGCTTCTTCAAGAAGGGGTTACAGAAACTACATGTTCAAAAATGCTTTCCTGATGCTTTTTGTATCTGAGCTAGGTATGAAACTAATGGGTCCTATTTTATTTCCTTGAAGGTATCATTGTCCTCATGGTTTAATATTGAATTATGCTTTTTTTTCTGACACAAAAGAAATGCATTGGGGGAAATGGGGTTCCCAAAGTCTCAGAAATTCAAGTCAATAAATTGGTCACCCATCTCTTGATAGATTGAAACCTGAAACCTGATGCAGTTTGGTTTCTTCCCGACTGATATTCTGTAATCTGGACCCAAACCCAATGTGCCCCTTTTTAAAAATACCAGCTGACTTGAATTAGCAAACTGGCGTATTCAGTTCAGTTCAGTTGCTCAGTCATGTCTGACTCTTTGCGACCCCATGAATCGCAGCACGCCAGGCCTCCCTGTCCTTCACCAACTCCCAGAGTTCACCCAAACTCATGTCCATCGACTTGGTGATGCCATTCAGCCATCTCATCCTCTATCATCCCCTTCTCCTCCTGCCATCAATCCCTCCCAGCATAAGAGTCTTTTCCAATGAGTCAACTCTTCTCATGAGGTGGCCAAAGTATTGGAGCTTTAGTATCAGTCCTTAAGGCAATGGCACCCCACTCCAGTATTCTTGCCTGGAAAATCCCATGGACAGAGGAGCCTGGTAGGCTGCAGTCCATGGGGTCGCGGAGAGTCAGACACGGATGAGCGACTTCACTTTCACTTTTCACTTTCACTTCACTTTCATGCATTTGAGAAGGAAATGGTAATCCACTCCACTATTCTTGCCTGGAGAATCCCACAGACGGGGGAGCCTCGTGGGCTGCTGTCTATGTGGTTGCACAGAGTCAGACATAACTGAAGCAACTTAGTAGCATTCCAAAGAACACCCAGGACTGATCTCCTGTAGAATGGACTGGTTGGATCTCCTTGCAGTCCAAGGGACTCTCAAGAGTCTTCTCCAACACCACAGTTCAAAAGAATCAATTCTTTGGTGCTCAGCTTTCTTCACAGTCCAACTCTCACATCCATACATGACTACTGGAAAAACCATAGCCTTGACTAGACGAACCTTTGTTGGCAAAGTAATGTCTCTGCTTTTTAATATCCTATCTAGGTTGGTCATAGCTTTCCTTCCAAGGAGTGAGTGTCTTTTAATTTCATGGCTGCTATCACCATCTGCAGTGATTTTGGAGCCCCCCATCCCCCGCAAAAAAAAAAAATCTGCCACTGTTTCCCCATCTATTTGCCATGAAGTGATGGGACCAGATGCCATGATCTTCTGAATGTTGAGCTTTAAGCCAACTTTTTCACTCTCCTCTTTCACTTTCATCAAGAGGCTTTTTAGTTCCTCTTCATTTTCTGCCACAAGGGTGGTGTCATCTGCATATCTGAGGTTATTGATATTTCTCCTGGCAATCTTGATTCCAGCTTGTGCTTCTTCCAGTCCAGCGTTTCTCATGATGTACTCTGCATAGAAGTTGAATAAGCAGGGTGACAATATACAGCCTTGATGTACTCCTTTTCCTGTTTGGAACCAATCTGTTGTTCCATGTCCAGTTCTCACTG
Source organism: Capra hircus (assembly GCF_001704415.2). NCBI lineage: Eukaryota > Metazoa > Chordata > Mammalia > Artiodactyla > Bovidae > Capra > Capra hircus. Next base: position 112,647,361 of record NC_030813.1, read on the forward strand.
TTGCTTCCTGACCTGCATATAGGTTTCTCAAGAGGCCGGTTAGGTGGTCTTGTATTCCCATCTCTTTCAGAATTTTCCACAGTTTATTGTGATCCACACAGTCAAAGGCTTCGGCATAGTCAATAAAGCAGAAATAGATGTTTTTCTGGAACTCTCTTGCTTTTTTGATGATCCAGCAGATGTTTGCAATTTGATCTCTGGTTCCTCTGCCTTTTCTAAAACCAGCTTGAACATCTGGAAGTTCACGGTTCATGTATTGCTGAAGCCTGGCCTGGAGAATTTTGAGCATTACTTTACTAGCATGTGAGATGAGTGCAGTTGTGCGGTAGTTTGAGCATTCTCTGGCATTGCCTTTCTTTGGAATTGGAATGAAAACTGACCTTTTCCAGTCCTGTGTAACAGGTTTTTTAAGAGAAATTTTTAAATAAAATGTGCTGATTTATTTGGGGCTCTGCTGAGTCTCATTGCTGCCTATGGGCTTTCTCTAGCTGGGGCAAGCAAGAGCTACTCTCTAGCTGTGGTGCACGGGCGTCTCATTGCCGCTGCTTCTCTTGTTGAGGAGCACAGGCTCTAGAGGCTGTGGGCTCAGGACTTGTGGTGCATGAGCTTAGTCGCTCTTCAGCCTGTGGGATCTTCTCAGGTCAGGGATCACACCTGTGTTCCTTGAATTGGGAGGTGGATTCTTAACCTCTGGACCACCAGGAAGGTTGCTGCGGTTTGTGTGTGTGTGTGTGTGTGTTGTTATTGTTGTTTGTTTTTCTAACTGCCTATTTTCCAACTCAAATTCCCTATTGAAAACAGCTAACACAAATCTATTTCAATGAGGCCCCGCCTCCTATCTTTTGAGGCTGTTATTTTCTGTATTAAAGCTTGCACTTCTTCACTCCCCTACACAGCCCCTGGGATCCATCCAACCATAGGTCTTTACTCACACCATTTGTACTCCCTCCTTCACCCCATCCCAAACCTGCTCTGTTAAACCAGACACCCTAGATTTAATCTGGTGACATTGCCTTTCTCCCCAGACTCCACTTATCCTGCAAGCAAAAGACCCACGTGTAATCGCATGCTTTTCTGAAGCAGAGCCTGGCAGAAGTCTTGCATTCTTTCCCCTTGATGTGTCTCTATTTTGACACCTGTGTTACTCTTCAAGGCTTCTCCAACTGGCTCCTTGGCTTTCATTTCCCTCCACATCTCATGTGGCTTTTTTGAGTAACCGAACTGCCACTTTCTTTTTTTTCCCTGGAAGAGGAGAACTGATTTAATTACTTCATAATGGAATGCATTTTCTCTTGCAAAACTGATTAGTTTCTCAACTGCATCTAGGAAATGGAAAAACAGATAACTCTGGCATTGATTACCGAATGGCCATATTTCCTTGGTCCTATTCTGTGATAGGGAAAAAAAAAAAATTAGTGAATTTGGCAAAAAAGCAATCTGGCTTTGATCCCGGCATCATCGCTTGCCCATGATATTTCTTTGGGAGTGTGCACATTCAGAGATTTGATTGCCTTGTTGGAGCTAATGATTTGTGTCTTGTGTGCAACACAAGGTTATCCCGGGGATCAGGCGAATGAGCAAAAGTGGGAACCATTTTGAAATTTTGGTGGATTGCATAAACAAAAGCTCTTGTCATAGAGGATAGTTCAAATCAAATTTGTAACTCCTATCTATCTAGCCTTTTCCTTTCATCAATTTTTGTTTGTTTGTTTTTAATGGACAATATAAGCTGGCATGGTGCTAAAGAATCCACCTGTCAATGCTGAAGATGCATCAGACATGGGGTCAATCCCTAGGTTGAGAAGGTCCCCTGGAGTAGGAAATGGCAACCCTCTCCAGTACTCTTGCCCAGGAAATTCCATGGACAGAGGAGCCTGGTGGGCTACAGTCCATGGGGTTGCAAAGAGTCAGACACGACTGAGTGACTGAGCACACAGCACACTATACTTCTACCAACAAAATCAGTGAAAGCTACTGTTTAAAGTTTCATAAATGATAAACTCCAGAGAAGGCAATGGCACCCCACTCCAGTACTCTGGCCTGGAAAATCCCATGGAAGCAGTAACCTGGTAGGCTGCAGTCTATGGGGTCGCTAAGAGTTGGACACGACTGAGCGACTTCACTTTGACTTTTCACTTTCATGCACTGGAGAAGGAAATGGCAACCCACTCCAGCATTCTTGCCTGGAGAATCTCAGGGATGGCGGAGCCTGGTGGGCTGCCATCTATGGGGTCACACAGAGTCGGACACGACTGAAGCGACTTAGCAAATGATAAACTCAACATATTCCAACTTTTGCTGAATTTGTGTTTGACACACCCTCTCCCAATACCATCAAATTTTAATCAGCTATCATCCTTCTAAATGGTGAGTCAGACACTTATTTCTTTAATACAAATTTAGCAATGAACTTGCTAGCTGTGGACTATAATAAGCTGTGTGTCTGGCCCTGGATAAATTTCAACTCAGCCTTGTTGCAGTGGGGCTCAAGAAGGGGTGTTTGTTCTATCACAAAGCTGGGCTATTAAGCTTCAGCTTCTTTGGTTCAGTGATGGTAATTCTAATGAATGATAATGGTTATGTTAAGTTTTTCTGGAGCTATATATTTAAAAATATTGATTTGTTGGCTAGCCTTGGTCTTTGTTGCTGTGTGGCTTTTCTCTGGTTGTGACAAGCTGGGGCTCCTCTCTGGCTGTGTAGTTGGGCTTCTCATTGCAATGGCCTCTCTTGTTCAGAGCACAGGCTCTGGGGTGCATGGGCTTCAGTAGGGGAAACTTCCAGGCTCTAGAGCACAGGCCCAATAGTTATGGTGTACAGGATTTTTGGCCCATGGCAGGTGGGATCTTCCTGGCTCAGAAATAGAACCTGTGTCTCTTGCATTGGCAGGCAGATTTTTTACCACTAAGACACCAGGGAAGCCCCTGAAGCTATGTATTTCAAGGAATTAAGGGAATTTACATGCTTGAAATGCATGGCCCATGGCCCTACTACTATGAGGTTTATTTCTCTTTGTGAACCTGTAGGTGTCACCTTATTTTTAAAAGAACTTTTTAAAAAAATGCTTTATTTTTTAAAAACACATTTTTGCTTCTGTGTTAGATTTTTAAACTTTTCTGAAAGTCAGTGATCTCTTAATTGATTTCAAAAAGTAACTTCCAAAAAAAACACAAAAAACAAAAAGTAACTTCCATTGCATGGTATTAACAGTAGAAAAACATGAAGATATTTAATACCTATAATCTTAGTTTATAAAATAGATATTAAAATTTTTTTGCATATGTTTCTTCAAAAAAATACATATATGCACTTGGATTTTTTTTTAATGAAGTCTTTACTAAACCCTTCATCCAAGACTTTTAATTTCTTTTTAAAATTTTAAAACTAAAGAATATTTATTATAGAAAGTTTGGGAAGAAATTTAAGATGTTTTAAATCATCTATCAAGACACCTTCCAGAATTGAAAATGACAGATTTTCAACTGAAGAATATATTTGCAATAGGATTAATTGACAAATGACTAGAATAAGGATATTTCAAGGCATCATAAATTTATGATAAAAAAGACAAAAAAGGCTGAATGAAAAATAGATTTAAAGAGTGTGAATAGGGATAAAACAGGAGCAGAAATATAAATGGCTAAAAATAATACAAAGAGATGTTCAATCTTCACAGTAACTGGAAAAATGCAAACCAAGGTAAAAATATCATTTTAAACCAAATTAATTGACAGTCTATTCTTTTTGAAAAATTTACAGTAAAAAAAATTTAAAAGTTTAAACAATGCCATGTTTTGGAGATGTGGATCAAAGGGAATTCTTGTATATAGCTGTTGAGAATAAAAACTGGTATAGCAATTTTAGAAAGTAATGTGGCATTTTCTTTTAAAAGTAAACATTTGCTTACCCCACCAATCAGCAATTTCCCTTCTTGGCATATACCCAAGAGAAAATCTTTAACATGTGTACTAGGAGATGTGCACATGAATGTTTCTAGTAATACTATTCAAAATAGCAAAAAAATTGAAATGTTCCACACTTCGTTGCCAAGAAAATAGTTAAACTGTAGTATAGTCACAAAATACACTTTCATCCAGCAGGAAAAATTAGTGCATGATATCTATGTATTACTTGGGGAACCTAATATCATACTGTACTTGGGAGGTGCAAACCATGGTGAGGAAAAGGCAGCTGCAGCAACAATATACCAGAGTGAAAACAAATAAACAACCATGATCCATGCATGGACCAAGTATGACAGTGCGGCAGAGCTGAGGGTTATAATCAGTACAATTTTGTGCACACTGGTAACACCTGTCAGAAGATTAATTATTCTATTTTTGAATAAGGAAAGAAAATGTAACTGCTTCCCAGGTGGCATTTCAAGTGTGTGCATGCTAAATTGCTTTAGTTGTGTCTGACTCTTTGCGACCCTACGGACTGTAGCCCTTCAGGCTCCTCTGTCCATGGGATTCTCCAGGCAAGACTACTGGAGTGGGTTGCCATGACCTTCTCCAGGGGATCTTCCCAACCCAGAGATTGAATCCACATCTCTTGCATCTCCGGCATCGGCAGGAGGGTTCTTTAACACTAGCACCACCCAGCACACCTTGGTATTTTAAGATCACTTACTAAATATATGATTCAAATACTCCATGCTTCTTGCCCTGGCTTCAATCCTGCCCGTCAGTAATTTATCTTAAGTAGTTCCTTTCATTACCTGTCAACTTCTTTCTTCTTTAAAAAATTAATTTATCTTTTAGTTGAAATATAGTTAATTTACAGTGCTGTTAGTAATAGTTTTAGGTTTACAGCAAAAAGAAATGGCACAAAGCAACTGATCAATTTCTTTCTATCCCCTTTCTTTGGATATGGAAGTCTTTCCTAGTTTTAAAAGCCCAACTCAACATGTTCACTAAAACCTTTCTAATCAAAGTCTATCTTTCGGTACTTCCTCAATGGTCCAGTGGCTAAGACTCCGCACTCCCAAGGCAGTGGGTACAGGTTCGATCCTTGGTTAGGGAACTTGAGCCCACATGCCACAATTAAAGATCACGCATGCTGCAAGGAAGATCAGTGATCCCAAGTGTCACAACTAAGAGCTAGCACAGCCAAAAAAAAAAGTCTTTCTAAGAGCAGACACATAAGTGTAATAGAAATAAAAGACACAGGGATATCTTAGGAAGAGCATGCATATGTGCTTAGTCACTTCAGTTGTGTCCACTCTCTGCGACCTTATGGACCATGGCCTGCCAGGCTCCTCTGTCCATGAGGTTCTCCAGGCAAGAATACTGGAGTGGGTTGCCATCTCCTTCTCCATAGGAAGAGCACAGGACTGAAATAAATATGGCATTTGATTGATGCGTATGCCCCAGTGTCTCACACACAGTTCCACTCAGAATTTCAGTCCCTCCTTTTCCATTTCTTCCCTTCTTCTGCATTCCCACGAAGTGTTGCTATGAAGCCCTCTTTTTGAAAAAAAAAAAATCTGTCTGCATTATTTGTATGAAACTTACTAGTATTTTCCAAATTGTAAGTACTTTAGGAGGCCAGGACCATTCTTGTAGCAGATGCTGTCGGTGCCTCCTGAGACCTGGTGGGATGCCCTGTGGGTGGTCATGCCCAAGCCCCAGCTGCTGACAGCACTGTGGCTCCACTGCCATTTTCTCTAAAGGGTTGCCTTTGAGCAACTTTAACTGCTTTGGAGTTAGATCTTCCTCACAGCAGCCAGCAGCCAATGACTTTTGATGCAGGAGCTGCAAAAGACAATTGCATTAGAGAAGGACAAATTCTGTGGTGCAAATTACCCTCTGGAACATCCCCCTAGGAAAAGATTGAGGCTAAACTTGACCTTGCTGGGCTTCTTCCTCCCTCTCCTTCTTTCCTTGCTCCCTTATGTGGTCTCCAGAGAGCACACCATCAGTAAAATCACTTACAGAGAAATTCTCCTCTCAAGCTCCAGGAAACCCAACCTAACACCGTTACTTACTAAAATTTGTATCATCTAGAATGTTGAGCACAATGATTGGAACAAAATAGAACTAAGTTCCAGTTTGTAGAATTTATTAGTGATTTTGTATTAAAGTTTGCTAGAAGGATGTTGGTATGTGTGTAGGAGAATTTTTTCATTCTCTGTCCTTTTTTTTTCCTTTTACAGGTAAATGTATCCAAGGACTCTTGATTGTTAAAAACAAGACTCATTTCAGAATAATTTAAGCACAAAAGATAATGTATTGGTGCCCATAACTGCAAAGTCCAAAAGCAGCCCAAGTCACCGTGGGTTAATGAGACTTTTAGGCACAACTGAAGCCAGGGGCTCAGATGGTGGCATTTTTCATTTATCCCCCTTTTCTGCTGGCCTCTGTGTTTTTGTTTTTTGTCTTGTCCTCCTCCACTGTGTGTGGTTTCCTTCATCCGGCCCAGAAAGGTGGCTGTACACAGCTTCAACTTACTGCATCCTCACTCCTTATGAGCCCAGAAGGAACAAACCTTCTCTTTCTTCGAGGAGCCATATATAAAATCCCCCAAAATATTGTCTGACTAAATGCCCATCTCTAAATAAATTACCATGGCCAAGTCATCTAGGCAGCAAGCAAACTTGGGTCAGTCCCGCTGTTGTGGTGATAGTGGTTGGTCAGTCACTGAGTCCTATCCAACTCTTTATGACCCCATGGACTGTAGCCCGCCAGACTCCTCTGTGCTTGGAACTCTCCAGGCAAGGACACTGGAGTGAGTTGCCATTTCCTTCTCCGGGGGTTGCCCTGAGTTAGGGATCAAACCTGAGTCTTCTGCATTGGCAGGTGCATTCTTTACCACTGAGCCATCTGGGAAGCTCTGTTAGTACCACTAGATTTTGTCTATTAGAAATTAAAATTTGAAAAGATGGAGAAATAAGTTTTGGCAGTGACCTAAAAAGCTGAAAGTGCAAGAGATTAGGAAACGCCCATGAGGGGGAGAGGAGGGTAGGGGCGTCGTGTAGGAGCTGATGACACACACATGTATGTGTGCATGCATGTGTATTGTACACACATGTTACATATATGTGTGCATTCATTTTCCTTCACATAGACAAAGGCATGGGTCTCACTGGCAGTCAGAAGAACAGAACTCTGAGGATAAAGGTAACCTTGAACACCACTTAATTAAGAAGGAAAAGAACTTGTTATTTCACTCAGCAGTGGTTTATGAGTATCACTGTAATTAACAAAATAAAGACAAAGAAATTGAGACTTAAACTGTGCATTCATCTTTTTCTTCCTGAAGGTTGTTTTATTGCAAAACCATAAACGCAGCACACACCTGGAATCATATAAGCATATGATCCTCTCTAACCGTTAAAAGTGTGTCTTCTTGTCTTGGTGTCAATCAACTGGGAAATAGTGTCATAAGAATTCAGGGGTTAGGAGGTGCTGGATTCTGGGCTGGGGCTTTTGACAATTAAGGGAACCAAGTGGAATCTTCCTCTTCCCCCTGGGAATGTCCCACTTTGGGACAAGAACAGAGAAATAAAAACAGTAAAATTTAAAACTGAGCTGTTTAAAATTAAAATTTAAAACTTTGTCAAAATCTTTTTTTTTTTTCCTTGTTCCTATCCACCTGACACCATGTATTCGTTTTTATTGCTGGGTAATGCATTATGAAAAACACAGTGGTTTAAAACACCCTGAATCTGTTATCTCACAGTTGCAATGGGCCAGCAATCTGGGCGGGGTCAATTAGGTTCTCTGCATAGGGTCTCACAAGGCTAAAATCAAGGGCTGCATTTTTAAAAATTTATCTTTTAAAAAATACATTTTTAATTGGAGGATAATTGTTTTAAAATATTGTGCTGGTGTCTGTCACACATCAGCATGAATCAGCCACAGGTATACATATGTGCCCCCCCCCCACCCCTTGAAACCCCCTCCTACCTCCCATCCCATCCCACCCCTCTAGGTTGTCACAGAGCATTGGGTTGAGCTTCCTGTATCACACAGCAAATTCCCACTGGCTATCTATTTTACACATAGTGATGTATTTGTTTCAAAGCTACTCTCTCAATTCTTCCCACTCTCTCCTTCCCCGATGTGTTCACAGGATCTATTCTCTATGTATCTCCACTGCTGGCCTGCAAATAGTTTCATCAGTACCATCTTTCTAGATTCCATATGTATGCGTTAATGTAGGACATTTGTTTTTCTCTCAGTTTTATCTGAGGCTCAGGCCATCTTCCCAGCTCACTGGTTGTGGCCAAGTTCATTTCCATGAGGTTGCATGAATGCCTCCCTGTTTCTTCCCAGTGGGGGCTTCCTATCAGGCCACAGTCACCTGGGCCCATCCACAGGCCCACTTACAACATGGCAGCCTACTTCCTCAAGACCAGCCAAAGAATTGCTCACACCCCAACTTTCTTTTCAAGAAGCTTTTTAAAAACTCCATCCTTAAGTCTCACCCACCCACAGCAATCTCTTTTTTGGTTAACTCAAAGTCAACCCATTTGGGATTTTAAATTCTTTTGCAAAATATCTTCACTTATGTCATGTAAACTGCTCATAGGATGAAACCCATTGTATTTAGTCTTGTTGTTCAGTTGCTTAGTCATCTCCAACTCTTTGCAACCCTGTGGACTGTAGCCTACAAGGCCCCTCTGTCCATGGGATTTTCCAGGCAAGAATACTGGAGTGAGTTGGCATTTCCTTGCCCATAATCAAGGGAGAGCATCTTCATCAGGGGTTTGGAAAACCTGGGGGCTATCTCAGAATTCTGCCTACCATAGTACAATGATCCGATGTGACACCATGTTAAATCTGAGTTTCAGATAAGCCACAAGTAACTTTCTGGTATGATTTTTCCTACACACCCTTAATTCTGGAATGCTCCAAAATATCTAAAATGGGTTTGTAAGATCAAAGGCTCACCCACACAGGTGATGTGAATGAGTAGAGCAGGCCAAGTAGGAACTGCAGCTAGTAGTGGTGCTCATGCCCAGGTGGAGGCCCAGCCCCCCCACACCAGCTGCCTGTGGTCATGAAGACTCACAGGCCAAGTGGAAGGAACTTCTGATTCTTTTTTTAGGAAACAGAATTTTTACTTCCCTTTCTGCTTGAATTCTTCCATTGATCACAGTAATCCAAAACTTTCAAGCATATTTCACCACCTATGCAAAACATGTTTATGGACTGTAGTTTGGCCCCTGGAGGCCAGTTTGTGACCCATAATCTAAGATCTGGGGACTTCCTTGGTGGCCAGTGGCTAAGACTTTGCCTTCTAATGCGGGAGGTGGGGGGTGGGGTGCAGGTTCAATCCCTGGTTAGGGAGGTAAGATCCCACAGGATTCATGGCCAAAAAAAAACCCAACATAAAACAGAAACAATATTGTAACAAATTAGATAAAGACTTTAAAAATGGTCCTCATGAAAAAAAAAAAAAATCTGTAATCACCAAAAGAGAAGTCTGAAAAAACCTTCACTCATCCATGCAGGTAACTTTCACTAGGCCTGTTCACAACATTCTTCCATCCAAAGCTCAACATATTTGCATCCCTTTACTTCTTCACTTCTTTTAGCCCCCGAGCTTCATCTCTTAAACAAAATTGATTTACCCCAACAGAAAAGTGATTTAAAAGTCCTACCAGGCATCCATAAAGTCAGGAAAGAGCTAGATTTACAAACCCTCCAAAATGTACAGTAAATGCCAAATGAAAGCTTTCAACTTACCAATCTGTGTTTATAGGAAGCATAAATCAGCGACGAGGATGGAATGATCCTTACATTATTATGATTAAGTTTGGATCTTTTAATTTGTTTTGTTTATATTTTCTTGCAAGCTTGACCTTCTCTTTACAACTGGACTTCTGATTTTGATGACCATTTAATAATAATATTCTTATAAAAACTCAGCTGGTGGAGGTTTGGTTTAGGTATTCAAGCTCAGGGTATATTATAATTTAGAGAGTCAGTGAGACATCGCAGGGATTATTTCTAGACAGTTTTTTTGGATTTAATCCTGAGGGTCAGCGTTCCCATAGGAGAGCACATGTACCCTTGTTGGCACACCAGGTCACTTTAAAAATGTGAAAAATCAGTATTTACTTATTCTAATTTTCTTTAATATTTAAGGAAAACAAAACAAATGAATAAACAAACAAACCCGGCACATGGAAATGGAAATTTAATGAAGATTATTGCTTAGGACAAGGGTCAGTTTAAATTTTGAAAAGCAAGTGAATGTAAAAAAGATATTAAGAAAAGCATTGTGGTGCTCGCTTCGGCAGCACATATACTAAAATTGGAACGATACAGAGAAGATTAGCATGTCCCCTGCGCAAGGATGACACGCAAATTCGTGAAGCGTTCCATATTTTTCATGAAAAGATGCTCAACATCACTCATTATTAGAGAAATGCAAATCAAAACCACAATGAGGTACCACTTCACACCAGTCAGAATGGCTGCGATCCAAAAATCTGCAAGCAATAAATGCTGGAGAGGGTGTGGAGAAAAGGGAACCCTCCTACACTGTTGGTGGGAATGCAAACTAGTACAGCCACTATGGAGAACAGTGTGGAGATTCCTTAAAAAATTGCAAATAGAACTACCTTATGACCCAGCAATCCCACTTCTGGGCATACACACCGAGGAAACCAGAATTGAAAGAGACACATGTACCCCAATGTTCATCGCAGCACTGTTTACAATAGCCAGGACATGGAAACAACCTAGATGTCCATCAGCAGATGAATGGATAAGAAAGCTGTGGTACATATACACAATGGAGTATTACTCAGCCGTTAAAAAGAATTCATTTGAATCAGTTCTGATGAGATGGGTGAAACTGGAGCCAATTATACAGAGTGAAGTAAGTCAGAAAGAAAAACACCAATACAGTATACTAACACATATATATGGAATTTAGGAAGATGGCAATGACGACCCTGTATGCAAGACAGGAAAAAAGACACAGATGTGTATACCAGACTTTTGGACTCAGAGGGAGAGAGAGAGGGTGGGATGATTTGGGAGAATGGGAATTATAACATGTATACTGTCATGTAAGAATTGAATCGCCAGTCCATGTCTGACATAGGGTGCAGCTTGCTTGGGGCTGGCGCATGGGGATGACCCAGAGAGATGTTGTGGGGAGGGAGGTGGGAGCGGGGTTCATGTTTGGGAACGCATGTAAGAATTAAAGATTTTAAAATTAAAAAAAAAAACAAAAACTTAAAAAAAAAAAAGTACTTATTAGAAAGTAAAATTAAAAAAAAAAATAAAGCTCAACATTCAGAAAACGAAAAAAAAAAAAAAAAAAGAAAGGGAAAAAAAAAAAAAAATCTGCCTGAAGATTGATCCCTGGGTCAGGAAGATCCCTTGGAGAAAAAAATGGCACCCCACCCCAGTATTCTTGCCTGGAGAATTCCATGGACAGAGGAGCCTGGCAGACTACAGTCCATGGGGTTGCAAAGAGTTAGATACGATTGAGCAACTATCACTTTCACTTTCATGATGTGTTAGGGCTTTTGACTTTAGGAAGTGTTTTCTCTGGGGATTCCTTGGTGGCTCAGATGGTAAAGCGTCTGCCTGTAGTGTGGGAGAGCCAGGTTCCATCCCTGGGTTGGGAAGATCCCCTGGAGAAGGCAATGGCAACCCACTCCAGTACTCTTGCCTGGAAAATTCCATGGACTGGAGAGCCTGGTAGGCTACAGTCCATGGGGTCGCAAAAAGTTGGACATGACTGAGCAACTTCATTTTCACTTTCGCTTTCAGTTTTTCTGGGGAGTCTCAAATTTTTGACTCAGAAGCCATTAAGGACCTGACTTTTACTGAAGGCAAGATGCAGACTTTATTTTTTTTTTATTATTTTAATTGGAGGCTAATTACTTTGCAATATTATGGTGGTTTTGCCATACATTGACATGAATCAGCCATGGGTATACATGTGTTCCCCATCCTGAACCCCACTCCCACCTCCCTCCCCATCTCATCCCTCAGGGTCATCCCAGTGCACCAGCCCTGAGCACCCTGTCTCATGCATTGAACCTGGACTGGCAATCTATTTCACCTATGATAATATACATGTTTCAATACTATTCTCTCAAATCATCCCACCCTCACCTTTTCCCACAGAGTCCAAAAGACTGTTCTTTACATCTGTGTCTCTTTTGCTGTCTCACATATAGGGTCATCATTACCATCTTTCTAAATTCCATATATATGTGTTAATATACTGTATTGGTGTTTTTCTTTCTGACTTACTTCACTCTATATAACAGGCTCCAGTTTCATCCAACTCATTAGAACGGATTCAAATGCATTTTTAACAGATGAGTAATATTCCATTGTGTATATGTACCACAGCTTTCTTATCCATTCATCTGCCAATGGACATCTAGGTTGCTTCCATGTCCTGGCTATTACAAACAGTGTTGCGATCAACATTGGGGCACACGTGTCTCTTTCAATTCTGGTTTCCTCAGTGTGTATGCCCAGCAGTGGGATTGCTGGGTCATATGGTAGTTCTATTTCCAGTTTTTTTTTTTTTTTTTTTTTTTAAGGAATCTCCACACTGTTCTCCATAGTGGCTGTACTAGTTTGCATTCCCACCAACAGTGTAAGAGGGTTCCTTTTTCTCCACAGCCTCTCCAGCATTTATTGTTTGTTGACTTTTTGATAGCAGCCATTCTGACTGGCATGAGATGGTACCTCACTGTGGTTTTGATTTGCATTTCTCTGACAATAAGTAATGTTAAGCATCTTTTTGTGTGTTTGTTAGCCATCTGTATGTCTTCTTTGGAAACATGTCTGTTTAGTTCTTTGGCCCATTTTTTGATTGGGTCATTTATTTTTCTGGAATTGAGCTGCAGGAGTTGCTTGTATATTTTTAAGATTAATTCTTTGTCAGTTGCTTCATTTGCTATTATTTTCTCCCATTCTGAAGATTGCCTTTTCACCTTGCTTATAGTTTCCTTTATTGTGCAAAAGCTTTTAAGTTTAATTAGGTCTCATTTGTTTATTTTTGCTTTTATTTCCATTACTCTGGAAGGTGGGTCATAGAGGATCCTGCTGTGATTTATGTCAGAGAGTGTTTTGCCTATGTTCTCCTCTAGGAGTTTTATAGTTTCTGGTCTTACATTTAGATCTTGAATCCATTTTGAGTTTACTTTTGTTATAGTATTAGGAAGTGTTGTGGTTTCATTCTTTTACAAGTGGTTGACCAATTTTCCCAGTACCACTTGTTAAAGAGATTGTCTAGTCTCCATTGTATATTCTTGCCTCCTTTGTCAAAGGTAAGGTCATACGTGTGTGGATTTATCTCTGGGCTTTCTATTTTGTTCCATTGAGCTCTATTTCTGTCTTTGTGCCAGTACCATACTCTCTTGATGACTGTAGCTTTGTAATATAGGCTGAAGTCAGGCAGGTTTATTCCTCTAGTTCCAGTCTTCTTTCCAAAGATTGCTTTGGCTATTCGAGGTTTTTTGTATTTCCATACAAATTGTGAAATTGTTTGTTCTAGTTCTCTGAAAAAGACCGTTGGTAGCTTGATAGGGGTTGCATTGAATCTATAGATTGCTTTGGGTAATATACTCATTTTCACTATATTGATTCTTCCAATCCATGAACATGGTATATTTCTCCATCTATTTGTGTCATCTTTGATTTCTTTCATCCGTATTTTATAGTTTTTTATACATAGGTCTTTTGTTTCTTTAGGTAGATTTATTATTAGGTATTTTAATTTTTTCATTGCAATGGTGAATGGAATTGTTTCCTTAATTTCTCTTTCTATTTTCTCATTGTTAGTGTACAGGAATGCAAGGGATTTCTCTATGTTAATTTTATATCTTGCAACTTTACTGTATTCATTGATTAGCTCTAGTAATTTTCTGGTGAAGTCTCTAGGGTTTTCTATGTAGAGGATCATGTCATCTGCAGTGAGAGTTTTACTACTCCTTTTCCAACCTGGATTCCTTTTATTTCTTTTCTTCTCTGATTGCTGTGGCTAAAACTTCCAAAACTGTGTTGAATAGTAGTGGTGAGAGTGGGCATCCTTATCTTGTTCTTGACTTTAGGGGAAATGCTTTCAATTTTTCACCATTGCAGATAACGTTTGCTGTGGGTTTATCATATATGGCTTTTATTATGTTGAGATATGTTCTTTCTGTGCCTGCTTTCTGGATGGTTTTTTATCATAAGTGGATGTTGAATTTTTTTTGAGGGCTTTCTCAAGATGCAGACTTTAGTGGTAACAAGTCCTCTGGGGCAATTTGCAGCTCTGGGGGCCTCACAGGGCCAAGTCTACACTCACGTCTAGGGACCCCACCTCACCCCAGATTTCAGTGAGCAAGAATCTTTAAGCAGGCCTTTCCCACTCTCTCAGCTGAGATGGCCCTCAGGCAGTTTCCCAAAAGGCCACACAGAGAGTTACCACCTGGCCCAGTAATTCCACTCCTAGGTATATATCCAAGAGAAATGCTAGCCTCTGGCCACACAAAAGCTTCACACAGATGTTCACCTTGTTATTGACAAGAGCCAAGTGTGGAAACAGCTATGCATCAAAAGATGATTGGATAAATGCAATGCAATGTATCCATGCAAGGAACATTACTAAGCAAGAAAAGAAATAAAATACCAACATGTGTTACAGTGAGAATGAGCCTTAAAAACATGTGTGGTGAGAGAAGTCAGTCACAAAAGGCCACATATTCTATGATTCCACTGATATGAAATGTTCAGAACAGGCAAATATATTTAGAGAGAGAACATAGATTCTTGGTGACCTAGGACTGGGGAGTTGGGGTGACATGGAGAATGACCGCTAATGGTTATGGAGTTCTTTCTGGTGTGATGAAAATATCCTAGAATCGGTGGTGGTGGTGAGGGTGCAACTTTGTAAATATACTAAAAACTATTGACTTGTACACTTTAAGTGACTGACTTGAATGGTAAGTGAGTTACATCTTAATAAAACTGAAACTATTTTTTTTTTAAAGCACATCATCTCATGGCAAAGAGATCACAAACTCTTAACTCTCATTTTCTGCTCAGAATGGCATTTCAAACTCCCCCCCACTGCCTCCCCCACCATCTACCACCCCTCTCCGACCCCGCCCCATCTATTGTTGGCATCAGGTATGTGGTGTGGGATGCAGAGAGGAGTAAAGAGGAGTTTGGGGCTGAGGTTGGGGAAAATGAAGCTCCAGGATTCTTGGGACTGAAAATGTTTTGGAGGAGGGAGGCAAAGAAGATGTATTTAGAACCAGGAACCCCAAACTTTCCAGATTGAATAGCCTTCTATTTTGTAAGAGAAGGAAAGGGAAACTTTCGACCATAAAGAGAAAAAACATCCTTAAAGCAACTCCTGTTTATTACAGAAATGTAAACAAGTCAAAAAGAAGCCCATAAAATATAGCCATAATTTATCTCATGCAAAGATAATCACCATGTGGACCCATATTCAAAGAATCGTATATGTTAAGGGGATTTATCATATATAGCATTATCATCTCATACCACCTCACAAAAGAAAAGTTATTTTGTTACTGTTTATTGATGGTGAAAATCCATAGGGTCAGAGCTGAGGTTCAAATGCAGTCACTGGAAATGCAGTCACGCAGGAGTGTCAGTGACTTGTTCAGACTCTAGAGGATGTTTGTGTGCTTTGTGCATGTGTCTTCTTCCCCTGTTGCCCACCCGCCTCCACTTGCCCCAGTCCACCCCCATGCACAGTGGGCTGTGCAGCTCACACAGTCAGGAGCACATAGGTGCAACCTTTCCTTTAGAACATGTGCCATGCATCTGCTATGTTGAAGGCCCTGTGCCCAGGTACTGAGTACGCACTTGTGAAATTTTAAAAATAAAATAAAAGGAGAAATCCAAAGCAGATATCATCCTTATTTTCTTGGAGTTTATATTTTAGTAGGGGAAAGCCTACTCTATTGGGAGATGTTTCATATGTGAATTTTTTTTAACTGAAACCTAATTTTTAAAATTTGCTAGTGAATCTCTTTTAAAGTAATGAATTAGAGTGGATTCAACTTTATTTGTGGGAAACATCCCTCTCACTGACACTTGGAATTTGCTGTCTTGGGTGAGAGAGAATGGGATTAGTTACAAGGAGAACATAGGAAACTGTAGCGAGTAGCCTCGTGTTTCTCCCAGATAGAGGAACCTGAGCAGATGAACATTTTCTGCTGTAACGCTCTATCATAACTGACCAGAAGAGAAGCAGGAAGCACTGCTTTCTAAATTCATGTGGTTCTGTGGGCTGACACAGTGCCCACAAAATGTAATATGGACCTTTTGCAAACACTTTCTACTGTAGTTCTTGAGAGCAAAATGATCTCCATTGCTATTGGCAGAGGAGGAATGGAACAGGTATGATTGTGGCAAGTCCAGAGAATCTTGTCTAAGGGGGTCCTTGGGCAAGGCATTCCGATACAGATAGGACTCAGAACAGCCTGTACCTGGTGGGAGGTCATGGTTGAAGTAGGGCAGGAAATGGGCTAAGTTATCCACAGACACATCAGGAGATCCCTGGGTTTGATCCCTGGGTCGAGAAGATCCCCTGGGGAAGGAAATGGCAACCCACTCCAGTATTCTTGCCTGGAGAATCCCATGGACAGAGGAGCCTGGAGGGCTATAGTCTATGGGGTTGCAAAAGAGTCAGACATGATTGAGCATGCACACACTATATGATCCACAGACACAGTAGAATGTTTGCCTCACAGTCTGACCAACTGTTCAGAGGAATGATAACTTGCAGAGTTTCACCAAGAGGGTGAATAGCTTAGGATAAAGATGGTTTGTCCAGTAAAGAAGGAAGTGGGAAGATGTCATTCCAGGCAGATGAACAGCAGGTACAAAGGCAAATGTGCATATGTGAAGAATTCAAAGAATCTGCAGAAGCAACCAGAGAGACACAGGGCCAGAAGGGTAGTTGGGGGCCAATTAAGAAGAATCAGAAGCCACATTATGTTTGGATTTAATCCCAAGAGTTAGTGTTCCCAAAGGGGAACACACACACCTTTGTTGGCATACCAGGTCATTTTAGAAAAAAATTTTTAAAATCACTCTTTTACTTATTCTGACTTTTCTTCATATTTGATAAGAGCAAAACACACACACACACAAACGTGGAAATGGAAATTTAATGAAGATTGTTGCTCAGGACAAGGGTAAGTTGAAATAAAAATTAGTAAGTGAACTTAAAGAAAATATTAAGAAAAGCATTGTGAAGATGACACAAAAATGCAGAAAAAAAAAAAACACAAAGCAGGAGGCACATGATGGAGGTGTGAGGAATATTGCTCTAGAGAGTCAGCCATGGGAGCTATTAGAGAGGCAGGAGAGAACTTGCAGGGCATTGTGGATGGTGCTGAGCTCCGCAGATCTCAAGAGCAGCAGAGCGGAGGATGACCTGAGACCAGGGGAGAGGAGAGGTGGGACTCTGGGTCGGGAACAGAGGAGTGGTCCAAGAAAGAGATGGTGAGGATGAAACCACAGCAAGGATGGCGTTGATGGAGACGAGGATCAGATTTGAATATGCTTCCCCTGCTTCCTATCAAAACAGCTTGGCAAGCAGGCAGGAAATGAGAAGAGGATGCTTTTCCCAGATTATTATCATTTATGCTTCCTTCCCATTTATTGGTATTAAAGTCATAACGTTGTAAGATGGTGATGTTTTCTCCCAGTGCCCGGAAGCAGCCATTCTAAGTGCTCATAAATATCTTTGGAAAGGAATGAACCAGAGAGTTTCACAATGGACTTTCTGAGTTAGTCATTATAGCATTTGGGCTTAACTGCCTGCCACTTATAACTGGCCACATGCAAAGAAATGCCACTTTGAAGTTCATTAGTTGCCATCAGCTATAAGAGAGGAGCCAAATCCTACCAGGTGGATTGATGGTTCTTTTAACCCCCCCTCTCTTTGATGGCCTGAGTAAATCAAGATTCAACTGTTCCAACACTGGTGATTCTGGGGAGGGAAGAAAAGGTACCATGGTGAGTACCACTCCAATTTTTGCTGCTTGATATTCTTCTGCATTTCATCTCCTATTAGAAACCCCAAACCATCCTTCTCCCACTTTAATTCTTGGATGAAAATCAGTCTAACCCTACTCTTTGTCCTCCAGCCACATACAAGTCTCAGATGTGGACAATAAGAGTGTCTTACCTCAACAGTCAGAGTGACTGGTACATTGTTGTTGTTGCTCCGTTGCTAAGTGATGTCTGATGTTTTGTGACCCCGTGGACTGCAGTACGCCAGGCTTCCCTCTCCTTCATCGTATCCCAAAGTTTACTCAATCTCATGTCCATTGAGTCGGTGATGCCTTCCAACCTTCTCATCCTCTGTTGCCCCCTTCTCTTGCCTTCAATCTTCCCAGCAATGGGGTCTTTCCCACTGAGTCAGCTCTTTGCATCAGGTGGCCAAAGCATTGGAGTTTCAGCTTCAGCACCAGCCTTTCCAATGAATATTCAGGACTGATTTCCTTTAGGATTGACAAGTTGGATCTCCTTGCTGTCCAAAGGACTCTCAAGAGTCTTCTCCAACACCACACTTTGAAACCATCAGTTCTTCAGAGCTCAGCCTTCTTTATGGTCCAACTCTCACATCTGTCCATGACTAGTGGAAAAACCATAGCTTTGACTATAGGGACCTTTGTCGGCAAAGTGATGTCTGCTTGTTAATACACTGTCTAGGATGTGTCATCGCTTTTCTTCCAAGGTATATACAGCTAAGCTAACAGCACAAGCCCTGTCAACCAGATTCAGTCCCGGCATATTTTGCTGGAACTAATCAATTGCAGAGAAGCACTTTTTCTACAGTAAGTCCCCTACATATGAATCTTCAAGTTTCCAATTTTCAAAGATGCAAACATGCGTTCACATGTCCAATCATGTAAGTTAGTTCACATATCTGGCATAAATCCACCTGCCTGGATTCTAATTGCTTTAAGAACACAGACTGTTTTCTTGACTCTTTACATCCATTCTCTCCTCTTTTCTTTTGTGCTCATTCCTCTGGCAATTGCATTTTACCTTAGCCTACAAAATTGAGTGGGATTTTCCAGGTGGCTCAGTGATAAAGAACCCGACTTCCAATGCAGGAGATGCTAGCTTCATCCCTGGATTAGGACGATCCCCTGGAGAAGGAAACGGTAACCCATTCCAGTATTCTTGCCTGGGAAAATCCCAGAGACAGAGGAGCCTGGTGGGTTACAGTCCATGGGGTCACAAAGAGTCAGACATGACTGAGTGACTGAACTTGACTGAACTGAGAGCACGCCCACGCATGCAAAGTTGAATACTGCATGAAGCATTTAGAAGGAAAGGAAAAAAAAAAAAGAAAGAAAGAAGGTGAAAGCAAGAAGAAAGGAAAGGAGAAAAAGAGAGAAGGAAGGGAGGGAGGGAGGGGTTGAAGGAGGCAGAGAGGGAGTAAGGGAGAAATACTGGTTGCCTCTTGGAGTTCGTTGGCATGGAAACATGATATATCTCTGAACAAAGATTTCGGTTCAATTGCAATACTGCTGTGTATCAGTCCAACAGAATAACCCCCAGGTGGGGATCACAAAGCATTACCAAAGAAACACAAGCTGAAGGGAAGTCTAGAACAAAGTTGGGGGGATAGTCCCTGGAAATGCAGAGACATATCCAGTCCTGGAAGTTGAGGTCATGGAGCTGAGTCCCAGTGCATCTGAGCCGGGAAAGGCAGCAGTTGCCTTTATCTCTGTTGCTTAGCCAGCAGAAATCAGGTCGTTTGCAGAGCCTGCCTGCCCTTCTATCCTGGAATAAGAAATATATGGGCGTGTGTTATTTCTGCATTCCAGGAAGACGCTTCTCTGTCTCCTAAATGGAACCACTGGGTCTATAAACGCTGCAGGAATCCACCACGCAAAGCATCAGCCCTGTGGATTCCTCTTGATTCTTTGCCTGTGCACCTCATTTTTTCTGCCTCAGAAACCCTCTCTCTAGCCTCCCTTACCAAGCTGCTAAATTCCTTGTGCACCTCTTCAAACTGAAGGACATAAATTTATGGCTCCTCCTCGGAAACTGCAATAAAACCCAGGAAAAGTGAGGCAGGTGGGAAAAGGAGGAGTCCTTCCATCTTGAGCATGCTTCTCAGTGAGTCAGCAAGCAGGCTGCTTCGAGGGAAGCGGTCAGGAATATCTGTGAAAAACAGGAGCAGGGCCATCAAATAACGACGCTCTCAGTACTTGTTAACAGTTCCTCCACCACAGGAACTCAGCAAGGGCAATGTGCTCTTGCAGCAGGGAGATGGGTTTCTGTGTTGACAGAAAAAATCTACAGTGGTCATCTCAAAATGCTTTCTATTCAAAGCAGGAACATTTAAGTTGTAAATTAGTATAAAACTCAAATACTCACCTGCCTTTATAAAGACTCATCAGCAAAACTGTGTGAGCCTAGGCAGATGAAGGCATCAGATCGCTATAGACTGGCAGTCCCTGGGATAGGGGGCACTGTCCTGTGAAGGATGTATCAAAGGACAGGTGTAAAATCCACCAGGATTTGCTCAGAAGGGAAGTAAATTTATGGGGCAGGAAATCGCACAGACTGTATGGGAAATGGTGACGGAGTCAGGAATCAGGTTAGGAGTCTGAGATGTGAAGAGTGGCAGAGAAACCCAAAGAGGTGGTCTGGGGTCAAGTCACACTATTTTAGGGAACTTGAGCTTTATTTATGGGCAGAGGGATGCCCAGGAAGGTTTCAGAGCTGGCAGTGCTGTCATCAGATCTATGCTTTTCTTAAAGGCGCTTTTGAGACTTAATTTTAGCATAAATCTTGGTGCTTTTGAAAGGTGGTGCTGGAGAAGACTCTTGAGAATCTCTTGGGCAGCAAGGAGATCAAACCAGTCAATCCTAAAGATTCATCAACCCTGAATATTCTTTGGAAGGACTGATTCTGAAAGATTGAGGGCAGGAGGAAAAAGGGGTGACAAGGGATGAGATGGCATCACCAATTCAATGGACATGAATTTGAGCAAATTCTGGGATAGTGAAGGAGAGAGCTGCAGTCCATGGGGTCACAAAGAGTCGGACATGACTTAGCGGCTGAACAACAACAAGAATTTAACAAGAATTCTAGGAAATTAACCCTTCTAAGATGATTTGTTCTAAATTTTTATGGGAAATTGGCTATTCTAGGTACATGACAGAAGTGCCGAGACACTTTCAGAGAGAGGAAGCCTTCTCTCCCGGCCTTATTCTCTCAGATATGGTTTTGCTCTGCCCAAGGCTCACCAGGATCAAGGAGATGTCTTCTGTTGTAGATCCCCATCAGGGAGCCCTTTTACATTGTTGGTAGGAATGTAAATTGATGCAGTCTCTATACAGAACAGTATGAAGGTTCCTTAAAAAACTCAAGTTAGAACTAAGGTATGATTCAACAATACCACTCCTGGGCATATACCTAGAGAAAACCATAATCCCAAAAGACGTGTGTGCCTCAGTGCTCATTGCAACGCTATTCAGAACAGCCAGGACTTGGAAGCAACCTAAATGTCCACCAACAGGGGAATGGGTAAAGAAGTAAGGCACACACATATATAATGAGATATTACTCAGCCATGAAAAGGAACTAGATTGTACCATTTGCAGAGACGTGGATGGACCTAGAGAGTGTCACACGGAGGGAAGTAAGTCAGAGAAAAGCAAATATATTAGTGCATATATCTGGAATCTAGAAAAATGATACAGGGGAACACATTTGCAAAGCAGAAATAAAGATGTAGATGGAGAGAACAAACCTATGGACTCCAGGGTGGGAAAGCAGAGGTGGGATGAGTTCGGAGATTGAGACTGACGTATGTATGAACACACCACTGTGTATAAAATAATAGCTTCCCAGGTGGCGCTAGTGGTAAAGAACCTGCCTGCCAATGCAGGAGATGCAAGAGCCGTAGGTTTGATCCCTGGAAGTTGGGAAGATCCCTTGGAGGAGGGCATGGCAACCCACTCCAGTATTCTTTCCTGGAGAATCCCATGGACAGAGAGGCCTGGCAGGCTAGAACCCATAGGGTCGCAAAGAGTCGGACACAAAGTGACTTAGCGAACGTATAAAATGGATGATCAGTGAGAACGTACTGTATGGCACAGGGAGCTCTCCTTAATAGTCTGTGATAATCTATAGCGGAGAAGAGTCCCCAGAAGAGGGGATATGTGCATACGCATAGCAGATTCGCTTTTCTCCACAGCAGAAACTAGCACAACATTGTAAAGCAATTATATGCTAATAAACATGTTTTAAACAATAAAACTTAAAAAATAAAAGGAGAAGCAGCCATAACCACGCCCTGTCTGTCAGCTCGTCTGCAGGGAGCTGTCAGTTCATCATTCCAGAAGCTCAGATAGCCGTTTATAGACAAATCATATCTGCCTCCCTCTTAGAGCCCAGACAAGAGGTAGGTCAATCAATAACAGTATGAAATATTTAAATTAAAGGAAAAAAGAAAAAAAAAACAGCTGCCTTTTTGGTGCTCAAAGCATCGCAACGTGATACAACCTTGCTTAGAAATAGATTCTGGCTTTCGCAGTCTCCTTGTTCTCAGGTGCAGGTCCCTGGGGTGCTGGTCTGTCTGGGCTGCCATGAGAGAATATCATAGACAGGGTGGTGACATTTGCTTCTCCCCATTCTGGAGGCTGGGAAATCCAAGATCAAGACGCCTCAGACCTGGTGTCTGGTGAGAGCCCGCTTCCTGGTTCCTAGGTGCCTGTTCTCTTGCTGGGTCCTTCACGTGCTACAAGAGATGAGGGACGAGAGATGGATACTCATCAGAATCGTGAGGACTCCACCCTCATGACTGAATCACTTCCCAAAGGCCCCACCTCCAAATACTAACCCATTGTGGGTTAGGTTTCAACACAAGAATCTAGGGGGACATACTCATTCAGTCTATAGCACCAGCCGCATGCTAGTCCCCTGGTCTCTTGACCTCCCATTACCCCACTGAGGTCATGACCTCAATGATGCAATTCTCTGTCTCCTCCCCAGTCCAGCTAATGCTCCTGGTTTAATTCCAAATGCTCCCTCAGCTGATGCTCGTGCCTGTGTGGCTCCGTCTCTTCAGTCACATTCGACTCTTTGTGACCCCAGGGGCTGGAGCCCTCTAGGTCCCTCTGTCCATGGGATTGTCTTGGCAAAAATTCTGGGGTGGGTTCTCACTCCCTCCTCCAGGGGATTTTCCCAATTCAGGGATCGAACTGGTGTCTCCTGTGCCTCCTGCATTACAGGTAGATTCTTTACCCACTGAGCCACCTGGGAAGCCCCACGATGTTCATCTATCCTTAGTTACCCTTCACTACCCTTGTCTAGACTTGCCATATGTCTTGGTGGTAAAGAACCTGCCTGCCTGTGCAGAAGATGGGGGTTCGATCTCTGGGTTGGGAAGATCCCCTGGAGGAGGGCATGGCAACCCATTTCAGTATTCTTGACTAGAGAATCCCATAGACAGAGGAGCCTGGTGGGCTACAGTCCATGGGGTCACAAAGAGTCGGACATGACTGGGCCACTAAACAGCAACAACAGCAACCGTTGTCTCTCCTTGTCTACTTCGAACTACACTCGTCTACTCTCAACCACCTTTCTCTACCGTCCATTCTCCTCCTGTATCTCCAGCTTCCCTCATCTGCCTGTGATGACCCTCACTTCTTCTTTTGAGTCGTTAGCATTTCTTTTTATCTTTTAATTAGAAAAAGTTAAGTTGACATGTTGTATTTTCTTTTGTATTCCGTTAAAGAAATTTTTTTTTTGCTTTCTTTTCTTTTTTTTTTTTTTTTAGCCACAAGGCATGCAGGATCTTAGTTCCCCAACCAGGGGTCAATCCGTGCTCCTTGGAGTGGAAGTGTGGAGTCTTAACCCCTGGGCCACCAGGGAAGTCCCAGCATTTCTTACCACTGTCACATTCAACCCAACAATAAAATAACAACCATAGCAGACATGATGCCTTCTCTGACTTGGGCATGTTTTCTGCTCAAAACTATCTTTGGAATGAAGGATTAGTATTAAACTCATAATCCATTATATTTATGGGCAACGTAGATTGCCAAAGTTATTCTACCTCACTGTTATTTAATCCTGGTAAACAATCCTCCAAAGAATGTGAAATTTCCTCCCACTCTCCCAAATAGAGCTTTCATGGCTTCTGATGGTAAGGTATAGTTAAATGTAAGAATAAAGCCCAGGAGCATAGGATGACTCCTGTTTGCAATAAAAGACTCCATCTAGTGGTGTCCAGTCCTGTGGGTGGAATATCATGCTCCTTGAGCCTCACCCTCTCAGTCCCATAAGGAACTTATAGATGAAGAATTGGAAGCTCAGAAAATCTACGTGATAAACCCAAAGCCACTCAGCCAGCAAATGGCAGAACAGAGACCAGATACCAAGGTCCTTGTGCCAGAAACACACTCTTTCACATTGTCACGTACATTTCTTCTTCAAGGACATTTACATTTAAAAAAAAATTAAAAGTTCATGTTCAAGGTAAAGAAAACATTTCCTACTGGAAGAAAAATTGTACCAGAGTGATTAAAGTTTCCATGGTCCCTCAAGTTACACTTTGTACTTTGAAAGGAATACCTGTCTCCAACACCAAAAAGAAAATAGGTCAGATACTGAAGTTATCCTCTGTCTATACTTTCCCTTCTATTTTATGCCTCTTTCTACTGCTGAGCACATTTAGCTCCCTTGAGTTAAAGCACCAAAAATGTGAGCTGCTCTGTTATGCAAATATCAGGGGGAAAGAGAGCAGGAAAAAGGCAGAATCTGTGATGGTGAAGGTTCTTGAATCATTGGGCTTGAAGGTAAATAGAAAGATGAATCAGTGACCTAGTTTGACCTCATAAGACTCTTAAGGATTGTGTTATAAAGAAAAACTGGAAGGGAAAAGGGAACTATTGTTAATGGAGAGCAAAATGGCACAGCAAAAAATGGTGATGAAGGGAGGTGTTCTCACCCCAGCCCCATCTCTTAACTGTGTGACCCGCTTAATGATGTCTCAGTGTCCTTATCTCTGAAATAGGAATGACGATAACATTGCACCCGCTTCAGATGGGCAGGGAGGAGTCAAGGAGTTGATGTGTGTGGCGTGTGTGAAACAGCCTGGTGTACAGAGAGGGCAGCATGAGCGACAGAGTGCCAGTGGTAGTGAGCACCTTTCTTGGGCACGTGGGCTTCCCAGGTGGCACAGTTGGTCAAGAACCTTCCTGCCAATGCAGCAGAGGCAAGAGATGCAGATTCAATCCGTGGGTGGGGAAGATCCCCTGGAGAAGGAAATGGCAACCCACTCCCATATTCTTGCCTTGGCAGTCCCATGGACAGAGGAGCCTGGTGGGCTGCAGTCCATAGGGTCGCAAAGAGTTGGACGTCACTGAGCAGACACACACTTCATGGGCCATTTCTTGGGCTGGGTGACTGAGACCACCTTGCCTGCAAGGTGCAGAGTCTCGTTAGGTTTCCAGAAAGAGGAGCTTCCCATGAAGTGCACAGGAAATGAAGAAGAACAGGGATGAGGTGCTCAGCCAGGCCACGTGGAGGCTGGAACACTGCTCGACAATGGGAAATGCTCTCCTGGGCCAACTGGTGACGGTCATGGCCGAGAGGCTAGTCCACCCTTCCCCGGTCCGGTGCTCCACCAGGAGGGCGATGAATCAATTCCATAGTTAAGCACCTAGAAAAAAGGTTTTACTAGTTCACTGAGTCAGCACGGGTCTTGGCAGTTAAATCTCACTCACCCAGGCTCTTGCTGCCGCGGTGTGTGCTCAGTCGTGTCTGACTCTTTGCGACCCCGTGGACTGTAGCCCACCAGGCTCCTCTGTCCATGGGGATTCTCCAGGCAAGAACACTGGAATGGGTTGCTATGCCCTCCTCCAGGGGATCTTCCCAGCCCAGGGATCGAACCGAGTCTCTTGAGTCTCCTGCATTGACAGGGGGATTCTTTACCACCAGGGCCCCCTGGGAAGCCCCCCACCCAGGCTCTTGCCAATTCTAAATCAACTATTAATGAGCCAAAGTATCACCCTGATCAATACACTGAGGTCTTGAGTTGAAGATTCCAGTATCGGCTTTCTCTTTTTAAAAAATGAATGTATTTATTTTACTTGGAGGATAATTACTTTACAATATTGGGATGGTTTTTTGCCACATAGCGACATGAATTGGCCACATGTCAGCTTTCTTGACTGGGAACCAGGGCAGGCCAGGTATACAGAGTACTGTAGATTCCTATCAAATGCAAAGTTTTTTCATTTTACCTTACACAGCCCTCTGAGGTGGGTATTATTAAGTCCCATGTTTCAAAATGCAGCCCTGTAGGCACGGTTTTTTCAAGAGTGGTGATTAGCCATAGACTTCAGTGGTAAAGTTCAAGGTCAGACCCTCTGTTGAACTTGAATTTGAGAAGAGTAGGAATTCTCTCAGGGATTCTAATTTTGGTGGGCTTTCATTTCACTATTCCTCAAATATGCAGAGTGGCAGAAATTCTGTGGAAGTATTTATGACGTTTTGATTTTCATTGTGTTCTTGATTTTATTATCACCTTTCCCAAGGAAAGGTAAACATATTCATAAAAGAAAGGAAGATAGGGTTCAGGAAAAAGGAAAGGCATTTACAGCTAGGGCTTCCGCAAATTAAATGCACATCAAAATCACCTGGGAAGCTTATTTTTAAAACAACTTTTATTGTGGTATAATTTACCTATCATAAAATGCATTCGTGTTGAGATCACAATTCTATAATTTTTAGTAAATATGTACATACAATCCAAGTGTGACTTTTCTGTCGCTCCAAAATATTCCCTCATGCCTGGGAAGCTTTTCATTCTGATTTTGACTTTAAATCATTTTATCCTCAAGTTACAGAGGAAATCACTGTTAACAAGACGGTGTATATTTTCCCACACTTTTACTAATGTATTTGTGCACTTACCAAGGTGAACAAGAGCTACCTGTGTGTCAGATTTCTGTCTGTTTGTTTGTTTTAAGAGAAATAAGATTGTAACACATGTTTCCTCCCTGACCTGCCTTTTTCAGTTAAAATGTGTCTCAGAGAGCCTTTTAAGGAGGTTCATTTTACTCATTCTCTTGTGACGGCTCCCTGGTATTCCAGAGGGTATATATACATATATAACATAATTCATTTGGCCACCATCCCCCCTTTTTTGGTGAAAATGTAGGTTGCTTCTAAGGTTTTCTTTTTATCTTAAATAAAATTGCACGAGTGTCTATGGACCACGTCCACGTGCATGTGTGCATTATTTCCGAGGACACATTCCTCGAGGAACAAGTCCAAGAGGGTTTATAAAAGCAAACAAACAAGCAGGCATTCCAACACCTTCTCTTTCCCTTCCAACTCAATCCGCCAAGAGATCCACTTTCCTGGATGTGGGAGGCTCCTGGGTACCTGTATTTTTACCAAACACCTGCCCTGGAGACTTAAAATATAGCCATCCCAGCACCATCTTCAGACGATCCTTGTGGAGGAATTGTTTTAAGGTTTTGCAGTCAAAGAAATGCACGTTCAGCTCCCAGCACTATTACCTTAAGTGCAGTAACCCTGGACGCCGTTCATCCCTGCCCATTCTTTCATTCTGCATTTAGTCTACGAATACTGGGCACCATTTAGGTGACAAGTGTAATTCTCAGTCAGCAGGTAGGACAGACGCAACAACAAACCTGTAAATACTGTAAAGTGCCATGGATTCTATAAGTGGGAGGGCGTTTGGGATTGACGCTATTTAAAATGGAGAACCAGCAAGGACTGACTGTGTAGTACAGGGAACTCTGCTCAATGCTAAGTGGCAGCCTGGATGGGAAGGAAGCTTGGAGGAGAATGGATACATGTATATATACGGCTGAGTTCCTCTGCTATCCACCTGAAACTATCACAACATTGCTAATCGGCTATCCGTTCAGTTCAGTTCAGTTGCTCAGTTGTGTTCAACTTTTTGAGACCCCATAGACTGCAGCACAATCGGCTTCCCTGTCCATCACCAACTCCTGGAGCTTGCTCAAATTCTAACAATCAAATTCATGTTCATCGAGTTGGTGATGCCATCCAACGATCTCATCCTCTGTCGTCCCCTTCTCCTCCCACTCTCAATCTTTCCCAGGATCAGAGTCTTTTCCAGTGAGTCAGTTCTTCACATCAGGTGGCCAATTATTGGAGTTTTAGCTTCAGCATCAGTCCTTCCAATGAATATTCAGGACTGATCTCCTTTAGGATGGACTGGTTGGATCTCCTTGCAGTCCAAGGGACTCTCAATAGCCTTCTCCAAAACCACAGTTCAAAAGCATCAATTCTTCAGCACTCAGCTTTCTTTATAGTCCAACTTTCACATCCACACATGACTACCACAAAAATCATAGCTTTGACTAGACAGACCTTTGTTGGCAAAGTAATATCTCTGCTTTGCTATACCCCAGTAGAAAATTAAAAGTTAAAACAAGTGGAGGAAGCTAGTCCATTGTATGTTCAGAGGAGGGTGACTGGGGAAATTTGAGAAGATTTTGGAATAAGGAACACTTAGGGTGAGCCCTGAACTGGGAGAGGTTCCTGCCAAGAGACAAAAGCCAGACTCAGCAGAGGAAACAGCATGAACAACAGCCAGGTGCCGCCATGCAGCAGGATTTCCTAAGGTGCCTGGTGGGGATGAGGGCAGCAAGGAGGCTGGAGAGGGGTGTGGGGCTAGGGTAGACTTTGTAGCATGTACCCGGGTCCTCATGAAGGGAAGTAACATGACATGTACACGGCAGACTCACCTTTTAGCCCAAAATTTCCAGCAGGATGTGAAGGAGGAATAAAAGGGCTTGGGCAGGGAGACTCAAGTCAGAGAGCCAGTTGGTGTGAAGCCTTGTTGTCACCTAGGTCAGGACTCTCCATGGCCCTAACCAGGCTCCACCCCGACCAGGCTCTAGGGGGAGAAGCCTCTAGAGAGCCGATTGACTGTTGTTGACATTCCGACCCATAGTCCTGCTCTGACCCAGCAAGCAGCCTAGCACCTACTGGTCTTTCGGCAACTGGGCTGTGGCAACTGCAGATTCCGGTTGAAAGCTGGGTATGACGGTTCATTTTACATGTCACCTTGACTGGCCCTTAGTGTCCAGATATTTGGTCAAATATTATTCTGGTTGTTTCTATGAGGATGTGTTTGAATGAGTTAACATTTAAATCAGTGGATAAACCAGATGGTCCTGGGCAATGTGGGTGAGCCTCATCTGCTCAGTTGAAGGCCTAAACAGAAAGACTCACCTTCCTTGAGCTAGAGGAAATTCCACCAGCAGCATCCATCAGACTTGAACTGTAGCACTGGAAGCTCCCTGGGTCTTCAGCCTGCTGGCCCTCCCTCCAGATGTCAGACTTGCTAATCTCCATAATCACATGAGCTAACTCCTTAAAATCAATCTCTCTCTCTTTCTAGCTGTTTATATCATATG
Organism: Capra hircus; assembly: GCF_001704415.2. Classification (NCBI taxonomy): domain Eukaryota; kingdom Metazoa; phylum Chordata; class Mammalia; order Artiodactyla; family Bovidae; genus Capra; species Capra hircus. The sequence continues at coordinate 112,676,777 of NC_030813.1, forward strand.
GATTCCCTGGTGGCTTAGATAGTAAAGAATCTGTGTGCAATGCAGGAGACACACGTTCGATTCATGAATCAGGAAGATCCCTTGGAGAAAGAAATGGCAACAGCATTCTTGCCTGGAGAATTCCAAGGACGGAGGAGCCTGGCGGGCTACAGTCCATGGGGTCCCAAAGAGTTGGACATGATTGAGCGATGAATAGTTTTACTTTCCATTCATCTTATTGGTTCTGTTTCTTAGAGAACTATAACTAATACACAAGGCAGACAGTATGAGTCCTTATCATTCTCTCTGGGGCTCGATGTAAGATCCTTGTGGGATCATGTCTCGTTAGGGGGAGAACACAGAGAGCAGGGCTCCCCCCTTTATGCTCCAGAGGCCTCCAGGCTCTCCTGGCAGCAATTTCAAGGAGGGATAGAGAGAAGCTACAGATCACATTCCAGCCCAGCCTGGCTGCCCCAAGGTTGCAGGTGATGGGTAAACAATCTAGGGACATGACCTGTCTCTCTGAAAGTAATCGTCTCCGTTGCAGCAGCTGTGAACAGATGTCTTTCCTGAACTCCTCCCGTTTCACTCTTTCTCTTGCGCCAAGATCTGATAATGGCCTTATCCTGACCGGAATGCCTGGTTGTTGATGTGATTTGTTATTTGTTTTATTTCGTTTAGCTATTTATACAGTCACTCAAACCTCAGAAATGGAATCTGCATATGGAAAATTCATTATGTTTTCTCCCTAAAGCAAAAGGTAGCAGTCATAGAAACATTTTTAAATAGCACATTACAGTGTACGCAACAGAACTAAGTTCAATGGGTCTCAGCCTCAGTCATGTAATCTGTAGATTGGGGATAGTACTATAATAATAGTATTCTAGTGCCTCGTAGACAGTTATAGGGATTAAATTAGAACATGCTTGTCAATTGCTTAGCAGAGTAACTGGCATTTAATAAATACTGGGTGTTTTCCCTACAGGATCCCATGTGATTATTTTAATGAGCCTCTGAAGTTGACAGGATATGTTCAATTAGCCCTGTTTCATAAATGAGGAAGAAGAAGCTGGAGGTAAAGCACATTAGTCACACAGCCAACATGTAGAAAAGGCAGGATGTGAATGCGGTCATTTGACTTTAACACTCTAATACCCATGCATTCAGCTTATCAGGCTCACCATTAACCCAGAAAATACACACGAACACATCAAAATCTCTGCAGATCGAGGAATAAAAATCGTGTATTGCAGCAGTTTCCAGATCACACCAGATGAAAACTGAACATTGAACGATAAGTATTTAACAAAGGGAAAAAATCAACAGTTTTCACTGAATTTCTCATAAAATCTTGAGCAGATCAGCAATGGCTGCTCAGGAGGTAAAGAATCCACCTGCAATGCAGGAAACCTGGATTCGATCCCTGAATCAGTAAGATCCCCTGGAGAAGGAATGGTTACCCAGCCAGTATTCTTATCTAGTAACTTTCATGGACAGAGAAGCCTGGAGAGCTACAGTCCATGGGGGTGCTAAGAGTCGGGCACAACTGAGTGACTAACACCTTCACTTTCATGCTATCCCTTCAGCTGTTAGGCCCACACCGGAAAGCAGGGATCTATCTGCAGCCCTCTCTTTTGTGAAATTCTGAGCCAGTTTCCTGATGCCCTTGCCTCCAGCAACGTCACCGTGACTCCATGCTCCAAGCTCCAAACCCCATCCCTCTTCATTTCTTCTAGCATCAGAGCTATCCTCCTGAAACTCAAATCTTCTCACAGTCTTCACTGCTTATCAACAGTTGAGCCCTTCCCACTACTCCTGGGGTAAAGTCCAACTTCCCCCACAAGGCTGACAAGGCTCTTCTTCATCCATTCAATCAACAAGTACTCTCTGAGCCCTGCTATGTGCTGGACAGAGCTATATGCTGGGAAAATCAAGCTTTCTGCTTTCATGGAGCTTACACTGCAGTAGGAAACATGACCCGTAAGCAAATAAATGGTAATAAGCCAGATATTTGCAGAGTACAGCCTGACACTAACTAGCTCCTCTTCCCACCTCTGATGCCCTTATGCCGTTGCCCTGGACCTTATTTCTCTCCACCTCCAAGCACCTCATGTTCCTTCCTGCCTTTGTGCCTGCGTTCCTGCTTATTCCTCTGTCAGCGATGTCTCTGACTCATCTCAACTCTGCAAAACACATTTATCTTTTAAGGCACAGTCTATACCACCTCCTACATCAATTTTTCTTTTTAACTCAATGTAGTTACATCTTTATATATGCCCCATTACTTTTAAAATTTGTTATGGCAGCGTTTTAAAATTTACCTTTTTTTAAAAAAAAGACGAGAATGACTAGAAAAGTAAATTAAAGTAAAAATAAAAATTAAAAAATAGTAAATAAAAACAAAATTAGAGAATAAAAAAAAGAAAAGAGGTGCTAAGTATGACTGCAAAAAAGTCCCCATTTTTTTAAGCCTCCCCCTCCCCCCACCATCCAAGGTTTGCAACATGACTTTCCCATTAGGAAGTCCAGTCTATTTCCAAACACTTAAATCTGGAATAGATTTCTACTTTTGTCAGGAATGTGGTAGAAGAAATGGGGTTCTTACTTCTGCCCTCTTGGGCCCTTGAGTCCACCATGAACACAAGCATGGAGGATGGCGGATTGGCTGACCTTACAGAGCAAAGGTTGTCCCAGCAGAGACAGAAAGGTCCAAGGCAGAACCAGCTGTGCCACTCAGCTAACGCACTAATTCATTGTTGTCGTTCAGTCGCGAAGTCGTGTCCGACTCTTTGTGACCCCATAAACTGTAACACGCCAGGCTTCCCTGTCCTTCACTATCTCCTGGAATTTGCTCAAACTCATCATAAGCAGAATTAAATGTCTAACCCTCCCTAAGGCTTTGGAATTGTTTGTTAGGTGGTGTTACTGTGGCCCTGGAGCACTGAGGCAGACGCTTCAGAGAATCACCACATCTTATCATTGTACGTATCTGCGGCATCATTGGCACCATTTCACCAGTTCATTCCCCTAGTCCCTTTTAAAATACGTTTTTCAGGCAGGCTTGTCTACCATGTATCAGGCACTAAGCTAGACATCTAGACTTCAAGATGAATATGATAGGGTATAGTTTCTGCTCTATCGACAAGTATCAATGAGACAGCTGACACATCTCTTTTCTCCTTGAACATCAGTTGATGGAACTTCCCTAACTTCTCCATGCAGCCGGTTCTTCCATTTCAGTCCTCAGTGGGTTAATTTCTTCTTTTTGTCCAGCCACAAACTCCTCAGCTTAAATGTGAGCACCTATCTTCTTCCTCAGCTGCCTGTGAACTTGCAGAATAAAGTTCAGTATCTTCCTCACAAAAAACCCTTCATAGACTTAAATTCAGTCATTCAATCAAGGAAACAGTTAAGCCACTTTACATGTGCTGAAGATTTTATTTTGGGACATCTCTGTGGGAAAGGATGTTTGGGATTAATCGAGCTTTCTGGATATCTGCACAGGAGCACCGGAGTTTTATATATAGAACAAGGCACCTGATCACAGCACCTGCAAAGAGAAATGACTCATTTAACCTCCCAGACTCCAATCAGAGACAGGAGGGTGTGGAGGCTGTGATGGCTGGCCCTGGGGCTGGTGATCAGGGCTCTGAACTGGGGTGCAGGAGGGGACCTCCCCAAATCCCATCATGATGCTCTTCTTTCTCTGCAGTGCCCCCCTCCTCCCTCTTCCTCATGTTCTTCCTAAGACCCCCTCTCAGGTCAGGTTCTAAGTCACCCACGAAGGCACACACCCCAGCACCAGTTGCCTTGCATGTAATCTACAACGTTTTAAGGGGCTGGGTTTTCCAGAATTTTTTAAACACCACAGAGGAAGATCTACTTATCTTTTTCTGCCATCAGAGTTTAGAAAAGCATCACCCCTGCAGAGATTTCATAAAGATTCACATTCCTCGTTCTGCAATTTTAGAAATGCGATGAACTCTCTTCCAGCCTCTGTCCTAAACTCACAAGAGCAGAGAGGGCGCCCCTGACTGGGCTTTGGAGACTTAAACACACCCACCGCTTTCCTAACCTCCTTCTGGTCCTCTGTTCTTCACAGTCTTCGGCATCAACTGACTTCTATCGGCTTGTGTAATTTTAAAATTTGATTTATTATTATTTTTTACTATTTGTCTCTGGCTGTGCTGGGTCTTCATTGCTGCCGGGCTTTTCTCTAGCCATGGTCCCTGGGGGCTATTCTCTAACTGCAGTGCACGAACTTTACCCCATGCTGGCTTCTCTTGTTGCGGAGCACAGGCTTTAGGGGGAGGGACCCTCAGTAGCGGCTCCCCGGCTCTAGAGCACAGGCTTGATCGTCGCTCCGTGGCACGTGCGATCTTCTTGGACCAGGGATCAAACCCATGTCTCCCGCATGGCAGGTGAATTCTTCACCACTGAGCCACCAGAGGAACCTCGGCATGTGTGATTTTTAATCCATTTGTCCCCACAAAAGCTGGGAATTTGTTTAGTTTTCTGCCTATTTTTTCATTTTTGTTAAAGTATAATTTGCATATAATAAAATCTGCCTTTTTTAAGTGTAGAGTTCTGTAAGTTTTGATGAACACCTAGTCATGTACCCACTACCATTCTCAAGATATAAAACAGTCCCCTGCAAAAGTCCTTGTGCCCTTTGCAGCCAGCTCCTCTCCCCACTCCAGTCCCTGGCAATCACTGATCTGTTTCCTGTATCCCTAGTTTTACTTTTTCCAGAACTGACATACAAAAGTAATCGCATAGCCTATAGCCTCTACAGCTTGTTTTATTTAACATAATACAATGAAGAGTCATCTATGTTGTTGCTTGTGTAGGTAATATGGTCTTTTAAATGCTAATAATTATGACATTGTGTAGGTTTACCATAGTTTGAGGACATTTGTGTTGTTTTTTACTGGGCCTGCTGTTGTGAATATTTGTACACACACTGATTTGTAAGCATAAGCTTTCATTTCTCTTAGGTAAATGCCAAGGAGTGAGATTACTAAATCATATGGAAAGTACATGCTTAATTATATAAGTGCCCAATTATTTTCCAGAATTTCTGGACTATTTTACATTCTTAATAGCAGGTATGAGAGTTCCGGTTGCTCACCCAGCCCTTAGCATTGGGTGATCACCGACGTCAACATTCAGTTTTGTGTTTTGTTTGTCATCAGAATAGGAAAATGGTGGTGTCTTGCTCTGGTTTTGGTTTTCATTTCCCTGATGACAAATTTGATGCTTTTGAACTGTGGTGCTGGAGAAGACTCTTGAGGCACCCTTGGACAGCAAGGAGATCCAACCAGTCGATGCTAGAGGAAATCAACTCTGAATATTCATTGGAAAGACTGATGATGAAACTGAAGCTCCAATACTTTGGCCACATCTTGCGAACAGTTGACTTATTAGAAAAGACCCTGACGCTGGGAAAGACTGAAGGCCGAGGAAGGAGTCAGCAGAGGATGAGATGGTTGGATGGCATCACTGACTCAGTGGACATGAATTTAAGCAAACTCTGCGGGAAAGTGAAGGACAGAAGAGCGCGGCATGCTGTATCCACGGGGTTGCAAAGAGTTGGATGTGGCTTAGTGACTGAACGACAACAACTCAATGACAAATTGTGCTGAGCATCTCTTTATGAACATATTTCCTATCCATGTGTGTTCTTTGGTGAGATATCTGTTTAAATTAATTGCCAAATTTTATTGGGTGCTTATTTCCTTATTTTTATGAGTTTTCAGAATTCTTTATTCTGGATATGTCTTTTATCAGATATCAAATTTGCATATATCTTCTCTCTGTGATTTCTTTTGTTCTCTTCACGGTGTCTGCCAAAGAATGAAAGTTTTTTAATTTTGATGAAGTCCAAGTTATAAGATTTTTAGTGGATTTTTTTGTAATTTAAAGTTACACTGATTTTCTGCCATGATTGCTTTTAAAAGTTTGTAGATTTAAGATCTAATTCTATGAGTGTCATCCATTTGGGGTTAATTATTATATGTGGTACAAGACATGGATTAGGGTAAGTTGTATGGAAGTCCAGTTGTTCCAGTACCAACTGTGACCAAGAATTAATTTCTATTTATTACTGTATCTTATTGCTTATAACTGTGTCTGGCATGTAGCAGACATCCAAAAAATGAACTGAAGAGTACATAAATCAAATTAATTTAATTCATAATATATATTTAATTCACTTGAATTTGTTTTAATATACAGTGAGGACTATGAATTTCAAAGGATTGATTTGCCCAATTATATCTGTAACACCAATATTTACTTACTGATTTAGATCAAATAGTCTTTGTTGAAAGAAAAATTATTTAGTCTAATTCTTTCATTCACTATATACTTCATTCACCAAACAGAACAAGGCACAGAGTTGGACACCAAGACAAGGATTCTTTTGTTTGTTTGGTCAAGTTATGGATTCCTTGCTTAGAATAATGTATTTAAATGCATAAAATAAAATAGAGGGTTACAAAAGAAACCAATTATATTGAAATACAGATTTCAAAACACTTAAAAAAATTTCAACACAAGTAATATATATGTTTCTTTATTTAAACATCCTAACACAATCTTGCAGCATAAATAGCAATTGAATAGCTACCATAGTTTCAGAGCAGTGATGAGTCCAATGTATTCTGAGATGTCTGCAATAACCTGTAATATGATAGAAAAACACACTCTGGGATTTCTAACTGTGGCAAAGTCACAGTGACTATTATATGATTCTATTGTGGCCTGTGTCCACATTCACAATTGAAGGACATCCTGAATTTCTGTCAGAGATAAGTGAAAATAAAGACATATTCTGTTTCTTTTCAAATTCCCAGCCCCATGAGTTTCAACCCTGGATGAAACTTCTGAGGCAGAGAGATACACAGATGAATAAAATGCAGTCCTTGCTCCCAAGGAAATTCATTCTCCTGAGAGGCAAAAAACACGTGAACAAAGGATTCTAAGAGATGCCAAGTTCCATTGGACTGGCTGAAAGAGTATGGCAAAAAAATCTACAAAAATGGGAAAAATATAAATCAACCCTGAAGGGGCTCCAAAATCACCGCAGATGGTGATTGCAGCGACCAAATTAAAAGACTCTTGCTCCTTGGAAGAAAAGCTGTGGCAAACCTAGACAGTATATTTGAAAGCAGAGACATCACTTTGCCAACAAAGATCCATATAGTCAAAGCTATGGTTTTTCCAGTAGTCATGTGTGGATGTGAGAGTTGGCCCATAAAGATGGCTAAGCACTGAAGAATTGATGCTTTCAAACTGTGGTGCTGGAGAAGACACTTGAGAGTCCCTTGGACTGCAAGGAGATCAAATCAGTCAATTCTAAAAGAAATCAACTCTGAATATTCACTGGATGGGCTGATGCTGAAGCTGAAGCTCCAATATTTTGGCCACCTGATTATAACAGCCAACTCATTGGAAAAGATCCTGATGCTGGGAAAGATTGAGGGTGGGAGGAGAAGGGGACAACAGAGAATGAGACTGTTGGATGGCATCACTGACTCGATAGAGATGAATTTGAGCAAGCTCTGGGAGATAGTGAAGGACAGGGAAGCCTGGCGTGTTGTAGTACAGTTCAGTTCAGTCACTCAGTCATGTCGGACTCTTTGCAACCCCATGGACTGCAGCACACCAGACTTTCTTGTCCATCACCAGCTCCCAGAGCCACTCAAACTCATGTCCATCACATCAGGGATGCCATCTAACCATCTCATCCTCTGTCGTTCCCTTCTCCTCTTGCCCTCAATCTTTCCCAGCATCAGGGTCTTTTCCAGTGAGTCGGCTGTTCTAATCAGGTGGCCAAAGTATTGGAGTTTCAGCTTCAGCATCAGTCCTTCCAATGAATATTGAGGACTGATTTCCTTTAGGATGGATTGGTTGGATCTTCTTGTAATCCAAGGGACTCTCAAGAGTCTTCTCCAACACCACAGTTCAAAAGCATTAATTCTTCATCTGTAATACATTGAGTCACAAAGAGTTGGACATGACCTAGCCACTGAACAGCAACAACTCTGAAGGGACATATTGAGCTGGGAGGTGGGGAGGAGAGAGGAAAAGATGAAAACCTCAATGACCTGTAAATCCTACCCCCAAGCCCCAACACTGAACAATCCGAAGTAACTTGGTTTTGAAAAGCTTGCTAAAATGGGAACGCTGGAAGAGGAGGTATTTCTGTCTGGGGTGGGTGATGCACAAGGCAATCCAGTTCTTCTCCAGATCACAGAGCAGTCTCTTCTTCCTAAAGGATGAAACAACACCTCTAAAATGTGGGCTGACATCTGGCTCCTGTCCCCAGCCATGGAACTTAAGCTGGGGAGAAATGTCACATGATGTAAGGGGGAAATTAGGACTTGGCATCAGACAGACTGCAGCTTGAGGTAGTGATGTAACCTAAGTAAGTCTTTGCTAAGGAGATGATTTCTATGCCAACTGCATCTTCACAGAGAAGAAATGAATGATAGGCTAGGGTAAGGGTGTTATTGAGTGAAGACTTCAATGCTGAGAAAATCACCAGGGAAAGGGTGACTTAAACCATCAGCAGTGTCCTCACCAGGGAACTGGAAGTGTATGGTTCTGTTCCTCTCTGGCTCCCACTTCCTGTTTGGAAAAAGGAATAAACCTACCCATGCACACATTCTTCCATGTGGCAAGCTCTCTGGAGCAGGTTTTGACCTTGGACTTGGGGAGTAGAGGGAGGAGTTCTGCATGTGTTTATCTGCTCCGCCTGGTGTGCGTGTGTGTGTGTGTTGATCAAAGTGCATACAGGGGACAGAAATCACACCAGTTATTTGAAAAGAGGGAATTTAACATAAAGAATTGTTAACTAGGTATAAACTTGTTACCTAGGAAACTGAAAGGATAAAAGAGAACTCAAGAGTATCACAGAGATAGTAACTGCCAGAAGCAGCTACCACCCATAGGGCTGGGGGAACAGCAGGAAGAGGTTGGAATTATTAAACTTAGAAGCTTGGAGGAGGAGGGCTCGTGGAGCCAGAACCCAGACCACTGGGGAGGGATCTACTATGCTAGTGGTTTTGGGGACTGGTGTGTGAGGGGTGGGGGTTGGGGACTGTCATAATGCTGCTTTGGAAAGCACTAAAAAAGTTGCGAAATAGATTCAACTGCTGCTGTAGGAAGACCCCACCACTGTTGGAATAAAGAAGTGAGGCTGGGGGATGCTCACAGGAATAGGAAGAAGGCGGGAAGCCAACAGATGGGAGCTTCTTTTTCCTTCCTGCCTCCTACTCTCTCTTTCTAGTGCCCTCTATTGGCAGATCCTAACAGAGAGTGGAGAAGGCAATGGCACCGCAATCCAGTACTCTTGCCTGGAGAATCCCAGGGACGGGGGAACTTGGTGGGCTGCCATCTATGGGGTCACACAGAGTCAGACACAACTGAAGAGACTTAGCAGCAGCAGCAGGAGCAACAGGGAGCAGCTGGCAAAGTAGAAATGCAGAGTCCCGGCCCCAGCACCAAAGGGCTGGGTATTAAAGAGTAGATTTGGAGCCAAGAAACAATAGCATATAACTGGCACAAAGGGTGTGTGTTAGAGAGAGAGAGAGAGAGCAGGCAGTGTGAAGTAGGAAGTTCATCTCTGAAAGTGAAAAGTGAAAGCAATTGCTCAGTCGTGTCTGACTGTGACCCCATGAACTGTAGCCCACTGGGCTCCTCTGTCCATGGAATTTTCCAGGAAAGAATACTGGGGTGGTATCCATTCTCTTCTCCAGGGGGTTTTCCTGATCCAGGGATTGAATCTGGGTTTCCTGCATTGCAGGCAGATTCTTTATTGTCTGAGTCATCAAGGAAGCACTAATAATTGCACAAGGGGTGTGTGTGAGTGTGCGTGTGTGAAAGAGAAAGAGAGATAGTAGTGGGAAGTAGGAAGTTCATCTCTACTTCTAGTCTGATTTTTATCATTAAGGCATTTGATTCTCATGTGGTTTCAGTGTTTATTCCCAACTGGTTAAAAATTGAAAAGGGAAAACATTTTGATTGATTACTCCCATTGTAAACTCCAGGAGTTTCCTTACCTGATTCTTGTTTGCGGTGAGAACAAAACTTAAAAACACAAGTAAAATGCCTACTATAGTTACTGCACATACAGCAGCTGTTCATTCTTTTTTCATCTCATCCCTCTTCCCTTTAAAACTAATGCACCAGATAGAGAAAGTTCTTCCAACAAAATATTCTTTATATTATTAAAGTATTAGACAGCTGATAAAGATTAATGTTTTAAAAAATCTTTCACATGTATTCCATTTAACCCTCAAAACAGCACTGTGGGCAAATTAGTTATTTCCATTTGACAGACAAGAAATCTACACCTCAAAGGAGTTGATAAGTGACCCCAAGGGACAAAGTTGAACTGCAGAGTTAACTCTGCATCAGTGTTTCTGAAGTGTGGCCCTTTGACCACTAGATTTGGAAACCCTTCTGACATTTGTTAAAATACATATTTCTGAATCTCACAGTAAATTTATGGATTTAGAATCTCTGGGATTTTTCAGGACTTCGTATTTTTCACAAGCTACCCAGATAATTGTGATACACAATGAAATTTCAGGCTCATTGCTCTAGACCATATGTTTCTCTAATTGGTGATAAAATGTATTCTGACAAGGGCTCTTTAATTGATTTCCTGATAGTTAAGATTCTACTCCTGACATGATCCTCCATGATTTCAATATCCTTGTAGATCAGTAATTCTCCAAGTGTGGTCCCAGAACAGCAGCAGGAGGATCTCACGGGAACATGTTTGGAGTGCAGATTCTTGGACTGTGACAGATGGGCGGGGGGTACCCAGGGTGTGGGGCAGACTTCCAGGTGATGGTGATGCAAGCAAGGTTTGTGAACTGTCATTCTAGAAGAGTCTTTCCTGGGATGGCCACTGAATTCTTTGACTTACTCCCCTTGAGTGATCAATTGCCCAACCTAATGCCTCATGCCATTGGTTTTACACCCCCTAGACTTTGTCCTTATCAGGAATTGTACACCCTCCAAAATCACCATGTTCTATCCCATTCTCCTTTGTGTCTAACTGTCCAGTTCATTCTCTCTAGTTCTCCAACTCCAACGTTTTTCTTAAAATTGGAGTATAGTTTCTTTACAATGTCGTAGTAGTTTCTTTTTTTTTTTTAGTATGAATTTATTATTATTATTTTTTTAATCTTTAATTTTTTCTGCTGTACAACAAAATAAATCAGAGATATGTGTGCACAAGTCCTCTCCTCTTGGACATCACTCCCCTCCTACCTCTTCCCACCTATCTAGGTCATCACAGAGCCCCGAGCTGATCTCCGTGTGCTATGCGGCCCCTTCCCACTAGCTATCTGTTTCATACACGGTGCTGTACTCACGCCAAACCCAGTCTCTCAGTTCACCCCACCCTCCCCTTCCCCCTGTGGCTGCACATACATTCTCTATATCTGTGTCTCTAATGGATAAAGAATCTGTGAGATATGTATATATATAATGGAATATTACTGGAATATATAATGGATATATATATATATATATGTGTGTGTGTGTGATGGAATATTCAGTTCAGTTCAGTCGCTCAGTCGTGTCCGACTCTTTGCTCAGCCATAAAAAGGAACAGCTCTTCAACCCCATGGAAACCTCCAATTCATTGATCCCATCTCCTTGTTAGTCTTCATGCTCACGCATCGGCTTTCCAGGCTGGATATCAAAGCCCATCATTGGATTATCCTCCTTGTGTATCCCCTCTACTCCCTTAGCTACTTTCCTTTCATTGTCTTAAGCCTAGCAGAACCTCAGTGCTGGTTGCACCCAGTGTTTTGCCTACTCTAAGCTTGCACTCAGAGAGCCAAACATACTAAGAGACAATTGTAACCAAACTGACAAATATCACATTAAATTCGTGGCCCCGAATCACAGTGAGCCTTGAATGCAGCCTGGAATTTCCAACTACCGTAACTGTGATGAGACTTAGGAGTGTCTAAAGGCTGTTGGACCAAAAATCAAGGTAGAAGCACTGATGGGCATGAAGGAATCTCAGCTCCACAACCACTACTCTGGAAAATAGTTAATTTCTTTGAGTCTCAGTTTTTCATCTGTGAAAAGGAGTGAAAATATCTTATTACAAGTGGTGAGGTTTGGTGATGGGGTCAACACATGATGGGAGCTTAGACACCGGTATCTACAGTTATAATTAGAAACTTGTAGAATCCAGGAATTTCACAAATGGGCAACTTTCACAATGTGTAGGAGAAAAAATAAAGAGTCAGGCAGTGCCTAGTTGCCTGCAACTCACTTTTCACCACAATCCATCCTGTAGAACAAATCCTGATCTTTTTAAGGAGAAATTAAGGTCCTAGGACCCTGATACCACACTACAGGGCAATGTCTCTGCCCTGTCAGATTCATCCAAGCACACTGATTATTTCCTTCTCCTGAGATGTGACAAAAAGATAGGATTTGCTTGAGATCACAAAGCTTGACTTTACAGAAATGTATTATTTTTTGCACATATTGACCAGAAGCATGAAAGAGGAGGGAAGTTTGGCTGAATTAATCAACTAATCAGAGTTGAATAGATAAAATATTATGGATGGCTCCAATCTTGCCTGGCTTGTGTCCCTGAAAGAAGCTGAGCCAGTGTGTAGAACAATAATATTCAGTCCTGATGTTAGGGTCACCTAGAAAGCTTTTAAAAACTACCCACGTCTGGGACTTCTCTGGTGGTCCAATGGTTAAGACCCCTTCCAATGCAAGGGGTGTGGATTTGATACCCATTTGGGAAGCTGAGATCCCACATGCTTTACAGCCAAAAAACCAAAACATTAAACAGAAGAAATACTGTAACAAATTTAATAAAGACTTTAAAAATAGCCCACAGTAAAAAACCTTTTAAAAAATTCATTAATCTGTTTACAATTTTTCTTTTCTTATTTATTTTTTAAAATATATTGGTTTTGCCATACATCAACATGAATCCGCCATGGGTGTACACGTGTTCCCCATCCTGAACCCCCCTCCCACCTCCCTCCCTATACCATCCTTCTGGGTCATCCCAGTGCACCAGCCACGAGCATCTAAACAGATAAAAATTTAAAAAGATAAAAAGTCCCACATCCGAGCTCCATCTTAGATCTACTGAAAGAAAATATTTGGGAGGTCAGGTTCTGGCATTGCTACATAATTTTTGCTTGTTTGTTTCCCAGATGATTCCAGGGAACAGCCAGGATGAGAGTCATTGTATCAATAGCAGACCAGTGGGTCTCAAAGTGGTGCTTTCCTGACAAGCAACGTCAGCATATCCTGGGAAGTTTTGAGAAATGCAAATTCTTGAACTGCATCCCCATCCCACTGAGTCAGAAATTCTTGGGTTTGTGTCCAGTGAGACTTCCAGGTGATTCTGATGTGTGCTCAAGTTGGTGAACCCCTTGCTGTGGCAGTGATATAAAGAGAGCGTATATTCGTGTGTGTCTGTAAAAGAGGTATCAAAGTCTTCAAAGTTTCATGTCTCTTCCAAATATCACACTGTCACATCTTTGATGGGCGCCTGTTTCTTCTATCACTCACCTAGAAAATGATGCATTTGTAGAGAGAGGGCACCACTGTCTAGAGACAGAAACAAAGGCAAGTTCTCTTGGCACTACAGACCCGCCTTCACAGAGCCCAGCACGCCTTTGGATGCACCTGTGTGTGACATCAACCTGCATTATCAAGCCATGTGCTTGTTAATCTTCCTCAGGCCATCAGACCTTGATGCTCTCAAAGGCAGTGATAACGTCTTACACGTATTTGGTGTCCCAATATCCAGTAAGAATCTGACAATAAAACAAAAGTGGGTCAATAAAGAAATGAGGAAACAAATTGGCTGATGAATTGTTGTTGTTAAGTATTAAGTTGTCTCTGACTCTTTGTGGCCCCAGGGACTGCAGCGTGCCAGGCTCCCCTGTCTTTCACCACCCCACAGACTTTGCTCACACCGATGCCCCGTGAGTCAGCGATGCCATCCAACCATCTCATCCACTATTGTCCCCTTCTCCTGACTTCAGTCTTTCCCAGCATCAGGGTCTTTTCTAATGAGTTGACTCTTTGCATCAGGTGGCCAAAGTATTAGAGCTTCAGCTTCAGCATCAGTCCTTCCAATGAATATTTAGGGTTGATTTTCTTTAGGATTGATTGGTTTGATCTCCTTGCAGTCCAAGGGACTCTTAAGAGTATTCTCCAGCACCACAGATCAAAAGTATCAATTCTTTAGGGCTAAGCCTTCTTTATGGTCCAACTCTTACAGCCATACATGACTACTGAAGAGCCATAGCTTTGACTACATAAATGATGAGTAAAGTCCCCTAAATACAAATTATGATCATCATCATTATTTATTGAGCACCTCTTTGGAAAGGAACGCTTTCACCATGATAATAACCTCACATACATGAACTATTTAAACCCCGTTGACACCAGGGTATTATTGTCTCCTTTGTACAAAGGGAAAAGTTTTAGACAAGTTATCAAGGACCATCAGACAAGTAATTGACAGAGCTGGTGTGTGTGTGGGGGGTGGATTTGAAGTAAAGTGTCTCACAGCCAATTTTAATCACTGCTCTGTACGTCTATAGGTTTTAGAAGAACCAGAGTCCCGGCATGGCTAAGCAATCACTCTCTTGGTGACCTTGGACAAATCACTTCTCTCTGGGTCTCAGTTTTGCTCTTTGCTAAATGAATTTTTCTGATCATAGCAAGGACTTGAACCATGGACCCCAAATTCCTAGAAGTGACAGAATTACTATAAGAAATCAATAAATCCAGCCATTTGGGGACTTAAGCCTATGCCTGCATGCTAAATTACTTCAGTTGTTCCTGACTCTTTGTGACCCCATGGGCTGTAGCCCACCATGCGACTCTGTCCATGGGATTATCCAGGCATGAATAGTGGAAGTGGGTTTCCATTTTCTCCTCCAGGTGATCTTTCTGACCCAGGGATTGAACCTGCATCTATGTCTCCTGCAGTGGCAGGCAGGTTCTTTACCACTGGCACCGTCTCGGAAGCACCAGTATGCTTATATGAAGTGCTTTTTTTTTTTTTTAATTATTGGAGTATAGGGCTTCCCAAGTAGTGCAGTAGTAAGGAATCCACCTGCCAATGCAGGAGATACAGGAGATGTAGGTTTCATCTCTGGGTTGGAATGACCCACTAGAGTGGAAAACAGCAACCCACTCCAGTATTCTTGCCTGGAAAATTCCATGGACAGAGGAGCCCAGCAGGGTACAGTTCATGGGGTTGCAAAGTGTCACACACAGCTGAGCATGCAAGCACATAGGTTAGTTGCTTTATAGTGTTGTGTTATTAATAGTTTCTGCGGCAAAGCAGTGAATCAGCTCTACGTATATGTCTATTCCCTCCTTTCTGGATTTCTTCCCCATTTAGGTCACCACGGAGCACAGAATAGAGTCCCCATTCTATATGGCAGGTTCTCATTAGTTATTTATTTTATACACAGTGTGCGTATATGTCAGTCCCAGTCTGCCAGTTCCTTCCACCCCTGCTTCCCCTCTGGGAGTCCACACGTTTGTCTTCTACCTCTGCGTCCCTATTTCTGCTTTAAATAGGTTCATCTGCACCACTTAAATGTATGAAGAGAGTGTGGAGAATTGTATTCATTCCTCAACAAACGTTTACGGAATGTCCACTGTTAGTCACACTCTCTGCTAAGTGCTCTGTGCCCAGTAACCTCCTTCATGGACTTCCCACGGAGAACAGGAGACAAACATAAACACATAGGCCAAGTAGAAAGGAACAGTGCTGAGACTGCTAGGAAACTACCCGTCTCTCAGCGAGAAAGCCTAAGGCGTCGGGAGGCTATTGTCTTGAACTGGTGATCAGGGATGGCCCCTCTGAGGCGGCGATGATCAAGCTGAGGCTGAGAGATGAGAAGTCATCAGCCAGCTGTGTGGGAGGAATATTCCCAGCGGGGACAGCAGTAAAAATGCCCTGAGCTGCTGGAATTCGAACATGTTTATTCCTAAACACTAAAAATAAAACCACTGTTATTTGAGGGCCAGGGATCATTTCTGAAGATAAAAAAGAGCTCACATATGGTTTTCACAGTAAGTAATGCTGATTCCCGTAGTAAACGAGCCCAATCTCAGCGACTTAGCAGTGAGCTCACTTATTCCTCGCATCTAGTCCCAGTCTATGGGGGGCTATGGGAGGCTCTGGTCCATAGCATCTTCAGGGACCCAAGCCCCTTCCAACTGTGGCTTCACTGGATTCTGGGACAGCCCTACTCCTTTTTTCATATTTTTAATTGGAGGATCATTGCTTTACAGTGCTGTGCTGGTTTCTGCCATCCGACAATGCGAATCCGGTCATCATTCTGTGTATATCTCCTCCCTTCCCTCCCCCACCCCAACCTCTAGGTTGTCACAGAGCACCAGGCTGGGCCCCATGTGTCATGTAGCAGCTTCCTACTGGCTATCTGTTTTACACACACGATGGTGTGTACATGTCAATGCTACTGTCTCAGTTCACACCACCCTCTCCTTTTCCCACTGTGGGACACCGCTACTCTTAACTGCCTCAACCTAGGAATGATACACATTTTCTCCATTCACATTTACTCCAGAAGAAGCAGCCCCTCAGTCCCACCTAGCCAGTGTAGCGTGGCACATCACAGTACGTCCCCTGCATGCAAGTCTTCAAGGTGGGAACTTTCAAAGACTCAAACGCATGCTCGCGTGTCCAGTCATGCCGGTTAGCTCACGTGTCTGACACGCACTGTCACCTGTGTGCGTCCTCTGCAGGCGGTTGTGTACATGACCGTACGGGCCTGTGTAGAGCACAGAAGCACAGAGTCTTTATTTCAAGCCCAAGGTGTCCAGAAGCAACTGTAACAGCAGCCGTAATGTAGCTGGCACTACTGTATTTTTCAAAGTACTATACTATAAGACTAAAAAAATTTTTTGTTGTTTTTTTTTGTCTTTGTTATGCATTTTTTTTGTGCAAAAGTATTTTAAACCTATTATAGTACAGTAGTATATAGCTGATTGTGTTAGTTGGGTACCTAGGCTAACATTGTTGAACTCAACAAACAAATTGGATTTACAAATGCACTTTTGGAATAGGATTCATTCGTATGTAGGGGACTTAATGTATTGGAAGTGTCTGCTTTAAAATGCGACCTACCAGTTTTTCAAGAGAAATACACACGGTCGATAAGTAGAGGAAACATCAAAATTAGACATCAGGGAAATGGGTATTAAGAGAAAAGAAACCAAAATATTCTTATTAATCAAATTGGCCAATTTTCTTAACATTAGAAATAGTAAATATGTATATGGAGCCACAATGTTCGTTAATTAAGAATAGTTTTCAAAGATTGTGGCACACGCATTCTGTAGAGTACTACTGTGGGCTTGTTCAAAAGAATCGTCTGTAGGGGCTCTCACAGGAAGGTGTTTGAAATATATTAGGTAAAAAAGAAATGCAGGGAATAGAGTGGGTTCCACTTAGGAACAAGTGCAGGCAATTAAAATGCATAAATGCATATTCTGGAAGCAAGTCCACAAACAAACTTTAACAGAGGTCCTTCTTGGTATGGAAATTGAATACAGGAGTCAGGAGGAAAAATAAAGTGAAAGAAAGGGCCTCTGTCCCTTTTGTGTGCGTGTGCTAAGTCACTTGAGTCATGTCCGACTCTGTGCAACCCTATGGACTGTAGCCTGCTGGTCTTCTCTGTCCATGGGATTCTCCAGGCAATAAAACTGGAGTAGGTTGCCATGCCCTCTTCCAGGGGATCTTTTCCATGCAGGGATTGAACCTGTGTCTCTTAATTCTCCCACACTGACAAGCAGGGTCTTTACTGATAGCACCACCTTTGCTCTTTATAAATTTGTACTATTGGGTTGCTTTGTTGTGTTTGTTTTTAATATGAGCATGCATTATATTTGGAAGTAAATTGAGAAAGCAGAAAGAACAACTTAGAGTTGTGAGCAGTTGTAGGGAAATCGCTATTATTATATCCCACTGATGGAAATATAAATTGGCACCTCCTTTCTAGAGGGAAATTTGGGAATATATGTGATTGAAAGCTTTAAAAAACATTCATACTACCTCTAGGGATTAAATAGGAAATGCAATGCATATCCACAGAAGTTTAGACCTAATGAATAAGGAATAGTTTTTAAAAATTATGCAGCATCTTCTCAAAGACTACTAAGTAACTGTCCAAAGGAATCCTCTATACATAAGGTCATGAAAAGATGCCTGAGGTACTCTATTGTTAAGAGAAAAAGGAAAGACAGTAACAGAATATATCATTTGTAATAGAAGAACAGTGGAAACAACTGTCGTGTCCAATGTTAACTTCACAGCAGACACAAATATAGGGTTGGCAAAAAGTTTGCTTGGGATTTTCCCATATGGAAAAACTAAACAAACTTTTTGGCCAACCCAATAGTTGCTGTTGCTGTTCAGTTACTAAGTCATATCTGACTCTTTGTGACCCCATGGACTGAACACCAGGGACCCTGTCCTTCACTATTTTCTGGAGTTTGCTCAAACTCATGTCCATTGATTCCATGATGCCATCCAACCATCTTTTCCTCTATCACCCCCTTCTCATCCTGCCCTCAATCTTTCCCAGCATCAGGGTCTTTTCCAATGAGTTGGTTGTTCAAATCAGGTGGCCAAAATATTAGAGCTTCAGCATCAGTCCTACCAGTGAATATTCAGGATTGATTTCCTTTAGGCTTGACTGGTTTGATCTCCTTGCTGTCCAAGGGACTTCCAAGAGTCTTCTCTAGCACCACAATTTGAAAGCATCAATTCTTTGGCTCTCAGCCTTCTTTATGGTCCAATTCTCAATAGTACTCAGGAATTTAAAGTGATGCTACACTAAAATTTCTAGTGACATACAGTTTTCATTGAGTAGGTTTTAAATTAAAATCTCGTTCTAAGTATAGTGATATAAAATGTGCCTGTAAGATACATGTAATATATCTGATGAAATATGTACATGTATGCATGTGTGTGTGTGTGTCTATTTTATGCTACAGTAATGAGTGAACTCATATCAAAACAATTGGCCACAGACCAATGCAGAGATTGGTCACTCACAGGTAAAGAGCTTGGTAACAGCCACTTCATCTAAAACCAATTTTCCTAGACCAGTGCTCTAAATATCTACAAGTAGTTTGCTAAAATTATCCCTCTTTCAGATGCTTTTCATTATTTGTAAAACTGTGATTTTGATAAACTCTAATTAGATACTCTAAAATAAATCAAGATTGCTCTGAAGTTAGAAGCAATTTATTGTTAAAAATACTTAAATAACAAAAAGATGGAAAAACAAAGAGTAAGATCCAAAAAGATGCAAAAGATGTTGAATTTTAAACAAACACATGAACTGACACATAACTCAGCAAATGTATTTTAGCCAAACCAGATTTAGGCAAATGAATCTATTTTTTTCCTTTTTCTTTATTTATCTGTTGTGTTTTTGTGTGTTTGTTTCATTTCTTTCTTCCCTCCTCATTTCTTCTTCCTTATCTATAGTTTGTAATTTTTCTGGAGAGATATTAATAATAAGCTTTGCATGATTTTAATAATAAAGTTTTAAAAAAAGGTATTTTTTAAAAATAATCAAGGACAATTATCATACTGATTCAGTTCAGTTCAGTTGCTCAGTCATTTCCGATTCTTTGCAGCCCCATGGACTGCAGCACACCAGGCTTCCCTGTTCATCACCAACTCCCACAGCATGCTCAAACTCATGTCCATTGACTTGGTGATGCCATCCAACTATTTCATCCTCGGTTGTCCTCTTTTCCTCCTGCCCTCAATCTTTCCCAGCATTAAGGTCTTTTCTAATGAGTCAGTTCTTCATATCAGGAGGCCAAAGTGTTGGAGCTTCAGCATCAGTCCTTCCAATGAATATTCAGGACTGATTTCCTTTAGGATTGACTAGTTGGATCTCCTTGCAGTCCATGGGATTCTCAAGAGTCTTCTCCAACACCACAGTTCAAAAGCATCAGTTCCTCAGTGCTCAGCTTTTTTTATGGTCCAACTGTCACATTCATACATGACTACTGGAAAAACTAAAGCTTTGACTAGATGGACCTTTGTCAGCAAAGCAATGTCTCTGTTTTTTAATATGCTGTCTAGGTTTGTCATAGCTTTTCTTCCAAGGAGCAAACGTCTTTAAATTTCATGGCTGCAGTTGCCATCTGCAGTGATTTTGGAGCCCAAGAAAATGAAAGTCTGTCACTGTTTCCACTGTTTCTCCATCTATTTGCCATGAAGTGATCCTGCCAGAAGATGGTAGAGTAGAAGCAAGTGTGCTCATCTTTTCCAGCGAGAACTCCAAAATTGCCACTCGCTGCTAAACAACCATCAACAGGAGAATGTTGGATCCCACCAAAAAAAGACATTCAAGGTCAAAGGAGCAGCCCTAACAAGATGGTAGGAGGGGCAAAATCACGTGTAGAATCAAAACCCATATTCACCAGAGATGCTCAGAAGGCACAAACAAAATCTTGTGTGTACCAGGGCCCAGGGACCCCACAAGAGACGAGCCTGACCTGCCTTTGTGTATCTGAGTGTCTCCTGTGGCGGCTCGGGTCAGCAGTGGTCTGCCAGGGGACAGGGGCCCTGGCTGCCACAGACCTGGGGATGCTGCGTGTGGCATGAGCACTCTTGGAGGAGGACTTCTTAGCTCCACCATAGAGCCTCTGACCAGATGACCCACAGACTGGAGAACAACTATGTAAAAGAAGTTCTCGCACTGTTGCAAAACTTCTAGGGTCCACAGCAGATTTCCCAACCTGGGGATCCAGCAAAGGAACTGAGAACCCCCAGGGAATTTGACTTTGAAGGCCTTGATTACAGAACTTCCACAGGACTGGGGAAACAGACTCTTGGAGGTCACAAACAAAAACTTGTGCGCACCAGGACCCAGGAGAAGGGAGAAGTGACCACACAAGAGACTGAGCCAGACTTGCCTGTGAGTGTCCAGAAATCTCCAGTGGAGGTGTGGGTTTACAGTGGCCTGCTGTGGGGTCAGGGGCACTGAATACAACATTCCTAGGAACTGTGGCATGCTGGCATAAGTCTTTTTGAAGGAGGTCACCATTGCTGCCATTATCCCTACCATAGTTTGGCCTCAGGACAAACTACAAGGAGGGAACAGAGCCCAACCCATCAACAGAAAATTGGATTAATGATTTACTGAGCACGGCCCTGGAGAAGGCAATGGCACCCCACTCCAATGTTCTTGCCTGGAGAATCCCAGGGATGGGGGAGCCTGGTGGGCTGCCGTCTATGGGGTTGCATAGAGTCGGACACGACTGAAGCGACTTAGCAACAGCAGCAGCAGCAAGCATGGCCCCACCCATCAGAGCAAGACCCATACTCCCCCACAGCCAGCCACTTGCAACGGGAAGCTTCCACAAACTTCTTATCCTACTGATGAAAGGTGGGCAACTCTGGACTCTTGAGATCCAGCCCAACTATGATGCACTTTATTCTGCGAGCATGCTCCACGTAGTACCTGCCGTGTGCTAACCTTGAGGTCAGGGTCATTTGGGCACTCCCTTATTGCTGTGAGCCTGATGTGATGTCACCAGTGTGGCAGATCCCCTTCCCCACTACTGCCCAGGTGCTGGACTGGCAGTGGCCCTGGGGGAGTGCTCAATCTGCCCAGGGCATCCATTTGGCTGATGGCATGCTGACTTCTACAGCTTCTACTAGGAATCTGGGAGTCATTATACCCGACTCATTAGCATTGAAAAACCATCTGGTGGTCATTAAAAAGCAAACATTACATATAATACATTAAGCTTGAGAAACAATTTAATTAACATCAAGGTCTAGTCAAAATCCTCCAAATAAGGGGGATTCCCAGATAAGGGGCAACTTTGCTATTCCCTTTATCCCTTGAACAGATGAGGAATTATGTCAGGCTGCAGTCCCGCTGGCTGCAGGCAATGCCCCCTACAGAGTCATTTCAGAGCTCAATTCAGAGGTCATTGGCCAAATGGCCATTTCTTTTGGGAATCTATGTAGTTGAATTTTTAAAACTTTTGATAGCTCTGCTTGTGAGTGGAATGATGCCATTTCACAGATTCCCTGAATATGCTATCATGGGGGCACGATCATGCATCCCCCCAGCAGGCACACTCCCAGTGAATTTTTACCCTGGGATTCCACATTTTACAGTTGAAAGAGCTCTAGACGAGGAATCAGTAAAGCGTATCCCCTTGGAGCAGCTCATTTGCCATGATCTTAGGCAAGGTGCTCAACTTCTCGGACACTTTCCCTCCTCTGTCAATAGGCTGTCTCACAAAACCAGAGTCAAAGTAGCCCAGGCTCCATTTACCTTCCACGAAGCAGCATATCAGAGTGTGAAGACTGCTCTTGAGAAAGCAGTTTGCACCCCAGTGTATTTCATAATGACACAATCAGAGGGCACTTTTGTGGAGCATCCACTTTAGTGGAGCATTTGAATGAAGTTAACTCATCCCATCTCAGACATGGGTACTCCTATTTCTAGACTCAGGTCACCCTCACCCATGATATCTTTCAAGGTATAACTCAGTGTGAGGAGACTGGGCAGATAGCAGGCTAGAGAATCCCCATTCCTAGGGTCCATCAAGTTCCTTCATGGCCCCACACAAGACTCTTTGGTTACTAGATTCTGGCTGGCCCTCAGCCATGAATCCTGGGACCCTCTCCAGGAATTCCACTCTTTGTGCATTCAAGAAGAATCCTTTAGTGCACAGACTCTGTGTTGTACACCCTCCTAGGACTGGGAATACACGGACTTGGAACATGGTTCCTATTGTTGGAGAATTCGCAGGTTAGCAGAGGAAACCAACAAACAGGAAATTACCATCCGTTGCAAAACTTACTGAGATACAGAAAACAAAGCATATTCCCATCCTCCGCCACTCAAAGTGTGGTCCTGGCTCCAGAGGGGCCACCACCAGCAGCACTAGCACCTGGGAGCTTGTTAGAAATGCAGATTCTCAGGCCCCATCAGACCTAAGGAATCAGAGTCTGCATTTTAACAAGATTCAGGTGATTTGTGTCTATAGTCAAGCTTGAGGGGCACCGCAGCAGAAGACTGAAGGAGATTATCAACATTCCCGATGGTTAGGTCATGCAGAGCTAAAACCAAGATGGACTCAGGCAAACCAGAGCAGCTAGTCATCCTGAGCCACTGAACTATGACCTAAGGGATAAGGAGAAATTTTCAAGAAGACGTGAAGCCTGAGATGACCATAGAGAAGTCAGGTGGGTAGAGAAGGGTAAGGTGGGCAGTCAGTCTTAAAGCAACAAATGTGCTTGGTGAAGGTATATAGCCTTATCCCCAGAGGTCTAGCTTAGCATCAAATGCTTCAGGGGCTTGGGTGTGTGGGACCAGATGAAACAATCTGAAACCTTCCACCCACACTTCAGTGAAGTTACACTATTTTTAGTAGTTGATTTGCATATCGAGGGTTCTGTTAAATTTTCATTATATATCTCCCAAAGTATTAAAAAGTGCTAAAAAGAAAAATGGCTTGAAAACTTCTGTTACAGGGAGAAAAGTAATGCTTTCTAGCCAGGAAGACCTAGGCTTAGATCTCAGCTTTGGATTACTGGCTTTGTAAGTCTGAGCAAGTCACATAAAATCTTCCGAATTTCAGTTGCTCATCTGTAAAGCGGGGTCCTATTGAAATCCACAAGATGACTCTAGGGTTTGATGGTTCACCAAAAGGACTCACAGAACCCAGGAAAGCTGTTATACTTGTGGTTATGGTTTATTTGAGTGAAAAGATACAGATTAAAGTCTCCAAAGGAAAAAGGTACTTAGGACAAAATCCAGGAGAGACAATGACGGGTTCCTATTGCCCTCCCCGCAGTGGGATCATATTTATTGGTGTTTAGTTGCTAAGTCATGTCTGACTCTTTGTGACCCCATGAACTGCACAATGCTAGGCTCCTCTGTCTTTCACCATCTCCAGGAGTAAGCTCAAACTTATGTCCATTGAGTCAGTGACACCATCCAACCATCTCATCCTCTGTCCCCTCTTCTCCTCCTGCCTTCAATCTTTCCCAGCATCAGGGTCTTTTCCAAAGAGTCAGCTCCTCTCATTCAGCAACAGTCCTTCCAATGAATATTCAGGGTTGATTTCCTTTAGAATTGATTGATTGGTTTGATCTCCTTGTAGTCCAAGGGACTCTCAAGAGTTCTCCAGAACAATATTTTAAAAGCCTCAATCTGCAGCACTTAGCCTTTTTTAAGGTCCAACTCTCACATCCCCACATGGCAACCAGTTCCATCACTTCATGGCAAATAGAAGGGGAAAAAGTGGAAGCAGTGGGGTCACGCAAACAGCACTTAACTATCCCAGCAATGATACGCAACAGCACAGACAAACTATTGCCAACCAGAGAAATTCAGCTGAGCCTTGGCGTCCAGGGTTTTTATTGGATCACGTAGGCTAATATTTGTCATGCTGCACCCACATGACTGACCTTCACCAGCGCCTTCAGGCTCCCCAGAGGTTGTGCCCATAAAGAATAGGTCCTGGAGAACAAAAGCTGGGCTCCACCACACGTCACACCATTAACATAAGCTGTCTAAATGAGCTGGGGTGAGCTATGGTCAGGTACGCAAAGTCACTCTTACTAGGTAAGATAGTCCAAGGATTCAGACATTATGTCCCGGAAGCAGGTGAAGGGTTGTTCCTCTCTTTGGTAGGTGCAGGACTTGAGCACCCTGCGTCTGTTGAGTTAACCCTTTACCACACACGGGGATAATAACCTTCACCTTGCAGGAGACCAGTATTCGTGTTCTAACACACAGCAGGCAATGGATGTAAGAAAGCCTTTATTATTCCCTGAATAAAAAAAAAAAAAAAAAAAACCTGTGTCTGAGCCTTTTCTGTATGATTCCACAGCTTTAAATGTTTCCTTTTCCTTAGGCAAACCAGCTCTTTCCCGTTGGTAAGTGTTCTGTTTCAAGCCCCTCCCCCAAGAAAGCCTTGTATAGGACAATCCCATCATCATTTTTCTGGCTTGTTGTTGCAGTTGCTTGCAAGCCATTTCTCATGGTTACTTTTTAAAAAAAGAAATATAGTATGCTTTTGAAAAAAAATAATATCTTCTTATTGTGAATTCAGGCAATATAGAAAAGTGCACAAAACAAAATATCACACCAAATTAGCCCACTCGAAACTAATTGTCAGTATTTTTAGGGGAATAAAGAAATATAGATAGATGATAGAATGATGAGATGTTTTCCTAAAAATATACTATAAAGTACCATTTTTCATTCAAAGTACTTGTTTTTTTCTTTCAAATTTACCAAAATAAAGAAATGAAAACAAAATGGAAGGATTTGCTAGTCTTGAATCTTTACCATAATAGATATTTTAAAATACTCTGGTATTAAGAATTAAAATTATGAAGATCATAATTAGAGACATTAGGTGATTTTAAACTACAAGTTGCAGTTTTCAGCAGCATTGATTGATTCACATAAATGATGAAACCGTTAGCACTCACCGGCTTCCTCCCACCATCTCTCCTACCACCTCCTGATTTTTGTTAGTTAGATACTCGTTTTTACACTGTCAGTGTTTGTAGTATTTGCATTCTGCTTTGTAAGAATCATTTCCTCACTATTTAGTATCAGGTCTATATATAACTGGACTCAATGTTCACTGTTACCACATCCTCCATTCCTGAGTTCTATACACTTTGATTCATCTCTTAAGTGACTTGATTTCATTTTTAAGTAATTTTTTTTTCCAGTAAGAACTCAGGGGTGCAATATTTTCTGAGCTATGTGAGTTACCTAAGAATAACTACTGCTGTCCTGTCCTTGAACAATGTCTTGGTTATGCCTGGTATTCTTGAGTCACACTTTCCTCCAGAAAATGTAGACACTCGTCTGTTACCTTTGACTATTGAATAATGCTATGATCAGCCTCTGTCTCTTTCCTCTGGGACGTCCTTCTCCTTCCTGGGTGTCTGAAAAGCTCACTCTTTATCCTTGAATTTCAGCAGCTGAATTAGGATGTGTCTCTGCAATGGCACACTTTTTGTGCTTAGATGTCCTGCATCAAATTTCCTTGAAGCAGAGCGAGTTCTCTTAATCTACAGAGCCATGCATTTTTAAAATTGTGTCCTTGAATATTTTTTCTGTTCTATTTGGTGTGTGCTCCACCTCAAGAACTACATACAGACAACTCACACATTCATGTCTTTAAATCAGACCTCTCCTTGGCATTCTGGAATTAGATATTCAGCTACTTGTTCCTATCTCCCCTTGATTTAAGAAATACACTTAACACGCCCAAAGTCAAATTCTAGCTCCCATTGCAAGCCTGCTCCTGCCACAGTTTCCCCAGTCTCATAAGTAGGAAATTTATCCTTCCAGATGTTCAGGTCAAAAGCCTTGGAGTTATCCTTGGTTCCTCTCTTGCAGAATGGAAGTTCCCCATATCTGATCCTTCTGCGAATCCTGTTATCTTCTCCTTCAATATATCAGACCACTTCCTACAAGCCTCCCTTTACCCTGGTCTAACCCATTACCTGTTGCTGCAGGTCTGGCGGTCGCCACTGAACTGGTGTCCTACTTCTACCCTTGCCCCACAACAATCTATTTGCAACACATCAGTCAGAGTGATGCTGTTTCCCTCCGCTCAAGCCCATCTAAGGATTCTGTACACAGATACCCATGATGGCCAACAAAGCAATACATACCTGGCTCCTACCTCTTCTCCAGCCTCATGTCCTAGCATCACCCCCATCGATGAGTCCATTGCAGTCACAGAGGCCATTTTGTGCTTCCAAACTGATTGGGCACATTCTCAACCACCCTGTGGTCTTCACCCTTGTGTTCTCTGCCCCCAGAACTCTGGACTGGCTCCCTGCCTCCAGTCAGGGCTCACCTGCAGAGTCACCTTACCCCAGGGCTCTTCTCCGATCATCTGTCATAATAGCAACTCCTCCACCACCACACCCTCCAACCCTGAGCCTTGTTTTCTGCCTTTCTTTAGCATCTGCCACCATCTGACATGTTGACTCATTTGTTTATTGTTTGTAAATGCACTGAAGACAGAGACTATCCACATGGACAGGCTCCACGTTTGTAAAGTGAATATGAATGAATGTTGGGTTTATCCTTTTCAGTCTCCCTATCTGTTAGCAGCTATCTGATTTTTTTTTTTTTTTGCTCTTTTTAATCTGCCTTCCTTGTGTTAGTTTTAAGTCTTTTCACATTTTCGGTAATTGAATTTTCAACGATGTCTGTTCCCTTTCTTCCTTTTTTAATTTTATTTTATTTTTTTGGTTCTGTAATGAAAGTATATTTTATTTGACTATTTTTCTTCCTTGAGGCCACAACATCCCTTTTCATCATGTTCTATTGCTTTATTATGTCATCTTTGAACACTTGTTTGTATTGAATTCGCACTCTCATTAGACTCCTCAATAACTAGGAACACTGGTGGGCAATTGCCTTCTGTTTCTTGGGTTATGTTTTCTTCTAGACTGGGTTCTCAGATTATCCTTTGCATGAGTTTTTCTTTCTGCTTTGTTATGTGGTTCGTATAGTTGGAGAAGGAAATGGCAGTCCACTCCAGTACTCTTGCCTGGAAAATCCCATGGACAGAGGAGCCTGGTAGGCAACAGTCAATGGGGTCACAAAGATTCAGACACAACTGAGTGACTTCACTATAGTTGCCATGTGCCTGCTAGGTTGCTTCAGTCATGTCTAACTCTTTGTGACTCCATACACTGGTGTCCACCAGGCTCCTCTCTCCATGGGATTTCTCCAAACAATAATACTGGAGTGGGTTGCTGTGCCTTCCTCCAGGGGATCTTCCCAACCCAGAGATTGAACCCAAGTCTCCTATGTCTCCTGCATTGACAGGAAAAAAAAAAAAAGTCTTTTTTTTTTTTTTTAAACAAGCTGGCTCTGGACAGAACTTTTGCTCTGATATTTTACTAGTGACTTTTCATTTTCTTCCTCAAAGGCATCCTTTGAGAATAGCTCCTGAATGTTCCTTTTGGTGTATCTTTTCAGGCTTCCCTGATAGCTCAGTTGGTAAAGAATCTGCCTGCAATGCAGGAGACCCAGGTTCGATTTCTGGGTTGCGAAGATCCACTAGAGGAGAGACAGGCTTCCCATTCCAATATTCTTGGGTTTTCCTTGTAACTCAGCTGGTAAAGGATTCACCTGCAATGAGGGAGACCTGGGTTCAATCCCTGGGTTGGAAAGATCCCCTGGAGAAGGGAAAGGCTACCCACTCCTGTATTCTGGCCTGGAGAGTCCCGTGGGCTACAGTCCATTGGGTTGCAAAGAGTTTGACACGACTGAGTGACTTTCACTTTCAGAAACCTGAGGTTGTGGATGGTGATGGGCAAGGAGAAGGGACAGGGATACAGAGGAAGGGAGATCAGTCAACTAGTGTGGAAACTTCTGTCAGTTGGACAGAACCTGTCAGAACCCGGAGCAGTTGCTCCCACTTCTGAGCTTGTGCTGAACATCCTCTTCCAGGGCCCACTTACTTGGAAGGTAAATGAAAGTGAGCTATTCTATGTTGGAAAAGACATACCTTTAGCTTCATTCCTGAGTCAGCACTGGAGCTGTATTTCATCAGAGCAGATCGGCCTCTGATGCCTTTATTTCTGTGTCTCACTAGCCCCACCTTAAAAGTTTCCACCATTCATTCTCAATTAGAAGAGGGAAAGGAGAATATTCAGTTTACTAGATTTGCACTGTCTGTGTAAGAATTCTTATATTCGTTTGCTGGGGCTTCCATAATAGCACAGTACATATGGCTATAGCCACAGAATCGGTGGCTTAAACAGCAAATGTTTATTTTCTCACCATTCTGGAGGATAGAAGTCCGAGATCGACGTGCCAGCAGGGCTGGTGTCATGTGAAGCTTCTCTTGTTGACCTGCAGAAGGCTGTTTTCCTGCTGTGTCTTTTCCCTGTGCACAAGCTTTCCTGGGGTATCTTCCTCCTCTTATGAAGGTCACACAAAATTGATGCTTTTGAATGGTGGTGCTGATGAAGACTCTTGAGAGTCCCTTAGACAGCAGGAGATCAAACCAGTCCATCCTACGGGAAATCAACTCTGAATATTCATTGGAAGGACTGATGCTGAAGCTCCAATACTTCAGCTACCAGATTTGAACAGCCAACTCTTTGGAAAAGACCGTGATGCTGGGAGAGACTGATGGCAGGAGAAGAAGAGGGTGACAGAGGATGAGATGGTGGGATGGCATCACTGACTCAATGGACATGAATCTGGGCAAACTCTGGGAGACGGTGAAGGACAGGGAAGTCTGGCGTTCTACAGTCCACGGGGTTGCAAAGAGCTGGACACAACTAATCAAACAACAACAATGAGACAATTATGGCCTCAACCTAATTCTATAATTTTAACTTAATCACTTATTTTAAGATATAATCTTGAAATAAGGTCACAACCCAAGGTACTGGGGGTTGGAGGACAAGGGGACACAATGCACACCAGAACCCTTAGAGAGACTGGCTGACCTCTTGGTTACACTCTTGGGGTGAGAGCCGGGTCAGGTGGCCACTGCTGTGCTCCCTGCATGTGGCTGCCCTTGGGAGCACCTCTTTCTTTCCGGGGCTGATGACGTTGGACGGTGGTGGAACTGCTTTGACTTTTTGTTCATTTTGTTTGGAACCCATGGCGTGTGCTGAGGGGAAGAGGGCATTGTCAGTTCTGATTTGAGATTTATTTTCTGCTCCAAATCTGTATTTAGTGCCCACCAAGGACCAGGCACTGTGCAGTGATGCTGGGGCTCGGTCACAGCGTGAGAGTCAGCACCACCTGACCCCTCCTGCTCCCATTTCCTGCTGGCACCTTCTCTCTCCAGCAGATCATGACGTATCCGGAGGGAATGTCCAAATCTTCCTCTTATCCACCTCCATGATGAGCCCAGTTCTTTGCTTGGAGTGGTGGGTATTCAGTAGAAATCACTTAGGAAAAGAAATGCAGGTAAAAACTTTGAACGGTACTGTCACAATGTCATTTATTCTTAGTCCCAAAGAAAGAAATAAAAAAAACTGCCTTTTTTTTTTTTTCTGGTTTCAAAGGAGGAGTGCAGAAAAGAAAGACTCCCATCTGGCCAGGTTTTAGCTCTGAACACTTTGCATAATCAGTTAGAAACCCTTTGTTAATGGGCCAGATGGCTGTTGAACCCCAAAAGGAAATTAATATGTAGGCAATGGCAACTGAAGGGAGGAATTAGACATTCCTTTCTAAAGAGAAAGGACTTCATCTGGAGCTGCCCTGTAGGTGTGGTTAATAATGGGTCATCGGTTTCCTAGCAACCAAGCCCTTTCCTTCTCGCAGGGTCTAGCAATGTTCTGCATAGACATTGAAGGATGCATCCAGCACCCATAATGCCTTTAGAGGAACTGGAAAAGCCCAGAGTAATGAGGATGGATATTAAAAAGCAGAGATATTACTTTGCCAACAAAGGTCCGTCTAGTCAAGGCTATGGTTTTTCCAGTGGTCATATATGGATGTGAGAGTTGGACTGAGCTGAAAAAAGCTGAGCACCAAAGAATTGATGCTTTTGAACTGTGGTGTTGGAGAAGACTCTTGAGAGTCCCTTGGACTGCAAGGAGACCCAACCAGTCCATCCTAAAGGAGCTCAGTCCTGGGTGTTCATTGGAAGGACTGATGCTGAAGCTGAAACTCCAATACTTTGGCCACCTGATGCAAAGAGTTGACTGATTGGAAAAGACCCTGATGCTGGGAGGAATTGGGGGCAGGAGGAGGAGGGGACAACAGAGGATGAGATGGCTGGATGGCATCACGGACTCAATGGACGTGAGTCTGAGTGAACTCCAGGAGTTGGTGATGGACAGGGAGGCCTGGTATGCTGAGATTCATGGGGTCGCAAAGAGTCGGACACGACTGAGCAACTGAACTGAACTGAACTGAATGAGGATGGGTAGGGATGGCCCTCCCAGTGTGATTTACGTGTTGCAGGTGATAGACCAGCCCCGCCTGTTTTGTCTTGGAGTCCTGACCTGAGCAGGGTGCAGAGTCCAAGACTGAGGATTTAGAACTACTCATGGCACGTAAGGAATGTCTAAGGCAAATCCAGGAGGTCTCTGTGCCTGTAATTGAGAGGGCAGCTCATCACAGTTGTTCAAGTGTAACATCTCTCTGAGGAACCACCTCCTCATGGATTCTCTTCCAACGCCAGGTCCTTCCCTCCTCTGCTCATTGCAGGCAGAGTCATCTCTGTGAAGGGACAGTCTAGCTGTGACTAGCTGTCACAACTCATGTCTGTCCCACGAGGACTTTTGTGATCTGGCCCTTGCTTTATTTTCCAGCCTGCTCACTAGTTCACATGCCCCCTGGCTTTGGATAGACCATACTACTATTGTTTCTTGAACTCACCGGGATGTTTCACACCTTCTACTGTGCCTTACAACCTGCTTTTCTTTTTTTTTTTTTTTAATGGTCTCATGAATTTGTTTTTTTAAAATTTAACTCAAGATCCAAATAATATCCACATAAAGTGGCAATTGGTTGATAAGTCCTTAGTCGCTTCTAATCCTTCATCATCTCTTCATTTTCCTCCTTCCCTTGAAATCAATTTGTTGGTGAAATGAATGGTCTGTCTTCTAGAGACTCTCACAACCTGCCTTTCTTATGGAGATTACACCTCAACCTCACCTCTGAATTTGCTCAATCCCTTTTTGTCATCCAAAATTCAGCTCACTTGTAGTCTCTCCTTGGAAACTGTTCAGAACCCTCTTTTTCTCCTGAAGTCTATTTTCTGTGCTCCTTGTCTCTGCTCCTATAGGAGTCTGGATTTACCCCTGTCTTAGCACTCAGGAAAATATACTCTAGTTGTTGATTTACTTCTCTGTGTCCCCAACTAGATCTGGAATCGTCAAGGTCAAGGAGCTGTGTTTTGCTGTCTCTATACCCAGTGCAAGGTTTAGGATACAGTGGATGCTAGGTAATTGTGCAGTGGGTGGATGAGCACAGGCCTAAGGCAACAGTCTGACTTGGCAACCGATCCAGGTTTCCTATCTCTGTTTATTGTTCCTTACTACACTGGAGTTCTACTTTTATGAGATGTCAGAACAGTATGGAGGGAAAGTCTATATTATGGCTTCAAGCTCCAGGCACGTCCACACCAAATACGGCAATCTAACTTCTCTGGGTCTGTGGTCTAGAAAGCATTCATGAGCAAGAAAAGACCCAAGAATTTCAATAATCTAAGCTTGTTCAAGAAACCTAAGATGCCATCTGAAGCCATCTGTCATTGAATGGAAGAGAGGGTTCTTCCATTAGAAGATGGTCCCAGAGATGTGTTTAAAACCTTCCATTTCTAAGAGCATAGGACCCATTAAAGAAACCCATTGCATTTTTGAGCACGCCTCATTAGAGTCTGGGCTTCCCTGGTGGCTCAGTGGTAAAGAATCCACCTGCCAATGCAGAAGATGTGAGTTCAGTTCCTGAGTCAGGAAGATCCCCTGTAGAAGGGCACAGCAACCCACACTAGCATCATTGCCTGGAGAATCCCATGGACAGAAGAGCCTAGTGGGCCACAGTCCATGCGGTTGCAAAAGAAAAAGACAAAACTTAGCAACTACTACTACTGCTGCTGTTGCTTCAGTCGTGTCCGACTCTGTGCAGCCCCATAGACGGCAGCCCACCAGGCTCCCCCGTCCCCGGGATTCTCCAGGCAAGAACACTTAGCAACTAAACAACAGCAATTCCAGCTCTGAGCCGTTATAATTAAATCCAGTTCACCCTTGTGCATCAGTTGCAGCTCCTTGCAGGGAAGAGTGTACCCCCTTACTCAGTGGCTGAAATTTGCTTCAGTGTATCTTCCCTATATGGATTTGAACTGAGTCTTCTGTAACAGCCCAGCCAAAGAGACTTCTTTCTTTCCTGTTGCTCTTCACAGAGTATAAGACCATCTTCATGCCTGTTCTTGGCCTTTTGTTCTCTGGGCTGAACTCTGGGTCCACTCAACCGCTTTTCATGAAAGGTGGTTTTCTGATACTTCATCTTGGTTACCAGCTTTTGTAAATATCATCATTACAGGTCCTCGTTAGTCAACAAGAATGTGCCAAGTATCAACTGCCAAGACTGTAAAGGTGTGAGATTTTATACTCTTTGCAAGTAAATAAGTTAACCTGCCGCTGTTTCGTGGATGCTGGCCAAAGATAGCAGACTTCTGGGTTTGGGATGCAAACAGCAAGAGTAATGGCCAGAGTAGCAGGATTTTACTGTACCAGTTCTCCGAGTTCCAGCTGCCCCAGAGAGATATGAAGGGGAGCAGGTAACATGTGAAATCATGGCGGGTTGTATTATAGCAGAAGAACCATAAGATTAGGAAGCCCCATCTTTTCTGCAATAGAATGTAAACAAACCTAACTAACTTTGCTCCAAGGGGTGATGCTATCTTTCTCGTCCAAGGTCTTTTGCTACCCAAATTTTCTCAGAAAAAGAGCTCAGAACAAATGATTGCCACTACCTCTGTTTGCAAGCTGTGCAGAAGTGCAAAAACTCTGTGGAAAACTGTTTCCCAAAAGCCTCTGTTGCATCAGCATTCAAGAGATGAACCAGTTGTATGGCTATGAGTGAACCATACAAGAGACAAGTTATATGCAGCTCTGGTCTCTAGAAACAATCACTGCGAACATCATTTTCAGGTGCACGGAGGAGAAGGACTCGGACCTCAAACAAGCTGTGGCCTTGAATTCTGGAGGACGGCAGCCAGTGGACACAACCCGTTCGTTCCTTATTTATGAGCACTTCCCTTCCTCTACTGAAGTCTCTATTTAGTGAAACGGGGGTCAAAACCCACAGAATCCCCTAAGGAATTGACTCTAGGCCCCGTGTGGTTGGTGACATTTTTATTTATTGCTTTAATTATGCCTATTGTAACCAGCTCACAAGACCAAGCAAAGGGCACATGTCTGTGAAAAATGGGTTTATTATGGAAATTGCTAGGGATTTTTTGTGTCTCTGTGTGTGACTGTAACAGTATCAAGCCAGCTTAGTCCTGCTAACAGTTGTGAAATTATAACAGCATGTTCTACTAGAATTTTCAGGTCCATTTAGTCAGTTATTTGTCTCTGGCTTGAGGAGAACTTGGGTTTTATTCACTTATTTATTCAACTGATATTGAGAAGTATCAAGCTCTGTGAGAGGTTCTGAAGGTAAAGTGATGAAAAACTAAACTCCTGCCCACCTGCATGGAGCTCCCATCCTAGTGGAGAAGGTGGAAGACCAATTGGTAAATAGACAGAAGAACAATATCAGCTGGAGGTAAGTGCAGTGGAGGAAAGGAAGTGGGACAGGGGATGGAGAGCTGGGGAGGAGGTGCTGACTGAGCAAAGTAAAAGTGAGTCACTCAGTCATGTCGGACTCTTTGCAACCCCATGGTCTATACAGCCCATGGTCTATACAGCCCATGGAATTCTCCAGGCCAGAATGCTGGAGTGGGCAACATTTTCCTTCTCCAGGGGATCTTCCCAACCCAGGGATCAAACCCAGGTCTCCCATATTGCAGACAGATTCTTTACCAGCTGAGCCATAACGGAAGACCAAGAATCCTGGAGTGGGTAGCCTGTCCCTTCTCCAGGGATAGGAGAAGGAGATTTGCATCTAAAAGCAGATTTGCATACATGGAAAATGCTTGCCCTGCCAGGATCTGAAGGAGGAATATCTCAGAAAGAAGGAACAGCACACATGCAGTCCTCTTGAGAAAACCAGGATTAAAGGAGCTGGAGCGGAAGGAGAAAGATAGAGGTGGTTGGAGATAACGCTTTGCTTTTCTCTGCAGCAACAGGCTTTATAGCACGTGGGAAATCTGAGCTCTTTTCCTTAGAGAGAAGACATTTTTCCTTTGTCAATGTAATCATCCTTAAGAAATTCAAACTGTCACACTACAGCTTAAGATAGCTTCATGGAACTTTCTTTTTACTCAATATTATGTAATAACCCATAAGGGAAAAGAATTTGAAAAAGAATAATTAAGCTATATATGTATTCAGTTTTACATATATATTCAGTATATATATATATATATATATATATACACACACACACACGTATATTATATAGTAAGACTGTTATATACAAAGGAACCTCATTCAGAAAGCACGTTTATAAGTCCACTCAGTTCATAATTTCAACAGTTAACCTGGGTATCTAACTCACACTATCAGCTATGTACTATAATAGGTTTATCATATTTTTCACACACAAATAAAGTACAAAACACACCCACTTGTAGAGGATGCCTAGACACGACAGGGTACACCAGACACATGAGCTAACTACGTGACTGGATGTGCAAGCCCACGTCTCACCTTTGAAAGTTCACGACTTGAAGGTTCACGTGTAGGGGACTGACTGTAACTGAACTGCTGTGCTGTATGCCGGAAGCTTCCATGACATTGCAAATCAACTGTACTTTGATAAAAAATTAAAGATTAAAAAAAACTTTATCTTGATCCCATGCTTAGAACTTTGCATTGCTTCTCTCTTGAATTATTTTTAAGTGACTTAAATACAAACAGGTTGGTAGCTCATCCAAACCCATTTGGCCTGTTCTCCACCCTTACCTTTTTCATGGGGCACCACCTTTACACTGCAGGATCCAGCCTTAAATAAGTCCTTGAAGTCCCTACAACAAGGCACCAAGCAGGATCGTCCTCTTGACGGTACTTCTTTCTGGAGTGTCTTTCCCTTCTCGTCAATCTGCTGTCTCACATGCATCCTTCAAGGGTCAGCTGGGATGTCACAGTTCAAGGAAACCCCACCGAAATACCCAGTCTGGGGAGGAATCCCTAATCTGTTTTTACTTTCCTCTTACATCTTTCTATTCTCAACTGCAATTGTTTTCCTGCCTGCATTACTGTTGATGCTGAGCTTCTTGAGGGGAGAGAATCTTGAATTTCATTGCTATGCTTCCTATTCTTAATGCTTTTCATGGGAGGTGCCTGATAATACTTTTGGCAGAGTATATAAATGAATGAATGCATAAATAGATTACATTTGAAGAATTTCCCCGTTAACAGGAAGCATTTGAATACCTTCTTCCAGACCACTAAGCTGCTCTCATTATATTGAATACATTTACTTTTAGGCTGCTCAGAATATAATTCAACAGAATTGTTTTAAATCTATAATGCATTAATCAACCACATTTCAAACATTTCACACCACTACTCTCCGTTAATAATTTCAGAATCATTGGATATAATCTTCTTGATTCCCTTTTCCTCTTAAGAATTAAACCCACTATTTGTTATTCCAGGAATGGCTGTGTATTTCATGGCCTGGGAAACCCACTTAAGAGGGGTGAGGAGACTCTGAGACCCACCTAGAGAAATAAAAGCCTTCCTTAGGTAGAAAGGTTCTTGGGCTACTTGGCAGAAAACTTTGACGTTTTCTTTGACATCTATGATCTCACTTACATGTGAAATTTTTTTAAAAAGCTGAACTCGTAGTAACATAAAGTAGAATGTTGGTTACCAGAGGCTAGAGCATGCAGTAAGAGGGAGATGAAAAAATGAAGAATATTGGTTTCCAGGGGGTGAGGACATGGTTATAGGGAGTTATTGTGTAATGGGCACAGACTTTCAGTTTTATGAGGAAAAGAGTTCTGGAGATAGATGTGGTGATAGTTGTACCATAACATGAATGTACTTAATACCGCTGTACTCTACACCTAAAATGTTAGGATTGTCCATTTTATGTTATGTCTGTTTCATCACAATAGAAAAAA
Organism: Capra hircus; assembly: GCF_001704415.2. Classification (NCBI taxonomy): domain Eukaryota; kingdom Metazoa; phylum Chordata; class Mammalia; order Artiodactyla; family Bovidae; genus Capra; species Capra hircus. Next base: position 112,713,578 of record NC_030813.1, read on the forward strand.
CATTGGGGAAAATAGTGAAATTCAAAATCCTTTGCCAGTGTATCTCACAATAGAGGCTATTAAGTGGTTAAGTACAAGCCTCCCATAGTTGCTGCTGCTCTAAAGACATGTAATGCTTGTTTCATTTTGGATATTTCAGAAAAAGACCCTGAGACAGGCATTTGATTGAGATACCTTCTTTGGGGTGTTCTGAGCATCCCAGTAGGGGGCCATGGGAAATAATAGAGAGAAGAGAAGATGGTCAACAAAGAGCGGGCAATTAAGCCAGCTACCCTGGAGAGTGCCTGGAGCTTCATCTGAGGAGAAACTCTGAGAAATAGTGCAAAACATACTCCTCACAAGTACCTGGCTTCGCGATGGCTCAGTGGTAATAATCCGCCCTCAGTGTAGAAGACTCAGCAGATGTGGGTTTGATTCCTAGGCTGAGAAGATCCTCTGGAGGAGGAAATGGCAACTTGCCTGGGAAATCCAATGAACAGAGGAGCCTAGCAGGCTACAGTCCATGGGATTGCAGAGTCAGAAAAGAGGAAGCACGCATGCACCACACACACGTATCTAGCTCAAGGAGAGAGGAAGCTAGGGTGTTTATACTACAAACACACGTGTCATTGACTTGTGGGGATAACTTGGCGGTTGTTAATTCTGGACATTTCATGCTTACCTCTCACCCTGACTTTGCAGTCTCAGTAAGACTGGCAAAGTTCCCAGGGACAGAGATGCAGATACTGGAGAGGGATACAAGCAAAATACTAACAGTATTCAGAGCAGCGCCCTGCTCAGCAAGTGTCTCTCCTGGCTCTGAACAATTCAAGGGTCCATTCTAAGCTCCCATCTCAAACAGCTCTCTTACCCAGCCAATGAGAATAAATGCCTACCCTCTGCAAGCCCCCAGGAGACTGAACTTGGGTAGGACCCAGGACTCAGGTTACAGAGAGGGTTGAAGCACCAAGCAAGCCAACAAAAGCCTTCTTTGGAGTTAGAGAAAGAGCAGGCACCCAAAATTCTAGACAGCATGTCAAAGGCAAACACAACTAAAATTAAAATAAATGGAAAAAGACTTTGCTTAAACTGAGCAGCAATGAATCACAGAAGTAATGGCTGAGAACAAAATCATGGGGACAAGATTATATAGGACACACACAGGAGGAATCAACCAGAGGAGATAGAAAAGGAGAGAAAGGAGTCCAAGCGAGTCCAGTATAAGAGACGCTTCATTGATCCAGTGGATCAGGCTTCCTCATAGAGCCTTACAAAGAGGACCCGCGTATTGACATCAGAGCATCCTGGTACTCATGCCTATTGTATCAGCTGTATTTGGTTCTTAGCCTATTCAACTATTCTTTTTATCATCTTTGTAAAATCCTAAAATAAAGAACTATTGAGGTATTTCTGTGTTTGGGTACCAAGTCTGGGAGGATCCTGTGTGATTTTTGTTAAGTGGAAGCACCCAGAAGCTGTAACCCACAAGAGCATCGCCCCCCCTCCCCCATACACACTCTCACACACATGGATTTCTGCTGGGTAGGTTGGGTGCACACCACAAAATGTCTCCTGAACAGCAGGGATTTTAATTAAATCAGGAGAAATCTAATTTGGCCTAAATTGGCTTGCAACAAAAGGTGTTCGGAGGAACAGAGATTGTTCTGCAATATAGATGCTTGCGGAAGGGACAAGCTCAACCCATTGCCAACTGTAATGAAAAGTCGTGTTGAAAATACGAAGCCTGTTGAAGAAGGCAGGAAGTCTGACAGTGCTAACCTGTGATATTCTGATTACAGAAAGAAGTTTATTATAAACATTCATGCCCAAAACTGATGGCATCAGAAGGTACAACTATTGATGATGATTTCTGATAACCTTGGGAGGGTATAGAAGAGGCGGGAAGGCTAGCCATAATCACTGCGACTAGAACAGATTGGAAGAAAAGGAGCAGATCATCCCAATTTGGACAGAGAGAGTAATCAGTATCATCTTCCTTTGCCCTTCCGAGCAGCAAAATTTGCTAAACTGAGAAGACCTTTAGTAGCAGGATTGAAAGAATGACCAAGCAGAACTCCAAAGGTCTAACAAAATGGAGAAAAAAATTGAAGATCCCAGCAGTGGAGCTGCAGCTGTGAATCACGTGATCTAAACCGGGTGGAAAGAGAGGGAAACATTGGGAAGAGGGGTGAGGGACCATGTGACAAAGGGAGGTTTGTGAGTGTCGTGGTGGGAAGAATAAGAAGCGTTGCAAAGAAGGGAGTAAGCTGGAAGGAGAGGGAATTTAGGTCATTGTGGGCTGCCAGAATTTACATTTTTATCAGTGTGGTACTCCTGGCAATAAAGCAAGGTCACAGAAAGTTGCAGAGGAAAAGGAGCCCCAAGGTCTGGCTGTTGTTGGGTGGCTCATCTACAAAGATGTTGCCCACAACAACTGGACGAATTAGGGTGGAGAAGAAAGTGGCTATGTAATTGCCAAAGTCTCCATGAAGAAAAAAAGAGGTCAGAAGTGAAGCAATAAAGGCAATGAGAAGTGGTGGAGAGTGGTGTGGATGGATGCCATTAGCTTCAAAGGAAGAAGGCTTTTATTTCCATGCAGATCAAAGAGAAATGGTCTGGAAGCAGCAAGGAGAACTTCCCCCAAACCTGTGCCCCCACGAGGCATGAGGTGTGGGACATAACTCAGCCTCCAGTCAAAGAGGAAGTAGGTGTCCTCTCGGGTCCATCTGCTGTAGGGTACCGTGGGGTCCTGCTCTGCACAGCAGAAGATCCTGCAGGTGTTAGAGACGTGCAACCAAATAAATGAAAGAGCTCATGATCAGATAAGTATGAGATATACCGCATGACTGACCTTCTTCTAGGAGAAGCTTGCTCGAACTAAAATATTCAGGAAAAAAAGTCAAAACATCCTTTGTTGTAATGTTTTCCTGTTAATTTGACCACCAAATCATGGTCCTGGGGAGATACCAAGTCAGCCTCACAAGACAGGTGGAGAAAGAAGAACTAGTGTAGGAAGGAAGAGAGATTTCAATGAAAAGGTGCAGAGGCTAAAGATAGAGACGTACAATGTGGGCAGCAAAGCCAGCCTTGCTTTTGCCGTGAGCGGGTGCTCAGTCGTGTCTGACTCTTTGCAACCCCATGGACTGTCGCCCGCTGGGCTCCTCTGTCCATGGGATTCCCAGATAAGAATGCTAGAGTGGGTTGTCATTTTGTAATCCAGGAGGTCATCCCGACCCAAGGATCGAACCCACATCTCTTGCGTCTCCTGCATTGGCAGGCAGATTCTTTCTGCCTGGGAAAACCTGCCTGATTTCCAACCCCAGCTTAAGCATTTCCCAGTTCTATAAATTTAGGCAAATGGCTTGCTCTCTATGCCTTGGTTTCTTACTTAAAGAAGACGAAGATGAGGAAGAGGGTTTAGAGGAAGAGGAGGGGGAGACTGATAGTGTAGGCGGTGGTGGCAATTAAATTAAAAGGGAATGCTTAATTGAAACATGTATACTATGATGTAAGAAAGGAAGTGCCAGTCTATGTTCGATGCAGGATACAGGATGCTTGGGGCTGGTGCATGGGGATGATCCAGGGGGATGATATGGGGTGGGAGGTGGGAGGGGGATTCAGGATTGGGAGCTTGTATACACCCATGGTGGATTCATGTCAATGTATGGCAGAACCAATACAGTATTGTAAAGTAAAATATAGTAAAAATAAAGAGACAAAAAAAAAAAAAAGGGAATGCTTAGAATATGAAATGTGGTCCCAGGTGAGAGCTGGTACTACTGTAGTTTATTTGCAATGAAAGGAGAGCTTCAAGTGACAAGCTGGTTCAAAACAGAAGGGCTTGCCAGAAGAAGGTAATCCTAGCTCCAAAGGAGGAAGGTAGGAGAGGGAAGTCATAGATGAAGCTGAACTGGGTAGGAATATGAGTCCCAGGGACATTTCCCCAGAAACTTTATTAAAAACACTCCCCACCTGCACAGCTTAGGGGCTGACAGTTTAACCATTCCATAGCTACTGCTGGGTGGGCTACGCAAGGCAAGATGAGCCTGCTCTAGCATGTTTATGATTTAAATTTCCTCTGATGTGAATTTTTGATTTGTTTCCTTTGTCCATTCATATATCAAGGTTTTACATGATTTTCATATTCAAGTGAAAGAAAAAAAGAAAAAATCCCCATCTGCCTCTTTCTCTTTGCTCAGAGAAAAACCCCGAGCCGGTTTCATTCAAACCGGTCACATCGGTGACCTTGTCAAGGAGAGTACTGAGGCATAATCAATTTCTTTTTTAATAAGGCTAATGGGTGAGAAACACGGAGGCCTTCCTGGTTGGAGAATCTTTCCCTTGGCCTTGCAACTATTTTCTTTTCACTCAATATCTTTTCAAATTACTAACCCGGGACTTCAGCCCTCTCTTTTTAGCTGACAGTTTTGAATCAGGAGTGTTGCACTGTGTCCACGTCTCTGAAATCTAATAAGATGGAACAAGTTTTTCCTGTTCTGTAAGAAGGCAAGGGGAGGAAGCGGAGGAGACGGCTCCAGGCCACCACCAAGGAGCCCGGCCCCTCTCAGACGTCCTTTCTGGAGGAGATGGCATGGATCTTAAGCTGATTATTCAAGGCCCAGCCTTAGAAAGCGAGGTGACAGAGCTTCGAAGGATGACTTGCTAGGACTTCCCTGGTGGCTCAGTAGTAAGGAATCTGCCTGCGGATGCAGGAGGTATGGGTTCGATCCTTGGTCCAGGAACGTCCCACATGCCGTGGAGCAACTAAGCCCATGAGCCTCTACTGTTGAGCTTGTGCCCTAGAGCCTGGGAGCCACGACTGCTAAACCCACACTCCATAGCTACTGAAGCATGCATGCCCTAGAGGCCATGCTCCACAAGAGAAGCCACCGCAATGAGTGAGTGAGTGAGTGAGCCAAGTCGCTCAGTCGTGTCCGACTCTGCAACCCCATGGACTGTAGCCTACCAGGCTCCTCCATCCATGGGATTTTCCAGGCAAGAATACTGGAGTGGGGTGCCATTGCCTTCTCCAGGAGATCTTCCCCACCCAGGGATTGAACCCAGGTCTCCTGCACTGTAGGCAGACACTTTACAGTCTGAGCCACCAGGGAAGTCCACGGCAGTGAGAGCCACAGCTAAAGAACAGCTCCCCCTTGCCACAACTCGAGAAAGCCCGCACAGCAGTGAAGACCCAGTGAGGCCAAAAATAAATAAATAAAGATGTAAAACACAAAGATCCCTGGCTGGTACCTCTCATCCACGTAGGGCCTCACTCTTTGTGATTCCTATAATTTTCCCATGGATCAGAAGGAGTATATTGGGGTCATTAGCTTTGCTGCGGTAACAATCCCAAGATCTGAGTGGACTGAGACCACAAAGCTGCATTTCTCACTGATTAAAACAACAACAACAACAAAAATCCAGCCCTCTGGCCCAGGTATCTATTCTAGGGCAACCATTCTCCATGGGATGACCTCAAATTCCAGGCTGTTGAAATGCTACCATTCTCTGCAACCCCCTTGGTTAATTCAGTAGGAAAGCGCAAAACTGGGTAATGGCACCCGGTCCTTTTACTGCCTCCACCAAGAAGTGCCACTAGACTTCCATCCACAACAGAACACATCACGTGGCCTCACTTAGTTGCAAATGAGCTGAGAAGCACAGTAGCCCATGTACCAGGAGCAGGCAAGGGACTGACCATTGGTGGGCACTGGCATCCCTCCCACAAGAACCTCTAGAGTGTTCTCAATAACACACTCACTGCACAGTAATTTACTAGAAATCCACAATTTGAAAAGTGCCTCCCATCCTCCACTGAGGGTATCAGCTGATAAAATTGTATTCATTACACTGTCCCAAAGGTTTGGCTTATTAGCCACTGAGTCCAAAGTCCTCTGACTCAAGAAACACCATTCGGATTCTCTTCCAGAACTGGAACACAAATTTTGTGTGTCTCTGTGTATATCCAGGCTTCCCTGGAGGTTCAGTGATAAAAAACCTGCCTGCCAATGCAGAAGATGTGGGTTCAATCCCTGGGTCAGGAAGATCTTTAGGTGACGGGGAATGGTGTTGGGATCTAACAAATGCCATGATAGGCTTCAGGGACTAAGGTAGGACTCACGGGAAAAGCTGAGTCATTGCCCAGTGAGGTCATCCCCGCGGATGCCAGGACTTGTCTAATCAGCATACTCCCCGTAACCTGGTTTGAGTTTATCAGGACGTAAAAGACATCCCCCGGCAGCCAATAGCCAATTAGTAAACACCAGGAAACCCCGGCAGCCAATAAAGATTAGCCAATTAGTAAATACTAGGAAACTCCTGCAGCCAATCAGCTCTTGCCAACTCTCTGTTCTAAAACCTATAAAAACTGTTGTAAATCTGGGCTCGGGGCTCCTTGCTCCACTCCACTGCATTGGATGTGGCAGGAGCCCTAGCTTGAGCTAGAAATAAAACCCCTTCATGCTTTTGCTTTGCTGTGGACGTCTTATTCTCTTAGTTTTGGGAACTCGGACTCTGGGCATAACATTGGCTACTCACTCCAGTATTCTTGCCTGGGAAATCCCATGGACAGAGGTGCCTGGCAGGGCGAAGTCCATGGAGTGGTAAAAGAATCAGACACGCCTTAGTGACTAAACAACAAACAATAAAAACTGTGTATATCCTTAAAGGAACTCTTTTTATGTGCACCTGAGTTCAAGATGAGTTCTGTTCCTCCATGACCTCCTTATCGATGAATGTAAATTGTTAGCTCGGATTGAAGCACGGCAGAGGCATTGCTTGGGTAAACTGAATAGGGTCTGTTTACTTTTAAAATTCCAAAGAAAAGTTCATAAAGTCAGGATTCAAAATAGATTAGCTACATTCTCCAGGAGCGACTGAGTTGCAAGCTTGTGTACCAAAAAGTCCTCCTTCTGGAACCTCAAATCCAAAAGCAACTGAGGAACTTATCAGAATGTGTGAAAGTCCAAATATATCTCTCTGAGGAGTCTGCTTTACACACATAAGCAGTCCTGTGTGTAGGCTGGTCTGGAAGCATGCTGGAGACCCTGTTTTCAAAGGCAGATTCAACACGTTATTTTTAATGTTTTACGATGGGCACCACCTTACAGCCTTCAGAGCAGTTCTGGAAGCTCAGAGAAATGACCAGCAGCCTCTGAAGGGGCCCTGCTCAGCTAGAGTCCTAGGGCCATTTCTTTTGCCATTGCCATGTATTTAGTCACATCTGACTCTTGGCTACCCTATGGTCTGTAGCCTTCCAGGCTCCTCCATCCATGGAATTTCCCAAGCAAAAATACTGGAGTGAGTTTCCATTTCCTTCTCCAGGGGATCTTCCCCAGCTAGGGATGCAACCTGAGTCTCCTACACTGCAGGTGGATCTAAGTCAGAGTTTTCACCTTCATGAAATGCAGACATTTGAATTCTAAGGGGGGAAGCAGTGGCACTGTAGTAAAGAATCCACCTGCCAAGGCAGGAGATGGCAGGAGACGAGGGTTCAATCCCTGCTAAGCACAGTGAGGTCAGGAGCTATGCTTGTCCAGAGGCACACAGTTCTTCCTTGTCTTTTTTTTTTCCCCCTGTAATAACACTCGCAGCTGAGAATAAAAGAGAAAAGGTCATCATCTTCAGTGTCTTTAGTGGCAATTACACGCACGCCATAGAATGCACTTGACTCCATCTGTTCTTTGCGTGTGTCTCCTTAAGAGGAGTGAGGCCACCGTCATCACAGCTCCATCTCACCAGTGGAGCACCATCCTACTGGAATGGGGTGGAAATTAAAGACAGTCATCTCCAACGGAAGTTTAACAATTTCTTCTACTTAAGGACCCAAGAAAGTAGTACAGAAAGAGAGGGATAAGCAAAAACGGCATAGGGTAAAATTTAAAGAACCTGACTGTCTCAAAAGACCTGTAATATCTGGGCTTCCATCTATAGAGCATTGCATACATTTACTGAGGGAAAGAAAATATATCTAACAAGTTCTTTGATGCTTTTCTTTTCAAGGTCATTGATGCTGTTGGAATAACATTTACTCATTGTAGAAAATTCAGAAAACACAGATAAGGAAAAGCACACAAATTTAAATTATTAGTAGTCTTGCCACCCTGAGAGATTCTCTGTGGACTCCATAGATGCACATTTGCATTTGTCTCTATCTATCTGCATATCTGTCTATCTATCCATATCCATCTGTATAGACATATACATCTATCTACACATTCACACACAAACACCCAGTTTTTACAAACTGTATTGTCATTTTAGACTCTCAACGATACATCTTTATGGTAAGCAATTCTAGTACTCATCAATATCCAGTTATCCCCTACTTTCTGACTCTATAGATGACTGCCTTCTCTGTCCTTTGACATAGGATGCAGCCATTGGCTTTGGCAAACGAAATGGAAGCCGAAGCTTCACATGCCACCTGGAGGCAGAAAGATCCCGAAATGCTAAGTCAGCACATGGCGAAGAGCTGCCCTTGAGAGTAACCAGCTCAATACGGTCTTTGTGTAAGACATTAAAAACTTAGGGGTTGTTACTGCAGCATAATTGAGTTTATCCCCACCAAAACAATCTTTAGCAGTGTTCTGACATTAAACATTATACTAAAAGAGCCTTAAAAGGTGGAATTATATTTTATTATGATTAATTCAACTAGGCTCTTATAGTTGAATATTTAAATTATTTCCAAATTATAACCAATTTTGTCAGGAGCACATTTTTAGTCATATTTTGCTTATATTTATGATCATTTCCTTATGCTGCAACTATATGTTCAGAAGACATAACCATGAAAGTGAAAGTGTTAGTCACTCAGCTCTGTCTGACCCTTTGTGACCCCCATGGACTGTAGCCCACCAAGCTCCCCTGTCCATGGGGATTCTCCAGGCAAGAATACTGGAGTGGGTTGCTATTCCCTTCTCCAGGGGATCTTCCTGACCCAGGGATCAAACCCAGGTCTTCTACATTGCAGGGGGGTTATTTACCATCTAAGCCACCAAGGAAGACCACATGTTTTTTAAAAATATAGTGCCAAGTCACCCTATTAAAAAAAGAGTATTGGCAAAATCATCAGTGGCATAAAGAGTAGATGGTTTATTTATTTGACATAAATATTCTATCTATCTAGTCATCTTTCTTTTAAAAATGAAAATGGTGCCTTATGGTTTCTGATTGCAATTCAATAAGTTACATACATTTTCATAATTGCATAGGTTATTTGTATTTTCTCTTTCGTGAACTTTTAAAAAATCATTTTCTTACTGATTTCTTGTTATCTTTCCACTTGTTAAGTATATAATTATAGATATTAGTGAAACATGATACATTCATTAAAAATTAACCTTTGCCACGTACACTCTGTACACATTTTCCAACACTAATTTGGTTGGGAAAATTCCACTGTTATTTATGCTTTTTAATATACAGATGTGTTGATTGTGTTGTTTTTCAGGTTATTAGATTTATTACTGTTTTTCTTTAAGGTTTTGCCTCTAGTAGCATGTTATAAATATCTTCTTTATCTCCCAAATATAAATAGTCACATCTTTTTTTTCTAGTACTTTATGATTTTGTTTTTATATTTAAATCTCTGATCCATATGGTATATAAGTTGAATATGGAATAAAGTTCAGATCTATTTTTTTCCCAGATGGCTGGTTTTTCTAACACTGCTTATTGAAAAATCCTTCCTTTCCATACAAGTTTTAAATGCCACATTTATCCATACACCAAGTTCTGAAGAATTTTTGAGGCTGGACTTCTATCTTAGTGACCAATCTGTCAATGTCAAAACTGGTATCAGGCTGCCTTTATTATTATATCTTTATATTCTTCAATATCTTATATCGTATTGATGTAATGTATAAATGTAACATTCTGCTATTCTCTGAGACATTTTCTTGCCTATTTTTAGTATTTATTTTTCAAGTTGAATTTTTAAATTCCATTAGGATTTTCATTTTTCCAAGTAATAGATTCAAGTCTTCTTTTATGTCTTTTCTCCATTAATTCACTTAGAAGTATTTACTGAGTATTCCTTCTAGATATTGAGGACATAATAAAGAACAAACAGAATTCCTTGCTCTCAGGGAGCTTATATTCTAAGAAGAGAAAAACAATAAATAAGATAAACAACTACAATAGAGCTTATTAAATAGTAGTAAGAATTAAAGAGAAAAAATAAAGTTGGGAAGGGAAATATAAAATATCGTTGTCAATGGTTTTCATTTAGCTTTTCTTTGAAGCAGATGCTAAGAGAATCAAGGTTAAGAGATTGGGGAGGTAGAGGTGAGCCCGTGAAGAATGAAGTAGCTGGAAAAGGCAGCAACAGCTTCAGACAACAATGAAAATCTGATACCCATTAAAAAAAGAGAAGAAGGAACAGAGAAGGAGGAGGAAATGAGTAAAAAGAGCCTCTGACTGCCGGAGAGCTTTCAGAAAGTCTCAATCGAGCTGATAGGGAGCCTCAGTGCAAGGACTGAGCTTTAGAAGCCACCCGCATCTGGCGCAATTAGCCTTGAGCTGTTTTCAAGGGGATAGAAACTCCACCCGGCTCGCTCATTTGCTGGGAGCGGCCGGGGGCGTGGCCTCCACCGGGTGGAGAGTTATCCAGCCAGAGGCGTGGCAGACACAGGCAAGGAGTTCCAAGAGGCGGAGGAAGAGCCCAGAGGAGAACCTCTATGGCCACCACGATGGAGGAAGGTGTTAGCGTCTTTAATAGGCTAATCTTGTAGTGCACATATCTTCTTTATTTCATTCTTATTCATAACTATTCTAAAATTTGGGCTGATATTATTAATGGGCTGCTTTTTTAGTGTCACTTACAACTATTTGCTGCTGTTTTCCCAGATGGCTCAGTGGTAAACAAAATCCGCCTGCTTTGCATGAGACCCGGGTTCAATCCCTTGGAGAATGAAATGGCAACCCACTCCACTGGCGTTTCCAGTATTCGTGCCTGGGAAATCCCATGGACAGAAGAACCTGCAGGAGCTGCAGTTCATGGGGTCACAAAGAGGCAGACACGACTCAGCAAGTAAACGGTAGTATGTAAGAAACTTAAACTTTGGATATTTACTTTGCTGACAAAGGTCCTATAGTCAAAGCTATGGGTTTTCTAGCAGTCACGTATGAATGTGAGAGTGGACCATAAAGAAGACTCTGGTGCTGGAGACGCCTCTTGAGAGGCCCATGGACCGCAAGGAGAGCAAACAAGTCAATCCTAAAGGAAATCAATCCTGAATATTCACTGGAAGGACTGATGCTGAAGCTGAAGCTCCAATACTTTGGCCACCTGAAGTGAAGGACTGACTCACAGGAAAAGACCATGATGCTGGGAAAGATCGAAGGCAGGAGGAGAAGGGGACAACAAAGGACAAGATGGCTGGATGGCATCAGCAATTCAATGGACATGAGTTTGAGCAAGCTCTGGGCGATGGTGAAGGACAGGGAAGCCTGGCGTGCTGCAGTCCACGGCGTCAGAGTTGGGCATGACTGAACAACAATGACATAGTATACCACCTTGCTGAATTCCTACTAATTGGTTCTTAGGCTGTGGTTCTTACATTATTAAGAACGTCATCCAAACATTTTTCTCTCTTCTGAAAATTCTGTTTTATTTCTTTTCCTTATTGCCAAATCAAAACTGCAATATAGTGATGGTAATAAAATATTCATGTTCATGAGAATCCCTTTAAGTTTTATCATTAAGGATTATACTGGTTGTTCTATTCCAAGAAAATGTGAAAAAAAAATTCCTAGATCGATTGATCTAAATTGCCAAAATTAACTTAGGAAGTTGATCTAAGAACATTGTTGTCACACGCTTTGCTATAGAATTGCAGATGATATACTCACACATATACTGCCTTCTCCCTACCTGTGATCATATCTTTGATCATTCCTCATATTTGTCATTGTGCTCTTACTTATTCTTTTTCTTCATTAGACTTCAAGAAGTTTCCTCCTTTTATGTGCTTTATTTCCCCCCAAAAAACCAGTTCTTGAAGTATCTATCATTTCTGCATTTTTTTCTTTTCTAATGTATTCATTTCTGCTTTTATCTTCAGGATTCCTCTATTCGATCTTTGCTTAATTTAATTTTCACAGGCTTTTAAAAGAGAAAAAAGTGGTATCTGTCTGCGCCCTTCATAGCTAACACCAATCTAGCTGCATCTGTAATCCTGATATTAATCATCATAGGCAGGGGTCGTGACAAACCTGGAGACTCGGGTCTGCTGCCAACTGCCTGGTTCATATCCCAGCCCTCCCTTTGCCAAACATGTGACTTGGACAAGCAGTTTTCACATCTGCAAAATGAGGATGATTATTATGATGAAACTTACCTCATAGGGTTAGTGTGAAGATTACTTGAGCTAATATTTGTAAAGATTTTGAAACAGGGCTTGGCTCACAGTAATGGCTATGTAATACATGAATAAATTACATTCATGCAGCACTTTATCCTTTGCAAAGCATTTTCACATTAATTTTCTCCCTGAGTTATCGGGACAACCCCATGAGGCAAACAGTTCTCATCCTTACTTCATACATAATAGAACTGGAACTTCGACAAGTTGACTTGTATGAGACTAGTGAATGGAAGATCCAGGTCTTACGACCCTGTGATCAGTGTGTGACTTAAAGTCCAAATTACTTCTTTTATTTGTGGGGGCTTGGTTGGACAGAGAGAAGTCCATGTTTGGTCCAGCTTTAAGTACTGGCAACTCTTTCCAATTTTCAGCCCTTTGACTGGATGGCAAACCACCCAATGCTAAGACCAACAGCTCAGTCAAGAAGTTTGGGGCCTCCCAGTCCTGGACCTGTGCAGCCAGTGGCAGCAGAAAAAAGCCCACGTGAGACCTGCTCTAGGTGCAAGAGCTGTGAGTTCCGGTCCTGGCCCTGCTCTGTTTTACTCCATGAGCATGAACACTGTACTTTGCTCTGCTGTCTCTCAATTTTCTCAAATTCCGGGGTCAGGAAAATAGCGTCTGCCCACTTGCATCCAAAGGCCATTACAGGATTCAAAATAAGCTGATGGCGGTGAAACATATGGGAAGCTTGTAGAGTCTTCCACGCATCCAAGACATCGTGGGTGTGAAAGGCATCTGCCCTACTGGTTTTTTTTGCTTTCACAACTGAGAAGAGAAAACCAAATGTGAAAGCTGCTCTCAGACATCATGCCTGCCCCCAGACTCTTGTGCCCAGGAAACTTCCCTCCACCAAGAGCATCATTATCTTTGCACTGGAGGAAGAAAAAAGATCTGTACAGTTGCTGAACAGAAATCTAATTTCCAACTGGCTTCTCTTGGGCTGTCCTCCACAGGTAACGGAACACAACAACATTTTCCACAGGCACTGTTTTCCATGGCACACCCAAAACCAGCAGGAAGGAGACGGCATTTTCCTTTGGCATCTAGCTCTTCACTACGTGAGAGTAGGGGCCACCTGGGGGAAATAGGCAAATACAGAAGGGAAGGAGATGCATCCAATTCTGGGTCATATTACCTGAACTGTTTCTCTAGACTCTAGGAATCATCCACTGAGATCTTTTGTCAGTTTAATTTATTGTATTTAGGTTTGTATTTCCCAACAAGAACTGAAACTACCTAGATTTTCTTGATGTTTGGCTACCTTTGATATTCCCAAGTTTGCTGGACAGGGATTGGAAGGAAATATGCACAGTCCCCTGGATAAGGGTTTGGCAAGATACTCCAGTATTCTTGCCTGGAGAATCCCATGGAAACAGGAGCCTGGTGTGCTATGGCCCATGGGGTTGCAAAGAGACACAGCTGAGCATGCAGGCACATCACAGCTGCAAGATGGGCTGGTGAGGGAGGGAGGTGCTGCCCTGACCTTTGCTCCCAATGGAATCCCCCTAGAACTCAAGCAGGAGAGGTGGGCAGCTGGAGTCCTTCTTCCTGCAAACAAGAGAAAGAGAGAGGGAGAGGTTTTCAAAGAGCTGATGAGCTTTATCCATCCTGAGTTTCATCCCTTCCTTGCTGTGTTGAGGAGAAGGAGGTGAAGAGGGAGAGAATTAGGAAAAGGAGAGACAAAGAAACCCATGCCCAGGACTTCCCTGGTGGTCCAGTGGCTAAGAATCCATGCTCCCAATGCAGGGGGCCCAAGTTAGACCCCTGGTCTGGGAACTAGATCCTGCGTGCCACAGTGAAGATCAAAGATCCTGCATGACACAAGTAAGACCAGGCACAGCTAAATAAAATAAAAATGAATATTAGAAAAAAGAGTAAAAGAAATCCATGCCCAATTCATTGCCGCAGAGGACTCTGCCGAGATTCACCATTTGAAGAGGGCAGCAGTGGTTTGTGGCCATCCCTGGATTCTAGTGATACCCCAATCAAGCTGGCAGGACCCCCAGAGCAGAGGAAAAATGCCTCCAAAAGCTCTTCTGAAACTGAGGCTGCTCTTAACTAAGTTTAGATCATGTCCCTGACAAAGCTGGTTCAGCTGCTCTGGCCTCCTCAGTCCACACCAGAGCAGTGGATACTCGAGGGCCAGCAAGACATAGAAGGAAAGTACTGATTATTAGGTATGACTACATATCAGACACTTGTACACGTGGGCGTGCACACACACACACACACATGCACACACAAAAATAAAATCTCATCCGGTACATTAGAAAGTTCCATGAGGGCCAAGATATTTGCCTGTTTTGTTCACTATTCTATCCCCGATGCCTTACACATAGTGAGCTCACAAGAGATATTCGAGAAATGAGGAAATGAATCTTTACAACTCAAAGTGAGTGCAATAAGCATTGATCTTGTTTTAAGCTGGAGAAGCTATGTTTCAGAGGATGTTACGGAGAAGACAAGCTGGGATTCAAACCCAGGTGTGTCTTGATGCCACATCTTTGACATCTTTCAGGATCACAGCAAAGCAGGGTGTATGCAGAGTAGGTGAGGTCAGGGAACTTGAAATCATGTTCTACAAAGAATCACTGAGCAAATGAGGCTTTCATCTGAGAAAAGGAACACCCCAAGCTAATAAGCCATGGAGAACCTTCTCACCTTCCTGGGCTTCTGTCTTCCTTCCTCAGTGAGATGAAGAGATTGGGCAAATAATTGGCACATGGGCTACCGATCTCCAATTCAACTCCTATGACACACGTTACTCATTGATCACAGCATTCTTTCCCATGGAACTTGGGTGCAGTTTCATAAATATTCTCGACAGCACTCCATGCAGCCTCACCCATTAGTTAAACCTAGAGCCTATTATACAGAGTGAAGTAAGTCAAAAAGAGAAAATCAAATACTGTCTATTAATGTGTATATGGAATCTAGAAAGATGGCACTGATGAACTTATTTGCAGGGTGGCAATGGAGATGCAGACAGAGAACAGACTTACAGACACGGGGAAGTGGGGAGGAAAGAAAGGGTAGAATGCATGAAAACATATACACTGCTGCTGCTAAGTCATGTCAGTCGTGTCCGACTCTGTGCGACCCCATAGACGGCAGCCCACCAGGCTCCACCGTCCCTGGGATCCTCCATGCAAGAACACTGGAGTGGGTTGCCAGTTCCTTCTCCAATGCATGAAAGTGAAAAGTGAAAGTGAAGGTGCTCAGCCGTGTCCAACTCTTAGCGACCCCATGGACTGCAGCCTACCAGGCTCCTCTGTCCATGGGATTTTCCAGGCAAGAGTACTGGAGTGGGGTGCCATTGCCTTCTCCAGAACGTATACACTACCATATGTGAAATAGATAGCCAGTGGGAATTTGCTGTATGACTCAGAGAACTCAAACCAGAGCTCTGTAATGACCTAGAGGGGTGAAGTGGGGTGGAAAGTGGGAGGGAAGTTCAAGAGGGGGACAGATGTGTACTTATAGCTGCTTCATGTTGGAGCCTGGGCTTCCCTGGTGGCTCAGCTCGTAAAGAATCCACCTGCAATGTGTATTCTGGCCTGGAGAATTCTATGGACTGTATAGTCCATGGGGTTGCAAGGAGCTGGACACAACTGAGCAACTTTCACTTTTATGGCAGAAACCAATACAATATTGTAAACCAATTATCCTTCAATTTAAAATAAAATCTTTAAAAAGTTGGTGTGCATAGGAAAGTCTCTCTGACTTCTCCAGACTGAGTAAGCTCTAACATTCTTCCATCACTGTGTCTATCCTGCTGTGTATATAAGCCAGCACACTAAGACACCATGAGCAAGGAAAGTTTCTAGTCTCATCTGAAAGCAGCATCATAAGAATGAACCAGGAAGCCTCCAGACTCCAGGGTTATCCTGCACTATCTTCCAGATGGAAAATAATGTTTTAACTACAAGTCATCTAAATATTGCCAATAAAAAGATCCCCTTCTCTAAGATTAAGACAGTACCTATGACCAAGACTGTATTTCCAAGGCAAGCTAAAGTGAAAAGTTGGGACGGATTTTCGATTTGGCCTCATGGACTGGCTTATAGTCAACATTTTCTTGAGTTACACGTACAGTAAAGATTGCCATGAAATAAAATGACACATTGAAAATAGCATTATGTGAGTAGTATCATGTCTGGATTTTAGCCAAGCTTGAGCAATATAAAAAGCTATTTTTTATGGTAGCCTCATGGCTGGGTATCTGGCTTTTAATGGTTACGAAGAGTAAGACACAAGATTTGATATTGATTTTTTTTCCAAGTGTACTTTTTAATAACACAAACAACCTTCAATAGTTCATGAAGTAGTCCACCAATGCCATAAAAATATAAAACTTAAATTTCTTATTTAAAAACGCTAACATTTGTTGTTCTACGGGGTCAGACAACAGAAATCAGCTCCGGTCAACGTAAATAGGAAGGGAATTTATAGGAGGGCATTGAGATATTCAAGGACTGGATATACATGCTAGAAAAATCGGCACAGGAGATACTAACGGGGACTAAGAATAGCCAGGATCCTGTCCCATCACCACAAACCACATGCCCCCAAGCCCCCATACTGCTAGACTCAGTTGCCCTGGACGTTCACCTTTGCGTCAACCTCTTGAGTCTAGCATAGCTGCCATTAATAAAGTCTAACTGTTCTTGTCTCTTCTGTCATCTCCTCCAAAATAAAAGCCCAGCAGTTTCTGACTAGTCACACTTGCATCTTGGTCCAGTCTCTACCAACTAGCCAATGGGGATAGAAAACATCTGTCCCTCTTTGGGCTTCTGCTCCAACAAAAAAGTGTTCAGAAGCTGGGCAGCCTAAATGACTAAAGCCCACAGCAACTGCTAAAATCAAACGCCCAGAAAGAATAAAAAATGAATTTCCTGTCAGTGAAATATCCCAATAACCAATAACTATAATTCATTGAGCAGCTACTTTCTTCCAGACAAAGAGTCAGACATAGCTGAGCATGTACACAAGCAAAAAATGCACTAGGTACTAGATATAACCCTCCTGATCGCATTTACATAACAACCCTAATGAGACAAATATCAGCATCCTCGTGGTTAGGGCAAGGAATGAGTCATCCATCCAGGGTCACACAACTTGTCAACACGAGAGCCAGAATTCAGTGGCAATCTATTCACACACCCCTCGTTACCATACCATATTGCTTCTCTGTGAACATTGCAAGGTAGCCTGGATCAGGGCCACCTTGAGTTCTTACTACATATAAACCATTATCATAGGCATCAGAGGGTACATTTCATGTAGCAAAGCCCACGTCCACCTCTAACTACAATAATGAGGGTAATGAAATACTTGCAAGAGACAGATACTAGCTAAGTCACGTGATGAAAATTCCTCAAGGGCAAAGACTAGGTCTTTCTTGTTCAACTTATCTCTCAGTGCCTCACAGTGCTTGGCCCCTAGAGAGCTCTCAGTAAATATTTAATAGATGGGTAAAAATAACTAGTATTCATTAAGCCCTTACCATGAGCCAAGCACTCTGTCAAGCCCTCAAGAGGAAAGTACGATCACGATCTCCACTGTGGATGCTGCAGCTTAGCCTGGGTCTTTGCCAAGGATCACAGGCAGGTGAGGAGGCAGTTAGAATACTAATTCTGCGGCCTGCACCTCACTTATGGTGGGGGTTCAACTCAAGGTTGACTTCCCTCCAGAGATCATGCAGGGTACAGCAATCAGGGCTTCACATTGGCACCTCACGGCTTCCCTAGGGAAGAAAGGTCATCCCTTTCAATGCCTCTTTCTCTTAAGAGAGACATAATGTCTTTC
Organism: Capra hircus; assembly: GCF_001704415.2. Taxonomy (NCBI): domain Eukaryota; kingdom Metazoa; phylum Chordata; class Mammalia; order Artiodactyla; family Bovidae; genus Capra; species Capra hircus. The sequence continues at coordinate 112,731,736 of NC_030813.1, forward strand.
CCAGAATCCACCCCTCCTCCTGCCATGGACCCCCTCTTAGCATCTGCAGGTACTGGTCCAGGAATATGAAAGTGTTAGCCTCTCAGTCATGTCCAACTCTTTGTGACCCCATGGAATGTAGCCCACCAGTCTCCTCTGTTCAGGGAATTCTCCAGGCAAGAATCCTGGAGTGAGTGGCCATGCCCTTCTCCGGGTGCTCTTCCTGACCCAGGGATCCTGTCCAGGCCTCCGTCATTGCAGGCAGATTCTTTACCATCTGAGCCACCAGGGACGCCTGTCACTGGTCCTGCCCATTCCTAATGGAGCCCTGTCGCCAACGTGAAGATGTGAGTTGACTGGCTCCAGTCAAAGCTGCGGGTCAAACCACGTCTGGGGAAGTATAAGGAGGTGGCAGGTAACCTTAACAGCGTCAAGCCGGGCATCTGCAGGTAGGCTCAGCTTCCCCTGAAAGTAAACTGGTGGACACTCCGGAAGGGGTAATGGGCAGGGTGGATGCTCCACAGGCAACTGACTGTGTCCACTGTAGCTCCCCCTTTTCTAGGACAGCTCCCCACAACGCTCCGAACAAAGTCCAAATGCCTTGGCAATACAGCGTCCATCACCATTCACCTTCGACGTGCCTTTCCAGGCTCACCTCCAGCCACTCTGTGTTCTAGGTCCTCGCCTCTTAGAACTATTCATTCTTCTCCAAGGTGTGGCTTTGCTAATCCACTCCCTTGCTTTTTGCCTGTCCCATCCTGCGCCTGGAAAGCTAGTAAGAATGGCGACTCAGGCAGGAACCGGTTTCTCAGCACGTCCCACCTCGCTCCACCAGCCAACGTGCGGCCAGAGCTGCAGTTCCCCAGTATCTCCATCGGGGGCGCTATGAAGGGTACGCACATCCCTGCGCTGGAGCCTCCCCGATCCGACCCCGACCCTATCCCCACAGCCAGGAGGAGAGACAGGGCCAGTGCTCGAAAGCAGGTACTGTGACTCTAAAAAAATAAATAAATAAAGATTATAGATCAATTATACCTTAATATATATTTTTTTAATTTTTAAAAAATAAACAGTGAGTGAATCTTAATGTGATATACTCTCTCAGCTACCAGGCATTTCCTCCCCAACCCTTATCACAGTTCAAATTACATATTCAGTGATGCAGTCATTTCCGTGGGATCTATGGCCCCATAAAAATATAAGCTCTGTGGGGGCAGGGACCGTGTCTCTTGTTCACTGGCACCTCACACACGCGTCTGACACATTCCATGGGTTTAATAAATATCTGTTGAATGAATACAACAGTCAGGGATTTAAAGCTGCCTAAAATCTACACGCACTGTTTGTTGTTGTTGTTGTTGTTGTTTATTTGTTTCTTCTTCTTCATCATATCTATTTCCTTCGTCAAGGAAATAATATGGCTCACAGGAACTGAGAAGAAATCTAGGCTTCATTCCAGACATCTTTTCACAGCTTCAGTTGCTGGAAAGAGGCAAAAACCCCAAGTCACATGACCTTGTATTTAGAATATTAATTTTCCCTAGGTCATACAGAAACAGCGATACTCTCCTTAATTAAATGCTCTTGTACTAATTTCTATTTGTATGCAAAAGACGTCATCGGTTTAACACACGGAGACAATCTCCCCTGCTCGCACACACCCATATCTGCATAGCAGAAGAGGAAAAGCTTCTGATTTATTATACATAAACAAAATGAACGAGATAACATTTTATTAGTTGGAAACCATTACAAAAACAGCAAGAAAACGAGACAGTGCAAGTGGAGGATGCCCTTATCAATAAATCCTCAGAAGTTTGTGACCCCGTGCATGTTGCAATAATAAAAAAGATAATTAAAAGGATCGAATGGCAGAGCTGTATCATTTCATCGAGAAAGCTGCCTCTCAACAATAGGAAACATCAGGGCAGTGATGGTCTGTGTGTCTCTAACTTTGGTGGAAAAGAAAGGCGTTTCAGATTCAAGTTGTTTCAGCAAATGTGAAAAGAATCCATTTTTAGGTTGTGTTATATTGAAATCATGCAAATCCAAGCAAGAAATGGCTCCCCTTTAAAGTCAGCATCGTTTTTAAGTCTTGTTTCTAGTGGTGAGCAGTAAATAGCATGATGAAATTAGCCATGTCCCGCCTATCAATTACGGTTGATATTATAACTAGATGAGAAAGACAGTTCTGTTACTCTTTTTTGCAAGACAGACTTGGTTTTTCTTCCCTTGACTAAGAATCTTCATTTCATCCTAGAAAATCCTTATGACACATTGCAAATACTTTTTATATAAAAGCATCACAAGGAAACACAGAGAATTCAGAGCTTTTTTTTTTTTTTCATTTCCCAGGGAGCCATAGTCAGTTTTAGGAAAGTAAATTGTGTCCCTACCCTTCTACCCCCTCCAGGTCAAGGCTTCCCCTCCCCCACCCCGGTCAGTTTAATATAAGTCACTGCCTGGGCTTTGTTCTATGGAATAACATTTTCTCCTGGGAGTTGGTTCATGCAAAATGCTCCCCACCGAGAGTGTGGAAATTTTTCCATAAGACATTCTTTCAGCAGCTAGACCCTGGAGGAAACCTGATCGGAATGTTTAAAATCTTGACTCGCCAGTTCTCCTTAACTCTCCCCACATTTCTCTGAGGGGGGAAAAAAAAATAACAAACTAAACCACATATTGAAGGTTTATAACGCCTGGTGACAACAGGCCCAACGAGCTGTGGGCTAATTCAGAAGGAAACTGAAAATGAGTAGATAATTCCCCACACTTCTGCTACTCTACACTGTTCTCTCTTATTTTGGTCTAGAGTCACTCCGTAAGTCCCTAGACGGCTCAATTCAGAAACTTTTTTAAAAACCTGCCAGATATTCAGTAAGTTAGGTGAAGCCAGTAGCAATTTTTTCACAGCATGTTTTCCGAACTCAGATGCATCCTGTGTAGTGCGAGTGACGTCGATTCACCACCAAATCATACATGCGCTCCTAAGTGGCCTAGATCATGAGAAAGCTTGGTTGTGGTCTCTTTATAAAAAGTCTTAAAGCAATTGTAACTGTTGCTGTTTAGTCTCTAAACTGCTTCCAACTCTCTTGCCACCTCATGGATTGTAGACTGCCAGGCTCCTTTTTCCATGGGATTACCCGGACACAAATACTGGAGTGGGTTGCCATTTCCTCCTTCAGGGGACCTTCCTGACCCAGGGATTGGAACCTGAACCTCCTGCATTAGCAGGCAGGTTCTTTACTACTGAACCACCAGGGAAGCCCCCGACTTTGTAACACACGCATATACATAGAATAGAATTAATACTGTAGTATGATGCGGTATCTATGTAATTGCCAACATCCGTTGGATCATAGAAAAAGCAAGAGAATTCCAGAAAAACATCTACTTCTGCTTCATTGACTATGCTAAAGCCTATGACTAAGTAAATCACAACAAACTAGAAAATACTTAGAGAGATGGGAATACCAGACTACCTTACTTGCCTCCCGAGAAATCTGTGTGCAGGCCAGGAAACAACAGTTAGAACTGGACATGGTTCCAAATCAGGAAAGGAGTACATCAAGGCTATGTATTGTCACCCTGCTTATTTACCTTAAATGAAGTGTACATCATGTGAAATGTTGGGCTGGATGAAGCACAAGCTGGAATCAAGATTGCTGGGAGAAATATCAATAACCTCAGATACGCAGATGACACCACCCTTATGGCAGAAAGCAAAGAGGAACTAAAGAGCCTCTTGATGAAGCTGAAAGAGGAAAGTGAAAAAGCTGGCTTAAACTCAATATTCAGAAAACTAAGATCATGGCATCTGATCCCATCACTTCATGGCTAATAGATGGGGAAATGGTAGAAACAGTGACAGACTTTATTTTCTTGGGCTTCAAAATCACTGCAGATGGTGACTGCAGCCATGAAATAAAAAGACGCTTACTCCTTGGAAGAAAAGCTATGATAAACCTAAACAACATATTACAATGCAGAGACATTCCTTTGCCCACAAAGGTCCGTATTATCAAAGCTATGATTTTTCCAGTAGTCGTGTATGGATTTGAGAGTTGGACCAAAAAGAAGGCTGAGTGCCAAAGAATTGATGTTTTAAACTGCGGTGTTGGAGAAAACTCAAGAGTCCCTTGGACTGAAAGGAGATCAAACCAGTGAATCCTAAAGGAAATCTATCCTAAATATTCGTTGGAAGGACTGATGCTGAAGCTGAAGCTCCAATGCTTTGGCCACCTGATGCAAAGAGCCGACTCGTTGGAAAAGACCCTGATGCTGGAAAATTGAGGGCAGGAGGAGAAGGGAACAGAGGATGAGATGGTTGGATGGCGTCACTGGCTCAACAAGCTCTGGGAGATGGTGAAGGACAGGGAAGCCTGGCGTGCTGCAGTCCATCAGATCACAAAGGGTCGGACAACTGAGCAACTGGACAACAACACAATCTATGCAGCAGATAGTGTCATATAAAGCAGTATGTATGTGTGCATGGATCTCTTTTTTTTTTTTTTTAAAAAAGTTGATGGTCATGGAAGACTTAAAAGTAGCCTTAGAAGGTTTGGAAAGCCTTTACTTTCCCCTCCTCTTTACCAGGGCTTCCCTGGTAGCTCAGCTGGTAAAGAATTTGCCTGCAATGCATGAGACCCTGGTTCGATTCCTGGGTTGGGAAGATCCCCTGGAGAAGGGATAGGTTACCCACACCAGTATTCTTGGGCTTCTGTGGTGGCTCAGATGGTGAAGAATCCATCTGCAATGTGAGAGACCTGGGTTCAGTCCCTAGGTTGGGAAGATCCCTTGGAGGAGGGCATGACAACCCACTCCAGAATTCTTTCGTGGAGAATCTCCAGGGACAGAAAAGCCTGGCAGGCTACAGCCCATGGGGTAGCAAAGACTCAGACCTGACTGAGTGGCTCTGCACAGCATCTTTACCAAGGGCTTTCCAGGTAACTCAGTGAATCCATCTGCCAATGCAGGAGATGCAGGTTCCATCCCTGAGTTGGGAAGATCCCCTGGAGGAGGAAATGTCAACCCACTCCAATATTCTCGCCTGGGAAATCCCATGGACAGAGGAGCCTGGTGGGCTACAGTCCATGGGGTCACAAAGAGTCAGACATGCCTGAAGAGGCACACACACATCACCTTTTACCAGAAGATGATGCAGAAATCTAACATTTCTCCCAAGGCAGTGCCCATCTTACGACAGACCTAGACAGAGCAGAAAAGAACTGGCTGACTTGAGACATCACCTGCTTGATGGGCAAGGAGCAGAGGCTTGATGGCTCTGGGCTAGGCATTTTGTCATCTTTTCTCTTGATTGAGAGAATTGCTATCTAGCTTTTGAAAAGCGCACTTAAATACACTTTACTAAACAGTATGTAGACCTGCACAATGGATGCCTGTATAAAAACCCTGTGAAAAATTTCGAAGTTTGCAAACTGGAAGAATAAGTGAGTGGCTCATTTAATTTATTTTAATCAGTTACATCAGGAAAATGCGATTTTATTGAAGGGAAACCTTTGCAGACGCAGAGAGCAATTATGTTTTGCGTGCAGAGTACTCTTTTTAAAAAAGACCATGTGTGCAGCGTGAAAAAAAGCTTGGGGACGTCAATCATCATGATTTCAAATTCCTTTAGCGCAGTTCTTAAACAGTGCAAAAATTATAGAAAGCAAGAATCTATTTCTCTCAAGATTCTGTGCAGCTGTTTTCTGCAGTTCTTCAGCAGTCTTGATAGAGCTGTGTTTCCAAAGGTACTGGTTTGTAAAAGTAAAAATTACTGCAGTAGTGCTCTTAGCTTGGTTTAAAATAGATATTTTCGCATGATATCTTGAAGAGAGTAACTCACCAGAGGCCCCTTGATCGGGTTAAACTTTGACTAAAGTAGTGGGATTCCCCTTAATAATTAACATCAACTTATACAAAAGAGAGGCTTAAAAGTTAAGTAATAGATGGCAGCCTATTTAAAGGGAATATGTTAAATTGTTGAAGATGTATGTGAGAGGCAGGTAAGAAAACGTTGCAGGAAGCACCACATTTCTAAAGACACATCAAAATGCTGTCCCTCGAGAGGACGGAGATCTCGGCTTTCACAGATTCGGGCAGTTTTAAAATGAAGTGAAAACAATCCTGTTTCCTTACCACCTAATGCAAGTAAATCAACTGTGAGCTCAATATTGAGTTGAAATCTCTTAAGATACAGTGACTTATAACCTGTCCAGATATGATTAACAAAGACCTGTGATTAAAAATGGGAATATAGATGGCTTGTGACAGGTAAATCTCTCTAGTTTCAGTGTCGACGTTTCCATTGTTTCCTAAATTCTTAGACTTGGGTCATTTTCTGGTTTGTAATGTGGGAACTTGTACAGATTTCATTATTATTAGGAATTCTACCAGCAGGTTGAAACTTGGAACAAATACTTCAAGTCTCCTAGAAGAAATGAATAACCTCAAAGACCAGTGTCAGCTTCATAACACAGGCAGCCTCCAGCTTAGAAATGGACTGCAGTCCAGAAGTTCACTGGGAAGCTGACGAGTAAGCGTTCAGAACACATTCTTCCACTGAAACGGTTTCGTCATCGTCGTGGCTTTCCTAAGTGAGCAAAAAATCCTATTTAACTCATCATGACTCAGAAGACGGTGTTAATACTAAAGTAGCATTATTTTATTATTTTAATTTCTGTTATTGTTTCATTTTATTTTTATTTTGGGGGCTGTGCTGCATAGCATGTGGGGTCTTACTTTCCCAACCATGGATCAAGCTTGCCCTTCCTGAATTGGGAACTTGGAGTCTTAACCCCTGGGCCACCAGAGAAGTCCCTAAAGTAGTGTTATTTTAAATATATCATTTGACCCCTTATGATACTATAATTGTGGAGAAACATACTTTAATTTTTAAATTAGACCAGTAGATATCTCCACTCTATTTCCCTAAAGGGTTAGCAAATCACTGACATTAGGGAGGTATAACATATCCACTTGGGCTTCCCTGGCGGCTCAGACGGTAAATAATCTGCCTGCCAATTCAGGAGACCTGGGTCTGATCCCTGGATAAGGAGGATCCTCTGGAGAGGGCATGGCAAACCACTCCAGTATTCCTACCTGGAGAAGTCCATGGAAAGAGATCCCGGCTGGCTACAGTCCAGGGAGTCACAAAGAGTCGGACACGACTGAGTGACTAACACACACACAACATGTCTCCTTGGGTCCTAAGACTATGTTAACCCATGGCGATTCCGCCATTGAAGAATAACAGAGACATTTTTTTAAAATGTTATTCATTACCCATTTATTTTGTATTAGAGAATACAATGATTGTATACCTGACCACTCATTAGCTGTGTGACCTTGGGCAATTTACTGACTCTCTCTGACCTTCAGAGAGCTGTTGGGAAAATAAGGTAATTTTTCTTCTTTATAATTTTTCTTTGCTAGTCCAGTTTCCACACCTCCAGGCTCCCCGTCCTTCACTATCTTCCAGAGTTTGTTCAAACTCATGTCCATTGAGTCGGTGATGCCATCCAACCATCTCATCCTCTGTTGCCCCCTTCTCCTGCTCTCAATCTTTCCCAGCACCAGAGTCTTTTTCAATGAGTGGACTCTTTGCATCAGGGGGCTAAAGTACTGGAGCTTCAGCTTCACCATCAGTCCTTTCAATGAATATTCAGCGTTGATTTCCTTTAGGATTGACTGGTTTGATCTTCCGTTTAAAGGACTCTCAAGAGTCTTCTCTAGCATCACAATTTGAAAGTATCAATTCTTTGGCTCTTAGCCTTCTTTTACGGTTCAACTCTCATTTCTGTACATGATTACTGGAAACACCATAGCTTTGACTGCACACACCTTTGTTGACAAAGTGACGTCTCTGCTTTTTAATATCTGGCAGGTATCTTCACGTATATCCTAGCAGTTCTCATTGGAGGGAAGGAAGGAGATTTAGCTTGCCCTCATCACCCACAGGACAATTGGCCTTGTCTTAAGATGTTTTTGGTTGTCATCACACTTCAATTATTCTTGTCTGGAAAATTCCATGGACAGAGGAGCCTGGTGGGTTACAGTCCATAGGGTTGCAAAGAGTCGGACACGACTTAGTAACTGAACAAGAACAAATGGAACATAATGCCTGGCATACAATAGGCACGCAATAGGAGGTTGCTGTCTTCATAAAGGGGACAACTCACATGAGAACCAGCCAGGACAGGGAATCCAGCAAAACAACTTGTTCCCAGTGCTCATGGATGGGATGCCATCTTCATAGGAATTACGTAACAATTAGCTTCCCTGGTGGCTCAGAGGGTAAAGCGTCTGCCTGCAATGTGGGAGACCTAGGTTCGATCCCTGGGTTGGGAAGATCCCCTGGAGAAGGAAATGGCAACCCACTCCAGTGCTCTGGCCTGGAAAATCCCATGGATGGAGAAGCCTGTTAGGCTGCAGTCCATGGGATCGCAAACAGCCAGGATACGATTGAGTGACTTCATTCAGTTTTTAGCGACTTACAACACACACCTGTGCCCTCTGCCATGTTTTCAGTCCTTTCCACATTTCCATTTGGTCCTTGGAGAAAAATGTACATTCAAAAGGTAATGCCATTTTTGTCCAGAACTTGCAGTTTTCTCTGGTTCACAAGAAACTGGTGGATAGCAGACTGGACAATTATAAGAAAAAGGTGCAAGTTTTGTACAGAATCACAGTCTTATATTGAAAAATGACTACCAGTCTATCAGATGAGCCAGGATGGCAATTTACATTTGCTTCTTAAAGTGAGGTTTAGGGTTAAAAAAGTATCTCATTTACACTCCATATTTTTCCTTTCAATTCTTGTTCTTTTGGATCATGATGTGGAAGTGGGCTGGGGGTACTGACTGCATCCTACACTTACTGAAATAAAAGTCAAACATTGCTTGCTTGGTTTTTGATGTTGTCCCTTTCCCCATAGGTGGATTAAAAAATATGTATCTCTATACCATTCAACCAACTCAAAATAATTATCACATTTCTTGATTTCATAATCCTGTAGCTTTAGGGGCATAAGTTTCACAGTATTTTCACTCTCTTAACAGTTTGTGCATTTTCATTCCTCTGTAAGGTATGAATATATTACACTAAGAGATATTATATAAATGAGACCATTACTCAAAATGAGAATCTTCTCTACTAACAGCATCACTATTTGTAGCACATAACACTAAATAAATGTCTCCCATGAGTGACTAAATGCAAAATAAAAAGTAACCACTCAACTTTAATAGTTTAAAAAATGCTATTAAACATAATGGCTTCTTGACATTCAAGTAGCACTATGTTTTAAGTGATCTTCATTTTTTAAGAACTACTTTATTTTCATTTAAAATATTGATGGCAAATCAAGTTCTCTAGAGTCAGGAGCCAGAGAGGAGAAACTTTCTTAAGAAAATAAATGTTCATGGACTCCAGAGTTCCAAGGTGCTTTTTTTTTTCAAACTTTGCTTTTGTTTGGTTTTGTTTTGGTGTTCTCCTGAGGCTATGTAATAACATCATATAAATGAACAACTCGAAAAAACTGACTGAGCAATCATTTCTGGAGATTTTCTTCAATGCCTGCTGGCTTCCTGCCTTCCTCCCTTTAACCTTTAGGGGGCGCTCTCATCTCTATCGGGACACCCGAAGAACAACATGGCCCCGTGGGACCACCAGAGAATGAAATAGTCTTGAAAAGGAGCAGACAGGCAGAGGAGGAAGGATGTAGCGACCTCTTTCCTTTCGGATCAGGGGAAAGAAGGCAAGGGTGGCAGGTACGCCCCGACCTGGTTTTAGCCTGGAATTATGTGAAGATTAACCCAAGCTGATCAAGTTAAAAGAAGAAAACTCTAGCTAGGATTAGTGGGCATGGAACCGACATTCCCTGTGCTGTATTGTGGGAATGTGGGGGTATGCACCGAGGCAAGGATTTGGGGCGGGGGGCGGGGGGGCGGGTAGGGTGATGAGGGAGAAAAGGCACAGGCATAGTTCCCAAATGAGGAATACATTGTTGCTCAGTCACTAAGCCATGTCGGACTCTTTTCGACCAAATGGACTGCAGGACACTAGGTTGCCCTGTCCTTCACTATCTCCCGGAGTTTGCTCAAATTTATGTCCATTGAGTTGGTGATGCTATCTAACCATCTTATCCTCTGCCATCCTTTTCTCCTTTTGCCTTCCATTTGTCCCAGAATCAGAGTCTTTTTCCAATAAGCCAGCTCTTTCATCAGGTGGCCAAAATGCTGGAGCTTCAACCTCAGCATCAGTCCTTCCAATGAATATTTAGGGTTGATTTTCTTTAGGATTGATTGGTTTGATCTCCTTGCCGTCCAAGGGACTCTCAAGAGTCTTCTCCAACACCACAGTTCGAAGTATCAATTCTTTGGTGCTCAGCCTTCTTTAGGGTCCATTTTTCACATCCACACATGACTACTGGAAAAAACATAGCTTTGACTACACATATAAATGAGTAATATGCTTAGGTGATTATAGAGTGATGTCAGAGCAAAGTTCCTAACCTCTGCCTGCTCGACCATTTGAGGGCAGGGCCTGGGTCTGTCTTATTCCTGACTGTGTTCCCAGTCTCTGCAATAGTGTTTGGCACACAGCAGAAAGGCATCCCACCAACCATCCATTTGCCACAGGGAAACATGGCCAATACTTGCTTAAAGACTCTGAGCAACTCATCTTGCTTTCCTGCATTTTAGTTTCCTTATTATCAAAAACATAAAAGATGAATTAAATGATTCTTCTGGCAACTTATAGCCCCATAAAGCTACAAAATATGCCCCAAGTTAGCGAGTTTGGAATGGACATGCACACTCTACTGTATTTAAAATGGATAACCCAGAAGGTCCTATGGTGTAGCGCAGGGGACCCTGCTCAATGTTGAGTGGCAGCCTGGATGGGAGTGGAGTTTGGGGGAGAGTGGATACGTGTGTGTGCCTGGCTGAGCCCCTCTGCTGTGCACCTGCACTATCACCACATTGTTAATCGACTACCCCAATATAAAATAAAAAGTTGTGTTTTTTTTTTTAATTTGCTCCTAAGATTTAAGCATTTTTTGTTGTTGTTCAGTTGCTCCGTCATATCTGACTCTGAAACCTCATGGACTGCAGCATGCCAGGCTTCCTTGTCCTTCACTATTTTACTATGAAAAGCATAGCAATCACAAAACCTACAGACATATGTCCAGAGATATGACAGCTAGCCCCCTGTTTCTTAATACATCACTTGGAGTCGCAGTTGGGAAAAATAAACAATGTGCAGGTATTTGTCAGATTACATCTTTCTCTCCTATTCGATGCAGTACCTAGGTCCACCCCATACACCATGAAAGAGATCTCATCCTGGCTGCCATCCAAGTGGGGGTATTTTCATCTTGCTGGGGTCAGCAGCATTATTTGTCTGGAATTCTCAAAGATTTCATTCTTGGCTTAATGAACAGCCATATTCGATAGTGCACAACAGGAAAAAACTGCCAAACCACGAAAGTCCCATGGAGAGCCAGCCCCCTTTGAGTGCCGTGGCAGTATAGCCAATGTGCACAGGTTTTGGAGTCAAATCTGCCACAGTGGGAACTCTGATGGGATACTTGATCTCTTGACTATATTCACCTCCTCTGTCATCTGGTAACAGTTCCCGCCCCACTGAGCTGGGAAGATAAAATGAAACAATGTATGTAAAACGTATGTCCATAGTTAACACTCAGTGAATGGTAGCAATTCTTAAGATCCCTTCACTTGTTCAGATACATCAAAAAAAAATGATTTAAAGGACAAAAAAGGAGGATGATGAACTGTAGTTGGCAGATGAGAAATTGAAAGGACTGAGAAAGAGACTGAATTTAGAGTCAGAAAATCAGGAAAACCTCCCCTACTTACAGGATATATGATCTGAGGCCAGTCACTTTATCTCTCGAACCCAGCTTCTTCTTCTGTAAATACAAGATTAATCCCGAGTCCCCAAGCACTTTGTAAATTCTATGGTTCTATTCAACTGGTCAGAGTTTTACTATTATTGCAGTGGGACAAGTGGTTCAAGAGCGCACTAATAACAGGCTTACAGAGCGTTGACATGCCTGTGGACAGACGGGAAGCAGTAGCTAAGGATTTGCCACGTTGACATCCTGGAACTGGAGACAGAGCGATTTGTTTTTGTCTCTCTTGACAGTTGGGAAGCCAGGAAAGTAGAATTAGAATTGCAACCAGTTGTAGGTTCTTCCAGAGGAGTGGCAGCCCGACCAAGATGGGGTAGAGGAATTAAAGCACGCTTGTCTTGTGCGCTGTTCAGAACTATTTCCTTAGATGTAACCACCACCATCTTTCATTTCAGAAGAAGCTCTTTCCATGATTCCAAGGCATCTCATGCCCACACACAGATTTAAGAAAGTCACATAGCAGAAGACGAGAGAACAAAACTTGAACAGCAAAGAGATTTCTTCTCAGCCCCTTTAACCACATCGAGCAGAAAAGTGGAATGGCAGAAAGCAAGTTTTAAGTAAGTAAGTGTTAGTTGCTCAACCGTGCCTGACTCTTTGCGACCCCATGGACCACAGCCCACCAGGCCCCTGTGTCCATGAGATTTTCCAGGCAAGGATACTTGAGTGGGCTGCCATTTTCTTCTCCAGGGCATCTTCCCTGTCTTAGGTATACGCGAAGTGTATCGAGGAACTTGTCTTCTTTAGAGATGTTGTTATTCTCATAAAAGTTTCAAGGATCCACAAATCACTAGTCATACACCAGTCCCCATCAGCTTTGACAAATCCTGACATCCCCTGGCAAACCAGAGTGAGACTTGGGATACTTTTCAGAGCAAGAATGACAAGCTGGGAGGAGCTGATGGTCCATTGGAGGGGCAGCCGGGGGGCCATTAAACCTCGCTGGTCATTAATCTTCAGGAAATGCCCAGAGCCAAGGTCAGCATTGCTATTATAAACTAAAAAGAAAAAGAAAAAAAAAAGAAGGAAGGCACGTAGCTCTTTTTTATGGATGATACAGTTTCAATTGGCACATATTGAACATTTCTAGAGATTTAATTAAGCAATCAGATTGCTTGAGTGGTCTTGATATTCAGTGCATTTTATAGAGTTCTTTAATGACTATGCATAGAATTATTCTGGATACTTTATGGACCATAGAAAGTGAAGTTTTATGCCTTCCCAAGAATGTGGTGAACCTTACCAACAAGATTCTAGCTTAAATAAAGGTTTTTGTTGCTGTTTCTGTGGTTTAGGGGGTTGTTGGTGGGGTTCTTAGACTTGTGTCTAGGAAAACGTAGCCAAAAGAATTAGTGTGAAGATCATTTACTTACACCAAAAAGCATTTGACTTTGCCTCTAGGATCCATTTCACTGAAATGGTAGAACCACTGTCTACTGAGGCCAGGGGAGGCAGCAGACTTAATACTGTACCATCATTCATTTATTTTCAAGGGCACAGGGATGCAAACGATATTTTCAGCATGAAGGATATAACAATGAACAAAATCTGTGAGATCCACACCCACCCACAGGGCAGCCTCGCGCTGTGATTAAGGGAACTGACTTTGGAGCCGGCTCAGGTCAGGTCACGTGCCATATGCTCAGTCATGCCCGACTCCTTGCAACCCCATGGACTGTGGCCCACCAGGCTCCTCCGTCCACTGGATTCTCCAGGCATGAATACTGGAGTGGCTTGCCATTTCCTCCTCCAGGGGATCTTCCCGGCCCAGGGATCAAACCCGGCTCTTCTGTGTCTTCTTCATTGCAGTGGATTCTTACCCGCTGAGCCATCAGGGAACTACCTGGCTCCGTATCTTCACATGTTCACTCACTAGCTGTGAGGCATTGGACAGAGTCTTTAACCTCTCTGTGCCTCAGTCTCTTAAGCTTTAAAATGGAACTAGAATAGTCCTTTCTTCAAAGAAGTCCTTGTAAAGACTGCATATAAATACTCACAAAAACACTTAGAATTAACACAGAGACAGTAACATGAACTACATCAGTAATCTATCATGGTGACATCCTGGTGCACAGAAATAAGACAAGATGAAAGGAAACAAATCAGTAAACAAGATATCTGTGAATAGTGATAAGTGGTTTCAGAAGTTACAACAATGCGATGTTACTGGTTGTTGTTGCTGTTCAGTTAGTCGTTCAGCCACATCTGACTCTTTGCAGCCCCATGGACTGCAGCACACCAGACTTCCCTGTCCTCCAATGTGGTTGGAGTGGGGATAAGTTTGCCGGGGTATTCTTCTCTGATGCATGACATTTGTGACTAGCCCTGAATTAGTAGGGTCTCTCTCACTGGGATCTGGAGAAGGGCCATGCCCAGTGGAGAAAACAGCAAGCTCAAAAGGTCATGAAATGGGACTGAGTTTAGAGTGAGTGATAGAAGACCAGGGTGATTGGAATGTGATAAGGATCTGGAGAGTGACACAGATGAAGTGGAAGAAGTGACAGGGACCAAGTCACATGTGGCATCTTAGACCAAGCTAAGGAGAGGAATCTGGTAACATACAAAGTATTGTCTGGGATCTCCACAATAACTATGTGCATATGTCCAGCCTTGGATGCACAGCTGCTTTACTGGCAGAACCTTCACTGTGAACAATTCTAACACATAAAGAGTTTGGGCTCCATTTTTAATACATTGAAAACCGCTGCAGTAGGTGGAAGGAGTAGATGTCTGATAATCAAGTTTTGTGCATTTAAAAGCTAACTCCAGGGTCTATGCGGAGAATGAGCTGACTGTGGGCAGGCGTGGAGGAGGAAAGGAGTATTTCTGACCAGTCTAGATTTGTGGATTGTGTGATACTGGTCCGCTCAATCCATTTAGTTCATTGAATTTAACTCACACTGACAGAATACCTATGGTGTTTGAAGTTTGCATCAAGTGGGAGACATACAGTTAAGGCCCCTGCACTAAAAGAGCCTAGATTCAGCGGGGAAATGGGCAATAAGAGTAATAAATAATTTTATAAGTCCTGATGATTCTCTCCAAAGAGAAAGAGTCAAATTAGGAGAGGAAGTCAAGAAAGGCTTCGGGAAGGAAATAACACCAGAGGTGAACCATGAAATGCAAACAAGCAGAAATGGAAACTCATCGGAGGTTGCAGAATGAACAAGAAATGGAGGTATGAGCTCGCCTGTTGAGTAGGGAACTGGAGACTGATGAGTGGAGTTGGGGCAGAAGCTACTCAGGCAGAGTGGTAAAGGGCTCACCTGGAGAGGTTGCATGTCCAGCTCTGTGACCCCGTGGACTGCAGCACGCCAGGCTTCCCTGCCCTTCACCATCTGCTGCAGCTTGCTCAAACTCATGACCATTGAGTCAGTGATGCCACCCCTCCATCTCATCCTCTGTCATCCCCTTCTCCTCCTGCCTTCAATCTTTCCAAGCATCAGGGTCTTCATGAGTTGGCTCTTCACATCAGGTGGCCAAAGCATTGGAGCTTCAGCTCAGTCCTTCCAATGAATATTCAGGATTGATTTCCTTTGGGATTGACTGGTTCGATCTCCTTGCAGTCCGAGGGACTCTCAAGAGTCTTCTCCAACACCACAGTTCAAAAGCATCAATTCCTCAGGTTTCAGCCTTCTTTATGGTCTAATTCTCACAACCGTACCTGACTGCCAGAAAAACCATAGCCTTTACTAGGTGGACCTTTGTTGGCAAAGTAATGTCTCTGCTTTTTAATATGCTGTCTAGGTTGGTCATAACTTTCCTTCCAAGGAGTAAACGTCTTTTGATTTCATGGCTGCAGTCACCATCTGCAGTGATTTTGGAGCCCAAAAATAAAGTCTGTCACTGTTACCACGGTCTCCCCATCTACTTGCTGTGAAGTGATGAGACCAGATGCCATGATCTTAGTTTTCTGAATGTTGAATTTAAAGCTGGATTTTTCACTCTCCTCTTTCACCTTCACCAGTAGGTTCTTTAGTTCCTCTTCACTTTCTACCATTGAGGTGACATTATCTGCATGTCTGAGGATATTGATATTTCTCCCAGCAATCTTGATTCCAGTCTATGATTCATCCAGCCCAGAATGTCACATGACATACTCTGAATGTAAGTTATATAAGCCAGGTGACAGTATACAGACTTGACGTACTCCTTTCCCAATTTGGGACCACTCCATTGTGCCATGTCTAGTTCTAACTGTTGCTTCTTGATCTGCATACAGACTTCTCAGCAGGCAAGTCAGGTGGTCTGATATTCCCATCTTTTTAAGAATTTCCCACAGTTTATTGTGATCCACACAGTAAAAGGCTTTAGCGTAGTCAAAGCCCAAAGAGAAAAAGTAGCAATTGCTAATAATTGTTCCAAATGGAGATAATTACTATTCACATATGAGTACATATGTTCCTATTATTTTGCAAAATATGATTTAACTATAATTGCATGGTAGTCCTAATACAGTGTTTAATCTGCTTCTTTAAAATCCAATAATAGAGGAGCATCATTTCAGATGAAGGATCACATTGCAACTATATCATTGCTTTTTGTTTTGTTTCTGTTTTCAATTTTTATTAAAATATAGTTTATTTACAATGCTGTATTAGTCTCTGGTGTACAGCAAAGTGAATCAATTATATATGTACACACACGTATACACATACATACATCCACTCTTTTTTAGATTCTGGTCCCATATAGGTCATTGTAGAGTACTGAGTAGAGTTCCCTGTGCTAGACAACAGATCCTTGTTAGTTATTTATTTTATATATAGCTGTGTGTATATGTCATTCCCAATCTCCAAATTTATCCCACCCCTTTACCCCCTGGTAACTGTACATTTATTTTCTATATCGGTGACTCCTCTATTTATGTTTTGTAAATAAGTTTATTTGGACCACTTTTTTTAGATTTTACGTATAAGTGCTATCGTATGATGCTAGTCTTTCTCTGTCTGACTTATTTCACTCAGCATGTCTTAGAGAATCTCTGCTGCTGCTACTGCTGCTAAGTCACGTCAGTCGTGTCCGACTCAGTGCGACCCTATAGACGGCAGCCTACCAGGCTCCGCCATCCATGGGAGTTTCTGGCAAGAGTAGTGGAGTGGGTCGCCAGCGCCTTCTCATAGAGAATTTCTAGGTCCATCCATATTGCTGCAAATGGCAGTCTTTCATTCTTTTTCATGGTTGGACAATACTGCTGTTTTCTTTAATTGGAATGTGGCTTTCTGTCGTATGGATAGCCACCATGTATTCAGATCATCACCTATTACTGGAAATACCAGTTATTTCCAGTTTTTTTTTCCAATTGCAATGTGTATGCTGCTGTTGCTGCTGTTGTTTAGTCACTAAGTCATATCCAGCTCTTCGAGATTCTATGGACTGTAGCCTGCCAGGCTCCTCTGTCCATGGGATTCTCCAGATAAGAACACAGGAGTGGGTTGCTGTTTCCTTCTTCAAGAGATCTTCCCAAGCCAGGGATTGAACCCAGGACTATTTGAAGTATTGTTGTAATATAGAGTATGTATATTTTTAAAAACTTAATCCATGAACATGGTATATTTCTCCATCTATTAGTATCCTCTTTGATTACTTTCATCAGTGTTTTATAGTTTTCTATATACAGGTCTTTAGTTTCTTTAGGTAGATATATTCCTAAGTATTTTATTCTTTTCGTTGCAATGGTGAATGGAATTGTTTCCTTAATTTCTTTTTCTACTTTCTCATTATTAGTGTATAGGAATGCAAGGGATTTCTGTGTTGATTTTATATCCTGCAACTTTACTATATTCATTGATTAGCTCTAATAATTTTCTGGTGGAGTCTTTAGGGTTTTCTGTGTAGAGGATCATGTCATCTGCAAACAGTGAGAGTTTTACTTCTTCTTTTCCAATTTGGATTCCTTTTATTTCTTTTTCTGCTCTGATTGCTGTGGCCAAACCTTCCAGAACTATGTTGAATAGTAGTGGTGAGAGTGGGCACCCTTGTCTTGTTCCTGACTTCAGGGAAATGCTTTCAATTTTTCACCATTGAGGATAATGTTTGCTGTGGGATTGTCATATATAGCTTTTATTATGTTGAGGTATGTTCCTTCTATTCCTGCTTTCTGGAGCATTTTTATCATAAATGGATGTTGAATTTTGTCATAGGCTTTCTCTGCATCTATTGAGATAATCATATGGCTTTTATTTTTCAATTTCATACACAATGGAGTATTACTCAGCCATTAAAAAGAATACATTTGAATCAGTTCTAATGAGGTGGATGAAACTGGAGCCTATTATACAGACTGAAGTAAGCCAGAAAGAAAAACACCAATACAGTATACTAACACATATATATGGAATTTAGAAAGATGGTAACGATAACCTTGTATGCGAGACAGCAAAAGAGACACAGATGTATAGAACAGTCTTTTGGACTCTGTGGGAGAGGGAGAGGGTGGGATGATTTGGGGGTATGACATGGAAACATGCATAATATCATATAAGAAATGAATCACCAGTCCAGGTTCGATACAGGATCCTTGGGGCTGGTGCACTGGGATGACCCGGAGGGATGGTACCGGGAGGGAGGTGGGAGGGGGGTTCAGTAAGGGGAACACGTGTGCACCCGTGGTGGATTCATGTTGATGTGTGGCAAAACCAATACAATACTGTAAAGTAATTCGCCTCCAATTAAAATAAACAGATTTAAATTTAAAAAAATAAAAAATAAAAAACTTTAAATATTTGGTGTCCAAAACATTGTCCCAATTCATTCTGATCATCTGCGGTATGTCAACTTGCGTGACCAAGGAATGCCCAGATTAAACATTATTTTGGGATGTGTCTGTGAGGGTGTTTCCAGATGAGACTGTCGTTTGAATCAATGACTCAGTAAAGTGAATTACCCTCCCCAATGTGTTTGGACATCACCCAACACAGTGAGGGCCTGACTAGATCAGAAAGAAGAAAGAAGAAGTTCTCCCTTTTTTTCCCCCTTGCCTCACTGTATGAGCTGGGGCATTTCATTTCATTTTCTCCAGGCCTTGGAATGAGATTTATACAATCATCTCCCCTGATATGTGTAGATATAGATATGGACATAGAGATATACTACTATATATGTGTGTGTGTATGTATATATCAGATGCAGAGGATGAGATAGTTAGATAGAATCACCAACTCAATGGATGTGAATCTGAGAAAACTGCAGGAGATAGTGAAGGACAGAGGAGCCTGGTGAGCTGCAGTCCATGGGTCACAAAGAATTGGACATGACTGGGTGACTGAGCAACAATATATGTGATTCTTTCTTTGTTTCTAGATGTGTGTGAGTTGAAGCGTGATCTCCAAAAAGATAAATTCATACTGACCCTTACTGGACGTGACTTTATTTCAAAAGGAATCTTTGCAGAGGTGATTAAGCTAAAGATTTGACATAAGGTCATTCTGGATAATGGCAAGCCCTGAAACCAAAGACAGGCGTCCTTACAAGAGCAAAGAGAGAGGAGACACACCAGAAGAGAACACACAGAGCAGAGGTCATGTGAAGTCAGAAGTAGAAATGGGAGTTTGGCAGCTACAACCCAAGGGACCCTGGAGCCACCACAAGCTGGAGGAAGAAAGAAGAATTAATTTAAGACAATGAATTTCTATTGTTTTAAGCCACTAAATTTCTGGTAACTAGCTACAGCAGCCACATGGAACTATACACAGCCTTACAAAGGAGTCCTGTTCTGATTCCTTCTCCCAGTCACTGTGAAACATTCCTTACAGGTAACTGTCCCAGGGGCTGGCAGTCCACCTACTTAGATCCCATCCTATTCATTAAAGAAACATTTACTGAGCACCTACAATATGGCAGGCCTTCTTATAGGGTCTATGTGCATGTGTGTTGAGTCACTTCAGCTGTGTCCAACTCCTTGCGACCCCATGGACTGTAGCCCACCAGGCTCCTCTGACCATAGAATTCTCCAGGCAGGAATACTGGAGGTGGGTAGTCATGCCCTCCTCCAAAAGATCTTTCTGATCCATGGATTGAACCTGCATCTCCTGTATCACAGGCAGATTATTTACCCTCTGAGCCACCTGGGAAGCCCCATCCAGGTTCTAGATGTAAACAAAAGTAAGAAGACATGGTCCTTGCTTTTGAGCAGCAAACATTAGATGAACACCTACCAGCTAGCCACAGGGTTACTCTGGGTTCATTGACCAAGTTGAAAGCTTGGACCTTACGCAGTGGATGATGGAGCTCTTAGAAAGTTTTAGATGGCTATTACCCACACCTCAGCCTCCCCTGATACTGGACACCTTTCCTGCCATCTCTTCTAGGGCCAGCCTGGACATTTCCCTGTGGACCCCTGTGAGTCCCCCGGCTCTACACCTGCTGGCCTTGGTTTTCCCCCATGACCATGAATAACATCCCTCCATAGTCATTGCCCCAGAATAAATATCTGGTCTCAGCTTCTGACCTCATCTGATCTCTCAGTGGGGCCAAGGGAGTGCTACATTAATTAATTTTTTTCATTCAGTCAAGAATCATTTACTCAGCATCTATTATTTGCCAGTTCCTGGTTGTACAAAAATGAATTAAATAAAGTCTTCACCCTTAAGACATTTGCCAGCTATATTAGCTTGCTAGGGCTGCCATTACAAAATACCACAATAGGGTGGTCTAAATAACAGGTGTTTGTTTTCTCACTATTCTGGAGGCTGAACTTCCAAGTCCAAGGTGTCAGCATGGTTGGCATCTGATGAGGCTTCTCTCCTTAGGTTGTAGGAAGCAGCCTTCTTACTGTGTCTTCATGTGGCCTTTCCTGGGTGAGTGCATGCTCATGGTGCCTTTCCTCTCCTTTTAAGGACACCAATCCTGTTGGATCAGGGCCCCACCCTTACGATGTCACTTAACCTTAATTAGCTCCTTCAAGGCCCTCTTTCCATATTCAATCATTCTAAGGGTTAGGTTTTCAACATACAGATTTTGGGGAGGACCCAATACTGTCTCCAAGACCATCTAAGTGCAAAAGTGAAATACGTACAGACAATTGTCACAGTGTGGCAGAAATACTATAAAAGTATTCAGTATTTCTCAGAGTGGAGCTTCTAACCAGTCTAGATGGATCTTCAATGAAAAGAGGGAGGGATTCAAGTGGATGAGGGAGGGAATCCAGGCAAACAGAACAGTCTTTTTAGGACCTGAACAAGAAATGGTGTGGTCTGCAGCGCAGAGGGCTGAAATACAAAGAGACAGTTGGGGTATCATGGACTTGGGAGTCATGCTGTGACCTCAAGAAAACTCCTATCCCTCCTATCATCTCTGTCACTGTCTTGTTTCCCATATTACAGTCATCACACCCTTCCCTCCTCAACTCCAATCAAAAGGTTAAATCCTGGATCTCAGTCCTAGAAATATTTAAAATACAATCATAGCCCCTTATCTTTTGTATAACACTTTTCAGTTTGCAAAGGCACCTTTACCATGTC
Organism: Capra hircus; assembly: GCF_001704415.2. Classification (NCBI taxonomy): domain Eukaryota; kingdom Metazoa; phylum Chordata; class Mammalia; order Artiodactyla; family Bovidae; genus Capra; species Capra hircus. The sequence continues at coordinate 112,753,114 of NC_030813.1, forward strand.
ATTTAACCTTTAAAACTGACCAATAGAAGAGAACAAATATTGTTACATCCACGTACATGATGAAACCAAGATTCTAACAATAATAAAAATGTTAGTAATAACAACTGCCTTGGCTGAGGTCAGAGGGCTGTGTTGGAGTTAGCGTAGAGCTGAAATCCAGGGGGTCTGCCTGCCGATCCAGTTTCTCTTTTCAATACTACCTGTATTTTTCTCTGCTCTTGACCTCATAGTATGTCACATTTCCCCAGTAATGCATCTACATCTTGGCAGAGCTCTCTGGAAGTGATGTGTTAACCAACAGAAGAAACTCTCCGTGTGGGAATGCTGGGCCCGGCAAGATTTTTTTTTAGCCAGGCAGGCCTGTCAAAGTCCATCGAATCACACATGGGCCTCACAAAGGGCCAACCTAGAGTGAAGCCCTTGGGGATAGTTTGCCAAAAGGAGCGAATTAAAGCACTTCCAAGTCAGGAAATGCCAGGCTAGGCTTTTCTGTGGTGTTAACTTACTGGCCCAGAGCAGACCAAACACTAATTTACCTACAGCCTGGCCCGTTACCCATAGTCCTTCACTGGGCCTTTGCCAGTGTTGCCAAGATAACGACTGTCACAACCAGGGTCGTTTTTAGTTTCAAACACAAACTTCCTATGGACTTGGCTGAATGTCTGAGACAGCAAAACTTTAAGTCACTGAAATGTGCAATGAATAAGTTCTTTAAGTTTCCAATAAATCTGACACGTGAGTCCTTTGAAAAACGTTGCCATTTTGGATGGACGTTTCTCCCGAATTATTTCCTTGTGTCTCTGTCTTCTTGTGTGATCCATGGAGTCTAATTTAACTGAAGCTTTTCTGGGTGACTCAGGTACCCGTGGCCTTTCCAACACACACACATCTGACTCCAAGATAAAATCTAAGCTCGTCTAGCTTGGGAAGATGCCTTCACTGTTCCCCCTAACCTACCTTTCTGAGCTCATGTTCTCTCTCTGCAGACCCTGTAATCCAGGACTATGGAAGTAGTCATTATTTTTAGAACATCCACAGGACACACCATGTCCTATCTCATCGTTGAGTATTTATATATAGAATGGCTCTTATGAGCCCGTCACTCTTTTTCTCTGCTTACAAAATTTTATTCAGCCTTGACTGTCAAGCTGGTCTGCCACCTCCTACATGAAACCTACTTCAAACCTCACAAAACCTCTCCCTTGCCATAATCCCAGAGCACTTTGCACAAACTGCTTTATCACAAGCATTCATGTGTCTGACTCCCTCACTTCATCTTTGTACAGTATCTACTTAGCACAGCCTTGGCCTAATGTAGGTGCTAAATACATAGTTATCGTTGTGACCAAATAAGCGAGGACTAAACTCTTATTCATAAATATCGCTTACTTGATGTTTGCTATGTGCCTGAGACTTCCCATGTATGTCTCACTTAATTATTATAGCAATCCAGTAAGTTCAGAGCTTGAAATCAAACTCAGCTCTCCTGTCTCCAAAATCCAGGCATTTCCTTTATGCTCCACAGCACAGCCATTCTGAACAAATCAACATTCTAAACCAAGAACAGACTGAGTGTTAATCAATTGGAGAGTGATGTGTGGCCTTAATGCCTTGCTGCTGATGATGGAAAAGGGATAGGGTGGGTTGAATGAGACCAGGATCAAGGGTTTGGATAGATAGGAGGGTCTGGGCAGGAAGTAGAGGTCAGAAAGGCACTATGGAGGGTCAAAGGAGAGAGCTGCTACCGGAAAAGGCAAACAAGTATTAAAAATCCATCACATAGAGACAGACTTGTGGGTGCCACAGGGAGAGTGCTGGGGGAGGGATGGATTGGGAGGTTGGGATTAGCAGGCACAAATTAGTATGTATCAAATGGATAAACAGTGAGGTCTTACTCTATAGCACTGTATTCAATATCTTATAAAGCATAACAGAAAAGAATATGAAAAACAATATATATATATATATATAACTAAATCACTTTGCTGTACAGAAGAAATTAACACAACATGGCAAGTCAACTATACTTCAATAAGATAAGGTTTTAAAAAGATCTGGAACTCAGAGAACAGACTTACGGTTGCCATGAAGGAAAGGGGGAGGGGAGGGATGGATTGAGAGTTTGGGATCAGCACATGCAAACTACTATATATAAAATGGATAAACAGCAAGTCCCTATTATGTAGCACATCGAACTATATTTAATATCCTGCAATAAACCATAATGGGAAATAATAGGAAAAAGAATGTAGATGTATGTGTGTGTAACTGAATCACTTTTCTGCACACCAGACACTGCTGCTGCTGCTGCTAAGTCACTTCAGTCGTGTCTGACTCTGTGCGACCCCATAGACGGCAGCCCACCAGGTTCCGCCGTCCCTGGGATTCTCCAGGCAAGAACACTGGAATGGGTTGCCATTTCCTTCTCCAATGCATGAAAGTGAAAAGTGAAAGTGAAGTCACTGAGTCGTGTCCAACTCTCAGCGACCCCATGGACTGCAGCCTACCAGGCTCCTCCATACATGGGATTCTCCAGGCAAGAGTACTGGAGTGGGGTGCCATTGCCTTCTCCGACACCAGACACTAGCACATTATAAACAACTATATTTCAATAAAATTAATTTCAAAAAGATGTAGCATCTATAGTAGGGATCCAATATTCAAACATTTACAGGGCTAGGAAAGCAACATAGATGATTAAAGTAAATCTGACCACTTTCACTGAGAAATCTTTTTTTTTAATTTTTTTCATTTCTATGACTCACATGGCCCTCTGGGTCTAACTTTTGTTTGACTACTTTTGAACGCAGTATATGTGCACGAACTATCTGACATCCCGCTACCTGCACACCAGGAAGAACAGTAACACAAGCGTGATGAAAACTGCCAGACGATACTGCACCTCTGCGTGGAGACTAGAACCACACAGGACCAGGGGAGCGAAGCACTGGCAATGTGGATTCCAGGAGGGAGGTGAAGCCCGGTACTTCCAGATAGAGTCATATGCCAAAATGTTTGAAGGGTTATGGAGGCCCAATTAAATCTCAAACTTTTGGGGGCCTGAGTGTCAACTGGAGACCTTGTTAAAACATATTCCAGCTTCCCAGGTAGCTCAGTGGTAAAGAATCCGCTTGACAATGCAATGGACTCCAGAGACTCGGGTTCGATCCTTTGGGTGAGAGAATCCCCTGGAGGAGTGCATGGTAACCCACTCTAGTGTTCTTGCCTAGAGAATCCCATGGACAAGAGAAGCCTGGTGGGCAGCAGTCTGTGAGGTAGCAAAGAGTCAGACAAGACAATTACAAGAAAGGAAAAAAAAAAAAAAGAAGCAGATTCTAGGACACCATCGCAAGAGTTTCTGATTATCTGGGTATCAGTGGATTGAAAAAGGTACATTTCATACAAGTTTTCAAGTAAACTGATGCTGCCAGCCCAGGGACCACACTTAGAACAGTATCGGGCAGCGTATGAAAGGTACCAGCTCCAGTACTGGGTAGCCGATTTGGCACTTCTGTTCTAGAGATTTAGAGAAAGAAACTGGAAGCAGGAGACAGCCAAGAACACCCTGGTCCCGGGACAGAGGCTACTGTGTTACAGACACTTTAGTGCTGCTCTGGGGAACAGGCTTAAAGGAAGGGGTGAGCTGTGAGACCTCCAGAGGAGTCCTTCTACCATGACTTGAGGCTAGGGAGAAATCAAGAAGCCAAATGATGCATGTAGAATTTATTGGAAATCAGAGAACCACAAACGGTATGGAGGAGGAGAAAGTTAAGAACCTGACATAATTTGGTTTAAGGTGGCAAAGTCCAAGAGGTGGCTCACTGGCAATTTTTTAAGCGTAAGAGGGGGATTTGGGAAAAAACTGTGAACAGCAGTTCTCTGTTTCCACCGAGGGTTGGTTAAGATAACCTGAGTTTCCAGAACAGCAGGATGGGCTGCAAAAGGAAAAGAATTGCAGCGCCTGAAAGCTGTCGAGGACAGGCATCGGCTGCTCTGGGACCTGCCAGGGTCTTGCAGTTCAGGTCTTTAAAATCAGATAAATGGGAGACGCTGAGCACACTGAGAGACCCATCTCCCTGACAGTGTTTCTCAAAGTACCTGACTCAGGCCACTGCTAGTAGAGAAGTTTGAGTGCTGCAGAGACAGAATTAAGTGACTCTGTGTCACAAAGCAGCAGAGGTGTTCCCTTTTCAGTTCCACCTGCTTGTTGTTGTTGAGTTGCTAAGCCATACCTGACTCTTTGTGACCCCACGGACTGTAGCACGCCGGGCTCCTCTGTCCTCCACCATCTCCTGCAGTTTGCTCAGATTCATTGCATTGAGTCAGTGATACTATCTAACCATCTCATCCTCTGTCGCCCTCTTTTCCTTTTGCCTTCAATCTTTCCCAGCATCAGGGTCTTTTCCAGTGAGGCAGCTTTTCGTATCAGGTGGCCAAAGTATTGGAGCTTCAACGTCAGCATCAGTTCTTCCCCTTTCATTATTTGGTTATCTAAAGGAGAAAGCCTTTCCGAGGTGATGTCTTTCCCACCTAACACTGGCCAATAGGTTTTTTGGGGTTTTTTTGTTTTTTTTTTTTTTTTAACTGAGAGGCCTCTTCCATGGCAGAGCGCACAATAGCAGGTGTGAAGGTTGATTGTTATTATTTTGTTTCACAGTATTTTTTCCCTCTAAGACGAATAAAGCTAGGTTTCCTTTTAAAGTAGCAATGAAAAGTTTCCCTCTAAATAATAAATTTAGGAAGGTAGCATCCATTGAATTACAGCAACCTATCAAGCCAAGAATACTTATGAGTGATTTCTGCAGGTAGTAAATGGAAGGATGGTGTTTAGAAGTGAAAGTCACTCAGTCGTGTTCCACTCTTTGCAGCCCCATGTCCATGGGATTTTCCAAGCCAGAATATTGAAGTAGGGTAGCCCTTCGGGATCTTCCCAACCCAGGAATTAAACCCAGGTCTCCCAAATTGCAGGCGGATTCTTTACTAGCTGAGCCACAAGGGAAGCCCAAGAATACTGGAGTGGGTAGCCTTTCCCTTCTTCAGGATATCTTCCTGACCCAGGAATCGAACCAGGGTCTCCTGCAATGCAGACAGGTTCTTTACCAACTGAGCTATTAGGGAAGCCCAGTGTTTGGAAAATGTTGATCAAATCTAAGCCTCTTCTTTACAAATGAGAAAACTGAAGCTCAGAAATGTAAAGGACATTGTCAGTTTCATATAGCATCTATAAGTGAAGATGGGACCAGAGATGGGCTTGGTCAGGATTGAGGAATGGGAAGTTGGGGATTGCATCACATGTGTCTAAAGCAACTTTTTGTCTAGAATAGTGCCCGGTCCACCCCGGCTTGTGACACACACCTGTTCCCAGTCACCTAGTCTTATATGACTTTGTGCAACCCCATGGACTGTAGCCTGCCAGGCTCCTCTGTCCATGGGATTCTCCAGGCAAGAATACTGGAGTGGGTTGACATGTTCTCCTCCAGGGGGTCTTCCTGACCCAAGGATCACACCTGCACCTCCTGCGCTGTCAGGCAGATTCTTTACCCGTGAGCCACCTGAGAAGTTTGTAACACGTATCGCCCTAGATAAAATGAACCCTATCCCCCCAGCACTGTGATCATCTTGCTGTGTGACTTGACAAATGAGAACCTCTCTGTCCCGTCTGTAAAGTGAGCATTAATTTAGGATGCTACTTGAGCACAAAATGAAGTATTACACATGTACACATCTCATTAAATCTAAAAGGTCTCAGAATATAAAGGAGATAGAAACCCATACTGCTTCTCTTCACAATCCCCTAATATTAAAAATTTAATGACTGAAAACTAATACCAATGTTTCTCATTGACCTTATCCTGTTTTGAATAAAAAGAAAATAATTAAACATAGCTTGCAAACATTGTATTATTTCCTGAATTGACCCTCCTGCATAAATTATTGTTCAGCAGTGATCTAAATTATATAATATTTTTACTAGAAATGTGGGCTTATTTTTTCAAGGTTTTCCTCATTACAAAGGCAAGAATGATTCATAATTAGCACACTCAAACATGAGCTTTGGCGGAGATGACCTTTGATTATGTTGTCTGGAGGCAAATAGGTGTTTCTAAGGCATTAGAGCAGATTAAGTTCTTTAGGAGATGTTCATTCTCCTAGAAGTAGGGTTCAAACCATTTTATGATTTATTAATCCCATCTTTCAGAGATCACTAAAAGATGAACTTCAGCTTTGTCTAAATAATAATAGATTCCTAATGAACAGGGCCAAATTAATATGTTTTTGCTGTAAATGCATTCAGAGAGATTCAGTCAACATAAATGCAGTTTGGAAACTGAGATTATTAACAAACCTTCAAGTTCAGTTCAAATAAAGAACCAAAACAACAACAACAAAATGTATGTGCAATCAGCCTGCCAGAGATATTACAGAAATGAGTGATTTCTAACCTCTGGTAAGTCAAACCTGCAACATCCATCCTATTGCACAAATAGATCATTTGGAAAGGTAAAGGTTACTTTCAGAAATAACAGTTGTATAAGGGTGTTGCGATCCCCGGTAAATTACAGAGGCAGCCTCCCACTTTCCACACTGAAGGGAACACTGGAAGAACCTATTAATAGCATCGTTAGTTCCAAGGAGGCAGCTTACATGGAATTTGGATCTTAATGTACAGAAATAGATACTCATCTACTCTCCCAGCAATGTAACCACTTTAATGGAATAATCTTTTCAAAATGAAAACTCTGCTTTAATGAAAGTCCCCTTTTTCACTGAAATAAGAAAGTGAGGCAACAAAAGTAAGTCTCTTAATTTACATGAATGATCTCCTGGCCTCACCAGAAATGTATACTTAAGCCTGGGAATTATTATGTTGGAAATGTCCACATTAAACCTCCTGCAGAATACATTTAATTTTAGATAATACAAACCAAGAGACATTTAAATTTTTTTTTCTGAAAATGAAACTTGTAAATATTTATTTTAAAGGATCAACAGGGGAAGTTTTCTGTTGTCTAAGCAACTTTAATACCACCATGTAAAATAGCTGAAGTTAAAGAGAATCAGTATATTTAAACCTGTAATATGTTAGGATTGTTAGCTACATTTTAGAATAGCAGACATTTTCATGCCCCAGGATCCAATTTTATAGTAAACTGATCTGCCCTTGGGAACAGAGTGTGTGTGTGAGTGTGTGTGTGTGTGTGTGTCTGTGTGTGTGTGTGTGTGTGTCTGTGTGTGTGAGGTGGGGGTGGGGGGGGAAGAGAGATGAAGGGATGGTTTCACTGAATATCTGAAGGACATCTTTTTTTCAATCTTTGGCCTCATCACACAACATGCGCAATCTTAGTTCCCCAATCAGGTATCAAGTCCACACCCTCTGCTTTGGAAGAGTGGAAGTCTTAACCTCTGGACCACCAGGGAAGTCCTGAAGGACATCTTAAGAAAGCATGATGGGGTATGGTCCTTGTGGAATAAATTTACAGTGTGGCTCCTTCCCCTACCCTGGGAATTGTATAATATTCAGCTTGTATGGCTAAATGTGGTGTCCCTGGTGCCAGGAAGGGACAGGAATGCTTTAAGGCATGATATTTAAAGATGGAAATTGATCACACCAACCTTCATCCATGCACCCTTGCTATGAGACTTTGTAGAATTTCCTACCAAGAGGAAATATTTCCTCAACCTTTGAATGTGGGCTGACCTCATGATTTGCTTCCACCCACAGAATGTTTCATGGTGTTATTGCTGTATTCACTCTCTAAGGCATGTCCAACTCTTTGAGACCCCATGGACTGTAGCACACTAGGCCTCCCTGTCCCTCACCATCTCTCAGAGTTCACCCAAAGTCATGTCCATTAAATCAGTGATGTCATCCCACCATCTCATCCTCTACTGCTCCCTTCTCCTTTTGCCTTCAATCTTTCCCAGCATTGGGGATTTTCCAATGAGTAAGTGCTTCCTATCAGGTGACCAAAGTATTGGGGTTTCAGCTTCAGCATCAGTCCTTCCAATGAATATTCAGGGTTGATTTCCTTTAGGACTGATTGGTTTGATCACCTTGCTGTCCAAGGGACTCAAGAGTCTTCTCCAGCACCACAGTTGGAAACCATCAGTTCTTTGGTGCTCAGCCTTTCTTATGGCCCAACTCTCATCCATACCTCAACTACTGGAAAAACCATAGCTTTGACTAGATTGACCTTTGTTGGCAAAGGAATGTCTCTGCTTTTTAATATGCTGTCTAGGTTGGTCATAGCTTTTCTTCCAAGGAGCAAGTGTCTTTTAATTTCATGGCTGCAGTCACCATCTGCAGTGATTTTGGAGCCCAAAACAATAAAGTCTCTCACTGTTTCCATTGTTTCCCATCTATTTCCCATGAAGTGATGGAACCAGATGCCATGATCTTAGTTATCTGAATGTTGAGTTTTAAGCAAACGTTTTCACTCTCCTCTTTCACTTTCATCAAGAGGCTCTTTAGTTCTTCTTCACTTTCTGACATAAGAGTGATGTCATCTGTGTATCTGAGGTTATTGATATTTCTCCCGGCAATCTTGATTCCAGCTTGTGCTTCATCCAGCCCAGCATTTTGCATGATGTATTCTGCACATAAGTTAAATAAGCGGGGTGACAATATACACCCTTGATGTATTCCTTTCCCTGTTTGGAATCAGTCTGTTGTTCTATGTCCAGTTCTAACTGTTGCTTCAGTTCAGTTCAGTTCAGTCACTCAGTCGTGTCCGACTCTTTGCAACCCCATGAATAGCAGCACACCAGGCCCCCCTGTCCATCACCATCACCCGGAGTTCACTCAAAATCATGTCCATCGAGTCCGTGATGCCATCCAGCCATCTCATCCTGGGTCGTCCCCTTCTCCTCCTGCCCCCAATCCCTCCCAGCATCAGAGTCTTTTCCAATGAGTCAACTCTTCTCATGAGGTGGCCAAAGTACTGGAGCTTCAGCTCTAGCATCATTCCTTCCAAAGAAATCCCAGGGTTGATCTCCTTCAGAATGGACTGGTTGGATCTCCTTGCAGTCCAAGGGACTCTCAAGAGTCTTCTCCAACACCACAGTTCAAACGCATCAATTCTTTGATGCTCAGCCTTCTCACAGTCCAACTCTCACATCCATACATGACCACAGGAAAAACCATAGCCTTGACTAGACAGATCTTAGTCGGCAAAGTAATGTCTCTGCTTTTGAATATACTATCTAGGTTAATCATAACTTTTCTTCCAAGGAGTAAGTGTCTTTTAATTTCATGGCTGCAGTCACCATCTGCAGTGATTTTGGAGCCCAAAAAAATAAAGTCTAACACTGTTTCCACTCTTTCCCCATCTATTTCCCATGAAGTGATGGGACTGGATGCCATAATCTTCGTTTTCTGAATGTTGAGCTTTAAGCCAACTTTTTCGCTCTCCTCTTTCACTTTCATCAAGAGGCTTTTCAGTTCCTCTTCACTTTCTGCCAGGTAGCTCCTCTTGGCCGCGCTTAAGTGCACCAGCTCGCAGCCACCTGCGCTTAAGTGCCAACTGTTGCTTATTGACCTGCACACAGATTTCTCAAGAGGCAGGTCAGGTGGTCTGGTATTCCCATCTCTTTCAGAATTTTGCACAGTGTGTTGTGATCCACACAGTCAAAGGCTTTGACATAGTCAATAAAGCAGAAGTAGATGTTTTTCTTGTATTGTCTCGCTTTTTTGATGATTCAGCAGATATTGGCAATTTTATCTCTGGTTCTTCTGCCTTTTCTAAAACCAGCTTGAACATTTGGAATTTCACAGTTCACATACTACTGAATCCTGCCTTGGAGAATTTTGAGCATTACTTTAATAGCATCTGAGATGAGTACAATTGTGCAGTAGTTTGAACATTCTTTGACATTGCCTTTTTTGGGGATTGGAATGAAAACTGACCTTTTCCAGTCCTCTGGCCCTTGCTGAGTTTTCCAAACTTGTTGGCATATTGAGTGCAGCACTTTCACAGCATCATCTTTTAGGATTTGAAATAGTTTTACTGGAATTCCATCACCTCCACTAGCTTTGTTCATAGTGATGCTTCCTGAGGCCCACTTGACTTCACATTCCAGGATGTCTGGCTCTAGCCCAGTCATCACTTATCATGATTATCTAGGTCATGAAGACCTTTTTTGTGCAGTTTTTCTGTATATTCTTGTCACCTCTTCTAAATATCTTTTGCTTCTGTTAGGTCCATACTGTTTCTGTCCTTTATTGTACCATCTTTGCATGAAATCTTCCCTTGGTATCTCTAATTTTCTTGAAGAGATGTGTAGTCTTCCCCCATTCTATTGTTTTCCACCATTTCTTTGTACTGATCACTGAGGAAGGCTTTCTTATCTCTTATCTCTTTCCTATTCTCTTTCCGAAGAATAGGCTTGCTCTTCTTCAGAACTCTGCATTCAGATGCTTATATATTCCCTTTTCTCCTTTGTCTTTCACTTCTCTTCTTTTCTCAGCTCTTTGTAAGGCCTCCTCAGACAACCACTTTGCCTTTTTGCATTTCTTTTTCTTGGGGATGGTCTTGATCACCACCTTCTGTACAATGTCACAAACCTCTGTCCATGGTTCATCAGGGTCTCTGTCAATCAGATCTAATCCCTTGAGTCTGTCACTTCCACTGTACACTCATAAGGGGTTTGATTTAGGTCATACCTGAATAGCCTAGTGGTTTTGCCTACTTTCTTCAATTTAAGTCTGAATTTTGCAATGAGTTCATAGTCTGAGCCACAGTCAACTCCCGGTCTTGTTTTTGCTGACTGTATAGAGCTTCTCCATCTTTGGCTGCAAATAATATAATCAATCTGATTTCAGTGTTGACCATCTGGTGATGGCCATGTGTAGATCTCACATGACATGGGGCCAAAAGACAAAGTGAAAGTGAAAGTCACTCAGTCGTGTCCAAGTCTTTGCAACCGGACTCTGTACAGTCCATAGAATTCTCCAGGCAAGAATACTGGAGTGGGCAGCCTTTCCTTTCTCCAGGGGATCGTCCCAAGTTAGGGATCAAACCCAGGTCTCCCACATTGTAGGCAGAGTCTTTACCAACTGAGCTATCACAGTCCCCATAGGACAAAGAGAAGCAATATTGTAACGAATCCAATAAAGACTTTAAAAACGACTCATGTCAAAAAATATCTTTAAAAATTTAAAAACAAAAATACATGATAACCAGGCACCTCAGACAGAGATGTCCTTCATCTAGAGAGGGACTGGTGTGTCAGCGCTAAATGTTCCACGAGAAGGGCTAAAAGTGGTGCTTTCCTGGCAGCTCAAAGAGTAAAGCATCTGCATGCAGTGTGGGAGACCTGGGTTCGATCCCTGGGTCAGGAAGATCCCCTGGAGAAGGCAATGGCAACCCGCTCCAGTACTCTTGCCTGGAAAATTCCATGGATGGAGGAGCCTGGTGGGCTAAGTCCACCGGATCACAAAGAGTTGCACAGGACTGAGCAAGTTCACTTCTCAGGTCTTAAGACAGATGGTGGGCAGCTCTCCTGGAATTACACGCAGGCTACAAGCTTTACTGTAGATTTATTTCTCCTCTGTACCACCATTTCCCCAAATTTTGCAAAAACACCTGGAATTTTACTCTTGTCAGATTTTTTTTTTTTTAAACACTATGCTTTTCATGTTCTGGGAATCCTTTCCTTTTAATTTCAGTCTCATTAATAACAATTATTTAGGCATAATTATGAGCTCAGCTGGTTCCTTTGCTCATCGGTATGTCTTGTATTCAACTTACTTTCTACGGAGCTAATGTGCCAACTGCTGTGAGCCGTGAGAGGCAGACCCTCACCCTCACCCCCACCCTTAGCAGTGGGCTGTAGAATGGGGGCCTTTAGTGTATCACAACTAGAAGTCTAGATGTAGACCCTGCCAGGTTAGGCTATTTAGCACCTCAGCCATGTTATCAAGGTGCCAGAGGTCCCTCATCTTCCTGCTCTGCCAGGCTCAGCATAACCAATGAGCTCATGATGGTTTTAAAACAGTGATAGTGTTTCCCAGTGTCACTTTCAGTAAACAGCATCTATGTCAGAAAAGATGTCTCCTCCCAGAGGACTCAAGGAAAATCTTTTCCAGAAGCAGCCTAGTATGTTTCCTCTCTCCCATCACTGCCAACGAGAATGAGACCATTACGACTGGCTTAACTTAATTATGATTCAACACCTTGTGGTTGGAGGGGGCTCATACCCTAAGTATATATGTCTTTCTGGTACTTGGATAAAATAATTCTGTTATGAAAATGAAGAGAGAATGACTGTTAATGGTGTTTCCCATAATACATTTAATTTTTTTTTAATTTGTGCTAATATCCTCAGAAAAGTTGCACAGGTGACAAACTTACTAGGATTTCTTATTTTAATTTTAGAAAAGATCGTTGTCCTCAACATTGAGTGATAAATACAGAATTCTCAGTTATGAACACTTTTTGACAATATTTTAGTCATTGATTTAATTTAGTCAACATCTTTCAAATGAGAGATCTATATGACAGAAAAAGCGTATGGAATACAAACATCACAAGCAATGTAACAGATGAGTGACTAAGTGGAGAAAAAAGCAGCAAATATCAGATAAGAGAACTGTTTAAAATAGCAGTTCATATTGTGGTGTCTTAGTACTATTTCCCACTAATAAGAATCAATAATGCCTGGAGAAATAGCTCATTCCTGGTCTGGGACAGAAACATAAAGGATAAACAGAGAAACGTAAAGGATAAGCCTGAAACGTTTGTCAAATGAGAAATTAAACATGCAACTAAAGATGACTAAGGCCATATTTGGCTCCTACTGGCCAAATATGGGGTGACTTGAACGTGAATAAGGGTAGTAAATGCAATGGATTGAAGCACGTCCATATATTAAAATCTTATGTCATAATGATGCTTAAAACGAAGCAAAAATAAACAAAAACATTTTGGTTAATCACTGAAAATAGCTAGGGCACAGACCATGTACTCTAAAATTTACAGTAAAAAAAAAAAAAAGAGAGTTTAAACATGTATTTTGTCTTTTTGGTGCAAATTATACTCCTGCTGCTGCTGCTAAGTCGCTTCAGTCGTGTCTGACTCTGCGTGACCCCAGAGATGGCAGTCCACCAGGCTCCCCCGTCCCTGGGATTCTCCAGGCAAGAACACTGGAGTGGGTTGCCATTTCCTTCTCCACTGCATGAAAGTGAAAAGTGAAAGTGAAGTCGCTCAGTCATATCCGACTCTTGGCCCCATGGACTCCAGCCTACCAGGCTCCTCCATCCATGGGATTTTCCAGGCAAGAGTACTGGAGTGGGGTGCCATTGCCTTCTCCAATTATACTCCAGGGTAACCCAAAAGTTGATGAGGGTAAGTGTCTATTTATAGAAATATTTCTTTTAGAAAATGATGAATGGTTCAGTTGGAGCGTCACCAGTTTACAACACTAATAAAGGATCTTGTCATTGACCTTCAACATCTGACTCACATCACAAAGTGAGAATCAGCTATTAGTGCCTCTTGATAAAAAAGACATGATGCCATCTATGAAATACTCTTGCATAAAACCTGAACTTGAACCTCCAACTTCTAAAAAAGTCAAGCTTCCAAATTATAGGAAACACAGGGAACAAGGTAAATGATACCACAGGAGTGTAATCAGCGAAAGACATGCAGTGGAAAACTGCACAGAACAAACAACCCAGTTTCTTCTACAAATAAATTGCAATGAGTAAAGGAGAGATAAAGGAGGAGAGGCAGATTAAGACTTAGAAGTTGTTGTTCAGTCACTAAGTTGTGTCTGACTCTGCCACCCCGGGACTTTGAATCGGTGATGCCATCCAACCATCTCTTCCTCTGTCGTCCCCTTCTCCTCCTGCCTTCAGTCTTCAATGGACATGAGTTTGAGCAAGCCCTGGGAGATGGGGAAGGACAGGGAAGCTTGGCATGCTTACAGTCCATGGGATGGCAAAGTCAGACACGACTGAGCAGCTGAACAACCACAACACTGTGGACAGACTTCATCCAATCAGCTCAAGGATTGGATAGATCAAACAGTGACCTCTTTCAAGCAAAAAGGAATTCTGTCACCAGACTGCATTTGACTCGAACAGCAACTCTTCCTTGGGTCTCCAGCCTGCCACCCTATCCTAAACATTTGAGATTTGCCAATCTATAAAATCTGTCAATTGCTACTTTAAATAAATAAATAACAAAGAAACATGCAAGCAAGTAAATGAATGAAAGAACAAATCAACAAAAGAGGGAAAAAAACACAAGCAATTCCTGTCGGGTCTATTTCTCTGGAGAATGCTGATTAATACAGCACTTTATTCTGTTTGTTTTCTTTTCTCAGGAAGCTTGTAACTCCTCTTCCTCCTCTGCGGCACCTCAGATTTCACCACGTCTCCAGCCCAGGGACACTTTCCTCTGTGAGAACCTCGCTCTGCCTCCCTTTTCTCTCCTGTTGAATTACTCTCGGATGTGCAGACTGCTCTCTGTTTCTTAAATTTAAATTAAATTAAATTAATTAAAAATCTTAAGTTTTTTACATCACTATCTTTTCTCATTCATTCTGGAAGAATTCTTTCCCTCAGTCTTTCATGGTCTTCAGCCATGTATGTGGTCATTTTATTATTAGTCTTTTCAGTGTGTATGTGTGTGTGTTTCATTTCAGCAATCCCATTTTGAAATTCTATAAACTGTGTCCAGTTCAAACTACACCAGGATTCAAGAATGTACTATGTTGGTTCAAATTCTTTTAACTCTTAGGATCTGTCTTGAGGAGTATTCCATTTGCAGTCAGAAGAAGCATGTTTATTGCTGTTGTTGGGTGAGTGAAGTGTTAGTGGCCCAGTTGTGTCCAACTCTTTGTCACCCCATGTGATCCCATGGAGCCCGCCGGGCTACTCTGTCCATGGAATTCTCCAAGCAAGAACAGTGGAGTGAGTGTCACTTCCCTTCTCCAGGGGATCTTCCCAACCCAGGGATCAAACCCAGGTCTCCCACAGATTCTTTACCAACTGAGCCATCAAGGAAGCCCTGTTGTTGGGTGAAATATCTTATAAATGTCAATTCAATCCAGTTGGTAGACAGTGGTGTTCAGTTCTATTTACTTGCAATTTTTTCTCTCTACCTGTTCTATCAGTTACAGAGAGAGGCATCTCCAACTGTCATTACAGAAATATCTTTTTCTCCTTCAGTTCTGATGGCTATTGCCTTGTATATTGTGAAGTTTTATCTTTGGTATACATATACTTAGGATTGTTATGTCTTCTTGGAAAATTGACATTTTTGCCATTATGTAATGTTCTTCTTTATCCCTGACAATTTTCTTTGATCTGAAGTCTCTAATATAAATATACTGTTTTTTTGTTGTTTGTTTGTTTTTTGATTAGTGTTTGCATGGTATATTTTCACCCTGTACTCTTAGTATACCTATATCACTATATTTAATGTGAGCTTCTTGTAGACATCATATAGTCAAATACTGCTTTTGAATTTATTGTGACAATCTCTGTCTTTCAGTTAGTGTGTTTAGGCCATTGACAATTAATGCCAGTATTTATGTGTTTGGCTTTAAATTTCCATTTTATGATTTGTTTTCTTTCTGTTTCCTCTGTTTTTTTCCCTTTTTGCCTATTTTCCACTCCTTGCTTTCTTTTAAATTATAGGAACAATTTTGTGTTCTATTTTAATTTATCTATTGTGCTCTCAGATATCTCTTTGTGTATTTTAATTTGACAATATACGTACTTAAGTTTAAACACTTTACTTAAAATCAGCATTTCATCATTTCATGTAGAATGTAGAAATTTTTCATCATATGAGGCCCTTTACCCTCTTTATTTTATAATGCTGTTGGCTTATGTATTACAAATATTTACATTGAATACCTTATCGGAAACTGTTATAATTTCTGTTTTAAATAAACAAGCATTTCAAATAATGCAAGAAGAGAAATATAGTCTATAATATTTACCCACACAATTCCAATTTCTGGTGTACTTCCTTTATTTCTGATGTTCCAAGTTTCCTTCTGCTATCATTTCCTTTGTCGAAAGAAATTAGACAATTTTAGCAATTCTTTTACAGCACATGTGCTGGGAACAAATTCTCTGTCTTTATTTCATCTTAATTGCTGGAGAATATTTTCAGTGGATATAGAATTTTTTTTTTTCCTTCAACAGTTTAGAAATATATCACTTCCTTCTGGACTCTGCAGTTTCCAGTGTGAAATCATCTGCCATTTGAATCATTGTTCCCATCTAAGTAATGCCTCAATTTTCTTTTCATTTTAAATTTTAAATTTTTTATACAGTTGCTAAAGGTTACACTGCATTTGGGCTTCCCTGGTAGCTCAGATAGTAAAGAATCCACCTGCAATTTGAGAGACCTGGGGTTGATCCCTGGATTGGGAAGATCTCATGGAGAAGGGAATGGCTACGCAATTCAGTATGGCTACTCAGTTTGATATTCTTGCCTAGAGAATTCCACGGACAAAGGAGCCTGGCAGGCTACAGTCCATGGAGTCACAAAGAGTCAGACACGACTGAGCTACTTTTACTTTTTCACATTCCATTTACAGTTATTACAAATATTGGCTATATTCTCCATGTTGTAGAATACATCCTTAAGCCTATCTTACACCCAGTAATTGGTACCTCCCTATGTTGCTTGCCGCCCACCCCTCGGTAATCACTAGCTTCTCCTCTATATCTGTGGGCCTTCTTCTTTGCTGGCATATTCACTAGTTTGTTGTATTCTTTTAGGTTTCACATATAAGTGATTTCATATAGTATTTGTCTTTCTTTGACTTATTTCCCTTAGCATAATGCCCTTCAAATCCGTTCATGTTGCTGCAAGTAGCGACTTTGAGGGAGTTCCCTGGTTTTCTAGTGGTTGTGATCCGGTGCTTTCACTGTCATGACCCAAGTTCAATACCAGGTCAGGGAACTGAGATCCTGAAAGCCACGAGGAGTGGCCAAAGTTTTTAGAAAACTGCAACAACAACAGCAACAAAAATACCCCACAATTTTTAAAAAACCAACTTTTTTCTTTCCAAATTAATGCATATTCACTGTAGAAGAAACGCTTTTGAAAACTAACAAAAGAAAAAATAAAATTTCCTATCACCTAACCAAATAGAAGTGATTCTTTTCCTCCATATATATAATATATATGTATATATAATCTCTCTCTCTCTCAGTGATCTGAAGTTTAATTTCTACATAACTGATTTAATTTTCTAAGGTCAATCTACTTTTTACTTCCTCAAATATAGAATTTAATTTTCTGACGGCAATATTTGCTTCCTTTTAATGATCCTTTCCTTGCCCAGTTCACCCCTCATGCTTTATTATTGCCTTTACATCTTATCCTTTCTACTTTTGAATTTATACTGTGACATTTCTCATCATATTAGCTTTCATATCAGTTTCTATTCTCTCATAGAGACCATGGTCTCCTAATATTATTGAGGCTTCCAAGAAAATTCTCAAGTGTTTTTTTTTTTTGGATCCAGTGGAAAGTCAGTTTGCAACAACTGTGCTTCTTCTGAGTTTTGATGTATGGTTTAGCTTACAATGGGTTTCCCTGGTGGCTCAAATGGTAAAGAATCTGCCTACAATGCTGGAGACCCTGGTTCGATCCCAGGGTCAGGAAGATCCCCTGGAGAAGGAAATGGTAATGACTCCAGTATTCTTGCCTGGAAAATCCCATGGACAGGGGAGCCTGGCAGGCTACAGTCCATGGGGTTGCAAAGAGTCAGACAGGACTGATTGACTAACACTTTCACTTTTAGCTTCATGTTCTTTTCAATTATATTTTTTTCACATTAAAATTATAATGGATTTTCCAGACTCACTGTCCATGACGTCCCTGATAGAGCAAAGTTGATAGGATATAGACTCTAAACCACTTCCAGAATCCACTAGATCTTCATATACACAGATACATAAATCTACTGTGTTTAGAAGGTGAGTGTTTTGGAGGTTGAGGGGTGAGGGTTATATCAATGCTCTCATTGCAAGTAACATAAAGACTAACAAATCAGCTTAATAATTGGAAATATCAAAGATAAGTTAGGTTTCAGGTATAGTAGGATCAGGCCTCTATGTCCACTTTCTGCCTTTCTCTTAGCACTTCCCACCTCTCTCTGTAACCACTTTTATCTTTAGCTGAATTTTATGTGTGGTTGTGAAAGTTCTATATACTTCACTATCCAAAAAAGCTCTGTGTTTCTTTTATCAATATCATAAAATCAAAGTCTCGTGCTGCGCTTATATTGGACAACTCAAGTTACATACTCATGCCCTAGGTGATAAGGACATATGATAAGAATCTTTCAGATTTCATCTTTCACATAGTGTTAACTAGGGTCTGCATCCCATCAAATCTAGACATATAATGGATATAATAATCTCCAGTATTCTGGCCTGGAGAATTCCATGGACTGTATAGTCCATGGGATCACAAAGAGTCGGACACAACTAAGTGACTTTCACTCACTCATGGATATAACAGGAGATATCCCTAAAGAGGAAGGGAGGCTGGACATTGAATATCACCTCCCCTTCCTCCCCTAAAATTCACTGCGCTGTGCTTAGTCGCTCAGTCATGTTGAACTTTGCGACCCCATGGCCTGTAGCCCTCCAGGCTCCTCTGTCCATGGGGATTCTCCAGGCAAGAATGCTGGAGTGGGTTGCCATACCGTCCTCCAGGGGATCTTCCCAACCCAGGGATCGAACCCAGGTCTCCCACATTGCAGGCGGATTCTTTACCATCTGAGCCATTAGGGAAGCCCACTCAAAGTTATGAACACCTGAGTCTTTGACACTATGAGCCAATGGAATACATGTTCTGCCAGTCACTCCTCACACATTCAGTACCTTATTTGGGGAACTAATCTCTAAGAGTGTGATAGCCGTTGCAATTTATCAGTCAGGCAGATTCCCCTGGTTTCATGTAATGAATCATGTGTGTCTCTAACCATTTTTCTTAATTCAACTCAGCAATCTTAGAGCTAACTAGAAATCCATGTTAGATTCTAACAATAAGTTATCTGTTAAGGTCTATGGCAATTTTGTTCTGAATTTTTTAGAAACTGAGCCAGGTGCTAACCATTTCAATCAACTTCAAGAAATTTAAGTTTCTTAAAATGCTGTTTTATATCCAGCAATTTTTTTTATCCATCTAGTTAATTATTCCATAAAAAATGACCAGATGAGTTACTCTTGTTCTTGTTGACAGTGATTGAATTTCTCCTAATTGAGCCTCAAAGTTTGCTTTGAGATTCCCAGCACCCAAAGGAAGAATGGTAACATACTCAGTTCAGTTCAGTTCAGTTCCTTGCAGTCCAAGGTACTCTCAAGAGTCTTCTCCAACACCACAGTTCAAAAGCATCAATTCTTGGTTGCTCAGCTTTCTTCACAGTCCAACTCTCACATCCATACATGACCACTGGAAAAGCCATAGCCTTGACTAGACGGACCTTTGTTGGCAAAATAATATTTCTGCTTTTACATCATTCTAAATAGCAATGTATACCAGTCCTTTAAAAGAACTTTCTCAGTTCAGTTCAGTCACTCAGTCATGTGCAAACCTTTGCAACCCCATGAACTGCAGCACACCAGGCCTCCCATCCATCATCAACTTCTGGAGTTTACTCAAAGTCCATTGAGTCAGTGATGCCATCCAGCCATCTCATCCTCTGTTGTCCCCTTCTCCTCCTGCCCTCAATCCTTCCCAGCATCACAGTCTTTTCAAATGAGTCAGCTCTTCACATCAGGTGGCCAAAGTATTGGAATTTCAGTTTCAGTATCAGTTCTTCCAATGAACACCCAGGACTGATCTCCTTTAGAATGGACTGGTTGGATCTCCTTGCAGTCCATGGACTCTCAACAGTCTTCTCCAGCACCACAGTTCAAAAGCATCAATTCTTCAGTGCTCAGCTTTCTTCACAGTACAACTCTCACATCCATACATGACCACAGGAAAAACCATAGCCTTGACTAAATGGATCTTTGTTGGCAAAGTAATGTCTCTGCTTTTGAATATACTATCTAGGTTGGTCATAACTTTCCTTCCAAGGAGTAAGCGTCTTTTAATTTCATGGCTGCAAATCACCATCTGCAGGGATTTTGGAGCCCCCCCAAAAAAGTCTGATACTGTTTCCACTGTTTCCCCATCTATTTGCCATAGAGTGATGGGACGGGATACCATGATCTTCGTTTTCTGAATGTTGAGCTTTAAGCCAACTTTTTCACTCTCCTCTTTCACTTTCAACAAGAGGCTTTTTAGTTCCTCTTCACTTTCTGCCATAAGGGTGGTGTCATCTGCATATCTGAGGTTATTGATATTTCTCCTGGCAATCTTGATTCCAGCTTGTGCTTCTTCCAGCCCAGCGTTTCTCATCATGCACTCTGTATAGAAGTTAAATAAGCAGGGTAACAATATAGAGCCTTGACGCACTCCTTTTCCTATTTGGAACCAGTCTGTTGTTCCATGTCCAGTTCTCACTGTTGCTTCCTGACCTGCATATAGGTTTCTCAAGAGGCAGGTCAGGTGGTCTGGTATTCCCATCTCTTTCAGAATTTTGCGCAGTCTGTTGTGATCCACACAGTCAAAGGCTTTGGCATAGTCAATAAAGCAGAAATAAATGTTTTTCTGGAACTATCTTGCTTTTTCCATGATCCAGTGGATGTTGGCAATTTGATCTCTGGTTACTCTGCCTTTTCTAAAATGAAAGAACTTTCTACATGGCACTAAATATTAAATGAGTATAAATCCTATATGAAGATTCTGAGCATTATCTTCTTTGTCAACATTCGTGTAGGAAATGCATTTGTAAGGACATATTAACTGTTTCTTATAGTGTATTTCAATGTACAATGAAATAAAATAGAATTATAATTAGCAATTATTAAATGAAGGAGATTCTATGAGGATCTCCCTATAATATGTTACAAGTATGTGGCTGTTTTGTAATTTAATTTGATCTTAAGATAAAGTTTCAAATGTCTTGAAAAATGCTCAGATTCTAAATCCTTCAAATAATCTGTTTATTTCTTCACTCAAACTTTTGATATGTTTTTATGATCTTTCATTCAACTCTTTCAACACTATTCTTATTCCTCCAAATTACATTTCAGGAAGTGGAATCTCGGAAGAGTGAAATGCTTTGTTAAAGGTCAAACAGACAGTAATTGACTTGGAAGGGACTCAAACATAGGTGTTCTGATTCCAGATTAACAAATTTCATTTGTTAAGTATCTACTATGTACTAGACAGGGCACTAGGGGCTGGGAATAGATCAGTTCAGTTCAGTCTCTTAGTCATGTCCAACACTTTGCGACCTCATGAACTGCAGCATACCAGGCTTCCCTGTCCAATGACAACTCCTGGAGCTTACTCAAACTCATGTCCATCGAGTCAGTGATGCTATCAAACAATCTCACCCTCTGTGGTCCCTTCTCCTCCTGCCTTCCGTCTTTCCCAGCAATCTTTTCCAATGAGTCAGTTCGTCGTGTCAGGTGGCCAACGTATTGGAGTTGCAGCTTCAGCATCAGTCGTTCCAATGAATATTCAGGAATTATTTCCTTCAGGATTGATTGGTTTGATCTCCGTGCAGTCCAAGGCACTCTCAAGAGTCTTCTCCAACACCACAGTTCAAATCATCACTTCTTCTTCAGTGCTCAGCTTTCTTTATAGTCCAACTCTCACATACATACATGACTACTGGAAAAGCCATAGCTTTGACCAGATGGACCTTTGCCAGCAAGGTAATGTCCCTGCTTATTAATATGCTGTCTAGGTTGGTCATCGGAGAAGGCAATGGCACCCCACTGCAGTACTCTTGCCTGAAAAACCGATGGATGGAGGAGCCTCGTAGGCTGCAGTCCCTGAGGTCGCGAAGAGTCAGACACGACTGAGCGACTTCACTTTCACTTTTCACTTTCATGCATTGGAGAAGGCAATGGCAACACACTCCAGTGTTCTTGCCTGGAGAATCTCAGGGACGGCGGAGCCTGATGGGCTGCAGTCCATGGAGTTGCACAGAGTCAGACACGACTGAAGCAACTTAGCAGCTAGGTTGGTCATAGTTTTTCTTCCAAGGAGCAAGTTTCTTTTAATTTCATGGCTGCAGTCACCATCTGTGGTGATTTTGGAGCCCCACAAAATAAAGTCTGTCACTGTTTCCATTGTTTCCCCATCTATTTGCTGTGAAGTAATGGGACTGGATGCCATGATCTTAGTTTTCTAAATGTTGAGTTTTAAGCCAGTTTTTTCACTCTCCTCTTTCACTTTCATCAAGAGGTTCTTTAGTTCCTCTTCACTTTCTGCCATAAGGGTGGTGTCATCTGCATATCTGAGGTTATTGATATTTCTCCCAGCAATCTTGATTCCAACTTGTGCTTCCTCCAGCCCAGCGTTTCTCATGATGCACTCTGCATAGAAGTTAAATAAGCAGGGTGACAATATACAGCCTTGACGTACTCCTTTTCCTATTTGGATCAAGTCTGTTGTTCCATGTCCAGTTCTAACTGTTGCTTCCTGACCTGCATACAGATTTTTCAGGAGGCAGGTCAGGTGGTCCAGTATTCCCATCTCTTGAAGGATTTCCCACAGTTTGTTGTGATCTACACAGTCAAAGACTTCGGTGTAATCAATAAAGCAGAAGTAGGTGTTTTTTCTGGAATTCTCTTGCTTTTTCTATGATCCAATGGATGTTGGCAATTCTATCTATGGGTTGCCATTTCCTTCTCCAAGGAATCTTCCCGATCCAGGGATCGAACGCAAGTCTCCCGCATTGCAGGCAGACGCTTTACCATCTGAGCCACCAGGGAAGTCATCTCTGGGAATAGGTAGTTGAAGAAAATGTAATCCTTGCTATCAAAGAGTTGATAGAAAAAACAAGTACGCAAAACAAGTACACAAAAACCTGATATTCGGGCTTCCCTGGTGGCTCATTGGCAAGGAATCTGCCTGCCAATGGAGGAGACTTGGATTTGATCCCTGGTCTGGGAAGATTCCACATGCCGTAGAGCAGCTCAGCCTGTGGGCCACGAGTACTGAGCCTGTGCTCTAAGGCTGAGCAGCTGTAACTGCTGAAGCCCGCCCCTAGAGCCCATGCTCTGCAACAAGAGAAGCTGCTGCAATGAGAAGTGCAAGTGGCACAACCAAAGAGCAGCCCCTGCTTGTCACAACTAGAAAAGAGCCCAAGCAGCAACAAAGACCAGGACAGCCGAAAATAAGTAAATGAATACGATTTTAAAAACCAGCAACGTGGTGTTATATAACAGTCAAAACCCTCAGCTTTTATTCAACTGGTGCAATGCCAGTACCAGTGGAGTAGATGATTTGGGAATATAACATCGCTGGATAAAAATAAATTCTTCCGTAATGACGTCATTCCAGATGCTCCTATTCTAAAACTACCACATGACTCAGCAGTCCCACTACTAGGCATATACCCTGAGGAAACCAAAAACGAAAAGGACACATGTGCCCCGATGCTCTTTGCAGCATTATTTACCACAGGGAGAACATGGAAGCAACCTAGATGTCCATTGATTGACAGATGAATGGATAAAGAATCGGTGGTACAAATATACAATGGAATATTACTCAACCATAAAAACTGACGCATTTGAGTCAGTTCTAACGAAGTAGATGAACCTAGAGTGAAGTAAGTCAGAAAGAGAAAAACAAATATTGCATACTAATGCATATATATGGAATCTAGAGAGATTGTACTGATGAAGTGATTTGCAGGACAGCAATGGAGACACAGACATAGAGAACAGGCTTATGGACCAGGTGGGGTGGGGGGAGGAAGGAGATGGTGGGATGTATGGAGAGAGTAGCATGGAAACATACACTACCGCATGTAAAGCAGACAACCAACGGGAATTTGCTGTATGACTCAGGGAACTCAAACCAGGCTTCTGTGACAACCTAGAGGGATGGGACAGGGTGGGAGGTGAAAAGGAGAGAACAGGTGTATACCTATGGCTAATTCATGTTGATATATGGCAGAAACCAATACAATACTATAAAGAAATTATCCTTCAATTAAAAATAAACTTTTATAAAAGGAAAAAATGCTCCTATTCTGATTTTTATGCATTTGATAAAATATTCTGAGAAACATTAATATGTCTCACTATGATTATATATTTTTTCATTTGATTTTTGCTTCATAAATCTTTCTTTGTTGTTAGGTGTCTAATAGTTTATGATTCTATCTTGTGGAATGTAATTTTTATCATTAAAATAGTCATCTTTGGTTCATTTAAAGATAAATAATTAATTAAAATTTTTAAAGTGAAATCCCTCAGTCATGTCTGACTCTTTGAGACCCCATGGACCATAGCCTACCAGGTTGCTCTGTCCACAGGATTTTCCAGGCAAGAGTAAATTTTTTTAAAAGCTAAACAAAAAGAGTACTTTTGGGCATCTCTTCCTAATCATGTTCTATGTTATGTGATACACATGTTAGATTAAAAGGCAGCCAGTATTGAGAGAAACACAGATCAAAGAGACTTGAGGAATTATCATTTTATGGAGTTGCTGAACCTTTTCTGGAAAAATCAGAAGAGGGAAAGACATTCCACTTATCACCAGGATTATAAAAATAACTGTTCTTGGCCATACTGTGAAAGAGCATTTGGGGGCAAAATGTGGTTCTGATGAGGAAAAGGTTTTCAAAGGTAAATGGAAATATCACAGACCAAATATTTCAAATCTCAAGAAAACGTTTTGAGATTGTTGCAGGAAGGCAACCCCTTCCAGGACCTGAGTGGCCTCTTGTCTAACACTCAGAAATGAATTGTCTGAGGAGACACACGTGCTGACAAAGCTAGAGACTTATTGGGAAGGGGCACCCGGGTGGAGAGCAGCAAGGTAAGGGAACCCAGGAGAACAGCTCTTCCAGGTGGCTCCCACTCTCTGGTTTTATGGTGATGGGATTATTTTCCAGATTGTCTCTGTCCAATCATTCGGACTCAGGACACTTCCTGGTTGAGCACACATTGCTCAGCCAAGATGGATGCCAGTGAGAAGGATTCTGGGAGGTGGTTGGACACATGGTGTCTCCTTTTGACCTTTCCCAAAATCTTCCTGTTGGTGGCTCCTTACAAGGACCTCCTGTGGTAAAATAACTTGTGCAAATGGTTACCATGGTGACTGGCCAGGGTGGGTAGCTTCAGCCAGTGTGCTTCCCCTTACAGGACTAGCGGTAGTTTCACATAAAGGGATCAAGTCAGGAGTGTTTTGCCTTGGAAATGGTTCCGTAGACACCGGATGACTGTCCCTGAGGAAGCCCAAAGGAATCTGACCTAGCGTCTGTCCTTCTCACTCATGGTTTACAAAATAATCTTTCAAATCAAACTTCATGTGAAACTATATACAGAACCGATCAAAGCGGAACTACTCTGGTTTCCTGAATCCACTGAGGGGTAGAAGGACCCTACTCACACTGAGTCCCCATCACCTCACTGACCAAGGCTCCAGGTGAGCCCTGAAGCACTATTTGAAAACTGGTTCTGCTAACTCAAAGGATCCCTGCTTCTAGAATTCTATAAAATAAGAGATAACGACTGCTTTCCTATGGTACTGAAGAAGACTCTTGAGAGTCCCTTGGACAGCAAGGCTATCAAACCTAAAGGAAATCAACCCTGACTATTCATTGGAAGGATTGATGCTGAAGGTGAAGCTCCAATACTTTGGCCACCTGATGTGAAGAGCCAACTCATCAGAAAAGACCCTGATACTGGGAAAGATTGAGAGCAAAACGAAAAAGGAGTGGCAGAGAATGAGATGTTTATATAGCATCACTGACTCAATGGACATAGGTTTGAGCAAACTTTGAGAGATAGTGAAGGACAAGGAAGCCTGGTGTGCTACAGCCCATGGGGTCTTGAAGAGTCAGATATGACTTAGCAACTGAACAACAACAAATGATTGCTTTCTCTCCAATGGCTGCTAAAGAATACACCATTAGCTGTCTTTAGGGAAGTATAATATTAATCATTTGCATTCTTTCTTCTTTCCTAGTTGGTCACTTCAGTGGTTCAAATGCAAACAAAGCAGACAGATTCTGGGAGCTCTGATTAAAAAGAAAGTAATGACCCCTCCCAAGAAAACACCCAGCAATCTTCCAGCTACAGTAACAGTAATCCTCAACCCACTAAGGCATCTAATTGAAATATTGATTCTTCAGTTAGGTCTCCAACTTAAAATTCCAGAACCAAGAGCTCCCCACCACACAGACACCCCTTTCACAGAATCACATCACAGAGCATAGAGTGTTTTCTTAACATTAAGCTTCCCCAGGCTTTCATTTCAATTAGTCATAAAAAAAAGATCAAGAAGGAAAAGTATTGTCGGAAAGATTCCAGTCAGTGTTTTATTGCCTGAAACTGTTCTCAAGATTAACCATTGCACAGCAGACAGGAAATTCTGCAGAAGGAGCAATGCTTTTCCCTTACAGATAGGAAGCAAAGAAAACAAAATTTACTTTCTTCTAAATGATTTGTCCAACTGTTTGCATTAAACAATCTCATTTGTGGCATTAATTTTTTTTTGAATAAGCACACAATGGGTGCCAAGAAATTATCACAAATCCAACTTCTGCTATCCTTATATTTTCATTTAGGTTTTAAGAGCAACAAAAATCCCTTGACATTATTATCTACTCTGAATACTAATTATGTCACTACAACTGTGTGTCTGCTAATCTTCCAGAAATAATGTGAGAATTACTGGGATGCGATAGGAGCAGAATGAAATTAGAAACATATTTTGCGAATTTGTCAAAACCACCAGCTTTCTGAGAGTGGTAAAAGCACAGATTCCAAAATTCTTTCATAAAAGGACAAATTAGCATGATGAAGATCAATGATAATTCTTAATACTACACTTGGAGCACAGACCAAGTAGCTATAGCAAGGCCAGCATTCTGTGGCTTCTTTTATCCTTACAAAAAATGTAGCTCGCTGCACCTAGGATTTTCATCTCAGAACACCAGCTTCAACTCCAGATAAGACCTGTTTTTAATCATGCTTAATGGGCTTGGTTCTTAGGAGAATACGAATGAAGGTGAAAAGCTCCTTTCCATCAGCGAGGAGAATAAACTTGTTCTGGGGACCAGGACCTAATCCACCCCTCTGAGAGAAGGAAAATGTTTATTACCACTCTCTGTCTGCCACCTCAGCGGTCCCAAATATGTCTTGATTGAATGTTGTTCAGTCGCTCAGTTGTGTCCGACTCTTTGCAACCCCATGGACTGCAGCACACCAGGCTTCCCTGTCCTTCACCATCTCCCCAAACCTCCTCAAACTCATGTCCATTGAGTCAGTGATGCCATCCAACCATCTCATCCTCTGTTGTCCCCTTCTCCTGCCTTCAACATTTCCCAGCATTAGGGTCTTTTCCAGTGAATCAGTTCTTCACATCAAGTGGCCAAAATATTGGAGCTTCAGTGTCAGTCCTTCCAATGAGTATTCAGGGTTGATTTCCTTTAGAATGGACTGGTTGGATCTCCTTGCAGTCCCAGAGACTCTCAAGAGCCTTCTCCAGGACCACAGATCAAAAGCATCAATTCTTTGTTGTTCTGTCTTCTTTATGGTCCAACTCTCACATCCATACGTGATTACTGGAATGGAAGAATAACAAAATAGTTATTCTTTGTTCATCCTGGGTGGTAAACAAGAGAGTCATGAGTTGCCATGCTTGGAAAAAGCTTTGTAACCATCTCCTCCTGCTTGCCTATTCTGCAGATGTGGAAACCAAGGCTCACCAGGTTGCCAGAGGCACACACAGGGCCAATAGGGCAGAGCTAGAATGATATTCATATTTATTTCCCAAATTTCTGATCAAGGCCCTTTCCTCTACTGCAGGCAGAGGCTATTCCACATCATCTTCAAAGTTTACAGATGCTTCAAAGGCTTCTCCTCCTCCACCCTGGGCTCACCATGAAGGTCCAGAGTCATGTCAGGTCTTTCTGGATGCCAGCTGCAGGCTCCAGGGATCTCTGTTTCAGTCTGGCCCACTCTGACATCTCCACACTCCACTCAACTTTTCCAACTAAGCTCAAAAAGCCTTTTTCTTTACTGACTCCCAGCATTCCGTTGCATGCCTATAGCACTGCTGAGCTGCTCACAGTGAGGGCATGCATGGCAGACACAAACACACACACACACACACAGACACACACACACACACACGCCACATCAGTTCACCCATGCACCACTTTGTCTGGGGGCTCTGATGTGGCTGACTCTCCTTCCCACCCCTCTGGCTGGTTCCATTCAGTGTCAACGTCATCTCCCATGACTGTTCTCCTTCCACACCCCACACCCTGGATTAGGAATCTCTACTCTCCGTTTCCCTGTTCCTAGGATTCCATCATTGTCCCACACTAAATTCAATGTGCATGGTATAAAAGCCTTACGTGGGCTTTCCAGAGTTAGCTGGCCCCGGCTCCTCCCAATCATTTAACCAATGAGCATGCAGGCATCATGTGAAAACCCTGTCGGCTTACAAATATTGACACAAAGGGGTGACGGGCAGTTAGAGAATGCTCCAGTTATTCCTCTTTTTTAATTTTAGATTTTTAAACTTTGGACTATTTTGAATATGATGCCCCTGTGCTCTTTCTAGTCCTCTCAGAGGAGCAGTGTTACTGAACACAGGTTTGGCTGCTTGTCACTCAAGAATGTAATGCTAAGAGACAAGTGTTGGATGGAAGAGAATGACTTGATTGAGGAAGCCAGCAATCCTGGGGAAAAGGTGGACTCATGTCCCAAAGAGCAAACTCCCTGTTGCTGATCAGGGGCAAGGGTTTAAAAGAGGAATTCCAGGGAGGTATAAGTAGAGGGAGGGGGCTACATGCAGAACAGAACAGTCAACTCTGACAGTCGTCTTGAAATTGGTCATGCAGTGGTCTGACGAGCATCAGATTGATTGTTTGAAGTACAGTTAGTCTTCAGTTCTAGGGTTGCTTTGTTCCCATTTCCTTGAGGTCAGTTCTCAGAACTGTGGCAGTTTATATCATGGCTACAGTCTGGTTCTCATGTAGTTAACTCCTTCCGCCTGGTTGGGTTTTCAGTATCTACAAAACAGTCAAAAGACATAGCTCAGAATATTACCTCTAGTTCATGATAAGTAACTGAGTCCTTGATTCTGTTTAATGACTAAATTATTATTACTTTGACCTTCCCAGTTGGCTCAGTGGGTAAAGAATCTGCCTTGAACGCAGGAGATGCAGGCAGAGGCAAGTTTGATCCCCGGGTCAGGAAGATCCCCTGGAAGAGGGCGTGGCAACCTGCTCCAGTATCCTTGCCTGGAGAATCCCATGGACAGGAGCCTGGTGGGCTACAGTCACAGAGTTGCCAAGAGTTGGACATGACCGAAGCGAATGAGCTCTCATGCATTATTATTCTGTATTTCTTGACTGTTTTCCTTTGTTTCTGTATTTTCTCATTTCTCTGATTAAATTTATCATTTTTCCAAAGAGGTAGGTTGAAGACACGGGGAGAGGGGTGGATCTATCCTGGAAAAGCCTCACAGGGTCCTAGTCTGTTACAGCAAAATAGAAAGGCTTGACATAATTCTGCTTCTTGAAACTTGATATTGGTTATGAACAACTATGTTTTTCTTTAAAGGGTTCTATCACTGAGGTCATAAAATGTTCTATCTGAGAAGAATGAGATTCTTAATTGTGTTTGCAATGAAATATATGAATAAATAAATAGAGCACATTAATATTGTATTAATAGCTGACTGTCTTCTAGGATGGGGAGTGCAACGCCAAGTGCAGCTGGTTGTATCCTAAGTATCTTTTTATATATCTGTTTCCCATACTTGATTCCAGGCTAATTGCCTGATTCAGATTGTGTGGCCAGAGCCCAGCATAGTATCTGGCACATGTTGAAAACTCAATACTTTTTGAATGAAACATTTATGTAGTCCTAAACTCTCTGGAAAAACTTGGCTAAGGAAGATATTTTCCCATGAACCACTTTTCTTAATATTTCTTAACAAAAGTCAGTATGCATTTAAATTCAAGTCATATTACATTACCAAAAATGGTTTATTTCCTATAACGTCCTCTAGTTGCCTGTGTCTGCCCTCTAATACCAAAACAGAATAACACTAATTGCTCTTCCAAATATTTAAAGACCATGGTTACTTCTCTGCCAGATCTGTATTTCTCGAGCCAATTATTTCCCTATTCTTCAGTCATTTTCAAACACTGTCATCAGGTTTTAACTCCTCTAAGCCTGCTCTTCAGGTGGTCAGTCTCTCACTTAGGATGTACCAGCCAGGACTACACACAGCATTGCCTTGAGCATCTGCTGCTGCTGCTGCTGCTGCTGCTGCTGCTGCTGCTGCGTCGCTTCAGTCGTGTCCGACTCTGTGTGACCTCACAGACAGCAGCCCACCAGGCTCCGCTGTCCCTGGGATTCTCCAGGCAAGAACACTGGAGTGGGTTGCCATTGCCTTCTCCAATGCATGAAAGTGGAAAGTGAAAGTGAAGTCACTCAGTCGTGTCTGACTCTTCGTGACCCCATGGACTGCAGCCTACCAGGCTCCTCCGTCCATGGGATTTTCCAGGCAAGAGCACTGGAGTGGGGTGCCATTGTCTTCTCTGGATATTAATGCTATACTTCTATTAATGAGGCCCCAGTGCATCAACATGTCCAGTAGCCACTAAACTATTATTATGTATCGTGATCACTCCCCCTCTTTCTCCATTTCCTATTTTAAGAAGAGATGTACCTCCCACTGTTTAAGATCAATCTCTCCCCTGAACTCATAACCCCATCTCATTCTGTCTTTCCAAGGATTTCACACCATCACCCACCACTCTCGTTACTTTCTATACAACCTCTTCCTGTCTGTAGTCCCTTTCAAGCAGCTTTCACCATGCTCACGTCTCTCATCTTAAAAAAAGAATGTGTATCTTCAAAGTTGTGTCCCCACGCCCACCACTTCTCTAAAATTCTCTTAGCAAGGTCACTGCTACTGCTAAGTTGCTTCAGTCGTGTCCGACTCTGTGCGACCCCATAGACGGCAGCCCACCAGGCTCCCCCGTCCCTGGGGTTCTCCAAGCAAGAACACTGGAGTGGGTTGCCATTTCCTTCTCCAATGCATGAAAGTGAAAAGTGAAAGTGAAGTCGCTCAGTAAGTGTCCAACTCTTTGTGACCCCATGGACTGCAGCCTACCAGGCTCCTCCGCCCATGGGATTTTCCAGGCAAGAGTACTGGAGTGGGGTGCCATTGCCTTCTCCTAGCAAGGTCACAAGTGACCTTAAATCCAGAAGACAATTCTAGCCTTCATTTTTTTCTTCTTTGATCCTTCTGACATTACTGAAAACCACTCCTTCTTAAGACATACACTCCTTAGTTTCCATGACATTAATCCTTCCAGATTTCCTCCTATCTCTGGACACATCTCCCTGTTTCTCTTTGTGGGCTACTCTTTTTCAACTCAGACTCCAAATGTTTGTGTGCCTCAGGGCTGTATCTTCAGCCTCTTCTCTTCTCACTGCTCCTTGAAAAGCGTTATCACTTTTCGTTATTTCAATTATCACCTAATGGATCTCAAATTCCATCTACTCCATTCCAGACCTTTTGCCTAAGCTTCAGACTTAAGAAAGTCAGAGTGTATTTCAAGTATTCCATGAACTCTTGCAACTCAACATCAGCAAACTGAACCCAGCTGTCTCTACTACTCTCTCCTCATCTCCCTGAAAGCCAGGATCAACCACACAGTCTCCAAGAGACAGGAGGTGGGATGGGGTGTAAACAGATGTAACTTGCTGAACAGGCTTCACTCATTGAGGTACAATCAGGAAAAGGTTTTACTTCTCCATCATCACTGAAATCAACCATTCCTGATCAAACCTCCCATCTTTGTTCTTTCTTGGAAGGTACTTCAAGCACATTATGTGTCTTACAGACCATGTTCAGTTACAAGAATGACCACCTTGAGTTCTCTGTGGCTCACTTTCAAGTACAATCTTTTTGGTTTTAATTTCTATTTTAATTATTTAATTAATTTTTGTAGAGTTGCTTTATGATGTTGTATTAGTTTCCACTGTACCACAAACTGATCAGCTAGATATGTACAAATATCCTCTCTTTTTTGGATTTCCTTCCCTCTTAGGTCACCACAGAGCTCTGAGTAGTGTTCCCTGAGCCATGCGGCATGTTCTCACCAGTTATCTACGGTGTATATACGTCAATCCCAATCTCCTAATTCATCCCAACCCCCATTGTTCCCCGCTTGGTGTCCATAGGATTGTTCTCTACATCTGTGTTTCTATTTCTGTGTGGCAAATAAGATCACCTGCACCATTTTACTAGATTCCACACACAGTTCAGTTCAGTTCAGTCCAGTTCAGTCACTCAGTCATGTCCGACTCTTTGTGACCCCATGGACTGCAGCACGCCAGGCCTCCCTGTCAATCACTAACCCCCAGAGTTCACTCAAACTCGGGTCCATCACATCAGTGATGCCCTCCAACCATCTCATCCCCTTCTCCTCCCACCTTCAATCTTTCCCAGCATCAGGGTCTTTTCCAATGCGTCAGTTCTTTGCATCAGGTGGCCAAAGTACTGGAGTTTCAGCTTCACCATCAGTCCTTCCAATGAACATTAAGGACTAGATTCCACATGTATGTGTAAATGTATGAGATTCCACATGTATGTGTAAATGTATGATACTTGTTTTCCTCTTTCTGACTTACTTCACTCTGGACGATGGTCTCTAAGTCCATCCACGTTGCTTCACATGACCCAGTTTTGTTCCTTTTTATGTGTGAATAGCATTCCATTCCATGCACGGCCCATACCGTCATTATCCTTTCCTCTGTGGATGGACGCTCAGGTTGCTTCCATGTCCTGGCTACTGTAAACAGTGCTTCAGTGCCAATCTTCTTAAAACCACAGCTTCAGTCTCTCACTGTTCCAGTCTTCCCTCCCCCATCCCACCCCTTACACCAGCCCTGTCTACGATGGACCCTGACCCATGGACCAAGGGCCTACACCAAGAGAGGGAGACAAGCCCTGTCCTCCCCGCTTACTTTACAATGTTCCCCTTTCTCTGCGGCTTCCATGTTTCACTTCCTTCATCTGGGGTAAGAACTTTCAAGTCACAGGGTGACTGGGCCATTAGCAACCATCACCGGGTATCACTCTCCTCCCCAAAGTGAGACAGTTGCAGGAAAGGACCTCTACAACCCCTTCCAAAGCTAATATTGACAGATCCTCTGCTTCTCTGACACTAGTATCAACTCATTTGTCCACATTGCCTTGATAATGTGTGAACTCCTAACTGTCCTGTTCATCTACAGGCTCATAAAAACCATGGGCCCATTAGGCATGTTATCAGTAAAAGCAGGACATGAAAAGGACATGTCACTAGCCCTGGGAGCTCCAAACAGTCACATCGATGACCTGTCTTGTTAACATTCTCAACCCTGACACCATTGCCAAGGCTAGTGTATCATTCTGTATCCCATGTCACAAGTAGATCACATATATTTTCTGAAATCATGATCACATTTCAGGAAGGTAAGTTTACAATGTCCTTGACAGTAATTGCTTCCTTTGCTCCTGAAATGGTGACTGATGGTCTCATCGAAATTCTATTTTTTTTTTCCTTTTAAATTTCTTGACGATCATGTAATAGTTTGGTTGTTTTGAAACCATCCTCCAGTCTTATAATATATTTATGCTGTGGGATTACAAACATGAGAGCGATCTCATTGATCAAACCTTTGTCAGCGGTTGCATGGTTCCAAATAAGACTCCATATCTAAGTGCTTTCTCCAATACCTTAAATCACAATCTCCTTGTGAAAACATATTTCACTCAAGGTGACAGCAACCACAAATTATAACCTTGTGTGTGCACGTATGTGAGAATGACTTACTTTAATGTCATTTAACAGGAATACTGATGTAGCTATTTAAAAGGACAAATAGTGGTCCCCTACTCCACCCTTCTCTATAAATTCAAGGCTCCCAGTGACAACATATTTCATGTCTTTTAGCAATTTCTTCTGGTATTTGATTCAATATTTCTAAATAACATCTTTATAGCACTTGTTCTTGATTGTTCAACTTCAGACATTATCTTTTGGTTCCTGAGATATGATATAGGTTTGGGCGCTGTGACAGAGACTAAGACGGCAATGGCAGAGCCTTAAAATAGCTTATCTTTCTCTTGTAAATGGCAGAGCACCAAGTTAAAAAGACTCGTATTCACCTGATCCAAGACGGCTTGTCACCATGGCTGTATTTCATCCAATGGGAAGGGAGAAAAGGGGATGGAAAGGCATCTTTCTTCCCCTTAAAGACACCACCCAGAAAACGCACATATCAATTTCATTTACATCCCATTGTCCAGAACTTGGTGTCATGGGTCCCACAAGGAAGGCTGGAAACTCTGGTCTTTATTCTAGATAACCACACTATGGACTAAAATTCTCTCGCTATGAAAGAAAAGAATATATATTGATGGGCAACAATCAGTTTATTCCATGATTTCCTATTTTGGAAAGAGGGTATTTTACCCTTGTAACTAAAACAGACACGTACACACCAATATGCATGCTTCATCCTCATCCTCCAAACATAGCCGTTAAACCACAATTTTGGTTAAATCAGTATTTGATGTTTACATCATAAAATGTGATGAAGACTCTTGAGAGTCCCTTGGACAGCAAGGAAATCAAATCAGTCAATCCTAAAGGAAATCCACGCTGAATATTCATTGGAGGAACTGATGCTGAAGCTGAAGCTTCCATACTTTGGCCACCTGATACAAAGAGCCAACTCACTTCTCCAGAGAAATCTGCTGATGATCCTGTGGGGGTTCCCTTGTATGTGATAGATCACTTTTTCTGGACACTTTCTTCTAACGTCTTGATTATAGTGATCTTGGACTAATCTTTGGCTTGGTGTTGCTTGAGTACTTTGAGCTTCCTGTACCTGGATGTCCACATGTCCTCCAAGATTTGGGATATTGTGAGCTATTATTGGGGTTCTGCTTGTGGCTCAGTGGTAAAGAACCCACCTGCCAATGCAAGAGACGCAGGAGATACAGATTCAACCCCTGGGTCGGGAAGCTCCCCTAGAGTAGAAAATGGTAACCCACTCCAGTATTCATGCCTGGGAAATCCCACGGACAGAGGCGCCCGGGGGACTACCGTCCATGGGGTCACAAAGGAGTTGGACGCCACTGAGCAGCTAAGCATGCAGCTATTATTGCTTTAAATGAATTTCTTCCCCTTTTCTTTCTCTTCATTTGGGTCTCCCATGATAGAAATATTTGCTTACTTAATGGTGTCCCATAATTCACTATGCTTTTTCATCCTTTTTTTTTTCTTTTTGCTCCTTTAGCTGCCTAATTTCAAATGATCTGTCTGTGAGTTCTCCACGTTCACTGGCATCCGGGTTATCTGCAGAATTTGCTTCTGTGCAGCTGTAGAAGCAGGGTCCTCATTTCCCTGCTGGCTGTCACAAGGGGCTGCTCCCAACTTCGAGAGGCTGCCTACGCTCCTCGGCTCATGGTCCACTTTTTGTCTTTAAATCAGCAACGGGGGGTCTAGTCCTGTGAGGCTGCACCTTTTCTTCCCTCTTGTCTCCTCTTTTTGCTTTATCTCTCTCACGGACTCTTTCACCTTCTTCCTCTGATTGTAAAGGCCCATGAAATTATATTTGGCCCATCTGAATAATCTAGAACAATCTCTCAATTTTAAGGTCAGTTGATTAGTAACTTTAATTCCAACTGCAAAGTCCCTTTTGCCATGTGATTATAACAGCTTTAGTAGTAAAGATCAGGACTCCCATCTTTTAGGACCAGCTTGTCTCCTAAGAGGTGGTTCCTAAAACCTGATGTGAAAGTGAAAGCTATGCTGGAGTGGCTCAGGGTTTGCATTGTTCCTCCCAGGAAGCCGCAGGACAGTGGTTCAAAGCCCCATCCTACCCCACCCAAAGGAGGTTAACCTGAGCATTTAAGGTCTTCATGCCTCCTTTTTTTCCTGTGTATTTTACAGATGGGAAGTAAAGGTTCAGAGAGACCAAGTCATCACTCAACATCACAATGCAGTTAATGGCAGAGCAATGAAAACAGACTTATTCATTCATTTACCCATTCAAAGACACTTGGTAAGCCCTCCCATGCTAAGTGGTCCAGGGAGACAGACACGAAGGAAACCTGGTTCACCCACCTCTCAGGGATTCTTGTTTGTTTATCTGGAATACAAATGCAATAAATGTGTTTGCATGCTTGATGCTGGTTCAGTAAACATTTCCACATATTTTTACATAGAAATTTGATTTTTCCTAAGAACATCTGCTTCGGCTCAAAGGCAGCTATCGGGGCGATGGGACCCGATGCACACTCAGGCTGTGTGTCCTTAGGGAACTCACTTAGTAATAGTGTTTACCTGGTAAAGTTACTATGAGCAGGATGGAGGTGATACCTGCGAATCACTGGGAACTAGGATATAACAAGTGCTGAATAAAGTCAGTATTGACTTATTAGTAATGACTGTCATCATTTTCATTATTATGAAACTTCCTGAGTCTCAGTTTTACTGTTTATTAAGTGGGTACGGTACTAATCGTCTCATGGCATAGATGACCACGCTGTATCGTACGGCTCTAACGCGTGCAGACCACGCAATTTGTTCAAACTCACAACTCATCCCCTCACCCATTTCGGAGAAATGCTGTTTACAGACTGACTAATTTTGTAGCTTGTACCTTCAATAAAACATTCATGGAGGGTCTTTGGTTGAGAAGAAATGTCACGGGTGTCAGGACTTGAGAGTTCTTCAGTGGATTTGAAAATACCTTCCTGTGTGACTTTAGGCAAAGGGTTTGACCTTTATGATCTTCAATTTCCTCATCCACAAAGAACTGATTGTTCTAGAAAATAGTCTTTGTCCCCTGTTTTGTGTTTAAATTAACCTCAGTTATACGGTCTCCTAACTGCACTAGATTTGCAAATCTCCTTCAACACAGTTTGGGACATCAGTCTCACCGCTGACTCCACTATTTTCCTTTTGCTGATGAGGCTGGTCCCCTTAGGGGAGATCTCGGCAAAACCAAAGGATGCCACGAGAAACCTGAAGGCAGCTGAGACCCTGAGAGACACTAGACAAATGAGAGGGAGCCAGATCCGCGAGAGAGGCTGATCCCTCCGTTCCAGAGCTGTGGCGCCGGGGAGGAAGCAGCAAGCTCAGGCTGTCAGAAGAAGCCGTGTGAACACAAAAGCTGAAGACAGATGGAGAAGGCAGGAGGAGGTGCGCTTTCTATTTCCCACAGTCCAGCGATGCAGCACCTGCCCCCTGAACTCGGTGCCCCCGTGTTAGGACGCGGCAGGCCCCATGTTGAGGAGGGCCAGGGAGGCCAAGAACAGCCCTGGGAGATCTAGAAAGAAAAGGTTCCAACTGAATCCAGAACCAAGCAGGGAGCCAGGCCAGGCATGGGCAGGAGCAGCAGGTGGTCTGATAGTGAGAAGCCAGCACCCCCAAGGCAGGGCCAGGTCCTGACCTTCAGAAAGGGTTCCTTTGGTTTTGCTAGAAACGGAGACTGTGTTAAGCTATTTCAGATAATAAACCTTTATTGTCGGGAGGCAAAGTCAACAAAAGAGACTGGATCACAAAGGAAGCCA
The DNA here is from genome assembly GCF_001704415.2 of Capra hircus. Taxonomy (NCBI): domain Eukaryota; kingdom Metazoa; phylum Chordata; class Mammalia; order Artiodactyla; family Bovidae; genus Capra; species Capra hircus. Next base: position 112,790,787 of record NC_030813.1, read on the forward strand.
GGTCATTGTCTAAAACGCAAGGCAGCACCAATCCCCGGGCTTCGCCATTGGTTCTCTCATCTGCTTGCGTCTTCTTGGTCTGCATCCCTGAGAAGTTGGTTTAATTTTCAAGCAAGATTAAAGGGAGAAAGTCTAGCTGGTCTCATTAATCACCATCGCCCAAAGGCTTCCCTGGTGACTCAGATGGTAAAGAATCTGGTGCAGTGCAGGAGACCTGGGTTTGATCCCTGGCTCAGGAAGATCCCGTGGAGAAGGGAATGGCTACGCACTCCAGTATTCTCGCCTGGGAAATCCCACAGACAGAGGAGTCTGGCGGGCTCTAATCCGTGGGGTCACAAAGAGTCGGACACAACTGAGTGACTAACACTTCTCAGGCCCATCTTCATCAGGACTCAGTGGCCAACCTACAAATCGGCAGCACTCTAATCAAATATTTACTACACATCCCATAAGTAAATCTCCTTATTCAAAGAACTATCTGTGCGTAGACACTCAGTTGTGAAGGTGATATGATTGCAGATGCTGCAACGAGCACATGTAATGAACATCCATCATCAAACATCAGCTAAAGAGACCATGAGCCAGTGCCTGCTGAGCCCTGGACTCTCAGGAAGCTCTCATTCTGGCCCTCGTGGTCCAATCAATGGTGGCACCTAAAAGGATGCGGATGCTACCTAGCGTATCACGGGGACTTGAAATCTTGGTTTCATGCACAATAGTAGGGGGAAGAAAGAGGAAGTAAGTGTCAAGACTGAAAGAGACAGAGGGTTCTGAGAGGACCCAGCTCCATCATTCGCTCTGGATGTGTTTCTCCTGATCCCTCTGGGCGTCCTCACCGTGGTCACTGGAATCACAGCCTTTGCACGCAGGCACATCCCTTCCTCTCCTGGTATCAGCTAATGATGCCCGACAGAACCCTCATGCCTACAGGCTCATTGTTTGGGGATCCAGCAGACCTGAGGTCTAGCTCTGGCTCAGCTGTGTGTCCCTGCTAGAGTCAACCTTGCTAGGTTGCTGTGTTCTCATTTATAAAATTACACCAAGTCACCTCATATGTTTCTCATGCGTGGACCACTACATGTGGAATCATTCTTTTCATTACTTTTGGTATGTGGTTGAACAGAGTTTAACTCTTAAAAGCGGTATTCATTCTGCAACAGAACGTGGATGGGACTTGGAACAAAGGGCATCAGGGACTTCAGTGGCAGACACATGAAGGTAGAAGGGGGATGTTTTCAGGGCCCCTGAGGCCATGGGGCTCTAGACTGTCTATTGCACAGCATCCTGGGGACCAGCCAGTGCCCTCATGTGAGAGGACCAAGGGTTATAATGTCGAGGCTATGGCAGTGCAGCTCAGAGAATCCTTGGCTGATGCAACTCTGCAGAGGCAGAAAGCTGCTCCCTCAAACACTACAAAAGGGCTATGTCCAGCATCCCGTTAAATTCCCAGGAGCACAGATAACACTCTGGGGAGGGTTTCCCGTTCCTCCTCTGCACCTCCTGTCAGCAGGTGGACTGGTCTGATGACCAGAATAGCACAGGACAGTCAGGAAGAAGAGTGTGAGGCCTGGAGGACACAGAGCTGAACGCGATCTTCTCTCTTCATGTTGAAAGCCACATGATAGCTACAAAGGTAATGGTAGAAAAAAAACAGGGGCTGAGAAAGCATTTACAGATTGTCACGTTTTCTTTCCAAGAACAATTTTGGGGCAGGACCGGACCTTTTGGGCTGAGTAGACCTCAAGCTTCTAGGATAATTCTCTTTTTTGGCCATGCCATGTGGCTTATGGGGTCCTGGTTCCCCAGCCAGGGACTGAACCAGAATCATGGCAGTGGAAGCACGCAGTCTTAACCACTGGACTACCAGGGAATTCCCCGGGATAATTCAAGACACGAGAGGAAGGGATATTGGCTCTTCTACTAATGTGGATATGGTGGGTGCTGTAGACAGCTTGAATCTCAAAATCAAAGTGATATGAACATGAAGTCGCTCAGTCGTGTCCGACTCTTTGCGACCCCATGGACTGTAGTCTATTAGGCTCCTCCATCCATGGGATTTTCCAGGCCAGAGTGCTGGAGTGGATTGCCATTTCCTTCTCCAAAAGTGATATGAACCTAATGCATTCCCCCCAGTAGAAGGGGCTATTGCACTATTATTCTGGGGAAGCTACAGGGATGTGGGTCTGAAGGGCATGGGCAGATGGACTTTGCACCTAGCTCTCCAGTGGTTTGAAATCCATTTAGGGATCTGCAGATGTTTCACTGTATCAAGGGACTGCCCCAGTGGTTCAGTAGTAAAGAACTGGCCTGCAATACAGGAACCACAGGAGATGTGAATTCAGTCGCTGGGTTGGAAAGATCCCCTGGAGGAGGGAAAGGCAACCCACTCCAGTATTCTTGCCTGGAGGATCCCATGCACAGAAGAGCCTGCATGCTACTGTCCACAAGGTCACGAAGAGTCAGACATGACTGAAGTGACGTAGCACACAGGTGCACTGTATTAAGCCCACTTAAGAGAGTGACGGATTACCTTGCTTCATTTGGGCTGGGCTGTGGTCACTCTGACGTGGACTAACCCAGTTGTCTCAGGACTGTCAAGGAACCTAGACTAGAGACTGCGGAGCCAGCTGCACGGCTGCCTCTGGGAGTTTGGAGTTAACATGCAGCTTTGCTGATAGCAAGATATAGCAGAGCATGCTCAGAGCACTGGAGCTGAGTGAGCTGTGAAGGAAAGGCAGCTTCCACGCAAACGGAAAGCCGGTAGCTTGCCCCCACCCCTTCTGATCTTACCTGGTACTTAATTCTTCACTTGCTCTATGTCTGAAGGTTCATCCTCTTCAAATCCGCTGCCCACACTTAAGTATGGCGATATTCAATCAGCAAAAAAGGAAAATCATAATGGAGTTAAAGCTCAAATTCTAAAAACAAACAAACAAACAAAAAGCTCAAATTCTGCACAGTGCACAGCTGCTATTATTATTATTATTATTTTTGGCTTTTTAGCTTTATTCATGAGCCACTTTACATCCTATACAGCAGGCTGTTTAAGGTGACTATAACAAAAATTCATATAAAGAAAACAGTTTAAATATCAGTCTAATTCATATTGATTAATTTAGTTCAAGTGTAATTTAGTTTTCTTCAATTTGCATTGCTGAGTGGCTTGTTATTTTCCTGGTCAAATAAATTTCTTTCTCACCCTTTCCTTGCTGTATAAGAAAATGGACAAGATACGATTATTTGGAACTTCCATTGACATTCTAGAAGCTGTCAGTTAATAAGATAGTTGTAAGCAAACAAAATAAAGGAGGAAGTGCTTTGGGAGAGAGAATTTGTAATGTGAAGTTAAAATCTGAGCTGGGAATCGAAGTGAGGAAAAACACAGTCCTAATATGTTGACCGTGCTGGTGTTAGGTTGAATTCAGCCTGCTGTTTGCATATTCACCTGAACAAAGAATATAAGGGGAAAAAACCAACCATCATTTTTATCTATCATGTTCTGGACATGGTGCATGGTATTTTGAGTATGTTCATTTTTGAGGTTATGTGTAAAGCCAACCTCCATGTTTCCTCAAAACGATTAGAGTGTAAATAGGGCTTGCATTACAGTGGCAAGATAATGTAGGCAGTTAAAGCTTGGTCAGGTGTTCGTCCTTGATCTGAATGATAGGAATGGGTATATAAGACAGACGGCTTCCAGGTGGTGCTAGTGGTAGAGAGTCCACCGGCCAGCGCAGGAGCTGCAAGAGATGCAGGTTCGATCCCTGGGTCAAGAAGATCCCCTGGAGGAAGAAACGGCAACTCATTCCAGTATGGGAAACCCCATGGACAGAGGAACCTGACAGGCTACAGTCCATAGGGTCACAGAGCGTCAGACACGGCTGAGCGCGCACACACACACACACACACACACACACACGCACACACACACGCACGCACGCACGCACACACGCACGCACACACGCACGCGCGCACGCGCGCAAAGCAGAAACCCATTGTTAGTGACCCCACTGTGAGCATTTTGGGAGTGAAGCGAAGGCATTCGTAAAAGAAAGAATTGTCATGAGCTCCATGAAACCTTCAAAAGCAACATTTTAGAGTAAATCAGAACATGGTACTCTAACCTTTAGTTTCCTTACCCTTAAAACTGGGGTGATAGCAGGAACTTCTTAGGATCATCATGAGGATCAAGTGAGAAATACACAGCATTTTTAGATGATGCATTTGCATAAAAACTCTTCCCAGTCACACTTCAACTAGCCAACTTATCCACTTTTTTCTGGTTCCATCTGAGCAATTGCTGTTTTAAAAATCTCTCTATAACCCCCAAACTCTGGATTGGATTCCCCAGTAGCTGTTCCCACATGAGCCTTGGCATGACTCAGCAGAGGGCTTATCACTATAACTGTTTGCTCAATTATCCATCTCCGGGATTAAGAGCTGAGCATCTAAGGGCAAGAAATAAGCATCACGCACTATTCTATGCCCAGTGCCCAGAGCCGTGCTTAGTTGACAATATGAACTTCACAAATATTGGTTTAATAAATAATGGTAAACCCTTGGCATTGTTTACTGCACCAACTTGTTATTATCATTTTGCAGATGAAGAAACTGCATCTTGAAAAAGCTAAGTAACTTAACTCTTAATTTACCTCTTGGGTAAATGAGGGAGCCGGATTTGAACCCAGGGTGCATGAGTCCAAACACCACGCTTTTATCATTATGTCATGTTGCCTTGTTAGACCAACATCTGTTGAGCATCTCCGTGCTGGGTGCAACACTGTGTATTTCCATAGTATCCATCTCCCCGTTTTTTCCCTGTAATTTTTACGCATTTATTTATTTCCTAACGTATATTTCACTGTGATGGGTCTTTGCGGCTGCCCTCAGGCTTTTCTCCAGTTGCATTGAGTGGGGGCCACTCTGCAGCATTCAGGCTCCTCACTGTGTGGCTTCTCACTGCAGAGCACAGACTCCAGTGTGCGTGGGCTTCAGTAGTTTCCAATCCCAGGCTGCAGACCACAAGCTCAATAGTTGTGACACACTGTTTTTGTTGCTCTCTGGCATGTGGGATCTTCCTAGACCAGGGATCAAACCTGTGTCTCCTGCATTGGCGGGAGAATTCTTTACCACTGAGCCACCAGGGAAGCTCATAGAATCGTGTTTCGACTCGGCAACAGTCTTTTGAGTCAGTTGTATCAGTTTGCCATGTGACGAAATTTGGCTGGAAGAAATAGTTACAAGCCCAAGGTCACAAGTTTAGCAGGTGGCAGAGCTAAGATCCAGCTCTTCTTTTTCCTCTGCCTTTTCTAAATCCAGCTTGTACATCTGGAAGTTCACTAACTGGTGAAGCCTAGCTTGAAGGATTTTGAGCTAAATTACCTTACTAGCATGTGAAATGAGGGCAATTGTACAGTAGTTTGAACATTCTTTGGCATTGCCCTTCTTTGGGATTGGAATGAAAACCAGTCCATCCTAAAGGAAATCAACCCTGAATATTCATTGGAAAGACTGATGCTGAAGCTGAAGCTCCAATACTATGGCTACCTGATGTGAAGAGGCAGCTTATTGGAAAAGACCCTGTTGCTGGGAAAGATTGAAGGCAGGAGGAGAAGGGGGAGACAAAGGATGAGATGGTTGGATGGCATCACCGACTCAATGGACATGAATTTGAGCAAACTATGGAGAAGGCAATGGCACCCCACTCCAGTACTCTTGCCTGGAAAATCCCATGGACGGAGGAGCCTGGTAGGCTGCAGTCCATGGGGTCACGAAGAGTCGGACACGACTGAGCGACTTCACTTTGACTTTTCACTTTCATGCATTGGAGAAAGAAATGGCAACCCACTCCAGTATTCTTGTCTAGAGAATCCCAGGGACGGGGGAGCCAGGTGGGCTGCCATCTATGGGGTCGCACGGAGTCGGACACGACTGAAGCGACTTAGCAGCAGCAGCAGCAGCATGGGAGGTGGTGAAGGACAGGGAAGCCTGGCGTGCTGCAGTCCATGGGGTCGCTAACAGCTGGAGACGACTGAGTGACTGAACAACAACTTCCCTTTCCTCAGAGGAACAAGCTGCGATCATGTCTCGGGCATTCGGCAAGCCCCAGCTGCCAGACAAGAAAATCCCTAACAGTCAGAACCAACACAAGATCACCAGACCTAAATGAATCAGAATTACTCCTGGAATGTTCCAACAGGCTTTGCTGATCTCGGACTTCTGCCTTGCTTCCCTGACTCCCAGCGACTGTGCCCTGCTGTTCTGGTGAGCTATTTATAGATCACCTGAAATATGTTTAAGAAGAGTTCATGTGTGCCTGTTGCAAAGCATTGTGGGAGGAATTCCTTTTCCCACTGCAAGGGAAAATTCAAGGGACAAAGGAAAATAAAATTGCTGAAAAAAAAAAAAGTACGTGACTTAGGGCGTTTGAAATCTGCTCATAGATTAATATTTCTCTCTTTCCTCTTCTCTTCTTAGCTTCTCTTTCTAGTAACTGAATGCTCAGTAAAACATTTGGCCAAAGGCAATATCTTACTTACATAACAGTCTTTTGTGTGCATGCTCAGGAGCTCAGTTACATCTGACTCTATACAATCACATGGACTGCAGCCTGCCAGGCTTCTCTATCCATGGGATTTTCCAGGCGAGAATATTGGGGTAGGTTGTCATTTCCTCCTACCGGGATCTTCCTGACTCAGGGATCAAACCCCAGTGCCCTACATTGGCAAGCTGGTTCTTTATCCACTGAGCCACCTGTAATGGTCTTTAGGTGTGTGTTATTTTATTTATTAATTTACTTATAATTTCTTTGGTGGCACCGTGCAGCACGTGGGATCTTAGTCCCCTGACCAGGGATTGAACCTTTGCCTCCTGCCCTGAAAGCACAAAATATTAACCACTGGACCACCAGAAAAGCTGGTGATGTGCTATTTTAGAAGTATGACACAAGCTTCCTTCCTAGCTTTCTCCTTTTCATTGCTAAAGGAGAAAAGATTCAGCATCATAATTCAGAGCTCTGTAGCATTTCCTCAATGTTCAGTTCCTATTATGCTAAACTCTCCGCTCTTTAGGTAGTAAAATGCAACTAGCAGTTGTTAAATAATTTTCCTAAAACAATAATAACTATAGTGTTGTATGGAGAAAGAAATGTCAACCCACTCCAGTATTCTTACCTGGAGAATCCTGTGGACAGAGGAGCCTGGTAGGCTGCCGTCTATGAAGTCGCACAGAGTCGGACATGACTGAAGTGACTCAGCAGCAGCAGCATACGGTTGTACATCAGAAATGTCATCGGATAAAAATGAAATAGTGACTCCAGCTAACAAATGCTAGAAAGATCAAGTATAAAAAGGTTAGCCTAGAATCTAAACCATCATTTCTTTGGCATCTTGTCAGGCATCATGAAGAATAAAATAAAAACAAAAGCACCCAACATAGACATCAAATTACCCAAAAAGGAAAAAAGGAAATCATCAAAAGGAAAAGCAAAATCATCAAAAAAGCAAATCATCAAAGTGGAAAGGCAGCCTAGAAAGGCACAGCTCATGAACAGCACAGTGCAGAGAAAGGGACTCTAGGAAAGGGTCAAGGAGGCCTAGGATGCTGTGAGTTCAGGTTGCTATCATCAACTGCCATAGGCTTATGGCTTAAACAGCAGGCATTACTTCTCACAGTTGCAGAAGCTGGAAGTCTGAGATCAGGGTACCAGCATGGTCCTTCTGGTGAGAATCCACCTCCTAGTTTGCAGATGGCTGTCTTCCTCACAAGGCAGAGGGGATAATCCTCTCTCTCGTGTCTCTTCTTATAAAGGGCACTAATCCCATTCATGAGGACTCCTCCCCCAGGACATAATTACCTCCCAAAGACCCCACCTCCAAATACCGTCCCGTTGGAGACTAGGCTTCAACATGTGGATTTTGAAGGGACACACGCATTCAGTCCATAGTCTCTGGGCTCTAGAACCATCTTGGATGGCCAACTTGCTCTGTCCCACCCTGCTCTAGAACACTGCTTCCTCACCCATCAATGACCTCATAGCTCTTTTATGGGATGCTGAAGTTCTGAATGCTAAAGGAAAATGACTGGCAGATGAAAGACAAGTGTGAACTCTGAAGAAGAAAGGACAGGGACTTCCTGTATAAGCAGGGGATGACTGTGGAGCAAATGGGGCTTAAGAGGAATGGAGACTCACAGCCCCCACCCCCCACCCCAGCGCCAGGAGGGAGGACCAGCACATGAGAAGTCGACCCCCTGGTTTGAGACACAGATGTCCTAGACAGCGAGCACCAGGAAGGGATAGAAGGAAGTGACGCGAGGAGGTTCAAAGAGAGCAACAGGGTCAGGAGAAGAGTGCCGGGGAAAATCAGATTCCCTCGGCCTCCCCTCCAGTTCACCCTCTTCAGAGGCTGCATGTACATTTCCCTGTCATCCAATTATTAAGGTGATAACACTGACCTGTGCAGAGTATTTGGCATGCCTTCAGGCTGGTCGGTCACTCAGTCGGGTCCAGCTCTTGGCGACCCCATGGACTGTAGACCACCAGGTTCCTCGGTCCCCAGGATTCTCCAAGCAAGAATACTGGAGAGGGTTGTCATTTCCTCTTCCAGGGGGTCTTCCTGACTCAGGGACAGAAACTGTCTCTTACCTCTCTTGCACTGGCAGGCAGATCCTTTGCACCACTTGGGAAGCCTGCGGAGTCTTTTAATGGCCACCTGTTGCCCTCAGTATTTAAACAAGCAAACAAGCCTTCTTACCCTTGATTTCAAAATTCAATCATCTCTGAAATTCAAAGTTTACTCATACATATTTGGCAGCAAAACTTGATCTATGTTCTTTCTTTCTTGGGTGTGACTATTCACTGTTAAAATAACGAATAGGATTATCACAGGGCAGTGCCCCAGGCCCACTGGGAATATGTACGATTTATGCAATATAATTACCATATTACACTCTAAAATCCAGAAAATTCTAACTCCAACAGCACATCTGGCCCCAAGGTTTTTGAACAACAGATTGTGGGCTTATAGTTTCAAGATAAACATGGTCTCCAGTGGCCAGCCCCTGCCAACCCCACCCTCTGCAACCTCAAGCTCATTTCTTCCAGACACACTGAGTCCTCAGCATCATCTTTTGCTATAGTCCCCCTCCTCCAGGGCTCGGTGTACTTTTCCCACCGAATGGAATTATCTCTCTGTCACTCCCCCCTTTTTTTTCTTTTTAAAGTTTTTAAAAGAATTTTTATTTTCTGATTTTTATTGTGGTAAAAGTCAGATAATATAAAACATACTATTTTAACTATATTTAACAGTCCAGTCCAGTAACACGAAGTATAGTCACATTGTTGTGCGTCTCTCACCATCATCCTTCTCCCAAAGTTTTCACCTTCATAAATTGAAACTGTCTCCATTAACCACTAAGTCCCCAACCCTCCTCGCCAGCCCTCAGCCCCTGCCATCTACTAATGGACCTCTGACTCTATAAACTTGACTATTCTGGGTAACTCGTGTAAGTGGAATCAAACAGTGTTTGTCTGCACCTAATGTATACCAGAATGCATTTTTAAGGTTAACTTAGGTACAGACTGTACCTTATATTTTTCCCCATGAGGGCTAGACAGTAGGCCCTCACCAGCCACCTACTTCACCTATCTTCACATCTTCCCAGGTGGCACCAGTGGTAAAGAACCCACCTGCCAATGCATGAGATGTAAGAGACACAGGTTTAATCCCTGGGTAGGGAAGATCTCCTAGAGGAGGGCATGGTAACCCACTCCAGCATTCTTGCCTGGAGAATCCCAAGGACCGAGCATCCTGGCGGGCTATTGTCCATAAGGTCACAAAGAGTCGGACACGACTGAGCAACTTGGCACGCACAGCACACGTACATCAGCCCCAATTGCCCAGTTCATCCTGTCCCCACCCCCTTGATGGCCATATGCTTGTTCTCTACACCTGTGTCTCTATTTCCGCTTTGCAAATAGGTTCATCCATACCATTTTTCTAGATTCCACATACATGCATTGATAGACAATATTTGTTTTTCTCTTTCTGACTTACCACACTGTGTATGACAGTCTCTAGGTCCATTCACATCTCTGCAAATGGCACAGTTTCATTTCTTTTTATGGCTGAGTAATACCTGATATGAGAGCTGACTCATTGGAAAAGATTCTGATGCTGGGAAAGATTGAAGGCAGGCGGAGAAGGGGACAACAGAGGATGAGACATTTGGATGACATCCCCGACTCAATGGACGTGAGTTTGAGCAAACTCCAGGAGATGGTGAAGGTCAGGAAGCCTGGTGTGCTGCAGGCCATGGGGTCACAAAGAGTCGGACACGACTGAGCGATGGAGCAACAAACAGTCCATCGTATACGTGCGCCATATCTTCTCTACCCACTCCTCTGCTGAGGACATTTCAGTTGCTCCCATGCAGGATATGGAAGGGAGACAGGTCTAACTCACCTGTTTATCCAGAAGAATACTCTGCACCTTTCAGAGCTCATGCCAAAGGCCTCTTCCTCTATAAAGCCATCTCTACTCTGTCTGCCCCTTCCCATATCCTAGACAAACTTAGCAACCAGCTCTTCTGTGCTCTTAACCGCATGCGTGTTAGAACCTAGGCCACATTGATGGGGACCATCTGTTAACAGGTCAGGGCTCCTCCCTTGGGCTGTAGGTTCCTGACGATCAGGCCTGCCTTCCTGATCTCTGAGCTCAGCACCCGGCACTAGGGAATGCCTGATGAATCGGGGTGGGCAGTCCACCAATCCATCACTCCATGAGAAGATGAACCGACAAGGTTCTTCTGATGTAGGACAAGTAAGGAGACTAAGAAGCAAAGGTAGAACCCTCCACCCTCCTGCCCTGGGGCCTGGGAATCACCATTCTCCTCCACAAGTGCTCCAGTCCTGTCCCATCTTCCTCCATCCACACCAGCAGAGGCAGCTCTGGGTCACAGAACATTGAATCAAGCTCTCCCCAAAGTTGCAAAGACCTTCTTCTCTCCAGGCTCTCCCCAATGAAGACAGAGGCCAGGTGGCCCTCCTTCCAGTGGAGGCTGGGTGTGCAGGGGAGATAGTTCATCAGGAGTCCAGATAGGAAATATCTCTGATTATAATTCCAAGATTTGAATACAGATGGGGTAAACAAGAGCATTCAGAACAGCAATGATATTGGCCTAGAGCAGTCGGGCTTGCAAAGAATGTTTCCTTCCATTTTGTCATTGAAGTAAATTCTCAGGGTAATATAAATTACTCTGCATAGTAGATATTATTATTGTGCCCAATTAGTAGAAGAGGAAACTGAGGCTCAGAGAGAATAAGCATTCACAATAAAAGTGAGGAAGTTCATAGAGAAAGAAGCTGTGGTTATAGGTAGGTTTATGGGCTTCCCTGGTGGCTCAGACAGTAAAGAGCCACCTGCAGTGCAGGAAACCCAGGTTCCATCCCTGGGTTGGGAAGATCCCCGGAGAAGGGTACGGCAACCCACTCCAGAATCCCATGGACAGAAGAGACTGGCGGGCTACAGTTCATGGGGTTGGGAAGAATCAGACATGGCTGAGAGACTAACACTTTCCCTTTCACTTATGGGAAAAGCACTCAGATTGGAAGGAGTGAGTATTAGCTAAGGACGTAGGCAATACAAGGACTTAACGTTTGTCAGAAAAGACTCACAAACTAATGGCAGGAAAGGAGGTTATGGGATCACGTGTAAATGTTCAGGGCTAGGATTCCAAGAAAGAGAAAACCGAATCTGCTCATTATGAGAACTAGTAGTAGCAGAAAAGAAAAAAAGAAAAAAGAAAACAAAACAAAAACACACACACAAAAAAACAAAGGAAGTGGCTGGGCCTCCTGGGCACTACACAGCTGACTCTGGTGTGGATTAACCTCAGATTAAAAGTAATACGTGATTATTATCGAAAATTTAGAAAACCTAGAAAAGAGGTGGCTGAGGTGGTAAAGCGTCTTGCTTACAACGTGGGGGACCTGGGTTCGATCCCTGGGTCAAGAAGATCCTCTGGAGAAGGAAATGGCACCCCACTCCAGTACTCTTGCCTGGAAAATCCCATGGACAGAGGAGCATGGTAAGCTACAGTCCATGAGTCGCAAAGAGTCGGACACAACTGAGCGACTTCACTTTTCTTTCAAGAAAAGATTAAAAGAAAAAAATTTTACTTAAGAACATTTTTAAACCACGGTTAAGTGTCATGATTTAAAATCGTTTTTAATGTGGTTGTATTTTAAAGGACTTTTTTTAACGTGACAGTTCTCTGTCCACTTTCTCCAAATCAATGAATGATTGATTGATTGAAGGGATGAATGATTGACTGAATCAATCATCTTACTACACCTTCCTCAACACTAGGTTTTATCATTTCATTTTAGATAACAGAAAATTTGATAGAGAAATTTTGAAAGAAGAAATAATCCCTCACCATGCTTTTATTTACATTTATTTGGTTACTTAGGAAAGTTTTAAAAAAATCCTCAATTATTCATCAGCATACTTCATATTTGTCTTTGACCTATTTATGTTCTCTGCATATCTGCTAGGGTCCTAGTATTTGTATTTCCAAATTTATGTGAGTTTTATATTTATTAAAACCTTACTGTTTGTTAAACTTCCTGCAACATTATCTCAGTTTTATTGATGGCTTTTTAATCTTGGTGATTTTTTTTTTTTTGGATGTATAAAGGTTTTAAATTTTTATGTAGTCAGATCTATCCATCGCATCCTTGGTGATTTATTCCATCAATTCTAAGCTTAGAAAATTCTCCCCTTTGGGAGGTTGGATAAATATTCACATCTATTTTCTTCCAGATTTTCTAACAGTTAAGATTTTTTCAATATTTAACTCTTTAACCCATCTGGAATTTATTTTGATGTTCCTAGTGAGGTAAGAAATGTTCAAAATTCTTCTAAAACATAATAAAACACTTAACACCCCACATGTTTAGCTGATATTAGCATAAACCTCGAAGGCCAAGTGGTACTAGCTTCAAAGGCTGCAAGTTTCTTAAATAGAGTTTAGGATTTCCCTTGTAACAGCACAGGGTACAAGATATACATATTTGCCAGTCATTACTGCCACTGAGTTTATCAGCAAGGAGCACACCCAACATATGGTCTCTTTTTCATTATCAGGAAAAGTAAGTAATAAATAAGAGCCGGGGCTCCCACCAATCATTAGTAAATCCTCCAGAGAAAATTAAGCACATATTGGAATCCTTTCCCTAATGGGCTTGGGCAATCTCTCCGACTAAATCATTTCGCCAAAGAAAATTTCCCTTCCTACCAATCACTGCCTCTCGTTAAAATCGAGGCAGTGACTCATTTTCAAAAAGCCCACGCAGAAGAAAACCGAGGACCCCGGTGTGATTTCTTGCCACACTGGGGAAACATTTCTGCCGCTCCCTGCCTTCCAGCCCAAAGGCGGCCCCGTCTGGAGCGGCACTGAGAAAGATTTGTGGCTTACGATCCTGATGGACGCCAGAGTAATGGAATGGCTCTGTACTGCACCCTGTAACGGCAGGCCAACAAGACATTGTGCTATTGACGGCTCGCATTATAATGGAGAAATATTAGTGGGGTGTTTCAACAGGCACCCGGAGGAGAAACAGTAGCTATAAGAATGCCAGCGACGGCTTCCAAGGAGAGTAAAAGGAACAATGAAAAAAAGGGGAGGCGCGGGGAGCGGTTTGGGAGCAGGGAGGAGGTGGGAAATGCCTCAGGGAGAAACAAGAAAGTCCACTCAGAGAATGTATGTTAATGCAAAGCCTGTTTGCTCACCAGGTTCTTGGGAGAAAGGCGCAGCAAGGATCCCGGGAGGTGAACTCTGCAATTACAGCATTATTAATTTATGCAGCTCTGCAGACCACACATGGGACTTCATGGTAATTAAGTTACAGATAAAGTCAGGTTAGTTTCCCTCTGAATATAAACAGTTGTGTTCTGTTTAACACACACTCAGGGAAAATTGTGTGGATTTTAACCAAAGAATCGTCTCTGGTAAACATATATTCTATGCAGAACCTGTCATCAATATAATGTTAGGAAAAAAAAGAAAGCGCTGTCCAACAGTAGACTTAGCAGAGGAGCAGGAATGACGGAGGCCCGGTCAGTCAACCTCTCCACTAGGGAGGAGGGTAGGGAGCCTGGAGACAAAAGGTTTCCTGAGACCCTCCTGCGGAGTCTACATTAGTGATTTGCAAAGGTGCAGGCAGACCCTGAAAAAGGTGAGTGTTGGTCGCTCAGTCCTAGGGACTCTTTGGCAATCCCACTGGACTGTTGCCCAGCAGGCTCCTCTGTCCATGGGATTCTCCAGGCAAGAATACTGGAGTGGGTTGCCATTTCCTTCTCCAGGGGACCTTCCTGAACCAGGGATCAAACTGGGGGCTCCTGAATGGCAGGCAGATTCTTTATCATTGAGCCACCAAGGAAGACTAGCAGACACTGGGGATGAGGATAAAATCCATTATCATGGTCACCGGGAATGCTCAGAAAAGGATTAAACTGAGACACAACCCTTAAAAAGTGGCATATTGGACCCTGTAATTTCACTTCCAGGAATTCATTATAAGTAAATAATCACCCTGATGGCTCATTTTTTTCATGTGTCAACCTGGTGGAACCCCAGGATGCTCAGATATTTTGTTAAACATTATTCAGTGGTGTGTCTGGGGCTGTTTCTGGATGAAATTAACATCCTGAATAGAATAAAAGGCTGAGGAAGAAAGAATTCTTCCTCTGAATCTGTCTTTGAGCTGAGACATTGGTCTCCTGCTACGAAGATGTTGATCACTGTGGTGTTTATGATAGCAACACTGTAATCAATCTCCTTTTTCAGCTAGCATTTTACTGTGAACAAATCTCTGTATCTGTAGATATGTTTGTGAACCTCATCTTTTTTTCTTATTTTTTTTAATCAAAGCATAGTTGATTTACAATGTTGTATTAATTTCTTCTGTATAACAAAGTTATACATATAAATACATTCATTTTTGGATACTTTATAAAATACATATTTTAACTGTTTATTTTGTTTGGGGTTATAGCCAATTAACAATGTTGTGATAGTTTCAGGTAAACAGCAAAGGGACTCAGCCATACACATGCATGTGTCCCATATTCTTTTCCATTGTGATTTATCAAAGGATACTGCAGTTCCCTGTGCTACACAGTAGGACCTTGTTGTTTATCCCTTCTATATATAAAAGCTTATATCTGCTAACCCAACCTCCCATTCCATCCTTCCCCCAAGGCCCTCCCCCTTGTCAACCACAAATCTGGTCTCCATGGTGAACCTCATCTTGAATAACCATGGACCCTCCCATTGATTAGTACATCATAATTAGTGTAATCAATATGTACAACAGCTCAAGAATGATACTATATAAGCCATTTATATGTTCACCAAGTTGAAAGGAGCATATTTCAAACACCAAAATATTGTAAGATTCAGTTTCTACTTGCTGAATCTCTCAGAAGTAACTTCTCCAGCAGTTTCAACGAAAGTCTTATAAATGTAGTTGCTTTATGACCAATGAAATGCCTAATCAAAAGGCATTCTTTATTGTATCTATACTGTCATTTACATAATTGAATTTTATGGCAGATTCTCTAATTCATGTCCCTGAGTAACCCACATAGCAGATATATGCTTAAGGGACACCTCCAAGACTGTGGAAAGCGTGTATAGAAGGAAAGCAATGCAGAGTGTACTGGCAGATCCAAAGAAGTGTTGAGTCGCAGTTAGCTGCCCGTTCAGCTCAGTTCAGTCCAGTCGCTCAGTCGTGTCCGACTCTTTGCAACCCCATGAATCGCAGCACGCCAGGCCTCCCTGTCCACCAACTCCCAGAGCTCACTCAAACTCATGTCCATCAAGTCGGTGATGCCATCCACCCATCTCATCCTCTGTCGTCCCCTTCTCCTCCTGCCCCCAATCCCTCCCAGCATGAGGGTCTTTTCCAATCGGTCAACTCTTCGCATGAGGTGGCCAAAGTACTGGAGTTTTCGCTTCAGCATCAGTCCTTCCAATGAACACCCAGGACTGATCTCCTTTAGAATGGACTGGTTGGATCTCCTTGCAGTCCTAGGGACTCTCCAACACCACAGTTTAAAAGCATTAATTCCTCTGCACTCAGCTTTCTTCACAGTCCAACTCTCACATCCATACATGACCACTGGAAAAACCATAGCCTTGACTAGACAGACCTTTGTTGGCAAAGTAACATCTCCGCTTTTGAATACGCTATCTAGGTTGGTCATAACTTTCCTTCCAAAGAGCAAGCATCTTTTAATTGCATGGCTGCAATCACCATCTACAGTGATTTTGGAGCCCCCCAAAATAAAGTCTGACACTGTTTCCACTCTTTCCCCATCTATTTGCCATGAAGTGATGGGACTGGATGCCATGATCTTCGTTTTCTGAATGTTGAGCTTTAAGCCAAATTTTTCACTCTCCTCTTTCACTTTCATCAATTGGCTTTTTAGTTCTTCTTCACTTTCTGCCATAAGGGTGGTGTCATCTGCATGTCTGAGGTTATTGATATTTCTCTCAGCAATCTTGATTCCAGCTTTTGTTTTTCCAGCCCAGCATTTCTCATGGTGTATTCTGCATATAAGTTAATTAAGCAGGGTGACAATATACAGCCTTGACATACTTCTTTTCCTATTTGGAACCAGTCTGTTGTTCCATGTCCAGTTCTAACTGTTGCTTCCTGACCTGCATATAGGTTTCTCAAGAGGCAGGTCAGGTGGTCTGGTATTCCCAACTCTTTCAGAATTTTGCGCAGTCTGTTGTGATCCACACAGTCAAAGGCTTTGGCATAGTCAATAAAGCAGAAATCGATGTTTTTCTGGAACTCTCTTGCTTTTTCCATGATCCAGCAGATGTTGATAATTTGATCTGGTTCCTCTGCCTTTTCTAAAACCAGCTGGAACATCTGGAAGTTCACGGTTCACGTATTGCTGAAGCCTGGCTTGCAGAATTTTGAGCATTACTTTACTAGCGTGTGAGATGAGTGTGATTGTGAGGTAGTTTGAGCACTCTTTGGCATTGCCTTTCTTTGGAATTGGAATGAAAACTGACCTTTTCCAGTCCTGTGGCCACTGCTGAGTTTTCCAAATTTGCTGTCATATTGAGTGCAGCACTTGCATAGCATCATCTTTCAGGATTTGAAATAGCTCCACTGGAATTCCATCACCTCCACTAGCTTTGTTCATAGTGATGCTTTCTAAGGCCCACTTGACTTCACATTCCAGGATGTCTGGCTCTAGGTGAGTGATCACACCATCGTGATTATCTTGGTTGTGAAGATCTTTTTTGTACAGTTCTTCTGTGTATTGTCGCATAACAAATTACCCCAAAGTATAATGGCTTAAAGCAACAAACAATTGTTATCTCAGACTATCTGTGAGTCCAGAATCCAACCACGGCTCAGCAGGGTCCTTTGGTTCTGATTTCTTACAGGGCTTCAACCAAGATGTGGGCCAGGCCTGCATTTATCTTAAAACTCAACTGAGAGTTGATCCATGTTTTAGTTCATTCAAGTAGTTGTTGACAGGAGTCATTTCCTCATTAATTGTTGGCCTAAGATCGCTGTTTCTTTTTTTCTTGACCTCTAGAGAGCAGCTCACAGCGTGGCAGCTGGTTTCACCAGAGTGGGAAAGCGCGAAGGCGTGAGAGAAGACGTAAGTCAAAAGTCACAAAACTTTTATAAGTAGTGTTTCTGCGTTTAACAAATAAAAATTCATGACACCCAAAGCAGTGCTAAGAGGAAAATTTATAGCTATAAATGTGTACATTAAATTGAAAATCAGAACTAGGAAAAAAAAAGAGCTAACTAAATCCAAAGCTAACAGGAGGAAGGAAATAATAAAGATTAGAGCAGAAATTAATGGAACAGAAAATAGGGAAACAGTAAAGAAAATCAGAAAAAACAATAGCTGATTCCTTCAGAAGATTAACGAAATGGACAAAACTTTGGCTAAATTAATAGAAAAAGAGAAAAGACTCAAATCAGAAATGAAAGAAGGCAGCTCTCAACAAATTTTTCTAAAATAAAAAGCATTATAAAAGAATGCCCTGAACGATTGTACTTCAACAATGCTGATGATCTAAATGAAATGGACAAAGTCCTAAAAATACATCTATCAGACTGAATTATGAAGACATAGAAAATCTAATAAACATGTAACTAGTAAGGAGATTGAACTAGTAATCAAATACCTTCCAACAAAGAAAGCCCAGGACCATATGGTTTCACTAGTGAATTCTACCAAACATTTAAAGAAAAATTAACATCAATTCTCCTCAAACTCTTACAGAAAATTGAAGAGGGGGAAATGCTTCCGAACTCGCTCTTTCAGGCCAGCAATACCCTGATACTAAAGTCAAAGATATTACAAGAAAAAAAAAAAAAAAAGACCAATATCCCTGATGAGTACTAATGCAAAATTCAGTTCAGTTTAGTTTAGTTGCTCAGTCATGTCTGACTGTGACCCCATGGACTGCAGCACGCCAGGCCTCCCTGTCCATTACCAACTCAAGGAGTTTACTCAAACTCATGTCCATTGAGTCAGTGATGCCATCCAACCATCTCATCCTCTGTTGTCTCCTTTTCCTCCCACCTTCAATCTTTCCCAGCATCAGGGTCTTTTCCAAGGAGTCAGTTCTTTGCATCAGGTGGCCAAAATATTAGAGTTTCAGCTTCAACATCAGTCCTTCCAATGAGTATTCAGGACTGATTTCTTTAGGATTGACTGGCTTGATCTCCTTGCATTCCAAGGGACTCTCAAGAGTCTTCTCCAACACCACAGTTCAAAAGCATCAGTTCTTTGGTGCTCAGCTTTCTTAATAGTCCAACTCTCACATCCATACATGACTACAGGATAAACCATAGCTTTGACTAGATGGATCTTTGTTGGCAAAGTAATGTCTCTGCTTTTTAATATGCTGTCTAGGTTGGTCATAACTTTCCTTCTAAGGAGTAAGTGTCTTTTAATTTCATGGCTGCAGTCACCATCTGCAATGATTTTGGAGCCCAAAAGAATAAAGTCTGTCACTGTTTCCCCATCTATTTGCCTTGAAGTGATGGAACCAGATGCCTTGATCTTAGTTTTCTGAATGTTGAGCTTTAAGCCAACTTTTTCACTCTCCTCTTTCACTTTCATCAAGAGGCTCTTTAGTTCTTTGCTTTCTGCCATAAGGGTGGTGTCATCTGCATTTCTGAGATAATTGATATTTCCCTGGGCAATCTTGATTCCAGCTTGTGTTTCATCCAGCCCAGCATTTCTTATGATGTACTCTGCACATAAGCTAAATAAGCAAAATTACTCAACAAATTACTGGTAAATCATATTGAATAGCACATTACAGGGATTTTACACATGATTAAATGGGATTTACTACTGGAATGCAAAGATAGTTCAATGTATAAAATTAATCAATGTAATACACCATAGAATAAAAGGGGAGACACTTGATCACCTCAACTGATGCAGAAAATCATTGAACAAAATTCAACTTTTTCCATCATTGAAAAACACTCAACAAGCTAGGAATAGAAGGAAACTACCTCAACAGTATAAAGACTGTATATGAAAAATCCACAGCTAACATCGTACAAAGATAAAAACATTTTCTCTAACATTAGGAATAAGATAAGGAAGGCCCTTTTTGCTGCTTGTGCTCAACATACTACTGGAAGTCCTAGCCAGAGCTGTTAGGCAAGAAAAGGAAATAAAAGGCATTCAAGTTGGTAACAAAGAAGCAAAACAATCTCTGCAGATGGTCCTAATTTTATGTGTAGAAAATCCTAAACATTCCACACAAAAAAAAAACCTGCTGGATACAAAGTCAACACACAAAAGTCAGTTCTATTTCTATCCACTGACAATGAACAATTTGGAAAGGAAATTAAGAAAATGATTTTATATACAGTAGCACCAAAAAGAATAAAATTCCTAGGAATAAAATTAACCAAGGAGGTGAAAGACTTGTACACTAAAAACAGCAGAACATTGCTGAAATAATTGTAAAAGACACAAATAAATGGAAAGACATCCACACTTGTGGATTGGAAGATTTAATATTAAAATATCACTACACAAAACTATCTACATATTTAATAGACTGCCTGTCACTTTCAAGTAGAATTTTTGCAGAATAGAAAATTTTCTGCAAAAATAAAAAAAAATCATGCTAAAATTTACATTGAGTCTCAAGAAAATAACAGATAGTCTTCTGAGAGAACAAATTTAGAGGTCTCACACTTCCTAATTTCAAATCTTAGTATGAAGCTGTAGTAATCAAAACAATGTGTATTGGCATAAAGACTAGTATGTATACCAATGGAATAGAATAGAGCCAAGAAATACAGCTTTTTGTATATAATTAAATAATCTTTAACAAGGATGCCAAGACTCAGTGGGAAAAGAATAGTCATTTTAACACAGAAAACTGGAGATTCACATGCAAAAGAATTAATTTGGACTCTAACCTTGTGCCATGTTCAAAAAATTAACTCAAAGTGGATCAAGGACATAAATGTGTGAGCTGAAGTACAAGACTCTTAGAAGAAAGCATAGGGGAAAATCTTCATGGCATTAGACTTTGCAAGGATTTCTTGGAAGTGGCACCAAAAAGCACAGACAATAAAAGTAAAAATAGATTATCTGGAACTCATCAAAATTCAGAACTTTTTTGTGTCAAAGGACTCCTTATTAGGAGAAAAGATAACCTACAGAATCAGAGAAAAGATTTAACAATCATCATTAAATTGTTATTAAGTCACTACTACCTGGAGTTAATACTCGGGATGTGCTCAGTCCTGTCTGACGCTTTGAGACCCTATAGACTATAGACCCCATGGAATTTCCCAGGCAAGAATCCTGGAGTGAGTTGCTGTTTCCTCCTCCAGGGGATTTCCTAACCCAGGGATCAAACTCACGTCTCTTGTGTGTCCTGCATTGGCAGGTGGCTTCTTTAACCCTGTGCCGCCTGGGAATCCCCTGTGAGATATCTAGTGCAGTCAAATTCATAAAAACAGAAAGACTGGTATTTTCCAGAGGCAAGGAGGAGAAGGAAATGGAAGTTTATTGCTTAATAGGTATACAGTTTCAGTTCTGCAGTATGAAAAAGTTTGCAGTTTGGTTGTACAACATTGTGAATATACTTAACATTTCTGAATTATACACTTAAAGATGGTAAAAATGGTTAATTTATATTGTATAGTTTTTACTAAAATTAAAAGTGAAGTATTAGTCACTCAGTTGTGTCTGACTCTACTACTCCATAGACTGTATGTAACCTGCCAGGCTCCTCTGTCCATGGAATTCTCCAGGCAAGAATAAGGAATGGATTGCTATTCCCTTCTCAGGGAATCTTCCTAACCCAAGGATTGAACCCAGGTCTCCTGCATTGCAGGCAAGTTCTCTACCATCTGAGCCCCCAGGGAAACCCACTAAAATTAAAACTAAAAATTAAAAAACAGGCCATCCAGTTAAAATTTAATTTCAGATAAATACTGATTGAATAAATTTTAGTCTAAATACAGTGTGTTCTGAGGCTTCCCAGGCAACTCAGTGGTAAAGGATCTATCTGCTTGCCAAGCAGGAGACATGGGTTTGATCCCTGGGTTGGGAAGATCCTCTGGAGAAAGAAACAGCAACCCACTCCAGGATTCTTGCCTAGAAAATCCCATGGACAGAGGAGCTTGGCGGGCTATAGCCCGTGGGGTCACAAAAGACACGACCTGCCAACTGAACAACAACAATAACAAATACAATATGTCCCAAATCTTGTATGGGACATACTTAGAGTAAGAAATTATCTGAAATTCAAATTTAACTTGTATGGGACACACTTATAGTAAAAGCATCTGAAATTCAAATTTAACTCCTCTATGAGAAGCAAAATTGTATAAAATTCTATTTTCATGTATAATGAGGAGCTAATAACTAGTAAATAGACTTATAAAAGGGTTACAAACATTGTTTTTTAGCTATGGCAGCATTTTTAATTTACTGAAAACTTGAATTTAGTATTCTACCATGCCATCTAAGTACAACATTTATAAGTCTTTCCAGAGAAAGAACATATATATCAGAGGAAAACCTTATGTAAATGAAATCCCTGTAAGTTATAAGGACCAATTGTCTTCATCCATGAGCTATTGATTTTGTTTCAAATTCGTTAAAATTTTCAGTTGCTGCTATCATTAACTGTTAAAATGTAAATTACCATAAGCTTAAGAATTATAGTATGTCAAGAACACTTTTGTAAACCCCAGATTGTGTAGCAATACATATATCTATGAAAAATATGCTAGTATGGGTTGAGGGTGGGGAATTATAAGAAGGTGGTCAAAAGGTACACACTTCTAGTTATAAGTAAACACTAGATACGTAATATACAGCATGATGACTATAGTTAACACTGTTTTATGGTGTATTTGAATGTTATTAAGAAAGGAACCCTGAAAGTTCTCATCACAAAGGGAAAATGTTTTATATTTTTTTTTTTTGTATCTTCACAAGGTGATGGAAATTAACTAAACATCATGGTCACCATTTCACAGTACATGCAAGTCATTATGTTGTCTACCTTAAACTGATACAATGCTGTATGTCAATTGTATCTCAATAAAACTGAAATTAAAAAAAAAAAAGATTATTCTAGGACTCTAGCTTCTAGGAACTCTGAGTTGGCACATAGCTAATGCCCAAATATTTGTTGATGTGTTGAATAAATGTACTATGTGCCTTATTAATATTGTCACATCCAATTAACTGCCATTTGTAAACAAGCAGGCTAAGGTTTAGAAGTGTCAGATTGTCTGCCTCTGGTTACCTCCTGCAGAGTTAGGATTTGCGCCCAGGAGTCTCTGGTGCCAGAAACCCAGCTTGCTCTTCACCACACACCACATGGCCTTGTGTTTATGAGACCAAACGCCAGAGCCAATGGCTATGTAATTCAACACACCCTTCTGTTGGCGTGATTCCTAAGGTGAACTCACTGTCATCATAGATTTAGTTTTTCATTGCAAAGTAGCATTAAATATGATAAGACGGTTTCTTGGCCTCCCTAATTAGACTATGATGAACAATGCCTGAGAACCAAATAATTAGAGCCCAGGTAACTTTATGCTCAGTCGCTCGGCCGTGTCCAGCTCTTTGTGGCCCCGTGGACTATATAGGCCACCTGGCTCCTCTGTCCATAGGGTTTTCCAGGCAAGAATACTGGAGTGGCTTCCACTTCCTACTCCAGGGGATCTTCCCAGCCCAGGGATTGAACCTGAGTCCCTTGCCTCTTCTGCACTGGCAGGCAGGCTCCTTACCACTAGCACCACCTGACGATCTCATGTATCTACAAATCATGTTGCTGTTCCCCATGCGGCTATATAATAAGTATTTGCTATATGTTGGCATTGTGCTAGTGGCTGAGAAAGATACTGAGAAAGACGACCCTGGCCTGGGTGACCATATATCTGGGTGTGGGGTGACCGTTTGTGTCTGTTTTATACTTGTTGCCCCTTGTAGTTTTTATGAGTGAGTGAAGTCACTCAGTCATGGCTGACTCTTTGCGACCCCATGGACTATAGACTACCAGGGTCCTCTGTCTGTGGGATTTTCCAGGCAAGAATACTGGAGTGGGTTGCCATTTCCTTCTCCAGGGAATCTTCCCAACCCAGGGATCAAACCCAGGTCTCCTGCACTGGGGGCAGATGCTTTACCATCTGAGTCACCAGGAAAGCCTATAGTTATTTATAGCATCCCTCATTTCATTATCTCAGAAGACTTTTGGCTTGGGTGATAAATTTTATGGTTCCTTACCTGTGCTAGAACTTCAAGAGGCTTTCAAAATCATTG
Source organism: Capra hircus (assembly GCF_001704415.2). NCBI lineage: Eukaryota > Metazoa > Chordata > Mammalia > Artiodactyla > Bovidae > Capra > Capra hircus. The sequence continues at coordinate 112,814,663 of NC_030813.1, forward strand.
GTAAAAGAAGTAAAGTCTTAGAAAAAAGAAGTCACTAATCCTTTCTGTCTATGTCAGGCAGCTTCCATAATACCTCCCAATCACCCCTGCCTCCTGGTACCCAGGTCCTGTGTCATCTCCTCTCTGAGCATGTGGAATGGACTTAGTGACTGGCTTCTAAAGAGCAGAACTCAGCACAAGTTATAAAAATAGAAGAAAACAATGGTTTTCAGGGGTCAGCTTGCAACCATTTAGTAGAATCATTCCATGTCACCACAGAGCCATGAATACAAAGCGTATAATCACAATTGTTGATAATGCCCTGGCAGACTTTACTTTCTTGGGCTCAAAAATCACTGCAGATGGTGACTGCAGCCATGAAATTAAAAGATGCTCACTCCTTGGAAGAAAAGCTATGACCAACCTAGACAGTATATTAAAAAGCAGAGACATTACTTTGCCAACAAAGGCCCATCTAGTCAAAGCTATGGTTTATCCAGTAGTCATGTATGGATGTGAGAGTTGGACTATAAAGAAAGCTGAGCACCGAAGAATTGATACTTTTGAACTGTGGTTTTGGAGAAGACTCTTGAGAGTCCCTTGGACTGTAAGGAGATCAAAGCAGTCAATCCTAAAGGAAATCAGTCCTGAACATTCACTGGAAGGACTGATGCTGAAGCTGAAACTCCAATACTTTGGCCACCTGATGCAAAGAGCCAACTCATTGGAAAAGACCCTGATGCTGGGAAAAGATTGAAGGCAGGAGGAGAATAGGACAACAGAGGATGAGATGGTTGGATGGCATCACTGACTGGATGGACATGAGTTTGAGCAAGTTCCAGGAGTTGGTGATGGACAGGGAGGCCTGGAGTGCTGCAGCCCATGGGGTCTCAAAGAGTCGGACACGACTGAGGGACTGAAGTGAACTGTGGAGGCACAGTAAAACATGCATTTTGAGACACTAGAACCATTGTATTAACTGACTTTCACTGCTGTAACAAATTACCACCAACTTTGTGGCTTAAAACAACACAAATGTATTACAGTTCTGGAGGTCAGAAGTCTGACACGGGCCTCACTGGGCTAAAATCAGGACATGGGAAGGGCTGCGTTTCCTTTCTGCAGGCCCCCAGGCACTACCTTTGGGGCACCAGGGACTGGTTTCATAGGAAACCATTTTTCCACAGACTGGAGGAGGGGGAACCATTTCAGGATGATTCCATCCCCTTGTCCTTACCGTGCACTTTTCCCCTGTTATGACTACATCGGCTCCACCTCAGTTCACCAGGCATTAGATCCTGAGGCTGGGGCCCTGCTCTAGGGGACGAGTCATTACCATGCCCTTTCCAGCTTAAAGGCCACCCACTTCCCTTGTCTTGTGGCCCCTTCCTCCACTTTCAAAGCCCACAGTGATGCACTGAGCACTCCCCACACTGCATCTCTCTGGCCTCCTTGGCCACTTTCTTTCTCCTTTAAGAGGAGCTTCCCCAGGGGCTCAGTGGCAAAGAGTCTGCCTGCCAGTACAGAGATACAGGTTTGACCCCTGGGTCGGGAAGATCCCTTGGAGGAGGGCAAGGCAATCCACTCCAGTATTCTCGCCTGGAGAATCTCATGGACAGAGGAGCCTGGTTGGCTACAGTTCATGGGGGCTCGAAGAGTTGGACATAACTCAGCAACTTAGCACATGTACACACACTGGGCCCACCCGGATAATCCAGGAAAATCTTCTTATTTTAAGGTGAGCTGATTATCTAATTTAATTCCATCCAACACCTTAATTCCTCCTTTGTCCAGTAACATAGCATATTTACAGGTTCTGGGGATTGTAACTTGAACATTTGGGTGTGTGTGGGGGGGGTCATTATTCTGCCTACCGCAACTGTGTTTTCCAAAGTGTGTTTTGGGGAACACCAGTTGAGTCAGATGGTGTGAGGAAAAGGTTCCATGGGGAAACATATTTGGGAAACGCAGCATACCATCACTTAGTTTTGGAACTTTTTACAAGAGAGTTTTATGGTGAAGAAACCAGGCCAACTAACTGGAAGATACAGCACATTTTTTCTTTTTTTCTCAAAGAAACTGATAACATGCAGGCATTCCACCGAGTGTTATGTCCTTGGACTGCTATGGGACCTTCTGGATTCTAGTCTCTGCTTGCCACCAACTCGCTGTGAGGTCTTGAACCAGCCCTGTAACCCCATTGACTGAATGAAGGGTGGACGGGCCACAGATGTCATTGGCTCTCCTGTCCCATGCTTCCTAGAATGATGGGAAAGTTTCCTTCCAAACCTGAGATTCTGATTCAACTCAGCAAATGTGCAAAACACATTGCTCCACAGGTAGGAACAGAATTCACTTCGGGGAATCAAATGACAGTAAATTGAGGTTCTCCTTTCAAGGACATAATTCTCGAGTGAGGGACACAAGAATGGAAACAGGAGTCTCTAATATGCATGACAGGGGCCCTAACAGGAGTACATACCGAGCGCCGAAGCATCGTGGAAGACGGGTGTCAGCTCCATGCAGATGGGGGAGAGGATGGAATCTGCATTTAAAGGGCAGCAGGGGTTCCCCTGACAGGGCTAGATGAGATTGAGACATGAGAGACTATAAATGAGGGTGTTCTTACTATAATTTAGAAACTAACTGGACCTGGATTCAGATCCATAAGAAATTACCCTTTCTCATCATGGACTGTGACTGCAGCTTGCTCCTTGGAAGAAAAGCTGCGACATAGCTAGATAGCATATTAAAAAGCAGAGACATCATTTTGCCCACAAAGGTCTATATATAGTCAGAGCTATGGTTTTTCCAGTAGTCATGTACAGATTTGAGAGCTGGACTATAAAAAAGGCTGAGTGCTGAAGAATTGATGTTTTCAAACTGTGGCTGGAGAAGACTCTCAAGAGGCACAAGGTGATCAAACCAGTGAATCCTAAAGGAAATCAACCCTAAATATTCATGGGAAGGACTGCTGCTGAAGCTAAAGCTCCAATACTTTGGCCACCTGATGCGAGGAGCTGACTCATTGGAAAAGATCCTGATGCTGGGAAAGATTGAGGGCTGGAGGAGAAGGGAGAGATAGAGGATGAGATGGTTATATGGCATCACCAGCTCACTGGACATGAGTTTGAGCAAACTCTGGGAGATGGATAGTGAAGAACGGGGAAGCCTGGCACGCTGCCGTTGGGGTCACAAAGAACTGGACATGACCTAGTGACTCAACAACAACATCAAATCATGAATATTCACTGGATGGTTTCTGCCTGACCTTCTCACAGAGCGCACTGCCTCCTAACATCATCAAGTGCCTTTTGGAAACAGGTAGAAAGTGTCATCCTCCGGGGGCAGCCTCTCCTTGCTTTGGCACTAAGAAAATAACAGGCATGATTTATTCAGGCTAAAAAATGTCCACCAAATTATAGGCCTTGCTTTGCATGCCTTAAGGCCTTTATTCATGTTTATTTTCAACAAAGGTGTATTATACTTTTTTTTCTCTGAGCCTTTTGTCAACAGCAGTACAAAGACAGCATGACTGTTTCTAAATTACCCTTGCCTCTTGCATGACTGGGAGAGAAAATTATGCAGGTTGGGCATGTGTGCATTAACAAGAAGACAAGGAAGACGTTAATCGCTTTAATCTGGACATATTTTTAAAATCCGGTTTCATTTGCGGTTGTGGGATTGGAATGGAAGGCCACCCATATTTAGTTGTTACTGCTGCTGTTTCTAAGAACAACAAAAAGAGCTCAAAAGGACGATACAAAAATGTGTTCTTGCACAGAAAACTCAGCAAAATAAACAAATAGGAACATAACAATGGTAACACTTACCCAAATAGTTAGACCTCAAAAGAAGACCTCATATGTCTCCATGGAGATGGGAATAAAAATAAAACATGAGGGAGCTCGTGATTATAAAACTGCTGCCTTGTGCCAAGTATTGGGCTAGATGCTTTCCTTGCTGTATTTAATCCTAAAGCAGTTCTCTGCAGTTGGCCAAACTCCTGTAAATCTACCCCCAGCAAGAACATCACACAAGCCTAGAAATGCAAATAGGCTCAAACCACTCTACGTATAATGCAATCCGTGCAGGCCAGCCTGCACCCTTGTTGCCTCCTCTCTCAGATGCTGGAGTGTTCCCTAAGCTCACAGCATCCTTCTCAAGCTCCAGGCTCTCCAGGAAGCCTATGAAAGCATCCGAAGTCAGTACTTCCCTCAAACCCCCTCTACTAGCTCCCCCTTGGGAGTTAGCTGGTATTTCTGCCAAGCATCTCCTCTGGGGAGCTCCCAAAGTGATCAGCTCTTAAACTGCCCAAGTGGGCCTTGTTCGTTGCTATTCTCACTACACCACAGCCATGCTAAGCTCTACACAGGAGTATGGGGATGACCCACAGTTGTCTACCCACTATGTGAATCACTTTGACTCCTGGGCCCCAGTAGTAAACCTTCAGGGCCGTGAGAGCAGATACTCAACTTCCAGCCAACATCACTTCCAGTTTAGACACAATCTTCAGGCTGAGACCTGAGACTTAAAAGCCATCGTCCAACACAGGCTCCGAAGAACCCTCACCTTTTCCTCCACAGGCTGAGACACAGACATAAACCTCTGCTCATTCCCCCTGGATCAAACTTCCTCATGTCAAGTGATTCCTAGCAGGACAGGCCTATGGATTTGGTGGATCACCAAGGTATCTCTAAATGCCAACTTGGGCTCACATGGGACTCCGGTAATGTACAAATGAGACACATGAGCTTTAGAAAGGTTAATAAGTTGACTCAGCTGGTAAAGGTAGGGGTTGATACTGGAACCCTTCTGCTATGCTGTGCTTAGTTGCTCAACTGAGTCCCACTTTTTGTGACCCCATGGACTGTAGCTTGCCAGGCTCCTCTGTCCATGGGGATTCTCCAGGCAAGAATACTGGAGTGGGTTGCTATGCCCTCCTCCAGGGGAATCTTCCCAACCCAGGGGTCGAACCCAGGTCTCCCGAATTGTAGTTGGATTCTTTACTGTCTGAGTCACCAGGGAGGCTCAAGGACACTGGAATAGATAGCCTATCCCTTCTCCAGGGGAACTTCCCGACCCAGGAATCAAACCAGGGTCTCCTGGATTGCAGGCGGATTCTTCACCAGCTGAGCTACCTGGGAAGCCTGACGTTGGAACCCAGGTCTGCCTAACTCTAAATTACACCACCCCAGAAAACTCTAAGTATGGCTCATGCGGCACCCCTGCAAAGAGCCTTTGGTTTTATCATAGTTGCCCTTTGACAAGTCTTCTTATCAAAGTTGCCCTTTGCAAGTCTTCTTGTTTTATTTCTGATGGTCAGGGTGCATCTCAGGGTTGAATATCTAGGTCCTCCATTTAAGATTTGGAGGTCTGAAGTCCAGATACTTCAAGATAAGTGTTCTTTCTTTAAATCACTGCCATATAGTTATTTGCAATATTGTATTAGTTTCAGGTGTACAGAAAAGTGCTTCAGTTATATAGATAGAGATATTCTTTTCCAGATTATTTTCCTGTATAGGTCATTGCAAAATATTTAGTACAGTTCTATGTGCTATACAATAAGTCCTTGTTGCTTATCTATTGTATCTTATATGTGGTAGCATGTACATGCTAATCCCAAACTCCCAATTTATCCTCCTCCCCTTTCCCCTTTGGTAATCATAGATTATTTTTTTTCTATGTGTGTGTGTGTGTGTGTGTGTGTGTGTGTTACTGTTTTGTATGCAAATTCATTTGTATCATTTTTTTTTTGATTCCACATGTAAGTGATATCATATGATACTCGTTTTTGGCTTACTTCATTTAGTATGATAATCTAAAGTAATCCATGCAAATAGCATTATTTTTATGGATGAGTACTATTCCATTGTATATATACCACAGCTTTATACGTTCACCGGCTGATGGACACGGGTTGCTTCCTTGGCTTGGCTTTTGTAAATGAGTGCTGCAGTGAACGTTGTGGTATATGTACTTTTTTGATTTACGGTTTGCTCCAGATATCTGCCCAGAAGTGGGATTATACGATCTTACGGTAGCTTTGTTTTAATTAGAGGATAAGTGTCTCTAATGATTTCTTGCTTACATATCATCAGTTAAGTAGAGTCTTCCCTTGAAGATAACCTCCCTGTGCACCATTCTGGAGGGCTCTTCACTTTCTCCTTTAGTGATTACATGGAAGCTCTACAATGTTGGAATTCACATCATCATTGACCAAAGGCTCAAGCTGTGGTTGTTCATAAATGTTCACATCTTTTGTACCTTCTAGGCAGAGTACAAGATGCCTGTAACACTCAAAGGTATCTCCTCAGTTCAGTTCAGTTCAGTCACTCAGTCGTGTCCGACTCTTTGTGACCCCATGAATTGCAGCACGCCAGGCCTCCCTATCCATCACCAACTCCCGGAGTTCACCCAAACTCATGTCCATCGAGTCGGTAATGCCATCCAGCCATCTCATCCTCTGTCGTCCCTTTTTCCTCCTGCCCCAAATCCCTCCCAGCATCAGAGTCTTTTCCAATGAGTCAACGCTTCACATGAGGTGGTCAAAGTACTGGAGTTTCAGCTTCAGCATCAGTCCTTCCAAAGAACACCCAGGGCTGACCTCCTTCAGAATGGACTGGTTGGATCTCCTGGGTGACAGCAAAAACAGCAGCAACCAGCTGACTCAGCCTATGACTAATTGTTTAGATGGTGTCATATTCGATTCTTTGCAAGCCCATGGACTGTAGCCCACCAGGCTCCTCTGTCCATGGAATTTTTCAGGCAAGAATACTGGAGTGGTTGCCATTTCCTTCTCTAGGGGATTGTCCCCACCCAGGGACTGAACCCACATCTCCTGCATTGGCAAGCAAATTCGTTACCACTGAGATCTAATTTCCCGCTTATGCAGGACTTAGGAACAAGAAACCTAACACCATGTGGAAGCAATTAGACAATTCGGAAAGAGAGTCTGGCAGGACAGCAGCCTCAGTTTCTCTGAAATCGTCAAGTCAATGCCATAAAAGAAATGGAGGGAGAATATATGAGATTAAAAGAGACTTGAGACATAACAATGAAACGTGTTGTACATACAGACAGGGATCAGATTCTGCTTTAAACAAGCCAGCTAAATAATATCTGGGGGACAGCTGGAGAAATCTGAGCGTGAATTCATTATTTGTAGATTTGAAGAAACTATCATTTGTGTTAGATGTGAAAATCATGTGATATATAGAAAAATGGCCTTTATTTTTTAGAAATGTAGTTTTTATGGCTGAAATGACATCATGTTTGTAATTTGCTTTAAATTTCAGGACAAAGTTAGACATACTATCAATATGGGAAAAATGCAAACAATTGTGAAATCTGCCTGATGGGTATGCAAGTGTTCCTTATATCCTTCTCTCTACTGTTTGACATTGGTTTTAGTTATTTTCAGAGCTCTGTATGCCCAGCATGGCTTTGGGGTCTGGAGAAGAGGAAGGCCAAGTGTTCAGGGGGCCTCAACTTTCTTGGTTGATTTGAAAACTCAGTGAGACCCTCAGAGTATCCTGGAAACTCACTGCTGTGAGAGCGTCCCACATCATCAAGGCCACCTCCTGCTCATCTTATAGAGAAGCAATGGAATTCCAGAGAGACCCCATGGCTTTTCCCAAATTCCACAGCTTATAGGTCTGTGATCTGGAAGCAGAAATCCGATCTCCTAAATGTTTATCCAGGACCTTTCCACTAGAACCAGCGCTCAACAGCTCTGCAGGCTCTGAGCTTTGGACCAATGGTGGAAATGGAGCCAGATCTGCAGAAAGTTTTGCCCTTAGTCCCACTTAGACTGGCTGGTTCAAGGCAGGCTCGGGTAGGGTGCAAGCATCTTCCAAGATACTGAGTGACGGCAGAAAAGGAAGCGCACAACATGTGAGAGTGTGCACTTGAATGAGGGAGAGCAGCTCAGGGGGAAGAACACGTGAGAGTGTGCACTTGAAAGAAGGAGGGCAGCTCAGGGGGAAGGGCCGCACTGGGCTGCGTCTTCCTAGGGAGAGGGAAGAGAGGCAAACCAAGCATGCCCCCCATCTCTACTGGAGTTGCTTAGCTTCCCTGATTGTCAGTTTGCTCATCTATAAAATGGAAATACAAAAGGGGGGCCAGGGAAAAAAGCAGCTGCCTGTCACAAGCGATTGCACATAGTCGACGCGAAATAAATGCATTTCTATCCATTTGCCTTTCCCTTAAAATGATGCCATCGACTTACGCTGAAAAGAAGATGCTGAGCCTGGCATCGTGTGTCTTATCTATTCTGTGGCTGTTTAATAACTTCTCTTCGGCTGGGCACTTTTTCTCTGCCCACAGAAACGTTTGGTTATCAAAATATGCACCTTATATGAACTGAGGGAACCAAAAAGGGGGCAAAAAAAAAGATCTTCATTCTGTTGCCGCAATAAAGGTTTCCTTCTCTAGCGATAATGAACTCTGCATAATTAAGATCGCTCAGACGGCTGAACTAATTTTCAGACTGGAGGTTTCTTCCTGTAGCAACACTTACAAGCAAAGTTTCTACTGTGAATGAATTTAATCGTGAGTCTAATTACAATTTTAATGAATATCTCCAGCCCTGCATGTAAACTTGCTCTCTAAGGCTTTGCTATCTGTGAGGGTATTTTAAGGTCTTTTCATTTTTAATATAAAGGGATGTGTTGGCACAATGGACGTGCAGTAAAGAAATGTTCCTTCTGGTTTAGCTTGGTTTTGTTTTGATGATCAAGCGAGAAAATGTAGAATATCTGATATTGTAAAGAGCCTGTTCAGTTTGGATATTTCCCCTTTAGGTTTTGTGCAGTGTCTTCTTTCCTTCAGAATGAAGAGAACATGCAAAGCACCTACATTCTATTTGCAGTTTAGCAGGATTATCTCATTTCATAAATGTCCAGAAAAATCAGAATTCCAATTTGCCTTAGAGCTCAGTCTTTTCTGGAAATACAAGGGCATTTCATAAAGAGGTAGAAAAGAGGGAATGTGAACATTCTTTCCTTTAAAATACATTGAAAAAGGAATGGGAGAAAATAATAGCAAATGAAGCAACTGACAAAGAATTAATCTCAAAAATATACAAGCAGCTCATGCAGCTCAATTCCAGAAAAATAAGTGACCCCACCAAAAAACAGGGCCAAAGAACTAAACAGACACATTTCTCCAAAGAAGACATATAGATGGCTAACAAACACATGAAAAGATGCTCAACGTCACTCATTATCAGAGTAGTGCAAATCAAAACCACAATGAGGTACCATCTCATGCCAGTCAGAATGGCTGTGATCCAAAAGTCTACAAGCAATAAATGCTGGAGAGGGTGTGGAGAAAAGGGAACCCTCTTCCACTGTTGGTGGGAATGCAAACTAGTACAGCCACTAAGGAGAACAGTGTGGAGATTCCTTAAAAAACTGGAAATAGAACTGCCTTATGACCCAGCAATCCCACTGCTGGGCATACACACCAAGGAAACCAGAACTGAAAGAGTCATGTGTACCCCAATGTTCATCGCAGCACTGTTTATAATAGCCAGGACATGGAAGCAACCTAGATGTCCATCAACAGACAAATGGGTAAGAAAGCTGTGGTACATATACACAATGGAATATTACTCAGCTATTAAAAATAATGCATTTGAATCAGTAGAACTGAGATGGATGAAACTGGACCCTGTTATACGGAGAGAAGTAAATCAGAAAGAAAAACAGCAATACAGAATATTAATGCATATCTATGGAATTTAGAAAGACTGGTAATGATGACCCTATATGCGAGACAGCAAGAGACACAGATGTAAAGAACAGACTTTTGGGCTCTGTGGGAGAAGGCAAGGGTGGGATAATTTGAGAGAATGACATTGAAACATGTATATATCAGATGTGAAACAGATCGCCAGTCCAGGTCCAATGCATGAGACAGGGTGCTCAGGGCTGGTGCACTGGGATGACCCAGAGGGATGGGGGTGGGAAGGGAGGAGGGAGGAGGGGTTCAGGATAGGGAACACATGTACACCCATGGCTGGTTCATGTCAATGTATGAGAAAAACCACTACAATATTATAAAGTAATTGGCCTCCAATTAAAATTAATTAATTTTAAAAAATTTTTAATAAATAAAATGCATTGAAAAGAAAAGACGAGAGCAAAATTTTAAATAGCCACAATAAGCCACTCAAGTATTCAAAGATGCCTTTCTAACAAAAAAAAAACAAATAAACAAACTCTACCTGAATAAGGGCAGGTCACTTTGTTATAGTGAGGAAAAACTGGAAATCACCTAATATCTAACAATAATTAATGAAATTAATCATCCTGTGTTTGAAGAATATGTGTTAGTGACACAGTGCTTTTTCTCTTTTTTTAATTTGTATTGCAAAAATAATATCTGTTCATTAAAAAAAGTCAAATACACGTAGTTTAAAAGATTTTTGAAAACACATCACTCATGATCTCAGAACCTAAAATTAGGTATTGTTAAAGCTGATGTCTTCTCTTCTGGATGCTTATGTGTATCTACATGTTTATGGGCCTCCCAGGTGCCTCAGTGGTAAAGAATCCGCCTGTTAATGCAGGAGACACAGGAGATGCAAGTTTGATCCCTGGGTTGGGAAGATCCCCTGGAGGAGGGCATGGCAACCCACTCCAGTATTCTTGCCTGGAGAATCCCGTGGACAGAGGAGCCTGGTGGGCTACAGTCCATCGGGTTGAAAAGAGTCGGATGCAACTGAAGCCGCTTAGCACACGCTTACATGTATATGGGCTTCCCAAGTGGTTCAGCGGTAAAGAATCCACCTGTCAATGCAGTAGACGCAGGAGACACAAGTTTGATCCCTGGGTTGAGAAGATCCCCTGGAGGAGCTCATGGCAGCCCATCCAATATTCTTGCCTGAGAATCCCATGGACAGAGGAGCCTGGCGGACTGCACTCCGTGGGGTCACAGAGGGCTGGACACGACTGGGTGAGGGGCAGGCACGCAGATCTACCATTTCAGGAAAAGTCCTAATGAGCTCATCTTCCAGAAAGGACTGCTGTGTGTGTTTCCAAGATGCGTGTTCACTCATAGTGAAGATAAGTGCATCCTAAATGGATTACTGCCTCTAAATCGCCTTAGTCTCGAAGACCTGGGGGAGTTTTATTCTAGAAAATCAAGACTTCAGCTTTAAGCTCTGTCTACCCCTCTTCCGGACTTCAGGCATCCCCAGATCCTGCTTGGTGGCTTCTCTGTATAAAGTGATTCTGTGCTGGGGAGAAAAATTACCTTCTCCACATCCTCTCACGCCTTCCTCCTTGTATTTGTCTTGCCCCTGACTTTCCCTCACCACTCCCCAGCATGGCCATATGTGAGGGATTATTCTGGAACACAAGGAAGGAATGCGGGCCACCCTAAACCCCCGGCAGGGCATGGGAAACCTCTTCTTAGAAGCACCTGTCCTCCGAGGGCCCTAAAAACACACAAGATGAAACTGGGGGTTCAAACCCAGATCTACCTGGGGTTCATGTTATAGTTTGAAGAAAAATCAATTAAAAAATATTTTTTTCAAGTTAAATATATACTCACATATGGAATATGGGAACTGAGCTGGACAAAGAAAAAAATTTCAAAACAGAACTTTTATTTTATTTAATCAGTTTACTGCTCTCTCTAAAACCACAGATTCTAGGAAGAAGTCAGCAAGCTGTTTCTGGATGAGAACTTGATTCTTTTAAGGGTGACTATAAGCCTAATAAAATGGAGAAGGGAATAAAATTAAGCTTTCACAATCTAGGAAGTCTGGGGAAAGCGAATAACACAGCAAAAATGTAGAATAATTTGATGCCAGCCAAGAGCTTTAGATGTGATTTAAAAATACAATCAAGACAAAAAGCACCAAACATTACAACTATTGCAAAGCTTCAAGCTACTGAAATCTTTTTTTTTAATGTATATATATTTTTTCAAAGTCTGGAATTGTGTGCATGAATGATAAGAGAAGCCCACTAATGTATTTCAGCTGTGGAGACACAGAGGCAAGGGGCATGATAGAGAAGCTGAGCAGAGACCAATCAAGAGGCCCAGATGGCAAGAACCTTTGAGTCTTGAAGGAACTGGATAACAAACTTTGTGAATCATTGCCATTATATTTATAAATCAAAGAGCAGGAGATTCTCTAAATGCCTTTTATTTGAAGGGGTTTTTGTTTTGCCTTTTTCTCTAGGTTGTTTTTCTTTTTATGCAGTTTGAATCTTATTATGAGAAAAATTCCACTCGAATGAGATACCAAGAAGCAGCATCCACTCGAGATTCAGATCCAGAAAAATTATACAACTTAAAATGTGATCGGGGTAAAGCTTTGAAAAGTGCTAATGAGATTCCTCCAAGTTGGACCAGTTTCCGAGTTCTCAGGAGAAGCATGTTGGCCAGGCGTTACAATCTACTGCTGGCTCAGGCAGAGGACTGTGCACGTGATCACAAGGGGTGGCCAGAAATGGGCTCCCTCGCAGGAGAGCCTGGGTGAGTCCCCTCTTTCTGTCCATCAGCTGCATGACCTGGAGTGGGTAAACTAATCTTCCTGACTATTATAATCCTGAACTATGAAATCTGGAAAAGAGGCCTCTTAGGCCACTGACTTCAAATTTAAAAGTTATAAAGTGCCATCAATATATAAGCTAGTGGTTGCCGGAGGGGAAGGGGCAGTTAGGGAGTTTGTGATGGTCCTGTACACACTGCTATATTTAAAAATGGATAACCAACAAGGACCTACTGCACAGCAGAGGGAACTCGGCTCAATGTTATGTGGCCGCCTGGATGGGAGGGGGATTTGGTGAATGGATACATGTATACGTGTGGCTGAGTCCCTTCACTTACCTGAAACTATCACGTCACTGCCAGTCGGCTCTTGTTGCTGTTGTTTAGTTGCTCAGTTGTGTCCGACTCTTTGCGACCCCCTACGGACTGTAGCCCACCAGGTTCCTCTGTCCACAGGATTTCCCAGGCACGAATGCTGGAGTGGGTTGCCATTTCCTTCTCCAGCCAATCAGCTATACTCCAATACAAAAGTTCAAAAGAAAAAAAAAATGTATATATATATATATATATGATGTTATCATTTTAACTGCTATTATTCTGAGAAAACTCCTAAAGATTTGGGGAGCAATAAAGATGATCGCTATGCCAGGCAATCCATGGGGTCACAAAGGGTTGAACATGAGTGTGCGACTGAAAGGAACTGATGGCAGGCCATCTGAAATATACCCTGAAAAATGTTTTGAAACAATTAAAGACGATACAAATTGTGTTTAGGGTAAATCTAAGATATCAGAGAGGGGAAAACCACCATTGTTGAGCTTTCGCAGTGTATCTGATGCTATGCTTAGAAATGACGTCGCTCAGTCGTGCCCGACCCTTTGCGACCCCGTGGATTACAGTTTACAAGGCTCCTCTGTCCGTGGAATTTTCCAGGCAAGAGTACTGGAGTGGGTTGCCATTTCCTTCTCCAGGGGATCTTCCCAACCCAGGGATTGAACCCAGGTCTCCCGCATTGTGGGCAGACACTTTCCTGTCTGAGCCACCAGGGAAGGGCTTTGCATATGTTATCTGAGTTCAAATCTGATGAAATCAAGTGATATCTCAGCCCCATCCTTCCAACGGGAGAACTGAAGCCCCAAGAGACTGCACTATAAACCCAGGGTCTCCTTAGTGGGTGGTAGACAAGCTACAGTCCAACTCAGGAGGTTTGAATTCAGAAACAACCTACTTGACTGACACCAGCTCCTGGCATGAAAGACAGAAAGATAATGCTGGCAACAGAAGGCAGTAACAAGAGTCTTATGCAAACCATCAAGACCTGTGATGGCTTCATAAGTGGGAAGTCAGTTAAAGAGTGCATGCGTGATCAGTCATGTCTGGCTCTTTGCAACCCCCTGGACTGCAGCCCAAGAGGCTCTTTCTGTCCATGGAATTTTCCAGGCAAGAATATTGGAGGTTGTTGCCATTTCCTCCTCCAGGGGATCTTCCTGATTCAGGGATCTAACCTGTATGTCCTACGTCTTCTGCCTTGGTAGGTGGATACTTTACCACTAAGCCACCTGGGACGTTAAAGCAGAGAATCATAAAAATGATCCATGTAAATTTTTAATATTTTGCTTTAATTTAGACTATATAGCTATTCATCTGTTTATTATCTGGAAGTTGTTTAGAAAAAGAAACATGCTTCTTGAAACATATTTTTGAAGCATGTGCATTTCATAACACAGTTGACTACCAGTTCAATAGAACAGAATTCCACCCAGGGCAACTTTGGCTTCTGCTTGCTGAGAAGATTGGGCTCTGATATTATATTTCCTTTTCCCTGTCTTCCTCATTTTTTGATTTGTCTATTTCTGGTATGGCCTGAAGGATTTCATCCTTGACACTAAGTATATATTGCAATAAATAGGAATCATTAGTCCATTGTTATACAACATCTTTCTGTAAATCATTGGCCCCTCCAATTTGTCTGGGGTCAGTTACTAAACCGTGTTCTTAATTATCCTCTTGTAGTTCAGAATTTTTCCAATGTTGTCAACCTCAGGCAACATTTTTCTCGTCTCTTGAGATTTAGTCAATATTGAACTGAGAAGCAAAATCTCCTCTAATGTCAATGTTTTTTAATGATTACTTATAGTCTATATATACTTTCATGTCTTTTATTTCTGAAATGAAACTCCAAATTTATCTTTAAAACATTTTATAACCCTATGATCCATAGCTTGGAACAAAGGAGTTGCATCATGTTATAAAAATCTGGCATTTATGTAAATCACTTTCTTTACATTATTCATAACTAAAACATGAAGAAGCATATATTAGACCAAAGGTCTTGGAAGTTAGGGCCAGAAATGAAAGGTGAGAGAAATTTTACATCACAGCGAGAAATTTTATATCACATATACACACATGCCACACACATACACACATGTATAATGAAAAATTTTCATGATGTGCCCTTACAACCTATAATTCACACTGTTATTTTCTATTCTATTTTATTCTGTTTCATTTTATTTAAAAAAAAATTATTTTCCCAACTCGCTAAATGTATTTCACGACCCACCAAGAGTCAAAAGCTGTAATTTAAAAAACATTGATAAAGCATAGACTTTGTAGGTGTCTATTTTCTTCAAGTGTTTCTTCACGGAATGTGTATGTTCATAGGGGAAAAAAATCAATTTATAGAATAATTCAGTCTGTCTGTGCTGATTTTTGTGAAGAGTACTTATCTTGTAAAAACAACCAATTTATATCTCTTAAATCTCAGAGATTTTTCTTTTGCCCATAATAAAAAGTCAGAATTTGGAATTCCACCTGCATTGCTACCAGCAGCTGCTGAAAATCATTGCTTGAATTTTGTGTATTTTCATAGTGCTTGCTGTATTACCATTTGCACCATGACTTTCTAGAAAACATCTTAGAACTCTATCAACCTTATCAGAGAGTTATTCTCTAATAAAATTTTTCCTATTGATAAGTAACTTTAGCTCCTCTGTGGATTTTTAAACAGCAAATTGATCAGGGGGTAGCTTGTACCCTCCAGGGCCCACTGTCTGAGTACCATGGCTGTTCTCTACATTTAAATCATCATTTGTTGCTGTTAAGCTTCCAGGGCTGCCAATTTTCTGGTGTAGAGTCAAGACCTTTTCTGTAACTATTGGTCCACAGATTGGTATTCTGTGTATTCTTTCTTGTATAACCACACCAGTAATATATCTGATAAGTTTGTTTTATTTAAAGTAGAATGAGAATTTAAATGCACTCGGAAAGCCATGTGATTATAAAACCCTTCTATATGTTACAATTTCCCCCAAAATATTTATACTTATCTTATCATACCTAATTTGACTCTAGTTCCTTTTATACTTGATCTTAGCCAAAAGGTCAAAAAGTAATGACTCTGGTTCCTTTTTAAGCGTGCGTGCGTGCTAAGTCACTTCAGTCGTGTCCCACTCCTTGAGACCCTATGGACTGTAACCCTCCAGGCTCCTCTGTCCAAGAGATTCTCCAGGCAAGAATACTGGAGTGGGTTGCCATGCCCTTCTCCAAGGGATCTTCCCAACCCAGGGAGGGAACCCATGTCTCTATGTCTCCTGCATGGCAGGCAGGTTCTTTACCCCTAGAGCCACCTGGGAAGCCTCTTTTTAAAGCAGCCCATATATCTAAATTATTCAACTGGATTTTCATAGACACAGCTCTATTATTTTCACATCCATAATGTATTGGCTTATGTAACATTTAACTATATGATTATAATAACAAGGGAACACTGCATACACAACATTGGAGAAAATAAAAGTGACTCTGGATAAGTGTTCAGTTCAGGTGGAAGCATAAGTGCGCATGAGACCGCAGCAAGGAGTCTACTGGTGGCGAGCATTCAGAGTACACAGAAGGAACGGGGAGCCAGGCACAGCCCAAAAGCTGGTGAGAGGAGATGGGTTAGGAGAGCTTCTGTTGTCCCACAGCGGCTGTTCTGTTCTCGCTCAGTCACTCAGTCGTGTCCGACTCTTTGCCACCCCGTGGGCTGCAGCACGCCAGACCTCCCTGTCCTTCACTATCTCCCAGAGTTTGCTCAAAGTCATGTTCATTGAGTGGGTGATGCCGTCCAACCATCTCATCCTCTGTCGCCCCCTTCAACCCCTGTCCTCAATCTTCCCCAGCAGTTCATAGGGTCGCAAAGAGTCAGACAGGACTCTGCACCTGAGCAACAATGAATGGGGACTTCCCTGGTGGTCCAATGGTTAAGACTCTGCACTTTCCCTGCAGGTGGCACAGGTTCAATCACTGGTTGGGGAACTAAGATCCCACATGCCAGGTGGTGAGGACAAAAAAAAGAAGAAGAAGATAAAAAATAAAAAACCCAATGGGAGGAAACTGTGGATTCTTCAGGAGAGCTCAAGTTGTAACACATGTCTGGCAAACTAGGGGCCTACTAGAACATAGGAGAAGAAATCGAGGAGAAAGCTCATTACACACGACGACGGCAGCTCCCCACACTACTGAGTCACACAGAGCACACAGTCCCTTAAACCTCCCCGAGTCATTATCTTTTTCTCACCTCCAGACTCCACCAGCATCCAGGTATTCTGATTTCCAGTTCTCACCCACTACACCACACACCCACCAGAGATGTGAGTGGGGCTTAAGGAAAAGGAGGCAATACAGATAGAGCTTAGAGAAAATAAAATTGTTCATTTCTCCCAAATAATGCAGACTACATACTTCACAGAATTAATGTTGACAGAATTCACAGAGTTTAGAGGAAAGCAAGTGCCAGAGCTCACGTGGTTCCTCCCAGCCATTTCAAACCTCGCAATTTCTTTGCCATTGGTAACCTACCATGGAGAATTCATTTCATGCCTGTCTACTCTGGTAAAACCTTGGAATGAATTGAATTGTTACAAAAAGGTGAAAATTAGGAATGCCAAGAGTCATTTGATGCAGCTAATTAAGAGTCGTCATCTCTGCAGCTCGGCATGGGCTTCTGACTTTCTTTACCTGTAAACTTAGTTTCTGAAGTTGTGTCTGATAAAAAGAAGCGTGAGAAAACCCTCTGCCTGTTGTCAAGGAGAAGGTTACCTCTTTACACTGGAGCATTAGAGGGAAATATTCACTTTCAAATGATCTTTCTATTATTGGAATTATTTTGATCAGACTGAAAACCTGTAAGCTAGAGTTTAGTTCAGCTATGTGCTGGGTTAGGGGCTGAAAAAACAAAAGAGATGGACCTACTTCATCCATGACTTCCACCATATTTAGATTAAAATCCAAGCCTCTCTATTTTACTATAGTTGAAAAGAATCTCAGCTCCTTTCTTCTTAACAGGTTGGCAGAGTCCTACTCCTCTGACCTCTCTCTTCCCCAAACATGTCATGCTTGCTCCCATGTTTGGGTATCTGTGTTTGGCTGATTCTGCTGCCTGGAGTACATTCTTTCCCCAGCTCTCTATGTAACCCGGCACCTTCATGACATTCAAACAGCAGCTTGAAAATAGCCATCTCAACAGGTCCTCCCCGACCTACACACACCAGTCAGGATGCCTTCAGCAACAAGTGATAAGGAGGACCCAACTATAAAGAGCCAGAACAAAGCTTTGGTAATTCATGCAACACAGAACATAGCGGAAGCAGAATTCTGACACTGGATCTTCAACAGCATTAGGACTTTAGCAAAGACCCAGGTCCCTTCCACCTTTTCACTCTGCCATCTGTAGCAGGTCAGCAGTCCTCCTGTCAGG
Source organism: Capra hircus (assembly GCF_001704415.2). Classification (NCBI taxonomy): domain Eukaryota; kingdom Metazoa; phylum Chordata; class Mammalia; order Artiodactyla; family Bovidae; genus Capra; species Capra hircus. The sequence goes on from NC_030813.1 coordinate 112,832,895, forward strand.
ATCACAAGAGGATTGCAATTGCTCCAGCCGTCACAGGAAGACACAATGGTGTCCTGTAAAGAAGACAGGCATTTTCCCCCATGCAGCTTTTATTAGTAGGAAAACCTTTACCAGAGGTCCCACAGTTGGCAGCTCTTCAATCCCGTTGGCCAGGACCTGCTTTACTGAAACCAGTCACTATAAAAAGGAAGAAATGACCATGATTGATATTAAAGGGGAGTCTGGAGAAGAGTCACATTCCCTAAGATGACCAGAGGGTGAGCACCCCAGGAAAACTGAGGTTGTACCAGCTAGTACAGGCTGGGCTTGGGGAAGAGATTACTATCGAAAGATAAGCAGAAGCAGTGACCACAAAATCCAATCCAAGATAGCGCTCATTATGCTCTAGAACAGCGGACCTCTCAACCTTAGCACAGAGCGGAGCTCAGCCTCGTATTTCTCTTGTTCGTTTATTTGCCTAGTGTCTGATGCCTGAGTTCCGGGAGGGCAAGGCCCCTGGGCATTGCTTCACCAAGCTGTTCCTCAGCACCAGAACAACACCTGACACAGAGTAGGCACACAGTGAATATTTTTAAATGCGTGCATGCATGCACGTACCCACATCCATGCCCATTTTGCCTTTGCACACTGTGGTGGTGTGCCACATTCAACTTGACAAGCAGAAAAATCCACCAAGACTAAACCATCCCCACTTCAATGACCGTAACCTTGGGAGACAGCCACTGAGCTCATAGAACACATCTTATGTGATTTTTAGTGAAGCTTACAGGGCATTTAAACAGGATGCAACACTTTCTTCCTAAATTTTGCTCCTCCTCCAGCATTTCCTGATTCCATGATTATACCCAGATGCCCAAGATAAAGTTTCACTCTCTACCCAATTCCCCCTTCTCCTTTAGAGACCCCCACATCCAACAGTCAAGTCCCGAAGAACTCAAAACCCTATTCCCTCATCTCAATTTTCACTGTCACTGCTTTAGTTAGATTATGTTAAATAAATTCTAAAATACTGGTCAACTTTCTATCATACTTTGACTCCTATTTTCTTATTTCACGAGACCCAGCATTAAAACTCAGCTATCAGAAAAAGATCTGGCTCATTATTAGTTTGAATTACTGTAATATGCAGAACATTCTCCATTTCTGCTTTTTTCCATCCTCAGTAAGGTTACACTTGAGAAGACAAGGAAAGAGAAAAGACAGTTTAAGCTTTTACTTTAAATGGCTATTTCTTACAGTGGAAGAAAAAGCAAGAGCATAACTCAATATTTTCAGCTTGATCCTCAGCCAATTGTACAGAGTTCAATCTTGTAAAAATCCATCAGTATAGAAAATAAATGAAACAAAGGTAGTCCAACATCTTTTATAATTCTGGGATGCTAGCCATGGACAGTAGGCTGAGTGCCAAAGAACTGATGCTTTTGAATTGTGGGGTTAGAGAAGACTATTGGACAGCAAGGAGATCGAACCAGTCCATCCTAAAGGAAACCAACCCTGAATATTCATTGGAAGGACCACTGCTCAAGCTGAAGCTCCAATACTCTGACTACCTGATGTGAAGAGCCAACTTGTTGGAAAAGACCCTGATGCTGGGAAAGATTGAAAGCAAAAGGAGAAAGGGGCAGCAGAGGATGAGATGGCTAGATAGTACTGCCAACAGCTTGGACACAAATTTGAGCAAACTCTGGGAGACAGTGAAGGAAAGAGGAGCCTGGCATGCTGCACTCCATGGAGTCGCAAAGAGTTGGACCACGACTAAGCATAATATTGCAAAGCTTACCAAACAGTGTTCCATGAGGCCTGGAGAGGTGTGTTTGATGTCCTGTGTCCCTCTCCTGATTCTCATCAAGACTGTTCCATTTCTATGGGCTTTACAGGCTAGGGTCCAGGAAAGATTCTATTTGAAAAGAGTTTCATGGTTTGTTCGTTTAAAAAAACATTGTTTTATTATATTTTGTCCCTACTTTTTAATAAAAATCAGGATAAACTGGAAAAGTAAAAGCCTTGTCACAAGCAATAGGAAACTTAAGCCTCGTATACGTTGCTATCTACATTAAGATGGAGTTCTTCAAGCATACCCAAAGCAGAAAGCTTTGCTTCAAGTCAATGCTGAATGAACTTAGCTTGGGTCAACCAGAGATGCAAGTAACTGTGAAGGAGAAGAAATGAAAGATTATGTACAAAATATCTTAATTATATCTTAATAATATGTTATTGAAGATGGTGACTAAAAGTGAAGACAGTGTTTTGGATTCTCGAATGGAGCTCCCATACTAACCTGAGTGTTTGTGCCTTTGACACTTCTGAGGTTAGCACATCCCTGTTTCCAGAAATGTGTCTGTACAAAGGGCTTCCTTGGTGGCTTAGATGGTAAAGAATCTGCCTGCAATGCAGGAGACCCAGGTTCAGTGCCTGGGTCGGGAAGATCCCCTGGAGGAGAGCATGGAAATCCCCTGCAGTATTCTTGCCTAGAGAGTTCCATGGATACAGAAGTCTGGTGGGCTACAGTCCATGGGATCACAAAGAGTCGGCCATGACTGAGCCACTAACATGCACAAAAAAAACAGGAGAGTATCTGCCAAAATAAGGCTGCTTTTATTAAATAAAGTCACGGGTTAGTAACTGCCCCCAAGTAATGCGTCTTGAATCTGTTATTCTCAACATACACACCACACAACATAAGCTCTCTTTGGGTTTTACTTTCACTTTCAAAATTCATCTCACTTGGGTTTAGTTTCATCCCAAATCTGCTGTCTTTTATTAATTCTGGCCTTTGCTTTCACCACGAATTCTAATCATTTTGTTCATATGATAACACCCCCTCCAAAAAAGAGCTTAAGAGAACCATAGCAAATATTTCTTAGACTGGTTCTGCTCTCCCTTCCTACCTGCTTCATTTCAAATTATGCAAAGTATAGAAAGATTCTGATCACCACAGGAAGAGGCCAATAACAAAGCAGGGCTTTGTTGTCCAGAAATACATCTTATGGAGATCCACTTGGCCTTGGCAATGATACAAACAAATAGTAGAGCAAAGAGAATCACCCTGTGGAAACATGATCTCCCCCTTTGAACATTACAGCAATGAGAAATCTAAGAAGTATTAATGACCAAATACTTCTATGGGCAGTGCTTAAACCTACTTTCCAGACTCCCACTGTCTTCCTGGCCCCTCTCAGGCTGCATTTCTTTGCTTCCTGAATCCTTGCAACAAATAGTCTTTCTCTCTGCAAACATTAGGCAACACAACAAGCAAGCATAAACCACCTGTCAAGAACACTGCACAACCCTAAGTGCTATGGAAGAGACACAGAGGTGAGCTTGCCTGGGAATTTATTGCTTAGCAGGGAAACTAATTCTTGTAATCTAGCAAAAATATAGAAACAAACCAGTGCTTAAAGAGAGAAAAAGATGAGGCTTTTTTAGACAAGGTAGCATGTGAGCTGGTTTTAAAAGATTGGTAAGATTTAGACATGCAAGGATGAAGGCATCCGTAGTAAAGGAACTCATGAATAAACATGCCAAAATGATAAAGCATAAAATAGTTCAGAAAAATGAAGCCTAGAACTTCAGCTTCGGAGCCTGAAAAACTCAGTTTCAAATCCGAGCTGATGAAGCCAGCTCAGACATCTTGGACGGCACAAAGGGTGGCTTTCCTCTGTGAAAGTGATAGTCGCTCAGTCATGTCCGACTCCTTGTGACCGCATCTTCTGTCTTTTAGCACTGGTTTGTTTTTATATTGAACCTGTATCTCTGCAGTGCAGGCAGATTCTGTACCATCTGAGTCGCCTGATGTTGAGATGTGGACACGGTTTTGGTCCTTTGAGGCAACACATTTCCTCCAATAGTGCCCCATTCTTTCCTTCCCTCCAGCACTGTCTCATGCCATGGTTAAGATCAGATACTCAGATTTATAAAGCCACCCGCCCAAGGACACACACTTCTCAGAGCCTGAATTCAACCTGAAATCTCTTGAATTTCAAAACTCCCACTCAGCCAAGATCCGCTGCCTACATCCCTTCACCTCCTGCACTAGAATCTGTCTCCTCTAGTTTTAACCATCCTGGGAACTCAGAGTACACGCATCCCACCCACACCTTGCTAGGCAACCAGCAGCATGGGGGAAACAGACGACGTACAAGCTTAATGTCACCAACTGACCTTTGTTCTTCTCTGCACCATTTTAAGTAACAAACAAATTACTGGCCACTGCGTGCATTCCCTGATCTAAGCTCATCACATGTTTCGGTTTATAATAGCACACAGACAATACCATCTTCGGCACAATAAACTAAAGAAAAATATACTTAGTACTACAATAATCTACATTACTATGATACATCAAGATATTTTCAAGCACCATTTCAAACTTCCATCTGTTTTTTTCTAGATTCGGTGGGGAAGAGAAAACAAAGATCGCAATTAAATCAACCCCCCTTGTAAGTAAGCAGTAAGTCACTCCATAGTGAAAGAAGTCATTTTCTGTGAAACTGTGTGAAGCCATGAGTGCTGGCTCTTCCTAGACATCACTAACATGTCTTCTTAGCTCTAGTTGCTGGGTGATTTAAACAGTAAACATTTATTTCTAATGATTCTAGAGGTTGGGAACCCCAAGATCAAGGTGCTGGCTGATGTGGTATCTGATGAGTGCCCTCTTCCTGCTTTGCAAATGGTATCTTCTCAATGTTTACTCACATGGTGGAGAGAGCAGAGAGCAAAAGAGAGAGAGAGAGAAAGAGGTGGGGGTGAGGAGAGAGAGAGACAGAGAGAGGTGGGGGTATTTCCTGCCTCTTACTCATGATCCCATTACCTCCCAAAGACCCTTACCTCTTAATGCTATTACATCAGGGGTTAGGATTTAAGCATATGAATTTTGAGGGGATGCAAACATTCAGTCCATAATGTATGGTCATTGCAATCACTCTACAGGAAGGTATTTTAAAAATCTTGTTTACATGTGAAGGTGCTAGCTCAAAGAGGTTAAGCAGTATGCCTAAGGTCACATGACAAAATCAGTCACTAAGCGGGAAATGTAAACCTGGATGTGTTGCGCCCTAAATCCTACCTTCTTGTAGAGCTGTATTCCAACGCCAGTTTCTTTAGAATCCATCCCACTTCATCACTCCTCTCTGACCTCTCTTTATAAGCTCTGTTCTTGTTCTCCCCTAAATCTGCTGATTTTCCAAGATTTACTGGGTGCCTCCAAGGTGCTAAGCACTGTTCTACATGATTTATAAGTACAATCTCACTTGATTTTCAGAACAGCCTAAGGAAATGGGCAAAGCTGGTCCTCAGAATGGCCATCCTGACTGTTTAGAGATAGTATCCATCTTGCCCAGTCAGTGCCAAGCCAACCAGTTGTTACATCCCTTTAGTACTATTCCAAGGCTCTCCTAGTAAAGAATCTGCTTGTAGCACAGGAGATGAAGGAGACACGGATTCGACCCCTGGGTCAGGAAGACCCCCTGGTGGAGGAAATGGCAGCCCACTCCAGCATTCTTGCCTGGAGAATCCCGTGGGCAGAGGAGCCTGGCTGCCTGCACTCCATAGGGTCGCACAGAGCTGGACACGACTGAAGCGGCTGAGCACAAGCAATGAGCACCTGGAACACACTCAGTAAATACGCCTAAGACATGGGAACTGAAGCTTTGAAAAGTGGTGACACACTCAGGGCCTCATGGTTGGAAGGGAGCATCAGCAAGATTCAAATCCAGGTCACTTGGTGGCAAAGACCATTCCCACTCCACGTCCACTTTTCTCTGAGGCATCTGCCTATTGCAACAAGGTCTAGAATCAAATAGTTCATCTGCCTGTCATCAGTCCAGTTCAGTCACTCAATCATGTCCGACTCTTTGTGATTCCATGGGCTGCAGAACACCAGGCTTCCCTGTCCATCATGAACTCCTGGAGCTTACTCAAACTCATGTCCATCGAGTTGGTGATGCCATCCAACCACCTCATCTTCTGTCACCCCCTTCTCCTCCTGCCTTCAATCTTTCCCAGCATTAGGGTCTTTTCCAATGAGTCAGTTCTTCACATCAGGTGGCCAAAGTATCGCCTGGCATGTACTTAGATAAATAGGTAACCTCTATGAGTCTTGAGTTCCTCATCCGAAATACGAAGCTTTAACATCCAACTCAAATAATTTGTCATGAGCTCTAAATCTAAACAACTATGATTGGTTTGGCTCGCAAGTTGCAGGCACTGAATTATCAGTGAGTATGAGTCTCCTGATGAGGATGAAAGAGGAGAGTGATAAAGCTGGTTTGAAATTCAACATTCAAAAGACTAACATCATGGCAGCTGGTCCCATCATTTCATGGCAAATAGAAGAGGAAAAGTAGAAGCAATGACAGATTTTATTTTCTTGGGCTCTAAAACCACTGGATGGTGACTGCAGCCATGAGATTAAAAGATGCATGCTCCCTGGAAGGAAAACTATGGCAAACCTAGACAGTGTATTAAACAGCAGAGACATCACTTTGCCAACAAAGGTCTGTATAGTGAAATTTACAGTTTTTCCAGTAGTCATTACGGATGTGAGAGTTGGACCATAAAGAAGGCTGAGTGCCAAAGAATTTATGCTTTTGAATAGTGGTGTTGGAGAAGGCTCTTGAGAGTCCTCTGCACTGCAAGATCAAACCAGTCTAATCCTAAAGGAAATCAACCCTGAATATTCACTGGAAGGACCCTGAAGCTGGGAAAGATTGAGGGCAAGAGGAGAAGAAGGTGACAGAGGATGAACTGGTTGGATGGCATCACTGACTCAATGGACATGATTTGAGCAAAGTCCAGGGGATAGTGTAGGATAGGGAAGCCTGGCGTGCTGCAGACCATGGTGTCACAAAGAGTTGGACACGACCTAGTAACTGAACATCAGAGTTAATCGCCTTAAACTACACATTGCTTTTACCACTGATGAACAATTTCTTCTTTCTGCCTTTTATTTTTTTCATTTGGTATTTATTTATCCATCTCCCTTAAGAACCAGGACTCTTTGACCCATGTCAGCATCCCCCATGGTACCCAACCAAACGCATGGAAAAGAAGATGGTGAAGAGGAACAGGATGTAGAGGAGGGATGAGCCAGATCTCCTGATACGAGGCAAGATGGGGGGGTGTGGGGTGGAGCCCCGGGAGGAGAGCTGGGGGCCAAGGCTCCAGAGACACTGCCTGTGTCACCAGTATCCCGGGTGTCCTGCCTCGGGATGAAATGTTGGGCTCTAGTCTCCCATGGGAACGCTAATTAGCTGGGTGACTTTAATCAAGTTGGTTTGCCTCTCTGGGCCTCAGCATCCTTGCCTATGGAATGAAGGAAATGCGCTAAACCCAAGGATCTCTTCCAACCCTGGATTCCATACCTTTTTGTTCCACCTCCAGACACAACAGTGTCACGCTAAGCTTGCAATGATCACAGGGTGAGGTCTCTGCCTGGCTCCTCCATCAAACCTTGAGCTCCTCCAAGAAAAGTACCACACACTGGATTTTGTCGGCTGCTGCCGCCTTTTCATTTCCCCCTGGACCTGGCATTATTTTGCTTAACGAACGAATGAATGACCTGAAGGAGTGAGGAGTTCTGACAGCCCAAGAGCAGAAGTCTGGGCTCAGACAGAGCTGATGGAACAGCAACGCGACTGCTTCTGCTACGAGTGGGTTTGAACAGACTGCTGGTTTGTCCCAGGGTTCGGGGACAGTCCCAGTTTTCACTTGTCCTGGTGTAATTATTAGAACATTTCCTTTCAGCTTTGCAAATGTCCCCACTGGATGATAAAGGTAATGGTCACCTTGGAAATGAGGGAACCCAGGGTCCGTGATACTGACCATGTGCCAGTTGTATTGACCAGCTCTTTTAGTACATGTTCTTGGTCAATCTACCTCAAAACTCTTAATATAGCAGTTATTATCCCCATTTTACAGATAAAAACTTTGAGGTTCAGCAAGTTTGTGTAAAGGCTGAAAACCTCAGAGCAACTAATAGGTAGTGGCTACATTCCCCTCCTGGACCACCAGGGGTCAAAGTTCTGCTCTTTCTATTCTGCCACGCGGTTGGATCACAGGGGTCAATGGGGAGAAGGAAGGGTCACGGTCCTCTAGACTCAGGGTGAGATCTCTCCCCCACTGATCTCTCCTGCGACATTCCCTCAACTCCTAATTTTTCTTTGCTGGATCCTCTCCACTCTAGGGTGGCCACGGTGTCCATTTTAGTGGGGTGGGCATGTCTCTCCATGTTCCATCCCTCCTCCCCTTCTAACTCCAGAAACTAAGTCTGCAAGAGAACTGTGCTAGCAACTCGGACAGAAGGAATCACAGACTCCTTGAGCAGGACACATCAGGAGTTAGTCTTCATGGTAAAAGGGAGGGAGCATCTAGATGAGGGCTTCTCCCCAGACACTATGGGGATGGAGAAGGATGTGGACTTTTTGAGTCCCTCTGCCTCGGTGTGAGTCCTGATCAGCCATCTCCAACTACTTGACATGGAGCTAATAATTTAACCCCCGACAGAGTCTGCTTCTTCATCTGAGCAGTCGTCACGTCACAAGAAGACCTCTTTTTAACCAGTTGCTGGCTGGGAGTGGCACAGTGCAGGATAGACCTTGGGATCTTCAGACCCCATCTCTCATAGACGGGGATTCCCAGGGGGCGCTAGTGGTAAAGAACCCACCTGCCAATGCAAGTGGATGTAAGAGACACGGGTTCGATCCCTGGGTCAGGAAGATCCCCTGGAAGAGGGCATGGCAAACCCACTTCACTCTTCTTGCCTGCAGAATCCCATGGACAGAGGAGCCTGAGGGGCTACACCCCATAGCATCGCAAAGAGACAGACACAACTGAAGCAACTGAGCGTGCACGGACGCACCCCATAGACAGATCCCCCACACAAACTCCTCTTCCATCTCTGTAGCCTCCAGTGCGTCCTCTGGATGGAACCTGGGGACCCCCCCTGTTCTCTGCCCTCCCATTCTCCCCACCACCCCTCATTTCACCCTCTCTCATTCTGAGTTCACAGCAACAGCCTCTGCTTTGCCCCGTTCCCTTCCATCCACCAGTTTTTCTCCACTCTCATTCCAGATGGATTTCTTTTAAAGTGCAAATCTATTCATGTCCCTTGACTACTTAAAATTCTTCAGTCGTTTCCTCTCGGCCTCAGAAGCAGCTCAAACTCCTCGGAGAGAATCACGCGGCAAGCGGCCGGGGTGCCGGCCTGTCCTCACCCCGTGATTTCCTGGTCTCTGGCCACTGAGCACTTTGCTGTCCCATGCGGGGGCCACACACGTTCAGCCTCAGGATTCTCATGATGCTTTTCTCTGCTCCGAGAGTGGTCCTCTCCCCTGCCCATCCTCTACCCCACCCCACCCCCCACTCACTCCTATCTAGTTCATTCTGTCAAGTCATTTAAACTGTAGCCTGAACCTTACTTTCACACCACAGCCAACCTAGGTCACCCCTTACAGATGTCGAAGCCCCTTGTATTCCTGCCCTACTAAAATTCAATCTACTTGGAATGACTGATTCACCACCAGCCTGGAAGCTGTGTGGTGGAAGGGACCACATCTGACTGCGTGTGTGTGTGTGTGTGTGTGTGTGTGTGTGTGTGTGTGTGTGTGTGTGCATGAGCATACTAAGTCGCTTCACTCGTATCTGACTCTGTGTGACGCTATGGACTGTAGCCCGCCAGGCTCCTCTGTCCATGGGATTTCCCAGGCAAGAATACTGGAGTGAATTGCTGTGCCCTCCTGCAGGAAATCTTCCCGACCCAGGGATCGAATCCTCATCTCTTATGCCTCCTGCTTTGGCAGACAGGTTCTTTACCACTAGTGCCTCCCGGGAAGCCTACATCTTGCTTTGCATCTCCCTAAATTTCTGCACAGTGAGGCGCCAGAGGCAAGGCAAGAACTCCGTTTACTCACTCACCCCCTCATCTGTTCTCCATCCGTGCTCTCCGCTGTGGTGGAGCGGGCACTTCTCCCCTCTTCCCATCATCTTTTCTCTGCTACCCCAGCAACTAAGCCTGTGAGAGAGGACTGTGCTTTGTAGTTCAGAGAAGAGAAAGACTCACAAACTCTTCGAAGGTGCTGCACAGAGGAGCTGACTCTCACAGGGCAAGAGGTGAAATGCTGGGACTTCCCTGGTAGTCCCATGGTTAAGACTGTGCGCTTCCACTGCAGAGGCGCGTGCGTTCAATTCCATGGCCAAAAATTAAAAAATAAGATTTTAAAAATTTGTGTCAATGAAAAAAGAGCAGCTCCCTTGCTCTGAAGCCAGGCTTTGGTGAGGACCTCTGCCCTCTCCCTTGTTCTCAGGGCAGGATATGAAGCCCCTCACTCTGTCCCCCAGCCATTCCCATCAGTGGGACCAGATGGAGCAGAGACTGAGAACACAAATTCAAAGCAAGATCCTGGGAGAAGGAAGAGGCTGAAAGAAAGAAGCAACAGGATGAAAATGGCCAACGGGGTATGTGGGAGAAGAGGGGAGAAAAAGGAAGACACTCTGGGTGGGTCCTGAGAGACTAAGACTGACATTTCCCACCCATAATTGGACTAGAGAAGCTGTCTCCAAAGATTGTTCCAAACCATCCCACGGATTCCAGAGGATTTGGAACACGTGTATTCCTTCAGCCTGCAGTAGAAGACCGATCCAGTGTTTGCCTGAATTCCGTGGATAAACTTCAGAAGAGGCATGCCTTATATCCATCCCCCATGCAAATGACTGACCTAAATTCCCATAATGTCAGAGCCCTGGGGCCTGGTTATCTGAGAGGCAGAACCAGACAATGTATCCAAAAGCCTAATGACCCCTCCAATTAAGCCATTATGGATTCAAATTTCCCATATCAATTCTCCCCAGAGTTTATCCTCTTAGAATGAAAGTGATGTTAAATATGCCCGGATGATCCTCAGTGGTCTGGGTTAAATATGCAAGACCCAAAACTTTATCTAAACTAAGAGCACGAGAACCTAAAGGAGGCCAAATATATTCCAAGGACAGTGTCCTGACCTAATTTCAAAAGGCAAAGTAGTCAGCTATAACTCAGAACAAACAAAGAACAACACAATCTTCAACCATATTAAGGGAGGAGGGTGCCTCAGCTAAGATGATACAGAGGCTTCACTAGCTTTTTAAAAAATGAAGCCGGTTGCAAAATTAGAATCTACCATTTGATTACAAGTATGTTAAAAAATAAAGAATACCCCAGGTGGTGTAGTGGTAAAGAAACTGCCAGCCAAAGCAGGAGATGTGAGTTTGATCCCTGGGTCAGGAAGATCCCCTGGAGAAGGGAATGGCTACCTACTCCAGTATTCTTGCCTGGAGAATCCCATGGACACAGAAGCCTGGTGGGCTACAGTCCACGGGGCTGCAAAGAGTTGGACATGACTAGACAACTGAGCATACGTGCATAAAAGTAAATAGTTCTTAGATTTCACCAAGATTCTGGCATCTTAAACAACGGTTATTTTTCTCTATCCCTTGCAACTTTTTATGTCTGTGTTTTATTTTTGCCTAGAGAAAGAGGGTAGAGGGAGACAGAGAAAGAAAGAAAAAGAGGTATTTAAACATCCTAAGCAACATTAAAGAGGAAGGGATCAACAAGAAACATATAACCCATATAAAGAGCCTAAGAATGTGTTCTGAAAGGGAAGCCTTCATCTTTGAGCCAAGATGAAGGTCGCCTGGTGAGTCCTATGGAGCCCTTCTCGGAATAAAGTTCTTAAATACATAAAGTAAAATGCATATGCGTACAAAAGAAACCAATTATATAAAAATGTAGCTGCCAACACATTAAAAACCACAAATTTGAGATTAAGTAATGCCTGTGCTTCTTTATGGAAGCCTTAAATAATAAATGGTGCACCTAATTGAAGTAGCAAATCAGCATACATGATGCCGCAGGCTCTCTGCCACGGTTGTAACAGAGCATGAGAGGTCTCTGGTGACAAAGGCACGGGGGTCGCTAACACTACTGTGGTTTGCTACTCACACATGCTGTTAAAAGACACCCTAAATTTCAGTTAGAAATAGTGGAAATAGTGAAGTTCTCTTCCATCCACGCTTAGGGACTGAGGTTAGAATTTCTGCTTCAGAATCTGTAGAGAAATCACCCTTTAGGACAGTGTCTGGGAGAACTGACTTGTGTTATGTGCCTACCATGTATGATGCACTGGTCCATACAGAATTCTATATTCCCCGTAATCCCATTTTCCCCTTTACCTTAGCTAGAGGAGAAGGGGTCACAGAGGTGAGATGGTGAGATGGCATCACCAACTCCATGAACATGAGCAAACTCCGGGAGAGGGTGAAGGACAGGGAAGCCTGGCGTGCTGCAGTCCATGGGATCAAAAAGAGTCAGACATGACTTAGTGACTGAACTAGCTAGAGGGCATTGAGAGGGAAAGTTTTGAAAAATAGGCTCCTCCGCTATATTGTGGCAATATTTAATAGGCAGAGAATAACCGGCTCAAAGTCTAATCCTTTATTAAGGTTAAATTTTACTGAACAACTCACTCCTGAATTCCTGGAGTTGACACCCATTGGAATCCAAAAGTTGCAGACAAGAATTCCAAGCTTTTGGACTTTCTTCAAACTCGAAGTATCTGTGAGTTAAAAGGTAGAGACAACAAACAGAAGTCTGGCACACAGAGTCAGGGCAGATAGCATGGCGAAGCTGCCCTCAGCAAACCCATGGTGGGAGGAGCCAGCAAGGCTGATGGATAGAACAGGACGGAGGGAAGAGAATCAGGGCCTTGGATTCTGAGACCTGGGTGAAGAACGGGGCAGGTGATGGAAGATTTAGGGAGAGTGTTCTGTTGTCTTTTGTTTCATTTACATTTGCAGCTGATTGCTTGACTGTTATATTTGCAGGAGATGCTTTGAGCGGAGAAGAAGGACTCCCAAGGAGAAGAGGACTTCATAAGCCTTGAGCCTCTGCCCATCAATGAGGCGCCAGGGCGTGGGATCGCTCATCTTCCCCCGGGAGCTCTATTCCTGCAGCAGAAAATCACACATGCAGCCAGCTTTACAACAGGCTGAGTTGAGCCTCTGTGGGTAGATTCTGGATTCTCTTATTCGGGCCTTTTCCCTGAGTCATGTTAAGATATTCAAGAAAGACTTCAGCTTGTGAAATGTCTTCAATCTGAAAGCAAATGTTTAATTGCAGGGTCAGAGAAAACCAAAGATTCTGCACCCATCCTCCCCAAAAAAGACTAAATCAAACATGCAAATTCCATTAAAATAAACAAAACAAGCAACTGGTTAGGGAGGGTTGTGATGACAGATGAAAGCTCGTTATCTCACTGTTTTGTTTATTTGCTTATTTATGTGGACATCTTGGTGCAAGACAAGTTTTGAGGAAGAATCTGTGTATCTGCAGGGGAATCTCGCACAGGACATGGACCTAGAGTAGAGGGTTCAACAAATAGTTGCTGAATCCAAATGGAATTTCCTTAGAGTGAACTCTCTCCCTCTGACCCTGCTCTAACGCATCCTGCATTTTTGAATTCACTGCGCATGCTTAGCTTGAGGTTACAGAGAGAACAAGGTCAGGGTTAATTAGGAACAGGCAACATTCCCATAGTGACAGGAGTCAGGACTTCTAAGGACAAATCCTTAGTGCTCATTACTCCAGAGCTCTTATTCCATGAAAGAGGGAACAGGAGCCTCTGGGGAAATGCTAGGACTTGCCCACTGGCTTGGAGAAAGCGGGGAGGGATTTAACCCATGAAGTCACGCAGGTTTCCTTGGGCACTTTAGATCCGTTCCAAAGCGTAGAATATTGACGTGGATCCTAAGACAGGAGCAAATTGGGAAATGATGCTGTAACTGCAGTTTCTTCTCAGACTCCATGAGTCTTCGCTCCAGTTCAGCATTTCCTTCTCCCTCCTTCTCCCCTCTGGTTTGGCAGCAAGAGAGCATCTAAGACAGTGACAGGAATGATCTCCTTGGCAATTAGCAGGGGATTTCCCCCTGGAAGGGGCTGGGACCACGCTGCAAAGATGCAGGTTCCATCCTGTCAAGATTGCCTACGGAGCAGTAGGATACAGGAAGGCACGAGTTCAGGAAGGCAAAGTAGCGATTTGTCTGTCTCAGGAGGCCCCACGTGCACGTGCAAAGTCAGATCCAAAGACGAAGGGGCCGGGAAGAGAGAGGGGCCATCCCAGCCTGGGCAGAGGGAAGGGGGAACCAAGGAGCAAATTCTGCCTGTGGGAATCATAGTAGCCCCCAGGCCAGGCAAGGGGACTTCAGGAACCTACGGGAAGATGCAGACATGGCCACCAACAGCGCCTCCGCAGCCATCAGTTTTAATCCTACAAGAACAATAGCTGTCATGAGTCGTGTTCCCAGAGCTTGGGAAAGGGTGGGAAAGCACGCAGACTTGGGGAGGTGGAGGGAGGGGTGGTCCCAGTAGCAGCTCTGCCCTGAATCAGTCCAGTAACCCACAGGGCAGGATGAAGCTGCAGAGGTAGTAGGCTATTGCCTTGGCTGAGTGACTGGACTTTCTCCTGAGGGCAGTGGAGACCCGGGGCAGGTTCAAAGCATGGGAGTCCGTGGTTTGAGGTGCTTTCTCTGAAGGCTATGTAGATAGTATGTTAGCACAGTGATTCCCCAAGAACAGCCGGCAGTACCTGAGAACCTGTTAGAAATGCAGATTCTCAAGCTCGGTGAATCAGAATCAGGCAGGGACCTAGCACCTCTGTTTTAATGATGTGGGAAGCACTGGATTGGACACTGCTCTCATTGGCTGGAACACCCAACAGTATACTGCTGTAGGGGCCCTGGGGAGTGCTGAGAGGACCTGAAGGTGGGTGGTGGTGGTCTTTGCCAGGGAAAGGTGTAGGTAGCATTAAGAGGCCAGAAGAACAAGTCCTGGTGACAAGGGAGTGAGGACAGACGAGGCACAGGAAATTCACAGGCTGTTTGATTCCTAAACTGTTGCTAGAAGGTGCCATTTGCTTCAGGCAAGAAGGAATAAAAGCAGGTTTGCTTAAGTCAGTGGGGGGCCGGGGGTTCCCCATTCCTTCCTTCCATCCCCCATCTTCCCAGGCCCTCATTCAGTTTCATCCCTGAGTCATTCTAGATGACCTCGGAGGAGCAAAGACAGGAGACATCAGTGTCCTAGTGTGTAGTCGTCCCATGCAGGCTGCAATCAGTGGACCCTCAGGAGACAAGTCTGCCCTGGAGATCAGCCTTTGGGAATCACCACGGAGCGTGGTGTTGATAAGACCAAGCCCTGGAGCTGCCTACCTGGACTCACCATTTCCAGTCCACCGTTTATTAGCAGTGTGACCTCAGGCAAGTTTCGCAGCCTCCATTTCTGCATCTGTGAAATGGGGGTGGCGAGACCAGGATGCACATTTTAATTTTAGGATTATTAGGAGGACAAAATGAGTTAGTGAGGGTACAACATTTAAGACAGTTCGTGCAAGGTGATGTCAGTGTCAATCACTCAACACTATTATCATTGAGGTTGTTGCTTTTATTATTCTTGGAAGTGGGAGATTTGAAGAAAGCAGGTCCTCCAGAATGGGAAGACTGAAGGGACCCTTTCCTCTGATTCTTTTCAGCAGCATCCACTCAGTCCTGACCCCTGGGGCCGCACACCTCTACCCTCCTCCATCTAGCCTGCTTCTTCCTTTTCAGCTTCCTCCCCGCAAGTGTGGCCCTTCTCAACTGGAATCGCTGAAACCATCCAAGGTCTCAGAACATATTCAGTGGATGGCTCAGCTTAAAGACAAATTTTTAGGAGGAGAAAATGATCTTTAATAGGTGTGCATGTTGATCACCTATGGGGCCAGCAGACCTGGGAGACAGGAGTCCTCCAGGCCTCCTGGCTGGTGGGTAAAGCATAGTCCTTTAAACAGATCATATCAATACAGAGTGAGAGGAGCTAGGAGGGGGCACAGGGCAGCAAGAGGCCTCAAAGGAAAGTTTTATCTCTAGCTAGAGATCTCCATCACAACCCACTGATAATTTTGTGTTCCCACACTGGAATTAACAGAGCATCACAACTCTGCCAAGGCCTTCCCAAGTGGCCCAGTGGTAAAGAATCCACCTGCAATGCAGGAGACCCAGGTTTGATCCCTGGATAGGGAAGATCCCCTGGAGGAGGAAATGGCAACCCCACTCCAGTATTCTTGTCTGGGAAATTCCATGGACAGAGGAGGCTTGCCGGCTACAGTCCATGGGGGTCACAAAGAGTCTCACAAAACTGAGCACACACCACACACACACAAGAACTCTGCTTTTGGAAAAGGAAATGCTGAGAAAGTACAAACTCATCTTTTCCAAATGTCCCATCTTTTCTACTCTGGGTTTTGGAAGCAGGGCTCCTTGGCAGGAGCAGAGAGAGTACCATGTAAGCTCTGAGCAGGCAGCTTTCCTGGAGCATCACAGGAAACAGAAAACATCCCCAGATGTGGGGCAGAACCAAAGCTGCCGCCTCCAGCCGCTGGGGCTGACCATGCTCCCGGCTTCAACCAAGGTCAGCTGGAGAGATGGATGGACTAAAATATAATCCCAGAATGGGCTCTGAGAACTGAATAGAAAGAGAGAGGCCCAGAGGCACAGACAGAACTCTCCAGGGATGAAAAGGTTGTGGAGAAAGGAGAAGAAACACAGAGAGGAAGCGATAAAAGGATTCTCAGATAAGGAAACTTCCAAGGACGAAGGGGCCTAAGAGATTGGCAAATGATGGAGAGAGCTCATAACTTCTCTTCCTCTGGTCCACAGGAGCAGAGACAGCTGCTGATGAAAACTGGTACAGAGCTCAGAGAAGTGTTGGGAGAAGACAGTGTATCCGATGACCCAGCCCCAGGCTTGAAATTGGCTGATGGTTCTCCCAGCACAGCAGAGGTGAGCGACCCACTGATTAGGGAAGAATGTGTTCTGTCATCCCTGCAGGGCAAATGGCCTTTTTTTTTTTTTTTTTTCCTTTTTCTTTTTCTAAACCCTGAGAAAGGATCCCCTCTTCCCGCAGGTCCAGTCATCCTCAGAAGTCTCATGGGCAACACATGAGACGCATCTTGGCAAACCAGAGTCCTCGACAGCAACTCGTCACAGCACAGGCTCTTTCTGTGGGAGAAATAATGAAACACCTTATTAGTGAAACAGAAGGCAATATACAAAAGGACTGGTGGAAAATGGAGGGAAATTGCTTCCTTCTGGACCCAACTCACAAGCATAAGCCCTTTCCAAATTGGGCGGGGTTTTTTTTTTTTTTTTTGGCTGTCTTTTTTGTTTCTGTTTAAAGTTTAATATATCAGATCATTGTTGCATTTCAAAAGGAATATATATATAATATTAATATTATGATATTAACAAAGAGGTATAGGATATGAACATAGAGTAACTGTGAATATGGGCTTCCCTGATGGCTCAAGTAGTGAAGAATCTGCCTGCAATGCAGGAGACATAGGAGATGAGGCTTCTGTCCCTGGCTTGGGAAGGTTCCCTGGAGAAAGAAATAGCAACCCGCTCCAGCATTCTTGCCTGGAAAATCCCATGGACAGAGGAACCGGGCGGGCTACAGTCCACGGGGTCGCAAAGAGTGGGACACAACTGAGCATTCATGCACAGTGACTGTATCCTCAGACCATCAAAAGGGACACACCTCCCTCACTTCATTTATCCTAAAAATAAAGTTTACTTTTAATTTTAAAAAGTCATAGAAGCACACTATTAGGAAAAAATTACGGAAGAGAAGAATGGAACCAGCCAGTCCACAATAAAAAAAAAGAAATTACTTTTATCTTATAAATCTTCCTAGTCTTTTCATCCCTATATACGCACTCTTCCGTTGTTAATTGCTTTTTCCTGAAAAAATAAGCAATCATAGTAGCTACTGGGGTTTTTTTAAGGATATAGTGAAGTGACAGTCACTCTGTTGTGTCTGACTCTTTGCACCCCCATGGACTGTAACCCGCCAATCTCCTCTATGCATGGAATTCTCCAGGCCATAGTACTGGAGTGGGTAGATGTCCCCTTCTCCAGGGGATCTTCTCAACCCAGGAATCAAACCCAGGTCTCCTGCATTGCAGGTGGATTCTTTACTAGCTGAGCCGCCGGGGAAGGATATATTGGGTATAGGCCATTCTGGCTGCCCAGCATCTGTTTCACCCTCCTCTGTTAACTGTGCCATATTATATTTGGGGTGTGCTTCCCCACTGAATATGTCTTATAGGAATGCCTCTTGGAATGTCCTGTGCTCCCCTAACCATGGGGGAGGGAATCTGATGAACTTAGGCCAGTTGAACACTCCTTTGCTGAAATTTGCACCTTGAATAAAGAGAGACAGAGAAGGAAGGAGAGAGGGAAGGAGGGAGGGAGGGAAGGAGAGAGAGAGGAAGGAAAAAGACAAGGAAAAACAAAGAAAGAGAAGGAAGGAAGGGTTAAAGCTCATACATCCCAGTGCAACTTCCAAATAAGACAGCTGCACTGTTCCCGCCACCTCTACACACCCACTCTCCTTCATAAATGCCTTGACTTCTGAGCCCACTTTTCTGAACTGATAGTCAATGCTATGAACTTTTCCATGCCCTTTCGGCAAATTTCATTTTTGCTTAAGGCAAGAAGAGTCCTTTTCTGCTACTTGTAACCAAAGGATCCAGAGTGAAAATATGGCTAAAATACGGCATAGGGACAGGACACAGCAGGGGAAAATCTGCCAGCCACTTTGGCACCACTCACCAAGCACTGCCACCTACCTTCAGTCAAGCTCTTTTGACTCAGAAGAATCAGTGCTGTTACGTCAAGACGCTAAGGTGGCAGACTGATTGCTTTAAAGACTTTACTTTTCAACCTCAACATGTAAACAGGTTCTTGAAAACGTGAAATTTTAGCACTTCTTCAAAAAAGATAGAGTCTATCCCTCCACCCTTGAAACTAGGCTGGTGACTTGCTTGGGCTAATGCAGCAGAAATAAAGACGTGCCCTTTGGACACCAAGAGGACTTGGGTGTTTCCACTTGCTCTTTTGGATCCCAGCTGGCTCCAGGAGAATGAAGTGGGGTGCTCTGCTTGACTGAAGAGTCAGACAAGAGATACCTGCCTGAGGCCACACTGGACTGGAGCTCCCAGATGACCCACCAACTGACCCTTCTGCTGACTACAGATCCATGAGCTAGTGCAGCCAAGATCAGCCAAGCCCATCCCAGAGCAGCAGGACTACTCAGGTGGTTTGTTGACTTCTGAGTGCAATAAATGCTATTTTGGAGAGGGTAAGGTGTATGGAAAGAGTAACATGGAAACTTACATTACCATATGTAAAATAGATAGCCAATGGGAATTTGCAGTATGGCTCAGGAAACTCAAACAAGGGCTCTGCATCAATCTAGAGGGCTGGGATGGGGCAGGAGGGAGGTTCAAAAGGGAAGGGATATATGTATACCTATGGCTGATTCGTGTCGAGGTTTGACAGAAAACAACAAAATTCTGTAAAGCAATTATCCTTCAATTAAAAAAATAAATTAAAAAGAAAAAATGTTATTTTGTAAAAAAAAAAAGTATAAGGACAATAGGGGCTCTTATATATTATCTGAACTAAATATAAGGAAGTACATTCTGAAAATATCATTCAATTACTTGTGGGAAAAATACCATCAGTTGAGACTCCCAGAAATGCCATAAAACACAGAATAGTCCAAATATCTCAACTGCTTCAGCAGCTTGATAAGAACATGAGCCCTGGGGTCAGAGGACCTCACCCTGCCGTGCACTAGCCATGTGACATTAAGCAAGTGTGTCTCTGTTTCCTCACCTACAAGAAGATGAAAATAGTAGGATCAACCTCAAGGGGTAAATGACAAAGCAGTTATAAAGGTTTAAAGAGATATAACCCAGTGTTATAAACAGTACTCTTCCATGGCTATCTGCTGTTCAGAATCAGGAGGTTTGAAAAGAGTCAGTCTTTTTTTACTCAGTTTGATCAATTTTGCTTTCTAATGGGAATAGTGAAAGTGAAAGTGAAGTCGCTCAGTCATGTCCAACTCTTTGGGACCCCATGGACTGTAGCCTACCAGGCTCCTCACTCCATGGGATTCTCCAGGCAAGAGTACTGGACTGGGTTGCCATTTCCTTCTCCAGGGGATCTTCCCGACCCAGGGATCGAACCCTGGTCTCCCACATTGCAGGCAGATGCTTTAACCTCTGAGCCACCAGGGAAGCCCAATGGGGATAGTAGCTTTCACTTAATGTATACTGATCTAGTCAGAGTTAATTGTATCATACTGTTATATTTTCTATTTCTTTTAAATACCTGCCTCAGTTTGGATATATTAAGTGTTCAATTTCTTCCTTTGTTAAATATATATTTATATATGTACAATAGATAAATATTCTAAGTGTGCATAATTTAAATATATTATTTATAATATATATTTTCTACTTATGTACATACCATCATTCTTTCAGTGGTTATTCTAAAGACTATCACACACATTCACTGGATCATGGAGAAAGCAAAGGAGTTCCAGAAAAACATCTACTTCAGCTTCATTGACTATACTAAAGCCTTTTACTGGGTGGATCACAACAAACTATAGAAAACTCTTAAAGAGGTGGGAATACCAGACCACCTTATCTGTCCCCTGAGAAACCAGTATGCAGGTCAAGAAGCAACAGTTAGAACCAGACATGGAATAACTGACTGGCTCAAAACTGGTCAAGGAGTATGTCAAGGTTGTATATTGTCACTCTGCTTACTTAACTTATATTCAAAGTATATAAGTTACATCACACAAAATGCCAGGCTGGATGAATCACAAGCTGGAATCAAGATGGCCAGGAGAAATATCAACAACCTCAGCTATGCAGATGATACCACTCTAATGGCAGAAAGTGAAGAGGAACTAAAGAACCTCTTGGTAACAATGAAAGAAGAGATTGAAAAAACTGACTTAAAATTTAACATTCAAAAACTGAAATCACAGCATACAGTCCTATCACTTCAGTGCAAATAGAAGGGGGAAATGTGAAAGCAGTGATAGATTTTGCTTTCATGGGCTCCAAAATCACTATGGACAGTGACTTCAGTCAGCTGCTTGCAAGAAAAACTATGACAAACTTAGACAGTGCATTAAAAAGCAGAGACACAACTTTGCTGGCAAAGGTCCATATAGTCAAAGTTATGGTTTTTCCAGTAGTCATGTATAGATGTAAGAGTTGGACCATAAAGAAGGCTGAGTGTCAAAGAACTGATGCTTCTGAACTCTGATGCTGGAAAACACTCTCAAGAGTCCCTTGGACAGCAAGGAGATCAAACCAGTCAATCCGAAAGGAAATCAACCCTAAATATTCATTGGAAGGACTGATGTTGAAGTTGAAGCTCCAAAACTGGCTGCCTGATGTGAAGAGTGATTCAATAGAAAAGACTCTGATACTGGGAAAGATTGAGGGCAGGAGGAGAAAGGGACAACAGAGGATGAGATGGTTGGATGGCATCACCAACTCAATGGACATGAGTTTGAGCTAACTCCAAGAGGTTTATAGTGATGGACAAGGAAGCCTAGAGTGCTGCAGTCCATGGGTTACAAAGAGTTGAACAGGACTTAGTGACTGAACAACAATATTAACAAAATAGATTCATCTCCCCAGGAGATAAATTTTGCCTTTAACATATGGTAGAATTTAAAAGGTCTTCTCTTACGGAGGATAAACAAGTTTGATTACCAAAAGAGAGGGTGGTGGGGCAGGGAGGGGTAAATTAGAAGTCTGGCAGATATTAACACTGTTCAGAAACTGAATCACTTTGTTGTACACCAGAAACTCACGTGACATTGTAAATCAACAATATTTCAATAAAATACGTACATACATACAAGATCTTCTCAGACACGGGAGTTCCATGATTCTGCGGTTTTACTCAAATGACTAAAAGGTTAAAAGACAAGGAACACAAACCTCACTACCACCCTTTAGGGTCATGTATGGGAGGGTTACGTTTCACAAACTGTATGGATCAAAGCTTTCTAGAATATAGTGATGACTGCTGTGCGTTCGCAAACCTCCTTTCTTCGTGCATTTGTACAAACCTGAATGTACTCTCGTCCATGTTCAATAAACAGGAGCTTCACGTCCAAAGGAAGCACAAAGCAGTGACAGGGGACGAAACAGAGTAAAAATGATCCGGAGGGAAAAATACAGGCAATGATCTAGAGCCCAAGGAAGTAAAATGTCCACTCCAGAAAAAAGAAGGGCCCCCAAATACTCCCCCACCCCTCTTCCTCCCAGTTTGGTGCTTGGGGGGAGCCATGCAGGCACCAGCAGGTCCTGGTTGCTCTGGGTGTTCCTGCTGGGGAGCAGGGAGGTGAAGGTACCAAGACAGATGCTTGAGGAAGTGTAGGTGAGCTTGACGTCAAGTTTATGAGCCAGATGGCGCTTGCCGAGTTCCACCTCTCCAAATCCCATCCAGAAAGGACCCATGAACTCAAGCCATGCTCCGCTTTGAAGGCTCTCCTGGCCCCTTTGATCACAGTCATCTTTTCTTCCTCTAATGAGAATGAAAGACTTTTGGAGGCTAAGCCTGGGCTGTCCTGCGAGACGCTGTGACTCAGGCTTCATCTTTGACACACCACAGCTCTGCAAAGGCCACAAGAGGTTCTTCTCTGTGTGTCCAGCTGCACCCCCTGGCCCCAACCCCAGGCTTGGAGCAGCCAGTGTACAGCAGGCTCCGGAGGGGCTGCGGTCAAAGACTGGACTCCCCTGGCTGGTCACACTCCCCTCACACGTGCATTCCGAGCTGGCTCCTGCATTCCCAAGTCTCTCTCTCCCAGGCTTTGGGCAGAGGTCTTCAGACACCTCGGCCAAAACCTCCATATGGGAGGGGGAAAGGAAACCTTGGAGACAAGTTTTTCCACTGTGAGTACCCAGTGTTTTTCCACTTTCAGCTCTCCTCGCCCTCCTCACTCTCCTCCTCCACCCCAGGTCCATAAAACCGCTGGAGCCTTTTACTCAAAGCTCACTCAACTACCAGATGCCCCCCACATCTGTGGTGATCTGCCAGACCCTCCATCAGGACCCACTGCAAGGTGGGAGGATGCGGGAGGGTCTTCGCTTCCTCTGGCTCAGCCTCTCCCTTATGCAACCAGCGCACGCTCCCCTGTACTTCCTTCAGGCTCCTTGATGCTTTAGTCTGCAGCTCCTATACCCAGCAGCTCAGCACTCTCTGCAGCTCTGCTGAGCTCCTAACATAAATAAACAAATAAAATAATTACCCGGGATGAAATAAAATATCAAACAGAATGTCTGGTGTTGTCTTAGAATCCGGGCTGAAGCCCCAGGCTGAGAACAATAGGTGATGAAGAAATCACACTCCACATCCCTGCAAACTCAAACAAAAGACAGGAGGACCGCCCAGTCGCCACATCCTAAGAGGCAGCCAGACCAGGGTGTGGTCCTGTGACCACGGTCCACCTGCGTCCCCAGCCTGGAGAGAAGGAGCGGAGTTGCCGGGGGGTGGGCGGGGGTGGGGGGGGGGCACAGCGGGCATGAGGGACTCTGGTCCCAAGTGTTGCTACGGCACCAGAGCAGAGCGTGAAGACAGACTGCCTGGGGTAGACTTCCAGCATCCGCAGCAGAGACCAGAGGAAGGATCCAAAGGTGAGAGGCTGGCTGGAGCTGCCAGTGATGGAAGAGCCAAGGGAGGGCCTGTCCTTCTGGAGTGTCACAGGCAAGACACTTGGTGTTCATTCCCAGGGGGACCAGAGCCACCTGGCCTTCCTCTTGAAAGGACCACTTGGCGGAGTGAGACCACCCTGGCAGACAGAGATTATGTGCGCTACAGCATCAGAGAAGGAGCTGCAGGGTCAGGATTCTCAGGGGCACACCTGGAGCAGAGGAGGGCAGAAGGGAGGCCTCCAGCAGGAGGTCTGGTCCAGAGGAGGAGCCAGCAAGTATCCATCAAGGCAGAACCGCAAGCGGCACCAGCTCCCCAGAAAGGTCTTCTTGCTCCTCTCATTCCTTCCCCACCCGCCTCTTCAGCCTGACTCGGAGCAGGCGGTAGCGGTCCACTGGGGAGCAGAGGAAGGAGGTGAGGAATAGAAGATCAAACCACAGGATTCCTGCCTGCTTCTGGTCAATAGGGCCTTAGGCCGAGCCTGAGCCTCGAAGGACAGAAAACGCCTAAAACTGGACGCGGAACTGAAATTTTGACATTAAATTGGGCTGGGCTATTTCTTACCTAAAAACTAGATGATTTTAAGACTCGAAACTTATCATAAAAGCCACAGAATCTGCTTGCAGAGTCTTCCTTGGGAAGCCTACCCAGGCAGGTTTGAAGTTGTGTAGGTGAAAAATAAAGCTGTTTTCTGATCTTCTCTTATGCAGCATAGCCTTTTCCAAAGCCTGTTAGAGAAGTAAAAAGGAATCTGAGCGGGAGACAGTAGAGCTGGAATCTGCCCTGGGAACTGCCAACCAGCGAGGCTGAGGAGCACATGGAGCAGGGAAGGAGCCACCTCTGTGAAGAGGGGACGATCATCCCAGGCTGAGGGAGGGTTGTGTGCAAAGGCCCTGGGGCAGAACAGAGGAATCATGGAACCTCGGGCAGGACAGAGCACAGCAGTGATGTCGGAGTCAGACTCTGGGTGGTCCATGGTGAGAGTCTGGTTCAATTCCCAGGGCATTCAGAGTTCAAGCCACAAAATGACCTGGTCCAAACTTAGAAGCGTAACATTACTTTTTATATTGTTTGAGGAATAGACTGAGGGTAGGAGTATACTCCCAGGCCTATAGCAAATCAACCCTGAATATTCATTGGAAGGACTTATGCCGAAGCTGAAGCTCCAATACTTTGGCCACTTGATGCGAAGAACTGACTCACTAGAAAAGACCCTGATGCTGGGGAAGACTGAAGGCAGGAGGAGAAGGGGATGACAGAGGATGAGATGTTTGGATGGCATCACCGACTCAATGGACATGAGTTTGGGCAAGCTCCATGAGTTTGGGCAGGGGAGCCGGGTGTGCTGCAGTCCATGGGGTCACAAAGAGTCAGACACGACTGAGCAACTGAACAACAGCAACATTAGGACTCAATGCACTTTGTAGAAAAGGCCCAGCAAATTCTCAGCAGCTGCTTTTCTCAAGTTTACAGGCTCTGAAGATCAGAGCGACTAGCGGCAGTTGTTCTACAGGCTCCCAGTGACTACAGTAATCTACTGAAATGTAATGACCACCAGAAACAAAAATGGGAAAATATGTGTCCGTGGTGGTCCAGTGGTTGAGACTTTACCTTCTAATGCAGGAGGTGTGAGTTCGATCCCTAGTCAGGGAGCCAAGATCCCACATACCTCAAGGTCAAAAAATTCAAAAACATAGAAGCAGGACTTCCCTGGTGGTACAGTGGATAAGAATCTGCCTGCCAATGCAGGGGACGTGGGTTTAAACCCTAGTCCAGGAAGATCCCATATGCTGCAGGGCAGCTAAACCTGAGTACCACAGCTACTAAGCCCAAGGGCTGCAACTACTGAAGACCATGTGTCTAGAGCCTGTGCTCCAAAAGAGAAGCCACTGCGACAAGAAGCCCCCACACCACAACCAAGGGTCGCCCATATGGCCACAGCTAGAGATAGCCCGTGCAAAGAAAGGAAGACCCATCGCAAGAAGACCCACCGCAAGAAGACCCACCGCAATCAAAAAACAAACAAAAATCCTCCACTTAAAAAAAAAAAAACAACAAGAATCAATATCGTAACAAAGTCAATAAAGACTCTAAAACTGGTTCACATCAAAAAAAAAAAATCTTAAAAAAAAGGACTGTCTTGCCTGAAGAGCTGCCGTGTGATGAGTGCTGGCTATGTAATGGATTACACTCTCGTACATGGCCATCCTGTCTAAAGTGAAAGTCGCTCAGTCGTGTCTGACTCTTTGCGACCCCATGGACTATACAGTCCATGGAATTCTCCAGGCCAGAATACTGGAGTGGGTAGCCTTTCCCTTCTGCAGGGGATCTTCCCAACCCAGGGATCGAATCCAGGTCTCCCGCATTGCAGGTGGATTATTTACCAGCTAAGCCACAAGGGAAGGCCAAGAATCTTGGAGTGGGTAGCCTGTCCCTTCTCCAGCGGATCTTCCTGACCCAGAAATTGAACCAGGGTCTCCTGCATTGCAGGCGGATTCTTTATCAACTGAGCTACCAGGGAAGCCCTCAGAACTAGACGTTAGGTGCAACAGCTTTGTCATCTCTTCACCTTTTTCATACATAGTTTCCAATCTCTCCTTAAACATAATTTCAGCATGAGAATGCACTCTGGTTTTTCACGAGCTACTTAAACCCACTTTAAAGATGTGTTTACACAACCTGCCACAAAGGAAAGAATGAGATTTCTTTCTTAAATAAAAAGCGATACCAATTAGCAAAAACAAATGTTGTGATGCTTCTTCTCACCAACAATTACAGTGAATAATTCACCTCTGGCCTGACACTTGTTGTCAGCTGACCCACACAACCCCACCACCGGCCCCTGAGAATGATTTTCAAGTACCTCTTGGTGTTCAAGACAATTCCCCAGGAAGGCCCTCCCATTCCTATTCACTCCAGCCTAATTTTAATAGCTTCTGTACAACTCCAGGAGTTGGCGATGGACGGGAAAGCCTGGCGTGCTGGAGACCATGGGGTCGCAAAGAGTCGGACACGACTGAGCAACTGAATGTACAACTAAGTGTACATCAACTGAGTGTAGATTGAAAACTCACCTTGCACCACGCAGCACGCTAAGCACTTTACATGTATCATAATAATCCATCATCACAAAAACTCTTTAAAGTAAGAATTGCTATTATATATCCCTACTTTAGAGCTAAAGAAACAGAAGCATGGAGAATTTCAGCAGCATGTTCAAGGTCAACCAGATGGTCAATGGTGACACCCGTGTTTCCTCTCCAAGTCCATCTGCTGCTGGTGCTCAACTTTTGAGTATGAGACCCCTCCCTTGACTCCCAGTGCACCGCCTACCCAGGCCCGCCGTACGGGATGTTTACCTTTGTACACCCGAGCTCGTAGCCCTTGTCTGTCTGCCACAGGCACCAGCTTGGCCCTTGGCCTCACTGCCCACCATCATCTCCCATGGAAAGGCTCAGGACTGGCTCAGGGCCTAAGCCACCCTCTGTGTCCATGTAGGGGCTTGTGGGGATGGAAGAGTCTGTGTCCATGTAAGAGCTAGTGGGAATGAAAGAGTCTGTGTCTATGTAGGGGCTGCTGCTGCTGCTAAGTCGCTTCAGTCGTGTCCGACTCTGTGCGACCCCATAGACGGCAGCCCACCAGGCTCCCCCGTCCCTGGGATTCTCCAGGCCAGAATACTGGAGTAGGTTGCCATTTCCTTCTCCAATGCATGAAAGTGAAAAGTCAAAGTGAAGTCGCTCAGTCATGTCCGACTCTTCAGGACCCCATGCACTGCAGCCCACTAGGCTCCTCCATCCATGGGATTTTCCAGGCAAGAGTACTGGAGTGGGGTGCCATTGCCTTCTCCAAGTAGGGGCTAGTGGGAACAAAAGAGCCTGTGCTATGCTAGGTCATCTGATCATGGCTTAGACCGCCCTGTCGCGTGCATCATCTCTCTATAATACAGCCAATGACATCATGTTGCTAGCTTGAAATTAGCCCCCACTGGAGTATTTACACCACTGTCTCTGAGGCTGCTAAGTTGCTGCAGTCGTGTCCAACTCTGTGCAACCCCATAGATGGCAGCCCACCAGGCTCCTTTGTCCCTGGGATTCTCTAAGCAAGAATACTGGGGTGGGTTGCCATTTCCTTCTCCAATTTACACCACAGAAATTGGCAAACACAACAAACCAGAGCTTTGTTGGAGTGAAAGAACACCAGCAGGCTGCTTAGGACAGACAGTTGGGGTCCTAACAAAACCATCTCTTAGACAGTCTTTTCTTCATAGCCTTTGACAGGCAAAGCATCCCGAATTCCTAAGACTCCCTCAAAAGAAGTCCAAGTGAAACTGTGCGTGTGGGAGCCAGGTCTTCCTGTCCAGAAGCAAATATCCTGCCTCAACCTGAGCTGCTCTCTTTGCTCTTTGCGGCATTAAGAGAAAAAGGCTTGGAAACTTTTTCACGCTTTCCTACGTTCTGTCGAGCTTGCAGTCTTGCTGGAAGGAGGGAGCCAATCTCAGGTGCTAAACGTCAAATTGCTTATGGGAACAGCTGCAGCTTTCAGCTGAGTAAGCAGGACTTTCCAAGGGTGGTGCTTTCCAGCTACGGTGCTGCAGCCAGTTAAAAATTAGTGCTAGGAAAAAATATATAAATAAAATTAAAAATATAAATGTTAGGGATAGAAAGTAAGAAACAAGAAGAAAACCATCTGATGGTTGGATAGGAGCCACAGCCAGCCACCTCCGCTACACTTTCAAACACACTGTAGGGTGAAGGAAGGATGGGAATGGAGAAACAAGAAAGGCTACTTCCGAACCTTGGCTCTTTCACTGGCACACATTTTGACAGGATGACAAGGTAGGAGAGAAAGAAAAGATGTAATGGGTACAAAGGCGCAAACTCACATCTGAAGAAAAGACTCTTCTCTGTGCCAGGAATCCAATGGGGAGTTCAGCCCAACATTCACTTATTCCATTTCACTGAGCACCTACTATGTGCTATGCAATACGTAAAATAGAGTCGTGACCGGCGGAGGCACAGCTGCAGCCCTCATGGAGCCACCACAATCTAGCAGTGAATAAAAACACTTAATGTGCAGAACTGATCAGGTGTGATGCTTGTTATGATAAAGAATATAAATGAGCCATGGGAACAAAACAGGGAGGAATCGTGGCTGCTTCTTATGCAGGGAAAGACTGAAGGCAAAAGGAGAAGGGGGCGGTTAAGGATGAGATATACTAAGGATTAGATAGTATCACTGGCTCAGTGGACCTGAATTTGAGCAAACGCCAGGAGAGAATGGAGGAGAGAGGAGCCTGGAGTGCTGCAGTCCATGGGGTCTCAAAGAGTCAGACACGATTTAGTGACTAAACAACAACAACCGGTGCAGGAGCGGGCACGGAATAAAGTCCTGCTCACAGAGCGGGGAGGCAAATGGCTGGAAAGCCAAGACAGACAGATGGACAGCATGACCAAGACTCATCTGAATCACTCTTGGGAGGGTCTTATAAGAGCCCTGGAATGGAACAGACACCATGGATTTGGAAATCAGAGACCTGAGTTCAAATCCTTACTCTCCCTCTAAGTTACTGAACTTCCTTGAGCTTGGTACCTTCTTCATGTAGAAGGATGTGGTGTTTACCTTCTAAGCTTACTGTTTGCGTTAAATTACTTTTGGGTATAGGATTCAGCCTGGCACATGGCCTATCACAGATCCTCAATTAGTGATGAGTGAGTGAGTGAAGTCGCTCAGTTGTGTCCGACTCTTTTCGACCCTGTGGACTGTAGCCTACCAGGCTTCTCCGTCCATGGGATTCTCCAGGCAAGAATACTGGAGTGGGTTACCATTTCCTTCTCCAGGGGATCTTCCCCACCCAGGGATCGAACCCGGGTCTCCCACATTGGAGGCAGACACTTTAACCTCTGAGCCACAGGGAAGCCCTCAATTAGTGATAGCTAGATGTAAAGATCAATCAATGAGAATTTTTTAAATTAAGGGTCTCTCAAACTGCACACACAGGCCGCTTGCTGAGTAGGCACCGAAGTATGTATGAGCAGAAAGATTTAATGAGGCTTAGCAGTCCTGCTCTGTGAGGTTACCGGAGAGTTTGCGCAGCAAGAGGCTTGGAGCGTGCCTGCATTAACCACACCCAGAGTTGTCAGCATGTTTGCAGCAGCAGCTGCAGCAGTGGGACCACACACTGTCTTTGCCAGCAACCTCATCTTGCTTTACCCAAAACGTAGTTCCCACCTACAGTGACTCTTCCCAGATTTTCCCATGTGAGTTTCCATTTCATTCTTTTCAATAAAAAGCAACTGGATCAATGCATTTCCCTTTGTTTACAAAACCCTTCTTTTAAATGAATTCATGAACTGGGAGGGAACAAAAAAATCCATTGTCTGAAGATGTGTGCCAACTTCCTATTTAGGGAAAACAGGGTCACGACAGAGACTTTGTTCAGTTGCTAAGTTGTGTCTGACTCTTGGCAGCCCCATGGACTGCAGCACGCCAGGTTCCTCCGTCCTTCACTGTCTCCCAGAATTTGCACAAACTTCTGTCCATTGAGTCAGTGATGCTATCCGAGTCTGTGGTGCTCATTCTCTGCTGCCTCAAACCCTCCTAAAAGTCTGAGTCGGAATAGATGAATTCAATAGCTTCTGTAAAATCTGCCACCTCATTTTTCAATCCCCCAGTGATGTATGTAAACCTCAAGAATCTGCAGTACTCCTATCTGCTGGATTCTCAGCAAGGGTAATGGACTCAGATGCACTGTCTCCTTTATGCCTTTGCTTACCTTTAGCATCAATTATCAAAGACGATAACAAAATGCAAGTTGATCAATCTCCCCACTTTAATTTAGCAAGACAGGTCATAATGGCTTTGTTCCTTGGCTGACATGCCAGCGAGCTGTTTTCACATATTAATGTGACATGACTTGGAGGGTCATAATAACTATGACAAGATAAAGGGAATTAGTTAAAACTTAATTAAAGCCACGTGGATAGCAAATAGAACACTGTAACCTGAATTCTTGGTTGCTGGATTGGCAGGGGAAAAAAAAAAAAAGAAGATGCTTTATAGCAAGCAGAAGAGCCCCAGTTAACACAGCACGTCACCTTGGTCTGAAATAATCTCATCAAAATCAGAAGGAAATGATATTGGTGATTCTGGTACCTATCAGCCCACCCAGGACAGAGTAATAGAACAAGGGTGAAATTCTCCCCAAAGACTCACCCCAAAGTGAGTTGTGACAGTTTCTAAGTCGTGTCTGACTCTTTGCAGCACCCTGGACTGCAGCACACCAGGCTTCCCTGTCCTTCACTGTCTCCCAGAGTTTGCTCAGATTCACGTCCATTGAGTCACTGATGCTATCTAACCACCTCATCAGTTGTAATATGCTTATAAAAAGGCTGGTTCTTGGACTCTAATCCAAGACATTCTGATTTGATGAGTCTGGCAGGACTGAAATCTTCCTTTTCAGGTAGAACATTTCCTGGTTCAAGTTACTTCTAATACAATATCTATCTGGTTACAAAAGACAATATGGTGAGACACTATGAAGTCCTGTAATCTTTTACCCCCTAGTTTTAACATCCATGGTGGAGCCTTGGCTGAACCAATTATTACTATCACAGTTGCAAAATGGTGATTTTTTTTTTTTTTCCAATTTTTTGGTTGGCAGTTACTCCTTTCTCTTTACCTATCAGTTAGAGTCTATTATTTCTTCTTCATTCTTTTTTACTTATATTAGCTGGGATTTTACTCCAGGGAAGATCTCTCCCATTGACTGAGTATGGATACTTTATTCAGTGGGTGACTAATCCACTACTGTGATGTAATTTTAATGCTCATTTGTAATGTCCCATGTTTGAGCAGAGGTAGGCCCTTACAACTGGCTCCTGGAGCCTTTTCAGCATGTCTTTATTTTATTGGCAGCAAAATGTCCCAGGCTTATCGGTACTTCCTTGCCCAGCCTTGAAATCAGACATGTCTCTAAGGAGGCTTTATTCCTCTTAGTGGGGACAGGACAGTAACTGAAAATAAATTAAGCCACTGAGAAGGACCTGGCATCATTTTTGTGGTGTTCCAGACAAACAAGCGCACCATGAAGCTAATTGGGAGGAAACATCAGACAAGCTAAAACTGAGGGGTCTTCCAGCAAACAAGAGGCCTGCACACCTCAGAGATGTTGACGCTCACAAAGGCAGAGGAAACGAGACTAAAGAACCACGGAAACCAAATAGAACATGTGATGCTGGTTTAGATCTTGACCAGACTCTTTAGAAATGCTATCTGATGAACATTTGGGGACAATTCAAATTGGGACAGAATTTGAATAAGGGTTCAGTTCAGTTCACTTCACTTCAGTCGCTCAGTCGTGTCCGACTCTTTGCGACCCCATGAATCGCAACACGCCAGGCCTCCCCGTCCATCACCATCTCCCGGAGTTCACTCAGACTCGCGTCCATCGAGTCAATGATGCCATCCAGCCATCTCATCCTC
Organism: Capra hircus; assembly: GCF_001704415.2. Taxonomy (NCBI): domain Eukaryota; kingdom Metazoa; phylum Chordata; class Mammalia; order Artiodactyla; family Bovidae; genus Capra; species Capra hircus. The sequence goes on from NC_030813.1 coordinate 112,864,977, forward strand.
GGTCGTCCCCTTCTCCTCCTGCCCCCAATCCCTCCCAGCATCAGAGTCTTTTCCAATGAGTCAACTCTTCGCATGAGGTGGCCAAAGTACTGGAGCTTCAGCTTTAGCATCATTCCTTCCAAGGAAATCCCAGGGCTGATCTCCTTCAGAATGGACTGGTTGGATCTCCTTCCAGTCCAAGGGACTCTCAAGAGTCTTCTCCAACACCACAGTTCAAAAGCATCAATTCTTCGGCGCTCAGCCTTCTTCACAGTCCAACTCTCACATCCATACATGACTACTGGAAAAACCATAGCCTTGACTAGACGGACCTTAGTTGGCAAATTAATGTCTCTGCTTTTGAATATGCTATCTAGGTTGGTCATAACTTTCCTTCCAAGAGGTAAGCTAATTTCATGGCTGCAATCACCATCTGCAGTGATTTTGGAGCCCCCAAAATAAAGTCTGACACTGTTTCCACTGTTTCTCCATCTATTTACCATGGAGTGATGGGACCGGATGCCATGATCTTCGTTTTCTGAATGTTAAGCTTTAAGCCAACTTTTTCACTCTCCTCTTTCACTTTCATCAAAAGTCTTTTTAGTTCCTCTTCACTTTCTGCCATAAGGGTGGTGTCATCTGCATATCTGAGGTTCTTGATATTTCTCCTGGCAATCTTGATTCCAGCTTGTGTTTCTTCCAGTCCGGCGTTTCTCATGATGTACTCTGCATATAAGTTAAATAAGCAGGGTGACAATATACAACCTTGACGTACTCCTTTTCCTATTTGGAACCAATCTGTTGTTCCATGTCCAGTTCTAACTGTTGCTTGCTGGCCTGCATACAGATTTCTCAAGAGGCAGGTTAGGTGGTCTGGTATTCCCATCTCTCTCAGAATTTGCCACAGTTTATTGTGATCCACACAGTCAAAGGCTTTGGCATAGTCAATAAAGCAGAAATAGATGTTTTTCTGGAACTCTCTTGCTTTTTCCATGATCCAGAGGATGCTGGCAATTTGATCTCTGGTTCCTCTGCCTTTTCTAAAACCAGCTCGAACATCAGAAAGTTCACGGTTCACGTACTGCTGAAGCCTGGCTTGGAGAATTTTTAGCATTACTTTACTAGCGTGTGAGATGAGCGCAATTGTGTGGTAATTTGAGCATTCTTTTGCATTGCCTTTCTTATAGATTACATAATAATCTTGTTGTCATTTAGTCACTGAGTTGTGTCCAACTCTTTTCGACCCCGTGGACCCTAGGCCCCCAGGCTCCTCTCTCCATGGGATTCCAGACAAGAATACTGGGGTGGGTTGCCATTTCCTCCTCTAGGGGATCTTCTTGATCTAGGGATCAAAGCTGGGTCTCCTGCTTCACAGGTGGACTCTTTACCACTGAACCACTCTGGAAGCCCAATAATACTGTATTAATACTAATTTTTATGATTTTGAGAGAAGGATAAATATTGCAATATGTGGTAAAGGGCATGTAGAAATTCATATATTATTCTTACAAGTTTTCTGTGAGTTTAAATCTATTTCTAAAGTTTTTCTTAATGGACAATATGTGTTCACTGCCATACTGTTTACAATAGCCAAGACGTGGAAGTGACCTAAATATCCATCCACAGAGGAATGAATAAAGAAGATGTGATATATATATACATATTGAATGAACTCAAGCAGAGAAATTTTCAGTACTGATGTATACATATATATATATATGCTGGAATGTTACAAAGCCATGAAAAGAATGAAAAAATGCTATTTGTAGCAACATGAATGGGCCTACAGATTATCACACTGAGTGAAGTAAGTCCGACAAAGACAAGTATATGATACAGATTATATGTGAAATCTAAAAAGAAATGATACAAATGAACCTGTGTTAAAAACAGAAACAAACTCAGAGAATGAACTTATGGTTGGGGAGAGAGAAGGGCTGGGGGAAGGGATGTTAGGGAGGGTAGCATGGATATGTACCCACTGCTATATCTAAAATGGATAACCACCAAGGATCCACTCTATAGCAGAGGGAACTCTGCTCAATGTTATATAGCAACTTAAATGGAAAAAGAATGGATACATGTGTATGTGTAACTGAATTACTTTGCTGTATACCTGCAGCCATCACCACACTGTTAATCAACTATACTCTGATATAAAATATAAAGTTTAAAAAAAATAAAAATAAAAAGTGGACAATATGGCATCAAGGCAAGTTTCCTAAAGTATGCTACTGGTCCACATATGAATGATTGTTTACTCAAGCAGAGAAATTTTCAGTACTGATGTAATTATTAGATATAACAAGCACGTCTTCTAAGCCATAGTTTCATAAATATTAGTGCTTAGTGGTGGCTATGTTTAAAGAAAACTTATCAGTAAATAATAGCACAGATGCTAGCCCTTAAGATTCTTGGTAAAAAGCAGATTCTATTTCAGCAGGTCCAGGGTGGAGCCTGAGATGCAGCCTTTCTAAAAAGCTCACAGATGGTGCTGAGGCTGTAGGACTGTGGACCCCTCTCAGAGCAGCAAGGACCCAAGGCCCTGAGGAGAACAGCTCTCCACAGAACATTCCATAGAATTCAGTTTCTCTCCTGTGCTTCACCCCCTTGTTCATGTTCTGAAGGCAGCTGCTCACTGAACGAATTTGCTAAGAAAAAACAACGAAAAGACCAAAAAAAAAAAGTTTAAGAAATTCACAGCTCTACACTAGAGGTTGATTAGGGTCAAAAAAAAAAAAAAAAAGAGAGATATTTAAACCTAATTAAGACAAAGGATTCTTCCTTAGGCTGAGAGAAACTCCAAGAGTGAAAGCTCTGAGGACGTGTCAACTCCTGTCAGATTTGTCAGGAAAATGTTTCATCAAGGAGACACACTGACAGCCTCGAAGGGCTGACAGCCCTGCCTGGTAATTCTGCAGGCAATCTTCATATTACAAAACTCAGGAAATAATACCTAATACTGATCAATTGCTTTAAACTTTAAACTTATAAAACCTTTTGCAGGCATTAGTGCATCCAGGTGCTGCCCTCTTAATCTGTTATTGCTCCCATCAGACTGGAGGCTGGGGACTGCTTCAGCATCTGGCGAAGGCCTCACATCTATTCATAGCAGGATTTCAACACATATTGGTGTGAAAAGAGATTTCTTTTCCTCCTGATCCTCAAATACATAATAGCACATTTCATTTCATTGGAATAGAGGAAAACAACAGAATGGGCAAGACTAGAGATCTCTTCAAGAAAATTAGAGACACCAAGTGAACATTTCATGCAAAGATGGGCTCGATGAAGGACAGAAATGGTATGGACCTAACAGAAGCAGAAGATATTAAGAAGAAGCGGCAAGAATACACAGAACTATACGAAAAAGATCTTCACGACCAAGATAATCACGATGGTGTGATCACTCACCTAGAGCCAGACATCCTGGAATGTGAAGTCAAACGGGCCTTAGAAAGCATCCGTACAAGCAAAGCTAGTGGTGGTGATGGAATTCCAGTTGAGCTATTTCAAATCCTGAAAGATGATGCTATGAAAGTGCTGCACTCAATATGACAGCAAATTTGGAAAACTCAGCAGTGGCCACAGGACTGGAAAAGGTCAGTTTTCATTCCAATCCCAAAGAAAGGCAATGCCAAAGAGTGCTCAAACTACTGCACAATTGCACTCATCTCACATGCTAGTAAAGTAATGCTCAAAATTCTCCAAGGCAGGCTTCAGCAATACATGAACCGTGAACTTCCAGATGTTCCAGCTGGTTTTAGAAAAGGCAGAGGAACCAGAGATCAAATTGCCAACATCCTCTGGATCATGGAAAAAGCAAGAGAGTTCCAGAAAAACATCTATTTCTGCTTTATTGACAGAGATGGGAATACCGGACCACCTGACCTGCCTCTTGAGAAATCTGTATGCAGGTCAGGAAGCAACAGTTAAAACTGGATATGGCACAACAGACTGGTTCCAAATAGGAAAAGGAGTACATCAAGGCTGTATATTGTCACCATGCTTATTTAACTTCTATGCAGAGTACATCATGAGAAACGCCAGACTGGGAGAAACACAAGCTGGAATCAAGATTACTGGGAGAAACACAAGCTGGAATCAAGATTGCTGGGAGAAATATCAAGAACCTCAGATATGCAGATGACACCACCCTTATGGCAGAAAGTGAAGAGGAACTAAAAAGACTTTTGATGAAAGTGAAAGAGGAGAGTGAAAAAGTTGGCTTAAAGCTCAACATTCAGAAAATGAAGATCATGGCATCTGGTCCCATCAATTCATGGAAAATAGATGGGGAAAGAGTGGAAACAGCGTCAGACTTTATTTTGGGGGGCTCCAAAATCATTGCAGATGGTGACTGCAGCCATGCAATTAAAAGATGCTTACTCCTTGGAAGGAAAGTTATGACCAACCTAGATAGCATATTCAAAAGCAGAGACATTAATTTGCCAACAAAGATCCATGTAGTCAAGGCTATGGTTTTTCCTGTGGTCATGTATGGATGTGAGAGTTGGACTGTGAAGAAAGCTGAGCACCCAAGAATTGATGCGTTTGAACTGTGGTGTTGGAGAAGACTCTTGAGAGTCCCTTGGACTGCAAGGAGATCCAACCAGTCCATTCTGATCCAGATCAGCCCTGGGTGTTCTTTGGAAGGAATAATGCTAAAGCTGAAACTCCAGTACTTTGGTCACCTCATGTGAAGAGCTGACTCATTGGAACAGACTCTGATGCTGGGAGGGATTAGGGGCAGGAGGAGAAGGGGACGATAGAGGATGAGATGGCTGGGTGGCATCACCGACTCAATGGACATGAGTTTGAGTGAACTCCGGGAGTTGGTGATGGATAGGGAGGCCTGGCGTGCTGCAATTCAAGGGGTCGCAAAGAATCAGACACGACTGAGCGACTGAACTGAACTGAACTGAACTGACCATCAGTTATTATCATCCACTATGATTTTAAGTATCTCTACGAAAGAAAAAAATGGTGCCATTTAAACCTCCTGCACCATTGATTGGAACATCCTAAATTCTGAGGTGTTAAAATAAGAAACCTGCATCTTAGAAATTGACAAATATCATATATTAATGCATGTATTAAAAAAAAATAGTACAGATCAACCTAGTTCCAGAGCAGGAATAGAGACAGAGATGCAGAGTTAGAAGTGTTGACAACAGGGGAAGGGAGGGATGGGATGAATCAGGAGATTAGGTTTGACATAGATATACACATTACCATGTACAAAATAGCTAGTAGGAAGCTGCCGTCTACAGAGGGAGCTCAGTTCAGTGCTCTGCAATGACCTCTGTGGTGGGATGGAGGGGGTGGGAGGCAGGCTCAAGAGGGAGGGGATGTATGTATACATATAGCTGATTTACACTGTTGTACAGCAAAAAGTAACACAATGTTGTAAAGCAATTATACTCCAATAAAATAAGAGAAATTGAGAGATGGTGATAGTTGTGTTTTCCTACAGGGTCACTCACCCAGCATAGAAAGAAAATGGATAACGGCCAAATGTTAGAGTTGCTGAAGATACCATAGGGTGGGAAGGAGACAAATAAGAACAGCGGGAGGTTCCTTTTTTTTAATACTGTATTACTATTTATGCCATATTCTAGAAAAGACAAAGCTATAGTGATGAGTGAATCAAAGTTATATACATTTTTCAAAAGAAATCAAATTGTACTCAAAATCAGTGAATTTCATTGTCTAACAATTATACCTCAATAAAGCTGATTTTTTAAATCCAGGTTTGTTTGTGTTTTTTTCCCCCAATGAATTGGGGCAGACAAGACTCTTTCTTGAACTGTAGTCCAGTTGGCAACCATCTTTTCTCAGGAAGAGCATCAGTGGATTTCTGCCTCTACAGGAAAAAGCACACGCCAAGTGACCAGCAGAATCCATGAGACAGTGTTCCAGGCTCAAGGACCCTTTAACAGAAAGCATAATGGAGAAGGAGGCAGAGGAGGAGGAAAGGAAAGGATGTCATTTCTGTCTTCTTACACAAACCTGTGCAGTAGCTAACAGGGGAAGCCAGTGCTATAGAAATCCAGCGATCAGGAAAGCTAGGATCAATTGTACAGAAGGAGACTAAGCATTCTCAGCCCCTGGCATAAAAGCCTTGATTCAAGTCAGACAACTCTTGGCTAGGGGTCGAGAAAGCAGTTCTTCGTGTTGTCAAAGAAGACTGTCCCAACTGGTGGTGGTGTTGGGTCCCTAAGTCATGTCCGACTCTTGGCCACCCCATGGACTGCAGCGTGCCAGGCTTCCCTGTCCTTCACCATCTCCTGGAGCTTGCTGAAACTCACGTCCATTGAGTTGGTGATGCCATCCACCGATCTTATCCCGTGCCACGCCTTTTTCTTCCTCCCTTCAGTCTTTCCCCGCATCAGGGGCTTTTCCAGTGAGTCAGTTCTTTGCATCAAGTGGCCAAAGTGTTGGAGCTTGAGCATTTGTCCTGCCAGTGAATATTCAGGGTTGATTTCCTTTAGGATTGACTGGTTTGATCTCAACTGGTGTTCATCTCAAGTGCCAGACTCTAGGTCCTGGAGAGACAAATGAAGAAATCTGAGAGACCACAGATGAGGTCATCCCTACCTGGGTGAGCCACGTGTCACCACAGCTCAGAGCGATGGCCCCTCCCCACACTGCTCTGCAGCTGTCTTTATTTCAGCTGAAAGAGCATTTGCTGAGATTCTCTCTCTTCAGTACTAACCTTGGGCAAGGTACTCTGTGTCTGTTTCCTTGTCTATAAAATGATGAATGCAATAACAGTACTCACCTCATCTTGAAGTGAGGATGAAATCCGTTAATCCGTGAAGAGTTTGGACCACTGTCTGGTGCCAGGCAATCACTCCGATGAATGTGGTTATTTTCACTACTATTATCTGATACACAAATGTGCGTAATTGAAACTATGACACGACTCAGTGCTGGACTAGGGACTGTGACAGTTTCCGTGAGCCAGCAGGGTTCCCAGATTCTCGTGTGTGTGTGCTCAGGCCCTCAGTCGTGTCCGACTCTTCACAACCCACTGGACTGGGGGTTATCAATTGTAATAAGCTACATAAATAAATATGTGTATGAATGAAAGGGGAAGTGTTAGTCTCTCAGCAGTGTCTGACTCACTGTGACCCCATGGACTGTAGCCCACCAGGCTCCTCTGTCCATGGAATGCTCTAGGCAAGAATACCAGAGCAGGTCGCCATGTCCTCCTCCAGGGAATCTTCCCCACCTAGGGATCAAACCTGTGTCTCTTCCATCTCCTGCCTTGCTAGGTAGATTCTTTACCACTCACCAGTGTGGAAGCCAAATTCTTATCCCCATTTTTGTTTTTCAATGAATGCCACTTTAACAGGGAAGGGCTTCCCAGGTGGAGCCAGTGGTAAAGAATCTGCCTGCCAGTGCGGGAGAAGTGGGTTTGATCCCTGGGTCCAGAAGATCCCCTGGAGGAGGGCATGCAACCCCCTCCCGTGCTCATGCCTGGAGAGTCCCATGGATCCTGGCAGGCTGCAGTCCACAGGGTCACAAAGACTTGGACACAGCTGAAGCAACTCAGCACGCAGGCAACAGGAAAATGAAAGCAGCCAGACAAACCGCAGCTGCTAGGAAGAGGGCAATTCCAGCAAGCCAGGAGGAGCAGTAACTTGCAGGAAGCAAGACCACTGCCGCTTCCCCTGAAGGCACCGCGCCGCCACAGTAGCTCAGAGAGCAAGCTGCTGGGCGCCCAGCCGGCCTCCTGGCAGCTCAGTGTCTGGTTTCAAGGGGGCAGATTGTTTCGGCTTGTGCGCAGAGACATTAGCCTCGGGAATCAAAAGTGTCTGTTAACGAAGTGCCGTGCCGAGCAAGCCGCCGGCCCCTCCCGGCGCGCGCCCTCCGGAGTGGCGCTGCGGGCACCTCTCATCTCTCAGCTGCTTCGGCACGACGTCATTTGAAAATGTGTAAAGAGCCCAAATTATCTTCTCCTGAGGTGGCAAATCAAGGACAGGGCCCACAAGCCCAGACGGTTCCCACACCAAATAAACAGAACGGCCCAGGCGCGAGGGCAGCCGTCTCCCAACAGTTTACCGAAAACAAGTTTACTTCTTATCGGAAAGATTAATGGTCCAGGCTGTCCCCTCACCTCTGATCGTGGCTGAACAGAAAGTAGGGGCTGTTTTTAATCTATTCTGCGGTAACATCATCAGGGCAGGTCACCAAAGTTCATAGAGAAAGGGTCTAACAGTTCTCTGGGAAGATATTTCCAATATCCAGTAGAAAGTGAAGTCGTTCAGTCGTGTCGAACTCTTTTCAACCCCATGGACCGTAACCCACCAGGCTCCTCTGTCCATGGGATTTTCCAGGCAAGAGTACTGCAGTGGGTTGCCATTTCCCTCTCCAGGGGAACTTCCCGACCCAGCGATCGAACCCGCTTCTCCCGCATTGCAGGCAGAAGCTTTACCCTCTGAGCCACAGAGGAAGCCAGTACCCGGTGACCAGTCATTAAAGCAAATTATTCATCTTTTCTCCGATACACTGCTGTCATTTTTAACTATATAAAATATACTAATCTATTAGGTAGAGTAAAATTAATAAAAATATTCTTACTAAATAAGACTCTTGTTAGGTGGTGCTAGTGGGAAAGAACAAGCTTGCCTCTGCAGGAGACATAACAGACTAGAGTTTGATCCCTGGGTGGGGAAGATCCGCTGGAGGAGGGCGTGGCAACCCACTCCAGTGTTCTTGCCCGGAGAACCCCATGGACAGAGGAGCCTGGTGAGCTACAGTCCGCAGGGTTGCAAAGAGCCGGCGAGACTGAAGCCACTTAGCGCACGCTCACACATGCATTGTTGGGCTCCCTGGTGGCTCAGACAGTAAAGAGTCTGCCTGCAAAACAGGAGACCTGAGTTCTATTCCTGGGTCGGGAAGATTTCCTAGAGAAGGAAATGGAAACCCACTCCAGTATTCTCGCCTAGGGAATTCCATGGACAGTGGAACCTGGTGGGCTACAGTCCATGGGGTCACAGTGAGTCAGACACTGCTGAGAGACTAACACTTCCCCTTTCATTCATACAGATATTTATTTATGTAGCTCATTACAATTGATGCTGTTTATCTTTCTGAGACTTTTATGAACTTGCACCAAGGACCTCTCCGTTTATTTCTTCCACTTGGTTCCCTTGCTTCCCTGTACGAGCTGGGACCAAACCCTTGAAATCTGGTGTGAGGAGGGGAAGATGCCAGAAGGGAAATGAGAAGCGGGAACTTGGTTGCCTTTAGGACAGATAACCAGCAGACTGAATGCTTTTGGAGGCTCAGTCACAAAGTACAGCACCTGCTCTGTCTCAAAATTCTGCCCAGAACGGTTGTATATTTCATGAAACTTCACATGGTTAAAAATAATCATACCCAGGGAGATTTTTTTTTTCCACACGGAATATATAATGTGTTTTTCCTTAGAACTGCATATTCCATCCTCAAGACTCTGAATAAGTACAGGGGAGAGATCCATCCTGAGGAAAATCAATTTTGTGAGTGAAGCGAGGGGTGGTGATGCCTTGAGACACAAAGGCAACATTTGCCAAGAGTTCCCAACTGGGGAAGGAGGCTGGAACCTTAGCCATGTCTACACTGCTGGTTTGGATAATGGAATTTGGATACAAGTGGGTTGTCTGTATTATATTCATGTGTAAACTAATTTGAGAGGAAAATGATAATGATCCAATACTGAAGTTTAGCCAATAGTCTAGCTGATGAATTGTGCCCACCTGACCATCCTGGAAATTCCAGGCACAGCCAGGTGAAATGATCCTTTTGCGTGTGTGTGTGTGTGTGTGTGTGTGTTTATTTTTCAATTTGAGATATTGCTCCATGTCTAAATTATCCAAGCCATGCATCGTCATCTCATAGCAAACATGCAAGATACATCAGTATACACGCAAAGTGGGCCTTTTTACAGAGGGGTGAGTGACCAACTGACTGTGGGACACTTTCACCTAGAGGACACCAGGAAGAAAAAAGAGTCTGAAAAAGCATATATACAGACAACTCATTGGAAAAGACCCTGATGCTGGGAAAGATTGAAGGCAAAAGGAGAAAGGGGCGGTAGAGGATGAGACGGTTGGATAGCATCACCCACTCAACGGACATGAACTTGGGCAAACTCTGGGAGATATTGAGGGACAGGAGGACCAGGCATGCTGCAGTCCATGGGGTCACAAAAAGTCAGATATGATTTGGGGACTGAACAGCAGCAACAAATATCTAACTGAATCACTTTGCTGTACACCTGAAATTAATGCAAAATTATAAATCAACTCCACTTCCATTTTTTTTAAAAAAAGAGGAAACTAAAAAGGAAGGGAAGAAGTCCAGACTCCTCATGAACAGTCCACTCCTTATACCAAAGACAGTTTCAGCAAGTGGGAAGGAAGTACACAGCAAAGATTTCTGGCTGAAGTTTTGATCTGGGAACCCATGTCATCCTGACGGTGTTCCTAGCTGAAACACTCTGGCCAAGCCTTTCTTGGTCTTGTGCTTGTTCGTGAAGGACCCAAGGTCTGTTCTGCTACTGAGAACAGAGAAAAGCATTCAAGTACTGACTCCCTTTGTCCATGGTGGTGAAATCTTCCCAGTGACAGTTAGTATTAGTTGCTCAGTTGTGTCTGATTCTTTATGACCCCGTGAGCTGTAGCCCACCAAGCTCCTCTGTCCGTGGAATTCTCCAGGCAAGAATACCAGAGTGGGTAGCCATGTCCTTCTCCAGGGGATCTTTCCAACCCAGGGATCGAACCCAGGTCTCCTGCATTGCAGGCAGATTCTTCACCAGCTGAGCCGCCAGGGGAGCCCCAGTGATTAGGAAGGCTTAAAGAGAAATCCGTAGAGTGGGCATCTTTCTTTCTTTCTTCTCACCAATAAAATGAAATCAAGATAGTAGATTAATCCCTCACAGTAACAAAAGGAATTGTATTTAAGACCAGCATAAAAGCAGTGGGATAAGTGCCTCCCTAAAAGAATAAGAAGACATCATGCCGCTTAACGGGGAAGGAAGATCTGGAAGGCAGTAATTAAATACACTGGGTAATAGTGTTACACTCAGATAAATGAAAAGTGCTACCTGACATGAGAAAAGGGTTCCACAACCCCTATACAGAAGTCACGCATGCCTCCATGAAAGGTGTCATTGGTTTGGGCCATAAATGACAAGCAGGAACTGGTCAGCTGGAGAAGCAGGGGAAGGACATTCGGGCACAAGGAAACAGCAGAGCAAAGGCGTCAAGGTATGTGCCTGCAGAGTACAACCCATGTCTTTGAATAACAAGCAGTTGTTGTTCAGTCCCTAAGTCATGTACAACTCTTTGCAGTCCCATGAACTGCAGCACGCCAGCCTTCCCTGTCCTTCACTGTTTTCTGGAATTTGCTCAAACTTATGTCCATAGAGTCGGTGATACCATCCAACCATCTCATCCTCTGTCACCCACTTCTCCTCTTGCCCTCAATCTTCCCCAGCATCAGGGCAGGCAAACACAAGATGAAACCAAAAAGGTGGAGGACAGTTTCTTGGGATCTTATTCACCATGGCATTTTCTGAGGATTGAAGTGGAAAGCCAATGGGAATTTGAAATCAGGAGAGCAATAACATGGATGAGACCACTGGGGGCTGTGTGGAGCATGAGAGAAAGGGGAGAAGAAACATTTATGGAAGCTTCCGTAATTGTCTAAGTCTGAGATGATACTGGCCTGATTTGAAGTACTGGCAACAGTAATAAAGGGGAGTAAATCAGAAAGACATGTTTGATTACAGAACATGTTGGCCAATTAAATAGGGAGGATAAGGGAGGAGAGGGGCATGAGTGATAAGATTTTTATCTTAAAAGGTTGGGTGGAAATTGACATCGTTTATCAAGAAGAACCAGGTTTGGACAGATTGGGTTTGCGATGCCAAAGGAAAGTCAAGCATGATTGTCCAAGAAAGAATGGGAAATATCAATCTGGTTAGGAAGTTTAATTTGTAGTGGGTTCTTACAATTTTATTTGGGTTTTCCTGGTGGCTCGGGTGGTAAAGAATCTGCCTGCAATGCAGAAGACCTGAGTTCAATCCTTAGGTCAGGGAAGAGCCCCTGGAAAAGGAAATGGCACCCACTCCAGTATTCTTGCCTGGGAGATTTCATGGACAGAGGAGCCTGGTGAGCTATAGCCCATGGAGTTGCAAAGAGTCAGAAATGACTGAGTGATTGATACTTATGACTTATTTAATTCCTTAGGAAGTTTGACAAATATTCAGAGAGAATGAAAAATAGAATCTGTGTCCTCTTTGAACTTATGTTTCTACAAAATCTCAAATAAAATTTTTGCCCAATGAAATTCTCTCCAGGCTCCCATTTTCCTTCATAACAAAGATCAGTTTCCATCTATGGGAGGCTTCCTTCTGTTCCCAGATCTCATTGTTTTCTCTCCCTCCTCTGAATCCTGCTTTCAAACTGCCTGTTGACAATGCCTTTCCTTTGGTATTAATTTATGTGAGGCTTGTGCCTAATTTTGTCAGTTAAGTTTTCATAAAGATGTGCCTTGCTCTCCCCCAAATAAATTGGGAATATCTTTCAAGGCAAGAGCTTTATTTCCTTCTTGTTAACTCTAAGGATCTTGTATAACATCCATGAGAATGTGGCGGCTTAGTTGAGCCCGACTTCCCTGGCTTGAATCTCAGCTTTTGAACTAACTCGTTACCTGGAGCAGGTTCCTCCCCTGAAAATGAAGGCAATCACCATACCTTCTGCTTAAAGTTGATGCGAAAAGTAAGCGAAGTGAAAGTCGCTCAGTTGTGTCCGACTCTTTGCAACCCCGTGGACTATACAGTGCATGGAATTCTCTAGGCCAGAATACTAGAGTGGGTAGCCTTTCTCTTTTCTCCAGGGGATCTTCCCTATCCAGGGATCAAACCCAGGTCTCCCACATTGCAGGCGGATTCTTTACCAGCTGAGCCGCCAGGGAAGCCCAGTGAGAATTAAGTGAGGTGACAAATGCGGAGCACTGCCTAAGTTCCTAGCATGCAGCAAGGGTTCAACAAGCATTCGTGTCAGGACAAGTTCTGATGTGCTGTGTTAACAAACAGCCTCAGTGTGTCCATGGCATAGAACAAACGAGGATTTATTTCTTCATGCTACACATTGATCAGATCTATTAGGGATTTCTGCTCATCACATCACTCAAGGACCCAGGCTGACCATCAGCATCATCTTGAATATTGCTGGTTGACAATGTCAGAGGAAAAGAGAGCCCTGAAGGTCTTGTGCCAGTAAGGAACTATTCCATAATGTAGATGACACGTCACACTTCCACTCAAAAATCACTGGCCACAGGGGTCATGCGGCCTCATCCAACCACATGGGGGTGAGAAAGTACAATCCTATCGTGTGCCCAGAAGGGAAGACGTAATCTCAGCTGAGTATCTCTAATAGTCACCAAAATGTTAGCTGTGCTGTTGTTGCTTAACTATGTCCTTAAGACTACATGGTCAGAGTCATCCTAGAGGCTCCATTAGTGTTAGCTACGAGCGATACCAGTAGCCGTGACGTTTTCACATGGACAATGGGGAACAAGGGGAGTAGATGAGTTTGAGATACATTTAGAAAGTGCAATTGATACGAGCTGCTGATAGATTGGATTCTGGGGAAAGGGGAACGCATGTGACAAAGATGAATCCTAGGTGTCTTGCCGGGAGCCAGTGTGAGGAATCCCGCCCGTGACAAGGTCATGAGGAAGGAAGCTGACATACGCAAGGCGTGCTCAGACTTCAGGGACCCCTCTGGAAATTCCTAAGCATGTACCCCAACAAAAATCTGCCGGCTTTTGTGCTCTGCTTTTCCACTCTTCTGACATTTTCTGGAAAAAGTCAATTCAGGGCATTAGTCTTCTGCATTTGAAAGAGTGTTTCAATCCAAAAACCCCTCTGATGGCTTTCTAGCCTGCCTGCAGGACTCGCATGTGATTGTTTGAGGCCTCCTGACCACAGGAGGCACAGGAAGCTTAAAACATCCTAGGAATGTAGGAGCTTCCGAGGAGTCAAAATCTTTAGAATAGGACTGATTAAAAGTTTCATTTGTTGAGTCAATGCTTGCTGCCAAATTTTCATATCCTTTATTTTTAGATATAGTTGGTATATAGAAATGCAAGTAGTAGATCTTGTATTAGCAACATTAGATCTTTGAGTTAAGTACCTTCTTTGTTATATCCCACTGCACCTTTGTTCTATAGAGATGTAACTTTAATGCTTTAAGGAGATGCAGATTAAAGAAAAACACTTCAGGGGAAACAAAATTAACATTCATTAAGGAAGAGAGCCAAAAAGTGTTAACAAGCCTCTTGGCCAGAAGATAATGTAAATCACCTGAGACCTTTTGTATACAAAATGATGTACAGAAAGAGTCTGGGCTGCGAACGCTACATAATTTTGTGTTATCCATTGATCTCCATGTTTTATCAGAAGTATAAAAGGCCTTCTGAACAATAAAGGAGGGGACCAGTTTCTCGGACCAGTTTATCGAACTAGTCTCTTGGCCTGGTTTCTTGGGACTCTGGCTCCCCCCGTGTCTTTCTCTCTCTTTCTTCTTCTCTCCCTTTCCCTCTCTCTGCTCTTTAACTTCAGGCTGAATCTCCACCTGGGGCGCGGAGGCTCGCCAGGTCTACTTACTTGCCCTGGCTGTTAAGACCCGCACGAAAGGGAGCTTAAGGCGAGGCACCCTTAGATATTCAAGCGGGCACCGGTGGCCCACGTAGATGGTGCAAATTCCTTGTCTGGAATTTTATTGGCCTTCTGCGTAAACCAAGCTATTCAGCCCTCTTCCTCCACTTAATCTTCCTACTACGCTACAGTTTCTTAATCTAATCTTATATTAATAAATAAACAAGTCTTTCCACGCCAACGCCGTCCACCCTTCGAATTCCCTGGATCCACCGGGGCTGGACCCCGGCAGTGTCTGGCTTGACTAATTGGCAAACCGCAGCCACCACCACTGTCTCCCAGAACACCTTCAGTGACTCCTTAATGGGCTCCGGTTTATCTCCTCTTAACCTCTAGCAGTCCGTTCTACCCTACAGCAAGATTGATCTTTTAAAACCCAATACATGCAATGGCTTCCCCTTATTTTTAGGACTAAAGTCCAATTTTGTTAATGAAGCCCCAAGGGATTCTGCACGTTCTCACCTCAGCATCTTCTCCAGGTGCATTTCACAACCTCCCTGCTTTGCTGTCTATACTCCCGCCCCATCGACCCTCTTTCTGTTCTTCAAACTCAGCCTGTTTCTCTCCACCTCGGGGCCTTTACATATGCTATCCCACTGCCTGGAACTCTCCCAACACCACTCACTTCTCACCTGCTTGGGTAACAGGGCTTCAGATGCGACCTCCAGAGTTTACTTCCTCCAGATCAGTTCTGGACCCGCTTCTGCAATGTCCCAGTACCGCTGGCTTATAGCACTCATCCCAACTGTACTTCACTAGCTAATAGAAAACCATTTGTTTTCTATCTATCCTTCTGTTAGATGGAAACAGAGATTTTTCCTCTTTTATCAACACTACTCTATTTACAACGGGGGCTTCCCTCATAGCTCAGTTGGTAAAGAATCCGCCAGCAATGCAGGAGACCAGATTTGATTTCTAGGTCTCTGAAGATCCCCAGAGAAGGAAATGGCAACCCACTCTAGTATTCTTGCCTAGGAAATGCCATAGAGAGAGGAGCCTGACGGGCTACAGTCCACGGGGTCTCAAGAGTCAGACACGACTTAGTGACTAAACCACCACTATTTACAGTGCCTGACACAGCTCTCATAATCAGTTCAGTTCAGTTCAGTCGCTCAGTCGTGTCCGACTCTTTTGACCCCATGAATCACAGCACGCCAGGCCTCCCTGTCCATCACCAACTCCCGGAGTTCACTCAGACTCACATGCATCAAGTCAGTGATGCCGTCCAGCCATCTCATCTTCTGTCATCCCCTTCTGCCCCCAGTCCCTCCCAGCATCAGAGTCTTTTCCAATGAGTCAACTCTTCGCATGAGGTGGCCAAAGTACTGGAGTTTCAGCTTCAGCATCATTCCTTCCAAAGAACGCCCAGGGCTGATCTCCTTTAGAATGGACTGGCTGGATCTCCTTGCAGTCCAAGGGACTCTCAAGAGTCTTCTCCAGCACCACAGTTCAAAAGCCAAGTCATAATAGACCCTCACAAACACTTACTGAATGAATAAATAAGTGGATGAAGGGACAAATAGCCTTTTAGACAAAATTTTGTAAATAGTGTAAAGTCAGTATAGGTGTGATTACACAGTCTCCAACCATTCAACAGAGGCTGAGCCGGCTGGATGGCATCACCGACTCAATGGATATGAGTTTGAGTGAACTTTGGGAGGTAGGGAAGGACAGGGAACCCTGGCGTGCTGCAGCTCATGGAGTTGCAAAGAGTCAGATGCGACTTAGCAACTGAAAAGCAACAACCACCATTCTCTTATTTCTGGCCATTTAGATGGTTTGCAGATGTTTATTACCATGGTAAAAATAAGAGACGTAAAAACAAACCAAAAAAAATATTATTCAAGCATCTTTGGTGCTAAAGTTTCTTTTAGGAGGGAAGTTTTACTTGGGGAAAATCTCTTATTAAGAGTTTCGAGGTACAACGGTATTCTAAGGAGTATATGGCATCTGGCCCCCAAAACTTCAAAGAAGAGGAGTTAACTGCCTTCACTGCAAGAGGAGATGACTTTTCTGATTGTTCTGAGAGAGAACGTGGGTGGAAGGGAGAGGAAGGAGGAGTAGAGAGAGTGAGGTGGGCAGCGTGTGATGATGGGGATGGGTGGTCATGAGCAAGGCCCTGATCACAGGTGACCCATCAGACCCTGGAGAGCAGAAGGCAGTTTGTGGTGCACCATCGTCCCCTTGAGCCTAGTTTTGGGTAATATTTTGTTTGTTTTTTTTTTTCCTCCAGAACTGAAGGAACTGGATTTTATATCTGGATTGACATATGAAAAGAGAAGCTCTAAGGAAAGGAAGAAGGAAGCAGACAGTCAGAAGACATCCTCGTAGCCTAGTTTTATCCTGAGCTCAAAGGGGCAGGGCGGGGAGAAGCCAGCTCACATCTGGTTGCAACAAAACCAAAGCAAACCCTGAAAACAAACCAGTCTCTCTCCCTCTCTCTCTTGCAGTCTCTCCCATGTCCAAGAGTGTCTCCTTTATGATAAATTTCCAAAACTGGATGAAAGTTTAAATACATATTTAAGGTAAAATGACTTATAGCAATTCATATTCCTACTTTTTTCCCCCCAGTGGGAAATTCCGCAGCATAAAGCAATGTTGTCCTCAGAAATGGCTGTCTTGGATTACAAATTCCAGTTCCTTTGGTTAAAAGTCATCCCTCTTATACTCTTTAAAATGACACACACACAGTAAGCCCTTAATAAATGAGTATTGAATTAAATTCCTAGCACTCCCGGGGCTTGAAACTTGCCATTTTTTAATATGGACTTTTTATTCCCCTATCTCTAAGAAGGCTGCAATATGTCTTGATTTTTTAGATTATAAGTCTCTCTTCTGCTGACTTATAAATATCTCAAGTCTTCAAAATCATGTTGTATAAGTTACAAGAATCTTGGTTCTGTGAATTTTCTAATTCTGTTAAAGTCTTGTTTTTGTTTTTTTTTTTTTAAGCATTTTAAAACACATACTCCTGACTAGCATAATAAATTCACAATGATTACCTAAATCTTTCTTAAATTCAAATAAGATTTTGCTTGTGTTTAGTTTGTAAAAATGTAGTTATTTGGGGCCATTACTTCTTTTTTCCCCAATTTGATTCTTCTCTTTAATGTATTTCATTAAAAATCAAACCATATGGTTAACAAAAGCAAAAACAAAATTGACTAATAATTTCAAAATTTGCCAAGGTGTCATTTCTTTGGAGTGTATTGCCCCAAGTTAGAAAAAGAAATAAGTAGCCCTGACAAAAAGTAATAATAAGAACTTGTAATAATCGACTAAATACCACACGTGTGCAGGTTAGTTGTCAGTTGCTAAGTCATGTCTAACTCTTTGCAGCCCCATGGACTGTAGCTCACCAGGCTCCTCTGTCCATGGAATTTCCCAGCAATAATATTGGAGTGGGTTGTCATTTCCTTCTCCAGGGGAATCTTCCCGACCCAGCGATCAAACCCACATCTTGTGCATTGCAGGCAGGTTCTTTACCACTGAGCCACCAGGGGAACCCAAATAGCTTTTTCAGTCTCCATTTATACTTTATCAGTACTTAGAGTTTTTTTAAATAAAAATTATTCTTCTTCTGCAATTAATCACTTGGCCTAATACATTTGTGGTTGGCTTAGTTAGCGTATATAATGTTCTCAAGGGCACAACAATGTCACATTTAAAAACTTATTCTATAGTTATGCTCTTATGAAGATTCGTGTACAAAAATGTTAATTATGGCATTGTATAGTATCAAAAAGCAAGAAAATCTATGTAAATCTCCAACATTGGGTGCTAGTTAAATAAATTAAATAAATTACAACCAATAAAAAATTAGATACAATTACACAAGCCAATACAAAATGGATTATAAGACAGAGTATAAGTGAATAAAAGCAAACTGCAGAATATTATGTATACTACATATTTTATATGCATAAAATATTTCACTTATAAGATTTCATTATTTTCATTGAACATTTATTACTTTGATAATAATTTATTAATAGTAGTAACTTATAATAATTGTTTCTTCTAGGGAAGGCTGTAGGAGACATGAATTTGAGATGGGAAGAAAACATACTGTTCACTGAAATGTTTTCATTTTCTACCATGAACATATATTAATTTTCAGCTAAAAGAGAACAATCAGATGGGGGGAAGAAAGAACTGTGGGTCTATCCTTCATGAAGACAGTAAAAATCCCTATCAGTTTCAGTTCATAGTAATCAATTCAAGTTGTAATTAGCTCCTATTTTATCTCTGACCCCATCAGCAACATGTCAACATCTCACCAAATCTTAGTAAGAGTTTTAACCTCATGCCAAATACCCATTTATTCCATCATTCATTCATTGAATCACTCAGTTTATACTAACCACTTGGGCCCACACTATGCCAGGCCTCATGTTGGGATGTAGAATACAGCTATCAGCAAGAAAAAAAACAAGCCCCGAGCTCCTCAGACTCTGGGTCTAGGTGGAAAGACAGCCTTCAACATCAGGAATCAGACATTTGTTGACCAGCATTGAGGCCGCACATGAAGGGGCTTACATCACTCTGCACGTCTTTGAAGACCTCTAGGGAAGGGATGGTTAAGCTGATATCTGTAAGATATGCAGGAGTTAATCACGTGACCAGACAGAGTAAAACATGCCCAAGAAGAGATGAGCAAATGGTCTTTAAGAGATGGTTTCAGCTAAGAGGGAGATCTGCTTGCAAAGATTGAAGAATATTAAGCTCAGAGGGAAGGATAAGCAATGAGGAGGCTGGACAGATCCCCGGGAGCAGGTGTAGGAGGCGTGAGCAATATCAGTAATTCTAGACCTCACTCTAACGACAGGGAGGGCCACAGTAGGACTTTGAGCACATATAATAGTTCTAGGAAGAGCTGCTGCAACAAAATACCACAAGTGGGGAGGCTTAAGACATGGAAGAAACCCAAATGTCCATTGACAGAGGAAAGGATGAAGGGAATCTGGTATATATACCCAATGGAATATTACTCAGCCATTAAAAAGAATGAAATAATGCCATTTGGAGCAATATGGATGGACCTAGATACTATTATACTAAGTGAAGTGAGCCAAAGAGAAATATTGTATGATATTGTTTACATGCAGATCTAAAAAGAAATGATAGAAATGAACTTATTTACAAAACAGAAACAGACTCACAAACGTAGAGAAAGAACTTATGGTGACCAGGGTAGAAGAGTGGGAGGAAGGGGTGGTTAGAGAGTACATGAGATAGACACGTACACTCTGCTGTATTTAAGGTGGACAACCGACAAGGACCTACTGTCTAGTGCAGGGAGCTCTCTTCAATGTCATGTGGCGGCCTGGATGGGAGGGGAATTTGGGAGAGAATGGATTCATGTACATGTATGGCTGAGTCCTTTTGCTGTCCACCTGAAACTATTGCAAACATTATTAATCAGCTATATGCCAATACAAAAATTAAAAATTAAAGAAGAAACCAAAGAAACTGGGAGGCTTAAGACAACAGAATTACTTTTCACAGTTCTCAAGGCTTAAAGTTTGAAACCCAGCTGTCCACGGGGCCATATGCTCTAGGGGAGGAAGACTCCCCAGCCTCTCCCTAGACTTGCAGATCTTTGATGTTCCTTGAGTTTGATCCCTTGGTTAGGAAGATTCCTTGGAGGAGGGCATGGCAACCCGCTCCAGTATTGTTGCCTCGGAAATCCCATGGACAGAGGAGCCTAGCCTCTATTACAGTCCATAAGGTCGCAGAGTCAGACACAGCTGGAGCGACTTAGCATGCACCCAAGCTTGTAGGCAGTCTTTACTTCGGTCACATGAACTTCTCCTCTGTGTGCCCAAATGCCCCTTTTGGTCCAGGGACGCTGGTCATATTAAATTTAGGACTCACCCTCATCCTTGATGATGAATCTTAATTTGATTACATTGGAAAAGACCCTATTTCCAAGTAAAGGCATAGTCACAGATTCCACATGGACATGAATTTGAGGAGGACACTATTCAACCGAGTATATAGCAGGGGAATGATATAATCTGATTTATATTTTAGGGACACTTCTGATGATATTAAGGGTAATGATAGGACAGGAGGAAAGAGATTAACTTCGTAGATTTCTTTATTATTTTCGAAAGATGAGGTTCATTTTGAGACCCTACAGGTGTCGGACATTGAGCTAAGAGCTGTCTCCATAATGTTCCATTCAGTCCTCACCTGGTCCTGGGAAGAAAATCAGAGATGTCAGCACATGCCCATGGTCACACAGCAGCACTTCACACACAGATCAGGCAGCCCGTGGAACCAGCACACTTGCCATCGCTGTAGGCTCAAGTCTGAGGACTCGATGAAGGCAACGGGGATGCTCTGACATGGATTTCTTGGAGGTGGAGACCTCGGTGCACCAGCGGGGTCCTGTTGGCCAGCACACTCTCTGCTCCTTATGCAAAGCCAGGGGGAAAGGTGAGTGGCTAACACGGCCTGAAGGGCAGCCCCGCTGTAATGTCAGGGGATCTGACAGTTCCAATGGCTGCGTCCACTGATCCAACACTAGGTCAGAAAAGCTCTTTTAGGAAAAGAAAAAAAATAATAAACCTATGTAAAATCTGTGCTTCACAAATACGAGCTCATATTAAAATAAGCCTGCTTAAAAAAAAAAGATGAAGAAACTTGATGCCATTATCTAGAAATTCAGACGACAGAAATTAATTCAGAGGGAAAGGAGGTTAATTGGTGGGAACTGTTCGGATCCTAGCTGATATTGATCAGAAACGGACCGATGGGTCTTCTCCCCTTCAGCTGCTTTGCCTCTAGAGTCCACAGTTTTAAAGATAGATTGAAATTTTAAGAAAAGACAATGAAGACCAATGTTATTCTCTCTCAAGCTCAGTAATTTTCTGGAGGGCAGGGGATGGGGGTAGGACAAGTATTCTGGGTAGCTTATAGCATTCATTCCCTGTCTCAATTTTATAATCTCAGAATATGACCAGAGCATCCAACTTTCCATTTTCTCTTTTTGTTCCATGTCTCTTCTCTGCCATACTAAAAGATAAAGAAGGAAAGAAAGGGAGGGCAGGAGGGAGGGAAGAAAGAAAGGAAAAAACGGAAAGAAAAGAAAGTATACATGAATCCCAAAAGAAGGAAATAATGGTCTGATCGATTATTCCGATACTTAGTACTTAAAAATAAAAATAATAAAAATGAAAAGGTTAAATCAAGATTCTATTTTAAAAACCATTTGCCTAAAATAAAGAAGAGATGCGTTTAAAAGCAATTAATAAGCAATTTTTATCTAGGAAATGAGTGATTTTTGTGCAAAGAGGGAAAAAAAGGCTCCGGGCTTTGCCTCCTCTCCTAGAAGCATCCCATATTCTTAGATGTGACGTTGCCTTGGTAACCACAACTTGGTGACCTCGTTATTTCAACCTAATCCTGCTTTGAAATTATAGTTGCTCCACCCTTTTGCCTGGCTAGCCTGATAACATAATCATTGTAAATGAGGATGGGAAAAAAACAGCAGGATACAGGCCCTCCAGTGACACAGGACCCGTCTCACCTTATCATGGAAATAGAGGAACAATTAAACGGCATGAATCTAAAACCCTAAAAGTGGATTTTCTTATTTTTTATATGGCTTGTTATGCTTATTTTCAAAAGCTACCAGTTGATTCTGTGTAGCAGGGTATCTTGATATTGCTATATGAAAATGGAAATTTCCTACCTGTGTTAAAAGGAAAAATAAAAGAGAGCTAAACAGTCAAAGGTGAAGTTCTTAATTAGGCATTTGTTTTGCCCAACAGCCAAAGAGAAACAGGAATTGGAATATAATTTTTTAACAAATAAAGTGACAGCATCCGGGTTTGTTTGCCCAGATTCACTTCCTCTGGCTAACGCCCCACAAATCAGTCTTCATCCTGAATTCAGATTTCTTTCCTAACAAAGGGGTCTGGGAAGACTGCATGGCTTAAACTCTGAAGGCAGCAAGTGTGAACAGAGTTTAACGGAAATGGAATGAACTCATTCGTTTCAATGTACGTGCTTGGAGATCTCTGTTTGCTGGGAAACGGAGGGAAATTCCAGCCTCTTTCTCACTCATTTCCTCATTATTTGCTCTAAAATGGCTAGGGTACAGGAGTCCTGGGTTCAGATCTCAGTAAAATTTTCACACTGCACCCAACTCATACATCGAGCAGTCTGGGGTAGCTGTGTGACCCTGTCTTTTAGGACTCTGAGCTCCCCCACAATTTCCCCTCCAGGAGATCTTCCCTGTATCTAACTCCCCAGCTTGCCTGCTGTCTTTCCAAGAGATCTTCAGCTGTGTCACTTGGGGATGGGGTGGGAGGGAGTCGTGTCACACGGATAGACCCAGCCCTCCGCCCAGTTCTCTTGGGGGCAGTGGGCCCACTTTCTCTGCCTCTCCACTGTGTTTTTACCAAAGACCAACACTTGATGTTAACAACAGAATCAACAACAGCTCTGAGGTGAGAAGCAAGCTTCTGGTCGGGGTCATCATTCAGAGAGAAGCTGGGACCACATCTGGACATGCCCAGGGCATAATACCACCCTTGCTTCTAGTCCTCGTCCCTGCAGAAAGACAGCTGCCACCGCCTATGTCTTACAACTATCAACACTATTATGATGCTGTTTCAATGATGTAGGAAAAGTTGCAGCTTCTTGAAAGAGCTATGTCACAGATGCACTTAGTTCGTATGTTATTCTGTCCCACCTGGACCAGCTGTAGAACCAGGACCAAGGAATGTACTCCATAGGTAGACACATCAAAACTCACTAGGAAAAGAAATTTCTAAACATTACCAGCTCTCCAAAGACATACTAGACAGTCTCAACAACAAGAGAAATATCCAAAACATAAAATTTAAGAACACACACTCTTGACCTCCCAGATCAGATCTGAGTATAAATATGACATCATATTACCCTCTAAGTATTCATCAGATGGTGTGCTTTTGGCTTGAAAGTTTCTTAAATGATATGAAAGGGGGGTGGGCAATGCAAATTCATTGGTACATGAAGCATCTATGTAGGGACGATCAGAGAAGATAAATAAAATTATGAGAATCCTGGTAGGATCAGGGAGGACTGATAATAGGCAACTGTTAGGTCTAGGCTGGTAATAACTCAGCTAGTTATCGTGAGGGGTCAAATGATAGCTATGCAAACATTCTTAGATGGAAAAAAATAGATCTTGAGATGACAAAAAAAAATTGGGAGAACATCAGCAGCTGAGGGTGCTGCTTCCTGACAAGCAGAGCAATGCAAACCCAGTCTGCTGAAACCATCCTACTGAACTTAGTGAAGCCGGAAAGACACAAAGATGGAAAGGACGAGGAAGGTGGAGGTGGAGAAGGGAACCTGCGAGGAGCAGGTGCTCCCCGGCCTTGGGCAACGAGGTGCTCTGGTTCACTTCTCATGCCTCTTCCTTCTCTTCTTCGCACCCAATGGACTGGGGACTGCCCATGTTGCCATGCCTTCCCCACGTCTCCTCCCCTGACCTAAGATCGCCTCCCTCTCCTCCGTCACTCATCCTTCCATGTGCTTCAGCGTGCCTGTCTCCCGTTAGGTCTTGGGTCTCTTTTCAGTCGTCACCTCCTGCAGAAATCCTTTCTGGATTCTGCTCATGCTGCAGGCCGAGGGCTTTCCTGTCCTTTCTCTCCCTCTGTGTTGCTGTTGCCTCTGGATCTATCTTCCCCACGACCACCGTCACACTTTAAACATGCAAACCCTGTGAAGATAAGAACGGTGGCATTTCTTTAATTAATTCTTTATTGGAGTGTAGTTGCCTTACAATGTTGTGTTAGTTTCTGCTGTGCAGCAAAGTGAATCAGCTATACGTAGACATATGTCCCCTGTTTCTTGGATTTCCTCCCCATTTTGGTCACTACAGGGTGTTAGTAGAGATCCCTGTGGTACACAGTATGTCCTCATCGCTCTCATTATTTTTTTGTTATCTGTTTTATTCATAGTACCAATAGTGTATACTGGTCAATCCCCAACCTCCCAATCCTTCCCACTTCACTCCCCCTTGGTATCCATATGTTTGTTCTCCAAGTCTGTGTCTCAATTTCTACTTTGCAAATAAGATCATCTATACTGTTTTTCTAGATTCCACATATGTGTCTTAATATGTGATACTTGTTTTTCTCTTTCTGACTTCACTGTGTGACAGCCTCTAGGTCCATCTGTAGCTCTACAAATGACCCGGTTTCGAGAACCTTGGCATTTATCCCGCCTTCAGCACACAGAGTAGACACTTAATGAATCCATTCATTCTTGTATACGCTTAACAAATATTTACTGAATATTTACTGAATTCTGTGCCAAGCACTGGGGTAGAAGAGTGAACAAGATGGATAAGTTCCCCACCTTCATTTTTGGGAGCAGGAAAGACTTTTTTTTCCATCAAGTTTAGAAAGAAACAAGATGGCTAAAGATTGCTATATATGGAATTTCAAAAATATAACAGGATGATGACATGGAAGAGGAAGGTCTCTGTTAGAACCCACCTCTTAGGATGCTCATAGAATTTGTCACCAGCAGCTGAAGTCACGCCCTGTCTTCGGTGGGGCACTCACCAAGGGCTGGTGAGGCATCAGGTACTGAGGTCCTTGGGGAGATTTCAGGTCAAGGAGGGGAACACATTTGTAAACCAGGGATGCCAATCACGGGTGGAAGAGCTATGACAAACGTGGTGGAGAGGGCAAAGGAATAGTACATTGAAGACCGGAGAGCAGTGCTGCAGGAGGGCTCCTAGTGAAAGTGACATTGAGCCTGGAGATTCCAAGCACCAAGGATTCTGGGACCAAAATACCTGGGTTTCGATACCACCCCCACCACTTGCAAGCTGTGCGGCATGGATCAGCTCGGTCTCGTCATCTGTAAGACGAAAGAATCGCTAATATTCTGTTGTTTCTCAGTCACTAAGTCGCGTCCGACTCAGGATAGCTATAAACTATTCGGGCTTCCCAAGCGGCGCAGTGGTGAAGAATCTGCCTGAGGTGCCGGAGATGCAAGATATGCAAGTTCGATCCCTGCGTCGGGAAGATCCCCTGGAGAAGGAAATGGCTACCCACTCCAGTACTCTTGCCTGGAAAATCCCCTGGACCAAGGAGCCTGGAGGGCTACAGTCCACGGGGTCACAAAGCGCCGCACACGACTGAGCAAATGAGAGTGCACATAAACATCTTAGAGCAGGGTGAGCACGCAGTGAGTGCTGAGTGTATCCACCACTGTTAGCATTGTTCAGGAGGCATAAGAGTTAGCTCAGCGAAGAAAGGGAGGTGGAGAAAGCATTCCAGGATGAACCAGTATTTGTGGAGTGAAGGGAAGAATGGCAATGACCCTAAGGGGCCAAGTCCGTCAGTCAACAGGCATCCCTCCGACCACGGGGGAGAATTAGCTGTGCCTAGCGCTGCCCTCTGCCTTAAGGACAGAACCAGGAGACAGAGACGATGTGGTCTCTGTCCTCGGAGATACTATATTCAACAAGACTAAACACTCGAGAGAAAAACTAAAGAAGGATCTGAGGCAGCATATAGTGCTGGACGAGGCAGGCAGATTTCAGTGATAATAGTAAGAATGACAGGATTACAATAGCTGTGTGTTTACAATTTACCAGGCACTGAGCTAAACACGTTACATGCATTTCCTGCTTGAATTAGGCTTAGGGATATCCACAGTGTCCCTTTTTCCAATGACAAAAGCTCCAGGAGGTTTCAGAAAAGGAAGCGATTGGCCTTACTGCCTCAGGGAGCCGGGAAAGCTTGAGCTAGGCTTTAAAGGAAGGGATAAATTTGAATAGAGGGATGGTGAAGGAGGGACTAGGGCAGGGCAGTCTGATGGAAAGATATTGTGAGCCCCAAATACAAGCCACGTGCGCAATTTAAAATTTTCTCATAGCCACATTTTTTAAAAGTTAAAAAAAAAAGATGAAATTAACTTAAAAATATACGTATTTAGCCCATTATATGCAAGTATTATTATGTCAACATGTAATCAGTATAGAACTTTATTAGTGAGCTGCTTAAAACTTTTTTTCCTACCTTAGGTCTTTGAACTCTAATGTGTATGTTACACTTCCAGCACTTCTCAGTCGTAAGTAGCTGTATTTCTAGTGCTCAACAGTCACATGTTGCACAGCACGGGTCAAAAAGGGAAAAAAACCTGGACACCCCGATGTTCAGTGCAGTGCTGCTTGCAATGGTCAAGACATGGAAGCAACTTAAGTGTCCACTGCAGGATGAATGGATAAGAAGATGGAATATCACCCGGCCACAGCATGAACGAAACAACGCCGTCTGCCGCAACGCGGGCGGGCCCAGAGACCACCCTACTAAGTGACGGGAGCCAGGCAGAGAAAGACAGACCTCACAAGATGCCACTCACAGGCAGAACCTTTTTGCCTTTTCATACTGTTCACGAAAAGGGGAAAAACTGGGAACGGAGTACGTCAAGGCTGTATATTGTCACCGTGCTAATTTAACTTATATGCGGGGTACATCATGTGGAATGCTGGGCTGGAAGAAACACAGGCTAGAATCAGAATGCCAGGAGTAATATCTATAACCTCAGATGTGCAGATGATACCACTTTAAAGGCAGAAAGTGAAGAGGAACAAAAGAGCCTCTTAATGAGGTCGAAAGAGGAGGATGAAAAAGCTGGCTTAAAACTCAACACTCAGAAAACTAAGATCATGGCATCCGGTCCCATCACTTTATGGCAAATAGTTGGGGAAAAAGTGGAAACAGTGACAGATTTTATTTTCTTGGGCTCCAAAATCACTGCAGATGGTGACTGCAGCCACAAAATTAAAAGACTCTTGCTCCTTGAAAGAAAAGCTATGACAAACCTAGACAGCATATTAAAAAAGCAGAGACAAAGGTCTCTTTGCAGACAAAGGTCTATATAGTCAAAAATATGATTTTTGCAGTGGTCATGTACGGATGTGAGAGTTGGATGTAAAGAAGGCTGAATGCTGAAGA
Organism: Capra hircus; assembly: GCF_001704415.2. Classification (NCBI taxonomy): domain Eukaryota; kingdom Metazoa; phylum Chordata; class Mammalia; order Artiodactyla; family Bovidae; genus Capra; species Capra hircus. The sequence continues at coordinate 112,892,658 of NC_030813.1, forward strand.
ATTTTGATGCTTTCCAGTTGTGGTGCTGAGAAGACTTTGGAGAGTCCCTTGGACTGCAAGCAGATCAAACCAGTCAATCCCAAAGGAAATCAACCCTGAATATTCATTGGAAGGATTGGTGCTGAAGCTGAAGCTCCTGTACTTTGGCCGCCTGACGTGAAGAGTCGAATCACTGGAAACGCCCCTGATGGTGGGAAAGACTAAGAGCAGGAAAAGTGGGTGACAGAGGATGAGATGCTGGATGGTGTCACCAGCTCAGTGGACGTGAATCTGAGTGGACTCCAGGCAACAGTGAAGGACAGGGAGGCCTGTATGCTGCAGTCCACGGGGTCACAAAGAGTCGGACACGACTCAGTGCCAGGACAAAAGCAACAATATGCTGAATCTAAAAAAAAAACGATGCAAATTTACAAAACAGAAACAGATTCACAGACATAGAAAACAAATGTATGATTACCAAAGGGGAAAGGGGTGAGGGAGAGATAAATTAGGAGGTTGGAATTAACAGATACATACTGCTGCTGCTGCTGCTGCCAAGTCGCTTCAGTCCTGTCTGACTCTATGCAACCCCATAGACGGCAGCCCACCAGGCTCCCTATCCCTGGGATTCTCAGGCATGAACACTGGAGTGGGTTGCCATTTCCTTCTCCAATGCATGAAAGTGAAAAGTCAAAGTGAAGTTACTCAGTCGTGTCCGACTCTTAGTGACCCCATGGACTGCAGCCTACCAGGCTCCTCCGTCCATGGGATTTTCCAGGCAAGAGTACTGGAGTGGGGTGCCATTGCCTTCTCCAAGATACATCCTACTATACATAAAATAGATAACCAACAAGGACCTACTGTATAGCACAGGGAACTATACTCAGTATTTTATAATAACCTATAATGTAAAATAATCTAAAAAAGAAAAAATACATATATGTATGACTGGAATGAGTTTGCTGTGCATCTGATACTAACACAACACTGTAAGTCAACTAAATTTCAATAAAATTTTAAAAAAAGAAAGAACTGGCATTTAACAAGGTCTCACAAAGCCTCAGCCACTCGTATTTATTCTTCCCAATCATCCTCCTAGGAAAGTATTTATAATTATACCCATTTTACAGATGAGGACACTGAGACTCTAAGAGATGAACTCAACAGCTAAATAAGTGGATTGACCTAGAATTTAAACTTTGACTTGACTGATTTCAAGCTTGGGCATACCCCTAAAGCAAAGAGGGCTTAGGCAAACACCATGGGTGGATGAATTCTACAAAGTAAGATGGTGCCTGAACTCCAAGAAACAATACAGGCCTGGGGTCAATTTCTCAGCAGCTTCCTCTCACAGCTCACAGAGCCGGCTTGTGTAGCCTCCTGGACTTGGAGGAGGGAAAGAAAGTGGGAAAAAAAAAAACTTTCCAATTAAACAGAAATCATCGAAGTTCTTGCCCTGCTCCCTAACAGCAAAACTACAAAAGGACACTGCAGGAGGCCAGGAAGAGCACCTGCGGTCCAGGAACACTGGACCTGTGTTGCAGGGACGTGACGACGAGGAAACACTTGGCCGCTTCTCAGCCAGTGGAGCCAGAGCTTGCCCTACACCCACTGGGGCCTTGGTTTTGTTGTCAATTACTGTTTCTGTAACTATTAAGAGAGGAAAGGGCGGGGGGGGGGGGGGGGCGGATAATCAGAATTAGCAGTGATTTATGACCTGAGAAGGGACGGCAGGAGGTTGAGATCTGTCTCCACGAGAATCCTCACCCTGCACTCCTCTGGAGCCCCACTGGGTCCTGTAGGGAAAGGATGTTTACACAGTGATCCTGGCAGGAGAGATGCTATTCCTTGTGCCCAGAGGGCAGGGCTCAGCCAACTTTCCACAGTGCGATCTGGCCCTGAGTGCTGCTGAGGCCCTAGCCCCAGCGTGGGCAGATACTGAGCTTTTAGATTTCTGTTTTGTTTATTCCTTGTTCAACGATTTCTACAGGGACCTCCCAATCTGCCCCTCCTCTGCCTCAAGCATCAGCAAAGCCCACCAGGAAAACTGCCAAAAGAGAGACTGCCATCAGCTCTTCTTCAGTGGGAATTTCCTTTGATAACTCCCAACTCTCCAAGACGAACCTTTACGCCACCATCTAAGGCATGCTTGATGCCGTGCACTTTCACTTTGAAGACCTACTTTTCAAGTCCAGGAATTGCAAGGCTGCAATAAGTAGCAACTTCAGTGGGAGTCAAAAGGAAAGCCAACCAAGACCCATGATAACAATAGTTTCTCTCTTTTCCTTCTCCTTTGCTTTGGAGTGGGTACTGGGATGCCTCGGTCCAGCTTGGGACGCTGCTTCTGGCACGGGCTCGTGGTCCACTCAACATTAATGCTGTGATCACACCTTCAGATGAATCTTGGAGCTAAAGGAAGAGACAAAAAGAAAATTTCATGAACCACCCCGAGTCTTAGCTAAAGTGCCACACGGTTTCAGGGCTTCACCAGCCAGTCTCTTAGACCGCTAGCGACCCCAAGTGGCCAACTGCGAATGATGGTAATTTTTTTTTCTTCAGATAAGAAACAAGGCTTTTTTTTTTTTTTTTTTTAACTCCCAAAGCGTCTTCAAATTTTAAAACTGGGGAGCTGGAAGATCCATGGATGTCACCTCATTTTACAGGAAGAAGAGGTTCAGAGAAGTAAAGAGGGGTCCCAAAAGTCACACAGCATGTTAAGGTCAACTTGGGAAGCAGTACAAAGAAAGGTTGCAAGAGATTCTGTGGGACCGGATTTTAATTCCTTAATGGAAGGGGGGAAAGGTCTTTCCCCACAGACCACAAAAGAAATGTTGCTAGTACAAAAGAATTGCATGGTGAGGGTGTGTGTTCTAGCAGATCTTAAGTTTCATTAGGTACACACCCAACACACACATTTCTTTTTTTCCTCTTCCATGTATAAAATGACCAGGGCACTTCAACTTAATTAAGGCAGTCTGGGAGAGAAGAGGGAAGTCAAATTTCGGCAAATGTGGACTAGATGCTCGTTCCCAAAGCCCGGTCCTCAGGTCAAGAATATGTTAGCTCTTGGTTCCCAACCTGAGATCAGCCTGCTGAGTGGGTACTATCATTCTGCCCTTAGAAGTGAGCAAATGGAGGCTCAGGGAAATTAACTAACTCACTCAAGAACAGTCACTCCTACAGTGCAAAGCTAACTCTCTGTAGGACTTTACCTATGAATGTCTCAGTGTATCCATCCATCAAATGGGATAATAAAGCCTGCTTATAGAACCAGAAAATGCTGATGTTAGAAATGGTCCTCAGAAGACATCAGAGGACCATCCAAACAAAATGAACCCTTAATACACAAAACAGACAAAAATTAATGTCTTTATGATAAAGTCCATCCAAGACAGCATGGGTGCTGTTTTAACGAACACCAGGTGGTTCCACTCTCCCTAAAACAAAACACGAGATTTCTAAGGTCAAGTTTCCACTCTCCCCTACCATGTCATCTCTCCCTTGAGGGTCTCACATGGTCCCTTCCTGCCATCAGGCAGCCGAACCCTTGACATGACACCCTCTCCTCTTGGCAGTTCTGTATCAAGTATGCTCAGATTTCCCTTTGCTGTCGGCTCTGAGCACCGTGGAGACAGTCTGGAATTTTCCCAATGCTGTTTCTCCATTTGTTGTAGGAAAATCAGTTCAGTTCAGTCACTCAGTCATGTCCGATTCTTTTTGACCCCATGGACTGCAGTTCGCCAGGCTTCGCTGTTCATCATCAACTCCCAGAGCTTACTCAAACTCATGTCCATCCAGTCAGTGATGCCACCCAACCATCTCATCCTCTGTCATCCCCTTCTCCTCCTGCCTTCAATCTTTCCCAGCATCAGGATCTTTTCCAGTGAGTCAGCTCATCGCATCAAGTGGCCAAAGTATTGGAGTTTCAGCTTCAGCATCAGTCCTTCCAATGGGATTGACTGGTTGGATCTCCTTGCAGTCCAAGGGACTCTCGAGAATCTTCTTCAACACCACAGTTCAAAAGCATCAATTTTTTAGCACTCAGCTTTCTTTATGGTCCAACTGTCACATCCATACATGACTGCTGGAAAAACCATAGTTTTTACTAAATGAACCTTTGTCAGCAAAGTATTCTCCCTGCTTTCTAACATGCTGTCTAGGTTCGTCATAACTTTTCTTCCAAGGCGCAAGAGTCTCTTAATGTCATGGCTGCAGTCACCATCTGCGGTGATTTTGGAGCCCAAGAAAAAGTCTGTCATTGTTTCCCCATCTATTTGCCATGAAGTGATGGGGCCGGATGCCATGATCTTATTTTACTGAATGTTGAGTTTTAAGCCAAATTTTTCACTGTCTTCTTTCACTTTCATCAAGAGGCTTTTTAGTTCCTCTTCACTTTCTGCCATAAGGGTGGTGTCATCTGCATATCTGAGGTTATTGATATTTGTCCCGGCAATCTTGATTCCAGCTTGTGCTTCATCCAGGCTGGCATTTCGCATGCTGTACTCTGAGTATAAGTTAAATAACCAGGAGAATAGAAGGTAAATGAGCACAGAGACTGAGGGAAACCTAAAATCAGTCTGATTTACGAAGCGTGAAATTCTCACCCAAATTTGGCCAGAAGTGCTTCTCTCCAGACCCAGCAAACCATGTTCTGTTCCAGGAAGGCTCTTAAATCAGAAACACTCCAGGTAAATTGTCACAGTCCTACCAAATCATGTGGTAACATGCTTCTAAGTCCATGAAAGATTCCTACTTTTTGGCCCAATAATTCCCCTTCTAGCAGTGCCCCTGAATGGAATAATCAAATAACAAAGGCAGTAATTTAGACACAAATATCGTCACCACTAATTTACTGTGAGTGAAAGTCATTCAGTCGTGTCTGACTCTTTGTGACCCCATGGACGATACACTCTATGGAATTCTTCAGACCAGATTACTGAAGTGGGTAGCCTTTCCCTTCTCCAAGGGATCTTTCTGACCCAGAAATCAAACTGGGGTCTCCTGAACTGCAGGCAGATTCCTTACCAATTGAGCTATCAGGGAGAGATCTAATTTACTGTAATTATTTTAAAAAATAGAAGCAAATTATACAACAATTGCGCTTATGACTTCATCAAAAGATGGAACATTATGTAACCATCAAAAATGATGTTTCCAAAGTATTTTTAATGACACTAAATGGAAAAAAATAGCACTAAATGAAAAAAAAAAAAACCAGGATGCAAAACTGCTACCTGTGATGTGATCAAATATTTTAAACCAAAATAAGAAAAGTGTGAGTATAGATAAGAAAAAAGTGAGAAGAAACTTGCCAAAATGTTCACAGTTGTTAAGACCAAATGGTAAGATTAATGTGGATTTGCTTCATACTTTTTATTTTCTTTTTACTACGAGGCTGCATTGATTTGCTATCTGAAAACAAAAGAGTCTTTCTTAAAGATATCGACTTTGTAGCCCGCAACACAGATGCATTTTCTCAGGCCACTTCTTCCTCCTTCTACCCTGCCCTCACCTTGCTCCCCCTGGTGCCTCGTCCTCCACCTAAGCTGGGTGTTCAGTTAAGAGAGGAAACAGATACAAATCAGGGGAACAGCAAGTACCATATCGCTCTCCCGCCCAGGAAAATGTTTAGAGAAAACTCAAGAAAATGCCAGTGAAACAAGTGCCAAACAGAGCCCGCACATCCACTCCCAAGAAGCAAGAAGGTTAAGTGGAATAAAGCACCTTCTAGTTTTCCTGAAAATATTTTCAGTGAAAATAAACTCTCAAAAGACGCTTGCTCCTTGGAAGAAAAGTTATGATGAACCTAGAGAGTGTATTAAAAAGCAGAGACACTACTTTGCGGACAGAGGTCTGTATAGTCGAAGCAACGGTTTTTCTAGTGATCATGTACAGATGTGAGAGTTGGACCATGAAGAAGGCCAAATGCCAAAGAACTGATGCTTTTGAACTGTGGTGTTGGAAAAGACTCTTGAAAATCCCTTGGACAGTAAGGAGGTCAAACAAGTCAACCCCAAAGAAAATCAACTGTGAGGACTCATTGGAAGGACTGATGCTGAAGCTGAAGCTCCAGTTCTTGGGCCACCTGATGCAAAGAGCCAACTCATTGGTAAAGACCCTGATGTTGGGAAAGATTGAAGGCAGGAGGAGCAGGGGACGACAGACGATGAGAAGGTTGGATGGCATCCCCGACTCACTGGACATGAGTCTGAGCAAACTCCAGGAGATAGCGGAGGAGGGAGAAGCCTGGCATGCCGCAGTCCCTTAGGTCACAAAGCGATGGACACAACTGAGCAACTAAACTGAACCGAGCTAGTCTATGTTGCCCACTAATCTGGCCTCCAGCACTTCCTGATCACTGAAACCAAATAGGAAATTGACACTTGAGCAGACTGCCGCCTCCCTCCCTGAACGCCCAGTGCACGCTTTGTTTCCCCACATGCACCGACGGCCGCAAAGGCAGAAGCTGCAGCTGCTGCTCACACCAAGCCCAGCGCTGCTGGTCAGCGTTCAGAATGTGCTCATCTAGGAACTCAAAAACACGAAACTCAAAGATGCAAGTGTCCTTAGACACGCATTCTCTGTTAATAAAATGCACAAAAGCAGCCAGACTGTGGAGCAAAGGGGTTTATAGAGCTATTGGTAATCATCTTGAGTGAGTGAGTGAAGTTACTCAGTTGAGTCCGACTCTTTGTGACCCCATGGACTGTAGCCTACCAAGCTCCTCTGTCCATGGGATTTTCCAGGCAATAGTACTGGAGTGGATTGCCCTTTCCTTCTCCAGGGGATCTTCCCAACCCAGGGATCGAACCCAGGTCTCCCGCATTGTAGACAGATGTTTTACCGTCTGAGCCACCAGGGAATCTTAACGGTAAATACATACCTCTTTGCAATTTACAAAGCACTTTCATAAACTTTATCTCCTAACTCCCAGAACAGATACGTGAAATAGGTATTGAGTTTACTTCTCCAGTCTCGGCACTTTTCTGAGACTATGACCAGATGGACTAATTACTCAGTCCATAACAGAATATGCCCACTCTAACCCCAGAAATCCCGGATGGAGCTGCACAAACAGCTGTCCTTGCATGCCCTCAAAAAGACAGGGTCTAGACAACAGCAGACGTAAATAACAGAGTGGCTTCACTGGGAAAGAGAAACTGTGGACTTAATTTTTCCTAGTCCCACCTTTAATGAATTTCATTTTGTATCTGTGGAAATTTTTGTTTTTGTGTTTTAAATATGAAATTCTGAATAGCTTAACTCCTGTGCCACAAATATCTGATACTAATTTAAAAAAAAAAAAAAAAAAAAACAAAGCTGCTAAAATGATCTGGGGAAAGAAAAGCCAGAAGATGGTTTATGCATCAAACCTTTCCAGCCTGGCTTATTTTGAAAACAAAGCCACAGATTGAGCGAAAAACTCATTAATAAACCTGTTCTTACAACATTTCTAGACCAATTTTTCAATTTTGAATAAAGGCTTTGAAAAGTGAATTCAGGATGGTACCGTTCTCCAAATTATTCAGAATTTTTATATTATAATGTCTATCATTTGTTTTAAAGTGCATCAGTGTAGGAAGCGTAGTGTGTGTGTGTGTCTGTGTGTGTGTGTGTTCACCCATGCATGTGTCTGAATTAGTTTCAATCTCCTCCATAGGGTATGTTGGTTAACATTTGAAGAACCCTTCCCAGAAATATACACCCCAGGAGTATTCATTAACATTTGAAAGATCCTAATTAGAAGTCCCAACTCCAGAAGCTCCACGACAGTCATTTCAAGTATCAAATTCTTAATCTAAAATATAGGAATCATTCATTGCGCGCAAGGAATATTTGAAATAATTTCTCACTGTTGAAATGAATAGTGTTCAAACATGCAGATTCATTCGAAATACCACACAGGTATCTTCATCTCAGCATAAATAAAGGATAAAAATTTGAGAAGCCCAACAGTCTACTTCAGTGGGGAGCCTGGCTTGATCTCATTTTAATAGTGTTATTCCACTTGACTGAGAACTCTTTTTCCTGATCCAACTGGAAAGCTGGCTAACCCTCCCTCTAGGCAGACTACTGCTACATCTGACTGTGGGAAGTCTTTCTTGCAAGGTGCTTTTGAGCTTGTCAAAGGGTAGAGAACTGGGACTTCAGCAGGATTACAAGGTCATGGCTATGACTGCTGTGGGCTCTGCTTCCTAATAAATGTTTGCGTGGCCGCAGAACTCACTGTAACTTCCTGATAACATCACTTGGTCCCAAGGTCATGGGTGAAGAGACTATTGCTCTCACTTACCTACGATCCTTGTAGGCAACTAACATACACCAAGACAGCATGACAATTTCAAACAGCCCAACTGACAGGACAGCTTGCAACAGCTGTTGTTGTCCTCCAGTCTCTTGGCGGTGTCTGACCCTTTGAGACCCCATGGACTGCAGCACGCCAGACTCCCCTGTCCTTCACTGTCTCCTGGAGTTTGCTCAATTCACGTCCACTGGGTCGGTAATTCTATCTAACCATCTCATCCTCTGCTGCCACCTTCTGCCCCTGTCTTCAATCTTTCCCAGCATTAGGGTCTTTTCCAATGAGTTGGTTCTTCGCATCAGATGAGCAAAGTATTGGAGTGTCAGTTTCAGCATCAGTCCTTTCAGTGATTATTCATTCAGGGTTGATTTCCTTTAGGATTGACTAGTTTGATCTCCTTGAAGTCCAGAGGACTTTCAAGAATCATCTCCAGCACCATAATTTGAAAGCATCAGTTCTTCAGAGTTCAACCTTCTTTATGGTCCAACTCTCACATCCATACATGACTACTGGAAAAAACTACAGCTTTGACTATACGGACCTTTGTCGGTAAAGTGAGCTTGGACTAATACTACTGGGATATGCTGTGTGCTCTGTCGTGTCCGACTCTTTGCAACCCGAAGGACTGTAGCCCACCAGGCCCCCCATCCATGGAATTATCTGAGCAAGAACACTGGAGTGGGTCGCCATTCCCTTCTCCAAGGGATCTTCCTGACCCAGGGATTGAAACCAGCAGGCAGATTCTTTACCACTGTGCCACCTGGCAAGCACTGGAATGTGTGGGAAGCATTCAGTCTGTGTCCATGGGTACCTCATCCTCCCCTCTATGGGGAAACTTGGGGAGGGCATTTCTCTCTCTCTCTCACACGCACACACACACACACACACCATGCAAGTCTCAAGATTCCGATGTAAGCCTAAATTATGGTCTTCAATCCATCTCTCACCAGATAATTAAAGATGGATTCTTGGGAGCCTGCCTGAACATCACTTAATAGAGTCCTCCATTCATCATTGGCTACTGATCCCCAGGTGTATAGTCCACTGGTCAGAACCCCAGAGAAGAGGAAAGACGTATGTTCCCTGAGTCACTCTCAGAATGCTTTACACCCACCCAGATAGTTGTTTCTTACAACATTTAATAACACTGTAAAATATTTACAACATAAGTGTAAGTGGGGAAAAAAGCTTAGTTTTCAAGAGGATATTTAGTATGGCTTCACTTTTGTTTTATAAATGAAAGAAAATATGCCCGAAAATTGTATCTGCTCATTGCAGAGATGACACTGCTGGAGATTTCTATTTTCATCATTATAGTTTCAAAATGCTTTACAATGAACAAAAACACTATAACCAGTTAAAAGATATGTTACTGTAACAGTTTAAATATTTACTCTTACCAGGGTGGTTTCTATACCAGTGACTTTCAATAGTAATATACTGCAAGCCACATATGTAATATTACATTTAAAAAATAAAAAGACCCAGGCTACCTTCTCTATTTGATTTTCTTCTTCCTGCACTTTTGTTTTTCTTCTGTAATTTTTAAGTATTCGAGTTTGAACAGATGAGCTCTGGGGGGAGGTGGCTTCCACAACGTGAGGGGGAACCAAGAAAATTTTAAACACATGTATTTTCCAGCTTCCTGTCTTTACACAAAAATAAAGTATTGACACACAAAAAAAAGTACAAAGAAACAAGTAAAAATAGTTTTAATGATTTATTCTGTGTAACTCAAATATTATCCCTTGAATGTTGCATTCATTGTAAAATTACTAGTGAGATCCTTTATATTCTCTCTTTTGTACTAAATCTGCAAAGAAACAGAAGGTTCATTTTACACTTAGAGGACAAGCTGTATTTCAGATTGACCACATTTTGGGCCTCATTGATGCATGTGGGCAGTGTCTGCTGAACTGGAGAGCACAGCTCTCAGCACCAGCCACAGAAGGATCAACATCCAAAGCATCACGTCAGAGGGGGTCAAGGTCTCTCCTCCTGTGCTTTCTCACATAGTCATATTTTTTTAAATTAATTTTTATTGAAATGTAGTTGCTTTACAATGTTGCGTCAGTTTCTGCTGAGCAGCAAAGCAAATCAGCTATGTTGTTGCTGTCATTCAGGACCTAAGTCATGTCTGACCCTTTGTGACTCCATGGGCTCTAGCCCGCCAGGTTCCTCTGTCCATGGGATTCTCCAGGCAAGAGGGCTGGAGAGGGTAGCCATTCCCTTCTCTAGGGATTTCTGACCCAGGGGTCACCTACATGGATACATATATCCCATTTTCGTTTTTTTCTTATTTCCTTTCCATTTAGGTCACCACAGAGCTTTGAGTTCCCTGTGTAGGTTCTCATTACTCACCTTTTTAAAAATTGTTTAAACTTTATATCTTATATGGGAGTATAGCTGATTGACAATGTTGGGAAAGCTTCAATCGGACGTATTTTAAAGTTGGATGAAAAGGCCCCTGCTTAGAAAGTCCATTTTGTTGTTCAGTTGCTAAGTTGTGTCTGATTCTGCAACCCCATTCTTGACCACTAGCGCTGGCTGGAAAGCTCCTTTGGCTGCTATCTGGAGGGTGAGTTGGAGCCAAAGAGAGATAGGCAAGGTGAGGACAAATTAGGAAAAGAGAGTCACGGGCATGGGAGGCGGGGTGGTGCCTGGATTCCACAGTGGCTGAAGAAAACCGACACAGTGAGCAGAGGCATCATTGACAAAACTTGGCAGGCGACGGGGGGTGGGCTGTGAGGGAGAAGGCTCCAGTCAAGGCTGATTCCTGCTGTCCGAGTCTGGCTGAGTAGCTGGACGATCGTGATAGTGACCAGTGGAAGCCCAGCCTGACACAGCCACCAGCCCAAGGCCCACTTGACTTTGGACTCCAGGATATCTGTCTCTAGGTGAGTGACCACACCGTCGTGGTTATCCAGGTCATTAAGATAATTTCTGTAGAGTTTTTCTGTGTATTCTTTGTACCTCGTCTTAATATGCTCTCCTTTTTTTAGCTCCATAGAGTTTCTGTCCTTTATTGTACCCATCTTTATATGAAATGTTCCCTTGGTATCTCAAATTTTCTTGAAGAGATCTCTAGTCTTTCCCATTCTATTGTTTCCCTCTATTTCTTTGCATTGTTCACTTAGGAAGTCTTTGTCTCTCCTTGCTATTCTTTGGAACTCTGCACTTTAGAACACTTTTAGTTTCTAAGGCATTTCACTCATTTCCCACTTGTTTTTAAAGCCACAGTCCAACCCCTCCTCATGACACCCCCTGACTGGTTCACTGCCCCCTACCTGCCCACCCTCAGCTCCAGGCCCAGCTTTCCAGGCAGACCCGCAGCTCTAGGGCTGCATCACACCCTCCTCCTCTCTTGCCTCACTCTGCCCCTCTGCACATGCTATACTTCCTGCCTGAAGAGCCCTCCTGCACCTCCTTGACCCTGTTCATCTCTTGTCTGCTTAAACTTCCCCTGGAACACCCAGGGGAAGCCCATCCCAGCCCTACCCCTGGCTGAGCTGGGTGCCCAATCCCTTGGAATCCTTAGCAGCTTGTCCACACTCTCCCCTAGGTCTCCCCAGGCTTGGATTAGAAGGGTCTACCTGTGCCTCTGCCTGCCTCCCGTTCACAAGACTGAGCAGCGTGTGGGTACTTCCTGTGTCTTATTCATTCTCAGTTACTCGCCCAGAGTCTAGCACACATGTTGGCTAGATTAAAAGCATCTTGTACTTACTCTTGGTGAAAGTGAAAGTCGCTCAGTCGTGTCTGACTCTTGGCGACCCCATGGACGGTACAGTCCAGGGAATTCTCCAGGCCAGAATACTGGAGTGGGTAGCCTTTTCCTTCTTCAGGGAATCTTCTGAGACAGGAATTGAACCCAGGTCTCCTACATTGCAAGTGGATTCTTTACCAGCTGAGCCACAAGGGAAGCCCAAGAATACTGACGTGGATGAGTAGCCTATCCCTGCTGTCAATGTGCTGCACTCTATATGCCATTTGGAAAACTCAGCAGTGGCCACAGGACTGGAAAAGGTCAGTTTCCATTGCTATCCTTAAGAAAGGTAATGCCAAAGAATGCTCAAACTACTGCACAATTGCACTCATCTCACATGCTAGTAAAGTCATGCTCAAAATTCTCCAAGCCAGGCTTCAACAACACATGAACCGTGAACTTTCTGATGTTCAAGCTGGTTTTAGGAAAGTGAGAGGAACCAGATATCAAATTGTCAACATCCGCTGGATCATCGAAAAAGCAAGAGAGTTCCAGGAAAACATCTATTTCTGCTTTATTGACTATGCTAAAGCCTTTGACTGTGTGGATTACAATAAACTTCGAAAATTCTGAAAGAGGTTGGAATACCAGACCACCTGACCTGCCTCTTGAGAAATCTGTATGCAGGTCAGGAAACAACAGTTAGAACTGGACATGGAACAACAGACTGGTTCCAAATAGGAAAAGGAGTATGTCAAGGCAGTATGTTGTCACCCTGCTTATTTAACTTCTATGCAGAGTACATCAGCAGAAACGCTGGGCTGGAAGAAACACAAGCTGGAATCAAGATTGCCTGGAGGAATATCAATAACTTCAGATATGCAGATGACACCACCCTTAAGGCAGAAAGTGAAGAGGAACTAAAGAGCCTCTTGATGAAAGTGAAAGAGGAGAGTGAAAAAGTCGGCTTAAAGCTCAACATTCAGAAAACTAAGATCATGGTATCTGGTCCCATCAGTTCAGTTCAGTTCAGTTGCTCAGTCATGTCCAACTCTTTGTGACCCCATGAACCGTAGCACGCCAGGCCTCCTTGTGCATCACCAACTCCCGGAGTCCACCCAAACCCATGTCCATTGAGTCGGTGATGCCATCCAACCATCTCGTTCTCTGTTGTCCCCTTCTCCTCCCACCTTCAATCTTTCCCAGCATCAGGGTCCTTTCCAATGAGTCAGCTCTTCACATCAGGTGGCCAAAGTATTGGAGTTTCAGCTTCAACATCAGTCCCTCCAATGAACACCCAGGACTAATCTCCTTTAGGATGGACTGGTTTTATCTCCTTGCAGTCCAAGGGACTCTCAAGAGTCTTTTCCAACATCACAGTTCAAAAGTACCAATTCTTCTGCACTCAGCTTTCTTTGGAGTCCAACTTTCACATCCATACATGACTACTGGAAAAACCATAGCCTTAACTAGATGGACCTTTGTTGACAAAGTAATGTATCTGTTTTTTAATACGCTATCTAGGTTGGTCATAACTTTCCTTTCAAGGAGCAAGCGTCTTTTAATTTTATGACTCTTGGCGACCCCATGGACTGGCAGTGGGTAGCCTTTCCTTCTTCAGGAATCTTCTGAGACAGAATTGAACCCAGGTCTCCTACATTGCAAGTGGATTCTTTACCAGCTGAGCCACAAGGGAAGCCCAAGAATACTGACGTGGGTGAGTAGCCTATCCCCGCAGTGATTTTGGAGGCCAGAAAAATAAAGTCAGCCACTGTTTCCACTGTTTTTCCATCTATTTGCCGTGAAGTGATGGGACTGGATACCATGATCTTAGTTTTCTGAATGTTGAGCTTTAAGCCAACTTTTTCACTCTCTCTTTTCACTTTCATCAAGAGGCTCTTCAGTTCTTCTTCACTTTCTGCCATAAGGATGGTGTCATCTGCATATCTGAGGTTATTGACATTTCTCCAGGCAATCTTGATTCCAGCTTGTGCTTCTTCCAGCCCAGCATTTCTCATGATGTACTATGCATATAAATAAAATAAGCAGGGTGACAATATACAGCCTTGATGTACTCCTTTTCCTATTTGGAACCAGTCTGTTGTTCCATGTCCAGTTCTAACTGTTACTTCCTGACCTGTATACAGGTTTCTCAAGAGGCAGGTCAGGTGGTCTGATATTCCCATCTCTTTCAGAATTTTCCACAGTTTATTGTGATCCACACAGTCAAAGTCTTTGACGGGGAAGCAGTGGAAACAGTGGCAGATTTTATTTGGGGGGACTCCAAAATCACTGCAGATGGTGACTGCAGCCACCAAATTAAAACACTTGCTTCTTGGAAGGAAAGTATGACCAACCTAGACAGCATATTAAAAAGCAAAGCCATTACTTTGCTAACAAGGGTCCATCTAGTCAAAGCTATGGTTTTTCCAGTAGTCACATATGGATGTGAAAGTTGGACTCCAAAGAAAACTAAGTGCAGAAGAATTGATGCTTTTGAACTGTCATGTTGGAAAAGACTCTTGAGAGTCCCTTGGACTGCAAGGAGATCCAACCAGTCCATCCTAAAGGAGATTAGTCCTGGGTGTTCATTGGAGGGACTGATGTTGAAGCTGAAGCCACCTGATGCAAAGAACTGACTCACTGGAAAAGACCCTGATGCTGGGAAAGAATGAAGGCAGGAGGAGAAGGGGATGACAGAGGATGAGATGGTTGGGTGGCATCACTGACACAATGGACATGGGTTTGGGTAAACTCCGGGAGTTGGTGATGGACAGGGAGGCCTGGCGTGCTGCAGTCTGTGGGGTCGCAAAGAGTCAGACATGGCTGAGCGATTGAACTGAACTGAACTGAGCCTATCCCTTTTCCAGAGGATCTTCCCACAGGGGTCTGTTCCATTGCAGGCAGATTCTTTACCAACTGAGCTATCAGGGAAGCCCCTTTCTTACTCTTGGTAACAGGAGTATAATGGGGTGAAGCATGTATACTACGTCACTTCAGTTGTGTATGACTATTTGCAACTCCATGGACTGTAGCCCGCCAGGCTCCTCTGTCCATGGGATTCTCCAGGCAAGAATACTGGAGTGGGTTGCCATTTCCTCCTCTTCCCTACCCAGGGATCGAACTCAAGTCTTTTATGTCTCCTCCATTGGCAGGCAGATTCTTTACCAACTGCACCACCTGGGAAGCCCCAGATACGAGTGGGCCTTACACAGAGAAGGCCATGTGGTGATGGAGCAGAAATCCCAGCAATGTGTCAATAAGCCATCCCAGAGATGGCTGGGAATCACCAGTCTCCTCTGTCCATGGGATTTCCCAGGCACCCAGGGATTGAACCCATGTCTCCTGCATTGCAGGCAGTGTCCAGCATGGCAGGTGGATTCTTTACCAACTGAGCCACCAGGGAAATCCCTTCCAAAGGGTAGGAAAAAGCAAGGAAGGATTCTCCCTCCGAGCCTGCAGAGAGAGTGGGCCCTGCCAGCAACCTATTTTCAGAGCTCTTGCCTCCAGAATAGTGAGAGAATAATTTTTTGCTGTGTTAAGCAACCATGTGTGTGTCAATTAATTACAGCAGCTCTAGAAAACAGATACGGAGGATAATGAGAAATAGAATGTGGATGCACATAGGATGCCTATATGATGAGTTAAAAACAAAAACAAAAACAAAAACGCTTGCTTATGCTATTGTTCGATTTGAGAAATCCCCATAAATGTCTAACCTGCTTCACGCTCTCTGCACTCCCACCTCCAGCTGGCTGAGTCATCCATGATGGTGAAGTAACCATGTTGCTAGAAATAGTTAGGTTCATTTTCTTGACTGCCCACTCCCTACTCTGTTACATCCCGCTCCAGAGGTAGAGCCAGGTCAGATGCTGAGATCTTATCACCCTGTGGCAGCTTTCCAACCCACACCCCCCGCTTCCACCCCTGGATCTCCTCCCAGCACCAAGTACTGCAGCCTCCTCCTCTCAGCCACATCCTCCCCCAGGGCAAGTTCTCAGGTCACCCCTTCCCAGCCCTGACCTCCCGCTCTCCCAGGTAAGTGCTCCATGCAGCACAGGCTCCAGAAAACAGAATCTGTGAGCATGTGATGAGCAAACACAGTTTCTACACTTTGTGTGAGCAATCACTGCTAATAATTGCTAATTTAGAGCCGCAGCTGCTGCTGCTAAGTCGCTTCAGTCGTGTCCGACTCGGTGTGACCCCATCGACGGCAGCCCACCAGGCTCCCCCGTCCCTGGGATTCTCCAGGCAAGAACACTGGAGTGGGTTTCCAGTTCCTTCTCCAATGCATGAAAGTGAAAAGTGAAAGTGAAGTCGCTCAGTCATGTCCAACTCTTCGCGACCCCATGGACTGCAGCCTACCAGGCTCCTCCGTCCATGGGATTTTCCAGGCAAAAGCAGCATTCATTAAAGAAGGAGGATCTTTGCTTGTCTACTTACAACCCATTTTTAGGTTCAAAATCTCAAAATCAGGCAAGGTGTCTTTAAAGATGCTGTTAGTCCTCAAGGCATTTTCTTATTTTCTTCAACTGAACCTTGGGAGTTATCTGAATAAGTATGAAGTTATGCTGACCTCAACAAGTGATAGATGGTTGTAAAAAGTCAATATCTAATCCCACCATAATTTATTTGCTAATTCCATTTAGGTAGGCGGTATTCCTACTCTTTAACTCAGCCAGCAGTCTCACCCCCCAAAAAATTAGATTTTAAAATGCAGGGAGGGCAGACCAAGTGATGAGCCCACATTCACAGAACCCCCGAGAGAGAGTTCTTTACCGCCACGAAAATTCTATGTGAAAATAAGATCCCCTCCAGCAGTAATGTTAACAGTCCTCCCGGTGAGGCAGGAAAGGCACTGTTGAGAACTCCAGGGTTTATTTTTGTAATTTTTGACACAGTTCAGTAATTTTCCAGAAGGTCAGAGGGCAAGTAACAGATGGTTAGTTTCCTCTGATTTGCGACAGCAACATCTTTCCAGCTGGTCTTGGTCTCTGCCCTCCTGCCATTTCTAACACCTCCTGCACCCTCCCTCCCCACAGCCTCTCAATCCACTCCCCCAAGATGCTAGAGCATCCAACGTCCACATTTAAACAGGCCATGACCTCTTCAGATTTGTAAAATCTGAACAGCTTGGAGGGCATCCGCGGCTCCCACCTGGGTCCCACCCACCCTCGGTCATCCTCAGCCAACCTCAGCCACTCTCAGCCAACCTCAGCCGCTCTCAGCCACTGTAGCCTGCCCTTCCTCGAGCAGCAGGTACACCTGAGCTCAGACCACATCAGCGTCACTTGAATCTTCAGATCAGTTCTCCCTTTGCCAATTCACAGCACCTCCTACACAAAGGGGATATTTTGTTATTGGTTACACATCTGGCACTCTAGCCTATTTCACATATTTTTAAACACTGTAGTCACCTTCCTTGCAAATTTGGTTATTATTTAAATAATAATATTTATCTAATTGCATTTGTTTTATTTTCATTGGTTTTAAAATCCTGAAAAGACTTAAAAACTAAGCTGCTTAAAGGTGAACAAAAGTGTTAACATTTGTTGTGGAATGTCCTTGTTCTGGGAGACCCCTGCTGGAATATTAGACTGTGACATCACATCTGTAGCTTTTCCTCAAATGATTCAGTTAAGGAAAATTTGTGAATGTGAAAGGGTGAAGTGTTTTCCATTGAATTTTAGGGAAATTCCTGGTGGGACAATTGTATCCCAAATGAGATGACTTTGGGAGAAGCTGTGTACCCGTTAGCCTTTTGGGTCCTTATCCTGCTCCCTCCTGCTCAGTATGTCTCTGGGAGCCCAGTGGATCAGATAATGAGACATCTCCTTGACTTTCCCAGCTCCTCCACACTCTCCAGGCTGACTTGATCGCCCTCCATTACAATAATATTCTGCTGTAAATTGTCTTCATTCCTACAATTATTGCATCTGGGGCTGCAGTCAGCTTCACAGGAGGAATTTGAGAGCTCCCAGGTCGCAGCATCCCAGGTGGTGCTAGTGGTAAAGAACCCACCTGTCAGTGCAAGAGATATAACAGACATGGGTTTGATCCCTGGGTCAGGGAGATACCCTGGAGAAGGAAATGGCAACCCACGCCAGGATTCTTGCCTGGGAAATCTCATGGACAGAGGAGCCTGGTAGGCTACAGTCTCTGGAGTCAGAAAAAAGTTGAACATCACTGAGCACACACACACATATGTAATGATTCAATAATCCTTACCGCAATCCCATGATGTAGATTTTATTTTATAGATGAAGCTTGGGGTAAAAGGACTTGAAAGTGACAAGCCAAACATCAAAAAGCTATAGGCTAGGACTTCCCTGGTAGTCCAGTGGTTAAAAATCCACCTGCCAATGCAGGAGACAGGGGTTTGGTCCCTGGTCCAAGATCCCACATGCTGCAGGGCAACTAAGCCTGAGCAGTGCAATCACCAGGACCCACGCTCTAGAGCCTGGGCTTCGCAGTAAGAGAAGCCATCACAATGAGAAGCCTGCGCTCCCCAAGTAGAGTGGTCCCTGCTCCTTGCAGCTAGAGGGGACTCACACACAGCAACAAAGACCCAGCACAGCCAAACGTTTTCAACCCACAATCTAGAGAAACAATAGAGGCAACTCTATTGCAACAGGAGAACTTTGAACAGTTGCACTAAAATTGTTTTCAAAAGGTTCAAAAGAGGAATGAATGTGAGGCCGTGGAAACCGTAACAGATGAGAGAGTTCCTCTCGTGACACCATGGTTTGCTAGTTTCGTGACTGTTGTGGGAAACTCTCCAAAGGCCCACAGTGGGGTGGGAGACAGCTGTGCTTCCTGTCTCCTAGGCACATGTGCAGTGGCTAGATGGGGACCGTTGAGAAATGGAGTGTTTCCTGCCATATCAGTAAACAAGGACGTCAGTCATCAGCCCTTCCGGCCCTCCAAATGTGACTTTTTGAGCCCCAAGGGAGAAGATTCTCGAGAGTCCCTTGGACTGCAAGGAGATAAAACCAGTCAACCTTAAAAGAAATCAACCTTGAATATTCACTGAAGGACTGATGCTGAAGCTGAAACTCCAATACTTTGGCCACCTGATGCGAAGAACTGACTCATTGGGAAAGACCCTGATGCTGGGAAAGATTGAAGGCAGGAGAAGGGGACAACAGAGGATGGTATGGTTGGATGATATCATCAACTGGATGGACATGAGTTTGAGAAAACTCTGGGAGATGGTGAAGGACGGGGAAGCCCAGTGTGCTACAGTCCATGGAGTTGAAAAGAGTCAGACATGACTTACCAACTGAACAACAACAAGAACAAGGGCACCCAGGAAGGAGAATGATGTTTGTGATTCAGCAGCCATCAGGCTGCAGCCACTCCCTGTGGTAAGTATTGAAGAACTCGGGATGCAAAAAAATGCAGAATACTGGCCCCAGATAGCTGCTGCTGCTGCTAAGTTGCTTCAGTTGTGTCCGACTATGCAACCCCATAGACAGCAGCCCACCAGACTCCCCGTCCCTGGGATTCTCCAGGCAAAAATACTGGAGTGGGTTGCCATTTCCTTCTCCAATGCATGAAAGTAAAAATTGAAAGTGAAGTCACTCAGTCATATCCAACTCTTAGTGACCCCATGGACTGCAGCCTACCAAGCTCCTCCATCCATAGATTTTCCAGGCAAGAGTACTGGAGTGGGGTGCCATTGCCTTCTCCGCCAGATAGCTGAGATGAAAGTAAAAAGCATGATTTCGGTGAGGCCCGACTAGATCTTCCCTTACACGGAAAAGTGCTAAATTCCTTAACTTGAGATATCTTGTTTTCTGTAACTAACAATAATTGTTTAATGTTCAGGCTACCTGCCCTTTGTTGCAAGACTTCCATAAAACCTGGCTCCTCCCCTCACCTCCTTGGAAAGAGTTCTCTCAGTTTCACTGGCGATGGTGTCTCCCCAACCTGAAGTCCTAAAAATTTTAGGTTGAGACTATTTTTTAAGTCAATACTATGGATCCGGAAAGCAGAAATGACATGTTCTCTGTGTCCCTTCCTGAAAGATATGACACGCATCTGCAGTGAGAGAGAAAAATAAACACCACCTGCAAATCCCCTGCCTCAAAGTCCCTTGGTTTAGAAATCTGCCTTATGGGAAACTTCCTTGATGTCCAGTGGTTAAGACTCTACACACCACTGCAGGGGCAGAGGTTCAATCCCTAGTTAGGGAACAAATATCCCACATGCCACGAGACCAAAAAAAGAAAAGAAAGAAAGAAATTTGCCTTGTTTACATATACCCTCCAAAAGGCAAAGTGTGAGTTCCAATCCAATGTCAACATGGGCTCACAATTTATGATCCTAGGGCAAACTTTAAAGGCAGCTGTATGTCCCCTACCCTTGTAGAACCAGTGGTTGTTGTTCAGTTGTGTCTGACTCTTTGCAACCCTGTGGACTGCGGTACACCAGGCTTCCCTGTCTTTCACCATCTCCCGGAGTTTGCTCAAACTCATCTCCATTGAGACAATGATGTCATCAAACAATCTCATCCTCTGTCATCCCCTCTCCTCCTGCCCTCAGTCTTTCCCAGCATCAGGGTCTTTTCCAATGTGTCAGCTCTTTGAATCATGTGGCCAAAATATTGGAACTTCAGAATCAGTCTTTCCAATGAATATTCAGGGTTGATTTCCTTTAGCATTGGCCAGTTTGATCTTGCAGTCCAAGGACTCTCAAGAGTCTCCTCCAGCACAACTTGAAAGCATCAGTTCTTTAGCACTCAGCCACCTTTACGGTCCAAATCTCACATCCATACATGACTACTGGAAAAACCAAAGCTTTGATTATACAGACCTTTATCAGCAAAGTGATGTCACCGCTTTTTAAGAACCAGTATTCCAAGGTTTTGGCTATTTGCATCTGGCAAGATTCCACTCTGCTCTTCTCCCCAATCCCTCCCCACCCTACTGAGAAACCCTAAGACTCAGAAACATTTGACAGGGGAATATCTCAACTCACTCCCAACAGGAGGTAATTATTGGATAATAAGCCTGGCATTGTATACATAAAGCACTTTGAATTGCCTCTATCTCCTGGCAATCTAAAGAGTTAATCAAGGTCTAATGCAAAAAAAAAAAAAAAGAGAGAGAGAGAGATTTGTACTAGGTTTGGCAGATGACACCACCCTTATGGCAGAAAGTGAAGACGAACTCAAAAGCCTCTTGATGAAAGTGAAAGAGGAAAGTGAAAAAGTTGGCTTAAAGCTCAACATTCAGAAAACAAAGATCATGGCATCTGGTCCCATCATTTCATGGGAAATAGATGGGGAAACAGTGTCAGACTTTATTTTTTGGGCTCCAGAATCACTGCAGATGGTGAATGCAGCCATGAAATTAAAAGACGCTTACTCCTCGGAAGAAAAGTTATGACAAACCTAGAGAGCATATTGAAAAGCAGAAACATTACTTTGCCAACAAAGGTCTGTCTAGTCAAGGCTATGGTTTTTCCAGTGGTCATGTATGGATGTGAGAGTTGGACTATGAAGAAGGCTGAGCACCGAAGAATTGATGCTTTTGAACTGTGGTGTTGGAGAAGACTCTTGAGAGTCCCTTGGACTGCAAGGAGATCTAACCAGTCCATTCTGAAGGAGATCAGCCCTGGGGTTTCTTTGGAAGGAATGATGCTAAAGCTGAAGCTCCAGTACTTTGGCCACCTCATGCGAAGAGTTGACTCATTGGAAAAGACTCTGATGCTGGGAGGGATTGGGGGCAAGAGGAGAAGGGGACAACAGAGGATGAGATGGCTGGATGGCATCACTGACTCAATGGACGTGAGTCTGAGTAAACTCTGGGAGTTGGTGATGGACAGGGAGGCCTGGCGTGCTGCGATTCATGGGGTCGCAAAGAGTCGGATACGACTGAGCGCCTGAACTGAACTGAACTGAACTGGCAGGCTCTAGGCCACTGACTTTTTCACTGAATTGTGTCACTTGAGTTCACTGAAACTTGAGCTTGTTATCCAAAATCAACTAATGATATCTATCTTGACTACTTCAAGAGTCACTGGGAAGATTAAATTTAGGAGACAGCTTGGCATTACCATAAGGAGCTCTGATTCAAGATCCGGACTGGCTGGGTTCAGACTCCACCTCTGCTGCCTACGAGCTCCATGACTGCAGGCAAGTAATTTACCCTGCCCATACCACGGGTTCCTTATCTGCAACAGGGGAAAAGGAAAGGTTCTGCGCTAGAAGGTTGTTGCGACGATTAAATTGGTTAATATGCATAAAGCATTCACCAAGGTGTGTGACTTATAGTTAGTGCTTATGCCACTGGTAGTCACTGTTATGTGAAAGCACTTAAAAAGTCAAAACTGAAGCGGAGCAGGGTCCTGTGGGACTCCGGGGCATGGAGGCCTTTTTGTCCCCCATTCCTTGTAGGCAGGACTCCTGCCTCCCTGACCTCCTCTGAGTTCCAAAGGGCTAATCAAACACAAAACCACCGGAGGAAGAGGCTCATCAAGTTTAGGAGACTACCTAAGGCCCTGCACACACCCTAATCTTGTCAGCAACCTCATCCTTTAGAAATCGCAGGAGAAAGAATACAAGACTGCTAACTGCCTTGATCCTTATCACACGCCCCTGCCTAAACGTAAACTCTTCCTGTTCACCAGGGAAGGGGGCACCGTTCTTGAAGGGCTAGACTACTGCGTTTCCCTTTGCCTGTCAAAGTAACAAAGTCACTCCGTTTTTCTCCTCCATAACTCTGTCCCTGTATTCGTGTTGGCATTGGTACAGAGAGAGCCAAGATTTTGGCAACAAAACTGTCCTCCAAAGACACTGGTGCACTGTGGAAGGAGCCATATGCACAAGCTTTCCATACATTTCCAAACAAGAATCTAGAAGGTTGCTTTTAGAACACTTCAAATACGCCCTGCCAAAGACGCCAAGTCAAGGTCCCCATTCTGCTTTCTGTCACCCTAAGCAGCAGAAAGGATGACCATTTCCTGAGGATGGTGGGGATGACTGGAATCATATGTTATGATTGAACAGCATTTTCCAGCAAAAATGGAGCTCTGGGGTATTCCCTGGCAGTCTAGTGGTTAAGACTTCACCTTCCAATGCTGGGATACAGGTTCGCTCCCTGGTTGGGAAGCTAAGATCCCACGCGCTTTGGGGCTAAACAAGCAGAGCATAGAACGGAAGCAGTTATCCAGGGCATCTTCCCAACCCAGGTCCACACTGCGGCTCTTGCATCTCCTGCAGTACAGGCAGATTCACTTGCTGAGGCGCTGGGGAAGCCCGTGCAATGATGCTACATAGTATTAAAAATTCAGAAGTGTTATACATTTGTTTAGATCAGACTGTCTCACACACACACACACACCTCATCTCCACCTTATGGGCCTTGTTGCCATGGTAAATGCCGTTGTAGCAAAAATATATTTTTACACTTTGGTGAAAATTGGGTGGTATGGGGATTGTAGCCAGCCAGGCTTCTCTGTCCATGGAATTCTCCAGGCAAGAATACTGGAGTAAGTAGCTGTTCCCTCCTCTAGGGAATCTTCCCCACCCAGGGACTGAACCTGGGTCTCCTGCTTTGCAGGTATATTCTTTCCTGTCTGAACCACCAGGGAAGCCCTCATTCATGCTAGCAGCAGACCAGCGGAGGGGTTCTATCTCAATAGGGAGATTTGTCCAGAAGAGGAGGAGGCAAACGGGGTTCTGGGGGGAATAAACACAATAGGATATAAGCTTGCCAGGCCTCCCCTCTCCCACCTTCTCAAAATCCTCCCTCCACCCCAGGCTCCTTTTTTTCCATCCCTTCAATTCCAGGCAGTCTACCTTCCACCTATTCCAATCTGCTCTGCTAGCACCGCTCATGAAATTGTTCTCTCTGGAACAAAAGAATTTTCTCCCTTTACTTATGAATAACATTAGTTTGACAGAACATAAGCACTATCCTTTTTGTCATTTCAATCAAATCCCTAATTTGTATTCATTATAAAATGACAGGAAAGAAAAAGATAAGAAAATAAAAATTATTAAAGTTTTAAATCACCCAAATCCCACAACCCAGAGATAGTGACTATTAACATGTCGGTGTGATCCTTCCAGACTTTCAGCAAACCAACGCAGATATGCATATATATCCTTAGAAAACAGTACCAGAATAGGACTATTTTAAGACCTCTTTGCTTTTAACTCAAAATATCATGCACAACTTTCCCTCTTAGTACATAAAAACATGCAATGATTTTTGTGAATTTAGCATAAACTATTGAATTAATTCTCTATTACTGAACATTTAGGCGGTTTCTGAATGTTTGATATTACAGGCAACACACATGAGCATTCTTGAACATATATCTTCAGGATATTTCTTTAATCATTCTTTAGGATAAATGCTAACAAGTATCTGATTGTCTCATTTAATGTTGAGAGTCCCTTGATTTTTTTTTTAAGTGCACAGCATAATGATTTTATTTATTTATTTTTAACTTTTTATTTTGTATTGGGGTATAGCTGATAAATAATATTGTGATAGTTTCAGGTGAACAACGAAAAGATTCAGCCATACATATGCATGTATCCATTCTGCCCCCGAACTCCCCTCCCATCCAGGCTGTCACACCACATTGAGCAGAGTTCCACGCGCTATGCAATAGGTCCTTGTGGTAGAGTCCCTTGATTTGTAAGATAAGTTTCAAACGCACTAGCTGAACTCACTCTGAATCTTATCTCCCTCCACCCTGTCGCTCCCCAAATACACTGCTGACACCTTCTGCTTTTAACCCTCCCGTGCCTTTCCTCCACTTCACTATCTTTTCTCTCTTCTTTCTCCAGCATGAAAATGTCAACCTCTTCTAGAAATCGTCCATCATCCTGATCTTTCACTAGTACAATCAATACTATGCTATTGAAGACTACTACCCCTTGCAATCATCATCGTTATCATCCTCATCATCACACACATACAGCACTTATTTTGTGAAAGGCAATATTCTAAGCATGATACACAGATATGTCGTTTTATCCTTTCAGCAAATCTCTGAAGCAGCGACTGATACCCAATTTTACAGATTAAAAAAACAGATTTAGATGGGTAGGTATGTCAGAATTTCTGAATCTATGAGTACTTATACACAGTGTTAAACTAAATAAGTATATGTGAATGTGTGAGGTGCTAACCCAAGGTACAACTGTTTCAATGAATCAATTATTTTTCAAAAAAAAAAAGCCACTTAAAACTGATGTCATTATCTAGAGAAAATAACTAGGAGATGCGATTAAAGGGAACTATGCAATTTAAGGTGAATCTATTTGGATAAAAAAGTAGAAATGAAGGTAAATTATGAGTATTCTAGATTAAAACTCATGTTCCCCAAACTGGTAAGTACTTTAATTGTCTTTACACATCAATAAGAATTGGGGAAAATCCAACCTATATACGACATTTTAGTTTAAGTATCATGCCATTTCATCAGGTACTTAACATCCTATAATAAAAATCAGTGTTATTACTTTATTTTACCCAGTTAGCAAAAGGAAAATTGGAATCCCTACTCATAAGAAAACAAAACCAAGACAACACCCCATTATAGCTGCTAGGCGTTTACATAAGCACATTACATTTTCAAAGCATTCAACAAGTAATTAGTTGAACTTGGAATTGAATGCTTTTTTATTATCAGAATGTGGAAGTAAACCTTCCACTGAATAACTATTAAACCTTGACCAAAAAAAAGAATTATTGTTAGCTGTTTAAACTTCAATAAAATTAAGACAACTTTTTCCCTTTCTAATTAGCTAACAAAGCCGGCACGACTTTCACCAATTCACTTAGTCTCTAACTAAGGTGAAATAATAAGCACTTCATGAAGGAGCTGGTCTCTTACATTGTGGGCGGGGCTCTGTGCCAAGACGCGTGAAGACAGGATAGATGCATCCACACCGCTTCCCCAGCACGCCTGCTTCTGAGGAGGAAATAAACATTACATTTACTCCAAAGCAAGCACAATCACACTGTGCACCGGACAAACCTGTGCACGTTTTTGGAATAAAGAACTGTCATCTCCGTAAAGGCCTTCCTTTTCACTTTACAACTTGCATGCCTTTTGAATTTTTCACGATTCTAATGTGTTCTCTCTTAGAAAAATAAACTTCTTAAGCTATTATATGGGGAAAATGGTACAGAAAAAGCCGGAAATAATCATTTGGGGCATACCTGAATTTGTGGAGAATTCCTATCTGTTAGGCTTGTGTATAATGACAAAGGTGATTCTCACCCAAAATATGTTTGTTAATCTCTCAATACTTGTAATACTTCCAAAAAGTTTTCCACAAAAGAAATCCTAAAAGCCAAAATAAGTAAAACTTGTCTGCCCTCTCCCTATTTTGATACCCAGAGAGGCTACTAGAAATACTAATTTCCTTTTAAACCTTGGTAGAGTTTTCTATTAATTTAATTTTTAATTAAATTTCAATTTAGCTGTTCCTTGATCATTTAAATCCATTTGAATAGATAACGGTTCAAAAGTCAAAAGGAACAAAAATTTCCCCTTCCACCTCAGTCCCCGGTCACCCGGTTTCCCTTCCTGAAGGCAACAACCAGTGTCCCCATCTCCTGTGCATCTTCCCAGAGACTTCTTCAAGAGGTAGACCTTCAATCTGACTCTGCCCCCAAGGCTAGAGAAAATTCTATCTTGGTCATGTTAAAAAACAAAAGAATTTAAGGTAATATCATGATTTGCATATAAATATGAAATGAACGTGTGTTAAAAATTTTTTTATAACTTATTCAATGATGAACTAGCAAGGTGTTAACACCAGTTTAAGGAGGAGATTGAGAACCACACCTTATCTAGGCATGTAAAGAACCCCAAGGTGAATTTACAAACATGCATCTGTCCACATGGCAATAATCAGTTGCATCCCACCAGGCACAATTGACTTGCATCTCCATAATCAATAATCCTTTCACTAGCATCAGGTTTCTCCAACTCACAGAGGTGTAAAACAGCTCAAAATCTTCCCTGGTGGCAGTAAAGAACCTGCCTGCAGTGCAGGAGACTTGAGTTCAATCCCAGGGTCAGGAGGATCCCCTGGAGAAAGGAATGGCAACCCATTCCAGCAGTCTTGCCTAGAAAATTCCAGGGACAAAGGATTCCATTGGGCTATAGTCTATGGGGTGCAAAGAGTTGGGCATGACTGAGCAACTAAGCACACAGCATGAAAAATAGCTCAAAGTCAGTGAAAGACAGATAAACAGGAAGGATGTATTTACACAGAGAACTGAGTCATCTTTGTCCATTTTGGTCTTTCACCATTTTTTCCTGACAATCACGTTGGTAGAATCCCTACTTCCTCCTCTGTACTCTCCAGGAAGGTGCAGAGATCTATCTCACAACAGAAAATTCAAGACAACTCTCCCAGTCTTGGGTCTACACTGGTCACTGCTAATGTATTCCATATCCTTGTCATAGTTCTATAAGGGAAAGGGTTCTGCTTTCCCTTCTAGAACTATGCTTCCTGGCTGTTTCATTCTGGGTTCTCCAGAAGTAGACCCAGAGATAAAGACTTGAGGGGAGGCAGTTTATTTAGGAGATGCAGGCACCGCTAGGACAGAAGGGTGAAAGGACTGAAAGGAGGAAGGGAAGGCAGCAATTAAATGATTGGCCAAGTGGAGCTTAATCCCATAGAAAAAATCATGAGAAAAATTGCAAAATACCCCTCTCAGAGTTATCCTAAGGGGTGAGGGAGCTGGGGTGTTGATACTCCAGCTCCCTAGAATCATTGGAAGAGGGCTGCTCCCAGAGTATTAATTCCTTGGCACTTGGCTGACTCTGGTGAAGAGCAGAGCAGACCTCCATGAGACGGATACACGCCTATGCTACAGAGATGTACATACTGGGAGATAGAAGCCTGCAGGAACACAGGGAAGCAATGGGTCTGGAGATGTGGGCAGAGTACCAAGAGCCTCCACTTCACACTCCGGGTTTGGGTGTGGGAGCCTTGGCTGGGCCTGGAAACTCTGAAACCTAAACTCTGTGCCCCCCAGGTCTTCCCTCTTCTGGAGTTCTGCCCCTTCCTCTCCCAAATACTAGGAAGTTGCAGGGCAAGGATCTTCAGTACTTACAAAACCACCCTGTCCTTTTCTAGTCCTGGGTCCACGTCTCTTCTCTTAGAGATTTGGCCTCTCTGCTCTCAAGGGCTTCTACCTTTCTCTCTAATTCTCGATGAGACCACCCAGAACCAATCTTGAATCTTTGAAGCACATTTTCCTGGAAGTGAAGAAAACTGGAGTCTCAGTTCCAAAACTGAGAGAGAGGAGAACAAAGCACAAATTCGCTTTTCAAACTTTATCCTGCCGCAGAGGCACTCCGCTCCAAGCTGTTGCACAGAGAATGAGTGAAAATGCAGCATCCTCTTAAGCTACAGCGTTTTGATGGCTTCACCCCTCTTGCTTCCAGGATGCTCCAATGAGTAACAGAACAAGAATTCAGTAAGCTGAAGACTGCTTTGGTCTCAGCAGCCAGCCAATGACAACCCCTCAGCACCCCCAGTGTTCAGAGGGTATTTCTCAGCTTGTCTCTTCCTCCCCACCCTAAACCAGAGCTCTAAGGCATATTTCTCCTTAACCAAGGACTGGAAAGCGGTAGCTATAATTCCTCCCTTCTCTACACATTTCATTTTCTCATTATTTTAAAGTTATTTTATTCTTCTGTAGTCAACGGTGAGAAAAGAAAGTAACTACCATTTGTGAACATCTAGAAAGGTAGGCTGCAGTCCATGGGGTCGCTAAGAGTCAGACATGACTGAGTGACTTCACTTTCACTTTTCACTTTCATGCATTGGAGAAGGAAATGGCAACTCACTCCAGTGCTCTTGCCTGAAGAATCCCAGGGACGGGGGAGCCTGGTGGGCTACCGTCTATGGGGTCGCACAGAGTCAGACACGACTGAAGCAACTTAGCAGCAGCAGCAGCAGAAAGCATCAGCAGCTTCATACACATAACCTCTTTAAAATGACCACAACTCTGCCTTGTGGGGAGCATTACAAGGCGAGAACACTGAAGTCCGGAGAAGGTAAGCAGTTTCCCTAAGGTCACAGAGCTACAGTGGGCACTAGAGTTCAAATCTACTCCATCGGACATTTTGCCCTCTACTATGATCGGTGTTTTCTTTATTAAATCCTGACTGGCCTTCATGTCTTCCAAGGCTAAAAGATCATGCAAGGATGAGAATAATTGTATTTTCTCTCAATTTTTTTTCAAATCCTAGAAGAGAATGTTTGAGTTCTTTCTATAATAATGATGACAAATAAAAAATAGAGTTGAAGAAAATTCATTACATCAATAAGTGGACGTCAAAGTCAGTTCTCCATGCTCCAGGAAGCAACATTCTGCCAAACAATTCACATTTTAATTTGACAGACTGGAGAAGAACAGTCTCCAGTGCCCTTCATCAGACAACACGAAAAAGACGGTTCCTTCTACACAAAATTTCCTCTTTTCTTTCTTTCTTTCTTTTCTTTTCTTTTCTTTCTTTCTTTTTTTTTTTTTTGTGCTCATGGGAGGGAGTAACTGCACTAGAAAAATCAGAGACTCTGCTGACAGACTGACCAGATAAGTCAAAGTGAGACCCTGAACTGAGCATTCGCTCAGCCAAGACATGCCTCCTGTACTGGTCTGTGCTCAGTCGGGTCTGACTCTCTGCGACCCCATGGACCACAGCCTGCCAGGCTCCTCTGTCCGCGGGATTCTCCAGGCAAGAATTCTGGAGTGGATAGCCATGTCCTCCTCCAGGGGTCTTCCCAACTCAGGGTTCAAGCCTGTCTCCAGCTTTGTAGGCAGATGCTTTACCGTCTGAGCCACCAGGGAAGCCCAAGGATACTTCCTGGCACCTGCTAAGTACCAGGCTCATTGGGGCAACTGGTTCTGACTCATGAAAGTATGAGGTAATAAACGTGTGCTGGTTTCAGCAAGTTCGTAGCAATTTATTACCTAGCAAAAGCAAACCAACACAAAGCCTAAGAGTGGGCTGCCCTGAGGAAGCCTAGGCTGGAGACTAAATTGTGAGGCTAACAGTGGAGACCCCTCCACAGAGGCATCATGGTGAAGCAGGAGACTGGGGGGTGAACAGGACCAGCCAGGAATGGGGGCAGGGGGAGGGAATTCCCTTGGCCTCAGCCGAGCCCCTGATACCCCAGATGAAAAAATGAGAATTTTCTCTAGACGCCCAGCAACCCCCACCTGCCTTGACATTGTTCTGAGGACTAAGTGAGACAGTGTGTGGTGTGCTTTCTTCTTCTTTAAATTGGGGTGTGGTTGCTTTACAGTGCTGTAGAACAAAGTGAGTCAGCCACACGTGCACATGTATTCCCACCCTCTTGAACCTCCCTCCCACCCTCCCCATCCCATGCACCTAGGTGACCCCGGAGCACTGAGCTGAGCTCACTGTGCTGGAGAGTAGGCTCCCGCCAGCTATCTGTTTAACACGGAGCAGGCACACACATCAGTTCCAGTCTCTAAATCCATCCCACCTCCCTCCCTGCACCCCTATGCCCACACGTCCACCCTCCACATCTGCACCTCTATTCCTTCCCTGCAAGTAGATACATCTGTACCATTTTTCTAGATTTCATATATATATGCATTAAAATATGATAATTGTTTTTCTGACTTACTTCAGTCTGCATGACAGTCTCTTGGGTCATTCACATTGCTGCACATGGCACAGTTTCGTTCCTTTTTATGGCTGAGTAATAGCCCGTTGTATGTATATAACACCTCTTCTTTATCTATTCATCTGTCAATGGACACTTAGGTGGCTTCCATGCCCTGGTTATTGTAAACAGTGCTGCAACGAATATTGGGGCACATATATCTTTTTGAAATATGGTTTTCTCAGGATATATGCCCAGAAGTGGGATTGCTGAGTCAATAAAGGCTAGAGAGGGTATGGAGAAAAGGGGGCCTTCTTATGCGAATGTAATTGTTGGAATTGGTGCAGCTGCTGTGGAGAGTTCCTGAACTCCCAGCGTGAAGGTTCCTGAAACAAACTAAAAATAGAACTGCCATATGACTCAGAAACCCCATTTCTGGGCATGTACCCTGTGGTGTGCTTGACATGCTGCAAATAACAAGCCCTGTTACAGTAATGGTCGATGGAGATGCTGTCACCAACAGAAGTTTATGAATAAAGTACTACTACTGAATGGCTCCCAATGGTCAAAAAGGATACCAATGAGCACTTCCTGTCTATAGAGTCTACTCTTTTTAACCCTCCTCTGGCTGGTCCAAGCCCTTCCCTGGTCAGGCCTCCCTAGGCCTTCTCACACAGGCAGGGGGAAGAGGCTGCACATACATTTGTTTCTCTGTGGCAAGCCAGCATGGCGTAACTCACTGGCTTTCTTATCAGCAAGTAGCAAATCATTCTGCACTCATCCCCGCAGCCCTGCTTTCTGATTCAGTTCACTCCCTCTACCTAATTAAAATTCACTTCCCCAGAGCAGAGACCGTCACAGATCTCTCTTAACGTTCCCAATACCACAAAATGTACTGGCGGGGCTGTCCCATCTCCCCGGCTCACACACACCAGAGTCTGATGCACCAGTTCCTAAGCACCCTCCAGATGCCAGCTCAGGATCACAGCTCCTGAGACATCAACCCCCACCCTAGGTATTAGAATGAATCATCTATGCTCTCTGTACCTTGAAGCTGCTTCCACCATGGTGCTGATCAGACCATGTCATGATTTATTCACTGGCTTCCTCAACTAGCAATTGATAGTTGTTCTTGAGCTCTAATAGCATTTTGGAAGCCTACTGTGTGCTAGAATCTGGGAATACAGTGATTAATCCAACACAGCCCCTTCCATGCAGTGATGAGGGGAGGATGGAAACAAGGGATTTGAACATGATATGGTAAGTGCTTTGATCTCTTTGTGCCCTAAGTGCTTTCAATCTGAACGATTGTAGCTGGGTCCTTAACTCCCTGGAGAATCTAAAAAAGTCTTTCTGGAGGAAGCAACAGGGGATCTGAGACCTGAAGGATAGAAAAGGATTGAAGTGAAAGTGAAAGTGTCAGTTGCTCAGTCGTGTCTGACTCTTTGAGACCCCGTGGACTGTAGCCTGCCAGGCTCCTTTGTCCATAGATTCTCCAGACAGGATACTGGAGTGGGTTGCCATTTCCTCCTCCAGGGGATCTTCCTGACCCAGGTATC
The DNA here is from genome assembly GCF_001704415.2 of Capra hircus. Classification (NCBI taxonomy): domain Eukaryota; kingdom Metazoa; phylum Chordata; class Mammalia; order Artiodactyla; family Bovidae; genus Capra; species Capra hircus. The sequence goes on from NC_030813.1 coordinate 112,924,829, forward strand.
AAACTCAGGTCTCCTGTATTGCAGGCAGATTCTTTAACACCCGAGCCACCAGGGAAGCCTGGAAAAGGGTTAGGCAGTGCTATGGGCTGAATTGTATCTTGTCCTTATGGCTGCTGTTCAGCATCTAAGTCATGTCTGACTCTTTGTGACCCCATGGACTGTAGCACACCAGACTCCTCTGTCCTCCACTGTCTTCCAGACTTTGCTCAGATTCATGTCCATTGAGATAGCGATGCTATCTAACCCCCAAAATTCATGTGTTGAAGTCCCAACCCTCAATGTGATGGTATTTGGAGGTGGGGGCCCTTGGAGGGTGATTAGGATGAGATGAGGCTGTGAGGGTGGGGCCTTCACAATGAGATTAGCGCCCTTACAAGAAGAGACACCAAATAATTTGCTCTCTGTCTTCTCTCCCCACCATGTGAGGACACAAGGAAAAGGCAAATGAGGGAGTCTTCACCAGAAATCAACCACACTGACACCCTGATCTTGAACTTTTCAGCCTTAAGAACTGTTTCTGTAGTTTGAGCCATCCGGTCTATGGTATCCTGCTATGGTAGCCTGAGTGGTTGGAGACACATAGGCAAAGAGTGAGGGGCCTGATGTTTCTGTCAGAAGCAACCACGTAAAGGAAGTCACGGTGCCATGAATCAACCCCAGCTATGGAGGAAGCTATCAGCATGTGGCAAGTGTGGAAAATTGAGATAAGCAAGGCCTGGGTGAGAACTACAGTAAATGCCCAGCTAACAGGAACACCCTTTCTCTGGGAAGCCATATTAACCCACAGGAGTAAGCTCCCAGCAGCCACACTTCTGTCACATGACCTTCCTGGGTGCAGTTTATTGGATTATGGTGCCCATGTGACCCAAGCTGGCCAATCAGATTCTCTGTGGTAAAATCAGTACTTAATAAGACTCTCCCAGTAAGACTATGCTATTCTCTTGAATAGAGATGAAAACGTAAAAGCTACGTGGTGACCACACACAGGGAAAAGTGTCAAGAGCTGTTCTCAGGATGTGATGAATAAGCAAATGGGCCTGATAAAGAAGGAACCAGAAAACAAAAGAGAAGGCTATCTAGAGTCCATGAAATCTCCTTTCCAGTTCTTGCCTCTGGTCACCTGAAACACCCCCAAGATCCTCCTAATAAATCCCCCCTTTTCCTTATATGCTTCAGCTGGTTGGACTTGGTTTCCATGATGTGCTACCAAAAATGTTGATGCCTCTCATGTCTCTGTCCAAGGTCCCCTTCTCCTGATCATCTTCTCTTTCTTCTTAGATAACTATCACCTGGGCCCTGAATAAAAATACCACTTATACTCTCTCAAGTGCCAAATTTGCCTCCTTTCCTTGCAAATCCAACTGCCTCCTTCACACCTTCACTAGAATCAGCTAAAGATATCCCAAACACATCACATCCACCAGAACTCTTTGATTCTGCCATATCTCCTAACCCTTTTTCCCCTGAGGTTTTCCCATCTCAGTAAATGACACTGCTGTCTACCATTTCTCAAGCCAGGCACTTGACATTATCCTTGTTCCTTCCTTTCCCTCACTGCCCTCACTCAGCTTTGAGAAGTCCTACAATCTCTATTTACAAACTATCTCAAACGTCCCCTCTCCATCTTCTGCCTCCCCATCTTCACTACCCAAAACCCAAAGCAGCAAGCTCTCTTATTCTTCTTCCTCTATCTCCTAATTTTTCTCCCTCTGCCACTCTTCCTGACCTCCTCTCTTTCCTCCACTCCAACCAGCATCTACACGCAGGCATTATACTCAGAGCTGCTAGAATAATCCTTTTAGAATATAGATCAGGTCATGCCATTCACCCATGGAAGACCTAATAATGGCTTCTGATTGCATTTAAGAAAAAAATCTTAGAAAAAACATCTATGCTATCTACCATCTCATCCTCTGTTGCCCTTTTCTCCTTTTGCCTTCAATTTTCCCCAGCATCAGCATCGTGGTTAAATAGCATGGCCGACTCAATGGACATGAAATTGAGCAAACTCTGGGAGACAGTGGAGGAGAGGGAAGGCTGACGTGCTGCAGTGCATGGGGTCTCAAAGAGTCCGACACAACTTAGCAACTGCAAAACAACAACAATCTTAGTCTATAAGTCCTAATATGATCTGGCTCCTGTATGACATTTTTCTTATTACTCTCTTCCTTGCTTATCAAGCTTCAGAAGCAGGCTTCTATTGCTTTCTCTGTTTTTTTCCTTTCAACATGTGTAGGTATTTTTCACCTCAGGTCCTTTACATCTAATTGTCCCACTGTATCTTCTCCTTCTTCTCATTATTCAAAGTGAAAGTGAAAGTCACTCAGTTGTGTCCGACTCTGCAACCCCATGGACTATACAGTCTGTGAAATTCTGTAGGCCAGAATACTGGAGTGGATAGCCTTTCCCTTCACCAGGAGATATTCCCAACCCAGGGATCTAATCCAGGTCTCCTGCACTGCAGGTGGATTCTTTACCAGCTGAGCCCCCAGGAAAGCCCAAGAATATTGGAATGAGTAGTCTATCCCTCCTCCAGCAAGTCTTCCTGATCCAGGAGTTGAACCAGAATCTCCCGCATCACAGGCAGATTCTTTACCACCTGAGCTATCAGGGAAGCCCAAGGCTTCATCATTCAAGGATCAGTTCAAATGGCACCTCCTCAGAGTGAATGCCCTGATCGCATGCGTCAATCAGGACCAAGACTAAGTACCTCACATATCACTCTATTTATTTCAACATTTGTGGAAGTCTGAAAAGATCTTAGTTTATCTGTTGTCTACCTGTTTGTAACCTGAATTTTCCCACTAGAAAAGTAATCATGATGGAGGAAGGTGCCTTGTCTGTCTCATTCACTCTGTAGCCCAATGTCAAGTCCAATGTCTGGTCTATAGTCTTGATTTAAATAGATTAAATCAAGGACAACACTGAAGTGTTGGGACTTCCCTAGTAGTCAGGTGGTTAAGACTTTGCCTTCCAATACAGGGGGTGTGGGTTCAATCCCTGGTTGGGGAGCTAAGACCCCATGTGCCACCACATAAAACAAGTAATATTGTAACAAATTCAATAAAGACTTTTAAAATGGTCCACACCAAGTGGGGGTGGGGTGGAAAAGAAAAGCACTGAAAAGCTTTAAATGGGCGAGAGACACGAAACATCTTTCATGTACCATCTATGTCCATGGCGACAGGATGGAGGCTGGATTTAAGTGGTAAGAGTCCATGTTTTATTCCTTTTTGTACCCTCAATGTCTACCATGGAACAACCTGCTCTTCTATTATATAATAATGAGATTCCCAAGCCACATGATTTTATCAAAAATCTCATTAAAAACAGACATTTTTGTGTGTTTGGTTAGTAGTGGGAGAGTTAGAGATGTAAGTCACAAAAATATTTTTCTTGTATGTGTTTCATTAATAAAGGCATAATTTAACTGAACAGGCATTTTATTAAGATAAAAATAAATTAAATTTTTCAAAATAAAAAAATGTAAACATGATCTGAACTCATTAATTTTTTTTTTTTTTTTGTAAATTCTCATAGTAACCCTTGAATTACAGAGTTTGAGTTTGAAGATGATGTAAAGATGACCTCCGTTCAGTCATCTCAAAGAATGGATAAGATAACAGGCCTGGAGAAAATGAGGGTTCAAAACCAGAACCCAAACTATAACCCAAATATCTAACCCTCCCTCCTGGACACCATCCAATCTACCACCTTGATTTGGGAAGGTGATGCTATGGGTGGAGTTGACAAGATGGTGACCCAAAGCAATTCATGTATGTCAAAGCTGATAAAGAAGCAGAGACACAGACATAGAGAACAAACACACAGATACCAAGACAGAGGGGAGGGTGGGATGGATTGGGAGAATGGAGTTGGATGTGTATACATCAGTTCAGTTCAGTCACTCAACTGTGTCAGACTCTTTGTATAAAATAGATGCTACATTTAAATTGGTAACTCAGCTAGTAGAGAATCTGCTTGCTGTGCAGGAGACCCCGGTTCTATTCCTGGACTGAGAAGATCTGCTGGAGGAGGGATAGGCTATCCACTCCGGTATTCTTGCATTTCTCTGGTAGCTCAGTTGGTAAAGAATCTGCCTGCGATTCAGAAGACCTAGGGTTGGTTCCTGGGTTGGGAAGATCCCCTGGAGAAGGGAATGGCTACCCTACTCCAATATTCTGGCCTGGAGAATCCCATGGACTATAGAGTCCTTGGGGTTGCAAAGAGTTTAGACATGATTGAGTGACTTTCATTTTCACTTATAAAGTATGTACATAGAGAACAAATAAGATAAAATAGATAACTAATGCAGTTATCTATGTGTAAAATAGATGAATAATGAGAACCTGCTGTATAGCCCAGGGAATTCTACTTAATGCTCTGTAGTGAACTAAATGGGAAGGAAATCTAAAACAGAGGTGGTATGTGTATGTGTGTGTCTGATTCACTTTACAGTATAGCAGAAACTAACACAGCAGCGTAAAGCAACTATGCTCCAATAAAAAGCAAAACAAATAATCTAATTAATTCTTTAAAAAGCCATTGGGCTCTTTGAATCCAAAACTTCAGGCTCTGACTTTTGTGATTTGTTTATTAACAGAAGATTTTCCGTAATCTCAGTTAAAAAAAGGATATTTCCCCAAAAGAAGAGAAAGCCATGTCTTGCTATCCATTGGCAAGCTCACATAGAGACCTTTTATAGTCCACAACCAGATGTGTGTTTACAGAAGCCATCTGTTCTATCTGGGATGCAAAACAAGCCACATATAAAGGAACCCTCACCCCAGATCCTTCTCTGAATGGAAAAGGAAATAAAAGGTAAACCGTAAACCCGAAGTCATACAGATAGGTGATTAGACAGATAACACAACAGAAATTGCAATCAATGGCATTGGATGTAGGTGTTTGATAAAAGTTGGTAGACAAAACAGGTGTTAAGACTGTGGCTCCATGTGTTTCAATTAAAAAATCCTCAGTAACTGAGGCTTTGGGGAAAGCCTGGTAGTTTGGAAGCTTTTTCTCAGAGTCATGTTCACCTCGTAGACATGTACTTCAATGCCATTATTTTGCGGCCTTTTGACTTCACATTCTAGCTCTCTTTTATTTACCCCCTATTATTGCTTAGAAGTTTGGAGCCTTCATTTAAACAAAAATTCCCTTTGTTTTTAGCTACACTTATTCAGGGAAGTAAACACCAGAAAAAGCTGCTGTTGGCATGTCTTCAAAAACTGCTCTGAATATCTTCTGCCATACCAGCAGCCTGCTTGGGGCTTTAAAATTGGTTCCCCTGTCTCAGTGTTATTTTAGGCTGATTGACTGTAATGTGGTTGGAGTGACACATTATTCTCCATGTGGAGAGTTCTCTTGATATGTGATGTGCTCAAACAAGCTATTAATCCAAATCTAAGAATGTGGGCCAAATTTAGTTTCTGCTTAAAATCCTATTCACCACATGCTTTTGCTGTTGTTCAGTTGCTAAGTCATGTCCAACTCTTTGCAACCCCATGGACTGCAGCACGCCAGGCTTCCCTGTCCTTCACTGTCTCCTGGAGTTTGCTCAAAATCATATCCATTGAGTTGGTAATGCCATCTACCCATCTCACCTTCTGCTTCCCTGTCCTCCTTTCGCCTTCAATCTTCCAAGCATAGTGTTCTTAGTGTTATCGGTAGCCTTGAACCAGGAAGGATTACAATATTGTGACCATTTTATTGGAGAATTCCAAGGATCTTTTTCTACTCTTCTGAGTTTGTGTGAGCCACTGTTGAGGCATTCTTTCAATCAACTTTTCCCAAGCTCCCATTCTGTGCCAGACACTGGACTAAAGGCTGAAAATACCTGATGATTCATGATTATTCCACAGCTCCTGTCCCAAGAACTCATCAGCTAGTGCAAGGAGTTGGTGTAATAGCCAGACCCCAGGACTCCCACCTCCTGATGTTCATAACCTTGTATAATCTCTTGCCCTTGAATGCAGGCAGGCTCTCTTGCTTCTAATCCATACGATATGGCAAAGATGGTGGGACATCCCTCCCAATGATTGAGTTACAACCTACAAGCCCCCTTTTTGCTGGCTTGATGAAGTACGGGGCCATGCTGAGGAAGCCCACACAGCAAGGAACCACAGCTAACTGTGAGCTGAACGTCAGAACCTTCAGTCACACAGCCACGGGAAATGAATTCTGCCAGCAGCCTAAATGAGCTCGGAAGGACATTCTTGCCTAGTCAAGCCCCCAGATGACAGCACAGCCTGGCTGACACCTTGACTGCAGCCTTTTCAGACTCTGCAGACCCAGCCAGGCTGTACCTGAACTCCTGACCCGCAGAAGCTATGAAATAATCAATGTGTGTTGCTTTCAGCTGCTCAATTTGTGGTCATCTGTCACACAGCACTAGAAGTGAACTCGGCAAACTGTAGTCTATAAGCCGAATTTGTTCTGCGGCTTGTTTTTTGCAAGCCCTGCAAGCTAAGGAGGCTTTTTCCATTTTTCAGTCATTAAAACAAGTCAAAAGAAGACCATTTGTGACACATGAAAATTGTCTGAAATTTCGACTTCAGTGTCCATAAATGAAGTTTTACTAGAATACAGCCACATGCGTTCATTTATGTACTCTCTAAGGCTGCTCACATGTGACAATGACACAGCTGAGTAGCTATGGCAGAGACTAGACAAACCAAAAAGCCTAAAATATTTGCTATCTGGCCCTTCTCAGAAAAAAAAAGTAGTGCTGGCCCTTTATCTAGTGGAAGGACAGATACATAATAGATTAACCACAAGCTCAAAAGAGGCATGAGTTGTGAGTCCTGCTGTTGAGAAAGAGAGTTTTCCAGATGGAAAGCAGAGGAAGGTCAAAGGCAGAAAACTCATGGAGCTAGGGGAGGACTGAATGATCACGGTGTACAAGGAACTCCCCAGAAACCTGGAGTCCTGCTCACCATCCTGCAAAGCCATGGATGTTCTGAAGCCCCAGCAGAGTACCATTAGACCAGACACCGAGCTTCGGGGAGATCATTGCCTATAGTCAGATCCACAGTTTACTCCGTATCGTTAGACTGCTCTTGTGGTGTGCCTGAGGCTATTGGCCAAGCCACGTCATACAGGCTTCTGCCTAAATGAGTCTGCTGATACAACTGCCTCCCCACGTCCGAACGCCATGAAATCCACAAATGATGACTTTCCAAAGAGGAAACCATGAACATTGTACTATCGCTCTTGTTTGGGGGTGGGCAGGGGGCAGTGTTTCCCTCCAGTTTAGTAGCTACAGATCATAGTCTGTTATTGGGTTACTTAAAGTTTCACCTCCTTTTCTCATATGCTCTACTCCTATCTTCTCTGGCAATCAATGTCCGTTCTTTTGTAAGTGGTACTGAAGTGTGAACAAACAAACAAACAAACAAACAAAAAGCACATAACCAGCAACACCGAGGAAAGATCAGGTGGCCTTACAGGGTGAATGCGTCACGGTCTGGGCTGCAGGGAGAGAAGATTCCAGGAAAACATCGATTTCTGCTTTATTGACTATGCCAAAGCATTTGACTGTGTGGATCACAATAAACTATGGAAAATTCTTAAAGACATGGGAATACCAGACCACCTGACCTGCCTCCTGAGAAATCTGTGTGCACGTCAGGAAGCAACAGTTAGAACTTGACATAGAACAACAGACTGGTTCCAAATTGGGACAGGAATATGTCAAGACTGTATATTGTCACCCTGCTTATTTAACTTATATGCAGAGTACATCATGAGAAACCTGGGCTGGAAGAAACACAAGCTGGAATCAAGATTGCTGAGAGTAATATCAATAACCTCAGATATACAGATGACACCACCCTTATGACAGAAAGTGAAGAAGAACTAAAGAGTGTCTTGATGAAAGTGAAAAAGGAGAGTTGGAAAGTTGGCTTAAATCTCAGTATTCAGAAAAGTAACGATCATAGCATCTAGTCCCATGACATCATGGCAAATAGATGGGGAGACAGTGGAAACAGTGTCAGACTTTATTTTGGGGGGAGCTCCAAAATCACTGCAAATGGTGACTGCAGCCATAAAATTAAAAAACGTTTACTCCTTGGAAAGAAAGTTATGACCAACCTAGACAGCATATTAAAAAGCAGAGACATCACTTTGTCAACAAAGGTCCATCTAATCAAAGCTATGGTTTTCCAGTAGTCATGTATGGATGTGAGAGCTTTCTATAAAGAAAGCTGAGCACAGAAGAATTGATGATGCTTTTGAACTGTGGTGTTGGTGAAGACTCCTGAGAGTCCCTTGGACTGCAAAGAAAGCCAACCAGTCCCTCCTAAAGGAGATGAGGCCTGAGTGTTCATTGGAAGGACTGATGTTGAAGCTGAAACTCCAATACTTTGGCCACCTGATGCAAAGAACTGACTCATTTGAAAAGACCCTGATGCTGGGAATGATTGAAGGCATGAGGAAGAGGGAATGACAGAGGATGAGATGGTTGGATGGCATCACCAACTCAATGGACATGAGTTTGGGTAAACTCCGGGAGTTGGCAATGGACAGGGAGGCCTGGTGTGCTGTGGTTCATGGGGTGGTAAAGAGTTGGACACGACTGAGCAACTGAACTGAACTGAACTGTTCAGTCCAGCACAATGTCCATGGCTGAAGAAGGGATAAGACTCTAACAAGGCTCTAATTACAGGGTGGTGCTGGAGACATGATTTCTAATTTTGCCAGTGATCTGGTCAGAGGATTTCTGAAGCAAAATGCACAGGAAAAAGGGAAAGATATATTCATCTGAATGCAGAGTTCCAAATAATAGCAAGGAGAGATAGGCAGCTTTCCTAAGGGATTAATGCAAAGAAACAGAGAAAAACAATAGAAGGGGAAGATTACAGATCTCGTCAAGAAAGTTAGAGATACCAAGGGAACATTTCAAGCAAAGATGGGCACAATAAAGGACCAGAAGTGGTATAGATCTAACAGAAGCAGAAGATATTAAGAAGAGGTGGCAAGAATACACAGAAGAACTTTACAAAAAAGATCTTCATAACCCAGATAACCATGATGGTGTGATCACTCACCTAGAGCCAGACATCCTGGAGTGCGAAGTCAAGTGGGCCTTAGGAAGCATCACTACAACAAAGCTAGTGGAGGTGATGGAATTCCAACTGAGCTATCTCACATCCTAAAAGATGATGCTGTGAAAAGAGCTGCACTCAATATTTCAACAAATCTGAAAAACTCAGCAGTGGGACTGGAAAAGATCAGTTTTCATTCCAATCCCTAAGAAAGGCAATGCCAAAGAATGTTCAAACTACCGCACAACTGCACTCATCACACGCTAGCAAAGTAATGCTCAAAATTCTCCAATCTAGGCTTCAACATGAATTGAGAACTTCCAGATGCTCAAGCTGTATTTAGAAAAGGCAGGGGAATCAGAGATTAAATTGCCAGAATCGGTTGGATCACAGAAAAAGCAGGAAAATTCCAGAAAAACATTTACTTCTGCTTTATTGACTATGCCAAGGTCTTTGACTGTGTCGATCAAACAAACTGGGGAAAATTATTAAGAGGTGGAAATATCAGACCACCTACTTACCTCCTGAGAAATCTGTATGCAGGTCAAGAAGCAACATTAGAACTGGACATGGAACAACAGAGGAGTTCCAAATAGGGAAAGGAGTACCTCAAGGCTGTAGACTGTCGCCGCGTTTATTTAACTTAAATGCAGAGTATATTATGCGAAATGCTGGGGTGGATGAAGGACATCTTTAATGAAAGGGGCATCTTTTTTTGGTTTTAGTTCTAGAAGGTCTTGTAGGTCTTCACAGAATCGTTCAATTTCAGTTTCTTCAGCATTAGTGGTTGGGGCATAAACTTGGATTACTGTGATATTGAATGGTTTGCCTTGAAAATGAACAGAGATCATTCTGTCATTTTTGAAACTGCACCCAGGTATTGCATTTCAGACTCTTGTTGACTCTGAGGGCTGCTCCATTTCTTCTAAGGGATTCTTACCCACAGTAGTAGATATAATGGTCACCTTAATTAAATTTACCCATTCCTGTCCATCTCAGTTCACTGATTCCTAAAATGTTGCTGTTCACTCTTGCCATCTCCTGTATAACCACTTCCAATTTACCTTTTTCATGGACTTAACATCCCAGATTCAGTTCAGTTCAGTTCAGTCGCTCAGTCATGTCCAGCTCTTTGCAACCCTACGAACCACAGCACACCAGGCTTCCCTGTCCATCACCAACACCCAGAGTCCACCCAAACCCATGTCATTGAGTCGGTGATGCCATCCAACTATCTCATCCTCTGTCATCCCCTTCCCTCATCCTCCTGCCCTCAATCTTTCCCAGCATCAGGGTCTTTTCTAATGAGTCAGCTCTTCGCATCAGGTGGCCAAAGTATTCGAGTTTCCACTTCAATATCAGTCCTTCCAATGAACACCCAGGACTGATCTCCTTCAGGATGGACTGGTTGGAGTCTTCTCCAACACCATAGTTCAAAAGCATCAATTCTTTGGTGCTCAGCTTTCTTTATACTCCAACTCTCAAATCCATACATGGCCACTGGAAAAATCATAGCCTTGACTAGATGGACTTTTGTTGACAAAGTAATGTCTCTGCTTTTCAATATGCTATCTAGGTTTGTCATAACTTTCCTTCCAAGGAGTAGCATCTTTTAATTTCATGGCTGCAATCACCATCTGCAATGATTTTGGAGCCCAGAAAAATAAAGTCAGCCACTGTTTCCACTGTTTCCCCATCTATTTGCCATGAAGTGATGGGACTGGATGCCATGATCTTAGATTTCTGAATATTGAGCTTTAAGCCAACTTTTTCACTCTCCTCTTTCACTTTCATCAAGAGGCTCTTTAGTTCTTCTTCACTTTCTATCATCAGGGTGGTGTCATCTGCATATCTGAGGTTATTTATATTTCTCCCGGCAATCTTGATTCCAGCGTGTGCTTCTTCCAGCCCAGCATTTCTCATGATGTACTCTGCATATAAGTTAAATAAGCAGAGTGACAATATACAGCCTTGACGTACTCCTTTTCCTGTTTGGAACCAGTCTGTTGTTCCATGTCCAGTTTTAACTGTTGCTTCCTGACCTGCATATAGATTTCTCAAGAGGCAGGTCAGGTGGTCTGGTATGTCCATCCCTTTCAGATTACTATGCAATATTTTCCTTACAGCATCAGATTTTACTTTCACCACCAGACCCATCCATAACTGAGTGTTGTTTTCACTTTGGCTCAGCCTCTTTTTTCTTCCTGGAGCTATTTCTCCTCTCTTCTCTGGTAGCATATTGGGCACCTACTGACCGGGGGAGTTCATCTTTCAGTATCATCTCTTCAGCTTTTCATACTCTTCATGGGGTTCTCAGGGCAAGAATACTGAAGTGGTTTGCCATGAATAGTGAATATGCAGAAATATTGTAAATAGTCTACAAATACTTACTTTTGCTATTACAAGGAATCCCCACTAGAGGGATATGCCATCCATTGAGTATCCACTGTGTGCCAGGCACATGACTCATCATTTTACTGTGCATGTAATTTCCATTTATCCTCCCAAAGGAAACAGCCCTGAAGAACAAGTATAATGGGCTCCATTTCCCAAGGCTGAGGCTCAGAGAGCAGCTGGACCAGGGGCCACACAGCTGGTAAGTGGTGGAGCCACGCAGGTCTGTTTGCCAACAAAACTGCGCTTTTTCAGTTAAATTATGCTGCCTCTTCCCTCACACCGACTCCCCTCAAAAACAACGAGAGGAGAGTACCGCAGTCCAGGATCAATAAGTAGGAGGGGGGAGGAGAAAGATATATGTACAAAGTCAGTGGTTCACAGTTTGGAGTCAAGAGCCCTGGTGAGACACAGAATGAGCAAGACCGTCACCTCATGGGAAGATCCTTCAGAACTGTTTTCATAGATGGTCTAGCTCACTGCTCCATCCTGGGGGTTTAGGCCTCTGAGATCCCCACCAAATCAAAGCTCAAAGCAGCAACATCTCACAGCTGTGAAACGGAACTGACAGAAACACTTCCCCCAAGGGCACCCTTGGGGTAGAAGTAGGTGAAAATTTCCACTCTGTGAGTCCAACAGAATTTCTTTTCTGTAAACAATTTTCTGTATTTTTCCCCCTGACTACCAAAGACTCAGACACTTGCTCCTTGGAAGGAAAGCTATGACAAACTTAGACAGTGTATTAAAAAGCAGAGACATCACTTTGCTGACAAAGGCTTGTATAGTCAAATCTATGGTTTTTCCAGTAGTCATGTGCAGATGTGGGAGTTAGACCATAAAGAAGGCTGAAATCTGAGGAACTGATGCTTTCAAACTGTGGTGCTGGAGAAGACTGTTGAGAGTCCCTAGGGCTGCAAGGAGATTAAATCAGTCAATCCTAAGGGAAGTCAACCCTGAATATTCATTGGAAGGACTGAAGCTGAAGCTCCAATACTTTGGCCACCTGATGTGAAGAACTGACTCATTGGAAAAGACCTCGATTCTGGGAAAGATTAAGGACAAAAGGAGAAGGGGGCAACAGAGGATGAGATGGTTGGATGGCATCACCGATTCAATGGACATGAACTTGGGCAAACTCTAGCAGATGGTACGGAACAGGCAGGTCAGGCATGCTGCAGTCCATGGGGTTACAAAGAGTGCCAGACATGACTTAGTGACTGAACAACAATGATGGTTAAGTATATATTTATCTTTTAAAGAAACTTCTAGATTATTTTCTAAAGATGTGGTATCATTTCCCCCTTTACAAGTAAGGACTGAGACTTCCAGTTACTCTCCAAACTTATAGACACTTGGTATTGTCTGTCTTTTGAATTTTAGCCACTTCAGTAGGTGCAGTTTTAATTTGCACTTCCCTTATTAGTAATGATTTGAGCATATTTTCACAGGCCTTTTGCCTATCTTTTTTTGTAAAGTGTCTGTTTAAATATTTTGCTTAGCTTTTTCTTTTAGAAAAAATTGGGTTGTTTAGTATGATTGTTGGCTTGTAAGATTTCTTTATATATTTTGGTATATAATTTTTGTTCCAATCCTTGAAAAAGATCATAATTAAAGGCTTAAATAGATACAAGGGGGAAAAAAGAGAAATCAAGCTCAAGAAGTGAATGACCCTGAGAGACATTTGGTGTAAACTGTACCGGTTCTTCATCTGTGAAGACCAATGTTGGGAGCAGGTCCTGGGCTGGTGTCCCTTCCTACGTCAGTCTCTCAGCCATTGATATTGGAAAGCAAGCTTCTATCTACTGTTTCCTTTAGAAGCATCTTTAGCGTGCCTTCATCTTCTCTCACATCCCCACGCACAGGGATGAAAGGAGAATTCTAGCCCTCCCGTTCATCATCACCCCAATAAGCTACCAGAGGGCACAGCTGTGATGAGCACAGGAGCTGTCACTGACCATCAGAAGGAATTACAGACTGGTGTTAAGTGGGGGATTTCAGGCAATGTACTTAGTCATTCTGCTCCTCAGTTTTCCTGTCTGGAAGATGGGAAGACAATAATACTCACCTCATGGGTGGTTGTGAATATTAGAGTGAAGTCACTCAGTCATGTCCAGCTCTTTGCAACCCCATGGACTGTAGCCTACCAGGCTCCTCTGTCCATGGAATTTTCCAGACAAAACTACTGGAGTGGGTTGCCATTTCCCTCTCCAGGGGATCTTCCTGACCCAGGGGTCGAACCCAGTTCTCCTGCATTGCAAGCAGATGCTTTACTGTCTGAGCCACCAAAAGGTAATAATAAACGACTCAATTTATCCAAAGCACCTGGAACAGCATTTGGTGCTATGTAAACTTTTATTATCATGATTCTTTCTTTTCCAAGTACATGAAAGAGGCTAAATGCCTGTTGACTGACCAACCGATGATATGGATCAGTTCAGTTCCATTCAGTTGCTCAGTCATGTCCAACTCTTTGCGACCCCATGAACTGCAGCACGCCAGGCCTCCCTGTCCATCACCAACTCCTGGAGGTCACTCAGACTCACATCCATCAAGTCGGTGATGCCATCCAGCTATCTCATCCTCTGTCATCCCCTTCTCCTCCTGCCCCCAATCGCTCCCAGCATCAGAGTCTTTTCCAATGAGTCAGCTCTTCACAAGAGGTGGCCAAAGTACTGGAGTTTCAGCTTCAGCATCATTCCTTCCAAAGAACACCCAGGACTGATCTTCTTTAGGCTGGACTGGTTGGATCTCCTTGCAGTCCATGGGACTCTCAAGAGTCTTCTCCAACACCACAGTTCAAAAGCATCAATTCTTCGGCGCTCAGCTTTCTTCACAGTCCAACTCTCGCATTCATACATGACCAAAGGAAAAACCATAGCCTTGACTAGATGGACCTTTGTTGGCAAAGTAATGTCTCTGCTTTTGAATATGCTATCTAGGTTGGTCATAACTTTCCTTCCAAGGAGTAAGTGTCTTTAATTTCATATCTGCAGTCAACATCTGCAGTGATTTTGGAGCCTAAAAAAATAAAGTCTGACACTGTTTCCACTGTTTCCCCATCTATTTCCCATGAAGTGATGGGACCAGATGCCATGATCTTTGTTTTCTGAATGTTGAGCTTTAAGCCAACTTTTTCACTCTCCTCTTTCACTTTCATCAAGAGGCTTTTTAGTTCGTCTTCACTTTCTGCCATAAGGGTGATGTCATCTGCACATCTGAGGTTATTGATATTCTTCCGGCAATCTTGATTCCAGCTTGTGCTTCTTCCAGCCCAGCGTTTCTCATGATGGACTCTGCATAGAAGTTAAATAATCAGGGTGACAATATACAGCCTTGACGTACTCCTTTTCCTATTTGGAACCAGTCTGTTGTTCCATGTCCAGTTCTAACTGTTGCTTCCTGACCTGCATGTAGATTTCTCAAGAGGCAGGTCAGGTGGTCTGGTATGCCTATCTCTTTCAGAATTTTCCACAGTTTATTGTGATCTACACAGTCAAAGGCTTTGGCATAGTCAATAAAGCAGAAATAGATGTTTTTTTTGGAACTCTTTTGCTTTTTCGATGATCCAGAGGATGTTGACAATTTGATCTCTGGTTCCTCTGCCTTTTCTAAAACCAGCTTGAACATCTGGAATTTCACAGTTCACATATTGCTGAAGCCTGGCTTGGAGAATTTTGAGCATTACTTTACTAGTGTGTGAGATGAGTGCAATTGTGCAGTAGTTTGAGCATTCTTTGTCATTGTCTTTCTTTCGGATTGGAATGAGAACTGACCTTTTCCAGTCCTGTGGCCACTGCTGAGTTTTCCAAATTTGCTGTCATATTGAGTGCAGCATTTTCACAGCATCATCTGGATGCTATGGATACAAGAGGTCTAAGATCATCATGATCTGATCCTGTTCCATAGCCAACCTTACTTCCTATTTCCCCACCTGCTTCTGGAGTCTGTTCTCCACCCTTGATAAGCCTCTTTCAGTTTTGTAAGCTCTCCATCGTCTCCTTACCTTTGACCTTTTCACCTGCTGTGCTTCTGTTTAGAAGGCTGACATCCATACCCTCCCCCCCAACATGGCTCACCTCACTGCCTCCAGGAAACCTTCCTTGACCCCAGTCTCAAGCAGGTGGCCCTCTCTGTGCTCCCATGCAGCTCAGAACCACTACCCGACATCACTTCACATTCTGTGTTATGATGATATGTCTCATTGCCTCTCCCACTCTTGAGTAAGATGCTTGCAAAGGATCATGTCCACTGCACTGTGTTCACTGGCTTCCTTCTACCTGGCATAGGACTTAGCATATAGGAGGAGAAGGGGGTGACAGAGGATGAAATGGTTGGCATCATCGACTCAACGGACATGTTGGACATTTCTGTCTTTTAATTTCATGGCTGCAGTCACTGTCTGCAGTGATTTTGGAGCCCATGAAAATATACTCTGCCACTTTTTCCACTTTTCCCCATTTATTTGCCATGAAGGGATGGACAACAAGAAGAAGCAAGAACTACAATGGACCTAAGTTTGAGCAAACTCCAGGAGATAGTGAAGGACAGGGAAGCCTGACGTGCTGCAGCCCATGGGGTTGCAAAGAGTCGGACACAAGTTAGTGACAGGACAGCAACACAGGTGTTAGATATGCAAATACTTTTGCTGAATGAATAAATGAAATGCCTACCAAAAACTGCTGTTTATGAGTCACTACTATGGGGGAGATTGGAAAATCCAATTAAAAAATCTTACAACTCAATTAGGAATATAATCCTAAGTCGATGAGAAGTTAAATAATTTTAAAAGATTCAAATTCACAGGTAATTGTGAATAAAAATTAAACCCTCTCGTACCTGTCTCTAACCATGATGTCAAGGTGGCAAGGTAATTTATTTTAATACATTTTCTCAAATTTACACGTCTCACATTTGGGATGCAACTTGTAAATAATGAGATGTCATAGTTTAAGCAGAAACATCTCTCTTTCTTAGTTGTACATGAAATAATACTTCATTTTACAATCCATAGTGTTCAATGAAATCCATGATGAAATAAGGGGAAAAGGTCAAGGAAAACTCGTTGTTGTAAATGCATTTCTTCCTTAGAGGAAACATCAGAGAATTTAAGAGCTAGATTTATGAGGACTTTGCTAAACTCTCCTGCAGCAAGTAATTAAAAATAAATGGTTGCAGGGAACCTAGAAAGTAACTCTGCCCCTCAGTGCCCGAGGTGAATATCTGATGTGGTTTTATCTTGTCAGTCGATGAGGGTAAAACCTAAGAGATGAAGGGGCACAGGCTACAGTAACTACGATCTAAACACTCAGTATAATATTTCACTCCCGTTTTTATGTTCTTCTACATGTAGATAATCTTGTACTTCTTCCATTCTGTTTTATGAATTTTGTGAAAGATAAAAAAACAATTCATCTATCTTGGAAAGCTCTTTGTGACTAACTCTTTCCTTTGCCCAGTGAACATTCCCATGTGTGACTATATTTTGAAAGATGATAAATGGTCTATTAGTCCCATTAAATACACCTCCATAGGAAATGAGAGTATTCCTTAAAGTGACATGGTTCCAGCTAGAATCACATGTTCTCTGATGAGTGACACAGGACTTGGAGATACATAACACTCATCAGCATACAGCAACGCCCCACTTGGCAGGTATAATATTAGATTTATTTGATTTGTTAACTGATTTCACACTTACTAGGATTTTCACAGTACAGTCATTCTAATTTTAAAAGAAAATAATATCCCAGTAATATCACATCAGATAGTAGAAATTAGATTCTGGCCAGAAACTGCTTTCTCAAAAATTGCAAAATGGAAATTTTGGAGGTAACTTATCCCATCTCTCCTTTTTCTCTCTCTCTCTCTCTGTCTCTCTCTCTCTCTCTCTCTCTCACACACACACACACACACATACACAGCAAAGCAATGCTCTCCTGTCAAGCTAAATCCATCTTATTTTGATAGTTAAACATATCACATAATTAGTATCTCTAATCAACACAGCCAATTTGGCTAATGCACACGGGGTGATTGGGTGTCTATGTGCTAATAACAGTGTCTGGGTATTAATGCTGAGAAAGGCTAAATGCCCTGAGAACAGACTTGGATTAACTATGAGCATTTGCCTCTTGACTTTCCTAGAACTGTTTGGTTTCACCTCCATTTAACCTTGATATTTATAAACCAAATCTAAAGGTTTGACAAATAGGGACCCAACTTACAGACAAACCAGAATGCCCAAAATCCTACGTGTACTCCCCGAAGGCAGTTAAAGGAAATTCCACATTGAGTGAGACTGCTGTCTTCTTACAACACCTGGCATTTTGACCTCATCCGGTAAAGATGGTTCAAGAATCAAGAAGTCTGGTATTAAAAAGACTTTTTGGTGGGTAAAAGAAAAAAAAACATGTCTATTTGAGGAGTGCTTAATTACCCACAACAAATATTCAAGGAATTCTGACCTTAAAGAACAGATAGTATCATATTTACCGAGTGTTCTAAGAAACACCGCCTAGAGTAATTCTGAGTCAATATAAAATTATCTTTTCAAACAAGTTGGGAATTCTTGGATATAGTGCAAGTCCACCCACCTTTGAGCTTCACTTTGGGGATCTCCATCTTAAGGGCTCAAAGAAGTCTTGCAGCAAAGAAATTTATATTAATTTAGTTGACCCAATATTGCTTAAGTTTATTGGGCCCCAGAACCATTTTTTGAGCAAGAATGTTTGGGGAATATTAGTTAAATGAAAAGACAACCAGCAGGGATATCAGGAGACCTAAAGCTGAAGGTGAGCTCTCCCGTTTAGTTCCCTATCTATAGTCTAGAGAGAATCCTTTTATGTAATTCATGCTTTCAGAAGAGGAAAGAGTTGGGCTAGATAAGCCCTGAGATCTCTTCCAATTCGTAAATGAAATGATCTGAGAAAAGCTGATGATAATGAAAGTGGAGGGTGAAGAAAATATTAGACATGCCCTAAAAGGATTGGGGTGGGCTTTCCGGGTAACTCAGCTGGTAAAGTATCCTCCTGCAATGCAGGAGACCCGGATTCGATTCCTGGATCGGGAAGATCCCCTGGAGAAGTGATAGGCTACCCACTCCAGTATTCATGGGCTTCCCTGGTGGCTCAGACAGTAAAGAATCTGCCCTCAATGCCAGAGACCTGGGTTCGTACCTGGGTTGGGAAGATTCCCTGGAGGAAGGCATGGCAACTCACTCCAGTATTCTTCCCTGGAGAATCCTCATGGAAAGAGGACCCTGGTGGCCTATAGTCCATGGGGTTTCAAAGAGTCAGACAAGGCTGAGGAGCTAAGCACAGCACAAAGGACTGGGATAAACAATGTGAGAATAATGACCAAGTGGATAAAAGGATACGGTGGTGGTGCTTTAGTCGCTAAGGCATATCTGCCTCTATGACCCCATGGACTGTACTCACCAGACTCCTCTGTCCATGGAATTCTCCAGGCAAGAATACTGCAGTGGGTTGCCATTTCCTTCTCCAGGGGGCTCTTCTCAATCCAGGGACCGGACCCAGGTCTCCTGCACTGCAGGTGGTCTCTCTCATTGCAGGAGGATTCTTTACTGACTGAGCCACTCACTCCCAAGAAGTCTGACCAAGGAAACCAGGAGCAGGTCCAGACACTTGTCAAGGGAAATCCAGGTCAGACTCAGGAAGTCAAGACCCCAAAAAAGCAAACAGACAAAGAGCAAAACAAAACTGAGCCAGGAGGGTGGATGAAGAGTCATTGGCATACGAGACGAAAGGAGGTTCACAAGGTACCGCGATGTGAGGGGTTCATGAGTGAGACCAAGAACAGAGGCTTGGGAAAATGTCACCCTTTTCATATGGCAGGCAATGCCCTGGGAGCAGGAACAGATGGGACAGAGAAGCTGGGATAGGCTGGACAAAACTAAAATGACAGGTCACCCTTTCAGCGATATTCATGCAGCTTTTTGAATCTTTTCCTGAGTCTGGAATGGAATCAATTGTAGATTCAGTAAACCGAAAGAACAAGGACTTCGCTGGCAGTCCAGTGGTTAAGTCTCCAAGCTTCCAATGCAGGGGGCACAGGTTCAATCCCTGATTAGGGAACTAAGGTCCCACGTACCACATGGCACTGCCAAAAATTAAGTTAGAAAAAAAAGGAAAAAGAATGTGGTTAAGACCAAAGTTTTCCAGCGTCAAATCCCTGGGCTGCTAAGGGTTGTAAAAGTCACAGAGGATCAGCAGGTGGCCTTTCTGCTAAAACAAGTGGGACTATTGCAGCTGCTTTTACAAGATGCTGAGTAAGAGGCCATTTCCTGGAGACAGAGTCTACAGGAACACAGGTAAGGCAAAGGGTTAGCATAGGTTAGCGGAAGGCAAACATGAAAATCCTTTCACCAGAGGAACGTCTCAATGTGTACAGCCAAGATTAAGCAATGGTCAGCAGAACCTCGACACTCCCGGCCTGTGCACCATCGTTGAAAAGAAATTTGGACACAATATACACCTGCACTGTACACGCATTACATGTTGTACCAATAAGTTGGATGAAAAGTATAAAATTTAAACCAATGAGAAAAAGTAAGTATTTAGTGCATAAGTGTGGAATCTGAAAAAACAGATATAGAAAAGTCTTATTTTAAAAGCAGAAATAGAGACACAGATGTAGAGAAAAAGTGTATAGATTTATATGGAGGGGGGGATGAGATGAACTGGAAGATTGGGATTGACTTAGATACACCATCAATACTATATATAAAATTAATAATTAATGAGAAACAAGTGTATAAACACAGGAAACTCTTCTCAAGCCTCTGCGGTGACTTAAATGGGAAGGAAATCCAAAAAGTAAGAATACTAAGAATTACGGGACTTCAGTATCTCACACTGTATGATTTGAGATCATAAACATGGCCACTTTCTGCTACCAAAACTGCTGGAATGCCTCCTGGACCACGCCATCCAATAAAATGCTCTGCAATAAGGAAAATGTGTATCTGTGTGCCCACTATGGCAGCCCCTAGCCCCACGTGACCACTGGGCACTTGAAATGCGGCTAGAGAAACCGAATTTTAAGCTTTATTTAACCTTAATGATTTAGTTTTAAATAGCTACGTGTGGCTAGTGGCTACTGTGTCAGAGAGAGCAGCCTAGAATAATGCCTCAAACAAATGTGTAACAATCACTTACAAGCAGCAATTAGCATAGTTTGTGAAGATTTGGGCAGACTTGCTAAATTCCACAATATAATTTGTCAAGTAAACCTGGAATTCAACAAACCACGAAATCAAAGGATGCCTTTTAAGAGGCTTTAAGTATAAGATATCAGACTGTAACCAAAACAAAGAAAAGCCACAGATACAAGCGGGTCAATGACCTGCAAAAAAAAAACAATAGAAAATAAAAGCCCACAGGGACCACAATGGGCAGCAAGTGGAATGAGCCAGAAACGTGTCCAGAAAGAAGATGAACGGGCTGAGCTGAGAGATAAGGATGTCGACATACCAGCCAGGGATCCCTCCTCCAGACTCGGCTTGCATCTTTGGTCTGCCACTCTGAAGAGGGGTGAAAAGGAATTGGAGAAATGACCCGACTGTTGGATCACAGAATCACCATGGGGAAACACTGGCTGCATTGAGGCTTTCTAATCCAGAGGAATAGAATGCGAGGGTGATGATGCCTGCCTTCAGATACCAGAAGAGTCACAAGAAGTGGCGCCGGTCAGATGGTCTCCATGCACACGGAGAAGAAAACTGCACTTAATATACAACGAGGAAGATATTTCATTTAGCCAGAAGGAAGACTTGTCTATCAGAGGCAAGCGTTTAAACAGGGAAGCAGTTTCATTTAATCAAAAGGATGTTAAGCATCAGAGCCTGCGGGGACTGAGCCTAAAGAATAAATGAGACACAGATCCTAAGCTGCGGGACCTTCCCATGGAGAGTGGGGAGGGGTCTACACTGCCTCACACCCAACCTGCGAACACTGGCAAGCTTGTTAGGAAGAGGAGGAGGGCTGTTGACAACGCCATACTCGTGCCTTCATCCATTCTCCGCAGAGGCAGCTGTACAGGCATACCTAGTTGAATGCACTTTGTTTCACTGCATTTTGCAGATACTGCATTTTTAAAAATTCCCCAGTGAGTCAGCAGTAAAGAATCCACATGGAAGGCAAGAGACGAAGGAACATGGGTTTGATTTCTGGGTCAGGAAGATCCCCTGGAAGAGGAAATGGCAATCCACTTCAGTATTCTTGCTGAGAAGATTCCATGGACAGAGGGGCCTGGTGGACTGCAGTCCCTGGGGTCACAAAGAGTCGGACATGACTCAGCACGCACTCACGCATTTTTACAAATTGAAGGTTTGAGACAACTCTGCAGAGCAAGTCTAGAGGCACCATTTTTCCAACTGCATTGGCTTAATTCAGGTCTTCATGTCACATTTTGAAATTCTCACAATATTTCAAACGTTCTCATTATTATCATATTTGTCATGGTGATCTGTAATCAGTGATCTTTCTTGTTACTATTGTATTGTTTTGGGGCACCACGAACCATGCCCACACAGTACAGAACTTAACTGATAAATGTTATATGTGTTCTGGTGGCTCCACCGATTGGCTGTTCCACCATCTCTCCCCCTCTCCCCTCAGGCCTCCCTATCCCCTGAGACACAATGTTGAAATTAGGCCAATTAATAACCCTTCAATGACCTCTAAGTGTTCAAGTGAAAGGAAGAGTCTCACATCTGTCACTTCAAGTAAAAAACTAGAATGATTAAGCTTAGTGAGTATTGCGTTGCACTCAGTCATGTCTGACTGTTGTGACCCCATGGACTGTAGCCCACCAGGCTCCTCTGTCCATGAGATTCTCCAGGCAAGAATACTAGAGTGGGTTGCCATTTCTTCCTCCATATCTTCCCAACCCAGCGATCGAAACCACGTCTCATACATCTCCTGCATTGGCAGGTGGGTTCTTTACCACTGTACCACCTGGGAACACATGTAAAACATCAAGAGAGACCAAAATCTAAACCTCTTGTGCCAGTTAGCCAAGTTGTGAAAGCAAAGAAAAAGTTCTTAAAGGAAGTTAAGAGTGCTACTCCAGTAAACACACACGTGATAAGAAAGTGAAACGGCCTAATCGCTGACATGGAAAAGGTTTTAGTGGCAAAGCAGCCACAGCATTCCCTTAAGCTAAAACCTAATCTGAAACAAGGACCTAATTCTCTGTAATTCTGTGAAGCCTGGGAGAAGTGAGGAAGCTGCAGAAGAAAAGTTTGAAGCTGGCAGAGTTTGATTCATGAGATATAAGAAAAGAAAGCCGTCTCCATAACATCATAGTACAAAGTGATGCAGCAAGAGCTGATGTATTGATGGAAGCGGACACAAGTTATCCAGATACAACTCAGATTATTAATGAAGGAAACTACACTAAAGAACAGATTTTCAATGTAGACATACAGTCTCAACTGGAAGAAGATGCCGTCTAGGACTTTCACAGCTAGAGAGGAGAAGTCAGCGCCTGGTTTCAGAGCTTCCAAGAACAAACTGATTCTTGTTGGGGTCTAATGAGGCTCCTGACCGAAAAACAATATCCATTTACCATTTCAAAAACCCCAGGGCCCTGAAGAACTTACCTTAAAATTACCCTGTCTGTGTGCTATAAAGGGAACAATAAAGGCTGGATGAGAGCATGTCTCTTTATAACATGGTTTGCTGAATACTTTAAGCCTACCTTTGAGAACTGCTGCACAGAAGAAAAAGAGATTTCTTTCAAAATAAGACTTCTCACGAAAGCGCACCTGGTCACCTATGAGCTCTGATGGAGATGCATAAGATCCGTGTTGTTTCCACACCTGCTGATGCAGCATCCAGGCTTCTCTGATGGCTCAGCAGGTAAAGAATCCACCTGCATTTCTGGAGACACAGGAGACTGGGGTTCGACCCCTGGGGAGGGAAGATCCACTAGAGGAGGAAATGGCAACCCACCCCAGTATTTTTGCCTGAAAATCCCATGGACAGAGGAGACAGGTGGACTACAGTCAATGGGGTAGCAAAGAGTCAGACATGACTGCATGACTAAGCACACAACTCGGCATCCATTCTGCAACCCATGGATCAAGGAGTTATTTCAATTTTCAAGTCTTATTACTTAAAACGTGCATTTCATAAAGTTAGTGAAGTGAAAGTCACTCAGTCTGGAGTAGGTAGTCTTTCCCTTCTTCAGGGGATCTTCCCAACCCAGGGATCAAACCCAGGTCTCCCACGCTGCCGGTAGATTCTTTACCAGCTGAACCACCAGGGAAGCCCAAGAATACTGGAGTGGGTAGCCTATCCCTTCTCCAGTGGATCTTCCCAACCTAGGAATTGAACCATGGTCTCCTGCATTGCAGGTGGATTCCCTACAGCTGAGCTACCAAACACCTAGGAAGCCCATCTCTTAGATGAAAGTGAAAGTCGCTCAATCGTGTCCAACTCTTTGCGACCGCATGGATTATACAGTCCATGGAATTCTCCAGGCCAGAATACAGGAGTAGCATTTCCCTTCTCCAGGGGATCTTCCCAGCCAAGGAATTGAACCAGGGTCTCCCGAAGTGCAGGCAGATTCTTTATCAGCTGAGTCACAAGGGAAGACTTTCCATAAAGCTATAGCTGCTATAAATAGTGATTCCTCTGATGGAGCTGGCAAAGACCACTTAAAACCTTCTGGAAAGGATTCACCATTCTAGATGCCATGAAGAGTATTCATGACTCACAGGAAGAGGTTGTTGATTCCCACTTGATGGGTGACTTTGAGAGTTCAAGACTTCCGTGGAGGAGTAACTATAGATGAAATGGAAGTAGCAAGAGAACTGGAATCAGAAGTGACTGAACTTCTGAAAAAGCAGAAATGCTTTTTATTTTTTTTAAGTATTTCTGCTTTATCAGAAGTTCAGTCACTTCTAATTCTAGTTCTCATGTTACTTCCATTTCATCTACTCATTCTCTTGATGAAAGTGAAAGTGGAGAGTGAAAAAGTTGACTTAAAGCTCAATATTCAGAAAACGAAGATCATGGCATCTGGTCCCATCACTTCATGGCAAATAGATGGGGAAACAGTGGAAACAGTGTCAGACTTTATATTTTTGGGCTCCAAAATCACTGCAGATGGTGACTGCAGCCATGAAATTAAAAGACGCTTACTCCTTGGAAGGAAAGTTATGACCAACCTGGACAGCATATTCAAAAGCAGAGACATTACTTTGCCAACAAAGTTCCGTCTAGTCAAGGCTATGGTTTTTCCTGTGGTCATGTATGGATGTGAGAGTTGGACTGTGAAGAAAGCTGAGTGTCCAAGAATTGATGCTTTTGAACTGTGGTGTCGGAGAAGACTCTTGAGAGTCCCTTGGACTGCAAGGAGATCTAACTAGTCCATTCTAAAGGAGATCAGTCCTGGGTGTTCTTTGGAAGGAATGATGCTGAAGCTGAAACTCCAGTACTTTGGCCAGCTCATGCAAAGATTTGACTCATTGGAAAAGACTCTGATGCTGGGAGTGATTGAGAGCAAGAGGAGAAGGGGACGACAGAGGATGAGATGGCTGGATGGCATCACTGACTCGATGGATGTGAGTCAGAGTGAACTCTGGGAGTTGGTGGACAGGGAGGCC
This sequence comes from Capra hircus, assembly GCF_001704415.2. NCBI lineage: Eukaryota > Metazoa > Chordata > Mammalia > Artiodactyla > Bovidae > Capra > Capra hircus. The sequence goes on from NC_030813.1 coordinate 112,949,906, forward strand.
TAGCGTGCTGTGATTTATGGGGTCACAAAGACTAGGACACGACTGAGAGACTGAACTGAACTGAACTGCTGATACCTCATGACAAAATTTTCACAGAGGAGGAACTGCTTCTCATGGATGAGCAGAAAAAGTGGTTTCTTGAGATAGAGTCTCCTCCTAGTGAAGATGCTATGAGGATTCTTAAAATGACAACAAGAGATTTAGAATTTAACATAAACTTAGTTGATAAAGCAACAGCTGAGAGAACTGACTCAAATTTAATTTTTTTTTTTTTTTTTTTGGCTGAGCAGCATACAGGATCTTAGTTTCCTGACCAGGGATTGAACCTGTGCCCCCCTGCACTGGGAGTTCAGAATCTTAACCACTGGACTGCCAGGAAAGTCCTGAATCCAATTTTAAAATTTCTACTGTGGGTAAAATGCTGTCTAACACATCTGCATGCTACAGAAAGATCATTCATGGAAGGAAGAGTCAATCAGTGCAGCAAACATTACTGCTGTCTTATTTTAAGGAATCACCACAGCCACTTCAGCTTCAGCAACCAGCACCCTGGTAAGTCAGCAACCATCAACACCGAGACAAGACCCTCCACCAGCAGAAAGATTACAACTTGCTGAAGGCCCAGATGATGGTTAGCACTTTCTAACAGTAAAGTAATTTTTAACTAAAACAGGTATATTATTTTTAGACACAATGCTATTTCACAATTTATAGACTACAGTGTAGGGTTGTTGTTGTTGTTCAATTGCTGTTGTTTTTGGAATCAGTCACTAAGTAAAGTCCATTTCTCTGCAACCTCGTGAACTATAGCACACCAGGCTCCCCTGCCCTTCACCATCTCCCAGAATTTACTCAGCTTCATGTCCATTGAGTCAGTGATACTATCTAACCATTTCATCCTCAGCCATTCCCTTCTCCTTTGCTTTCAATCTTCCCCCAGCATCAGGATCTTTTCCAATGAGTTTTCTCTTTGCATCGGGTGGCCAAAGTATTGGAGCTTCAGCTTCAGCATCAGTACTTCCAATGAATATTCAGGGTTGATTTTCTTTAGGGTTGACTGGTTTGATTTTCTTGCTGTCCCAGCGACTCCCAAGAGTCATCTCCAGCACCACAATTTGAAAGTATCAATTCTTCAACAGTATGGGGTAAACGCCACTTTTCTATGCTCACATGCTTTGTTTTATGGCAATATTTGCTTTACTGTTGTAGTCTGGAATTGAACCCACAATATCTCTGAGGTGTGTCTGTCTGTCCACACGAGCCACTGGAGGAAACAAAGCACATTAATAGAAGAGAGAAACTGGGAACTCCTAATACCCTATGTTCAGGTAAACGCTGGACTGGAATATATGGAAAGGCTCAAAGTCCAAAGAAGCCAGTGAGTCTCTCCCCCTGAACCTTGGGTGCCAGGGTCTGTGGGGCTGAGCTTTTCCTCTAAGAGCAGGGAGCAAAGCAGAACCAAAAGAGCAAGCAGGCCCCGTCTAGGTGAGCTTGTCACCTGAAAGTGGGAGGTACAAGGAATCTAGTTGCTGATGAGTCCTGGTCAGGGGTGACCACGTGGTGGCCAATGTAATTAACCAGGGCTAGGTCAGGCAAACTGGATGCAGAGTCACCTCCCTTCAAGGTACTGCACACTTATCAGTTAAACATTCACTTTGCCCAATCAAGGCTCAGGCTCTACCCAATCAGACAGCACCTCCTGTGTTGAGAATGAGTGAAGGTGCCTGCCGCAACTACTGCAATTATATCACAGACATAATCAAGCGCTAATGAGAAATCAGAGAAGGGAGTATAATGGAGGCTGACTGCATATTATGCAACACTGAATTAATTTGAAGCTATGTGAATAAAAATATTAATAAAGTCCCGATTTATGCACAAAATTCAAAATTATGCAATTTTCAAACCATTGTTTAATTCATCAGGGATTGTTTATGTCATTATGCCAAGTGAATTGCAGACAGTGTTTACACTGCTAGCACGTGAGCTGGTAAACAGAAATACCCACCGTCTCTGCTCTCATTTGGGTTTGAGGAGGCTCGCTGTTCCCTGGAAGGGCCCTGTGGATTCTGTGTGGAGAGGCACCTGCCCCTACTTTGATGAGGGTAAAGGGCTTGGGATTGCTGTCTGTTCTAGTCATGACCCTCCCCTCCCCACCATCACCACAGACATTGCTTTAAAGATTCAATTCACGTGCAGAGAAGGAATTGCTAGGTTTGCAGTGGGGTGTCAGCATCAGGACCCCCGGGGATGCTCCCCACCCAACATCCCACCAGGCACCTTGACTCTTGGAACCTAAGTTCCTTAAAGGGGCACAGTTCAGCCATGTTCACAATGTCAGGGGCCTGGGAGCCCTAAAGCATTTCCTGAAATCCTGGCTGGCAGAGACCATGGAGTCTGAGGCCAGCTAAAGGTACACTGCTCCCAAAACTGGTGTCAGCTGGTCCCGCCCAAGACCCTTCTCTCCCAGTGTGCCAGGGGGGCCTGGTTCCCAAGTGGTGAGCGAGCTCATGGACTAGCACAGGACTGGGGCTCATCGGCCAGGAGACAGAGGGGCCTGAAGGACTGGAGGGGCCATTCAGATCCCAGCCGTCAGGAAGCCATTTTGTACAACCACATAAAGAAGAGATATTTTTGAAAAGCATAAATTATTTTCAGTCGTTTTCTGATTATCCTTCCTCTTCTTATTTTATTGGAGTATAGTTCCTTTACAATATTGTGGTAGTTCCTGCTGTACAGGAAAGCGAATCAGCTACACGCATACATATAGCCCTGTTTTGGGTTTTCCTTCCCATTTAGGTCACCACAGAGCATTGAATAGAGTACCCTGTGCTATAGAGTCAGTTCCTACTAGTTATCTATTTTATCAATGTACATAGCATCAATAGTACATATATGTCAATCCCAATCTTCCAGTTTATCTCACCCACTCTCCCCCTGCCCCGTCCCCACTTGGTATCCATGCATTTTTTCTCTACATCTGTGTCTGTTTCTGCTCTGCAAATAAATTCATCTCTACCATAAGAACCAGCAATTCCACTCCTGGGCATATACCTAGAGAAAACCATAATTCAAAAAAGGTACGTTAACTCCAGTGTTCACTGAAGCACTGTTTACTTACAATAGCCAGGACTTGAAAGCCATCAACAGAGGAAGGGATACAGAAGATGTGTGCATATATACAATGGAATATTACTCAGCTATGAAAAGGAACAAAATAGTGCCATTTGCAGAGACGTGGATGGACCTAGAGACTGTCATATGGAGTGAAGTAAGTCAGAAAGAGAAAAACAAATATCATATATTAACACTGGAAAAGGAAATGGCAGAACACTCCAGTATTCTTGCCTGGAGAATCCCATGGAGAAAGGAACCCAGCGGGCTACAGTCTATGGGCTTGCAAGAGTCAGACATGACTGAGCAACTAAACCTATATTAACACACATGTATGGAACCTACTTCCTCTTTCCCCGGAGACTTCACATCAGTCATCTTTTCCTATCAGGTAAATCTTGGCGCCCCCTCCCTGCCAGCCCCACCCGGTAGTCTTGAGTGTGCACCCCATCCTTTCTCAGCAGTGAAGACATTCTAGGCAATACTATAGGCACATCTGACTGTGTCTCTCTTTTACTGCAAGAAACTCAACTCATCTTTAAAAAAATACATAAAAAATTACAAAACAACAAAAAACATCTTGTTTTTAGGGGAGAGTTTTCATAAGTATTAATGAATATTTGAGTTGTATGTGTCTGATATTTCTTAATACCAGTAGCATTAATTTGTACTTTTGTAGCAACATGGTATCTTTAGAATCAGTGCTTGGCTCAGATCTCCACAAGGGCTTTCTGCAGGGTTCTCTTGGGACCCTGTGTACCTTGTACTGTATTTTGTAAAAAGTTACCTAGTGTTGCCCTTGCCGTGTTAATTAACAGCAGACCTTGCTTACACTCCTGCGTCAAGTTGGTGTGGCTGCAACAGTCCTTCAAAGAGTCACATTGCATGGGGTTGGAGTTGACAGTCCTTCTGATGTGTGAACCCTGATCAGACCTGAGGGTTCATTTAGGGTCTGCGGTCTGAACTTTGGGCTTTTCATTACATTTTGGTTTTGCGCCCTTTCTCCATTTACAACAAAATCAGTTTTGTGATAATTAAAACGTTTACTGATGTCAAATGGAGGAAAAGAACAGAAAAAAGAATTTTACAAAGTGATAAAACTGAAAACTGAGCTGTTTCAGTGTTGCTGTTTTTACCTGTCTGTTCTTGTCCAACAGGGAGAAGAGGAAGGGCCCACTTGGTTTCTTAAAGCTCCAGCCCAGAACTCATCACCCTACCCCTCCAAATTCTTGCTTCCCAGTTGGTTGATGCCGAGGGTTTTAATGGTTAGACGATCAGCTGTTGAAATGATTTCTTGTCATTGCCGTATTTATGATTTTACAGTAAAATGACATTTAGGAGGAAAAAAAAAAGAAACAAATACCATCAGAAATACTTTTATTAGATCTGTAGGAAAATTAATTTTTTAATTATGTTAGTTTTGAATCATGTAAATTTTTCAAAAATCTATCCCTCACATAAACTGTCACTTCTGTGTATGGAAGCAGAGGAAGGACATTTCAGGAAGAGATAGGAATTGTTTGCAAATACATAGAGGCAAGAAAGAAATACAGGAAGGGAGGGAGGAAGGGAAAGGAAAGGAGAGGGTTTGGAATATTCAAGAAATGGTGGGGATGTGGGGGAGGGGGATGAGCCTTAAAATATCAGTTGTAAACCAGTGGCTCCCAAAACCCAGCCCTCATCTCAGTGTCAGGCCGCGCCGGAGTGTTCACTGATCCACAGTGGAACAGAACGACAAGGGCAGTGTTTTCGGAAAAGCTAAATATTGTTACTGTTGCTGTTCAGCCGCTAAGTCACGCCTAACTCTTGCTGACACCGTGGAAGGGGTAGCACGTCAGGCTCCCCTGTCCTTCACTGTTCCAAAGCTAAATATATAAAGTGCTCAATACTTTCAGATTATCCTTCCTTGTGAGCTCGCGTCTTCCTTAATTTGTTGGTAGCAAAATATCCTACGATGAAACACTGGCAACAGGAGCTGACAGATGAAGTGTATGATTCCCTAAAAATGCAGGAATGAGCAAATTTTACTCCAAACTTAAAACCTGAATAGGTTAAGAATTAAGAAAGAAATGTGAAATATAGTCAAGGACGTCGGACTAATCAGGCATCAGACTTGTTCTATAAAATTGTTTTGCAAGAGAAGTACTAAGCCTTATGGCAACTATTTCAGAGCTCAGAAAAATATGAGAAGTATTTCAGTTTTTTCTATTGGATTACCATCATCCTGGTACTAAAACCAGATCCAAATAAATATATTGTACAGACATTATACAAACACGCACCACTTTGGCCAAAACTTAATTACAAGCAGAAACAGAAAATTCCAAGTTGCAGGCACACCTCATTGTCTTGCACTTCACTTTCTTGCAGTTCACGGATATTGCACTTCCTGCAAACTGGAAGTTTGTGGCAAGGCTGCACTAAGTCAGTCTACGCATTTGCTCGCTTCCGGTCTCTTTATTACATTTTGGTAATGCTCAAAATATTTCAAACTTTTTCTGTATTATCTTATTTGTTATGGTCCTCCGTGATCAGTGATCTTTGATCTTATTATCACAAAATGATTACGACTTGCTGAAGGCTCAGATGGTAGTTACCGCTTCTTAGCAATAGTTTTGCACACATAGCAGAATACAGTATAATGGAAACATAACTTTTATATTCACTGGGAAACCAAAAATATTGGATGATTCACTTTATTTCAATATATTCTTTATTGCAGTGGTCTGGAACTGAATCTACAGTATCTCCAAGGTATGCCTGTAAAATGTGAACAAACAAATCTGGTTTGTATTTTTTCGATATTAGGGGAAACGTTAGGAGTGAGTCAACAATAGGAAAAAATACATTAATGAAATCCACTATCGTGAAAGATTAGGAAAATAGAAATGTATGTATATAATTCTAAATTTTCAAAATTGTATACATTATATATTTATATAATTGTATGTATATAATTTTACATATATACATACATATATAATGTATATTTCTTTTTTCATATCTGTATGTATATATACAGTAAGGGCTTCCCAGTTGGCACTAGTGGTAAAGAATCCGCCTGCCAGTGTAGGAGATGAGAGAGATGTGGGTTCGATGCCTGGGTCTGGAAGATCCCCTGGAGGAGGAAATGGCAATCTGCTCCAGTATAGCTCCAGTATTCTTGCCTGGAAAATTCCACGGACAGAAGAGCCTGGTGGGCTACAGTCCATGGGGTCACAAATAGTAGGACACGTCTGAACGACTAAGCAACTGAGCGCACACACACATACGTACAGCAACCGTCTGTTATCAATGGAAGATGCACTGTGAATCCCCCAGTGGCCGCCTAAACCTGCGTATGATACCTATGATGTTTTCTCCTGTGCACGTGTGCATGAAGTTGCTCAGTCATATCTGACTCTTTGTGACCCTATGGACTGTAGCCCGCCAGGCTCCTCTGTCCATGGAAAATTCTCCAGGCCAGAATAAGTCAATGAGTGGGCCTTATTCTAGTGTTTCACCATTAAGTGATAGTTTCTGTTAGCCTTCCCTGGTGACCAGATGGCAAAGAATCTGGCTGCAATGCAGGAGACCCCGGTTCGAGCCCTGGGTGGGGAAGATCCCCTGGAGAAGGGAAAGGCTACCCACTCCAGTATTCTGGCCCGGAGAATTCCATGGACTGCATGGAATGGGGTCCATGGGGTTGCAAACAGTGGAACAGAAATGAGCGACTTTCACTTTCACTATTATTCAGTATTATGCAACAGTCCTGGTAATCTCAGTAATAGAAGACAAAAAGAGAGATAATTTTTTTTTTTAAAGAGACAAAGCATCCCACATTTGTAACCTACCTAGAAACTCCAAGAACATCCATTTTCCAGCTGTATACCAATTAGGGGACTATTGCATTATGAATCTGGCAGTGATGATACAGACAAAGTGCAGTGAGGTCTGAGCAATATTTGGATACAAGATTAAAAGATGCAGTTTTAAATGGAGGAGGAGGCAAAGAGGCAAATAGGAAGTGGAAGATTCAGGAATATTTGGGGCTTCCGTCATAGATAGTTGAGTGGAAACTGGTATCCTTAGCTTGGATGAGGGATGGAAAATACACATCAGGTTTTGGGTTCAGACAGGCCGACCAGTTCTAGATGGAGATGCCTTTGCCAACCAGTGGCCCTAGGAGTTAGGCGGTGGGGAACAGATGGTGGGGTTTTAAGTACAGGTTCTTCTGTCTCTAGAGCTGTGACCTAGGCACTTTAATCCCTCTGAGTCCTCCTTTCCTCAGCTGAAGAACAGGGATACCAAACCCTCCCTTCCAGACTCTCAAGTAAAAGCATGAACAGAGAAGCGTGTTGGTGGCCGTTAAACACAGAGGCATGCACATACAGAGCGGGACTGAAGAAGCCCTCTGCGCTTCAGTTAAAGCCTTCAGCCTCGTGAAGACAAAGTATGTCAATAATATCAACCCTTCCTGTACTTCTTGGATGAGAGTTAGAAGATAGAACACAATAACGAGAAATCAAAATGACTTTACAGTCAAGTTTTTAACAAAATCTATGTTTTCTTAGTTTAAAAAAAATAAATTGGCTCGAATTGTCCTTCGGAAATCAATACGTTGCATTTACAGAGACACTTTAGGAAAAAGGAACAGTAGCTTTTTTAGGATCAATAGTAAATGATTTGATTCTCACCCAGACAATGAGGACATCCAAGTTAACTCTTGGGAGGTGGGAAAAAGTCGTCCTCAAAACCCAGGTTTGCCCAAGTCCTGCTCATCCTCAAGGCCCAGTGTCCTCGTCACCCTAAGTTAGAGCAGCGTCATATCTAAGAGCATGTGACTTTTTAAGGGTATCAGGAAGTAATGGGTTCATGCTCCAACTTAATCACTTTTTAGCTTTGTAATCTGCAGCAAGTCATTCAGCTTCTTTAAGCCTTGATTTCCTAATCTGTTAAATGGGAATAATAAAATATTTGCAGAGCAGAAATAGACATGCAGACTTGGAGAACAGAGGTGTGGACACAGTGGGAACATGGCGGGTGGGACAAATTGGGAGATTAGGATTGACATATATACACTGTTATGTGTAAAACAGACAGCTAAGTGGGAACCTGCTGTATAGACAGGGAGCTCAGCTCGGTGCTAGGTAATGACCTAGGGAGGTGTGATGTGGGGGAGGGAGGCTCAAGAGGGAGAGGATATATATATACACACACACAGCTGATTCATTTCATTGTAAGAAACTAACACAGCATTGTAAAGCAGTTCAGTTCAGTTCAGTCACTCAGTCACTCAGCCGTGTCCAACTCTTTGTGATCCCACAAACCGCAGTATGCCAGACCTCCCTGTCCATCACCAACTCCCAGAGTCTACCCAAATCCATGTCCATTGAGTTGATGACGCCATCCAACCATCTCTTCCTCTGTCGTCCCTTTCTCCTTCTGCCTTCAATCTTTCCCAGAATCAGGATAGTTTCGAATGTTGGAGCATTTCATATTGTCCTGGAGGTCTCTGAGATTGTCCTCATTTCTTTTAATTTGTTTTTTTTTTCCTCTCTGATTCATTTATTTCTACCATTCTATCTTCTATTTCACTAATCCTATCTTCTGCCTCTGTTATTCTACTATTTGTTCCCTCCAGAGTGTTTCTGATCTCATTTATTGCATTATGCATTATATATTGACTCTTTTTTATTTCTTCTAGGTCCTTGTTAAACCTTTCTTGCATCTTCTCAATCCTTGTCTCTAGACTATTTATCTGTGATTCCATTTTGATTTCAAGATTTTGGATCATTTTCACTATCATTATTTGGAATTCTTTATCAGGTAGATTCCCTATCTCTTCCTCTTTTGTTTGGTTTGGTGGGCATTTATCCTGTTCATTTACCTGCTGGGTATTCCTCTGTCTCTTCGTCTTGGTTATATTACTGCGTTTGGGGTGGCCTTTCTGTATTCTGGCAGTTTGTGGAGTTCTCTTTATTATGGAGTTTCCTTACTGTGGATGGGGTTGCATCAGTGGCTTGTCAAGGTTTCTGAGTTAGGGAAGCTTGTTTTGGAGTTCTGGTGGCTGGAACTGGATTTCTTCTCTCTGGAGTGCAATGAAGTGTCCAGTAATGAGTTATGAGAGGTCAATGGTTTTGGAGTAACTTGAGCTGCCTGTATATTGAAGCTCAGGGATGTGTTCCTGTGTTGCTGGAGAATTTGCGTGGTATGTCTTGCTCTGGAACTTGTTGGCCCTTGGGTGGTGCTTGGTTTCAGTGTAGGTATGGAGGCGTTTGATGAGCTCCTATCAATTACTGTTCCCTGGAGTCAGGAGTTCTCTGATGTTCTCAGGATTTGGCCTTAAGTCTCCTGCTTCTGGTTTTCACTTTTATTTTTACAGTAGCTTCATGACTTCTCCATCTGTTTTTGAAGACAATGATCTGCTTTTCTGGGTGCCTGACGTCCTCTGCCAGCATTCAGAAGTTGTTTTGTCTGTTAGTATCTTTTACAGCACTTTTTCCTGCTCCAAGAAGCCTCACAAACTGATTCTTTAAACTTTAATACTCTTTATATTTCAAGAGTAATTCATGAGGCCCTCAAGCTTCTTGAATCTGGTCACAAGACTGCTTCTGCGGTTAGAAAACAGCATCCATTATCCTGGGGGGAGGAGAGCCACCAGCACGAGTTGCAAAGTTGCACTTCACCTGGAGTTCAAAGCGCCGGCACTCCAGCCCCACTGCAGGCTGGCTGCCCCGAGCCCTCTCGCCCTGCTCCCGCCTTCCCCACCCTCTTGGGCCTACACCATGTCAGGAATCCGGGCAGGCACCGAGCTGGGCACTTAGTACACTTTTATTGATTGATATATGGGTTATTTGGGTCTCAGGAAGTAAAGGGAAGACTTGATTATTTGTGATCTATGTACTGTAGCCTGCCAGGTTCCTCTGTCCATGGAATTCTCCAGACAAGAATACTGGGGTGGGTTGCCATGCCCCCCTCCAGGGGGATCTTCCCGACCTAGGGATTGAACCTGAGTCTTCTGCATCACAGGCGGATTCTTTACCATCTGAGCCACCACAGAAGCCCCAATTATTTCACACACATTTCAACAAATATTTATCAACTCCTGCCATATGCCAGACCCTGAGCTAGGTGCTGGACAACATCACAAAAATAAATAAAATGTGGCCCCACAACCCTGGTGAATGAACAATTGCCTGAAAAGAGTAAAGGAGAAATGTAAAACTAGGTGGACCCAGCTGGAGAGGGAGCTGCCAGCCCAGGGGAAGATTTCAGCCATGAAGGGCTCCTGGGAGCCCAGCTGTCTGATGCTGGCAGGGGCATATACAGACGGTACATTATCCCCAAGGCCAGGTGTGTAGACCCCAGACCATAAGACAGAACTTGGCCTTGCTCAAATGTGTCTTTTCAGATCCTCTGTCTTTGGGCTCCCAGTAACTGATCACCCAGGGGGTGATGAGACAATTCGAGTGTTCTGGGTCATTAAGGCTTTAAAAAGGTCATACATCATAGAAACAACTCTCCACAAATGATCTAGCAAATTGAGCAGAGCATCCAGCTGACACCAGAAAAACACCAGCAACCAATTCAGTTGCCTTGGTAACCAGGCCCCTCCCCAGTCTATGATACTCTGTCTCTCTCTTTCTCTCTCTCTTTTTTTTTTTAAACCACAAACATATAAAGACAACTAGACATAAGGGCAACATTTAGCTTAAGTAGCTCCACCTTAGGGAAGGGTCTTGGAAGAGGTGTGGGAGGGGTGTGCAGGGGCAAAAGAAGAGATGGTGAGGAAATAAGGTTGACTGTCAATAACAAGAATGGTATCTAGGTCTGAGTTTTCTTTGGTTCTGCATTGCATTTTTCATTGACAAGGGTTCAGTGAGTGTAAATAATTTAAATGTCTGGAAGCCCAAAGCACCCCATTGGATTTATTCCACCACTAGCTCTGCATGAAAGAAAACTCTGGCACCAGGAAAGCTCTTGCCCAAGTCAGGTGTTGGAAAATTAGCATGAGTTATGCTTGCTGCCTTGATTTAAACCCCTCTTCCCCAGCATCCATCCCAAAGGGCTGAGACCACCAAAGAGAATGAAGGTGGATCTAAGGAGAACCCAAGTTCTCTAAGCTTAGAAAACATGTTTTCTAGATTTCTCTAGAACCTAGAGACCCTCACTATCTCGTGTTTTAGTTCCAATTTTATTTATTAATTAATTTCTTTATTTTAATTGGAAGCTAATTACTTTACAACACTGTAGTGGCTTTTGCCATACATTGACATGAATCAGCCATCAGTGTACATGTGTCCCCCATCTTGAAACCCCCTCCCACTTCTCTCCCCATCCCATCCCTCAGGGTCATCCCAGTGCACCAGCCCTGAGCACCCTGTCTCATGCATTGAACCTGGACTGGCTATCGGTTTCACATATGATAATGTACATATTTCAACACTATTCTCTCTAATTCCAATTTTAAATAATTCTCTCTTCTCTCCTCTTAAACATGAGTCTCATATTTAAGACTCCATCCTTTGAGAGCACCGGATCCTCCAGCAATTTTCTAAAAAAATAACTAAAACTAGAGTAAATGACAGTTTATGTGTTTCCCCTAAAGATTTTTCTGGTCAAATCTCCTCTTCTCTTTTCAGTCTATCACTGTAATGATTTTTCCCTTATACCGTAATCCAATATTTCCGTTATAAAGTAAATGAATTGACAATGGACAAGCTCCTGAGCATGTCAAGAAACGATGATGGAGTTGAGCAGAAAACAGCTGGTAGAAAACTTTTACAAGACACAAATGGTGTATTTTATCCTACAACGTAGCCACCTCCCTCCACCACCTCCAATGGTTTCAGCCCTCCATCAGACGCCCCACTTCTCACAGACACTCCATCCATTGCTCAAGAATCCAACAGAGAGTTGAATTTTTTTCAGTTTTTTTTTTTTTTTAACATCCTTGGTCATTGTATCTTATGAAGTTTTATGAACTGGAAAATCTCCCCAACCTCTCCTTTTCTTGAAGTCAAGAAAATTAATAAAACAGTCATGCATGGGAATGCACCGTTAGAAGGATGAAGGTTTTCATTCAGAGGGTCTTGCGGGTGGATCCACAAAGAGGTAAAGCCAGACAAAATCAAACAGTAACACCAAGTTGTAAAACCTTTGTATTCCACTGACCTCAGTAAAAGCTGTTAATAGACACATCCTAATTAAATCACTAAACACTTAATACTTGTAATGAGCTTGGGGAAACAAGTTCATTGCTTCATCTTGGCATGCAGCTTGAATGAAGTTCTTTTGTTTAATCTGGCTTTACCAATCCCACTAATGTGGGGCATGACAAAACCTCTGTTTAGAGAAATGGTTAGTTAGACTCTAAGAAAGGCAGTGTGATAGTGAGGATACTGGCTTCAAAGTCAAACAGATCAGTGTTCAAGTCTCACTCTATGACTTAGTGTAAGACACTTAAGCCCTCTGAAATGCAGCTACCTTACTGCCATGTGAGAGCAATCATATCCAGCTTGCAGTGTTGTTTTAAGAGTTATAAACAAGATTATACTGCTAAAGGGCCTAACACATCCCCCAAAATGACAATACAAATTTGAAAAAAATACACGCACCCCAATGTTATCAGCAGAATTATTTACAATATCTAAGATATGGAGGCACCCGAAGTACCCATCAACAAATGGATAAAGATTTGGTACAGATATACAATGGCATACTACTCAGCCACAAGACTGAATGAAGTTTTGCCCGTTGCACAACCCAGATGGACTTGGAGGGTTTTAGACTAAGTGACATTAAGTCAGACGGAGAAAGACATACTGTATGATACAACTGACATGTGGGATCTAAAAAATACAACAAACTAGTGAACAAAAAAACAAACAAGAAATACATATGTAAGTAGCAGCAGCAAATAAAGTGCTTAACAGAGCTGGACTGAGAAGACCCTCAATAAATTTTAGGAAAGGTGATCATAGTAATGGCAAGTGAAGTGAAAGTCGCTCAGTCGTGTCCGAGTCTTTGCAACCCCACGGACTATACAGTCCATGGAATTCTCCAGGCCAGAATGCTGGAGTGGGTAGCCTTTCCCTTCTCCAGGGGATCTTCCCAACCCAGGGATCAAATCCAGGTCTCCCACATTGCAGGTGGATTCTTTGCCAGCTGAGCCACAAAGGAAGCCCTAGTAATGGCGGGCCACTATTCTGATGGTGATGGAGATGATGGTAAGGATGAGAATGAGGATGGTGATGCTGGAAAAATAGGACACGAACCAGCTATTGTTTATCTGCACAGTCCCACCGAATAGGCTCCTCAACTTGTAGAGTCGAATAAGTAAAAGCAAGTGCCACCCAGCCACCAATTCTGAGTCAAAGTCAGGACGGGACAGACCAGAGAGAGAGAACTGATGCTCACACAGAGGAGAACTTCACCTCCAATAATTACATCTTCTCGGGGCAATGATCCCCCAGCATGATGCGTTCATAAATCAAGGCATCACTTACGGGGTCTGTCCTCAGACCTGTCCACATTACAAGGCCAGCGATTATGTGCCTGGGTTCTCATCTGTTTCAGCCCAGATGCTTTACAGGGATCTGAATCCATCGGTGATTTCTCAGCTCTCTGAGACAAGGAAGTCTACCTCAATACAATATCGCAAAAATGAATCTTTGATGCTTGATTCATATTTGCATTAACAATTGGGAATAGAAATTATGGCTCTTTGTAAACAAGAGGTTCAGTGGAGGCTGGAGAGATGGAAAACTAAGGTGAGTTTTGCCATGAGGGGTGATGGTAATAAATGTCACCAAGTGGGAAATATTCGAGCCCTATTTCCAGAAACTGGAGGCAGTAGCTCAAGGCAGAAAAACCACAATAATTATATTGCTCAGAAGCTAACAGCACATATAAATCTGGTGCATGAAGCTCCCGCCCATGGATTCGCTTTCCAAATAGCATTTTGGCAGCATCGTTTCTGGGAGCTAGAATCCCCTCTTTCTGTCTAGAGATTTCAGGTAAATTGTGCCCCTGCAAAAGGTAATTACTATCAGACTTTTTTCTTGCTTTGCTTGTTTTTTTGTTTAGGCAATATAGATCCCACCGTTTACCTGGTAAATTCCCAGCCACAAGGAAGGAGAAAGTCAGATGATGTTTGGCTTGGGGTCTCTTTGCTGCCAGTGGCCATTGTGTGTGTGATTTCTCTCTGCTCCATCCCAGACAAGTACCACTTGAACCGGGGCTTATGTCATAAACCTCAGAAAAGCTCTGCTCAGGCAATTTCCAAGTTACTAAACGGATCTCCTCAGTCACCTGGCTTTAAGACGTCACTAGAGATCATGCCGGCGTCTGAGTCTATCTACGAAAATGCATTCAAAATCTGTCACGCTGAAGGAAGGGATTGGCCTGTGTCTGGGAAAAGCTCAGTTTCACAGCGTGAATGCTGGAGAGACAGGAAGGAATCTTAAAGTCACACGCTTCTGAAATGCAAAGACAAATGGTAAGCATTCCATTTAGTGGCAGGTTTTATACTTTGCAGTAAATTGAAACTATTGGATTTGGTAGCAATCACAGCTTCCTGGAAGCTCAGACTGTTAAGAATCTGCCTGCAATGCAGGAGACGTGAGTTTGATCCCCAGGTCAGGAAGATCCCCTGGAGAAGGGAACAGCAACCCACTCCAGTATTCTTGCCTGGAGAATTCCATGGACAAAGGAGTCTGATGGGCTACAGTCATGGGGTCACAAAGAGTCAGACAGGACTCTTTCTGTGTTGAGACCCAGGACCAAACAGAAGCCAATGGTGTGAAGACACTGTGGGAGGGTCAGATAGAGAAGGACCTTGGGGCTGGGGCGGGGCAGACCCATCCCTCACCCACCTGATCTGCCCCTCAACTGATTCCCAGTGCCCCTTGCTGTCACCCCACAAGAATATGATAACACTCAGAAACGTGAAAGAATATGAGAGGGGATAAGTGAGTCCAGGAGGGTAAAGTGTGGGATATGTCACAATTGCATTTATTCTGAGGTCGTGTCAATATCACAGTTGGTTCAAGATCAAGACCCAAGTTAAATTAACATAAACCAAGACCACCATTTCATGGAGCCCTCTACTCCCACCAGAGTGGCTCTTCCCCAGCTATCCCAAGGTATTTTCTAAGGGACACCTTTGCCAAGCATATTGTTGATATTTAGTCCCTACGTCATGTCTGACTCTTTGTGACCCCATGGACTGTAGCCCAGCAGGTTTCTTTGTCCATGGGATTCTCCAGGCAAGAACATTGGAGAGGGTTGCCATTTCCTCTTCCAAGGGATCTTCCCAACCCAGGGATCAGACCCAAGTCTCCTGTGTCTCTTGCATTGGCAGGTGGATTCTTTACCGCTGAGCCACAAGGGAAGCCTGAATTACAGTGTGCCTCATAATTTCCTTATATTTTAAGGCTGAAAAATATTCTTTTGTATGCAGACACCACACTGTTTTTAACCATTCGTCTGTGGGTGGATGTTTAGTTTGCTCTGAGCTTTTGATGACTTTGAGCAATACTGCAATGAACAGAGCTGTATAAATATTAGTTCTTGTCCCTGCTTTCGACTGTTCAGGGTATACACTCAAAAGTAAAATTGATGTCTCCATTTTCCTGACTCCTGCCTCCATCTCTCAAATGGTCTTGATGTCAGGCCCAGAGAAGAGTGCCTTCTGGGACTCCTCAAACCCCGCAATGGGCCAGGCTGCCACTTCCATTTCTGTAAGTGTTGCCGTTCAGTTGCTCGGTCATGTCCAACTCTTTGCGACACCATGGACTGCAGCAAGCCAGGCTTCAGCCATCTCCTTGAGCTTGCTCAAACTCATGTCCATTCTATGAGTTGGCCTTTCTCAAAAGACCTTGGCTGGGAGGGGCCTGGAACTCTATGCATACATCAACCTGGAAAAGGGTATTCTCCTAAGTTTCCCAAAGTTTCTCTGGCTGCACCTTGCACATAAGGACTCAGGCCCTTCCATGATCCTAACTGGCTCTCATCTGGGTCCAAGATGTGTCTGTTCCCCTCACCCTTGCCCTTTGCTCCAGGGCATCTTTGAAGAGCTGTTTCTTCCTGCCTTTCAGTCCTAGTTCCTTCGAAGGGGCTTCATGGTCTTTCATACAAAGACAAATGAAAACATACCTTCTCAGATAAAACTTTCTCCTCCTAACTAGCGTGATGCATCCAGCCCAGGAAATTTGTGTTTGAGAAAAATGTTGAACTCCCCCAAATATTAAAATTCAACATTCAAAAAACTAAGATCATGGCTTCTGGTCCCATCATTTCATGGGAAAGTAGATGGGGAAAAAGTGGAAACAGTGGCCAGTTTTATTTTGGGGGGGCTTCAAAATCACTATGGACAGTGACTGCTGCCATGAAATCAAAAGATGCTTACTCCTTGGAAGGAAAGCTGTGAAAAACAAAGACAGTGCTTTTAAAAGCAGAGACATCACTTGGACAACAAAGGTCCGTCTAGTCAAAGCTATGGCTTTTGCAGTAGTCATGTATGGATGTGAGAGTTGGACCATACAGAAGGCTGAGTGCTGAACAATTGATGCTTTCAAATTGTGGTGCTGGAGAAGACTCTTGAGAGTCCCTTGTTCAGCAAGGAGATCAAACCAGTCAATTCTAAAGGAAATCAACTCTGAATATTCATTGGAAGGACTGATGCTGAAGCTAAAACACTTTGGCCACTTGATTCGAAGAGCTGATTCACTGGGAAAGACCCTGATGCTGGGAAAGACTGAAGGCGGGAGGAAAAGCGGGTGGCAGGAGATGAGATGGTTGGATGGCATCATCGACTCGGTGTATCTCAGTTGAAGGACAGAGGAGCCTGACCAGCTGCAGTCCATGGGCTTGCAAACAGTCAGACATGACTGAGCAACTGAACAACAACTTCCAAACCATGTGAAAATCCAGTGCTAATATCCTACAGAGGAGGGAATAAAACCGTTCCACAATAACAATTATCACTCAATACTTTCTTAGAACAGTGAAA
This sequence comes from Capra hircus, assembly GCF_001704415.2. Lineage (NCBI taxonomy): Eukaryota > Metazoa > Chordata > Mammalia > Artiodactyla > Bovidae > Capra > Capra hircus. Next base: position 112,967,016 of record NC_030813.1, read on the forward strand.
GTACCATTGTCTTGTGTAGCTGAAAGTCCTTTACAGACGCCAGCACTGAAGCTTGATCAAAGGCAGCAAGCGCTCTTATTGATCAACATTTTCTGATAGGAAAGTCAGGGAGCTTCTGCAGCTCTGCTTGGCTTAGTGATTTCGCCAGGATTATGAAACACCTCAAAAGAATTAGGTTGAAAACGTAAGGATCAAGAAGAGGCAAAAATAATTTTATCCTCTGGGAATTCAGCAGTGTGTTTGTTTTTGTTGTTGTTTTTGTTGTTTGTTTGTTTTTTGCTGTAGCAAGTTGCAGAAATTTTCATCTTACTTAAAAGCATAATTTTTTTTTTTTTGGCTGCAGCATGTGGCATTCAGGATTTTAGTTCTCTGACCAGAGATCAAACCCATCCCTTGGTGGAGCCCTAACTACTGGATCACCAGGGAAGTCCCATAAACACAAATTTTGTTATCATGCACTTCTGAAGGTCAAAAGTCTAACATAGGCCTCACTGGGCTAAAACCAAGGTGTCACAGGGCTGCGTCCCTCTTCAGAGGATCTAAGAAAAATTTTTTTCTTGCCTTTTCCAGCTTCTAGGGGCCACCTACATGCCTTGGCTTGCTGGCCGCTTCCTGCATCTTCAAAATCAACCAAGTTGCATGTCTCCCACCCTTCTTCTGCAACAGTGCTTCTCTCTGATTTGCTCTGTGTCCCTCTTCCACGTATAAGGACCCTTGAGATTACATGGGGCACACTCAGAAAATCCAGCATGATCTCCTTATATTAAGGATGATGAACAGCAGCCTTAATTCTGCCTATGACCTTGGTTTGCCATTGCCATGTAACCTAACACATTCACAGGTTCCAGGAAATTGGACAGGACATCTTTCAGTTCAGTTCAGTTCAGTCGCTCAGTAGTGTCTGACTCTTTGCAACCCCATGAATTGCAGCATGCCAGGTCTCCCTGTCCATCACCAACTCCCGGAGTCCACTCAGATTCATGTCCATTGAGTCAGTGATGCCATCCAGCCATCTCATCCTCTGTTGTCCCCTTCTCCTCCTGCCCTCAATCCCTCCCAGCATCAAAGTCTTTTCAAATGAGTCAACTCTTCGCATGAGGTGGCCAAAGTACTGGAGTTTCAGCTTTAGCATCATTCCTTCCAAAGAAATCCTAGGGTTGATCTTCTTCAGAATGGACTGGTTGGATCTCCTTCCAGTCCAAGGAACTCTCAAGAGTCTTCTCCAACACCACAGTTCAAAAGCATCAGTTCTTTGGTGCTCAGCCTTCTTCACAGTCCAACTCTCACATCCATACATGGCTACTGGAAAAACCCTAGCCTTGACTAGACGGACCTTAGTCAGCAAAGTAATGTCTCTGCTTTTGAATATGCTCTCTAGGTTGGTCATAACTTTCCTTCCAAGGAGTAGGCATCTTTTAATTTCATGGCTGCAATCACCATCTGCAGTGATTTTGGAGCCCCCCAAAATAAAGTCTGACACTGTTTCCACTGTTTCCCCGTCTATTTCCCATGGAGTGATGGGACCGGATCCCATGATCTTTGTTTTCTGAATGTTGAGCTTTAAGCCAGCTTTTTCACTCTCCACTTTCACTTTCATCAAGAGACTTTTTAGTTCCTCTTCGCTTTCTGCCGTAAGGGTGGTGTCATCTGCATATCTGAGGTTATTGATATTTCTCCCGGCAATCTCGATTCCAGCTTGTGTTTCTTCCAGTCCAGGAGGACCATTATTCCATCTTCCATAGCAGGTCATGTAAAAGCGGAAAATGAGCCAGACACAAGCCCAAAAGGAGATGCTAATTTTTATGTGAAATCTTTTGGTTCTTAAATGTTAGTAGCCAAATCAAGTTGTTGCTATTGCTGAGTCTATCAGTCATGTCAGACTCTTTGGAACCCTGTGGACTGTAGTCCACCAGGCTCCTCTGTCCATAGAATTTCCCAGGCACAGTTAGTGAAGTGGGTTTTCCTTCTCCAGGGCATCGTCCCAACCCAGGGATCGAACACGTATCTCCTACATTGGCAGGCAGATTCTCTACTGCTGAGCCATGAGGGATGCTCACCAGATCAAGTTAAAGCCAAACAGCCTTGCTCAAGTCAAACTCCTCTAGAGGTCACATTTGCCTGTGGGCTGTAGCTTGTAACTTTTTGCCTTATTGTACACGAGCAGTGATTCCTAACTTTTTTTTCACTACTAAAAGCCCCCTTTTCTATCTCTTACCTAGAACCCCAGATTTTAATAGGGTCAAATAAATAAATAAATGCTATTTATTAAATAATGATTCATTTTCCAAAGTTTTACTAGCCAAAGAAAAAGATTAATATCTGTATTCTGTAAGAACAGCTGGAGATAGGGCTTATTAATAGTAAAAGCTGATGTGAATCTACGAAGAAATGATACAAATGAACTTCCTTACGAAACAGAGACTCACAGTCCCAGAGAATGGACTCACAGTTGCCAGGGCGGAAGGATGAGGGGGAGAGATAATTAGGGGGGTTGTGATGGACACAGGCTTACTGATTTGTCAGGTCTAGTGAGGTGGATGGACCTAGAATCTGTTACCCAGAGTGCAGGAGGTCAGAAAGAGGAAAGCAAATATCATGTTGTTGTTGTTCAGTTGCCAAGTCGTGTCCGACTCTGCAACCCCGTGGACTACAGCACCCCCAGCCTCCCTGTCCCTCACCATCTCCCGTAGTTTGCCTAGGTTCATGTCCATTGAATTGGTGATGCCATCGAACCATATTAACCCATACATATGGAATCTAGAAAAATGGTATGGATGAACCTATTTCCAGGGCAGGAACAGAGACACAGACGTAGAGAATAGACTTGGACACGGCAGGGGAAGGAGAGAGTGGGATGAATTGAGAGAGTGGCATTGAGACATACACACTACCATTTGTAAAACAGTTTATGGGAAGTTGCCATGTAACACCGGGAGCTCTATCCTGTAACAACCTGGAGGGGTGGGGCGAGGTGGGGGATGGGAGGGAGATTCAAGAGGGAGAGGACATATGCATGCATATGGTGTATACTTATGGCTAAGTCAGGTTGGACCATGGCAGAAGCCAACACAATATTGTGAAGCAACTGTCCTCCAATTAAAAAGCAGAGTTTAACAATAAATGAAAATAAAGCAAAATGGATACCCAGCACGGTCCTACTCTACAGCACAGGGAAGTCTGCTCAAACTTATGTAGCAGCCTGGACGGGAGGGGAGTCATAGGAAGGATGGATGCCTGTGTACATGCGCTGAGGCCCTTTGCTGTCCACCTGAACCTACTGCAACATTGTCAGTCGGCTATAGCCCAATGCAAAATAAAAAGTTTAAAAAAATAATAATATTTTAAAAATCAATATAACTCTTTCCATATACCTCACCCCCCAAGAGTGTTCCTTGTTCCAAGATGAACATAGAAACTTATATTACCGTATGTAAAATAGACAACAGGAATTTGCTGTATGGCTCAGGAAACTCAAACAGGGGCTCTGTATCAACCTAGAGGGGTGGGGTGGGGAGGGAGGTGGGAGGGGAGTGAGACTCTGATGATCTGGATGAGGAAGACTCGGAATGTTTAGACAGCAATGATGACTGGGTCTTGAGACACAGGAGCCTGGAGAAGAAGCATCTGTGAAAGAGAGTCTGTACGATCCCAAGTCATCCTGGCCCAGATGGACCGGGAGTGAGCACGGACCAGCCCTGGCAAAAGGTTCACCATCCAGAAGCAAGTGGAGCCTCTATCCCAGACTGCCAAGGATGACTCAGGGGAGGAAGATTCTGGCGCAGGAGGGTCTGTTGTGACGCCCGTGGACGTAGACCTGAACCTGGTCTCAAACATGTTAGAGCCCTACAGTTCCCAAGCTGGACTGGCAGGACCTGCTTCCAACCTTTTCCAGAGCACGAGTGTGCAGCTGCCTGACAACGCTGATCACAGACCCACAAGTAAGCCGACGAAAGATTACTAACTTCTCTTTTTTCTTCTTGAATAAATATTGAGTTTTAAAAAAAAAAGGCTGTGTAAATTGAGCACTTATTGCTGCAGGCGCCATGCAGAGTGCTTTCTGTGCATTAACTCTCTGAGTCCTCACAGCAGTTCTGTGACATCAGGACTACTATTTTCCCCAGTTTTAATCAATGTGAAAATCGAGGCTTAAAGAGCTACATCCTCAAAGTCACATGTTCAGTGAAAGGTCAAACCATAATTTAAACCCGGGTCTGACAGCAGGAACCATACTTTTAAGCATTGTTATTCTGCCAATACACTCCTAACAAAAGGAAAAAAAAATTAGTTTCATGTGTCTGTGCTGCCTAATGGTAGGCAAACGGGTGTTAGTTTCTTTGGGGCATTGAGAATACTATGGTTCTGTGTCACTGATGAGTCCTTTGGCCACCACAGAGGGCCATCCAGGAGTAGGGTTTGAAACAATTCAAGCTATAAAGAGGTGACATACAGATTCTCTTCTATCAGGTGAATAAATTACCAAGGTCGTCTAAAAATTATCACTTCAGACTACAAAAATTGCATAAGAGATCAGCCATCATACACAGGAGACTCTAACCATGTGAAAAACAGAACAAAAAAAAACCCTTAAAAGAAACCCTATTTCTGGAGAGACTTTCCCACAGCTTGAATTTCAGAGGTAAACAACTGCTGAAGGTGTCTGATGTCTTGACAGCTCGGCTGTCCTGCCCCCGCCTGGGGCGGTTCTTGATGGTTCCTGGAGGCCGCTGCACCTGGAGCAGGTGTACCTCACCTGTCTTAGAGTTATCCGATGCGCAATGTGATTGACAAGGTGGTACAATACTGTATATGCAAACACAAGCACAATCATCAGTCACCCTCAGCTTCCCTGGTCCCTAGCTTCTGAATTTAGACCTGCAGAACTCAAACAAAGGACGGTCATGTAGATGTCTCCAAGAGTCGAGTCCAAGGCTTAGAAATAATTCCAGTGTGCGTATGTGTGTGCTGAGTCATGTCTGACTGACTCTACTGCAGCCTGCCACACTCTTCTTGTCCATGAAAATTCTCAGACAAGAACATGGGTGTGAGTTGCCGTTTCCTTCTCGAGGGGATCTTCCCAACCCATGGGTGAAACCCACGTCCCTTGCATCTCCTGCACTGGCAGGCGGGTTCTTTACCACTGGTGTCACCTCGGAAGCCTGAAATAAGTCTAGAGCCAGTCCTGAAGACAGATGGAGGAAAGGAAAGAGTGAGAGGGAGGGATGGAAGGAAGGAAGCGGGGGAAGGAGAGGGAGAGAGAAGGAAGAAAATAACCATGTGTCTTAATCCAGGAAACACGCTGGAGGGCTAGTGCTTCATAACCAGTTTTCTTATTGCAGACACAGAAGAGATTACACGTCCTAACCTTTTTTGAAGGTAGGTGGTCTCATGTAACGAGTCTGCTTTGACATCTTCAATTGCTGGCATAGCCCCCTCTGTGTTCTCTTCCCCTGCTAGGATAATCATACTGGAATCAGAAGGCTTGTGGTGAGATGGAGTGCCACTGAAGCTTTGTTCTGGAGAGTGGTCCAAATGCTCAGTGGACTTGAATGAGCAAGAAGTATACTTTGGTTTCTTAAGCTGCTGAGATTTAGGGGGTGTTTTATTAATGCAGCACTACTTATCTCAACTTGACTAATATAAGAATTTAAAGGCAAAGCTTACAGAGCCAACTTGCAACCTATTTTAATGTTATGAAGCAAAGCTGCACACTGGCTGGGACCTTATCAGGGATCAATAAATACTCGTTGAATATCGCCTGACTGGTTTCCCTCGGCCGCTATTTAGCACTGATACGTCTACTAGTGATACCTCAGTTCTTATTCAAAATATCTCTCCCACTGCTCTCTACCTCACATCTCCCATCTTCCTTTGCCACTCAATAAATGTTAGCTATTGGTGGTAATGACAGTTACCATTTATAATTAACATTCATTAGCACAGTTAGCATTTTATTATTCCTCCCAACCTCCATCCTTACCATTTTAACTTCAACCATTTTCCTCCCCTCACCCTGTCCCTGCTTCTCCCTACTCCCCAATTCTGCCCAAGCTTCAACAGCCGACTCAAGTCGCATCTTCTCCAAGATGTGACTTTTCCATCCAACTTGATCTGTTCTATCTATTGTACATAATTAATGCTCTGAGTTGTTGTTCAGTCACTCAGTTGTGCCTGACTCTTTGTAGCACCATGGACTGCAGCATGCCAGGCTTCCCTGTCCTCTACCATCTCTCAGAGCTTGCTCAAACTCCTGTCCATCAAGTCAGTGATGGCATCCAACCATCTTATCCTCTGTCATCCCATTCTCCTCCTGCCTTCAATCATTCCCAGCATCAGGTTCTTTTCCAGTGAATTAGCTTTTTGCATCAGGTGGCCAAAGTGTTGGAGCTTCAGCTTCAGTCCTCCCAATGAATATTCAGGGTTATCTACCCAAGAAAATACATTTCTCTTCTACCTAAACTACTTCCAGTAGAATTTTTGTCATTTGCAATCAAGAATTCTGACAAATACAAAAAATTACCTCTGAGAAAAGCTTAATTCAGAAGTTTGGCAAACCAGTGTAATTTCAAACACAGAATAGATGTGGGAAGAGATGTGATTAATGAAAAAATTGTTCATATTATTTATCACTGAGAGGGACTACTAAGATACTCGCATTTGCATTTGGAAACAAGATCTTGCAGCCAAAATCTGTGAGGCAAGAAGCAGAGCCTAAACATAGACCCAGAGCCTGCAGTCTTCCTATGAATCCAGTGTGTCAATTTCACTAGCCCCATCTCCCAGTCACAGCCCATATACCCACACAGCACTCCAAGCTGCCCAGATTTCAACACCTTTTGCAACAGAATGTTAAGCTCGCATGTTCACCAGGAGGATAGATTTTTGCACCCAGCATACTTGGAAAGCAGGATAAACCTGGGATGATAAACCTAAATATTTAACAACCGGATCTGCATGGGCATGGAGCAATAGAACAGAGGCTTGTTATCAACAACTCTACATTCAAATATAAGTCTCAAGACAGAGTGGGTGAAAGAAACAGGACTCCAGATCCCAGGGAAAGCTCAGGACTGGGGACTGAGAGAACCTCAGTGGGTTGACACTGAGGGAACTGAAGATGAGACTTCTGGTTGTGCCTCAGCCCGTCCATCACTCAGCCAGCCATCAACCGGCAGAAGAAACAGGCCTCTCCACCATGGTATTTTTATAGGCTTCTGCTTCAAGTTAGCCCACTGCTTCATGAGATGCGAGCATCCGTAAATCAGAGTACAGCCAACAAAAGCCAAGGCCCTCTGCCCCAGCTCCCTTACTGTCTCCACCAGATCACTATGCATTAACTATTCCAAACACAGTCAAGACCTTGCATGTTGCAATTTCTGCATTTCAAAGAATCAGAGTCCAGCAGTTTTGTTTTTCTTTTAAAGGAGCTCTAAACTAATTTAACTCTTCATTCAGACCCTTGAGGAAATAAATGGTGAAGAAGGCCAGTGAGTTCTCGATGAACACAAAATATTTGAATCGTCCTTTGAGTAGAGTTCTTTTGATCAGTCTCTTTACTCATGCCGTCTCTTTCCCTTACCGAGCAGTAGAGTCCAGAAAAATTCTCTTTCTGACAGTGACTCCTGAAATCTTTCTTCTGCAAAAACAAATATCATAAAAAGCAGAGACATTACTTTGCCAACAAAGGTCCGTCTAGTCAAGGCTATGGTTTTTCCAGTGGTCATGTATGGATGCGAGAGTTGGACTGTGAAGAAAGCTGACCACTGAAGAATTGATGCTTTTGAACTGTGGTGCTGGAGAAGACTCTTGAGAGTCCCTTGGACTGCAAGGAGATCTAACCAGTCCATTCTGAAGGAGATCAGTCCTGGGTGTTCTTTAGAAGGAATGATGCTAAAGCTGAAACTCCAGTACTTTGGCCATCTCATGTGAAGAGTGGACTCATTGGAAAAGACTCTGATGCTGGGAGGGATTGGGGGCAGGAGGAGAAGGGGACGACAGAGGATGAGATGGCTGGATGGCATCACTGACTCAATGGATGTGAGTCTGAGTGAACCCTGGGAGTTGGTGATGGACAGGGAGGCCTGGCGTGCTGTGATTCATGGGGTCACAAAGAGTCGGACACGACTAAGCAACTGAACTGAACTGAATACATATACATATGTATACATATGGAATCTAGAGAGATGGTGCTGATGAACTTATTTGCAGGGCAGGCATGGAGATTCAGACATAGAGAACAGGCTTGTGGACATGGGGGTAGAGGTGAGGAAGGAGAGAGTGGGATGAGTGGGCAAAGTAGCATGGAAGCATATAGACTGCCATACGTAGAATAGATGGCTGGAGGGAATTTGCTATATGACTCAGGAAACTCACACTGGGGCTCTGCAACAACCTAGAGGGATGGGAGGTAGGAGGGAGGTTCGAGAGGGAAGGGACATATCTACACCTATGTTTGATTCATGTTGATGTATGGTAGAAACCAACACAGTATTGTGGAGCAATAATCCTTCAGTTAAAAATAAACTTTTTTTTTTAAAAGCTCCCTTCTCTAGCTCTAATCAGCCCCTAACTCTCCCTGCTTTCCTTTGCCCAGAGTTTCCCAATCATCACAGAGGCTCAGAAACCTTTCCCTCATCCCCCTTTCCCATCACACTGCCTCCTGCTGCCATCAAGCCCCCACAACAACCTTCAAAAGAGTAGAAGCCCTTGCTGGAGACTCCCCTCTTGCAGCTGGGAGGACCAGGGCCTCTGTACCTCCCAACTCACTCTCACATCCCACAGGAGGGAGGTTGGGAAGCCCCCTGCTGTTTGCAAAAGAAATTCAGGAAGAGACTCCCAAGAATGGACTGTTCCATCTCTCTGTACCTGTCTGCAGTTCAGGCCAGCTTGCATAGTTTTCCTAGAATTTCTCATCCCCAGTCCTTACGGATGCCTTATTTTTTACCTCGAGGCACCCTTACACAACTCCTGCCAGCAGGCCTTCAAACCAGGGCCAGCTGTGTGGCCTTCGCTAAGTCATACTCCCTGCTGACTTGTGAGGGTATCTACAAGGGACCAGATTAATCTTTCTTTTTCATTCTCTTTTCATCTGAGCTCTGGAAGAACAAAAGACCTTGGAAGAACATGCCATGTCTTGCCTGACTTAAGGAGCCCTGTCCTAAGAATTGGGAAACATGAGTTCTGGTCCCAACCTACCAGTCACAAGCTGGATGACTCTGAACCCACCAGTTCCTTTCTCCAAGCCTCAGGAGGAGAGAAATGTAAGCAGATGACTTTTTTTTCATGTTTATTTATTTATTGGGCTTGATCATATGATTGATTGCACTTGGGGAAAAAAAACCCAGTGGCTAAAAAACATTTGAAAAATACTGCAAGTTCCTTCCATCTCTCATTGTCCAATAGTCTGTGATTTCTCTCCACTGACTTCCATTTATAGAAGAACTCTGCAATGGGCAATGTGTTTTCATTTTTGAAATCAATCAGAGAATGATAAGCAATCACAACTGAACTTTCTTAAGCGCTCTAATTGGGAGATGTCTTAGGGAAAAATCGTTACCCTAGGTCGTGGGTTAAATAACAGATGCCATTTCCTCCCTGGCAGCACTGGTCGCTCTGCTCGGCATCTCTCGGAGCAGCTATTTTTAAGTGCCCTTGGTCCTCTGGGCTCCAACAAAAGCACTGTCACCACCCTGAGGACAAATGTCCTGTACTACGGCCACAAAATAATCACAGGAGAATAAACCCATTTTCATGGGAGAATAAGATTCTGCAGGGGCAGGCAGTGACTAAAGGGGAAAGTTGGGGGTGGGAGGGGACTTGGTTCTTACTGACCAGAGGCAGGCAGCCAACCCATAAAACCTCCTCCTTCCATCCCTCCTCCACCATTCACCTTCCCCTACTTTGATCCTTCCACTGTCTTCAACTGAGCCTTGCTGTCTCCCACCAGCAGTTCAGGCATTACTGAATACCAAAGTTTAGGAAATGCTCAAGATTTTTGTGATAAAATTATAAAAGCAAAATGTAAGGAAGCATTCCAAAGGTCCAAAAGAAAAAGTAATTTTTAAGATAACTTCAGCTCCTCTTTTAAATTATGTTTATAAGGAATTTAAAATAATACAGGACACCTTACATTATATTAAAAAATGAACTCAAAAAATGGGTCAAAGGTCTAAACATAAGAGCTAAAGCTAGAAATGCTTAAAAGAAACTATAGGTCAAGATCTTCATGACATTGGCTTTGGCAATGATCTCTTGGCTATGACACCAAAAGTACTGACAATGAAAGTAAAAATAGATAAATAGGACTAAGACAGAATTAAAACCCTTTGTGCATCAAAGGCACTATCAACAGAGTGAATAGACAATCCATGGAATGGGAAAAATATTTGCAAATTATAAATCTGATAAGAGAACAAAATCTAAAACGTATAATGAACTCCTGTATGTGCATATCCTGTTGCTAAGTCATGTCCGACTCTTTGTGACCCCATGGACTGTAGTCCACCAGGCTCCTCTGTCCATGGGATTCTCCAGGCAAGAATACTGGAGTGGGTTGCCATTTCCTTCTCCAGGGGATCTTCCCAACCCAGGGATCAAACACACGTCTCCTATGTCTCCTGCACTGGTCCACGGATTCTTTACCACTGAGCCACCAACTCAACAACAACAACAAAAAGCCAGTTAAGTAAATGGGAAAAGAACTTTAGGCATATTCCCAAAAGATGATATACAAATGTCCAACATGCATGTGAAAAGATGCTGAACACCACTAATCATCAGGGAAATGCAAATTAAAATAAAAATTAGCTATCAGTTTGTCCATGAGGATGACTATTATCAAGAAATAAATAACCCTGCAGTTATTATGGCAAGTATCGGGGAGGATGTGGAGAAACTGGAACTCTTGTGCATCGCCGATAGGAATTTTAAATGGTGCATCCACTTGAGAAAGCAATATGATAGTTCCTCAAAAAATTAAAAATAGAATCACAGTATGAATCCAGCAATATCACTTCTTGGTATAAACCTAATAGAATTGAAAGTAACTACTCAAACAGGTATTTGTACATCAATATTTACAGCAACATTATTCACAGGAGGCAAAAGTTAGAGCAATCCGAACATCCATCAACAGATGAATGGATAAACATATATGGGCTTCCCTGGTGGCTAGTGGTAAAGAATCCGCCTGCCAATGCAGGGTGCGCGTTCAAGCCCTGGGTCAGGAAGATTCCCTAGAGAAGGGAATGGCAACCCACTCCAGTATTCTTGCCAAGGACATCCCATAGACAGAGCGGCCTGGTGGGCTATAGTCCATGAGGTTACAAAAGAGTTGGTCACTATTTAGTGACAAAACAACAGCATATATACATATGCATATATGTAGAGACAGACAGACCGACAGATGTATGCATATACATATATATATGAATGTTATTCCTTAAAAATTAATAAAGTTCTGATATATACCAAACATAGATGAACCTTGAAAATATTATGCTAAATGATATAAATAAGGCACAAAAGGAGAAATAATGTCTGATTCCACTTATGTGAGGTACCTAGGACCATCAAATTCATGGAGACTGGAAGTAGAAAGGCTGTGGCCAGGGGCTGAGGGGAGAGGGGACTGAGGAGCTAGTGCTTAACCGGTGCAGAGCTTCAGTTTGGATGACAGGCAACTCCAGGCTGGAGCTGGATCGCGGCAATGTCTGCACCTCAACGTGCATGGACTTAATGCCAATGAATTATATCCTCTAAAATGGTTTAAGCAATGGCTATTTTACTACAATGAGAAATAGTCATAATCTAGGGGAGAGACTGTCTGTAGGTGGGGTAGTGTAGCATCGGGTGTCTGAGCCTAGTTGGAGGAGGGCTTTCTTGGGGGGACTTCTCAGGCGGGGAGGACTTTCTTGGGGCTGGGGGAGGACTTTCTCGGGGCTGGGGGAGGACTTTCCTCGGGGACTTTCGGCGGGGAGGACTTTCTCGGGGCTAGAGGGAGTAGGGGCCGCAGCCCCGCAGGAGTGCACGGGAAAGAGGCAGCTGCTGCAGTGGAAGTGGTCACCTGCTGCGTGACTGATGGAGTAAATAAATACGTTGAGGTGATGGGAGGCGGGTTTCTCACCGCCGCAGAAAGAACTTACACATATTAAGAGGGAGAAAACAAGAATGAATTTTGTGTTAATTGGTTTGGAACTGAAGGCATTGATGTAAATGCGTGGTTTTCAGTAGGTATGTAGATAGATGGGTAGATGATAGGTAGATAGATAGGAAATACACAGATGATAGATCAATAGATAGATGATAGATATGATAGATAGACAATATATGCTAGGTAGGTAGCTGATAGGTATAGATAGATGGGTGACAGGTGTATGTGTGTTAGCTGCTCAGTCATGTCCTACTCTTTGCGACCCCATGGACTGCAGCCCACCAGGCTCCTCTGTCCATGGGATTCTCCACGCAAGAATACTGGAGTCAGTAGCCATTCCCTCCTCCAAGGGGATCTTCCTGACTCAGGGGTTGAACATAGGTCTCCTGCGTGGCAGGCAGATTCTTTTACCACTGAGCCAGCAGGGAAGCCCCTTAGATGATGGGTAAGGAAATAAGTGTTAGTCGCTCAGTCGTGCCTGACTCTTTGTGACCCCATGGACTGCAGCCCACCAGGCTCCTCTGTCCATGAGATTTTCCAGGCAAGGATACTGGAGTGGGTTGCCACTTCCTTCTCCAGGGAATCTTCCCAACCCAGGGATCGAACCCAGGTCTCCTGCACTGCAGGCAAATTCTTTACCAACTGAGCTGGTAGATAGATAATACACAGATGATAGATCAATAGATAGATAATACATGGATAATGGATCAATAGATAGATAATACATAGATGATAGATCAATAGAGAGATAGTTATGATAGATAGATAGATGATAATAGACGATAGATATGTAGACAGATAGATGATAGAGAGAGAGAGAGACATAATACAGAGACGATCGATGGACCAATAGAGAGACAGGTGATAGAGCTGATGGATGGATGGATGGAAAAATAGATGTAAATGTGACTATGTGAGAGAGTGCCCAGAAACAGCAATACCCCAGTAACAATGAGAACACCTAGCATCCAGATCTAGCTTTCTAAATGTCTTTTTTCAGTAAGAGGACTCAGCTCCTTGAAGAAGGGGTAGATTCCAGGCAGGACTGGAGGAAGACATGTACCAGATGAATCAGGAAATGCTCCAACAAGGGTGTGAACATTTCAAAGGACATGAAAGCCAGTTTGAAGGATGCTTCAGGGTTAAATCTGGAAAATTTTAGCATTAAAGAAAAGATGGTTATAGATTATCATCATTAAATAAAACAGGAAGCCATGAGTCCCTCTGATATAACTAAAGGAGAACTAGAGAAAGAAGAGTTTGGTGGGGATGGGATATTTACACAGATTCAAAATACCCTGCCCCCATCAAATGCGTATTAATTAAAAAGGAACAGGAGCAATATTTCAACAGAGAGGCCTGGCCAAGAGTTCATTAATCAAGTGGTCAAGGTGACTGTCATTACTTTTGGGGCAAATTGAATCTCTGCCATTTGCGAGGGTACAATGATGAGACAGCATCACTGTTTTTGATATTTCTGCCAAAAAAAACTGCAACCTGCCTCTAGCTGCAAGGAAATAGCAAAACCTAAACTTCAGATCATGCAAAATAAGTGACCTTTACTCTTTAAAAGTGTAAAGGTCATGAAAGTCAAGAAAAGACTGAAGAGTTTTCCAGGCTAACAAGTAAATGCGATGATTCTGAACCAGCTAGATCTGTCTGTGTCTGCGAAACTGGAGCACTGTCTGAGGATTAAATGCAATCCGTTGATATTAATTTTCTGCCTTTCATGGTTGTATTGTAGTTATATGCAAAGCTGTCCTTATTTGTAGGAAATAAACACTAAGTATTGGGAAGTGATGGAGCATCAGTGACAACTGTCTCTCCAGGGCTCTGGGGAGGGGGTGTTCTTTTTCTTGTACTTGAAACATTTCTGCAGGTTTGAGACTTCTCAACATTAAAAATTGTTTTTAGAAATAATACTGAGTAATTCATGACAGGTTAAATGAAAACGCAGGACATAAAACTGGGCATACTTGAAGAGTCAAACTTTCTTAAAAAGAGATATTCAAAGGAAAAAAGCCTTAAAATGAAAGAAGTAGAGCCAAAATAGAGTAGCTGACGAAAACTGAATTGTGCATGCTGCTTTTCTTTATTTTCGATGTTATATTTCAGAGTCTGTAAGAAGCACGCATTTTTCATAAATAATATGCCTCTTTCTTTTGCAAAATTTAATACTTTTCTTTCTCTTTGATGTTCTGGTTTTCTAAGGTATGGCTGTGAATTAATTTGTTTTATTTATACTTTTCAAAACTCTGAGAAATCTATTAATACCTTATAGCTTTCTTCAAAACACAAAAATTCTCTATCATTTTGCCTTGAAGGGGTACTTCTTCTCTGGTATATCCAGTCTAACTTTCTGACACTCTTATTAGATGTATTTTTGTTTTGATCTAGCTTGCTTTTCTAATAGTTCCTCCTTCATACCTGTGCTCCATTTTGCTTACTTTCTTAGCTCTGTCTTCCACTTGATTACTTATCTCTTCAAATACCCTAGTCTGCCATTTAATGAGACTTCTCAGGGGAAGCTAGTGGAAAAGAATCCACCTGCAAATGCAGGAGACAAAAAAAGACAGAGATGTAGGTTCGATCCCTGGGTCAGGAAGATCCTCTGGAGGAGGAAATGGCAACCCACTCCAGTATCTTTGCCTAGAGAATCCCGTGGATAAAGGAGCCTGGTGGGCTACTCTCCATGGGGTTGCACAGAGTCAGACACAACTGAAGCAACTTACCATGCACCACTTAATGAGCCCTTTTTTTCTCATTTCAGTTACTGCATATTTATTTCTTAAATTTCAGTTCGTTTCTTCCTCAAATTCACTCATTCTTAGGCCATGATGCCCTGTTCTTACCTCATGGCTTCTATCCCTTCCTTTCTCTCTCTGAAGATTATAAATGTACTTATTTGAAAGTCTTTCTTGGGTTGTCTTATGATCTACAGTTTCTAGAGTATGCATTTTACCATTTCTTGCATTTTCTGACTCTGACTCAGCAGTTCACTTGTAATTTCTGGAGTGTGATGTCATTTTCAGCAGGAGGGGGCTTCCATCGAAGGGTCCTAACCTTCCTTCCCCAAATACTAGCTTCTCCCCAAAGGCTCTTGATTGTGGGGATCACCCACTGCCTGAAACTCTGCCCTCCCCTCCTAGAGGCACCCCCATCATGACCCTGAGACTGAACACTTGGGTAGACCACTTTCCAGGGTTCCCAAGGCCTCTGGTCAATATATCTGAAGCTCCAGCTTCCCTGGAGATGCTGCGATGGAGCACAGGCTTACAGTCAGTTCCCAGCTCCATGACTCGCCCTGCCACCTGAGAGCACCTGAACTTTTTCTTTACTTCCTAGGTGCTGAGTTTTGCCGACATGCCTTTCCTGCCTGAAACTGTTCTTTGTAAGGAATATGTGCCTTTGAATAGGTGCCTTGTCATCTTAGCCTCATGCATATAACTAAGAACCCTGGAAGAGACAGCGCAGATCCTCTATTTCTAGCACCTTCCTGACATGAAATTAAACTGTTATATTGGGTTGCTTTCACTGAAGGCTAGAACCATCCCACAACTTAAAAAAAAAAAAAAGAAACTCACATAATCATAAATACTTCTCATTCCTCCCCTTCATCAGTTTTCCTAATTTCACTACCATTCTTATTCCTTCAGTTCAGTTCAGTTCAGTCACTCAGTCGTGTCCGACTCTCTGTGACCCCGTGGACTGCAGCACACCAGGCCTCCCTGTCCATCACCAGCTCCCAGAGTTTACTCAAACTCATGTCCACTGAGTCGGTGATGCCCTCCAACCCTCTCATCCTCTGTCGTCCCCTTCTCCTCCTGCCTTCAATCTTTCCCAGCATCAGGGTCTTTTCTAATGAGTCAGCTCTTCACATCAGGTGGCCAAAGTATTGGAATTTCAGCTTCAGCATCAGTCCTTCCAATGAATGTTCAGAACTGATTTCCTTTAGGATGGACTGGTTGGATCTCCTTGCAGTCCAAGAGACTCTCAAGAGTCTTCTCCAACACAACAGTTCAAAAGCATCAATTCTTACTCCTTAGACTTGAATAAAAGCAAATAGAATTTTTGCAATTCGGCCTCCACCTTTCAGCCTTTAATGGTTCGGGGGAAGAGTCTGAGCCAGGTGTGGCCCCTCCCACTCCTCCCACACCTGCCGCAAGAACAGAGCTCAGGGCTGCAGGCATTGGGCCACAGCCGTCCGCCTTGGCAAGGCTCCCCATCCTCCGCATGGGCTCCCAGAACTCCCTTGTTTTCCTCTTGCAGTGCCAACTCACTCAAAGGCAAAGACTTGGCATTGCAAACACAAGGCTAAGGTCTTTATACCCCTCATCTCACCCAGTGCTCACAGTTCTAGAAGGAAGCTATTAGCCTGTCCATTTTACAGATAAGGAAGCTAAGACTCAGAGAAGTCCAGGCACTCAGAGAGGGCACGAAGCCTGAGAATGCCAAAGTCAGGACTCCAAGCCCAGGTACTGTCTTTGGGTCCACTGCTCTCTCGATCTTCCTGGCTTTTCCTTCTGAACATGAGCCAGGCATGTCTCCCTCTCTAAAAACTGGAATGTTCATCTCTAGTTTTCTCTCAAGCTGACTCCTTCAGGAATTGACATCTCAAACTTCTGAGTATCAGCCAGGGGATATGCAATCTTTATTAAATTAGCAAATGGCCAACTGAATAAAAGCTGTATTAAAGTGGTTCATAATGGGGCCTTCTGCTTTCCCTAATGAAGTTTGGTGTGCCCCTTCCTGAAAAAGCTTGTGTCGGGATAAGAGGTGACCAGACTCACTCACGTTTTTTTTTCCTGGGAAGAACCACTTAATACAATAAAACCTCAGACCTGTCAGTTTGTCTGAGTGCTGCTTCCTGGAAGAATTGTTTAAAGTTCTATTTACATTAAAATAACCATAAAGATAACCTCCACCCTAACTCTCAAGGCCACTTTCTGTTGCAGCTCACCAGGGAGCAGGAGACACATTCCAACAGGAAGAAATTAGAACGAATTCATCGGATGCTAAGTCTTCTGCCTCCCTACTTTCCCTCAGGGGAGAAAAAAATGAAGCTGCCTTTTAACTCCACCACTGCCAGGTTTGAATACGTGCCCTGTCATTTCAGCCTCATGCATATTGACTAAGAATCTCGGAAGAGACAGCTCAGACCCTCCACTCTTACCACCTTCATGACATGAAAATAAAACCATTATATTGGATAGTATTCACCGGAGGCTAGAACCATCTCAGGGGTTCAGATGGTAAAGAATCTGCCCACAGTGCGGGAGACCAGGGTTTGATCCCTGAGCTAGGAGGATCCTGTGGAGGAGGGTATATGGCTACCCACTCCAGTATTCTTGCCTGGAGAATCCCATGAACACAGGAGCCTGGTGGGCTACAGTCCATAGGGTTGCAAAGAGCCAGACACAACTGAAGTGATTTAGCATACACGCACAGAAGCATCTCACACATTAAAAACAAAAAAATGAAATTTCCATAATCACAACACACAAACACTTCTTACTCCTCCTCTTCATCCATTTTCCTAATTTCATTGCAGTTCTTACTCCTTAGACTTGAATAAAGGCAAATATAAATTTTCAACTCTACATCCATCTTTGGGCCTTTAATCTTTCAGGACTGGTCCATGTGAAGCAAGAAGTCACTCGTCAACCATACCACTCTGCCTGCCTACAGCTGGACTTCCTACATTCCCCTCCTCCCAATTTTAATTAGCTGATGCCCACTCATCCTACAAATTTCAAGTCAAAGCTCACCAACTCCAGGGAGCCTTCCTAGAGTTTCCCTTCTGCTCCTGACTAGGTAAACTGTGTCCCCACAACACCTGTGCTTCCCTCCCTGGTGGGACCATAATAATACAGCAGGCACACAGCAACTAGAATGGCTGCTGTGGGCTCAACAGGTATAAATTCCCATCCATTGTATTCTCTGACCAGAAAAGTAACCTTGAGTAACTGAAATGTGGCTCTGCAGGAGAGTTCCATGGCATCTAAAGAACACGGGGAGTTTCTTCACAGCTAAGGAAACCATCCACAAAATGAAAAGGCAACATACTGAATGAGCGAAAACCATTTGTGAATCACATCTCTGATAAGGGATTAATAACCAAAAGAATTTTTTTTTAAAAAACTCACACAATTCAACAGCAAAAAAACAAACAATCCTACTTAAGAACAGGCAGAGGATCTGAAGTCATTTGTTCAAAGAAATCCAAATTGCCAACAGGTAAATGAAAAGGTACTCAGCATCACTTATTACCAGGGAAATGCGATGAAGATTACAATGAGCTATTGTCTCATATCCGTTAGAATGGACATCATCAGAAAGAAATATCAGTGTTGATGAGGATATGGAGAAAAGGGAACCCTTCTGTACTGTTGGTAGGAATGTAAATTAGTGAAGCCACTACAAAAAATAGCATATACGTGCCCCAAAGTTGCTTCAGTTGTGCCTGACTCTGCGAACTTATGGGCTGTCGCCCACCAGGCTCCTCTGTCATGGATTCTCCAGGCAAGAATACTGGAGTGGACTGACGTGCCCTTCTCCAGGGTATCTCCCCAACCCAGGGATCGAACCCGCTTTCTTACATCTCCTGCATTGGCAGGCAGGTCCTTGCCGCTGGGGTCACCTGGGAAGTCCAGTAAATTCAGAGTCTACCTGCTGGTTTTGAGCCTGCTCTGCTATATGATTCAGCAATTCCGCTTCTGGGTATCTATCTGAAGGAAGTGAAAACACTAACCAGATAAGGTTTGTGCACTCCTATGTTCCTTGGAGCATTCCAAACAACAGCCAAGACATTGAAGAATCTAAGTGTCCATCCATGGATTAAAGGATAGATGAAAGGTGGCAGATAGGTAGATATTGCTGTTCACTCAGTCATGTCTGACTGTTTGTGACCCCATGGACTGCAGCTCAACAGGCTTCCCTGTGCTTTACCATCTTCCAGAACTTGCTCAAGCTCATGTCCATAGAGTCGGTGATGCCATCCAACCCTCTCATCCTCTGTCATCCCCTTCTCCTCCTGCCCTCAATCTTTCCCAGCATCAGGGTCTTTTCCAATGAGTCAGTTCTTCTCATCAGGCGGCCAAAGTATTGGAGTTTCAGCTTAGCATCAGTCCTTCCAATGAATATTCAGGACTTATTTCCTTTAAGATGGACTGGTTGGATCTCCTTGCAGTCCAAGGGACTCTCAAGAGCCTTCTCCAACACCAGAGTTCAAAAGCATCAATTCTTCAGTGTTCAACCTTCTTTGTGGTCCAGCTCTCACATCCATACATGACTATTGGAAAAGCCACAGCTTTGCTATACAGACATTTATCAGCAAAGTAATGTCTCTGCTTTTTAAAATGCTGTCTAGTTTTGTCATAGCTTTTCTTCCAAGGAGTAAGCATCTTTTAATTTCATGGCTGCAGTCACCATCTGCAGTGATTTTGGAGCCCAAGACAGTAAAGTCTATCCTGTTTCCATTGTTTCCCCATCTCTTTCCCATGAAGTGATAACCTCATATATGCAGATAACACCACCCAAATGGCAGAAAGTGAAGAGGAACTAAAAAGCCTCTTGATGAAAGTGAAAGAGGAGAGTGAAAAAGTTGGCTTAAAGTGCAACATTCAGAAAATGAAGATCATGGCATCCAGTCCCATCACTTCATGGTGAATAGATTGGGAAACAGTGGAAACAGTGGCTGACTTTATTTTGGGGGGCTCCAAAATCACTGCAGATGGTGATTGCAGCCATGAAATTAAAAGATGCTTACTCCTTGGAAGGAAAGTTATGACCAACCTAGATAGCATATTCAAAAACAGAGACATTACTTTGTCAACAACGGTCCATCTAGTCAAGGCTATGGTTTTTCCAGTGGTCATGTATGGATGTGAGAGTTGGACTATACAGAAAGCTGAGCACCGAAGAATTGATGCTTTTGAACTGTGGTGTTGGAGAAGACTCTTGAGAGTCCCTTGGACTGCAAGGAGATCCAACCAGTCCATTCTAAAGGAGATCAGTCCTGGGTGTTCACTGGAAGGACTGATGTTGAAGCTGAAACTCCAATACTTTGGCCACCTGATGTGAAGAGCTGACTCATTAGAAAAGACCCTGATGCTGGGAACAATTGAGGGCAGGAGGAGAAGGGGATGACAGAGGATGAGATGGCTGGATGGCATCATCGACTCAATGGACATGAGTTTGGGTAAACTCTGGGAGTTGGTAATGGACAGGGAGGCCTGGCGTGCTGCAATCCACAGGGTGCAAAAAGTCTACATGACTGAGCAACTGGACTAGACTGATGGGACTGGATGCCATGATCTTAGTTTCCTGAATGTTGAACTTTAAGCCAACTTTTCCACTTTCCTCTTTCACCTTCATCAAGAGGCTCTTTAGTTCCTCTTTGATTTCTGCCATAAGCATGGTATCATCTGCATATCTGATGTTATGGTTATTTCTCCCATCAATCTTGATTCCAGTTTGTGCTTCAACCAGCCCAGAATATCACATGATGTACTCTGCGTATAAGTTAAATAAGAAGGGTGACAGTATACAGCCTTGACATAGTCCTTTCCCAATTTTGAACCTGTCCGTTGTTTCATGTCTGGTTCTAACTGATGCTTCTTGATCTGCACACAGGTTTCGCAGAAGACAGGTAAGGTGGTTTGGTATTGCCATCTCTTGAAAAATTTTCCATAGCTGTTTGTGATACACACAGTCAAGGGCTTTAGCATACTCAATGAAGCAGAAGTAGATGTTTTTTGGGAACTCCCTTGCTTTTTCTATGATCCAACGAATGTTGGCAATTTGATCTCTGGCTTCTCTGCCTTTTCTAAATCCAGCTTGAACATCTGAAAGTTCTCAGTTTACATACTGTTGAAGCCTGATTTGGAGAATTTTGAGCATTTCTTTGCTAGAGTGTGAAAATAAGTGCAATTGTGTGGTAGTTAGAACATTCTTTGGCATTGCCCTTCTCTGGGATTGAAATGAAAACTCCTTTTCCAGTCCTGTGGCCACTGCTGAGTTTTCCAAATGTGCTGGCATATTGAGTGCAGCACTTTCACAGCATCATCTTTCAGGATTTGAAACAGCTCAGCTGGAATTCTATCACCTTCACTAGCTTTGTTCATAGTGATGCTCCCTAAGGCTCACTAAACTTCACATTCCAGGATGTCTGGCTCTAGGTGAGTGATCATACCATCGTGGTTATATGGGTCATGAAGATCTTTTTTGTGTAGTTCTTCTGTGTATTCTTGCCACCTCTTCTTAATATCTTCTTCTTCTGTTCGGTCCATACCATTTCTGTATTTTATTGTGCCCATCTTTGTATGAAATTCTCCCTTGGTATCTCTAATTTTCTTAGAGGTCTCTAGTCTTCCCCATTCTATTGTTTTCCTCTATTTCTTTTCATTGTTCACTTAGGAAGGCTTTCTTATCTCTCTGTGTTATTCTTTGAAACTCTACACTCAGGTGGGCATATCTTTCCTTTTCTCCTTTGCCTTTCACTTCTCTTCTTCTCTCAGCTGTTTGTAAGGCCTCTTCAGACAACCATTTTGCCTTTTTGCGTTTCTTTTTCCTGGGGATGGTCTTGATCACTGCCTCCTGTACAATGTCATGAACCTCCATCCATAGTTCTTTAGGCACTTTGTCCATCAGAGCTAATCCCTTGAATTTGTTTGTCATAAGCATAAGTGATTTGATTTAGGTCATATCTGAATGGTCTTGTGGTTTTCCCTACATTCAATTTAAGTCTAAATTTGGCATTAAGGAGTTCATGATCTGAGCCACAGTCAGCTCCCGGTCTTGTTTTTGCTGACTATATAGAGTTTCTCCATCTTTGGCAGCAAAGAATATAATCAGTCTGATTTCAGTATTGACCATCTGGTGATGTCCACGTGTAGAGTCATCTCTTGTGTTGTTGGAAGAAAGTGTTTGCTATGACCAGTGAATCCTCTTGGCAAAACTCTGTTAGCCTTTGACCTGCTTCATTTTGTACTCCAAGGCCAAACTTGCCTATTACTCCAGGTATCTCTTAACTTCCAGCTTTTGCATTCGAATAGATTGCAAAAGATAGATAGAAGAATATTATTTACAAAGAAAATGAAATCTTGCCATTTGCAACAGCATGAGTGGACCTTGAAAGCATTATGCTGAGATAAGTCAGAGAAAGACAAATGCCACGTGATCTCACTTATATATGGAATCTGAATGACGGTAGAAGAGATCGATGGTTGCCAGAGTTTGCAGGTAAGAGATGGGCAAAATTAGCGAAATGGGTTAAATGATACAAACATCCAGTTGTAAAACATATATGTCACGGGGATTTAATTACAGCCTGGTAACTATAGTTACTACTACTGTATTGCACATTTGACAGTTAAGACAAAAAATCATAAAAGTTTTCAACTAAAGAAAAATAATTATAATTACATATGGTGACAAATATTAACTAGATTTTTATCACCATACCACTATGGTGATCATTTCACTGTATATACAAATATTGAATGATATTATTCACCTGAAACTAATGTTCAATGTCAGTTATATCTCTTTTTTTTTATAAAGTCACAGAAAGGAGGTGAAAAACTTCATCGGGATAAAACTCTTTCATCAAAGTAAAACTACATTTATAGAGTACTTGTAGGGCATGTGTTAATGCTTAGTACATGCTTAAATTTTCCGTCTTATTTAATAAATCATGAAATCTTCAAACACTTGGAGGTATATGTACTCACACCCTTTTCCATGAGAAACAGATCAGCAAGGCTAATAACCTGGCCCCAGCAGTGATGGAGCTGAGCTCAAGCTCAGGCCTAACTCCATAGCTTACATATGTTCCTTGTATTTGGCTGTCTCTGACCATCCATTTGTCCAAAAGGCTCCTAGTCCCTGGTCCCCACAAAGACACGTGCAGACACCGCTGCACATCTGTAAGATGTTTATAGCGTTATTTAAGATACTCAGTTCTGCTAAGTAGAAATAAAAAACACAAAGAGAATAAGCAAAATGAAGTAAAGAAGCAAGCAGTTTGCGAGATACAGGCAGAATTCATTAGGCATGTTAAGTGCATACAGATATAGAAAAGTTACATAGGGAGATGTTAGCATAGGTGAAGGAGAGCACGTGTGTGCTGAACGTAGAAGGGGATGAAAGGCCGAGAGGCATCAAATTTCCATGACTCACTAAACATGCATGAAGCTCCTGAGGTTCCAGATGCTCACAGTGCATTCGGTGTACACCAGGCACTCTACGTTTATGAGCTCTTAAATCAGCCACCCACGGGTGACTCCCATTCTGGGCCCACGAGCCCTCTGCCAAATGAAAGAGGCCACAGCTGCTCATCAGGTGCTGAGCTTCAGCTATGGGTCAGGAGGAACTGCCCCTCCATCCCTCCAACAGAACAAATACATCCTGTGGGTCCCAGGCATCTTCATCTGTCATCATCCCTCTTTAGCCTCCTTACCCTGTGGCTCAGTCCTAAAGAATCTGCCTGCAGTGCAGGAGATACAGTTTCAATCCTTGGATTGGGAAGATCCCCTGGAGTAAAAACGGCAACCCATTCCAGTATTCTTGCTCGGAGAATTTCATTGGCAGAGGAGCCTGGCGGGCTTACAGTCCATGGGGTCGCAAAGAGTCAGACATGACTGGAGCAACTGAGCACCGCCCAGCATTCTTTAGCCTCAACTCTCCCCCTTGTGACCATTGCATCAGGCAGGAAGACAGGAAGCAGACAGAGCTGGGACGTTGGAGCACTGTATAAACCCGGGTGCAGGCAATACAGTCCTTGTTCCCTACTTGCTCCATGCCCTAAACCCATCAACTACTCACCCTATTCCTCTTGCTTTGCACTGTGCTTTAAATTCCTGCACTAAACCATGCAATGGGAGGCTCTTCACTTTGTCCTTGAGCCTTTCTGTTATAAGAGCTTTGCAACAGCCTCTTATAGAGTTAGCAATGTAGCAAGATAATTTCCCAAGAGACACCTCTGGGCAATTCTTTTGTCTCTTCAAAGGATGCCCTTGTCATCGTGGTATAAGAAAGCAAGCAATGAATTTGGAGTTAGGCTCCTGGATTTCAGCCTGGCGTCAGCCACTATCCACCTCTTTAAGCTTTCATTCTCTCCAGATCTGTCGAATAAGAATGATAATCCTCTTCTTTCACACAGTTTTTGTTAAGATTAAATGATGGCATTTGTTAAAATACTTGCACAACCATGTAACCTGTACGACTTTTTCTGTGGCTCTCAGATAAAGTGCTTCTGATTTTACATCTTAGTGTCGGTGGGAACCCTAATCTCTGTCTTTGGGTGGCAGACTCTCCCTCACTTGGACATAAGAAGGTTGCGGAGCTTTCGCAGGAAACAAGGAGGTGCCTTGGGGCCTTGGTCCCCCCTGGAGCCCTCTGTGGGTGCTGTGCACTTAGTCACTCAGTCATGTCTGACTCTTGTGACCCCATGTACTGCAGCCCACCAGGCTCCTCTGTCCATGGGATTTTCCAGGTAAGAATACTGGAGTGGGTTGTGGTGCCCTCCTCCAGGGGCTCTTCCGTGACCCAGGGATTGAACCCAAGCCTTTTACGTCTACCTACATTGGCAGATGGGTTCTTTACCACTAGCGCCCCCTGGGAAGCCCCTGTGACGTGAAGTGAAAGTGTCCGACTCTCTACCCAGTCCATGGAATTCTCCAGGCCAGAATACTGGAGTGGGTAGCCTTTCCCTTCTCCAGGGGATGTACCCGACCCAGGGATCAAACCCAGGTCTCCCACATTGCAGGTGGATTCTTTGCCAGCTGAGCCACAAAATAAACCTACCCCATAGAATTGTTTTGAGGATTAGACTGATTTGTAGATGCTTAGAATCTGGGTGGGGGTTGGGGGAGGAGCAGTGAATACACAGAAAACAGAAGGTTTCAGGGCAGTTAAAAAAAAAAAAGATACCACACCGATGGATAGATCATTGTATGTCGTTATACACTTGCTGGAAGCCATGGAATGCACAGCTCCAAGGATGAGCCCCACGTGAACTGTGGTCTTTGGATAATTATGATGTGTTAGTGTAAATTCATCAGTTGGAAAAGAAGTACCACTTTGTGGAGGATGTTGATATTGGGGGACAATTTGGAGGGGGGGGAGCAGGAAATATACATAACATTGCTGCACCTTCATTTCAGTTTTGCTATGAACCTAAAACTGGTCTTATAAAGTCTTAATAATTTTTTTAATTAACAAACTCTTGGAACAATTTCCAGCATGAAGTATACCAGAGCTAGCCTTTGTTTGGGCTTCCCTGGTGGCTCAGCTGGTAAAGAATCCACCTGCTATGTGGGAGACCTGGGTTCAGTCACTGAGTTGGGAAGATCCCCTGGAGAAGAGAAAGGCTACCCACTCCAGTATTCTGGCCTGGAGAATCCTATGGCCTGTTTATAGTCCATGGGGTGGCAAAGAGTCAGACACGACTGAATGACTTTCACTTTCAGCCATTGTTTATTATTATTTACTGTTTTATATCGGAAGGAACAAGACAAGTAATAAAAACAATTTCTTTCTTTCTTTTTTGAGATGACAGAGGATGAGATGGTTGGATGGCATCACTGGCTCGATGGACATGAGTCTGAGTAGGTTCCAGGTGCTGGTGATGGACAGGGAAGCCTGGTGTGCTACAGTCCATGTGGTCCCAAAGAATCGGACGCCATAGAGCGACTGAGCTGAACTGAACTTACGTATAATAAAATGCACAAACCTTAGCTGTGCTCAGAGACCATCAGGACCGAGGCAGACGTTTCAATCTTCCCATTAAGTTCCCATGTCCTTTTCCCAGCCAAGACTCCACAAATCCAGATTACACAATTTTGACTTTATCAGCATAGATGAGTTTTGCCTCTTCTTGAATTTCTAAGCCAGGTTATCCTGTCATGCAACAAGAGGCTTCTCAATGGCCAGATCCTTACAATCAGGTGTGTTTCCACTGGATATACTCAGAGAAGCAACGTGGAAGAATGGAGTAGGGAGTTCTCAGGGTGAAAGGGCCCCCACTCTCCTCCACACCTCCCACTCTTGGTTCTGTCCAGCAGGGCAGGAACAGGGGCAGAAGCTTCAGCAGAACTGAGTTCCTGTAGCCAAGACAGAGACCTCTGCCTAAATCCTGGGTGTGATCAATAATTGATTCAGAGACTGATTCCAGTTGCGATGGAAATGCTGAGTGCAGACCTGAGTCCCAGTGCCCAGCGTCAGGCTGGGTGGCTTCAGGCAATGGACCCTGTGCAGACCTGTTAATAAGTTCAGCTCATTTCATGTGCATGGTTTGTTTCACCTCCCAAATAAATTAATTATGGAGACTTTAAAGGATTTTCAGAGGGAATCTTATTACTAACGGCATGTTCAGCCCTACCAATCAATAGTCCTTTTATTTTTACATAGCAAGTGGGAGAGTAAAAGGGTTTAAAAAAAAAACAACTCCTTCCATTTCTCATTTCATCATCTCCAGCCTTGACATTTAATGCGTTCTCTGAAACATGCTGAAACTCCCAATGCTCACTGTGTGAACTCAAGCAACTGAGTTAACCTCTCTGGGCCTCAATATCTTTGCTTTGCCCTCCACCTTCGATGCCCTTCTCCTTTGTGGTCTGGGTGAGACACCCCTATTCACTCTACAAAACCCTGCTGCATTCACAGTGGGCAAGAGTTTGGCCTGGTGATGAGAAGACCAAGCTTTAGAGTCAGACCATTCTGAATTCATGCAACGTTCCAGCAGTCAACTAGCTGGGGTGATGGTGGGCACGGGACTTAAGCCCATCTCCTCATCTGTAAGACAGTAGCAGAATACATAACTCAACCCTGAATATTCATTGGAAGGACTGATGCTGAAGCTGAAGCTCCAATACTCTGGCCACCTGATGGGAAGAGCTGACTCATTGAAAAAGACCCTGATGCTGGGAAAGACTGAAGGCAAGAGGAGAAGGGGACAACAGAGAATGAGATGGTTAGACAGCATCACCAACTCGATGGATATGAATGTGAGCAAACTCCAGCAGACAGTGAAGGACAGAGAGCCTAGCACGCTGCAGTCCATGAGGTCAAAAAGAGTTGTAAAAGACGTAGCGGCTGAACAACAACAACAACAAATACAACACACAGGTGGTTATGCAGGATAAATGATTAAAATGCATGTAAAGCCACTTACCACAAGCTGGGCACGTAATGTGTTCTCAAGGCCTGAATTGGTTATTATTATTAACATGAGGCACGTATTTTATCTGGGGACAAGGAGGCCTGGCGTGCTGTAGTCCATCCAGTTGCAAAGTGTCAGGGACTGAACTTAGGGACTGAACAACAACAAACATTTTTTGCACAGCCATCTATGGGGAGTCTACTAGGTGACAGTCACTTTGTTTAGACAGAAGCCTTCTATGAGCCACGACCCTCATCCGAACAGCATTTCTCAACTTTCCTGCTTTATGTTCCCTTCTTACCATGGGTGTCATGTCATATGTTATATTTGGTGGGTTAGTGGTCCCTTAAAGGGCAAGGGCTAGTCTTATTTGACTTTGCAGCCACAGAGCTCAGCATGGTCTAAAAAGGTGGTGCCAGTGGTCCCAGTACCCAGGAGGACCCCTGGCAGCAGATAACCCATGGCCCTTTGGACCAGTGAGGGCTGGAAGGCTGGAGAAGGCAGAGGCCAGATGTTAGAGGACCTTGCTGCATGCTAAACCATAATGAGGTTATTTTGTGGGCAAAGAGGTTCTTCTGGAAGGATCCACGGTGAAAAGAGACATGCTCAGACTTGCATTCTAAAGCAGATACCTTGGGAAGCAGACAGAACATGACCTGTAGGAGACAGTCCAGGCTGGAGGAAGCCTGCAAGAACCGGGAGGTGGCCCATGTCTGATTCTGTGCCTTGCTGCATCCACAAATATCTCACACATGAAAGATGCCCGGTAAATATTTACTAAATGAGCCAGGAAATAAGACCTAGGAATGCGGACCTCACTTAGGAGATGACGGTGCAAGTGAGAAACTGGAAGAACCTAGACCAGAGCTGACCCAGAGATTCTGTAAGGATGGAGATGCCTTCTAAGCTGATGACTAATAGGCACATGTGTCTGCTGAGCTCTTGAGATGGAACTAGTACCACTGGGGGACTGAATTTTATTTCAGTTAATTTTACCTTAAATAGCCACCTGAGTCTATCATAGCCCAGACCCCTACTAAGATTGGGACAGCATGAATGGAGAGGAAGTACCACCAGCGGACCTCTCATTGTGAAATACCCAAATTTCCAAGGTTAGTGTAAGTAGTATTTTTTCTTATACATTTTTCTCCATCACCACACCAACCAGGGTTTCTAATCATACCATAATTCCAAATAAAAATTGGATACCCCAAGCTCTGAGTGATAACAGTTATTATCACGTCTGTGCGTGTGCATGCTGCGTGCTTATTCACGTCCGACTCTTTGCGACCCCACGGACTGCAGCCTGACAGGTGCTGTATGCCCAGGATGGCAGTTGAGGTTGTATTTGAGAACACAGGCTCTGGAACCAGATGGCCTGGGTTTAAAAGTTGGCTCTGATGATGCAAATTGCTTGTTTCCTTCTCTGTAAAAGCATAATGTCCACTTCATGAAATTGTTACCAGGATTAAACTGTTTGATGCCTATAAAAGGCCTGGCACATAAGTGCTTAGTCCCTATGAGCTAAATTTGTGTGTTTTACATACATTATCTCTTTAATCTCCTCAGTAACTCTCCAAACCAGGTGTTATCATTCCCATTTTGCAGGTGAGGAAGCATGATCGATGAGGATAATCTTAGAGGCACATTATTAAGTGAACAAAGCCAATCACCCTGAATGATTCCAACTATATGCACCCTGTGCTTTCTAGCAGGTTCCTACTAGCCTGCTATAAAGCATGGGCAATATATTAACATATTTTCCCAGTCAGGAATTTTCTGCTTAGCAGTTAGTGGGAACCTGCTATAAAGCACAGGAAGCTCAGCTCAGTGCCCTGTGATGACCTGGAGGGGTGGAATGAGGGGAGGGGTGGGAGGGAGGTCCACTAGGGAGTGGTCATATGCAGACATATGGCCGATTCCTGGTGTTGTACAGCAGAGACTATCGCAACGTTGTAAAGCAATTTTACTCCAATAAAAAGAATTGGTGCTGCTTGTATAGGCTGTGCATAGTAAAGGATCTGTTTTCAATGCAAATCCATCAACCAGAGAAGAAATCAGAATGATAATTAATAGCTATAATTTCTTAAGTTTGTATATCATATTTATGACTACAACATGGCATTGTCAAACCTGTAATGTTATGTACCTTTTAATATGTGTGTGTGTGTGTGTGTGTGTGCGTGCGCTCAGTCATTCAGTTGTGTCTGACTCTTTGCGACCCCATGAACAGTAGCCCACCAGGCTCCTCTGTCCATGGGATTCTCCAGGCAGGAATACTGGAGTGGGTTGCCATTTCCTCCTCCAGGCTGTCTTTCTGACCCAGGATTGAACCCGCGTCTCGTGCATTTGGCCGGCAGATTCTTCACTACTGCACCACGTAGGAAGCCCTTTAAACATATACCAGACTAAAAGCAAAGCAAACCAAAAAACAAACAAAAACCCCTGCCAATTAAACAGCACTGTGCTTACTTATCACTCATCATTTTATTTGGAAATGCTTTTCAGGCTCATTTCAATCTGAACTCTTATCTTCCATCATTCTTGTACCAACACAAAATGGAATATATACACAAGATAAATTGCCTGGAGCATTGCTTAAGGTAGCGACACTCAGTGTCCAACTCTTCTAATCCTTTTTGGACTCAGAACAGATATGTTCATTTTTCCTTCCCATATAAGAGCACACTCTGTGCCATTAAATGCATTGAGGATACAGCATTTCTTGAAAGTGGTACACTGGTTTCTCCAGACCTATTCTTCCATACAGCTGATACCCATTCTGTAAGTTTTGATGCTGAAATGTCTTTTACCAAAAGGTATCCATGAAAGGTTTCTCAAATGGCTACCGCGACTTATATTCAATCTTTGAATACCCCTGGAATAAAAACCAAATTCATAGCTTTAGGGACAATGACGACAACTCAACAATCACCTAGCCAAGATCTATTGTAATATCCCACTGATGGTGGGATACATCCCAAGTCCGGAGAAGTTAAAATGTGAGTGTTTTGAGAGCCAATGAAATACAGTGTGTTTCAGGCACTTTCACTCATCACCCAACTTGTATTTATTATACCCCTAGGATACAGCACAGGGCTTCACTGGTAGCTCAGCTGGTAAAGAATCTGCTTGCAATGCAAGAGACCCCAGTTCGATTCCTGGGTCCAGAAGCTGCCCTGGAGAAGGGATGGGCTACCAATCCTAGTATTCATTGGCTTCCTTGGTGGCTCAGATGTTAAAGAATCTGCCCGTAATGCAGGAGACCTGGGTTCAATCCCTGGGTTGGGACGATCCCCTGGAGGAAGGCGTGGCAACCGACTCCTGTATTCTTGCCTGGAGAATCACCATGGATAGAGGAGCCTGATGAGTTACAGCCCACAGGGTCGCAAGCAGTCAGACATGGCTGAGCGATGAAGCACACGAGATATCACAGACAGCAAGTGAGGCACTGAGTTACAGCGAATGCTTTATACAGGATCGCAGTGGAAGGTCTCTGGAGTCATGAACGAGAGTCTCTTTTAACTCCCACAACAAGCCTGAAAAATTAGCATAGATACACTCATTTGAAAAAGTGAAGTCAAAGTGTTAGTCACTCAGTCACATCCAACTCTTTGGGACCCCATGGACTGTATAGCCCACCAGGCTCCTCTGTCCATGGGATTCTCCAGGCAAGAATACTGGAGTGGGTTGCAATTCCCTCCTCCAGAGGATCTTCTTGACGCAGGGATCGAGCCTGGGTATCCTGCATTGCAGGCAGAGTCTTTACTGTCTGAGATACCGGGGAAGCCCATACTCAACTTACTGGTAAGGAAACCAGTGATGGAGCTTGGACAGTGAACAGGGTCTTTCTTACTCTTAAATCTATATGCATTCCATTAAAAACATTAAAAGAACATAATTCAGAACTTGGAGAAGGCAATGGCACCCCACTCCAGTACTCTTGCCTGGAAAATCCCATGGACAGAGGAGCCTGGTAGGCTGCAGTCCATAGGTCGCAAAATGTCAGACACGACTGACCGACTTCACTTTCACTTTTCACTTTCCTGCATTGGAAAAGGAAATGGCAACCCACTCCAGTGTTTTTGCCTGGAGAATCCCAGGGATGGCAGAGCCTGGTGGGCTGCCTTCTATGGGGTCGCACAGAGTCGGACACGACTGAAGCGACTTAGCATACAATTCAGAACTGACCTAAACAGAGCAGCCATTAGAAACCTATAAAGGTTTTTTCCAATTCTTTGAAAAAGGAATTGAAAATAAATATCAGAAGTCCACTGCATCATAGTTATTGGATAAAATGATCCTCCCACTGACTGTCTTCAGTTCTTGCTCCAGACCATGGGGTTGGAAATTCTCAGCTAAACCATTTAAAGTCACCAAAGAATATCTTGGATTTTACTGCAGATAGGAAATATAACTTGTATAGTTGTGGTAAAGAGTAGCCATTAAGAGCACAGATTTTAAAGCTGCCTGGGTCAGACTCTTGGCTGTACTACTTACCAGATATGTGACCTTGGGCAGGTTATCTTCATAGTTTAGTTTCCTCTTCTGTAAAGTGGAAATGTTGATGACCTTATTTCCCTTATAAGCTGTAGGAAAGGTTAAATAAATTAATATGTATAAAACATTCAGAATAATATAGGTAGTCAGCATAAGTATAAGCCAAAATATTATTATTCCAAAATATTTTTATACCTAGATTAGTGTGTTACACTTGGATTGTCCAACTCATTGGAAAAGACCCTAAAGCTGGGAAAGACTGAAGATAAAAGGAGAAAGGGCAGCAGAAGATAAGATGGTTAGATAGCATCATCAACCCAATGGACATGAGTTTGAGCAGACTCCAGGAGACAGCGTAGGACAGGGGGATCTGCATGCTGCAGTCCGTGGGGTTGCAAAGAGTCGGACACGATTCAGCAACTGAACAACGACGGACAACACCCGGACTGGCATAACTTTATGCCTAAATCGATGTCCCACTGAAATCCTGGCGTTCCAAAAGAGCAGCTGAATAAATCAAGTGAATGAATAGAAGTTGCTTTCCCAAGGGGTGTTTCTGGTTAAGGAGCAGGGTTTTACCCTTGTGCCAGTAGAGATATACTCTGTTCATCCCCAGGCACACTTATCAGCAAGTAACTTTTGAAGCATGAGATGTAAAGGGATCTCAGAAATCAGACATCATTCTGTCACTCACATACAATCCAGTTCAGATTTTAAAATACCTTGTTTATAGAAGCTCAACTCTGAGTTCACTTAACCTGGAATGAATACTTAAAAAATTATTTTCTAGTGAAAGAAAAGTGATAAGTGTTACTGGCTCAGTCGTGTCTGACTCTTTGCAACCCCATGGACTGTAGCCCGCCAGGATCCTTTATCCATGGAATTCTCCAGGTAAGAATACTGGGGTGGGTAGCCATTCCCTCCTCCGGGGGGTCTTCCCAACCCAGGGATCGAACCCAGCATTCCTGCATTGCAGGCAGATTCTAGAGTGTCTCAGGTTTCTTTTAAGTGGCATCAGAGGAATAACCTTCAATTAAACCTGAACGTGTAGAATGGAAATGCTTAAGATCAATGCCCACTCTTCTTATTACTTTATAGTTAACAGAGTGACTGCTCTGCCTTGACAGTTACAGCTTACTGTGGGAGGGGAAGCCCCTCCCCCAGGATGGGAGTGGGAGAAGCAGGTGAGATAGACTGTGATTACAGTCTTCAGAAAACGTCTTTTAGAGTTTTCTCATTTTCCTGAGGCTTTGTTTGAAACCTGCTGCTGCTGCTCCATTTCAACTCATGTTGCATTTATGCATTATGAATTTGTTTTGCAATGAGCTGAGAAGTGATTTGGGGCTGCCCTGGTGGCTCAGATGGTAAACAATCTGCTTGCAATGCAGGAGACCCAGGTTGAATTCCCTGAGCCTGGAAGATCTCCTGGAGAAGGGAATGGCTACCCACTCCAGTATTCTTGCCTGGAGAATTCCATGAACAGAGGAGCCTGGCGGGCTACAGTCCGTGGAGTCACAAAGAGTCGGACAAGACTGAGTGACTAACACTAACTTTACTGCAGTTTTTAGAACTGTTTAAAGATGAACGCTCTTGGCCACTGTCAGAGCACTGGAGGAAGCTGTGCTCTTTGGAGCTGCCCTGAGGAGCTGGCAGACAGAGGGCTGAGGGGAACAAACGTTATAACCCGAAAGAGGAGAGGAGATGGAACATGAGATCTGGTGCCAGAGCATCAAAGGAACCTGAGCCCTGGTACCTGAGCCCTGGTCTGGAACATGGGTGTTCACAGCTGGTTTTGTCTACCCAGCAACTTGTATTTATTTCCCTTCAAAGAGTCCCTCATCTCTTGTTCTCAGTTTGTGGATTTCCAGTGGGACTGACCACGCCCATCCCGAGAATGACCATAACATTTATCCTTCAAATAAATTTGGGGGACATTTTTAAAATTAATTAATTTTAATTGGAGGATAATTACAGCATTGTGATGGTCTTTGCTACACATCAGTATGAATAGGCCATAGGTATACATGTGTCCCCTACATCCTGAACTCCCCTTCCACCTCCCTCGCCACCTTATCCCTCCCAGCTGTCACAGAGCACCACTGCACATGCCTGCATTATACATCAAACTCTCACTGGTTACCTGTTTTACATATGGCAAGGCGCATGTTTAAATGCTGTTCTCTCAAATCATCCCACCCTCGCCTTCTCCCACTGAGTCCTTTGCTGCCCTGCATGTAGGACCATCAGTACCATCTTTCTAGGTTCCATGCTGCTGCTGCTGCTAAGCCGCTTCAGTTGTGTCTGACTCTGTGCGACCCCATAGGCGGCAGCCCACCAGGCTCTCCCATCCCTGAGGCTCTCCCGTCCCTGGGATTCTCCAGGCAAGAACACTGGAGTGGGCTGCCATTTCCTTCTCCAATGCATGGAAGTGAAAAGCCAAAGTGAAGTCGCTCAGTCGTGTCCGATTCTTAGCGACCCCATGGACTGCAGCCCACCAGGCTCCTGCGTCCATGGGATTTTCCAGGCAAGAGTACTGGAGCAGGGTGCCATTGCCTTCTCCTTTCTAGGTTCCATATATATGCATGAATATATGGGTACTTTTTCTTTCTGACTTATTTGAGTGTATATAATAGGCTCTAGGTTCATCTATCTCATTAGAGCTGACTCAAATGCATTCTTTTTTATAGCTGAGTAATATGCCTGGATAGGGTGCGGAGAAAAGGGAACCTTCTTACACTGATACAATCACTATAGAGAACAGTGTGCAGATTCCTTAAATAACTAGGGATAAGACCACTATGAGGTGAGGTGAAGTCGCTCAGTCGTGTCCGACTCTTTGCGACCCCGTGGACTGTAACCTACTAGGCTTCTCCGTCCATGGGATTCTCCAGGCAAGAATACTGGAGTGGATTGCCATTTCCTTCTCCAGGGGATCTTCCTGACCCAGGGATCGAACCCGGGTCTCCCACACTGGAGGCAGACGCTTTAACCTCTGAGCCACCAGGGAAGCCCAACAACCCAGCAATCCCACTGCTGAGCATGTCCCCTGAGAAACCAGAATTGAAAAAGACACACGTACCCCAGTGTTCACTGCAGCACTATTTACAACAGCTAGGACATGGAAGCAACCTAGATGTGCTTCGGCAGATGGATGGAAAAGGAAGTTGTCAGGCATTTTTTAAAGTAATTTTTTCAAGGTGACCTTATATAATTTTGAAATATTTATTTACTGACCAGCAAACTGGTTTTCTTCAATCAGTAGGCCTATAAAATTTTTCTATTCAAAAAACCATTTTCAAAAGTAAATATTTTCTTAGATAACTAATGAAAACTTACTGCATAGCACAGTGAACTCCATTTGGTGCTCTGTGGTGACCTAAACTGGAAGGAAACCCAAAAAAGGGGACATATATATATATATATATATATATATATGTCCAGCTGATCCACTTTGCTTAAAGCAGCAACTAACACAATGCTGTAAAGAAATCTTATTCCAGTGAAAATTAATTTTAAAAAGGACACTGCCAATAAAATATGACTAGAATTTTAAAAAGTAAATATTTCTACTTTGTGTAAAATATAATCTTTTACATTTTCATTGGAGTAACGTTTAAATGTTGTGATAGTTTCAGGTACACAGAAAAGTGAATCAGTTACACACACAAATATATCCACTCTTTTCCTATATAGATCACAGTATTCCCTGAGCTATACAGCAGGTCCTTATTAGTTTTATATTTTATAATAGTGTGTATATGTCAGTCCCAATCTCCCAATTTATCCTACCCCCTAGAATCACAGATGTGTTTTTTCTATGTAATATTTTCTAGGTATGCAATATTTTCTAAAAATAATTGTGATGAGTAGAGTAAAATGGAAGAAGCTTTCTTTACATTGATTTTCTGAACATTCAAAATAACAGAATAATTATTCTTAACACATTGAGTACTTCAATTTCTTAACCATGTCTGTCTAGTAAAATGTCATTTTCTGAAGAATGGATGGATTTATCAGTTTTAATGTTTTCACACAATCGCCTGTCCTGCTTTTTCCAAACTGTATTACATATTTCATAAACTTTGAAACTGTTGAAAGCTTCAGTTGACATTTGTTTGTAGATTTAAACATTTCTAATATTGCTTATTAGTGGGCACTAGGGGGAAAAAAAAAAGGTATGTTCTGACATGCTGAGGTTTTTTATATCTGACACTAGTTTAATTACAATAAATTGTGTGGTTCAGTTACTCAAGCTGCATGTACCAAAAAAAATGTTTAAAATTTGACAGGCAAAGCTCTATTTTCATTAGTAGAATATTACAGCTTATTTGGAGGCGATTTTGAATTATGTATATAATTCAACCAATCCCAAGTAAAAAATTGCAATATAGGCTTTATAATTCAGCCTTCATAATTTAAAAAAAAATATTTTACTTTGACATTGTGTTGTACCAAAAATTGCATTTGTTTTATTATTGTTAGACAAATAATTTTATTTTTAATGTTTACTTTTTGAACGTAATTTACAAGAGTCTCCATAATGCCATATAATTCACCCTCAATAGAATTTCTGAATTTATTTAGTTTCCAATATTTGGGTGAAAAATGTAAACCTTTATAAAATTTAGCTAATGTCATCAGTGTTCCAGAAACAGTCTGCTCCAATTCCTGGGTCCTGAAGTGAAGACACAAAACAAACCTTTAACCAAGCCATGCAGACATGTAGTGCCAGCAAGAAATCACGAAAGAGTCTTCGTGGTGTAAGCCCCTGACGTTTTGTAGTCATTTGCTTTCAAGACGTAACTAGCCTGATGGTTCTCAAAGTGTGGTCCTCAACCCCTGTGAATGCCCAGACTCAAGTGTCTGAGAAGTCAAAACTGCTTCGATAATAATACGGGGACACTGTGCGCCTTTCCCACCCTGTGGACCCATTAACGGCGGAACAGCAATGGCGGGTGGCGCCACTGGTCCTCATCCGCAGTCACATGGCGCCGCCGCTCTGTGCCAGCGCTCACTGCGTTTTGTACCCATGCAGCCAAAGTTTGTTTAAAAATGTAAATTTCACTTCATCACCCAGTGAAACAGAAAAAAAAGGGCTAATTTTATAGATCTCACTCTTGAGTATACATCTTCTCAATACTGTTTGTGATGAAATGGAAGGTGGGCAGAAAGCTGTTCACTGTGCTCTGACATGAGGAAGGTCACTTGTGACTGAGTTGCAAGCTGAATTAGCCACTTTTTCATTCAAAAAACTTTTTATTTGAAAGGGTAGCTGACAAACTATGGTTACTCAGACTTAGTCAATTGTCAAAGACTTTCTTGCCAGTGCTAAACTTCAGTGAATATTAGAATTCAATTAATATTA
Source organism: Capra hircus (assembly GCF_001704415.2). Classification (NCBI taxonomy): domain Eukaryota; kingdom Metazoa; phylum Chordata; class Mammalia; order Artiodactyla; family Bovidae; genus Capra; species Capra hircus. The sequence goes on from NC_030813.1 coordinate 113,004,192, forward strand.
GAATGTTAATGCTAACATTAATATTAAAATATTAATATTCAAGTGAATATTTTAATGTTTTTAAGCTTATATCTGTCATTGTGATCTTGGCACTTTCTAATCAAGATTTTTTTTTCCCCAATGGAATCAGTGGTGATATTAAAGAAGGTGGTTTTCTGATATTATGCAATGAAATATGTCACCATTCAGAAGATCTGTACAACTCAGTGAACCAGTATTTTCCAAATGACCAATTCTGAAACTGAAAATTCATGGGTAAAAGACACTCAACGTACAAGAGAGATCAATGAATTTTAATTTCAGATTCCACACTGCAACTAACCTCTTGAAAACTATCAGTTGTTGAATTTTTGTGTTGCATCAGAGAATATTCACAGGTGTCTTACTTTCCAAACTATGTATCTTTGAGAAGCCAGTTTTTCTTCATAAATTTCAAACTGATATGTCACAATGGAGAAGATGCATGAAGTGTTTACCAAAGACCTAGAAGAACTAAAAAGCAAACAGAGACGAACAATACACTAGAAAGAATCAGTAGCAGAAAAACTGAGGCAGGAGAGTGGATAAGTGACCTGGAGGACAGAATGGTGGAAATTACGCCCACGGAACAGAATATAGAAAAAAGAATGAAAAAACATGAAGACAGCTTAAGAGACCACAGGGACAACAGTAAGCACACCACATTCACATTATAGGGACCCCAGAAGGAGAGGAGAGAAAGGACCCAAGGAAATATTTGAAGAGATAATAGCTGAAAACTTCCCTAATGTGGGAACGAATACAGTCAATCAAATCCAAGAAGCACAGAGAGTCCCAGGCAGGATAAATTCAAGGAGGAACACACGGAGACACACAGTCATCAAACTGACAAAAATTAAAGACCAAGATAAAATATTGAAAGAAACAAGGGAGAAATGACAGATAACATGCCAGAGAACTCCCGTAAGGTCGTCAGCTAACTTTTCAGCAGAAACTAGAGCCAGAAAGGAATGGCACAACAAACATACTCGAAGCGATGAAAGGGGGAAAAAGCTAAACAATTTGGCACAAGAGACTGCAGAAGCAGATATGAGAATCCAGCTGTCTTCATTAAGTCAGACATGAAAGATACTTGCAGAAATGTAAATCCATACTACTCTTCTCATTCATACTTCTGGTTTGAAAAATAAATATTTTTCAATATGACTTAACACGTAATGGGTTTATCACTTTATAGGAATTAATAAATACATGTGTTTACATTTTGTTCCATTTTTATATGGAAATATCAAGAGATATACTTGAACAAAAGCTCTTCGGAGTCCTGAATAATTCTAAGAGTATAGAGGGGATCCTGAAAATCAGTGTTTGAGAACTACAGCTGGATTGTCACAGTCCCAGGAGGACCAGTTAGGAGACAGGAGCCCCAGGGGAACTTGAACAGGGAAAGGTTAATATAAAGGTTACTGACTCTAAAGAATTTCCCAACATCATAAAGGAGTAACTATAAAGATGAACCTAGAACTGTAAATAATGCCCTATGGGGCTTCCCTGGCCATCCAGTGGTTGACCGACCACCTTCCAGGTGCAGGGAAGGGTGTGAGTTCCATCCCTCCTCGGAGTTAAGATCGCACATGCGCCGTGGCCAAAAAAAAAAAAAAAAAAAACCCAAAAGGCGTAAAACAGAAGCAACATTGTAACAAATTCAATAAAGCCTTTTTAAAAATGGTCAACATTAAAAAAAAAATCTTTAAGTAATCCTAGGGCTGCACAAGAGCATCTAAGGAAGGACAAAACCTTGCAAGAGAGAGCCCCTCCCCCACGGCTGGGATGCCAGAGGACCAGGTGTGGCTGCAGCCCACTAGATGGGCCTGCAGGTGAGCTTCCCAGGGCCCAGGTGAGCAGGAAACACACCTCCAGAGCACAGGAGGGCAAGCTGCAAGGTTGTCCGGGCAGCACAAAGCCTGAGTGCCCGGCGTGTTCTTCAGTGAGGGCAGGCTGCGTGAGGGCTGTGAGCTTGCAGTGGAGGAACAGAGCTGCTGACACGGGTGCATCTGAAGCAAGAAGGAAACAGCTGCCTGGCGCCCGGAAGAGCATCCTCTTCTTCCTGCGGTGTCTCTCCAGCGCCCTCTACTGACAAATCCTAATACGCTCTCTACAAAGGAGACTTACTTAACGCGTCATCATGGAGCTCGTAATATTCAAGGTGCATTTGGAACGAAGAGGTGATAAATCCATAGTTGACACACTGACTTAAAACACTCAGTTCGTTCAGCTCAGTCGCTCAGTGGTGTCCGACTCTCTGCGACCCTATGGACTACAGCCTGCCAGGCCTCCCTGTCCATCACCAACTCCCAGAGCCTACTCAAACTCATGTCCATCGCGTCGGTGATGCCATCCAGCCATCTCATCCTCTGTCGTCCCCTTCTCCTCCCGCCTGCAAACTTGCCCAGCATCAGGGTCTTTTCCAGTGAGTCAGTTCTTCGAATCGGTGGCCAAAGTCCTGGAGTTTCAGCTTCAGCATCAGTCCTTCCAATGAGTATTCAGGACTGATTTCCTTTAAGATTGGCTGGTTGAATTTCCTTGCAGTCCAAGGGACCCTACACACTACACAGACCTTTTTTTTTTTTAACCTCTGTGAATCTTTCCAAAAAGAAGTAATGCTCTGGATGCTACAGGTTAAGAAGCACTGATCTTTGTATATCATAGATTTATTCTGAGCCTTCTGTCCTCATTATACATATTCATTGTTGCTGAATTCCAAAATTTGCATGTCAACAACCACATCTGGAAAACACACGCTGCTTAGGAAGACTGCCAGGCACCAAAAGATGGGTGTGTAGATATGCGGGTTAAATTCTATAGCAAGATTTTTTTTTTTTAGTGCAGGAAGGAAAAAAGAGTTGATGAATCATTAATAAGGGCAATTTAGCAAAATATATCAACAAGTTCTTGCATTCAGTGACAATGTTATGACTATGTTCCCATTAGCCCAGAAATCTGGTTACATCGGCTTTAAAAAGGCCCAAATCACACATCTCCTGAACTCATGTTTCCGCAGCCTAGGAATAAAAATCCGAAAAGCTAGAGATACAGCACTGGCCAGTTTTCATTTCCCGCAGAAAGCTGTCAAGGTCTTTCTCGTCCTTCAAGCACGAGCTCAAACACACAGTCTTCCCACCATCCCTTTGCCCCCACACCAGTGGAACTCTCCCTCCTCTGGATCCGGCTTTTTCTTGTTTATGCCTCCACTGAAGCACTTCCCCAGGCTAGCTTGTTTTGCAGCTAGTTTTGTCTGCATCTTTCTCTCCCACTGCACTGTGAGCTCCTCTAGGGGAGGGTCCAGGCCTCCCAGAGCCAGACGCACACGACTTGATGCGGGGAGCCTGCGGCCCGTACGTCTTGAGCCAAATTTCTTCATTTCAAATGAACAGGAGCTTGAAGTCTCTGGATTGCCAGGGAGCCCAGCCGTAGACAGGCACTCAGTTGCTTTCTACTGTGAGCAGTCTTCAAGGCATTTTGAAAACAGGGGTCTTCAAGGGGAGTCTTTGGAGCTGGGCAAAGAGTAAACAGAATTTATTTGAGAATTCCGGAATGCAGAAAGTTTATAAACGAATTCAAAACCCAGAAAATATACTCAGGCACTCTTGTATGCTGTAATTCTCTTGCAGTTTGTCTTGATTCATTGCTTCCCTTCTTCTCACCTCCCACCTCAAACCTCAATCCCTCATAAGCTAAGAAATGACTATTTGTCTGGCAGAATCTTAGGATGTTTTGCTGGAAGCATGCAATGCTCCTCATGCCATTTGAAACTCTCCTAAAGAGTCTCTGCTGGTCAGGATCAACTAGGTGATGAGGCAATGGCAAGTATCAATAAATTTCAGTGCTTTGATGCCTTAATAGTTCATGTCTCACTTCTGTAAAGTCCACTGTGGGTCCTGGCAGCTCTCCAGGGCAGTCGTGACTAAGGCATTAACTCAGTGGTGCAGGGGACTCACCTGGTTCCTCTGAGGGAAGGTGAAGAAGAGCATGGAGATTTCACGTCTGCACATCCTTTGCTCTGACTCAGAAGTGCCACATGCTCTATCAGCAGCAGCCCCTCACCCAGAATGAGACAGGTAACCCCACTAACAGGCAAGGAGGCTAAGAAGTGCTGTTCTGTCTGTGGACAGGGAAGGCGAGGAAACCAGTGGTCGTGAACTCTGGTTCCATCTACTTCCAAGGCTTCACAAGGACTTTATAAGTCAAGGCAGAAGGAAGGCAGGCTGGAAGGGGCAGCTTCTTCTCCCCACTTTGCCTTCTGTCCTAAGACACATCTAAGAAACCAGGAAAGGCGTCCTCAGCACTGGACGGCTCACCTGCTCAGAGCAGACAGTGGGAGGGCATCCTCTTCCCTTTCTCATCTACAATCTTATTTTCCTGGAGGCACGGGCTTCCCTGGTGGCTCAGATGGTAAAGAATCTGCCTGCAGTGCAGGAGAACCAGGTTCAGTCCCTGGGTTGGGAAGACCCCGCAGAGAAGGGAATGGCAACCCACTACGGTATTCTCACCTGAATGGACAGAGGAGCCTGGTGGGCTACAGTCCGTGGGGTCGCAAAGAGTCGGACACGACTGAGCGACTAAACACGAAGGCATGGATGTTCTGAGAGGTCATTTAGTTAGAAACAAAGGAATTAGACAAAGAATTGGCCATTTCAGGACATCTGTCCTTGAAGAGCTCCATGACTAGGAAAGGAAGAAAGAGTTAGGTCTGAACGGTTTCAGCCCTCTTCCTAACTTCAGTAATTTGATTTTCATGTTACACCCCATTTTGACTATTAATATCATGACATCTTCCAGAAACAGTCATTAAATACTCACAATATACCTGACTGCAGAAAATGGGGACCCAGGTACTTTTTGAACCACTGTGATGTTTGAAATTTCACACTATATGCTCTTTATAAATCATAAATTATTTTACCCTTTTCACAACCTTTGGGGGGGATTGTCATGATTGCTCCCATTTTACAGCCAAGTAAACTGAGGTTCAGAGAATTAAATCATATGACCGAGGTCATGGCGGGTAATAGTGGGGAAAGGAGATCTCAACCCACATCTGTCTGGCTCATACTAAGGGGATCCCACATACTCACTCCAAATTAATTAGAACTTAGAGGTTCGGGGCTTACAGCCTGATTTTTTGGGCTTTATCTATTTGAGGAGTATAATCAAGGGATTATTCATTAACTGAAATAACCACAGTTCTATCTGAAATTTGAAAGAATGTTGATCATAGCTTTTGTGTACTCTTCCTTACGTCACGATAATCTTCTAAACTGCATCAACTTCACTTTCTCCCAAACAAGGCATTGAACATTATGCCTTTCTGTTACATAGTCCAGACACGCGAGGGAAACCCTACCCCAGGATTAAGTGAGATCGCGCTCACTTAACAAAGTGTCTGTAACAAAGTTAAGCAGTTTATTTTAAAACAACAACAACAAGATCAACTATTCTGTTGTTTGGCAAATTTGTAGAAAATTGGATCTTTATCTCCTAAAATGAATAAAAATCTGAAAAAAATAAAATACTAATACTCTGGTAGATGTGTAGATATTACAAACTGAGATGGAGGTGGAAATCCTCATACGTGCCTCTACAGCGGCAAAGCTAAGCTTCAAACACATACTCGTGAGCTGAACGTAAGCAATGGTGGATTCAGTTATGGAAGCCACAAAACAAAAACAAATTTACAAACACCTTAAAATACTGGAAATTATTGGCAAAACTTGCAACCCAGAGGCAAGATGTAAATTAAGACAGTATAATATTTGGGGGCTTTTTGAGAACAAACCCTCCCCTATAAGAGATAAGCCTTCTGTTTAGGCCTTCTTACATTTTATCTTGTACATATTTTCCTTAGCCATTACACACAAACTTAGGACCCCAGCATCTGAAGCAGTGCCTGGCACACAGGAGGCTCTCAGCAGACATCTGAGGAATAAACAAGCGCCCAGATCAATGGAAGAGACTAGATGTGGCAGCGAGGGGAAATATTTCAAAAGCCGGAACAAAACTCTTCTTGGGGAGACAACTGTCATTTTCTGGATGATACAGTGATGGGAGCTTTTTTCATTCCAGTTGAATACAACTTCTTATTGTTCTGTGGACATCGGCCAAGTTTGTCAGTTTTGTTCCTGTACTCAGTAAAGAACCTGCCTGCAACACGGGAGACCCAGGTTCGATCCCTGGGTCCGGAAGAATGATAACCCACTCCAGCATTCTTATCTGGAGAATTCCATGGACAGAGGAGCCTGGCGGGCTTCAGCCCATGCAGTCGCAAAGGGTCGAACACTGCTGAGTGACTTTTTAATTTATTATTTATATTAATTTTTTGGTTGCAGGCATTTGTTTGTCTATATTGGAGCATGATTGCTTTGCAATGTGGTGTTAGCTTCTGCTGTACAAGGACGTGAATCAGCTGTATGTGTACATATATCTCCTCCCTCTTGAGCCTGCCTCCCGCCCACTGCCGTCCCGCGCCTCTCGGTCCCCACACGGCTCCGAGCTGAGCTCCTTGTGTTACACGGCAGCTTCCCGCCAGCTGCTTGTTTTGTGCAAGGGACTGCACATGTCGGGGCCGCCCTCCCCATCCACCCCTCCCACCCCTTACCCCTGCGCCCTGTGTCTGCTCTCCACATCAGCATCTCTTTTCCTGCCTGGAAATAGGTTCATCTGTACCATTCTTCTCGATCCCACATAAGGGCATTAATATACTATATTGTTGCTCTCTTCCTGACTTACTTCACCTTGTATTTCTGGCAGGATGGCAGACCAGGTACTTTGAATTACATTTCCAGTGAAGAATCACTAAAATATGAAATGATATCTTTTTTTAATAACATGATGCCCATTTTCTTTCATTTATGGTTTGGGCCTCACCCCGTGGCCTGTGGGACCTTAGTTCTCTGACCTGGGATTGAACCCTGGCCGCTGGCAGTGGAAACTTGGATTCCTAACCGCAGAACCCCCAGGGAAGTCCCTGAAATGAAATATTTAAAAAGCATCTTTTAAATGCATCACCAGGCAAAGTGGGATAGAGGTAAGGTGTGTGGAGGGGCAAAAATACGCCAGACAAATGCAGGAGGCCATGGAGCTCTGGGACTCACTTCCACTGATGTTTTCTGCTACACCTGCAGAGCTTGAACTTTCCTGGGCAGGGGGCTGCAAAGTAGGAATGCGACCGAAAACAAAGACTGCTCAAGGTGGCCAGTTCTTGTTATTTTTACCCCTTTCTAAGGTTGACTTCCAATTCCTACATGTAAAGCTGGTATTACAAAGGGCTAGAACTCACTTGTAAAGAAGAACTAGAAATTAATCTGTGGTTCAGAAGGGGAGTATCTGCAATGGGGAGAAGGGGAGTGGAAGGTCTTACAGCGAGACCAAGCTCTGTGACCCATTTTCCCGCTGGGTGATGAAGACTACTTGCTTCACACGTTCTGAGCTCATTCCGCAAAACAGAATGGGGTGTGCTTAAATGGCAGCTCCGCTGAGAAGAGATAGAAGTCCCCTGATCAACTAGACTTCTCATTCTTCATCACTGACTAGGAAGGGTTGGGCTTGTTTGTTTGTCTTGATGCAGCCCTCTCCTTACTTGTCCAATCAAAGTCATTCTTTAACCTAACCTAAGGCATTCAGAGAAAGGAAACTAGCATATTCCTGAGGTCTGGCTATGTGTGTGCAGGAACTAATAATATACCTCAGCACTTCGCCCTACAAAGGACCTGTGAGGTAGGCACCGTTGTGTTGCTCAGTTGCTAAGTCATGTCTGATTCTTTTCGACCTGAAGGTCCTTCACTATCTCATGGAGTTTGCTCAAACTCATGTCCATAGAGTTGGTGATACTATCTAACCGTCTCATCCTCTGCTGCCCTCTTCTCCTTTTGCTTTCAATCTTCCCAGCTTCAGGGTCTTTTCCAATAAATCAGCTCTTCACATCAGGTGGCCAAAGTACTGGAGTTTCAGCTTCAGCATCAGTCCTTCCAATGAATATTCAGGACTGATTTCCTTAGGATTTACTGGTTTGATCTCCTTGCAGTCCAAGGGACTCTCAAGAGTCTTCTCCAGCATCACAATTTGGAAGCATCGTTCTTTCACACTCAGCCTTCCTTATGGTCCAGCTCACACATCCGTACGTGACTACTGGAAAAACCACAGCTTTGACTACATGGACCTTTGTAGACAAAATGATATCTCTGCTTTTTAATACACTGTCTAGGTTTATCAAAGCTTTTCTTCAAAGGAGAAAGCGTCTTTTAATTTCATGGCTGCAGTCACCGTCCACAGTGATTTTGAAGCCTAAGAAAATAAAATCTGCGACCGTTTCCACTTACCCGTTGGCAGGCATCAGTGCCCCAGTTTCACAGACAAGGAGCCTGGGAATCAAGGGCTGCAGTGACAAGTCCAAGTTCACATAGATAGAAATGGGAAAACTTGGGAACTGGGGGCTGCCGTCCACTTCAGAGTCATGTTCCACCGTAGGTCTTCCCTGCTGCTCTGGAATCTAAGATCCTTGAAGGCAGGACCCAACTTCCATCACCAGAGCATCACGGAGCTCCAGGACAGGAAGACTGACCAGTAACCAGTAACAAACCTCTGATTCCCAGTGCTGCCTCATGCCACCTCCCTGACAGCTCTGTAGACGTGCAACTCTGCCTTATATTCACTTCCCACCCCAAGACGAGTCTTGATGGCTTTGTTCCCTTGACAAGTACATATTGTCTTGAAACTCAAGGTTCTCTTTCTCATTTTATCCTTGTGTCCCTGGGGACAGGTTTCTCATTCCCCTACTCAGGCAGCCAGTTTAGGGAGATCACACAGGAAGGAGACCTCCTTGTCCGCTGAACTGCCAACCAGGAGCGTGAGCTACGTTTGGAATTTACAGCCCAGGAAACCATCCAACCTGCTTGCAAAGCATCAGCAGCGGAGGCTGAAAGAAAACCAGGTACAACATAATCCTCTCCTTGTACTCTCATTTACATCCTCACCATATTAATTTTCTTTGTTTCAACCTGAACTAAAGTCAAGGAAGTCGTCTTAGGCAGTGTTATTCTCATGCATTAGACAACCCTAAAATGACAAAATGCGTTAATTCCATCCGCTGATAAAAGTAAATTTGACACCAACACTAAGCTGTTATTTCTCAAATAACAATGGTGACATTTAATTAGAATTTAACCTGGCTGCTTGCTTTCACTTAACAATGTACAGTACAGTTCCCTGGCCAAAGGAAAGATTGACATCCAGTGTAAACACTGAATTTTAAAAAGAGCTGCTCACTAGTCTAATTATGCGTGGTATCCTGCCATTAATTGCTAGCATTTCAAGTGGCTTGAAGGGTCAGCTGGTCTTTAGTCTTTCTTATTAAGATTGCAGGTTAGATTAAGTCTTTGTGGGGCTATTGCAGTTGTCTATCCGTAGAGTTAACGCTATGGTTTTTCCAGTAGTCACGTCTGGATGTAATAGTTGGACCATAAAGAAGGCTGAGTGCTAAAGAATTGATGCTTTCCAATTGCGGTGCTGGAGAAGACTCTTGAAAACTCCCTTGGACTGCAAGGAGATCAAACCAGTCAGTCCTCAAGGAAATCAACCCTGAATATTCATTGGAAGGACTGATGCTAAAGCTGAAGCTCCAAAACTTTGGTCACCTGATTTGAAGAGCTGATTCATTGGAAAAGACCCTGATACTGGGAAAGACTCAGGGAAGGAGGAAAAGGGGATGACAGAGGATGAGATGGTTGGATGGCATCACCGATTCAATGGACATGAATTTGAGCAAATTCCAGGAGCTGGTGATGAAGAGGGGAGCCTGGCATGCTGCAGTCCATGGGGTGGCAAAGAGTCAGACACGACGGAGCGGCTGAATGACCGGAAACACACAGTTGCCTTGTAAAGATTACTTCTGTAGGGCTTACCTGGTGGTCCTGTGGTTAAGAATCCACCTTGCAAAGCAGAAGACACCATTTCAACCCTGGTTTTCCCAATCCAGAGGTCAAACCCAGCTCTCCTATAGCTCCTGCATTGGCGGGTGGGTTCTTTACCATTGAGCCACCTGGGAAGCCTGGCATCAAGACCACCCAACCTGTAAAATACAGTAACCAGGTGTGTTTGTCCATGACAACAAATTTGAGAACTGGCCTTCAGTCAACACAGACATGACTAAAATCCCAGCTGGTCCATTAAATCCACTGCATGACCTCTCTGGGTCTCAGAGTGTCTGGTGGGGATTAACTGAGATGATATACAAGGAAGATGTACAAAAATTCCCCTGAGATATCTGCAAAGACTTTATTCTCTTGGGTCCCTCCAGCTGGACCAGCCTCTAACACTGTCCTGATACATGTTCTGTTCACAATCTGTCCCCTCAAGACCTGGATGTAGAAATCACTCTTTCCCCAGTAGAGAGGAAGAGGGGCCAGAGATAAAATGTCAGCCAGTGTGAAAAAAGCAGAGACATTACTCTGCCAGCAAAGGTCCATCTAGTCAAAGCTATGGTTTTTCCAGTAGTCATGTGCAGATGTGAGAGCTGGACCCATGGAGAAGGCTGAGGGCCGAAGAATTGATGCTTTTGAACTGTGGTGTTGGAGAAGACTCTTGAGATTCCCTTGGACTGCAAGGAGATCCAACCACTTAATCCTAAAGGAAACCAGTCCTGAATATTCATTGGAAGGACTGATGCTAAAGCTGAAACTTTACTACTTTCTGTCTGATGTGAAGAACTGACTCGTTGGGAAAGCCCCTGATGCTGGGAGGGATTGGGGGCAGGAGGAGAAGGGGACGACGGAAGATGAGATGGTTGGATGGCATCACCGACTCAATGGATATGAGTTTGAGCAAACTCCAGAGATAGTGAGACAGGGGAGCCTGGTGTGCTGCAGTCCGTGGGGTCACAAAGAGTCGGATACAACTTGGCAACTAAACAGCAAACCTGCCTCCTAGTGTGTGGAGGTGATGGGGCCTTTACAGAGACTTGCGGCGTATTGATGGGGGAAGAGTCCTTTTCGGTCTAAACAGTTGTTTTTTGTGCATGTGTTGTCATCTGTCCACAGGAGGATCGTGCTTTTAAAATGTTGCACGTTTAGGAATGATCTACAGTAAGGCCCCTACATACGAACTTTCAAGTCATGAGCTTTCAAACATACGTACTTGCTTTCCATAATGACAGGCGTGGGTGGAATCGCAGCTTGCCCTCCGTCTCCTGTTGCTGACGACCCTTCATCCCTAACATCCCCTACCTCCTCTCCCTCCGCCAGGCAGTCACCCTTCTTGCCTGTTCACTCGATGCCAGCCCCTGGGTACCAGCTGCTGTACTGCACTGCTGAACTTTTCAAGGTTCTGTGCTGTCAGATTAAAAGTGTCTTGTTTATTTTTGTGTGTTTGTTCGTTATGTATCGTTTGTATAAAAAGTGTTATAACCCCATTACAGTACAGTACTATATAGTCGATTGTGTTAGCTGGGTTCCTAGGCTAACTCTGTTGGACTTTCACAAATGAGCTCTCAGAAGGAAACCCATTCGTCTGTGGGGCACTCACTGTGCTTGTTCTTTTAACCTGACTTTCCACTTCAGTGAAGAAAGTTCGCAAGAGGAATCCAGAGGAGAAAGGGTGACAGGAGAGGAGGAAGGAAGGCAGGGAGGGAGAAAGGAGTTGGAATGAACAGCAGCGAGTCTCCAGTGCCCGAGGTTATGTATCGATCTCAGGCCTACTCAGAAAGCTGAGCAGAGGCCCCTGAGAAAAAGAAAATTGAACCAGTTTCACCGGCTGCTTTTCCTACGCCAGCCTTCTCATCTGTTGCTGACGCCTGCCCCTCTGTGGACATTCTTACCATCGCTTGGATTTTCAGAAATGGAAGGGCTCTCACGGTGGAAAACAACGTTTTCAGTTTTCAGAGGGTCCCCAGTGCCTGCAAGATAAAACTCACTAAACAAAGAGCCTTCGGGATCCAGTCCCTGCCAAGACAGCCTCCTCTCCGTGTCCGCCCCCACCAGCCTTCATAGTTCCCCAATAACAGCTTTGATCAGAGACCAACCCGAGGATCAGAACAGAGTTCAAACTCCAGTCTTCCTTTTCTCCTCAGCTGTGTGACTCTGGGCAAGTCACCTAACCTCTCTGAGCTTGTTCCTCATCTGTAAAATGGGCACAATAATAGCCCATACCTCCTGGAGCTGTTGCAGGGTTAAATGCCGTAAAGCATGAAAACTGTCTTACAGGTTACACACCTCAGTAAACTTCAGCTGCTCTGCGCTGTGTGCCAAGTCACTCAATTGTGTTCGACTCTTTGGGACCCCATGGACTGTAGCCCACCAGGCTCCTCTGTGCTTGGAATTTCCCAGGTGAGAATACTGGAGTGGGTTGCCATGCCCTCCTCCAGGGGATCTTTCTGACCCAGGGATTAAACCCATGGCTCTTTCACCTCCTGCATTGGCAGGCGGCTTCCTTACCACCAGCACCACCTGGAAAGCCCTCTCTGTAAATTCATTCTTTCTGCCTCTAAGGTTTAGTCACCAAGTCGTGTCCAACTCTTTCCACCCCACGGACAGAGGAGCCTGACAGGCTACAGTCCATGGGATTCTCCAGGCAACAACACTGGAGTGGGTTGCCATTTCCTTCTCCAGAGGATCTGCCTCTAAACCATTCATTTAATAAGAATTTTTTTATGAACTACACAGATGATAAATAAAGCAGTCTTTAAAGACCCGTAGTCAAGTGGAAGAGAAAGAAATATAAATAATCATGATGTTTTTTATTTTGGCAAAGGCAGTGGTAGAGTTCAGGGTAGTTTTGCGTCCTTAGCTCAGTCGTGTCTGACTCTTTGGGACCCCATGGACTGTAGCCCACCAGGCTCCTCTGTCCATGGGATTCTCCAGGCAAGAATACTGGAGTGGGTTCCCATTCTCTTCTCCAGGGGATCTTCCCAACCCAGGGATTGAACCCGAGTCTCCTGTATTGCAGGCATGTTCTTTATCATCTGAGCCATGAGGGATTTTGAGTTCCTCCAAAGAAGTGAACTTAAGATTAAGAATTGTAGGCATTGATTCATCTGGGGAAGTGGTCCTATGGAACAGGGCTGGGGGCTTGGGAGGAGTGAAGAGGAGCAAGGAAGAAAGCCCACAGAAGGCGCTTTATCGAGTGGAATCTTGTGGACAATTGAGGCTTGAGCCCACGGGGACTCTCTAAGGAGCCACAAGGAATGTGACTCATGTTGACTGCCTGGAGGACTGAAAAAGGGGGCATTTATCCAGCAGCTCTTATGTCTCAACCGTCGAGACTGTCTGTTAGAGTGCTGACTCCCTCACTCTCCCAGGCCTGTGCTCCTGCAAACACCCAGCACATCTCTGCATGCTTCCTGAGCCCCAAAGTCAGGCAAGCCCAGAGGCAAAGAGCAAAATTAGCGGGATTACTGAGGAATCGTGGGCAACTTGCACCTGCCCAGAGCTGGTGGCCCAGGAATGGCTGGAATAAATGAGGGCAGGCAGGACTCAAAGAATTAATGCTTTAGAACTTGGTGCTAGAGAAGACTCTTGAGAGTCCTTTAAACAACAAGATCGAACCAGTCCATCCTAGAGGAAATCCACCCTGAATATTCATTGGAAGAACTGATACTGAACCTGAAGCCCCAATACTTTGGCCACCTGATGCGAACAGCTGACTCATCGGAAAAGACCTTCATGCTGGGAAAGATTGAAGGTAGAAAGAGAAGAAGGTGGCAGAGGCCTCACTGATGCAACAGACATGAACTTGGGCCAACTACAGGAGACGGTGAGGGACAGGGAAGCCTGGCGTGCTGCAGACCATGGGGTCGCAATGAGTCACACATGACTTGGCAACTAACAGCAGGATGCAAGGCTGGGCACCACAGGTGTCCGATGCTGGCCCAGGAAATCACAGGAGCAGAGGACAGACCCTTAACACAGCTCAGCCTCTGGTCAAAGAGCTGGGGTTTCATCACACAGTTTCCTGGAGTGAATGGCTACCTTAGGGCTAGATCACATTGCCCTCATCGGGGATGGGGGGAACAGACTGCTGAAGGACCAAGCTGCAGCAATGCCAGGGGGACTGAGGGCAGAGGTAGAGGAAGGGGGTGGTCAAGGGGTCTCTGCAGGAGGTAAGGTGGGCAGGGTTCGGTGAGAGTAGTCAGTGTGGTCGGTGACTCTGGGTGACCCATGGTTCTAACCTGCATGCTACCGTCCAAGACAGAAAAGATTTGCCCCTCGTGGATTGCTATGGTTTCAACGATTGAGTACACACACCCTCCCCGCAAATCCCTATGCTGAAATCCTAGTGTCTGATAGGATAGAATTAGGAGGTGGGGCCTTGGGAGGTGGTTAGATCATAAGAGCGGAGACTTCACGAATGGGATAGTTGTCGATGTTCAGTTGCTCAGTCATGTCGACTCTTTGTGACCCCACAGACTGCAGCCGCCTCCCTTGTCCTCCACTAACCCCCTGAGTTTCTCAAACTCATGTCTGTTGAGTTGATGATACCATCCAATCATCTCAGCCTCTGTCGTCCACTTCTCCTCCTGCCTTCAGTCTTTCCCAGGATCAGGGTCTTTTCCAATCAATTGACTCTTCACATCAGGTGGCCCAAGTATTGGAGCTTTAGCTTCAGCATCAGTCCTTACAATAAATATTCAGGACTGATTTCCTTTAGGGTTGACTGCTTTGATCTCCTTGCAGTCCAAGGGACTCTCCAGAGTCTTCTCCACCACCACAGTTCAAAAGCATCAGTTCTTTGGCGCTCAGCCTTCTTTATGGTCCACCTCTCATACCCGTACATGACTATGGAAAAACCATAGCTTTGACCAGACGGACCTTTGTTGGCCAAGTCACGGCTCTGCTTTTTAATATGCTGTCTAGATTTGTTACGGATTTCCTTCCAAGGAGAAAGCTTATTTTAGTTCCATGGCTGCAGTCACCAGCCACAGTAATTTTGGAGCCCAAGAAAATGAAGTCTGTCACTGCTTCCATAAGGATACAGCCTTTGTGACAGGGATTAGTGACCTTGTACAAGGCCCCACAGAGCTCCCTAGCCCCTCCTGCCATGTGAGGACACATTGAGCAGTCTGGGACCCAGAAGAGGGCCCTCCTCAGTCCTGTTGGCACCCTGATCCGACTTTCTTCCAGTCTCAGGCTCTAGGAAATAAAGTTTTGTCATTTGTAAGCCCTCAGCAGGCAGGCATCTCAGCAGCCAGAATGGACTAAGACAGGGATGGATGCTGAGCTCTGACACAACACGTTCAAGTTCCCTCTGGACACCGCAGTGGAAAGGGTCAATAAGCAGATAGGAACTGGAGTCTAGTAATTAGGGAAGCTTCGGCACTGGAATACGGAGAGACGGAACAGGAGGTTGAAAAGGACCTGGTGAGTCAGTTTTCCTGTTGATGCCCGCAGGTGAGAGCATGATAGCTACCTGGTGCCTGCGTTGGTGTGGGGCCCCTCGAGAGCCTGGGAAGTCGCTGCCACAGTCCTTGCACACCTACCTCCAGCTTGTGACAGAGCAGAGGATGGAGAGGGAGAGATGAGCTATGGAAGAGCTGAGGCTCGTCCCTTCCCTTCTGCATTAGAGAGAGGGAGACTGACTCTCGGGGCAAGCCAGAGGTGGCCATGTGGGAAGGAGCCAACGTCAAGGCCTCTTGGGAAGGACGCTGCCCGGGAGGAGTGGCCTGGTGGGACAAAGGAGCCCAACACAGAAAGGTACCGTGGCATCAAAAGGTGATAACTATGGCAGTTTCTTCCCTGGTGGCTCAGATCATAAAGAATCTGCCTGCAACGCAGGAGACCCAGGATGTGCGTTAAACCTCCAGAGCTTACTCATCTTCTCGTTGCAAGTTGTTTAGCTATGACTGTAGAGTCTGTATGTGAAGGAGCTAGGCAGTGTTCTGGGGCAGCAGTTTCTAAGAGTCACTGAAACAGTTCCGGGGAAACTTGCAGAGAAGCCAGTCACACTTCCAGCTAAGCTCACAGCACCACCAAGTGGACATTTTAAAATATACACTGTGTTGTTAGTTTCTAAGTCTTGCCAGACTCTTCGTGACCGCATGGACCGTAGCATGTCAGGCTTCCCTGTCCCTCACTGTCCCCTGGAGTTTACTCAAACTCATGTCCCTTGAGTCAGTCATGCTATCTAACCATCTCACTATGTGTAAAACAGATAACTAATAAGAACCGACTGTATAGCGAAGGGAAATATACCCACTGTGGTGATCTAAATGGGAAGGAAATCCAAGGAAGAGAGGGTATACGTATGTGCGTGGCTGATTCACTTGCTGCACAGCAGAAACAAACGCAACGTTGTAAAGCAACTACACGCCGATTAAAAAATAAAAACACCTCTCATCTTAGTGGCTTCCTTTTCTACACCTGCAGCCACAGGCACCTAAAGCCCACCGTCACCACTGGCTGAAATGCTGATTCAGAGCCTGTTTGTCTC
The DNA here is from genome assembly GCF_001704415.2 of Capra hircus. Taxonomy (NCBI): domain Eukaryota; kingdom Metazoa; phylum Chordata; class Mammalia; order Artiodactyla; family Bovidae; genus Capra; species Capra hircus. Next base: position 113,020,644 of record NC_030813.1, read on the forward strand.
TCTCCTGCCGACCAGCTTCGTTGCTGCGTAGTCACTAAGTCATGTCCGACTCTCTGTGACCCCATGGACTGTAGCCCACCAGGCTCCTCCGTCCATGGGATTCTCCAGGTAAGAATACTGGAGTGGGCAGCCATTCCCTTCTCCAGGGGATCTACCTGATCCACAGATCGAACCCAGGTCTCCGGCATCAGGTGGGACAGCTAGTGGCCTCCTAAACAGCAAGCCCCTCTCCTCTGCCTCCTGAGAAGTCTGGTTTGCAGAAAAATTGTGAATTCAGAACAAACAACACCAAAAAAGTGATGTTGGAAAAGTATTTTCAAAATGTCGACTCAGCTTCTGCCCATGGAAATAAACTTGTTAAAAAAAAAAAAAAGAAAGAAAGAAGCAAAATCATTCTGCGTGAAATTTTTATTAACAAAACTCTGCTTCGCCACAACAGGTGTTTTTCACATTCCGTGAGGATTTTCTCATATCAATAAGAACTGTTTGAAATGTCATCTTTAATAGTGATATTAGATTTGCATTAGCACAGCTAGTTGTGCTAGTCGTATGGCCTATTTGCAGGCCGCTGTAGTATAGTGACTGAGAACACAAGCTTTGTAGTCTGAACGCCTGTTCAAGTGCTGGCTCTCACTATCCTGTGTACACTTGGGCAAGTAACTTCTCTCTATGCCTCGTTCTTCTCAGCTGTAAAATGGACACAAACACAGGAGTTTCTTCAATAGAATCGTGAAGAAACTGGTTAATCCTTGTAAAGCTGGAAGTAAAGAAAGTGCTTGATAATGTTAGCTACAGTGATTCAGTTCAGTTCAGTTCAGTCACTCAGTCGTGTCCAATTCTTTGCAACCCCATGAATCACAGCATGCCAGGCCTCCCTGCCCATCACCAACTCCCAGGGTCCCTACAAACACATGACCATTGAGTCAGTGATGCCATCCAGCCATCTCATCCTCTGTCGTCCCCTTCTCCTCCTGCCCCCAATCCCTCCCAGCATCAGGGTCTTTTCCATTGAGTCAGCTCTTTGCATCTGGTGGCCAAAGTATTGGAGTTTGAGCTTCAGCATCAGTCTTTCCAATGAACACCCAGGACTGATCTTCTTTAGGCTAGACTGGTTGGATCTCCTTGCAGTCCAAGGGACTCTCAAGAGTCTTCTCCAACACCACAGTTCAAAAGAATCAATTCTTTGGCACTCAGCTTTCTTCACAGTCCAATTCTCACATCCATACATGACCACAGGAAAAACCATAGCCTTGACTAGACGGACCTTTGTTGGCAAAGTAATATCTCTGCTTTTGAATATGCTATCTAGGTTGGTCATAACTTTCCTTCCAAGGAGTAAGCGTCTTTTACTTTCATGGCTGCAGTCACCATCTGCAGTGATTTTGGAGCCCCTCAAAATAAAGTCTGACAGTGTTTCCACTGTTTCCCCATCTATTTCCCATGAAGTGATGGGACCACAGTGATTACTGAACAATATTCCATTGCTGGTCTTCTGAGTTGTTTCAAAGACTGCAGAAATTAATACATTTGTTATAATTCCTTGTTCTTTTCTCTGTTTTCTTTTTTCGGCTGTGCTGGGTCTGAGTTGCTGCTCGGGCTTCTCTTTAGTTGCAGTCTCACCGCGGTGACTTCTTCTGTTGCGACTCCCGGGCTCTAGAGCACAGACTCAATAGTTGTGGCACAGAGGGTTAGTTGCTCTGTGCCATGTGGGATCTTCCCATACCAGGGATCAAACCCGTGTCTCCTGTATTGCCAGGTAGATTCTCTGCCACCGAGCCACCAGGGAAGCCCTCCTTGTGTCTTTTTATCTTATTGAAGTATAGTTAATTCACAGTGTTGTGTTAATTTCTGCTGTTACAGCAGTGGTTCAGTTATGTACGTGTGCGTGTGTGTGTGTACTCTTTTCCATTATGGTTCATCACAGGATATTGAATATAGTTCTCTGTGCTACACAGTAGGACCTTGTTGCTCATTCATTCTATCTTGTTTCTGATTGTTTCACAGAATCTAAGATACAGGGCTACTAGATCAAATGCTGGAAAGTCTTTAGAGTATTGATAGAGATCCGATGACTCTCCTGAAAGCTTTGATGTGAGCCTCCGATCAGCAGGACTGGAAAACCCATGTCAGCACACGCATTGAAAATAGTTGGTGGTTTGTGTCAGGGAGGAAGAGAGTGTCCTGCACCCTTCTAGATTCTTCTGGCTGGTCTAAGAATTAAATTGACATGAGACAGATTAATAGGAAAAAAGCAAATAAAAGTTTATCGTAATGTACGCATGGGAGGGACCCAGGAAAATGGCCGAAATGGCCAAAGTCCTGACCTTGGGTACCATCTTCAGCTGAAGACAAAAGAGGACCTTGTGGGCAGTGGTCTGGAATATGGAAGGGGAGAAAGACAATCCATGTGAAGATGGAAAAGAATACACAGATGTTTGCTGGACCCTTCAGGGACGAGGGGCACGGAGTGGACTCTGGTCTCGCCCCACCACACCCAGCCCAGATTCTTCTCAGATCTCTCTGCAGGTGGCTTTGTTCTCAGAACAAGCTCTTTATCTAGATTCTTTAGGCACCTGATTCTTCTTGTCTTTTCATTGCTAAGACATGTCTGATTGTTTGCAGCTCCACGGACTGCAGCACACTAGGCTTCCCTGTCCTCCACTGTCTCCCAGAGTTTGCTCAGATTCATGTCCACTGGGTTGATGACGCTATCTGTCCTCTGTTGCCCCCTTCTCCTCCTGCCGTCAATCTTTCCCAGCATCCAGTGAGTCGGTTCTTCATATCAAGGTGGCCAAAGTATTGGAGCTTCAGCATCAGCATCAGTCCTTCCAATGGATGTTTGGGACTGATTTCCTTTAGGATGGACTGGTTTGATCTCCTTAGGCCAAGGGAGAGGTCAAAAGAATGAAATCCTAAATCTCATTCTTCTTAATCAGCCTGGGAGTTCCCTGGTGGCCCAGGCCTTAAGGCTCCGAGCTTCCAATACAGAGGGCGAGAATTCAGTCCCTGGTCAGAGAACTATGATCCCACTTGCCACCAAAAAATATAAAAACAAGAAACAAAGTTCAAATAAGAAAAATAGATAATCAGCCCAAAACAACCCTCCTGCCAAACGGATACATGTTGGGGCGACAGGTCTTGCCCCCTTCCGCTTAACGATCACTCCTGCCATCTCGCTGATTCCGTTTGTATTTCTTCAATACCGAGTAAGGTGGGACATTTAATTTTCCTCTCAGTCCAATTTCTAGTTCAAACTACTTTATCCGAGACAACCTACTTTGCAAAACATTTTGGAAAGAAAATTCTCCCTGAAGATGGACCTCATATCCCGTGCTCTGTGACAACCTAGAGGGGCAGGATGGGGTGGGAGGTGGGAAGGGGATCCAAGAGGGAGGAGACGTGTGTAACCTGTGGCTGATGCATGTGGGTGTATGGCAGAAACCAACACAGCATTGTAAAGCAATTATCCTCCGATTAAAAATAAACATTTTTTAACTTAGAAATTCTCCCTGAAAATGGAGCAAATATATCTTTGGGACACTGAGGCAGAGGGCAGAAAGGGAGTTAGGAATATTCCCCAGGACACAGCCTCTCAGTGCTAAGAACATTCTAGAAACCCATCAGGTTTCTATCCGTAATCCCCTGCACATAGTCTAGTCTGGACCCCTAGATAGCAGATGCCTCTGGCTGAGATGTGCTTTTCTTAGCCTCCATGATGATTTTTCCTTCTTTCTTTCTCGCTAGAATGCCCCAAGCAGTATTTATTTTAACCATATTAAAAGTCACAGGCATCACTTTGCTGACAAAGGTCCATCTAGTCAAAGCTGTGGTTTCTGCAGTAGTCACATAGGGATGTGAGAGTTGGACCATAAAGAAGGCTGAGCGCTGAAGAACTGATGTTTTTAAGCTGTGGTGCTGGAGAAGACTCTTGACAGTCCCTTGGACTTAAAGGAGATCAAACTAATCAATCCTAAAGGAAATCAACTCTGAATATTCATTGGAAGGACTGATGCTAAAGCTGAAGTTCCAGTACTCTTGACCACCTAATGCAAAGTGCTGACTCATTGGAAAAGACTCTGATGCTGGGAAAGATGGAGGGCAAAAGAAGGGAGTGGCAGAGGATGAGATGGTTGGATGGCATCATCAACTCAATGGACATGAATCTGAGCAAACTCCAGGAGATAGTGAAGGACAGGGAAGCCTGGTGTGCCGCAGTCCACGGGGTCACAAAGAGTCAGACATGACTGAGTAACTGAACAATAACAAAATGGTAGTGTCACAGTAGAACTGATCTATGGGGAAAACATTAGCCTCACCTTGATTATGTTCCACCAGTGGAAACCCAGAATCAGAGCCTTCCTATCCATTTTTCCAAGACCCCGGATCCCCTCTCGACCCCACAGTTGATGAAGCAACAGCCTTCATGTTTTCCTTAGACACGATGCTTTAGCCTTTCCATTTCCTGGGGTTGTAAACAGCTGCGACTTGAACAAGCTTGGAGCAGCAGCTGGCTCTCCCAGACTCTCAGCTGGGCCACCTGCCAGGGCCCATGGTCACAATTGGAAGGCCTCGCTCCAGCGCCTGGTCACTCAGCTGCACTGATCCAGCCCCTCACACGTGTCTGGAAGCATGAGTGACGACATTGTCACCACCTCCCTACAGTGAGAAGTGGACACTGCGAACTTGAGCACCAGTGACTGTGGGGGCAAATTCAAACTGCAGACGTCAAAGCAGACTCTTTCCTGAAACAGGCCCACTACTTCCCCCTGAAATATGATGCTTGCGTGCTAAGTCGCTTCAGTTGTGTCCAACCCTTTGTGACCCATGGACTGTAGCCCACTAGGCTCCTCTGTCCGTGGGATTGTCCATCCTAGAATGCTGGAGTGGGTTGCCATTTCCTTCTCCAGAAATATGGTAATAAGAGTAAATAATCATGTTCTAGTTTATTGAATAGGGGCCTCCCTTGTGGCTCAGTGGTCAAGAACCCTCCTGCCAATGCAGCAGACTTAAGAGACGTAGGTTTGATCCCTGGGTCAGGAAGGTCCCCTGTAGGAGGGCATGGCAACCCACTGCAGTATTCATGCCTGGAGAATCCCATGGACAGCGGAGCCTGGCAAGGTTTGATCCCTGGGTTGGGAAGGTCCCCTGTCATGGCAACCCACTGCAGTATTCATGCCTGGAGAATCCCATGGATAGTGGAGCGTGGCAGGCCACAGTCCATGCAGTCGCAAAGAGTCGGACATGAAGCAACTTAACACGGCACGCAGCACACAGTCCTCTGACCAGAGCGTCTAACAGGCAACACGGGGCGGGGGATCTGCAGAGAGCTGGCTGCATCACCTACTTGCATCTCACCCTGGGAGCACACAGGTTAGTTAGCTGACTGCTACAAGCCAGGGCTTCGGTCTACTTATGCATTTACTGAACAGCTGAAGATGTGTTTACCTGCGTTACTAGCTCAGTTGCGTCCGACTCTTTGCAACTGCATGGACTCGAGCCCACCAGGCTGCTCTGGCCATGGAATTCTCCAGGCAGGAAGACGGGAGGGGGTTGCGCTCCCTTCTCCAGGACACCGAGGACGGGGAGAAACAGGATGGCAAACAGTGGAGTCAGGGCTTGGGGGCATCGAACGTTCATTGCCCCTCCTCTACCTTCCCAACCATCAGGAGCAGGCAGCAGGAGAGGAAAAGGCCAGGGTGGCACAGGTCAGCTCCTTGAGGGCCAGGGAGGGAGGGCAGGGGGCGGGAGACACATATTGCCCCACCGCCACGCGGGGCCCTGGGCTCTGGTCCGTACGGCGGCTGGTCACTCTTCACGCCCAGCCTCGCCCGTCAGGTGAGTCCCTTGTCCTCCTCACCCTGGGGTGAGGGCCTGAGGAGAGGGAAAGATGGGCTCCTGTGAAAACCGCCTCTGGGTGTGGGCCTTCTTCAGGATATGTGAGGAGGAGCGGCCAGGATGCTGACCTCTGAGCTGGTGACAGCCCATCAGGGACAAAGCAGAAGCCTTCCTCTGGAGCATGGCCGGAAATGGGCACCTGGGCCCAGGGACCCTCAAGTGTGCTCTGGTGAAGGCAATTGGAAAATGCCCTCAAGCAGGCTGCAAATCACACATCTCAGCCTAGCTCTCCAGAAAAGACTTTAGCCATAAAGTAAAGCTGAGAGCAAAGCAGAGCCAAATGCCTGTTCGACTTTGCCAGATTCTGTTCAAGAAATAGAACTCACATACGAGCCAGCAATCCCACTGCTGGGCACACACACCAAGGAAACCAGAATTGAAAGAGACACGTGTACCCCAATGTTCATCGCAGTACAGTTTGCAATAGCCAGGACATGGAAGCAACCTAGATGTCCATCGGCAGATGAATGGATAAGAAAGCTGTGGTACATAGACACAATGGAATATACTCAGCCATTAAAAAGAATACATTTGAATCAGTTCTAATGAGGTGGATGAAACTAGAGCCTATTATACAGAGCAAAGTAAGTCAGAAAGAAAAACACCAATACAGTATACTAATGCATATATATGGAATTTAGAAAGATGGTAATGATGACCCTATATGCGAGATAGCAAAAGAGACACCAATATAAAGAACAGATTTGGGGGCTCTACGGGAGAAAGCAAGGGTGGGATGATTTGAGAGAATAGTATTAAAACATGTATATTACCATATGTGAAACAGATCACCAGTCCAGGTTCAATGCATGAGACAGGGCACTCAGGGCTGGTGCACTGGGATGAATGACCCTGAGGGATGGGATGAGCGGGGGGAGGAGGGAGGGGGGTTCTGGATGGGGAACACATGTACACCCATGGCTGGTTCATGTCAATATATGGCAAAAACCACTACAATATTGTAAAGTAATTAGCCTCCAATTAAAATAAATTAATTAATTTAAATTAAAAAAGAATAACATCTAGGAGACTCCAACAAAATACTTAAACTGAGTTAGGGGCTTCCCTGGCAGTCCAGTGGCTAAAACCCCACCTGCCAATGCAGGGGACGTGGGTTCGCTCCCTGGTCGGGGGAGTAAGATCCCACGGGGCAGCTAAGCCCGAGCGCCACAGCTGCTGAGCCCGTGAGCACTGGAGCCTGTGCTCCGCAACGAGAGAGCCCGCGCGCCACAGTGACAGACGCTGCAGGCCGCAACGAACACCCGACGCAGCTCAACATGAACTAAACAAACATAAAAAGGGAGCTGAGACAGAGGTGTCTACACACTCACTCCCTCTCTTCCCTGCTCTCCGACGTGGAAGCCAGTCGCCCGGTCGTCTGATTCTTTGTGACCCGAAGGCCTGTAGCCCTCCAGGCTCCTCTGCCCATGGGATTCTCCAGGCAAGAATCCTGGAGGGGGTTGCCATTCCCTTCTCCAGCAGATCTTCCCGACCCAGCGGCTGAACCGAAGTCTCCTGCACTGCAGGCAGATCTGTATTGGCTGAGCCAACAGGGAAGCCTCTATGAAGCTTGCCCGAGTCTCTGACCCCCACCGCTCCACTGAAAGCGCTTGCCAGTGTCATCCGGGATCTCCCTGCCGCCAAGTCCAGTGGTCTGCTTCTAGCGGTCGTCTTCCTTAACTTCTCAGCAGCATCTGGCCTGTGCGTTCTTTCCACCTCAATATGCTTTACTTACTCCTAAGATAGCACATTCCGCCGACCGGTTGTTCCTTCCAGTGTCCTTTGCCGAGTTCTCTCTTCTTCCCAATCTTAAGAGAGCTCAGTTGCTGGTCATCTCTGTCTTCTCTGCACACATTTTGTTTTGCTATTGTCTTAGTTCAGGAAGCTGTAATCAACTACCTTGGATGGGGTGGCTTATAAATGACAGAAATGTGTGTTCTGGAGGTTTTGGGAGCTGGAAGCCTGAGAGCGGGTGGCCAGCATGTCTGGGTCCTGGTGTGGACCCGCTTCTCAGCCGCAACGGCCAGCTTCTCATTGTGTCCACCCGTGGTGATCAGAGCAGAGGGAAGCGAGGTGTCCAGGACTCTCGTAAGGACACTAATCCCATTCATGAGGGCTTCACCCTGCGACCTCATCTCATCCTAATTATGGCGGCTTGTTGGTCTACGGGTATGGTTCTTGCAAGAACTGGGCTCATAAAATCGTCTCCCAAGGACATGAACTTGACTGTGTGACTAAGCACACGTGGTGGATGAACCCTGAAAACACGCTAAGGAAAATACACGCGTGTGCTCAGTCATGTCTGACTCTGTGTGACCCCATGGGCTATATAGCCCGCCAGGCTCCTCTGCCCATGGAATTGCCCAGGCAAGAATACTGGAGTGGGTCGCCATTTTCTCCTCCAGGGGCTCTTCCAACACAGGGATCCAACCCATGTCTCCCACGTTTCTGGCACTGGCGGGCGGATTCTTCATCCACTGAGCCACCTGGGAAGTAAAATCAGTCAGACACAGAAGTCTACACCGTGCATGACTGTATTTACATTCTGAAGCATGCAGAACAGGTAAATTCACAGAGACAGAGAGCAGACTGTTGGTTGCCAGGGGCTGGGGGCAGGAAGAAGACTGGCTGCTTAGCGGCTAAGGAGCTGGATTTGGGGATGATGAACATGTTTGGGAACTAGACAGAGGAGGTGGTAACAGACTACTGTGAACATAGTAAATGCCACCAAATTTTTCACTTTAAAATGGCCAATTTTATGTTATATGAATTTTACTTCAATGAAAAAAAAAAGGCTTTGAAAGAATTAAGGAGAGGAAAAACATGGTAAAGGCCTTTGTGAACCACAACCATCTGGTGACTGGGCTTCCGGGCTCACTCTGATACTTACTGACCGTGAGGATGACAAGGCACTGCTGTGGGCCTCAGTTTCACCACCTGTAAAATGGGTTGCACTGCACCACCCGTTCTCAGTCAGAGCAGCCCGTGTGAAGTCACACGGAGGCCTGCTTTTAAACACACGGGCCACCCTGCAGATTCAGGTACGCCCGCGAGGGAATCGTGCCTGTTGCTGTGCTGAAAACACTTATTTCAGGGTTTCAATCCAACCCCCTTTCTAGAACATCAGGCTAAAGAGCACGGGCAGCCCACGATTCTAGTGCAGTCAGCCATGACCGTTCATAAGATGCGTTTTGATTAGAGAAGGCAATATCACAAACGAAGTGCATTTATTAGGAAGAGAAATGCCACACCATCACAAGCGGGCACGCAGCAGCTTCACAGGAAAAAGACACCGTGACAGAGCCCACAGGATTTCGCTTCTACCGCAGAAGGAGTTTTAAGGCAGATGAATTCGAGGCTATGAACACTACAGCCGTGATACAGGCACAACATTCAGAAACAAGTCAGGCTCCAAATGTCCCCGTTCCCAACAAATCTCTGAACAAGTCGGTCGACAGCCACTGTCAGGGACTCAGACGCACAGTCTCAAAGGCAATTCAACACGACACCGATGCAGAGGGCATCGTCCCGAGACCTCCCAAAATCTCGTGGGTAACACTGACCCACGGCGCTCTCTGTGAGCCTCACATGCTTTTATTTCGCACAAACTTGGACACTGTCCTAGGAGAACAAACACACATTAGGCGAGAGGAAAACAGGACTTAGAATCACGTCCCACAAACAGGATTACAGAAAACGAGGGCCACACTCGGCCGCACGGATGGACGGATGACCTTTCTGACAGATGGTGAAACGAAGCTTATAGAGATGCTGCGGTAAGCTCCGTCTTCCCCTCTGTGGTCACCACCTGGATTAGGCTTCCTGAGCTTGGTCGATTCTTCTCTGTGATCCAGTCATGGAAGGTTCTAGAACAAAAGGAAGAACAGCTTTACATTCTAAAAGCAAAAATCTGGACGCAGGCTTATCTTCACATTAGGGCCAAGCAGCAGGTGTAAAAAAGCCTCCAAGGCCTCAAGGACACACACCGAGGTCCCCAACGATTCTAGGACTTCACTGACTACAGTTCCTGAGTGGTTAGGATTTGGCAAGATATTCACTTGGCTATTTTCCTGTGTTGTTGGAATCTGCATTGTTGGAACACAGTGATTTTATGTGATTAAAGAAAGATTTTCATGAGTTCATCCTAAGAGACATGGGCACCAGTCTGGTATTCTATGATGACCAGGAGGGATAGGAAGGGGGGAGGGGAGGGAGGGAGGGGAAAATTTGCATTGCTGTTACGGCAGAAACCAATACAACATTATAAACTTTTTCAAAATATATATTTAAATTTAAAAAAGAAAAACAGAATAAATGGAAAAAGAATTAGAAAAAAAAAAGAGAGAGACTTGGGGAGAATACTTTATACTTTGTTATATTACCTCCCAGAAAGTAAAAAAGAAAGAGAAAAAATTGTTATTATTTTCTTAACAAACACTTATGGAACATCCACGGCTGTGCCATGCAATGGAAAAACATATTAAAAACATATTACTGCAATAAAACACATTCGGTGCCAGGATGGGGCATTTAATAACCAGCTTTGTGTGGGGAGGGGTGTTGGTTGCCTGGGTGTTGGTTGTGGTTCAGTGTGTGCGTGTGTGTGTGTGTCAGTCACTCAGTCATGTCCAACTCTTTGTGACCCCATGGACTACAGCCTGCCAGGCTCCTCTGTCCATGGAATTCTCTAGGCAAGAATACTGGAGTGGGTTGCCATTCCCTTCAACAGGGGATCTTCCTGAGCCAGGGAGGGAACCCAGATCTCCCGAATTGCAGGTAGATTCTTTACTGTCTAAACCACCACGGAAGCCCTTTCACAAGGTATATGAATATAGAAACTCAAACTCTATACCTTCAATCTATATCATTTTTTGTCAGTTATATCTCAGTAAAATCTAGCAGTCACACACACACAGAAAAAACAAGCAAAGAAAAAGGTTACAAGGCATTATTAAGGTTTAACAAGAGGCTGACAATTTTTATTTCTGTATTTTTAATTCGGCCACACCATACAGCATGCGGGATCTTAGTACCCCTATCAGGAACTGAACCTGTGTCCCCTGCATTGGGAACACATAGTCTTAACCACTAGACTGCCAGGGAAGTCCCCTGGTCATTTTTAAAGCATTAACTCCTGCTGTTGAGAACACTGTCCCCTCTGACATCCCCCATCCCACAGGTGGGACTGTGGCCCCTCCTTCACTGGAGAGTCCTCAGGAGCTCCTGAGGTCTTTAGTGCCAGTGAGTAACCTGGTGGACCAGAGCTGACCTTCAGCTGTCCAGTCACTCGAGCTGCCACCGACCAGGGGCTGAGCAGGTGCAGACAAGCTGCTGCTGCTGCTGTTCACTCACTCAGTCGTGTCCGACTCTTGGCGACCCTGTGGACTGTAGCCCGCCAGGCTCCTCTGTCCATGGGGTTCTCCAGGCAAGAGTACTGGAGTGGGTTGCCACGCCCTCCTCCAGAGGCTCTTCCTGACCCAGGGATCGAACTCACACCTCCTGAGTCTCCTGCATTGCCAGGCAGATTCCTTACCACCGAGCCACGTAAGAAGCCCCTGCTGCTGCTGCTACTGCTGCTGCTAAGTGGCTTTAGTCGTGTCCGACTCTGTGCGACCCCATGGACGGCAGCCCACCAAGCTCCCTCGTCCCTGGGATCCTCCAGGCAAGAACACTGGAGGGGGTTGCCATTTCCTTCTCCAATGCATGAAAGTGAAAAGTCAAAGTGAAGTCGCTCAGTCGTGTCCGACTCTTAGCGACCCCATGGACTGCAGCCTACCAGACTCTTCCAGTCCAGGCAAGAGTACTGGAATGGGGTGAAGAAGCTCCTGCTACAAGCATTTAATAAGACCAGGGTTATGAAGTCAAGTGGCTTGGCACATAGGTGCTACGTAAGTGCTTGTGCTAAACATAAAAGTTCCAACTATTTCCCGATTCCATCTAAATAAAAGGCAGCCTCAGCCCAGAAGCACATCACAAGCTCTACAAACATCCCATATGAACACAGCCGTCCAGGCGGCTCACCACTCACTCTGCTGGGTGAGGTGGTCCCTGCTCCCTCATCACCGTCCCCAGGCCCAGCACAGCCCCCAGCCTCAGTGGGTGCTCAGCGAACATGTGCTCAACACCCCCTTAAACAGAGGGGTCTGGGGGAACTGAGATCCAAGTGAACACAAGCAAGCAGAAAGCGCATCCTCTCCTGACCTTCCAAAGCCACTCAAATTCACAAAGGGCCTTGGGGGCCGAATATGATCTGGGGGACAAAGGACGCTTTTCTGAGGCTTGGCACTAATTCAGACATGT